>NC_054744.1:12041641-14720391 GCF_018143015.1 Lytechinus variegatus | reverse complement strand
ACAAAAAAATTGCAGAATTAATGAGATAAGTGTTGAATGTACAGAACAAAATAACAAAAGTTTATTATATATGAAAAAAAATGTTTTGATACCGAAACCCAATCGCAAATTATACAGCGTGAAAAATAAAAGTGACAATTTGGGAGAATCGTGGAGCAATTTTTAAAATATATATGATTAACAAAAAACAAAAGAAGAAAATAAAGCATTAATATATTTGAGGGAGAGAAATGAATACGATTAGTATTATTTTTAACCAATTTGTCAAACCGTGTTGAATCCATGTTGATACCGTGATACAGCGATGGGAGGAGTTGGTTGTCGGTCAGCCAGGTTGGCATCAGCACATGAAAGAAAACAGAGTATGGGAGAGAAAAAAGAAACGAAGGAAGAAATGTGTTAATATCAACTTGGGGGAAGAAAAAATATCATAAATATAGTCATGCTAGAACATGCAATAACAATAAGACAAAATTCATGTATGTTACATTTTACATACAATATATTTGAAAATGATGAGTGCTAGTAAAATATTTGATAATTATTATCATTGGGGAAAAAGGACAAAGGAAATTAATATAAGCTCATCATACGTCCCACTAGCTGTACTGTAATAGCAAAATAAAATAAAAGCATAATAAAAGCATTTAATATGTTGCACTCAAATTTGACATATATAATTCATCTTACATGTAATTTGTGAAAATCACAGTGATCATGTACATGTTGTTGTAGCATTCTGAATGAAGACATGATTATGACATCATCGATCATCACCCCACACTTACCTTTGGTAATAAAACCTGAAAAGGAAAGAGATTGGATTAGTACGATACCCTTTAGTGTCAAAGTCATATAAAGCAGATTACTACGGCAGATTCAATTTGCATTGATCCAGTGTAATAGTACAATCATATTACTGATGAAATTCAATTTAAGTTGAATATACTTCGTGCATTAGTATACTTACCCTGAGGGGGCAGTAATCGTTTCCTTGCTGCATCTCGCATGGCATGGGGGTTAGGTGGTGGAGGCATCAACCTATGGTAAATCATAAAGAGAAAAAAGAAAAGGATAAAGGAGAGATGCAATATGACAAAAATTAACCTGTTGACTACTGAATTTCTGTGTTTCCCATTGCCCTACAACAGGGATCTCCAGGTTAAAGATAAATGCCAGTTGTGGAAGTACAATCTCAAAATGACTTTTAACAGAATCCAATATAATGACCACCCAAGTGTCTGTTTATATGAATAAAAAATATGTGCCGAAGGATTCTGGAAGAAATTGTGTAATTGCTGAGAAATAAGCAAAATAAGCGCGGATTCGGGTACTTCCGTCGGGTCTTTATTCCAGCAATATAATATACATTGTTCCACATGTGCTTATCTGTGTGGTTTTTCAGCATAGATTTTATGATTTCACAAAGTTCAGTTTATGTACTGTACCAGATCTAGATCGATGATGATACATTAATACATAACCTTGGTTTTACAGACTTTCTAACAAAATCAGTGTTTTACTGCAACTACTGTCATTTAGCTTTAAAGGGGAAGTTCACCCTGAAGAAAACTTTGTTGTGAAAATAGCAGAATAAATAGTAAAAAATATTGGTGAAGGTTTGAGGAAAATCCGTTAAAGAGTAAGAAAGTCATAAGAGTTCAAAATTTTGGATTTGTGACGTCATAAACGAGCAGCTGCCCCATGTGTTATGTAATATAAAATGTATGAATTTCAAATTTTGTATGGTTCCTGAAGACTTAATTTTGTTTTCTTTTCATGATTGGGTGTGAAATGATTTGTCTATTGATATACAAAAGTAACAGTGAAAACCATTTTCAATTTTCTGAGAAAATGACATTTCATTGATTTTTTACCATTCGCTATGTAGGAATGCTGCTCACATATGATGTCACAAATCAAACAATTGAAATTCTAATAACTTTTTAATTATTTGATGAATTTTTCTCAAACCTTCGGCAATATTTTTATTATTTTTTCTGCTATTTTTACAATAAACTTTTTGTCAGGGTGAACTTTCCCTTTAATGGGTTAAATGGGTTAAAGAAGTGTCCTAAACATCTGTTATGATTTTCTAAAAGAAAAGAACACACAAAAGTCAATGTTTTGACCAAAAGAAATAATATTTGGCAAATTAAAAATTACAAGAGTAGGAATTTACAAATAATAAAAAATATAAAGGTGCTATTGAATGCTGACATGAACCTTTTAAATAACTAATGACATTCACCCTAATGCATGTTTCAAGGGATTACGAGTCCTAAAGTTTGGCAAAATGCTGCATCTCTCTTAAAGGAGAAGAAGACCTATGTTCTATTTGCTATTCTAACAATACATGTACGTCTTAGATTGTTTCCTAATACCTGTCATTACCTGTAAAGTATGAATTACTGGGAGAATAAAACAATTTGAATTTGTAATTTTCTGTGACCTTGTAATTGTTTTTCAATTTTACTTTTGGTATGTATAAACAGTCACACATGTCATAGCGGACATCTGCTTACAGTGAAAATCTGTATTTTGTGACCACCAAAGTTGTCTACCCATTGAAAGGAATATATATTGTAGATCCTGTTTATAACGGCCACCAGACTCCGATGGCAACCTTTTTGTTTCCCTTTGATGGTCTTACTACACAGGATTGACTATGTTTTTATGAAGAGTGGATTAAAATCCACTGCCATTGAAGTGTGGACATCATGCACAAGAAAAAAAAAGTGGAAAAAAGGGGTGTTTTCATGGTCTATCAGCAATCAGCAGATTGTACCATGGTACAATTTAATCTCTTGAGAATATGGTGGCGTGGAATGCAAATAGTGTCAAAAAGGCCAAAAGTGAGAAAAAAAAGCCCCCCCAAACATGATGGCCTAAACCTCCAATAGAGTACGTAATTTGCACCGACCGACGAGAAGCCAATCAGGGAACAAATCCCTCAATACCAACTGTACCAAACAAGCCCACACGAGACAAAAAAATTGACAAAATCTCAACACATTTGACCCCATTATCTTTCTAAACTTATAAAAATAGGTTTCCTGGTTAAGAGTATCAATTATTCTGACAATTTATGAAATCCCTTTTTAGAATTTGCAAATCTGGGACATCTGAAGAATATCCCTGTTTAAACTGTGCAATCTAGGACATCTGCAGTAAATCTGTGTTTAGAGTGTCCTAGTCGCCTGCCCTTGAATCCTAATATAGGGTGCTTTTGCCAGGCCGATTTTCGTGCATGTTGTCGACTCTCCAATGGCAGTGATCCCCCTCCCCCTGGCATCTCTTGCCGCTGACTCCTTTTCTGCCTATCCTTGACCATTCTTACCTTCTATCTTCTGGTGGTTGCCCTGGTAACCCGAGTAACGATCCCTGTCCTCCAGCCATGGCTCCAGCGATACCCAAGGGACTGTGACCAGGGGGTGAGACACCTAGATTAGTCATTGGGGGTGGATGGTGCTAAATAGACAGGGAAAAGAAAACTGTGTTAATATCAGGTTCGAGCTGTATGTCAGCCGAGGAAGTCTGAAAGAGAGAAGCAAGAGGTTAACTATCTGCAATAAAGATGCAATATATACACAGCTATATATCAATACCATATTTTGCAGTAACACAATATTTTTTTATCAAAATGCAATAAAAAAAAAGATAGACTTTAAAACCAGATTCATAATTTACATCAGGATAACAAAGAGTCATATTATTATTGTGCATGTGCTATACCCTTAATCTGTCTGAATTTTTTTTTCTTTGAATAAGAAATATCTTAACCAGTATACATAAAATAAAAATCTCAGAAGAAAGTAAGATTCAGATGGTCACTTTGAAATTGCATAAAAGGAAGAGTTTCTAAGATACAAACGATTGCCAATCTTCATCCATTTAAGCAGCATATGAAAATCTTGGCTCCTATCATCTTTATACACTGATAATTGTTGAAATAAGATCATTTTAATGTGACTCTGGGATTGGTACAATGAAGTCGGCATCAAATATATATCGGCATGTTCATCCACTGACAACGTTACACAGGTTGCCTTTTTGACACACTGTTACTGTTTGACAGGAAACAAAGGAGATGGGAGCACAATATAGACAAGAGATGCTTCAATTCTTCCTTCCATCAAGCAAACATTTTCTAAGAAATAAAGAAATGAAACTATTGTAATCACCAGTCTGTATCATGTATCTCCTTTATAAAAAGTAGATTGAAAATATCCTGGATGAGCTGGCAAAAAACATCTGAACCGATTTTAAGTCTCTACTAAATGGAAGAGATAGGTCTGTACTTCCCTAAGGCCTCCTTTTTTTCCAAGCAACTTAAAATACATTAAAAGTAATCCTTCAGGACTCAATAAAAATGCAAAGAAAAAATGATTGGAATCGGTTTACGACAAGTACCACCATCATCCATTGGAGGCCTTCTCCTTCTAGAGCCATAGCACCAAACCTAAGCAAAGATTGATAATTTACCATGGTAATCACTGGTTCCACTGTTACAAGTCAAAGAGCATTCAAAATAGCCAGTCTTGATGGTTTTCTCACAGTATTCCTCGATGACAATAAGCATTCAGCAGGAAACATCCTTCAAGAACTCTTTCAATCTCAACTGAAATAAAATCCAGAGTATTCAGCAATCGATCAACAAAGATGGCTTGGTCAATGGATGGCCGTCCTTATGAAGCAAGAGGTAATCTGAAACACCCATTCCGGAGGCATAGCTGGCTACTATAATCAACATGGTGTGAAAATGCAAAATGTTGAAGGCAATTAGTGCTTATCATCCACCAATGAGTTCGGCTGCTTCTGAAAATACTTCTCAGGACTTCTGTTTTTGTCTGGACACCTCTGATGACAGGCATACCTTTTCTCTAATTCTGCAAGGAAGCGAATGTTTAAAAAAAGACAATTCTACTGTGTCTACAAATAAGAAAGCATACCTCTGGTCTCTCAGGAACCAGATCTTCTCTGAATCTCCTCTTTGCAGATTGCTGTGGCTGTTGCTGGAGTTGTTGCTGCTGTTGGGGAGGTGGTCCTAAAGGTTGCTGGAGTACCTGCTGACCAACCGCTATCCCAACACTGACTGGTAACTGAAGCTGGGCTTGAGCTTGAGCAAGCTGGGCCTGAGCCTGGGACTGGACTTGGGCCTGGGCTTGAGCTTGGGCCTGTGCTGCTTGAACTGCAGCTTGGGCCTGAGCTTGGGCAAGGCTCTGATGACTCTGTGACACAGCAACCTGCAGATGTGGCACAAGAAATGTTAGGGAGTTTCTTTTTTTTTTTGGGGGGGGATGATTACATGCTTCACAAAGGCTTGGTCCCACTGCACTTACGAATGCAGACAGGATGTAAAACAGAAGAACCTTGCCATTCATTGGAGAAATTTATGTATCCATTGTGTACTCTTTCATACGTGTTTCATATGCTCTATATCCATCGAGCATCTGTCCACTGTGATGTCAGTGTTCGCCGATTTTGTCCATTGTCTGGAGTAGATGAAAATGGATGGAGCCACCCCGATATTTTGCTTGTCTGCTGTATCCATTATGAATACATTTTGTGTCTTAAAATCAGTTACCACTCTGAAATACTACATGAATGCATGTTAAATTCTACTAACTTGCTGTCCATGGACCCATTTCACAAAAACCTGCAAATCAATCATAACTTTAAAATGATTCTGATTGGTTGGTAGGTAGTGGGTATGTTAAAAAATATGTACATACAAACATAACTTCTAATCCCACACATATTACAGTGTATTTTAAGACCATACCATCAGATAATGGAAAATAATAGGCCTATAAAATTTAAGAATATCAATATTTCAGTACAATACCTTACAGACCAAAATCAAGTAGTCTTCTTAAAACAGCAAAGACACACAAGATAATGAAAACTAAAATCTTTTTAAACTAAAAATCTTCAAAAGCATGTGTAAAGAGAGACAAATACGAAATGAGACAGTCAAGTCCCATGAAGGATGAAGAAAAATAGGAGAGGTGAGATGGAAAAACATTGGGTACAGAAGAGAAAGAGATGGTGCTGGGATGGATAGAAAATATAAAGATAGAAATAAGGACAGAACTTAGAAAACTTTTGAACAAACATGACAATAGGTCAAGAGCCTTTTCAGCCGAGTGAAGAATAAGAGAAGAAAAGAAAATACATTGGTGTGGAGATGCTGTCAAGTAATGATTTAATGACCATATAACTATTATCATTGAGAGAACTTACCTGTGCTGCATAAATCTGGGCCTGGGAGGCTGCTGGTACAACCACTTGGGGAATGGGAGGGGGAAGACGTTGAGGAGGGGGGACAGGAGCTGGAGCAGGAACAGGCTGAGGGGCCCTAGCCTGCAGTGCTAATCCTGGTTGTCCAGGAAGTCCAGGCTGCCATAAAAGCAAGAAAAGACAATTACAATGAAACTTTGTGAATAATGTGAACTGAAAGGAGGCAAGTTGCCTTTATCGCCATGTGGTCTTTATGCAGAGGTTCATTTAGATAATAGTAATAATAGTCAGTTCTTGTATAGCGCATAACACATTATAAATAACCTCTCTATGCCTTTCCAAAGGACTTGGATATTATTACCCTGGCTTCAGCCCCGCAGCCTTTAACAGCGCGGTGTCATTTCAAAAAATAAATTGAACATTGAATAATCATATTGATTACCCATGGACAAATCTATGTCATCTTAGTTTTCAAAAGTATGCAATCATGGCATCATTGGCATTCCATCGTAAAATTCAACTGATTTTATTTAATTAGATATTTCTTAATCAATTCATAAAAAGAAAATATAAATAAAATCAGTGCAGGCAAAGAGATAATAAAAATAAAACAACAACAATTAAATATTACGCCAAAACACAAAAGTGATAATAAAACTAGATTCGGCACATAGTTATCAATGGTAAGGTAAGAAAACCCCTTGAAAACACTGATCAATAGGTCAAATTTATTTCAAAAAAATTTTGTGACTTCCAATTATCAGTGGTTGCATTTTCGAGAAAACTAGCACAAACAGATAGAAACAGGTAATCACTGACATATATTTGATTTTCCGTCCAAATTTTAATACACTGATTAACAGGTCACTATTATTTTTACACCCTTTGTATTTACATGTATATAGAAGATCACAATTCATTAATTTTCTTTTCTGATATTAGTGTTATATCTTTCAAACATTACACTATACCTGTGGTTGAGCAGCGAGATGAGGATAGACAATTCCAGGCTGACCACTAACTGCTATACTGACCACTGGCCTCTGGGCACCAAGGATTGCTACATCAGATATAAACAAAGAAATTAAGATGAATGTTCCGTCTCTCTTATGTGTATAATTTAAGATTATATTTTAAGCATTTAAAAACAAAATAAAAATCATTTAATAATAATAAATAATAATAAAGGGTATTTACATTGCGCACATATCCACCTTGTTAGGTGCTCAAGGCGCTCCTATATCACCCGGCTAAGCTAGGCATTCATAGCGCACACAGCTTTTTAAGGAATTACTTCCTACCGGGCATTTACATTTTGTCATCGAATATAAAGCCCTCAAAAAAAGTTCTGCAACTCAATTTCGAGGGATGATATATTTTTTGTTACTGAGGTATATAAGATAAAACTGCAATCATTGAAAAGCTTAATTTTTCTTTTTTTACAATGATGTGCCATCTCAGTTACCCTGGTTTGTAATATAGCTGGACAGGTCAGAAGTGGAATGTTGCAACATGCACTGTTTTCTTACCAGAGTCTCCATTTCTATAGAATTTTGACCACATGCAGGCGAGTGATAGTAAATGTTTTGCCAAAGTGTCAGTGGTGAATGGTGCTTTTTAAATGATTTAAATGCCCTTGAATGCTATTCGGGTGGCCATTGATGAGGGGCGTTTCAGATGAAAACTAAAAGATGAAAATTTTGCGTGATTTAGCGGTTTGCTTGGAGTGAAACCTTTTATAAAAATTCAGTACCAATAAAACTAAAACCTCTTTTCTTTTTTCAATTCAACATCCTAAATCTTTTTGAAATGGCGAGGTTCAACATCATTCCAAACACATTCAATACATTGTGTAAATGAGAATACACAATGCATCAACATCATCCAAACTCTGACCGTCCTAGAAAAAAATTATTGGAAAGAACAAATTTTGCAACATTTTAATTTTGACAATGCTGCATATTTATATCTCCCCATTCCATGATAGCATTACAAATGACATGATAGTAAAGAGGAATATTCATGCTTTCCAATGATACCACTTTCACATATGATGGCACACTAAGAAATTTATTATCGCTCAAACTCGAGTTACAGAACCTTTTTTTTTAGGGGTTTACATTTATGTGGAGGTGAGGAAATATTGTATCAACTAAAACAAGAAATTGAGAGTATGAAAGAGGAATTTAAAGTCCCCAGTTTTCCATGATACAGGAAAATGGGGAAAAAACACAGAATTTGGGAAGTACACAGAATTCATAAAATTTCAGAAGAATCACAATTTTTAGGCTGATGGTGATGGTAAAAGTGGTGGTTTTGGTTATGGAGGTGATGATGATCATGATGATGATTACTATGATGGTGATATTGATGGTGGTGGACAGGTAATGGTAGTGACTTGAAACTTGACTACCACTTTGACAATGATGTTAATGACGATAATGATGATGATGGCAGTGATGATGACAATAATCATAATGTTAAAAAAGAATGGACTAATTGGCAAGAGTTGATGACGGGATGAGCGATGATGATAGTGGCGGGGATTATAGGCCGAAAGCAATATATCCTAAGTGTTCAAGCATTTGACATACAGAACAAACTCTATAAAACAAAGCCCAGCTCCATTTTTATTTTCCTAACCTTGGGCCTGTTGTTGAGCAGCTAGTGTTTGACTAAAAGCCGTACTAGCGGCGGGGAGCGTTGGTTGAGCTTGTGAATATAATCCCAATGCTCCAGGCTGTTGCAGCTGCTGAGAGGGAGGCTGAGGGATGGCCTGCCCCACCGGCTGACCTGGACGAGCTGGTGGTGCTATCATGTGGGCAGCAGCTTCAAAAAAAAAAAAGTTTGAATATGAATGATTAGATGGGATACAAATGAAATTGCTCCTATGTACTCCACTCTATCCTTTATCTATATGGACATGGAATATGTCAAGTTAGTTATCACAAATATCAACATTAGTCACATATGCAACCTTATCAAATTAAATACATGCGATCAAATTTCTGCCGATTCTATAAAACATATTCATAGGAGAAGATATTGTCTGTGATAATGTAGACTCCATGACCAGCCTTTTGCATAGAGACTGTTCCTTATCACAATGCAAGATGCATTAATCTTGGAGGGCAGTATCGGTTGAGTAGCTTGGTTTCACGTCTAATCAACCTTCTTGACCCTCCTATCCTGGCCTACCAATACAATAATTAGACTTTAAACTCTATTTTTAAAAAATGTAACAAAAATTAAGATAATTGCTAATTTAATAGATCAATTTGATCTTGGTTTATTGGCCCTAAATTTTACAGAACATGTCATGTAATGTAAGAATGAAGCACAAGTGGAAATATAGAAGTGAGTAAAGTAACAAATAATGCACATCTACTTTTTATCATACAATGCAGTGTTGCTGTTGAATTATAAACCAGTATGGCATTGTAAAAGGCAGTAGAATTTTTTTCACATGTCTGACATTAAATTTTCATATTAAGTAATCAATCCAGTATGGTACCTAATGTGCCAATTTCAATGAGTGGCTACAAACCTGTGCAGTGTTTGTAACAAATGAGGGAAAAGGGGGATACATCAATGTTTTAGATTAGATTTATGACCATATCAAAAGATGTTTATCATTTTCACAAAATCCACTACATGTCAAGCCTGTCCTCCCCCGACTCATATGACAATAAGTTCACAAGGCAAAATCTGGGCCCTGATTTGTAAGGACTGCAAATGATCTCAACTTTGGAAAACTCGCAATATCCTAACTCATCCTCATTGATAGGCATTCCCAAGCCTATTGCTCTCAGAGAATTACTTCATTCATCAATATACTGTTGATTTTACCAATAAGCTGGTCCATTTTATTCACATAACAATTGACACACCTTCTACTCTGGGCACTGTTACACAAAAATTGTGATCAATTTGAAATTTCAATTAATTCAGCCTGGGCAGGGGTGGATCCAAAATTTTGCAAAAGGGGGGGGGGGCAAATTTTTCGGAGGAAAATTTTTGACAAGCTCCCCCCCCAAAAAAAAAGGTTTTTAACTACAGGTCTTCAATTTCAACTGAGGGGGCAAACCTCTCTTCTAATGGCATTTTTGCATTACATTTTGCTTCTCAAAAAGGGGGGGGGGGGGGCACGTGCCCCCTGTGCTCCCCTCCCTGGATCTGCGCTTGAGCCTGGGCAATAATGGATGGCTTGAACATGAAACGCTTGCAACAATGATTTTGAGCTGTCAATGCCATTTCATGATTTATTCAAAAATCAAAAACTTTGTCTTGGATGAAAAATTATGACAATACCAGCTTTCCATATTTGAGCTTGATAATAAAACAAGACCCATGCTATTTACCTAAGGCAGGTGCTGATCTTTGGAAGAGTTGACTTTGATGTGCCACATACTCTGCTTGAATCTGCATGTGATAATACAATGTAAAAATATCATGCTCATCAAGATTGTATACTTTTTTACAACAAAGTACATGTACTGCATATGACTTTTACATTCATATTTAAATACATATTTTACAAATGCTTTAAAAATTATTATCTATTAATAACCACTAAATACCTTTTAACTTTGACATCTAAGATTCTTAAAAAGGTTTTTTTCCCCTCTGCATGTAATTATACGGTGTAGATTTTAAACTTTAGTACAAATAAATGTATAATTCATGTGCTCAATTTTTCAAATTTCTACTTTCTCAATGAATAATTCGAAATCCACTCGATTCGAAATTTGAAATCTGGAAAGTACAGGAGGAATTATCACTTTAATTAATTATATCTGCAATAAACACGGCCAACTGTGAATGGGATATAGACTCACAGTTGTGACAAGGTTTTCACAGAGTTTCTTGGCTGCCTGGAGACCGTCTGCTTTAGGATGAGTGATGTACATATAGAGATTCTCGAAGGCTTCGCGCCCTGACGTGGGCTCCATGAAACCGGAGCCACGCCCTCTCAGGTAGATGTTGGCACCGGTCTCTGCTCGGATGTGCTGCAGGAAGGAACCCTATGCATGAACAAGAAAGGACGTATTATTGATGATGATAGTGGTGGTGTGGTAGTGGTGGTGGTTGTGTGGTAGTAGTGGAGGTGGTGTGGTAGTGGTTGTAGTGGTGGTAGTAGTGGTGGAGGTGGTGTGGTGGTGGTGGTGGTATGGTAGTGGTGGTTTGGTAAAGGTGGTGGTATAGTAGAGGTGGTGGTTAGTAGTGGTGGTGGTGCGGTAGTGGTGGTGGTGCGGTAGTGGTATTGGTGCGGTATGGTATTGATGTGGTAGTGGTGGTGGTGTGGTAGTGGTGGTGGTGTGGTAGTGGTGGTGGTGTGGTAGTGGTGGTGGTTGTGGTAATGGTGGAGGTGGTGTGGTAGTGGTGGTTTGGTAAAGGTGGTGGTGTGGTAGTGGTGGTGGTGCGGTAGTGGTGGTGGTGTGGTAGTGGTGGTGGTGCGGTAGTGGTGGTGGTGTGGTAGTGGTGGTGGTGTGGTAGTGGTGGTGGTGTGGTAGTGGTGGTTGTGGTAATGGTGGAGGTGGTGTGGTAGTGGTGGTTTGGTAAAGGTGGTGGTGCGGTAGTGGTGGTGGTGTGGTAAAGTTGGTGGTGCGGTAGTGGTGGTGGTAGCAGTGATGCTAGTGATAATGTCGATTCTCAAACCCGCCCCTAAAAACGGTGGTGGTGTGTTGAAGGTGGGGTTGATGACGACGACAATGATGATGATAATGATGGTGGGTGATAATAATGATGGTGGTGATGACTGAGATGACAACCTAAAAATGTAAAGTAAAAGTTTTCTGTCATCATATTGGCTGACAGATGTGTACAAATATGACGGAAAAAATTTTCAGAAATATCTAGAAAAGAAGCATACTCACTAACATACATTTAGACTTTAAAAAAAAAGAGTGATCAATAAGAGAGGGACAGAGAGATAAGAGCTGACTTGGCATACTTACCCCGGGACCTTGGATCTTCTCTTTTATGTTAAAAGATGGGTCTGCATGTTCCAAGCCAATAAATACTTTATCTTGTAAGTAATGCTGTCAAGAAATTAAATGAAACATAAACAAAACCATTTTTAGATGTGTACTGCTCCATGACTATATTCATTCATCTCCAATATCTACACCCAACATCCTCATCCAAATAGTGTAATACCACAAGCAGTGATGAGTCACAATTTAAAGGCGACCGCACACCTTACGAGCAAAATGCCATTTGTTCCAAAATCGGATTGGAGATGTGCGGTGGCCTTAACTGAACATCAATCAGTCAATTCCATTTTCAACAATTACGATGCAAGTGAGTCATAAAATAGATTTAATAAGCAGTGATTATTATTTTTTTGTAAATTAAATTATTTATTCACAATGGAAGATAATCAAGAAGCAAACAGGCATTTACCAGTTGGCACGGATGAGATTAGTACAAAACAATGGCTTATGCCATGTTCTTAACTTTTCTCATCATTCATTACAGCAGTATATTCTCATGATTTGCTGTAGCTATGTTCATGACAAAGACAACAATACAGATAACAACAAAACAACAATTTTTCCTGTGAATCTCAAAATACCTTACATCATGTAATGAAAAACTTATCTCCTTACCCCTGAAGACTGTGCAGTTTGGATTGCCAGTTGGATTGCTGGAGGTGGAACCATGGGGTTAGGCCCTGGACCACGCACCCCTCCTGCAGGCCCCCTGACATCCCCTCCTACACCCGGTGCCCTTATCTGTGCCCCTAGTCCTGGGGCAGGGGGTCGACTGAAGATGGGTGCTCCTGGGGGCCGGGTGTTTACTGCCGCTGCTGGGCCAGTGGTGGCTGCACTAAACCTGGTCCGGGTCCTGTTCCCTGTTGTGGCCACACCCTTGTTCTGTATGCCACCCCCTATTAATGCCTTGATATGCTCCACCGCCCCTGGAGGATAATTGAAATCGACGAGTTAGAAACAACCATGTCTATTGCCACATGGTCCATTGACCATTTCGTCTTGATTTACAGTTCACCCATGCAAATTCCATATTAATACTCATTGTTTATCTATGATTATGATTATTAATTATCGCAGCATTTCAACATGTAATGCTAAAAGGCAAGGAACATGAACTATAAACATCCTGGGGGTTTTCCTTCACTCTAATATAGATAGTGAATTTGAGTGTCCTATGGAAAAAAAAACTCTATCATAGAAGCTACTCACTGTCCACGCTCTCCCTTGTTGGTCCTTGTACACATAGATACAATGGCCTCTCTCTGAAAAAAAAAGAACACAATTTATTTCAACAATTAATTTCTGAATGGACAAAAACAAGCCTTTTGCTTGATGAATTTTATTTCTTTCTGCATTTCAACATTTTCACTTTATTGGGACTCATAAGCTGGGTTGAAAATACCCTGAGAAACCCTTCCACAAGTGGGAGTTGTGGTGTCAGCCTGTAATCAAGTTAGACCCTGTTCTCATCTACTTTCTTGAACCAGATTCAACAGGCAAAACAGTCTTGAAAACGACATCACGAGGTGGTTTTCAAAACTGGTTTGAAACACTACTTGAGATCGCTTTGAGTGTTCCCATTTCTCATTAAATTAGTTTTTTACTAAACTAGTTTTATCACGTACATGAGAACAGGATCTTACACATTATAACTGGTTCGGAGGCTCAAGTCCCGAGTCACATTTTTTGGATGGTGACAATGGTTGTTGGACTCACAGATGATAACAATTATATCTGACTGATGTATGTCTTTAAATGCACAAACATACACAAACACATACTGCACTATCTAAATTGCAATTCATATTTAATACATACTATCAGCAATAGAAACATCATGAAAAGGATACAATTAAAATTTCCTAATTTAATGATCAATGCAACAATGTCCACTTTTGAGGTCATTGCAACACATGAAAACAATACCAAAATTAAGAACACAACTTCTGAATATGTGTGAAAACGTGTTTAGCATAAAATTGGCTTATACGTTAGTTTAAATAGCACAAACAGAATTATACCTGAGTATATACAGTTTTCAAATGACAAGATATATAGATAAAAGTTAAATACCATCAGTTATGAAAACCAATATGGGATTTCCTTTAATAAACAATGGTGTATACAAAAATGCTTGTACACCTTTCATTTCTGGTTACTTGTAAATTCCCTTTTTGCACCAAGTACATGATGTTTTAAAGATTCATTTTAAATGCTCAAACAAAATATGACAACATGTAAGTCCATGCAGCATATTGACTGATTTCTTGATAGAAACTCACCCCATATTATTTGTTGCTCTATCTGCATATGACATGTACCTCCCTCTTGTTGATACAGCCGCGCCTGTTAATCTACTGATCTGTGGAGTTAATGGGGGAAAAATCATGTCATTCCATAACATAAAGCTAAGCAATTGATCATAGGGCTTATTTTATGATTGATTATTATACATTATGCTATACAAATGACACATGCACATGAGATCAGTAGGCGATCTATGATAGATATCCACATGCGAGTTGAGGCTCTGTTCAATCCATTGCACAAAGCCGTTAGGCTCTGTTCAATCCATTGCACGAAGCCGTTACGCTGAGTGCAATGGGGTGAACACAGCCTCAACAAGAGTGTATAGGTCACATAATGGACTATTGAAGAAATGTATCATTTGGTTTATACAACATTTTGAAAAATTTTGTTATTTGACAATAAAGAAAAAAATCAACAAAAGCAGATGGAATTAAGACATATTTTGCCTTTGTCTGACAATTCATTTTCATTAAAAATATTTTTTTCCCAGTGAATGAAAGCAGTTGTTTTTGTTCTTTTGTGATGCACTTTGATTCATGAATCTGAGTGCGCACAGTCAGCCTTGTTGATGGCCTTACTTCGATGCGCGCAAACACACACACAACAATGGAAAAATAATAAATGCATGGTCACCATGCAATGAAAAATAAAATTAGCATACAACACAAAATGGATTAAATGTTGAATGGCTTTCAACCAAATTACAAGAATCATTGTATGAGTTTTATCAAATAGAATTAACCGCAGAAATCATCCCTATGACCAATCACTAAGTTTTATGTTACAGGAACCCTGTATGCATACATGCATGATGATTATGGTGGAATCTATAGGAACTTGGTATACTAATGGGAGATTACTTCAGAGATGACGCCACTTTTATGGCATCCCATCTTATAGATGAGAATAATTGGTTCTATTTGTGATCGATACCAATGAACAGCATGGCAAGCTCATCCAAGGCACTACACCATTCTTAATGGTGGAAAAAGTATCTATTCATTTACCTCAACAGATTGAACTAATACAATTTTGGGATAATTCAAATGTTTAATAAATTAATTTATTATGTACTAAATTTTTTTATCTATGATTTGTTTTTAATCGATTTTATTTTGTCTTATCTACTTATCCATTCATTCGTTTATTCATTATTATTTAGTTTTGGGGCAGTTTTTAAACAATAAATGTACATTCTAAGAAAGTATTGTATGTCTATGAATACAATACCTCCTCTTGTGTAGATCCTTTAGTGAGCATGTTACGACACTGAATGGGTACTTCATTGATTTCAACTTCCGCAACCAGCGGTTCACTCTTGCCCTTCTCTTCCTTCACCGGCTGAAAAAAATAAACACCAGAAATGAATCCACTGGAGAGTTACATAATTGTTTCATGTAAGTGTGTACGGCTGCATGGAGAATTATGTTACTCACAATGCTTTACTTTTTCCTTTGTGTAAATGTATAGCAGTAATGATGTGAGATGAAATAATCAAGTGGCAGCAGTCTTGCTTCCAGGTCCTTCTTCTTGTCAGCTTAAAAATCAAATATTGCTTTGAAGGTGACAGCTTCCGATCTTGTATTTTAAAAAAGTTAAATATTTATCATAATATACAAACAAGGACTGCTTTCACTAAGTATCTTTCAGTGAATTCTGTATTGTGGCTTCAATTTATTGAGATAAAAACTGATTTAACCAAAGAATCTTGTGATTAGACCAACTGGTATCACACCTGAAACCTGCTTCATACAGATACTTGTGGTAAATTGTGGTAACTTTGGCATTAAGAAACCTTGATTTGGAATGGCTAATGAGCCCTGTCAACATTGGAATAACCACAATAGCATTGTTATTATAATCTCAAATTCTTTGTAGAATGGGGGCCAGGCTTTTATCCATCTTACAGAGATTCGCTATTGATCAAAATCAATCTCATATTGATCTCAATCAAGTGATAAGAATTCAAGCTCAAATCTAATTTCAGTAAATTTGAATCTATTGCAACTGTCTGTAAAATGGGGCCTACATAAGCACTTAGACTCTAGGATGTGTTCGATTTCCAATGTTTACATACCAGCTTGACTTGTTTCTGTTTGTTATCTGGCTCTGCTGGTACGATGCCTGGCGGGAGCTTCAGTTTGCCCTTGGATATCAGCATAGCATTGATTCTAGCCGCTGCTGCTGATGCGGCCTCAAGACTGCTGACCTGCCCATCCAACAACTGTGCTGCGGTGGCAGGGTACTGAGAAGGAATAGGAGGGGCAGCGGGAACAAGGGCAGGGGCGGGGGCAGGAGCAGGAACCACGGTTGAGGGCGTGTCCCATTTGGAGCGGCGGGGTCGGGCGTGGCTGATGGAGTAAAATAAAGAAATTGTTTGAATTCATATTTCAACTCAACGTATGAGACATCTGTATGTATGCTTATGAAATTTGATCTAATTTAATTTACTTGTAAATATTCTTTAATATGCATTTCCAGTAAAAAAAAAAAAAAAAAACACAAGCTCACTTTCCAATTGACAAGGAGTAATAAAAAAAAAACACAAATTCAGGATGTTTTACGTTTACTTGGGGCAAGTTGAATATATCTTTGCATTGATAAAAAAATCTGTATCCCTAGTTTAAAACTCTTTCTCTGATAATGGTTAATAATTTGAAGTTTTGCACTTGTTTCTGGACAACTGAATGTCCTAATAGTTAAAATGTGAAGTTGTGAACATGAACACCAGTCTTAAAACAGTACATGTATTTGATATCATGAGTCTTTTTCAATACTTCAGATTTGCATTCCATGCAATAAAAAATTGAATTATTACTTGAAATTTCAATCCTACAAGGTACAACTGAACAATAAAGCTTTACTTACTCATTCATTCTGGAAGCAGTCACGCAATATGGCAAAGATAAACAAATACACTTAGTCTTTGTATACGGTCAAGTTAACTGATAAAATGATGTAGAAAAGAGTATCAACCATCATGATGTTAACATCATCCCAGTGATATCTGAAAGTGAAAAACAGAAAATAAAAACAATCAAGATTTACCTAGAGGGGTGCTGTGCATGTTATTCACCAGAGGCAGCACCCCCTGGAATTCTGGTAGGTATGCTAGAGCTAAAACGCAACCAAAATCACCTTCAGTTTGTAGTGAAAACCCTTTTTTTGGGGGGGGGGGGGCTTGTATAAATTTTCTTGGACCAAGCCACCAAAATCACATTTATTCTGAGCAAAAGCCATTTTTTCATTTTTTTTATGGTTGTCACTTCCAAATCACTTAAAGTAGAAGTCCATCCTGAAGAATAGTTCGTTGTAAAATACCAGGAAAAAAAATCATCGAAAAGATACAGGTGCAGCCATGGACCATGCTCAGCTGTATGACACACGCATATGCACACAACTAGTAAACATACCTTGTGCGTAAATAATCCACTGCAAGCAAACAGAAACTTTGTTACGCGAGCCTTTGCCTATAGCTTCACTAGGCCTTCAACGCTACTCTGCACTGATATTTTAGAACCACACATCGAAAAACAAAATGCAAAGATTATTAGACAATGTGGCCAAACTTGAAATGACCTTTCGAAATACTTTATTCCAATTTGACCAGATTTCGGAGCTAAATCTTAAGTCGAAATCCGGCTGGAATCCAGACAGATTCGCTCCCGCCGTTTTCATGATATAGCACGGTTCGAGTACAATCATGGAAGGGGAAATAGAGTATTCTTACACCCTGCCATAGACTTAGCGGTAGCAATATTGGCATCAACGCATTACAGCGAACTGACTCGCATACTAATTTCAAGCCCATTAGCAACAGCGCCATCTGGTGCCTCCTACAGCCATGGCTCCAAATGGCAATGCTTGGGCATGGCTTACGGCTCACAGCAAACATCGAAATGTTGCCAATTGACTGAGGGACACGAACAGCCAAGCTCCACACAACGCACAGCAGAGATTCGGAGACCACTGTTTGGTTCATCACGCAGATCACATCATGATTATATAGTCAGTGGTCACAAACATAATTCGGCCAAAAAGAATGTGCAAGTATTGATAGCTATAAAGATATCCAGCCACGTTTTTCACACTTGAAATGGTCTTGGCTTGTGATCGGATCACTCGAGTATTGATCGAAAATTATCGAGATTCAGCAATTTTGTGCACATTCATGCAGCACTCCAACACCCTGCACTCCATGATTGACTTTGTACATGTTGCGATAGAATCTGTAAATGCATCCCAAATATAGTCTTGAACGATATGACGTGACCCTGTCTTGTTATGGATTTATCATAGAAATTTTTAGGGGGCCATTAAGGCCCCTTGTGACTCTTATGGTTAAAGTTTGCTAGCTGATATACTGTTTAAAGCAACGGTACTTTTCTTCATTTTTACCTGCTTTCATGTGTACCTCAACAGTACGATGCTGAGTCTATTTGTAAAATATTACGATGCTCGTGCAACACTTCCATTTCATTTAAGTACTACTATTACATGTATTCAACTTAATTTTGAATAGTGTTTCTTTCCCTGTCCAAAAAGTGAGCAGTTAAGATCCTCTTTCACAAACAAAAGTTACACTTGGTAATTGTGTATTTGCACTTGCTGCCCCAAAACTACGGAATAGCCTACCAATTGACATAATAGAAGCTCTCCATCATTGACTCTCTTCAAATCAAGATTAAAACCATTAAGAAAATTTGGTGTGTATATTTTAAGTAAAGAGAGCTCTGAATACAAGCACAGCTGAATATTGAATACAAAAGCTGCGCTATACAAATTAATGTTTATTATCATGATTAAAATGAGAGCATTATTATGGATATGCATAATTGAGCAGGGAAGAAAGCTTAAAGGAACCAGTTAGACTGCAGGTCCCTATGCTAATGAGCAAATAGGCCAAATTCATCCGAATCCTCACGTGGCTGAACCCTCCTCCCTGCAAAATCTTGTGAATCGTGGGATTTTGTTTCTCTAAGAATTAAACTACATGTACTTTATCTTCAAGTAAAATTAAATATCATTGCATTGTATGGTATAGTAAATGTTTCTCTTTCATATTGGTCATTTATTTTGTAAAAAATATTTTGATAAATAAGTAAATTTCAGGCCTGAAAATGTGTATCAAAACTGAATTTTCTCCCTCCATTTTCTTTTGCGAATTGTGCAAAACTTTTTATTTTGAGCCTCAAAGATATCTATATTACCACAAAGCTGAACTCCTGTACTTTCTAACAATGTCACTCTTGATATGCGGCACCTTTTAATAGGGTCAAGATCACACTTTTCACACCAAGGTACAAGACAAGATTTCTAAAATGTTTAAGTAGCATGGAATCCAGAGTTCTGATTGGCTAGATAAGGCTTTAAAACAACAGGTACAGGTAATCTGATGAGATTACCACACATGAGTTTGACCTTCCTGGCACCTGAATACCTTTATAGTTTACTTAGATCCCCACACTGGCCACATTATAGACTTCGTTCTTGTGAAGACACAATTTTACAAATTCCTAGAGTTGTTTCAAAAGGGGAGGGAAGCTAGTTTTGATTTTTGTGGTCCCAAAATATGGAATAGTTTACCAATTCACCTTCGATCATGTACTTCTGTTGAATCTTTTAAAAGAAATTTGAAAAACATATTTATTTTTGTTGTAGTGTAACTGTAATATTGGAGAGCAATTTGTACTAAGCGCATAGAGCAATTTCCATTGATTATGCGCTATATAAGAACCAATTTATTATTATTGTCATTATTATTCCTGTGATTGTGAACCCATGCACTTGAACCGTTCGAATTTGACAGTGTGTGGTTTCTTTGACCAATCAGAGTCCAGTATTCTTGTTTTCAAGCTGCTTCATGTACTTGGCCAATGAAAAGTGTGATCTTGACCCCCAAAAAAATATTCTTACTTTGAAGCCTATACCATTTTCAAGCAAACATACTAAGCTTTATCATGATCTAAAATTCATTTGGGCTCAAACAAAAATAAAGTGTAAAAACAGCAGCTTTCGTCAAGTGAAAATAATTATTTTGTAGCATATTTTAGATTAAAGTATTACCTACATTACAAAATCTTTATATAAATTCAAACACGTGACATTAAAAATTATTCTTCTTCTTTACAATGATACCAAAATCATGAAATTCGATGTATGATTAGAGCAGCAAATGACCGAATGAAAAGAGGTGTTTTTAAAACCTCTCTAGTCATGAATATCACTTGGATGAAAGAAGCCACTTTTTTGGGACCTGTCTAATGACTGGAATGACAAAACAATGGAGAAAGGAGGGAAGAGAATAAAGAGAAAAGGAGTGGTGCTGAGAAAGAGATTTAGTTTGTTAGAACTTTAGAAGAAAATAATACACCACTTAACTTCTTAAGAAATAAAAGTATAACAAAAAAAACATTCATCTAGATCTAAATCACATCCATGCATATTTAAAACACACAAGTCTATGCAGTGTTTTAAAACATATTTTGTTTTGTAAACAAGTGGAGCGCATTGCACCATTAAATTAGCAGCAGTGCTGACTTTGAAAACTACTATATAAAATAATTATTCACAAAAAACACTGTTCATATATACTGATAAAATACTACTTTAAATGACAATAAATTACATTTGAATGTGATCATGCGAACCAAGACCATTTCTCACGTAGAAAATGTGACCGGATATCATTATCGCTATCGATCGTCGATACTTTCGCACGCAGTCCCAAGGAATCATTTTGGTGACCACGTAGTCATGACATGATCTGCACGATTGACCAATCAGCGGTCTCCGATTCGCTGAGCGGAGATGGTCTATCCGTTGTATACAGTCTATGCCTGGCTGGATAATTTACAATACCACTGACTGGAATGGGTCTTGACTCTTGTTGTAAAACTTTTATTAAAAGTAACAATTTAACATGTTTTAAAACATAACTTAAAAAAAAAAACATCGTTTAAAAAGTGCCAACCCTGCTTGACCCATTTTAGCAAGTGGTATTTATTTTAGATCTATATCTCATTATTGCTTTATATCTATTACTAACCCTACACAGACAATTTACTTCGCCCAGGGATTTAGCTCCTGTGCAATTCGAATAATTGCATCACAGATTTGTGATTATCCCGTTAGAAGGGTGTGCAGAAGAATTGCACGCGCCTGTAGTGTAATGGTACCGTAATGACACCCAAGCCACACAGGTCACAGCCCGCGCCCGAATACCCGCCCGAACTGAGTCCACACGACTTGCCGAGATGATTTTAGCTCTTAAAATCATCATTTTTCAAAACATCAGTAAAAAGAATACTGAAACATTCTCCCACAACTCCATATGGTGATTATTTGATTATAGTTCCAATACTTACTTGAAAATGAACGAAAATACAGCTCGCCAGCTCAGCTCAGTACAGTCGATAGGTTACGCTAACTTGACGTCCATTGATTATGGTATCATTAAGAAGACAAAAAAAGAAAGAAAGAAAGAAAGAAAGAAAGAATTAAAGAAAAAAAAATCCACGTTGAAACAACAAATCCATTTTCAGAGGGTAACATACAAATTTCATTTAAAATTTAAAATTTTTAAAAAGGTGTCAACTGTCAATAGATTTGAGGGTTGAAAACCAAAATACGGCGAATCAGGCAAGAGAATTGCGAGCGAGCCTGCAAAAAAATCTGCCATTTTCATGACAAAGATCCAATTTTGAGAGAGATTTTGACATATTATATACAGAAAATAATATAATTCCAAGAAATGACAACTTCCCGGAATTTCTCACTTCCCGAAATAATCTTGGAAAATAGCAAAACTTCCCTGAATTTCCTGGATCTCGGGAAGAGTGGAAGCACTGGATTGAGCCAACCAACCTGGGGCAAGTTTAGCCATGAAAATTCATATAGTAGTACATTTAACATCTTAAAAAGTCATTGATATATAGGCAGAAAGGACCAAATTCACAAGACAGTTGTTTTACTAGTATTTAAAGAAAATTATAAGCAATGGAAGACTGAATAAATAAACGTCATGCTGGTTCATGTCCCATACCTTAATTTTGTTAATAGTTTTAGTGGCTCAATTACCCCGCCTTCATTTATATAATACATGCATAATGTGTGTTTCTGGTGTAAAGGGGGACACCAAAAATGCAAAATTCACATTTGAGCACCCCAGAACAATTAAGTTAAGTATAAATTTTAGGTTTATTTTCGAATAATTCAAGTCAGTCAATGCATTTAACTAATAAACAGAATATATCTTTCTAAAGAATATAATGTCGGGAAAGTATTTTCAGTTTCATGTGTTAGCCATTAATCGAATAGGCAACTAGATAATCGGCGTCTCATAAATGCTCTCTATTATTATCTAGTACAGCAAATTCTCCATTTTTTTCAGAGTGTGCTTTGAAGCGGTCTGCACTTTAATCCGGGACTTTAATGTATCTATAAAAACCATGCAAATAAGATTTAAATCAAGTATATATATATTTTTTTTTACCAAATAACATATGATTAGAAAATGGAAGCATTGTTATGTTACAATTTTTTTGGGGGGGCGGGGGGTACACCAAATTAATCTTCAAAGTATAATAATGGCCATATTTTCACATATTTTCAAATATCTTCTATATATTGGCTGATTATTCTTTATTTAGGAATATAGGCTATAAATAAGTTAAAGTCTCTCACTTTGGAAGGGGAATATACAGATTCTACATTAATCTGAAGATCATGCACATATGGCCCATGCCCCCCCCCCTTGGAGAGGCATGAAAATAAAAAATATGCCGTTCTAACACAAATGTTTTTGGTGAAAACGTTTTTTTTTTCCGGGGGGGGGACGAAAAGACCTTATATCTTACATTTATTTAATATACATGTATGATTGATTTTGGGAACGCTATTTGAGCACATTTTCAAAGATTCACCAGGCTGGGGTCTATCTTAATAAATAGAGTAAAAATTCACAATACAAAATGCTGAACATTAATCAAAATCGGATAATGAAGTTTTTAGTTTTGATTGATTGATTGATTTTATTCGTCAAGAATATCACAAGAGATTACAATGAAATTGAAGAATACCTTGACAGGATAGCCCATGAAAGCCGAAAGGCTTATTTCCAATGGGGTCCTATAGTTAGTATAAAACATTAACATATTGTAACAAAACTGGAATATGGTAAAAAAATTAATAAAATACATACATACATATCCATCAGTCAAATAATAAGCAAACATCTGAAGCAAACAACAATCCTCCTAATACGTGAAACAAGATTATATTTTAACATGCCCTAATGTATACATTATCTAAAATAGTAGAAACCAACAGTACAAAATGTGTGATTTCTAATGGTAATATTGCTCCCGAGTAGCTTCCAGTTTTAGGTGCTTCTTTAATGCACTCTTAAACTGAGAAAATATTTTAACTGCTTTTACTTTATTGGGAAGAGCATTCCAAGATTGGATGCCATTAAAGTAAAAAGTGTTCCCTATATGTCCTTCACGTTTTGGCAATATAAAATTAAAATTACTATTTCGAGTACCGTACCTATGGATATTTGATACACGGGTGAAATTATTTGCTATATAATGATCTAATGTATCCGAATAGAATATTTTATGCACGTGGTGTAATACTAATTGTTGTGATCTGTGATCTACATGAAGTAATCCTGCCCTTTCAAGTTCATTACATCCGACATGTGCTCTTGGTCCTAAAACATTTATGTATCTCACAATTTTATTTTGGATTATTCTTAGTTTTTTCTTATCCGTAACACCCAGGCTACCGTACCAAGCCGCATTAGCATAGTCAAATAGACATTGTATCAAAGCAAAGCATAAAATACGTCTAGACTTCATATTCAAACAGGTTTGATATCTATACAAAAATTTCAAGCGCGAATTTGCCTTTTTGACGATTGAGTCTACCAAACCCGTCCATGATAGGTTAATTGTTAAAGATTTGCATTATTCTAGTGAAACAGTTCTAGGCATGTTTTCATGAATATTCATTATAGGTGGGCTAACTGGGCTTATGATGTGATCCCCACTTGCTCTTTTGTATTTTATTATATGAAATTAGGTTTATTCAAATATTTTCTACCAAGAACTAAAATAACTGGATTGGCAACTGACTACTAAGTGCATTATTGCTGCAACTTATTTTATCATACATGCAGACATATCATTTACACATGTATGAAAAAAATGAATTATGATCTCATGTAATAACATAAGAATAAGGAAAGCAGGGATGTGATATGAAGGAAAGCAGGGATGTGACATCATATCAGCCCATACACCTAATGAATATTCATGTTGATATGCATAACTGTTTTCACAAAATATTGATTGTTATCTGATTTCGATGAAATTTTCAGCATTTTGCTTTGTGAATTTTTCTCTATTGAATATTTTCAGCCCGGACCATCCCTTTAAGGTACTCTCTATCTACTAGTCATATACCCAGGTGTCATCACTGAAGGCAGTATAACCTATCGGAATATTATGCTAGTGAGTTCCTTATTTATGGAAATGAGGCCTATATATCATATTCAAGAGGAGTATATTTGGGCTTAAATTGCGGTTAATATATATTTTCAACAGATAGGCCTATCTATATAAGTATATAAAAACACATTTTTCCACGGTCGCTTTATTCGAGCCCCATGTTTCGAGTGAGTTAATATAGTAGGTTGCTTAAAACGTCTTGCTTTGTGTCTATCATAATTATATGTGGACTTGGGATTACTTTCCTCATGCAAGTCCTCATTCTCGCATTCTTTTGTTCCGTGCACTTAATTATCCCCATAGCTGCATTAATCAATATACACTTTTATTTTGATACCATCCCCTCAAAATTATCCCCCCCCCCCGGCCCCCTGCCAGGTTCTCGACCGGCCGCCGCAGGGGCAGAGCGTATTTTTTCTTTCTGATTTTGTTGTTCAAATGCGAATTCCGCCACAGTACATGATCAAGCAGGATAAACACACGTGTGTAATTGTGGCTCCAGACTACCTATTTGTCTGATTTTATTTCCAATATTTTCAGTAAGTATTTAAAAAAAACATGTGGTAATTTTAACATGATATTGTAAGATATATCTAGCCCCTTTGTCATCTTATGTGATATGTTCCGCGTTCAATGTTATTTCGCTATTATCGCCCAGGACCGACCGATGCCGTGTCCAATAAGTCACGACACTAGTCCCATGCATATGATTTGACGTCAGGGTGACCAGATTTCACAAAATGAAATACGGGAAATTGACATTCACATCCAGTCTAATTAAAAGAAATCAGCAAAGAAGGCTACACAATATTAGACTTGTAAAAAATTATAAAGAAATGGAAGGGAGGGTGAATGAAAAAATGAAGGAGAGAAAGAAAAGAGATGAGTTGAGAGGAAAGAAAGCAAAAATGAAGGGGGGGGGGTAAAGAAAATGAAGGAAAAGAAGAACAAATAAAACTAACACTAAGAAAGAAAGTTACCAAAAAAGGCAAAAAAAGGGACAAATATAAGAAGAAAGATTTCTGTCATTCTCTGAAATTAATAAAGAAAGGAAGGGAAGATGAATGAATGTGTGAAAGTAAGTAAAAAGGGAGAAAGAGTGAAGGAAAAATGTTTCCTTCATTTTTTTGAAAGAAAGAAGGAATAAGGAAGGGAAAGATTTAGGGGAAAATAATTAGAAGGAAAAAAAACAAAATGGAGAATGAACAAATGAAAGAGATTGAGGAAAGAATGAAGGGAGGAGAGAATGAACAAAAAGATGATAATGGAAGAGAGAAAGAATGAAAAGAAAAAGGAGAAGGAAGCAAAAAAAGTTGAAGGAAAGAAAGAATGAAGGAAGTAAAAAAAGGAAATTTAAGAGAAAGAAGGAAAGAAAGAAAAATGAACAGAGAAAGGATTAGGAAAAAAAGCTAGGAAAGATTGGAAATAAAGATAGATGGAACACTGGGGATGGAACAAAAGAGGCAAACAGGAAAGGTAGTAAGGATGAAGAAAGAAAAGGATAGACAAGAAAGAAAAATGAAAGACCTAGCACTATGTTCGGGCTGTGTGGGCTTTTACGCGGTCTCACCAGAAGAAACCAAGGAAGCACCCGGAATCAAAGTAGGAAAGATTTTTTTTTCAAAATGTCAGAAAGGAAATCTATACATACTTACAAATTTATCCAAAACTATCCTGGTCCACAAAACTATGAAATGATGCCCCAAAACTAGGGAAAATCATTAAAAAAAATCACCTGGTGTGCATCAAAAGTCGGTCGTGCAGGAAACTATGGAGAATCGTTATAGGCCCTTGTGAAAAGGCACACGAAAACAACCAAAAACCAATTTTTTTTTCATCCATTTGGTAGTGTTACCAAACTTCCGCACAGAATTTTGAAATTTTGATTAGAAAATTATGCTAGTTTATGTGAAGTTAATTCATAAATCATGAAAAATGCTTTTTCTCCTTATTTGTTGATCAATTTATTTTTTATTTTTTGCTTTATATGATAGCTCTTGGTGGGGATAAAAAATTTCTACACAGAATTTCTAAAATCATTAAATATGCTAATTTATGCATATTTTTCAAAACTCATGAAAAATGCTTCTTGTTTATTTGTTGACCGATTTTGATTTTTTTTTTGGTTCCATCTGAGAGCTACATGAGATTCACCAAGGCTCTACACAGAATTTAGAAATTTTGAATGGAAAATTATTTATGCTTGTTCATATGGAATTTATTTAGAAATCATAAAAAATACTTCTCTATTATTTCTACATGTACATCAATTTCAATTCTGTTTCCTCAATTTATATAATTCACTACAGTGTCAACTGGGCTGAAATTAAAAATTGTGTTAAATTTCTTTGCGAGATCCTGGATGAGCTCCACATCATTGATGTGCTAGTTTAGAACTGTGTTGCCAGGGGTGCAGAGTTTGGTATCTCTCCAATAAAATGTATCAAGGTTTTACATCCTACTCATACTTTGGTTTGAAGGTTTGCATGGTGGCATGTACAATTGCTGATGTGGTTTACGGTACACCATGTGGAGTGTTATAGAAGCAGTGGATAGAAGAAGAGAAGGAAGTGGATAGGCGAGAAAGTGGAGATTTGAGAATAGAGTATTCTTTCTTGAGAATAGTCCTGAAAAGGACTGTAAACCAGAAGGAATGTTGAGTGAGAACAGCTTGAGTAGTAGAGCTGATGAGGAGATGCTGGCTTGCGTCGGCGAGTAGAGATGATGAGTAGTAGAGAGACTCGACGTTTCGGACAGGTTGACTGTCCGTCTTCAGGAGTGAAGACGGACAGTCAACCTGTCCGAAACGTCGAGTCTCTCTACTACTCATCATCTCTACTCGCCGACGCAAGCCAGCATCTCCTCATCAGCTCTACTACTCAAGCTGTTCTCACTCAACATTCCTTCTGGTTTACAGTCCTTTTCAGGACTATTCTCAAGAAAGAATACTCTATTCTCAAATCTCCACTTTCTCGCCTATCCACTTCCTTCTCTTCTTCTATCCACTGCTTCTATAACACTCCACATGGTGTACCGTAAACCACATCAGCAATTACTCATACTTTGTTTCCATAATTACATGTTCAAACCAATTTATTGTTAAGAATCGTCACCCTCTGACTTTTGTATTTATTCCAATGATGCTTTTAAGTCTGACTTCTCAAGACTCAAGTCTGACTTTTATTATCTCTGTTATTCAGATGTTAATCCTCACTGGTTTACTGATGGTGATTGAAAGTCAGAAATTATTCAGACTAATTTTATGTCCATCTTCTCTCCCCCACAAAGCTTTACTGATTGTACATCATGGATAACAAAGAAGGAGAAGAAGAGTCCAATGTTGCCAATTTGAGGAAACGACTGTCTCCCGGGATGATGAACAGATTGCCTTCCAAGAAACAGAAACTAAATAAAGCTGAGCTGTATAAACCTCCCACTATGACGGAACTAGCTTCTCTAAAAGAGACAGAAATTTTGTACAACTCCAGCCTTTTCAAATTACAGGTATGAACCTTGCCAGATTTATCTATTAGCATAAAGAATGATGAGGTGATCAAAACCTTAGTTTGTCAAAGATAGATTATATTATCTAGAGTGGATATTGACCAATCAGCAATTTAAATTGTGGGCGATTCCATAAAATATGTACATCTGATCTCCTATATTAGGGACTTTCTGCCTCTAATTTCTTGTTCTTTTGACAGTCTGTAATGTTCTCAAAGGACCATGACTTGGTTGGTTTATGAAGTGAAGTATTAAAGACTTGAGAAAAATGGGAGTTGGACGTTAAAAAAGGTTGATCATTTTATGGAATTGCCCTTATATGTATGATTGTTATTCATACTCTTGATGAATTAAATTGTGCAAGTGAATTCAGTAAATGCAATGGCTCATCTGTGGGTTATATTTAAAGGGGAAGTTTACCCTGATAATAAAAATGTTTAAATATTAGCAGAAAATGTATTTTTAAAAATGTGAAGAAGGGTTTATGAAAATCCATTAAAAGATAAGAGATAATTGATTTTTGAAATTTAAATTTGTGACATCGTATGCAAATATGAAATAAAGAATTTAATTGAAATGAATTGAAAGAAGCAGCAGCTCCATGAATTCAATAAATTCCTTATTTTAATGGTGACTGAAAATATTTATCTCATATAAGTGAGTATGTAGTGATTTGTATGATGATGTAATGAATGCTCAAATAAATTCATTCTCAATTTTCTTTGAAAGTTGCATTTTATTGAAGTTATATCATATGACCAACACAAACCAAACTTTATTAATCTTTTGTGGTTTGCACCCAATTTTCACCAATATTTATGTTTTCTGCTTTTATAAAAACAAACTGCAACAAGCATGTGTAAATTGATGCTTCGTTGAACACATGTGTGTCAAATATTATTTTATTTATGGGGTGCTAAATTCATTTTTTGCTCCTTCGGTTTTCTTTGGGCATAAAATAGCCCACAGCTCTTGTTTGTGTATATTATTTTACACAAAAAATGTACTCCGACTATTTCAACAGGGGTGATTTTGTAGCCCTTTGACAAAAAAAATCATTGCAGGAGTTCTGCTTAAACCATGGCTCAAAGCCTCAAACCATGGATTAGAATACACCGTTGTGAAATCAGGCCAATAAGCGTTCAATTAGTCCCATAATTTGTCCTTCTTTCAATATCATATTTTCAAATTAGATGGATGAACTTCGCTTGGAAGTAGAGTTGAAAGAGAAGAAAAGGAAGAATTTGCTTCCAATTCTTCGGTCAATTGAAGAAACCTTGCGCAAACTTCCACCAGTGACTTTCCCAGATGTGAGTACTATTAATCTTGATATGAGGAGGCATGATAGCTGTCGATAAAGTGAGGGTATCGGATTCTAGTGACCTGTGTTTGTTTCCCATTTAGTGCACTAGTGCCTTTTGGGCAAGGCATATATCATCATATCCAGGTCCTTTGGAAAGGACCTAAATCCCTTTTATCCTCTGGTTGTTTGCATACAAGCAGTCATGCTTTCTTAGTATTCAAGTGAAAAATCACAACCCCCACCACAACCACTATATCTGAATTTCTGAGGTATTCTAACCATCACTGAGAAAGTGTGCTGATGATTAAAGAAAAAGACATTTTCTTTACAGTTTATGATTTAGGCTTGAGCAAATACATTTAATATGAAGATATACATAAGTGTCAGATGTACAGGGGTATGGTAGCAATGAGAAGCTGTTAAGTAGCTCTTTAATAATAAATTGTAATTTTCAAGTTTATTTTAGTAAGTGCTCCAGAAATGTGGATTACCATTTTGTATATTCACTGTACAATTATTGAATGTTTATAAAGAGAATCACCGAGTTGGGTCCTTTCTTTTTTGTCCGTTGAATAGGCCTCAGAACTTGATGGCTCCCTTCCCAAGAATGTTCATTTACCAATGCGCTGGAAGAAGACTCAACTCAAAGGAGAAATCAAGTTATGCAAGCCATCAGAAGTTAAGATCATCGGTAGCTATCTCCTTGGAACCTGTCTGAATGATCCTCTAACTGTTGACATGGCCATCCAGATACCAATTGTGAGTATAGTTGATGACCAGTGGGATGTTTCACATAGGCCCGTATTCTGAAGTCGGGTTTAACTTAAACTCAGGTTTAAAGTTGTGGTTTAAGTATGGCGAGCCAATTGTTACATAAATCACTAACAGTAGAGATATCATACTTCAGCTCATTTGGCTCTCAAATCATTCATAATTGTCTAGGAAGTATAAAAAGATTATTGGCTTCACCATGGATGAATCAGGAAAGAGCACAGTAAACATAAGAAACATACAACTTCATAACAAATTTGATACTTTTGGCTTCCCATACTTAAACCACATTTAAACCACAATTTATCTATGTTGACAGTGAATAAAAATAAAACAGATTTGGAAAAAAGGACATATACCAATTCTCTGTCTAGGTTTATGAGACTGCTAATAGAAAAAGCTATTAAGTTAGTGTTTGGGATCAGCATTTCCACCAAAGTCAGTCAATATAGCACTGAAAGATTATAGAGAATTTCCTTTATTTCTCTTTTTCCCCCCTACCTTTTGATAAGTTACTTTGGTAAGATTGTTCCAGAAGTGAGACTATCAGTCATATGACTGATACTGTCTGTCTTTATATCCATTTGTTTGTGTAGGAATGTCTTCAACCTAAGGATTATCTCAACTTTCGTTACCACCACAAGAGGGCACTATACTGCACATATCTTGTGAAGCATCTCAAGAAGAAAAAGGATCTTGTCAAGAGTGTGACGTACGGTTCATTTCAGGGGGATCATATGAGCCCAGTCATTCTTCTGAAATTAGTTGGTATGTCATTGCTTCTCTTTATTTCAGGAAATTCTTAAGATATTTTGTAGACTTTTCTGTATGTAACTTCATATGTGAATTACTTTTCCTGGATGACCAAGTCCTAATTTTAGTGAGAATATAATTTTGTATCTAAAATTTGTGTGACAATAACTGTTGCTGAATGTACTGCCATTTACTTCTTAAAGCCCACCAATATTTGCAGTTTGCAAAAATTTTGAGAATAAGTTTCTAAAATCAAAGTAAAGTGATATTTTATCATAGATCTAGACTAGAAAGCTACTAAAAAAGTAATTGAAAATTAAGTATATTGAAAATCAAACTTACAGAGGCTGTGGTATTGATTGTTTTGGAAAATACTTGTCTATTGATAAAATCACTTGTTTATTTTGTTGAATTATTGACTGAATAATAACAATTTTTTTACCAGAATCATGTGGCATAGGGAATAAAAGCAAACATCACAGTAATCAATGTGTATATTCTGCTTCAGTAATTTCTTTTTGGTCATCACTACACTACAACCGTCATTAATCAATAATTTACTCAGTTCTGGTTTATTTGCTCTTTTTTTCACAGGTAAGAATGTAACAGTGAGACTGATTCCATGCCTACCAGAGACTGGATTCAAAGAGACCAGATTTACTCCATCTAAGAACAACATCCGGCAGCAATGGTATCAGAAAAACTGTGAAGAAGGTACATACTGTGAGCAGTGGAATGTAGAGTTGTTGTGGCTCAGTGGATAAGTCTTTGGACTTTGAACCACAAGGTCCGGGGTTCAAATCCTACTGCAGCACTAACATCCTTGAGCAAGGCGTTTATCTACATTTGCCTCTCTCAACCCAGGTGTAGTAAATGGGTACTCGGTAGGAAGGAATTCTTTGAATGCTCGTTGCGCCCGGTCAAGGTAGCCGTGCTAAAGCCGGGGTAATAGTATGCAGCTCTTAGAAACATTTGTATTAAGCGCTATATAAATGTTGCATATTATTATTCATATTTTTTCAAAGTTTTTAACAGGTTTTATAGTTTGCAGGTGTTGAAATTTCTTTAAAATTGTTGGTGGTTGGAGACTGAATTATGAAGATTTAAGGCAGCTTTGTTTTCTGAAGTAAATTTGAACCCACCCACTTATTACACACTGTCACGAAATGGAATATATTTCAATTGCAACATTAAATTTGTTAATAAAAGTTTCAATGCCATGATGTGTGGATATTATTGTCACATTGTGCAGCCCCGAATGCTGAAATATAACCAAGGGATTTCAAAAATGCTTTAATATAAGAAATAGAGTGATTCCGATACAAAGGACACTTTGTCATCAACTTGGTATTTCATTTGATTGAATTGAATTTCATTTCAGTTGTTGTTTCTGCAACTATTCATATTCAAATTAACAAAGAAAATATGTAGTACAATACATAACAAAATATTTATCATTATTTGTTTGGCGTCACCTGTGCCTGGGAGGAACAGCGAGGAAAAGCGAACTGAATCACTGTGACCATCAAGTCCCTCCTCCCGATATAACTGATTTAAGAATGATGAAAATAAAAATGAACAAAGTTGTATCTTCTATAACATGACAATTTGATAATGTTGCAGGGGTTGCCACTGTAAGCCAAACTTGACTGTGTGGCAACCTAGGAAAAGTATTGAATATAGACATCTGTGGCAACTCTGATAGAGACTTAACATGTCACCACATAGATACATTGCTGAAATGTTGATGATAATCCTCCTGACCGTATTATTTCAGAGACATTCCTTCCCACCCCATTCTACAATTGGTCCATTCTGCGAGATATGTCCCTGGAGCGTCACCTACACCACCTGTACAACGCATCCTATGATTTCCCAGCATTCAAGGATGCCATTCTACTACTCAAGGTCTGGCTACACCAGAGAGAGCTAGACAAGGTAAGGTGCTTGGTTTCTTACTCTGGTACTTGCGCGTATACTGTTTTGTTTTAAAACTCTTAATGTTGTTTTCTAAATATTGAAACTTGTGTTTAGTTTGAAAACACTGAGATTTACTGTATGCGTATGGTGTTTGGTTTCAAAACACTTGAGCTCAAGTTGACCATAGCTTGGGGCTTCAAAACTTGTGATAAGGGAACATTCAGTGAATCAGATGCATTGCTATGCACATTTACATATTTATCTTTAATTTGATATACAATGTACTTGAAGACTCCTCAATAGAAAGTACCATGAAGGATGTCCGCCACTCTAAAGTGGTCCATTTAGCACTGATTACTATTTACTATATCATTTGATTATACTAGGTAGGTATCCTTGCTCAAAGACTTGTCAATATTAGGGCACTGATCTTCCTTCTCTTTGCAATTTTCGTTCTCTGTTCCGATGTGCTGTGTTAGGTTGAAAGATGCCTGGAGGTGTAAAGTCAATATTTTGTGGTTTCCTCCCTCAATGGTATGATGATGGTTACAAGACTGGATATGTACTGTATATCAAAGCTTTTATCATACTCTGAAGTACTTTATACTATGATGGGATATTTCAATCTTCACATAAAAAAAATGCATTATTTGATAAATGAAATTAATTTATTGAATGATATTCACAGAGCTGCAAACCAGTACATTTTTGGCGTATTTAGTACGTTTTTGCATCCAAAATACAACAGTACGTTTTTTCTTCAAAAAATACAATTTTTACAAAATCGTAATTTATTCAGAAAAATCATCTCTATTCATAAAACTTACACAAATATGGTCTTTGGATCAATGAAATTTCAGGTAACTTGTTTTTTTTTTTAATCATTTTGTTAAAACCAGGGTCAGATATACATACACAGGCTTCAATATTTTTTTTTTCGTCTGCACGAGCAGTCTGCATTTGAGCTTGCATGCAGCTTGAGCGCCATGAGGAATGCGGGTGTCATGTATTTGATTATGAAAAACATTTTTTTTTTTTTAAAATACAGGGTTTTTTATCACAGAATACAATTTTTCATTCCCAGAGGTTGGCAGGTCTGATATTGAGAATTGATATTTCTTTGTCTTATGTTTCTGATTTTGTGTGTAGACTTACGGTGGCTGCAATGGTTTCCTTCTCTCCATGCTGGTTGCTCACCTCTTAGATAATGGTCAAATAAACAAAGTCATGAGTGGACATCAGGTCATCAAGAATGTATTCCATTTCATCGGTGAGTAGTTCAGATTTAAAAACAGTAGGCAGTGACGACTGGTATCTTACAAATGTGTATCATGGTTCATATTTATTACAAAGAGTTCCTGAGTACTGTAATATATGAAGGCAGTCATTGATGGTGGTAGTGGTAGTGGTGATGATGATGATAATGACGATGATCATGATAATGATGATGATGACGATGACGATGATGATGATATTTGGTATCTGATTTTGATGAAACTTCATTTAAGCTTGTTTAATTTTTCTATTTTTATTTAAGTCATGTGTGTGTGTGTGGTGGGGGGGGGACTTTCCCTTGTAAGTATTTTCTTCATTTCTGATATTCAATTCTTCTCTCAAAACTCTCATGTTCTTTTAATCTTCCCCTCTATTTCCTACTCAATTCTACCACTTCTCTGTTTTCCTTTTTACAAGATTTTTATCTCTTTCTTGCTTTTTCTCTCTTCTCTTTCTTATGCTCTTTTCTCCTTTCTCCCTTTTCCATCCAGCTTTTTTTATCAAGCTGAGTATAAATCATCTTTCCCACATATCTTGTGAGGCAGTTCCTCATATATACTCCTTTTTCAATTTTACCATCGTTTAGCCACGACTGACTGGTCATCTAAGGGTATCACCATGTGCAAGAGCAATCCATCGCAAACATTACCCGGGCTTGAAGAATTCCATCAGCATTTCCCTGTTGTCTTTGTAGATCCGTCGGGATACCTCAATCTGTGTGCCAACATGACTAGAACCACTTATGAACATGTGAGTAATCTCTCATTCTACATCAGGTAGTGAGAATCAGGACTTGGGATCGTTGGCAAACATTATTATCAGGAAACTTCTTATTAAGTTAATTGTCTAAAAACAGTTGCCTTGGGAATGAATAGTTGTGAAGTCACTCTTCTGATATCAACTTCAAGATCCACAAAGAATGAAAACTGGCAGGTTTCTCATTGATAAGAATATTTTTACTTCAAAGAATAATGAATCATTGACCTGTATTCTGAAGTCAGGTTTAACTTAGACCATGGTTTAACTGAGCTTAAATTATGGGAAGCCAAAAGTTTCAACATTTTTATTAAGTTGTATGTTTCTTATTTTTACTTTGCTCTTGCCTGAGTCATATATAGTGAAGACATTCATCTATTTATACTTCCTAGACAATTATGAATGGTTTGAGAGCCAAATGAGCTGAAATGTGATATCTCTACTGTTAGTGGTTTGTGTAACAACTGGCTATCCTACTTAAACCACAACTTTAAACCTGAGTTTAAGTTAAACCTGACATCAGAATACAGGCCATTGTGTTTGTAGTATCACTGTAGTATAGGGGAAATTAATTTGCTTATGTTATTGTATTTTGATATCATGGAATAATTTCCCTTTCACCAGCTCAAACATGAAGCAAAGTTGGGTCTAGGCTTTCTAGATGACAAGAGAATAGATGGTTTCCAGTGTCTCTTCATGACTTCAGTTCCTTTCATCAGGAAATTTGATCACCTCTTTACGTGAGTATATACTCTTAGACAACAAAACATTGTCAATTCCGCTTTAGGGATTACCTGTCTGTAAAGATCACAAAATTTGGGTTTATTTGAATATTTCATTTATATGTGGTGTGTGTTTTTGGAAGTTCTTGCTAATACGACCATATTCTTTTGAGATCAAAGCATTTGTTGAACCTGTCCACAAAGAGCAGCACTTCTATTCTTGTATCTCTTGACTGGCCTTTCTTTATAGGATCTACTGTATCTCAAAGAAATTTAATGTTCAATAAGATACCAAATATTACTGTTAAAATTATCTTTCTTACTGCATTCTATCTTTGTATACCATTTAGGTGTGCATGTACTGTGAAATAAGGACAGTGATATCAATTGATAGATGATCTAGTCATTGATAATTTTTCATCCATTTATGGTCTAGTCATTGAAAAAATATTCAAAGATTTAAGATGAATCAGACATCTTGACATGCACTTCTGAACATGAAATGGGCAATCTTGGGCAATCACCATACAAGGAAACCAAATATTTGTTGTGTGTGAAATGTGCAGTAGTAAAACTTTGATATTTTTATTCCTCCAGCCACTGTAGATGGTCTGAAAGCATTGTTTATCTAGTTGTCTGTCTCGTATTCTTGCTATGATTTTGATAATTGTTTAAGAAATCAACCTGACCTTGGGGGTGTTTCATAAAGCTGTTCGTACGTTAAGAGCGACTTAAAAGAACACTTGTGATCTTTTCTTACATGCTAAACCATCGCCAATTACCGGGGTAACGTTTTGGTGTGTACCATTTACCACCAGAAAGGATCACCAGTCGTTCTTAAAGTCACTCTTAACTTACAAACAACTGTATGAAACACCCACCTGACTAGGTGCTCGATCATTCAAGTTATTCTTTCCTACAGGGTACCCATTTACTATATTTATTCAGGGGCATAAGTGCTAAGGCAGGTATTGAATCTATAATGCTTGAACCAAAATGCTTAAAGGCAGGTGCTTTAAACCACTTCACCTGCTAGATCTCTACCATTTCATTTTATTAACCTCCCAACAAATTATGTCCATTTACACATCAGTATTACCAGGTTGAAGCAGTTGAAAATCTCTGTGAAGAGATTTGCTCTTGAGAGTCAGTTAATGGACAGGGGAGACAACTATCCCCCCGTGGTGCTACCCAAGATAGAGGAGATCCTCAGGCAAGCTCTAGGAGACAGGATAAAGCTGCTAGCATCTGGTCTGTCTCTTCCTGCTGAGGTAACCATTCCTTGAATTAAGATTTTTTTCTGGGCTGGTAACACAAATGCATGCAATCAATCACAAAATGACAATGACCAATCAAGTAGACTGTTATATTCACATATTGTATAGCATACAACTATCAACTAATCAGAATCATTGTGTGAAATTTGTATTGATCCTAAATCAGATTAAAATACTTCACACTCACCAATGTTTCTTGTAAACATGCCTATAGATGATTACTCAATACAGCAATCACACAAAATTATGAGAATTGGAATACATTGTAGATAATTTTTTGAGTAATATTATCTACACCTGTTGTTACTTTATTTATTCTATCAAATACTGTCACATCAATTTTCATAACTAGCTCAAATTATTGATTAATAAATTGTCATATGAATTCTGATTGAATTTGTAAAAACCTTCATCTGTAGTAACTCTTTCCCGTACACTTCTTAATTGACTGTTTTTGTTATCTACAATTTCTTATTGTTTTGTTATAATCAAATTGCTTTAACTTTTTAATCAATAGATAAATAACACTGTAAGCTGTAAGGTTGCATGTATTTCTAGGCCCTGCTTTGTTACTAGTGACAAGTTGTCACATGGTGGGAACTGTAGGAAAGTCCTTGGTCTTGATTGGCAGGAAAGTTTGTTTACTATGATAACTGATAAGCTATCATTTATGAGAGCCTTAATAAAATAATTTCAATGTCAAGTTTGTGTTACATTGATACCTTGATACCTTCTCTTTATTGTGGAGACCAGCAAGTAGCATGGGGAAGTCTAGTTGATCAGTCTTTACCATTCGTATGTCTTGATGTCACCCGACTTTAAACCCTCTTTGTATTATACCAGAGAAATGAATTTTAATAAGTTATCAAAGTGTTATTCTCTGCAATCTCTCTTGTATCATGAAAAGGTTGACTATTTGAAAGGTTAAGGTTTGATGGCCTGTGGTTGTTTTCTCCTCTTTAGTGGCCTGTCAATTCTCCACCCCCTACGATGGAAGAGCAAGGATCTTTGACCTTTGGCCTCCTACTCAATAGTGGTCTATCATCTAGCGTCCTTGACAAAGGTCCAGCTGCCAACACGGCCGAGGTGAGGAAGAACATATTTTTGTTGTCATTTAGATTTAGTGTAGAATGAGAATATATAAGGATTCTGATGCTCAATTTGTGTGTGTGTGTGTTACTGTAATGAAGTGAACCTTGCAAACAAATGACCACCTACCTTATGTCCAGTCAGTAGATATAAGGTTTCTGTTGCTCTATTTGTGTGTGTGTGTGTGTGTGTGTACTGTAATGAAGTGAACCTTGCAAACAAATGACCACCTACCTTATGTCCAGTCAGTAGATATAAGGTTTCTGTTGCTCTATTTGTGTGTGTGTGTGTGTGTGTACTGTAATGAAGTGAACCTTGCAAACAAATGACCACCTACCTTATGTCCAGTCAGTAGATATAAGGTTTCTGTTGCTCTATTTGTGTGTGTGTTACTGTAATGTAGTGAACCTTGCAAACAAATGACCACATTCCTTATGTCCAGTCAGTAGATATAAAGCTGATACAGGGTTCATCTTTAATCTGACTTATATTCTGTTCATTTTGTTGTTGTTAAAGGCTAAGGAATTCAGTGATTTCTGGGGCAAGAAGTCAGAATTACGACGCTTTCAAGATGGGTCTATATGTGAGGCAGTGGTGTGGCCTGGAACAAGTATTTCTGAGAAGAGACTAGTTTGTAGTCATATTGTCAAACACATTCTGCACCTGTAAGTATACAGATGTTTTTATAATTGTGCCAATCCCAATATCCCCTTCATTAAGTATTTATTTGCGTATGGTAAGCTTATGATTCAACACGTGATTCATATTTATACCTTCTTATTTCATGATTTATTCCTACTGATGTTTGATGGGTTTTTTTTCCAAATCATGTTTTTGTTCACATTCTTTAATAATTTTTGTGTACTTTCATTCTCTTTTTCATTCCAATTTGATCTATTACAATTTTATAGTCAAATGAATTATCGTACATGCAAATAACATCTATAATGATGTATTCATATAAATAAGCCAGGGTAGTTATTCAATTTTTTTCTAACAAAATTACTCAGAAATATTTGGAACCATGAGAAATAAATGTTATTACATTCTCAAATGCATTGCTGCTTCCCCCTTCCCATTTCACAAGTACAATATTGTACAAATGTTCACTTCTTACTAGGCCAGGGGCCTGTTGCAGGAAAAGTTGTGTTTAAATGGAAGTAAAAATATCAAGCACAATTCCCAAATACAGGTGCTTCATTGGCTAAAAATCAAGTTGCTTGAGATTATTATAGATGCGTTTGATCGCAACTCTTTCTGCAACGGGCCCCAGAGCTGCAAATTCAATCACAACCAAAATCATTAACAACTTTCAAATCTGCTGAAGAGATGGACTATCTGGGAATATTATTGGCTTGCACATGTAACCTGTTAAACTTCTCTTCTTAAGAATCGGCAATACAGCCGTGAAATCATTTTTCATGTCTCATCCAGCCATGCAGGCATCAAACCACAAGCAATCACATACACTGCGAGCCAACTAGATGCTATCCTCCAGCAGCCCTTGCTACACCCCTCTACCGGTGATGTGGAACCGGCCTCTGGTACAGGGGAGGAGGAACTACTGGAGATCAGTGCAGCTTACACCAAACTGAGCAGGCATCTAAGAGAACTCAAGGACCTTCCTCTTATGATCAGCTCCGTTCAAGGAACCTCACCGGCTATTCGACACACGGAGGTGAGAAGGAAGACAATGGATGGGAATAAATGATGTGTGATGTGGACAGTGATGAAAGTGATGATGATCGTGATGGTGGTGATGATTGCGACGATGATGATCGTGATGGTGGTGATGATGGTGAAGATGATGATGATGGTAATGATGATTATGATGATGATGATGACAGGCGCGCCGGAACACTTTCAGTTTTGGGGGGGCAAAATCCCGAAGGGGGCACAATATTTTTGACAGATTGAGATACCGAAGCGATCAAGCGGGAGAGGGGGTTGGACCCCCCCCCCCCCCCCCCCGTGAGGACTCTGTGTAAAAATGGAGTATAAAAGTTGCGTTTTTAAGAGAATTCAAAAATAAATTTCTTGAGAACTAAACATAAAATTCACTACGAAGACTATACTCAGAATTTATGAGAACCTATGAAATCTACGCGCAAAACGATCGCTTCGGAATGTGGTTTTCGTGTCTGATCAATTAAATTACGTAATACGCTTATATTGACTCAAAATTACATTTTTTCATGCAATATCCTTTCAGAAATATTTATTTGTGTACATTTACATACACAGACGACGCGAGAGAGCACAATTATCGTAAGTTTCAAGCAGTGTATTAAGCAGAAGAAGCGTAACAACAAATACAAAATACATTCTAATTAATGTCTTTTCAAATTCAAAATGTCATACTATTCTGACGTGGCAGACGTCGATAAGCACTTAAATCCCCATTCTATGCAAATCATTTCTGACCTCAGCATTGGAGATAGACCCTGATTATCCATGCATAGGCAAAACGTTTCATATTTTGTAACTGGAGGAAAAAGAAATATGACCTGTTTAATTATTGTCTAACAATTTAAAACTTTTCTGAAAATTTAAAACATTACTCGATTTATGTGTTTCCTTTGGCATGTTTTGTATGACTGGGAAGCACTTTTGGATGACCCCTTCAAAATCTTCTTTTTTCTTTACATATTTTCAGGGGAAAATGTGACCATAACTAGGAAATGATGAATATCAAATTCCAGGAAATATTCATTTGTAAATAATCATGAATTAACAAACTACGGCAGTTCATAATGTACATTATGTAACATTGTTTAGAAGAAAACAATTACATTCCAGTAGCGGATGTGGTTGACGGTACACCATGTGGAGTTTTCAAAAAAGTGGATAGAGGAAGAAGTGAAATTAATAGGAGGAAATGGACAGTTGATAGTCAAGTAATTTTTTGTTCAAATGAGCGTAGTCTTGATAAAGACAGTAAACCAGAAAAGGTTGAAGAGGTTTGATTAGTTGATAGATGAGTACTCCTGCTCTGCACTCCATTCGCCGACTCAAGCTAGCATCTTCTCATTTATCCAATAACTACTCAAGCCTCTAAACTATATACTCAAGCCTCTAAACTTTTCGGTTTACAGCCATTTTCAGATTCCATATGTTGCTCGAGTAACTATCGTTCACGCGCGTTGGTGATATCGGGTCCGGTCTGAGCGTTTCTGGGCGGCCGCGAGTTTGTTAGCCGACACAGCCCGGAGGGGCCACTTACATTGACGAGTGGATACCATGCGCGACCAAAAAAACACGTAAAAAGGATGTCTTTTTCACGATAGGGCACGTTACGTACGTAACGTGATAAGGGTGTCAAAAACACAAAAATAATGAAAAAAGGGTATCTATTTCGCTAGGAAAATTACGTGTTTAGGGTCGAATTTGCGGGGATGATAAAACAAAATTCATATGTTTTATAAAGGATGTCCTTTGCCCCAACACTTCGTGTTTAGAGTCCGATTTGCGCGAGGTGTAGAAGATGGGGTCGTACTAAACAAAATAAGGTAAAGCCGACGACCGAAGGACCCGTAACAATAAAACATTCCTGTACTTGTTTAGGGGTTCATTTCAAGGAGTATTTGCCAAGAGTATATCGTTTTGTTGCCAATACTTGTTAAGGGTAGGGTTTCACACGCCAATACTTGTTAAGGGGTGCATTTTCAGAATATGGAAATTACGTGTTTAGGGTGCTTTTCGAGACCCCATGGTCGCGCATGGTATCCACTTGTGAATGGAAGTGGCCCCCCCGGGCGACACAGCCAGCATGCATTGGTGAACCACTTTCAATTTGCCATTCGGTTTTAGTCTGAAATGTATTCATTAAAAGGTTAAACGTTATCACACTGTAATAAGATGGAAAAGGGGCTTATCAAAGGTATGTTTCACAGAGGGACATGTTCGTCAAAAGACGCAAGGCTCACTATGATATGTAATTGCCCCGTCAGGGGCGATATTTTTTCATTTTTGACAATGAAAATGACAATTCTTAGGCAGAAAAGTGCCTTCATCCTTTACTTTTGTCCTTAAATGATATAATTTTTCTACTTTTAGGGGGGCACATTGGGGGGGCAAAATCTTGTTTTGCCCCCCAAAAATTTTCTTTGGGGGGGCAAGTGCCCCCCCTGCCCCCCGCTTCCGGCGCCCTTGGATGATGATGATCGTGATGGTAATGATGATTATGATGATGATGATCGTGATGGTAATGATGATGATGATGATGATGATGATGATGATTGCGACGATGATGACGACAACCAAGATGATGGATAACAGTGATGGTTATGGTAATGATTATGACGATGATGATTATGGTTATGATAATGATGAAGGTAATGGTGGTGGTGGTGATGAAGAGGAGGAGGATGGTGATAGTGATGGTGACAAAGGTGATGGAAAATTAATATGATTATGAAGGTGTTGATCATGATTAAAAAAATAAGAGGGAAGCTGACTGGGCGAGAAGCTGAATTTATGGTTTAATGCATAAGTTCGGAATGCTAAATAGTAATTGATTCATCAGCACAAAATAAATTACAAAGAACCAGCTACATCTTAACTCCTTGATCCTAGATATGTTACTATACCCAGTACCTATTAAATAGACCTGTATGATCTTCCTCTCCTTTATCAGGTCTACCCACCTTGTGCAGGATGGCCATCAGACAGACTAAGGACGGCTACAAAATCGGTACCGGTCAAAATACCCTCATATGACAAACAATGTCCAACATGGATACCAGCTCTCAGAGGTACTAGTAGATCTTTAGCTCTTCACTTCAGTTGTACAGTCTAGTTGTATGCATGTTTTCACTAATTGCCTCTGTTTCTTGCAGAAAGATTTGCATTCAAGTTACGCAAGTGGAAGAATTTACATTTCCATATGTCCGCTTTTGATTGTTTTAAAATTAAGTTGCATTTGATTTTCAGAATTGAGTTCGCTTTCTGCTACAGGTTTGGTTTTGCAGTTATCATGATGTGCATGTATGATGATTTGTTTGTAAGGTGCATCTGTCATTAATATAGTTTATACAGTGTATTGCATTGATAATTGTTGTATCTTGGATGTCGTAATAAGGTATTTGTTGCTATTATGATTATGTTTGCTATGATACATATATCATTGCCATGACTGTTAATATGAATGAGCCTTATTCACACATCCAAATCATATGTGTGGTTGCACAAAGCTTTTCAATTAATGATATGGCAGGAATATTATGACTGATTATATCATCTTTGCTTGTTATTTTTGAACCACAGTGGTTTGCCACTTAGAGAGTAGTGGCAGGTGGCCTGATGACCTGGAAGCGATTCATCACATCAAAACAGCTTTCCATCTCAAGATGGCTGACATGCTTGGCAAGCAGTGCCAGCTGGTTACCATGGCAACTGCTAACCATATCCTTGTGATTGTGGTAAGGGTAGTGACATTATTTAATAAAGGCTGTGAAAGTATACCATTACTTATACATGTAACCCCCCCCCCAAAAAAAACGACATCAACAACACACAAAACATAACAAACCTGGTAGTAATTCCCAAACTATTGCAGAGATCTTATAAATTCAAATCGTATATGTCTTACCTTTCGGAAGTAATGAGTTAATTTTGGATCCTTTTTGTTATTCTAGTGCTTTGCAGCACACATAATTTCCTAATGCGTTATAGTCATCCTTTGACAATCACTTTGAAAAAAACAGTGCCATTTCATGACGAAGTATATCTATTGTCATGAATATGAGGACACCAATATTAAATACATTGATATATCAGGGGAAAAAATTGTCAAAAATTTGACACTCTATATTCCAGTCATTCATGAAGTCATATAACTTTATTAACAATATCATGAAAAAGCACCCTCATTGTCAATACATTGCATAATCTACCAACCAATTCCATTCTATTTTGTGTCCTTAGGACGGGTTTGTGTTCCAGGTAGCAGTGGCTCACAGGAGAGAGATTGTACTCCTCAAGGAGGTGGTTACTAAGGAAGGACTTAGCATGCTCAGAGATAATGAAAGGTCAAAGTTCATGGAGAAAGAGACTGAACACCTACCCCATCTCACCAGTTTACTTCATGGGTAAATATAGCATGTGTATTTTCAAATTATGAGATGAGGAGTAACTGATTCACAAAGGGAACCTTCATTAATTTGATGTCATTATTCTTATTTGTTTGCTTTGGAAGATTACATTTTACCACTTTCTGACCAGGTGTTGAATGGGTACTTGGTCAAATGAAGCCATTGTTATGCACATAGACCCATATTCTAAAGTCAGGTTTAACTTAAACCATGGTCTAACTCTCTGTGTTAAAAGTATGGGAAGCCAAAAGTGTCAAAATTTTTATTAAGTTGTATGTTTCTTATATTTACTGTGCTCCTTCCTGATTCTTCAATGGTGAAAATAATCATCTATTAGTACTTCCTAGACAATTATGAATGATTTGAGAGCCAAATGAGCTGGAATATGATATCTCTACTCTTAGTGATTTATGTAACAATTGGCTGTCCATACTTAAACCACAACTTTAAACCTGAGTTTAACTTAAACCCGACTTCAGAATATGGGCCTTAGTCATTTGAGCTTCTTGTAGGAATTCTCTCTAGGGAGCGAGCAAAGCCCCTAGGACCTTCATCATTTGAAAAAATATATGTACCTTTACTTATGAAAGAACATTTTCATCATTTTCGTTGGTTATTACAGATTAAACTTTGTCTTTGCATACAAAATCAAGAAAAATTGGGGTAATTACTTCATGAGGCTTTCACAAAGTTATGTTGGTGCAGGCTTTTTTAACTGCCAAATATTGTGACAGCCTCTGGTCAATCAGAGCACTCACCCTCTTCAAAAACCATAATGCAACATGGTAAGTAAACATCTTACAAGGTAATTGCTTAATGACTTTGATCATTTAAAAAAGAAATTTTGAACATATATATATTTTTTGTTCTTGTTGCCACTAGTGTTCACCAGCATCACAGTGCCTTCGGTCCGACGGTCCGTCTTGCCAAACGATGGATAGCGTCGCATCTCTTATCTGATCACATGACCTCAGAGTGCATCGAACTCCTGGTAGCCTACCTCTTCTTGCATCCAGAACCATTCACATCCCCTGTGTAAGTATCCAGGGTACAGTTGCTTATTTCATATTAACCTGTTGACTACTTAATTATGTGATTCCCATAAGCTTTGCATGGGGATCACTCGGATCCAGCAGACAATGGGTTAAAGCAATATATATATATATATTTTTTTTTAAATCCATAATTTTTGTTCCAAATAGACATGATATGAAATACTCCGAAAATTTGCTTTGCCCAATTGATCGTGGGCCCGGCAGCCACTGTGCAGCACCAGATCGACGAGGCTCTATCCCTTTAATCGTTGAACGCCAAACAGGGTAGCAGCAACTCCTATCTTTTAACGTCTTTTGATCTGAAGCGGCCGGGGTTTGAACCCCGACCTCCCAGTTGTGAGACGGATGCTCTACCAACTGAGCCAATACACCGGTGATATTTGCAAGATATATGCATTTAAATCTCTGGTTCATGTACTATATATGCTATACATCTCACATTCAGATATTTTCATGACTTGTTTCCCTATGTGCAGGTCACCACAAACAGGTTTCTTACATTTCTTGAATCTTGTTTGTCAGCATGACTGGCAGACCACACCTCTTATCATCAACTTCAACAATGATCTCAAAGGTAGGTCACATCCATTCATTAAATATCGGTAGAAAGATTGAGGGAGAAGGGTAAATCTACCGGCATATGATGAAATGATTTGGTTGTTATGATTATTTTATGGACAATATTTCATTTTTTTATGAGGATTAAAAAGTAACAGTAATGGAAATTATGATGATGATGGTGGTGGTGGTGGTGATGATGATGGTGATGATGATGGTGATGTTGATGATGATGGTGATGTTATGTCCAGCTGCCAAGTGAATGTTTAGTCAAGTTTCTTGCTTCTTCATGGTAGACTGGCATTACAATGTATAATATAATTTGACATCGCAAGCTTGTGTAAGAGGGTGGTACCAAATTCGGGGACTAGCATGGATCGCAATAAATGTATATCAAGCACAATTTCTTTATGGTTTTATAAATATTTTTGTTATGTTTTATTACAGCTTCAGATTATGAAGAGATTTGTCAACAGTTCACCAATAATCGATCTCATCTTCCTGTGATGTTCCTGGCCACACCCACTGATAGACAGACATCTTTATGGACACAAGATAAACCAACACCAATGGTATAAATCAAATATTCTCATGAAAAGATTATTCATTTCAGAACCTCCAAATGAGTTATCATACCTCAGTTGTATAGTAGTAGTTTTTAGATCATTATTATTGTGAAAATTTAAGTTTTGTTTTACTGCCTCCTCTTTAACCATTGTTAGAAAGTAGTCCAACTTAAATAAACTCTGATATATCAAAACTAAAATGTGAATTATTCATTTTAAGTTCAAGATGTTTAGATAAAAATAAAGTAGCATCCATGATCCAAGAAAGTAGAACCAATATAATAATTGGAGGCAAAACATTTTTTTTCAGGTGCTACCATGTTCACATAGCCTATTTGTTTTTAGCAAAGCTTTTCTTGAATGCATTTTATCCAGATTTTCCAAAGACTTGTTGAGCTTGCCCGGGAATCATTCAAAGTCTTACATGAGCAGCTTACTGAGCCATCCACACCCGATATTGATTTCAAGGTAACAATCGCTATACCAGGTTTCTTCCCTTTCATGTTTGTCTTGGAATGTTAAAGATAAGCTTGATCCTAATCCTCCCCTTCCTAATCCATCAGCTCATGGGATAAAAATTACCCCCTGCATACAAGTATATATTATGATTGTTGCTCAAGAACCATACATTGTAACACGTCAGAAGGAAAGATTTTCTTTCAAAGCTTGCACATTTGGTACCGAGTACCATAAATCAGAAAAGAGGGTCACGGCAGATTGTTCTTTGCATATCTCCTTAAAACACTGTAAATGTATTCTCAAATGTAAAAAAAAATTACAAATATCTTCAACAGCCACTAAAAAAGAAATTAATATATTTTACTTGTATGATTGGTTGTGATCCTTCTTTCGGAATTTCCTACCAATGAATTTGCATTCTCTTTCAAAGATATTAGTAGTGTTGCTAATGATAATATGCATGTAGTGTACCATAATTGACTTCAATTGTGTAGGGCTACCAATTTCTATAGGCCTATATATATATATATATATATATATATATATATATATATATAGTAATATTTGTTTTTGTAAAAATAAGAAAAAAAAGGAAATTATTATAGTTTTCATATTTAATCTTGACAGCAAATCTTCCGACCTCCGCTTGACCCCTATGACGTGGTCATCCATCTACGAGCCCAGCTTCTTCCCAGGAGGCACCAGGCAGTGGATTCTGACTCGACAGAAAGTTCATTCACCCTCAAACCTACCCTTGATGCCAAGCACATACCAGTGGTGAACTTTGACCCTGTGCAGTGTTACCTCAATGAACTTAGAGTGAGTCATAAGCTGAGATCATTACAGCATGATCATGATGCAATTTTCATTTTAGTGTCCATCAGTGCTTTATTTAATGTGAACATTGAACGTGTTAATTGTTACACTGATAAATTTTGTGTTTATATTTATTAATGTTTATTTGTATTTATATGTTTATTTATATTTAAATGTATTTATTTATGTACTTATTTACATGTATGTATTTGTCCTTTTTACCCAGGCTAGTCTGTTCAGGGATTAAAACACTATTCTCGATTAGGGCCCTGCACAATATACATAGAACAATCATAAGAATATTCTATAAAGAAACATATGAAATCGACATTAGTACATTACAATACAATTACATAGATTTCGTTCAAGGCACTTTTAAGCCTACAGACATTATTTTTAGTCATGTTCAGACTAAAGTTCAACACAAAAAGTCACTGATATAATCATTTTTACAATAATTTTACAGGAAATATAACATAACCCAAAGATGTAAACCATGTGTTATCCCTTTAATAAAACAAAATATGAAGCATTTGGTCTTATTTATCATACAGTGGGACGTAGTATATCCTAAAAATTCATGAATAATCTAATTATGTCCTAAACCTTGTTCTATCTTATTTTGTAAAAGAGTTGGGCACAAAAAATGAATTCTGAGAACAAGCCCATGTGGATAAAGAAATCTTTCAAATAAGACTTTTCAAAATATGCACTTTAAGCTCATGGGGAAAAAATCTTTTTCAGGTATGAGTCAATCTCTGTGATATTCATTGAGAGGATTTTCGTAACCAACATTCAGATTTGTGGACAAATGTATTTTTATTAATATTTTGTTGTGATTAATGTTTGTTTTCCATAACTCCAGGAAGCCTTTGAGGACGTAGCCTTGTTCTTCCATGATACATACGGAGGTGATCTCATTGCGGTAGTATGGAATAGACCTGCATTTAAACCACAACCTTTCAAGGTGATAAATGTATGAATATCATAAAATGGAGGATAACAAAAGTAAACCTACTTATCTAAGTTAGCCTCTTCAAAAAATCTCATTCAATAAAGTACTAATTTTTTTTTGCATTCCATGACCTTAACATCCAGATAAATAAGGCTTTACAGTTTACTGTCACCTTGGCCTGACGTCAGCTTACTGTCAAGAGATGGCCTCTGTCATATCGGCTTTTGTGAGAGGAATTGATAATCAGGATGAATCAATTTATTCAGGCTAATGTTAGCCTTCATACCAGTTTACTTCTGTACTTTGTGTATTAAGTTTGATTATAATAAAGTTAGTAAGAATATGTTGTACAATGGAAGTTGATCGATTTTGTACAGTATTTTATCCCTACCTCGCACGATCAAAAGAAACTTTGGCTTACAGTTTATCACTTCATATTCCAATCGTTTGTTAATTGTAAAATCAATTGTAGTTTTACAAACAGCTTTATGACACCGACCCCCTCCCCCAGTGCTATTGAACCTTAATGTCTTTTTCTCACCATTTCTCGTAATTTTCCAAACATTTTGCAATGTCAGCCTCTTCAAGCCCAAGCCAAGATACCCTCGTCATCATCGTCGTCAAAGACGCCCCAAGTCATCCCCAACATAGAGGGCATCCTACAAGATTTCCAAACCATGGGACGAGGACTTGTGTCAACCATCGAGGTCCGCACCGAAAACTGGAACATTTGATTACTTCAGTCGCCTTGCAACTCCCCTTGATTCTTCCTCCTCTTAATTAATGTCTTCCTAATTATATAATATTGTGTCTTTCCTCAATCAGTGTTTGTCTGGGGGGAGAGTATTTAGTGGTTTTATTCATGGACATGTCCTCTTCCCTTAGAGATCTTATGAGATCTAAAGGCTCTGTCACCTGTGTTGCGATAAACCATGTGAGATTGTTGGATGTGTGTATATGAAGCGAATTGAAAATGAAGAGGAAAAGTCCATCCCAAAATAGTCTAAGTCATATTTTTCTGGTTTATTCATTGGTTTTTGTTTTTTGGGGGGGGGAGGCAAGACAAATCTGAACCTGTTTTGTTCTGGCGAGGGAAAGTCAAGGTTTGTGTTTCAGAAGCAAAACTTGAGAAAAGTTAATGAATTAGTTGATTTCTTTTAAAAATCAGGCATGTAATGAGTCAGCATATTTGAATGTATTTTTTTTTTCTCACTTTCACCAACCCTGCCTACATTGTACTCATATCAGCTATATAATCCTGTAAACAAGTTTGCTTATTCTGAAGTACATGAATATTTGTCAAACATATGATTTATGAATCATTAATTTTATTCTGCTCTTGGAAGTACAGGAAAATTCGAGGGAATTAGGAAAATGTGGAAATAAACCAACCATTTATCAGTGCATCTTTCAGTGCATTCATTTGAATCAGTACAATATGTAGAAATGTGCCATGTGGGAGCAAACCTTGACAGTAGCCATATTGATTATACAGGAAGGATGTTGATCAGAAACACTCAAGGGTGGACCACGTTGTGAAAAGAGGAAATTATTTAAAGATGCAAAAGGATCATATGTCAATGAATATTACACATGAATGATTGATGATCAGGATGATGATTATGATCATGATGAGGATGATATCATGATCATTTTGAGGAGGATGGTTGTGATTTTGATGAGGATGATGATGAGTATGATGATGATGATAAGGATGATGGTCATGGTCATGATGAGGATAATGATCATGATGAGGATTAGATCACGACTATGATGAGGATGATCACGATTATGATGAGGATGATGATCGGGTCATGATGAAGATAATCACAAGGATGATGAGGATAATGATGATGTGGATGGTGATCAAGACCATGATTAAGATAACTATCATATGGAATATTATGCTTAATTTTCCCTGATTCCATTAGGTGCATTTGAAACCTTTAAATTCAAAGATTAGTATTAAGTAAGTACAAAATAGTTGTGTGCCATCACTACCCTCCAAGAAAGAGAAAGAAGGTAACTGATATATATTATGAAATTGAATTAATATTTATCACAAAATTATTTTACAAGTGGAATTTATCACCGTACATTTCTATAATCATGTACTTGTTGTGTATGAATGTTTGATTCATTCCTACCAACTTCTCTCTATCATCTCACATGACTTGGTTGTATTTAAAGGTTTTCTCTCTTTTGTAGTTATAGTCATGTGATAAGATGTACCAAACTCATCAATTCATTTGAATGAATAATGTGTTTGTATGTACTTTAACAATATATATGAAGACTTCAGTCAGTGACATGATGTTATATTTCAAAATATAAATAAAGAAGAAGTAACATGAAATACTTGAACTTACTTGTGCATTTGTTGTTGCTTTATTCCTTTATGATTATGATTTAGATTTTGTAATGCTCATTTAATTTTGTTCTGGGGATTGATTGATTGATTGGTTGGTTGATTTTTGTTTATTGATTGATATGTTTATCAATTTTTTGATAAGTTGGTTGATCAATTGGCTGGTTTGGTTGAATGATTGGTTCATTGACCAATTGATTAATTGATAGATTGATGGATAGATAGATGGGTGGGTTGGTTGACGGACGGATGATGGATGAATGGATTCATGGATGGATGGAAGGTATGGATAATATAAATGGAAACCTGAGAAGGGAAAGAGGTAAAAAAAAATATTACGTACGAAGAAAATTTGACTTATGAGCTTCATATACTATCTAGTGGTTCCTCAATGTTGACTCAACTAGAATCTTAATATATGACAGTGATTAGACATTTTACTCGCTATATATAGAGAAAGAATTTTGTTCAAGATTAACTTTCTCCTCGGCTGATATTTTTTATCATCATCTTTCGTCACATTCACCCCGTATCCGTACTTCCCATCTCACACTTCATATCCTAAATTAACTCTCTCATATCACATTGAACTGCGTTCATTTCTTTCATTTAACCAATTCAGGAAGCGGTCTGTCATACGGTGGTCTGACATCAGAACACGGACCTACTCTGGGGACTAAGTGCCAAGTGCCTCGCTGTTCGCCTCTGTTGATCTTAAAGGGATGTCCCAGGCCGAATTTTTTTTATATCTAAATAAATCAATGTAAAATTCACAGAGCAAAATGCTGAAAATTTCATCAAAATCTTATGACAAGTAGCGAAGTTATTGAATTCTAAAGTTGAGCAATATAATGTTTAAACAGTTATATGCACGTTGTCATAAATATTCATTAGGTGGGCTGATGGTGTTACATCCCCACTTTCCTTTTTCTTATGTTATTACATGAAGCCATAATTGTTTGTTTTTTTCCATACATGTATGAACGATATATCTCCCTTGTAATGAGATAGGTTGCAGCAATGAATATGTAATGCACTTAATCAGTTGTCATTCCATTAGTTATGGTTCATGAAGGAAAACATTTGAATGAACCTAATTTCATATAATAAAATACAAAAGAAACAAGTAGAGATGTGACATCATCGGTTTGCTCATTAAATATTCATGAAGACATGCTTAGAACTGTATCACCGGACTTATGCAACTCTTTAAACTGCCATAACTCCGCTATTTGTCATCAGATTTTGATGAAATTTTCAGCATTTTGCTCTGAATTTTACTCTAGTTAATAGATATATTTTTTTCAGCCCGGAGTATCCCTTTAATTGCTATCCGACGAGCCCTGTGTGACTAGTCTGTAGGCACAGACCCTCATTGGAACTTTGATCAGCAAGTGTGCCTCCCTCCACGCAAAGACTAGCACATACAAAACTTGCTGTTCCTTCGCGAGAGAGCCTTCAGTACACAAGGCATGAGTAGGCTGCACATTCAGACCCTTAACTCGAGTGAATGGTTTGCCAGGCAGACTACTGTGTGACTGCTAAATACGTCATGCTGAAATAAACAGTTTAACGTCGAAAAAAAAATACGGGTGGGGTGCAAGTGACAAGTTTTGACGAACGTAATGCAAACGAATATAAGGTGGAAAGGGAGTTGCGAACCTCGTCCAGTTTGGGTGAAGGGTATATTTTTCTCTTAGTTTATGATATGAATATGATAAACCTTGTTATCATGGCATAAATATCAGGATGAATCATGTAATAGACAGTGTGTGCCCCTACTACTTTAACCAGTTTTGTTATTTTCAATAAATATGAAAATCTCGGCTGACGTACCTCAGTAGGTCGAGTGGAAGCGTCAGGGAAATAGTTGATAAAGTCTGCTGTCGTCAGATTAAACTCATGCGATTATATCACTCATAACTCATTTTAAAGGTTTAGGGAATTTCAGTCGTGCAAACGCGATCATGGTGATTGTGGTTGGATTTTTAGCCTTCGCTATAACCGAATGTTTAGGGCTCCTATATCTTTCTCTAGCTTCCATCTGTAAGTTTCAAAAATTGTACTGATGTAGCTGCAAAATGCACCCACATGCCTGCCCTATACCCCCCCCCCAAGAAAAAAAAACAATAAACATTGGTGATTAACGAAAGAAAACACCAGAACTCCAACTTATCTAATCAACCGAAACCGCTCAGTTGGTACTTGGCTTTAGAAGCGTCTTAAAAAAATGAATTATTATTTTACAGTTTGATAAATTCCAAAAGAGAAAAAAACTTACAACGAATTATTGATTTTATGTATTTACTTTCTTCATAATCAATTTACCACGTATTTGTCCGTCTCATTAGTATTTATTTTACTCACCATAACAGATTAATATCTCCGCCATAAGCATGGAAACGCTCTTTGAAAATAGGGTGTTTTTTATAAAAAAGGTGAGAATTAAAAAACAATAATATAAATTGATGATCACAATAAATAAAAGGGCTCGCTTCCCATAGCCATGCCCCCCCCCATCCAAAAAAAAAAGGAACCAGCCAGTTTTCACGCAGTAAGCTTAAAGAATCTTCGTTTTAAACTTTTAAAAGTTTACAGAGGATAATATCAGATTAGACAAGGACACCGGACAAAAAACGTTCGAAATCGTGATCATGGTGATATAGCATAGATTATTGGCGGAAAAAACATTAAGAAGATGACTTCGTGAAGCTTATGCAATAATCCTAATGAATGGCAATTTAAGAGGAGTTAGTGATGACAGAAAACAAGAACAGACAGATAAGGGAAATTTAACGATAGAATTAGTAAGTGAAGAATGAATTAAGCAAGCGTGAAATGGGCAGTTTTTAAATAGTAGTTTATGAGTCATCTAGGCAAAAAGTGACTAATCGTGTGTGTTTTCACAAGACCAAATGACCTCACTTTATTTTCTTTATATATCATAGACCCCTACCCTCCACACACATTGTCTAATAGGACTAAATGGTTAAATCAATTGTTAGAGAAAGAGTTGTGATTAAACACACACACAAATAAAATTCATATTGATTTCAACTTTTCAGAAGTTAAAACAAACATTTTGAAGTAAGAAAAATAAAGAACTTATTTTTTTACGGAAACATTAAATCTACAAAGTTATTTATTGAAGCATCTTTTCATTGGTGACATTATTCATGTTATTCAATTCTGCTTCGCTCTTTGAATTAGAGTCATACTTAACTTCATGCCATCTTGTCTTCGTAGATTTCGTTCTTTGATATTAATATTCCAGGAATTCAAACTGATGTTATTAAACAATGAAATATGATGTTAGTTTACTCAAAACAATAGTATAGCCGGAAACACTAGGATTGGTTGGCAGTAACATCCGTTATGGCTTATTAAACTCTTCACGGCGAGTCTTTAGAACAATCAATTTATTTCTTTAACTATCATCTATGTTTAGTAATAATGAATATCAACCGAAGGATATCTCATCAAACACAAGATGATATTTCAATCTACATATTATACTGATTCAAATGAATGCACTGAAAGATGCACTGATAAATGGTTGGTTTATTTCCACATTTTTTCTAATTCCCTCGAATTTTCCTGTACTTCCAAGAGCAGAATAAAATTCATAAATCATATGTTTGACGGATTATCAGTTTGTCCTTTTTTAATCAATTCAAAGGATGTACTTCCTTTCATCCTTCCTGATAGCCTTAGCAGGTATCCTTCTACTCGAATAAGCTATTCAAGATAGTGACTTTAGTTTGCAGTGTCCAGTAGAAGTTTTGAAATTGTTATTGCGAATATATGGGTGACGACATGTACAGTGAGGTCATGTACCGTACCTATTTTTGTTTCCACCAATAGATGATGATTTATGTAACATTAAACCAAAATTCTAATACGTCGAGTGTTTGACAACAATGCAGAGAGTGTCATTTTATCATGGACCTGGTGGGATCCATGGTTATGTTGAGTCTTGGTATGACTTGGCCAGGGATCGAACCTACGACCCCCTGTTCACGAGGCGGGCGTTCTGTCACTGAGTCATCAAGAAGAAGAATATACAATTCAGGGGGGGGGGAACATTAAATAAGGCGTGGTGGTGGAAGAGACACATAATGATAACTTTTTATTCATTGGATATATCCGAAAAACATTTTTTTCTGCTTCATAATATGACTTTCAAAATTTTCGAGCTCATTGCAAAAATTAATAGTTTTTTCCATTATTATATTTTACAATTTACTAGAACATTTTATTGAACTTAAAACGTTTCAGTCATCGTGACTTATGAAGCATCCTTCTTGCACTCAACAATATTGTCCTTTTCTTATTCAGCGTCGAGTCATGTTTAGCGACCTTCTGTTGTACCATGTGTTTCCCAAGATGTGCCCGATGTTTCTCCAGACGATAATTAATTTCCTCCCTTCTTTAAAAACGTGAAGTTATCACTCTGTCATCATGAAGGCAACATACATATATTTCGGTTAATTTGAGAACTCGCTGATATATATTATCCCTCATGTATAAACTTTTGCTAAAGGTCATTCGTTCACTGCGAATTAGTGTTGTTTTCAAAGGTTGCTTTGATGACGTCAGGAAAAGTAAAATGCAGGAGAAAAAACAATGCAATATGTTCCAGTAGTTAACGTCCTCTTAAATTAACGAATGACCTTTAACGTAATCCCCCAATAATCTCTGAATATGTATAATTATATGCATAGCATATACATGTACATGTACGTCATGGTTATTTATGTATTTGTATTCAAATGACATTTTTACAATTACATTTAATTCGGGATCAATAAATATCATACAAGTATAGCGGTTGTATGACTCTGCATAGTAATCGTTATGAATATAATATTAATTTAGTTTATTTAGCTTAGTTTTAGTGACCCAGGAAAGAACAGATTGGCTCTTCATAGCCAATCTGAAACTGGTTATCCGTACGTCACGATATAATTTATATATTTTGCATTACATTCACTGTTATGTTTTAATATTGTCAGGCTATATAATGTAATCATTATTTTGATTATGCACTGGGCGTTGTGGCGTGCGCCTGTAAGGAGAGGAACTATTTGAAGGACACGTAGAAGAAAAGAAAGAAAATAAAAGTTGGCCTAACGAGTTGGCGGTAATAGTCAAATATGACTGGTCGCCATTAATTTCCAACAAACAACAACAACATGTAATCCAAGCTATGTGGGGAAGTAACAAATTTATGCAGAGGTTCGAGTCCTGGTAATGTCTTTCGGATGGTGACGTTAAAGGTCGGTCTCAGACGTAAATAGTCATATCTAATTGATACACATCTGACAAAACTCAAATATACCAAAAATTATATATATCTAATCGTGAATAAAACCAAAGCAAACAAAACTAATCCTCTCTGATTTCAATGCCATTTTGATTTGAGACATCATTGATTGTATGTTCATATAAGATCCTTTTCTTTAGCATTTTCAGATGGTTGTGATGGAAGACTAGATGAGAAGAAGGGCTCACATATTATCATGTCACTGTGTCTGTTTAGCTTAATCTCTCTATTGTTTTACGTTTGTAATTTCACTAAAGTTATAACTAATAGCTTGTTTTTTTTAATGTAATTCAGTCTTGAAATTGTACGATTTATAAGCATGATCATTGTTGCTCATGTTTTCTAAATAAGCACTATGAATAAAAATGGACATTGATTTTAAGATATATTCGGATATGGGGTCGTGGGTCATAAAGTGGTCATAATTACAAGAAAATAATATCCTCTTCAGAAATTCCTGACAAGTAAGTGAAGAGGGGGTTATCTTTCCAAAAAAAGGCACAACTGCCTCAAAATAGGTTATCATCTCAAACCGGGGGCGGACCTCCCATAAAGGGGAGTGTTTACCTGGATCCGCGCCCATGATGTAGGGCATAATTCTGCTAGTAGGACAGGAATTTCCATGACTGCGGAAATGGAGATCACTCTGGCATGTTTATGTACAAACGGAACTCTTTCCTGCACAGGTTACAGAAAATCGTGAGACATCGAAACTGAGTTCACCGAAGATGTAAATTGGTTTGCTCTTTCATGTGGGCAGGTATTTATTCTTTTTTTTAAATCTAATTTCTCTCATTTTTTAACTTGTACCAGATGGACGGGTTGAAAGATAAGGTTGCATGTCATAAAAATAATTTTATTAAGATTTTCAATATTTGTCATTTTTTAGCAAAAAATCCCTTCTTTTAAAAAGTTTCTATCAAGGTCAATATGCGGCGGAGAAATTAAAAAGTACAAAATCACGTTCTTGTATTGGTATAATAGTAATTGATTTTTTTTATTTCTTGGCTCCTAGGAAATACTAGTAGTATATTTAGATTTCCGAGAATTGTATTTTTGACAGTCTATTACAATCATAACGTAAATATTACTAGTGCCCAGTTGCCCAAACGTAACTATTATAGTAACTCAACCATCTTATGGTAACTACCATAGTAGCAAAATGCTCATCAGCCTATCAAAATCAAGGATTCCATAAAAGTTACCATAATGGTAAATTTTGTGCAACAGGGTCCTGGTATAGTTGGTTGTTTGATCAGCGGATATGTCTGGATGAAAGGGTGCGGGATACATGAATCGAATTGAAATCAATGCGAGGTGAAATCATTTTTGTTTATCTTGTTTGGTATCTGATATCGGACGAAAATATTGATCAGAATATTAGGGATAAGGTACGGTGATCGAGATTGCAGTGGTGGTATAGTTGGTAGTGGTGATGATGGTGGTTGTGGTAGAAGTTAATGATGATGGTGGTGGTTGTGGTCGTGGAAGTGGCAATGAAGCTTGTGGTGGACCGTGGTTGGATGTATTAGTGTTTGGAGACTAATAAGATCATTATCCCAACAACAGGCAAGTCATGTCATCTATTACTTCCAAATGGCAAATTCATTCCAACAGTTCATTGTTGTTTTACGTATGTTATGTCCACTTTGTTATCAAACTTATTAGGAATACATCGATAATCATTGCGTCTGTGTGTTTCGTCAGAGAAGTAATCTAGTTTGTTTTTTTGCGAGGAGCAGTTTTCATCACTTTTTGAACAATTCAACTCTAGGTTGGAAACAAGTAGACTCGTTAATCTGACATTGAACCATTCTCCTTACTTCACCTCTAAAGGTTTGGAGATTTGAGTAATGACATGACCCGGAAATGATTACTCATGTCTGTAAGTAATGTATAGGTGCAGCCTATTTGTCTTTGCGATATACATGTATCACACAAATAGAGACTGAAGAAAAAAATCAGGCCAAATTAAACAAGATTGTCAGTATTGATAGTCACAAATAAAATCACAAAACCATACGCCATTTTATAAAACCAATTTCGGTCAAACGCGTAAAGGACCGACCTGTCCCTAATTCGTACTGATTAAATAAAATATCTTACCTTCTTTAACTCTAAAAATTCGAATTTTAAATCAACATTTGAAAGGTTGGAGGAGTGACAACCTTTTCCAAATGTTACGTCCAACCTTGTATAAAGCTGAATCCAACATTTTAAGTGTTGGGTAGAACCATTTAAAGTGGTAAATGCAACATCTAGAAAATGTTGTCACTCCTCCAACCTTTTAAATGTTAGGTTAACATTTCTTGTTTTTAGAGTGTTGTAGAATATCTATGTTGACTACAAACTAATTGATACTGACTAAAAGACCTGTATTTTTTAATGATTTTTTTATAATGTAAATACACTAATGTTCCATCGTTTTCTCTTTTTTTTTCTTTATAGAATTTTTGATTGGCTTAATCGAACAATGTTTTGCAATTATCTAAGATCACAATCTCTGCGTTCAAGTCTACCTCTACACATTTATTGAGATGTACACGTATCATGGAACAGATGTATGTTTTCCAAGAATAGGAAAGTAGCTTTAAACATGCTTTTATGATTTATGAAATATTGGTATAAACAGATAAGAGAGTAGTATAAATATATCAATGAATAAGTAAAAGATTTAACAAAAATAGTATCAAATTGTTAGTCAATGAATGAATAGAAGAATCGTTATGCCGGAAATAACATTTTGAACCCTTTTAAGAAACTTCGAAATTCGTTTCATATCCTATATCGCCATAATTATATACCCACCTGATCTGGCAGAATGCCAAGGTATATGATTAAGATAGTCTTTCAAAGATATTTACATCATATTAAAATAGGATGTATATAATTGACCTGTCTATGATCTGACCCAGATATTTCAGTTTAGTTTTTTTTTTAATTCTTGAAAGATTGGTTTACAGGAAAAGAAAATGCCAATAACTTAGACATTCAAGCGGCTCGAGGGGGTTAAAAATATAGCTCTATATACACAGGTGGATGCAATGGTAATTTGAAGGGGGGCAAGGAGGCCTTTCATGGTGAGGCAATATTTGTTGATTGAAGAACAGATATTACAGAATTAACACGACCCCGACATTTTGAACTAAAACGACCCCTAACCTTTTTGATTTTCGAATATTCTTCTTTCTCCTTTTGTTAATCCCCTTTTCTTTCTATTTTTTTTTCTTCTCCTTTTTTTTATTCACTTCGTGAAAATTAATAAGCGGTTACGTAGTCCCACCCGGCGTGATTCAATACGTCACAGTATATAAGCATAAGTTGCCTTTGATGTGAAGTACATAATTTAGTTTCTCGTAGTTTCTCATTTTGTGATTTGTTGATAATTATAAAAAAAAACCTATTTTATCATTTCCACAGGAAGTAAAATATGGACCACCCCACTGATTTAAATTCCGGCACGTCATTTACTTTGGCAAAACCCAGTTCATCATAGTTATGGTGTCCTATCTACGTAAGTTAGAAGTTCAGCACATCGACTCAACCTCCCCCCCCCCCACCCCCATCATTTCAATTGAGGGAAATACGTCACTGTCTTACGCCACGTAACTTCAGCCAGCCCCCTCCCTTTATGTTGTTCCAAATTCCTTCTCAATGAACTTAAATAAAATGATAACCAAAATACAAATTCTACAAGAGCTACCGGAATCAGAGGTGGATCGAGAGGGTCGCCACTATATCGACTCCTGACCTGAATCTGTCAGGTTTCATCTTTACATGAAAACTGAGGCATTCCTAAAATAAGTAGATCAGTCACAATGACGTTTAATTACTTCAACATAAGAAAAAAAGTCATACACAAGTCACAAATTTGCTTGCTTTTACCACTAGTGTAATTAGCGCAATAATGTGAGTGAGCTATAAAAAAAAACTTGTAAAAAGTGCGAATTCTGAGAGAAAAACATGTAAGAAATAAAAGCAAACGAGCGATAAGTCTTTAATTTTGAGTATTTTTGTTCTAACCCCCCCCCCCAGAAATGTTATTTGATTTTAATATTTAATCTTGAATTTAATCCTGTTTCAAAGGTATTCTTCTACTCCGTCTGGAAAAAAAAAGAATTAACATTTACTAAGCGCAGTCGCCACAGTGGAGTATCTTACGCGGATTTATCATTTTCGTTAATTTTTATTTCATCAAAGTGTGCCGGTAAAATTAATCAATCAATGTATGTATAATCTTATCTGTTTCGTGATATGACCCGACATCCCAGACAATCCCTTTCGCGTGTCTTGGGGAGGATATAGCCTAGTTGAACGTTGAACGTTTTAAGGTTCAGGAACAGTTGCGTGACGAGACCGGAATTTTTTTTTGAGGAGCTACCACCTCGAGTGTCTATTTTAAGAATCAATTTCCTGCTTGAGTGAATAATAGCAAAATTGTGGCCCACTTTCGATGGTTTGGAATTACGCAGTCTACCAGAATTTAAAGGGCATATACACCCCCAACAAAAAGATGATGAAAAGTAGCAGAACACACACAAAAAAATAATCAAAATCGGATGTAAAATTAGACAGTTTTGAAGGTTTGATTAATTTCCTGAAATATTTACATATATTATGAACATCCTGCTCGGTATGCAAATAAGAGAACTGATGACGTCCTCCGCTCGCTGATTACTTTGTATTTTATTGTATGAAATATGAATACATATCATTATTCCTAATTATAATGTGAAACAAACTTTGGTTTTTCTAAGAAAATGAGGGATTGTCGTTGTTGCAACCTATTTCGATTCATGAATAGGCTTCAATATAATTGAAATATTCTATATTTCATGTAATAAAATACAAAAGGGATAGTTAGTGGTAACATCGACTCTAACTCATTTACATATTACAAAACACTGTGTTGTTCGTATATAACTGTTTGTGAAATATAAGCGAAATCTTGAATGTAACATTTTTCTTCTTTTACATTAGATTTCTATTTTGATAAATTACATTGTGCTTATTTGATTTTTCTCTTTTTATTCAGGTTGGGTGGAATTGCGTGTTAAGATTTAACACAAGCAGGATTCTGTGACGCAAACGTATACGGAGGACTATGTATGGGAGATAAACGTTTTGGTACAAAAATATATAGGTAGATGGTTTATTCCCAAATATAGGCTCTATCTCATTTTGATCATCTTAGGTATTCATTTTGCACTCTAAAAAACAAGGATTTAAAATAAATCCAGATCGCGGCTGTGAATAGTGAATCAGCCGAATATTAGATTAAGTATTAAACCTTGTAGATTTAAATATTAATGTAAAAGATTTGAATTTAAAATATATTTAGAGATTTGAAAGTTAATCCTAAAGATTTAAAGTAAATTCAACATTCTGCTGGTCACTATCCAAAGCCGATCTGGGTTTATTTTATATCCTTAATTGTTAGAGAGTGCATGTATTTTTATATTTTAAGGCATATTCATCCATTTAAATATAAGCGGGAAAATATTTGGGCTCTTTTGCTTTCTGTACCGTCATTGATTTATGTATACATTGTCATCATGATCAAAAGAAAACGATTTAAAGTCTCAATGGGCCTTTGTCATTACAAAATTGTCAAGCTTATATCTGCCATTAATGAACTTTCTGATTGCCTGCTTTATTTCTTATACTATGTTACATTTCATTTCATTTACACTGGGCTTTTACACAAAATAATTACATGTATATATACACAAAATAATTATATATGTACAAAATAACGATATATGTACAAAATAACGATATATACAAATTATTAACATCATTGTGGAATTGGCACCTGACGAAGTATTATGAATAAATATACTGCACCCTTAAGTTCTACGTTAATAGCTGGAATCGCAAAAAAGAAAAGGATACTTTAATATCCTTAAATATCCAAAATATCAACGGAAGAAAAACGGTCACTACTCTCTTGTAAGATGATTATTAGATGAAAGTTTATTTACTACAATTCACATTATGGAAACTTCAAACCAAAAACTCAGGCTTTAAAATCATTTCCGCTCGCTCCAGCGTTGATGTCAAATATTTTAAGAGGATAAACCGAAATTGAATAAAGAAAATTTATCAAAAAAATTTGAACTCATTCATCTTGGTAACTAGCAATACTTTGATTTGATGACCTTCGTTTTACGTGAATCGTTGACTGGTTTCTAAACGCATGTATTACTTATTACTATGTATATCTTTCCATTATAATTTTTCTTCGATTCGGAACGAAATGGGCTTATTTATGAGTAGATATTTTTTACTTCAATTTATACTCTTCGGCAACTTGACCTCTTTGTCAATGGATATATTCTATACATCAACATTCCCCAATCGGATTATTATTGATGTCTTCACCTTTCCTTGTTCAAATGAATCCCTAAATATCATCACTTCATTCAAAAAGTTAACATAGCCCTTATGACTTCGTAAAATGAAAGACAATATTTTTTCAATCAATAAGGACTATGAAAGCTCGTCAATCAAGCTATAATTTCGATGTAAACACCATCAGGACTTTGTTGAGAAAGTTTCTTTTCCTCTGGCTTGGGTGCTTCTTTAGTCGTAAGTTTTTGCGGTTCAGGTCCTTCCTTTTTGTTTCTAGGAGGTGGATCAGGTTCAACATACTCTTCTTGAGGTGCTTCCAGCTCTGGCAAGATGTCCGGTAATGCGTAGTCATGGAAACCATCTTGATGTTCAGGCCTGGGAACCAATCTTGTTGGTGTTATGATCGGTTCGGCATAAATGGTCATTGGAGGAGCATTGAGACCTTGGTATTCGCTCAGTCTTAACCCGTTTGAATCCAACTCAGCATACTGACATTTCTCTTTCTTGTTTGATTTCGGATGAGGATCTTTCTTCGGACATGGCGCCGCTGTAACCGTCGTCACTGCCGTCTTTGATGTGCCGACGGAATCAGAGCTTGACAGAGACCTTTCGGAATCTTTTGTAGTCATCAATGACAACCCAGAGGCGACAGGTTTGATGTTCGATTTGGGTTTCGGCTGATCTTTCTTGTTTTTCTTTCTCCTGATGACGACGAAGTTAATGACTACAGCTGATATGACAATGAACAACCCGCCACCCGCACCAAGAATTACAAACAGGGCTGTTTTATCTGGCGATTGCGATTCATCAGCGCTCACAGACATTCCAGGACTGGAAACATCTTGTTCACCTTTTCTACCCATCGAAGAAGATTCATGATCTGTTGGTGAATCTGTGATTAATCTTGGTGGTGGCAAGGTTCCAACAACTTCCCCAGTGATGATGCTGACCATGAGGTTAGCTGTACCCGTAAACCTATAAGAAAGAACGGGAACCACACACTTGATATTATCGCCACTGTCTGCTGCAGTTATATTCTTGATCGTCAACGCCCTGTTATAATCGCTAATGTTAAACCTACTTGATGATGCCGTAGTTATGAGTTCGCCTCGGAAGTACCAAATAAACCTGTGCTCGTTAGGCTTATCTCTTCTGTTGCAAAGAAACGTCACTGTGTCACCCTCCTCGGCTTTCTGGTTGTAAGGCTGGATGACGACCATAGGACTATCAAGTGCTAATCGAGTCGTACACCTCCGTTGTTGCGTGATGGCGGGGCTTTCTGCGCGACACTCGTATTCCGCTTCAATATCGAAGGAGTCCAGCACTATCTCAAGCTCATTGACACTGTGGGAAACTTGTCCAATAGACTGACCATTCTTGTACCACGAAAGAGACGCAGGTGGTACACCTTGATGTGAAAGACACACCAACTGAACTGTGTCCCCAACAGCAAGGTTGATATTGCTATGCTGTATGGAACATTCAGGGTACCTTTCAGGAGGTGGGAGGAGCACCTCCAGATAAGCCCCGTGGCTTCCAAAGTAATTTCCCGCATGATAGTAACATCGATACTCTCCCGCATCGCCGGCTTGTACCTGGGAGATCCTTAGATTGTATTCACCCCTCCTCACATCTCCTTCGATAGTGTATTGACCAGCGGTAGGCGTGGCACCTGGTAACACTTCGGTGTTGCTGCTGATGAGCTCTCCCGAAAGACCCCTGATCCACATGACCTCGCCTCCTCTCAAGTCCCTTATTCTGCACTCGAAGAGGGCGTCCTGATCTTGTTTAACAGTGACATTTGAAGGGACTCTGTCTATCATAGGCATGGCCATCACATCGGCAGAGAAAATCAAGAAGATGATGGACGTCAGTGGGTGTAAGGGAGACATCATTGTTACCTGGGGAATACATAATGAAAAGTTGGTTGTTACAATCCATTAATCAACCATTTTGAAAACTTATATTACACGTTAACTTCGAGGAAGGATATTGGATTTTAAGACGTTCATTTATCGTTCGTTTGAGAAAAATGAATAACCATGCAAAAGAGCATAAATTATCACACTAATCTTTTTCATTCGTTTACCAAGCGTCGATATTGGAAATCAACTCAATTGACTCAAAACACCACGATGAAAGAAATTGAAGGCAGCGTGAAAATATGATGGCAAACTTTCATTCTTTTTTTTCAAAATAATTGTGTCGTCAATTATCATATCTGTATGTCATTACAAAGGTAGCTTCCCTATTATTACAATAATGTCATTAAACTCAAACCATGGACCCTACTTCATTCTCAAACACTGTATATGGCGTCCACTCAAGCAACGGATCAAAAATCTTTTCATGACCACCGAAAAGCAACAACCCCTGTATATTGTATCGAGGACAGATATTTGATATTCCGTTAAAGGGCCTATATGGTGTAAATAAAACTTGTATCAAATTATGATCATACATACTAGGCCTCATTACATGACGGCCATGATATTGGGAAAGCGGCAATGTCAGTTAGCTGAAAGGAGACATAATCTAACACATACCACTATATTGATGCAGAGTCATATTCTCAATGTTCAACTAGAACTTGAGGGAAAAAACAAATCATGTCCATAATATCTTTTAAGATAATTCACTCTTTCCACACACCGTCTTCATCATCAATAGGACATTGGTTTACATAAAATGTGTACTCTCTAAATACGAAGAGCTAATCGAGTCCCTATAACACATTTCTACTGAAATGAGACGAGGATCAATCCTTTTTGAGTGAACTGTACATCCAATAGTAGAGTGCATTATAGCCCATTTTGGATTGAACTGTGCGTATTTGAATATACTTTCAGTCTAAAAGGAGCCATAATGCACTCTACTATAATGTACAATTCACTCAAAAAGGATAGGTCCCTCGTCTCACTCCAAGGGGAGTGTGATTAGGGAACAGATACGTTCTTACGCGTTTAGAAAGTAGAATTATCTTATGCACTCAAACTCTGGAAACTCGTCAAGAATATCAACCGACTTGGGCTGAACTTGACAACCTAAACATTGAAAGTGTAATATCACCACAAGGATTCCCACGTGTGCTATCCTCCACGAAGCGAGTAATCTAATCCGGACTCTAACATTCCACAACAACAGGAAGGGTTTCATCATAATCCGTCATCATCAAATATCATCTCATTAATGACATAACAGAAATGATGATAGGAGAGAAATCACAGCCAAAAGGTCTTGTTTTACGAACAGTATTGTGTCATCTTTTCTTGTATTGACTGAAACCTTCGCATTCGTCGGTTGTGACCACATTGCCTTGGTTTGAAGAACTTCCAAGAAGTTAATAACTTATTGAAATTCATCCCTTTTGAATTATTTCATTGTTCATGGAAAATTGCCGAGTTCGTGGAATACTTAACTTTGATTGTATAATGATTGACATTTTGAAATAATTCCATGATTTTGAAGGGTAAAATCCCGACTGCCTTTGTGATGGCATACCTGAAATATTGAGATCGATATTGAAAAGGGTCACAGCGTCCAGGCAAGAATTTGCGTGAAATGAGTGGCGATATCTTGCTTTTAGATATACATTCTTTGTTCATTTTCAAATAATTGTAGTGAGGATTTTGTAATAGTGTTCCATCCTATTTTCGTAGTGCTGTACAAAAATCACATTTTCTCTTTTTTTTCAAACAGGAAGTTTCAAAGAAATAGAACAAAATCACGTTTCAAAATCGACAGTAATTTTAACTATTGTCATAGTAAGCCTGGATATTTTTTTTTGTAAAATCACAAGGGTGCCTTTCAGATGTTGTTACTCGACATCCTTTACAAAGTTCAGTTGCAGGTCATAGTCAGGTTTACTCATGAGACTGTTCTGATAACGTCAATTCTCATTTCATTTCAATCTTTATTGACATCTTCCTCTGAATCAAATTACACTTTCTTCCCTATCTATGCTCATGCCTTTCTTATCGAGAGTGGCACTATGTACAGTGTAATAATTTAGATAATTACAAAATAAAATAAGATGTTATGTTTGTGTATGTAAGATTCCTTGAGCTGTAAATCAATATAAACTCAAGAAGTACCTATAAAACAGGTACACGACAGACTATTTTGTTGATATACAGTGCGTTCAAGAGAGCAAACCAAGAATTGTGGGTGATTTATCATTTATCATATACTTTGATTAATTTTCAAGCAGTGCTTTAATGAAATTGTAGTAGACAATCAAGCGTAGAATCAAAACTTACCCACGCCTGGCCCTATATAGGCTATGGGTTACTTGTGAGTTTTTTAGGTCACAAGTAAATAATAAAAATGCCCTAACGGCGTCGGGTTGACCACATCAGGAAGAGACTATTTTTCCCAGGGAGCTCGGGACAGAGGCGGAATCCTTCCTGAACAATGTTTTTTTCTAGAAATTTATTGGAACACATGTACTTTGCCGGGGTAATTTTGTTTACTATTTTTTTAGAATCTGCTTCATTTTCTCCCCCATGCCTTCTGTTTACCTTTTTTTATTTGGAAGTATCGGCATAAATTATATGGAAACCACAGTACGGTGTACGTACGGCCATACTCTAGCTCATTTGGGGTTTTTGCAAATAATTCCTCTCACTTGACATCATCTCGAAATGTTCACTGTCGTCAATTTCTAGCAAATATTCACTAGGATCCTATTATATCGGCTGGTATAATGAACAGGCTCTGAAGGATAAAGTTTTTTCTACACTGCAAAAATACCGGTGTTGATTTAACACCAGCCTATATCGGTCGATCCACACCAGAGAAGCGTTGAAAAAAAAAATCCCACCAGTTAAGCATCAAACCGATATTGGTTTAATACTAATTGGTGCTGCTTAAATGCCAAACTGGTGTTAGCCTAACGCTAGATCGGTGTTGTTTCAACACCACTCTGGTGTGAACCGATATAGATACCTGGCTGGTGTTAAATTAACACCGGCGTTTTCGCAGTGCAATTACAGGAAATGAAACACTGGGAACAAGTGAGCTTTTGCAAAAAAAAACAACAACAGGATAATCATGAAAAACAAATCAATGAATGTTTGAGAAAAATGAAAACATATGAAGAAAGTTATGACCATTTGAATGTTGAGATTGCTTATGATCTGGACATCCTCCCATTGGCAATGTAACCAATAATATGATGTCACACTTTCTATATTTCGCTGATTTCTTTTCTACATATTTTACTTTAAATTGTCACTTTCATAAAGTCTATCCATAAATCATGAGTTTTTTCATAGGAGGGCATGTAATAGATATTTAACATATATAAACAAAGACTTTGTTCTCTCATTAGAATGAACAAAAATTATGTGTTGGGGTAGAACCTACATTTTGTACGTGCAAATGAATGAGATGTATATACTTCTTTGAAATCACACATCTTAAAGGACAAGTCCATCCCAGCAAAAAGTTGATTTCATTAAAAAGAGAAAATCCAACAACATGAACAAAAGCATAACAGGGTATAACACTGAAAATTTCATCAAAATCGGATGTAAAATAAGAAAGTTATGACATTTTAAATTTTCACTTAATTTCACAAAACAGTTATATGCACCTTCAGGTCGGTATGCAAATGAAGAGACTGATGACGTAATCCACTCACTATTTCGTTTTTATTTTATTATTATATGAATGTTCTCATTTTCTCCTTATTGTCAAGTGAAACAACAATCAATTCCGCCCTGAACATTTGGAATTATATAGTATGGTTCAGTCAGATTGGTCCTTATTGTCAAATCTGTAAACAATGTAAATATTGTAAAATTCAAACAATAAAAAACAAAAGAAATAGTGAGTGAGGGATATCATCGACTGCCTCACTTGCATATCACTGAGTTGTCATGGTTGTGCATATCACTGTTTTGTAAAAAATAAGGGAAACTTTGAAATGTCATAACTTCCTTGATTTTGATGAAATTTCAGCGTTATGCTTGTTTGATTTTACTCAAAATCAACATTTTTCTGGGGTGGACTTGACCTTTTATTGGTCACATTGTCAATGAAAGGATCTTAATAGCATTGGTCATTTCGACATTCAAATGTTTTTTGCTTTTCTTATTGTCTGTCCGCAAGTTTTTTTTTTACTTTCATTTAACTTATCGGTTTTAAGGCAAGCTTACTTGTTTGAGGATTTCATTCTTAAGTATATATCTCTTACTGTTATGTAGGGTGAGCTTGTGTCGGTCTATACATTATTATATAATATACTTCATTCCAATTTTCTTTACACTCTCAGTTATCATAAATCGTTACGGATCTTACCTTGGATCTTTGATAATTATAACGTAGATTTATCTTCAGAAGTGTAATAGCTTACGATGCTGACAAGTAAACTCTCCAGTGTTAATTCAACATAATTCCAACATTGGGTCCACCTGCAAGTGAGCTCTTTGAAAACAAACTGGTTTCCAAGGAGAATATCCACAAGAATCAATGAAGCTACTTCACAATAATAGGGAAGAAATATCGTTTTTAGTCATCAATTACATAAACGCACCTCGTGAACTGATCAGTGAAAGGGTTACACTATCGCATTTGTCATTTAGGTCTTATTCCCAATGGCACATGCTATCAACTGGTCACATTCCTCCAAGCATTACTCACACAGAGGAGCACCCAAGGGGTGGGTCACAAAACTCGAAAACAAGCATAAGATCCTGGCATATTATCATCGGAGTTCAAGTAGGTCTAAATAAATGTACATCGAGGCTCTAATGTTGAAAGGAGTATAATGTCAACTTAATTGATGCGAAATCGAAGACTTCCATCTAAATTTTTGAAAGTTTTGACAGTGAACCTATCCTTACGCAAGGTGAGAAGAACTCACTGTGTGCCCACTGTTGGTCGCACCGTGAATGACAGACTGTTGGAGTCTAAAGCAGTCAACTAGTCTTGATCCGCAACTCTTGTCCGTCTTAATGCGTCGGGTATTCTTTGAAATTTTAGAATGATTGTCGAAACATATTTCGTTCCATTGGACTACATTCTCCATGCGAAGGGGGGCTCTCTCCCTCAGCTTAACACTGACGGAATGGTTAATGGAATATATAATGTCGGATTTATTTCAAATGAGGGGATTTGAGTTTAGACTAGCTTTTGGTCGGAATAAAATCGATAGGAATGAATCATACCGGTAGAAAAAAGCAACAACAACAAAAAGTTTGTAATGACGTCATGAATTAACTGTCCGACTGACATTCGGGTTTATCTCAGGATGTTTCGATGTATTGTCTCGTGAGCATGCTAACTCATAAATAAATCAAAATAAATTGCAGTTATGGCAATTGTATTGCGGCCTCTACGATTTAATTGCCAAAGTGGAAGATCCAACAATGTTTACCGCAAATTATTAATAGGGAAGGAGGAGTTTTATATATAGTCCTATTTATTTTTATTTTGAGGCGAAAGCTAATTAACTCGATTTCTTCTTTTTAAACGATGTAGTTGCAACCGATACGAACGAAACGATCTAGTCACTCGTAAATCCTGTTTGGTGAGAGATATGAAAATATTTTTTAAAAATGAGTCTATTTACTTTCAAGATATTTTTTTTTATTATGGAATATCGCTAATATTACATTTTCAAGGTGCAATAATGTTTTCACAAATTATGGGTAGAACGTTTGAACGCGACGAATAAGTTTGATAAGTGAGACGCTTATGTATAGTGGAAAAACGATCTACTGGTTAACCAAAGTTCAAGGTATTGTTAGGTATAGACTGAGCGATCACATGACTATCTCAATGCAATTGTTACGTCAGTGTATTGTTACAAAGGTAAGAGGAAGTGTGAATGCCAATGAAGTAGAGAACAATATTAGGAGAGGAGGAAAGAGATGGGAGGGAAAAGAGAGGTTTCGGAATTGGAACGGGGTAAAGTAGGGACTGAGGGAGGGGAGACGAGAGAGGGGCCGGGCATGTAACGATAGTCGAGAGGTTATAAAAATGAAAGAAATGAGAATGAAATACGGGGAGGAAAGACATGGAGATAGAGAAGAAATGGCATGTTAATGACGGTTACAGTCCGTAATTCCAAAGGCTCTTTATTCCGAAGGTTCGTAATTCCGAAACACGTAAATCCGAAAACGGGTTCGTTAATCCGAACATTAATTTTGTGGCGTAATTCCGAAGGTTCTTTATTTCGAAAGTTTGTTATTCCGAAAACGAAATAAGGTTTGTTAATATGATAAATGCAATAATCAGTGGCGAAGTCGGGAGAACAGGAAGGACAAGGGTGGTGGAGGGGGGTATATAGAAACACCGTTCCTGTTCAATTGTTATTAGGATGGGAAGGCAGGGGCTTCCTCCACCACGCTTGCCCTTCCTATTTTCCCATGCAGCTTCGCAACAGATTGTATCATTTTTCGGATTAAAGAACCATATTTCATTTTCGGAATAACGAACTTTATATCATTTTCGGACAAACGAACCTCATTCTGTTTTCGGACTAACGACCTTTCCAAATAACGAACCTCATTTCGTTTTCGCACTACCGAACTTTCGGAATAACAAACCTTTTTTCGTTTTCGGATTAACTTACCGTCGGAATAATGAACGTAACACGAACGAAGACAGGAAGGAGGGAATAGGCCTAAATAAAACCTACATGAATAAAAATCTACTGTAAAGGGGAAAAGTTTAAACAAGAGTTACAGAAAATCGTAACCAGGGTAACATATTATTGAGAATATTACACCTATCAAACGCTATTAGTGAAGACAAAGAAATAAACCGCAAATGCATGTATGAATCACGATTCATTTTAATCTTATATTGTTTTAAACCACTCCTCCAACCGCTAAGGATATTAAAAGCCGATTTGAGTTGAATGACTGAACAAGCATTGTTCTGTCAATAGTTTACAATTTTGTAAAAGGTCGAATTCTAAAATTTCATAAACAATTACTTCAACCACAATTTTCTAACGAAATATATAATGTGATGTATAGCAATGAAAGTGACATTGGTATAAATTGCACTTTTGATGATTGGTGGATTTTATTTTTGTTTGCTCTATCAAAATAAGGTCTTTTTTTGGGGGGAGGGGGGTGATTGGGGTAGAGATTTACAATCCCGTTGCTTCATTTTAAAAATGATGTCCCTTTGAAAATAGAAAATGAAATATTGGATATGAAAACAAATAATTATGCCAAATACTGCTTTACATTTATTTTATCAATAGAAAAATCTTTAATCTATAATGATATAAAATAAATCATCACAACCAATTACTACATAGGTGTATATAATGTAGGGGGTGGCTCCAGGATTTTTCATATAAATAGAGGGCTCGATTACCTTCACATGCTAAAGATAATGTCGTTTTTTTTTTTTACATTGGTATTATACAGTTCTACGACTCTGGATTCTCTTGCATGCATCTTCTGTATTTTTGTTTTACCTTCCCCCTCTCTTTAGCGATCTTTCCCTATACCAATGTTTTATCAATCGAAAGGGCAGTCATACCAATGGCAGTCATACCAAAGCCCATCCATTTATTCATCTGCACTGGTGCCGCCCTGGTTATACAGCACTAAATACATGTATAATACTCTAGTAATGATATTTACCATTTTCCACGAATGAAAATCACTGGATATAAAACACAACTGATTTATGTGATGGCGCTCTTCAAGTCAAGATATTGTTCAATATAGTATAGCTGTGCCAAAAAAAAAAACAGTATGACCCCAAAAACTGGCACATGTACGTAAATGTCATTTTCTCCTAATTATTTCGTGAATATTTTACATTTATTGATAACATGTATTTTACGGGCATCATTGCCTTCGGTTCAAGTTCTTTTCCCTAGAATTGTTCGACATGGCACAAGTTTGTAAAGACTGATTCGATTTCATGCATAAACATACTCGTTTTACTTGAAGCTTTTCACCGAATAATCTAAATATGTGTAGTGATATTCACTTCAAAAATAAAATAAAACATTGCTATAGATAATACAAGCATGTGGGTTTGTCATATCCTAAAATATCATCAGTATCCCAATTTGCATTTCTGACATTAAAAATTTCACTTAATGGTAGAAAATATTCAGATTAATTGACGAAAATGTAGGCCTATAATTTAATACCATACACAAATGACGTACTGAATTGTCAAATTTCGGATAAGAGGGTAAAACTCCAATGTATTTAACTGATTTTTGAACACGGCCTTTAATAAAAGGAGATCATAATTCTTCGTATCAGCGATTTTCTTTGGCATATATCATATTTCACTTTAAAAACAATGTGCCACAGTGTACCATTTAACATAGATTCGAAAAAGTATTTATAAAAAAAAACCACAACGTACAAGCTCTTAATAGTTGAATTGTACAAATAACTACACTCCAAGGTCTCAATAAGCACAAATTTATCATTATGGTAGCTTTGTTGTTATGATATCTTAATTTCATGATAGACACGGCTCATCAACCAATTAATCAAAATCAAGCTTAATTAAAGTTACCATAATAATAGGTATTTATGTAACCGGACCTAGGCCTTTCGAATACATATAAGCACCAAGTTGTAAAATATACAAAATGGAGGATAAAAGTAAATCCAATATAAAAGTACAGCCAGCTGCATGTCATAAAAAGACTTTCTTTCAATCAATTTAAGAATGTTTGATTTCAGATACAATATCGAATGGTTTAAGTATCGAAGAAAAAACAAGTTTATCAGTCTGAAAAGAAAACTGTTTCTAAAGACTAATGAAACATATATAATCATCTAAATTGACCTGTATAATGTACACATTTTCAATTCACATCAATTTCATAAACGCGGAATTCAAAATTACATGAAGCATATTTGATAATATAATTTTTGATACACATAATATATAGGAAAAGGAAAAGTTTGTAAGTTGCAATACAATGCCACTTGTGCATGAAGCATCTTTAAATGGTGTAAGTTTGCACAGTTCTGGTGCTGGAGTACCTTTAGGCCTATATAGGTGCTACTTTGCACCTTCCAAACTAGAAAGGTGCAAAATTTTACATATAAAAGGTTCTCTCCCAGTCTGGAATTGCGAAGAGTGCGAAAAGTTGGAGGGTTTTTTTATAGAGTATATTTAGCAATCATCTTAGGCATCGAATTAGCAAACCAGGGAAGTCAAACGACTCGCACCATTTCTTTACAATTCTAAATTATTTTTACCAGTAATAAACTTTAAGACTCATTCACGACTCCCATAGCCATGGGTTGGTCAGAAATCCTCGTAATTAAGTCAAAAGAAAGAATAAATGTAAAGATATACAGAAGTAGACTAGTTATTTCAATCTTCTTATCAACTTCTGACATTTATATCTTCTTTTACCATGCAGGGTCTCGTTTCATAAAGACTTTAATTGATATTACAAATTTACAATCAGCCAATCAGATGGAAGGATTTCAGTAGCTTTTAACTATTATTATAAAATTGTTAGCTTCATGAAACCATGGACCTACTAGTAGGTCCATGATGAAACGGACCCATGGTTGTAATTGTGTGGGGCTAATTGAAACGGGTATTTCGGGGACATTATTCCGTGGTGAGCGTTTGACTTGCTTGAAAGATGGCACCGGGCAGGAGAGTCAATGGTTGAGTCACGTGACCACATCCGACACAGATCATTTCCTTGTACTCATCACTTGTGACGTCATGACTACCTTGGTTGGTCCCCTCCCATGGATTCCAGATGACTGGAAGATTCAAAAGAAGGAGTCAAATTTGAAATTGAAAATCAACATAAAAAAAGGAAATTCGAGCGACTGATTACATGAGGGGGGGGGGGGGGTCGACTGACAATGAATATAATGTTATCTCATATAGACCTATCATACCAAGAAAGTTATAATCAAACAATTAATGTAATTAAACAACGTCTCAGTAAAAGACATCATCTAAATCAATGAAAAACAATGTAACTTGATGAAGCGATATACATGTAACTTATTTTAAAGGTATAACGAAGTGAAATTGAATCAATATCCGTATTCAATCACATATTCTCTGATTCAGTGGCGTACAGATGGAAGGGGGAGCTTGGGGCGCTTGCCCCCCCAAAAAAAAAAATAGTAATAATCATCATGACCAAGGGAAAAAAGGAAAGAGAGAAGGGCAAAATATGATATTCTCTGAATATGATACCAAAATATATTACAAAATTTGATGTTCGTTGTATGAAAATGTCAAATAAAATTTGCTCGCTCGCTTCGCTCGCAGCTTTCGATATTTTTTTGCACCATACGCAATATCTCGCCCCTCAAAATGTTTGGCTTACACCACTACTCTGATTGCTATTATCTGACAGAAGAACACATTAATTTTTGCTATTAAAATGTCACATACCCGTGTCTGGTAAGTTCCATTTTCGGATGAAAAGTGAAGCACTGTCTTGTGTATTCTTCAGTACGTGCTCTGACGATGTATTGCTGTACACACTGAGAAAACAAAAATATCAAACATGTTATTTGACTATTGCCATATCACATGTCTTTATATATAAGTATTCATGTATATCAATCAGTGTGACATTAAAATAATATGATTTTTTTATAAACTATATAGTTATACGACACGGTCATGATTAAACTTGAAAAAAAAACTCACTGTCATGATAACTATATACCTTCAGCTATCTAAAAGAAATGAGACTTTAAAAAAGTACCTGAGTTTAGTATCACATAAATGTTCTCATTTGTCATTTCAATCAAATCACGATAAAACTAGCACTGTTTATCTTTTTGTGTCTCTGTTTTTTTAATTTAATTTAATTTTATTTTTATGGCATTGATAAAATTTTGCCTTTCATTCATAACTTTCTACGTACGATCGTAATCACCTGTTATGCGGGCCATCAATTGAGACCCTTTCACCGCACTCTGATGTTGTGAAACTGTAATTTATCTAAGGAAGAAATAAACGAATAATTAGTAGTGTTAGATTTAATCATAGCATATCAAGCAAACGTCTATTTCAATTAATATTCATAATTCACATGTCTTACACCATATTTTGTCGTATTTTTCTATTGGATAATCATGCAAATGATTAGACTTTGTTGACCATGCGTGTTGACGGAATTTTTACATTTTTTAGGATATAGGCCTAATGTATCTTTTTTTTGCCATTTACTGAGAGAAAATTATTTCATTAAGGATTTTAAATAGATGGAATCATGTCTCAGTAGTAAAATGAAAGGGGGGGGGGGGTAAGAACTTACCTCATCTGAAGAATCTGCTTCTTGAAGTCCCAAAACTGATGTATTTGTGACGTCATCGACAAGGAAATGATTTTGAAGCATAGGGGAGCATGTGAAAGGTTTGGAATCTAAAAAGAAACATCGTGATAATTCCTTTAATTCTCATTATATTTTTTCTATTGTACATATCTGCATATTCATTTCCACTCTCAATCAATATTACGTCTGTTATATCGCTGTATAAAGAAACCGTCGATCATCTTTTGTATTCTCCTTTCCATTATTATTTTCCAATTTTAATCTCTAGATATTCTATTCACTTTGGTATGATATTTCATGAGTGCTTTGTGTGTGTGTGTTAGGGTGTGTGCGTGTGTGTTTCTTTCCTTTTCAATAATCCATTCTCCCTTTTCCTTTCAGATTCCTGTAAATAATTTCAAATTTTCTCTTTCTTTCATTTTGATCACCTTGCTCTCTCTATAACTGTTAACACTGATCTGATTTAAATGTACTTACCTTTATTTTCGATAATGTAATCAAATGTGACTTCCTTCTTCTTTAGTGAGATCTTTAATGTAGCCTTAAATCTATGAAAGCAAAGGAAGTATCGAAATATGTTTGGTGAATGAAAACATTTTTTTACAATAAGAGCACTATCTCCCAACAGAAAATGTAAGCGATGGAAATGAACATTCAACAAGCAATAAAGTCTGTCAATATTGGACGTGAAAAGGGTACACACAATAACAACAGCTGGTTGCTCAAAGAATTTTAATGAAAATTATACAATACTGAAATTGCATACAATAATTGAACAAAAGTATACCATTGTCGTCGGTATTTTATAATTTTACTATCACACTTCTCAAAAATCCCCCTCATTTCTCATAATTGGAAAATCACAAGGATGGGCTGTGGAACGTCATTTGAATTTTGTTTAAAGATTAAGCAACGAATATCATCTCTAAAGACAATCTATTCAGTAATTTCATATGTTTGATATTTTCCGAAGTTGTTTTTATTCTTCTTCCACCACTGTTTTTTATTATTAATTACCTTTGGTCCCAGTGTTTTCTCGTGTTTTCGCTGTCTTCCAGAGAAAATGATGCGTTGACGTCGCCGTTGGGATACTGAAGAAGAATAAAGGAAGAACAAAAATGATACAATCTTCATTTGGGCCAGCATACATTATTGTGACATGCGCAAATCTGATGTTAATAAACAGGACACGTCGCCAGTGGTCGACGTAAGGGGGCTCTGGGAGAGAATGTGGTAATTCAAAAGGGGTAATCATATATGACTGATTTTTGTTAGTATAAAGTACAATACAACAGCGTTAACTCAATAAAATAAATCTTTCGACATTCGCACAGTAAATAGCGTAAAGAGTCAAAGGTTTGAGGGGTAGAACATGGCGTATGGGGTCAAATATTTAAATAATCGCGAGCGGGCGAAGGGAGCGAACGGAATGCTAAAACGTTTGCTGTTTGTATGAAAACTGATTTTCTAATTTTGTGCTAAATGTTTGTAAATTATAAAGGGACAATCTCTCATAATTCAACCCCTTCGTTTCCTTTCTTTCCTTCTGGTTTCTTGTTTCTTTTGTTTTATCTTGGTCGTGGGACTTTTTTGTGGGGAGGGAATCCAGTGCATCCTTAAATATACGTCAGTGAAGTCACCAGAGATACCTCTTTACGAACAATCAATGAGTCAGGTGCAATAACATCAGTAGTTATTATATCAGTTATGACTTCTATCATCAGTTTATTTGATGAAATATCATCCAAAGAAGATTCCATAGTATATTACCTTATTTTGTTCTGTGAGAACCCCGTCTCTCCAGCGTCTGATTGTGATGATCTGAAGAAATCGTGTACTGGGTCCTGAGCTAATTAATAAAAATAAAGAATGAAATAAAATGTTACTATTCATGCTTTTAAACGCAATTAGCATCATAATGAAGATGAGTGACCAAAGCAAATTCGTAATCCATGAGAGGCAATTTTAGATGGAAATATATTCAAGCAGTTGTTTATTTATGTCGTTATTTCTTTCTCATCTTATTCATGCTAATGGTAAAGTATATAATGACTTCTCAATTATTTTAATTCTTGATCTTGAATTATATTACTTTCTATTTTTGTATGAAATATTCATCCATATTCAATCTATGAAACTGATGAAATAGCATCTAATTATATCACTTAATTGCATCAATATGTATGACTCCTTATTCTCATTAATTCTTATCTTATTCTCTTTGAGAAACCATTTATCATAAAAACCATAAAAGTACCTATAACCATCATGCTGTATTTTGAAAATACAAATTAGACCAGGAAAATTGAAATTAGATTGGTGAGTGAGATATATAGGTTAGACTTACGTAATATCTTCTTTCAATAGAATTGCTTATACTGCATATGATAAATACTTACACAACAATAAAGGAATGCCACTTCTAATTGGTGTTTTGTTGTTCAATACCGTTGACTTACTGTGAGTAAAAGCAATAAAGCAAAATCATTTTTATCTTCTCCATCATATTTGATCGGGAAACATTTTGTAATTTTAACCTACCCTAAAATTTTTCTGGAAACACTTTTTTTTCGAACCACTTTTTGAGCGTATGGGCGCCATATCTATGCGAAAAATTATTTTTGTCATCTGAAATATCCATAAATAGCTGTCATAAATTGAATATCGTAAAAAGTAGGGACGAAACCTGAAATTTACAAAATGAGATTAAGGGGTGGAGCACTCCCGAATGAAGGTGGAAAATTTTGACAAGCAAAAAAAGTCTCCACTTGCGCATTTTCACTACAAATATGTTTAAAACCCTCTCTAAGTAGGGGGGGGGGCGCACTGGCCGTATGATGTTTCCCCTCGATCTGCCACTTCGTAAAAGTATCATTATATATGGATATGGGGAGAAAGGAAAACATCTCTTACCTTAAAAACAGCCTTTCCACACCATTCATCGTTAGTGACGTCACAGATGCACCTGTTATGACACAAACCAGATACACGACAATGTGAAAACTGAGTTGACACTCAGGAAATAGGGTCAAAGGGGGGCAATGAAAAGAAATAGAAATACAAATGATAGAATAAATCATATTTCATTGATAGGTTTCATGATCGAATAAAAGTTTTGATATATTGCCTTTCGCCCAGGACATGATGGAGAAAATGAAGAAATCTGAAGGTTGGTATCAAAGAAATAACTCCTAATTTATTTCAAGTGTACATGGTATATGCCAGTTTATGGAACTTACAATGTAACTATGTTTCCTTTCAGTTACCCCTACTGTTTAAATACATTTTTATATGTTTTTAAAACGTGTTTTTCTTTGAAAGAATCGTAACTTTTATAAAGGACCGTTTTGCTGTATCCTATATTCTTAACAGTTTTATTCCGCCTCAAAAGTATACTGTATATACACTCACCATGATCACTGTTTCTGACATATTTGCAACGGAATGAAAAGAGTAGGCATAAGTATCGTCCGTAATCAAGCAACCAGATGATGGATTAGTTTTAAATGAAGTAAGAACATAATTTATATCAGCCTTGTTCACATTTCCACTGATCTTTTATTTTATCAAAATATTAAGTCTAACCTCCGCTCAAGCCACGAAGCTGATTGTGATTCTGACAATGTTTTCACACGTCACGAGATCAGTGACACGTATTTCCATCTCACAAATGAAATCACATATGTCTAATGATTAATACCTAATGATATCATAATTTTGACTCATTTCGTTCGGGAGTGCATAATACATTATTTCAGCGGACCTTCCCGCTGTGTTTTGAGTTAGCAGACGGCAAATCAGTTCAATAGCATTTGAGGAATTTGCTACCCGGCGATTGGAGATTCCATGGGCATTACCCAATTAAACCACACTTTCGAATGTCTAGCTGTTGAAACGAAGAGTAATAGTGAACTGAATATACAACTTCATGTTAAATGTCAAAGATCACTTAAGATCAATATACTGTAATTTTTAGAAGATGTTATAACACGTATAGAAGCGAAATTAGCCCCCCCCCAAAAAAAAAAAGATAAAAATAAAAAAATGAAAATAAAGAAATAGATAGATGAATAAATAAATAAACAAATGAATTAAAAAAAATGCGAAATGAGCCCCCCCCCAAAAAAAAGATAGAAATGAATAAATAATAAAATAAATAAATAGATAAATAAGTGAATAAATAGAAAGTAAGGGGGATTTGACGTTTAAAAATTAGTAATTTACATTTTTGATTGATTTTGAGATAATATTCATAAAATGATATAATATCTGATCCAATTTCCCATCCCATTTATCTTTTTCTTTTATTACTTGGTCGTGAAACTTTTGAGGCTCCAATGCCTCCACCCCCTGTATACGGCAATCACATCACATATACTCTGAACAAGGCAGGTAACTCATTTTAAAATGTTTCTGTTGGTGATTTTTGTTTCGTTGCACATGTAATAGTAAGAGTGGGAATCGCTCATATGCATAGGCAAATAGGAACATTGCACTATAAATTCTGAAATACCTCAAGAAATTATTGTCATTCATGGCCAATCTATATTACATATAAACACCATTCATGTATGTAATTTCACTCCTCCTTTGATATATCGTATATCATTGATGAATGGATAAAATAGAGATGATCAGGGGGCCCGCAACATAAAGGTTAGCGATTAATCGCTAAATTATAGGAACAGTTCTGATTGGTTCATAGTCTGTCTACGGAGCAAAATGCGCATGCAACGATGATCTTGATAGGCCATTTCATCTAGCGATTAATCGCTAACCATTGTGTTACGGGGCCCAGGACAGTTTAGGCTGCAGTCACACAACCGACTTCAAACCGACCGTTGGTAACAATGTCATTGGCAATCACGTAATAGTTTTTGTCGGTCTGTGATCATTTTCCCCAATATGACTGGAGCATGAGATATGAAATACTAATCCCTCGCAGAATCACTCCAATAGTATTTGACATCTATTGAACCTCAGCATAGTTTTTACTCGACGAGTGAGACAATTTGGCGGTGATTCTGTTCCCTTCGGGTGTAATATAAACCAAATCACCCACATGCAAAGCAGCTGGAGGGTCTGAATGAAACACGATTGATAGCACTTTACTTTCCGTTATTTTGCTTTTATTTGAAATTTGATCGTTTTTGTTTCGCTTCATTTTAAATGGTGCATACTGTCTCTGGAGAAGGGGCATAAAATATTTCGAAAAACAAGTGTCTCTATTACCAGACATTATGTAAACACATTATGGATTAGATTTATTATGTTTTGTAAAATCGTTGTTCACAATGACTGACCCGTTAAAAAAACAGATGAATATTGAAATTCATTGGCTATGAATAAGATTAATGTATTTTGTTAAATTATCGAAAGATCGATACAAAATTATGTCATTTTGAAATATTATGAAAAATAATGTTCATGATAATGGCCGTTTACGAAGCGACAGTGAATATTGGAAAATTACGAGGTATACAAGGGGCGTATTTCATACAGACTTACAACTATTGTTCCTTTGCAATTATGATAATCAAAAGCTTGATTTTGATTGGCTATGGAGTCATGTTACCTTCGTAGTTGTCATATTAATGACAAAGTAACGATGCATCTAGCGGGTACCTGTACTCAATTTTTTTAAGATTTAGATTTAGACGAATGATGTCATCTCCTTCAATCCTATCTTAGAGAATTAAAATATTCATGAATTACCTTTAAAGATCGTTTTTATTTTTGGTCTTGATAATTCCTTTGGTAAAATATAAAATCTCATTTATTTCTACTTTTATTTCCAGGAAGAAACAAAACTTTAGAACCTATATCAAAACAAAGATATCACTATTAAAACATTATGCAACTGAGTTCCAGCTGTAGAATAGTACATAATGTGTAAAGGTGTAAAACCCATGATATTAAAGACTGCCAACATAAATACCAGCAAAAAAAAAGAAAAAAAAAAGAAAGCTTTAAGACTAAAGAGAGAAATGCAAATGTGGCATATATTAGCTTTTCCTTCAGAAAATTGTGAAATAATGATAATACTTACCAAGTAAATTGACAGTGACGCTTGACTCCAGCCTTCGCGCCAATACCACTTGTTCAATATGATTCTGAGGCATTGTAAATAACGTCTGCTTACAAAATTATACGAGCAAAAATAGACTATCAACAAAAAACAGAGCAATCGATGGCCCAGGTCGCGTCGTTACAAATCTTCTATCTGTTCTGATATCGTCTCCTCTCAATCACCTTTATGATTCTTTCACTGATTATGACTGAACTAACTCATAAGCATGATCGCGATATTTATACCATGCTCTGGCACGAGTGGTCCTGTGCGGATCGTACGGGTCGAGTTGCGCATGCTCACAGAGAAGATATATATTATTTTCATGTTACTAGCGCATGTGCTATTTTTCGTCTGGTGAGTTATTGCCCAGCCATGGTAGTAGGCCGACATCCCTGCTGCGAGGCCACGTTCACATATGAAATGATGCCGATGAATCAAAGGGGGAGATTGGGGCAAGTGAGTGAGAGGCTTAAAGAGAAAGAGGGAGAGATACAGTCAGACTGATAGAAAGGTGTAGCGAGAGAGGGGGATTGGGAGAAGAGATAGAAAGAGATTATCTTATCATAGTAAGATGTGAACATAGTAAATCAAAAGCGGCATTCCACATTTACTGTGTGATCATAATGAAATGGGGGTGATAATACAATTTGAATTTTGTTTATATAAAGGCAGAGGTGGGCGAAATGAATACGTATCACCAATATACACAGTGTGTTGATATTGCATAGGCAGGGTTTACGAGAAAAGTATAGGTTGTTCCACTTATTCTCCAATAATGCAGTGCAACTCGCAGCAATGTGACCTGTAATAAAACATTTGAACGTCAAAAGAAGTAAAAGCAAACGAAATGTAATTCTGAAAAGTCTAGGAAAGACTCTCTCCCCTACAAACAAAAACAGAAGGATCAGCCCCCCAGAAAATCGAATCAAATCTTATTTCCAATGGAATTTGATTTGTTCATCTTACACATGCTCACATACACACGCATCCCCTCACGTCACACCATCTCCAAATACACACACTCCCACACCCACCCTCACATGACACGCACATCAAACGCAAACACACACACACACACATACATTGTCACACACAGTCAATTCTCCCTCAATCTCTATATATACATGTACATCACCCTCTCTCACAAACACACAAGCACACCCACCCACGCACACACCCTGTCATATACACACGCGCCCATATGTGCTACCTCTCACATTTTCAATTAGTTTCTAAGCTTTCACCTTTTTTTTGGGGGGGAGGTATTTGCTCGAGTTTGAAATCTCAAAAATAAATTCATCTTGTATAGTTGTTTCTACAAGTTAAACGAAGGTGATAACTTAAGTGCATTCTATCAAGTTCTGCCCTGACTGCTCACCCGTCACCATTGTAGTCTTACCATGGACCTATCAAATTAACTGTCCTCATCATCACCATAACCAAACCATCTCATCACCCTCATCATTAAAAAATGTTCCAACAAGTTGACACCATCTCTTGAATGATTTGAAGAGCAACCTGCATAAAACAACAAACCTTCGAGTCATATTTTCCGATATGAACTTGACCTTGTAATTCCCAGCCGACGACATGCCGAGGGATGACGAGCGATGACATCGGTACTAATGACCACCGGAAGGCTCAGGGCAGACATCATCTGACATCTACCAGGAAATCCTCATCGGGCAGCGATGATCCCGGATTGCATCTCTCTCCTTGAAAGAGATAGTTGAATGGCTGGGAGATTCTTCTGATGAGTCAGGCTTGTCGCATTGCTTATAAAAAAAATCACGTCATAATTCCATCGGAGGAAATTCTTCCAGCCTCTAATATTTAGTATTTCATAGAAGCTTATGGCGGATCTAGAATTTACAAAAAAAGAGAACGCGGGAGTGGGGTCTAAAAATTACAAGCCCCTAAATGGTCATCGCAACCCGAGGGAAAACATTTTGTCATTTAAAAAAAAAAGGTTTGGCAAGCAACAAAGAAAAAAAAATGTTCTCAAAAAGTGACCACGTGTCCCTTTTAACCCCCACTCTGTGGATCCCTTCTTAGTTATTTCCCCTCCATCTACTTTTCAACCGGTTCCAACCACAATCTTATTTTTAGGATAACGGGTATCACAGTGTCTGCAGTGGATTTAGCAACCCCTGCTAGATACAAACATTTTCATTGGAAAATTGGCGTCCGTCCAGACAGAGTGTGACCAACATGGTTGCATACCAGTAACATCCCGAATGGTGTCTCGCAAATGGAAACAGTCTGATGATGAAAGTTTAACTGATGAGTGCAAGATCCCCATTTATCCCGGTATTCCTTGAATTCAGATCAAGTCCCAAGTGTTTCTTATTAACCGTATTTATTGAAAACTTTCCAGAGGATGCCGTCAACATTCTCTCATGTTTTGCAATCAGCATGGTATCAGAGAGTATTAAACATTTATAACAGAAAGTTTTCAAGAAAATACGACACCCATCATCCCTCTCCTCGGTATTGGATCCAATTCATGTATCTCGCTAAAACGTGCCATCCTCTCTCTTTCCAACTAGACAACATCAAAATACAAATATAGACACCTTTCCCTTATTTGTTTTTGGTATGATTATGCTCCTTATTCAAGGAAATGGCTCAATGTAGTTTTTTGGCAATTTTGGAATAGGGTTAAAAAGGAACACGATGTAGATTAAATGAAACATTTAATGTTTAAGTCATTTCATTTTGTAATTTCATCTTAAAGATTCACGACTGTCAAAGATAAGTTCCAATTTACAACACTTCAAGTAATTATGCGAGCCGTTGGCTCAGAATTAGGTCATGGGTCACGAATGAAACCATGGGGTATTTGTCTTTATGTGATTTTGTTGAAACTGACATTGATTAAAAAAAAATGGGGGGATAGTACACTACAAAAACTCTGGTGTTGATTTAACACCAGCCCGGAATCTATATACGTCCACACCGAGAAGTGTTAAACAAAACCAGTTTCGTTTTGGTCTACCACCAGATAGGTGTTTATACAACACTATTTAGTAATAAAACAGCATCGGTTTGATTCCAAACTGGTGTTGCTTCAATATTTATCTGGTGCGCACATATATACATTTGCAGTGTAGTGTTAAATTATGCAACCTATTACATACTCGTGCGAATTATTGTTCGAGATAAAAAGTAGTAACGAATGATAATAACCAGATTATGTTACATCTGGGCAAATAGGTTACTGACACATTATAACAGTGTATACACTATAAATTCATCATCTACATCCATATATACCCTGACTTTAAAAATTTGCCTTCGCTCAGAATCACATATTCAATGATGTCATCATAAAACACTATGTATATACAAAATAATGTCCTGTACATAGTCACCATAAATTCGAGAATTTACAACATCCATATACATATCTATATTCTATAATTTCATTCTCTTTACTGCTATGTTACCAATGTAGTACCACAGAATGGTACCTACTTGGTCTTATTCCGCTTATCGCCTTTGCATTTATTGGCATCAAAGGTTGCCAAAAAAATAATTCAATTTCTAATATGCACTTTTATTTACTAGAGATAATAATGTCTGTCTGCTAATTTGTACCACAAAGAGCATGGAGTGTAGTCATCAACTGCAAGAGAACCCGGCGGCAGTGGGGGAAATGTGACTGCATCACATTGTTTCTGTGATGGATGTGATGGTTCTGAGCCCTGAAGACTATTGAAAAAAAAGACATGATCGAGATACCTCAACATTAGTGACCTGCGATCCAGTTTCGAAACTATATTTATACACCAGTGCACTTTGGTAAGCATCAATTCTCATTACCACGTCCCTCGGAAAGGACTACAAATATCATTCCTCTGACTCATTTATGGATTGTGATCATTACTGCTTTTTGGTAAGCTTTCTACCGACATTACCTGGACCAGGGTTAGCGTGGTTTTTTTTAATCAAATAAAATCGGATTCATTTGATTTAAATCAGATTTTTAAGAATTTGAATTGGATTTTTTTATAATTAAAAAACATTTTCTAAAAAAGTGGAAACACCAAAAATATAACCCTTATACTGAAACCATTTTCAAAATCATACATTTCACAAGTCAAATTATTATTAACTTCTATTCTATTTCATAGAGTTGATAAAATCTTTCTATTTTGAGTAAAGAAAAATAAAACTGCCACAGATAAAAAATATTGTCAATCATTTGGACATGTTTCAATGGAAGTGATTTAAATCAGTGATTCATTTTTTTTTAATCATAGTTAAAGTGGAGTAGGGGCCTAAGTGTAAACCGTTTACAGACTGCAAGATTAACCTCAGTTTATTGACATGATTTCAAATGTTTTTAGTAGATACGAAGCATTTATTCACGTTTTGATGCTTTAAAATTGATAAAATCTTTCTATTTTCTAAAGTAAAAATGTCAAATATTTGTACACGTCTCAATGCAAGTGATTTAAATCGATGATTTTTTTAAATCATAGCGATTTAAATCAAGATTTAAATCAGCATGATTTAAACAAGCCAACCCTGACCTGGTCCCTCGGAAAGGCTTATGTTTAGCTTAGCAACAAGAACCACCTATTCTGATATCCTTACTTATGCACCAGACTTGATAATTTTTTATATTTACATTACATGTTGGCAGCGATGGCATCTCAAAGCGCTTTGCATCTCGTGGAAAAGACTATATAGAAATATTACATAGGTTATGTAGATTCGAATCAGTGACAGGTCAATACGCCATCACGTGACCATAGCAGCGAGGATCGCATTTGTTATATTCTAGGTTTTGACGTCACCTCAGTGAATATGACTACGTTGTGATATAATAATATAACAGATATTGCTATCTTTTTAATGAATAACATTTCAACTCCCCCTCCGAAGCTTTATTTTTTCATTGGGAGAATATTTTCCCTCAGCGCTGCGCGCTTCGGGCTAAATATAATCCCTTGGGGAAAAATATAACTCCGTCGGGGAGAGGAAATGTTATATTCAAAATCTAAATAGGCAAAATCTGTATAATATTGACTATCATCATTATCAACAAGTACTTGTGATTTCTTATTATATTCGGGTAAAATATCCGCCACAACAGAATTTAAACCTCTTTGTATTTGATGATACTTTCTTTTGGTGTTGCACTCCATCTGGCATTTTTCGGCAATGATATAAATTTCTGGCGAAGGTGTTCTGAAGGAGTCATGTTGCAATTGGGAAGGCATTGTATTCGATGTCTTCACTCACAGTCATGTTCACGTTTAAGGATTGTTGCTAGGCAACAGAATACTGAATTTTCCAGTGCATCTTCGCTGTAATCCCTTCAGCATCTTTCCACGGCGTATGTTTTTGTCAATAGCAAACAATAGAGGAGAATCATATAGAAGCTTCCAGGAGGAGCTGCTTTGACACAAATAAAATGTAGAAAAATATAGTCTCATATTCCTCTTTCCATTTGTAATTCTATTGCGCTGGAAATGAAGCGGAAAAATCCGATCTAAAGTCATAACGAATGCATTTCGTTCGATGTACACACGCAGGTTAAATGTACTTGTTAATATTCCTTTTTCGTCACTGACGAAAAAAAAATCAAACGAAATTACACAAGGTGTGTGAAAGCTACATCTCAAGTCGCCATACTCCTCACTTTTTGTACAGATGTTGTAGAGAAGTTCAAAAAATTTTCAAACGATGCATATTGCACAACAATATCTCTTCCGATCAATAAAACTCAAAATTCATATCGATTTCAATGTTGTATTAAAATTCTCTTAAGGAGACTGGTCATTCACCGTGTAACCTTCACAAAGCTGTGCGGGAATCGTCTCTCTTTTGTTAATTCGTAAGAAATTGATTAAAAAAGGAAATAAATACTAGAATACGCCATAATGTTTCATATCTCCTTGAACCAACGGCGAAGAGGGCGTGCTACCTGAAACGACTGATAGTCTGTCTTTCTCATCTTCTGACGGTGATGTAGGTCTTAGTTGTTTTTCTTTCATCACAGTCTCATAGCTTGGTGGTAGACCTGACAGAAAGAAACAAGATGTGATTCATTTTTCTTATTTGTTTTCATTATTATTGTAAATTTATCAATACGTTTTTTCTCATAGGCCTTACTAGTATCAAGATGGCATAATATTCAAGGCCAGATAGTGTACACTCATAGAAATGCTCAACATGTACGAATTTATTTGTAAAAAAAACATTTATTTATTTTGCAACCAAAGTTCTTTTAAGCTATAACTGACAGAGAATACAGTTACTTCGTAAAACATCTTACAGTCAAAACCTTTAGTGTTATCGTTTCCCCTTCCTGTTCTCGTTTTCTTTTCACTATAATTGATATTAATCTATCATCCTAAAACATTTTAAAAGATTCTTTTACCACACTTTACTAAGTTTTTGAACATTTCATAATTTCCTGTGACTGAAAATTTTAACAGATAAACCATATCTATGATAAACATACGTGACGTCCATGCTGGTCACTCCATTTTGCGATCTTTTCCCCCGAGACTCATTTTAGTACAGGGACACTCTACAGATCATTCTTCAAAATCTTCCCTTCTAAATACCTTATTTGAAAAATCCTATTCTTTACTCTTTTCCATTTCATTTTATTGTGTATTATTATTATCAGTATTATTACCATTATTATTATCATTATTATCATCATCATCATCATCATCATCATCATTATTATTATTACCATTAGATGAGGCGGACTGTCCTTCTATATCTGTAGGTCTTGGTTGGTATGCCATAGGAAGTTGTCTCATGGAGAATGGCGGGGGTGGTGGTTGTCTCTGGAGTGCTCGATGTGCGGGAATGGTGCCGATGATGATGGGGAAGATAAGAGTAGCTACCGGCTTGCTGCCACCAAGGTAGGCTTTGATCTGAGTAATGTGGAGAATATTGATTTGAATATTTAGTTATCTAGATATCTTAAAAGCTATTGACATGTATCATGATAAAGGTCTCTTTTTGTTTGGTGTATCATTAGGGTATCTTATTGTTTATTGCTCAAGCCTATAAAGCGCTATAAAATAAAGCGTTGTCATCACTACAATCAATCGTGATTTTGTTATTTCCTTTTACCTCGAGCTCATAATCAAGAGCAATATTTGAACATCCTTGGAAGGCACATGGTGTCAAATCTCGGGGCAAGAAGATGGCTTGGTTTGAAAGGCGTCGAGGCTCACATGACACGTGACCTGACATGACTGACGTAATCATGACGTCACGGGTGGTTAGAGTACCTTCTTTAGATTTGAACGTCGTAACCTGCATGAAAAGTGGATTTGAAATTAGTTACAAGAGTCTGATATTAAAAAAAATATATAAATGATACACTCACAATTGAACATTAGTTGTTTTCCATTGCGATATCAATGTACGAACCGACACTCTACCAAAAAAAAATCATGTAGAATATTTTTAACATGTATAATTATAATCGTCATCTATATCATAATAGTGTAATGTACCTTCATCTATTTCTATGATATCTACAGATCTTTCTTTTATCATGAATTATTTTCTATAAAACAAAACAAAATCTAATCCTGTATGATTTGTTTGAATATTAATTCTTAGTTATACGTCTATTGTTGATTTTTAATGATTTTGTCAATTGTTCGGTTGAAAATGAAAAAATACGAATTGAATTTGAATTTTTGAACCACGTGGAAGGGGTCTGATACCTGAACGAGGGCTGCATGGATGTCATAGCGATCTGTACTTTCATCTTCATCTTCCACCTGTCCTGACAGGATGATAGGCTCCCCAGTCGCGTAGCCTCCCTTGTCAATGCCTACCATGACTGTGACTTGCCCGACATGGCAACAACATGACGTCAGACTTTGTGTGCTTTCCTTCATCACTGGGTCCTATCATTGAAAGAAAAAAAAATCATGATTATGATTATGATTATGCTGATTATGACTATAGTTTTACAAACGTATCATCTTCTTATGAACATTTTATATATATAAAAGCACCATTCTCATTGTAATGTTCATCATGACAATTTTGTATCGTTATAATTACGTTCATAAATATACATGCATATATATATATATATATATATATATATATATATATATATATATAAACACACACACACACATATATATATATAGAGAGAGAAACCGTTCTTTGTAAATCATTTAGCATGTTCAGAATGATGAGCCAGGTAAATGAGGAGATATTTGTTGTTCAAGAAGAAGTCCCTCGATATCTGCTCCTGATTTACTAATTTCATTTCACATGAATTATATAGTTCTTTTTTATTCGCATATTAACTGGTATAACTAACCTTATATCTCCTGTAGTATGCTAGAATACTATTAATGATAGGCATTTATATAGCGCCATCTATCTAGAAATATTCTATTCCGAGGCGCGTTGTTATTATAATTATTACCCCGGCTTTAGCTCGAGCTGCCGCTCAGCGCTCATGCATTCAAGGAATAAATCCTGCCGGGTACCCATTCACCTCACCTGGGTCGAGTGCAGCACAATGTGGATAAATTTCTTGCTGAAGGAAATTACGCCATTGCTGGGATTTGAACCCACGACCCTCTGTTTCAAAGTTAGAAGACTTATCCACTGGGCCACAACGCTCCATACTACCAACCTCTATTGACTTTCTGATATATTCCATTTCTAAATATATATTTAAAGCAGTTTAAGCTCTGTCTAAATTTTACAATTTATGTTCCTTCAAAAACTTAACAACTATGTCATCTTTTTACGTTTTTTCCATTTAGGTCAATATTTGCACCGAGAAGATCTTTCAATATAATTGCGATACGTAGTTTGAATCTCATCTGCTACAATGTTTTTGCAGTGTTAATGCAGTGTTAATACTTTGGGTTTGTTATTTTTTTAAAAATACAGAAAATGAAAAAAAACCGGGGAATAAACGAGTAAACATTACTTTGATATTGTATATATATTTTGAGCACTCCCTTAATTATTACCATGATATTCTCCACGACGTTCAGGTCTAGATCTCTTCTGATGTTGAATTGACGTTTGACCTTGTGAGCGGGTTTATCATTCAACCGATGAATCTTGACCCGGACGTTATAGCTGACCTCACCCGACTGTTTCCGGATGACGGGAGGTAGAGGAGCGTCTGGCAGTCGATACTGGAAAGGAAATCTGTGTTCACCCGGCGATAGGGTCTTTGGACTTTTCTCTCCCTGGACTAACAAAAAATAGAGGGAAAGGGGGATCTATTTCACACAACGTAAGATTCCAAGTTACTGTACGACCGGTATGGCGACGGTAAGCCAATAGCGATTATCGTTAATTTTCAATCATACCATCTGAATCTGAAATACAATTAATATATTCATTCTGAATAGCCTTAATTCTTGCCAAATGTTAAACAATTAGTAACATTTTGATTGGGAATACTGGAAAGATATTAAGTTTTGGTTTTGACAAACAAAAGAGCTTTCAGAAATATCAATTTGTACTTCGAATTCTAGATAAACACTTCATGAAAAAACCAACATCACAGAATCCTCCTACATTGTAATTACACTGTAAAAATGCTCTTTAATATGTTAAGTACGTTTTCTAAGCCTGTCATTTTAACAATTATTGTTTAAACTTTTCTCTACCAAGTTTAAACAACAAAGCAAATATAACAATGCATACCTCTAACCACGTCTTTTATTCTGCAAAGAAATAGTGATACCAATGATTTTAAATGCGAAATCTGCACAACTAACTGTCATGTTATCCCTTCAAACGATGAAGAAAAGGTAAATTTATGCACCGACATCAAAGTGAAATGAAAAAAGGCGAGATACACTGTTAGAAAAAATAAAAGAAGTTCCTGCAGCAGAGTCTCGAGACACCTGTAATCAGCAGTATCTTACTTCAATCAATCTTCAACAAACGATATCTTAACAAATCACCCCAACCCCATCCCGTTCGCTATGAATTGAGAATTGAGATACAGAATTTATTTGAGATTTTACATTTGAATTGCGTAATCTTACAGGAAATGGTATTTGATGTATGGAATCTTACAAATTTCCTTGAATAAAACACCCTTTTCCCCTTTTTAAACAGACCTGTTCTGTTAAATTGCAGAAAAATTCTTGTTTTATGAATTTACAGAATGATTATTACGCAATTCGGTAAGATTACATGTGTTCTCGAGACTCTGCTGCAGGAACTTCTTTTATTTTTTCTAACAGTGTAATCACATTTTACAATAAAGCAAAAATATCAATTGGGAGTTTAATATGACTTGTTGGTCGTTTTCACATAGACATACGCTCAACTGGGTAAACCCAATATATGATTAATTATATTAGCATGTTGATTGTACAGCCAATTGTTGTCTTAGAAGCATATTGCGAATGTTTGTTAAATATGTTTTATTGATAGATACATCAAGCCCACCTCCCATCGGGAAGAATTCATGTAAGATATTGATGAGACAGAGTCCGGGTACCATTAGTTAGGCGGCTCATGGAGGGATTGTGATACTTACACCTACACAGGGGCGGATCCAGGATTTTCCAAGGGGGGGGGGCAAATTTTTGCGGAGGAAAATTTTGACAAGCCCCCCCCCCCCCCCCAAGAAAAAAGGTTTTCAACAACAAATTAAGGGTATTTCGTACCCGAAAGAAATTGACAAGCGAAAAAAGTCTTCAATTTTTTTAATGGCATTTTTTCATTCAGTTTTTAAATTTTGTTTTTCAAGGGGGGGGCGGGCACGTGCCCCCCCCCCCACCTGTGATCCGCGCTTACACCAACACACCCCAAACAGAGGAGGCAAATTGATTAGATGCATTTACTTATTGGGTATAAGCATACATGCAGTTGTGCTAAAAAGTTAGTGAACCTCCACCACAAAATGCTTTCCTTCATGCTAAGTGCTAAATGTAAGCAAAAACGCTATAATGTGCGGTGAGCCCAAGCATTATTCAAAATTTATTGAATGTCATTTTTATCTGACTTTTCAATTAAATAGCTGAAACATGACAAGACTTTAACACTTGAAATATGTTTATTTTCTGGTGGGATTCACTAACTTTACAGCACCACTATCCCAACAAAAAAAAAACTTCATTTATATTTCTTGTCTTTTTTGTCTAAAATAGCCAACATTACCAAGGTTAATATCAAATTTTGTTTCTGTTTTTCTTTTACCAAATGATTACTTTACATATAATCATTATTGTAATATTACTGTGGAAAATTTAAACTGTATTGCTAAATTAAATACTGTTTAACAATCAACCAACTTAACTTAACTTCAGTGTATTTGATAGCAGACTGGATGAGGGTTATTTTGTATTAGCTCTTCATATTAAGGCTGTTTTTGTATACAGTAATGCGTTATTCTAAGCAGTAATACCGTCCAAAAATGATTTAATAAAATAACCATTGGAGGTTTGACTGAAGAGATTATCAAAATCCAAATGTTCAGATGAATCATTGACCTGCCATCAGCATTTATCATACGTTCCAAACCGATTTACAATTAAAAGGGTGACTGACACTCGTGTAGGAAAATAACTTGCTTTCCATTTCGTTTTTCTCTTCCCAATACCACAAGGCAATAATAAAGCCCAAAGATTTTGATACAAATCGTTAAGTATAAAATCATAGGTCATGATATAATATTAGCAAAATATTCCAGTTCCTTAATTTCAAATTCAAACTTGATTATTTCGAATCAATGAGGAAATCAATCTAGAATCTGAAGTGGATTGAAACTACATGCACGATCTTTGCGTTTGCAAATGAATTCATAGTACGTGTTAAGATCCTAATTGACATTTTCAAACTAGCCCCGAGCGTTTTAACCCAGCATTTTGTGACCGGCATCCCAATCTCTTACATAAACATAGTCGAGATTTATGCGTTGGGATGACTCCGAGAAAGGGTAGGGGTACTGTACAAAAGAGAGGGAATGTGATAAAAGGCTCTATAGATTGCCAAGAAGGCCCAAAATTGGGTTAAAAACAAAAAAGTACTTATCTTTTCCTCTCCAATATGCAGTGTATTCAAATGTGTACAATTTATTATAGAAAATGATCAAACATGATACATCCATACTGTGTCATGATCAGGGAATTATCTTACTAAACACCTCTTGCTAAAACACCTCTGTGTGCGGGGGTATAATGCGGGTGAGTTATGTTCATAGCTCTTACAGTAAAATATGCTAAATCTCTGAATAGTAATCATACTTTGTCATAATAGAATGAATTAAAAAAAAAAACGTAGTTCTGTTGAAATAACATTCATTAAAGCAAACACATTTTTTTTTATACCAGGTATGATTTGCATAATCACTCGTTACACAGTAAAACACTGTTTAAAATTTTTATACAACGCTGTTTACTATATGAACCTTAAGTAATTGTTTAAACAGTTTAAACAAGTGTTTAAATCTTAAACAACAAAGTCTAATTTTCAATATCTAATCTTCAATAAATCAAACATGATTGTTTAAACTGTTAAACAACTACTGTAAGGTTCATATAGTAAACAGCGTTGTATAAAATCTTGAACAGCGTTTTTACTGGGTAATAAGAAATTTGTACAGAAGGGAATATAAGTATTGATATTGCAGATAAGGAAACCCTTGATGAATATTATGCTTTGCATTGGAATGCCGAAGGAAACAAATTCACAAACGATACACACTGTAAAAACTGCGGTGTTAAAACTGACACCAATTGGTGTTAATAGAGGAGCACACCCTGAGGTGTTAAAATTACACCCTATAACACTAAAAAGTGTAAATGTAACAACAAAAGGTGTTGTAATAACACCTATAGGTGTAAAACTAACACCACCAATTTAACACCGGTGTAAAATAACTGGTGTGGTCCTCTATGTACACCGGTTAACATCACAGTTTTTGCTGTGCAGATACCGCGACAACACCTGGTATTTATATATGACATATTTTCCATTAAAAAAATACCGCTCACTGATTTCTATACTGATTAATCGATTTCATGATTGAAAACTTACATTACTAAAGTCTGAATCTGTAATCGTTGACCACTACCAATACCACACTGACACTAATCTAGAATATCAATAACTTTTAAACTCCATATATCTCATATACTTCTTGTAAAAGCAAACTTCATTGAACATATTCGAAATGTATCTGCAGTGATATTATGAGTGCCTGAATCATTATCATATAATAAAGATATAATTAGGGCTCAGGCGGTGGAACTGTGTTCATCCATAATTTAACGACCAAAATATCAAATCGGCTTATGCATCTAATCGGTCGTAATTATTCGATATTGATTTATATTAACTTTATCTGAATACATTTTACATACATGCATGTAAAACAAGGATGAACTAATCCTTCACCATTTTAGCCCATCTTATATCAAAATTCAGCTTTCAAAGAAATTACAGAAACAATCCTAATTCACTTGATTTTCCCCACTTCAGATACATACTTCGGCTATACTCATCTGTATTATTTTGCAGCATGAGTGGCTATTTCATAACGCTCTGATGGGTATAAGAGGCGCCGTATGCGTGGCGCCCCGGGCCCTGAATAAAACACACAGCGTCTTAGTCACGTGACACTCGAGACTTGAACAGCTTAACGAATTTTGAATGCCGCTTGCATTTCGAACGAAGAGAATAATTGATACCGTGCTCAGGCAATCACTGCTCAAACAACCTCGTAATTATTGCATCCTTGTTTGCAACGCGTGTCGGTAATTCAATCGGTAAAAGCAATACCAAAAGCTTAATTATTACGTGCCAAAACCTCCGATTAAATACCCATTCGCGCCATGTTTTGAGATTTAGAAAAGAAATTCAGAAAATGTGTTCTGTGTAAATTATACGTCTTTATTTCTTTCATCCATTTATTCAATTTCCTCCTCTCCCGATCTCGCCACCCCCCCCCCCCCCTCTCTCTTTCTCTCTCTGTGAGGGTATGTGTGCCTGAGTTTGCCTGTTTATCTTTCTGTCTCCCAGTATTATTGCTATGTTATCAGTATATCATTAATTAGAATCAAGATGTTAATTCCATATACTTTAAGTCCATGTAATGTTGTATATTCATTGTATTGATCCCTTACAACTATATATTATAAACTTTACTCGTAAAATGAAGACCCAAAAAGGCTTTTAATAGAATACATGCATGCATACAGAATATACAAGTTACCTTCACCGTATAATATCCAACTATCTTTGAAGAAGTATTCCGTCGAAGAAAAGGACTTGTCATCTTTGGTCCAGTGGGTTACCGATTTCCCTTTGATCTTGATGTCAATATCTAGTAAAGAAGTAAATTAATTACAAGATAAATTTGATGCAAATTAATATAATAATTCTAGTGAAAAATAATCCTGACTTTTGTTAGGTTTCAATTAACTCATGAAAAACAAATAATAGGGAAATAGCGATTAAATATTTGCTTACTACTGTAACACTCTAAAAACTTCAATATGAAATCAACTTATGAAAGGTTGGAGGAGTGACAATCTTTTCTAAATGTTGCATTTACCACTTTAAATGGTTCGACCCAACATTTAAATTATTGAATTCAGCTTTATACAAGGTTGGATATAACATTTAGAAATGACTGTCACTCCCCCAACCTTTTAATTGTTGACTCATCATTTTCAGGTTTTAGACTGTACTATTACCCGAAACATTTGCATTGATTTTGTTTATATTGATAAACTTTGTTTATCTTTCATCAGAGCAGCAGATAGCCTGACCTAGTTGGGGTGTCATAATGTCCCTTGTAATTTACGAATAACTTTACTCTAAGTCTTAACTTAATGATATCAATATAGTTATGATTTTAATGTGATTGAAGGTCATTTAAAATCACATCAGGTCGGTGTTTCATAAAGCTGTAAGATAAGAGCGACTTTAAGAACGACTGATGGTCTTTTCTCGTGGTATATGGTATTTTAAGCGCGTAGAAAAGATCACCATGTAGTTCTTAAGGTCGCTCTTAACTTACGAACAGCTTTATGAAACGCCCCCTGATTAAATTGAACCATGTGCTATACAATTTCGTATGCTTATCATCAACTAGAATAGATACTAAGTATAATATTTTCCGTTGTGATAAAGAGTAAAATAGTTTAACACATCAAGAATCATTTTGGCACCTCATCATACTATAGCCCTACATAATTATTTCAGTATATAGTTATCAGTCATGCATAACTTTATGTATGTGAAATAAAAAGAAACATTTCTAAAGTAATATCTGAAACAGCAAGGAAGGATAAAAAAACTCATAATGCTAGAAAACACTGGGGCATTATTTTACGAACCTATTTTGTGTATGTTGCAATACTGAGATTTTGTAAAGTATAAACTGTTATATGTAGCAAATATCAATTGGAATATGTTGCCTATTATCAACGTAAACTTCTTTCAATCGAATGATGTGACCCTTTTTCGTAAAAAATAGACTGTCATCATAGTACTTTATGATAGGTGTTAACTATTAATAAACGATTTTTTATACCCCTCTTTCTTGACTTTGATTCGTTTATTGATTGATGAGGGTTGACACCTGTATAAGAAACACCTGACAGTGAATGCAGGCATAAGAAATCAGTTCAAGATCCTAAGTATCTTACAGGAAGGCAGGCCTACTTACCCGAAAAGCTTTTCTTATGCTGCAACACAACCCGGACGTATCCTTGCATGACATCACCCGGTCTGAAATCCTCCTCGTCATCGTCCGCGAAAACGATGTCCAAGATGTCCACTCTTAAAGAGTATGGGGTGGGAAGCGCCATTTTCGTTCGAAGAAGAAAGCGCCAATATCAAAATCACCCGTGGGTTTGCGTGTGTGCATAAATGTTACCAAGTGTAAACACCGCCGTTCCAGTATACATTATGCGTGCATTAGGTATATCCGTGGCGCTCTTGCAGTTAATGCGCCAAATAAAAAGGTAACCGGTCATCCATTCGACTGTCAGTCGCGGCCGGAGTCGACAGCCTCGTGCAAAAAGTCATTGCCTGTTTCGAGAGAAAGCGTGCACACAAAAATCTACACATAAAATACTATAACAGTGCTTTATTCGTCCTCTCCGAATTTCGGAAGCTTTTAGCGATGCGATACACGAGTACACACTCACACGATGGGCGCACAGAGCCCACATAGCAGGTGGAATAAGGGAAAGGGTTTGCGAATGGGACCTCGTGTCAAATTTATGCGATGGCCGAGCGCGCTCATTTTCTCCTCGGTGTCTTTAAAATGATCTCGGTGAGTGATTGATGGTGGTAAAATGCCCGCTGGAGATTCAAGGATGTTAATGTATAGAAGAGTCGCAGAACATGAGAGGCTCGATACTTTAATATCTACTCAAGATGAATGGCGGTAACCATGGTGATTTCAGACATGGGCATTAGTTTCTCTTTCATGATCAGCGTACAAGTCACATAAAATAAAAAGAAATATAACACATCATCGTCTTTTTAATATAAATTGTGGATTATTTCTCTGAAGGTTAATTAGAGCAAACAAACAAGATAACCAGGTTCATAATAACAGGATTGCTTTGATTCGCCTTTTCAACTATTTTACTTCCGGTTTCTCGTCATATCCTACTCTCCATTAGTTTCAAATTCTTGTAAAATCTTGCATTTTAACTATCATCCATCAAGATTTATATTCTCTTCTTCATCTCCTTTTTTCTCTTCTTTGCCGTTTCCGCGTTTAACATGTTTAAATACATATGGCCGTATGCACGGGGGAGGGGGGCTCGGAAATGAATTTAACCCCCCCCCCCCCCCGAAAATGTAAAACTTTGATATTTTTTTTATTTACCAAAAACGTGCACGAGATCCAATAATTTTACTTGAGAAATACAAAAGCGCTCCCATGACCAGCTCGGTTGCTACACTTTCTTTCCTTCCGTCTTCTCCCCTCTTCCCCCTTCCCTTTCTCTCAATTCTCCCCCTCAGTCTCTCGCCCTCTCTCTCTCTCTTTCTATTACCACTAGCCCCCCCCCCCCCCTCACCAGTCGTTTGTGTCTCTAAAATACACAAATCTAATAATACGTGGTCTATGATCACTTTAATTGTGAGCTAACTTTCAACACAATGTAAAGAATATCAACATTTTTTTGGCATGAGTAGCTGTATGATGGAATTGTACATTACAATTCAAAATTTTTCATGAACCATATACATAGTTGGATTAGTTTTTCGTTCCACTACCAATTTTTTCAATATTAGTAAATACAATCATCAACATTTGGAATATAAATTTTCATCTCCTAATGAAAAGTTTTTAAATATTTATCGTTAATTTATCATAAATGGCGATAAAATCGTGTCTAGATGTGACAGTATAAACATACAAAATTCAGTGGCAGAGCAGAAAAGAAACCAGAATTGTTTTTTTATCTTAAACTAGAAAAGTGTGTTGGCATAAAGCCCTATGAATACTTAAAGGTCAAGTCCATGAATAAATAGAGAAATATCAAACCAGCATAACGCTGAAATTTTCGGATGTAAAATAAGAAAGTTATGGCATTTTAAAATTTCACTTATTTTTCACAAAACAGTGATATGCACAACTCAGTGTCGTGCGAATGAGCCAGTCGATGATGTTTATGACTCACTTTTTGTTTATTTTTTGAACTATACAATATTTTATTTTTATTTTTTGAACTATACAATATTTTATTTTTACAGATTTGACAACAAGGACCAAGTTGACCGAACCATGTAATATTAAATCATGCCAATTCCGCATGTTCAGGAAGGAATTAATCATTGTTTCAGTTAACAATGAGGAGAAATAAGAATATTTCATGTAATAAAATGCAAAAGAAATAGAGAGTGGATGACGTCATCAGTCTCCTCATTTGCATACCGACCAGGATGTGCATATATAACTGTTTTGAGAAATTAAGCGAAACTCGAAAATGTTTACATCCGATTTTGATGAAGTTTTCAGTGTTATGCTTGTTGGATTGTTCTGTTCTTACTCAAATCAACTTTTTGTTGTGGTGTATTTGTCCTTGAAGGCATGTGACATCACCCAAAAATTATATTCCACAAGTATTAATATACTTGCTCACAAATGATTTAACTAAAAAAACAATAAAATAATGTTTTTCAACCTTAACTATACAAATTGCTCACTATTCTAACTCTTAGATTACATTTTTAGTGTAATTTGCATGACAACGAAATTTAGCATATTGGCTGTATATATACGTGCAACTCCGGTACTAGGAATCGTAATGACATAGTTACGAGAAGCGGTAACAGTGCAATTATACGATCTATATAAACGAGCTTTCATTTGTTTTAATGACATTCCCCTTCATGTGAGTTTTATTTCAAAAATAATATATATTTTGTTCATTTAATGTTTATAATTCAATATCAATAAAATTTCCAAATACATATAGGGTTTATATATATATATATATATATATATATTACATTTCAGTTTACATATTTACATTGTGCTTTAAAAGAAATGAGAATAGACTCGATAAAGGAAATTATTGGTGCATGAGGTTGAAAATCTGCTCGTCTAGCCACTAATCCGTATATATATATGGGTTTAGTGGTTAAGACACTGGCGTTTTAGGCTCAAAGCTTGGGGCCAGTGGCGTAAAAGGGACAGATCGGGGGTGAGGTTCCTCCCCCCCCTGGTGGGTTTCACCTGGAAAATTAAGAACGGGAAAAGGGGGAAAAAGAGAAAGAAACGGAAAGGATAAGAAAAGGAATAATATGAAGAAAGGGAAAAAGGGGATAGGAAACCGGGGAAAGAAAGAACATAATGAGAAGAAATGGAAAGTGGAAGGAAAGAGGGAAAGGAAGAAAACGACCGTGTGAGAAAGAAGAAATTATCACGAAATACTAATTAATGAATGAGAAAGGAGAAAACATCTAGAAAAGGAGCTTTTTCATGAAAATTGATTTCTTTTGAAGCAAAAGGTAAAGTTTTATATCATGAAAGGGGACATTAATTTTGTCAAAGAAAAACATAGGGCTAGGGTGCACAATTTTTCCGGCCAAAATGGGGCACACTACATAGGCTCATCCTGATCCGTTCATAATACATTAAAATGTATATAATTCAGGCTTTCTTATTGATGACATTATGTTCACCTAGTTGAGTTGGTTCTCGTCCCATCATTTTAACAGTTGTCACACCTGATGTTCCTGGCATCGAGTGTGTTGTGTTCAGACCGCCGAATCGTTGGATGTTACCTACTTCATGATGCTGCCGATAGAGGGCGGATATCTAAAGGGAGAAAGGAAAAGGTAAATGTCACAGCACCAGAACATCTCCAGGTACGATTTCCACGTAAACATTGTGCGAGAGCACATACACGGAAGCTTATATAACTGACAACCAAATGACGCGTATCTTCCAATATTACTACTACTACTACTACTACTACTACTACTACTACTACTATATACTACTACTACTACTACTACTACTACTACTACTACTACTACTACTATACTACTACTACTACCACCACCACCACCACCACTAAGCCTACTACTTCTACCACGACTATTTCTACCACTCCGCTACTCAACTACTGAGAATGGACCGTGCTGGAACAAAAGCTAACGTGAAAAAACGTTTGGAGAGATATTGGACATTTTAGCCCAACGTATGTCATCGCACGCATGGGAAGCATTATAACTACTTAATCGTATTATCGAACATATCCACTTTTTAACAACACGAAACAATAATATTTATTGATATCAAGAAACGTGATTGAATGACTAAACGTGATTTCCAAGTTTTCGCATCTGTGGATATTATTTTACCTTGGGAAGGAAAAGTGTACAGAGAATAGTTGTCGCACAAAAGATGATGAACCCAGAGGTAACGGCGTAGGTCACGTTGAGGGAGTTTACGTTGAAGAGTGACAAGGGAACAGCCACAGCGCAACACAGGCAAGCATTGTATATAGATAGCCCAACATAGTAACTGTCATTCAGTCCAGGAACGCTAATTGTCCTATTCAAACATATCAAAAAACAAATTAGAAATTTAGAAAAGAACAAAAAAGTAAGACTGCGCTATTAATTATGGACGTCGATATGACAAAGATCCCCCATACTTCTTTACTTTACTGAGTTCACTTTCAGATTTTCGCATGATAGATACTTCATTATATTCGGATACCTTCACCCGTGAGCTACTTTAAATGTGTAAGTAGATTGTTCTAATATTACAATTATTACACGCTGATGGAATATACAATATATAGCAGATCAGATGGCCACATTGGCCGATCTACCTGTATCACACTTCCTACGTTTTCCCAAGCGATCATTTAAACAAAAATCAGAAGGGGGAGAGTAAAAAGGGCCAATTGTCTGATGACAAAATAAAGAGTATCAAAGCCCTTTCCATGCATTTTATTCTCTTTTGATGAATAATGTTATATTCTGCCCCTGCTATATCGAGATACCTTGGAGTCGGATTCGACCCTTCACAAACTTCATGAAATCATACACAGGCAACTACGTACCTCGTCTGGAAAGACAAGAATGCCCCAAACACCATGAGGAAACTCTTGTATACACCCAAGATGATAGTCCAAATTGTATTGAACTTGGTAGAACATCGTCGGTAAACATGGATGTACAGTACGAAATTTTCACGGTCTTTCTGGGTCTAAAAACAAAAACAAAAAAAGGATTTTTTTTAATAACGTAGTTACTGAAACAGGCCATGGAAGCGGCTATAGACTATAGCCGAATTCATATTACAGCAATAAACTCTTTTGATATCACTCAGGAATGATGTTATTTAATTTGAAAGTGAAGGTAGATTATGTCTCTGTATATGAGCAACCAAAAGAGTTCACCTGTACACACTAGGGCCAAATTTAATGGGCATGGTGAGTTTGTAAATTGTAACTAGGACACTTTGGTGTGTGTGTGTGTGTGTGTGGCCGAGTGGTCTAAGGCGCCTGGGTATACATAGAAAGTCTGGGGTTCGATCCCCGGCCGCGGCACCTATGCCCGTGAGCAAGGCATTTAATGTACAATGCTCTTTTATCCTGCTTATAAATAAATGGAAATGCTATATGCATTATTGATAACTTGGTGTGCACTTGTTAAAAAAAAAGTGTGTGTGCGTATGTGTGAGTGCAGTGGCCGAGTAGTCTTAGGCGCCTGACTATACATGGAAAGTCCGGGGTTCGATCCCCGGCCGCTGTACCTATGCCCGTGAGCAAGGCGTAAAATCGGCAAAGCTATTTTATCCTGCATCCACATAAATGAAAATGCTACAAGCATTCTTGGTAACTAGGTATGCACTTGTTATTTGTTTTTTAAGTGTGTAAATGTGCCGTGTTCGAGTGGTCTGAGGCGCCTGGCAATACATGGAAGTCCGGGGTTCGATCCCCAGCCACCTAAACTATTTTATCCTGTAATCAAATAAATGGAAATAATAATAATAATATACAGTTCTTGTATAGCGCATAACACATTATAAATAACGTCTCTATGCGCTTCCAAAGGACTTGGATATTATTACCCTGGCTTGCTTTAGGCTTTATTGGGAACTAGGTGTGCACTTTACAAAAAGTGTGTGTGTACCTACTTAATTTGTCTTTTTTCTCATTTTTTTTTTTGGGGGGGGGGGTGGGTGGTGGAGGACCTACCCGTGGTTGCTCGATCAGCTCATCAATCACGTGATAAGGATCAGCGATCTCCTTGGAGCCCAGAATGATAAGGTCAATGATTAAAAGCACCACAATGATGCCAACCAGATGTCGATCCTTTATCACCTCAAACAAACGAAAACAGATCATCATGAAATACATAAAATACCAACAAGCTTCGGCTTTGTTGAAAACAAGTAACTTGTAGGAAATTTGTTGAATTATATTCATATATATAGCTATAATTAAATTTATCTACACTCTAACGGTACTAATGATATCGATAAGAGGCTTTTATAGAACGCTTTCTATCTTGAATTCTATTCTGACCAGTACATTGTAGGCTATATACTCATTATACGTATGATTCTTGTGCAATATTTTATTACATTTTAGTGTATTTTTAAATGCAAAGTAAAAAAAAAATCGCAAGACTTTCAGTAATAGATTTTTCGGATAGGCTGTATAATGAATTCAAACGGTTTCTATTTCACTTGCATGGTCTAAAAGCAGTCAGCCTACTTCTCAGAAGATAGTCTATTGCTACATGGATGAAAGCCCGTGTTGGTCCATTATTATAACCGCTTGATCATGCAGAACTAGACTAATGTACATTTAGTCTAATTATTTAGTGCCTACATAATCTAATTTTTGCCTTTTCTTTTTATAATTATGTAAATAATTCCACTGTTTTCAGACTGTACATTTTTAAATATTGTATATCCATGTGCAGTTTAGTCTTTGTAACTGCATGCGATGCATGATTTAATAAATACCATACCATTTGTGATTTTGCACCTTGTCAAATAATAATTTGGTTCATAAACTGATCGTCTAATCATGCTTACAGACTAAGTGGTTTTAAATGGCTACTAGACGACATGGATAAAATATAAATGAATATTAGACAAATGGTGAGTGGGCTAAAAGGCGATTCGACGAAATAGTTCATTGAAGAAGTAGTTGAAGATGGACTATGATCAGTGGCGTACCTAGGATTTTCCAGAAGGGGGGGGGAGCAAATTCGTCCGCCAAAAAATTTGACAAGCAAGAAAAAAAAAGGTCTTCAACCACAAATAAAGGATTTCGTACCAGAAAAAAATTGGACAAGCAAAAAAAAAAGGTCTTCAAGAACAAAGGAGCGGGCCATTTGTGGCTCGTCGGGGATCAGTGGGCAGAAGTGGACAAAGTGGGCAAAGCTTTAAAGGGCTGGTCACACCGCCCGAGCGTTGTTGGAGCGGTCGTGGAGCGGTAGGGATAGAGGGTCGAATTTTGCTCACAAAATTGGGGAAAAATCGAGAAAAAAAAACAATCGAAATCGAAAATGGTGAACGGGTAGCGAGCGGTGATGATTTTTTCTCTCCGCTCCACGACCGCTCCAACAACGTTCGGGCGGTGTGACCAGGTCTTTACCGTCTCAACTCGTTTTCAGGAGACCGAGACGCAGCAATACCCATCAGATTTATATCTTATATCTTAATATTATAACTTAATGCTATATGTATATCTGATACTCGGATCTTTACCAATATGAACAATATATGACAGTGTTTATACCTTCCTGATGGTTCGTTTGTTGATGATGATATGATAGATCCTCCACATTTTGGTAAACATTCCTCCGAATGCTATAGTGAAAGCAAACGAGATAAGCCACACACGCGCCTGACAGAAAGAAAAAATATGAAGCTAATTTAATTTCAGAATGTCAATTTATTTCGTTTTCGAACTCCATGGGAGCTGATCCCCAAGCTATTCAAGTATTTTGCACTTTTATTGATTCCTAGTTGAAAATTACATAAACTAATAAATATTTGTAAGTCAAATCTTAATTCCTAGTTGAAAATTACACAAAATAATAAATATTTGTAAGTCAAATCTCAATTTTCTCAATTTTACTCAACTCTATGAACTGCCAGTTAGTAACAAAATGTGTGCGTTAAAGTGTAAACACTACAGTAGATCATTATCGAATGACAAATTGATATCTTACCCCGCATATGATGTACTGATGTTGAGGTGTTAACATTCCAGGGTCTATACCAAGTAAGATCACACATACATATCCTAAAGAGATTCCACAGATGGTGAGGTTGTTCAGATTTGGACTAGACATCTTAATAAACCTGATAAAGTGTTTACATTTGTATCAAACGTACAAATGAAAAGAAAAAAAATGGGAAAAAAGAAATAAAAAAGAAGAAATACGAATATGATGAACTACTCAGAATCCAATGGCGTCAGTAGTTGGAATGGGTTCGATTCCATGTCGTGCCTCAAGGGTCTGGGAAGGATATTTAAAGTGGGGGTGCTGGTTAATTCAAAGTTTCAAAAATACACCCCCCCCCAAAAAAAAAAAAAGGATTTTCACACCCAAATGAAGGGTATTTTTAGCAAAATATAATATAAAAACAAAAGTGATTTGGGCCAAATTTCGACAGGCGACGATGCGTACCCCAAAAAAATCTTGGGGTGCTTCCCCGCTTCCCAGGGAAATTTCTTCCCTCCAAAATGAATGGAATGAATTGGTGCAATCCTAGAACTTGCCCTGGGTGCCAATTTTGCATAGATATGCCACTGGGCACACTCCTTCATGGGTGTCGATCCCGGGGGAGGGGATGGGGGATATATACCCCCAATATTTCAGGTAAGGGGATGGCCTGTGTAATCAACCCCCCAATAATTTATGGTCGATAATTATGATATTTTTAAATGATGAATCATATGATAAGTTATATCAGAACTATAACTTTCCATTGCGAAGAAGCGGGTGAATACGCCCCTCTGGGAACTGTAGACCAGCACGGGTTGAGCGTGTTTTTGCCTTGGCTTTCCACTCTTACAACTGCTATTATAATTATTACTATCATTATTATTATCATTATCATAGTTATGACTCTCATTTCTTCATTCAAGTCAAATAAGAGAAGATAATAAAAATGAAATGAGAATTGAAAGAGTGTATACAAGAGATGTAATCATAAAAACCGACATGAGTCCTCAAAATGGTCAATTTTCAGGCCAAATTTTTCAAAAATTTCAGCTCGCGCTTCGCGCTCCCAATATTGATAAGCCCTTATACGTAGCAAGTCTTGTAGAAATAAAGTTAGACGTTATACTAAAACTTCGGTCTTATAACAACTACCCCTCCCCCATACAGACCTGGCATTCGGAGGCCATGGACCCCCCCCCCCCCCGAAAGTGTCACGACCAAGAAAAGAAAGAAATGGAAGGAAAAGAGGTGACTTCTAGATATATATTTTAAAAAATATCATGTCAGAATCTATCACAAAATTCGTTTTTGTATTTAAATGATCAGATTTTTTACTCGCTCGCAGATTTTTTTTTAAATGACACATTTTGCCATGTCTGGCTGCGTAAAAATGTTAGACCCGTAATGCCACTGACCCACCTCCCCCCCCCAAACTAAATGATAAAAAATCCCTCACCGACAGAGAACAATATTTGCGTCAGTCATCCCATGGACCTAGGTCCATGGTCACCCCCCCCCTACCATGAACACCGATCGACACCCATGTACCCCTTCAACTATTTCTGAATACTGTAGTCTTTGTGACTTTGTGATCTATTTCGAATAAAATACAATATTTTGAATTTGGTTGGGGTATAGATAACACAAAGATTTCACTTTCTTTTAATACGTTTTAACTATCTTTTAATTGCTCCCCACCTTCACGAAAAATACTCTAACTTTCATTTCATTAATTGGTTTTTGCAACATTTTTCATAACAAAATTCTGGACAAGAAAATACATATATGAAACTTGACATCAAGATAATGAACAATAGTTTTGTATATAAATCCTCAAACATATCTTACATAAATGAAAATCATTAAGTGGTATTTTCTGTTACACAATAAATAGGATGGTTGCAAGGGTCGTCACAAAAGCAAAGCTTGAAAACGTAACAACCCTGGAAAATAGCCAAAATAATTAATGTCTACTGTCATTAAACGTGCAGGTGCATGAGGGACGGGGGGAGGGGCATTGGCGGCGGAAGCCAAAAATTTTAGGAGGGGACAACAAAATTTTTTTGACAAGCAAAAAAAAAAAAAAAAAAAAGTTCTCAACCAAAAAAATTAAGGGAGGACGTAGGCAAATAAACTGACAAGCAAAAAAAAAGTCATCAACAACAAATTTAGGGGGGGGGGCCGTCCCAGTGCACCCGCTTCCGCCGCCTATGGGGGGGACTTGCATCCTCATTCTCAGTCATATACGACTATAAAGGCTTCCACTATACATTTAATTTAGGTAATCATTTGTAAGAAGTGTTTTATTATTCCACTTTTACCTATTCTTCCTATTTCTGATATTGAAAATGAAGAAGAACAGTGATAAAGACACTCCCATTGCAGCAAAGACGCTCATTATGATAACCGATATTTTAGAGATAGTTTGGACTACCAAGATCTCATGCGTGCGGTCCTCGTCAAATGGTGGTTGTCCGTCTGTTCGTAAAGAGAGAGAAATGTTAATGTTTCTTCCTGTATCACATCGAATGGGTGGTGAGAAGACCATATTTACCACTGTCGGGGATGGGGGAGGGTAATTGCTACATTTGCAACTTTCAAGGGGCGGAAAATTGTAAAAGAATGATCATGATAAAACAAATGAAATAATAACAAATAAAAACAATATAAACAAACAAACATTGAAACACTTGAGTATTCATCATCTCAAGAATGAAACAATCACCAACATTCAAAGGGGTTAGGCTCCAGAAATGACCATCCCCCCCCCCCCTTAAAAGAGAAGAAAACGGTTAAAAAAGCTGATTTCCAAAGTATGGTTCTTCAATTAGTTCGATATTTATCCATATATTGTCAGCAGGACGATATATATATAATTATTTTATATATATATATATATATATATATATATTATATATATATTTATATATATATATTATATATATATAAATCTTTGTGTAATAAATCTATTATGTGCATTTTAAGTACGAGAGTAAGAATCATCAAATTCTGTGCACAAAATAATAAGCTTTTTCCTCCATATCTTAAATTTTGTAAAAGTGTCACCTCGAAAATAATATATGTATTAAATGCCCTAATACAAGACAATAATAGATTTTAGATTTAGATTTATTTCCGTTCAACAATTTTTTTTTTCAAAATACAATCAAAGTAACAATATATATTCAATATAATAGATATTACAGACAAATCAATGACATTTCGTAACAAATGTTGAATATAAATTAAACAAAACTACAATTTGTTGCAGTAATTATATCAATGAAAAGAAACAAGAAATGAACGGAGGGACTTGCCAAGAAAAGCAAAAGCTTGTAAAGAAGGCAAGCCCCTAAACTTAGTTTCAATGCTAATTATAAACAAACTATATATACAACTATATACAAAAATCGAGACGGACGCAGAAGACAAACTTAAAACAAGTTATCCACAAAATGTCAAAATAAAACGAATAAGCGACAAAAAATAAGAGAAAGTAGTTCAAATAATAATAATTACAGTGGTAACACACAAAAAAGGACTTACAAAATTATAATAGGGAGGGTAAAGTGGCAAAGGAAAGAAAGAGGGAGATAAGGGAGGTGCAAATAAAAAGTGCAAATGAAAAGAGGAAACATGGCAGGTGCACAGGTCGTAATGTATTGTATCATGTTGTAGTGTTGTTTTTATAAGTAATGTTTGACAAATTTTAAAGGTTAAGTTATTATGTAGTTTTAGGTTATGTGTTAGTTTGACTTGTTGGTGTGGAGTATTGACAAATGAGCATCTTTTTAAGTTTGCGTTTGAAAATATTAAGGTTTGTAGATTCTTTAAAGTCGTTGGGCAGTGAATTCCAGTACACAGGTCCAAAAAAGATAAGAGTTTTTCGCTAATATAGTACGGGTAGGGGGAAGGTGATAACAGTTACGTTGTCTGGTTGGGTAATCGTGTATAGAGGAGTTTTTACAGAACATATCTGAAAAAATTGTTGGGAGATCATCTTTGTTTAGTTTATACATAAATTGGGCGAGTTGGAAAAGATATAAATCGCTCACTTTAAGAATATTATTTTGGAAGAATAGTATATCTGTGTGTGATCTGAATTGGGTTTGAAAAATTATTCTAAGAGCCTTCTTCTGCAGCAACAGTATTCTTTGTAATTGTGTTTGGGTCGCACAACCCCATGCCAAAATGCCATAATTAATGTATGGTAATATTAATGTATGATACAGTGTAAGTAAAGTGTGAGATGGGAGAAAATATTTGAGTTTGTTGATAATTCCGATGTTTCTTGAAATTGTTTTGCAAATATTATTGATGTGTGGTTTCCATGATAGCTTATTATCAATAGTACCCCCAAAAATCTGGTCTCTGAAACATTTTCAAGAACAGTGTTATCAAAAATTATGTTATCAGGTATTGTATTTATTCTGTTACTAAAAAGCATAAAATTCGTCTTTTGTAAGTTAAGTGATAGTTTATTCGCTTTAATCCAGTCAGTGACATGTATAAGTTCTGAGTTTACAATTCTTACAAGTTGGTTTAGGTTATCATGTGAAAAGAAAATGTTCGAATCGTCAGCAAACAATACAAATGTTAGTAAATTAGAACTTTTTTTAATGTCATTAATATATGTAATAAAAAGAAGAGGACCTAATAAACTACCCTGTGGTACTCCACATGTAATGGGAAGAGTAGAAGAAACAACGTTGTTGACTGACACAAATTGAGACCTGTCTGTTAGGTAGCTCTTGAACCACTCCAAGGCCTTCCCCCTGATACCATAAAAAGAAAGTTTATGAAGAAGTATTTCGTGGTTAATGGTATCGAAGGCCTTGGAGAAGTCCAGGAAAATACCAACAGTATGACAACCTTTATCTAGGGAAGAAGTAATTTTGTTAATAAAAGTCAAAATTGCATGCGAGGTGCTATGATTTTCGCGGAAACCAAATTGCGAGTTCGAAAAAGTATTGTATTTATTAAAGAACGTAGTTGTACGAGTATGTATAAGTTTTTCGAGAATTTTAGATAACGAAGTGAGCAATGAAATAGGACGGTAATTAGAAACAAGCTGATTATCACCTTTTTTGTAAAGGGGGATGACTTTGGCTATTTTCATTAGGTTAGGTACCTTCCCTGTGTTCATAGAAACATTAAATATGTGGACCAGAGGATCGACGATAGTTAAAATAATTTTTTTAAGTAGGAAATTAGGAATACCATCGAAACCTGGGCTTTTCTTGGTCTGTAGGTTATTAACAATATTAATAATTTCTCTTGTGTTAGTAGGATTAAAAAATATAGAGTTTGGATTTGGGTTGTCAAGAAAACTGTTGAAAGATTTATGAGTTTGAATACAAACTATCTACGCCAAACAAAACATTTTATAACAAGAGAAAGAGTCGGTTTTAATGTAATGTATGTCCTTACTTGTAATATGTTTTCAGATCATTTAGCGGCTTATTAATTGCATGAAAATAATTATCTTATATACTTACTATTTTGCTCCCATATTTCCTCGTTAGGCAAGAGCCATTTAATAACTTGGCCTTGTTCTAAAGTTCCTAAGACTACACGTTCTCCATCTTTAATTGATCATAAGAAGAAAAAAAATGGGGGGATATTTAATTCTGGATGAATGGGATGAAGTAGAAGTGCGTTGTCTTACATACGTATTAAAAACAATTACGAAAAACGTCAGCAGAATCAGCATGATAATCTGCTCTGAAAAAAAAGACATTTTTAAAATAAATGTTGGTACTTTATAGAACATACGATATACCTGGGCAAACTTTTGCCTGTATATTGGTGATCAAAACAGCAATAGAGCAATTGGTCAAAGTATTGGTCAACTGGATTGTGTCTGATATCACCTTGGCTCGGAATTATCTTCTATTTCTCCCTATTTATTATTGATATCAAGCATTGTCTTCAATTCAAATTATCTTATAAAACGCGTGCTTATCCATGCTCTAAGAATGGAACAATAATTACCTTTAATTTGTTCAATGACGAAAAACCCTGTTCTGTCACCGTCTGCTTGGAATCCCACCGGTCCCTAAAATCGATAATATCTTAAATCTTAGAACTTAAAATCCATATTTTATTGTTCGAAATACACATGAAATGAAATACTCCGAAAATTTGCTTTGCCCAATTGATCGTGGGCCCGGCAGCCGCTGTGCAGCGCCAGATCGACGAGGCTCTATCCCTTTAATCGTTGAACGCCAAACAGGGTAGCAGCAACTCCCATCTTTTAACGTCTTTTGGTCTAACGCGGCCGGGGTTTGAACCCCCGACCTCCCGGTTGTGAGACGGACGCTCTACCAACTGAGCCAACATCACACCGGTTCCATAATCCATAAAATACAAAGATAAGACGAATGTGGGAAATGATAGAATTTGATGAATAAGTAGATTCATCAAATTTAAGCATTATGTGCCTAATTTTGTAGTAGGATATTTAGAAAAACAATAAGTCTACTCTTTGATTCCAACATAATTTTTGTCCCCTTTCGCCAATCCCCTTTTCAGCGTTACAAATGGAATCTATGGGAATAATAAGAAATCTAGAATTGCGAGGTGCTAAAGTCGAATCACATTTCTTTTGGCTGCAATGTTACACGAAGAAGCACATGAGAACAGTCATAAGCCGATTCAGAAGAGAATGGGAATTCACAAGGCTTACCGATACACCATAAAACTGTGATTTGAGGATGTGGTTGTAGAATGTTCTTGTCATGTTCCTGTCATTGTACGTGTAATCGTGTAGACTTCGATTACCAATAAAGGCACGAGATTGGTTGAGACCGTATCCGATAGCCCAGATACCATCGTGAGCATTCGCTGCTACATCGTGGCTGGTCAATATCGTCGAGCCCAGGAACCGGGACATCTCCTTTCGAAAGGACAGGGACGTCTGAGGGTATGTATCGAGAATCAAGAGGAAGAAAAATGGAAGAGAATATGGAATTGAGACGTATCCCTAAGGATGAACTTAGTTGATATGAACATGAATGACGAAGTATTTTTTTTCTTCGATTTATATATCCGTCTCAGCAATTGATGTGCAATAGAGTACAGGAAAGAGACGTCACATCGATTTATAATGGTTGCTAACGAGGAAAACTCTGTCTCTAAACCATATATGCCCAGTGTGAGGATTCCTTGCTTAGAACCGTCGTAGACTGTGAGATGATAACTTCAATACTCTAGTGGAAAGGAAGACAATGCGTTTCGTCAATATCCAGTTCCTCCCGCCTTTTTTCAAATAGATTTGTTCGTCAGTACTTGCGACCAAGACGCGAGAGGTCGCATTAATATAAGCTTCGTCCGTCCCGCCTCATCTCACCTGTGCCGTTGCGACTGCAGTCCTTTGCCTTGCATTCATGTTGAAGTATACGGTAATTACACTCTGCAAGACCGTCATCATATCGTCATCTGTGCACCCTAGATCCACTGGTTTGTCTGAGGTTTTCCACCAGTTGGACTCCAGAAAACCGCGAAAGATGAAGATTCGTTTAGGACCGTACAATTCGCGCATAAAGGCCTAGAAATGAAAATATAAATTTTAACCTAGTCGTTTATTTTAACAGTAATTCCTATATAGACGCGGCTTGGAAATGTCGTTATATGTACATGAACACATAAAGCGCAAAAGTACACACTTAAAATGCTGGGCAACATACTGTCCACTGTGTCGGGCAATATATATATATATATATTCTGGGCAATGCAATTGAGCAAATTTATCACCCAATTATTAGTTTTAATGACCCAATTTGGACAGATTTTAACCAATAGTTGTGTGGACAGTATGTTGCCCAGTGATGGTTAAAAATTTGGCATTTTTGCCCAATCTTTTTAAGAGTGTACTCTCTAAATGCAAAAAGCTAATCTAGTCCCGTATCATACTCTCGGAGTGATAGTAGGGACCGATCATTTTCATCAAAATAATAGAATAGGAAAGAAAATGAAAGAGAGAAGGGTGAAATATGATATTATTTTTTAAGTGTGAAAATCAGTTACACTAAGCTTGCTCGCTTAGTTCGCTTGTAACCTTTTATACATTTTGCCCGATAACCTATATCTGGTTCCTCACAATTTTTGGCTCATTACGCCACTGGTGTGGAGGAAATTAACTATGGCCCTACCTGGGAAGCACCCCTAAGATTTTCTTATAGGATGCTGCGTGTATTATTCTCCATAGGTAGCACCCTGGAATTCGGGTAGGTGTGGAAAAATGTATTCAAAATGGCGTACTTTTTGTCTGTAGTGACCCCCCCCCCTTTTTTTCTTCTTTTTTACTTTTCTATTTCTATCTTAATTTCTATAATTCATTGAGCTCGCGATAAGCACAATGCGGTTGCGACTTTGCCTATAGATGACCTCCTTTATAAGCGCGCAATTATGTTCAAAGTCGTCTTTTCCGTATTGTAACACCGTTGCACTAATCATGGAAAAGACAATGAACATCATTATTGGTGCGGTCCATCAAAAAAACAAAACTCTGCATATTAAGATTGTACAAAGTCTGTTTTGCCGTCTATGCACTTTGCGTTGATCCTGGAACGACAAGAATCATGCAGTGATTATGGGTGCGTTAAAAGTTCATCTCGCTCTAAGTTGTTGCTATTAAAAAACGGAGGGGGGGGGGGGGTGGGAATATAAAACGAACATGTAGGCCTATTAATAAAGGATTTACCTAAATCCATTAAGGAATAAAAAAGAGATGAATTTTCTGAATTTTTATTTTGAGATATCACTTGCAAGCGGCTCACTAATAATGTCATGAAATTTTAATCCTGCCCCCACAAATTCCCGAAAAAATATTTCTAAGAAAATTGAATGCTATTTGCCACTGCATCATGGAATGTCACTATAGAGACACATAGGCGGAAAGGGGGGGGGCGCACTGCCGAGCGGCGCACATATTTTTGCACTTCACCGATGCCATAAAAGAAAATGTTGAAAAAGGGGTAAAGTCTGACCCTGTCAAATAGGCCTATTCCTTTCAAAATGTAAGATAATATCTCCGGGGGGGGGGGCAAGACTCGAACATATTTTTGAAAAAAAAAATAAAAACGATAGAGTAAACGGACCGAGCTATAAATGTATTTGGTGCACATCTCACATTTGCACATTTTTCATAGTTTTCATGAATGTTAAGGAAAAAAATGTGTTTTCACAACAGCTGATCGGGAATCCCCCCCCCTTCCCCTTGCTGTGTACAACCATTCCCTGAAGTCAACTTATACATATCTCATTATAACAGAAAATATACATCAATTTAAACATGTAATCTTTCTAAAACATATACAATGTATATAGAGAGATTGAAAAACTTATTCAAGAAAGAAACAAGCAAATGTAACACAAATTATGCATGTTATGTGCGATTTCAAAATCTCGTGTACTAACCCTTTTATTGCGATGAGGCCATATCTTTTGTATATTAATTGAGATACTATTTTTCAACTACATATATATATATATATATATATATATATATATATATATATAAACACACACACAGGGGCGTCGATCCTTATTTTTCAGATGGGGGGGGGGCAAAATCATGAATCAACTTTCCAAAGGCGCTCGATCACAAAAAGCAAACAAACCTCACACACACAAACACACACACACAAACACGCACACACACACATGCATAAATATATATTTATCTATATGACTCATGAGATAGAGACACATATCTCACCGAAAAATTAATGCCAGCGCGAAGCGCGAGCTGAATTTTTTTTATAGTATACTGACCTGAAAACAGGTAAAGGTGCCTGTTTAGGACTGTTTGTAGTAACTCATGAGGAGGATACACTACACATATATCTTTATATTCTGACCAGAAAGCTTGATATTCTAAGCATTTTTGGTACCAATGATTAAGATGGGTATTTAAAAGAAACAATAGATGCGAGCGTGAAGCGCGAGCTTAATATTTTGATATTTCGATCTGAAAAAAATGACAGTTTAACTTGGACGTTTTTAATAAAGAACAAGATTATATCCAACAAAAGATTATTGCAAATCGAAGCGGGAGTTCTTTTGAGGTTCAGAACTGAAAACAGGGCATTCTATTCACCTATTAAATCATGAAAAGTATGGGGTTTTGCTACAGAAATTATGCGAGCGCGAAGCGCGAGCTGAAAATATTTATATTCCAATGTAACAAGCGGACAATTTGAGCACGATTTTAAATAAAGAACGAGTTGTGTAGCTCAATCTCGCTTGCTGATTTCTGTGTAACATTTACCATCTTATTGTATGTTTGCACATGCGGAATTATTGGGGGAGGGCAAAACGATATGTTTGCCCCCCCCCCTATTTTCATTGGTGGGGCGATCACCCCCCCCCCCCCCGGATCGACGCCTCTGCATATACAATGATACTACATCATGAATCATTTGGAATACATCACCAATCCAGGTTTATATATCATCATTCAAATTTCATGAACATGATGTATAGGCCTATATACAGAATTTGGTATTTATATATATTGTGATGCTTTTCACTAAATCTAATGCAATTTGTAATGATGAGTAATTTTTATCTAATTATTTGATGAAACTGGATATAATTCTTATGACCTGAATTCAGAAAGAGATCCTTCAAGACAGAGCTTTGGAAAGAGTTCTCCAGTTTTACAGGTATCGTTATCCTTGTTTTAAACTTCTTCCAGGGTGATCAGATGAATAACTTTTAACTTCATGGAAGATGAAAATAAATCAAATTTTGTGGCGTAAACATTTAAACGTTAAAACAAAGGTATTGACAAACTGTATTTATACATTGAAAATCATATTTAGTGGTTGAAGGTCTAACGAATATAGGTCTGGTTGCGTAATTATACACTCCCGGTATAAGCAACGGGTTTTAGCAAAGTTTTGGACTAAAATATCGAGTCATCTTCATAAAACACTATAGTAGCTGTCTTACACTAAAGGCCAAAGATGTGGCACAATGTGGAATGTGTAAAGAAGAAACGTGACTGACTTTTTCTCACTAAAGCATCGGAAAATAATATCAAAATTAAAGGATTTGCTCCACAGTTTTGTATGATTCTGGGATTTTTTGAATAACAAATTAAAGATTTCAAGACATCTGTGGGCAACTGTCCCGAACCAGTCCACTCTGTAAGGGCATGCGGTAAGCTTTGTTATTCGTTATGACCATTCAACAATAAAAGTGCCGCTGATCATTCTTGACCGGCGCCGATCTAGATTTGGTTGGCAATAGGCCCTTCTTCTTCATTATTCTACCGGCGCCTATTTATTGGAATCAGGGCCACTGATCATTTTGGCGCCGGTTAAGACAAAGGCAGCGCCGATTTGTCTTGACCGGCGCCGATATAAACAAATAGTGTTAATTTTTTTTACCGACGTCACGTAAGATACAGGCAGCGGCAATTCATAATCGACTGGCGCCGATGTAGAACCAGGAGGCGCCGATTATTCTTGACTGGCGCCGATTTTTAACCAGGTGGTGCTGATTATTCTTGACCAGCCCCGATTTAGATATAGGTGGCGCTGATTATCCTTAATCGGCGCCGGTTAAGAACTCAGGCAGCGCCGATTTTTCTTTACTGGCCCCGATTATTCTTGTCCAGCGTCGATTTAGATTTAGGTGGCGCTAATTATCCTTGATCGGCGCCGGTTAAGACTCTGGCAGTGCCGATTGTTCTTGACTGGCGCCGATTTATAACCAAATAGCGCTGATTATTTTTGATTGGCGCCAGTTATATACAGTCAGGGCACTGCTACCGGCGAAGTTGTTGGGGGAAAAACGTTGTTAAAAGAAAAGATAAGGAAGATGATATGATTGCGCTTTGTTGGGGAAAGTCTTTCCTTTACTGTTGCTAATGTTATATCAGTGTATGATTTTTTTAAGCGGCGCCTTTTCTTTCTTTTACTTTTCTGTTATTTTTTATTTAGACCGTCGCCAGCCCTTCGGCGCCGCTCAAAAATTAGGGGGGGGGGGGCGCACCCCCTGGATCCGGCGATGAGACATTACCTAATACATGCTCATATGAGAAAAATACTTTTAATACATCTCATAATTATTATCATGAATATATACTATCCTTATCATCGTCATTATTACTATCATTATGCTTATCATTGCATATTCGTCATCTCGTTCACTTTTATCATCAGAACTTATGATTTTCACTTATTAGATTTTATACACATTATTTCAATATTTTTTCATTCCTTTGTGAAATTCAATTATTCTTGTTATATCCTATGTACTCTTAAATCCTATTGATATATCCCTTTGTAGCAAATGCATTCATCATGAAAGAATGAGTCCTGATTTGTTTTTAATTCAGTCCTTCAAGATATCGCATCCAATTAAGAGACAGCCAACTTTATTTTGCGGTTAATATAATTCCCTAAGAGAGAGAGAGAGAACATGCGGTGATGAGGAATAGACTTAGTCGTCGATATGATTCCATAATAGAAATATGATGAATGACAGTGAAAATGACGCACAACTACACTTACCTCGCACAGTACTTTTCTCGCCGTCTCCTCCGAGAAGCTAGCTATCATTATTCTCGCGTCTTTAGACTGAGAAGACAATAAGATGAAGATATGTAATGCATTATTAATTTCAATTGATTTTTTCTAAAAAAAATATACAGAGAATTAATTCAAAGAGTCATTAAATTGAAGGAAAGGGAAGGTGCAAAATGAAAGATGAAATAGAGTGAAAGTTATAGCAAAATGAGTTCTATAGTGTATAGAGAAAAATATCACATGTTTTTTAAACATACTGTGGACTCATATACACACTTAGTATTTTCTCTCTTTCTCTTACGCACACACACTTAAACAAGTGCAGTAGTGCACCCTCGCATAATTATGCATGAGTCCACAGTGTGTTTAAAAAATATGTGATATTTGTCTCTTTTGATTTGCTTTAGAACTACTTTTTAAAAAGTTTACTTAGTAATTGTCTTCTTTGTATCGAAAAGAAAGGAAAACATGTATATTTGAGCTCTTATAAGGTAGTCCTGCATGGACATAAAGACATTATCTCCTCATGTCCGATGCATGGGCCCCATGGTGAATCATTTTTCAATTCACCGTCGGCATACATTGCCATATCCAAATGACATTTACATGGATTTCAAAAGCGTATTATTCGAGATTCAAGACAATTTATTGTCATGCATAAGAATACACAAAATATCGTCGGCCTTATGCCAAAAGGGCCTTAACTGCTTTTGGCCATTCCGAGATAATGGCGTTTAAAGGTTTTGGCCTCTCTAATAATCAAAAGTTTGTGGTCGTTTTTTTTGCTTTTGAAGCCAATTTCGATAAACGTGTTAAGTTATTAAGTTTTACATGAAATGTGTTAAATTTATTATAAAATATTCAGAACCCCTAAAATCGGGTTAAGGCCCTTTTGGCATAAGGCCGACGATATTCGCTTTCGGGAATAAAGTTACAAACATGAATACAATAAACAATGGCATAAATAATACATTTGACGAACAATCATAACTGTTAAAACTGGTAATATGAGGTTCAATCGACCGATATGCTCTTATGAAGTCTAAAATTGGCCTAAAGATCATAACTGCACCTATCAAATTGCCGGACAGATCTTAAAAATCCTATAGGAAAAAGAACGAACGTCTTTATGTCTCTTCCTTCAACCCCCCCCCCCCCTCTCTCTAGTAGCGTACGCAGGTGGGTTATAGGGTTACCCCCGTAAGAATTAACCCCCCCAAAAAAAAAATAATAATAATAATAATAAATAAATAAGAAAATAAAAAAAATAAAAATGAAATAAAATAAAATGATAAAAAAAATGAAGACCTTTTTTTTTGTCAACATTTCATTCAGCTTCAAACAACCCATCCCCCTTTAAAATTCCTGCGTCCGCTGCCGATTGATATATTGATAAATTGATAGATATTTGTTTCAAATCATAATTCATTTAACGACATTCATGATACCCAACATCAGGAATTGGAATAGCATGGAGATTGGGCTGGACGAGATGTAAAGAGGGACAAATACACGGGCGATTCATTACACTTGCCTTTAATCTGTCCATTACACCAGCTGGGTCATAGTAAAATGATTGCCTTGTTACCAGAGTGATATTCCTGTCATCTAATAAACTGTGCAAATCTTCCATAATCTGAAATAAGAATATAAAACCATTTTTTTAATGTGAGTAGATTTTAGTCAAATCAAGACCGGTTCATATAAATTTGGATATATTCAAACTCATAACATTACCAGAAGCAAATGACAATGAGCATTACTCAATTATGCTGATTATTTAGTTACAATAAAGTGACTAGACTTCCAGTTGAACTGAGAACAAAATTTAAGCGACATAACAGTAGCAACAACAAATATTATTATACAGTTTCACAAATATTCGATTATTCATTCTGTCATAAAATTTTCATCGTTCTTGTCTTTGTCATTAATCCGTGGGCCTACGCTCAAATCAATGCTAATTTTCATCCAAATCCACAATATAAAAATTATTGCTTCTTAGCTGAGTAATATCATCGTTAGTGCCATTATTTATTGGTTGAAACAGTTCATAAATCATTCTTTTGAAGGAAAAGATAGAAGGCTATGATTTGTTTAAAGATTATTAAAAGTTTTGGGTTAAATACTGTCAAAATTTGGGGATATGTTTTTACCGCAATAACAGTTAACAAATTCTAAACCAAACCAGAAATCAGTTCATATTTTACAAAACGGAGCGTTATAGCTTACCCCCCCCCACACACACACTAACCAAAACACACCACACACATCCACCCGCATCCCCCGATACACACACACACATACGCACGCGCACACCCACTTAACTCCTCCCTGACTCACTGACTTACTCCAGCATGTGGCTCAGTGGCTTCCGTTATGGTGGAAATCTTCGACCAACCAAACCGTTCGCAGATTTGTAGTTTAACCTTGTTCAGATCAGACGAGCTACCCATCGTCCGGATGAAGAATGGATAAAGAAGGTGATCAGATAGCCCGATAGCAGAGTTAGCAAAACCCATCTACAGATGCATGGAAAGATGGGAACCAAAATAGGTCCCGTTGTAGAGTATGGACAAGTTTGGGCAAGGTATGCATGCATATATCACAATTTCCACACAATTCATTAAATGACTTGCGAACATGAAAGAGCACCACTTCGGGAACTTTGGGGGAAATTGCAAAAGGGGGTAAGTGTGCGGCTTTAGAGCCACCCATCATCCCCAGCACAGTTATTCTACATGTATATATTACACTCATCATACATAATGTACGTCCGGAAGAACACTCTCTATTTAACCGCCATTGGTATGTTTACAGTTTATACTACACAGACCAGATTTTCATCATACTTGTTTTCCTCACTTTTCTTCTACAATATTATGGATACCTTATTTTCGGATTAAAAAATGTCTCAAATTTATTCTAATGCTGCTGAAAATTTGATTATGTATTTACGATTGCCATATGTTAAACGTATTTAAGTATCAACAACTGTCCGAGAAAAGTGTATTTTTAAAGTGTTAAGATTGTTTAAAGTGTACAGATAGATACGCCAACGTCATTCACCTGAATGATGCCCCAATTACCAGTGACTGCAGCTAATATCTTGGTAGTTTCGGCCTCAATGCTTCCAACGAATGCTATCATGGATGGCTTGGATAGTATCATCTCATAGAGCAGGTTCAGTGCAAGCGCTGTAGACCCCTGTCACAATGGAGGAATATACAAGGAGATCAATGTCGGGTAATACTATATTCAGCATACTAAGGGGCTGGTCTATATGAGAGAATGGAGTATGGGGATGCATAAAGGTTTATAATCCAACACATTATTTCATTCATCTCGAAGATAATCAGGCAAGGACGAAATATCGTGGTTGATCACTAGAGAAATCAAAGGATGAGGATTGGGTGTATAAATATCTTTTACAATTTTTTTCATTTTTTCTCAATACCAATTACGATAATGCAGTGTAATGATAAGAATTAGAAATAGCAAATCAACCGTTCATTCATAATAGTGTTAATATGATACTTACAACGATGGCGTGTGGCTAGGAATTTGGTAGGTCGAGTTTGTGTCCATGTACATATATAATTATACAATTTTGTCAGCTGATGTTTGGAAAGCAAACACTATTTTATCATGGGTGACTTTTTTTTAATTAATGGACTAAGATTGTATGTCATATAATAATGATTATGTAAATATTCTTTTCAACCTTTTCACATTTTCCATTGATTAATTATGTAATTTGGCAACGATATTAGATAACATATAGCCAGTCCCAAAAATGTCATAGATGCTGGTATCATTACAACAGGTGAAAGTGATTACTGATTACCTTACCCCTCTTGTCATAATTGAAGTTCCTTTTATCACGAATACGAATTCAAAGATTTATTTTTTACACATTTACAAAAAAATATATATAATGAAAGCTTTCCAATAACAAATGTTAACATTTAAAAAAAGACTGATAGGTCATGGTTTAATACGGATATCAAGAAAATGTGCAAACGAAAATAATTTTATATAAGAAAATTTGAAAGAACACCACTTCCTAAAGAGAACATGTACATAAGATCTTCATTTGTAAAAAGAAACGTGAATTCTATAATTACAAATTTGAATGTAAAATGCAATTCTAGAGCCACTCAGCCACATGGAAAATAATAAATATTATTTCAACAAAAAATAAGAAAAGAAATATTGATTATAGTATTGAAAACAGTGGAATAGTGACTGATAAAATTGAAGAAATTATAAATATACTTGATGATTTCTTTTTAGAAGTATTGGTTCTAAAATACATAAGAGTACAAGGTTTATGAAAAATGTTATTTGCCATTCTATGTACTTAACTCCAGTAACAGTGAGAGAGGAAAATGTATGATGTTATTTTAAAATTGGATGCGAATAAAAGCGCGGGTTACGATATTATCAGTCGTAAGGTAGTTAAATATTCAGCTCATGCAATAGTTTCTGTTTTATGTAAAATTATCAATATGTCTCTTGAAAAGTGTATTGTTCCGAACGCTTTTAAACTCGCTAAAGTAATTCCTATCTTTCAGAATAACAATAAAACATGAGTAACTAACTACCAACCTATATCCAGTTTATCAGTTTTCAGCAAGGTATTAAATTGATAGCATTTATTTTGAAACACAATATGTTATATAACAAACAATTCGGTTTCAGACAGGGATGCAACAGTGCTCATGCATTGAGTAATTTTAATTTAGAAAAATAGTTGAGGAATTTGAAGACAAATCATTCACGATTGGAGTATTGTTAGACTTATCAAAAGCATTCGCTTGTATCGATCATTATCTTAATTGATAGGTTTTCATCATACGAATTCAGAGGGACAGTAATGGAATGGTGAATCAGTTAATGAAGAAATCGAAAATAATGTGCATGCATCAACAAAATTTATTCAGAGTTTCAGGATATAAGAGTAGGGGTACCACAAGGGTCTAATCTAGGCCCTCTTCTTTTTCTATTGTACATAAATGACCTGCAACACGTCAGTGACATTTAATTACTTATTTGCAGACGTTACAAGTGAATTCTTACCTCGTAAGGATCCCATTCAATTACATAATATCTGAAATTCTGAAATGGAAAAAGAGGTCACTTGTGGTTCCAAGCCAACAGACTTCAAATTAACACAAAGAAGACATCTTTTATGATTTTTAAGCCCAGAAATAAGAAAATTAAAGAAAACGCAATAAGACTGTGCATCAATGATTTCGAAATTTAGAAATTGCAAGATACAAAATTCCTAGGTGTCACAATCGATGATGGCATGAGTTAGAAACAACATGTAAATAATACTTCTATGAAGATCTCATCAACCATTGGCGTACTTAATACAATTAAAGATGACTTACCATTGCATATTCGTGTAAAATTATAATGATATCCACGCATCTCTTCCGTTGCAATATCGTATGGGGGACTATGCAAATTATTGACGGTTATTTCATAACAAATCGCAATCTAAACAAATATAATACGAGAAATCGACAATTTAAACATTCTCTTTTACCGTTTTACTTTTTCTAGAACAGCCACAAGTCACAGCGGACGACTCGTATGGAACAATTTGCCCCCTAAAATAAAGCAATGTCCTTCGCTAAATCCATTTAAAACAAAATGTAAATCATACCTTTTAGATACTTCACCATGCTTTCGATGAATAAGTTGCCTGTTTTATTTGTATGTTTTTTTTTTATTTTTGTATTTTAGTTGTTGTTTATTCTTATTCACTTATTAGTTTGTTGATTTTGAATATTTGGGTTTCTTGCAATCTAATAAATTCACTGTAAGATGTTCAGTAATAAATATTAAGCAAGGAGTAGCCTAGATAGGCCTATTTGCCGTTTTGCTATACTCTTACACATCCCATTCATTACCTATGTATTTTGCTATTTTTGTTATTTTGTCGATATTCATTGTTTACTCCATTATCATGGAAACATTCGATTGATTTGATCTCGATGTACTGTATCTTGTATGTTTTAAGAGATTTTAAATAAATGATTTTAAATTTTAATATTTAGAATCAACAAATTATTTCATTCATCTCAAAGATAATCAGGCAAAGGCGAAATACTGTGGTTTATCACTCGAGATAATTATTAATGGACGCTACTCAGGAAATTTTTAATTAAAAGAGGACATCTTTAAGGGGATGTGTCGTAGGTGCCAGGTAAAACTGGCAGAGGTAAAACTGGCAGAGTTAAAAATGGCAGAGGTAATAATGGCAGAGGTAATAATGGCAGTGGGAAAATGGCTCTGCCATTTTTTACCTCTGCCATTTTTACCTCTGCCATTTTTACCTCTACCATTTTTACACCGAGCCGTGTCATACACGTTTGGGGTTTAATGAAAATAGTGGACATACTGATATGGTAAAAAAAGGGGGGATCGAAAGATTAAATTTTAAGATCTCTCAGAGTCTACACCTTCATAACTTGCAAAAAATAAACCGGCTATAAAGGAAATAAAAACCATGTTCCAAATTTATACCAATGATTTCCCGAAGATAATCAGACATGGGCGAAGAATTGTTGTTCATCACACACAAAAGAGGATGCGATTCCTGAAAAAAAGCACATTTCATTTCATTCGTTTATTTCCATTTTCAACAATTACAGTTTCTTCTGTACATGTTGACATATATAAATAACAAAACAGATTTCAAATATTCCTGTACAAAAAATTATATTCAAGATTATTACAAATCAGGTTGGAAATGGAGGAGGCTGCTAAAAAGCGGAGCTTGTAGAGTGCAGCCTCCTAATAAATATTCTTGCAGTTGTTTAGCATATAAAAAATAAAGTAACAACTTGAGCATGACCAGTTGAATTAAAAGGTAAAATGGGAAATAAAAATAGAAAAGGAAATAAAAAAAAGAGAGATTACAGATCTCCAGAATCCAGCCCCAGCACTCACAGACGGACCTCGCCGATCAACAGGGAAACGAAAAGAGATGTAAAAGTGTACGTGACATGATAAACATGTTTGATTAAAAATACAAGAGTTTGAGTGATGAAGAGTTAAATTCAATGGTTATCTTGAAGAAATTTTTTGAACTTATATTTGAAAGAATTAAGGCTTGGAGATTCTTTGATGTTACTATTAATAGTTCCCCAGAGTCTAGGGCCTTCAAAAGTAAAAATTGATTTTGCAAGGATGGTCCGGGGTAGTGGTAAATGAAATTCATCGGATTGACGTGTGGCATATTTGTGAAGGTTTTTTTTGTTAAATGAAGAATTAAATATGGGTGGTAACATATTATTGTTTAACTGATACATGAATTGACCTAAATCATATTGGTACAGTGTTTTTATTTTTAGAATGTTATTGTTTAAAAACAACTCATCTGTGTGAGATCTCCAGGACAAGTTGAAAATAACACGCAATGCCTTCTTTTGTAAAAGCAATATTCTATCTAGGTAGGTTGAGTCTGTGTTTCCGCAAACAAATGCTCCATAATTTAGATATGGTAAAATTAATGTTGAATAAAGCATTTTTAGGGAGGAAGTTGGAAGAAAAAACTTAACTTTGTTGATAACACCAATATTGCGTGAAATTTTACGACATATAGAGTCAATATGCGATTTCCAATAAAATATTGTCAATACCATCGTGACCACGGCTTTTTGTTTTGTTTTTTAAGTTGTTCACTATATCTATTATTTCATTTCTATGTACAGGTACTAAAAATAAAGAATTTGGATTTGGTTGGTGAATGAAATCCGTATATTTCTTCTGTGTTAAAGGTATATATCTGCAAGACTTTTTCCAATTTGTGTGAAGTATTGATTGAATATATCAGCTATACGAAAAGAATCGTGTATTTCAACATTATTGTGCTTTATTGTTTTTATGCGTTCTTTTGTGCTTTGTTTATTTATGGCAGTGTTTATTGTTTTCCATGTTTTATTGATGTCGTGTTTGATTAACGAATTAATTGATTTGTGAAATATTTTCGTTTTTCACTCCGCAATAGTTTAGTGAGGGTATTTTTATATGTAATATATTTACGATGTGACTTTTCTGAGCGATTGATTTTATCAGCATAGTACAAGTTATTTTTGCGATTTATTGATCGTAGTATTGATTTCGATATCCAAGGAAGTCTTGGACTTTTTTTTATAATTATTACATTTACTGACCAATGGTACATGTCTATCTAAATGTGAAGTAAAAATTTTCATGAATATATTATATGCTGCATTTGTATCTTGAGAACTGAACACCTCAGACCAATCCGCGTCTTCAAGACCATCTTTCAAGCTCTGTAAATTATTTGGTGTTAGTCGTCGGAATTTATGTTGCTGGGTATCTTTTTTTGCTAACCTAAAGGGAGTTCTTGAAAATATCGGGAAATTGTCAGAGATATCAGATAAAATTATTCCAGACTCGGGTAAAGTAGAGACATTACTAAAAATATTATCAATAAGGGTTGAAGATTGGTTAGTAACCCGAGTGGGTTTTGTTATCAATGGTAAAAAGGATGATGTAAGCATGATATCCAAAAATTCATGTGATCTATTGTGATTATCTTGTTTGCAGACGACACAAATTTATTTATCTCTGGTAATAATGTCATAGAAATGATCTCTACTTTGAATCTTGAACTTAAGTCTATTCATGAATGGTTCACAACAAACAAGCTTGTACTTAATCTAACTAAAACATTTTATATGATCTTTAAACCCAAAAATAAGCATATAGATGAGGAAAATATTAAAATATGTATAAATAATTATGAAATTCAGCGAACAACCAATACCAAGTTCTTGGGTGTCTATATAGATGAAAATCTAAGTTGGAGTATACACGTTAATGATATTTGTTCCAAAATTTCCAAAAGTATTGGTGCAATGAATCGTCTTAAGAATGTAGTACCCAAACAAGTCTTATTAACTTTGTATTATTCAATGATCTTGCCATATATCTCTTACTCTTGTATTGTATGGGGACACTGTGCCGATTACCTATTGGATCGTGTTTTAAAATTACAAAAACGTGCAGTCCGTATCATTAGCAACGAAAATGCATTTTCGCATACTGCTACAGGTTGCTATATTCATGTTCTCATATTTCAAAAACATCTTGCATTCAAATTTTAATGAATCTTTAAGGCTTAACAGTTTTTTTTCCATTTTTATGATACAAGGACCAGTAGCCATTTACGCTTGCCGTTATACAAATATCAATTTTCTCGTACAACTATATCTTTTGTAGGAGCGAAATGTTGGAATGACATACCAAATGATATAAAAAATATGCCCACTTTATCGTCTTTCAAACGTAATTATAAAATGTACCTTTTCTCTCGATCTCAAAACAATGCACTTAAATGATTTTTTTTTAACTAACTCAAAAATATCGAATTACTTGTTTGTTCGTTTGTCTGTTTTGTTTTGCTATTTCCTTTAAAATATTAATTAATGATATAAAAATATGCCAACTTTATCGTCTTTCAAACGTAATTATAAAATGTACCTTTTCTCTCGATCTCAAAACAATGCACTTAAATGATTTTTTTTTAACTAACTCAAAAATATCGAATTACTTGTTTGTTCGTTTGTCTGTTTTGTTTTGCTATTTCCTTTAAAATATTAATTCACACATGCAACTCAATAATTTTACTGATATCCTTTCGGGGACTAGCCCGTGATAGACCCTTGGCCTTTGCTAGTTCCATCATACTCTCAATTGTTATGTTCATGCTATTGTTTAAATGTTGAATACTCTCGTTTGTACTTGTTTTGTAAATTTTGATTGTATTTGATGTTTTTTATTGAGATTATGAAAATAAATGAACTGAACTGAAATGATTAGATTTAGATATGTCTATATTAAAGTCACCTACCACATAACAGTCTTTATTATAAAAAAAACCGGATTTGGTAGAAAATCTTGCAAGTATTCAAAAAAATAATTTGTGTTGGAGTTAGGAGGTCTATAAAATACTGCGATCAGTATGACCCCCCCCCCAAAAAAAAAAGAATTAAAAAAGGAAGTGATTAAGGTATATATGTCATGTGAGTTCGGAGTTAGGGGTAATAAATCTTGAATTATTATTAGTAAATAGATCTGGTGATGAATCAACAATAACCTTGTTCTTGCATGCACTGACCTTGGTATCTCTTATGACGAGGTGGATGAAGTGATCAGGTAGGATGTCAGTTCTGTTGTTCAGGTCATCTACTGCTAGATTCATGGCTACCATACTCTGGTTTGCATACTCCTCCTCCCATCCATTACTACTTAACGGCAGGAGAACACCTATGTAGAGGGATATCAGCCCGGAATCATTAGATACCTTTGCTTCGATTTCTTCCACTTCAAAGTGACCCGATATCCCAGGAGTCATAATTGCGATGCCCATCGCCAGTGTACACAGCAACAAGTGTTTATTGATAGGGGGTCTTTCTGGTAGCCAAGTCATTGCAGAAAATGGCCAATTATTGTTGATGGTAAAGCCGCGACGAAACAAATTGAACCACAATGCGCTTCTGCATGCTCCAGAGATTGTCTTGATCCGTGTTTGAATTCCTTCCTTCCTAAGGAAGATGATTCAATTCATTCTCCAGAAACTTCTGAACGCGATGTGATGACAAACGCTCATTTTTCTTAATAATATTAAAGCCTTTGTAGACGATACATCTTATCTTAATGATCATTTCTAGACATGAACTGATCTGATTATCTGAAGATGAATCTTGATGTAGGCCCAGCCTACTTATTTTTTTTCATGATGGAAATCTTCAGAACTAATTGAAAAAGTGAATGTGCTCACGCATGCGCGAAAAGAAGATGACGGCAGCGATTTCTGATCGACGATCAGAAACCAACAATATGTTATTATTTTTCTGAACAGTGAATAGTAACTTCCTATTCTATCCTCCTCCTTCAACCACGCTTTTACATCTCCTCTTAACCACGCCCTCGCCTATTCATCATGAACGATAAAGATATCACTACCCCAAGGTAGATGACTGCATCCAGTACTCTTTTATTACTTTGTGGTTTCCATAAAAGTTGTTAAGTGAACACGTTTCGTGTTTTTTTTTTTTCAATTTTGCATATCATAAGAAAGATGCATTTCTGTATAGAAGCACAGATGCTGAAATCAGAATAAGAAGTCATATGTAAAGATTCCTTTCCCATCTTCTTTCTTCTGCTACTTCTACCCCCCCCCCACCATCCGGCACCTTCTTCTTCTTGAAATATCAATACAAAACCTCCCTTGTGTGAATAATTTTGGTAAGATTATGTGTCAGTTTCATTTGGTGACAGAGGTCATATTTTGACCATTTGTCCAAACCATAATTCAGATTTATTTATTTCACACCTCTTTAAAATACACAAAAATACATAAATATAAATAAAATTCTTATACAACAGAACAGATATTGACAGTATAAAGTATAAGTAGTCATAAACAGAGAGTAAAACAGTAAATAAAAACAATGATTTCCGCTGTACGACGGATGTGGGGGAAAGGCAAAAAGCCACACTTATCAATCCCGATTTTGGAAATCTTCTAGGGGTCGCGGAACATTTTTCAAAGGAGGGGAAGGGCTGACCATGTAAAATAAAACACATCCATATGGTCATTGTTACGTTTTTGTACATGGTTTTGGAACAAATTGGGGGAGCCCAACCCCCCCCCCCATGTCTGCCGCACGTCTTCCGATCACTTGTGGTAAATTTTATTTATACCTCATTCAGAGTTGCACAATCCTTTGTGCATATCCCTTGAAAAGTAAGTTTTGTATATTGCTCATATTACCGGACTATAGTGGTATCAACAAGGATATATGATTTCAAAAGCATGTTTTTCTTATGAATGATGTACGAGAATGTCGTCGGGCAGGAATCCTTTTCTATCCATCTGCACGATCTGCAAGGAAAATTGAGCAAATAAAGCACATTTCTGTCAAAATTCCTACAATGAAAATTTCCACAATACAAATCAATCACCTCTTCCATCGTCTTCTTTTCAAAGTATATAATCATCCATTTCAATCAATTGATTTGTATAATCTCTACCCTCATTCTCCCATTATATATTACCATCACCATCTTTCCATAATTTTCTCACATCTATATTCTTCCCCCTTGCTCCTCTTCCTCTGAATCCCGACCTCTCTCTCTCTCTCCATCTATATTTATCATTCATCTTCTCTTCCTCCTTCACCATCGCCTCTCTTCTATCCCCTTTGCTGCCCCTCTCTTCTCTCTCCCTCTCTCCCTCCCTTGCTCTCTCCCTCTCTCCCTCTCTACATAATTGCTCTCTTTACCCCCCCCTCTCTCACTCCCACTCTCCCGCTTCTTCCGCTCTAGGTATCCCCCATACCTTCAAAACTATCAGTGTTTTTAGTTATGTACACAGTACATGTACTTGATTTCCACACAGATGTGTATGGGTCAGTTATCACAATGACAGTTGTCAGTTAACTGAACATGATACATCACTATTTTCTCTCCAATGTATATTTGCTTCAAAAATTTTTAATTTACTGAACAAACATGTATATTTACATGGATTCGTCTAATCAAAATGCTTAAAATGCATAACAGAAGATGCGAGTATAGAACATTGAAGATTGTGAAACCTGTCCAAAAATCGATACTTATTTAGGTTTACAGGTACACTTTGAGAAAAGTGGCTAAACTAAGGAACTGTAGCAACCCCACAGTGGGAGCACCTTCAATGGGTGAGATGTGCACATTTCTGGTCTGAAATTGTGGCTGTGCATCTTTATGTACTGTTAAAGGACAAGTCCACCCCAACAAAAAGTTAATATGAATAAAAAGAGAAAAATCCAACAAGAAAAACACTGAAAATTTCATCAAAATTTGATGTAAAATAAGAAAGTGATGACGTTTTAAAGTTTCACTTAATTTCACAAAACAGATATATGCACATCCTGGTCGGTATGCAAATGAGGAGACTGATGACATCAACTCACTATTTCTTTTGCATTCTATTATATGAAATATTCAGATGTTCACCCCCTTGTCATGTGAAATGGAGTTTTATTCCTCCCTGAACATGTGGAATTAACATTGTTTAACATTATGTGGTTCAGTCAAGTTTTTCATTGTTGTTGATTCTATAAAAACTGAAAAATTGTATAATTCAAACAATAAAAAACAAAAGAAATAGTGAGTGATGGACATCATCAACTCTTTCATTTGCATATCACTGAGTTGTGCATATAACTGTTTTGAGAAAAATAAGCGAAACTTTAAAATGTCATAACTTTCTTACTTTACATCCGATTTTGATGAAATTTTCAGCATTATGCTTGTCTGATTTTACTCTATTGATTCAAATCATCATTTTTCGGGGGTGGACTTGACTTTTAAGGTGCACCAAGACTAGAACCCTGTCCAAGGTGCAGAATGTAACAAATCTTCTTCTAGTGTACAGCCATATCAAATGACTGATTTTTTATATTTTATCAAATCTGTCCAAATACAAAACCATCTTAGACACATTAAGGCAAATAAAGTACTTATAATTAATTACCTTAGAACCCCATCATACAGTGTTTTAACAATATGTTATCCAAAATTGTGAGTTTTCATGATCAGATTATGAAATAAAACTATTCTAATTAGACTGCATGGGAATTACAGACCCATCAGCTTTTCAACTTTACGTCACTTGTACCTATATTTGCCAAACAAGACTGAGGAAAAATTACAAGTATGAATTGCACTTTTTGTAAATATGGGTATATACATGTAAGTGTGAGACGAAACTTTCACTGAAAATTCAACTTAGTGGTTACTTTGTAAGTAATTGTGATTTCTATGAAGAACTTTTAGAGGACAATGTTAATGAATGCAAGGCTAACAGGGACTGATTGAAAGTGAAACATTTAGATTAATCTAATCACATATAATGTCAGTGGTAAAGTTAAGGAATAGATAGAAAAACTGATTATTTTCCGTCATATTCAGGTAAATTTGAAATACCAATTTGATGAATGTCATCAAATTTTGGTGAATGAATGAATGTTTGTGTGCAATGGATCATTCCATCTTTCACCAAATGAATCATTCTGTCCAGTGCACAAATGAAAAAAAACAGTCATTATTTGTTTAATGACACCTAAAAGTAGACCCTTCTCATTTGACATTTATGAATTTATATGCAAAGAAAGTGCATGCCATGCATGTACCTGAGCAAGGGAGTGCAGTCTTGATTGTCACATACATACATGTAACAGTAAAACACGCTGCAAATATGCATGTTTTTACGTGCAGTGCAGGTCATCTCAATGAGCATGCAATGGACAAAATTGTATGGATCCTAAATTGCATGAATAATGACGTCATTGTAAAATGGGGTGAAAGACAGATATCAACACCCAATTAAATGACAAGGATCTATCAAGGTGCCACATAAAAAAGTAATTAATACAATATTCTTTAATTAAGTACAGTTCCAGTATTGCAACTATAAGTATTAAATAACTTATCAAGTCATGTTCCATATTTTTTTAAAAATAGATCACTTTAATCCAATCAAATTGATGATAATTTCAATCTCCAAGAATAACTTTTTAGATAACCACATCTTCAATACTAAGACCAATGTTGGACATTTGGTCATAACCAGATTCCACTGCCCTTTCACCAATGTCCTGCAGTGGTCTCCAACACTATGTTTCTACTTGCTGAATACTATTAACCCGGCTTTAACAAGGCTACCCTGATCGGACACTCGAGCATTCAAGGGAATTCTTCCTACGGGTACCCATTTATTACCGGTACATGGATATTATTTACTACACTGATGATTGAAACACTCTCAGTGCACCCAATTATATTTCAGTAAAATACAATATCAACCTTCCTTCAGCACATAAAGACACATCTAATGTCTTGTCGATTAGTGAATTCAAATGAACCTCTTATTCACAAAAAAAAATTTAGAGACTATCATCTTTTAGCCGATCTATCCAGTCCAATTGAATTCTGTTAAACCAACTGAAACGATCGAAGGATTATCATGATCTACTGACTGTATTGCCTTAAACCAAATTAATTGAACCCTTTGTTCATGATGATGATGACATTGAAAGGCATTTGTATAGTGCCAGTTTTCTCTGAAAAACATTTAAAGGTGCTACTTCCCGCGACGTGACACACATTAGTCACACAGTTTCTGGAAAATATACATGTAGGTCCTATGAAAACAGCATTGGGGTAAAAGATTTAGTGAACACATTCTCCACCACGACCTCTTGTCAATGGATCCACAGACATTTAGAAGAATCCATACTTGGCGTTGGTACTCTTTCGGTTCTGTCGATTTTCAGCCCACTGATTTTTAAGTTCCAGCTCCCTTTCCTTGGCCTGAATAGGAAGAGATATTTTACAAAATTAAATGAAACCATATCATTTAACCATGGATAACAAGATTTAATAAATTTACTGATGAATTCATTATCTTGTCAGAAAAAAATACTATTCATAAACATTCACCTAATTTTTTTATTATTTGACTTGAAGCATTACATCATTTGAAGCTTGTGTATAGTTTTGGTAAATCCACCAAAATGCACCTATCACTATTCCAATTCATTGCTAGCTAAAATGAATGGATATGCCCTATAACAGTTATGATGTGGAGGATATGAAATGAAAATGTGTTTTACAGGATAAATTTTGCGATTTTACATGGAAATTTAACTTGATCGGGTTACCCGATCAAATTAAAATATCTGTGTGTTTTTGTCTTTCAATTAAATCCTATTCCAAATAATGGAATGGGCTGAAACTTTCAAGATATGTTCTTTGTCTGTAACTTTTGGATATCTTATCACTAAATTTATAAGATAAGTGCTTGAATGCCCATTTTTTAATTCAAAACAAGCATCGCCGAGAGAGGGCGCTATATATCCAAGATTTGAATATTTGAAATTTTCTCAGAGAAGTGCAGTTGGAAAAATATCTAACGGTCTCTACGCTTCAGTAAGACTGTCATATTAGATGATATTCGATTATCAATCACATTATTGACCCTTTACAAAAGCTATACACAGGCTTTAAAGCGGAGGAGTAAAAAAAGATATTCTTAAGAAATCTCATTTCATGTCTGTGCTATATATGCAATCAATAGTGATTACTATTAATTGCAAGAGTCTATGGCAATCCATTAAATACTTAAAGGGATGGTCCGGGCTGAAAATATTTATATCTTAATACATAGAGTAGAATCCACTGAGCAAAATACCAAAAATTTCATCAAAATCGGAAAAGAAATAATAAAGTTATTGAAGTTTAAAGTTTAGCAATATTTTGTGAAAACAGTTGTCATGAATATTCATTAGGTGGGCTGATGATGTCACATCTCCACTTTCCGTTTTCTTATGTTTACATAAATCATATTTTTTCATTATTTCATACTTGTGTGAATAATGTCTCCCTTATAATGAAATAAGTTGCAGCAATACATATCTAATGCACTAAATCAGTTGTCAATCAAATTTTTCTAGTTCTTGGAGGAAAATTTTGAATAAACTTCATTTCATATAATAAAATACAAAAGAAGAAGTGGAGATGTGACATCATCAGCCTACCTAATGAATATTCATGATGACTGTTTTCACAAAATATTGCTAAACTCTAAAAATCAATAACTTTGTCATTTGTTATCCGATTTTGATGAAATTTTCGTCATTTTGCTCAGAGAATTCTACTCTATTTATGAAGCTATAAATACTTTCAGCCCGGACCATCCCTTTAAATGTTCAAACTAATCACGTACAATTGATTGTATTACATTTAACAGTGCACGGAAGATACAAACAAGAAGTAAAATTTTAAGCCTAAATATTCCATCACAAATAATAAAAAAGAAGTTCATCTCAGCAAAATTAAGAAATTCTCAAGTTTTCATCTTCAATAGAATCTGTAACATCATATTAATCATGAAATTTAACCCTTGTAGACTTCCCAACTTCAAACAAAATTTTATATATCAAGCAGAAAGTAAATGCTAACTTCTCAGAAGAGATTCCTTTTCCAACATTGACTAAAAATGTTAGATGTCTTCTAAATATCAGCCAGCATTTCTTGCCAAAATAATACCAGCTGATCATAACAAAACAGGGAGTGGATTACATGAAGCTGTGTCTGAGAGATGATAAAGTGAGTTACCTGGCGAGCTAAATAAGTGATCTGATGTTTTCTCTTCTGTTGGGATGTAGGAAGCTGCTCTTTTTTCTAGGATAAAAAAAAGAGATATGAAAACAAAAAAATGAACTGATTTATTTCAATGTACTACCTTCTCTGTCCAGACCAAGAATGATATCATTAACAGGCCGACACCAAACTGGTAGAAGTGTAAAACTGATGATACTTGTCATAGTGTTGGGAAAAATCTAAGAATCTGGTTTTGATTTCACAGGCTACATTCACATTCTGAAATGCATATTGACTATAACATTATTTTAATGCACTAAATTGTAATAAATGAATTTGACAATTTAATTAGATTTAGCACCAACTATCAGTAAATGTTGGTCATATAAATGCAGAGTCAATGAATTTGTAAAAGTAAACTGATAACTTGGAAACTGATTTTCAATTCCATAATTTCATAAAAGGGCAATTCCATAAAATGATCAACCTTTTTGTACGTCCGAACCCCATTTTTCTCAAGTCTTACTTCATTTCTTAAAGTGACCAAGTCATGGTCCTTTGAGAACATTACAGACAGTCAAAAGAAAATGAAATCAGACAGAAAATTTCATGGAGGTCCCACAGATAGGGGGTCAGATGTACATATTTTATGGAATTGCCCAAAATCAATAATTGTACACCTGTTTAACACATGCACCACTAGCATTCATTAATAATGAGAGGATTGGGGGTCAACCACTCTTTTCTAAGACATACGAAGTATTAAACAAATTAAAGAAACGCTTAACTGAATGAAGAAACCCAAGAAAAAGGACGATTTATGATTAATAAGTAAAATTACAAGTGAGATCCCAGGAAATTGCAATGCTTTAATGGAGAATTTAATCACTTTGCATGGTCTTGACAATTGTATTCCGTTTGGTCAACCGATCTTCCATAATTAATGTGCATGATTTACATCACAATAAGAGGGCAATTTTTTAGGCACACATAAGGAAATGCACAAATTTAAAAAAAGCATCCATCATACCATGTGTTTTACATATTAAACTTCATTTTTTTTATATTTATGTTTTTATTATAAATCATCCAGAATCACGAAATTTACAATAGACTGACATGACAAGATCCCCCCCCCCCAAATGAAAGAAGAATGTCTACATACCAATTTTCCTCTGTACTCTTTTTCTTCTGTCATGGATTTGACCATATCCTGCAAGCCAGCAGTAGGTCCTATCTGATCATCGGCTTTGATGTCAATGAACTGGATTTCTTCCTTCCCTCGTTTATTCTTACCAACCATTTTGGCAAACTGTGAATGGAATAGACAAAATAATAGGTATATATTTTTTTAATACAGTCCCCCACAGAGAAGCAATATTTGTCTTTTTTCAAGTAAGAAAAAAAAAGATATTTCAATTTCATTCTTGGCGATAATGGGTCAGAAGAGATTGATAATAATTTCAAATATGAAATTTCACTGCTTCACCATATTTCAAAATCATTTTAATTTAATGGAAAATTGCAAATACTGAAATAGAGCCAATTGATCATTCAAAAGCATGTATACATTAACTAATAGCATATATATATTCTAACGATAAGAAGGATAAGAAATGCTGCAGAGAGTTACTATAATAGTAAGACCTTTGCCATCCAATGGTAACTTAAATGAAATTCTTGATTTTGATTTGCTTTTCACCACTGTTTCCATGGTATTTCATGATAGTAACCATTGGATGGAAAAGTTAAAATAGTAGATGAATCACATTACATAATTGACAAACCCTTTCATCTTGAAGGAATGATTGACTTGAAGTCTCTGAGCTGGTAGCACTCTCATTATACCCTGTATCAGCACCCTCTTGATATGGCTGATTGTAGTACTGCATAGCTCCTTGACTATCCAATCCAGTTTGACTGTACAATCCATACGGCTGGCTTCCCTCACTGGCTTGTGCATAGTTTGATCCTTGTAAAGATTGTGCATTGTACTGAGGATTGTACATTGCATGATGACTGTAGTTTGATAAGGAGTACCCAGCATTGTTTGTTTTTGACGAGTTAAATACAAGGGGTTGATCATTTGTGGGGGGTACCGTTGGTTCCGTGATACCGGGAGCAGCTTCCACCCCCGGATCAGCCCCACTCATTGTAGTCCGACTCGTTCCGGTATCAGATTCAGTCGCTGATGGTTCAACACTCGCTTTGCTACCTTGACTACTCAAGTTCAAAGGATTGGAAGCAACAGGTTTACGTTGCGCACCTTTTGTGGATTCTTCCATAGTTCTTTGCTTTAAATCATCGCTTCCTCCCATTGAAAAGAAATTAACACCATCACCATCTTCTTCATCATCATCATCGCTATTGTAACCCATCACTAACGGATTGCTCCCAGATGGTTTACTCTGTACAGCAGTACTTGTTACAGGATGAGAGGGCTTTGCAGATGGAGCTGGAGCCTTAGGAGTGGTTGAGGGCTTTCCTGGAGGCTTGGTAGGAGCTGCAGCAGGCTTCTTTGTGAGAGTGTAAGGGATGAGAGGACGTTGCGCCTCCCTACGACTTGCTATTTTGGGCTTAGGCAGCATTGCAAAGAGTCCAGTTCCCTAATATAATGCCATTAATGAAAGAAAAAATACAAGAAGTAATCAAACTTAATATCATAGAGACACATATCATCAGTCAAACAAATAACAATACACCTGTCTACTTGTATATTCCAAGTGTATTGAAAAAACAATTGTACTAGACAATTGAAAGAGTACAAAAGGCTTGCAACTTTGCAAGACTTTGCAAAAGTGTGCATAATGGACTTAAATCATTATGGTCTTATTAAATTCATTGGATTCCTATCAACTAGGCTTCAAAATAAAATGATGATCTAATATCTGAAGCTTCATTAACCAGCTTAACATTGTGCTATAGCAACATGTATGAATAGAAATTCTAAATAATCAATTAGCATTGCCACACCTTTCAATATGGTGAAAATATTAGACAAACTCTTGACACGATCCATAGAATCAAACAACATAATACATAGAGTCACATAGAAATAAGAGAAGCATGTGCAATACATCAAGCAAATATGTTGTTTGCATTAACATAAATGTATGAATAAATCCTCATTAAAATAAAGAGAGTAATGATTTACCTTGGTGCTCTTTGGTCTTTTTGCCTCTGGTTCATCATCATCAGAATCAGGCTGTAAAGATGACAAAAGACACTATTAACAAATACAAAATGCCAAGATATGATAATACCTTGAAATTTGGAGCTTGCAAATAATTTCAACAGGATTTCATCATGCCGTGAAACTAAAAATAATTAATGAATGAAAACTAAAACGACAATAACTCTAGACCCTTAAACATGTGATGTACATGAAAGTATGAACATAAGTCTTACTTACATCGGGCAGTGCTGGCAGGCTTATTTTCACAGGCTGTTTCTTTTTTGGAGGTGGTAAATTCAACAAACCCTTAGAAACTGTTTTATTATCAGTGAGTAAACCTGTGGACTCTTGGGCCAGGTTTGGTTTAGCGGCAGACATTTTCGCTGGTGAGAGGGAAATATGAGAATAAAGAAATCCACTGAGATATTCAGCTTTAATTTGAGTTTACAAAATGGAAAATAGAATTAGAAAAAATTGTGGCTCTGAATACTTCTAGGAAAGGAAAAAATCTTTATTTTACAAATCCACTCTGAAATCAAACTGGTATTTAAAAAAAATCTTGAAAAAAGGAGAAACATATCAATTAGAGTTTGATGATGAAGTTTTAACTATGTAATATTAAATGATAGCAGCTAACTCATGTATGAATTACATATTTATCATTTTTTAATGTTGCAATCATGATCTTGATGTATTCCCCACAAACATGTTTTAATCCTGTGTGAAAATGACAAAAATAAATATTTTCGAGAATGAAAACAAAAAGATGGTCTAACCAAGAAATCAATATTTTTAGTACATTATCATTGACATTTAAATATTGAATAATTATTAAAGATGAAAAATTGCATTTGATAGAAATGTGGACTAAAATTTGTTTAGTCTGGAGATAAACCAGGGAAGCATTTCATAACAGAACTTGTTGGGAATTTTATTGTTTTATCCGACAAGTCCTGTTTTATCTGACAGTGGTCATAGTAACAGTGTTTTCAGCCAATCAAAATCAAGGAAAGCTGTCAGATCTAATATGTTGTCCAAAAATATTGATAAAACGCTCCCCTGTATTACACCATCTATTTATTTAAAAAGTGAAAGAGTGCACCATTTTGCATAGAAAAGGTAGCAGTTCGTAGTTTCATGTGCTGTCATTAAAGCACTTTAACCAGGGTGCTACATAACTTTTTAGATTCACTTGCCCTGTCGGGCACGTAAATTTTTAAATAGTTTGAATATACTTGCCAGAAATCTATTTCACTTGCCTTAAAAAAAGTTTTACCTCTTCAAAAAAAATATATTATGGTTTAAGAAACCATTGACCTTTTTTTTCTCTCTTTTGACATGAACTGAGAAACCTTGTTCTTGCATTTATTTTTACAAAGTAATTTTATCTTGCCCGCCATGACCAAATTTAGGGTCGGTATATCATATTGATCCTAAGTTTGGTAATTCTACTGTGAGAATTTCGCTTGCCCAATTTGGGCAAGTAGTTTTGGTCTTTACTTCAAAACACTTGCCCGACTTTAACTTTTACTTGCCCATGGCAATCGGGCAAGTGCTTATGTAGCACCCTGACTTTAACCTATATGTGATTCATTCACTGACATTTTATTGATGAGCTGTTCTGTGAAGATATCCTCATCGTGACTTTTCAAAAACAGAGTAAGTGGACAATATATTTACCTGCAGAATTTGGATTTGCACTTCCAGTCTTCTTTGGTGGTGGCAGACCAGAGAAGAGTGATTTCTTATTGGAACTCCCGGACTCTGATCCAACTTCCTCCATAGCAGGAGTACTGGGGCCCTTTGGCTTTGGTAGAGAAGCAAATAACGATGACTTGGGAATAGAGGAAGGTGTAACATCTGCATGTTTAGCCTTCAAATCCATGTCCTTAGACTTTGCTGGAAGCGACGGGAAGTCTTCGCCATCACTGCCTTCACTTTCATCACTACTGCCATAGTTGACAAGACAAGACATTTTGGCTTTGACAGTATTTACCTTGCAATCATTCAGACCAATATGATCCAACCTAGGAGAAAGTATAAACTGTAAAATCAAATTCATCATGAGAATGGTCTGGTGAGTATTGGTGAAGGTTTGAGGAAAATCCATCAAAGATTTAATAAGTTATTGCAATTTTAATTTTTTTGATTTCTGACATCATATGCAAGCAGCTTCCCATCCGTGTTGCATGTATCGTCGATTGAAAAAAAAAATAAAATGTTATTTTCTCAGAAAAATAAAATGGGTTTCAATGTACCCTCAGCATATATCAACAACAGACAAGACAGCTGGCAGCCGTCTGTTTCAAGGAGTTCTTTTACATTTTAAATCTCTTTTAAAATTTTTCCTCAGATAAAGATGGCTCGCGATCGTGCAGCCGCCATTTGGGGATTAACAATGCAAAATCCCCCTAAGGACTCATCAATTTTTGTCTTTATATCATAAAAATATATAAAAAGAACTGGACCAAATTCTGGATTATGATTCCATTTTGGCCTGAAATGCACCAAAACAGGAAAAGAAAATCAACTTAAAAGGTAAAAAAAAAACAGTGACCACTTCCCTGGTTTATCCAAACTTAGTACATAAATATAAGACAATTGAGTCCCAGTCCCTGTACAGATCGAGTTAGAACTTCGGTCTCTGTAATTGGTGAGTGGAGCCAACAGAGTTCAGGGGAACAACCAATATAACAGAGACTGAAGCTTTTAGTCTACAATAGACAAACTATTTCATACCTGATCCTGAACGCAGAAAATTTGTAGTCATCATGAATATTTAAAAATTGAAATTTATGCTTTTATGGGGCAGCTGCTCATTTATCATGTCACGAATCAAGTACGATGATACACCAATCTGGTGGACTGTACTTTAATGGATGATGATGAATCCAAAAGTCTAAACTTATCTTAAGTTAAAATTCTACACGTTCTTAAACTTTAAATGGATTTTCCTCAATCAGTAGAGGGGCTAGTCCAAAAATTGGGATTGTCCCAGAAAACAAGGATATCCTCATAAACCAAGACAAATCATATCTTGATAAATTGAGATTGTCCTTATGGGGATAGTTTTTTCCAACTTACCACTGCGAGACATAGACGGTAATTACAGGGAATTCAGAGTGCTAAATATAGATTCAGTGACCTCAATTCCCCCCATCAGTTCACCGTCCATTTTTCACGACTTGCCGTCTTCCAATAATCTTGTTATGAAACCTGATATGTTTTTGACTAGTGCACTTGATTGGTGTCGGAACTTGACAGAAGAGTGAACTTTCCTAGATTTCTTGTGTGGGAAATCTTTGAAAACTGAGTCTGAGACAGTCCCTGTAAACTGGGACAATCCCAATTTTCGAACCAGCGCCTTTTTTAATACTGTCGACATGTAATGTTTGGACCTCATTGGTACTAGTAGGAGTGTGTCAACCCTTCATTTTCTATTAATTATTTCTTGCATTTTTACAGCAAACCTTTCATCAGGGTGAACTTCCTCTTAAAATACATATACACACCTAAGCTGATTTCTACCCGGCTAAGGCTAAAATAAGCTTCACCGCCGGCAAAGTCTTGCGAAATTAAAAAAGCGCTAGGCGAGCTAGCGGCTGCATAAACGATAAACACATAACTACCAACAAAATTATCAATATGTGGGTCAACGTCACAAGAATATAGATCAGCTTAACAATAATTGGGAGCTAAAATCACTTAAATTCATCGAGTATACAAACACAGTAAAGCAAAGCACATTAATAAAATATCAGTCAGCTTATTAAATGAATCAACTTTTCATCGACACTAAAACTTACGCCTTACGGTAGCCGTAGGATGATGATCAAGAAATAGGCAACAAAGTCAGCGCAGAAACAGAATCGAGGTTAGCAGAAAGAATGATGACGTCAGAGGTATTACGTACTGTACTAGTACTAGTAGTAGTCACTTTTGATGGCTTTTTTTTTACATGTATGCGATGGCCATGTCGGACGTCGGGGGGGGGGGGGGGGGGAGGTGGAACCCAGCACCAGTGTAATTTCACATGGGGCGATTGCAGAAAAAATCCTCCTTTATTATAAGTTATAATATAACGTCTGACACAGTAAAATCGTTATAAATTACCACCTTAATTCTTGTCTCGTAAGCCTCCTCCGATCCGGTCCCTCGATCCCCGGGCCTCGATCCGGCCATGCAATGATGCAGGCCTCTCGATCTCCCCAATTCCTCTCCTCCATGGCATATATAGGCCCATATAGGCCTAGTCGGTCCGCCAAGATACATAATTATATACCTCTCGTTGAGCCAACTTTTTTGGGGGGCCTACGGTAAGGGGTGGCAAGTTGGACGAATAGGGCCGTTCACTTTATCAAAGCCTGAAGATTTTTAAGATTTATGATAGGGTTAACTCATAGTTAAAACTATACTGTAGGCCTAACTAGCATATACCTTCACCTTGACCCCATGGGCCCCATGTCTGCTCTTTATCTTTCGTAAGCCAATTTAAATCTTATACAAGTTGCTTTGGATATGATTGGTTGGGTTGGTTGGTTTGGTTAGTTGGTTGGTTGGTTTGGTTAGTTGGTTGGTTGGTTGGTGGGGTTGGTTGGTTGGTTGGTACGTTGGTTGGTTGGTTGCCGGGGTTGGTTCAGGGTTGGTCGGTTGATCGATTGATTGATTGATTTTGCCTGGTCACCCAAGCAAAGCATTAAAAAAAAGTAGGCTTGGACGTACGGGATATTCCCCCATGAAAGCTCAATGTGAAGCCTGGCAGTGGGATCCAACCGACATGTATGGAATTTAGGGATAGAATTGTCATGATAAATGTTTACTATACACAATAATATATATCAGGGGCTACTACTAGTAAATATATATATACATATTATGTTATTATCATTATTATTAATGTTATCATTGTTATTATCATTGTTCATAATATAAATCATATATTAGTAGTAGTACTACTAGTAGTAGTAATAGTAATTAGCATCAATATTAAAGGTCAAGTCCACTACAGAAAAATGTTGCTTTGTATAAAAATAGAAAAATCAAACTAGCATAAGGCTGAAAATTTCATCAAAATCGGATGTAAAATAAGAGAGTTGTGACATTTTTTTCCTCAGTATTTTTCACAAAACAGTGATATGCACAACTCAGTGACATGCAAATGAGACAGTCCATGATGTCCCTCACTCACTTTTTCTTTTGTTTTTATTATTTGAATTATACAATATTAATTTCATTTTTTACAGATTTAACAATAATTAAAGACCAACTTGACTGAACCATAAATTATTAACCAATGCTAATTCCACATGTTCAGGGAGTCATCAGTCGTTGTTTCACTTGACAATGAGGAGAAAATTAGAATATTTTATATTTCATATGATACAAAAGAAATAGTGAGTGGATGACGTCATCAGTCTCCTCATTTGCATACCAACCAGGATGCATACTATTTTGTGAAATTCAGCGAAACTTTAAAATGTCATAACTTTTTTTTTTCACAACAGATTTCATTTTCAGTGTACAGTTATGCTTGTTGGACTATTATTTCTTTAATCGCTAGAGGGTGGGTATTCAATGAATACCCTCTAGCGATTATTTCAATCCGCAATAATGAACCTATTTAGTATTATTACATCTTTATTCAAATAACATTTTGTTGGGATGGACTTGTCTTTTAATATTGTTATTATCATCATTATCATCATCATTGTCATCACCATCATCATCATCATCGTCATCATCATCATCATCATCTTCTTATTTATTGTTATCCCTTGTTATTATAAATTTCTTTTCTTTCTAAAGCACCTCTTCCTTTCCCTTCTCCATTTTTCTTCATGGGGGAGGCCTCCTCGGCCCTCATGGATCGATGGATCCGCATCTGGAATATACTCCCACGCGGGCCCCACCCTAGCCCTTTCACGGATTTATAATGCCTGTGTATTTTCTTGACACTGTCACTGCACTGATTAGTGGTCACACCATACCAAACTAAATGTGTATGCCACTCTCGCTGAGGGCGCAATACGATCCTCGCAAAAATCGTACCAATAATAAAATTGATGATCGAAAAGAAATGTGGGATACAGAGGAGTGAAGGGACGGAGGTACGAGAGATCCCGAAAAGGTCTTCAATATGGAAGAAAAGAAGCAATCTCATCTTTATATAGCTACAAAATTAGACCCCCGAGATGATCTCGAAGAGGTATGGAAGTCTTGGTCCTATGAACCTTCGTTGTTTTAGAAAAATAAGATATTAAAGTGTGTTTGTCAACGCTGTATTTTGCGATTCAATACGTACGGTACGCAGTACACTGCACTCCATTGACCAACTGCATTATAATGCACGTATTTAGTTATATGTGTGTTGCTGTGAAAGCCCTCGAGTACACACTCGGGCGAGGAATATGTGTGTGTGTATGTTGTGTGTAGTGCAAATTTGCAACTAGACTAGCATCCAGACCTCACTCAGGTTGAAGTTTTAAGATTTATGTGACAACATCGACTCTAGTCTAGTGTTTTATGATTTTTTTCTTTAATGATAGTGATAGTGTATACATTTAAATTGAAACTTTAAAGAAAATATCTGTTCATGGTTATTTATGAATGATATTACTTTATTTAGCCTGCCCTAGAATAAAAAAGTTTGGCTGGTATGGTACTCGACTCCTCGAGGTCTACATCTAATCTAGTCCTTGGTGAAGTTAACCAGTTACCGTGTTTTTCGACTAATTTTTGAAGATGGATGGTGTGGATATGCCCCTGCCCTTTTTGTAGTAGTCATGACATGGCCCATTAAAAAAAATTATAATGGGTATATATTTCAATTCTTCCTACCCTTGCTTCATGCTTTGGACTAAAGTCAATTTCATTATTCACATAAAAGTCAGACATAATTAATCACACTTGAAATTTAAGATAATATAAATGATTCTAAACGACAAATGAAAGGATGATTTCTGTTTTATAGCAGTCGACCTAAACATGGTGCAGATCAGGAAGGGGAGGGCATGAATAGTAATGGAGGGGGCTTTAGGGGCTCTGAACCCCCCCAAAAAAAAAAATTAAAATAAAAAAAATAAATGAAAATAAATAAAAAATAAAATAAGATAAATTTAAAGAAACATTAAAACAAAAAAATGATTTTTTTGTGTGAAATGATGAAAAAAAGAAAGAAAACAACTAAATACAGAGGGAGAAAAGATATGACTCGCCCTTAGTTTGAATGCCCTAAATTTCTTTAAAATTTTGCCATGCTGTGCCCCCTCCAAATTTCTGGCTCTTAATATTGAAGCTACTTGGCACTGTCATGTTCCCACTTGTTACACAATATTTTGTGTTTTTACTACCCCCTCTTTATAAAGTAAGCATTTGTTGCATATGTATGTAGATAATCTGGGTCCAGTTTCATAAATATTTGTTGTAATAAAATATGAAATGTTTCTATAACAAATTTACTACTGAGCCAATCAGATTGAAGGATTTCAGAAGCAGGCGCGGATCCAGGGGGAGGGGGGGGGCACAGGGGGTACGTGCCCCCCACCCCTTTTGAGAAATTTGTAATGTAGAAATGCCATTAAAACCGAGATGTGCCCCCCTTTTGAAATTGAAGACCTTTTTTTTTCGGATATATCCTTAATTTGTGGTTGAAAACCTTTTATTTATTTATTATTTTTTTGCTTGTCAAAATTTCCCTAAAAATTTTTGCCCCCCCCCCCCTTTGGAAAATCCAGGATTTGCCCCTGAGGAGTAACTGTTATTGCAATGTGTTATTATAACATGTTTTATGAAACGTATCTCTAGCACAAATTGGCAGATGGGCTTCAGGAGCAGCATCTGTCAATTGATAGAGGTACATTCTACATAGAATTTTGAAGTATGTCATTATGATTATTAGTGCAAATTTTGTTTTATACAAAATACATTATTACTTGGTAAATCAATGTTTTTTCTAATGAATGTTGAGCTACTTGGTAGAGCTATATGAGGTAACCAAAAATTATTTGTGTTAATTATTGCATTATTTTTTTTGGGGGGGGAAATGTTTTTATTTTTCAACTGATTTTGATATATTTTTTTTTCCAGTTAATCTTGTAGAACTGCATGAGAACCTTTTAAACAGAATTTTGTGACCAATAAGTTATTTTTATGCCAAATATATTTGAAAGTTGCACAAAATTCATCCCCTTCATTTGTCAAACCTTTTTGGGTCCCCCCCCCCCGCCATATTTTATTGCTTTAGGAGGTCAATGCCTTATTATAGTGTAGGTCTACTACTCACTTTGCAGGAATGTGAATGAGCACAACAATGTTGGTATGCTACCAGGCAAAACAAATTATTTTCTTTTTGGGGGGAGCTACTTTTCACAAATTACTGCCTGAATTTGTTACATTTAGATTTATTCATTTTCCGTTCACAATGCACAACAAAATAAAACAATACACAGTCAAATTTAAAGTACAACATCAATCGAAGTAAGGTATAAACAATGAGAACTAATGCAAACTAAAGTAACTTTGACTATAATAACTACCGTATATGAAACAGAACGGAGGGGCTTGCCAAGAAAAGCGGAGCTTGTATGGGAGGCAAGCCCCCGTTGGATAAGCACTTAATAAGCAGTAAAATTGTTGAAAGAATGGGGAGTTTTGGGGGCTCTCTTACATTTCCATGGTTCTTTTTCAGAGCATTTTAGGGAAAAACTGCTCTGAGACTGTAATATTTTACTGGTTGTTGCATTTAACTTTGTTTCTTAAAGATAAATTCCAGTTTTGGTAACGATCTCAAAATGACTTTTTACAGAATCTAATATAATGACCACCCAAGTGTCTGTTTGTATGAATAAAAAATATGTGCCAAAGGATTCTGGGAGAAATTGTGTAATTGCTGAGAAATAAGCAAAATAAGCGCGGATTCGGTCACTTCCGTCGGGTCTTTATTCCAGCAATAATAATACACTGTCCCACGTGTGCCTATCTGTGTTGGTGATCTTCAGTGTGAACGTTTTTCAGTGTAGATAAAGATTTCACAAAGTTAAGTTTATGTAACTGTACCAGATCTAGATCCTCGATGATATACTGACAATTAAGCCTGGTTTTACAGACTTTCTCATGAAATCAGTGTTTACTGCAACTACTGACATTTCTCTTTAATTTTCAGAGAATGGAACGTGGCCATGATGTTATATCCAAGGCAACAGCAGGACTTTCTCCTAAGGAGACCCATGATGCTCTTACAGCGATGGTAATTCAATGAAATACTTTAATGCATGTTGATGGAAATAGTAAAGTCAAAGTTATTCAAGAGCAATATTTTTTTCAAAATCCAAACTTGGTTTATTATGAATTTATTGTGAAAGCAGGATGAAAGAAAACATGATGAAAAACTTATAGGTGTTTGAATAACAACATCATTGATAGATGCAAATTACAAGTAACAATTTTATGACATGTATTTGGGCCAACTCTCAATCTGTACACTCCCAATAAAAATACAACAATATTCAGATTATATCAAAATGGTAAACTACTCAGAGTCAATGTGCAAATTAGAATAAAAGAGGAAGTCTATGGATACTTTTTTGTCTGTTTTATTACCATTATAGATCATTCCATTCCAGATTACACAATATGAAAATTTAAAGTGACATCAAGTTGGTTTAATAAAAAGAAGAGAAATGAAAGAAATGTAGTGAAATTTTTGGCAAAAATCACAAAATCTTATAAGGTCATAACCCTGTTCTTTAATGGATATTGGTCAAATCTTTATAAATTAAAGGTTTCTATTATTTGTATGCTTTCGTAAAACAACCTGATAACAGCATGGACTTTTTGTACAGTTTACAGTGCTGCTATGCTATAAAATGAATATGATTTTTATGTGTGTGAATTTGAATATACTTCTTCCTATTTTTTTATGAACAGGTTAGCAAAGGAAGCCAACAACATGAAGAAGTGACTTTAGGTCTTATGTACACAATTTTTACTCAAACATCAGCTGCTCAGAAAGTAAGTTCAACATTTTTCCTTTCTATTTCTATGTTTCAATCTCATTTTTATTATATTTTTAGAATTTGTATGTGTGTGTGTGTTTTAATATTCTACCATTTGATAAACAAGACATATCTCATGCATGTTCCTGCATGTGTATTCATATTTTTGCAGATAAAAATGAAGCACAGAGTGTGCACTACTTATCCAATGTATTACATATTTGAAAATTTGTGAGACATCATTATAAGGAATTGCAAACAGTTCCTTTGATACTATTTTGTGAGAGTATTCCCAAACTTATATTTGAAGTTGAATTTGATTTTTTTCCCACTTTTACAACAAACAGGAGAAGTATATAATGCAAGACAGCAATAATTAGATTGACTTGGTATTTTACATGAAATATGGGATGTAATGAAAATGAGGAGCCTTAATAAAAAAAACAAAGTTTGAAGAAAATTAGGGTCCCATTGGGAGAATAAAATGATATCAGTGAGTAATAGGATATGAATTTGAATCATTTATGCCCTGTTCCATCTAATCAGCTGCATCATTGCAGAGTGACAGATATTCTTTAACAGCTTGGAGCTTGGGATAAAAATGCCTAGCTAGATTCATCTCCTTACACTTAAAGTTCCCTGGTCTAATTTTTTCTTTTTCTTTAGGTTTACAGAGATTTACAATTGGTCACGAGAGATGGCATGGGTATCGTGTGGAGAATACTGAATCATGAAGAAAATTAGGGTCCCATTGGGAGAATAAAATGATATCAGTGAGTAATAGGATATGAATTTGAATCATTTATGCCCTGTTCCATCTAATCAGCTGCATCATTGCAGAGTGACAGATATTCTTTAACAGCTTGGAGCTTGGGATAAAAATGCCTAGCTAGATTCATCTCCTTACACTTAAAGTTCCCTGGTCTAATTTTGATTTTTTTTTCTTTAGGTTTACAGAGATTTACAGTTGGTCACGAGAGATGGCATGGGTATCGTGTGGAGAATACTGAATCAAATTATTATTGAGAGATACACAAAGTTGCTTGAAAATGTCAGAACACAGGTGAGTTGCTTACTTAATTATCATAATAAATTTATAGTTGGTGCATACTGGTAGGTGTAACTTCTGTATTCCTTAGCATCAGCAAATAGTTTTGCTGGACCAGTGACATACTATTCATGCTGTATATGTATTTTAGTAATAAATATTTGGAATTGATGGTCTTATGCTTTATTTGAACCACCTCCTAATTGCAGAAAGAGCGGGTATTTTTCTTGTGAGTGATTCATTTGAAAGTTGTAGTAGTATTATTTTGTATAATGATTACTATTATTAATACTAATATACATTTCATGTGTAATAAAAGGGGTACCCAGGCTGGAAGTATTTGTATCTTAAAAAGACTTAAGTTTACTGTGCAAAACACTGAAAATTTCATCAAAATCTGATAACAAATAACCAAGATATTTAATTTTCTAAGTGTAGCAATATTTGTTGACAAAAGTTAAATGCACCCCATAATGAATATGCAATAGATGGACTAATGATGTCATGCCCCTATTTTCCTGTTTCTTGTGTTATTAAGTGGCATCATAATTATTTCACATTTTCATACATGAATGCCTTCCTTGTTACAAAATAAGTTGCAGCAGTAATTATCTTACAAATTAAATGAAAAGTGGATCTATTTTTTTTTTCATTTTTGGAGGACAAAAAAATTGAATGAATATAATTAAGTATAATAAGATACATCAGTTTGCAAAGAACATTACATTTTCATGAAGACATATACCTGTAACTGTTGCGCAGAAAAAATGCATAATTTCAAAATGGCATTGGTTTGTTATTCATCTTCTGATTTAATGAAATTTTTGTTTGTCTGATTTAAATCATATTATTTTCACCCTAGAGCATCCCTTAAGAGAAAAAGGTTGTTTGCTTATTGAGTTGTCAATACTGGTAATTGAGGCTCAGAGTGTGCATATCCTTATCCTGAATGCAGACTTTATATGATTGATAAGAAATGCAAATGAATGCTCAGATTGAATTATGAAGGAGATGTGAATTTTTAATGAATGCATATATTGTTCTTTGCAGGTTGTGTGGTTAGCTCGTGAGCTTGTTAAAGGTTCTGTGGTGAATGCAGATCAAGTGATTTCATCATTAATCAAGCAAATAGCAGGTAAGCATTCATCATAACATTCCCAACTCTTTTCTCAACAAGGTATTGCACACCGCTCCATCCTTTTTATTTGCACATCACCATTTTAGTGTAAATGATAGCCATCATCCCCATTTAGCTTCATGGTATCTACAAGGCAAAATATAGCTGATTTTGATGAGCTATAATGCAGAACAAAATACCGATAACTCTAAGTCGCCCTTCCATAAGTTAGATAATCACCTAAGTTGAAGCAATGTTTCTTTAGACCCGATTATTACAAATATATGTTATATACCGCTTTTAAGTTGAATTTCTCTTTAAGCTGAACAGATTTCTGTGACCCCAAAAGATTTGACCTAGGCAGAGTTACCTGTACTTTTTCCTGCAGAATTTTGTTTTTTACAATAATGTTTCAGTCTGTTTCCAAGGTATCATAGACCAACAGAGTTATGCCTGTACTTTCCATAGATATTGATTTCATTTTAATCCTTTTTTTTTTAAATTTCATTTAATATGTGTTCAGATATATGTAATTGAAATGGGCATAAATATAGCAGGTAAAAGTAACATATTAGTAAAGGTAACATATTAATTACAATCGGTTTGACTTACTCCCTTCCAGATTTCAGCCATTATCAACGCACAATTTGTACAGCTATTGAGACATCTGTTGTTTTTCTTCTTTTTGCAAATGAAATTACTTTAATATCTAATTGTTAACTTTTTGATAACTGTTATCATTTTCCTGCCATTGCATTGATATTCATTCCAAATTTTGGTGAAAACTTTTTTGAAATCATTGCAGTTTTTGAAAAAGTATCTAGAAATTTACTCATTCTTCATTTTCTTACATATTTCAGTTTTTATACAAATATCTTACTGTTTTTATGACTGAATATTCTCCAGAATTCAATTTTGATAAATTTAAATGAGATTCAAGTGGCTTAGGATGTGGAAGGAAGAAAGATTTTTTTTTTGCAAATTTGTGAAATCTGTGAGTTATTTCTAGCATCTGTTCATGGAGCTTGTTTGATCTTTATAAACTTGGTACCAAAAGATGTGCAAGGCTTAATAAAAACTTGCTTAATGGGTAATAGCATGTGGCAAAGTCTTTCGCTGCAGTCTTGATTTTTGGAACAAAGGAGCTTTTACCCCCCCCCCCCCTCCCCCACACATATACACACAGATTAGTTGGTTTTGTTTCAAAGGAGAATCCAGCCTCAAAATTCTATTTGACCTATGTTTGATTTTGCAGTCATATAACTACAGGATTTATATGAACACCTTTTCTTGAATGATTATTCCATTTGAATAGGGGGAGATGTATCACCAAAGAACATGTGGCTAGCTGAGTCCATGCTGGATATTTTTACTGAAAATAGGTAAGATTAATTTCTCAGCTTCTTTGAATGTAGGTGAATCTCTGCCCTATACTGTGCTATGTATTTAAAACTACTATGTTGAATGCAAGGCTAGTACAATATTTTATTGAATCATTGCCAATTTGGAAATGTTTCTGATGACGCTTTTATTATGTGTGTTTTTTTTTCTTCTTGCAATAACGTTTCAGTCTACTTCCAATATGTTATGAACCAGTGAAGTATATGCCTCTACTTTCCATAGGTTTTTGTTTTATTTTTATAGATTAAATACAACTTTTTAATGCGATTATAGTTCCTTGTATTTAAATGATAGACATCAATATATTGCCATCTATCTAGAATTGATTTATTCATAGATGCAGTATTACTGTATACCTTTGAATATTACAAAGCGATCTTTATTTTTATGACAGGTCATGGCTTGACAAACATCCCACCCTGCTGGCCATGGTACTTTACACATACCTAAGAATAATTGAAGACCATAGCAGTACATCATGGACACATCTCAGAGATCGGGAAGTAGAGTTCTGTGTACAGCTTATTCGGACAAAGGTTTGTACTCTCAGGCCCATAATTTGAAGTCAGGTTTAATTTAAACTCTGGTTTAAAGTTTGGGTTTAACTATGGACAGCCAATAGTGGCATAAATCTCTAACAGTGTTATTTCATTGTATCAGCTCTTTTCCGCTCATATCATTTAAAACAGTTTTGGAAGAATAAATAAAATATCTTTATTCACCATTCACAATTTCAGAAAGAGTACAGTAAACATAAGAAGCAAACATGTACGGAAAATGTTGACATTTTTGGCTTTCCATAATTTTATCACAGAGTTAGACCATGGTCTAAGTTCAGAATACGGGCCTTAGTCTTTATAAACAGAGAAAAGAGTAGATGAGGGTTAATTTCTGTTGTCACACCAAACGTTTTTACCTAGCCATAATGTTTTCTCATTATTCTGTCACCTGTTATTAGATGTGAATTGAATCCTAAACACAACATGTTCAATATTTTCCTTTATTTTGGTATAAACAGTTGTATTGGATGGAAAGATCAGAGGGGGATTCCTTTATTTTAAATGGTCATTTAACTGATGCCAACATTGACTCATCCAAGAAGAGAGTAAATTAAAATGTATATAGAATAAATCCTGTCATTTGGACTTGCAAATTAATAAAGAATGGTTTTCACATCTGACCCTGGATGCTTCTAATTTGGTGGTGGGAAATATTGTCAGTGATGCACCACTAACGTGATTGGTGAGACAAATCGAGGGACTACGGAGGTGAAGTCCAACCGAGGTTGTATCACACTCCTCTCCCTTTGTTGTGAGTGTGATTCTCCATGCTTACATAGACAGCCTCAATGACTCCACTCTTTCAATCCAACAAAGATTCTGTGGCCCATATCCTGAACTGAAGTTGATTAAAACTCTGGTCTAAAGTTGTGGTCTAACTATGGCTTACCAATTTTGACACCAATCCCTTACAGCACAAGTTTGGTGTATCAGCTCAATTGACTGGAAATAGGAACTAGAATTGTTATATTCACTGTTAATATCATGAGGAAAGAGAAAAATAAACACAAGACACAAGCATTTTGAATTAACTTTTAAACATTTTGGCTTCCCATATTCTTAGCACATGGTCTAACTCTGTGCTAGACCATAGTCTACATGTAAGTTAAACCAGACAGGAGGAAATGGGCCAGTGTCCTGTATGAGCACATCCCTATCTTAAAACAGGCCTCTACAAAAAAAATTTTCGTCACTTGCCCTGTTGGGCAAGTGATGAAAAAATTTGCTTGCCCAATAGAAAAAACTGCTTGCCCAATTTTTTAAATAATTTTTTCATTATGACGGCACTACTCTTATTTTGATTAAGGTATACAAAATAACAATTGAGAATCATGTCCAGTATAAAAGAACACACATTGAAAAGGATATTTTCAGCAACGTAGGCCCGAGTCTTTACGTTTATTTTGGAGAAAAAAAATCGATATTTTATGGGTATTTATGGTTTTAAAAAACCCTTCAACAAAAGTTGCTAAAGTTTCATATTTTGCATCTGCGTAACATATTTCCTTAGAATTGCTTTCATTTACCGTAGTTGGAAACTATAAAGAAAGCCAGTGAAAAATCTTCAGCTCTTTATTGACTCAGAAAAAATTATTTTATCATCAAAAGTGGAGTGGCTAAAATGTCACATTTTGCATCTTTAAATCCATGAAATGGTCATTTATTTTCCATATTTCCTTGATTTGAAAAAAAATTAGTTGGAAACTATCAAGTCTTTTCTTCATCATTTAATGATGTTTTATTCGGTCAATAATTTTATCTACATGTTTTCACATGCTACTTTTTTTCTATTTTGAGGAATACCTGTTCACGTATGATTTTTAAGTAATTTTTTCACTATGCTTAGAATCTTGGGTGTGTGTGTGTGTGTGTGTGCGTGTGTGTGTGTGTGGGTGTGAGTTGAACTTTGATATAAATGAATTCAATATCTAATTTCTACTTCGCCTATTCCAGTACAATAACCTGTACTCGGCCATGTAATAAAGGCCCACATACCCTAACTTTTCCTGAAGTTGTTTGAAAACGCAGACTTCTACGAAAATTGCATTTCTCTATGGGGGAGTCTAAATTTGGTGAAAATGTATTCACTAATAACTTAAATATACACGACAATGAAGAAATCATCAAACTTTATTGGAAGTTTTGAATAATATACCCGAAATGTAAACTCTGTCTGAAACAGAAAATCACCATCATTGAGGCCTTTACTGAGCGAATTGTCCCCCAGAGCTCTGGCAGAGAGACAGAGCTCAGACTGGCTAGCTAGTATGCGCACGTGTGTGAGCCTCCCGCCGGCCTTGTAAAATAGATGGAGCTTTGTTTGATGATTTATTGTCTGATATTTACCTCATCCCCTAAAAAAGGGAAACAGATGAATTTTAAGTCATAATTAACAAATACGGCAAGTTATTTTGGATGTTAATAGGCCGTTTTGAAAAGCAAAGCCGAATGACATGACAACTCACCAATGCGAGACTCTGTGATTTATTTCCTGTGTAATTCTAATTATTTTATCACAGAATTGTGATATCGGAAGGGGGAAAATGTGCATTAGAAATTGCACATGGTGGTAGTCATAATGGACCCCTATACTACATTCAACTGTTTCCCGGCCATTTCGTTGCCGATTTTTTTCATACCTGGTTCCATGTATGGAAATACGTGGTACAGAAAAAATAACGCAATTTCGGAATTTGAAACTGCGCTACTCGCTATTTTTTAAGGCTTATTCATGATTTTGAGTGTGGATTTTGGATGATTTATGGAAAAACGAGGTACTGTACAGAAAAAAAAGACGCAACAACCACTTGCCCGATCGGGCAATTGACTTTGAGAGGTGCTTGCCCGCACGTCATTTTCACTTGCCCCGGGCAAGCGGGTTTGTCGCGCCCTGCTTAAAAGTTATGTTTACTAGTCATTACAGAGTACAAGTAACATCTTTTTTTCTTTCTTGTTTTGCTTGTATAGTTCACTGAATGTTGTAGAATAGGAAGAGATCTGATCAGATTGCTTCAGAATGTTGCAAGGATACCAGAGTTTGATAGACTATGGAAAGACATGCTGAACAGACCGCAGACACTCAATGCGCAGTTCACAGGTTAGTCCTTTCATCAAGGTTTTGAACTAAACTTGATATTAAATCATCTTGCATACATGTATCTTTGTATGCCCTGTATTACATTCATTCAATAGTTACTGCAGAGCTGCCAAGTAGTACGGATTTTCAGTATGAGAAGAATACTGATGGTTTCATGCAAAATACTGATTTCTCAAATTTCAGTTTTATGTGTTGTCCTATGGTATTTCTTTGAAAATACTGATTTCCTTGTGAAAATACTGATTTTCAGCTGTAAAAATACTGAAATGCTCTTGTTCAGGTTGGCAGCTGTTATTGCTTCTCAAATTATTTTTTTATATGTATTTAGATATAATGAAGTTTTACAATGAATACAGTATTGGTATATAGTACTTTTTTGTGAAAAAAATATTGATGTCAAGATTATATCGATAATAGCAAGATGGAAAATGTGTACTGTGATAGCTTATTTGGTAGAGCAGTTGTCTCGCAATCTGGTAACCCAGGTTCGATTCCCAGTTGGCATACAAGTGCCCTTTCATAAGGCTTTTATTATCATTACCAGATCCCTCAGAGAAGATATTAAGCCTTCAATCCTTTGGTTGCATGTTTACATGCACTTCTTCTTTCTTAGCAGTTAAACATATTATCCCCACCATCACCACATTTCATCGTTTGAAGTTACTTAAGTTTGTGATCTAGTCATGGAATGTTGATGTATGTTGAAGATGTCATAGAATTGAATAAATAGTGTCAATATTAATGCATCTTTTCCTAATCTTTCATTCTCAGGCATCATGCAACTTCTGAACCAGAGGACTCCAAACAAATTTCTTGCCTGTAGACTTACACCTGACATGGAAAAGAAAATCTTATTTCTGACATCAAAGGTAAGCAAATTTACATTTGTCTTTTTTTTATTACTATTCAGTTTTTTTTCACTATTCATTTTTTTTCACTTAAAGGATGCAAATGTCAAATTCCAATTCCAGTTAAAATCATAGAATAGTCAACCTGTTTTATGTCTGACACAGTTTTTCTCCATTCTTATTTTACTTTATGTACTGCTCAAGTAATGATGATTTAAGAACAATATAACCCTTCATATGAACCTGAAAACAGAGACAAATCACTTAAGGAAAAGCCCTTATATAGGGGGCGGATGGGGGAGGGAATGCGTATTGTATGGAATTTCTTATTTATTTTCCATTGAACTTCTCATCTTTTATTTCTTTTAGGTTCGGTTTGGAAATCAAAAGAGATACCAAGATTGGTTCCAAAGACAGGTTAGTCATGAAGTTTGTTGTTTTTCTTCTATTATTTTGTTATTTATAATGAAATGTTTAAATTAAAATGGTTCCTTATATTCTTTTTATTAGCAAGCTCTACATGACTTGTATATTTTGTATCATATTTGATGATGTGATATTTTAGCAGTACAAAATATAGGAAGAAGGGTAGAAGACTATACAAACATGTATGAGTTAACTGGTGTGACTTCTTTTCACTTTTGCTGAACATTCTTGGATCACTAGAGAGCCCTTTTATAGGTCACAAGTACCATACCATCCTTCATTTATTTAAATCTACAAACACTTCACTCTTAAAATGAATGCTTTACATGTGTAAAAATCATACAGTATAAATACATTAGATTACAGCAAACCAGAATCTAGATAAAAATAATTGCCAATTTAACCCTAATTCTCCCGGGGGGGGGGGGGCCATAATGGCCCCCCCTCAACAATTTTCGCGATATATCTGCTGCGCGAAATTTTTTCACCTCGCAGCTCACTGACTTTTTACATTCAAGTCTCGCGCAAATTTTGAGACCAAATTTGTGACGCGCGGTTACGACATTACGCAACATTGTGCAAGTGCATGTCAGACCCAAAATTGCTCATAAACGTGATTTCATGTACAAATCCAATGCAAATTGCGTATTTAGCCAAAATTCATAAATGTTTCATTATTTCTACTTTTACTGATTAAACTTAATTAATTTTGCCTTGTTTATGATCAGAATTATGTCTGGAACAATTTCCATTGAAAAAACAATAAAAAAAAAGTAAAAAAACTAAGAAATACATAAGAAATTCATAAAACAATAAAATACATAAGAAATTTATTTCCAAACCAAAGTTTTTTTGAATTACGATTGTTAAGAATGCTACAAAGAAAATTTTTACCAAAAATTAGCATTCTAGGAGCTTTATTTAGTGAATTAGAGCAAAAAGTATGATTTATGCATAAATTAGCATAATTAATTCATATAAAATAAAATCTCATTATTTTGGAAAATTTTACCATACAGCCTTGTAGATTACATCGCACACTACCAGCGTGCAAATTTTTGCGTCGCTCGCACGATCGGCGGCCGAGATCTTAAGGGGGGCCATAATGGCCCCCCCGGGAATGACAAGAATAAAAATACCCCGGGAGATTTAGGGTTAATAAATGATGTAATCTCAATAGTGTCTCCATTTTGGTTTTCTTGAATAGTACCTGCAGACGCCAGAGAGCCAGTCACTGCGGATTGATCTGATCCGTTATATCTGCTGCTGTATTCATCCATCCAATGAGGTGCTCTGTTCTGATGTCATACAGAGATGGGCTGTGATTGGCTGGCTTCTTACCACATGCACTGTGAGTGGGCAATTTCTCTGAAGCCAGTTTAGTACAGAATTAGTATTAAGAGATTCAGGATATAGGCTCATTATAAATTCAAGATTTATTAATTAAATGATTGATTGTAAAAAGCAACAGCATGCATTAGACTTATTTGATGGTTATTTGATGGTTATTTAATTAATGGTTAGCATCGGAGGAGTCAAGGTCAGAGCCGTTATATTTCTTTGAAATAATTATCACTTAAATTGAAGAGATATACTGAAAAAAGGGGGAAAAAGAAAATTCAAAGAAAATATTTTACAGTTGTGGGAAAAGCTTAGAAATATCATTGGCTTTCTAAAACAGATTTTCAAGAGTAACGATGATTCACTGTAAAGGTTTTCTTTTCAAATTCCTTTGTATTTTCATGGCATAAATTGTCTGGCTGACCAATTTGTGTTTTGATGTGCATTGAATGTGATACTCATGCAGAATTTTATCATTTATCATCAATTAGGCCTGTGAATTGTAAATAATATTTCCCAAACGTTTTAGAGAGTTTCTTCTACAAATCAAACTACTGACCCGACCCCTGTTGGATGAAATTTACTATTATGGTAACTTTGACATCCAGGCTTAACTTGGATTGAATCCTTGATTTTGATTGGCTTTTGAGCATTGTTTCCATGGTAGTTACCATTGGAAGCCAAAGTTACCCTAATAGTAATTTTTATGCAACAGGACCCTGAACTAAATTTCATGTGTACTATACTGAGAAGTTCTTTGAGTTCTCTTATATTCTGAATAACCTTGCATTTTTTAATTATTTTTCAGTCTAATATTGCTGCATCTTGTGTCAAACTAGCTCTCTTCTACGACTGGTTGTTCTTCAGTTCTAGTAGAGGAAACATTATGGACATAGGTGAGATACTCAGAAAAAAATGTCATTTGTGCTGACAATCTGAAAATGAGTTTGAACAGGGGACTATTTCATAAAACTTGTTATAATAACAAATTTTCAAAAACAATTTAAAGCTGCTGGAATTACTCAATATGGTTGGCTGATGGTAAATTTGTAGGAATTATGCATTTTTTTATAAGAAGAAGTCTTATAAAATGGGACTCAAAATTCAATGAAATGACATCCAAATAGTTTGTATGTATGATTAAGAAATATGTGCCAATTGATTATGGCAGATAATGTTTAATTGCTGGGGAATTAGCATAATAAGCATGGCATTCTTATTATGTTGACAGCCTTATTCCAAGCAATGATAATACATGGTCCCACATGTGCTTATCTGTGTTGGCGCTCTTCAGTGTGCTTGCTTTCCCGCATAGATTTCATGATTTCACAATGTACTAGTTTATGTAAATATGCTAGATATCGAGCTAAGATGATATGATGACAATTGACTTTGCTTTTAAAAAACTTTCTCATGACATCATTTTAGCTGCGACCATTACAAAGGAAGAATTGTAAGTAAAGCCCACCCGGGTGATTTGAGGATAGTCAAAATGACATGGAAGAAGCAAGTGGAGGAGAATAGATACATTGGGTCGAGGATGGGGGATGAAATGAATCGTGCAAAGTGGAGCTAGCAGTAAGAGGGAGATGAATCTGGCCACTTCTGCTCCATAGGGACAAAAAACAGGACATGCACTACTTCTTACTACATGTTATCCTATTTTCATTCATTTCAGAGCCTGCAATACTGGTGATGCACCATTCATTGCGCACACATCCTGCTATTAGCGTTACATTACTCGATTTCCTCTGCAGAGTAAGTGTAAAGTGAACTTATGTGTAATATTTATCACCTGGGCACTTTTTCATGAAGCTTGTCAGTACTAACAAGTTGTCATTGTCTGAAAGTTACCATAGTAACAGTCATCGACCCGGAGAGCGTTTCATCAACATTTTTTGTCGGACTAGTTGTCAGATCTAATAACTTCCCTTGAATCTGATTGGCCGAGAAGCACTGTTAGTATGGTATTTGTCAATAAAACAGGATTTGTCAGATAAATCGTCTGTCAAATCCTTCATGACACACTCCCCAGTGCTTCTCAGCCAATTACAACCAAGGATTTCACTGAAATTGACAGCATTGTCAAGTCAGTCAGTACTGGCATCTTTGATGAAGTGCCCCCTAAATGTAAAGTATTATTTTTGTGTATGGTCAGGTGTAGTGTTTCATGAAAGAACTTGTCAGATTTTTTTATCCGACAAAGTCTGTTTATCCTACAGTTACCATAGTAACAGTTGATCACATGTGCCTCCCCGCCAATCGAAACCAATGAAAGTTGTCAGATCGGACAACTTGTCCGTTTGCAAATGTTGATGAATGGCTCCTGAAAGAGTTTTTGATTATTAATATGAACCCCATTTGGAATTTCTACTTCAATTTTTGCACGTTACCAGAATGCAAGTTCCGTGAATGTTAGATAACGATTAATACTTAGTGATATAATGATGTGATTATGTAACATAATACCTGATTCTGCTATGAAGAGCAGTGTAATTATGCTTTTTAGATTAAAAAAGTTCAAATAATTATAAGTGTATTGTAGTGAATTCATTTAAATTAGATACAATTGCCCATGTTTTGAGTAATATTTTTTGTTTGTTTGACTTTTACTTGATTGCATTTTTGTATCAATCTAGGCCAGATTATGCATGCTTTCTCCCGCAGTAAAAATATTTCAGATATCTACCTCTATTCTTGTTGTTTTTATATGTTTATTGATGAATTCTAATCTTCAGATAATTCCAAACTTCTACCCTGCTTATGAGAGCCAAGTGAAGCAAGGAGTCATGGGGTCATTGAGATTCATCCTGGAGAAAAGAGTTTTACAGTAAGTATAGTAACACCCTCCCTCTTCCCCCTCCCCTTCATTTTGATTCATGTCAACACACTTGTTCATTTTTTTGTCTCACCTGCGAAGCAGAGTGAGACTATAGGCGCCACTTTTCCGACGGCGGCGGCGGCGTCAACATCAAATCTTAACCTGAGGTTAAGTTTTTGAAATGACATCATAACTTAGAAAGTATATGGACCTAGTTCATGAAACTTGGCCATAAGGTTAATCAAGTATTACTGAACATCCTAACAAAGGTTCATGTCACATGACCAAGGTCAAAGGTCATTTAGGGTCAATGAACTTAGACCATGTTGGAGGAATCAACATTGAAATCTTAACCTGAGGTTAAGTTTTTGAAATGTCATCATAACTTAGAAAATATATGGACCTAGTTCATGAAACTTGGACATAAGGTTAATCAAGTATCACTGAACATCCTGCATGAGTTTCACGTCACATGACCAAGGTCAAAGGTCATTTAGGGTCAATGAACTTTGGCCGAATTGGGGATATCTGTTGAATTCCCATCATAACTTTGAAAGTTTATGGATCTGATTCATGAAACTTGGACATAATAGTAATCAAGCATCACTGAATATTTTGTGCAAGTTTCAGGTCTCATGATTAAGGTCAAAGGTCATTTAGGGTCAATGAACTTTGGCCAAATCGGGGGTATCTGTTGAATTACCATCATAACTTTGAAAGTTTATTAGTCTAGTTCATTAAACTTGGACATATGAGTAATCAAATATCACTGAACATCCTGTGCGCGTTTCAGGTCACATGACCAAGGTCAAAGGTCAATGAACTTTGGCCGAAGTGGGTGTATCAGTTGAATTACCATCAAAACTTTGAAAGTTTATGGATCTGATTCATGAAACTTGTACATAAGAGTAATCAAGTATCACTGAACATCCTGTGCGAGTTTCAGGTCACATGATCAAGGTCAAAGGTCATGTAAGGTCAATGAACTTTGGCCATGTTGGGGTTTTTTGTTGAATAACCATCATATCTCTGTAAGTTTATTGGTCTAGTTCATAAAAAGTGGACATAAGAGTAACCATGTATCACTGAACATCTTGTGCGAGTTAGAGTAGTATTCAAAGTCAGCACTGCTGCTATATTGAACCGCGTGATGCAGGTGAGACGGCCAGAGGCATTCCACTTGTCTTTGTATTGTATTCACAAGCAAAACTGTAATGTGATACTAATATCTACCAATTACTTTTCAACAAATCAGGGTTCTTTGACACAAAGATTAGTAATTGATCGTGCGCTTGAATTTCACAGTTGATTGACATTGCAATCAAGGCAATCAATCGTATAGATATTCTTCTATGATGAATGCTAAGCTTTGTGTTATGTGCCGTGGAGACTAGAATCATTCATTCATATGGCCAGTTGTGTAGATTTTAATATATTGAAATAGATTTGTTAATATAGTGTTTCTTATTGTATGATGCTACTACTTTGGACTATTTTTTTCAATGGATCACTATATTTATAAAAAAATGGACATGGTATTGAGGTCAATCTTTTGTTATTTTAAAAAGAAGCCATGACAAGCAATCTATGTGACTGCTTTGTGTAGATTTCAGTGATGATATTCAAGATTTGTTTTTTGTTATCCTTTTTTTTCAGGTCACTTTCACCATTATTTGACAGCATCAGAACGGACAAAGAGATGAGGGCGATGATCAGGGAAACATTTGCAGAATTTTGTGTAGCAGATGGTAAGCTGTTGACTTAATTGCCTGATTATTCAAAGAATAAAGCAATCGATGCTGGGAAATCTGTAATGGATCTTGTTAATTATCACTCATAGCAGACAGTCTGAGCTGGTAATTTACAAAACCGTATTGCCCTAGATTGGGAAGGGATAGAATATTGTTTGTATGTTGCTCGATCTCTATTCACGTATTGACTTTCCATGCAGAGACGCCGCAAAAAATGCCTTTTTATTTTCGCCGGTCTCACATCCGGACATTTGAGGATGCGTAGAAAGAGATACGCTCCATAATAATGATCTGCGCAGCAACAATATACGTCATGATAAAGATAAGAGGCTCTGGATATGTGTCCCCAGGGACGCAATCTTATAATTACAAGTACGTCATAATGGTAAAGTGCAGAGCATGGCCTCTGATTTAAACATGACAAAGTAGGACCATATTCTCGAAAGAAATGTCTCCATTTTCATGATTTGCTCTAGATATCTGATTTTGATGATAATAAAAATATTGACTGGCTCTTCTTTCGGGGAACATATTATTGCCCTTAAAAGAACCATATTGCCCTCATCTAAAGACTTGGGGGCCAATATGGTTCTTTTGTGGGTAATAATTTTTCATGTTCCCCTCAAGGCCAGACAATATATTGTAATTAGTTTAAACTTCTGCCTTCCATTGTTTATGCTGTCATGCAAGTCCTCAGAAAAAAATACACATTTGACAATTGATTTATGTTTCATGATAAACATTAAAGAATAGTACTAGAAGTATGCTGCAATAACGTATGAATAGTCATCACGTCTGTGGAGTGATAACTCAAATTTAGATGTGACAATGACGATGGTGATGATGATAATTGTTATGATGATGATGATAGTGGTGGTGTTGGTGGTGGTGGTGGTGGTGGTGATGATGATGATGATGATGATGATGAAGCTAAAAACATTGAGAATTTACATGATAACACTGCACTGACATTAACAGTATACCAACCATGTCAAATGTTAAATTCACTTAAAAATGGAAAAATAAGAAGATACAACTTTTTTAATGATTCTCTTTCCTCATCAGCCAAGCCACCTGACAGTCCAATCTCAGAGAGTCCTGTGGAACCAGCATTACCAGTAACAACTAATAACAATTCTGGTAGTCACTTTGATCATAGCCATAGAAGACATAGTAGTGAAGACGCAGCATTTAGTGATGAAGAGAGTGAGGATGATAAAGGTACGTGTCGTACAGCTTTTAACCAAAGTACTTCATCTACGGCGGTTCAGTTCTCCTTGTACTCAGCAATGCCCCTTTAGTCTTTGCATTTGAAAGCCTGAATTCAAACCTGAACAACCTCTTTATTTTCCTTTTTACCCTTTTTACACAGAATTTTCTTAGCCCCGGACTATCGCTAACCCCGTACTACTTTTTTTTCTTTTCACACATGCCAAATTGGTATTGCTAACCCAGGATAAGAAATGCTTGCTTTTTCACACACGAAACTCGCTAACCCCGGACTAGTGGTTTTGGTCGTTCATTCGTAGTACAAGTACTTCACTCGCTCCCTTTTTACACACGCTAATATTTCCTTAACCCCGTACTATAGGTGGGGCTAAATTGCCATTTAGCCCCACCTATAGTACGGGGTTAAGCTTAGCCCACTTTCGTTTTACACTAGCGATCTTAACCCCGTACTATCGCTCTTAGCACCGCAATTGCTGGGATAACCCTGCTTTTTTGCAGGGCCAAATAATCCCGTACTAAAGGTGGGGTTAGCCCACTTTGCAAAAATGCTGTGTAAAAAGAAAGTGGGCTAAGCTTAACCCCGTACTATAGGTGGGGCTAAATGGCAATTTAGCCCCACCTATAGTACGGGGTTAAGGAAATTTTAGCCTGTGTAAAAAGGGTATTTGTTACCTTTTGATTTTTTTTTTTTTTTTTTGTTACAAAATTTGTCTGCCACAAATTAAATAATATAATTATATATTATAAATGAAAAAATAATCACTCATTTATGAATTTTAGCAGAAACAAATTTTGTACATGAAATCACATTCATAAGCAATATTTTGGTCTGACATGCACTTACATAACGTTCTTTAATTTTGTAAACACATAACGGGCGTCACAAATCTTGACTCAAAACTTGCGCAAGACTTGAGTATATAGTCATTGCGCAGCGTGGTAAAAAACTTCCGCCCATAATTATCGCAAAAATTGTTGAGGGGGGCCATAATGCCCCCCCCCCTTGGAGTAATAAGGTGGAAAAGGTTTTACATAAACTGTCCTACATACAGAGGTCCAAGTCCTGATCACATCTTTCTGATGATGGTGTTAAAGGTCGGTCCCAGAAAAATCATATCTGATTAATACACATCTGTAAAACCTCAATTATACACACACACACATGATACAAATTTTCTTAATTGAGCTATCATGGAAGGAATGTGTAAAGATGATTGCTCTGACCCTCCGTTAGGTCAAAGCTGGATAACAACCACTGCTATAAACATTCAGGTTTGAAAATAGACACCAAGCACAAGAAGGCAGTATGCTAACATTCTGAAATGATATTGCTTTGACAGGTGGGCGGATAAACCCTCTTGATGTGTTGTTCAGACCAATCAAGCAAGAAGAAGAGGTTAATTTTGACCACCTTCTAGAAGAGATGGAAGGAGAGATCAAGGAAATGGCTTCATTACTTCATGAGCAAAGGTATACATTCATATAAGCCTGTTCACGGTTGTAAACTGCGCACGAGCATGAAAAAGGTCAATTGAGATAAACCATGAAGGTGGCTTTCAAATTTCACTGACATAGGCATTTGTGATTTGGTGATTATTCAAGTATTCCTTTCAAAATATTCATTTTATCACATCCAAGCTGAAGAGTAATAAATAGAGCCTTCATATTTGACAGTAGCCTAAACAATAGTCAAATGTACCAAGGGCAGACAATAAAACAGATTCCAAACTTTATCCCTGATGTACTATTCTAGTCACCTGGTCAATACGATGCCTTTTTTTCTTAGAATTTGAATACTCTACTGGTAACGCTTATGCAACATCTACATTTGAAAATGATAGTGCTTATCCTAATGAAAAATCACAAAGGTCATTTGAGAAAAGTTGATCATGAGCTAACCGTGAACTGGCTATAAATCATATGTCACTGTTTTGTTTTTGCAACCTCTAGCATTAGTGAGGGATGTAGATTTTGTAGAGGCAACTCTTCCTCATTCCAATATCATGATACCACAGCAATATGTTTGACTCAGGGCGAATCTGATGTATATAAATAAAATGATACATGCTTTGCATCATCTGTCGTAAAGTGTTTTGGAGTCTTAATGCAGTTGTATCAACAGAGTTTTTGTCTCACCTGCGAAGCAGAGTGAGACTATAGGCGCCGCTTTTCCGACGGCGACGGCGGTGGCGGCGGCGCCGGCGGCGTCAACATCAAATCTTAACCTGAGGTTAAGTTTTTGAAATGACGTCATAACTTAGAAAGTATATGGACCTAGTTAATAAAACTTGGCCATAAGGTTATTCAAGTATTACTGAACATCCTATTAGAGTTTCATGTCACATGACCAAGGTCAAAGGTCATTTAGGGTCAATGAACTTAGACCATGTTGCAGGGATCAACATCGAAATCTGAACCTGAGGTTAAGTTTTTGAAATGTCATCATAACTTAGAAAATATATGGACCTAGTTCATGAAACTTGGACATAAGGTTAATCAAGTATAGCTGAACATCCTGCATGAGTTTCACGTCACATGTCCAAGGTCAAAGGTCATTTAGGGTCAATGAACTTTGGCCGAATTGCGGATATCTGTTGAATTCCCATCATAACTTTGAAAGTTTATGGATCTGATTCATGAAACTTGGACATAATAGTAATCAAGCATCACTGAACATTTTGTGCAAGTTTCAGGTCTCATGATTAAGGTCAAAGGTCATTTAGGGTCAATGAACTTTGGCCGAATTGGGGTATCTGTTGAATTACCATCATAACTTTGAAAGTTTATTGGTCTAGTTCATTAAACTTGGATATTATAGTAATCAAGTATCTCTGAACATCCTGTGCGCATTTCAGGTCACATGACCAAGGTCAAAGGTCAATGAACTTTGGCCGAACTGGGTGTATCTGTTGAATTACCATCATAACTTTGAAAGTTTATGGATCTGATTCATGAAACTTGTACATAAGAGTAATCAAGTATCACTGAACATCCTGTGCGAGTTTCAGGTCACATGATCAAGGTCACAGGTCATGTAAGGTCAATGAACTTTGGCCATGTTGGGGTTTTTTGTTGAATAACCATCATATCTCTGTAAGTTTATTGGTCTAGTTCATAAAAAGTGGACATAAGAGTAACCATGTATCACTGAACATCTTGTGGGAGTTAGAGTAGTATTCAAAGTCAGCACTGCTGCTATATTGAACCGCGTGGTGCAGGTGAGACGGCCAGAGGCATTCCACTTGTTTTATAATTGTTTGCAAGTCAAAGCTTATAATCCTTAACTTTAGACATAATATCTGGAATGGAGTTATAAAGATTAATAATGAAAATATTGCATGATTTACAATTTATGCATTGCTATACGGCAGGACTACAATTTAATACTTGTCCACCTGAAGAGTTTCTGAGAGGGTGTCTGTAATTCACTTTTTTTTTAAATTAAATATAAGTGGACAGTTATCAGATTTAAATCTAAAGAAGACGGTATTGTTCAACTTACAAATGTCACTTTTGGAAGTTTTTATAATAATAATAATAATATAGGTATATTTACCCAGGGTAGCCACTTCATTATCGAAAACTGTTCTACCAGCGGGCCCTGCTATTATTATTACCCCGGCTTTAGCTGAGCTGCCTAGGCGCTCAAGCATTCAAGGAATTTCTTCCTACCGGGTACCCAGTTACCTCACATGGATTGAGTGCAGCACAATATAGATGAGTTTCTTGCTGAAGGAAATTGCGCCATGGCTGGGATTCGAACCCACGACCCTCTGTTTCAAAGTGAGTAGACTAATCCACTGGGCCACAACGCTCCATGGTTGTTTTGTGGTGTATAGTCTAAGTTGGGAATTGTGTGATTTTCAAGTATTTTTTTGTTTCACTTTGTTCACTTTGACAGAGATGAAGATATGGAATTGCAGTGTGAGACAATGCAAGAACTGTGCACCTCATTACTGAAAATGGTAAGCCTATGCCATAATAATTAATTAGCTCTTTCAGAGTTGTCAATTGGTGTATATATACACCTAACTTCGATAGAAACTAAATATGTTGGCACTGTCAGAGTTAAACTTCAAGCCTCGTAACAGTCAAGAATTTAAATATGTGAATAAAATGTATTAGATCTGATATTGATATTTGATTTGATCATGAAGATGCATTTATTCTTCTCTCAAAAATATAAAACATTGTTGTAATTCAAACAGAAGAATTTAAAAAAATGTATAATTCATTGTTTAATTCATGAAGACATTGTTTTTATAGTCGATTTGACATTTTCCGAACCTAGAAATGTTCTTTCCGATGAAGTTTTTTTCATGATTCGTGTTCCTATGGGGTCCTAGAACAAATTCAGCTTGGTTGCCTAATGTTGCCGTTTGGGCAATTTTGCTGATTTGCATAAATCCGAAATGGCCGCCAGATGCCATCTTGAAAACCTAACTTTTGAACCCCTGTCCACAAAATGATGAGTAATAACTCGTTTTAGGGGTTTAGAGATGTGTAGAACCGATTTCTGTAATCATTTTTGCAATAAAAGGTCATCTTCAGGTCAAATCCAAGATGGCCGCCAAATGCCATCTTGAAAAATTGACTTTTGTTCCCCTTACCCCAAAATGACAAGTAATACCTCTATTTAGGGGTTTTGGGGTGTGCAGAATCCATTTCTGCTTTCTATTTTGCAATATAATGTTATCTTCAGGTCAAATCCAAGATGACCCCCATATGACGCCATCTTGAAATATCAATTGTTGAACCCTTTGCCCCAAAATCATGAATAATAACTCTATTCATGAGTCATTTGGTATGTTGATTCAATTCATGCAGTTATTTTGCACAAAGGATAATCTACAGATCAAATCCAAGATGGCCACCAACTGCCATCTTGAAAAATTACTGTCCGAGGCTTATACGTGTTAGAACTAATGTAAAGGGATTTCAGTAAGAATACTGAATCTTTTATTAATTCTCAAGTTCAAGGTCAAGGTGAAGTTAAATCTTAGATGTCAGATTTCAACATTAATTGCTCAATTTTGAATGAATCCTCTTTAGGTTTGGGCTATGATCCATTTCGAGTGTATTTTTATTTTTTTAAGGTCCATCCATACCTTTGTACTGAAGAGGTTTTTAGGGTCTTATTTGAATTTGAAAGTGTTTTATCAATATTTTGTTCTAAATCAATGTGTCCAATGATTGGTAGGCATCAGTTCGCCTTAAAAGACGATGGTGTAGCGCTAGGCCTTACATTTTCGAGAGTGACTATAGAGCTCCACTCTAGAGTGGCAGTCTCTAGAGCAAATGTTTACAGTTGAAGGAGGATGGTGCTGAGACACGTTTATATAGAGATGCTGTCCTAGCCTTCCTCCTAGGCCTTTGGTCTGCCAATTTAGCATTCCGATTATTTTCTGACGTCTTGACCCCTGTACTTAGTAGCTCTCCATAGAATGGCGACTATCATCTACACCTTCATAAGTGTTAGTGTCTATGCTGGCAAGTTTTATGTCACATTTGCAGGTGTCTTACATGAGCTCCAATACATAACAACAACCTTATTAGGGAGAGCACTTCTTCAAGGTTCAATAGTCTCGGAAGTAGTTTTTTTTCTTAATATGGCGTTTGGTCATGTTGGATTATTTTGACCTGGAGATGATCCTATATTGTAAAATTATTAACAGAAATGGAATTAACTTACAATATAACTCATGAAAAGAGGGATTATTTTATGATTCTAGGACAAAAACTAGAGAATTAATAAAAGAAATTAGTATTCTTACTGAAATCCCTTTTCATTAGTTCTAACATGCACGTATAAGCCTCGGAAAGTAATTTTTCAAGATGGCAGTTGGCGGCCATCTTGGATTTGATCTGAAGATTATCCTTTATGCAAAATTACAGCATGAATTGAATCAACATACCGAATGACTTGCGAATAGAGTTATTATTCATGATTATGGGGCAAAGAATTCAAAAGTTGATATTTAAAGATGGCGTCATATGGCGGCCATCTTGGATTTGACCTGAAGATAACATTATATTGCAATAAAGAAAGCAGAAAGAGATTCTGCACACCCCAAAACGCCTAAACAAAGGTATTACTCGTCATTCTGGGGCAAGGTGATTAAAAGTCAATTTTTCAAGATGGCATCTGGTGGCCATCTTGGATTTGACTCGAAGATGACCTTATATTGCAAAAATGATTTCAGAAATCGGTTCTACACATCTCTAAACCCCTAAAACGAGTTATTACTCATCATTTTGTGGACAGGGGTTCAAAAGTTAGGTTTTCAAGATGGCATCTGGCGGCCATTATGGATTTATGCAAATTAGCAAAATTGCCCAAACGGCAACTTTGGGCAACCAAGCTGAATTTGTTCTAGGACCCCATAGGAACATGAATCAAGAAAAAAACTTCATCGGAAAGAACATTTCTAGGTTGGTGTATTGAGCCTATGAGACTGTCAAATCGACTATTACCCTGGATTTGTCTCAAAGCAGAGCATCTAAAATTTTCATGAATTGCGGCTATTGTAATAAAGATTATAAAAGATTTGTTGATTTATCTTTCATTTGTTATAGCCTCTTCCTCCCTCCATCCTTGCTCTGATTCATTTATTCCATCCCTCTGTCTTTCTCACATTACAGGATGACTTTGATAGTGATGCAGCAACCCCTTTAGCCCTATTTCTGTGTAGTCTCTATGACCAGCAGTTTACAGGGGACATCTTACCACCAGAACTTAATGAAGAGTAGGTATCATTTCCTTTGGTGTGTATATATAGTATGTAGATTCTGCTTTTTATATACTGTTATGCACAATATATGTATTCCCGTTTTTTTTTCAACAGGGGGCTCTCTGCAGGTCGATGTAGTTTTACAAACTTATATTATTTATTCTCACAATGAAAATGTACCATATACAAAATTCACAACTTATTATTGAGCAAGTCTTAATCATTAAGTTCTGTTCTGATGTGACAAGCTCTCTATAAAATTTAAAAATTATGATTCTTGTCATTATTTGATGATAATAATCCATCCAGTTTTTATCATGCAAATTCCATTTTGAGAAAGTGCTCAAGGCAGTTTGGAGAAATGGAGAAAGAAAGAAAAAAAGAGAGAAAGAAAGAAAAGAAGCAAAATATGACAATAAAACCACCAATTGAACTGCTTTCTTAAACAATACATGATTTAATTATTTACCAAATATCCACCGCAGGTTAGATGCCTTGATTATCAGAAAAGATTCAATTTTGTTCTTTTTATTTATTCACAGAACAATGGATGATGCTCTAGGAAAACCACTGTTTGTGATGTTTAGGTAAGGCGATAGCGCTAAAAACTTTGACTTGGAATACCTTTTTGATATCTAAGGACTGAGCAAATATATCAATGTATAAGTTATTTAACTAATAGGTGTTCCATATTGTAATTCCATGGAAAATGACTATTTGCTGTTCTGTTTCACTTTTGTTGTGAGTGTCAAATCAAATCTACTTGATCATTCAAGAGGATAAAATTTCTACTTTATGTTCTGTTTCCTGCTCATTTTCAGTTAATTGTGATTCATGAATTATTTATTATGTCTCTCCCCAACCTCCCCCGCAAAAAAAACTGTATGTATCTTTTGGGGATTGACAGATAAAGATAACTTCCTTGCTTAGGGTTATAGTGCCCTAGCCAGGTTTCAATCCAGGCACGTTTACCACAACACTTTTTACAAAACCCCTTTTTATACAATGTGTGAACAAAACAATTGAATTACTTGTATAGTGCATATCACTCACATAAGAGAGTACATATGCACTTAAAAGATAAAGATAGAGTTTGGAAAAGAAATAAACAATATTTTTGTTACATTGAGATATAAATAACAAAATGAACAGTTACAAAGATTAATTACTTGGTGAATTACAGTTATGCTATATATCATTGCAGGAATCTTAGTCAAGATACAGAGGACAACAGCTGCCCTCTTCAACTCCTCATCTTATTCTGTATCATGTATGAAAAACAACCCAAGCTAGGCTACCTCCTTCTCTTCTTCTTACATGCAAGGTAAGTTTGATTGTATCAGATTTATGGAATGTTGAATGTACAGAGTGCACTCATCATCTTGCAAGTTGGCTCAGTTCTTGAATTATCTGCCATTGGTGACAGGGTTAGCCAAAGTGCACAAACACTGATGGTTAATTCTGCCTCAATAGTTTTTAGGAAAATGGAAAATAAATGGAAATGCAGCAAAATACTATGAAATATGATTTTTGAATATTTTTAGGTGTTGCCATGGTGTTTCTCAAGCATATTCTAGCATATTTCCATACATCACAGTATTTCCCAAGAACTTCCCAGGATTTGCAAATTTTCCCAGTATTTTCCACTTGGGCAGGAACTACCTAAATTTCCTGGCAAATTGCCAACCTGTTTGGGCAATAATGCCTTGTGTCGCACTCAGTGCTAGTGAGATTGGAAAGAGTTAGTGAATGAAAGTAATATAATTTCTACTTCCTTCTTGCTTGATGCAAGGTAAAGTTGCATGCGAAAAATTAATTTCCTGGTACGTCTAACAGAGCTGCCAAGCAGTACGGATTTTCAGTATTTAGTTCTGAAAAATAAGAATACTGATGGTTTCATGCAAAATACTGATTTCTGAAGTTTCCGTTTTATGTGTTGTCTTATGGTATTTCATTGAAAATACTGATGTCATCATCAAAATTCTGATTTTCAGCTTTAAAAATACTGAAATGTTCTTTTTCAGGTTGGAAGCTCTGGTCTAATTCCCAAGTTTTGTTCAATTAATTTCTGTATCTTTACAGCAGATATTCTTGAAGAATTACCTGGTTTACAGTCTACACTCCTGATTCTATTTTTCATGTGGTACAGTGGAATTCGATACTGTGAATATTCTAAATGTATAAAAAATCAAATGTATTTTTGTTCCTTTGCCTCTGCAGTAGTAAAGATGGTGACAGCAAACTGCATGTGTATGAAGAGGTTTGTAAAAACACAGGCTCAGGGGATCTCTCAGCTTGCCTTGTCAAAGACTTTCAGGTAATCTTAGTCAACACTTCAGTATTTGTACCAAGTCACCAATCACAATTAACTGTAGGGGTATTAGAGTAGATGTATTGATAATAAAGCTATGAAAATGATGGTGGTAATAATAATATCAGTAATAATTATGGTAAAGATATTTTAGTAAACTGGAAGTGCTGGTAGTGAAAGTAGTGTTGATAATGTAGATCAAACCACTATACTATATACTACTGGTAATAGAAATGATATAAACAACAAAAACACAATGATTAAAGGTGATGAAGAAAGGGGAGGGGTTAATGTGAATGAGATTTTGTAGCAAAACTTATGAAATTATCACTGTTCAAACTCTCTTAATTATTTCAAGTATACAAGCAGTCTGTTGCTGAAAAGCATATTAAATGCAATGATTATAATTACACCAAAATAGATAATATCATCTATTGGTATCATTTAGATTTGTAATTGGAAATCTCGAACATTTAATGAACAGATTTAATGAAATGATGTTTATCATCACAGGAATGTCAAGACAATGATGTTAATCTTCTCTGCTACCTAGTACCTCCAGTATACACCCAGGTAAGTACTCTTTCATACCGGGTATATATAATGGGGTATAGGCATGAGTTGAGGAGACACAATGGGCATGTTTCGAGAAGGGCTTTTGAGTTTGAGGTGGATGGTTTGAAGAAGGGGGGGGTAGAGACAGCCAAGATGACATGGAAGAAGCGAATGGCAGAGATTAGGAGGGTTGCTTATTAAGAATGGAGGATGCACTTAATCATAACAAGTTTTGTGAGAGGATAAGGGTTATTGCCGCTGGTGGGTAGGATAAGGTGAATCGGGGCCATCCCCGTTCGATGGGTACTAAATTTGATAAATCTAGATTCAAATCATTGGACCAACTTACCTTGGATCGATCTCCTCAGACTGATAAAACCACAACTTTGACAAAATTACAGTTGAATGTCCATAGAGCAACATGGTTCTGTTGCATTTGCGATTATGATATCTTTTTCATCAAAGGGAACTGCCATTGTAGCTTTTTTTTTTCAATAGCCAACCAAAACACAAGGATTACTTGCCAGTTGTCAAGTTTACATATTAACAGTGGGGTCTTGCAAATATCTTTGAGTTATGATGCTTACCTAATCCTCCCTGTCAATGATTGTTGGTATCCAACTGCTGGAAAAGAATGAATTTGTGAGAAGGCCATCACGGCAATGATGGTTAATCTGAATATTGAAGATTAGTCCCTTCCCAAAGGTCATGAATGCATTAATTCAGCCTTGAACTAAGGACCTTCAAATTCCAAGAGATTATTTTTTTTTCAATTCCAGTTTGCAAATACGTCGATGGGATGTTTAGAACTCCTTCACATCGTTGTATCCTGCATAGATTCTGCACAGGTAATTTTTTTTTCTTTAGTCCTTATCTTTTATGTAGTTTGTTCATGTGCACTTAAAGAGGAAGTCCACTCCAAAAGCAGGTTGATTCGTATAAAAAAAGAAAAAAAATCAAACACTGAAAATTTTATTGAAATCAGATTTAGCATGATAATAATAGGACATTGTATAATTTCACTTAATTTTCACAAAAAAGTTATGTGCACAACACATTGAAAATGCAAATGAGAGAGTTGATGATGTCACTATTTTTATTTGTCTTATTGTGTACAATATTTCAGTTTTTACAGATTTAATGATAAGGAAACTCTTCATCGAATCTCGATACGTTACTGCAATAGCAATTCCGCATGTTCAGGGAGGAATCAAACCTCATTTCACATTTTAATGAGAAGAAAATGAACATATTTTATATTGTGAAATGCAAAAGAAAGAGTGAGTGAAATATCAGTTTCCTCATTTGCATACAAACCAGGACGTGCATGTAACTGTTTTGTGAAATTAATCAAAACTGAAAATCATGACTTATTTAACATCTGAATTTGATGAATTTTAAAGTGTTAGGCTTGTTTGATTTTTCTCCCTCTTATTCAGATCAACTTTTTGTTGGGGTTGACTTCCCCGGTAAAACAATTTACAATTTTATATATTAAATTTGCCATTCCTTTCAATTCCATCATACTCCCTTGATAGGATTACTTGACTATTTCCATTAAGTGTATGTCCTTTGCTTAAAATATGTTTTTATGTGTTTACAATATACAATTACCCTATTGTTCTTGCTTTTGCATTGCATCATTTGTGTCATCCAGTTTGGAATAAAATTACCACTATGGGCTATCAAAACACTTATGATCATGTACATGTGTGATATGTATTTTTACCAGTTGATATTTATAAAGAATTGTCTTTTTTATAATGTTGATGATATTCTGGTACTCGTATTTTAATCTTATGAAATATTCAAACATCTCATATCAAGTGAGGCAAAAGAAATCTGCATCATCCGTACTCCATGTTGTCTTTTCCTTATTGCAGTTACAAGGCCTTATTTGTGATGTGATGCAAGGTAGTCTGGTAATATTCAACAAAGATAAAGTAGCATCATTTCTAGGTATGTATTACCAAACAGCATTTAAATTTAAGAACTTATAGAAACCTTTTAAAAAAAAAATGTATATATATTTATCCAAAGTGCTGACATCCTTGTCCAAGGTGATTCTTTCCCAATAATTAAGTTTTGAATGGAATGTGGCCAGAATGAGAAGACTCATCAGCTGATCATGGAAAAAACAACAAATAGTATAGAATGTTTATTGTATATTCTTGGCAAAATACCCAGTTTGACGTCATACTTGAATACTATCTGAATCGATTAATTAGTGACATCGAAATAGATAGTTCAAAGAATTTATTTCAGAGATTATTTTTATTTTCAATTCTTGAATAATAGAATATGATAAGGAGATACCACATGAACAAGTTACTGGATGTTATCTATAGGCATGCTACAGTACATGCATGATTTGTAATGTCTTTCCATTTTACAGAAGATACGTTAGATTGGGAGACATTTGAGCAGTTTTGTGTATGGCAGTTATTACTTGCTCACGATGATATTGAAGTGAAACACCTGGTGTCACTCATACCCAAACTCAAGTACAAAGGTTTGTTTACATTGCATTGCTCATGATATTTAATTATTTGATTATTTGTAGGCAGTCTTATGGCCTAGTGACCTCCAGGGTTGGGATCAATTACAAAGTAATTGATCAGTTACATATGACACTAATTAATTACATTTTTAGAGTATTTGTAATTAAAATTTTTAAAGGGAGAGTAATTGTACTTGAAATATTATAATTGACTTAAACTACTGTCAATTTTAATTACATTCAATTAAATTACTTTATTACTTAATTTATTATTCAATTTACTCTGGATTGTTTATTTGTCTTTTCCCTTAGCTATATAGTGCTCCCTTGCATGAACCTATCTTTTCCCATGATAGGGAGGAAAGAGGAGGCACTGTTGCTTTAAAGAAGTACACAAATGAGTGGTGCTACATACAACATATAAATTGATCAGATTTATGACTTTTAGAAAGCAATTAAATTGTAATTGTAATTGACAAAAGTAATTGGTAATTGTAATTGAAAAAAATGTTATTTAATTGAAAACTAATTGTAATTGAACATTTCTTCAATTACGTAATTGCAATTGTAATTGTAATTGAAGGAAGTAATTGAGCCTAACCCTGGTGACCGCAACACCTGTTGATAGGAACCCCTCACTCCAAGGCACATATATTATTGAAAGGATTTTGTCTAGTTTTATTCTGTATGTTGGGATATTACTGATTGTATGATATGGATATTAGGTGGAGTAGAGTTGGTTGTTCGGTTTGATGTTTTGTATTTCTTTTTTAGCTGAAAGACTGAAAGGGGCACACATTTAGTGCTTTTCTTGTTTGTCTACACATTCCAAGATCGTATTTCATTCCACGGACTTAGGTGAATTTTTCATAATGGTGCAGAAAGCACAAGTTGCTAGCTGAGTGGTTTCTAACAACATTGTAGATGCACAAGATGCCTATATCATCACTAACTTCACTACTCAAAACCTGTACATTATTTGCTTTATGAAAGGGCCAGGAGGGATGATTGTATGGCGGAGAATGGGTTCAAATCTGAACAAGTTTTCACACAGTCAAGAAGCTACTTTTTAGCCGAAAAAGTTAATAAATAGCTAATGCATGTCTCATGTTTGTGCACGACAAAGTTTCATCTTTTTTGTATCAGTTTTCTCCATGGTACTATGAATTGACTATGTTGTATTATGTATTTCCCTCTACAATACATTATTGTAAGTAATAAAACAGAAAAGAATAAAATGGATGAATATATTTGTAATATCTGCCTTTTTTTTGACAGAACACCCAGAGGCATTAGCAAATGTGCTGTTGATGCTGAAGCTGGAAAAGTAAGTCAATTATTGCAATTTATTTTTGTATCATGTTGTACCCGACTGATCATTGGTTTAGTATATTGCAGATACCATAAAACAATCAACCTTTTTTATGTTGGACCCCCCATTTTCTCCATTCTCACTCCAGTACATGAACTGCTCAAGTCATAATGATTTTAGAATATTAGTGTTTCTAATGAACTACAAAACAGAGATAAATCAATACAGGAAGGTGTCAGAGTTTTAATGATTATATATATATTCATCAGAATCTCATTATAATCAACATTAAGAAATGTGAAAGTTATGCTATCTTTACACATGGGCACTGTAATAGGAGGCATAAGGATTCATCATATGATTAGTTTTTAAGACTGATCAGATTGGTTATTGTGTGTAACCAATCATTCACTTACTGATGTTACAGGTGATTTCAAAATTGAGGTCATAGTCAACATTTAGACGTTTGCGATGTCTGTTAAAGATAAATGCCAGTTGTGGTAACGATCCCAAAAATGACTTTTTACAGAATCTAATATAATGACCAAAGTGTCTGTATGAATAAAAATATGTGCCAAAGTATTCTGGAAGAAATTGTGTAATTGCTGAGAATTAAGCAAAATAAGTGCGGATTTGGTCACTTCCGTCAGGTCTTTATTTTAACAATATAATACATTGTCCCACGTGTTCCTATGTGTGTTGGCAATCTTCATTGTGATCGTTTTTCAGCTTCGATTTCAAGATTTCACAAAGTTCAGTTTAACTGTAACTGTACCAGATCTAGATCCACGATGATATAGTAATACTTAATCTTGGTTTTACAGACTTTCTCACGAAATCAGTGTTTTACTGAACTACTTTCATTTAGCTTTAATAATAAAGATAGTACCGTCAAAATTAGTTACCTCTCCAATCATCCTGAATCCTCTTCACCATTTTATCCTAATTTCTGTAGTGCGACCCAAGAGTTCTTGAAACCCCTGTTGAGTAGGAAGGTTGACCACAGCGATAGATTGACGACATCCATCTTGAGTCATTGGGCTTCGCAGGATGAACCACACCTAGCAGATGTCTTCAAGTCAATCATGACCAGAGCAGCGAATGCGGCTAAGAGGATACGACAGAAGTAAGTTTCCCCATAAAGTAGCTCGAGATTTCTAATCCAGGGCGTGGAATAATGATAAAAATGATAATAATTATTGTAATGATTATAATGATAGTTATATGAATAATATTGTGACGGAACCGCTGAGCGGCGGCGTGGGTTCGGTCCGCCGGCAGCTCGCTCTTGTCAGGATGCCTGCCGCCGGCGGGTGTGTCACCAGGTCGATTTCCAAACTTTTAGTCGTGGATCCGTTTGGCAGAGATATACTGCCGCAGTTGACACTTGCACACGCCTCGATCCTGTCAGTACCACCACCAGGCAACCTCCAGACGGCTACACTCTGTGTTATCAGCTCCAAAAGCTCACCCGACCATATGCATCTGATTCCTGTAGTTAAGCTCCTACGACCATATGCATCTGATTCCTGTAGCTAAGCTCTCTCGACCATAGGTATTGGTTTCTCTGTAGTTGAACTCCTACGACCATACCCATGGACTCTGTTAATTTCATCCGTCGTCTGCTTACGACCAGCTACTACGTCTGTTCAGTACAGCAACCACGTCTGCTCCGTACTGCAACCACGTCTGAATTCCGTACTGCAACCACGTCTGAATTCCGTACTGCAACCACGTCTGTTCAGTACCACGACCACGTCTGATACCGTACTGCAACCACGTCTGAATTCCGTACTGCAACCACGTCTGTTCAGTACTGCAACCACGTCTGTTACCGTACTGCAACCACTGACATCTGTTCAGTACTGCAACCACGTCTGTTCAGTACCACGACCACGTCTGAATCCGTACTGCAACCACCGACATCTGTTCAGTACTGCAACCACGTCTGGTTCTTCGACCATATGTATGGGTCCTTCTGCAGTCAGGTTCCCACGACCACACCCATTGGCTCTGCTCTACTTGTAGTTTTCCCCGTTGTCTGCTCCGGACCTCCAACCGTCTGCTTCCAGACCAGCAACTATCCGCTTCAGACCAACCCGTCTGCTCCAGACTCCGAACCGTCCGCCTCCAGACCAACCAGACTACCAAAAGAGCAAGCCCTGGTATAGTCTCTTGCTGGCGTGCAAAAGACCCAACATACAAGGAAATCTAACCACAGTCGTCGCCTAGGATTCTAGGTTTCCCCGTGGAAAGACATGCGAACGATCATATAAATCATTTCGATCGCATCCACCAACTTTATTTATTGGATAGCGAATCCAAATCGATCTGCATACTTTACGTGCAATGCACCCCGTGGGCGCCGTATTTCAACAGATCATCGGCAAAGCCTCACGAGTACACCAACTTACTGTACTTATGCATTAATTATACAATATCTGTTATAGTTAACCTCTGTTACAATCTTAAAACAGCTATAACTTTGGTCTCCAAAACCGGATATGCATGAATGACATATCAAATTAAAGCTTTCATTTAGATCAAGCTAGTGATAACCATAATAATCAGTTAAGCATCTCCAGAAAATTGTTATTCCACAAAAACGGTTAAAAACATGCATAACTTTCAATGTCCTATCTACGTCGTTATCACTGTAGAAACATGCATGTAATCTCGCCAGCTACGTCAGAATCATTATGAATCAACCAAAAATAATTTCCTAACACGAAATAAAACCCATTTCGTGACAATATTAATCATAATATTGTGATGTATCTGTAAAGCGCTAAGACACTTCGTTCCGATGTATTAAGCGCTATATAAAAAGCGGATGATTATTATTATTAATAATGATGATGAATGGTGTATACACACATCATTCAAAGATGCTTGTTGAAATAGCCCACAAACAGTTTTCTTTGGATATAAACAAGCTACATATATAAACAAATTTACAAATCAATCTAAAATATATGATGCAAGTATTCCAAACATTAGCTTGTATGCACGATTTTGCATCACTCATTGAAATTCCGAACTATACATCCTCATGTGGGGAAATCTGCCATTATGGGCTTGAATAAGGAGTAGAATTAAGGGAGAGAAGTATTTGTGTCAGGGGAGAGGTTTTGCAATCTCAAGCTCTTTAACATTCATTTCGAGAAGTTCCAAGTTTTTGCAGGCTGGAGAAGACAGAATTCATTGAATGGTAGAGAAAAATCAATTTTGTGTAGGCCCCTCACAAGTAAGGCATGTTGATGCAGCCATATTCATATGACTGCCCATTTCATCTAATTACTATTGTCACGTTATGTGGCAGTCATGGGCCACTTATCATCATTTTATGATGGCAACATCTGGCCCAAAGAATAATCTATAAAAGAAAAAGAAAAAAAGGTGAATAGCAACAAATATATATGTAATCCCAAATTTATATTGAACCAGTTCAGCATGTTCTTAATGCTTCTAGAGAGCATTTCATGATGAGTGTTGTCAGTGATTTTCACTGACTAATATTACCCTCAGCCAATCGGATGCAAGGATTTCCAGTAGCGTATAACGTCTTTTGGTGAAAACCTCTGTTAAAAATCTTCATCAATTGCTCCCCAGTATGATCTTGTATGTACCATTTACAATTCTTTATCATATGTGTCCACAGACAATCAGCCAAGCAGACCTACCCTACACCACTCCAGATCTTAGGACACCTAGATGGACTGAGGCATACATCAGCTATCAGACAGACACTGTGTAAGTCATGTGTGGGGAGATGGATAACAGGTTTTGATTTTGAAATAAAGATTTAAAGATGAAATCAAGTTGTGGTAATGATTCTTATAAGGAGTTCATCCAGAATCCAATAGAATGACCACCCAAGAGTCTATTTGTATGAATTAGAAATATGTGCCAAAGGATTCCGGTACAAATTGTGTAATTGCTGAAAAATAAGCAAATAAGCACAGTATTTCACTACATTTTTTGGCCTTTTTCCCAGCAATACACTGTTTTAAGTATGATTGTCTTTCAGCTTAGATTTTATGATTTCACAAAGTTCAGTTTATAATAATAATAATAACAATTTTATATACCGTAAAATTGCAAAATTGCGTCTAAGCGGTTAAGAGAAAGGAAAATTAAGTATAAAGGAAATAGAAATAGAAATACTTTGCACAACAAAATGTATAAAAACTAATATTACAATTTACAACTTTCTACAAGTTTATGTAACTACTAGATCTAGGATGATATGGTGACAAGTGGCCATTAAAAGTAAAAGAAAGTAGTTGCAGCAAACAATTATTTCATGAGAAAGTATTTTAAATCAAGGTTATTTGTCAAAATGTTATCATGCATCTCGATCTGGTGCATTACTGTGAACTTATCTTTGTAAAATCATGATATCTTAGCTCAAAATTGATAATTATGAATGTCACTAACACATAAAATCATATTTGGACAGTGTATTAACATTGCTTTGAAAAATACCTGACATTTGATGGAATTCCATGCTTATTTTGCTCATTTCTCAGCAATCACGCATTTTCTTCTAGAGCTATTTGGCACATATTTTTTCTTATTCATACAAACACTTTGATAGTATTTCATCAGATTCTGTTCGAACTCAATTTGAGATTGTTACCACAACTGGTATTTATCTTAAACCTTTGCTTTACAGACCATCTCATGAAATCAGTGTTTACTACACTTTCATTTATCTTTAACCCATTGGATCCCATCTCTAAAACATTACATCCGATGAGAATGATAAAATTAATTTGTTGATAGTTCCAAAATAATCATAAACTACATGTTTATCAGTAAGAATGTAAATTGCATGCAAACAGTCTTGCAAGGTAGGAAATAGTAATGATAACATTGTGACAACCATGATACAGCTGTCAAGTATTTTCAGGAATTTCCACCAATTTCACCTCACCTAGTTAAGAGAGTGGCAAATGTCAATGAATGCCTTGCCTAAGTACCTACAACAGTTTCTATGTGTAGCAATTGTAGCAATGACAAATTTTGCAATTAACATTTTGATTATTGAAATATGGCAATGTATTGAATTTACATGTGTATAAGCTTGCCACAAGTTGAATATTTAGAAAGTTGAATACCCTGAAAAGAAATTCTCAAATGCATATCAATGATACTTTTTTAACACAAATATTTTTGTGATCAGCATGTTAATAGTGTGATCTAATTTTAGTATACTTAGTACTAGAAGAATTGAATATTTTCAATTCTTTGCAAAAACATTTAACCATCATCATCGATCACTTTGACATTTGTAATATTTGTCTTCCCCTCACTTCAGTTTTCAGCCAAGAGCCATTATTACAAGGTCTGCAACAGTTCCAAAACGTATGCACAGAGAACCAAAAAACAAAGTAAGTCAACTTATTATATGCTACCTGATATTAAGTCTTTATCATGTGCATTATGAAACCTAAGGATGTTGGATTTTGTTCAAAGGTGATGTACTAATGGTAATTTATTTTGGAAACTGAATGTAAATAATATTAAAAAGCAATTGAACAAAATACTTGAATGTGTGTGACAACCCTGCGCTCGCTCAGCTGCATGCACTTATTGCATCCAAATTCATTTATGTCGAATGACAAAAATATTAGTTTTTGTCATATATAACAAATAATGGATATTTTTTCATTCATTCAATGTATCATCATCTTTCACCTCGTGCAGTAATCTGTTTATTGCACTCATAAATATCGACATTAAAACATTTTCTTTTTCTCTCTCCATTGTAGGTATAGTGATCTATTTGCCCTAGTAGATGATTTTGAGGATGCTTCGAGGACAACCAGGAGTCGGCTAGCCAGGCGGTCACCTGGTAACACAAGCCCTAGGGCTAGGAAGAGCCAACCTGTCAATGATGAAACATCATCTTCATCAGAGGTAAAATCAAATTTCATTTGATCCATAAGGGTGTATGGTCATAAAATTGTTAAATGTCCATCATGCTCTCATGGGAGAAAAAATGTCAGTTTCTTGCTAAGGGTCGTGTAGGGAAATTCCTTTTCTTTTTGTTGGAAATTCCCGTGTATTGCCATTATTATCCTTTTTTTTGGGGGGGAGGGGTTGCACAATGTTGTCAGCTCTGTTTACAAGGCTTCTGCAATACAAATGTGAATTGATTTCTTTGATGGGCAGCTACCAAAATAATTTCAGTATTTTTAAAGTATCAAAATATTTCAAATTTATTCTTATCAATCGTATATGTGTACATAATGATGTTAAGTTTACTTACTTGATGTATCTTGCATGTGGCAAAAAGAGGTTTTGTTCAGAATGATAATTACAAAATGTTCATTTAACATACATAACATTTTGGATGAACGGTCATGAAAAAAACCTCAGTATATATATATATCACCATAGCCATTGGACCAAGATTTACTCACAGTCATTTATACAAAGGCAACATTCTTCCTGTAGAGTTCATCTCTACCCTTATGCAGTTTATTTCATCTCTTGGTATCAATGTTTGTTTTTTCTTTGTTCTATATCTTCTACAGGACGAGGAGGTGAAATTCAAGTCAAAACCTGCCAAAAAGAGGAAAAAAACAATGGCGGCGAATTCTGATAGTGACTGATTATGCTGCTTAGAAATATTCAGACATTCCAACAAGGATGAATAACATTCATAATGAGCACTGAGTCTAGGAACACAGAGAATAACTCCCGACTCCTTTGTTCTGTTTTTAATACAAACTCATCGTGGAACATATCTTTGTTTGTGTGTGTGCGTGTTTGTCTTCGCAAGATGTTCCCTTCCGAGCTGAGGTGCTATGCATTTGTCAGCTTACCTGCTGATCATTGCTTCATCTCCCGCCTATTCTTCTACCATTGACAGGGATACACTCAAGCTACCATTTTATATTCAACGACCTGCTTGATTTCGGTGAAATACCCCATATCTTCATCTATCCGTTAAAATGTGAATTGCTTGCTCTACTTGAAGAAACCCTATATTTGTGATGCTACTGTTACTGTGTGATCCGGACACACAATGCGAGAATAGGAAATCAGCTGATGTTGGTTGTCAGATATGGACTTATGTGAAGATGATGCACATGACAGGAGTCAAGAGAAGGATGCAAGCTACATCAAGAGAAACCTGTTAATAATGTTTATGTGACGGCATGAATAGGAACATTTGCACTTCAGGATAACTATCAGGATTTTCCTCAAAGGATCTTATAACCCTTCACACACTACGTGATCCAATACGACTTTTTGATAAATTGTGATTTCCAAGAAATTTGTAAATTCCGCGAGGAATTTTTTTTGGAGTTCGGCATAATGCTTTTAATACCAAACTCAGAATTATGCTTTGCTGCAAGCCCTGTAGCCGGAGAAAAACCCAAATCAGCTTCATTTCGCAACCAGTGATGATGTCATTACAATTTGGAATTAAATTTGCTTTTATCCTTACAGGGAGTCTCAAATAAGACTGAAATTTCAATTTCAGAATTCATCAGCTATTGGAAATTTGATTGTTAAGATTTGTAGGTTGGAATATTCATATCACTTGCTATTACAATTTCTTTGAAAATCAAGTCACAATAGTTCTTGTAGTGTGGCTTTCAACATATCAAGAGTGAAGAATCAACCACCCTTGCTTTCACTCTGTTTTCTGATTTATTGTGATTTAAATTGTAAAATTTCATGCTTACCCAGATTTGTTCTTATTGTCAATAATTGGATTTTAATGATTATGTAAAATCCTTAAATTTAGTCAGCAATAAAAAATATTAAGATAGTGAATTATCTTGCAAGCTTCCAATCCATAAGGTACATTCTCAGATTACAAGGGTACTTCAATAATTATGAAATAAAATTCAGTTCTTTGTACTAAAAGAAATTAACTTGATATAACTACATATCATGGTTTGGAATTCGGTGTACTTTCAGTCTTGGGTCTATTTTGTTTCTTCATTGGAATCAGGTTAACACTTTCAGGTTACATTTTTAAAATTCATACTAAAATATTGTCATTCAACGTAGTGTTAGGAACACATTAGTGCATGTGTGGTAATTGTATAATTCTGTCTATATATAGCTAAAATAAAAATAAATGATTGGAACAGAGCAGTGGTTGGTTTAAAGATTTGATGTTGGTATTAAAGAAGAAGAGGAATGGAAGAATCAGAATTGGAGGGACACACAGTATTGAAGAAAGGTAACTGTAATTGGTGATTGAGCAATCTCAGCAGTGGTACTTTAATGACAATTAATCATCAGACAGATATATGCTCAGGGAAGGAAAAATCTTAGAAGGTTAGAGAGATGAATGTCTTGATAAGTGAAATAAGATGACAAGGTGTGGAAAGTGGTATACTCAAGAAAGTTGCTGGTATATCAAAATACGTGAGAGATCAGAGGTAGTCCGTTGCCATGAAACCTGTGGATAAGTCTATACATTAACTGGATTGGCACGAACCTGCTGGTTGTTACCTGGTTACTGTAACACTTATCTGACCAGTAAGTATATTTGGAAGCAGCATGTTTTCTCTGCAGTCTTAACTGCGGATCTAACAATAATGCACTACATTTAAGATATGTGTTCTCCTGGAGATTGAAAAGCATTCATAGATAATCGTTCTCATTGCAAGTTTGAAGGGAATTTGAGAACAATGGTTCATAGAAATATAAATTCTACTTTGTAGAATTCAAGAAAATTCACAATACACATCGAATAAACTTTCTGATAAACCCTATTCAGGGATGTGTATTGCATTGAATACACACGCAAAGATAATTCATTAAGCTGATATAAAGATTGTAAATTTTTTCAGTAGAGACATGGAGTAAGAAGTAAATAGCATTTAAGTGTATCAGTTATATTTTATATTGTCTACAAGATGCATAGAAAACATCCTATCTAATAGACATTTGATATTGCTCTTACTTTCAGTTATAAAGTGCTGCACACACGCTACTCCATGTTTTGGCCACTAAAACACTAATTCAACACCTCAGAATTATGAGCTTGCAATCCAATCCATTGTCCACTTTGCAAAGTAGACAGGATTTAATGGCTTTCTTAAACTGGTCAACAGAGGAGGCCGTCATGACTTCAGCAAGTAGATGATTCCATGGTTTTGCAGCTTCCACAATCATGAACCGATATTAAATCATATTTGATAAATGAAAGTTTTGCTTGATTTTAAAAGCTTTTTTGAAATTCCATAGAATATGTTTATCCGACCCTTCATTGACTTGATCTTCCTGAAACGATTTGACTCTGCTTTGCACTTCATATGAAAAGATATTATTCTTTCAAATTATCCTGGTTTTAGTGCTCAATAAATGAACTGAAATGGAAAAAATAGGGGTCGGATGTACAAAAGTAAGATTATTTCATTGACTTGCCTTTATTCTAAAATTGCATTAAAACTGTTTCCTTGCTCACCAGTCTGTAAGCTCCCCTTATCTTGTGTGAGTTAAATCACTTTAAAGCATTGCATACAGTCTGTCTGTTATGAAAATATTTTGACTCACATTTACTTGTGAATAATTTTATTCAACAATTAAGAAGGTATCAATTATCAATATTGGAGAAAAACATCAAGCTTTTGACCTTGTACTTTGGAGATGTTTTTTTTCTTCAATATTTTGTCTTGATGAAATAAAAAAAATGATTCAAATCTGTTTAAGACAGAACAGTGTTGTCATGGAATTATCATGAAAATGTAGTGTACCTGGAGCTCAGCTGAATCTTGCTATTTAAATCAAAGACAAATCTTTTGTGATTATGAAAGAAATTCTCTTTTTTAGAGTTTTATATGTACCAGAAAAAAAAAATGTGTCTTTTGGATCCAGACCTCTATTGGATGAGATTTGTATCATAAATCTGGTGAATCTTGTTTATTTTTAATGAGTTTTCCACATCTTGTTTCAAAGTGATGTTCTTTGTATAAATCCTGAAGTGCACATACTAATTGTACATGTATATTGGCCTGATACTGAAATAGAACAGGCATTTTTCTACATAAAAGTTGAAGAAAAGAAGAAATATTGTATCTAGTTTGTGTCATTTATTTTGCTTATATTTGTTTTATATAGAGATTGTATGTGTTTATTTTAGATGATATTTGAGCCCAGTATTTGAGATATTTTTATTAGCCCCCATAAGGCATGTGGTTTCATAATACATGTTTACCATAGACCCTTGCATGAGTTATTTTTGGGGAATGGAGCTCAACAGGTTAAAAAAAAGGGGTGATCATCGGCTGTTTTTCTTTCATGTTTCTTTCTGTCTTTCTTCGTTACCCCGTGTTAATTTCTATCCTTATCACCAGAGGCAGCGCCCCACAGGGGGGGGGGGGGGGGGGCCAGTGGTGTACCGTGACTCATGGCATTGGGGGGGCACCAGCAAAAATCTTGAGTCACTATGTGAGCGCGCGAAGCGCGCCCAGTTGCTGGGTATACTGACCTATTAGAGCCATTTTAAGGACAGTGCCATCAAACGGAAATGTCTCTCACTGGTCAAATAATGCAAGCGCGTAGCGCGAGCTTAAAGTTTTTTATATTCAGACCTAAAAAAGGACATTGTAATCAATCTTTTGATACGTACTTGTCTCGCTAAATAATGCGAGCGCGAAGCGCGAGCTGAAATTTTTTGTAAATATTGACCCCCAAATAGGAAGATTTTAAGGACTATATTTCAGAAATCCATTAAGATTATACACATCTCACAGTAGTAATCTAATGCGAGTGCCAATAAGCGCTTGCTTAATTAGGATTGCATCTAAACATGCACATAAAGCACTTGTCATCATGATTAACATACCCATCTCACTAATCAACTCTTGCGAGCGCGAAGCGCGAGCTGAAAATGTAGGAAATTCAGAACTGAAGAGGGACATTTCAAGGCTTGTTTTTAGGAATCCACGAAGACCATACATAGTCTATACTAACCAAATGATGCGAGCGCGAAGCGCGAGCTGAAAATTTTTGATATTCAGATTAGAAAAAATGACATTTTAAGGACTGATTCTAGGAACTCATATTTCACCAATCCACTACTGCGAACGTGAGCACGGACAGGAAATGTTTTATATTAAGACCTTAAAATGGGGTAATCACTATAAGTAGTCATGAAGAAGCACACTATTGTACATAAAACAATAATATTAAACTCGAAGTGCGAGGAAATATATTTGGCAGTTTGTTGTATGTTGACTTGCAAACGGGAGGTTTTAGTATAGCATGATTATATTTCTCGGTAACAGACAATGCGAGCACCAGGAGCAATGAAGACATAGGCCCTGAGCAAATTATGTCTCATAAAGTTATGAAAAAGGGTTTCTTATGTAATATAACATAACATAATTATGATATAATATAACATTATAATGAACAATAATGTCTTCTTTCCCACTACGTTTCTCTTCCTTTCTCCCTCTTTTTCTCCTTTTCCCCGTTTTTTTTTTTTTTTGGTCAGCCGATTGGGGGGGCACGTGCCCCCCGTAGTTATGCTGGGGGGGGCTATGATTTTTCAAGTAGCATGCACAAAAGGGAAGAAAGAAGAAATGAGAGCATTAAAAAGAAAGGTTTGGGTTGGCTGTCCTACCATATTTTTCAAGTAGCATGCACAAAAGGGAAGAAAGAAGAAATGAGAGCATTAAAAAGAAAGGTTTGGGTTGGCTGTCCTACCATATTTTTGAATTTTTATCACTCGAGAAAAAAATTATTTTGACCCCCCTTCAACAATATACCCTGGCACTACTTCCTTTCTTATCACACCAACATAGTACATCCCAGTAGAATAAATATGAAAAATTATTTATCACTCTGATCAACAAGTCGTAATTGTGTCACCACTTGTTGCCTTTTTATCCATATTCGAGGGGATAAGTGTTGTTTTTTATCGTTCATGCTGTTCACCTCTTCCAATCGTATTTGTCAATGTGGAACAAAATTGTCCCTGTTAGAATCTTTAAAATTCAATGAAAAAGGGAGTTATATCTTGTGTCTATAAAATGATTTTGGTCTGGACAAGTCCTTATAAAAGAAAACTTATTGTTACCTCTTCTCAATTGTTCAAGTCAGAATTGAAGTAATAAACACAAATGTAAATAGACAGATCAGAGGGATAATTTATCATTTTTTACTCTGGTTATGATCAGAGTAAGTCTGCCGACAAGCTACTTCTTACCTCAATTATTAGAATGAAGAAAAAATCTTTTTTTTTATTTAAATGAATCATATGTTCTTTAGTTTTGTTCTCTCTGGCATCAACATGACAAGTGGTTAAAAATTGAAAAGTACAAATTAAATTTCATTAAGACAGTATTTCTGATCAGTGATCACCTACAAATATTTGCAATACCTCTCAAGGGGGGGGGGGGAATCCGTCCACTCCAGAGAAGTAAGTAATGGCTCTGGTCCACTCGACCTGCAGAAAATCGATTCCGCCGAAAGTGCGTCCTCTATCGGTGTACAGGCGCGAACGAACGTATCGAGCTAGCTAGCTAGCTAGCTTTCAAGAGCAGAGGCAAGCAGACTTCGGCGGAGAGCTAGAGGGGCCCGACTCATGCATGATTTACAGATATATGTAAGTGAACCGTATGGGTTTTTTTTCGCTGTAGTGGTATTTTAGGTATAGGTTGTATTTCTGGTTTATGAAAAGGGTTAGGGTAAAGTTTATATGGTATTAAAAAGTCCTAAACACAAGCAAAGAACTCATACTCGGTCCCTTGCGTTTGATCCTGTGTTGGCAGTAGAGGCGCACAGCCAATATGGGAGACTCTCTCCAATAGGGGAGACAATCTCCCACATTGGAGACTTGCTTTGCAAAAGGACAAAAGAAACAACGCCAACAAAAGCATGATTTTTTCCACCCAAAATTTTGTCTCACTGAGGTCAGAAGCCCATTTGTTCTGTGTGTGATTGACAACAAAAATCCTTATCATAACAAAAGTAGACGGTGAATTTATAAAGTAGACGGTGAAAAGGGGTAATTTTTCATGAGGAATCTGCTTATCACATTTTTATTTGCCGCCAAGGTAATCCTTTTGCCGCAAATTCAAACAAAGGAAATTGGTCTCCAAAACTGGAGACTGTCTCTGAAATTGGATACCCAAATTCTTCACAAAAGTCTCTGATATAGGAGATAATCTCCCACATTAGTGACATTGGAGACAGTCTCCAATATTGGCCGTGCGCCTCTACTGGTTGGTGAAATGCAGAGCTACCATTATGATGGTGGGCCCCAAGTCTGCGCACCTAACAATTTGAGTTCAGATTTAACATGAATTTCTTCTTGTTTCACAAAATCTTTTGGTTAATAGTGTTCCTTATATTATTAAAAGTAAGTAAGTGTACCAAATTTCTCATTAAAAAGTGAAAGGAAATATAGGATTTTCTTTAAAAAACCTCGGGCAGTCATTTTCAGATTGAAAAAAAAATGGTACCCCATGTCTACGCACTCATTCACTTTGCACACGATTCATGGGATTTTGATGACAAAGGCTGCATTTTGAGGCCGTCACATGAAATGCCCTGAATTCATAATTTTCCACCATTTTGAGTCGGATTTTTTTATGAAAACCTGTCTATGTAGTGCATGTGTAAAGTTCGTGCTTGTTGTGCATCTTCGGTTACTAAAATCGGGCAGATACGCGGGTGCGCAGACTTGGGAGACCGCGCAGACATGGGGGAACTGACCATACCATTTAATACCAAGTCTCGCGCATTGTGCGTGAGACTCAAGCATTTTGGACTCTTGTTCACCCCCTCAAATCTCTGTCTCACACAACTATCACAGCCTATCCCCATATGCTTTGTACACAACAATGTCTGTGATCTCACTCAGATTCACAGAAAATCTCATGCATATATAGCTGGTCTTTGAACTTGTCATCTCTGGAAATGGTGGGATTTTATGGGGGGGAAAATATAAAATCCATGCAATATCACAATCTTTAAAAACAATTAAATGATTAAAACTAATATGCTTACTTTCCACAAAGTTTCAATTTTCCATCACCATGCTTCTGTCAGTCTCAAAATTGGTGATTCAGAGCCAACATGAAGTTCCTCACAAGTCAGTAGAGGCGCACGGCCAATATTGGAGACTGTCTCCCATGAGAGAGATTATCTCCAATATCAAAGACTTTCATAAAGAATTTTGGTATCCAATTTCAGAGACAGTCTCCAGTTTTGGAGACCAATTTTCTTTGTTTACATTTGCTTAAAAAGGATTACCTTGGCGGCAAATAAAAATGTGATAAGCAGATTCCTCATGAAATATTACCCCTTTTCACCGTCTACTTTGAAAATTCACCGTCTACTTTTGTTTTTATAAGGATTTTTGTTGTCATCCACACACAAAACAAATGGGCTTCTGACCTCGGTGGGACAAAAGTCTGGGTGGAAAAAATCATACTTTTGTTGGTGTTGTTTCTTTTGTTCTTTTGCAAAGCAAGTTTCCAATATGGTAGATAGTCTCCCTTATTGGAGAGAGTCTCCCATATTGGCCGTGCGCCTCTACTGCACGTATAAATAATTTGCTGCCGATTTCAAAACATCGCATGCGAGAGGGTCCGAGCTCGGACCAGACCCCGGTACCTCGTGCATATCGCATCCGCACGCGATGTTTTTAAATTGGCAGCAAATTATACACGTGAGGAAATTAATGTTGGCTCAGACTAAATCATCAATTCTTTGACTGATAGGAGCATGGAAAAGAAGTGAAACTTTGTGTAAAGTAAGAATATTAGTTTCAATTATTTTTAGCTCATCCGGCCCGAAGGGCCAAATGAGCTTTCAAAATGCTACTTCTTTGCCATTTCAAGTCCAATTTCAACAGAGCTACCAAGTCTCACGCATCATGCGTGAGACTCAAGCATTTTGGACTCTTGTTCATCCCCTCAAATCTCTGTCTCACGCAACTATCACAGCCTATCCCCATATACATTGTATACCCAGTTATTGTGTGACCGGACAGGTTGTGTGTCCGGATGATCAATTTTAGAAAGTCGTTTGGAAAAACTTACAAGCGAGTTTTCATCTTTTTTTAGTACAAAATGTTAGGAAATATTATTATAAAGAACAAAATAGAAGATGATTACAACTATTAGATTCTTATTTTTAGTGTAATCCAAAGACAAAAAAGAAGGCTCCAAAAATATAGTGTCCGGACACCCGACCCCCCATCCTACACAATGTCTGTGATGTCACTCAGATGAATTCACAGAAAATCTCACGCATAGCTGGTCTTTGAACTTGGCATCTCTGTTTCAATTCTTTTTGCTTTGTATGATAGCACTAGGTGGGGATTTTTCAAAACTTCTACACAGAACTTTGAAATTCATTAAATATGCTAATTTATGCATATTTCAAAAAATTCACATAAAATGCTTCTTTATTTGTTGACCGAATTTTAATTCTTTTGATTCTTTCTTCCATCTGGTAGAGCTTCAAGAGGTTCACCAAAATTCTACTCAGAATTTTGAAATTTTGACTAGTACAATTTTTTATGCTAATTTATACGAAATTAATCTGTTCATATTTTCAAAAATTCACACAAAAATGCTTTTTCTTCTTTAATTGCTGACTGATTTTGATTTTTTTTTTTCCATCTGGTAGAACTTCATGAGGTTCAACAAACTTCTACACAGAATTTTGAAATTTTCAGTAGAAAATTATTTATGCTTATTTCTGCTAATTTATGCAAACTTTATTCATAAATCACAGAAAATGCCTCTTCTTTATTTGTTGACCGATTTTGATTTTTTTTCCTTCCATCTGGTAGAAATTCATGAGGTTCACCAAACTTCTACACAGAATGTTGAAATTTTCAGTTGAAAATTATGCTAATTTATGAAAAATTTATTCATAAATCACAGAAAATGCCTCTTCTTTATTTGTTGACAGATTTAGATTTTTTTTCTTCCATCTGGTAGAGCTGCATTAGGGTTCACCAAACTTATACACAAAATTTCGAAAATTCGTCTTGAAAATTATTTATGCTAATTTATGCAAAATCTATTCATAAATCACAAAAAATGTTTTTTTTTCTTCTGTTTTCTTTTGTTTGCTTTATATGATAGGTCGAGGTGGTGATACAAAATTTCAACACAGAATTTTGAAATTCATTAAATATGCTAATTTATTCACATATTTTCAAAACTCACAAGTATTACTTATTTGTTGATTGATTTTGATTATTTTTGTTCCATCTGAGAGCTACATTAGTTTCACAAAGGTTCTACACAGAGATAAGAAATTTGGACAAGAACGTTATTTATGCTTAATTCATATGTAATTTATTCATAGATCACAAAAAATGTTTCTATGTCATTTTTTCATCAATATCAATTTTATATTCTCAATTTATGAACACTATAGTCATAGTGTCAACTGGGCTGAAATTACAATTGTGTTAAACTTCGTTGCGAGATGGCGGATGAGCTCCACATCATTGATGTGCTAGTTAAAGGTTGTGATGTTGCATGAATTTTATTTTTCACCCATAAAAACCCTCCTTTGTCACTCGGAATATCAGATCGACTTCACGTAGGTGGAGCGTAGTGTAGCAGTAGTGAAGTGGTGTGGAGCCTGCACAAACTTCACTCGAGGTAGGAATAACCATGATAACCGCTGTTTCTAGGGATTATTAAACAATTTCCGACGTTCTGCCATAGTAAGGAACATCTCTATTGGTGTTAATCTAAAATCTGTTCAAATTCTGTGAAAATATTTTGCAAGTTTTTGCGAGTTCCAAGTCTGTTGATTATGAGCTTGACTGAAGTTAGCGATCAAATTTCATGCAAATATATATGACCGGCTGTCCTCACGTGTGCATAAATTTTTATTTCTAACTTAAACTAAAACAAAAGCAAAAGGCTTTAGCCTCCTCCCCCTTTTCAGTATTGTATGATTTGAAAATGTATATTGATAAATTTGTTATGTGTCCATCTTTCAGGAGGATCATCTAGAATTCAGGAAATAAATTCCAATTCTTCAAGTCATCATGCCTGTAATGTTACGACTTGCCCGGCATGGATGTACCAACAGGCCCTTCTATCATATCGTAGCTATTCACAATAAGTTTGCAAGGAACAGCGGAAGAGCCTTGGAGCAGTTGGGCACCTACGATCCCATGCCCAATAATCATAATGAGAAACTGGTCAGTCTGAATGTTGAACGGCTCAAGTATTGGCTGGCAGTAGGAGCACATCCCACACCACCAATGTCACATCTGTTAGGTAAGATTCCTACATCGTGTCAATAGCCTCTTATCGATCACCATCAATACTGCCATCATCACCACTACCACCAACATTTATCATCTTCATCATTACCATCATTATCTTCTCTCATCATGATCATCCTCATAATTACCATCTTCATCCCATTCCCAATCATCATTTCAAATAGAGCTACATGTAGAAAGCCAAGATGCAAATATGATTGGAAAAAAAAGCTGTAGGATGTTCATGAACTCATGTTATATTTCCTTCCATTTCCCCTCTTCTCCCAAAGGACTGTCTGGATTGCTTCCAGTTCATCCAAGGACCTATGTCATAGCAAGGAGAGCTAGACACAAGGCTGATATCAAAGAACAGACTGCTGAAGCAGAAGGCGAAGGAACAAGTTGATAAGATCTGATTAACTTTGTCACTGAGATGGATGCTATCATGAACAGACTCGACACATGGATAAAGTGGTTGATGAATGTAACATTTGATTGAACATGTCTGATAGCGAGTTACACGTATGTTTTGGAGCTTGATTTCATCAAAGCTACATTTGGTGCATCGATCAAGGTTTTTTACTCTGGAACTTGGGTCTTCGTGAGAAGGTACATATCTTGTGCTAATTCAGACACTGATTTCTGATCTAGTCTGTATGATCTTTTAACATTAACAATAAGTAATTTTTTCCCCACAATATTTGAGATGCAATGTCTTATATCAGCAGTGGGAAGATATGACCAGACAGTGTGAGGAGGATGGGGGTGGGGGCAAAAATTTGTAATGCCAGTTGGCACTAGTGATCTACATACTGTTGATCTCAACTTCCATATTTCAATTTCATTGACCCAAGGTTTGGTACTAAATGTTAATTGTGTTGGTAAAGAATTTTAGTTGTTGGGAACATGACAAAATTTATTATTGTTTCTATTATGCGATCCGCATTTAATTTTCTACATAAATCAATCAGAATACCAGATTTTAATGTCATGATCCAAAAAGACCTCAAACTCTGTATCAAATAGTAACTTCCCCAATGCTGCTTGGATTACAGGTGCACACCACAATGCCCAGTAGCATTGTAATGTTATACTCAAAACAATTCTTAATTTAGATCAGTTTGTAGTCTATTAATAGTTTTTTTTTTCACCTTTACACATTGCCTTCAATTAGAAGTTACCTGGCAGTGCAAGTGAAACAAAGGGGAAAATATCACAAAGCGAGCATAGCTTGCTAGTTTTACCTTCTGCATGCTATAAATCAAATTATTAGTTGCTTTGTTAGCTCATTAATCCACCTCCTGGTTTCTTAAAAATCCTAAAAAACATGAACACGTGAGATAATCTGTGCAGAGTATGGATAATATTAATATGAAATGTTCATAACCTTATTAAATGTATGTGAAACTTTATCGATGGTGTTGGCATTATTGTATGTTTGCATGTCCTGCTTGTGCTGCTTAGTGTAGGCAGAAAGGACACTTTTGTGTCTCAAAAAGGATCAGCTGTGTGAAGAAAAAATATATAAATGTATTTTTTTCAAGATAAAATGTAGAGATTTTGGACAGGGCATCACTGGATAGATTGTCTCATCATGAAACCAAGACTACAAAAAAAAGATACATGTACAATGTTTTAACCTACCCAAAGAAGATCTGAGCACGATTACAGTACTGAAGTACTAAGCTTTGTTATGGAAGGAAAAGGTTTACAGATATCAAATTGCCAAACATGTCCGGAATATTGTTAAATCCAAGGGGGCAGCAATCTCCTACGTACCAGGTATTGTAAAAAAACTAAAAACCCGTCTACATCTATTTGTATCTCACTCAACTGGAAAATACGACAACTGACATGGTAAATTGTGTGACACTGAAAATGGTTTGTTTCAACTACTTTATTTACATATAAAAATACAGGTCTCAAAATATACACATATACATTACATTATGTAACAAGTGGAATGCCTCTGGCCGTCTCACCTGCATCACGCGGTTCAATATAGCAGCAGTGCTGACTTTGAATACTACTCTAACTCGCACAAGATGTTCAGTGATACATGGTTACTCTTATGTCCACTTTTTATGAACTAGACCAATAAACTTACAGAGATATGATGGTTATTCAACAAAAAACCCCAACATGGCCAAAGTTCATTGACCTTACATGACCTTTGACCTTGATCATGTGACCTGAAACTCGAACAGGATGTTCAGTGATACTTGATTACTCTTATGTACAAGTTTCATGAATCAGATCCATAAACTTTCAAAGTTATGATGGTAATTCAACAGATACACCCAATTCGGCCAAAGTTCATTGACCTTTGACCTTGGTCATGTGACCTGAAACGCGCACAGGATGTTCAGTGATGCTTGATTACTATTATGTCCAAGTTTCATGAATCAGATCCATAAACTTTCAAAGTTATGATGGGAATTCAACAGATATTCCCAATTCGGCCAAAGTTCATTGACCCTAAATGACCTTTGACCTTGGTCATGTGACGTGAAACTCATGCAGGATATTCAGTGATACTTGATTAACCTTATGTCCAAGTTTCATGAACTAGGTCCATATATTTTCTAAGTTATGATGACATTTCAAAAACCTAACCTCAGGTTAAGATTTCGGTGTTGATTCCTCCAACATGGTCTAAGTTCATTGACCCTAAATGACCTTTGACCTTGGTCATGTGACATGAATCTCTAATAGGATGTTCAGTAATACTTGATTAACCTTATGGCCAAGTTTTATTAACTAGGTCCATATACTTTCTAAGTTATGACGTCATTTCAAAAACTTAACCTCAGGGTAAGATTTGATGTTGACGCCGCCGCCGCCGCCGTCGGAAAAGCGGCGCCTATAGTCTCACTTTGCTTCGCAGGTGAGACAAAAACAATGATGATAAGTATGTGGGCTGAGGGAATAAGATGTCCTCTTCATCAGCATAATTTACAGAGGGTAAGTGCAACCTCATGTCAAGCTGTTTCTTTTTTAATGAAAGCAGAATTGTAAAAGAAACATGTATTAGTGAGGGTTTGGTGAAACTGCATAAAACAAAAATAGACAGATTTTTAACATTTTAATTTTGCGATGTCTAATCCAAGCAGCTCCCCGTTTGTGATATAGCATACAATGCTACTTAAAAAAAAACACCAGTGCATTTAATATCATTAGACACGGTCATATCATGCATGTATATTAGAGAAATACTTTCAGTCATCTTGAACCATTACATCATTTGAATTCATGGGATAATATCACAAGACATGAGAGGCAGCTGCTTGAAGGTAACTTCACAAAATCATTAACTGTTATTTTTAGTATGTTTGTCAACCTTTCATTAATACATTCTCTAATTTTCTTCTTTCATATGATATAAATACTTGATGTCACAGAGGAATTCTCCTTTTACATAACAATCATAAAACCTTAACAAGTCAATATCAAGAAGACAACAACTAAGCCAGTATTTCAATTTAGTTAATTTTGTTAATTTTTCATAATTTACAAAGCAGAATTTTTCATGAAATATTGTTTCCTTTTTTTAGATTTGAAGCTATTAAAACAATAAGAACCCTTTAAACGTTTGTGAGGAAAGAATAATATACAATTTGCACTGTTAAAAATATTGCTGCCAAACAAGAATGCTTTGATTTGGAACATGCAAGGAAATGGCGTTTCCCTAATTTATCAAAATGGAAGATTTAAAGTAAGGCAAAGGATATGGGGCAATCTCAAAAACTTTATGCTTTTCTTCCAATGTTTATTAGGATTAAGGATAAACATCTAATCTTCACTTTTATCTTGTTCTCAGGTTACTCCTTGCAATTGCATTAAATCACTTGGTATGTAAACACCATAGCCCTCCTTTCGTTATATTGCTGGAGCCTGTCTCCCCTATGAGAATGGATTATGTCCCTGTTGCCTAGCAACTCGTAGAGCACAAAAGAGTTTATCATCTGGTGGGAAGCTGTTCCAGTCTCTCCATTCCCAACCTGTTAGTGAAGTAGATAAGATTTATTATATTAATTTTTCTCGATCCAATGCTCTTTAAATACAGGGGGATGTTTTACATAGATTCAAGCCTGTGTTGCAAGAAAATATTTGCGATCAATTGCAAATATTCTCTTGCAGTTTTACAACTAATAGATCACTGTTAGTTATAGCAAATCAGATTAAACATCTTGTTTCAAGGAGCAGATTAGCAATCAATCACTAATTTGCAATAAACTGCAAGACATATGATTGATTTAGGGACCGAAAATAGACTTGCAATTGATCGCAAGTTTCTTGCAACACCTCAATAGAAGAGTTGCACCTTAAGTGGAGTATGGTACATATTATGCATCACCACTGCATTGGTCAGATCATGCTCTGAGAAAATGCATGCTACTGCCATTATCAATGAGATTGTGTGTCAACATTTTACACGACTTATATTTATATTTTATATACAGAATATATATATATAATGAGAGAGTATCGCTCTGACCATTTTAATAATGTGTGAAGAGTAGGTGATAGTGACAGGGGTCATATCAAAGTCTTCTTAAGGTTATTTTGTCTACCGTGCGTGCATTTTTTACAAATTATACATTTTACTTTGTAAATAACACATGCACGGTAGACAACATAACCGAACTTAAGAAGAATAACACAGTCAGTTTTGTTTTCGCCAAAAAACTTTCATTGAAAAGCATGAAAATGAGGATTTATGCGAGATTTACAAAAATGGTCAGTGCTCACTCAAGTGTAACATTCTGTCAAAATTTTTACTTTCATTTGATAGATGAGCCATATGTAAAAAAAATTATCTTTATGCTGTGTATTTTTCAATTCCAAGGACTCTTTCAAAGTGTAAACTTTTTATTGATACTGTGTATATCCCTCGATCTTGAGGGCTTACTAGGAGGGCTGATTTTGTATTTGGATGTCTTCATTTTTTTTCTGGCATAGAAATCGTATTTCGATAGGAAATTATTGGAAGCAATCCTAAAGTGTATTTCATTAATTTTTCTGATCTTCATTTGGCAGATATAATATTTTTCAAATAATTCTGTGTAAAGGCCACCGCACATCTACGACTGTTCGCGATCCGATTTCAGAATAAAATGTAGTAGAATGTGATGCTAATATCGAGACATGGAATATCTTACTATGTAATGTTCTAAATCATACAAATACCTCTGTTCAAATCAGTGACTATGCCATCATCCTTCATGGAATAAGAGCAAATTTAATATCTTGTTGTACTAATGACGTCACAGCAGTCGTAAGATTGGGTACGATTTAATACTAATTTGGCCTTTACTCCAAAATGAAAGCTTGCAATCTTTCAAAATGGTTATATTAGTATTCTTTCGATTAATTTTAACCTCAAATAAAATGATGTTTCATTCACATTTTCAGAAAATGAGCAAAATGCGATTTGTTCCAAAATCGGATTGCAAACAGCCGTAAGGTGTGCGGTGGCCTTTAGTCTTGTTCAATTCTGTGAACATTTTATTTTTTGTTGTTACAAGTACCAGAGTTTATAGTCAAAATTTCATAGGGAACAAAATGTCCTACCAAACTTGGACACCTAACCATACTTCAATCTGTGGTATACAAACCCACCTTCACATTTATGAGGCTCCATATTTTCTGGATCTTTCTTAAATTCTGCATCCACTTCACCCCTCATGAATATTGTGATATAATGGTAGTCTTCCTCCAAGTGTATTGCATTGACAACAGTTGAGAAGACAACATCCATGAGACGAAGCCCTGTTTCTTCTTCTGTCTCTCTCTTTGCACAATCCACCCATTCTTCTCTGAAAGAAATTTTTAAAAAGGGGGATTATTAGTTGTTTAAGGAACTGAAATTTTCTGCACCCATTCATTTCATGAAACTGTATCCTTCAATGTACAAACATAGCATACAAAAAAATTAAAACTGTGTACAAAGCTTTACAACAAGTGCATACACACACCTGTTGCAAAATATACGGCCAGAACTCGGAAGCACATACATACGGTAGCCACATTTTATTTCATTTTCTTTAGGAAATGCATTAATCCCCAACTGAGAATATATTTCCCTTTCACAGTCGGCTGTGGAACAACAAACATTTTGAAAGGGTTGATTCTTGACATATTGCATTTGTATTAAAGTGTATAAATATTTTCTATTTTGGCTGTACTTCATTGTTTTAGATCTTGGCTAACTTGGCCAAGTCAAAAATTAGGTGCAGAGTTGTCCAATGTGGTATTGGTATAAATCTTGAATTTGCTGTTAAACATTCAAATTGAGTGTAGTTTTATTCCAATGATTTTCAATATGAGTTCAATTGATTTATTGTAGTCTAGTTTCAGTCTTACCATGCTTATATTTTTCTAGGGAAAAGTGCGAGGAAATAACTTTTCATTGTAAATAATTTGCATTCAATACAAACATTTGATTCATACTCCATTGGACAACTAAGCACCTAATTTTTAACCTGGCCGAATGCTGTATTTCATTATTTGTGCTGAATCATCCTGACCTTTTACCCATGCATGTTTCCAATATCACGAAAAATTTATCTACCACTATTACTACTACAACGACTACTACTATAAATGATATTAGAACGAGTTGTTGTTTCCCAAATGGTATCTCATTTAAAGAAACAAAGTTTAACAGTGACATGGTGAAGAAATTTGATTGTTCGAATATTGAAAGATGGCTTACGATAACAAAAAATTGAAATGTTTTGAAAATTCAAGTATCAGACCTCACTCAATATCCACACACCATCAATCTGGACTCCTGTATCAGCCACATTTTTTTCTGCCATTAACCAAAATCATTTAATGGTATCATATACAATTTCAAGTCTTTATTTAAGTTTACTTTAAATAATGACAAAAAGACCTCTCTAGAACACTTCCCTACATTTCCAGAAATGTCATTATACCCAGGCAAACAAAAAGAGAAAACATGCAACAGCATAGTAATAGAATCTAGCCCTGAAGCATTGTTTTACACCCATGATCTTTAAAACTGATCAATGGCTGTGGCTTATTCTGACACTGAGGCCACAACAGGAGCTTAGGTTTAAAGAAAAAAAATCAGAAATAATTTCAAGGCATGATCTATCATGTATCAGCACATTGTTAACTGTGTTCGTTCTGGGTATAGTATGACATTCATGATATCTGTTTAACCATCACACCAACCCCATTTGATGATCTAAGCAAATAAAATCAGTGGAACAATTGACAGTAAAGAAAACCACAGTAACTCTACACTAGACTCTTCAATATGCCTTGGACTTTCATCTTATCACTTCTGGAAGTTCACAAATCATTTAACAATAACAGTACTAGACATTCACACAAAGAATACCTAGTCTACCCTTAGACATAGTCTAAGAGCCTATATTGGGCCTCAGTACATTTACTGCAGCAGCCCTAACAGTAACACGCATTGAAGTGTAGAGGTTCCCGCAACTTCCCAGGGCTACCCAAGTTATGTAAATCTCATTGCAGAATTTAATCAAAGGACAAAAATAATGCAAAATGACTCTCTTCCTGTTCAACCAATCTATACTTATTTAGCATCAGACATTAAAGGCAAAATGCAGCATATCGCTTATCAGCAGATTAAGATAAATATTGTAATTTTGTATTGCAACCAGGGCTCGACATTAGACTAGTACTAGGAGTGGCCCGGAGCACTCATTCAATGAACAAGGTTATAATATAACCTTGTTCTCAGTTATATCTCCATGTGTGACAAAATAAGGGTGGCAATGTTTGGCTTATTTTCTCTTTTTCTTTGGGGCAAATGCTTGATTTTTTTACACTGACAGTTTCCCTTAGACCTGTTAATTCATACTGCTTGGCTCTTATTTAAATTTGATTCTTTATATCATTTTTTCTTAATTAAAAATAGAGATCAAAAAATGAAAATTTTCTTGCCATATTACTTTCCACCAATAGAGGGCGTACACAAAAATATGCCAAAAATTCAAGTTTTTGAGTGCTCTGGCGAATACAAAAATTATTCCCACATTACTAATGATAAATAGATTAAAACTGTATGGAAATTAGTAATTTTGGTCACAAAAGTGATATTTTAATGATTTTTTAAAGTGTGTGCTCTATACAGCATTGGCATACCATAGTCCTACCTGTACATTCTCCACAGGCCAGATGGTAGCAGTGAACAAGTGGCCCGGAGCAACCAAAATTGAGTCGGGCCACCAAAATTCTGTAAAAGCCCACACTTGGTGGCCCACTCGGCCTCGGGTAGTAACATAGTTTTGATAAATTGTAGTGTTTTCTAGACTAGTCACAGAGTTTATTGTTTTAGGGCCACCAATTTTCTTTGCAATTGAATTGCAGGCAGGCCACCAAAAAAATGAATGGAATTGACAGCACAAAGAAAAAAGTTAGTGTGGAGCCTTATCGTAACAGACAAGAAGACAGTAAACTAATGATTTCACTATCTCATTCTCACTCAGTCGAGATGCACGTAGCTTTGCCCCAGGCTCAGCTCTGCCGGGATTCAAGCGTTGGTTCGAAAACTAAAAAGGGATTGCAGAGCGATGGGAACTTGGAAGGGAAGTTCCCCACTCCGGCCGGGCCGGTGGAAGCCCCCGCCGCGCCGAGGCCCGGCCGAGTAGCTCTGTCTATAAATTATGCTATATAGCCTAGGCGCGCTATATGATAACACAGAGAAGGAACAGTGTAATTTACCCGAATTCTAAATGTCCACCAGGAAGGGCGAAAGTCCCACTGCCAGTCGAACCTTTACGTTTGCCAAGTACGACACAATTAGGATGTGTCTTGCTTGTTACAAAAACTCCAACGCCAATTCCTGGTCTCTTCACGTGTTTCTCCATGGGCGCTGCCATTTTTGTTTCATGAACTTGAGCTGGCGCTAGACTCATACTTGGCAAATGTTGAAGTTTGTGTACGGTTTCTATGGTGAAATTCTGCTAATGAAAACACCGGTGTTGGTTTCACCTGACATCCAATTTCAGGTTCGTTTACTTATTTTTTTTAGCTTGGAAAAATGTTATCATGCACATACTATATTATAGAACTTTGCAATAGGCCCCTGATGACTTGTTACTGTCAGTGATTTTGTCAGTCGATCGACAACGCAGGCAGGCTGGCGCTGGTGGTGGCACTGGTGCACGGTCACGGAGTGCTGGCTGGGCCTGGCTAGCTCAGACGGCATGGTCGGTTCGACAGTGGCCAGTGCTTGCAATGCTGCAAAGTGCAACAGCTGCAAGCAAGTCTGCATTACTCAGTCTCACTGAGACTCTCAGGCCCTGTTATTTAGTTGGCAGTCCCGAGGCTTTGCATGCAAAACAAATATGGTAAATGTCAGTTGGCAGTAATTTTGATTATCATGTGTGTTCATGAGTTCGTGAGATGAGAGGGGGAGAGCTCGAGTTGAGTGATTAATTGTATGACTATGAAGGTGGGCCCCAAGTCTGCAAACCTAACATTACAATTTGAGTTAAGATTTAACATAAATTTCTTATTTCACAAAATCTTTTGGTTAATAGATCTAGTGTTCCTTATATTGTTAAGAGTAAGTATACCAAATTTCTCATTAAGAAATGAAAGAAAATATAAGATTTTCTTGAAAAAAACCTCGGGCAGTCATTTTCAATTTCAGATTGATTGCTTCAATGCCTTGCCTTAATCACATATCTGCACGTAATATTGTCACTTTAAAAAATGGCTTGGATAAACTTTGGCTATGCAAACAATTCTATGTACCATGACGACACACACGCATCATGTATCAGTTTTGCAATTTGTTATCCATGACCATTATGACTTCGTTAATGACCGGGAGATCTATACTCCTGTATACCAGATGATGATGATGATGAAGAAAAAAATGGATCTCCCATGTCTATGTCTGCGCACTCATTCACTTTGCACACAATTCGGGGATTTTGATGACAAAGGCTGCATTTTGAGGCTGTCACACGAAATGCCCTCAAGTCATTATTTTTCCACCATTTTGAGTCAGATTTTTTTTATGAACCTACCTGTCTATGTATTGCATGTGTAAAGTTTGTGCTCGTTGCGTATCTTCTTTTACTAGAATCGCGCAGATACGCGGGTGCATAGACTTGAGAGTCCGCGCAGACATGGGGGAACTGACCATACCCCAACCAAAAGTAGATTTAGATAAAAAGAGAAAAATCCTATTATAAGCATACACTGCAAATTTCATCAAAATCGGATGTGAAATAAGAAAGTAATGAAATTTTAAAGTTTCACTTAATAAAAAAAAACAGCTATAGATAGGCACATCCTGGTTGGTATGCAAATGAGACTGATGACCAGATGACATCCACTCATTATAAAATAGCTCTGTATTTTTAAGCATCGTGATTGGCCAATACGCGTCACGTGACATCCAACTTTTTTGGTGCACTGTACGGCAGTGCAAAAGGTGCGTAACAAAAATTGATATTGCACGCTCGAGCAAACCAGTGCGATAGAAGTCCCGGGAGAAGTCCAAATAAACTTTACTGTAAATTTTTAAAAATTACTTGTTTCTGTGTTGCTATTTTATAAAACAATGCACTCGCTCTGTCGTGCGTTAAAGTAAATGCAGAGAAAGCTCGGTTTCTTCAGATGATGCACACTGGGCAAATTAATGTTGAAGGACAAAGGAAGCAGACCATCAATTAATATTGCAAATTTGTAATGAAAATTAGTTCAATTTATTTTATGACTTCAAATTGACTTTGTGATCAGTTTCAATTCAATTTCTATTTCAAGTTTGCAAGTTTCTTGCAATACCTCCATTCCTTTCCTATTCAGATGTGTTCATTCATTACATTCTCACATCTGATTCTTTTGTTCAACATTGTAGTATGTAATTATCCCAAAATGTCCATCTCCATCCTCTATCTCTTATTGGTTATTTTTATTTTGGACTCCCACATTTAATAGTTGGATTGTATACTCTCTCTATTTTGATTGGTTGATTTTATATAATTTGAATACATGTGTGTTATTCTGTAATATGATCCAATATGATTTGAGTTTAACTGCTCAGGCAAAGAAGCCATCGTAGTAAAACAGTATAATACCAGACTTCATCAGATTAAGTTCTGTAACTTTCTTTGTTTTCTGAGTTTCTCTCCTTTATCTCCGTTTGTTCTGTTTGATGTGTGATTGAGCTTGTGTTATTTCCCCATCTAGACAAAACCCCACAATAAGAAAGGGTGTCAAACTTCCCCTTGGAATCACTTCCATTGAAGAGTGGACAGCATCCACAAGAAAAACAACTCTTTTTCACATTTTTTTTTATTCTTGCGGATGATGTCCACTCTCCAGTGGCAGTGAATTCTGATTTTCTCGAATTGTGAAACAAATTTCAATTTCTCTCTGAACACTGTCATTGATGTTACTTATTGTGATTTTATGAAGGGTCTCCTTATTGTCCTTATTGTAGAAAAGATTTTTATCTATGATAATTCAAACAAAATACAAAAAAGAAATATGGCATGACGCCATTGAGTCTTTCATTTGCATTATAATCTTGTGTATGAAAATAAGTAAAGATTTAAAATGTTATAACTTTCTTATTTGTAATCCGATTTTAAATTCATATAATTATTTATTTTTTTATTTATTTATTAGAACATATTCAATCAGGTACAAAAGATCAGCATAAAACTGTTTTTCATTATTGACCTGATGAAAACATAAAGAACAACGTAAATCATGCATGAAAGTGAAATCTAAATCAAATATAACAATACTTAGTAACATAAATAAACAAATATTGCTACTTAAATGATAATATGAATCAAACTAAATATTTTAAGTTAGCAAAAGAGAACAGACTTACTAATTGTATAATTTATTCGCTGATAAAAACACTGAATAATGAAATAATTATGGCATTACAGAAAATCGAGTGAAACAATGGCAATAAAATATAAATTGGTGTTTAATACTATAAAATGGATATGGGTTCAGCCTTTCTGTAAATTAGACGAAAGTGGTAAATTGGGTTCAATAATGGCAATGAGACCAAATGGTCAGTAGACGAATTGGTAGTTTTAGAGGAAACTGGATTAAACTATGTGGGATATGAGTCTAAAAAAAAGAAATCGGACAGAAGTGGATGGAGACCAAGTGGCAATTTGTCTTTCTTGATATTGATTTTTGAGCTTCATTGAAATTTGTGGATGACTGGATGTTAATTTTCTCAACATCCTGTTTTATTTGAAAAGGCTGGGTTAATGTTAGTCTGAGTGTACGAATTGATGGAAAATATGTAGAATTCAAATGGGAAATAAGGAAGTCCAATTTTTATAGATTTATAATAGAAGTCAAAATGTGAGAATGTTAGGAAGAGAGTGGAGAAAAAAAATCAGGCTTTTTAAAGTGTTGTTTCCTAAATCAAGCACAGTTTTTAAAAAAAATGCTTAGTTAAACAATCAATTTTAGATGGTGTTTTTAATAAGTGTTCAGAATCTAATTCTGCATTTAATGTGTAGAAACTTTGTAAAAAAAAATTATTTTAGTATGACAGTAATATTGCTCAGGCATGGTTATTCAGGTTTATATTTAAAGTTTTGATTGTTTTGATGTTCCATCTCCATAATGATGGTGCATTAGATCAAGACTTGCATTATAATTTTTATTTATGTAAAAGTATATTTTGTTTGATTTAAAATGTTAGGCATAGGCATTACATATAGTCAGTGTAGGCTGTATATAATTGTACAATAGATAGAGAGAGTTATTGTTATTATTTAAACTTATTGAACGTGTAAATGGTATGCCAGAATATTAACTAATGTGTTTTGTTTATTCATTCTTAGGTTGGAACACCTATGGACCAAGCGAGACTTCACAACATTTGTTCGTGGTATGCAGATAGTTTCTCCAATGTTTGTGGTGAAAAGTTAAAACAAGATGCTTGCTGGATGATTTCCTGATGCCTGGGGCCCTTCGCCCAGTAGCAGTAGTCTGCTACATCTGCGGGAGGGAGTTCGGATCCAAATCCATTGGAATACATGAGCCACAATGCATGAAAAAATGGAAAGCAGAGAATAGCAAGCTTCCTAAGCACCAGCGTAGGCCACTTCCTAGGAAACCAGAGGTATTCCCTTCAATTGGTGGGACGTCATCCCAGGATATAGAGCGGTTTAACCAAGCTGCATTGAAGTCATCACAAGCTCAGTTGCTACCATGTCCAAACTGTGGGCGCACATTCCTGCCAGACAGGTTACCAGTCCATCAGAAGAGTTGTAAGGGTGGCAATGCAATAGACAGGAAGAAATTGGAAAGTGCTGGCAGTGTATCTAGATCTTGGTCGGGGCCAGAGACCCAGACACCTAGACCACCCTCTACACAGGAGAGACCTGGAACAGCTACCCTTTCCCGTCCTAGTTCTGTTACCCTTCAACAGAGGAAACACATAACCATCAAACCTGTGAAAACCCCAGTTGAAAGGCAACAGGGCAACACCCAGGGGGGAGTCCGTTTCCAGCCAACACCACCGCCCCAACCTAAATCTCAATCAACATCTACAGCACAGGCTTCTTCACCTAGGAAGCCTCAAACTGTCATCTGCTATATCTGTGGAAGAGAATTTGGAAGCAAATCTATCTCTATACATGAACCGCAATGCATGCAAAAGTGGAAACAGCAAAACAGTCAACTCCCAAAACACTTGCGCAGACCTCCTCCCAAAAAACCCCAAGGCCTTGGTCAAGGACAAGCCATGGGTGGTGATACAGAAGCTTATAATGCTATAGCTTCTCAAAGTGCAAGTTCACAGCTTGCTCCTTGCTCAAATTGTGGGAGAACCTTTGCTTTGGACAGGATAGAAAAGCATGAATCCATATGCAGTGTGAAGTCTGGAGCTGCACCGTCACGTGGCAAGACACCATCTGGAGGGAACCACCAAATCAGCACTTCCAAATCTGGGAGTGGAACTCAGAACTTTCAACCATCTCCTCCTTCAAAGCCAAGAACACTTGTCTGTTATATATGTGGCAGAGAATTTGGCTCCAAGTCCTTGCCAATCCATGAACCTCAGTGCTTAGAGAAGTGGAAAATACAGAATGGCAAGCTTCCCAGGGAACTCCGTAAGCCATTGCCAAGAAAACCAGTTGCTTCTAGAGGATCATCAGGAAATGATGCTGCCTGGGATGCTGCTAAAGCAAACCTTGTGGCCTGCAAGAACTGTGGCCGAACCTTCAATCCTGATAGAATAGAGAAACATCAGTCAGTATGCAGACCGAAAACAGGGACTGTGGTCAGACCAACAACAGCCACATTGAATATTGGGAAGGAGAACCAGATGAAAAGCTCAAAGCCAAGGGTTGGTGTTAATATTTACTTTGATGAGTCCTCAAATCTTGTTCTGTGTAATATTTTATTTTTAAAAACGGGGGTTTCTTCTGTCAACTGAAAAATTGTATTGTAAGTTTTAATGGCTTCTTTTACAATTTGTAATTTGAAATACTCCCATTCAGTTGGTCCCAAACTTTTGGATGTCAGGTTCTAAGACTATAGCCTATAAATTTTACCAAATTTATTTTGACAGCTCTTATATTGTATCATTATTTACAATGAAGATTAAGTTATTTGGCAATTCATGATATAACAAAAAAGGCATATATAAATTTTCTAGGTTGATTTTATATCTTGTCGACATTTACCCTATAAATGAATAGCAACCTATTTCCTTTCTTTTCTCCAGACTCCGAAGACTCCTATCCCTCGTCGGCCACCTACTGTGGTCTGCTACCTCTGTGGACGGGAGTTTGGTAGCAAGTCAATATCCATTCATGAACCACAGTGCCTCAAGAAGTGGCACATTGAGAATGATAAGCTACCCAAGAAGCTACGCAGGCCTGAACCAGTTAAGCCTGTTGTAACAGTCATCCCTACTACAGGTAAGTGTCCAAATGTGTGCAAGCATCTGTCTTAAACAACTAGGTAGTGCTATTTTATGACAAGATGGCTTTGAATATTAAAGTGGGGTAACAGATTAGTGGAATTAATTCAATGTCCCAAGGCTGAATCCAGGATCATACCTAGCTTTGCACAGAGGCAATTAGGGACAATTGTCCCCTTTTTCTTTGTTGGGCAAAATATTGAAGATTCATTCGTCCCATAATTTCTAACAGCTTAGCTTGTAGGCTGACCTTGTAGACCTGCCCTTTGCAAAGCTGATGTCTTCCAAGGTTGTAGATTATATATGTGAATTGAATCATTGTCTGGCTAATGGTCCTCTGTTATTTTTTTGACTGTGGTTAAAAAACTGCTAAATGGGTGATTTCAAAATTGGTGTTGCTGCTTGCTCAATTTAAATGTCAGCATAGTATACAAATAATGAATGTAAGCGCATGCATGCAAGGCCAAATAATGAACGATGTGCGAGAAGAGCCAATGGATATACCGCACCGAGGTCCGCAGGACCGAGTGCAGTATATCCATTTGGCGAGTCGAGCACAGAATTCATTATTTAGGTCCACAATGCACAAGAATGCATGCATCGTCTGTTTTATACAACCCCCATGTTACCAAATTGCCAAAAGTGCTATTTTTGATCTAAATTCTAGATAATACTAGATAATTCCAGACCTCGCACTTTCCTGCACTCTGACGTCAGATTGCAGGATATTGCACTTTCTATGCAATAGTGCAATTCGCTGAATGTCATGTGATCCCATTTGGACCAATCAGATTACAGAACATTCTTGGGAGTTGTATAATACCAGGGACTAATTTCACTGGGTGTTGAGATGTCAATTATGTGATCTGAATAATTTTTATAAATTCATGATAGGTTTTGGAGCTAGGGGAAGCAATCTAAATCGTGCTAACACCAGCACCAACACTGAACTTAAAATCACCCAATGAAAGTACACACTCTATTTTATCATAATACAGGTGTCAATAAAAAGTTTGGTTTTGATAATTTGTTAATGATAGAGCTGCTGATATTACCAGAAGCCTTATACATTGGAATGAATTTTTTTCTCTCCCTCCCTCTCACTAATTCTCTGTCTCCTTGACCTCAGGGAACAAGAGTGGCAACTATAATCTTGATGCCATGAATGATGCAGCATGGAAAGCTTCACAAGCGAACCTTGTGCCTTGTGACAACTGTGGCCGCACCTTCCTACCAGATAGATTATTAGTCCACCAGAGATCCTGCAAGCCTAAGAAACAAAGCCTTGAAACACTTTGAATAAATCACGTTGACGATGTAAGTTAGTCTCGTTGCCTCTGAGCCTCTGATGATGTTGAAATAATATTAAAATGGGACTGCTGAGAATGTTAGTCCTATCAAGTATTGGTAGATATGGCAAACTATTTGAGAGAGATCTTCTCCATGTAGAGCTCACAAAATGGTGTTAAACTGACCTATTTCTTTTTCTTGGGAACCCATTAGTCTGATTTCATGGAAGTTGAAAGAAACTTTTTTTTTCGAAGTTCAAGATATCATCAGCACTGGGCAAGTACATGTATTCTACAAGGGAGGTGTCAAGCATTGATTGATCTAAAACACATCTGCAAGATGAGCTTATTTGACACTCCATCTATTGAAACAGGCTGGGAATAATACATATTGAATACAGTATTTCTTCACATGACAAAAGATCTCTTAAGTCTGTAATGACAAGAGATATGTTTTTTTATACTTTACAGGAGTATAAAACAAACTTTAATAGACCTTGGCTTTGTTATATAACCAGGGCTCTGTAACACAAAGATTAGCGATAAATCGCTAAATGAACTGACTAATCAGTATCAATGTTACACGCGCATTAGGCTTAAAATACTGACCAGGGACCAATCAGTGCGGTTCTTTCATATTTGCAATTCATCACTAATCTTTGTGTTACGGAGCCCAGATTTCAAAATATTTAAGTGTGTGATTATTCACTATTTGCATTCAGATTCCTGACAGTTATGTGTCCATGTCCCATACATAGGTGCCCATATTTCAAGGGGAGGGGGTTGAATTCTCAATATAGAGGCTACTTTGCCTGCTTTTATTTAATCCCAAATTACTTTGTGAATTTGAACCTATTGCTAATTCATTGGTCATTTTTCTGAAATTACTGAGAGTATTATGGACATTTCAGAGGCTAAAATGCCCTTGCTGGGATATCTCTCATTGTTCGAAGAATACATTTGGTTCAATGTTGCCTGCTTTGATATTCAAGTATAGAATAAATACCTCTTTCCCCATACTTTTGGATTTATGCAAATTTTATCTAATACCACTAAGTTGTAAATTTTTGGTGTGAGTGATATTGATTTGATATTGTTATTTTGTCAAATTACAATATCTTTAGACAACTTTCAATCTTCGTTTAACTCAATATGATATGACAGCTCTTACGTTTAAGAATGTATTCAAGAGAAATAGATCTGTTCATTCAAAAATGTTTTGCCTTTGAATGGAATGACACAAAATTAAAACTTAATTAGGGAATGTTTCTTTCTCTCAATTTTTTTGTTAAGTTTCTGTGAAAAATAAAAATGTAAATATATGAATACAGATAGATTTATATTGTAATTAAGATTTGTGTTTGTGTGATAGGTATAGTGTGTTGTATTTTGTCTGCAGAACTATTTTTTCTACATCTCAGGTTTGGAACTTGTAAAACCAAATAAGAGAGTCTTAATGTACAGATAACATACCTCGTATAGAAGAGTATTGGACAATAATATGAGATTTAGGTTTTAACCGAGAAATCAAAGCGTGTGTGTCATGCTCCCATGTCTGGGGAATTTTCTATGTATTAAAAAAAATTGGTAGATGTATTTTCCTTGCATCTTTTTATAAATTTCTATTTTTATCCTACCTACATGTATTCAGCAACATTGACAGGAGTGATATATATCTTATTTAAAGATATTGAAAATTAGTAAGAATACTACATGTAGTACTACTTCAACAAGTACTGGATACTTTGAGTTGATTTTTTATTTATGGAGAATGCATCAACTTTATCCACATAAATTTTGGGATCAAGCAATACCAGTTTCAAAACTTATTTGAAGTTTTGGTAATTCTGTAGATCATTCATTTTCAAACTTGTGAAAACATTTTCAGATGAAATCTAAAAGTATGTTATAAAACACATGATAAAAAAAACATGATCAAACATTCAATATTTGTTTGTAAATTTAACAATCAAAATCTCTTGTCTCTTTTATTTATAAAAGTGTGGACAATGAAAGGAATGGCATGTTTTCTCTTTAGTATTAAAATTTTTAAAAATTCCAGGATGCAATAGCTATTTACAATCACTAAATTTGTGAGAATAGGCTACTCAAAAAGCCTTTATTTATTAAAAATAGGAACATTGCATAGAAAGTGATCTAAATCTGATCAACAGTCAATACACTTTTGTGAGATAGGAATGCTAGAATTATAGTCCTATGTAATCCACATTATGATAACCAAAGCTTTAAACATACTTAGAGAGATTTATGACTTGTGTCCAGTTAATAAGATCGCATGTTCTAACTGAAAAAAATAATTCTGAAAAAAAAATCTTGGAATCAGCGGAATTTGAAACTTTCATAGTTTCATTTACTACTTGCTGGTGTAAAATCCAGCTAGTTCCAAGAGTTTTTTCATTTTTTCATGTCAAATCCGATAGTTGGAAGCCTTTGTGAAAGTCTGAAACATCTTTTCCTTATTCAAAGTTTCCTAGCAAACCTTTTAATGAATTCATATTTTTTATGAAGAATATTCTAGAATGATCCCCAAGATATATTTAACAATTAGAGTGATTGTAAAATTAGCATAATTCTTTTGTGTGAAATTTATAGATAGACAGTATAGTCTGCATAAGTTGACTTGAAGTCAAATAATCACCTTAGTCAAACATTTTTTTTTTCAGGCTGAGGGCCCTGTTACATAGAGCTTAGCAATCGACATGGAGCTGATTTCTAAGATTGATTCCATTGATTATTGTGTATGATAAATCATAAAAATCAGTCCCAGAATCATCCGCATAGCTTTATGTTGCAGGGTCCAGGGTTAAAGATACATTACTTTGTCTTAATGGAGAGACTTACACATTGGGGGCCCCCGAAACATGAAGCTTAGCAATTGATCATGGAGTTGATTTCTAAGATTGATTCCATTGATTATTGTGTATGATCAATCATAAAAATCAGCCTTATGATCAATTACAAAACTTTATGTAACAGGGTCCAGGGTTAAAGATACATTACTCTGTCTTAATGGAGAGACTTACACATTGGGGGCCCCCGAAACATGAAGCTTAGCAATTGATCATGGAGTTGATTTCTAAGATTGATTCCATTGATAATTGTGTATGATCAATCATAAAAATCACCCTTGTGATCAATTACAAAGCTTTATGTAACAGGGTCCAGGGTTAAAGATACATTACTCTGTCTTAATGGAGAGACTTACACATTTTGGCCCCAAAACATGAAGCTTAGCAATTGATCATGGAGCTGATTTCTAAGATTGATTCCATTGATCATTTTGTATGATCAATCATAAAAATTAGTCCCAGAATCAGTCGCATAGCTTTTTGATACAGGGCCCAGATTATTTGAAACAATTATTTACATCTTCAGAGTCAAATTTCGCCTAATTTAATCAGATTGTTTCAATCCCAAGGTATTTGAATTATGCAGATTCTACTATACGATTCTGAAATTATGATTTTCTTCCAATATTTGTGAATCACTTTCTATTCACCTTGATAAACTCTATGCCATAGATGAAAAAAGCTGAAGTATATATATATGTGTGCAATTTGATAAGAAATTGAATTTGATAATTGTTCTTCTTAATTCATTTACTTGTATGTATTTTAGAGAAATTGTGTACTGATTTTAGTGTTTATAAGATCAACTGATATATTTTAGAAATACATTCCAATGAGCATTGGTTTTTATTTGTAGCATACCATTATGGATGTGTGAATGGGTTGATGCTATTCCTGTGTAACCTTTATGAAGTTGAAGTGGTTGACATAGTTCAGATATTATTTGTATTTTGTAATGATAAAGTTTATAGATTGTAAAATTGAAAATATTTTATTTGGATAGATATGTAATTCACTAAGAAAAAAAATGTGTGTTTATGAAAAATTTTAAATCGTAGGCCTTATAGGACTCTATTGATGTCACCAGCACACATGCTTGTATGAATTTTACATGATTTTGATGAAATAATAATAATGCAAGGAGAGATGATTTCATGGAAATACTCCACACTAGAAATGCATTTGAATTTGCTTATTTGAATTTATTGAGAATGTTTAATTTTGCAGTTGAAGAAAATTCAAAATAATGTTTTTCTTAAATCATTGATCAATTAATATTACTTCTTGTCACATTTTTGTAAATTTTGATTTGTTCTTTGTCTTTGTTGGTGGTTATTGTTGATGTCTTTAATGAATAGTGGGTCTTTTTGTGATATGGGTATCTTTGCTATCACTATTGATCCTTGATTTATTACGTTGTGTAGACCATTCAACTCTAAAATTCTTTCTATCTCACCGTAAATCGATTGCAGCTGATAGTGTACCCCGTCCACCCCTTCCCCAAAAGAAAGAGTGGGAGATTAGATATTATTAAAGAAAGAACCCTTTTTTAAGGTATTAAATGAGAGTGTGAAAAAAGAACCCTTTTTAAGGTATTAAATGAGAGCATGAAAAATAAAGGTAGAATAAAATATTAGAAATATATAAGATTAAGAAAATTAAGAGTTGAATAAAGAAAGATAGAAAGCCAGAAACAAAATAAGACTGAAAGTAGGCCTATACTGATTACAGAAAGAAAGGAAACGTAAACAAAGAGATTATTTAGAAATAAGGGGATCAAGAATAAAAGAAAGAATGAAGAAAGAGAAGTAAGAAAGGGATATAGGGGGATGAAAAATGAAAGAAATAGAATTCATAGAAAAAACGGATGAAAAATGGATAAGAGGCAGAAGTTAGACACATTTTATAGAGGACAACAGAACAGGAAGAAAGCTTAGAAAGAAAGTAAGGAGGGGGGATTAAGAAGGATTGAATTCAGCTAGAGAAAAAAACAAAGAAAGGCAGACTATAGAAAGAGAGGAACGAGGGGGAAAAAAGAAGGACAAAGGAAAGTTAGAAGAAAGAAATGAATTTGAGAGAGATCTTGGTCGAGAAAGGAAGACAAACCCAGCTTTTTAGCAAGCTGACTTTGGGCCAATATCGGCAACATCGCTGTTGGTGAGCCGGCATCCCGGGGGGGGGGGCACTTCCATTCACGAGTGGATACCATGCGCGACCATATGGTCTCGAAAAGCACCCTAAACACGTAATTTCCATATTCTGAAAATGCATCCCTTAACAAGTATTGGGGTGTGAAACCCTACCCTTAACAAATATTGGAAACAAAACGATCCTCTTGGCAAATATTCCCTGAAATGAACCCCTAAACAAGTACAGGAATGTTTTATTGTTACGCCGGGTCCTTCGGTCGTCGGCTTTACCTTATTTGGTTTATAGTACCAAGGAGCTTCTTGATAGTACGACCCCACCTTCTACACCTCGCCAAAATCGGACTCTAAACACGAAGTTTTGGGGCAAAAAGGACATCCTTATTTATTTATTTATTGATATGTTCATATTCCACAATCATCAAAGTACATTTCGTAATCATGTTTACAATGAAAAAATGCATAACATATGCAGGATTGAAACGTAGCAATGAAATGCAAAAAAAGTAAAAACATTAAAAAACATAAAACATTATAAAACATTTTAATTTTGTTTTATCATCCCCGCAAATTCGACCCGAAACACGTAATTTTCATAGCGAAATAGATACCCTTTTTTCATTATTTTTGTGTTTTTGACACCCTTATCACGTTACGTACGTAACGTGCCTTATCGTGAAAAATACATCCTTTTTACGTGTTCTTTCGGTCGCGCATGGTATCCTCTCGTCAATGTAAGTGGCCCCGCCCCCCCCCCCCCCCGGGGCCGGCATTGAACATACATCTGATCACGCCAATGTCGGCATTGTGAAATGTTGGCAACGTATCGCAAAAAAACTATGTTAGGCCAACGTAAATATTTCAAACTTTATTGCTATATCGAAAAATTGATATCCAAGTAATATCACGCCATCGTCATATGTTGACAGATAGGGAAAGGTTGACAAAGTGTCAACTTTTATATTGGACAATTAACGTTCTTCGGACTCCTTTATGATGTCGCAAAATTTGTGTAGAGCAAACATCAATGCAACGTCATTCAACAAATCGTCAATCGCGAAATGTTGGCAATTAGTCAAAAATGTAAATATGTTGACCTGAATTATGATATCGCAAAAATTGATATCCACCAACGTCATGCCATTGTCACAATATTGACAATATAGGGAAAGGTTTGGAAAGTGTCCAGATATAAATGTTGGGCCAACGTTGTAACTTATACTTCTTTACTATGTCGCTGAAGTATTGTTGGACCGATTACATCAATACAACGTTTACAGTCGCGAAATAATGGTAAAATCATAAAAAGCACAACATTGCCTGGGTCAATGTGAATATTTTGACCCGATTATATAGAGAAAAAAAATGAACGTCACGCCAACATCACGATGTTGACAACAGGGAAAGGTTGGGAAAGTGTCAAAGCATAGGTGTGTGTGTGTGTATTTGAGTTTTGTCAGACGTGTATCAATCAGATATGATTATCTACGTCTGGGACCGACCTTTAACGTCACCATCCGAAAGACGTGACCAGGGCTCGAACCTCTGCATCAATTTGTAACTTCCCCACAGCTTGGATTACAGGCGCACGCCACAACGCCCAGTTTCAAAGCATAGGCCTAAATATTGAACCAACGTTGTATCTTCGACTTTTTTGTGATGTCGTAGTTTTAGTGTCGGGACGACATCAATACAACGTCAACCATTCCGTCAGTCGCGAAATGTTTGGAAATGGTAAAAAAAAATAATAAAACCCACAAATTTGGGCCGATGTAAATAATAGTGACCTGAGGATAAAATTGCAAAATTGACATCCGTCCAACATCACGCCAACATTACAATGTTGATAATATGGAAAGGTCAGAAAAGTATCAAAATATAAATGTTGGGCCAACGTTGTAACTTTTGACTTCTTTGTGATGTCGCAGAAGTAGTGTCGGGGGTCGGGCCAACATCAATACAACGTCAACAATTTCGTCAGTCGCGAAATGTTGGGAAATGGTAAAAAAAACAAACACACACAATGTTGGACCAATGTAACTATTTTTACGAAATTTATATAAGGGGATTGGAAATTATTAAATCACTAAAGTGTAGGCTCTATCTCACAGATCTCACTGAGTTCACAAGTGTTCGTTTTCTCCCCTCTCACTGTCTCTGTATAAAAGTTCTCACTTCAATTCTTTCAGTTCTCTCAGAACGTAAATCAACTATCCGTACATCTATTCTCTCAAAAGTGTGGAACAGCAGAGTGAAACAATCAGAGCTGACTTTTAGGTTAGACTGTCCGTTTATTATAATTACGCGTTCGAGGAACAAGACACAATCCAACTATACAATCGATTGAAATGGATTCCAAGACATGCCCCGAGAATCTTTTCTCGAAATGCGAATTACCACCCCTTTTATAGAGAGCTAAATCGAGCAAAGCATCCTTGAGCTAGTTTCTATCCCTCTCCCAAGAACAACATTCGTCCTCGGCCGAGATGGGCTGCACGCGACTGAGAGTCGGTCCTTGATGTTGCATAACACAAGGGCAGACTCTGTTTACGAGCGAGCGAGACCCTGGACTTATGCAAAACAGAACTGTCCTCGGCGTGAGGTCAGGCGAGGTCGCACGCGTCAGAGATCTGTCATCGCTTGGCGAGGTCGCACGCGACTGAGAGACTATCCTCGCCGTTACGTAAGCGAAGGACAGTCGCTCTTGACGAGCGAGGCCCACGTAATAAATAATGTTTGACCTCAGCTGGGAATGTTGGAAGGACGCTCAGGCAGAGCGAGATGTAGACATCCCGCAAGTTGTGCGATTTACAAGCTCAAGAAGGCTCTGCTCTCAATGGATATCAAGAATGACAGTATAGTACAAATGAATACCAAGAATGACAGTATCGTCACCGTTTTTACGAACCGGCCTGGGAGTCAAAATCGATGAAAAAATATAAAATGACTTTTTTCAGTATTTCGACTCAATAGTCAAATATCTTTTATTTCACAAATTTGTAGGTCTTAAAACCATTTCGTTACGTCATTTTTGACGTCATGAGACGCTCTGGGTTCATGAGAATGGACGAATGCCGTTTTTACGAACCGGCTTGATACGCGCGCCGCAGCTAGCTCGCCGACTCGCATCGTCTGTTTGCTGAAACTTCGTTTTTACGATCTGGCCTGAGGCGTCAGCTTGTTCAAACTTGCATCAGGTAAGTTGTTTATTTTTCTTATTTAAAAAGGAAACATTTGGAGAAAAATAGCTGGTAGTTATCTTTTAATACTTGTGATCAAAATCAAACAATTTTCTGTTTAAAAATCATCAAAATAAGACGAAAATTAAACCACTTAAATAACTGACATTAAGTTTTTTTATAGTCCAGCCCCATGCGTACTAATCTGTGTTACTATGAAGCAGTAACGGTAGAATATGTGTCTACAGAGCTAGGCCTAGATCGACTTAGTCAGGAGACTTCTAAAGAGTAAGCCCATGTTAGTGAATGATTTTTACTCTTTAGAAGTCTCCTGACTAAGTAAGATCTACTTGCTGTTAGAATTATGCTGATCTAGCCTCGATAGACGTTGACCTCTAGTCAGGGCTGCCAACATCGGATAAATACTAAAATAGTTTAGAGTGAGACTCCCATAGGCCAATGATATATTTTGGGGTCAAAATGAGTGAGATCAATAGAAACACATGCAAATGAACTAAATTTGAGAGTGAGAAAAGACCAAAATGAGTGAGTCTCACTCTAAATGAGTGAGAGTTTGCAGCCCTGGAACAGGAGATCCTGCGTCCAGAACTGAACCTTATGTAACCTTATGTAGGCCTATGTATTATTAACTGGCAATGATTCACACTAGATCTAGGCTACTCCACTCTGTAGGATAATAAATTCTAGGGAACATTGCCAGAAAAAAAGCTGGCAGTGGTAGTAGATCTACATGTAGATTCTCGAACTTTAAGTTAAATCTAACAGTTACAATGGTTAAGTTAGACCTATTCACACTCAAGCACCGAGATATTTCATCAAAATTTTCACTTTAGATATAATTTGTGATAGATCTATCTAGACAGTCTAGACAATAGACATTAACTAGATCTAATATCACTCAAAAAAGTGCAGAACTAAAAAGAGAGAAAAAATTAAAGTCACTAGTCGTAGATTTAGAGATCTAAGTTAGACAGCTTACCCCGCCACAAGCTGTGTCGCCACTCGCCAACACAGTGTGTTACCGCGGGTGAATTCATCGACCCGTTCATGTGCTATTGTCACCTATGAGGTCCGTACATGTATATTCGGACCCCATTGGTACTTGGAGTGGGATAGTAGGCCTAAAGTTGTGCCTAACTGTCATTATTAGTCTAATGTGAGATCTACAGACTAAAGTTAGATAGCAAAGGAATAAATATATCTTCTAAATGCTAAGAGTTTAGGCCTAAATGCTTATAAATACTCTTTGTATTTCAGCTGGAAACTGTTGCTTTCAGGTAGACCAATGGGTGTCTCATCAAACCATACCTTCGACAGTTAATTCGCCGTTCATTGTTTGGTGATTTCCAGAGCTGTTGCCTGATTTTAAGAGTGAACAGATTCTTACCTCTTCAAACGCATCTGGTGAGTATTTCATCAACAAAGATTTGGCTATTGTCTTTACTTCCACATCAATATGGGAGAATTGACATTGTACAATGTCCAAATTACACTTGGGGGAGGGGGGGGTAGGGGTTTGAAAGGAAAATAATGTAAATTTCCTTTTGGAATAGAATTCAAACTCTCACTCGAAGAAATAACAGACTTGTTTTTGAACATTTTTTGTATGTTTACCTGTGATAATGCTTAGCACCTTTTTCCTTAGCCCTGTTCAGTTTCACACTGCATTGCTTAGCACTACAATAATCAGGCTAAACCTGCTTTTTAGCAGGGCTAGATAGTACAATATTCTTTACCATGCTAGCCTCCTTTCATAAAATGCAGTGGGAAACCAAAGTGGGCTAAGCTTAACCCCGGGGAATTGGTGGTGCTAAGGCCCCTCTTAGCCCCACCAATCTCCTCGTTTTTTTGTAGTATGCTATATAAAAAACATGTTTCTCTATCCGCTTTATAGTAGAGAGAAATATGTATAAAAATATAAACAAAAATAAGCCTGTTTAAGGCATGACTTATAAATTGATCATGCAAAGAAAAACATTTGCCAGTTACTTATCAATACTATATGGGAATAACAGTTCCTCTGATTACAAAATAAGTCCTCGTTCTTTGTAAAAGTAATCAATTGTATCCATTGTCGCACTGAAATCAAACAGCACCAATACCACTTCTGAGCTTTAGCATGAGCTGCCTTCCAGCACTCAGTGTATTCCTGCCGGGTACCCATTCGCCTCACCTGGATTGAGTGCAGCACAATGTGGGTTAATTTCTTGCTAAAGAAAAACATGCAATGGCTGGGATTCAAACCCATGACCTTCTGGTTGAGAGACGAGAGTCCGAATCACTACTCCCCCAATGTTCCATGACTAAGTAATATTAGAAAGTTGCTGAAAAGTTGTCAATTTTTTTTTTTTTTTTCATATTTCTTTTCAGTGGTGGACTGTTACTTTCTATTCCAATTGTTCATTCTACTGGGGACGAGATGCTCAGTGTCTGACTGTCTGGTGAAGGGCTACTACTGAAATTCCATAAATTGAAGCATTCCAGGAGTGAAAGATGTAAGTGATTTTATTTTGTACTCATTTGTGTTGATCAAGATTTTCTAAATTTGAGAACCATTAAACTAATCTTCACCAGAAGGATGTTGGCCAATTGGATGAAATCTGAACTGCTGTACTTTGGCAAAAGGAATCAAGTTACAAAAGTATTATTTGTTGGAAATGAGCAACGTGTGTTGGTCATTTACATGGGCATCCATGCAATTTAACAGCATATTTTCTTCAATATCTTTCCATAGAACAATCATTTCTTCCCCAAATTTTGCCTGAATGTGCAGCATACAAAGGGTGTTTCAGAAACAACAATAACTCAAATTTGACTGATGTGTCACTTACTTCCTTTTGCCAAAGTTGGGCAGTGTAGTTTTCATAAGAAGTACATGTATGTAGGTCATAAGAAGTACATGTATGTAGGTCATCCTGGAACACATGAAGATGGAAGAAGTGAAAGATTTAAAAGAGGGTCTTTTAGAACATCACACTGTATAGGGGAATAATGGCGGATTCTGAACAAATGTCTGTGGTGCATAATCAAGCTCTATTAAGTGTGAATAGCCCAGGCCAGCCCGAGGAATCATTCATGCAAGTATTGATATTAAGTTTGAAGTTGTAGTCACATATTGCAAAAATGAATCTTTGAAATGTTTTGTATTGACCTCAATTATCAAATGATGACAAAGGAATGAAGAATGATGGACGGAAGGTTTGGAATGGTTTGGAATGGTTATATTTACCTTATTTTTTGATATAGAAATGTTAGTCTCCACACTTTATATACCGAATGTATATTAAGTTCCCCCTTCCCCCAAAAAAGTGGCTTTCATTAATGTTTATATATAGGTCTAAGTACCTTTTGATAATAGAACATATCTATCTCTATTTGATTATCAGTAAAAATTTACAAACTTGATTTGTCAAGTTGTTCAGCTTATAAGGCAAAAAGAACAGTAAGTAGTAAAATAGAATTTAAAAAATTATTCATAATTATATTCAATTGTCAATTTATCAATATTGGCAACTTTGCTTGCATCCAAATTGAGCAAAACAAGTATTCTCCATTTTCATTACTATGCAAAATGGCGTAAATTAAATGCTGCAGAAATGGAAACCCCAAGCTCTCCCAAGGAAAGTACACAGACTTAATGACCCTCTGCATTGGTGAAACAGCAGTCATTGCTCATCCTGAATATCAGGCCTTCTATTGTATGCTGCCACACTAAGCACCTCAACTTGCTTAATGAGTTATGATTTTTAATGTAACTTTGAAATAATATATGTGTAGATAATGTTTTAATGACACATTGCACTGTATTGCTCTAAACAAGTAAATTCAATAATCTTTTGTTTCTTTCTTTTTTTTTGCTTACTCAATTGCAGGTTTCAGAGATTTTTGGAGACTCCACTTTTGAAGATGAAGGAAAATCACGATCTCTTCTGATAAAGGTATACATTTCTTGTGGTTTGACTGAACTTGTTTTCCTTTGGGATATTGATAGAGAGATCTCAAGACAGTAAACATCAGTCTTCACAATAACTCTGATATTGTATTTACTGTCAAGAGCATGTGATAACTACTCTTGTTGCTTCAGAGACCAAAGCTCAAAACACAATATATCAGTTCTTATTTGGACTGGTATATTGTATTGTCTGTAAAGAGCACGTGATATGGTCTAAAATGTTTTCATTCCAGAGAAGGACAGTTAGGTAGACCAAAGCTCAAAACAGAATACATGTATAACAGATTAACTGTGAATTTCTGTCAAGGGCAATCGGTAAATTCTTGTTGCATTTAGAGACCAAGAAGGACACTTTAGGTAGACCAAAGCTCAAAACAGAATACATGTATAACAGATTGCCTGTGAGATGGTATTTTCTGTCAAGGGCAATTGGTAAATTCTTTTTGCATTTAGACACCAAGAAGGACACTTTAGGTAGACCAAAGCTCAAAACAATACATGTACAACAGATTAACTGTGAGATTGTATTTTCTGTCAAGACTGTAAGAAGTATTTTTTTGTCCAGAGCAAGTGTACAAATTTGTTAAATTTAGCAAATATGAAAGACTCCGATATTTAAACAATAGCTTAGATCAGAATACATATGTTGTTAGAAAGACTGTCAAAATGCAGTTTGCTTGAAGTGTGGGTTTTTGTTTTAACCTAATATGATGAAATAGCTACTTGATTTCCTTAACTGGTTTATGTTCTCATTTAGGAATAAATGTCACAATTGCATATGTGTGTTGGGAAAAAATTCATGCAAATATTTTTATCGCATGTTTCTTTTCACAACAAATTTTGAAACTCAGGTTATGAAATAAGTGTCATTTTTACAATTAAAGTTTTGCAGACACAACTTGCTACAGATCTGATTTTTCTTGTCATATTTTATTTGCAATCAAATCCACTGCAGTACAATTAACAGTCTTGATGTTGCTTGATTTTATTTATGGTGCTTTGAACAGATCGTAATATATTCATGCTTGAAATTCTATATATTATCCTCTGCCATGTACTTGCCAAATAGTATAATGACTACTCACGATCCGTCTTTCAAGACTAGTTTGCAATTCATGAAATATTTTCATTTGTTTTTATTTGTTAAACTCTGAGATTATCTATTATTGTTTTGTATTTATTTAAAAAAGGTGTTGTTTGTTAGAAATGAGATTATGACCCTTTGGGTTTCATGTATTAATGGTCAGTTTAAATTTAAATTGGTGTACACGTCTGAAAGATTCTAAACTGGTTATTAAAAAGACATTTTTTTCAATATGGAACCACTTTGGAACTTGATTTGAAAACAAAATAGAATAATGGGCATGCAAATCTTTCTGCTAAACTTATAATTTTGAACAGACACTGTAACATTACAACACACACAAAAGAAAATGGCAGTAAGAGGCAAGAGATTTTTTAGATTACACAGAACATGGTGAGAACATTCTAGGACACCATCATGCATTTGTGTATTATGTACAATTTACTGTACATAGTGTGATCAATTTACTGTACATAGTGATGCATGGAGTTTGATTTATTTTTAAAAATGGTTAATGTTTTAAAATTAGTGTTTAATGTTTAAAAATGTTCAACTGGAAGCTTAGTAATAATATGTGTTCATAAAATGGTTTATCTTTCACCTTCTTAAGTGAGTTTACAAAATAAATGGAAATGATAGTTGCCATTTTTGTATTTGAATAATCAAACCTGCAGTCGATTATTAAGATATTCATTAAACAGAAGAGAATAAACTTTTATCCAGGTAAGAGAAATAAAATCATAAATGTTTATACTGTATGCAAATAATAAAAGTGCATTTTGATAATAAAGACTTATAAAACAAATTTATTGAAAAACAGGTTTTCAAATGCAGTACGCTGTCATACGTTGTACATTCAAATATGTACACAGATATATCCTTGTGTCAATGGCAATGAGGGTGATAATGTGGGGTGTTTTTCTTTGTTAGGCAGGGGCATTTTTAATCTAATTGATAAGATGTGTGTTTTATGTTTATATGAAGTGCTTCTTTTAATTTTCTTATAAGAATCTCAGTTATAAAACTTAACCAAATTGGTGTAATTTCCTGAAGTACATTTAATGTAAAGTTGGTATATAGGAGACTGATGAATTAGTTAATGTTAAAGAAAATGAAGATGTACTTTTATATGTCTCATTGTGGATGTTGACATGGTTTTTGTAAATGCAGGTATATTATCTACATGTATATGAATTTTTAATGAGTATTTTCATTGTGTATCCTTTCTATTAACATTTGATATAATTGAAACAAATTTCTATGATCTTGTGTTGTCTATGTTTGGAATTTCAATTAAAGGTGTATTTTCATCTTTTATTCAAAGGTTTTAGAATTTACTTGAATTTTCCTAATAGTAAATTTAGAAAGAAAAAAAAGGATAGTTAAGTTGTCATGCATCACCAAAAGAGAGGGTGAATGAAATGGAGAGGGACACAGCAGTCAGGAAAAAGAGAGGGGATGATTATGAATAAGGTGATAAAGAGAGGGCAAATGAACAGGTAGAGGGGTTGAGGAGGTAAAGAGGGGGCTATGAAGAGGAAGAGAGTTGTCCTGAAACAAAGGTTGACAGATGGATCAAGGGATATCAGGAAAAGAGGAAAGAGGGTGAGGGATAGGAAAAGACTGGGGTTATACAGGAGAAGAGGAGGGGAGCAGAAAACAGGAATTGGGATGGGGAGTGATTGACCGTCGGGACAGAAAAGGAAAGACTGGAATGAGAAAAAATGAGGGGTGATAGAAATGATTCATGAGAGAATGGAAGAGAAGGATGTGAATAGGTGAGAAAAGGGAGAAAACATCTACAGAGTCGAGAAAGGGGCATCTAAGTAAAGAGAGAAGAGCTACTGTCATGACTGTAGGGAATAAACAAAATCGGGAGAAATTAGCGGGGGGGGGGTAGAGTTCTGAATTGAAATTAAGTTGAGATATAGGATATGCAGATGGAAGGCAGAGCACAAAGGAAACGTGTTATAATGCAGAATATGGAAAGGGTGATGGACATTTTGTCCAGGAATGGAACCATTGGCGGTGAAACGACATTTGCTCCTGCGACAATTGCTCCGGGTTTTATTTAGTCTAAGATATAGGGTTAGGGTAGCAATAGGGTTTTATGTTAGATTTAGGGTTAGGTTTATGATAGGGTATAGTGTTAAATCCAGGGTTGAAGCTAGTTATTCGATTAGTGTGTGGAATTTATAGCGGAACAATGTCGCCGGAGCAAATGTCATGGAACCATTTGGTGTACTATTTCAATCCAATTCATATTGGGAATTAAATACAAACAAAACCAGCCCCGGTTATTGGACAATATAGTTCACTTTGTGACAATCACCTGGAATGTATCATCTTCTAGTTAATACCCATCATAGTTGATAATGTACCATAATTATCTCAATTTTATTCTTGCCAATAAGGTTATATTGTACAATAACCGGGGCTGGTTTTGTTTGTGAATTGGATTGAAATAGTACACCGAATAGCCGCAAAAATGAGAAGTAGGTCTAATATTAATTTTGGAAAGGGTATTCAAAGCAACGCTTGGCGCGCGCTGCAATCTTTATTACACAAGCATATGACGAGCGCGTACGGTGCGTCGAGCGCGCATCATCCAGGCCGGTTCGTAAAAACGACATTTGTCACATTGCACTGTGAAGACGCGGCTCCGCACTGTGCGAAGCCAGTTCGTGGTAACGGGCTTCAGTGGGGATTTCAACTTTATCGTTTTTACGAACGGGCTTGGACGAATGAGGCATTATTATTCATTAACAAATGGGTTATATCGATAAAAAATCATATCACATGAATTTTTTGATAGTGTTCTTTCCTGAAATCCAAAATTAACAGATATTATTTACTTTTACCCGATGAAAATAGCGAAGAAACAAAGTATAAACTTTAAACGCATTTATCTCGAAACTCATTCTATCCGCAAAATGGGCCTCCAGGCCGGTTCGTAAAAACGGTGTCGGTATAATACAAATACAAATTCGTGACACTATCCCCCCTCCCCGGAAAAAGTCACTGTCCTCAGTGACAGATTCAAACCTATTGACTGTGCAAAGCATAATGACGCAAAATCATCTAAAACAAACATTACCAAAAAGTAAAGAAAAATTGAGTCGTAATTAACCTCTATCTACAACATAATATACTATTATTATTAGCAGTATTTAACCCAATTAAATGTGAGACTGGATCTGTACAAATGAATATGCCTACTAATATATAAGCTAATTATTTAAGGCTAGCTATGAATTGTCGGATCTCTTTGCTGAATTTCGTGCCTTACGGTTGCGTGTCGACAACAGCATTAGTGACAGGGCAGTAAGTGCGACATTCAACACGGGAGAACCAATTAAACACTAAAAAATGGCTACGCAAGAAAAATATCAATAAACCAAGAAAGCCAGGAATATCCTGATCTATATGTAAGTAGTATAATGGACACGTATGAATTAAAACAAAATAAATGAACAGTTTAAACCACCAACTATACTGAATAAGAAAATAGATAACGTTATCAACCATGACATAAGTGAATAAAACAGAGCAAGCCGTTAGAGGATGAGAAAGAATAAAAAAGAATGGAGGATTAAGACAGAGAGTAAAACAAATTCAAGCAAAAGGTAGGGCGTAATATAAAAACAGACACACCAAATTTAACAAAAATATTGTCTCCATAAGAGGAAGTGTTAAGCGAGAGATGCACATCACGCATCAGTAAGTACAAGGATGAGGAGAAAGATGGAGACGGATGTGAATATAGAGATTATGACAAAAACATAATGAAGACAAAAAGAACAATACTTAAAGTCCATGTATACAGCGAAAGGGAACAGTTCTTCATTACAAAAGTTTCTTCTTTATGCCATGAGATAATCCAAAAGTCAATTCAATGCTCGCGGTTAGTGTTACGAACATGAAGTTCATGACAAGCCGAGTTGGCTGTCGCGTCTTTCCGGGGATAGGTCTGTCCGGGGACTTGGTGAGCCAGTCAAGCACAATCGACACACCAGGATCATCTCGCTGAATTTTGAGCAATTCCTCATGTGTAAGATTTCCAACTATGACACCCTGGTTTACACTAATTATATGCTTATACACCTTTGTCTTCTTCTGCTGCTTTGAAACACTACTTGCTCTCATAAGCCTCCTTAGAATCGACCGGAACCTCCAATTTAATGACCTTGCTGCTCCGTCCTTAACACGGGCAACACTAACATTATTCCAGCGCACCGCGACGACTCCAATTAAACGCAGTAACATACTACCAATCATAACTCTGTATCTGGACAATACACGACTTACACCTGCGGCTAACGCGACGACGACGACAACAACTACGGCAGCTAACCACTTAATACAAGATAAATTCTTCACATATGGAGCCCCTTCTTTTGCAGAAGAAGCTATTTGAGTTTGGGTGGATACAGACAGTTTCTCTGTTGGCCGTGCACCCTCAAACACCAATGTATCAGATGCAGAACTACTTTTCACCACTTTTACTGGCAACGGAAATACCTCATCCATACATTTTCCATGCACATCGTCTCCTTGTTGAAGGTTTGCAATATTTTTCCCAGCATGCACATGATCCTTATCAAGTGCATTGGCTACGCGCACTGGTGAATCGATATCCTTCCTACTGATATCGACTAAGCGATTAGCTTCATGTATCGGCTCTAAGGTCTCCCTGTCACCCATTGGTTCAATTAATCCATAGGGTAACTCTTCTGTGTCTAACTTTGAAGTATCCGAACACCCAGCAATGATAACCTCTGAGTTAGCTGGGCTGACGATGTTACTCTTCGCTGTCACACTACAGCTTACGTGGTCGCCCACAATCTGAAAGCGAAACAGGCGATCGTTCAGGAGTAGCCCACGTCTCGGTTCGAGAACAAAATTGAAGTGGTGTATGAAACCTCGCTGTCAGAATCATCCTCATCTGAAACTTGAGAATGTAGTCTCGCCTGATCAAGCTCAACTTTCAGCTGCTTGATCTCTTGTTCTAAATCTGTTTTTCTTCTCCTTCCAGGCATATCGACAAACGTGTTGAAGTCCAGTATCCCACCGCTGCCACCAGTGTTACGAAATTTATATAAGGGGATTGGAAATTATTAAATCACTAAAGTGTAGGCTCTATCTCACAGATCTCACTGAGTTCACAAGTGTTCGTTTTCTCCCCTCTCACTGTCTCTGTATAAAAGTTCTCACTTCAATTCTTTCAGTTCTCTCAGAACGTAAATCAACTATCCGTACATCTATTCTCTCAAAAGTGTGGAACAGCAGAGTGAAACAATCAGAGCTGACTTTTAGGTTAGACTGTCCGTTTATTATAATTACGCGTTCGAGGAACAAGACACAATCCAACTATACAATCGATTGAAATGGATTCCAAGACATGCCCCGAGAATCTCTTCTCGAAATGCGAATTACCACCCCTTTTATAGAGAGCTAAATCGAGCAAAGCATCCTTGAGCTAGTTTCTATCCCTCTCCCAAGAACAACATTCGTCCTCGGCCGAGATGGGCTGCACGCGACTGAGAGTCGGTCCTTGATGTTGCATAACACAAGGGCAGACTCTGTTTACGAGCGAGCGAGACCCTGGACTTATGCAAAACAGAACTGTCCTCGGCGTGAGGTCAGGCGAGGTCGCACGCGTCAGAGATCTGTCATCGCTTGGCGAGGTCGCACGCGACTGAGAGACTATCCTCGCCGTTACGTAAGCGAAGGACAGTCGCTCTTGACGAGCGAGGCCCAGGTAATAAATAATGTTTGACCTCAGCTGGGAATGTTGGAAGGACGCTCAGGCAGAGCGAGATGTAGACATCCCGCAAGTTGTGCGATTTACAAGCTCAAGAAGGCTCTGCTCTCAATGGATATCAAGAATGACAGTATAGTACAAATGAATACCAAGAATGACAGTATAATACAAATACAAATTCGTGACACTATTTTTACCTGATTATGATATTGCAAAATTGATATCCGACTATAACGTCTCGCCAACATCAAAATGTTGACAAATAGGGAAAGGTTGAAATAGTATCAAAATATAAATGCCTGGCAAACGCCTCCGACTTCTTTACTACTATGTCGAAAAAGTAGTGTTGGGCCAACACATAGGCGGATCCAGGGGGCCGAGCCCCCCCCCCCCCATTGGCGGAGCAAAAAAGAAAAGAAAGGGTAAATAGGAGAAAAACATAAGATTTTTGAAAAATAAAAGAACTTTATTAGAGTGAATATAATAAATGAGGGGAAGACTTGGAAAATTAAAAAAAAATCATTCATGTCAATATACAAAAATTTTAGCTCGCGCTTCACGCTCGCATTGCTTGGTAGGTGATTTACGTAGTTATATTGCTCAGTATAGTGCTTTAAAAAATCAAGTTTTGACGTCAATATACAAAACATATTTCAGCTCGGAAATCGAACTTTCATTATTTTGTTTGATATACAATTTGATTTTTTAAAAGCGCTCTGTAAAAATGTCAGATATGGTCTGAATATCAACATTTTCTGCTCGCGCTGCGTGCTCGCATTATAAATGTAGGAAGTAGATCCCCAATTACTCATCATTTTCATCATTCCTGGCATCATTTACAAAACATGAATAGAGTTTCTGTTTGATTTGATTTTTCAGGTAATCCATAAATTTCTCAGAATCTCCATATTCAGGTCCAATCGTCAAAACATGTCAGCTAGCATTTCAAGCTTGCATTTTGATTGGTGAGTTATGAATATCTCAATATCAATAACAAGCTTAAAATCCCAATTTCATGCAGTTTATAAAAAACTTCGGCTCCCAATTTGCGCTCGCATTAACTCATGCATAGGCCTACTATTCATAATGAGATGATTAATCAATAAATAAGATTTTAATTTCACAATTGTCACTTCATCAGAATAGAATATGGACAAGTTTCATCTCGCGCTTGAGAAGTGAAATAGGAAGATAGTCATCATTTTCACATGATGACAAAATTTTCTTAGAATGTCCCAGTTTTATGTCAAAGATTCAAAGTAATAATTTTGAAAAACATCAGCCCTTTATAAGTTCGATCCATAATTACCCACCTCCATAGGCGGCGGGGGGGACGGTCCCCCCCTAATTTTTTTTTTGATTAATTTTTTTTTTTTTGCTTGTCAATTTTTTTTCTGCGCCCCCCCCCCCCTAAATTCACGTGGACCACCCCTGAAACGTGTGTTGTCCCCCTAAGATTTAGATTGATGACCTTTTTTTTTTTTTTTTTTTTTTTGCTTGTCAAAAATTTTTGGTTAGCGGGCGCTTGTCCAATTTTTTACCTGTATCCATCCCAAAATTTCAGGTGGACACCCCCTAAATTTTTTGGGCTTCCGCCGCCAATGCCCACCTCACAATTTTCCTACAAATTACGCGTTTTAGATATAGGCCAAGAGCTTAAATTTCCCCTTTTTCAGATCGAAAAATTAGATATTTTAAGCTCGCGCTTCGCGCTCGCTTTAATGATGATGATAAAAAAATGTATTTAAAATGCCAAGATTCTAGGTTTAAATCTGAAACACGCACACGCAGCATCATTATCCAGTTTCAGATCAGAATATCTATATTTTATGCTGGCGCTTTGCGCTCACATTATTAATGAAAATCCCCATATTCACTTATCATTTTCATTATTACAAAACGAGCCGTTTTAGGTCTAAATTTCGCATTTTTCCGCTCGCGCTTGCATCATTTGTTTATTTATATAACTATCTGTTTACCGGAAAAAGAGCTTAGACTATAGTGTATAAAAAAAAATCAACTCGCGCTCCTCACTGGCCCGGCCGGCCGTCGCTGGCATTTTGTTGAAATATGTAACGTATTCATGACTAATAATATTGCAAGCAGCTCTTACCAGGTCCCTTTTCGATCAGATCAAAAAGTAAATTTCTGCTCTCGCTCCGCGCCCGTAAGGCTTATGAGATTAGTCTTTATATATTTATGTTGATTTATAAGAATAAAGCAAAGATGACTATTAGCATGATTAATTTAGGACTACCCCGGCCTTTAAAGAACAAAAAATCAACTTCGATCGAGCGGCCGGTTGGGGGAAATTATAAATTCCGCTACCCCCCCCCCACTGGCGCCTAAGACTGGATCCGTCCCGGCCTGCAATAGGGAAAGCGGTCGATCGGGGAAATAGGCCTATTTGATTTTTTTTTCGTCTTGACCCCCCCCCCTCCATATTGCCAAAAGCTGGATCCGCGCCCCTGCTGTTCACGCAATGGAAAGTTTGTGGACAGAATACGATGATAAAATGAAAGATTTAGGAGATTTGTTTGACAAAAATTTGATAAAAGATAAGGAAAATAAGGGGAAGAGAAAGATGAATAAAGGGAAAACGAAGAGCTAGGCCGGGGAATTGTTCCGAAACGTACGGCCCATGCACATAATTTATATATAGGCCGTAAAAAAAAGCGAGGGGGTGAAGGACCCGGGGTGAAGGAGTCCGTGAAACAACTTCGTCTCCGTTACTGGCAAGCCCCTCTCACTGCAGTCACAGCCCCACAGCTAGAGGGCAAAATCGCAAACTTGCCAGGGGCCAGGATAAATCTTTTCTCACTCACGTATGTGCCTTTATAATGTAATTGAAGTCAATTTGGCAAGAAATTTAATTAGTATTTGATTTTAATCAAATCAACTGATAAAATATAGACCTGTATAATGATAGAAATAAAGAGAAATGTATATAATCTCTTCATTTTCAGCTTGTATCTGCATGCACAATTTACAGATCAATATGCGTGGCCCAATGTAGATTTGCATGCCAGCTATTATAGGGAAGTGAAAGAAAGAATTATGACAGAAAATGAAAGGAAGCATCGATATAAAAGGAAGTAATGAAGAATTGAAATAAATGAAGAAAGAGCTAGAATTAATAGCACCCAAATTAAGGAGCCATGCATAAAAAGATAAAAAAAAAGAATTGAAAGAAATAAAAAAAGAAAGAACTTGAATGAAAAGAATGAAACATCAAGCTATATCAAGAAAGAAAAAAAAGAAAAGGAAGGAAAGAAAGAAAGGAATTAGGGAAAGAAAGAAAGAAAGAAAGAAAGAAAGAAAAAGAAAGAAAGATAGAAAGAAAGAAAGCCAAAGAAAGGGAAAAAAGAAAGAAGAGAGAGAGAGAGGAAGGAATTAGGAAGGAAGGAATTCGGAAGGAAGGAAGGAAGGAATGAAAGAAAGAAGAGGGCCCGGACGTGGGGTGAATGGTACTACAGAGAAACAAAGTTGCAGACAAGTTACAACAAGTATCGTAATTAACGCGCGCGGCGCGGAGATCAAAAATCAAGGTGACCTCGAATGACCCCGCTACCCGAGCGATGCAATGTTGACTGCTGGAGGAGCTAGCACGAGCAGCAGATTACCATATTTATCTGATTAAAAGAATGAACAGTAAGCTATCAAGATTATATTGGGGAGTTTGTGACAAATTTGAATTGCATGTATGATTGGTGAGTTATATCAGCTTACTCCAACGTGAGTAGTGAGTACAGAATCGGCGCCGTAAGGCCGACTCGTCTCCGCCGTGGGCGTGGGCCTGGCCCTGTGGCGCGGCTGTGTCGCTGCGGATGGCGCTGGCCGGCCGCACTCTATCTATTCTTCTACTTTTCTAGTTAGTAGTGCATAGTGAGTATTAGTACAAGGCCGAGTGTACTACATCATAAAAATTCGTGCACTAGCGTTAATGATAGTTAGGCCTGTAGTGTTAGGGCTAGATTCTAGGGGGTTCGAGGATGTTTGATTCAGCTTTTAAATTAATCTCAGCCTTCTTTAATTTTTAAACTAGTTTAATATATTAAAATTTAATATATTAAACTAGTTTAAAGAAGGCCGAGATTAAGTTATTTATTAACACAAGTACAAGTTGGAATGGGGGGGGGAGAGGGGTACCGTACCTCTCAGTCTCAACTCGTCTCAAGCGATGTTCGTGCAGCACTGCAGGCCTACCTCGAGCAAAGTTTGTGCAGGCTCCACTTCACTACCGCTACACTATGCTCCATCTACATGATCTAGCCTGTGAACTTGCTGCCGATTTCAAAACATAGCATGTACGCGTACGTGCGCGAGTCTGAGGCTGAGCTCAGACCCTCGCCAGCGACAGCGAATTATTACGTGAGAGGAACTCCAATTGATTGATAGAAGAATGGAAAAGAAGTGAAACTTTGTGTATTATATATGAATATTAGTTTTAATTGTTTTTGAAGATTACGATGTTACATGAATTGGAAAGAGTTCCGGGGGGGGGGGGGGCACTCAATGTATAATGCATAGTGGGTATGTGCTGTGGAGGGGAGTCAGGGGACCCCATTTTTACACTCAAATTTCCGTTCCAAGGCATAGCATTTTTGTCTTATTGAGAAAAAGAACAAAGAAAGCCGCTCGAAGGCATAGCATTTTCTTCTTATCGAGAAAAAAATGAAGAAAGAAATCCGCTCCAAAGCTTCGCATATTTTTTGTTACGCCGTTCCGATCGCATTGATCTGCTACAGTGAGCTGCAATTTTGGTGAAAAGCGGGCGCAGAGCGCTGTCGGACCATCACCTCTTCGCGAGTGCACCCGGCGGAGGCTGCGCTAGCTGCATCTTGCACGCACGGCCGTTCCATAGGGATGCATATACGCACTCACACGCTGGCGATCTGTTCCAAGGACCCCCGTTTTCACAAACATTTGTAGTTCCGAAGCCCGTTCCAAGGACCCTCATTTTTACAATAAGCCTGCTCCAAGGCCCCCCTACCACTTTTGGGGTCGAGTGCCCCCCTGGGAAAGAGTTCCATATGCACCCCCAATAAAAATAACAAAAGAGACTTCCGGTTCGTTCACTTCAGATTTTTCTATCGTTTTTTTATTGTTACTTACGTTAGTTGGGACTCAAACTCACCTCGATTTATCTGCAGTCAAGACCTTTCCTGCTATGCTAGCAAGAAGCGCTGATACCGAAAAGGGTATTTTAACGATTATCAGCCGATAGTTCGACTAGTCTTGACTCACAGACCCTTTACTGACTAAATAAACCGTTGTCTATGGAGTCATGGACAATTACACGCACTAGATCCTGCTCGAAATTTGACGAAATAAAGCCATATTTTGTTATGTATTTCCACTTCCCCTCAGGGCTAGATATATCATTCTGAACCATCTTCATGTTTTCATTTTCAATTTTAGTGGGGGGTGCATATGGAACTCTTACCCATGAGTTTTATATTTCCCCCCCAAAAGAAATTCCACCTTTGTCACTCAGAATATCAGAGCGAGTTCACAGGCTCGATGTTCTGGTAAGTGGAGCGTAGTGGAGCCTGCTCGAACATCGCTTGTGGTGGGGGGGGCATATGTAGGGCTCTCACAAAGTAAGGAATTATGCGTGGGGCATAATTCAAAATTGATATTTTCCAACACCCAAATTTAGCGCCGCGCCGTTGCGTAACGCGCGCGCGCATTGCGTGCACTCACGATATATGCGCACGTGTGCACGTGTGCGCGCTGCTCAAACAGATGATCGGGAACATTAAAAAAAAATTTGAGGTGCTTATAAGTGAACACATATTGTATATACCTTCTGTTATGAACTCTGCTCTGTCTTCGGTGCGTGGGACAATGTACAATTCCTATGGCGCTCCCGCAAGCTCCCGTGTTTCATATCTTTGAATAATTCTACTTGATCTCTCATTCGTAATTGAAGTATTAAAATCTAAATGGTCACAATATTTTGAAACTGACTTTTTGTTATTGCAGATTAATCAATGATGGGAGACAGAGGGAGAGGTAAATCTAGAAAGCCAAAGAAAGAGATATGTGTTGGGGAGGAGTTCAAGATTTCAGTAGACATTGCAATCCAACAATTCAGACATGATGAATCAGAGACAGGTCAGTTAGTATTCAGAATATTTTTAGTTTGTTTTTAAAGTTCTTTCAGTCATTTGTTCATATTTCTTCTCTGTACATATTAGATAAAATAAATAGTGAAGTTGACCCTTCAGGGTTCCCAGCCCATCAGGGAAATCAGGAAAAAATATTTTACTTTTTTCCAGTCAGGGAATTTGATTAAAAAATACCTCAAATCAGGGGAGAATGCCCCAAATGAGGGAAAAATTGGAATTTTGATCAGCCCAAAGTCAAAAGCACAATAGTCAGTGCGACTCTATATTTTGTGGCATATCAACCTATTTCTATATAAGGTAATGAAAGGATGGTTGTATGGGAGAAGGGAGGCCATTACATGCCTGTGTAATAGTAATAACTTAGTTTTACATTATTGTTTTTATAATGAAAATACATGTAATGAACGGCAACAACTAAGAAAATATGCAAACCTGGGAATGGGTTAAAATAATTATCAGGGAATTTATAAACTTCATCAGGGAAAAATCAGGGAATTTTGTTTTCTCAAAAAGCTGGGAACACTGCCTTTTCACCCAGTACTGTTTGTTGATCTTTATCTGTACCAATAATTGAATGAATTAATAGTACCATAGTAGTAATATCTAGCTTTTCATTGGAGCTAGATTTATAATCCAAAAAATTAAACAATCTGTACGTTTTTGTTTCATAATTTCAATTTAGGGGATGGCTGTGTTATATTAATTAATGTATTACTGAAATGAATTCCATTAAAAGCTGTGCTTATATATTTGAGTATCTAAACTTTAAGTGGTGCAAATGTCATTTAGTTCTTCTGCTTTGTCTTGTAGTATTGGAGTTTCCTGCATCTTTCAGTAACAATGAGAGGGCTTACATCCATCGCCTTGCTACCACATGCGGTCTCAAATCAAAGAGTAAAGGGTAAGATAGCTATAGGCTTGCAATTGGTTTGGGCAGTACTTCTCATAGACAACTCTATTCAACAACTGTTTACAGTTTGTGGCTGATGTATGTTTTTATGCATTTATCTGTGTAAGTGTGACCATAAAAACGTAAAATGTGTTCTGGGGGGCATTTCACAAAGATCATTTAACCTTTATTTAAAGGTCAAGTCCACCTCAGAAAAATGTTGATTTGAATCAGTAGAGAAAAATCAGACAAGCACAATGCTGAAAATTTCATCAAAATCGGATGTAAAATAAGAAAGTTATGACATTTCAAAGTTTCCCTTATTTTCAACAAGATAGTCATATGAACGAGCACGTTACATCCAAATGAGAGAGTTGATGATGTCACTCACTCACTATTTCTTTTGTTTTTTATTGTTTGAATTATACAATATTTCAATTTTTACGAATTTGACGATTTGGACCTTCTTGCCTGAAGCACAAAATAATGGAATTCCACGTGTTCAGGGAGGAATGAAACTTGATTTCACATGACAATGACGAGAAAATAGATATAATTCATATCTCATTTGATAAAATACAAAAGAAATAGTGAGTGAGTTATGTCATCAGTTCCTCATTTGCATACCGACCGAGATGTGCATATAACTGTTTTGTGAAATGAAGCGAAACTTTAAAATGCCATAACTTTCTTATTTTACATCTGATTTTGATGAAATTTTCAGTGTTATGCTTGTTGAATTTTTCTCTCTTTATTAAAAGCAAGTTTTTGTTGGGGTGGACTTGTCCTTTAATGGGGGAGGGGGTTGAAATTGACCCTTGACAAATTTTGTCACTACGCGTTGCCTGAAATTTTTTGACCGCGCCTCTTGCTGACTTTTTACTTTCAAGTCTTGTGCATCTTTTGGGCACGTTGTGATCAGTGGTTCTGACTCTCAGAATCCTAACCGTTGTGTGTTTTCCTTCTGCAAGAAATTTATCCACACTGCTGCACTCCAGACTATAGGCCCCGCTTTTCCGACAGCGGCATCATCAACATTGAAATCTTAACCAAGGTTAAAATTTTGAAATGTCCTCAAAACATAGAAAAGTATATAGACCTAGTTAATGAAACTTGGAAATAAGGGTAATCAAGTATTACTGAACATCCTGCCTGAGTTTCAGGTCACATGACGAAGGTCAAAGGTCATTTAGGATCAATTAACTTAGACCATGTTGGGGGACTCAATATCGAAATCTTAACCAAGGTTTAGTTTTTGAAATGTTATCACTTAGAAAGTATATGGACCTAGTTCATAAAACTTAGATTTAAGAGCAATAGTGTATCACTGAAGATACACTATTGTATATTGTTTCAGGTATCATGATTAAGATCAAAGGTCACTTACATGTACGGTCAACAAAATTTTTCTATACAGTCTTGTAGTGTCCATCCAGCTCTATGCACCTGCAAATTTTCATGGTGATTGAGCAATTAGCGGGCTAGGTCTGAAGGGGGTCAAATTGACCCCCCTCCCCTGTATATCCTGGTCTTAAATAGCCCAGTTAAAAAAGGGTTAAGTATGACTTAAAGTCGCACTGAAATGCCTAGTTGCGTGTGTCATAAAAGGCATGACCGCGTTGATCAGATCATGCCAAGAGGATGCGCTCTACTGCTTATTAGTCGAGAGAATTGCTCATTGCATACCAATTATGTGTTGGCATTTAAGTGCGACACTAATTCATATTTAAATCTTTGTGATACACCCCCCTGATCAGGGCTGTGAAACCTTACTGTGTATGTGGCAATCTGAATTATTAAATGTGTGAACAGCTAATAGAGAATTACCTGCACATAATATACACTCTTAAAATATGTCTTTTTATTACCATCTGTCCCTCATTGATTCAGCTTTGAGGCTTTATGAAGTTGGTAGTCTTTTAAATCTTCTTGATCTGCCATAGTCTTTAGCAAGGTCTCATAATATTATAACTTCTTCTTCTAAATGGTCAGATATGACAAAGGTGATTAGCTACCTGTGAATATATTATTTTTGCTAGAAGGGAATCCAATTACTGTGTGAAAATACATTTAGTTTTTTTCAATGGTAGCTGATAGGGTTGTTCATTATTAATATTTTGAAGCGACACTGTACTTGAGAATAATTCATTGATAATTTGATTTCCTCTTTTTTTTGTTGACTGCAGGAAGGGATCCAATCGTTACCTGACCCTAACCAAGAAATCAATCAACAGGATGGATGATAACGGAGAAGAAGATTGCTCACCTGCTTTCCAGATGGGAGCAGCAACTTGCAACGAGTTGCAGGGTTTGCTGCAACAGTTTCCAGTCACTGCAAAAGAACGACAGGAACTACAGCCTAAGGTGGAGAGGAGAAGATTTGGACCAAGTGAAGGTGAATTTATATCAAATTTTTGATTTACCAGTGAAGATTAACAGAAAAGTCACTTGTAATCAGTTAAGTTTACATAAATCCCAAGCATTTTTTCTTTTCCTTTTTTTTTAAATAAGGCAAAACTTGATATTTTTATTGAATTAGAGTTTGATTTTTATTTTTAGTAAGCAAGTAATGTCTGAAATGCCTTCTGCTAATTTTGTACACAAGTTTCAGGACGAATACACCTAAGTTGAGTGAAGTCATATCAAAAATAGAAATACATACATCTGATTTGCATGATTTCTTTTTAAGTATTAATTACCAAACCATTTGATTAACAAAAAAATGATAAAATTAAAAAACCTATGCCTCCATGTTTCATATAAACATTTGTGCGAATATCTTGAGGTTGGACATCTTAAAGCCAAGATTTGGAAAGGGATTCATCAACCACCCAGTAAAAACATGCTCTGAAAAGCTGATTCAAAATATAGTTACAGCTAAATCTTTCCCATGTATATGATTAACAGTAAACCCGGCTCGTGAGATGAACAAGGCGACTGGACGTCTCAACAGCAGTCTTCCTCAGGTGCCCTCCAAGAGAAATAGGTCAGATCTTGATAGCTTTCGTCAGACACTGCCAGTCTATGCTATGAGGAATGAAATACTTGCAACTATCAATAACAACAGAGTAATCCTAGTTGTTGGTGATACCGGATCTGGAAAGACAACTCAGGTACATCTTGGAAAAAAATTATTTGATTATTCCTCTTTTTGATATTGGAGAGGGAAGTATTTCACATGAAAATCAGGCATTGGCAAGGCCTATGACCTTACACTGGCAGAAATGTTTGTGTGTTCACTGTATCTATTTGAGGGGAGGGGAACTCTAGATCATCCCCCCCCCCCCCCCCGATGGACAGTTTCACCTCTTGAAATGCCACTAGTTTACCCTAACATTGAAATAAGAAGTGAAGTCATGATCAGGTGATTTGACTCATCTTTCAATCAGAAGGTCATGGGATTGAGTCCCAGCCATTCAGTGTTTTCCTACAGCAAGAAATGTGTCCATATAGTGCTGCACTCAAGCCAGGTGGGATGAATGGCTTTCTGGCAGGATTAATTTCTTGAATGCACTGAGCTCTTGAAAGAGCACCTGGAGCTTACATTGTGATTATATATTGTGTGCCTTTGAATAGGCAAATAGACAATCGCGTAATATAAATACTACGTTATCACGTTATTCATATAACAGTAAAATATTCCTTCATTTGAACAGCTTCCCCAATTCATATTGGATGAATGCTTTGAAATGAATAGGCCCTGTCGCATCATCTGTACCCAGCCGAGACGGATATCAGCCTTATCAGTATCTGAGAGGGTTGCAGCTGAAAGAGGAGAGGCAATAGGCCAGACAGTGGGTTATCAAATTAGACTAGAAAGCAGGTATGCATTTCAAATATTGGCAACCGAAAAATAGAAAAGGGAAGGTATGCAGTTGTATCAGATGTCGAGGACAGACCCTCTTTTATGATAACTGTACTTTACTGGTAGTCAATATCTGATTTTGTAAGAAGTCCTCTACCTTAAATCTGTTGCTCCTACTTCTGTATCTACTTCTAACTTGAGACCTATGCCACCATTATTTTTAAGTCAATACCCATTTTTACGACTTAGCCTTACACATTACTTTGACCACAAGAATCTTAAGCACTTGCCATTAGCAGAGCAGCCAAGTAGTACGATTTTTCCGTATTTCATACGGAAATCAATTTAAAATACGGCAGTACGCTTTTTCATGATAAAATACGGGAAAAAACAAATTAGAGAAGAAAAGGTATTCCGTGTGTTGCTGCCCTCTACGTTCAATGAGTTATGCTTTCATCAAGGCTTTCCGATTAGAATTTTCGATATCCTGGCGAATCAATGCGGGTGACAAGTTCCGAGCGCACGCACGTAGTTTACAAGCGCAAAGCAGCGGCTCAAATCGCGATATTTTGCGACTGGTAAATACGTCTGTAAGGATGATGACGTCATCCAAGATGGCAACTTAAGTTGACCGACGGAAGGATCGAAGATGATGATGTTTCGATCATAATTTGAAACGAATTAGCCGTAACTGCGGTCTAAGGTACGATATTTCTGAATTTCATACATTTTTCCGTAAATATGGATGCAATTTCTTTTTCATAATGTGACATTTTATGATTTTATGTGCAAAAAAAAATGATCGGAGAAACCAGGTTTCCGTCGAATGTTAGATCTAACGTTACTGCTAATACGTTGTCTGTACGTTCGGGCCTCCAAATTCTTCAGTCTATGTATTGGTGAGTCAGCCAACGCAGTTCAGCGGAACAACCAAAATCTAGACTGAAGCTTTCGGTCTCGTGTGCAACGGTGTGGGGCGCAAAATAATGTAAGAAGTGATCGAACTTTGCCATTATGCATGCATATTTATCTCATGGTAAAAAATATGGATTTTTTTGTCAAAATACTGATTTTGGGGGATAAGAATACTGAAAATGCAAAATACAACTTGGCAGCTCTGCATTAGAGCTTGTATCTGAGTACCATCCTTAAAGGGGCATGGAGAATAAGGGTGGAGTTTTTTTTCTTCTTTTTGAAAAGAAATGATTCATACATGAACATGTTGCTGATTTTGGATTTATGAAACAGTGGTTTGATTAAAATTTCAATACAGAGTGATATGATAGTAATAATTGGCTTTTATATAGTATATCACTTTATCAATCTGGGTCTGCTCAAAGTGCTGTGAAATACACTTGTAATTCTTATCTACCTTCAGATAATTCTACGTCTTTTCACTTGCAGAGTTTCACCAAAGACCCTGCTTACATATTGCACCAACGGTGTTCTACTACGAACCCTAATGACAGGAGATGCAGCCCTTGATGTAATCACTCATGTTATTATTGTAAGTGTCCATCAAACTCCTATTCAGTTGTGATGCAAAAAAAAACAACCCTCCTCTCCACCTCTTGCAACATGTTCCGTGGTCACATATGAGTGGAAAGCTTTTTAATTTGTGTTAATGAGATATGCAGTATGTACGAAATATCTTTTAAGATGATCATTTAACTTATATTTAACAGGAAACATTTTACCATTTACGCTTTCTACATTTCGAATTTCAAATCATTTTAATTTATGTTAATTATATTGTGTTGCCATAATTTACAAATCTGTGATGACTTGTTCAACTATTAAGTGTTTTTCCATTTGGTATCTTCCAAACCAGGATGAAATTCATGAGAGGGATAGATTTAGTGATTTCCTTGTGACTCAGATCAGAGACCTCATGGCAAGGAAAAGACATCTCACGCTTGTTCTCATGAGTGCTGCCCTTGACGTTCAACTCTTTGTACGCTACTTCAATAACTGCCCCATTGTCTCTGGTAGGTGAATCTGATTTCTTATATTTTGCTCAGTTCTCATCCTTTGTTGTTGTTTTGATGACATTTGATATTGATTTATTTATTTATTTCATTTCCAGGCAAGAAAACATGACAGCAATAGAAACATTACAACTGAAATGTAAAATTGAGCACCAGCCAATGCCTGGGGATCACCTAAAAGAATTGAAAATTCTGTCGAGAGGTTCTCCACATTGGCTGGTGTCTACATGGAATAACACAAAATAGCAATAAATTCAACATGTAATTACAATACTTCTATATAAATTAACCTTATTTTGATTCAAACCTTGTAGATGGTAACTGTGCAGTGTGGTCTCAAGAAAGATAATTATGACTGTTTTAATTAAAATGTGAGCTGCATTCTTAATTATATTCAGAACCATGAAGAGTAAGAAAGACATATTGCTTATAGGGAAGGAAAATTGTCCTCTCGTAAAAAGAAATGAAAACCCTTGTTTGATGCCAGCAACAGATATTTATATATGTAAACACATATATTCACCACTGTTTGTATTTTTTGTATATGTGTAAATTGCTATGCTACTGCTATGTGATGTTCAGCATAGATAGAAGAGAAATATGATACATGTATGTTATCTGGAGAAATGAATGCTTAATTGAATTTGTTTTTCCATTGTCTTCTAGTTCCAGGAAATATGTTTGATGTTGAAGAGCTATTTCTTGAAGATGCCCTCAAGTGGTAGGTCACTATGATGCAGTATAGGTTGAAAGTAAATTGTATTTTCAACAGTAGCAATGAATTCTTGAGAGTGACTTTAATATCAACCTAGGCTATTTGTCACCATTTCAGCCTAGGCCTAGATCTGGATCATTGACATAAACTGAACTTTTTGAAGTCATGAAATCTTGGCTGAAAAACAGCCACTCTGAAGATCAGCCTCACAGGCATGAACATGTGTATATTATTGCTTGGGGGGAAAACCCCACCAAACTGGAATGCCATGATTATTTGGTTAATCACTCAGCAATTTCACATATCCCACTGGATCATTTGGCACTTATTTCTTCTTATTTATACACAAATTCTTTAATGATCATTACATTTTATCAAACTCATTTTTTGTTTGTTACCACAACTTGATCTAGCATTTTTGTGGGAGACATGAAGTAATTATAATGAATAATTTTGTGTCGTAATTAAGAAATGTGTGATGGTAATTAGGACTGGTACTAAACAATTATACTTTGATGTGAATATGCTTCTACTACAAGGAAAAATATATCCTAAATCATGCTTCTTTTTATGATATAATGTTAAAACATTCTTTTCCATTTATACAGCACACGGTACACAAATGCAAAGATGATTGAATATCAGAAAGAGAAGGGAAAAGGTAATGAAGGCTTATCAAATGTTTTCTTTCATTTTATATCTTGGTAGGACTGAAAGAACCCCTGAAGCATTTTTATCATGTATGCGTTAGAAAAGGAAGACTTCTTATGTATGTGGTTTCTATTTGGATTTCAGGAGGTTTTCTTACATATACTGACTGGAATAATCCCTACAATCATATCTGATGCTAGTCATAATCAGAAAAACTGAAAAAAAATACATTTTTTCATGATTTTGAGCAAGCATTTAGATGTACTTCAGGTTTTTTTTCTTCTTCCCATAAATTTCCTTTCCTAAAAACTTGCATATGTTCCTTTTACCATTATCTAAAATAAATATGTAAATGTTTGTGATCAGGTTGTGTCTTTATAAATTCAGTTTTGTGATTAGATATTGTTCTAATATACCATTAATAGTGAATAGTTTGGTAAAGTAAGATTCTTTCAACTTGCTATCCGTCAGTTGCCAAGCAACAACAACAGCTCAACAAATGGTACAATACTGACCAGGTAGGCGGAGCCTCAGCAAGCAAGGGCCATTCAGTGCCTCCTGTGCACCCATCAGTAGACTCATTATCAAGAGACTTCCAAGCTACAACTATGGGACCATCCGCAGCTGATGTAAGAATATAGTTTATCACCGTCCATATGGTGCCTTGCTTTTGGTTCAGCAAGCAGACCATTCATGTGAAAAGATGATTGAATAGAATTTTAAAAGAAAATGTCCTTGAGCCAGCAAAGTAGGATCATCTGAATTCAGTTTAATGTCAGTTGGATTTATTTTCATTTTCAAATGATTAACTCCGTAACAAACATACATTATAAAAGCATAATGGACATAAAAATACAATGGGTATTGTAGGAATATGATTGGTATATGAATGAATGTTACAATATTGATGATCAGTTACTGATTAATTAATTGATTAATAATTTCATCTTGTTTATTCTCACAGACATCTATTGATGTTGAGGACATGGCAGAGTGGCTCATCCATGATATGGACAGCGCCCTCTCAGACTGTTGGAAGACGGGTGATGATGATTACTTCTCTCAACTCCTCTACCTTCTCCTCAATGAGAATGTCAGTGGTGAGTGGTATAGTTTTCCCATACTAGACATTAATTTTTCATTTCTGTTATCACATGAATCATTACCAGCCAAGGACTTCTTCATCTACTTGATTACAAGCCCGTAGGAATGGAAAATACAAGCACTCTCTTAAAGACAATGGTTCTTTTGAATTTAGAATGTATATTAATGGAAGGTTTTAACAAAGTTAATCTATTTCGCTTTCACGTCATTGTTCAGCTTTTCTATAACGTGAAGCATCTGAAGAGTACATCATGCTCAGCAAAACTTTGAAGCCAAATTGTTATTGTGACTCTGCATTATGGTCCTTTTCCTTATTTTCTCTGAAATGAACACAGTTGACTATGCACATTCAGAGTCCAGTGTGACTCCGCTGATGGTTGCAGCAGGGCGAGGCAATGTAGAGATGGTTGAACAGCTTCTTAGCCTTGGTGCAAACGCTTCTCTCAAAGCATCTGATGAAAGGTAAATAAAGACCACAGGACTAGCTCACAAAACTGTTTGTAAGTTCCGCATGACTTTATGCGTGACTGTTGACCCTTTCTTGTGCTGAGTATCCCTCTGTAGCTGACTTAGCTCCGGAAAACATGTTCTAGTTGTGTTACAGTACGAACAGCCCTATGAGACAGCACACTTTATTTATTCCAGGCAACTCTGTCTCAATATTTTATGTGGATGTTCACATCAAGTTTATTATGTTAAGTTGTAACACTCAGGTTATCAGGACTTGAACAGTTTGTGGAGTGAAGTAATAAGGGGAAAAAGTTTGGATGGACATGCATATAGGTTAATGATTGTAAGTGATTCTTCATTATTTAATTGTAGGTTTCAATTAGTTCTATGAGAGACATTGTATTCTTTGCACGTTACAGCTTATATAAAAAAAAACATTCCTTAAATTTCAGATTTACTGTAAAAATATTTTACTTTTGTTGACAGGACAGCTTTGGATTTTGCAAGGATGTTCAACCAAACAGAAGTAGTGGAACTTCTGCAAGCATATCTGTAAGTTCAGCAAACCAGTTGACCATTTTCAATTAGTAGAAATATTTCAAAGATATCTAACTGAAGACATTTATGAAGATTCATGATATAGCTGTGAGTTTATTAGGTTTCCAGGCTATATATATTTGGCATGTATGAGATGTGCATTAGACTGACCTTTTGGCAATTCCACAAAGTTATTTCATCTTGCCCATTATAGGCGGGACCTTAGTCAAAGGAATTTTTTTTGTTTTTCTGGCTCATATAAAAGTTATTATTCTTTGAAATTATCATCACTTGAGCCACCAGTGAAGTGAAGTGGAGTTAATATTGAGAAAGGTGCAGGTCTTGTATTTAAACAGGCTGATTATTTAATGCAACTGCCGTATGGTATTTAAAGGACAAGTCCACCCCAATAAAAAGTTGATTCGAATAAAAAGAGAAAAATCCAACAAGCATAACACTGAAAATTTCATCAAAATCGGATGTAAAATAAGAAATTTATAACATTAAACTTTCGCTTAATTTCACAAAACAGTTAAATTCACATCCTTGTTGGTATGCAAATGAGGAGACTGATGACATCACTCACTCACTATTTCTTTTGTATTTTATTACACGAAATATTCCAATTTTCTCCCTGTTGTCGTGTGAAACAATGATTGATTCCTCCCTGAACATGTGCAATAAGCATTGTTTAATACTGTTTGGTTCAATCAAGTTGGTCCTTATTGTCAAATCTTTAAAAAATGAAATGTTGTATAATTCAAACAATAAAAGAAACAATGAGTGAGGGACATCATCGACTTTCTCATTTGCATGTCACTGAGTTGTGCATATCATTGTTTTGTGAAAAAAGAAGCGAAACTTTAAAATGTCATAACTTTCTAATTTTACATCCGATTTTGATGAAATTTTCAGCATAATGCTTGTTTGATTATTCTCTATTTATTCAAGTCAACAATTTTCTGGGGTAGACTTGACCCTTAAGCAAGTTGTTATGCATTCTAAGTCTGTCTGGTCTGACGTCAAATTCCTTCTGAATCTTGCCCCGACAGGGACACGGTCCAAGCTAACAATGAGGATGAGAGTGAGTTGTTGAGAAATCACAGTGAAGTTAGTGCTGAAGACAGAGAGCTCCTTCAAGCTTATCATCACAGCTTTGATGATGAAAAGGTCGACCTCAATCTGATCCTTGCTCTCCTTGACTACATATGCAGCAACTCACAAGAAGGTATTTTTTTTAAATAATAATGTGTGTAAATGATTATAATGGAAGGGGGAGGTAATGATAGAGGTGGGAGTGATGTTACCATGATGATAACGCTTATAATTGTGATAAATGAATTTAACACTTACATGATTGTTAACCATTTCATTTTTAAAAAGGACAATGTTTACAATGTTATTTGTTAAAGCACAAGTCCACCCCAACAAAAACTTGATTTGAATGAAAAAGAGAAAAATTCAACAAGCATAACACTGAAAATTTCATCAAAATCGGATGTAAAATAAGAAAGTTATGACATTTTAAAGTTTCGCTTCATTTCACAAAACAGTTATATGCACATCTTGGTCGGTATGCAAATGAGGAACTGATGACATCACTCACTATTTCTTTTGTATTTTATTATATGAAATATGAAATATTTTCATTTTCTTGTCATTGTCATGTGAAATGAAGTTACATTCCTCCCTGAACATGTGGAATTCCATTATTTAAACATTTTGTGCTTCAGGCAAGGAAGTTCTAATCATCAAATTTGTAAAAATTGAAATATTGTATAATTCAAACAATAAAAAACAAAAGAAATAGTGAGTGAGTGACATCATCGACTCTCTCATTTGGATGTAACCGGCTCGTTCATATAACTATTTTGTTAAAAATAAGCGAAACTTTGAAATGTCATAACTTTCTTATTTTACATCCGATTTTGATGAAATTTTCAGCATTGTGCTTGTCTGATTTTTCTCTACTGATACAAATCAACATTTGTCTGAGGTGGACTTGACCTTTAAGTAGTCTATATTGTTCAGTGGCTCCATTTGAATGTGTTCAGTAGACATTAGGGCCCTCATGCAGAATGTTATCTAAGGAGGCTACCCCCATTGAAAAAAAAACGGAAGTGAATACAGTTAAATCTCTTGTGTCCACAGAAATCTGTTTGACTTTATATTTGCCTGAGAAGACGTAAGTACTAGTACCACATTTATTGGCTTTTTTAACACTTCAAATCATGGAAGGTCAAATTATGAAGACTCTACAGTACAATACCTTTCATTTCTGTGCCATTTACTACAAATATAATAGACAATTAGAAGCTACTTTCATGTGATTTTTAATTTCTTTTCTTTCTCCGAGGTGCCATACTTGTCTTCCTACCTGGTTATGATGACATTGTTACCCTACGCGACATGTTGCTCCAGGATGATACCTTCAGTGATCGTCAGTCCTTCCAGATATACACACTTCATTCAAGCATGCAGAGTCATGATCAAAAGAAGGTCTTCAAGACACCAGGCCAGGGCATTAGAAAGATTGTAAGAATGACAACCATAACAGCTATACTGCCCAACTTTGGCAAAAGGAAGCAAGTGACACATCAGTCAAATTTGAGTTATTGTTGTTTCTGAAACACCCTTTGGATGTTGCACGTTCAGGCAAATTAGGGGAAGAAATGATTGTCGATGTATTTCTGGTAAAACTCAGCCATAATGTAGACAATGTTTACCCTCCCATATTTTATCTGTACCACTATGCGAAACTTTAAAGAACACAGCACTAGAAATACTAATTACCTCATTCTCCTATTCAGGGGCCTGTCTTACAAAAAACTATGGAAAGCCAGCAAAGTCAACATATAAAATGCATGTTTGTTCAAAAAAATGTTTAGACATGAATGTATATCCATGAATTCACTGATTTCTTGACACTTTGGTGTGTTCTTCTTTGTTTACAAAGGACATTTTGTAAATTTCCTGTAGAAAAAAATTATGACACTGATGGATTTCCATAGAGTTACGATTGATTGGATTAACCCTATCTCTTTGTAAGACAGAGCTCGTAAACCACATCAGCAAGAGCTGGTGTTCTCTCATATGTTCAAGTTTAACAGTTATTTGATTTTTAGAATTGTTTGTAAGGAATATTTGTTTCCATTCATTTTTGTTTCCATTCATTTTGCTGTTTACAGGTGCTTTCAACAAATATAGCAGAAACCAGTGTAACTATCAACGATGTAGTCTTTGTTATAGACTCTGGAAAAGTCAAGGAGGTAGGTATGACATCACTACTTACCTGGAATTACTAATCTTTGGCAAGGTATCAATCTCAAAATTCCACTCCATGATCTTGAAATAAAAAAGGGATCTGAGTTGTGTTTCATACTGTTTGTTATCAATAATAATTTTGCCCTTAGCTAGTCAACTTAACATGTTTTTTTAGCTCCAAACTTATCAAAAAATTTTATTAAATAAGTCCTGAAGAATGAGGAGGGAAATTAGGATAGAAATCCAATGACTTTTCTAGGTAAGAAGTCAGATATTGTGAGTGTTACATGAAAATGGTCATAAATTTGTGTAATTTGACATTAGAAACTACTGTTCCATATCCTGTCCTTGATAGATAGTTTGCATGTTTTCATTTTGAATTATAAATGATTATCAAGGGTCGTTATAATTACCACATTTTTCATGTAGACATATTTAATTTTCATCTTTGCTTCATAAGACAAATCTGGGCAAAGTTTTAGACCATGTATTCCAATGATAAGGCAGAGTGACAGGTTAATATAATCAATGTTTATCTTATAGAAATCATTTGATGCAATAGCCAACATCTCATCACTGAAGAGCAACTGGATATCCAAAGCAAGTGCCAAGCAACGAAGAGGAAGGTATTTATTAATATCAAACTATTATTGGTGTGTAATTTAATTCAGTACTTGTGTTCTGATTATTGTCCTGTGTTATTTCATACCTTATGATCAATAACCATTTTGATAAACTTATTTGGTCAATTCATGTACACACCTAAACCATACTATTGATGTAGATGGTTAAACAGTGATACTGTGAAATAAACACTATGTCTGTTGCTTAAAACTTTTTACCATAAAGATTAAATATCTGGTAAAAATGAGATACTGAGATTAGCACAATTCAACCACAGACATTAACACAGGGGGGAAATAGTGAAAAAAGACCCAAGTCCTAGGTAAAACTTTTCTGATAATTAAAGATATTTGTGATGTCATTGAGAGTTCCAGAAATATGAATTGATATTAGATTTTGTTTGTGTTTATATTTTGCAGAGCTGGTCGTGTTCGTCCAGGAATGTGTTTTCATCTGATTAGTAGAGTTCGCTACCAGAGTCTACCTGACTTCCAGGTTCCTGAAATCCTCAGGACACCATTACATGTAAGAAAACAAATTCTCTTTGTTTTTACCCTGTTTCTATTAAAAAAATCTTACCTTTTTTTCAGTATCCAAAATTCATATGTAATTGATGATATGAATATTGATAGGAAAATTGAGACATTTTTCCTTTTCCTTGTTTTTTTTTTTTGTCATGTTAGGGAAAGGTTTGAACATAATATGGCTGTTACTCTTAAACTTTCTTGATTTTATATTAATTCCTCTTTGCTAGAATTGAATTTGATACATAAATCACAAAATATCTCAATAAGATATATTTTAATCATATTGTGCATTCCCTTCTTAGTATTTACCTATCTCTGTAAATTGTCATTTCTAAACCCTTGAATAATGCTTTTCTGTGTGAACAAGAATGATGGAAGTGAAATGATCATTGTCATATGAAACTGAATCTGATGGGCAAAAATATAAAAACCTGATACATTATTATTATCATCCTTCTAGGAATTGTGTCTTCACACCAAACTTCTTGCCCCTAACGAAACATCAGTAGGTGACTTCTTGAAGAGAGCTCCTGAACCACCTGCTACTGTAGCTATCAGGAATGCCATTAATCTACTCAAGGTACTTCTAATATCTTCAGTTTTCAACTATTAGTATACAAATAGCGAATAGGCATGAGTGCGATGGTGCAAGATTTCGCATGAGATGAAAGAAAGATGCTCTATTCAACGATGCGTTAGTTGAGTTGAATAGAGCTTTTCTTTCTTTCACCGAATGCGAAATCTCGCACCATTGCACGAATAAGAATATTCGCTATTTGTGTTGTACAACGCCTCGGAATTTGGTGAAAATATGAAAAAAAACCAAGAGTTTATCCCTGTAGTTTTCTATGAAAAGGGAGCAAAAATACTGAAAGTGAAAAGCAAAATCCCATAAGCGCACATGACCTAGTGCAGCATTGCGCGATTAGCCAGCAGGCTTATACGCGTATTGCACTTTCATTTTATTGAGCGTAATGACGTATTGTGACGTCACCTAAAGCCGTGCAGCTGTACGTTTTGGATGGTACGCCTTTTGTGCAACGGTACGAATGTTTGACATTCAGACTCCCATTTGCTCGCGTACAACAAGCTAAGTAGGTGTTGTACAATAACCATTTATTCATTCATGATAAGTTATTTTCTGTAACATTGCACAAATGTACATTGCACATTCCTAAAATTTGGTTATACATCCAATACCATCTGTCTCCATTCTTATTTCACTTCATGAACTGAACAAGTGATGGTAATTTGATAGTGTTGTAGCTTTTCATTAATTTTTATTAGGAAGTAGAGAACATTCTAACTTTGTTTAAGCACAAATCATTTCAGGAAGGTATTACATGTAGGGGGTCAGATGTACATATTTTATGTAAATGTGCAGTTAGCAAGCATCGTTGTGAATTACTGGGAGCACACTGGTCGTTTCCTACATCATGAGGAATGTATTGTTGGCCTCCTCAAAAGTTTACTTATGATGTAAGATGTTTACAGACACTCATATTTTATACATGGATACATAAACTAATATGAAACTGATTCAGTTTTAATAGATAGAATTTACAATTAGATTATTTCATACAGTGTTTGACACATCAATTTGTATTTTATTAGATGCCTGTTATCTGTGTTGATTGTTGATCTAACAAGTTTTTAAAAAGGTTTCCTCCATATTTCTTGTTGACAGTCTATTGATGCTATGGATAAATGGGAGGACCTAACAGAGCTTGGTTGTCACCTAGCTGACCTACCAGTAGACCCAAGGCTCGGTAAAATGGTCCTCTATGCCATCGTCTTGAAGTGCCTTGATCCAGTCCTTACCATCGTGTGTGCTCTTGCCTACAAAGACCCATGTAAGAATAATTCATGCATTATATCCAGTGGTTGATGCAAGCAGGGATGCAAGGGATGCATGCCTCCCCCCCCCCCTCACATGTTATTGCAAAAATACATGACCTGTTGCTAAATCTTAGATTCATGCATTATATCCAGCGGCGAATGTAGGCACGGTTGGTAGGGATGTGTTGTGCGTCCCATTAATGTTTTGAGAATCGCCCTTTGGGCATACTTAAATACATGATAATGATACATAACTGGCTGATAAATCTAAGTTGTCATCTGTGCCATTCTTGTTATTTTTAAGAGGGAAGTGATACAAGTTTTCCAGTATGTGGTAGCAGAATGACTAGTGTAATGATCAATCTCTTATTCTGTCAAAACTTATTGAAGAGACAGTTGAGCAGTACTCTTCAGATTTATTTGCTCTTCTAGGCATTACAACTTCATTGTGTAACCTAACGTTTTCATGTCACCTCTATTCACAGTTGTGCTTCCCAACCACCCTTCTCAGAAACGTGGTGCCATGCAAATCCGCAAGAAATATTCTTCCAACACTTTCAGTGATCACATGGCCTTGCTTAGGGCATTCCAGGTCAGTAGAAGTTATCAAGGTAACAATCTATGTGACTTCATTTAGCAAAGTATTTTATTTGCTCCAAGTCATGCTTATAAGCACTCTTACTGAGATCTCAATAACAAAACTAAAATCCTTTGTTTTCTGGAGTTGCCGTTTCTTATGACTGTTATTATTATTATTATCATTATTATTATTATTAAAACTAATTCATACACTATAGCTTCATCAGTAACATACCCTGTTTCCCAGGGAGAGGAGTTGTTACAAGTAAAGTCACATTTCAATTATATGCAGCACTGATATATTTGAATTTTCCAAAACCAGGCTCAGCACTTGCCCTTTTCACGTTATTTCTACTTAAAGGTCAAGTCCACCTCAGAAAAATGTTGATTTGAATCAATAGAGAAAAATCTGACAAGCACAATGCTGAAAATTTCATCAAAATCAGATGTAAAGTATGAAAGTTATGACATTTCAAATTTTCGCTTATTTTCAACAAAATAGTTATATGAACGAGCCAGTTACATCCAAATGAGAGAGTCAATGATATCACTCACTCACTAATTCTTTTGTTTTCTATTGTTTGAATTATACAATATTTCAATTTTTACGAATTTGACAATTAGGACCTCCTTGCCTGAAGCACAAAATGTTAAAATAATGGAATTCCACGTTTTTAGGGAGGAATGAAACTTCATTTTACATGACAATGACGAGAAAATCAAAATATTTCATATAATAAAATACAAAAGAAATAGTGAGTGGGTGATGTCATCAACTCTCTCATTTGGAGGTAACTGGCTCGTTCATATAACTATTTTGTTGAAAATAAGGGAAATTTTAAAATACCATAACTTTCTTATTTTACATCCGATTTTGATGAAATTTTCAGTGTTGTGCTTGTTGAATTTTTCTCTTTTTATTCAAATCAAGTTTATGTTGGGGTGGACTTGTCCTTTAAATAAAGATATATTTTACGCAATTCATTTTAATGTTTTAAACAGGCAAATTCTGTTGTTTGACAAAAATTGGACCGTCATTAATATAAAAAACATAACCTTTTACCAAATGGAAATATTTTTGAAAATGAAATAATAATGCTCCATCACATGTTATTATTTGATTAGAATTCTGCATTCACTCAGTCATGTGTTATTTTGTATTTGAATATCTGTACCAGTCATGGCAGCGAGCTCGTAGTGATGGATGGGAAGGTACATTCTGTGATAGAAACTTTTTATCAAGAGCAACCATGGAGATGATTGTAGGAATGAGGTATGATAACAAGTATTGTGTCATTTGAACATCTATTATGAAAGATCAGATGGAGTTTAAACTCATTAGAGGAAGTCTATTCAAATAATAATCAACAATTTCATGAATTGCATGTCTGTGTACTTTAGAAATGGGAAATAAAAAGAAAGATGCACTTGAATGGTGAATAAATATATTTGTTTTCCTTTATGAATATATATATATAATAGGTAGATATTTTGGTGGAATGCCATTTGCTGGCCACACAATGTTCTTTGACAAAATTCACTCTTAATCTGTTCTTCAAATACCTTGTAGTACATGTCATTTATTTTGTCAATTGCAATCTACATCGCAAATAAAGTAGTACTGTATTCTTGCTTATACCTTCATGGTTATGCGAATTGTTGCTAAAATAGGTTCAGAGTATTGTATGTGGTTATTGCATTGTTTGAAATATTTTATCCTTGTCTAGAACCCAGCTGTTAGGCCAGCTGAGAGCATCCGGCTTTGTAAGGGCAAGGGGACCAGGAGACATCCGTGATCTCAACACCAACTCGGAGAACTGGGCTGTGGTCAAGGCATCTCTATGTGCTGGCATGTATCCTAACATTCTCAAAGTAGACAGAGAACGCAGACAACTCACCACCAAGTAAGTGAGCTGTTCTCACTCAACAATTCCTTCTGGTTTACAGTTCTTTTCAGGACTACTGTCAAGAAAGAATACTCTACTCTCAAATCTCCACTTTCTTGCCTATCCATTTCTTCTCTACTTTTATCCACTGTTTCTATAACACTCCACATGGTTTACCGTAAACCACATCAGCACTTGTTTTACTTAGCATTGTGATCGATCTCGACAATGGAATTCCATCAATTTGATTCTTTAACGTTAAATATGTGAAAAATCCTCTTGGAAACAATGATGTGGATGCTTATCTTTACAGTGCTTTGGATAAGTAAGATAATGATATCTCACGCTTTCATATCTGATAGCTTGTTATATCTACGAATTACAATGGGTAACTGCCAGGAATTCCTTGATTTACCTGTGTGTTGGAATGGTGATGGGCTGTAACCAAAGTACTAACAACAATGAGTGCCTTGAGCACTTTGCAGAGTGGATTTGTAAGTTGCATTATTAAGGATATTGAGGATTAGGCAATGTGGATTATTGTTGTAGAGGTGTTGTGGCTCAGGGGACAAGTCCCCAGACTATGAACCACAAGGTCTGGGTTCAAATCTCACCGCAGCACTCACGTCCTTTGGCAAGGTGTCTATCTACTCTTGCCACTCTCCTCCCAGGTTTAGTAAATGGGTACCCGGTAGGAAGAAATTCCTTGAATGCTCGAGCAACTGGAGCCTGTAACACAAAGCTTAGCAATGATCGTAGAACATATTTCTATGATCAATTCCATCGACTACAATACACAATCTATCGTGAAAATCAAGCATATGATTAATTGCTAACCTTTGTGTTACGGGCTCCAGATCAGGATAGCCTTGCTATAGCCGAAATAATAGTATGCAGCAGTTAGAAACATTGTATTATATAAATGTTGCATGTTAGTATTAATGATCTTAATAGTGACAAAAGAAGGCAGTAGTCAATGGGGTGATTGGTACTGGCTCTAGTGGTAATGATTGTGATGATGATGATGATGATGATGATGGTGATGACGATGATGATGTTGATAGTGATGGTGATGAAGATGATGGTGATGATGATGATGATGATGATGGTGATGATGGTGATGGTGATGATGATGATGGTGATGAAGATGATGGTGATGATAAAAATGAGGATGACAACTTCAATGATGTTTATATTTCTGTTTTTCACAGAACGGAATCCAAGGTGCGCTTCCATCCCAACTCAGTACTCCATGAAGTGGCTAAGGGCAAGACCTCACTTGGTGAGGAGCATATGAGAACTGTGGATAGTTTACCTTCAGACTGGCTTCTATATGATGAGCTCACCAGGTATGAAGCAGACATGAACTCCCTTCCCCTATCCCTTATTTTTTCTTTACCCCTGCCCTTCACTCACCCCCCTTTTTTTAAATGATATCCCTTATTATCTCATATTTAATGTTCTGATGATATTCAGCAAAAGCCCATTTGGAAATAGTCCACTGCACCTGTATGTTAAGAGATAGATTTTTAAGATTACTTTCATTGTATGCATGAGAGGAATAAATTTGGTTCAAAAGTTATCATTGTGTGTCAGTAAATATTTTGCACCACTGGAGAATCAAGCAAGACTTTGACAGACTTGATAACTTATCAACTTATGTCCTATAGCAGGATATTTGCTTTTCCTGATGGTACATAGTGCATGTTATTGTTATCATCATTACCCCTACCTTAGTCCTTACAAAGCCATCATTTCTGTGTCTCCAAACTTCCTCAGCTCTCACTTCCGTACCAGTGTGCGGTGTGTGACCCTCATCTCACCCATCACCATCGCCCTGTTCTGTGGCCCCACCCGTCTACCTTACGATGCCCTGGTCCTACCGGAAGGGACCGCATCATCCATAGCATCCAGAATGGGACCCAATGGTGATGCTGCCATTGACTCCAGTGAAGGAGAGGATGATGATGTCAAGGTTGCCAAGGCAACACTCAAGTTGGATGAGTGGTTGGTCATCAAGTCTGAGCCAATGGTTAGTGCGGTCCATGGTAATATTTTAGAATAGAGTTTGTTCATATGGTAGATTAGGGTGAGATTAAAGAAAAAAAAATATTGTAAATTAATGATGTATTGATGAATGAAGTGGGGTTTATAATTGTACCCCGTCAGTTGTGCAGTATTACAAATTCTTTTCATGGAAGACATCTTTTGGTTATGGAAATTTGTCTTTCATTTTGCAATATTGAAGCATGATCTTCCTGTTTTCTAACCTATTCAAGTATATGATGTTTAAAAAGCATTTAAATTTGTTTTCTCTTGTATGCAGTCAGCGAGTTTGGTCCTGCAGTTAAGGACCAAGTGGCATACATTGTTCATGAGAAGGATGAGAACTCCAGCTAAGCCTTGGTCTCAAGCTGATGAGGTATGTTGCATAGTGACTCAAATAACATTTCATTCTTAGATATTTTCTATAGGCAAAAAGAAGCTGCTGAAATTTCTATAGATCCAAATTCTATAGATTTAGAATAAATATGAAGAATAGGAACAATATAGCTCTTACTACCAGTGTTAATTTTGTAGCAAGACACCAATCTCCTGTAATTTTTTGATGTTGTTGTTATTTTGTGTAAGCGAATTTGAACGTTTGCCTGTATGAAATCAATGTACATTATTTGGGTATGGTTGTAGCCTTTAAAAGAAAAAAATATGGCATCTTCATACCAAAATGTGATAATGACCAAATCGGAATATGTTTGAGAAAATCTAAGAAAATGTTATGCTCAGGATCATGTTAAAGAATTTAAAGAGAAAAAAGTAGATAATAACAATATCTTTGTATGAAATAATCTTTACAGGCTGTGCTGAAGACATTGATTAAAGTGCTGACCAATGAAGAACAATCTCTAGGTCTACAACAGCCAGTAGGAGTTGGCCAGAGACCTAAACCAATGGGTATGTTCCTATTAAAGTGATTGGCTAACATTGATTTGACTTTTTAAAAAATCTGAGCTAGAAGGTCACACTTGTCACCTCTGTGTGTGATATTTTACAAAAATGTAGCCCAGAAAAAATTGCGTCCGGAAATCATTATTTAATGCTTCAAAAAGCGAAATATAAAGTGACCGGAAAAATCATCTTAATTTCATCCCATACACTTATGTGTTCTATTTAAGCATCTTTGAGACACCAAATTACAAAATTGGGTTTTGCCTTGTATTTTTAGCTTTTCATTCTCAATAATGGTTGTTTTAAGGGTTTTTTAGTTCTTATGCATGTACTTGTACACATGTTTCATCTTGCTTTAAGAATTTTTTTAAATCAGCTGCTCACAAAGTTAAATAATACCTTTAAATTAGGAAATTCATCTATTCATGGTGGGTGTTCCAAAAAGCTGTTCGTAACTTACGAGCAAATTTACGAACGACTGGTGATCCTCTCGCGGCTAATGAAACACACCAAATTTTCATTGATGTGGATTTAGTGATCCATAAAGAGTCACCCGTCGTTTGGAAAGTTGCTCATAACTTTATGTTGTAAACACCCACCTGGAAGCAGCAGCTCATTTATGAATTGGAATTCTTCAACATTTCATTGAGATGGTTACATTTGGACAGTACACATAATTATATACTCATTTGTACTTAATAAATGAATCCCTATATTTCAGTCCATTTAGTGTCAGTATTAAACTGTTTTTTCCACTATTGTCTTATTTTCCTTTGATATCCTCCCACTTGGACTTAAAATTTATATACACTCAGTAATATTATTATCATCCTATGCAAATTTTTAATCACATTTGTATAAAAATGAACAAAATTATGGACTTTGTGCATTTTATATTCCTTTCATCAGCTAAAGAGTTTTATAATGAAAGGAATGAAATTGGGAATAGCCTTAATGTTAATAGGTCTTGTGATATACTTTTAAAATATTCATTGTCATATACATATGTAACATCACATGAGCTTTTACAAACCAAAATTGTACAGTTCTAATGAAGTCAGTATCGGTGTAATGTATGTTTGACTTTATTTGACAGTTTTCCTTTGAAAAGGGATTAATAGTATTAATTAATATCCTGAATGTTAGTACAGAATAGTTGGTAGCATATTTCATGTTATTGAATTGTAAAGATGGAAGGCAAGATGTCAACAGGCATGTAAATGTCCATAATAGTATTCTATCTCTCAAATGGAATTGCCATGATTTGTTAAGTGACTCATTTTGTTATCATCTCCTTTCTTACAGCAATAGAACAATTCAACAGCCCTCCTAGTGGCAGTTTGTCAAATCGCTTTGCAAATTCACAGGTAAAGCTTGTTCCATGCTCTGATGTATAAATGAGAATATTGAATTACACACTTTTTAAACAAACAAAAATTTTAGTTTGAAAATTAAGATTAATTCATTTTTCAACGCTTTTGATAATTATCTAAAGTTTTTCAGCGGGGAAAAATGGGATGTTTATTTCATGGAATTACTCGTATAATATTTTTGTTTTGGTTAAAAAAAAATGAAAATAAATGAAAGTTAAATTTGAATGTATTTCTTGTAGCATTTAGTTTAATGACCTGTGTGAATCAAACATGGAATATTGTAAATAACAGATGAATATAGATTGTAATGAGACTTATTTCTTTCTCTCAGCAGCAAGGAAAGGGAAGAGGAAACTGGAGAGGGAATGATCAGAGACAGGGAGGTAAGTTCAAGCTAAACTAATTATACTTCCAAAAGAACGACACGATACTAAATTGAAGACAAAAATAAAGAATAGAACATAACATTTTGATAAATGGAACATGTTTCGAGGTGTCGCACCTCATCATCAGCCTGAAAATTATAAACAGAGTCATTGGTATTTATACAGTTAGGATGTCAAGTAAAATTTCAAGAATGTAGTTACATAAAATTACAAGGTGTGAATTCAATTGTTAAATGGAGTAAAGTAAAAATTTACAGTGTCTATGGATTTATCAGATAGGGGTGGGTTAAATTAAATTAAACTAACTGGGTCTGAACACATTGTCAGCTACATGTTATTAGAAATTTAAAATAAGTTCGATAAGCACTCAATACAGAGCTCTTAAGTCAAACCAGAGTTGTTGATAAATCAAGTTTGACAATTTATGTTGCATACTTATTCTTAGGAAGAACAGAAAATTTATGTATTTTTTTTTTACAAATTATGACCTTATTGACTTTACTTTCTGGAATAGATGACTCTTAGACAAACCAGAGTCTCTAATTAAGAGAATGTGGCTAGCCCAGCCTATTTCAAACACAGTATGGTGAATACTGCATTTGTTGAAAAGCACACACAAAACAGACATGTGTTGTCACAAACTGAGACCAAATCAGCTCAACTCTCTGGTATAAACAACTCTCTTCAGTGGCTAAACAGATTATTTAAAGTTAAACCTAATGTCTGCCATTTCTCCCCATTTTTTTCTTTCTTTCACTTCCCTTCCCTTTATTTTACCCCATACACCCCCTCCCTCCATGCTACTCAATCTTGTATAATCAGGTGCATATGGTGGTAGAGGTGGTGGTGGTGGTGGCGGTGGTCGACCCCCACCCCCGTCAAGCCCCTCCTACCAGCAGACCAATGGTGGTTACAGGGGTCAGAACCAGGGTCAAGGGGGAGCCTGGAGACAGTCCCCCACATCGAGGGGTGGTCCAGCTGGCAGGTGGAATAACTCACAGAGGTAATACATCCACAAATATATCCCGTAGAATTTTTTAGATTCTATGCTCTACTTGACCCTCTTCCTGGAAATTGATATGTGACTTAGTAAACTTTAGAATTGATTTTACACCAATGTCATAATGATAAAAACAATGATAGGTCCATTGTATAGTGTTTTATTACAAATTGAAAGTAGATTGTAGTGATAGCATGATCTGTGACATCTAGTGCACTTTTCTATCATTGGCGTCACAGAATAGCACATTTTTGTTTCAACAGCATAGCTAGAATATGGTTGGTCATGTGGTGCTATTCGAACCAATCACTGTACAGGATCTGATTTATGTAGGATATACTGTTTATTATTTCATTGATGGACATATTTGTTCTAGGTTTTCTACCAACTTCCTGTAGCTGTATATAGTGGCATTACAGTTTTTTCTTATTTGTACATAATATCTGACCTACTTTATATGCAGAGCCTCACAGGATAGAAATCTCTCATTTTCTAATTTAATTTTATTTCTTAACCCCACTTCCCCTGGACAGGACCCCACCAATGAGCCCCATGGTCCCTGACAGTCACCATCAGAGGGGCGCTAACGGCAACTCCCAAATCCCTTGGTCTACGCAGGATGGGAACTCCTTCCACCCCATGGCTCATTCCAGCCCAGCCTTTCAGACCGGTCCTCAAGCCTTCAAACCCTCTTCCAATCCTGACAGGGTGTCCCCGGTGCCCTACGGTGGCGGTAGAGACTCCTCCCGTGGTAGGAAAGGATCCCCTGGTGGTGGTGGGAGTAAGGGTAGTCGTCTCAATGTCCACGCTAAAGAATTCCATGGATCTGGCTACAAACCCAAAGGGGGCATTCGTCCACCCCCGGGATTCTCACAGTTTTAGATGTCTTTTTCTGAGGTAGGAAAGAGTCATCTGGGCCTGTAAAGCAAAGCTTACTGATTGATCGTATCCTTGACTTTAAGATTGATCACACATTGTGGTCAATGCCTTTAGTTCTTTAAAAATTTCTTCTATGATCATTGCTAGGCTTTGCGTTACAGGGTTCCTGATGGGAAAGATAAGTTATTCCAGAGTTCAAAGGGGTGTAATTCTAATTCCTGTTCTTTTTCGTAGATTTTAGAATTTATATGAAATAAGATTGTCATACGTCTGTGGGAATGTAGCTTTTGCTTCACAAAAATTGGTATGAATACATGCATGGATTCCTGTGATGGATTACTGCATGATTCTGTAAAGTATGATGTTGAAAGGAATAATGTTTCCAAAATGATATTAGAGGTATATTGAGCACACTTGGGATGAATTAAGGTCATTGAATACATAAGGTAAGCGAATTTTCACTTCAAATACAAAGCAAGTAGAAAATAAATATAGTGAAATAATTTTCGTAAAAATAGCATTCCATTGATGTACAATTTTTTCCAATCATAGATGAATTATCTGAAGTAATTTTTAGTACTAAAGGAGTTCTGTATGTGGATTTGGGACTAAAACCCCTTAAACCCAATTGTCCTTACAACGAATGTTCAAAATGATAATGTATATATAGTAAATTATTTCAGTAAATAATCACTTTCAGCATAATAATTTGCAACATTTGGAAAGAGCATGTGTGTTTGCACATGGACATGTTGTTTCATTATGTTCAAATGTGAAATGTTCTTTTCATTGATTGTGATCATCTACTGGGTTATGCCGAGTATGTAAATATGTTTTCGTTGCATTATGATAGTGTAATTAATATTCCCAGAAATTAAGAATCATTTGAACTAGTATATCTTGAAATGATTTCATAACTCAAGACTAGCCTTATTGTTGTACATAGTGCCATATCATCAACAATGTTGATTCTGAACAGTATGACTGGAACACTTTAGTTTCAGAACCATGTGCTATCTGTGTGCTAGATAACTAAAAATGCGATACATGAAACACATGCTGTTAAACCAGGTGTAGTAAATGGGTACGAGGTAGGAAGGAATTCCTTGAATGCTCGATGCGCCCGATCAGGGTAGCCGTGCTAAAGCTGGTGTAATAGTATGCAGCGCTTAGAAACATTTGTATTGAGCGCTATATAAATGTTGCATATTCTTCTTATGATTATTATTAAACCTGCCTAGTGTAATGCGCTTCTGAGAAGCCAGCATTGGTAGGTGCAGAGCTGCCAATTAGTTGGATTTTATCCGATATAGTTGAATTTTCAAGAGGAAAGTGGCACTAAATAGGATTTTTAAACTTGTTAGAATGATGATGTTTGTTGTTTTTTTTCAAAATTTTAAAGAAAAATAGGATTTTAGGCTTGAAAATAGGATAAAAAGAAATAAAGAATGGATTATTTTCACGATTATGATTGGCAGCTTGGTAGGTGACCTTAACTTAGAGGTGATTCATTATGTTTTCTTGTAGAGAGAATTGATATATCAGGTAAATGTAATGGTATTGCTCATTTACAGGAGGACATCAAGGTGGATTTTATTGTTTTTAAAGAAAACATCAGACTGATCATCATGTTAAGGAGTAACTCTGTAAGGCACGAGAATGTCTTGTATTGAAATATTTTCATAGATCGTTCAAACTTTGTCAACGCGAAACAGCCTAAGATATAAGTAGGCTAGATAACAAGCATACAGTATTGCCTACAGATGATGTCTTTCTTGAGTTGGGGTGATGTAAAAAAATCTAAATACAAAGTATCAACTCATACATATACCTCTTGTATATATTTTGAATATGTAATGTATAAAAGTGATGACTTTACATGTTTTCAATATGAACTCTGACTGAAGCAGCTTATTTGTTCATGTATTAAGCAAAGTAGTCTTCTTTTTCTGCTGCTGCGACTGTGTATGTGTCATCAGATTTGCTTGCCCATGTAGAGACACAGGGAAAAGGGGTTAAGTGTATATATTGAATTGTATGTTGTTTTTCTTGCCATCTGAGAATGCTGCACATTTCTCTACGGTACCCTTCTTTAAAATGACTGAACATCATGATTTATTAGACTAAAAAATGATTACTAACGCATTTGTCAAGCACAGGGTATTGTAGAGTTTAAAGGATGACTTACATGTAGTTTGTAATTCATGAGCGGTAGGTTGATAGAACATGTGAGATATATTGTTTGACTAATTCATGTGATACCAAAATCATATTTACTAACTGGATTATGGTCATGATTTATGTGATTGGATTGGACTTAATGACAAATAACTGCCAAGTCAACCACTTATGGTTGTTTTTATCGAGATAGAATATCTGTTATGGAGATAAAATATTCTTCATGAATTATGCCTTGGTCATCTCTGATTGGACAAAAGAGAGAAAGGTATGAAAATCATCATGCTGAATAGAGTTTTATTACTATGTTGACACTGTCTGAAACTCCGAATACTTCAACTTAGGTTTTTCAGAATTAGGTTTCTTTATGAATTTTCAATGAAGTTTTACTAGGCCTGAGTGAGTATGGGGCACTGCAATTGGATTCCAGTAACATTTTTCTCCACTATGGTACTCCGACAAAAAAAAAGTGGTAGTGCTCAGCAAATTATCTGAGAGTAGAAGATTCTGTACTCTTTTTAGTTATACCGGTATATATATATATATATATATATTTGCCACAATATTTACATTCATATTCAAACCTAATTCAAATGAAATGAATTTGAATGAAATATGTAAGCGGGATTGGTATATGGTATTTCTTTGTTTACTTGGTCAGGTTTAATAATCAGTGTCTCCTGTGAATGGTGTATCATTTTAATGCATATATTTTTCACCCAATCGGTGCGAACCTCTGCTATACTAAAGCCTGGTAATAAATCTGCATTTTCGTATAGAATTTCCCGTTTTCCAATAATATGATATGCGCTTGATAAGTAGGTATTATTATTAGTAGTAGTATGGGTGAGATAGTAAAGCAGCCTCTATTCTGACAAATATTACATGACAGGATACGTCAGACATTTTTTTTTTAATAAGAAAGTGAGGAGATGTGACATTCATCCAATTTCATTGATTATGGGTCAGAAATCAAGTTTGTTAAACATAGTACAGATGAAGAATTTTAGCTGTTGGGATATCGCTTATTTTTATTTGTTTTTAAATGTGTTCAAGATCCTGATATCAATCTAATTTGACACTGGATTGTGACGGGTAAGATGTCATCGAAATCTAGAACAGAAAATGTTTATTCATGAGACAGTTTTAATTTTAACAAAATACTCCCAATTGTTGCTAGATGATTTTTATTCATATTGTAAATGAATGTGACCTTGTTCAGTCTCTAGTTGCGCTTTCTCTATTGGGAAGAAAGACATTTTGCACATCTTAATGTTATTACAATGAATCTGTAATTATGTAGCAAACTTTATTTTAGGTAATGGCATGAAAATGAAAGAATTGAACTGAACACAAAATTTAAGTTGTATTAACCAAACTGATGAAACTATCATGAGGATAGTAACAAGTTAAAAGAGAGAGAAAAAAATCAAAACTATTTCCTTTTTAATAATTGAATAACTGTTAAACATATAGACAAGATCTCTTGCACATTAATAATGTACAAGACAAAATTCACCTAAAAGCTAGTTCCTCATATTATTCCTTGGATGGTGAAATTACATAAGATCTCTTAATGTCTCATGAAGATTTTATCCTGTTAAGTGTTATTCATAGGTTTTGAGATTGATTTCACTGTACATTTTTGTTTTAAATCAAAGCTATCGAGTATTTTACCATTAATTTGGTGTAATTAAGTTTGTCCTCGACGAATAGAATGATGAGATATGAACCAAATGTTTTTCATGTATTAAATGAATTCATTCTTGATTGTGCATGATTGAACACACTGTAAAACATTTGATAATGTAGATATTTTTAGTTCACAATAATGTTTTTGATGTTATTGATAACTGCTCTTTTATTACCAGCCGTTCCAACTCTTTGTCTGAGTACAAAAAGCAGTTTTCCTATTTCTACCACCAAAGGTGATCAGCACAAGAGTTGATCTATATTTCTTATGGAATTGATTTAAGAACTGAATGACTTCACAAACAAGTTTAATGCACTGGATGCTTTAAATGCTCTCCAATGCAGTTTGAAGGGAACGCGAATAAATTTGTTAATATCTAACTTTGTATCAGCCACGCAGACAATATTTTATTCTCCTTGTTCTGAATTTCCTGAGTGAATTAAGAGCCAGTAAGTGTATCACTGAATGTAAATTGTTGCCGTAAATGATCACTCGTTGATCAATCCATCTTCACTCATTTTCAAATAATGTACATGTACATGTGTTAAAATCTTGTATTTAACGTGAATGGAATTTCTTGTTCATGTCAAAGAAAAAACAACATGTAAATGTGTTTTGCATAGTACCGTTCTGCTTGCTAATCAAGTTAAGTATATTGTGTATATATGTTGAAACTTGGAAGAAAAAATAGATAGCATAATCTTGTTTCTGTTACATTCTTGTCCAGCGTCAATTAGAAAATACTGTTCGGAAAATATTTAATTTTATAATGACATTCTCGAATTATGGAAAGGTTTATGGATGTCTGGACATTTCCAGTTTTTCATCTACCTCCGTTAAAAAATCATAAATATATTCCCAATTTGTATTGATTTTTATGGAATCAAGTAATTGTTAGGTTATACCTTGTGATAATAGCTCTGAAATAAATTGAATACACAAGGATTTGTCTTGAAAAGAAAGATTAATCATATTTTACTCAGATATTCATCATGGTATCATCTCGTAATACAGAATTACAGAAATTGAAGAAGAAACAAGTCTATGAGCTGCCTATATGTGAGATTTTTAAGGTAGGAAAACTTATTTTGTCAAATGTAATTTATTTTGAGATATTTTTGCATCTTTCTCATATGAGGACCTCGCTTTCCATGATTAGAGGATTATATTTCTTAGTATTTATCACAATGAACTCAACGTTGATAGTATTAGAAATAAAATGGTTTGATAATTTATGACATTTTCAAAATCATGTCAGTTAAGGATATAGACAACAAATGTTGTGAAAAGATATGAAGTATAATTAATTGATACTGAATAGAAAAATTGTCTTATTTTATTGAATATTTGGTTACTTCTTCAAATGAAAATTCATTATTAGAAATGCCTTAAAATTTAGGTCACTTGGTATTTTCCTCAAAGTAATTTTTATCAAGTGTTAGGGTTACATGTTAGGGTTCCAGTTCAGGGTTTATGGAAGAAAGTGGGTTAATGTTAGCGATGTTTTCAAGTAGGAAATTGACAAGAAAAGTATGTGATACATATGATCATACCTGAAACTGAAATGTATTTTCCTCATGAAATATGATTTGATTACATTTATTTTTTCTTCATGATTTACTAGTATTCTATTTTTACAGAAAAGGTTTTCTCAAAAACATTTGGAGAGTTGATTATTTCTCCATTTTGCTATGATGCAATTTACATTTGAAGGATTGAAACAATCCTTACCTAAGCCAAAGAAAATGATTTTCATTATGAAAAATCTTTTTAAAAGCTGATGTATATAGATGTATATACGTTAACTTCATGCAGCCTTAGGCATGGTATATATGCATGTGTGTATATATGTTTACATAAGAAATATATGTAAATTTTTAATTAAGAATTGTTGAGCATTTCAATGAGTTATATTGTAATAAAAGTTTTACCAATATTTCACTGAATAGTTTCAAGCTCAGTTTAGTTTTTCTTCAATGTTTTGAATTTCATGAAAAAGTAACCCTTCATCAAATGTTCCATGGCTTTCCTAATAACAGATACTTTTCAAAGAAAGGTTGCCAGACGTAGGAACAAGTAAATAATGTTACAGTGAGAGAAAAAAAATGTTTCAAATTTCATGTCAAGAAAATATGACTCTCTTCCACTTACATTTTCTGCCTTCTCTTAAATTGGTTAAGAAATGGCTAACTCTGAAGGTGTAAGCTATAAAGTACAACAAAGCCGGACAAGTTACCAGTGAGATTTCAGTTCCTACAAATATTTACAAAATGGTAATTTGTCATTCCTTTTCTCACACTTAACTCACCTTATTGCCAATTTGGAGCTCAATTCAAACAGCTCTTCATGAAAGCATCCAGAACTTGAAAAAGCTTTATAGACGGGATCTATTTCATCTAAATGAACTTTATTTTCACTACTTTACCTTACAGTAGTAGGTGTCATAACAGGGTATTGCAGTATTTTGTGTAAATTCCCTTTTTTTTCCCATTTGATCCATCTAAGGAACCTCATCTATCAGCAGAGCCCAATTTGGTCATGATCTAGAGACGGAACCCAACTTCATGACTTTCCTTTTAATCCTTTTGGTAAATAGACAAGAAAATTGTAGATTGGAAATGACAGTATGAAAGCCCTACATGTAGCAAAGCCACTACTACATCACAATACTTTTGTTAATCTGAACAACAGCAATCTACAGAAATAGCACAGAAAAAAAGAAATTCATGAAACCTATATCATTTATTCATCAAATATTCACACAATATACAAAATGAATTTACACAAAGATGTACATATTTACAAGTACAAAAACATGTTTAGTTTACACTTGCATAAGTATATAAATCACACTAGATACTGATTTGGTGGTCATAAATTTCATTCTGGAAATAATGAACTTTTCTCAATTTCAAAACAAGGCAAAACAAAACCTTTGTCATTTAAAATGGCTGATAGTAATGAATTAACTGATAGGCTGAATTAACATCTGAAATGAAAATACAATTTTGATAAATATATTGTAGATCAGTTGGCAAGATGAACATTCATATCATGCAATTTCAAGTTCGGTGTTGGTATTCATAATGGTGGCTGAGAGTGTGTATGAAACTGCCAAACCAAGCACCAAAAGGGAATGTGGGTTTAGAAATGGGCGATTCCATATGTGTCGTATGGGACATTTTGACAACAATTTCTAGTTTCCAAGCCGAATGCTTGAGCAATGAATTTTTTATTTTCATTGTCAGTGATAAAGCTATAGTGGGTAGTCATGTGAAAAACTAATAAGCAACACAAAAAATTGCTTATGGGTAAATTATAGGTGAAAATGTGTGTTGTACGGGACGCAGAAATTACGGGACGCAGAAATGTCCCGTACGACGCAACATTTTAAGCTCTAATTCACCTATGGACATATTTTTTGTTGGTTGTCAGTTTTTTGCATGTCTACCCAGTACTACTTTAATATTACCACAAAGCAAATTGAAGTTCTTCGTTCGTTTGGACAGCAGGTTGATACATATTGTGACAATGGCTGATTTTTCTGGCATGGAATCGCCCAAACATTATACCACTTACACCTAATGACACTAATCACATACCTTTCAGCCCTGTCAGCAAAGAAAAGCAGGCTTGGAGAATATGAACAAAGTAGAAGAGCTTTCCAGAAATAACTTGAAAACAAAAACTTTATCAACTGCAAAGTCTTGTATCCACAGAATTGAAGGCATCTTTTGTAAATGAAAAAAAGACAAGTACAAAAAAAACACATTGAGACAAAGAATCACTCAACTTTCACAAATACATAATTCAAATTTACACACTTCAAAATCAAGTGACAGTCATTGGGCTAATCTCCAGAGAATTTGCTAATGCATTTAAATCTTAAGTTCAAGGTACACTGGTCACACAATTGATCTAATTAAAATTCATATGTTTGTACATTTTTACAATAAATAGTATAAATAAATTTTATCTTACATCATACAACAATGCTCTCCCTAAAATTGGCATACTTATCTTCCTGGAGGTTTCGGTGTACACTGGAAATGAAACTTCCTTAACTCCATGAAATCCTCCATTTTGATTGGTTGTTGAGTAGTGTTACCAAGGTAATTACAATTGGATGGCAAGGTTACCCTAATACTATTTTTTTTTATGCAACAGGGCCCAGGAAAGAGATAATGCAGGGAATTGTTCACAATGAAAGATGAAATGGATAGGAGCACAGAGAAGATGAATGATGCAAAGGATCTGGGGGTTTTAAAAAGCATATCCAATCAAAATAGAAGTAGACTGGACTATCAGATTAAAAAACCCATGGTAGAAGGATGGTAGAGGAGGCTTCACAATACACAATGGCCCGTATTCTGAAGTCAGGTTTAACTTAGACCATGGTCAACCTCTGTGCTAAAATTATGGAGAGCCAAACGTTTTATAACATTGTATGATTCTTATGCTTACTGTGCTCTTTCCTGATTCATCGATGGTGAAGACAATCATCTATTTATACTCCTAGACAATTATGCATGATCCAAGAGCCAAATGAGCTGAAATATGATATCTCTACTGTTAGTGATTTATGTAACAATTGGCCATCCATACTTAAACCACAACTGTAAACCTGAGTTTAAGTTAAACCCTACTTCAGAATACGGGCCCATGTATTCTTTGCTGGAAACAAGAGATCGAAGGTAGGAACTACTTAGAAACTGTTTGTTAGTCACCCCACATGAACACTCCACCAAGACCATTCCAGCCAATCATTTTTTTTTTTTTGGAGAAATTTCATGCATACAGCACCAACATGAGAGTAGAATGGCCTCATTTTCAACTTTATACCCATCAAAATTTGCGAAGAACATACTCGTCAAAATGTTGAGTCTGAGTAGGTCCTGTTAACACTGGAAGGCAAAGTTACTATAATATACTGTAGTAATATACTAATACTGTTAACGTTTATGCAATTGGGCCCTTTATTTATGTTGGTGCATTTAGAACGGCTTGTCTTGTTTTAGTCTGTTTCACTGATAAACCTGCAAACCTCAACAACATCTATTTTCTCTAGACTCCTCATGGTTGTCTTTCTATTTTCCTTTCACCCCTCCTTTGCAAGGTAATCATATCTCTTTATCTCGTTCACTTTCAATTGAGTCTTGATGGTATATAAACCTCAACAACACCATCTGAAATGATTTGTCTTATTTGCTTGTCTAGTTTTCTTCAACAAAGACATGAACAAAATTATCAACTCCTTTCGACAATCTTCCAAGTGTCTGTCAATCAAATTCAGTTGTTCCCTCTTTCCATGCTGTTGCTACCCTTTTCTGTACCATGGCCAATCTTACCTGCTTGTATAATACCTTCCAGTCTTGATTGTATATAACCATCAAAAAATCTTCTGTAGAATCCTCAAATTCGAGCAGCAGTCATTCCTTCTATCATTGCTGTCATGACCCTTTCTGTGCAATGGCTTGTCTTATCTGCTTGTCTAGTTCACTAATAATCCTATCTTGATGTGTGTAAACCCCAGTTCTCAGTAACGTATCTCTTTCTTCTATCAACCTCGCTACATGTTCTTCCAGCGCTGCATCCTCTATACGGTGCATACCTTCCTGTTGGTGTTCTTCTGAGTTCATGTCTTCTTCTCCTGGTTGTGAGGTTGCCTGCTGCTGCTTCTCTTTACTCCTTTCACTGTCTTTTAATCTATAGATGAAAAAAACAAACATTCAAACTGGTTATATAAATTATGAAGAAGTATGAATGGTAAATTTATCTTTGATATTTAAAAGCTACTAAACATTTTAGTAACCTCTTTCTTAAGATAACTACATGTACCACCAATGATTCATTTAACTAGTGTAAATCATCCCCCTTTAACTACAGTAGAAATCTCACTGTGGTATGGTTACTAATTTATATGGCAGTAATAATAATAATGATACCAACATGCTTATATAGCGCATACACTGCCAAATGCGTCCCTATGAGCTTCATTGGATATTATTACCCTGGCTTTAGCCCCGCAGCCTTTTACAGCGCGGTGGCATTTCAAGGAATAAATTCCTGCCAGGTACCCATTTACCTCACCTGGGTCGAGTGCAGCACAATGTGGACAAATTTCTTGCCGAAGGAAATTACACCACGGCTGGGATTCGAACCCACCCACGACCCTCTGTTTCAAAGTCCAAAGACTTATCCAGTGGGCCACAACGCTCCACAATTTCATGAACACAACATGGCAGGACAAAGTCAATCCAAACAGCAAGAGATAGAACTGGACCAGGGCACAGTAACACATAAAGCTTAGTATTTGATAGTAGGGATGACTTTTATTTGATTGATAACATTGATCATTATGTGCTATCAAGCTTACAATTCAACTATAGGATCAATCGCTACGCTCTGTGTTATGGGCCCTAGAACACAGCCTGGTGAAATTCATCCAATTAATGAAAACATCATAAACTTAAATAACAAAAACAACAAACCCCCCATTAGGGAGGATATTTATCTACATTAGTCAAACTTCATCCAAGTGGGATAAATGAGTACTTGGTAGGAACAATTTTAATTGAATGCTTTGTTTTCTATAGCACAACTCAGCTCACATCCAAAGTTACAATTCGATACAATCATACTAGGGCAAATAATAATGATAATGAATTAAAACATTCATATTGCCCCTAATACATATGTTTCTAATTACTATCAAGGCCAAGTTTTCTTGCAGTTTTTCGCTCTTGTTACTCATTAAAGAGTTCAATACGCAAGGATCTTTTTCAGACCAACCTGTTCAATTCCCCCTTGATCTCCTGCAGTTCCTTCTTCTCCTCCTTAGCCACCTCTTTCTCCTCCGCAGCGAGGTATCTTAACCTCATATGCTCCAGCTCCTGCTGCTGTCTCTTGAGTCTCTGTCTAGCCTCCGTGGCCTCCTTCTGCTTCAGCCTAGCAAGCTCCTTCAACGCTCGCCCCCATTGCTGCTTGTAGTGGATCTTGGATTTGGTCACCGATTCAAACTTCCGCTCTAGTTCCACCTAAGAAGGGTGGATAGTGGTTGGGGATTCGGAAGAAAGAGAGAGATTATACATTTGTATTAGATCATATGAAATCCCTTAAAACAATATGAAATTAAAGTAATGAATACTTAAACATCACCAACATTTATTTCCAACTTCTGCCATCAAATTTGAATGAACATTAGTCTAAAAAGCCCACATTTCCAAATAAATGTATACATATCAAATCTCCAAAGACATATAACATGTTATAAATTCAAATCTTAACTGTATTTCTTTAGTTATCCAATGATGTACAACTTACTTAATAATCTAACTGAGAAACAATGTTGATAGATAAAAGTTAATTTACATTACGTCAAAAGAAAACAATCAAGGCTACATAAAATGTATAATGACAATTTGAACAATATTATCAATGTCTGATTCTACTGATGTTCACAGAAATACCTTTTCCAAAGTAAGAAGGTTGATCTGTGCCTGAAGTTTAATCTCTGGTTTACTGCTAGACTCCTGCTTGAATTGCTCAAATTCCTGATCTTTCTTTGCTAATCTCTGATCAGCATCTGCTAGCTGTGAGGCCAATCTTTGTTTCTCTTCCTCCAGTACTCGCACTCTTGATCTAAAACACAATCAATATGGGCATAGAATATCAGTTACATACATATACATGTACAATAGAAACTCCATGTGAACCCCACTAAATATATGTCACGTATGGGGTTTTGCAAGAAACTTGCGATCAATCGCAAGTCTATTTTTGGTAGGACAAAAATAACTAACAAGGGATTTCAATTATGATAATAGCAGAGCCTTTCATGGCAGAATCATCATGTGTTGTATCTAAATGTTTTTCTTTCAAATGCACAACACAAGGCTAACCATAGTCAGGAGACAAATTCAAAATAATCACTCAATAACAATTACGAGCATATCAATTCAAGTTGATTTCATTAACATGAAAACAAAATACAAATAACCCCAAAAATGCAAAAAAGGCCTTTTTACAGGAAAAGAGTAATCAATGGCTTCATTTATTCATATATATTGACTTAATAAACCCTTTACAAATTACATTCACAATTTTTTTTATGAGAGTAGCAAACTGGACATTGTAAGGTGCTATATGCTATTTGGTACTGATCTTCGAAATTTGACAAAAAATTTAAATCTGGACAATGTCAAAATCTGAACAATGCTTATGGCATGTATGAATATTTTCACAGAATTACTCACTTTTCAAGTTCTATCTGATGCAGGCAATCTTCCTTTAATCTCCTTGAAGCTTCTTGTATTTCTACAAGTTTATGTTGGTGCTCCCTCTCTAGATCTGCTCGAAGCCTCACTACTTCCGCTTCATTTGCAGCTAGCTGGTGTTCCCGTCTCTCTACATCTGCCAAGGCAAGCTTTAGTTGATCTTCCAGTGTTGCATACTCGTCAGTCTAAAATGACAAAGAAAATCATGAGATCATGGGGGTGTTTCACAAAGATTTAAGTACGACTTAGGTCAAACTTAAATGCAGATGCGTACATTATATGCAACGCGCAAATCTATTGATCAATACGCAGAAGTGCACGTCCTCTTGGCATGATCTGACCAATACTGTCATGTCTTTTGTACCACGCGCAACTAGACATTGAAGTGCGACTCTAAGTCATACTTAAATCTTTGTAAAAAACCCCCCTAAACTAATTGATATTTTGTGGTAAATCGCTGATTATTCTACACCCGCTTCATATTCTTTCCACTTGGTTTCATTCCACATGGTCTAATCCTACGTTGTCTAATATGCTTTTCACATTGCATTTCCTTAACCCCATACTATCCTTAACCCCGGACTATCCTTAACCCCATACTATCATTTTTTCGATTCACACTGTCTTTCTTAACCCCATACTATCTGCTCAGCCGGTTTAATGCCTTAACCCCGGACTATCCCTCAGCTCATGAATATTGATGATTTTACCATACAGAGCGTGATTAATGTGCAATTCGACTTCTGTGATTGGCTAATGCTTAGCCCCACTTTCCTTAGCCCTGTTTCGTTTTCACACTGCATCTCTTAGCACCGCAATTGTGGTGCTAGCACCATAATAAGCCAGCTAATAGTACCGTACTATTTACCGTGCTAGCCTACTTTGCTAAAACGTAGTGTGAAAACGAAGTGGGCTAAGCTTAACCCCGGGAAAAAAGTGCAGTGTGAAAAGCATATAAACCATTTAGTCTAATTGCCACTTAGCCCATTTGGTCTTACTTCCCATTTTCATCCAATATTTATTTATTTATTTATTATTTATTTATTTATTTATTTGTTTCTGCATGTCATGATAATTTACATAGTGTAACCATCACAAAATTGATTACATTGAATTTTACATAATAATAATGTATAATTATGATGATTAACATAACATTAACATAACTGATTATAACAAGGTTGCAGACATGCAGTGGTATGACAAAATAAGCAGATGCTTGAGCTGTTGTCAGACCTTTGAATATATGAAATACATACATAAATATAAAAACAATACTGAAAAGTCAAAACTAATGATTACTCAAAGAAGGGAAAGAAAAAGAAAAACAAAGAAAACTAAATAAACAAATTATTATATTCACTAGGTCTAAATGGTTAAATTAACTGTTGAACCAAATTTTCATTTGATAAAGTAAGAATAAGTAGGGAAAGTGAAAATTAGACTACTGTAACTGGCCATTAGACTTAATAATTAGACTAAGTATTATATAGACCTAGGCCCGTATTCTGAAGTCAGGTTTGATTTAAACTCTTGTTTAAAGTTGTATTTTAACTATGGACAGCCAATACTTACATCTCTAACAATATACTATTATATAAAAGTATCACCTCATTTTTTTTGCTCAAATCATTCTTAACTGTTTCGGAAAGATAAATAAGATTCACCATTCACAAGTTAGGAAAGAGCACAGTAAGCATAAGAAACATGCAATGTAAGGGAAATTTTGAAACGTTTGGCTTTTCATAATTTTAGCTTAGAGTTAGACCACGGACTCAGTTAAACCTGAGTTCAGACTACAGGCCTTAGAGTACTGTGGACCACTTGGCAATAAGACCAGATTGATAGTAGGCCAAATTGGTTTAGCCCATGCGGTATTAGATGATCTAAGAAATAGATCAACCACTTCTAGATAAATTGCTTGTACTAACTTGCACGAATGGAAACTAGTACATTCAGCTGTATTTCAGTATTCATAATCCAAATTGTATATAACAAATTTTTACATAATCATAACGATTTCTGTTGATTACTGGCAGAGTCATAAAGTAAAGCAGGATACAGATTAGAAATAGTGGATTGGCAAAGCATGCATAACCTATAAATTTAACATGAATACTGTTAAAGATGTAGTTTTTACCTTTTTCTTGAGTACTAATGTTCTCTCCCTGTCTCTCCTTTTGAATTCTTCAGCTAGTGATTGAAGCTGATGAAGCTCTTTTTCTTTCATCTAAAATGAAACAGAAAGCAACAAAACTATGATACCCTGATTGTTTTACAGGATAAATCAAACACAAATAATGCTAATACAGATTTACCATTCTTGAATAGTGAACAAAACAACTAAAATCTCAGCCACATTTGCTCTACCGCAGCCATACGGCGAGTCAAAAACAGCCGATTTATACATTTCATTCAAACCATCTATATGTAGCTGGTACAAAAAATGTTAAAATGACTGTTTTCGACTCACGGTACGGCCGCCATGGAGCAAATGTGACTGAGGTATAAGCAGTCAGTGGTACAAAACAGTATATGTATTGGAAGTTAAAAGGGAGATGGGGATATGGAATTAAAAATAATCATGGAGGGAGAGGGGTTATGTCTTGAATATCAAATGCTATCCGGAAGACTTATATCACTTTTCTAAATCAACATTTCCAATGTGTTCAATACTTGCGCCTTTGAATTTGTCTTTGACAGATATATGGCGCTATACAAATGCTGTGCATCATCATCATCATCATCATAGAGATTTCTTACTTGGTTCTCAAACATGCCAGCTTGCTGTTCCTTCCACATCTCTAGCTCCATAGCAGCCTTGTATTCTGGTGTCTCCCTGGGGTCTGGGGGAGGAGGAGGAGGGGGAGCCTGCTGTCTGACTGGGGGTTGGCTTGAGCTGCTTGTACTGGTCGTCTAATGAAAGGGTTAAATGCGAGACTTCATTTTAGAATAAGTGCATTTAATATCCAAGCAATGAGAAGGTCTAGAAAGTACTAAAATGCCAGGTCATGATATATAGTTTCTTCTTTACCACTGAACCACTGAACCTGTATCAACAGCATTTTCATCAGCATAAATCCTGGGCTCCCTAACACAAAGGTTTGCGATGAATTGCAAATATGAAAGAACCTCACTGATTGGTCAATGGTCAGTATTTCAAACCTAATGTGCGTGTAACACTGATGTTGATTGGTCAGTTCATTTAGCGATTAGTCGCTAATCTTTGTGTTATGGAGCCCTGGTACAGTGAAAACGGAGTTTATACAAAAATGGCTAAAGAAAAGAATGTCTTCATCACATCAACCGCAATATCATTTATGATGATAACATGCATAAGTGTGTAACATTAATGTCAATCATAAAAAGCTAGACAAAATAAGGCTTTGGTGAAGGTGTTGTGGCTGAGTGGTACAAGGCACCTTGCTTTATACATGAAAATCTTTGTTTTAATTCCCAGCATGACATTTATCCACATAGCACTTTTGAACGAACACAAACATATGAAAATGCTACAGGCATTACTACTCCCAACATGCGTGGAAATGGAACTATGGAATTGCAAGCATTGTGTGGTCTCAAGTAGTTTATTTTCTATTACTCAGTGCAATACAGAATGGAGGAGTGATGAGTAGCAACACCAAAGACAAAATGAATCATGGTTCAACCTGTCTGGGTGGCCACCAAACCTGTCTCCCATTCGAAAGGAACTTGTGTTATATTATACAAATAGCGAATAGGCATGAGTGCGAGGGGGCGAGATTTCGCATGAGGTGAAAGAAAGATGCTCTATTATACATTATCACCCGTATCAGACATCTGAGCTGGTCATTTACAACACCGTATTGCCCTAGATTCATAAATATCGGGAAGGGATAGGTATATTATTTGTATTTTCCTTGGTCTCAATGCGCATATTTACTTTGCATGCAGAGACGACGCAAAATATACCTTTGTATTTTCCCTGGTCTCACATCCGGGCATTTGAGGATGCGTATAAAGAGATACGCTTCATAAGGATCTGCGCGCCAACAACATACGTCATAATAAAGACATCACTGGATCCAAGCGCTTGCAAGTACATCATAATGGTAAAGTGCAGAGCCTATATAGACCCTTATATTAAGACAAAATATAACTATTTTAAAAAGAAATATCACCATTATCACGATTTTTGCTCTAGATATCTGATTTGGATGATAATAAAAATATTGACTGGCTCTTCTTTCGGGGAACATCAAATATATTGCCCTTAAAAGACCCATATTGCCCTCGTCTAAAGACTCGGGCCAATATGATTCTTTTGCTGGCAATATATTTGATGTTCCCCTCAAGGCCAGTCAATATTATATAAGTATTTCTTTCTTTCACCGAATGCGAAATCTCGCACCATTGCACGAATAAGAATATTCGCTATTTGTGTTGTACAACGGCTCGGAATCTAGCGAAAATATGAAAAAACAAGAGTTTTTCCCTCCAGTAATCTATGAAAAGGGAGCAAAAATATTGAAAGCGAAAAGCAAAATCCCACAAGCGCACATGGTCTTGGACAGCATTGCGCATTTAGCCAGCGGGCTGTACGCGCATTGTCACCTTATTCAATGAAATCGCATTGTGACGTCACCTCATAAAGCCGTGCAATGGTACATTTTGGATGGTACGTCTTTTGTGCAACGGTACGAATGTTTGACATTCAGCCTCCCATTTGCTCGTGTACAACAAGCTAAGTAGGCGTTGTACAATAATGGATGTGTCTACAAAGTCCACCCATCTCCAGAGGCCACTTCAGCATATTTCCTTTGGGTGACCTAAGGAAGTTTGACCAATCTTACCTATGAGTGACAAGTCAGGACCCATGTACACCCCATGGGCCCATATTCTAAAGTCGGGTTTAAATAAGACCATGGTCTAACTCTGTGCTAAAATTATGAGAAGCCAAAAGTATCAAAATTTTTATCAAATTATGCTTCTTGTATTTACTGTGCTCTTTCATGATTCTTCAATGGTGAAGACAATCATCTATTTATACTTTCTAGACAATTATGAATGATTTACGATCCAAATGAGCTGAAATATGATATCTCTACTGTAGTGATTTATGTAACAATTGGCTACCCACACTTAAACCACAACTTTAAACCTGATTTTAAGTTAAGCCTGACTTCAGAATACGGGCCCATGTGTCTTGATAGGACCATAATCATCTAGTCTTAGTTCTACCTGTTCACCTGTCTCTAGAGACCACTCTATCTGTTTCCCTGAGGTGCCCTCAACAGACAGGATCATTGACCAATCTTACCTGTGACAAGTCACGACCAGGACCCATGTACACCTCCTGTGTCTTGATAGGACCATAATCCTCCAGTCCTAGTACCACCTGTAGCTCCGCCATCTTGGTACGCCTACCTTCGGTGGTCTCCGCTGCTACCCGCTCTGTGAAGATCTGCCTCCAGCCTTCTTGAGCCTCTGCGCTGGTAGGCTGATGATAAATAATGAAACGAATGGATAGATTTGCACAAATGTAAAACAATCCTAGCTTTCGAGTATGGTGCGACTACATGTACAATCCAAATCCTTGATCATATCAATCAGCAGCAAGGAAGCCAATCCTTGTTTCCTCAGATTCTGGTGATAATTATTTGCTCTAATAACATATGAATATGTACCATGAACACGCCCTAATTCATGTCACCCATCAAAAAACTCACAACAAATCAATGAGAATTACAAAAAATCCTCTCTAGGTAATGATTCCAGAGGAACAAGATTTATTGGCTAACTTGAAAAGCAGTGATATTTGCAATACAGAATTTCATCAGCACACCAATGGAAAAATAAATGAAATGAAATGAAAATTTCAGGAAAAACTTTCTTGAATAAAATAACAGGAAAATTCCCTCCACATCATTATATGCACATTCATGCCATTACCAACTAAACAAGAAACATTAAAAATATTTTTGGTCTTTCAAGTGGATGTCATTAAGAAAACAAATACAATGGGTGAAAAAAATGAATTATTAATTAGAAATAGTATCTCAACCAGTGACTGCAACCTAAAAAGCATTTTTTTTCTCTTTGCAGCTGCAGTTAGGTATGCATACTAGATGCATGAATATGATTTTTTTAATAGCTGTCAGATAAGATAAACAAAGCAATACTCACTGCAATTCTGGCCCGATCAGCACTGATGATCCCAGAGAGAGGTACTCTAGCTACACCTAGTAATTGGTCCTTCACCATCTTATCACGATGCCATACCTCTACTAATAATGGAACCCTGAAACATAAAGAAAAGTGCAGAGGTTTACAGTTCAGTATGTGGAACAGCCTGATAAAGACTGTTGGGATAGTGGAATGAAGAGAAGTTGATAAAACTTTGAAAACAAACAAGATTCAGTGGGAATTAAGAGCTAAGACAGTTGTTGTGTCATCCATGTTTCAAACTCAACTACAATACTTCATAGGTAATGCAATACCAGTACTTACATGTACTTTTAACTGGAATGCACTAATATGCATTAAAGGTCAAGTCCACCTCAGAAAAATGTTGATTTGAATCAATAGAGAAAAATCAGACAAGCACAATGCTGAAAATTTCATCAAAAACGGATGTAAAATAAGAAAGTTATGACATTTCAAAGTTTCGCTTATTTTCAACAAAATAGTTATATGAACGAGCCAGTTACATCCAAATGAGAGAGTCGATGATGTCACTCACTCACTATTTCTTTTGTTTTTTATTGTTTAAATTATACAATATTTCAATTTTTACGAATTTGACAATTAGGACCTCCTTGCCTGAAGCACAAAAAGTTAAAATGATGGAATTCCACGTGTTCAGGGAGGAATGAAACTTCATTTTACATGACAATGATGAGAAAATAAAAATATTTCATATTTCATATAATAAAATACAAAAGAAATAGTGAGTGAGTGATGTCATCAACTCTCTCATTTGGATGTAACTGGCTCGTTCATATAACTATTTTGTTGAAAATAAGCAAAACTTTAAAATGCCATAACTTTCTTGTTTTACATCCGATTTTGATGAAATTTTCAGTGTTGTGCTTGTTGAATTTTTCTCTTAATTCAAATCAAGTTTTTGTTGGGGTGGACTTGACCTTTGATTATTAGTTCTTTTGAATAATGAATTGATGCTTTTTTAGCATTTACTGTTCACACGTCATCATGATACATCAGTCCTTCTTAACCGTCCATTCACATCATGTTTCGTTGTCCTTTCTGAACATTTGACAACAACATGATCTCTCTGCTCGCAGTGCTTACCTGAGCAACGTCTCTCTGAGTTGTTGGGGAGTTGTAGCAAAGTCAAATGCACAGAATGAATTAGGAAGCAGAACCTCTGTGTGTTTCCTCACCTCTACGGGAGGGTGTGTCATGACAGGGGAAGAGCTTCCAAAGAATGGGTAGGTGTACCTGAAAAAAGAAAACATATGGATTTGATGAAAATACAGTGTAGGCTTTAAAGATGCATGGAGTAAGAACATTTCTGTTCTTGTCTCTCACTACATGTAAAATCATTTCAGATATTGATTCCCATTATACCCGTGTGTGCTCTCAAGGTTTTGTGATAGACACTTGCAATGTTGAGCTAATGTTAACTTTCTTGAAGCACAAACTCTTGATGTAGCAAGGTTTGAATACAACCCGGAAGGAACACACATTACAAGAAAATATATAAAATTCAGAAATATTGTACCTTAGACCACAGTTACTGCTAATTCCTTTCAAATTATGATCAAAACATAGTAATCCTCAATCCTTTCGTTGGTCATTGTAAGTTGCCATCTTGGATGACGTCATCATCCTTACAGACGTATTTACCAGTCACTATATATCGTGATTCGTGCCGCTTATTTGCGCTTGTCTATGTGCGTGCTTTCGGAACTAGTCGCTTGCATTAATTGGCCAGGATATCGAAAATTCTAATCGGATTAATTCTATTTAATTCTAATCGCGATTATAAATTATGTACTGTAAAATAGCAAATATCTCTTACTAGGTGGATCGACATGCATCGCAATCGAGAGAGAGAGGGGGAAAAAGGAGGACTTTCCGATTTTTTTAATACACAGAAAAGAGGAAAAGTCGGAAATATGGAAATAAGACAGAGAGCAGGGATAAAGCTGGAATTCCGTATAAAGACGGAAAAGTGGCGTCCCTAAATGCAACCAGATTTAGTTGTAGTAAGTCACAACAAACTTTTGTTTTTAATCTTTATATGTATGGAATTTTGGCAGTATTATTCTACACTGAATGACTATTGTAATCTCTCAAAACACAACAAATTTCAATGACAAACTCTTTGTGACCACACACCACCAAACCACAAGAATATAGTGTGATTTTTGTGGTTTTCATTTAGTTCAGAATAAATGTACATTTGGTCATTGACAGGTTGAATGTTAGTTATACATGTATGCAGGGTGCTACATAAGCACTTGCCCGATTGCCCAGGGCAAGTAAAAGTTAGAGTTGGGCAAGTGTTTTGAAGTAAAGATCAAAACTACTTGCCCAAATTTGGCAAGCACAATTCTCACAGTAGAATGACCAAGATTAAAATAAAATAAAAAATTGGATGGAGAAGTTGGTATTAATTTAAAATGCATTGCTATGGCCAGGGTACTATACCATTAAAGTTAGCGATTATTATACACTTGGTTTTCACGATTAATTGTACGTTGTATTCGAATCAATCGATCGTAAATAAGTTCTGCAATTATTTCTAATCTTTGTGTTACAGGCCAAAGGTCTCATTTCAATCTTGACTGATTTTACACAAAGTGAGATATTACTATGATTCCACACTGACACATAGAACAGGATGTACTCATTTGATGCTTTGGATAGACTGGTTAAACCATAATCCGTTGTTTAATCCTTCTATTGTTGCCCAACAATAGACCTCAGAAGTCTGCCAGAACACCCTTTTAATGTAATAAGATACATCCCCTGGATCTGGGCTTTCTCTTTTCAATACACACACACGTATACAAGGAATATAAGGAGGTGCGATGAATGATGTAATCTTTTTTAAAGCTGAGAATCTCTTTTGTCATCAGAACGGTTCAAATGGGAAGTTATTTGGGATCAAGATCACCTGAAATATTAATTAAAACAAACAATACAAATTCAGCATGGAGTATCAATAGGACAGGTGCATGGACCAGAAATGAACAAAACATGTAATGAATAATGAAGAAATGAATGAATGAAACAAACTAGATATGAAAGAATGAATCAATCAATTAATGAGCAAACAAATCGATGAATGAATGAATTAACTGATAAATTAATAAATCTATGAAAGAATGAATGATTAAAAGTAAAATAATTGATTTATAAATAATCACATGAAATAAAAAAGTAAGTTCTTAAACACTGAACTATCTCTTTTAAGAGTTCAATCAAATATTCAAATGGCATACATGAAACAATCCTCAATTGAACCAAATACTATTATAAATACATGAAATAACACAACCTGCAAATACACTGTACATCATAAAATGACAGAAACATGCTACATTTGGACAACATGAAGACATTTTTTATGAATCACCGCTTCATGAACTTCAAATATTCACTTACCTAAGATACACACTAAGATTTGTTGATGTGCTAACATCTTTGATGCTTCTCAGATCAATAGAGAAACAGAAATGACGCACAGAAACGTCCATGAAATCTAGGTGGACATTAGCTGGAGCTGAGCCAGCCTTGGGTTTGGGTTTTCCCCTAACAACAGTTGCATTCACTTTAGCATCTAAAAAAGGAAGGAAAATATCATCAGATGAAACAGGTGTGCATAACTTGAAATAGCTAGCTCTATGATATATTTTGTCAGTATCAGAAAGGTCAGTTGATTTTACTGAAGTTATTGGAAATCAACAAAATTACTTACTTTGTCTTAAAAAACGGGTGCATTGACCAACACTATGTTCTCTTATTGACTGTGTGTTATAAATATCTAGTCTATATTCACTTTAAAGAGAAATTCCAGTAGTTGCAGTAAACACTGATTTCATGAGAAAGTCTGTAAAACAAGGCTTAATTGTCAGTATATCATCGAGGATCTAGATCTGGTACAGTTACATTAACTGAACTTTGTGAAATCTTGAAATCTACGCTGAAAAATGTTCACACCGGAGATCCCCAACACAGATGAGCGCACGTGGGACAATGTATAATTATTGCTTAGGGCGTCGGGCCCGACGCCCTACCCGATTCCTGTGCTTATTTGCTGATTTCTCAGCAATTACACAATTTCTTCCAGAATTCTTTGGCACATGCGTTTTATTCATACAAACAGACACTTTGGTGGTCATTTCATTGGATTCTGTACGAACACATTTTGATATCGTTACCAAAACTAGCATTTACCTTTAAGATAACCGTTAATACTACAGAGAATAAATAGGCCTTGTACTTTCATTGGTATAAAGAAACTAACATGTTTTAACAAGAAAGTAATTGTTTTGTGACTTGGTACATTAACTGCTGAATGAAAGTATTGAGTAGTGAATTGGTACATTGCTCAGAATGCTGCATTGTGGGTTAGAAACCTGGCCAGGTTTGAGTAGAATACTGGAGGGGGTGCTATTATGGCTGCTGGTTCGTATCTGCTTTAAAGGTTTCAGCACTGGCCTGTGAATTAGTTTCCAGTGAATAAAATCAGGGGAGCATTACATGAATGGACATGTAAAACGTTTTAACCGACAAGTCCCATTTTATACAACAGTTACCATAGTTACAGTGCTGCTCAGCCAATCAGAAACAAGGAGAGATGTCTGATCCGACAACTTGTCAGACAAAAATGTTGATGAAACGGTCGCCAGGACTCTGTGTCATAAAAAACTAGCCAATAATAGAAACCACCTCGGAAAATGGCTCAACAGCAAATCATAATCATGGATTCCATGAAAGTTGGAATTGGCGGCAAAGCTACCATCACAAGTAAATTTCATACAAATGGGCAGAGTTTTTCATAACAAGTGATATTCCTACATTCCTATTATTTAAAAAAAATGCACTTTCAATTAGAATAACATGTATGGATACAGTGAACAGAAGAAATTTGCTAATAAATGTATTTATAATACATTATCACAAAATAACATAAGAATACATCTAATATACCTTCTTTCGTCCGTTTCACTTGATCGGCGTTTCTCTCTAGCTCCCGTTCTTCTTCTTCCATATCCCTCAGTGTGTCTACATCATCCTCTGTCCTGGAGCTCCCCTGGGGTGGGGTGTATCCTCCATAGCTATCCTCATCCTCTGGAGGGGCGGGTTCGGCACTTCTTTTCTTCTCCTTCTTGGGTGCAGTTTTCTTCAGGGGTGTGGCCAGTGGGGATTCAGGAGATTGTTTTGTATCGGGTTTGGGCGGAGTTGATGGGGTTTCTTGACCAGCGGGTGGACCCATGTTTGCTTTCCCTGTTGTCTGTAAACAATGGCAATGAAGATCTTTCTTTAAAAAGTACATGCCGGAGGGACTATGATTTCTTTCAAAGAGTAAGTGCGACTTAAGATATACAGATAAATAATTAATATCAATGCAGCAAGATTATGCTTGGAAAAAAATCTGTCAAAGAAAGAGAAAATAACCTTTCCTGCCATAAACAATGAACCTAAGAGATAAGCCGATGTCATCAATCTTTTCCCTCCGAAAAACAACAAAACTTGGAAAGCAGCTTACACTTGCAGCGGTGATTGTCTACAACGCGTAACAAAAGACTAGCAGGTAGCAGTTGAAACATCGCTATTCAAGTTTGCTCCATCGTGTGACAACAGATTGATTCTTATCCGCTAAAAAAAATTCTTGTACATATTAATGAAATATATTTAAATGAAGTTGCAGACAAAGACACATACCTCATCTTGTGTCTGCAAGGGAATCTCCTCTCTTCTCAATGCCACTGAGGCTCCTACACACGGTGAAGAGCTGCTGGCTACAGGAGGTTCTTTCTGCTGTCTTTGAGCAGTGCTCAAAATCTGAAAAGCACCTTCAATGATGAGAGGTTGCCTGTTGATAGCATCACTACCAGGTTGAAGAAGGGTGCTCAGACGCACATCAGCAGAACCTATCGTTGTATCGCCACAGGACAGGTGAATCTACAATAGAAAAGGATTTCGTCAAAGTCTATGGGATATCTTTTAGCAGGAATAATGCTCTTCGTATTGGCTTTTCGTTATTCCCTATTGTTTTGTTGATGATAAAATGTGAGAATTGGTAATTAAGGTTGCTTGCAGCAAACACACAGTTCTGACTTTTGGCAAATTTTAATGAGTTTTGTTCTTAAAAAAAGTAAAATTCACTGAATATCTTTTTCCTATTATCAATGAAAAATAAGAGCTGCTCGATTTTCGTATATTTTTAATCAGTGCAAATCCCTACTCTAAGAAATATCATATCATATATGTAATTTTTAAAGCTTTAATATTTGTCATCTGCCTCAGCATCTTCTGCAATCTTTGTACATGTCAATTTCCCAATCAACCCTTTGTTTGCAAAATTGCTCTTGCATAAATTTCTGCCTTCTATTCAATAACCTAAGGACACACCCATCAATCATTCAAATAAAACATAACAAAATGGGACTTGCTCAAATTAGATTAGTCATTCAATTTTAAACAGCATTCAAATATAAGACTCATAAATATTATGATGGCCATACATTATCATGGGGTAGGTGTAGATTTGGTAAAATATAATCTTTGCATATTTTGCATGTTTTTGATGGAGATGTATTAACAAACTTCAGGTCAATTAATTCAAACCTGAAGAAGAGGTTCACGTTGAAAATAGATTCTGAGTAGATCCACACTGCTTCTCAGTCTGACTGAAGCTCTCTCAGCTGGAAATGTTGGGTTTGTAAGGTCATGGAAGCTGTCGTTGGTCACGTGATTACCAAGGAGGGAATAGGAGAAGAAGAAACCTTCATGTCTGGCAGCCAGAGGGATGTCTGGAGTGATTAACTGTATAGGATTTACAAGAACACATATTATATGTAAATAATGCACTATAGCATCAACATCAACAAAAATATATCACAGAAATATATATATCTCTCCTTTAAAAAATATGACAATGGAAGTAAAGACTATGAGAAACATTAGGTACTTTCAAAAAAAAATTGAACAATGTTCAGTTGTGACTATCAGCAGGGATATTGCTTATGCATAATTTTCCTTCAAATCCACCAATTTAACCAAACAAAACAATGGAGGATCAGGGGTCCCACTGTGGAACCCCGCATGCAGAAATCCTGAATGTGAAAAAAAGACATAGAAACAACTTAAACTGTTTAGGTAACTAATAATGTTTACCATTTATTGTGAAACCTTAATATAAAATATGTTCTTTATACTATTATAGACAGATGGCTACTTTAGACAGGTTCCTTATACATACTTCAATGGACATTGGTTTCAGTGGTGACCATAGATAAGTAGCTACTAACTGTGGAGCATTGTGGCCCAGTGGATTAGTCTTCGGACTATGAAACAGAGGGTCGTGGGTTCGAATCCCAGCCATGGCGTAATTTCCTTCAGCAAGAAACTGTTCCAAAATGTGCTGCACTCAACCCAGGTGAGGAAAATGGGTACTGGTAGGAAGTAATTCCTTAAAAGCTGTGTGCGCTATGAACGCCTAGCTTAGCCGGGTAGTACAGGAGCGCCTTGAGCACCTAACAAGGTGGATATGTGCGCAATATAAATACCCTATATTATTATTACTATCGACTGTATTTGAACGTGAGGGTGACAGATCTTCCTTACCTGTGAGAGATTTGCAGCAAAGGCAATGGTCACAGAGAGAACAAAGTTATCAGTGCAAGACTCTTCTGGCCCTATCCTATAGAACCCTTCCTCATTGTTGAGTATTGCTGTCACAGTTGAAGGGTCTATTTCTGATGATGGCTGAACTGGAGGGACTATAACGAAAAGTGAATGAAGGGAAATGAATCCTGACTGAATGGGAATAATCATGGTTGAATTTTGATAGAATTCAATGTTATCAATCATTAGCTTTCTGAAATACTGATCATTTATTAGAAACATATTTCAACAACAGCAAACCATTCATACTTTAGGCTTTTCTTTATTTATTATGCTTTCTCTCAAAAAGGAAATAATGAAAAGATATGTACTGTTAAAACACCTTCACGTACAGTATGTCATAAAGAAAAAGTATTTTGGGGAAAAGTTTATATTTTCTCATGCAGACAAAATCTTGCACCAATTAGGCTATACATCAAACATCCATTATGCATTTATTTTATTTGTTTCCTTAAGTTGTATGTCTATTTCAAAGAAAGTGACCTCTTCTTTCTTTCTTTCTTTCTTTCTTTCCTTCTTTCTTTCTTTCTTTCACCTCAAAGATTTTCAATGAGTACATGCTTAATGCGCAGACACTGCAGAGAACATCTGAGAGGTCTGTTTCTTGAAACTTTTATAAGTTGTAGTTTCTGAAACATGGATAATTTCATATTTTTTCCATTTGATTTCACAAGAGGATAAAGATGAATTCATCCAATTCAAATGAAATGTTGTTTGAAATTAAGATATATTTCATAGTAGCATAATGGTGACAGTTTGAACAATATCAGAAAAATAATTAGAAACTTGTGAATTCTGTCAAGTTTGAAAATGTTAAAATGTCCATACTGAGATATACAGTGTATAGGGTTTTTAAATTGGTTGTTTTAGTAAAAACTTATTTTCTGATTCAAATAAATATGACAGGTGAAGAATTGGGTTTAACATAACATTGTCATAATAATCTCATTTTTAAACAGCTTTACTTTATTTCCTATCTACTTCATTTAAACTTTCACAATTTTGATTGTCACCTTTCCTCCTTCACACAGATCACTTTACTATTTACAAGGTTACATTCTCCTTTTTAACTTAGAAGAGTTTGATAAAACATGCCGAAGCTGCCCGTTTGAATGACTAATATTTTTACCTTGGCCCTTCCTTGGAGGAGCTGCTCTGGCCTTGAAGCTCTCATCTTTGATAGGAGTATCTACTTCAAGGGATATCCCAAGCTGTATCTCAGGCTTGTGTTTGTGATACTTGGAGTTCAGTAAATTGTACCACTTGCTAGCCTAAAACCAAGTTGAATTAGCATGTTAATACATGGACGAACAATCACGCACAATATACAGATCTGATCGCACCGAAAAATTGGCATGCAGGTTACCTAAGATATAATCTACAACATTGTATATTAATTTATTTGATACAAATTTCTACTAATTGATAATGCTAATTTATGCATAATTAGTATGCTAATTTATGCATAATTAGTATGCAAAATCATACATTTTCCTTTAACTCCCTAAACAAAGCTCTAAATTTCTAATTTTTCGGTGCAGTAATTATTTGTTGTATTCTGAGCAAATGAATGTGAAAAAAAAATAAGATATCAGATCAATTTCTCATGTATTACATTGTTTTTTGCAATTTCTTATGTATTTCTCTGTTTTTTACCTTTTGTTTTTCATTGTTTTTTCAACGAAATTTGTTGGGGAACACTTTTGAGATCATAAACAGCATAAAATCAATCCATTTAGACCAGCAAAACTAAAAACATTTGTAAGCATCCAAAATGGAACCCTATAGGCTACATGTATACCCTAAGATTTTATCAAGTTACCATTACCATTGCAAAAAAATGGCAAAATAAAAAAGAACCTATTTCTGCTTGTAATTGAATGATTAAGAAAATAAATAAGATTAACAAGGTCTATTTCTATATGTTTTTTAAAGATTCTTTGGATCATTTGAAGTAACTATATGTGCACTGGGATGAATAGACCAAATAGTATCTACAAATCTAACAATATTCTCACCACTGGAAGTTTAGCAGGGGTAGCCTCCTTGACCAAGGCAGATCTTAGATCAAGAATAACATATCCAATGTTCTCTCTAGTCTTGGTCTGTACGTTGACTGAGTAGCATTGGAGCTTAATGGGAGTCCGCTGCAAGCGATGCTGATGAAGTGTCTTCTTGCTTAGCTCCCAGGCAAGCTCAGTATGAAACTCTGGAGTCTCGCCATGTTGGACTGGATCTGTGGCCAAAAGTTCCCCATCAAACCTAGATTCCACCAATAACTCTTGACTAGGGCGTTTTGGAAATTTTCGTCCTGGAAGAAAAATATTCAACAATGGAATCCTTGTTGGAATTCAACTTGTGAAATAATCATTTGTATTGTTAATTATATTCAGGTATACATGATGGTGGCAGATAAAATGAAATAAAAAGGAAGTTTCAAAGATGGTGTACTAAGTGACACAAGACCCAGGCAGCTACAGTCGTGCCCCTGAGTTTTCAATATTTTTTTTCAGAGGGTCAAAAGTTTACCTTAAACAAATTAAGTATAGGCCTATGTATGCAGCCATTGAGGTCATTTGTGATCACTGGTCAGAACATCATGCATAATACTATCAGGAAAGGATTCATAAGAGTTGCAAGCGAGGTTAAAATTTTGACTTCTTTCAAATTGTTGCTGATTGCCAAGCAGGCAAATGAAACCATAAGGTTTTCTGATTGTCTGGATGAGTGGTCTGCCCACTGACATTGTGCAAGGTCTGAATTTTCATTGTAACCATCTGAAAATTATTCTTGAGATTTTGGTCTAACCACTAGCACTCTGCACAAACTCTCTTTTAGAGTCAGAAAAAAATCATTAAAAGAATTCAATTTACTTTAGAGCCTGTGATATAGTGAATAAAAATTGATAGTGTAAACAAATGTAAGCATCTATCCCCATGAACATGAGAAAATAAACCAAACATGGATTGCCAAATTATTTCACCACACAGGGGTTACTGAGAACAAGGACAAGGTTTTGTCATAAATTCATATCCTTGTACATTGGATGGAGAGTGGGTCTGATTTAGCTTCACTAATGGGTGTGCTAATTGCAATGAGAGATAACTAGCAAAAGTAATCACTTGTTAAATAGATTTAAAGAATTAATAAAACTTGGCAAACCTCTTTATCCTTGTGTAAAATATCAAAGAGATTATTGTTTTTTTTTTGTAGAGGGACCTGTTGTGTTTAGGAGACAGCCGTTTCCGCTAGTAGATGGCGCACAATATAAAATACACTACAAGGGAAAGACTAGACACTTGATCTTCTATCATACAAGAACTCAATGTAAAGCATTATATAAATCAGTTATGAAATCCCGTTCTGGAAAAAGAAATATACATAATGCATTATTCAGCCAACGGCGGAAAGGAAAATAAAACAATAGAAATAAATATCTCAGAATACTAAATGGACGATCAGGAACATTCAAAATTGTCTTGAGGTGCTAACAAGTAAAATTCATTTTATACACCTTCCGTTGTGAACTCCCGTTCTCCAAAAAGATAATTGACGCATTATTCTTACAACTGCGGAAAAGAAAACAAAATACATGTACAACAGAAGTCAAAAACATCAGATTAATCAACAATCAATTGGGAATGTTTTTAAATTGTTTTCGGGTACTAATGGCTTAGAATTAGTTTTATATATGAACCAGAATAGCCTGGTGGTTGAGTCGCTGCCCGGAAAGCAGTAGATGGCAGGTTCGAATCCCGCTGGTTCCAATTTTTTCTGACTTATGAATTATGATTTTCATACAGATCGAGCATACTGATCTTATGATTTTCATTACAGATCGAGCATACTGATCTTAAACAAATAGGAGTAATGTCGAAAATGTGTTAAACAAATTATAATCTCCTCCTATAAAAGCCTCTTAATTTACTGTACTATAGTTTTATATACATATTGTTATAATCTCCCTTTCTTCTCTGATTTATTTGGCTCTCATACAAATGATTAGCCTCGGTGATTTGACTATAGGTCAGATAAGGACAGATTGTTCCCCAGGAGTATTGTATACATTTCATTCAGTCGATCAAGTTTTCTTAACAAGGGTTGTAGCACCAGTGACGCCTCGGTTGCAGTTCATTATTGACCAAAATGTAAACAATGACACCACGTGTTCGCGCTGTGTAAATGATCCAGTTACGTAGTCCTTTCATATAAAAGATGACATGGTATAGAAGAACAAGTGCGATGTGTTGAGCAAAATTTGTGATTGTTACACACTGACTGAAGTCAGTTTGTTGTAATTTGTGTGTGGATTGTGTGAGCAGTTTGGTCAACTTGATCTGCTGACCCCTTTTTCACCGTCTACTTTTGTTTTAACTTTTGATAAGGATTTTTGTTGTCAATCACACACAAAACAAATGGGCAAGTTCTGACCTTGGTGTGACAAAATTTTTGGTGGAAAAAATCATGCTTTTGTTGGTGTTGTTTCTTTTGTCCTTTTGCAAAGCAAGTCAATATGGGAGATTGTCTCCCATATTGGCCGTGCGCCTCTAGGCCTATGGTCAGTTCCCCCATGTCTGCGCGGTCTCCCAAGTCTGTGCACCCGCGTATCTGCGCGATTCTAGTAAAAAAAAAATACGCAATGAGTACGAACTTTACACATGCAATACATAGACAGGTATTCATAAAAAATCCGACTCAAAATGGTGGAAAAATAATAAATGAATTCAGGGAATTTCATGCGAAAGCCTCAAAATGTAGCCTTTGTCATCGAAATCCCCGAACCGTGTGCAAAGTGAATGAGTGCGCAGACATGGGGTACCATTTTTTTTTCAGTCTGAAAATGACAGCCCGAGGTTTTTTCCAGGAAAATCATATATTTCTTTCAAATTTTTATGAGATATTTGACACACTAACTCATTATGATGTAAGGAACAACGTTCTCGCCAGTGTAGAACACACGCGTCGCATGCGACACACGCAAATTCCACAAGCTCCTGGTGCGTCACGCGCAAAAAGTGAGCGACACGGGCAAAAAAAAAATTATAAAAAGAGAGGGAAAATCATCGAAAATAATTGTTGCATCATTCATCATCAATCCTCAAAAATATAGAATGTTTCAGAATCATTTCGGCAACAGACAAACTACGATCTTATCACTTGACCGGATAATATCCATGCATAGACACTGGCGCATTTCCACTTCCAGCCGGCTAGCCAGCCACCCAGCCACGCTAGCTTTGCCAGCCCGCTGGCGCGGGTAACTAGCTGAGCCAGAGCCGGACCTGCACGCAATGTTTGGAACTGAATTGTCCACGATGCGACGTAACTTTTTACATGATACCATATTCTGATAACTTTCAAGAAATTTTGATTTTAAAATGAATTGTTCCATATAATTTTCCTGGTAATTACTTGCTAAGTATATTCTTAACGTTCATTCTCAATTTCTGCTGTCATGTAACAACGAAATAATTGTTGAAATTCTTGGATGTATGAACTGTAATCAGCGACGTGCGTATGGCAAGCTATTTTAACATTTTCTGATATCAAAAATTATTAGATTTATTGATATCAAGAATTAATTTCTTGAATTCATTTCTTGATATCAAGAACTCATTTCTTGATATCATAAAACGATTTCTTGATATCAAGAAATTAATTCTTGATACCAAAAAACATTTATTTTTATATCAAGAATTAATTTCTAACTTGATATCAAGAATTCATTACTGATTAATAATCAGAATGATATTTTTGCAATAAATTGACGATTGAATTCAGAAATGAATTCTTGATATCAAAGATTCATTTCTTGTGATATCAAGAATTCATTTCTTGATATAAAAAATAATTTCTGGATATCAAGAATTCATTTCTTTAAAAAAATCAGATTGATTTTTTGCAATACATTGACGCTCGAAATCAGAAATGAAAATGAATTCTTGATATCAAGAATTGATTCCTGAATAAATATCAGAATGATTTTCTTGATATCAAGAATTCATTTCTTGATATCAAGAATTAATTTCTGAATAAAAATCAGAATTATTTCTTGCAATATATTGATGCACGAAATCAGAAATGAAAATGAAGACCTTGATATCAAGAATTAATTTCTTGATATCAATAATTCATTTGTGAATAAAAATCAGAATGATTTCTTGCAATATATTGATGCATGCACAAAATCAGAAATGAAAATGAAGATCTTGATATCAAGAATTAATTTCTTGATATCAAGAATTTCTGATTGAAAATCAGAATGATTTCTTGCAATACATTGACCCTCGAAATCAGAAATGAATTCTTAATATCAAGAAATTAATACTTGACATCAAGAAATTAACTCTTGATATTATATTAGAAAATGTGAATGAATATTAAAACGGTTTGCGATATACATGTGGATGATTTTGTGAAAGGAAAAAAGCGAGATCCCGGGAGCGAGATGTTAATGTTATTTGTATGACAGCTAATTGCTGGATTCACCATTTATTTTTCATTCTTTCATCTAAAACAGACTATAATTTCTTGTATTGTTTTTCACATGTGTGTACAGTTCTATTGATTGATGTTCTAGGGGGGGGGGGTGGCGTGAGATCGATGTTTAGGTATTTTTAATCGATATGTCATGCCAACTCCCCCGCCCCTAGATCCTGCATCGTACAGATCAGAAATATGCCTAAGACTGCAACATCTCTCTAAAGGGAATTTGAATTGCAAAATGATGAAAATGGTCAACACATTTTCGAAGTCTCAACCTGAAAAAAAATAAAGCATGGTAAAAATGAATAAGTGATTTTGTATATTTCCAATATTTCCCAACTGAAAATTAACTTACTGAAAACACACGTTCGTGATACGTAGGTGTCATTTTCAAGTGACCAAACATTAAAGCGGGAGTTCACCCTGACAAAAAGTTTATTGTAAACATAGCAGAACTTAAACATAATGATAAGCATTGATGAAAGTTTTACGAAAATCCATCAAAGACTTTAAAAGTTATTAGAATTTGTATAATTTTTTTTTTATTTGTATAGTCGCTGATTGAAAAAAAAAAATCAATGAAATGTCCGTCACCACCCAAAGAAATCGCTCTCATGGCTCATGTTTTATAATGACCTCAGTGGCTGCCCAAATGATACCCAAGAGAAACGATTTTCATCTCATGTTTACCTGATTTAATGGTTCAGCAAATCTTGGCAGATTATCTAAATTTGTTGTCGAGTGTCCTGATGACAGATCTAGCCCAGCTGCTTCACCCAAGGTATTACGCAATGTACCTTATATGACGAAGGAGGTATCACTTGCTTTGGCTGTAGCTTCATTTTTTTTATTTCTTAAAGAGTTCATAGCAAAAGCCTAAAGGTATATAAAATATATTTTAACTCGTTAGGACCTCAAATTTTTTTAAAACATTCCTAATGGATCGTTCATTAATCTGAGATTTTTGTGACTTCTATTTCGTTTTATTTTCTTTCCCGCGGTTGTCAGAAAATTGCGTGCTTTATATTTCTTCTCGGAGAACGGGAGTCTGTAACGAAATGTATATCAAATATATTTTAAATCATTAACACCTTAAAACAATGTTAAAACATGTCCTGAGATAGATCGTTCATTAATCTTAGATGTTTGTGACTTCTGTTCTTTTATTTTAATTTCCGCTGTTGTCATGGTTGTCAGAATAAATGTGTAATTTTATTTCTGAGAGAGTTCAAAGCGAAAGGTATATAAAATATATTTAAACTCAAACACCTCAAAACAATGTTAAAACATGTCCTGATAGATGCGTGATTTATATTTCCTTTCGGGGAACCATGGGAACGGGAGTCCGTACTGAAAGATATAATAAATATATTTTGATTCATAAACACCTCAAAACAATGTTAAAACATGTCCTGAGATATAGATCGTTCATTAATCTTAGATGTATGTGACTTCTGTTCTTTTATTTTCATTTCCGCTGTTGTCAGAATAAATGTGTGAATTTTATTTCTGAGAGAGTTCAAAGCGAAAGGTATATAAAATATATTTAAACTCGTTAGGACCTCAAAACAATTTTAAAACATACCTAATCGATCGTTGAGATGTTTGTGACTTCTATCTTGTCTTATTTTCTTTCCCGCGGTTGTCAGAAAATTGCGTGTTTTATATTTCTTCTCGGAGAACGGGAGTCCATACCGTAAGGTATACATTATATTTTAAATCATTAACACCTTAAAACAATGTTAAAACATGTCCTGAGATAGATCGTTCAATAATCTTAGATGTTTGTGACTTCTGTTCTTTTGTTTTCATTTCAGCTGTTGTCAGAATAAATGTATGAATTTATTTCTGAGAGAGTTCAAAGCGAAAGGTATATAAAATATATTTAAACTCGTTAGGACCTCAAAACAATTTAAAACATACCTAATCGATCGTTGAGATGTTTGTGACTTCTATCTTGTCTTATTTTCTTTCCCGCTGTTGTCAGAAAATTGCGTGTTTTATATTTCTTCTCGGAGAACGGGAGTCCATACCGAAAGGTATATCAGATATATTTTAATTCATCAACACCTTAAAACATGTCCTGAGATAGATCGTACATTAATCTTAGATGTTTGTGACTTCTGTTCTTTTATTTTAATTCCGCTGTTGTCATATACATGTGTGATTTTTATTTCTTAGAGAGTTCAAAACGAAAGGTATATAACATATCTTACATGTAACTCGTAAGGACATCAAAACAATTTTAAAACATACCTAATCGATCGTTCATTAATCTGAGATTTTTGTGACTTCTATTTTGTTTTATTTTCTTTCCCGCGGTTGTCAGAAAAATGCGTGATTTATATTTATTTTTGGAAAACGAGATTACATAACAAAAGGCATATCAAATATATTTTAACTCAAACACCTCAAAACAATGTTAAAACATGTCCTGATAGATGCGTGATTTATATTTCCTTTCGGGGAACGGGAGTCCGTACTGAAAGATATATCAAATATATTTTGATTCATCAACACCTTAAAACAATGTTAAAACATGTCCTGAGATAGATCGTTCATTAATCTTAGATGTTTGTGACTTCTATTCTTTCATTTTCATTTCCGCTGTTGTCAGAATAAATGTGTGATTTTTATTCTTAGAGAGTTCATAGCGAAAGGTATATAAAATATATATTTTAACTCGTTAGGACCTCAAAACAATTTTAAAACATTCCTAATAGATCGTTCATTAATCTGAGATATTTGTGACTTCTATATTCTTTTATTTTTCTTTCCCGCGGTTGTCAGAAAAATGCGTGATTTATATTTACTCTTGAGAACGGGAGTCCGTAACGAAAGGCATATCAAATATATTTCAACTCAAGCACCTCAAAACAATGTTAAAACATGTCCTGATAGATGCGTGATTTATATTTCTTCTCGGAGAACGGGAGTCCATAACGACAGGTATTTCAAATATATTTTAAGTCAATACAGCTCAAAACACTTTAAAACATTTCCAGACAAAAAGACCCATACATTTTTAGATAAACAGCAACTTAACATTTCAACATTTTGCCGATATCAACTTAGGTATTGGTGTGCGCCGCCGATTAGAACAATATTACAGTGAACTTCGCGGATTGGCAATGAAACTTGACTTTACCGGGATCAAATCATCAAAGCACATGTGAAAATCAAAACATCACGTGTAAAATCGGCCACCACCGAATCGGCGGGTTTGCGACACACGTAAGAAAAATCCTGGCGAGAACGCTGGTAAGGAACATTATCAACTGAAAGATTTTGTGAAATAAAAAGAAATTCACTTTAAATCTTAACTCAAATCGTTAGGTGCGCAGACTTGGGGCCCACCATCATACTGTTTTTAAGTTCTTTTTCTCCTCTCTTTTTTCTTTCTTAATCTTATTTCTTTCCCCCTTTTTGTTTTTTTTGCTCCGCCAATAGGGGGGGGGGGGGCAGGGCCAGGGCTCCTCTGGATCCACCTATGCATATTTGGTAGGCGGTTCAAGGCTCCATGATGAAGAAGTATATGCCTATCTATGTCAAAATATTAAAAAACAACATCATGGCCTGGCTAGGATTTTAACCTACACCAAATGTAATATGTGGGACATAACTTATTGTTATAAAGTCCAACTTTATTCACACGTTACTAGTATTAGTCTACGTATTGAGTCCTAGTTCCATTGGAAATGAACTCACCACATATTACAGACACGACGAGAAGGTATTGCTCATCTACTCCCATCATGAACAAAATCAATAGTAACAAAAATTCATCAAATGTTTTTTTAGTTTTCGTTAAAAAAAAACCCTTCAAATTTAGCGGCCATTTTGACAATTCATTACGCATGCGCATCATCAGCCTATTGTCGGAAGTGACGTCATGTCAAACAGATGAACAACGGGGTCGAAGGATCGTACGTGAATTCTAATCAATGGAAGGATTACAAATCAGGTGAGTACATTCTTGTTTTACTAGCTATTGTTTGAGATATTTATCAAATATGATGTGCGTAATTATTTAGTTCTCTTCCTAAGTTTTACCTGTATAAAACAATCTTGTTAACTAAGAATATTCGTTTGAAACGGGCTTATTTTTTCGGCCTACCGCCCATGGCAACAGGAAGTGGCCAACAAGCTACAGCTACCCGCAATGCATGCAAGAACTGAGGAGTCTGGGGCCCGTTTCTCAACACCCGGACAAGTTAGTCATATCTTTATCCACAAACCACGGAGTTAGTTCCAATCTTACTAAACCTGTTTCACGAAAGGCTTCCTAACTAAAATACCTTGATATCGATACTATCGGTAAAGAGAGCACACGAGACGTAGCCTTAGTCACAAAATAGCATAATTTTCAAAAAGAAAAATTATGACAAAATTGCAAATATTGTGATGAATTGGGGATTACATCTTTTAAAAATAATAGCACAGGTAAATTATGCATCATACATACTTAGACCATGAAGACTGGGGCATTCAATTGCTGAAAAATTGAATTATGAATAATTTATTTCACGACTAAAAATATCACATGTGGACGTTGAGATGGGTACCCCCGGGATATCCAATTTTAATAGTTTACGAAAGTAAACCATAACGGTTTTATTTGTAAAATTATAATAATTATACAATGTTTTACGATTCCAAACATCATCGAAATATAGTTTAACATTTTTTGTTATAAATCTTTGATACCGATCTTACGATTTGACAAATTCTATGCATAATTTAGAGATTATAATTTATCCAAATGTCAATAGGGTCTGAAAACGACAAATACAAGTCCAGTTATGGATGGCCTGACGTGGTAGAATTTTTATCGATTAAATTATTTTACTATTTCAAAATGAATGGTTTTGTGGCGTTGTACCAACAGTTTTCATAGTTACTTTGTATTACAATGATCATTGAATGCATTATCCCACTTGTTTTGGGGATTTAATTTCAACCTCTATGGTTGATTACGTAAGATTATAATTTTAAATTTCTCGGCACTTTTGCATGTCATAGTCTACCCACGTGATGCCATACGTCATTAAGAAAGAAGTTATGACACGTTCGGAGGTGTCATAAATATTTAGTGAGGTTGTTGTACCCGATCTTGGTAAAGAGGGCTTCGTGAAACGGTTAGCGGACAAGTAGCTCACTATCTCCGATTTAGTCGAGAAGTTAGACTTATGACTGTGTTGAGAAACGGGCCCCTGAAGCTTAAGCAGAAGTGAAGACGTGAACGTCAAGTCTGGAGTAGATATTGGAGTTCGGACTGTCTTAGTAAGATTGCAAGTTTCACAGATTTGATGCTGACAACGATGTGAAGATGTATCTTTTATCATGTTCATAACTTTTATGGGTCCCCTTTTATGCCTCTTTTTACTCTTGAATATGCGAAATCTACCCATCACATGTCATGGACATGGCTGAACGTACATGTACCTCAGCTCAGGTCAGGCGAAGTTTTATGCAGGCTCCACTCCACTTTACTACCGCTACACTACGTTTCACCTACCCGAACTTGGGGACGGTGAACTCGATCGAATATTCCGAGTGACAAAGGTGGGATCAAAAAGCGGTTTATTGTAAAAATTAAAGAAAAAAATATAGGGGCCTAACGAGAAAGAAAAAAAGCTTAATTTCTTACTCTTCACCCGTATTTTCACTCCATGTCCATCCTCCGGTTATCCTCAAAATTGGTGATTTTGGGCCAGTATCTTTTTCCTTGCATGTATTACTCAAGGCCGATTTCAAAACATCGCATGCAATCGGCATGACCGAATCGCATGTGATGTTTTAAATTCGACCGTGAGTAATACATTTAATTATTGACAACTTATTTCATTCACTTTTATTGTAGCCTATTTCATTTTTTTTTTACAAACAAAAAATTGTGTTTCATGGCACCATTCATTAACCCTAGAACCCTTTTTCATTTTTCTTCTCCCTTTGCTTTTCTTTCTTTCATATAAAAAATACTCTTTTCTTTTCCCTTTTTGTCCTCCCCTTTTTCTTTCTTCCCTTCTCTGTTTTTTTCTTCTTATTTTTCTCTCAATATATTCTGTTCCTGAACACTGGAAATTTCTTCAAAACTGGATAAGAAAGTTATGACATAATAAGTTTCACTCATTTACACCAAACAGTTTATATGCACATCCTGGTTGGTATACAAATGGGTAGGGATGTTTACGACACGAACTCACTATTTCTTTTTAATCTTATTGTATGACATGAAATATTTGTATTTTTTCCTCATTGTTCTGACTGTGAAACAAGGTTTTATTCCTCCCTGAACATGTGATGTTACCATTATATTTTAGTTCAATCAAGTTAGAAATGTCAAATCTGTAAAAATATAAATTATATAGATCAAAGTTCAAACAATAAAAACTAAAGAAATAGTGATCAACGTCGTAGAATCTCTCATTTGCATGTCACTGAATTGTACTGTATAGCCTACAGTCCTACCTGTTTTGTGAAAAATAACTAAAAATTAATAATGTCATAAATATCTTATTTTTCATCTGATTTTGATGAATTTTCACCTTAACGCTTGTATTACTTTTCTTCTATTGATCTTTTAAATGGGGGGGGGGGTTGCTTGGATATTTTGTATTTTATTTAGGAAAGAGGTCAAACTGCACTTGTATCATTTTCGTTTAAAGTCATACTAGTATATCTGTAGGTCTGTAATCTGTATTATCGTTAGTCAAACTAGATTTATATTGTTTCTTATAAAAGTGTATTGATTGAAAATTAGATTAAAACTCAGATCTGTAGAAAATCATTTTTCATTTATAAATGTGAATCAAAACAAGATCAGAATATTGAGGGTGTGTTATATAAAAATTCAGTGTTTAATAAACATTTGTGTGTGTATTAGTCATCACTTGACCTGGGAAGTCCAGAACAAAAGGTGTAATAACACCACTGAATTGGACTGAGGTAAACTGCTTAAGAATGGGATAGATATGAATCATCATAAAGTTATTCTATGATACATGTATTTGTACAATGTTTCTAGTTCAGCATTTAGAGCAAGAGTACGACGTTCACCAATGCAGCATGTGTTGTTCAAGACCAATTTATTTACATGTAGATGGTTAGTTCTTATTTTTTCACAATGCTTTAAAAATCAATTCCATCACGTTTCCTTTTACAGTACTAGAAAAAAAATGCCCACATTACAGTCAGGGCAACACACTAACCCTTTGTTACTACTGGTCCAACATGTTCATGTCGGACCAGTAGATAACCAGTTTTTCCATTTTTTAGTGGTCCCAACCTAAAATTTACTGGTCCCCAAAAATAAAGAAAGAAAAAAAAGACCTGAGTTTATTTTTGCTGTCTTTTAATTTGCTTATTTTATCCCCCCCCTGAAAAAAAAACAGTACGCCTACACACACACACACACCATATTTAAAGAAAGCCATTGCTCAATTTTGGAGAGCCATTTTTATAATTTACAAAAAAAGAGAAATATCATTTGTATCACTATCAATTTGATATATTTTTACTGGTCATGTCTGACCAGTAAATCTGGCAATTTCTGAAAAGTTACTGGCGAGACTGCCATTTTTATTGGTCTGGGACCTTTTGACCAGCGCCAGTGTCGTGCACTGATTACTTTCATACCATACATGTATTACGTGTATTAGTCCAATTCTAAGATGAAAATTTTAGTCATTTATCCATCAACATTATGTTTATGGGCTATTCCACGGTTACTCACGTTACATTTGGAGACACCTTGACTCATACTTGGAGCTGTAACTCCATTATTATTGATAGGAACTAAACATCTCCTTATCACAACAAAGTACACAGTCTGACTATCCTTTGTATAAAAACAAAACTTGGGAAATTCTATTATGCTCCTGGCAAATCTTTGGAATGTGTCGGTTACTCACGTTACATGATTTGTCCCAACCTGTGGAATTGCCCATTTTTTTAATGTTTATGATATTTGCCTGTATAGTGTGCATTGTATTCGGGAGGAACTTTAAAAATATTTTTAGCAATATGATTGGATATTAAACGTGATCAGTATTTTGCAAATTGATTATTTCTTCCAAAATATGACATGTACACATTGTGTGTGTACATTAATACATGTACATACATGTACTAATGTATACAGTATGCCTGTGACATTTCATGATGGGGTAATTTATGTGCATGTACTCTACAGTAGGATGTTGGAATTCAATCTTCACTATTGTCTGCTGTCCAATTAGAGAGGTCTCACAACAGTTTATTTATTTTGTACCCCTCCTACTTTTTATTTATTACATACACATGTCCCTACATAGCACTTCATCCTACATGTGAGATTGTAAGTTTTGGTTTAATATAGATGGGTACATGTACATATACCTGTATGGAGATTGCTTCAAACACCAATGCGTGTACAGTACAAGTGTGTGTCTCAGAGTCCTCATTGTAGTTGTCCACTGATTGAATTGTGATTGAATGCCTGTGATTAACTACAAGTCAATGCATGCAATTGATCCTTGGAAGAATATGGAGGCCAAAATGATGTAGGCCTATCATGCCCTTTACAATCTTAATTACTTGTAATTCAGTATGTAATTCAGGTACATGTAAGTGTTCATAGTGACTGCAGTCTACACATGTAATGTACATGTACTGTACATGTACGAGGGCCCCATCTTACAAAGAGTTACGATTGATCCGATCAATCGTAACTCTGTGGAAATCCATCAGTGTCATAATTTTTCTACAAAAAATTTGCACAATGTCCTTTGTATGCAAAGAGAATCGCAGTGAATTTTCAAGAAAACAATGAATGCAGAAATATACATCACAGCTAGAAAATACTTTGAACAAACATGCATGTTGACTTTGCTGGTTTTCCATAGTTGCGATTGATCAGATCAGTCGTAACTCTTTGTAAGACGGGGGCTCTGGTCTTTGAGTGTGGTCTGGTATTCTTTCTTTGGTTCTTAAAAACACAATCTGTTTGTATGGGAAAAGAATATTGCAAAGATCTTGAAAATGCATGTTATGTTTTTTAATATTGTAATTTTGAATATGAAAGTTGGGTCAGTGTTTTCTCCAAATGTGTGCATTATATGATTCAGGCAAAAGGAAGAAATGATTAAGAATGATATATCATTAATTATAATTTATTATCATTCTTGTACTCCTTACATGTATTTCATCTTTGCACTTTACACAAATGTGTATAATGATTTTTTTTGTTATATCTTGCAGTTGTATATAGATCCAATCGAATATGTGATGCTACTCTCAACCAACCAATGGACGGACCATACAGGTGATTGCTGAGTGGACATCCCAAATGTAGGGTTCGTTTATCATCTGTGATCATTGATCTCAGAATTTCCCATTAAAAGTTTCGTGATGCGGTCTGTCAACAGAAGCATGTGCTCTGGGAAATACTGATGAGCATCGGCTGCCTGCATTCATTGGTCTTCATTCAGGGGATTTATTTTGGAGTTACTACAGATGAAAAACAACCTCAATATCTAGTGTGTGATTGGAGCTTAATCAGCGTGCTGTTGCTACTGGCTAAAACAGAGCATAAGAGACCGGAGGGGAGTACTGAACTAGGCTCACAATAGCCATATCCCATTCAAAATGAGTGGAACACATAAATATGATGACAATCGCCACCGCAAAAAGACCAGTTCAAGAACTGGCAGCAGTGGGGGACGCAGCAGCAATACTGGCAATGCAGGAGTACTTATGGTTGGACCCAATTTCAGGGTGGGAAAGAAAATTGGATGTGGTAATTTTGGAGAACTAAGACTTGGTGAGTATTGGTGTCAGCATCACAAAACAATTGTACTGTCTTACATGTCTGAAATGCATGCATATCATAATATCCGAAGTATATGTAGAAAGTACATAGAATAGATGTTCCAGAGCTACTATTGAAAAAGTCATAATTACGCTTTTCACACCACTACGTTTGCGACCTTTATTACTACGCTTTTCGGCGCCATGTACAAAATTTTAATACACACATACATGTTATACATTGCATAGTGGTGAAGTCGTCCGAAGACGGCAAATACTGCCATTACACACATGATCATGTCTCTTTGTTTCCAATGCTGCGCATGTGATGATTGCCTCATGTACATGTACCTCGTGTTATTTTCGTACCTTAGATTGCGTGTATTGTCAGTGGAAAATTTTAGTATGGATAGAAGTCCATGCACATGTGCAAATGGGAAGTTAGTCTTCCAGGTATGAAAATTTCGCTAATTCAAGGATTGTTTCTTGTGCGCTGATCAGTTTGTAAACTTCTTGTGCATCATGGATTTAAATTTATGTCGCTTTAAACTTTGGATTGTTAAAATAGATTATTTGATATGACAGTGATATGCTGCAAAGGATAAAATATTCACGATTTAGAAGATCTCACCTGCTTATCCAGTTCAGCGAAGTCTCCATACTTGATACACCACTTGTGCAGGCGACATTCGAACATTGTCTCCGTTTGTCCTCCAGTAGGAGTGTTGTGTATCGCTACTTAAAAATTCTGCATCAGGTGTGATTTGATTGAAGGGACTATCAATGTGGCATTGGGTTCAAAGGCGAAACAGTCTTTTAGGCATGAGTACACCAGCAGATGGCCTTGTTACGAGGCCATGTATAATACCATATCCCAAAGGTGAAAACCATGCTCGGTGCAACACTTGCTCATCAGATTTTTCCATCGCACAGTGGAGCATATGATGATATTAAGAAACACTTAAAACAAGCAAAGCATCAATCTGCTGTACATTCACTTACATGTATTTGCAATGAAAATGCCACATTGTGCAAATGTTCTATTATCACTTCAAAGAAATTTATAATACCCTGCATATGGCCCATATGAAATTACTCTTTTTATTTCAAAATTACTACTTTTTACTTTCAAAGGTTGGCAGCTCTATTTCATCTGGAGCTTTTATATTTTGAACATTTTGAGCCTGGTACATGTAGGTACTGTATATGCAGAAAAAACAGCATTAATACTGAAAAATTACCCAATCCACTGTTAAAGCTTTGGTCATAACCTGCCATGTGGGTGTGTATACAAGTTCATGGCAGCCTTCAAATATTAACTCCAAAGCAAATTTCTGTGATTCATGCATGCACCTCTAACGTGGGTCTTGTGTCATACACCTTCATGTTTCTACATACTGTACATCTTTTCTTGGGTCGCTAGATATATCATGGACTATTGCATTTGAATATAATTGAGTCAAGCATAGAACACTCACAAAGCACAATCGATGTGCAACCTATTTGATTAATGCTCCATCTCCATTTTAAACCATGGAGTTTTGGTGACCTGAATTGCTTCTGCATTCGACACAAGAAGCATATGGTGGAGGTTCAAATGGAGCATGTACAGATATCACTTGCCTTTGCTTGTGTTTACCAGCACACTGTTTTTATAATACAGTATTAAAAACATAATTTAAAAATCCCAGGGATTGCATCCTTCATTCTCAAGATGCTTTATATACCTTGAGATTTTGTTGATTTGTAGTGAATTTTTTTTCTTCCAGGGACAGATATATGAAGAGAAAAAAGCTATACATGTATCTCTCAAAGTGAAGGACGCAAAATACCTTGTCCTTGCCTTAATATATTTGAAACCTGCATGAAAATGTACACATCTTTTTCATCAAGCATCCGTCTCAGCTTGTCATCCTTGTGGCTGAAATGTGATTATGCCATCCTTGAATGTCATGGAGTATCGTTGCATTCATTAATATTGTACAAGTATAAAATTGACAGATGGATGTGAAGAGGAGCATGTACGAGGAAGAAGAGGGATTTAGCTTGGTACATTAGCTCTGTATGTCAGGAAGAGCTTTAATGTCTGATCATGTTCGTGCTATCCTACTAATGTGCTGGTGTAATTTACAGGAGTGGGTTGGCCTGAACGCATGATGTAACTGACATGTTGTTTACCCCCAGCCAGGGACATCAATTCATTATCTGTACAATACACATGTATACTCCCCCTCCATCAACAGATGATTATAAATACCTTGTAGTCCATGTATGTGAGTACATCTTCTAGATATTTCATCATGGCCTTTTACATGTCAGCTTTCTATATAGTTGTGCATTTTCTGATCCTGTGCTGGAGACCTCAGATCAAAATTTGATACAGATCCAGCTGATAGCACTTGACTTCTACCCCAAAGTAAAGTTAAGAGCAGAGCAGTTTTGTTTTAGTGCCACACAAATCAGAAATCTGAACTTCACCAATATTGTACGTACATGTACATATCAAACTAAGCATCATGGCATGGGGTCCATACACCTGCTTTCTTACATGTACAATGTACATGTAGTGCCCCTAGGGTTGAGAGATACTGGTAATAGACCCTGTTAGCTTTGAAATATTAGGCCGTCTAATTGGCAAAATTGTCATTGTACCAAACAACACGTATACAAATTAAACACAATTTATCAAAAACATTTGAAAAATCATTGTAACATGCTTTTGGCTCTCTTGTGCAAGGCCTGAATAAGGGGCGCACATGCTGTTTTGGGACCTTAAAGTTTGGAATGTTGATTCAAATTCATGTTTGATTTTGATACTTTGGACATGTACATGTAGGGAGTAATCCATGTTGTGTCTTGATGACTTGCATGAAACAAATTGCCAGGGTTTCAACATTGGCATTGATAGAAATCAAGTTCTTAAAAAAAAGTCAAAATTTAAAAGAAGAACAAAAAAATGAAAACAAAATGCTTCCAATCTGTGGTTTGAATCAAAATTATTTAAAGGGCTGTTTTCGACTCGCCGTACGGCCGCCTTAGAGCAAATGTGACCAAGGTATTACTCTCTACATTATTGGGGAAATTGCCCTTGAATGAAACAGTATGTACATGTATGGACACACGATGGCTGATCTTGTCTAACTACATACATGTACATGTACTTCTGTCAGCCTTGGGTGCAGTTGTTGTACATGTACATATATGTGCTATACTAGTCATGGAGGTTATCAAAGTACTGTGCTAGCAAGTACATTAATTGCAGTTTGTGCCGTTTGTAATTCGATTTCTGTTTTGTTCACACCTCTGTAATTTCTACAATGACTTGGTATTCATATACAGGTACATGTAGCATTGATCAATCAAATTCACCCTGTTGAAGAAAAAAAAATAGATTCCTCTGTACCAGTACTCTAATGCCAAGAATATATTCAATATACAATTATGCCTCGGTATGAGGAAGAGAATATGTGAGGTCAATGTCAGCTTATTGATGGGTTAAAAATAAAATGTAATCATACTCCATCCCCAGGGAAGCTGATTAGTCCTAATGGTGATTCTTAGAGGCTGTTCTCATTACGCTTTCCTAGTTTACTGGAAACCGATTCAGGAAACCAGTTTGGAAGATCGCTTTGCTAGCGTTCCCACTTGATCACACGAAAGTGGTTTTCAAAATCACTTCACGTAAAGCGATCTTGTTGCTATTGAAACACTCTCAGTTGGGTGGCATGTTTCACGCGAAACTAAAAACTGCAGCGTACTACACCTGTCGTGTGGAGTAGCACGCTCAAAATGTGTGAAGATCGCATCCCGAAGAACGGTTGTGTCCTCACGCTATAAAAAACCAGTTTAGCGAGGCAGAGCAATCTCGAAAACTTCATCGCGAGGTGGTTTTCTGAACCAGTTTGGAAGATCCCATTGACCGTTCTCACTATTCGTTAAACTAGTTTCCACTACTAGTTTTAGAAAGGTAGTGAGAACTGTCTTATTGGGCTCTGGTTGTACATGTACAGTGTATTGCTTCAGTATCTCATGACACAGTAGGTGGTTTCAGACCGCCTCGAAGTTCGCCAGTTCCAGGTATTCTCTGATCGGGAAATTTACCCCGATCAGAAAATACCAGGTATTTTGGTAATGTGAAAGCAAACTACACGTAATTTCCCCGAAAGAAAATACCCGATAAATAGTAGGTACTTGGCGAAATTACGAGAACTTTCGTGGGGATTTTTCCAAGGTCGCAGGTATTTTGGCAATGTGAGAGCAAATTACGGGAACTTTTAGCCCAGCGTGTCGTCGGGGCGGCAGCGTGGGTGGCTGCTGGGCTAGTGATTTTGAATCTCGCGCCTAGCCTGCTTACAGACCATACTGCGCATTTTCGTAACTTCGGGAACTTATCCCGAAGGATGTGTTTCGGGGCGGTGTGAATGGAGGAATAATTAACGGGTATTTTTTAGCCTTAAAAAGTTCTCGTAATTTAACGGGGATTCTTGTGATCGAGGCGGTTTGAAACCACCTAGTCTAGTATTCAAAGTCCGTTGCTCAGTAAAAAAAAAAAAACCCAAAGACGGGTTGTGTGCATTGCATTTGGGTTCCTTTCAGTCAACTTTTTCAACTGAATAGGATTTTACTGTATGTTATTGATACAGAGTTACATGTTACATGTACATGTAGATTCAGTCTGCTTCATACCAGCAACCTGTCAGGAAAGAAATTAAACTGTATAGTTTTACAGATCCTTTTTTTTATGAAATTATTAATTATGTTCTGTCAAGTAAGATTTGAGTTTTATGATTAATGTGTTTTTCAGTCGTCAAATTGATTATTTGTATTAATAATAGGGTACTATTAGATCTGATAATTGGCAAGTACTGTATTGTAGAATGTGAAATCTCAGATTTATTTTCTAATTACAAACATGCACTGAATAATATTTTAGTGGTGACGCAACAGTACCTGCTTGATAAGCAATTTTTTTTTCAAAAATGCATGCACACTTATTGAAAAAAAAGCACATGTTAAGAAATCAACCGGGGGGAGGGGGGCACTCAAATTATTTCTTGATGGGGGTGTGCCTCACGAAACTCTGAAATGAGCATCTAAGAAACTGAATTAAAAGGGTAAAATACAGGGAATTGGGAACCACTTGTAAATATACCGAGGTGTGTGAAAAACAGGGTCTACGGAAGGGAATCGTGGCATTGCAGGTACATTGCAGTTGCACCATTGCGCTGTGCATGCGCTAGCCATGCATGGAGCGGCTACTATATATAGGGAGTTGCAAATAATACATTTCTTGCATGCGGTACTCACTCTGAACAATTTTGGTAGGGCTGGGGAACTGAGATGTCTTGTAACAGGGATCTTGCGAGCGGGGCTGGGCGCCTTCTGAACTGAGTATCTAGAGAACTGAAAATAAGGTCTGAAAACGGGGGCCATCAGAGCGGCACGTCCCCTTACCACCAATATATATGAGTGCACCCCCCCCATAGAGAGAACATGAAATGGTAAGGATTTCCTTAAATAAGTACATGTACACTGTAGGCCCTACTTATTAGGATAAATTTCAATTTTCGTAAATTTGTTTCAATTAAGGGCCTGTTGTACTATACATGTAGTATGCTAGAGGATAAGATATCACATGTACAGTATGTACATGTATATGAAATGAATGGATGCTGAAAAATGAATACATGGACCATACAATAACACTTTAAAAATATATGTTTATGCCCAATAGTACCACATTTAAAGCTCGCTGTTTCGTTTTGGGTCTTCAGTACACAAGTCACTGTAGGCTGTGCATTCAGACCTCTTAACATGAGTGAGAGGTTTGCACAGCAGACTATGCTGTACCACCAGCTGTGTGTGGTGACAACAGGATATTTGTTCAAAGACCTGAGTTCATTCAACAGGATATTATCCAGGTCAGGCTTTTTGAGAACTGGTGCTGGATATCACACATTCATTGGGTTAAATATGCAGTAATTGCAGTCCTGAATATATACACAATCCAATTCTTACATTTGAAAATAGAAAAGTAAAATTATCATTATTGTAATACATGTACTTGTACAATACAAGTGTATGAAATCAAAACAAGTCTTTTTGTTCAGCCCTTTATGTACATTCGGTCATTTAATAAATGGACAAAGTTAGTATGTGCAGCTCAGGTCGATCAGAGTGATGGAAAAAGTTGTAGGCCTACAGTATTAAAAGCATAGCCTTTTTGTTAAATACAGTGAAACTTGTCTACAGTGACCACCCAAGGGAAACACAAAATGTGACCTTTATAGACAGGTGGCCGTTATAGACAGGTGGCTGCTATAGACAGGTTCTTATACACACAATCTTCCTTCTTGGGCAGCAGTTTTAGTGGTCACTATAGGCAGGTGTCCACTATAGACAGGTGGCCACTAATACAGGTTTGACTGTATATTTAAATGGCCACCATCATAATACATGTACATACTTGTGTACAGGTGTACATGTACATGTAGGCCTTTACTTAGGACTCCATGGTAACAGAGGTATCATTGGCCAGACAGTTTCAGCTGTTTTTAATCATAATTTGAAAGTTTGCAGTGGATCATTTATTTTTCTATGATACTTGTGTCTGAAATCGGCATTATGATGCGTTTCCTTTCATTTGCTTCAAATATCTCATTTTATTTGGCGAAGTTCTTCATAATTTTAAGGACAAGTCCACCCCAACAAAAACTTGATTTGAATAAAAAGAGAAAAATTCAACAAGCATAACACTGAAAATTTCATCAAAATCGATGTAAAATAGGAAAGTTATGACATTTTAAAGATTTGCTAAATTTCACAAAAGAGTTATATGCCCATCCAGGTCGGTATACTAATGAGGGGACTGATGACGTCACTCACTCACTACTAGTATTTCTTTTTTATTCTATTATATGAAATATCTTAATTTTCTCCTCATTGGAAGGTAAAATAAGTTTTCTTCCTCCATGAATATGGGGAATTACAATTGTTCTATAAATACTTTATGGTTCAGTAAAACTGGTCCTTGTGAAATCTGTAAAAATTGAAATATTGTATAATTCATTCAAACAATGAAAAACAAAAGAAATAGTGAGTGACATCACCGACTCTCTCATTCGTGTGGTGCTGAGTTGTGCATATAACTGTTTTGTGAAAAAAAGCGAAACTTTAACTTGTCATAACTTTCTTATTTTACATCCAATTTTGATGAAATTTTCAATGTTATTCTTGTTTGATTTTTCTCTATTGATTCATATCAACATTTTCTGGGGTGGACTTGACCTTTAAAGATATCAAGAGATGTGGGTTAGTATCTTATAATCAGCATTTTCCCCATCAGCATAAATCAGCATTTGCTAGTACTGTGGAGGTACATGCACAATGTAGATATTTATAAAACAGTTCAAGAATAGAATGCATCTATCTACTGACGCCATGTCTTCTGGCCGGGGAGCCACAGTCTAGCGCACATGACATTTTGTTACTTTAGTGTAACGATGATGCTTCATTGCACTACTTATTAATATTCAACCAAGAACCTAGCCTCACCCAGTCTTGAGGCCACATTTCAACTACGGTAGCTCACACTATATGTATGCAGCTTATGGTGCAACACTGCACGACAATGTCATCGCAAGACATATCCCTGGAGAAAGCCACACATATTGAAATGCTCACTTGCAAGAAATTGTATAGGCCTGTACAGTAGCCCGTGAAAGCTTGAGTAAAAAGATACATGTAAATATCAATATTGGTGTAAGATTTATAATACATTGCTCATTTTGTCATATGCACATGTACTGGTATGTTGGCCTGCATGTATATATTGTAAATATTTCAAATTCAATGCACCGTTCCCTGTCCCTTCCTTCTCTCTCTCTCTCACTGTATCCTCGGATATTTTACAGTTTCATGAAAATGTGGAAAATATCCTCAATTTAACAACTACTGATAAAGTGTACTTCTGTAGGTTTACGAGATAAAAAGTCCTACATGTAGATGCACACGTATTGCAGATTATAGGATAAGTCTACCCCAACAAAAAGTTGATTTGAATAAAAAGAGAAAAATCCAACAAGCATAACACTGAAAATTTCATCAAAATCGGATGTAAAATAAGAAAGTTATGACATTTTAAAATTTCGCTTAATTTCATGAAACAGCTACATGTATATGCACATCCTGGCTGGTACGCAAATGAAAAGACTTTGACGTCATCCACTCACTATTTCTTTTGTATTTTATCATATGAAATATGAGATATTTTAATTTTCTCCTCATTGTCAAGTGATACAACGATTAATTCCTCCCTGAACATGTGGAATTAGCATTGTTTAATACTATATGTAATGTTGTAAGTTAGAGCAATTACGGGATCGGAGTTCGGTTCGGAAGTTTTGCGAGCTCCTAAAATCGGTTCGGATATCGGATCGGAAGATATTCAAAAACAAAAAAATACATTAAAATTTGTATGTGGCCGGCGCGTGGACAAATGCGGCACGCTACACTGATGGTAGAATTTGTTTTGATCTCCGACAAAAGCGGAGGAAGAAGATGAGTTGTTTTGATCTCCGACATAATCGGAGGAAGGAAAATAAGATAATGACGTTCCAGCGCGCAACACTACCGCCGATCAACGATAGGCCTCTTCTCTACAACATCGTGGTGATGGCGGAGTCCGTCGTGAACTTTTAGAGGCCGCATAACTTACCGAAAAAGACGCACTATTATCCAAAGTTGTTTACGATGATATTCACCTTCTCTACAATATCGTAGTGATGGCGGAGGTAATCGTAAACTCTTAGAGGTCGCATGACCTCCCGAAAAAGACGCATTATTATCCAAAGTTGTTTACCATGATATTCACCTTCTCTACAACATCGTAGTGATGGCGGAGGTAATCGTAATCTCATAAAGGTCGCATGACCTCCCGAAAAAGACGCATTATTATCAAGAGTTGTTTACCGTGATATTCACCTTCTCTACAACATCGTAGTGATGGCGGAGGTAATCGTAAACTCTTAAAGGTCGCATGACCTCCTGAAAAAGACGCATTATTATCAAGAGTTGTTTACCGTGATATTAATCGCACCTTCTCTACAACATCGTAGTGATGGCGGAGGTAATCGTAATCTCATAAAGGTCGCATGACCTCCCGAAAAAGACGCATTATTATCAAGAGTTGTTTACCGTGATATTCACCTTCTCTATAACATCGTAGTGATGGCGGAGGTAATCGTAAACTCTTAAAGGTCGCATGACCTCCCGAAAAAGACGCATTATTATCAAGAGTTGTTTACCGTGATATTCACCTTCTCTACAACATCGTAGTGATGGCGGAGGTAATTGTAATCTCATAAAGGTCGCATGACCTCCCGAAAAAGACGTATTATTATCCAGAGTTGTTTACCATGATATTCACCTTCTCTACAACATCGTAGTGATGGCGGAGGTAATCATAATCTCATAAAGGTCGCATGACCTCCCGAAAAAGACGCATTATTATCCAGAGTTGTTTACCGTGATATTCACCTTCTCTACAACATCGTAGTGATGGCGGAGGTAATCGTAATCTCATAAAGGTCGCATGACCTCCCGAAAAAGACGCATTATTATCCAGAGTTGTTTACCATGATATTCACCTTCTCTACAACATCGTAGTGATGGCGGAGGTAATCGTAATCTCATAAAGGTCGCATGACCTCCCGAAAAAGACGCATTGTTATCAAGAGTTGTTTACCGTGATATTCACCTTCTCTACAACATCGTAGTGATGGCGGAGGTAATTGTAATCTCATAAAGGTCGCATGACCTCCCGAAAAAGATGCATTATTATCCAGAGTTGTTAACCATGATATTCACCTTCTCTACAACATCGTAGTGATGGCGGAGGTAATCGTAATCTCATAAAGGTCGCATGACCTCCCGAAAAAGACGCATTGTTATCAAGAGTTGTTTACCGTGATATTCACCTTCTCTACAACATCGTAGTGATGGCGGAGGTAATCGTAAACTCTTAAAGGTCGCATGACCTCCCGAAAAAGACGCATTATTATCCAGAGGGGTTAACCATGATATTCACCTTCTCTACAACATCGTAGTGATAGCGGAGGTAATCGTAAACTCTTAGAGGACGTATAGTCAGATAGTCGTAAATATTACCGCGCATGTCAGCGTGTTCAACTAAATCTTATTTGCCTCCGCTTAAGATCAAAACATATCGTCTTTTCGTTGTTTTTCTTCCTCCATTTTTGTCGGAGATCAAAACAAATCATAATTTTCTTCCCCTTTATCTTCTTTTCCTTCCACCGCTTTTGTCTGAGATCAAAACAAATCACCAGCGCATTTTGACGGCAAACATGTCGCCACGTGTTTTTTTTTGTCTTGTAATGTTTTGGTTTTTCCGATCCGATTTTTTCCCCACTGGTCAAAAATCGGAGTTCGGAAAAATGTAGAAAAAAGGGGAAAATCGGATCGGATCGGGAATTGGAATAAAAATCGGTTACAGCATTAACTACATGGTTCAGTCAAGTTGGTCCTTATTGTCAAATCTATAAAAAAATGAAACATTGGTTAATCCAAACAATAAAACACAAAAGAAATAGTGAGTGATGGATATCATCGACGGACTCACCTTGTTGTGCATATCACTGTTATGTGAAAAATAAGCGAAACTTTAAAATGTCATAACTTTCTTATTTTACATCCGATTTAAAAAACAAATCATGACTATGCTAGTTTGATTTTTCTCTATTTATTCAAGTTAGCATTTTCCCGGGGTGGACTTGACCTTTAAACATACTGTAATTCCCTTTCCTTCTCATAAAAACCCCTTTTGGAAGACAGTTCTCTCTAACATTTTTTAATCATCAAAATATTTTGTATTAAAGATATACTGACTTTTCAGTGATACCTCTGATTATTTGAAATTATGAATTTAATTATCATATTTGTACATTTATCTCAAATGTCATCCATGATGCTCAAGATTTATTTGAGATTGGAGTGCTTTAATAGCTATTATGCACATACATGTACTCATCTGTCTTGTCTTTTTTCTACCAACAGGAAAAAATCTGTACAACAATGAACACGTTGCAATCAAATTGGTAAGTACTTTTTAACTTTATTGAAGCAGAGCAGATACTTTATAATGTTTGATAGATATTTGATACCTGACAGGCATGTGTACAGTATATTCTTCAATGCCTAAGAGATCTCAACCACAGGGTCATGTTTTTATTCTATTTACTTTTAATATTTAAACTTCTAGAACTCTGATTAAAACATGCATGTATATTGTATTTGTAACAAAAAAAAATATTTAAAAAATTGATGTACATGTACATGTAGGTCTGAGAAAAAAATGTTTACTTTTATTATTTTACATGTGATACATGTAGATATATATAGATTCCACTTTTGAAACAAGAGCAAATATTTTTACAAGAATTTATGTTGCCCTTTCTACATGTTCATTTACATTCATAAACATGTATTGATCACAGAGGGTTCTTTTTCAGAAATACATGTATTTATTCTTACAGTTTATCACAGAAAATAACCTGACAGTCATTTTTCTTCATTTGTAATTTACCTTTTCTTGTAATTCTCTATAAAGTTATCTATACTTTTATGGTTTGCTCTCTTCTAAAGCGCCTTGAGCATTAATCGAAATGGAAAAGATGCTATATATTAAAATCTTATTGACATCTATAGGTAAAAGTGTATCAGCTCCAAAAGGTAAAGAAATGCCTCTGAGTCTAAAAGGACAACCCTGTGACAATAAAGTTTCTTTAAGGCATACAGTATGACATTTACGATACCAAATTTTGAATTTTTGTGGAGCTTTGATGCAGTACATGTAGATATGTGAATACATGCTTTAATCTGGTATTGTTTGTATGTACTGTAATATTGTAAATTTGTTTTCAATATCTTTGAACTTCCACTTTTTGCCATAAATATTGCTAGCTCAAATTATGGGGTCAGTGCAGAAGAAGGAATCACATGGGTTCTTACAGTAGGTGGTTTCAGACCGCCTCGAAGTTCGCCAGTTCCAGGTATTCTCTGATCGGGAAATTTACCCCGATCAGAAAATACCAGGTATTTTGGTAATGTGAAAGCAAACTACGCGTAATCTCCCCGAAAGAAAATACCCGCTAAATAGTAGGTACTTGGCGAAATTATGAGAACTTTCGCGGGGATTTTTCCAAGGTCGCAGGTATTTTGGCGATGTGAAAGCAAATTACGGGAACTTTTAGCCCAGCGTGTCGTTGGTCGTCGTTGGGCGCGGGAGCTGTGGGTGGCTACTGGGCTAGTGATTTTGAATCTCGCGCCTTGCCTGCTTATCAGACCATACTGCGCATGCTCGTAACTTCAGGAACTTATCCCGAAGGGTATGTTTCAGGGCGGTGTGAATGCAGGAATAATTAACGGGTATTTTTCAGCCTAAAAAAGTTCTCGTAATTTAACGGGGATTCTTGTGATCGAGGCGGTTTGAAACCGCCTAGTATGTCCAGGCTGACATGTTGATTGGGTAATAAATGAACCCTCTTCTGAATTCCTTGTAACGGTAGAACTCAGCTGTAGGAAATGCCCATCAAATAGAATCTCATTGGCAAGGAAGCTAGGGTTTATATATGCAGAGTATCAGAGCTTCAGCAGAGTGCTTTCGCTCACTCTCATCTCATTTTAGCCCCGGCTTCAGTATTTTCCATGTTCTGAAAATGCACCCCTTAAACAAGTATTGGCGAGTGAAACCATACCCTTAACAACTATTGGAAACAAAATGCTACCCTTGAGAAGTATTCCCTGAATTGACACCCTAATTGACGCCCATATCATGGGCGTTAGCCTTAACCTTACATGTACATGTACGTTCATTAGGTTTAGTACCACCATACCACCGAACACTTCGCTCAAATCTGACCCTAAACATGTAAAGTATTTTAGTCTTTTTATACTTCCATCACAAATTGGGATGGTAAACACAAAGTTTTCCTTGTGTTTTTCATTATTTTAGCGTTTTTGACACCCTTCTTACGTTACTTATTACTTATAACGTGCCCTATCTTGAAAAAGAGATCCTTATATTACGTGTTTTGGGGGGTCACTCATGGTACAGTAAACACTCGCATGGTACAGTATCCACTCGTCAATGGAAGTGCCCCCCCCCCCCCCCGGCCCCTGGGCTCCACCCACCTTAGATGGTTGCCAAAGGCATTGTGTTTGGACTGTCCACCCATCCACCTTATTTTAGTTATGTGATAACTATTAGAACCATTTGATGGATGAACTTCAGACTTGTGCATTTTAAAGTGGCAATGATTTGATTAGATTAGGGAGTCACAAAATCAGAGGTCATAGAGGACACATTTTCATGTTCATGTAGGCCTACATACAAAAAAATCAACCAAAAATACATACTGTGTACAACAGCCAATGGCTGAAATGCATATGTCTACAAAAGGTTCATGTAAAAAAAAAAGAAAATGCAGATTTACAACAATACATGTACATTGTAGTAGACTATAGAGCCAGTAAGATCATTAAAAAAATCATAAACATGAGTAATAATTAAATAATGTGAACTATTGGAAAGTTCAGTTTCTATTTGGCTCGTATATATACTCATGGCTGTGGAAGTGACCATGATCCAATTAGATTCTGGGGTTATGAAGCCAAAGTTACAGATGTCATATTGTTCTCGAGATAACTGAAGAACCTCTTGAGGATTCATCTTCAGTCTTGGTTTTTACAATACATGCATATATATGTGTATGTAAAAGTGGTGATGATGGGATCAGACTTCGAGGTCACAAGGTCAAAGATCGATACGTGTAGCTACATGTACATTGTAACATTAAAAAAATGTAGTTAAAATGTTTATTGGTAATGGCGGAGGCATGAAATTTGACTACTAGTAGTTGGGGTTCATAATTATTAAATTAAACAACAAAAGTATTAATACACAAATTCAGTTCATTTGAAAAACAAAAATGTTCAGAAAATAAAACCAGAGATCTATGTATATGTAAACAAGCGGGCAGCGTCACAGCAGCAAATCCCATACCAATCTCACACATTCCAACATTCTTCGTAAATTATTGAAAATGGTTCATAATTATTAAATTAAACAACAAAAGTATTAATACACAAATTCAGTTCATTTGAAAAACAAAAATGTTCAGAAAACAAAACCAGAGATCTATGTAAAATGTAAACAAGCGGGCAGCATCACAGCAGCAAATCCCATACCAATCTCACACATTTCAACATTCTTTGTAAATTATTGAAAATTTTTTTTTTTAAATCAATTAGAAATTAACCAAAAGAAACTATCAGTGTCACATTCCTTTATTACCAAATACTTCATATAGACCTCCTGTACATTGTACTTTGTACAACCAAAACAACTTTTCTTTTTCCAGTTGTAAAAATTCATTCTTGACAGTTTTTTTCAACATGGCTACACTATCACTCCTGTTTGTTCTTTGGAAATAAAGCTGAAATGGATAAAATGGATAGAAAGCGCCAAAATTTAGTAGACTTTTATGTTTCTTATCATTATCTTACTCTTTTTTAATACATGTACAGTAGCTTCCTGGAATACAGTGGAGTTTGAATAAATTTAATCTAAAATTGGTTTATTTGTGAGGATATAATTAATGGCAACCACAATTTCTATTATGAGATGGTTTGAAGAAGTCCAAATGTAAGTATTTCATATTGTCACGTTTGTTTCAGCAAAATAGGCTTCTTGAAGCTCTCTCTAATGAGGCTTGATTTTCTATGGAAGTCGTGACGTCATTTGTGTACTTAGGCAGGGTATGAAGGCATTATTAAAGCTGTCATTCTCTCTTGGAGAAGCAATTTTCTACTTCTTAGAATTTAAATCCTTCTCTGATTGTCTATTTGTGTTATTCCCCTCATTTCTTTTGTTGGCTCTTAAGAATGATTTGCTGTGTCTTAAATAAAGAGTTAGATGAAACTAGATCCATACAGTTTGCAATTTAAAGTTAAAACATGTTTTGATTACTGTAGGGCTTAAAGGTATTGTTTAACTTTGTGAGCAGCTGATTTAAAAAATTCTCAAACCAAGATGAAACATGTGTACAAGTACATGTATTAGAACTAATAAACCCTGAAAACAACAATTATTCAGAATGAAAAGCTAAAACTACAAGGCAAACCCTGATTTTGTAAATAGGCGTCTTATAGACGCCTAAATAGTACACATAAGTGTATGAGATGAAATTAAGATGGTGTTTCCGGTCACTTTATATTTCAATTTTTGAAGCACTAAATAATTATTTTCGAACGCAATTTTTTCTGGGCTTCATTTTTGTAACATATCACAGACACAGGTGACAAGTGTGACCTTCTAGCTTAGATTTTTAAAAGTCAAATCAATGTTAACCAATCACTTTAATACTGCTTTGTAACTTTTTGATGTGAAGCAGCTTATGTAAGTTATTATTTTTTAATGTTTTTGTATTCATTTCAAGGTTTACATGTACATGTAGGAAATAAAAAATGTCAAAGATAAAATGAAAATTTGGAAATGACCTTCAGAACTTTGATAATTGAAGTTGGCTCTTAAATTCCTTTGTAAACAATTCTTAGGCATTTACATCTACATGTATCATACATACCGTATATGATGGGGTGTCCAAACTTTGTGCACTTTTCAAAAATATTCATCAGGCTTAATTTTGTCCACAAATTATTCATAATTTATACAAAACCAATTCAAGAAATAGTTACCACATTTACGGCAAGATTGTAAACTATAAAATCATGGACGAAAATGTAAAGTAGGTCAAGGGGTTTCGCCGGTATCGCGATCTCAAAATTCTATTCCGATCAGCGAATGCGGGCTGTGCTGGAAACCCGTTCAGAAAAAGTGTGACCTAACTTCGCGCACCAAAGCTTTTGTGGAGATTTAAACAAAGACTCAAGCTCAAAAAGTGAAATATTTATATCAGATTGATGGCAAAATGCTATGGAATCAGTTAGTACCACATTTAACTCACATTTTTGATGATTTCTGCTTGTAAAATGGTGATATCGTGATGCTTGTTGCTTTCTTCAAAACGGGCGCTAACGGTGACAAATTTGCCGATCTTTTGCCAATATTTTCATGAATACTGGACTAATCCTAAAGAAACTTTCAACGAAGGGTATTAAGTTTAGGTCGCTTTTCACATTGATGATGTCAGATTTTAAGGATATTGGCTAGTTTTGGAGATAATGACCGTCCGCGAAGTTTGGACACGCGCAAAGTTTGGACTCACTGCCATATACATGTATATATATATATATATATATATATATATATATATATATAGACCTGCATGTAAGCCTATAGAATATATTTTCTGTAATGGGGGGGGGGGCACCATGTCATGACTGCTTCAGAATTAGCTTTACATGGACTATTTTGTTGGGCTATTGATGTGGACTTCACCATGCACAACACTATTTTGCAACCAAGGTGATTTTTTTTTCCAGTGGAGTGCTATACTGTATTACATGCATGTGCTACGTTAGGGAGTGGTTCGTGAACATGTGCACGCAAGGTGTAAATTTAAAGCATGAGACTGCTAAATCACTTAAAGTCCTCTTTCTACAGCTTGGATCATCCAGATGCTAATTGGATCTGGTGGTGTGCACTTCACTCCCTTGCCCACCATGTACAAAGCTACCCGGACCAAACCACGCACATGTGTGCAAGCAGTCTGGGTTGGTGGGAGTCACTCTCCGAGCTAACCCTGATGAATGAATAGAACATGCCATGCTCCGTTAACCATCTACCAGCTCGGTGTATGGCCCATGATATGATAGATTATTCATCAAGAAATATGCCCAGGAGCTAGGCAACGTGTGTGCAAAGCGTGTGTGTGCTTTATAAAGTCCAAAAGAGCATCCATTTGTGTACACTTGTCTCGTATTATTATGCCACTGTAATTTCAGTGTTATGGCCAAAGGGTCGTGTAGCATTCATGAAAGAAAGAGGAAACTGGAAATCACAATTACCAAAGGAGGACAAAGTGGCAAGGAATACAGGATGTCCATTGTACAGTACCTAGAAGTCTGGTTTATTTTGGCTTGTACTGTACATTTGCTGCTTCATCATGATACATACATGTACATGTATGCATATTAAAATGGCACCAACTTTGATGTTTGATGTTTGAACGAAGTCCAATATGGTCATCTTTTTTTGTTAAATCACATTTCGTTTTCTTTCCTTTTCCCTGCACAGATATTAAAAAACACCCCCCAAAACAGACATTTTATGAAGGAAATACATGTTGCTACAGTACATGTACATGTAGTAGGCTTTATGTAGTACTATTAGTAGGCCCTACAGAAATGCCGATGTTCCAATCCTGTTCAGGGAAATGCCATTTTCCCATATCCTGTATACATGTAAGGTATACATATGTGTACAAAATACAAAGGAGAATGATCTTCCCCTTTAATAAACCAGTCACTCTGAATAAATTACTTGGCATAATACATGACCTCTGCCAATGTGAATTAAAATCAGTCTCTCAATTCTACATGTGCACGCACAGGGTATATTCTTTTATTCTTTTCCTGATGTGTTGCGCACACATGTACTCAACAGTCATTGATCTCAATCAAGTAAATGCACTGTATATGATGAGCCTTGGTAACCATTGTCATTGTTATCATCTCTTTTGTAAATAGCCTGTTTAGCAGAGAGCAATGTTCTGCCTTCATCTATTCAACAACACTCAGTATTGTACATGTACATGGTTTGAGGACAGCACTCAACTTGCCCCTCCCATCCAATAGTCTTTGCATTCAGACCTCACCTCAATATCTCAATATCAAGTCATTGTACACCAATTCACTATACCAACACATGCAAAAGAATAATTCATTTTTTCATCACCTGTGTCTACATTATGTAGCTGAGGTGAGACTATAACCTACATGTATACATGTACAGGTGTACTGTACTGCAGGTTTAAGTGCCATTTTTCTGATGGCCAACAATCTCAGGATTATCACAGATGAGAGACATCACAAAGGATGCAACATGTACGCAGGGCCTACATGTACATTATCATGATTATGAATAGCATTGATTAGTCCGTATTTTATTTTTTGGATATACATTACATGTACATGTACCTGTAATTTTCTTACACACAAATTTGCAAAAATACCAGGTATTTCAATTTTCGAGTTGGTCTGAAAGCACCTCATATACCCTAGTACATGTGCTACTTGGCAGCTTGCTTCAAAATTCAATAAAGAATATAAAACTCAATTTTAGTAACACAGCCCTACTGCTTGGTGAATTTATGTATGTCATATGAAGTTTACTAATATTATTAAGATGTATGATACAAACAACATATTATGATTGGTTAAAATAAAATGAAACTAAATATTTAGTAAAGGCCTAGGCCTATATTTCATTTTCTCTCAAATGCTGGAGGGGCCTCCACTTCTCGTAATGTAGACTATGACCTGGGTGTATTATGGGGTGCTGTGCAGTGCCAACCAATATTGATTTGCTCTATCTGAATAGGTTATCAATTATTTATACCTCAGACCATGTTTCTTTATAAACTGTTGTTGATGCCCCACTTGTTACATGTTGTTAATCTCTAAAATTCAAAGGATTTTTTGAATTGTTTGTTTATGTTGAGAGTATTGAAGCACATGGAGAGAAAAGTATAGATATTATTCTTCCTTTAGACATCATTTGACTTGTTTTGGTCTCTTCTATCAAAATCAGAAACTCACACACTAATAATAATTAATGTACTAGTGCCTACATTTAAACAATGAAAACATTTAAATACTATTAAAAAAAGGGTAGTTTTTAACAAATGTTGTATACTTAAGCAGTAAAAATTATTGTCTCTTACATTGTCTTTTCTCTTGATCTCTCCCCCCTCACATGTGTTTTAATACTCTTTCATTTTATCTAACGACGAATTCAAACTCTCAGATTTATTCAAACTTAGAAGAAGAAGGAAGATACATGTACAGTATGTGTTGAATCCAAACAAATGGCATTTAAACCACCACAAGCTCTTCAGTGTATAGGGTACATGATACATGTATACATTATTGCAAGTCAAAACTCATTTGGATGGTGGAGTTCACCTGTCTGTGTCCATATTGGAGTGCGAGATCATCCTGAAATGTACATAACCTCGGGCCATTGATTTTTCATATTCATGTTTCACTAGCTTCTGCACTGCAGAGAGTATGGCCTGAAGTTGGCCTACGTGTGAATAATGTGAGCACTGACTGTTGATAGTCACATAGAGCATGCATACATTCTAAATCTTTTTACTTCGAAGTGCACATAAAATATTAAATAAATGGCATCTTCCAGAATATAAACGCAATTGCTACACATACTTTGTAGGGAATAATTTTCACATTTTGGAAAAACTGCTACATGTACATGTATGCATATTAAAGTCTTTTGTACATGACTGTATATACCGGTATAGCATATTTTTACATAGGGCAGTACATTACAGTTGAGAGCTTTTCTCTTATGACCAGCAATGCTATTCAAATTTGTAAAGCAAAATTATTCCCTGCTTTGAATTCATTCACTGCTTTGAATTTATTCAGGAAAACATACAAAGTCACATGAAATCTACATTGTACATGTAACTATGACACTGTACATGTGTTTATCCAAAAGAATCTCTGCACTGTAGTCACAACTTCCAGATATGCGTGGATAAGAAGAGGAAATTCAAGCATTCTGCGGAAATGTTGACAGTGAAATTTAGCCCACTGACAGCTTGGGAAAGAAGCTGATGCCCCATTTCCCATCAAAAATTTAATCATAAACTTCAAAGGTTTTGAAAGAGTACATGTATTTCATACACAATTATATTTGTGCATGAAGGAATGCAACATTTTATTTACAGTACGGTACCGGGGACCATTTCATAAATGAGTACGACTGGATACCCTTTTTTATGCTACGATGTGATATCCAAATGAATCTTGATTTAACCCCCAACAAAGGGTCACTAGTTGTGCATAAAGTTGTTTGTAACTTTTCATTGTTTTATGAACACCACCCAGAATGATAAAAAGGCCAAGGAAGAATTAAAACAGGGCTACAGTGTACAATTTGCCCTGCAAAAGATCTTGCAGTCATTGAAAATTTCAAAATGTTCAGACAAAAATATGCATAGATACCATTGTACAATAACTCCATTGAGTTTTTGTCTTGTTTTATTGTTCATCTTTCATGGGCTGTTGTCATATTGTCTGAAGAGATACTCTAGACCCAGGCTGAAAATAATATGATTTTAATAGTTATAAAAAGTAAAATCAGATTGTAAACGAAACCCTGAAAAGTTCATCATAATTGGACAAGGAATAACAAAGTTATGAAATTTTGAAAGCTTTGTTTTAGGTAAAACATTTCTATGCATGCATGTCTTCATGATGCAATGATCTACATGTAGCTGATGGTGTCATATCCCCACTTATATTCTTTTATTTTATCATATGCAATACATTTATTCAAATTTTTAACCTGCAAGAATAAAAAAAAATGGATTGGGACATGAAATCAGCCTACTTTTTAATAATAGATTTCACTGTGCAGTAGATATTTTTCAAACATACTTTTTTAAGTCGTCATGAGCTTTTAAAAAAAATGTACAAATAATTTGAATTTCTGTCAAACCTTCATTGATCAGTATTTTATTAAAACCAACAAAATAGTGTCATGATCTTCTTTAAAGACTGTTGTCATATTATAAGTAACAACATGTACTTTCCCATCAACATCCCGTAGATGTGGGACTACATACAATTGACACGTATCCTGAAATTTGAAAATGTTTTTTATCCAGAGGAAGTGTGCATACATGCATGTCATGTTTCATTATGATTAATGAAGTTCGAAGACAGCTATTTGCCTCCAATCGCTTCAACACACATTACACTATGAAAGATTTTACTGAATCTGATCACTGTAGGGATATATACATGTAAATATCCCCCTGTTCAGACCTCAGATATTTTCATTGTACAGCTGTTTAAAAAGAAGTTTCCATTTTTCGCTGGAGTTGAAGTGGATGGGGCTTATTCTGATACAGCTGATTAGCCAAATCTTGTGACCTCTTGATAGGTCTGTTATGCTTTTCACACTGCACTTTTTGTCCTTAACCCCAGGAAATTGGTGGGGCTAAGGGAGGGTCTAAGCCCCACCAATTTCCCGGGGTTAAGCTCATCCCCGTTTGTTTTCACACTTCGTTTTAGCAAAGTGGGCTAGCACGGTAAATAGTACGGTACTATCTGGCCCTGCAAAAGAGCAGGGTTAGCCGGCTTATTGTGGTGCTAGCACCACAATTGCGGTGCTAAGAGATGCAGTGTGAAAACGAAACAGGGCTAAAGAAAGTGGGGCTAAGCATTAGCCAATCACGGAATTTGAATTGCACGTTAATCACGCTCTATTTGGTAAAATCATCAATATTCATGAGCTGAGGGATAGTCCCTGGTTAAGGCATTAACCCTGGCTGAGCAGATAGTATGGGGTTAGGAAAGACAGTGCGAATTGAAAAAATGATAGTATTGGGTTAAGGATATTCCGGGGTTAAGGATAGTATGGGTTAAGGAAATGCAGTGTGAAAAGCATATCAGTCACTTACAATTTACATGTAGGTGTGTTGAATGTCGATTTTAAAATTTAAATACGTGTAGCAACATGAATCATGATTGAAAATGCAATTACAAAACATAGATATAATGAGAAACAAAGGTTGTGTTCAATACCTCCCATTCTCTGATTTCACAACCTCCAGCATCACAAATGCCATACTAAACACGAGTTCATTTTGAACTGTTTTTCTTGCAGTGGAATCCTGCACAAGCACGTGTCAGAATTGACCTTTCTTGTGATGGGTCAAACTGGGCAGTAAGCTGCAAGAGCGGAAAATTTAAAAACGATCAACATACAGTACATGTATAATCAGCTTAAAATTTTTGGCAGTGAATTGTGTGCCCCTGATCATGTCTGTGTTCAGTGTTTTGTAATGCGTTTTTCAATCATGATTCATGTTGCTGTTAAATTATGAAAATTAACATTGAACACACCCTTATAGTGTGCATACGTGTATGTACCTATAGGTTTTTTTTAATAAAATGTAGTGTGAACTGGGTGTATATCATTGGCTAAATGTCAGCAAGTGAATTGGGTCAAAATGAAGTGCCTAGTGTTATTTCAGGGCCTAAAATCTTCCTCCTAGTTTGATGCCTAAAGCTTTGTATGTTTGCCATGAAGAGGATGTCATGTAGTGCCAGTGCACTATGCTTAGATTCAATAAAATTATTTATTCATGCAGTGAATATTTAGAGTTTGCATTTCTAGTGAGAAAGATGCTATTAAATGCCATCATAGCATTATGCATCAATATATTTCAGGGAGCTGTTTTAGTAGGTCAGAGTCATTTGAAAAACTGAAACTGCTTTTTGTATATACCTGTAGGCGGTATATTTATCCAACAGGGGTAATCTTTTTCAAAAGTTACTGAAAACTTACATAGAAATTACCAAGAAAATGAATAATTCCTTCTTTCTTGACTCTGAAAGATTAATTACGTCAGTCTGTACATGTACAGTATAGGACTGAAATTGACTGGAATTCATATACACCTACAGGGCATGACAAACCCGCTTGCCCGGAGCAAGTGAAAATGACGGGCGGGCGGGCAAGTGGAAACTGATGTAAAATCAGTGCCAAATACAGATATTTTATCGCCAAGTACCTCGTTCGAAGAACCGTGCCATCTCATCTTACGTTCTATGTGCGCATGCGCTACTATCTTGCGCAATTTGCCAATTCAATCCCCCTCGAAAAAAAAGGCAAAAGTGGCTAAAATTTCACATTTTTAATCTTTGAATACATGAAATGGCCATCTATATTCCATATTACCTTGAGATTGTTTTGATCTAGTTGGAAACAACCAAATAAATGAAGAATATTCAGCTCTTTCTTGACTCTGATTTTGATGATGTTACACTCGTTAAAGTAGACAACCGAAGAATCAAAAGTATTTTATGATGACTTTTTTTGGTCATCATTGTAAAGGGGAAGTATTACTAATCAGATATATAAATTCACCTTTTAAAATAGTGATTAGAGTTTGCAGAAATCAGCTCTAAAAAATGACTTATTTTCATGGCATATTTCTGCCTTCGTCCGTCCTCTGGCGAGCTCCAGCTGAGTGACGTCACACCACGAGCAGTGAGCAGCTGAGCTGACAGCAGCCCATTGAAGACGATCTTTCCAATCAGCGTTTTTTGCTCTTAGAATAGTTTATTCCTCTCAAGATTGGTCTTATTACATAGATAAAAGTTTGAATTTTCTGAACAGTAAAATGAAATGCACATTTAACATATTTTGGTAACCGATATTTAGCTTAGAAAAAATTATTTGTTTTCAAGAAATATACGTGAATAAACAAAGCATATTTTCACTTAGAAATCATGCTTGCACCACATTGATATTATCAATATAAAGCATAGACATTCGTCTTCACAACTGAATAAAAATTATGAAATTTAATTACGTAGCAAGTTCAGGAACCACAAAAAACACGGCAATATATGATCGCGAAATGATTGGAATTGCAGTTGGATTGCCGTAGCATTGCGAGGCAACAGCAGCGAACGCACTTTGTTCATATATCGTTATGAACACGTGCAATATCGGGACACGGTCTGTGGACAAATCTGTACGAACGTAGGTTTTTTTTATGAGTGCAGGGATCCTGGTTCGAAACTCATTGATTTTTTTTTTGGTTCTGGATTTTTTTTTAAAATTATATTCCTTCCCCATTCCTATCAGCTCTTTTTTCTCTTTTTATTTTCATGTGAGATTCTATTCAGTCCTGTATTTATTAAATCTTACTTCTTAATTGCTGCTTTTGATTTTCAAGTTCTTGATTAGATTCTCTACTTATATTATTTGGGCAGCGACTCACTCACTCACTGACTGGAGTGGAGCAACACAATGACGACTGCAGTGGACAAAATTGGTCTTTACAGTCCACAATTCAATAAAAACGGGCAAGGGAACACAGTTCTGATTCACGTTTGGTCTGAAGTTGTCAAAAACAGAAATTGAATATCACATTACATGAAGAAAACGGTAAATTCGGAAGATATTGAACAGGTCAGTAAGGTGATTCAGTGCATGATGCACAGAGAGATGATGAGCACGTCGATTGTGTGACGTCATTATTCTCGACCGTTTTCGGCTGCGTGATTGTCGGTCTGGGGGGCTGAGAAGGGTGTCTAATAATTTCATTTCTTGCATTTCCACAACATCTATAAGACTTTTTAGTGACATATTTGTGTATAAAAAGACAATACCTTTCCATCCATATATAATTTGTCTATAATCATCACTTTCGTGAATTTTTCTTCGTGTGTCTACTTTAAATGTTTTTTCTTATTGTTGTCCTACATGTACATGTAGACTTTCATGGTGTTGACCAGTGTTAATGTTGCAACACCATGAAAGGGTACATGTGGGACCACAATATAAAAATATATTGACCGAGTGTAACATCATAATACGATGATGAAAAGACAAGAGAGAGGTGAATTTTTTTAATTTTCTTGATAGTTTCTAACTAAATCAAAATAATTTCAAGGAAATTTGGAAAATAAATGGCATGGATTAAAAGATGCAATATGTGAAATTTTAGGCACTTACTTTTGGTGAAGGCCGTTTTTTTTTACATCATACAACGATCTTTTCCAGAGTCAAGAAAGAGCAGAATATTCTTCATTTTCTTAATAGTTTCCAACTACATGTAAATCAAACCAATTCCAAGGAAATAAGGCTCCAATAGGGGAAGGCGGGGTAAGTTGTGACACTTTTTGCATTTTGCATGTTAGAATTGATATGACTGGTACTATTGTAGAAATAAGTACCTTGCCTTTAAATTTGATTCTTGGGAAATGTTTTCCACCTACATATAACTTTCTACCCCCACACTGAAAGTCATTGTGACCTTTGAAAAAACCGATGTCAAATGGCTCAACTTGCCCCATATATGGGGTAAGTTGTGCCACTGTCTGGGGTAAGTTGAGCCACAAAAACTACGTACAAAATGTATGGGAGGAGAACCAGCATGTAAATTTTTTGTTTAAAGTCTTTTCACTTGCTAATTCTCTATAAATACTAACATCCTTTAAAAGGAAGAGTAGTCATGTAAATTTGCTCCTTTCAGCCTGCATTTCAATCGATTTTTATGGTTTGTTTGTTTTTTAAGATACATTACCATAAGAATTACCATGGCTCAACTTCCCCCATGCTGTTTGGCTCAACTTACCCCAGTCCTAACTTTGTGCGATAATTTTGTATCCACACATTTATTATGCATCCATCATATAAAAGACTGTAATAAGAATGAAGATCCATACCTGGACTAACAATGTTGTTATCATGTCTTTTCTATATTCAAAGACGTGTGTGTGTACTAAGCACTTATCTATTTCACACACTTTTTTACTTTTTTGGCTGAAATTCATACTTTTCCCTCTAAAAAACTACTTTTTGTTTCAAAGTGGAAAACAATGTGGTGGGGTTAGGGGTTATGCTATGGGTCATCAATACATGACACCACCACAATGTCTGACTCATTCATTATTGGCCTGGGGCTGGTGGCTCAACTTGCCCCTATGCTCAACTTACCCCGCCTTCCCCTACAGATGACCATTCATGGATTTAAAGATGCAAAATATGAAATTTTAGCATTTTTTGGGAAGGTTTTTTTTTTACCTTTAACGCCCATTTAGATATACTATAGCAAAAGTTTTTTTTTCTTCAAAATAAATGTAATTTATTTTGAAGGCCTAATGTACATTACTTTGCTGAAAATAAACTTATGTGTGTTCTTTACTGTGATTCTCAATTGTTTTTATTTTATATGACCTTCATAAATGATAGTACCGTCATAAAAAAAATTATGAAAGAAAATAATGTAAAAAATTGGGCAAGCAGTTTTTTCTAACGGGCAAGCAAATATTTTTGCCCTGTCGGGCAAGTGATGAAAAAAAAATTTGTAGAGGCCTGCACCTATATTTTGGGTAGGCCCGTTCATTGACAAGTAGATACCATGTGTGACCGTGGGGTTTCGAAAAGCACCCTAAACATGTATTTTTTCATGTTCTGAAAATGCACCCCTTAACAAATATTGGCGTGTGAAACCCTTCCCTTAACAAATATTGGAAACAAAATGGTGCCTTGACAAGTACTAGTTTTCCTTGAATAGACCCCCTAAACTAGTACAACAATATCTTCATTGTTTTTTCACCAGATGTGGCTTTACCTTTACTTTCATTGGGTTTAGTACCACCCCACACACCTCGTATCCTCAACACATAGTGTTGGAGCAAAAAGGATATCCTTTATAAAGTATATTTTAGTCTTTTTATACCCTTGCAAATTGGACCGTAAACATGTAGTTTTCTAAGCAAAATATATATTTTTCCCCATTTTTTTAGTGTTTTTGACACCCTTTTTATATTACATACATAACGTGCCCTACATGTATCTTGAAAAAGACATCCTTTTTATGTGTTTTTTGGGTCACGCATGGTATCCACTCATCGATGAAAGTCGCCCGACCCCCACCCACCCCCCCCCCTATATTTTGGTCAAGCCAACAAATCTTTGCCTTTTATACTATAGGTTTAAAAATTTATTTCTCGCCAACAGATAGCCAAAAATGAGTCACATGCATCATTGATAATGACTTGGGGCCTATTTATGCTTTTTAGTCTCCTTTCCTTGACTTTAAAATAGATAGAATCATACATTGTAGGGCAACACAATTAATTTTTGCTGCACTCACACAATGCTCTATCACTCTATTCAAGTACAGGTGCATTACAATATATATTGTCTAGTAAATTATGTACTATATAGAAAATTGTTCTGTAATGATAGTAATATATTAGAACGATCATATTGGTCCTTACTGGATGGATAATGATTGTCGTACTGTAAGCTCATGTATAATCAAAAGAAAGTAAAGTAATTTGGAGTAAAACCTCTGAATAATGAGAATTAACCTGAATATTACTCTGGAATACAAAATTTTGTAAGGGCATCTCTTTACGATTGTGAGAATGCAAGCCTATGGCCTTTTTTTATCCCATTAAATGTTCAAGAATCGCGTACATGTATGTACATGTACCAAGTGACTTGTAGTACCGGTACGCACACACTGTACTTGAATACAGGCTTGCCTATGGCACAGATGCTTGAAAAGGCGCCAGTTTGGTAGTCAGCAGATGACCTTCCAGTATAAATGTTGGCTCTGACAGGGCAATAGATGTTTGCTGACTTGGTCTGTATTTGGATAAAGTACAATCCCCATGCAGACACACCCTTGTTGTGACCAGTATAATGAAGCAGAGTCGTATTGTAATCATTGTGATGTTTTAATGATAACAGCAGCAGTGATGAAATAATTATCTCCTAATTAGTTTGTTTGACCAAAGTCCAAGTTTAATTACCAGTGTTTACAGTCTGTTATGCTTTATTAGGCCATGCATAAATACCAAACACTGACTGCATATTTCAATGGGATTGTGCTTCATATTCCTACACATGTAAACGCATGTTTCAAACTTGAATCCGAAATTTCCAAGACAAGCATCTGGTTGAATATATTTTCAGTTTAAATTGGATCAATGATAGCTTTGTTCTCCTAATTGATAAATGATCAATCTGTTCCACAAGTTATTTTTTTTAATTTATTTTTTTCTTGGCAAGTATTTCCTGAATTGAACAAGTACAGCGATATTTTAATCGTTATGTCATGGACGTCGGTTTTACCTTTACCTACATCATTGGGTTTAGTACGGCCCACTTCACACACGTTGCGCAAATTGTACTCTAAATACGTAGTGTTGACTGTTGGGGCAAAATGTACATCCTTTATAAAACATTTAGTTTGTTTATACCCTTGCAAATTTTTCATTATTTTTGTGTTTTTGACACCCTTATTATGGTATCCACTCGTCAATGTAAGTGCCCCCCTAAAAATGAGAGGAAATGGGGGAGTTGGGGGGATCATACATAAATTGTAAATGTACATGTAGGCTACATTAATTACATGCCACACACATGTACATGTGACATGTGCTTCACAATGCCTTTCTGGCTAGCTGGCCTGACGAACAAGTGGTTTCTAGTTAACTTTCTGCAGTAGTGCTTTCTTTACCACGGAACCAAACAACTAAACAATACAGAATAGCATGACCAACCTCATAGGCTGATCAGCAAGCAGAACAATAGGGTTAGCACATGTACAATACATTTCATTGACTTTTAGGAGGAAACTGACAATTCTGTTGTGGATTAAATTTGTGCTCCAAAAGCTGAAAAGCCTTCATTTGTTTCTGTCCGCCCCACATTATAATGGCTTATGTGTTGAGCTACTGACCTGTCATATTGTAGGCACATGGTGTTGATTCATTCCTTGGTATTACTCATCGCATGACACTACCTGTTATTGAACTAGCGCATGCATAGTATACCAATATGATATGAAACCATGTTGCCTTATTCGGAACCTCCCATGTATGCATGCTGCTATTTTCCTCAACCTGTTGTGCAAACGTATCATGTGGATAATAGGTATCCAGATTTGACTCATCCTGCCCAAACTTCCTTGCCTAACACACAACTTAAGAGTTGCCTTTTATGGATCTTTCACACAAGAATGAATATATTAAGGAAATGCATTTCTTTTAATACAGAGTACCAGTTCAAATACAGACCTCTTTTTACAGATGTAAGAATTTAATCCTTGCATAAATTTATCCTTGCATAATTTTTTAACACTTTGGCCATGTTGCTTAAAAGTTATTGTAACCTTTAGTGGTAACTACCATGGCCTAGCCAGTTAAAGGGGAAGTTCACCCTGACAAAAAGTTTTATATAAAAATAGCAGAAAAATAATTATAAAAGATATTGCTGAAGGTTTGAGAATAATCCATCAAAGAAAAAGAAAGTTATTAGAATTTCAATTCTTTGGTTTGTGACATCATATGCATATCGTATGGTAAAAGATCAATGAAATGTCATTTTTCTCAGAAAATTAGAAATGTTTTTTGCTGTACCTACATGTACATTACATGTATATCATTAGACAATTTCACACCCGTTTTAAAAAAAAAATAAATAAGTCATCGCAAACCCATTAATAAATTTAAATTTGTGCATTTTATATTACATAACAGATGGGACAGCAACTCGTTTATGATGTCGCAAATCCAAACTTTTAATTCTGATAACTTTAAAGGTCAAGTCCACCCCTGGAACATGCTGACTTGAATAAATAGAGAAAAATAAAACTAGCATAGTGCTGAAAATTTCATCAAAATCGGATGTAAAATAAGAAAGTTATGACATTTTAAAGTTTCGCTTATTTTTCACAAAACAGTGATATGCACAACTAGGTGTGTCGGTCGATGATGTCCATCACTCACTATTTTATTTAGTTTTTTATTGTTTGAATTATACAATATTTCATTTTTTATAGATTTGACAATAAGGACCAACTTGACAGAACCATATAAACAATGCTAATTCCACATGTTCAGGCAGGAATTAATCATTGTATCACTTGACAGTGAGGAGAAAATTAGAATATTTCCTCTTTCATGTATATAAATACAAAAGAAATAGTGAGTGGATGACGTCACAGTCTCCTCATTTGCATACCAGTCAGGATGTGCATATTACTGTTATGTGAAATTATTTAAAGCGAAACTTTAAAATGTCATAACTTTCTTATTTTAAATCCGATTTTGATGAAATTTTCATGGTTATGCTTGTTGGATTTTTCTCTTTTTAATCAAATCATCTTTATTTGGGGTGGACTTGTCTTTTAATATTTAATGGGTTTCCCTCAAACCTTCACCAACATTCATAAATTTTTTCTGCTGTTTTCTTCAGGGTGAACTTCCCCTTCAAAGGGGTACTCCAGGCAAAAACTAATGAGTTGAACAGATAAAGTTAAATTATACAAACAACATAACACTGAATATTTTGTCAAAATCAGACAGGGAATAACAAAGTTATGACATAAAGTTTTGCATTATTTTGGTGAAATGGTTGGTTTCTTACTTCCTTTCATAGATTTTTTAAGTGACTTATACCCTTTTCATAAACCCATCCTCCAATAGCGGCCTATTATGCGGATAATTCAATAAAAATTGCGTTCATAAACTCCGAAAATAAGCCGCATTATTTTTACGAGCGCCCGTCCTGAAAAAGGCGGATAATCGCCATGACAACTGGACACGCCCCCTCCGATGCGGTTGTGTTGGAAAAGGGTGACCTTGTGACCGCACCATGGCAATTATCCGCATTATTTGGAAATGCGTTCATAAACTCAAAATCTTGTCCCGATGCTGCTATTATGCGGATAATAGCAGCATCAGAGTAATGCGGATAACTCTTGTCCTCCTCCAATTTTACGACCAAATTATGCTGCTATTAGCCGCCTAATTCATTTTAATGGGGTTTATGAAAGGGGTATTATACCCTTTTCATAAACCCATCCCCCAATTAGCGGCCTAAGAGTAATGCGGATAATTCAATAAAAATTGTGTTCACAAACTCCGAAAATAATCCGCACTATTTTTACGAGCGCCCGTCCTGAAAAAGGCGGATAATCGTCATGACAACTGGACACGCCCCCTCTGATGCGGTGGTATTGGAAAAGGGAGACCTTGTGACCGCACCATGGCAATTATCCGCATTATTTGGAAATGCGTTCATAAAGTAAAAATCTGGTATTATGCGGATAATAGCAGCATCAAAATAATGCGGATAAATATGGTCCTCCGATTTAACGACCAAATTATGCTGCTATTACCCGCATAATTGGGTTTATGAAAGGGGTATTAGAAAATAAAAAGTTTTCAGAAAGTGTGCCAAAATTGATTTTAAGAAAATCTCCCTCCTGGCCCTAAAATTTCAGGAAAATAATGGTATGTCAAGAAGTATCATAAAGGTATGATTATAAAATCAGCTGGTATTGAAATACATCCAACTGGGGCCTGTATCAGTTCTCTCTTGCTTGTTATTTGTCTGTCTCTCACACATTTCTTGTGAATTCTAATCAAGTGCGGTCAAGAAAGACCCGATGTACATGTACCATCCTGTAAAACCAAACCTACTGGAATTCCTACTGTGAATGCATGCTCATGGGCAAGGAACCACAGACTCTCTGACGCCATCCAAAACCAAGTACCCCTAGCTCTTCAAAGTGTGATAATCATCTCCCTTGAGATGCAATGACCGTTGTAGAGTGTATATCCAGTCCCCAAGCAATCGTGAAGAAGGGGGGATAGTTTCACTATAAATGGGTTTGGTTGGCACACCTGGGGGCCGTTTCATAAAGCTGTTCGTAAGTGAACAGCGACTTTAATGAACCCTTCTTACGCCTTACGCGCTAAACCATCATCACTGGTGTACATGTATATCATATACCAAAAGAAAGGATCATTAGTCATTCTTAAAGTCGCTCTTATCTTACGAACAGCTTTATGAAACACCCACCAGTGCTGAAAGAAAGTCACGAGTGAATGCTAATGTAATGGCAGGGTATGGGTTCAAGCATGGAGGTAGAAAGAATATGCATGTATAGTAGTATTAAGTATAGTTTATTCAAACCAAATTAAACAGAAAATACATTGTACAAGGCATAACGTCCAAGAATTTAGAATGATAAAAACGATAGGGATACTGGAAGATTATTTTGAATCGTATTGAGGCAATTCTGAATCAGGTTATTAGATTTGATTGATTACAGTAAAATGAAATTTCGATCATACCTCGACTAGAATCTGTTTGTATAAATGTATTATAGTTTAAAAATACGTCACGAGTGATGACATGATATGCACGCAATGTATTAAAGGGGAGTTAATGCTGATATATACATGTAGTTGGTTTTATAATGGCAGAAAAGCAATGGACACCATAGTAGTGAGAATCCACTGAAGAATAACAATTATTACTGATAATCTTTTTGAAGTTTTAATTTATGATGTCAGATGTGAGTGTAGCTGGCCTGTTTTATTACAATGTAATATTGGTTCATGACTCGTTGAAGTGTGCACATGTCTGGTAATATTATGAATGCACAAGTATGATAAGTTTTTTTGTTTTTTTTTAGAAAATGACATTTATAAAGTTTTTATCCCGACCCAGTGAAACTGCTAACAAATGGTTTTACAAAACTGTTATTGTTGGAAAGATAATTCATCAAACCTTCATCAATACATGTACATTTCCCTATTTCTGACTGTTCTTGTGTTACCTATGGTGTACTTCCCCTTTGAATTTTATTTAGACAAATAGTCTCTTTTATTTCTCTATGTCTAGACCTGTATTAATGGGGGAAATTTTTATTATACGGTAATGGTTATTGCAGCATTACTAAGGAACAATTTTTTTTTATATTCGATGGAATTCTAAAAAGACCTGCTATCATCATTATGTACAGGACTAGTATATCATTCCCACATTTTATAACATTTGTGCACATTGTCATTTTAAATGGACAGAAGTCAATGAACCCATTTACTGGTAGACTTTTCATCAGGATTTTGCTTCTCGCCTCACATTTCCTCATCTTAAGGTCCAATGCACAGTTATTGTATCACAGTATTATAGGGATTTTAATACAGCGAACGCTCTTGCACGATGGCTTTTCAGTTAACAAAGGTTTAGAAGTTGGGCAGCATGCTGGCAGCTCACATCGAAGCCGGCATCGGAGAGAGTGTAATTGCTTCAATTCCAGTGAAAGTAATTCAATCTTGGAAAGGGGCACCCCCCCCATCCGCTCTTGAATGCAACCCAATAATAGCATTTTTTTTTCATAATTACATGTACACTTACATTTGTTTGTTATCTCTTTTTCATGGAATCTTAACCCCCTCAAAAAAATCAGTATTATTTAATGAAATAAGACAATGACGATAACAACATACAAAGAAAACAAAATCAAAGACGTGTAGTTTAATAATTGCAAAGATTACTACGAAAATACAAAAGATGATCAAGGGAATTCACCTATTATATTATTTTGTTGATATAATGATACTCCTCTGTAATGACAATGCTATTTTGTGAACACCAGCTACCAAGTTAAATAATAAAATCTAATATTCATAACACTGAAAATTTTGTCAAAATCAAATGTAAAATGATGACATTCATACAGGCCAGCATTCATGTCAATGAGAGCACAGTATTTTAACCAGTCCTTCTGACGGACATAAATTTTTCGTCGAAATTCGTAATCTTGTCGTTTTCTAAGTTCATATTCTACGATTACAAACATTCTCAGTGCTGTGGTGATGGTTATCACTAAGAACATTTTGTAACACGTGTGCAAATGACTGTTCCACCTTTCAGCACACACTTTGTGTGTAATGTCATATGACCGTACAGTAGTAGGCCTACATGTATTTGCTGATCGTAGCATTAGATGTGACTCCCTGGCAACCAGGCATATTTTCCTCATTTACCTGATGGGCTGTCTTTTGACCTATGAAAAGTGCAAAAAAAATTTATGGATATGATAATTACATGTACATGTAATATGTCTACATACAGCACAACAAGAGATGGACCCAGCTGACTATTATACATTATTAAAGCCTATAGGTCTTTACAAGTAGCTTTGGTAAAGGCATGGTCACACCGCCCGAGCGTTGTTGGAGCGGTCGTGGAGCGGAGAGAAAAAAATCATCACCGCTCGCTACCGTTCACCATTTTCGATTTCGATTATTTTTTCTTTTTTTTCAATTTTTTCCCCAATTTTGTGAGTGAAATTCGGCCCTCTTTCCCTACCGCTCCAACAACCCTTGGGCGGTGTGACCATGCCTTTAATCTCCTCAAATGCATAGATCTATTTATACAGTTCAGCTTTAATTATTTTCAGAATTTGCAGTTTGTACATATGCAAACTATTTACCACCAGGTTCGTACTGGGAGGTGAATAGTTTTGTGCTCTGAAATGCACAAATTTACTCTTTGCCAAGTATTAAGCTGGTGGGCGTTCATAATTAAACGTCCCACAAACTTGTTTTGATGAAAATATGAATGGAAAGGACAAGAGAGTGGGGTGATATCCCATTTAGTGTTACACACCCTTCTGACTAACCATGACTTGCTGGTAAATTGAAGAGATACCCATTGGTGCGTATCTAAAATGATATTTTGTTAGCCTGTTTTCTGAAGTTCATGCTGAGGTAGTATCATACTAGATCATGGGTAATCGCCCTTGAATATTCATTCAGTAGTCCCATCCAATGGGAAATCTGTTTCAGTATTTTTTTACTTGTTTACAATCAGTTGATTCTTTACAGTGGTGTACACGTGGAGTATATTTTGGTTCAGTAATCATCTTGTATGGCACTCACAAAGCCCGGAGGGGCCACTTACATTGACGAGTGGATACCATGCGCGACCAAAAAAACACGTAAAAAGGATGTCTTTTTCACGATAGGGCACGTTACGTACGTAACGTGATAAGGGTGTCAAAAACACAAAAATAATGAAAAAAGGGTATCTATTTCGCTAGGAAAATTACGTGTTTAGGGTCGAATTTGCGGGGATGATAAAACAAAATTCAAATGTTTTATAAAGGATGTCCTTTTTGCCCCAACACTTCGTGTTTAGAGTCCGATTTGCGCGAGGTGTAGAAGATGGGGTCGTACTAAACCAAATAAGGTAAAGCCGACGACCGAAGGACCCGTAACAATAAAACATTCCTGTACTTGTTTAGGGGTTCATTTCAGGGAATATTTGCCAAGAGTATATCGTTTTGTTTCCATTACTTGTTAAGGGTAGGGTTTCACACGCCAATACTTGTTAAGGGGTGCATTTTCAGAATATGGAAATTACGTGTTTAGGGTGCTTTTCGAGACCCCATGGTCGCGCATGGTATCCACTTGTGAATGGAAGTGGCCCCCCGGGTCACAAAGCCAACCAAATAAATTTCATTCAATTTTCTCTTTCTGCTGTATTTGCATTTTAAGTCATATACAGTGGTGATCATTTATTGAGTTCATTTTGCGCTGAATGGACACAAACCTCAATTTACTTTTAAAAGACCTTTCATTGATAGTACATGTACGTACTAATGTACTTCAGGTTTACATGTATTATTATCATAATATGAAAATATGAATGCAATGCTCATAATAAAAGTAGGTAGCAATCATTGCCCTTTGAAAGGTAACCCTTGTCGAAATGATCATCTACATGTTATACTTCTAAAATGAACAAATTTATTTTTTCTACATCTGTAGTGTATTGTTGGGTTATGGATGTATGAGCAAACTAGCCATCCAAATCAGAGTTGAAATGGAACTAAATTTAATACAGCTGTATGCAGTACATCAATGTGTGTGTGATATGTAGGAATAAGAAATGTTTGAGGAAATGGATAACAAAAATATTGCATTTTGCTTGATGTTTTGCCAACTATTCGAAAGAGTAAAGTACACATTTCCATTTCATAACAAAGATAAAGATCTACGTCCATTACGCGTATGTAATATTATTCAGAAACATGATATTTATGAAAATAGTGGAATACCAAATATTATTTTGTTATAATAAGGTGACAGAACATATAGTTCATATTATCAAAATAATATTTGTTGTATGTTTAAAAGGGGTAACACAAAGTGCAGTTCTTTGAAAACTTTGTCATCATTGTTGGATGCAAATAATTTCTTGGATCTGTTCATTTGGTCGAAGTATGATGCATAGAAACCAGAATGTCTTTAATGCGCACTGGTGCTCCATCATTGTATTTATTTTGTTGTCGTTGTTATTGAAAAAAAAATTATTCTGCAAAATCTAAAATTCAATTTCCTCATTCAGTCATTCTGTGAAGTGTGCAAGTTGAAAACTTTCAAAAGCTGATAATGGAGTGTATTCCTGAGAAAATACATGTATATTTATTTTGCATCAACTAAAGAAAGCATCCATAATTGAAATATTTGAAGTCAAATACAGAAAACTTTGCCAGCATGTATGCTTGCATATTATCATTCACAATTGTATGAGTTATGTAACTTTTTTTTCTCTCTCTGTCTCCCTTTTATCTCATTCCTATTCTTTCATCCCCTTCCTATTTTTCTCTCATTTCATTTTTGTCTTGTTCTAGGAACCGATGAGATCCAGAGCACCACAGCTTCACTTGGAATACAGATTTTACAAAATGTTGGGCCAATCAGGTAAGCACAAAATTCACTTCACAATTTTTTTCTCCACATCCAAACTTAAAATCTGAATGCATACATTTGGTAGTTGCTCGAAACTGATTATGTACTTTTTTGTATAGGTACAGTGATGCAGCATGTAGCTGAGATGCAAACGTATGTTGCTATGGCAGTGCTGTTAGATGAAGGAGAATATGAGATATGAAATGGATAAGTTACACATTGCAAAGTCGCAGTCAAAATAACTCCTTTTTGAGTGAGATGATATTTGATATCTGTATTTATGAAAAAATATTTACATGTATAATGCAGTCATATCTTTATATGAAAGTTTTCATAGCCATATGCAGAAAACTGCTTAATTATGTATTTCATTTTGAATGTTATCAAACATTTATTGCATTTATGTTTAGCCAGAAATTCTAATAAATTCTAATATTTCCACCTTTTGTGAAAAAATGCAAGATATTTTCAAAAATTGGATTTTGAGAAATAAAAAAGAACCATCAGGTGAGGTGTGGTTTTGTTGAATATGAAGTGTGTCTTGCAATATTTCAAGGTATCGGGTGTCAGATTTTTTCCAGTATGATGCAGTGTATTATTAGTTATTATTAGTGGTTATTAAAGGGCCAAGAACTTGTTATTACAACTTCATTAGTCTTGATTAATTCAGCCCTTGATTCATTCATGCAAATGCTTGGCAATCAAAATAAATGAATTTTGATTTATTATAGAAATAATTGTTGTATGAATGGCATGTAATAAGTGTTGCATGAACAGGATATTTCAATGCAATTATGTAATTGATTTTGTATGTGTTGAAATATTTAAAAACAGAGAGAATTGCCGAGTTGTTCTTGACGGTTTCTGTGGTTTGAAAGGGATGTAAATTCGACGGAAGGGTATTGATAATATGGAGTAGTTTGACGTGTTGTTAAAGTAGACATGTAATGCCGTGAATGTGTTGGGCAGAAAAGGGAAATTAAACTCTTTGAGGATGAGATATGATGTACATGTATGAAGTAAATGAAAAAAAAGGTAACTGAATTCTTCTTAATCACTCACTGAAAATCCTGGACAAGAACACCACCAACAAAAAGATAATAATACTTATTTAATAATTGATAAATCATTCGATCAGTAAAAAAAAAAAAAAAAAAAAAATGAATAATCTATTTCTTGTGATCATGTAAACTTTTCCCTAATCAACTTGACAACATTTGACTGTCTGATATTATATCAATATTAGACCATTAAAAGGAATGTGTATAAACATTGCAACGTATGTGTGATCTCTCTCCATCTGATGTTTCATTATATTGTTCTCCCCATAGACATTTCTGTCATTTGTTTTGCATAAACTATCAAATCATCCAGTATGAATCCATCCATGCACTTGATATAATAGCATTTGTAGAAATGAGATTCATGAAAACTTAAGAGAAATGAAGAACAATACAGTTATGCCCAAGCACAGTTTTATGTTTCTAAGTATGCCATTAGTGCTGAAGTACATGTTGAAGGTCACCGAGAGAACATCTTTTAATTGCAGTTTACAACATTGATCTTGGTCTGTCTTGGTCCATTGTCGGCATGATTGCGTAGAACAATTTAATCACCTCGATCCATCATTTTGATCACTTCTTATGACGTCTTCTGTGCTCTTAATATCTCGAGACAGTTTGGTACTTAATCCAGTCAAGTATCATTACGTCAGTGGTGATATATGTATCCAGCTATCCATTTTTAGGGCAGTAAACAAGAGTTGAGCGATTTCTCATTCCCTCCCGGAATTTTCTGTTTGTTTTTCATCTATATATCTTGTTTTCTATTTGCACATTGATTATTGATCAATTGAGTGCATGGAATATTATTGTTAAATTTGATTTTATGACTGCCTTTTTTTCTCCCTTTTTCTTTTTTTTTCACTTTTAAAAAGATCATTTGGGCCAATTGCCCCCACCCTCCTGTGGCAACACCCCTGATGTACGTATACAAACGCCCAGATCTCAATTATGATGAATTTTTATTTTATTCAAACAAAAGGAAACTAAAGAAATCAATGCATTTCCATTCAATTTCCACATAATCGAGGATAATGATATCATTAAAAGTAATTGATCTGAGGTGGTTGCCATCCAACAGTATTTCCGACATTGACCATAATTGTCATCACTTTCTTCTCCGATGTATATAGAAGTTTTTTGTTAGGGATACCATGAAGATGCTAATGAAGAGAATAACATATTCCCTCTCGGGAGCCCCAGCATCGTCAATGTCTTCCGGATGTTTTCTAGCCTCAATCTAAATCATGAAATGATTTTCTTTCTTTTTATCTGTCTTCTGCTCCCCAGCATACATTCCACGCAGTGCTTGACATTGCTGAAATAATATTAGCGTTTTAAAATTGCACATCATGGAATTTATCAGGCTCTGTGGGAGCTAACCGCCCTTTCACACAGTGCCAAAATTGTAATTTGAATGATGATTCCAGTGAAAAATAATTCTGGTGATGAATTTTTAGGGAAAAATGTATTCGAATTTGAAAGAGATTGATTTTAATGTCAATTATTTACATTTCCTTGTACGTACAGTTTTCAGATGTATATAATTTGATATTTCAATATCAGCTGCTTTCTTTTCGACATATTTCAATACTAATCCAGTGTCAATTGATTTTAACCGCTTTTGGCAATTTTCCATACTGCAAAATCGAAACCCCAAAAGAACTTGTTTTTTTCAGTTTGACTAGGTGACTTTCTCTTCTATGAAAAGGAATGTACATTGTAAATCCTCAGTGGTGAACACAATGCTACGCGATTCCTTGTACGGTACATGGCCAGGTCACGAAGATCGATATACACTGTGAGATTATGAAATTCAAATTGAGATTCTACTCCTGGAGATGGTGCATAATGAATAAGACATGGAAAGGGGGGATGACAGGTAGTCTATTATTAGGAAACAACTGAATAGGACATTGACATGTATCAGGGTATTCATGACGGAAAGTTCAATATAAAATGTGTTTTAGAGGCCCAGAGCAGAAAGGTCAAAGAGATTTAGTGAATTCAGAAGAGATACCAAGTGCATTCTCACTTATCCCATTACTGGGATGTCTCTTAGGGGGGACTGGGTTCTGATTTTGGTTAACTTAAAGGTGGACTAGAAAAGAATCAGGTGGGTTTTGGGGCATTTTGAATAAAATGTAATTGCTTCCTGAATTATTTAATCTCTTTGAACATGATTCTTTCTCCTCATAGGCTCTACTCGAAAGAGCCTCCAACCTACAAATGACTGACATTAATACATGTAGGTCTGACTGAGTCATTATTATGCTTCCCACTTTGCACATATTTCCCAGGGTTAAGCTTAGCCCACTTCGGTTCCACACTAGCTTTTAGCAAAGTGGGCTAGCACAGTTAATAGTATACAAATATTCAATGTTGATGAGTGCGATCGTTCCGAATATTACATGAGTATGCAAGTTAAAACAGTCTACATGTATTCAACGACGTGAAGCGGAGTTGAATAGACTGTTTCAACTTGCAACGAATGTAATATTCTGAACTTCGCACGAATACAACATTGAATATTTGCTTTATACAACACCGATAGCTTACAGTTTAGACTAGATCTATAGGTGTAGTCTATGACTAACGCGCGTTATGTCTTATTTTGCTTACAATGTTGTCTTTTGAGCGTCGAGTAGATTTACTCCAGTAATCCCAGGAGAGTCAAGTACTTTCAACATAGATCCATATTAAAAAGTCATAGATCCATAAATTCCAATTTGTGAGCGAATTCCATAAAATCCAGAAGGAAATCCGCAGCCGTACCCTGAGAATAATTAGCTTAGCAACGTACATACGCGCATTGTGTTTAGCTTTTACGTACATCGGTCAGAGATACGAAAACATGATTACGCGCGTATACCGCTAATTCACTTAACGTGTACGGGGCATGTCTATGGGTTCAGTGTGCCCAGGGACCTTGCAGTGCTGGCTCATTTACTTCAGCGTGCTGTAGTCGACTATAGCACGAGCGTGCAAAAGTCGACTGCAGTGTGAAAAGCAAAGTTTATTTTGAAAACAAAATTTAAATGCTACTAATAAATAGTCGGTTACAGTTTACCGGGGGGTTATAAAAAATTAAACCTTACCCCAGAAGTTTCCGAAATTCAATATTTCACGCCTTTACATCCATCAAATTCACATTATTGTTAATGCTTTCAAAGGTTGTTTGAATTGCATTTAAACATCTTGACTCAGACCTAGATGATCACAAAATTGATAAAAGCTTTTGTGCAGTGATACAGAATCACATTACTTGGGTAAATATTGTTCCTTTTCTCTGCATGAAATTTTTTATTTGAGGTACTGCTTATGATGTCATATCCACTGTATTATGTTGTTTCTTGCAATTTTCCTGGTACCCAATTACAATGTAGGGTTAATAAACTTCATGGTCGATGGTGATTGATTTTTCTCACACTATTTCCTTTATCCATTTCTCTTTCCCTGTCCTCTCCTCCTAGACTCTGGCCAATACCATAGTCTGGTCATAGTTGTCAGAGCCAAGTATTGAATAATTTTCTGGTGTGAAAAAATGCAACCAAGTGCACCAAGCAAGCTCCCAAATAAATTTGGCATATGAAAAGTCAGATCTGCCAAATATTAAAATAAATTCAACGAATGATTTAACAAAAAAAATTGTAAAAAAATTTGGGATTTTGCAGCCCACTATCCTTGTGTATTCCTCTTCTCACTACAATATTCTTACAGTATCAAGTTTTATCTTGTCTGTATATGTCATAGCATTCATTTTTTCTTTAAATTAAAAAAAAATAGAGAAAAATATAAATCTACATGTACATGTACTTACAAGGGCCTTTTTGTGCGGTATATAAAACACAATAAATTGCTCAATGAAACACAATCATATGTCTGTGGTAAATCATGTGGAAAAAGATATGATCATAAATATGAAGCGTATCCTTTACACCCCCATTTTATCTTTAAGCGTATCCTTTACTGCCCCATATTAATCGCATATCTCACCAAAATCTAGTAATCTAGTATACATGTAATCTGCTGTTTAGAAGCAGGCAACAAAAATTGTTTAGGGTCTGCTGTACATGTGGACTTTGCTGGGTGGAAAACGAATGGTAAATATATGATGGAGATAGACGGTAGAAGCCGGCAGAGGATATCCACTCCATCACTCAAGAGAAAGAAGGATGATGCCCTCCCTACCACCGGCTTATCCTCTCCTCTCTATCGGGGTCACCTTTATCCATCTCAATTCAACATTATGCATCCTCACCCCAAAGCAGCTTGGCTTCTTCCATCGCTCATCATGAACATCTCCTTAGCAACAGATATTGACTGGGTTCTAACACCCCCAAGTACACATGGACTTTGAATATATGTGGATGCATGCCGTTGTCAAGACTGGAATAAGAGATTGTCGGTTGTTATTTATAGCCTATCATGGCAGGTATGATCAACTCCTTGACATGGTTGTCATCACAACATGCCAAACTATGATGCTTAAGACAATAGAATGTGATTCATTCATTTACCGTCACTCAAATTAATACACTACATTATTTTTACGAAGTAGAAAGTAATGTCAGGCAATGGCAAATTTTATTACTTAATAGTTTTTATTCTGCAGAGAGTGAATTGTACCTTCATTTCTTTAGAGACCCACCTGCACATGGCAGCCTGGAATACTGTATTAAAGTTAAAATACCTAGATAATTCAATTGTATATCTTACCTTTTAAAATGTGTTGGGGTGTCTTTGTGGAAGATTGACTAGATGAATGTATTCCAACCAGTCTAGGAATATGAATTTTTTTCATTTATGTTACTACCAAAGAGTGATTACCAAAGACTGCCATTCACAATATACATTCTGTGGCATCCTTATAAATACTGCAGTGTAATATAAAGGGAAAACTATTTGGCAATTTTCATCATATGCACATACAGTGTTTTTATTGGTTGAAGCACATGTTTCATATTTTTCAGGGCTTTATGCTTTTATAGCAGGGTGGGTTATGCAGCTTTTTTTTTTACAAAGTTAATCATTGACCTTTATCTGTTAAAATCTATACTAGTAGTGTAAATGCAATGATAAGTGGCACAAATTAATAACTGTTTACACAAGATGTGTATTTTCTGTAAGATGTGTTTGCTATGACTACCACGCCCTTGACGGTATGCATTGTCCCGTGTCTTTCATTTCGACATGATTCCATGTCATTAAAGTATTCAACATGAAGATGAGAGAAATGATATGATCAAGCTTTTACATGTACTTGTATTTGATTGGATATTACAGAAAAAAAGTTTCATACAGTGTTGGTGATAGGGATCAGAATTACATGTACTGTACATGTATATTGTGTTTTTCTTTCCCCATGGTAATATTGATTTTTCCCATCTCAATATAAGGAAATTCTGTCCATTGTACAATTGAAATTCATGATATATTTATTAAAAATATTTAATTATTTTTATTGAAAATGTTGATCATTACAATAGTACATGTATGCTGTAAAGCAAATATTCTTTGGAAATATTGCTTCCTTAAAAATAAATTTCAATAATCTTTATTATCTGAAAATGATCTTTAATATTGCAAATTGAAATAATAAACTACATGTAGTCTCAGCTCTCCAATATTTCCCCTTCAATTATTTTCCTCATTGTGCACGTGTCGATATGCAAGTACTGTGTGTAATTCCCCGTCATCGTGATTGTCTATTTTGCCGACGTCCCCTCCTCATTGCCCATGGCTCATCTGAAACAACAGGGGCCTTTGCATTCCACTAATCACCAATCTGCATTCAAATCGCTCTGGAATGGATCAGATATATGCATAACCCTTGTAATGAACATCAAATGGGATTGGATGTTGTAGTGAAAAACAAATGGGCCCCAACCTCATAGAGAATCATCTGGGAAGAGGGAGGGAGCTTTGGGGAAAGAGGGGGAGAAACATTCATGATTTTGACAACTTAAAGTGACATACAAGATTTATTGAGAAATGGCTTGTGGTTTATAAGTGAATATCAAATCTTGAAGGTTGCTATTAAATGTCTGATTTGAAACAAGTTTTCTTGTTTTACAACTTCCCTACATTATTATTACCGTATTTAAAAAAAAAATTATTTCATTTTTTTTTGGGGGGGAGTCTTGTTTCATACAAGATCTAAATGTTTTTCAACCCTGACAGCTCATAATGTTTATAAAATGCAATAATATCCAGGGGGGCAATGTCATTACCAGGTGGACACTATTCTTGTACAAGAAAAAAATTAAAACATACTCCAAACAAAGTTATCTTGTTTCGACCTCAGAATACCCTAAACAGGTATTTCATCATATTTTCTATATCTGAAATAAGTCTCAAGTATCATACATGTATTTTTATGATAGATATTTCACGCACAAAGCTGTTGATAAGTTCACTCTTTTCCTCTGATTTTGGCAATTTTGTTACTCACTTCACTGTAACCCTGTTTTGTAAACATGGATAGGGTCCATCCTGTATTAAAGGTCCACCCCAGAAAATTGTTGATTTGAATAAAAAGAGAAAAATAATACTAGCATAATGCTGAAAATTTCATCAAAATTGGATGTAAAATAAGAAAGTTATGACATTTCAAATTTTTGCTTATTTTTCACAAAATATTGATATGCACAACTCAGTGACATGGATTTGAGACAGACGATGATGTCCCTCATTTGCTCTTTCTTTTGTTTTTTGTTGTTCGAATTATACGATATTTCGTGTTTTACAGGTTTGACAATAAGGACCAACTTTACTATACCACATACCAGTGCTAATACCACATGTTCAGGGAGGAATCAATACCCAGTTGTTGTTTCACTTGAGGAGATAATTTTCATATTTCATTTGATAAAATACAAAAGAAATAGTGAGTGGTTGACCTCATCAGTCTCCTTATTTGTATACCGACCAGGATGTGCATAAAAGTTTTGTGAAATTTAAGTAGGGCCGTCTGCACCATCCCGAGTTTTCAAATTAGCGCGCTATTTCTGATCCGGCAAATTATCCCGATCTGAAAAATCTCAAGATTGTTTGTAATGCAGATGCAATTATCGCGCTAGTTCGTAGGATTAATCTCGAGATTGCAAACCCAAGTCAACTCGGGTTTATTTGCAAAATACCGCGCTATTTACGAATTATCGCGCTAATTTGTAGGTGCAGACGCACTCGGGTTTGGACTCGGGTTAATTTATTCTTGACCTTCAGTCCATAATGCAATTCGCGTTCCATTTCCGCCTTGGTCAAAACATAAACACATCGCGATTGTACCGAACGCATGCGAAAGTCAACTTAATCGCGAATAGCGTTCATCAATTCCCCAATCAGCAACGATGGTGTCCAGCCCCCCAGTGAATGGATTTTGGGAGAGACCAGACCGATGGGGGAGGCGCTCATTATCGACGATGGTCATAGTCAATAACAATACTGACAGCAGTGTCGTCTATTCCTTCGCAAAATGTGAGCAAATAGCATTTCTTTCCTCCTCTCTCTGTCTCTCCCCCTCTGTCGTTGCCTCCTCCGCCATCATATTAAACGAAGAATACTTCACTCGCTTATAATTATAGCACGGCTGAGCTGAGAGGATTGTTGCATAACAACGGTCGAATTCGGCGAAAGTGCTAGTGAAAAGAGTACATGTACTAGATTGCATATCGCGGAAAGTTATTCAAAAGCGCGGGCCGTTGAAACTCCAAGATCGAAAGTGCGCATGCTCGGAATATCGGGCTTTTTGCCTCGCTCGAGCAAGAATCGCTCTTGCGATGGTGGAGACATGATTTCTTGAATTTCGAGATTAATCGCGAAGAGGGCTGATCGGGCTAAAATCTCGAGATTGAGCAAACTCGGGATGGTGCAGCACCGCCTAGTGAAACTTTAAAATGTCCTAACTTTTTTATTTTGATGACATTTTCAGCTTTATGCTTGTTGGATTTTTCTCTTTTTATTCAAATCAACTTTGTGTTGGGGTGGACTTTTTCTTTTAAGGAGTAATGACAGTTGCCCCTGAGAATTAAAAAGGCATTTTGTTTTGAAAGTGATTACTAATCATTCTTGATATTTTGAATGCTGGCGAAAGATGCCAACACTGATCAATGTGCTATTAAACACACTATTATTCAGAGATGTTCTTTTATAGGGACGGTCAATTTGCCAAATGGCACTGACTAGATTGCATAGGGGTATGAATTATTGATTGGTAAGCTTGATGGTGTGCATTGTGGCCCCATGGTAACACAAGAATAGATGGAGTATTTATGTGCTACAACTGCTACCATTGTTCAAAGTACAGTTGATCAATTCCTTGGCTGTATTTATTAGGCCAATATGATATATATACTGTACTGCACACCTTTATGTGAGTGGCATGTGTGTTCAGATTTACATGTAGACCCTTACATTTTGTTCAAACAAGTGGTAGCCAGTAGGTCCATGGTCCAAATGAGAGACAAAATATTATTCAAGAAATATTTGTAAAAAGCAAAAAGAATTTTGCGTACAGGCTGTACATATATAACTTTAGACTTTTATATATGGAAGGTTTAAACTTACCCTATGCTCCTCTTGGTCTCCTTATTTTCTTTTTTTTCTTTTGCAAACCTACATATATGATATATTATCACCCGTATCAGACATCTGAGCTGGTCATTTACAAAACCGTATTGCCCTACTTTTTCTGAATATCGGGAAGGGTAGGTATATTGTTTGTATTTTCCTCGGTCTCAGTGCGCGTATTTACTTTGCATGCAGAGACGAAGCAAAATATACCTTTGTATTTTCCCTGGTCTCACATCCGGGAATTTGTGGATGCGTATAAAGAGATGCGCTTCATAAGGATCCGCCCACCAACTATATACGTCATAATAAAGACAACGCTGAATCCGAGCGCTTGCAAGTACGTCATAATGGTTAAGTGCAGAGCCTAGACCGATATTAACATGACACAATAGAACTCTATTTCTAAAAGAAATATCCCCATTATCATGATTTTTGCTCTAGATATCTGATTTGGATGATAATAAAAATATTGACTGGCTCTTTCGGGGAACATCAAATATATTGCCCTTAAATGACCCATATTGCCCTCGTCTAAAGACTCGGGCCAATATGATTCATTTGCTGGCAATATATTTGATGTTCCCCTCAAGGCCAGTCAATATTATATAAATATTTGGTGTGGTATAAATTGCATAATGTTGCTGAGGTAACTATATACTACAGTGTGTATGACATGTATGTTATTTTGTACTTGGATGGGAGACGAGACATGCATACATACAAGGTGGTTTCAAACTGCCTCAATTACGAGAACTTTTTTTAGGCTAAAAAATACCCATTAATTTTTCCTGCATTCACACCGCCCCAAAACATACCCTTCGGGGTAAGTGCATGAAGTTACGAGCATGCGCAGTATGGTCTGATAAGCAGGCAAGGCGCAAGATTCAAAATCACTAGCTCAGCAGCCATCCACGGCTGCTGATTGGGTAAACTTCCCGATCAGAAAATATTTGGAACTAATGAACTTTGAGGCAGTCTGACACCACCATGTTTACAGGTACATGTACATACAGGTGTACATGTATGATTTCAGGCTGAGTCATGCTCATGTTTTCAGTCTATGATCATTGTCAGTGGCATATTGCTCTCACATACAGTGTAACATGCTGTCTACAAGCAAATCATACGGTGTGGTATTCATGACGACACAGACCGTTCAGGCGACATGTACAAATGAGTCTGATGAAAGTCAAATCTTTTCATAGGCAAAATTTGACTTTAAGGTGTAAATAAACATGTAGCAACTTATACCCCTTTCATAAACCCAATTATGCGGCTAATAGCAGCATAATTTGTTCTTAAAATTGGAGGAGGACCAGAGTTATCCGCATTATTTTGATGCTGCTATTATCCGCATAATAGCAGCATCGGGACAAGATTTTGAGTTTATGAACGCATTTCCAAATAATGCGGATAATTGCCATGGTGCGGTCACAAGGTCACCCTTTTCCAACACAACTTCATCAGAGTGGGCGTGTCCAGTTGTCATGACAGTTATCCGCCTTTTTCAGGAAGGGTGCTCGTAAAAATAATGCGGCTTATTTTCGGAGTCTGTGAACACAATTTTTATTGAATTATCCGCATTACTCTTAGGCGGCTAATTGGAGGATAGGTTTATGAAAGGGGTAATAGGCAATCATTAATAACAATACAGAAGGTCAGTAAGCAGTCTATTATGAAACACATACTGAACATGTCATTGTACAAGCATACATTGTTGTAGAACAGTTGAGAACAATGTATACTGTCTGGTTATACAATACTTTATATCAGATAACAAGATAATTAGTATGTGAAGAAAGATTACATTCACCAGGAGTGCTTTTGAAATATACATGCCGCAGCTGTTGTAACATGATAAAAAAAATGTATGCTAATGTTCCAAGCTATAAATTCATATTTATAGCATTGAGTAGCACATCCTTGCAAAATAATAATGAATTTAGCTTTAATAGCCTCAATTTTGTGTTATAGATCTTTTTGTTTTATATAATTTTCATTACCAGTAAATCCCTCTGCATTATATTTCTTGTTATTTTTCTCAGAGAGATTTTCAGAGCTGCCAAGTAGTACTGATTTTCAGTATTTAGTACTAAAAAGTGAGAAGAATACTGATAGTAAAATACTGATTTCTAAAGTTTCAGTTGTATGTGAGGTCCTATGGTATTTTTTTGTTGAAATACTGATTTCCTCACTGAAACACTGATTTTCAGCTTCAAAAATACTAAAATGTTCCTTTTTAGGTTGGCAGCTCTGGATTTTGCCAATTGAGTGGCATGGAGGTAGTACAGCGTGAACTGCTGTGATTTTTACACTCATTAAACAGATACCGTATTGCAGGGCCGATGAAATTGAAGTCACGAATTATCTACCATTTCAAGTTATTCCATTATGAATTCTATTACCATTTTCATATCAAGTCAAGATTTCGACCAGCCTAAGCATACCAGAAGCAATTTCTTCACTTTACACCCACTGCCATGTAGTTGTCATAGAAACCACAGCCTCTTCCCCCTTTATGAACAGCACAAAATTATAAATAAATGCAAGCAGTAACACCATGTACATGATTAAAGGTTGAAGTACGCTATTCTAAATGCCCTCCTGACTTGTATCTTTTCATATTAACATTTAATACACCCTGAAATTCCCTGTTGCCCATTTTTTTTGTTGGATGACCTAAATATTAAAGCTAACCTCTGTAATTGCTTTCAAATAAAAATTGAAGGCCGGCCTTATTATTATGGCCAGCCCTTAGCTGGCCTTCCTATTATTGGCTGGCCCTGAGCTTGCTGGCTATCAAAGCCTGAGCTTGCCCTACCAATATGGCGGCCCTGAACTGGTCTAAATATTCTTGGCTGGTCCTGAACTGGCCTATTAAGAGTTACAGCCAGTCCTTGGCCAGCCTAACCTTTTAAGGCCGGCCCTGATCTTGCCTAACTGTTACAGGCAAGTGATGAGCTTGTCTTATCTCCTTGGTCTTACTTCATCATGTATTAAGGTCGGCCTAAACGTTCTTGATATGAAACCTTGGGGTACTTGTATGCATGATGCCATTATAACAACAGTCAGTTGACAACATGACTGTGCATTCTTTTTATAGAAACACTCCAAATTGCGTGATTTTCTCCGTGTGTGGTTCTTGAGTAGTTACAGAGACCTCCCAATAGGTGATTTCAGACCGCCTCGAAGTTCGCCAGTTCCAGGTATTCTCTGATCGGGGTAAATTTCCCGATCAGAAAATACCTGGTATTTTGGTAATGTGAAAGCAAACTACGCGTAATCTCCCCGAAAGAAAATACCCGCTAAATAGTAGGTACTTGGCGAAATTACGAGAACTTTCGTGGGGATTTTTCCAAGGTCGCAGGTATTTTGGCGATGTGAAAGCAAATTACGGGAACTTTTATCCCAGCGTGTCGTTGGGCGCGGCGGCGTGGGTGGCTGCTGGGCTAGAGATTTTGAATCTCCCGCCTTGCCTGCTTATCAGACCACACTGCGCATGCTCGTAACTTCGGGAACTTATCCCGAAGGATGTGTTTCGGGGCGGTGTGAATGCAGGAATAATTAACGGGTATTTTTCAGCCTTAAAAAGTTCTCGTAATTTAACGGGGATTCTTGTGATCGAGGCGGTTTGAAACCGCCTACTGATACTCAAATGTGTTGAGTCATGAATGTTTGACCATGTCTTTTATAGTTTCAATGAGAGACGATCATTGTGGATGAGTCAATGTCATTATCACATGAAATACCCTGGTCGAAGACTAGTATGCTTGTCAAATACAGTATAATGTGGTTTGATGGTAATACATGTAAGTGCCTGGGAATGAGGCCCCCCCCCCCCCCCCCTCTTCATAAACTCAAATGTTTGATCTATACTGTTGTTCATTATGAACTTCATAAATTTGGAAAGAAATGATAAACATTCTTTGCTGCAAGAAAAAAGAAATTATGAACAAAATTGATGAGAGCCTATCATTGCTAATTAATGTTTTGAATGTATTTGTAATGTATTGTCTATTAAAGTAAAGATACTTCCGTTTAAAACATTTTTGTTTCACAAAAGGACATATTTTTTAAGGCACGTTGGCTGTATCATGAGTGATATTCTATGTGTACCCAAAGCATTCACAACCCATCATTTCATGTGCAATGTACTCTGAGTGCATACATGACGATTCAAGTTTATCGAATGAGTCACTCCAATATGCCCATTTTTTGTTGCTACTAGCTATCTTCATGATCTTTTTATATGACGATAATCATCCTCTACCTCAGATTCAGAAAGCAAAAGGCATTCTCTAGATTGGGCAGTATTCTTTATTTATGCACTAATCTTTGTTTAATCAGTTATACTCATAAAAATAAATCGTTTATACTGGAAGCCCATTGTTTGTAATCTCCATGAATGTGACTCTATTAAAAAATTATTAATAATTTTCTTAGCCTACAGCATTTTAGAGGCAAAAGGCTTTAAGAAACAATTTGATAAAATGTAAGTGTACAGTGCATTCATTTGCATGACACCACATTACGTTATTCATTTTTAGGTTACTTCTGTGTAATGTACAAGTGTAGTTGTTTTTTTACAAGTTTAATGCAATTATTGCGTTGTATTTTTTTTCAACTATCTATATTGCACATTTGATATTCTCTGTTTCCATGGCAACACCAATAATTCCACTTCAGTTTGGTATTAATGCCCCCATCATTCGCTGAACACAGAGTGAAAGCTATTCAAGCGCAAATGGAGATAAAACGTAATCTGATAATGGAGGCTTACTTTCATGTCCAAATGTTTCATTTATATGATATTAATAATCCTCTTTCCCTCTCAATCTCTCTTTCTTTCATTCACATGCTCTCTCTTGCTTTCTCTATCTCTTTCTAACCATTTTTTTGCTTTATCATTCTCTCAAGTTGCACAATCACTGATCTTACCTTTAAGGAATAAACTACATGTATTTAGTGGTTTGCAAAATTATAATGAAAACCTCGATAGACAGGTGCGTGTACTGAGGACTAATATGTTGTACCTTGATAGTTCCTGTAGAATCAGTCATACTTTGGACATTCAATTAATCATTTATGGACAAATCATAATTCTATTTATATAGTTATCTTGATCAAATAAGGATATTTCATAATTCTGAAAACATTGGTTGTACTATAATGGCCAAGTATCCTATATATAGTATACACATTTTAGGGAGTATTTAGATTGACTATTTCCAAGTTTGCCCTTTGAAGGCACTACTCTTGTGTCCACTTTAAATATATTTTCTGTGAAAGAGATCATGCAGATACACTTCATGCATACAAATTCACTTGCAATAAGTGCATCGTTACCCGGAAAGCACTTTATATTAACGGTATAAAGTCACCCCCATACATATACATTGTAGATTCCTACTGTAGGCCTATATGGTCACCCCGTCTCTATTGGAATAGTACAAGCTAAATGTACACTGGGTGCATGTCGAACTACCCAGTGCTTGTGTGTAATTTAGGTCTAATGTAAATGATATTCAGCGAAGTTGAAAGGCTGTGTGCCTGTAAGCGATATACAGACACAAATAGACAACTGTATGCTATCGAGAGGGAACAAGTCACTTCAACAAGGGGAGTTTCCCCTTCTATTTATCTCTTACTCTCACTTTATTGTCCACAGAGGCTTAGTACCACCAACATGTTTAAAAAAATAGATTTATATTATAATATTATTTTGAATATATATTAAGACATGGTTGTGTTCAATATGTTTATCCAGAAAGGATGGACTGTTTTCATTTTACATTTTATTTTTTATGGCAAAATATGTACTTTATTCCTTATGATACTTTAATTGAAAACATTTTAAATGTGTGTGTGTCGCTCTCTCTTTCTTTGCTGTATCTTAGAATTAAAAAGTTGTATATTATTTGAAATTATTTGAAAGCAGTGAGAAGAATATTACTTTGTGTACCTACATGTATGAAGGTTCAAATGATTCAATTACAATTTACAAGTTCATGATTTTATCTTGCCCTATCCTTTTTATTTTTCATTGTCTGCATCCTGATATTTGTTTGGGATGAAAGTAGACAACTATATATATGAATATATTGAATTAAATCTAATCATATTTTTGTTACATTTTCTCTATTTTCTGCAGAGGGTATCCCTCAAGTGCATTACTTTGGTCCATGCGGTAAATACAATGCCATGGTGATGGAGCTCCTAGGTCCAAGCCTTGAAGACCTCTTTGATCTATGTAACAGGCAGTTCTCTCTAAAAACAGTCCTACTCTTGTCTATACAATTGGTAAGTTCATATCGCTATATAGAGGCAACAAGCCACTTTCACAAGGGAGTTTCCCTCTTTTTTATGTCTTACTCTCAATTCATTGTGCCACGGGGACATTTCATAAAGAGTTAAAACTATTGTAACTTTGCCAACATAGCAACTACATGTACCATGTTAACCATGATTTTGATTGGCTCTTTTAGTCCTGTTACCATGGTATTTGCCATAATGTCCTAGTTACAACAGTTATAACTCTTTATGAAACGGGCCCCAGATTTTCTAGGCAGTAAGCATGTCAGTGATATAAAAATATATAGGCATATGTACTTAGGTTTGTAAAATGATGACAGCTGAAAAGATCAGCAATTCTGTGAGGGTTTTTTTAACCCTCTAGTGAGGCAGAGATGACGCTCTCTCATAGGCTATCTGAATAAAATTGAAAGTCATAAGGGTCCCCGCCAAGATCACTACCCATGCTGGTAATATTAGAAAAATCTTTTTTTTATGTCTTACTCTCAATTCATTGTTCAACAGGGACATTTCATATGAAGTTAAAACTATTGTAACTAAAAGTTGCCAACATAGCAACTACATGTACCATGTTAACCTTGATTTTGATTGGCTCTTTTAGTCCTGTTACCATGGTATTTGCCATAATGTCCTAGTTACAACAGTTATAACTCTTTATGAAACGGGCCCCAGATTTTCTAGGCAGTAAGCATGTCAGTGATATAAAAATATATAGGCATATGTACTTAGGTTTGTAAAATGATGACAGCTGAAAAGATCAGCAATTCTGTGAGGGTTTTTTTAACCCTCTAGTGAGGCAGAGATGACGCTCTCTCATAGGCTATCTGAATAAAATTGAAAGTCATAAGGGTCCCCCACCAAGATCACTACCCATGCTGGTAATATTAGAAAAATCTTGAAATAGCACCAAAATATTAGTTACAATCCTGCTAATATACTGTACCATTATGAATGCATCCTAGGTGCACAGTTCAACAGATCATTTCAAGTATAAATATAGTCAGTAAGTCAGAGTCATCAGCTTATATTGACAATCAGTCTTTATGATGTTAATGAAAATATTTTTTGTAGTGTTTACTATGTTCAAATGAAGCTTTTGGCTCCAAGCTCAAGGGTCTATTCGAACCAGGAATAACATACAATTCTTTCTCAAACTATTCTTTTTTCTGACTTGGTAAAATGCATTACAGACGATTTTACATTTTTAGCATAAATTTGGTTTCTGTTTCAATCCTTGTATAAATAAAATAGATAATGCACATCCTATCATGAGTTGGACAATATTTTACATTTATCCCATTGCCATTAAAGGATAAAAATTAGTTTGAGATGATATACATGTATAATGAGGGCTTAAAGGTTTCAATAGTCAGCCAAATCACTCAAATGTCATACGATTACAAGCTTTTATTGTTATAGTTTCATATATTGTAACTAACTGATGAAGTGTCCTACATTCACTTCTGTCATGCAAATTCATATCTCATTGTCATATAATTGAGGATAATGAAAGAAAATTGATATTACTTATTGGTTTCATTTACTGATTTTCATTTCCCGGTTTGATGGGAAATCAATAACAATTTTTTTTTATTACAACTTGGGAGTATGATTTGCTGATACTTCATTTTTCTGTTTCATGGGTTTGGAATAAGATGTAATTGTAAAAAAATAGTGCTCAATTGAAAAACTTCTCTCTTTAATTCTTACCTATTTTTTTTTCATCACAGTTACACAGAATAGAATATGTACATAGTAAGCACCTCATCTATCGTGATGTGAAACCAGAAAACTTCCTGATCGGCAGGAGTTCGAGTAAGACACAGAATACCATCCACATCATCGATTTTGGGTTGGCCAAAGAGTATATAGACCCCGAGACCAACAAACATATACCTTACAGAGAACACAAGAGTTTAACGGGCACGGCGAGGTACATGAGTATCAACACACATTTAGGGAAAGGTGAGTGATAGCAATATTAAGGTGGAGGATGCGGTTATGGTGGTGATGGTGGTGGTGGTGGTGGTGGTGGTGGTGGTGGTGAAGGTGAAGGTGTGTGAGTGGTCAGTGATGCTGGTGGTAGTGGTGGTTGCGGTCATGGTGATGGTGGTGGTTGTGGTGAAAGTTTGTGAGTGGTCAGTGATGCTGGTGGTAGTGGTGGTGGTGGTGGTGGTGATGGTGGTGGTGGTGGTGGTGGTGGTGGCGGTGTTGGTGAAGGTGGTGAAGGTGAAGGTGGTGGTTTTAATGGTGGTGTGGTGTGATGTGAGTGGTGGTGGTGGAGATGATGATAGTTAATGGTGATGGAAAGGGTGGTGATGATGATAGTGATGGTCGTGGTAGTGGTGTTGTTGATGATGATGGATGATGATGATGATAGTGATGGTAGTGGTGGTAAAGATAATGATTTAAGTGATAATCATGATGTTGATTATTAGGATTGTCATGGTAATGATAGTCATTATAATAATATTAATCTACATGTAGTTCTGTTAGAATTTTTATTCTACCACAACCCATTTTCATTTGGATGGAGAGTGGTAGAATTTATATCTTGAATAGGGATAAAGGAAATGCAGGGTCACACTCTATTTACATTGGTGCACAAACTGTAGGAAAGAGAATTCAAGGAAGAAGAAAAACAAACAAGATAAACAAAGATTATCATTCACAAGTTAAAGAGTTGATTAATTTTCCATCTGTGTTTCATAGATTAGGTACGTGTCATACAGTAGTGATGTTGGATGTTAGCTTGATTTGTATCATATTTTTTTATAATATAATTCTCTTCTTTCAGAACAAAGTCGGCGAGACGACTTAGAAGCCTTAGGTCACATGTTCATGTATTTTCTACGAGGTAGCTTACCATGGCAGGGATTAAAGGTAAGGATTTCCTTGATGTTCAATACCGTCTTGATTGTAAATTTGGATAGGCAATAGTGTTGCATTATTCACTACATTTCAAGATTCTAGGTCTGTGATTGGTCAAAACCATAGGCATCAAATTTCATATTGACTGTTGAATGATAAAGCAAATAATGTTGATAAGACACAGTTTTATCAAGTACATGCAGAAGATACAGGCTCTTTATTCAGATCAATTCATATTTAAATTTCATTGTGAAATTTTGAGAAATTATATTCCTTTTTTATTTGGCTAATCCTCAAGCAGGATGGCTTGCTTTCCTTCAGCAAGAAATTTATCCAAATCGTGCTACACTCAACCCAGGTGAGGTGAATGGGTACCTGGTAGGATTTCCAGGTCTTTTATCATTAATATATGCAAAAAAAGGAAACAATAAATAATCGTACCAAAACATGTCCTGCAAGGTTCCCTTTGACACTTTGCATCAGGCCCAAATTATTTTTGTTATTTTCAGGGTCTCCTTTTAGCAACATACTGCCTGAATCTGCAACATTGGATAACCTTTAATATTGCACTGAATGGAGATATGCACAACCTACTGTCTAACTCTGTAACATTGGATAGGCTTTAATATTTCACTGAATGGGGATTTTCACAACCTACTGCCTAAATCTCCAACGTTCGATAATCTCTAACATTGCAGTAAATGGATAATTTTGGAGGCTCTGTTTTGTTTTTTCCGGGGGTCTTTTGAGCATTCTGGGTGCAAAAACTGGGGTACCTCAGACCTTCATTTTTTTGGATCGTGATCGCGCCAGCACTCCTACCACACTCCTGAAAAAAAAGGAACAAAATATCACACTCCTTAAAAAAGAAAAATCCTTCATCAAAAGTTACTGAAATTTCACATTCTACATCTTTATATTCATGAAATAGACATATATTTTCCATAATTCCTTGCAATTATTTTATTAAGTTGGAAACTACCGAAAAGATGAAAATTATTCACCCCTTTTCTGACTCTGATTTATGATGTAAAACTCGGTAAATATTGTAGTCCCATATGTAGATTTTCATGGTGTTGACCAAGTGTAAAACGATCAAAACAATCAACGATCGTTTTCAGTTAATGAAAGTCTACATGTGAGACTACAATATTTATCGATTGTAACATCATCAATCAGTCAAGGAAGAGATGAATATTCTTCATTTTCCTGATAGTTTTCACCACCAACCAACCAACTAAATCAAAATAATGATAATATCCTAGTTTCACCACAGATGAAATAATAGCTACACAGCTTTTGCATTTACAATTTTAAGAAAAATCTACAACATATGTATTGAATTACATTCGAGCTCCTCAAAAAAATAAGGAGGGCGATTTATTGAGCTCCACGAAATTATAAATGTGAAGGTCTGGTATCCCAAATTTATCATAATAGTGGATATATTTTCTTTTGCAAGATCTTTTCCTGTCTAGTGCAGCCTGCCTCTGACATGCTATCATATCTAGATCATGAGTGAGATGGCTAATTATATCACAGATTCACTGAATCCTTGAATATTTATTATATAAATTTTCCAAGCTCAGTAATGATGTACCACACCCTTGTTTGTTTGGTTGGTTTTTTTTTTTCATCAAGATTGTGTAACTTTTTTTTTCACTCCAGGCGGATACGCTAAAGGAAAGATATCAGAAGATTGGAGACACAAAACGGGCCACGCCTATTGAAGTTCTATGTGAAAACTACCCAGGTAATGTTCTATATCATTGTCAGCCAAGGAGAAAAATCTCTTGTCAATTAATTGGATTAGTCTAACCTGTGGGGGGGGGGCAAATTACAAAATATAACATAAAACAAATCTCATCATTTTAGCTATAATTTCTGGGAAAAAATGAATTTTCATTATTGGATTCACTAAAATAAAATTTTGAAGTTGATGGGACATATTAAGTTGGGGGACACAAATTTACATAAAATTGTTTCTGTTATAATTTTTCAACATCAAATTTCCTGTGATCCTGAATGCTAATATCAAAGATGGAACATATATTATTTTTTAAGCAAATAATTGATTACATAATAGTTGAAAAGAAATCTTACTTTAAATTGTTGAATGATTACACATATTTGATAACTCCTGAATATTAAAGTCCTTGGATATTTTCATAAATTTAAGTTTGCTTGCAATGCTAGGTATAAAGCGCAAGGATTGGAAACTGTTTTTAAATCAATGTAGAGACATTTTTTTTTTAATTTAGCGCTCTTTGCCCTATGCATTAATTTTGTTGTTGGAATATGAAGTATATGGAGTTTGTCAGTCACCATGATCCTGTGTGTTTGACCTTATTTCCTTCCATCAGTTACAATGAATTATGGTTCTTTCCTCATCTAATTAATTGGCAAGGTATTATAGCTTGTGTCAATGAGGCTGTTGTCATGGTAACCATTATGGCATTGTTTCCAGTGTCATTTACCTGATTGGCAGGCTTGTAATTAATTTTGCAGTATGGGAGCTATCAAATAATCGTTTATTTTTATGATTGTTTATAATGCACTGATGCATTTGTCTATATAACAGTATGAATCTTCACATAACTTTAACTTCTTCTTATAGATAAATATCATATACTGTATATGCCTGAATTTATTTTATTTTATCTGTATTCATTGTAAGTTCATTGTAACTATTTTGATCACATTACTTTGTTCTTCTGTTGAAAATGAAAATAATAAATTGAATTTAATTGAATAACAAGGTGATGAAAATGATGTCATAGGAAAGAGGCATTCATTACTCGTGAATATCATTTGTTTCGCATTTCATATATGTATATATATATATATATATATTCAAATACTTGATAAAATAAATATATCAATGCATGAAATATTTGAAATCATCAGGTATTGAAACACAACTTTTACTCTATAGGACTACGACATTGATCACATATATTATCTATCAGCTGTTTAACATACAGGATTTATTTTCTTTGTTACTTCACCATATTACTACAATGTAATTCTTACCTCTTTTTTTTGTGCAGAGGAGATGGCAACATATCTAAGGTATGTTAGAAGACTAGATTTCTTTGAGACACCTGACTACAACTACTTAAGAAAGCTGTTTATGGATCTCTATGAGAAGAAGGGCTATACGAATCAACACGAGTTTGATTGGACGGGCAAAGAAACGGTAAGTTCACCAGCTGAAAGACAGTTTGATGAATAAATTCTGAGCATGAAAATATCTCCCCCTGCTTAAACTGATTGAGTAATATTCTTTATTCGTGAAGTAGTATTCTCCATTTAAGTGATTAGTCATTTCATTAACTGTTCTAATTGTTCGAACACTGGTGAAATGAAGAAAGAACTGGTGTAAAGCTAAGAACATGGTATTGCAAATAAAAAGTTTTGTGTTATATTGCAAATCTTGTGTAAGGCCTTTTAAAGTGTGATGGTGAGTTGCAATCGAATGTAAATCAACTACAAGTTTTTGTTCAGTCAAAGGACTTCTACTTGAGTTTTTGACCTATTCTCGAGTTTTAGATAAAAGTAATTCCTTGCAATGCCACATGAGTATTGTGATCACCTTAGGGCAATTCCCTAAGATAGTAAACCTTTTGGATGTCTGACCCCAGACAACAAACAAATCATTTTAGGAAGGTCAGGCATATAAGGGGGTTGGATGTACATACTTTTTGAATTTGCCTCACAGTGTTTGCTGAGGCTAAGACTGTACTTAAATGTTCATATCTTCGGATGTCACATTTTATTCATTGTGTTGTTTGTTTCTTTTTCTTCAATAGATATCACATGTACCTAGCTCATCGAATGATGGCGGTCAAGCCACACAAGCCAAAGATGGCCGTAAAGATGATCATCAAAGGGTAAGATTGGCACCCTTTTTCAGAAACCTTATCAATGGCAGGTTACAAACTACTGTTATAAGCGAACTTAATAGCGCCATGTGATTGGTCAGGAGTAAATTTTATAAGAATCCAATCTATTGTTCTCGGTCACGTATGCAGCCACCAGCGCACTGCCCATGTCTGTACTAGTACATTGACCAGCAGCAGTGCAGCTTGTTTAAATTACATGGTGATTTAGCAAATCAATTAACATTAGAATGACACTAGTTTGCCACAAATTTATACCAGTAACAGTTGTTGGGTCTAAAGTTATGCGATTAACAATGAGGTATATAAAACAAATGGAATGCTGTGTTCGGATGACGGTGGAAATTATCACTCCTTCTGTGCCTTTTAGCATGGTATGAAATCACCTCGGGGAAAATAATCACACGGTCATCCTCATGAGTAGTCATTATTTGTATACTTTCATTCAGGCCATTGCCCTTGAAGTCATTTTGATCATAATCTTCAATAAACTGTCGTAAGAAAGATGGCAATATTCAGCGTATGATAAAAAGTACATTGTAACACCATGTTCGTGGATAGTGATTAAACTTAGTTGCCCCTTTTCAACCAACGTGATGACCAAGTTCTGTATCATTAAATGCTCTCTGCAGTTGAAGTGTTTGGAAAGTTTAAAAATTCCCTGTGCTTGAATATGATTCGTTGCTTTTTGTCTTTCATCACATCACATCAGGTACGGATATGAAGGACTTCTCCTGTAGGTTTTCTGAACTTTACTTCTGGTAACTGACGATTATCTAGACAGTTTAAACTTATGAGACTTTACATGCGTTGAGAAATGGAGGTATTGAATCTTTCCCCCACCAAAATTTATCCAACAGATGTTTAAACATTTCCACTGATTAAGCTTTGCCATAGTATATTCTGGGTTTTTATGGTTTCATACATTTTATTGTTGTTTCCACTTCAGACAACAACAAACCAAAGGTGGGATGTACCACAGCAGGGTAGGTTAGAAGCCCCAGGGGTAGGTAACCAACCAGGGTCAATCCAAGTCATCAGTTCAACCAACGGTGAGGTAGCGCCAGACGATTTCAACAAAGGCTCACAGGCACCTATCACCACACCTACAGGGGAAGTGGAAGTTGTAGAAGACACAAAGTGAGTACTTGCATATGTTGCACTCGGTGTTTGTGTTTTGAAGAAGGCAATTCCGTAAAATATGTACGTCCAACCCTTCTTTAGCTTGGACCTTCCTGAAATTATTTCAGTTTTCTATGTACTTACAAAAATTTGGAATGCTCTCAAATTATTTTGAATATTTGATGGATTTGCCCAGAGGAAAAAGAGAAAAGTGCTCAGCACACTCCAGAGAAAAGGGTAACTTTTATAAAGAGACGACGTTGGGGAATGAGGATTTGCCTCCAAATTGTTATAAATGAAAACCGTTATAAGATTTTATGATAAGATTTTATTTAGGCTCATTTCATGTTGAAATTTGTGAAGTAAAAAAAAAAATGGGGAAAATATTCTCTATAGAGTGAATCTGAATTTTTCAAGTAATGAGCAGTCAAGAAGTTTATATTTGACATCAGACATGAAACCTTTGTTATCTAGACACCTGTAAGCCCTGTACCGGTTTGTGAAAGTATCAAAGAGCTAGTCATTCTGTATCAATGTACAGACATCAGTGAATATACATCTCTCTCATTATAATTGAATACTAATTAGAACATCAATGTAGTATTAAAGATGTATACCAGTATCATATGAAGGTATGTTCTTACTTTTCTATTATCTGTCTTATCCAGGTGCTGTTGTTTTTTCAAGCGGAAAAAGAAGAAGGGTCTTGGAAGGCGGAAGTAGCCGTCCATGTTTTATCCTTCGTTCTCCAATTGAATGACCCTCTCAACCATATGCTCTCTCATCAATTCTAAGTGGTTATTCTTCTCTTCAGAGTTTGCCATGGGATTGCATCAAGGCATTTCCTCAGACCGGACATTCTGTCATCAGCCTTCCGTGATAAGCGTATGTAGGCATCTACCAAGGTTTCACCGACCTATTTCCCTAAGAATGGTTATCGAATCATCAAACTACCTTGGCAAATGGCTGTTGGTTTGTATCAGGGCTGTAGGAAGTGCCCAAGACTGTACATGCTTTCATCAGAAATCTGCAGCTAGCCTCAGTAGAGTTGTCTCCCTTCTATCGGACCATTTGTGCTAGTTTGTGGAGAGATACGTCTGGATTGTCTGACGGCTTTACTGAGAGCAATATCTGTTTTTTTAAAAAATGTCTCCATGGGATCCATTAAGTTCAACATCAAGAACATCATTGACTGGCCTCTTGACTGTTTAAGGATCACCAGTGAAACCGTGAAGCTTAGTCTTTTATCTTCTGTGGCAAAGTTCTAAAGGGTTGTTCAAAGACCATAATCGCAGTGTATGCTCTTCGAGTTTTAAGATGCAAGATACAATTGTCTTTGGATGTATTTCTGATGTGAACTTACAGTAATCGATCATCCCGTCAGTCAAAATCTCCTGAAGAAATAGCTTTGACTTGTCTTGATTACAATGTTGAATATATACTTTTTTATTTACTTCAAAGTTTGTTGTACTTCATGTTGCATTGTCACTTTCCATGAGAAATCTATCTCCAGAAATGCCAGTACAAGCTCATTTTCATGGAAAAGTCTTTGTCATATATGGATGTAAATTTCAGGTTTTTATGTCGCCCAGATATTTAGAAGCCTTAAACCACCAACGACCCATCATCGTTCAGTTAAATTGTATTTTTGGCTTATGCTCATTATTCGCAAATTATCAGGAAAAAGATCACACGCATTCATGTGACTTGCCATCTTAGTCCACAAATTGTCCATTGCAAATAACAATACATTTATGCAGTCCATGAAAATTGATTTTGATGAATATTACCATTTTTAAATCAAATTTATGCTGATATTCAGCAGTGTTTTATGCCATGATCAATACAACCAAGAATATTACGTTAGTATTGTATCAATGAATATTTTTCCATGTCAAATATTTGTGTGGCTTGTCAAATCAAAGCTGTTCACACATGGTAAATGTTCCATAAACTATAACTTTGAGGGTTTTAAACATTCATAGTATGTGTTGTATAGAAAACATGAAGTTTATGTGCAATTTGCGTAGATTTTTTTTTTTTTGCACTCTTAGTTTCATTTATAAGCATACATGTTTCTTCTTTCTTTCCTTTTTTTGGGGGGAAATATTAATTTTCTCACCTGCTGTGAACATGAGGATGCTATTTCTCGTATTTAAAGAAGGTACTTAAAAACACCCGTAGATTGTGTAGAACCATTTTACATAAAACATTCAGTTGATTCATATCATTCTAAATTATGGAAAGCCAGCACCAAAATGATTATCAACAAGTAGGCTTATATCCAGGCAGACACTTAATACATGTGTTATTGATCGGACAAATCAGTGTGATTCTTTTGTACAAAATGTCACGTGTATATTTCTTGATGATGAAAAATGGTGTAGTTGGCTTGTCATAGTCTAAAGTGATTTAAATCAATATCATCTCTTTATTTGACAAGGCCCTTGTTTGATGGAACATATTTTGAATGAATACTTTACAAAGGTTTTAAAACTCTTGCTGTATATTAAAAGTGGATTGCATTGCTGATCGCATCTTATACTCTCTGGGCAAAAATATAGTCTCTTTAGGCATATGTTAGACGAGGAGACTGAAGTTAAATATTGCATAATATCATCTCATTTCACACTATTTCAGTATTTTCATAAGGACTTCAACAAATGCCGCCCAGAGTGAATATACAGATGTCATGTTTTTTAGATAAATGTTATATTTTTATGATTAGTTTTCATAAAGACCTTGCGCAATATGACCAACCAATTGACAACAACCTCCTTTTTTCATTCTGGAAATAAAAAGAGAGATCCGATTTTTGTCTCGAGTACAGTTCAACCTTGTTTATTCTTTGATCTGGCCTGCTCTTTTAATTGGTCATGGTCCCCAGCAAATTTGACCTCTTTACACATTCAGAAAAAAAATGGTAGCATTAGCAATTTTCCTGTTTTTATTTCATGTAATGTTCATCTTGTACTAACAAAATGACATGATCAATAATTTAGACTTTTTCACAAACTCAAAGAAGGCTTATTCTGCAGTAGATTTGTCTACCCTTTGAGTTGCCTTTTAAATGATATCCCACTACATTCCTCTTGTATCCAGTCATTTCATTCATACAAATGAGGACCGGTCCAAAGACAGCTGGATAACAAGGTTGGACTGTAATGATGAAAGGATAGTGATATATTTATTATGTATCACACGTTTGTGGACTGAACAATTTAGGTGAATCAGAAATCTGTATTTGAGAGTAGAAATAATTGCTGTAAAGACAAACTTCTATTCAAGGAATATGTTTAGTCAGACTTCAAGGGCTGTGTTGCAGTGTGGTGTATCATTATTTATCTAAATCCATCTGAAGAAACATGTCTCTGAACAATCTCAAAGTTTTATTTGAATGCAACATCCTTCTGAGGAGAACCATATATTTTCTTCTTTTTTCCCATAATATCTCCTCATTGAAAGAGTCACTTTATTCCTCCTTGTCTTTTCATTGTATATGTGTGTGTGTTTAAATTGTCTTTTTCTTTTGTCGCTACTATAAACAAGAGAATCTGCGCCATTACCAGTTCTGAACGAATCTGAGTAATGTCAATTCATTGAATACAAAGTGCAAGTTGTAAAATAGTGTTATGTTATTTTTATAAATCAATTTGTAAATTGACTTGGACGAGGTGCTGAGAACAGGGAAACCTCACAAACCGTTTTTCTGTATAATTCTTTCAAGTGGAATCGTTTAGTCTGTGAAATTTCAAAGTTGCAATGAAAAACGCAAAGATTTGGGATGGAGATGTTTAGTTTTGGTTTCATATGCTGTTGTATTTATATAACAAAAAATTAATTGTCACCCACAATTGCCTTATATAACTGTACATTTTTTCATTCAAGTAATTGTTGAAAATACAATTGAAAGGTGAAATTATGCCGTCTGTTTTAATTTGTGGCAATGTTGTAGCTATATTTTGGTTTAACCAGGCATATTGATAACCTTAGGTTATGTAACAGAAAACACTTGTCCGCTCTTACTAGAATTCAAACTAGATTCATATGTCATTGCCATCGCCGTTTTCCTCTGTGTGTCATTTTATATATATACTATGTAGAAATATTCATATAATTTTCCTTTTTTCTTCAAAATTTGCAACTTTACAACTACAAAACTGCACCTTGTGTAAATTAGAAGACTAATGTACACAGATGTGTGTTCTGTCTTTTGGGCATTGGCGTGGCAGTAGGCATGTATTTACTAAAAATACAAGGAAATGTTATGTCATTAAACCATCAGCACACACAAATCAATTTTTTTTTTGTCAGACTACTTCCTTAACTTTAATCTTTATCGTTCTTGCCTCAAGTCTTTGGTCATTTTTATTTTCTAGTCATGTATGACGCATTGTTCTGAGCATCATTCCATTATAAATTGAGTGCGAGAGTGTGTGAGAGTGAGAGAGTCTAACACAATGCGTTGTAAATGGTACTGCTAATGCAAGTGAACAATAAGTTGGTATATATGAAAACAATTTTTATTGTCTTTATGATTTGTTATTAAGAAAATGAGAAAGCATAATATAACTGTACATTTTGTAAACTTCTTATTGAGGTAAGCTCATGATTTCATGAAGATCACGTATACCTAAATGCATTATCAGTTTTTAATTGTCTTATTCAGGTGAAAACCGCTTCTTTCATGCAGTTTGTAGTTTTATTTCTTTACATCTGTGTTTTCCCTGTGTCATGCCAGAAAGAGTGAAGGCCATGACTTGTAGATATTGGAAGTTCCACCATTTTAAACAAAGTACAATATTATGAAATCAAACAACATGTTACATGTATATTGATGTTCTCCATAGGGCATACCTTGGAATGATGTAACATTAATTTTTATTCCATTAAATTTCTTTTTCTATGAAATAAAAAAAAGGTTTAGAAATGATGCAAGATGCGATGTATATGTGAGATGTAACCTAAATGTTTTTTCTACGTGATTTCAACAAAGGCTATAGTAAGAAGAGTTTAATTATAACCACCGTTTGTAGGAGCCACTCATACACACATTGTAATGTATCAATAGTCTACATCCATGTCCAAAATGTTCATAAAGTTTGTTAGAGTATTACTCCATGGGTTCATAATGTTCCTAGAAATTCACCTCTATTGTAAGAGGGCCAGAATGACATAAATTCACGTTTTTCTGTCTGTGTTTATCTCCCAGAGTTTATGTCATTCTTGCACTCAGCTAATGGTGTCAACCCTTCCCAGGTCTGTAAACCATTTACAATCCAGCCTGAAATTTTATTTTTCTGAAATTGGCCTTATTATTGACTCTCAACAAAGGAGGTACAAATTCAAAACCAAAACTGCAATGTAAAACGTTGCATTTACCAATGAAATTCTTTTTGAGTGTTCCTATGAATGTCATATTTACATTGTATTAATCCCGAATATGCCATATTTCCATTTATAATGTTTCTATTAGAATATGGCTGATATTTCCTTGATTCAAAATGATGTATCAGCATTACAACATATGTCTGAGAACCGTTATGCAGATCACCGACGGGGATTATTTCAATTTACTGTTTTCAGTACCGTAATGTGGATTGATCAAACAGAAATGAAACCATTTTATGCTATTATCTCCAGCGCGTGTTGTCTCTTCTTCTTAAATGCTATTTGTACACTATTTGAAATGTTTCACTCTAATCATTTCAAGATTAAATACTTGAGAGAAAGAAGAAGCCATGAAAGAAAATGTGAATAAAATATGTAGAAATTATAAAAAGCTCCAGTTTATATGTCTTCCTTTGTCTGTGTGGCTTATCAAATTTACAGTTAATTGACATGTAATCCTCCTTTTACTCTCACTTTGTCTCTCTATATCTGATACTCTTCTCTCTCTCTCTCTCTCTCCATCATCTTTTTGAAACTTGTCCTTCCTTTCTTTTTCTTTTTATCATTTTTCCTTATTTCTAACCAGCTGAAAACAAAATACCCCGCTCTTATACAGAAACACCACAATATTCTGGTGATAATACCCCGGGGGAGGGGGGGGCCACTTCCATTCACGAGTGGATACCATGCGCAACCATGAGATCTCAAAAAGCAACCTAAACACGTATTTTCCATATTCTGAAAATGCACTCCTTTACAAGTATTGGCGTGTGACACCCTACCCTTAACAAGTATTGGAAACAAAACGATACTATTGGCAAGTATTCCCTGAATAGAACACCTAAAGAAGTATAATATTTCAATGTTATGTTAGGGACGTCGTTTTTACCTTTACCTACATCATTGGATTTAGTACAGCCCAACTCGCGCAAATCGTACTCTTAACACAGTGTTGACTCCTGGGGCAAAAGTACATCCTTTATAAAACATTTTAGTCTTGATTTTTTATATCCTCGCAAATATTACCCTAAACACAAAGCTTTCCCACCAAAATAGATACCCTTTTTTCATTATTTTAGTGTTTTTGACACCCTTATTATGTTACGTACGTAACATGCCCTTTCTCAAAAAAGACATCCTTTTTATGTGTTTTGGGGGTCATGCATGGTATCCACTTGTCAAGTGCCCCCCCCCCCCCCCCTCCGGTATTACCAATTCACATCAGTTGGCACCTTCCAGGACCCTGGCATATGTGCTCTAGAATACTGACTAAGATGTATATGAACAGGGGCTAATACACAGTGAGTGTTCATCTCCAATAAGCTGAAGTATCATTCATCAATGTCAGAGAGGAGATGATTTATGTAATAATTAGATGCATCATTTGTGATATGCTGTATATGATTAGAGTATGAGTTTGCTTGAGTACAATATTATGGCAATGCTCTGTTTTGTCTATCTTCAAAATAAGGGTTCAAAAGTAAAAGTGCATGATATACTGTTAATTCATTAATTTCACTGGCCCTCTTTCATATACAACCATCCAAAGGATTACTTCTATAAAATAGAGCTCTTTTAACAAATAGCCATAGATTATACCATGAACCTAATGGGACCATAGATTAGGAAACTACAAACAGCATATCAGACTGACTTCACATACACCTGAACAAGAAAACAATTAGTCTTTTTTCAGGGATAGCAAGCCTGGGGCACAGTGCCGCCGGCCTCCCCGCCCCTCACTTATTTAACCAACTAAAAGTGCCCCTTTTTCCCAAAGAAAAATGCTCCCTTACAAACTTGTTCATTGCCCATTTCATCTTAAAAGGACACGTTTTCTCTGTAACAAGTGCCCCTTTGCCTTCTTATAAGTGCCCATTTTCATATCGGATAATGACATGGTGACTCGGTGGTAGAGCGTCTGCCTCATGAACGGGAGGTCCTGGATTCGATCCTCGGCCTAGTCATTCCATAGACTTATAAAAATGGGACCTTCTGCCTTCTTGCTAGGCGCTCAGCATTTAGATTGGAGAAGGGTAATAATAACATATAATGTTATGCAGGGCCCGCTGGTAGAGCAGTTTCCTAACTGAAGTGGCTACCCTGGGTAAATAAAACATTATTATTATTATTATTTGCCCTTCTGAAAACTGCTCTTTTTATGCCCGATCAGCACCCGCTTTCTTTCCTGGTTTTTGTTCCCTTCTGTGCATCTTTAAATTGAACAAGGTGGTTCACAATCCACGAGTCTTGCCTGATTTTGCGATCAATACAATATGCAATATGATCTTTTGACCCCTAGATGACCTTTGTGGTATTACCCAATGATTATTTGTAGGCCAACCAAGTATAAACGCATTTGATGCAGATTTGATGAACAAAAACTTGTAAAAGGATGGACATGACCTCATGTCATTTGACCTTTTTATCCTTAGTTGACCTTTGACCCCATCACTCTCATGAACACTCATGTGGTATTACCCAGGTATCATTTGACCAAGTGTAAACATAAGTGATGCAGAAATAAAGAAATGAGAACAGTTTGAATAAGAACTTGACCTTTTGACCCTAAGATGACCTTTGATCCCATCATCATCAAAAACACAAATGGTATTACTCAAGGATCAATATAGCAAGTATGAACATAATTGAAGAAATAAAGAAAATCAGAGCAATTTGAAAAAAAAAATTACCTTTTGATACTTACATGACCTTTGACCCCATCATCCTCAACAAAACCCAATGATCATTAATTTTGAACCAAGTGTGATCAAAATTGATGCAGAAATGGTGGCAGCACTGTATAAGACTTGGTTCTTCTAAGCTGTCTCCACATTCTTATATTGATATTTTTGTATATTACTATGTATATTTATGTGTTTTCATGAATGAAATAAATTGAAATTGAATTGAATTGAAATTGAAATGAGAAGAAGTTGCACAAAAACTTCAAAAAAGGATGGACATGACCTCATATCTTTTGACCCTAGATGACCTTTGACCCATCATCCTCAACAACACACGTGTGGTATTACCCGAGGATCCCTTGAACCAAGTGTAATACAAAAAAAATGATGCAGAAATGAAGAAATGAGAGCAGGTTGTACAAAAACTTTAAAAAAATGATGAACTCAGCAGTTATTTCGTTTCTGCAGGGGAAGCAGATCCGGGTTGGGATAGGGTGTACACTCCCCCCCCAAAAAAAAAAAAAAAAAAAAAGAAAGAGTAATAATGATAATAATAATGATAAATAAATTGATAGATAAAAAAATAAATAATAAATAGATTAAATAAATAAATAAGAATAAATAGATAAATAAATAAATAAATGAATAAATAAATAAATGAATAAGTAAATGAATAAATAAATAAATATATATATAAATAAATAAATGAATAAATAAATAAATAAATGAATAAATAAATAAATAAGGAGTTTTTGCATCCCTCTCAAAATGAATGTTATAGCTTTTTGTCTGCAAGAAAGGCTTAGCGACCGAGCAAGAAAATGTGCTTTGAACTGTGAGAAAGCACATTTTCAGAAAGAGAAAATATCTATTATAGTTTATTGTTTTCTTCTTCGAAACTGGGCAATGTAGCATGATTAAAGTAACCATCTCTTTTCATATTGGGAATATAAAAATAAATGAACAACGACATTGGCATAAATCCATATGATTATTTTCACCATGCATGTATATAATTTGAAAATAGATACTGAAAGAATATTGTAAGCGAAGATTTCGAACATTGTTGATGATTACAATAATATATTAGGGCTAAGAACCAATATTTATGTTTTATTTCGATTTTGAATGATGTATTTCATTCCATTATAAAAGACCACAAATAGTAGGGGAGCATTTGATATTGTGTCCCCTATTTTGGGCAGGGGGATGCGTCCTCCTACCCCCCCCCCTCCCCGGATTTCCGCCCATGCGTCGTCTAATGCATTGCATATGAAATTATTTAGTACATATTATTATAAACAAGTAATCCTGTGCGATCGAATCAAGAGCAAACAATAAATATTAAAGTGGTATTTTTAGGGGTGGGGTACAGTGGCGTACCGTGGCTCATGAACCAGCAAAAAAATTTAGTCATTAAGTGAGCGCGCGAAGCGTGCTCAGTTGCTGGGTATACTGACCTACAAGAGACATTTTAAAGACAGTGCCACTAAACGGAAATGTCTCACACTGCATGGTCAAATAATGCGAGCGCGAAGCGCGAGCTTAAAAATTTTTGATATTCAGACCTAAAAAGGGACATTGTAATCAATCATTTGCAATCATGATACGTACCTGTCACGCTAAATAATGCGAGCGCGAAGCGCGAGCTGAAAGTATTGACCCCCAAATAGGAAGATTTTAAGGACTTTATTTTAGGAATCTATTAAGATTATACACATCTCACCGTAGTAATCTAATGCGAGTGCCAATAAGCGCTTGCTGATTTTGTCAGAATTACATCTAAACATGCACATAAAGCACTTGTAATCATGATTAACATACCCATCTCACTAATCAAATCTTGCGAGCGCGAAGCGCGAGCTAAAAATTTTAGGAAATTCAGACCTGAAGAGGGGCATTTTAAGGCTTGTTTGTAGGAATTTACGAAGACCATACATAGTTCACTAACCAAATGATGCGAGCGCGAAGCGCGAGCTGAAAATTTTCGATATTCAGATTAGAAAAAGGGACATTTTAAGGACTGATTCTAGGAATTCATGCATGGAGAGCAGACATATTTCACCAATCCACTTCTGCGAACGTGAGCACGGACAGGAAATGTTTTATATTAAGACCTTAAAATGGGGCAAAGTAGTAATGAAAAAAGAAGCATACTATTGTACATAAAACAATAATAACTCGAAGTGCGAGGAAATATATTTGGCAGTTTGGTGTATGTTGACTTGCAAACGGGAGGTTTTTAATAACATGATTATATTTCTCGGTTAACAGACAATGCGAGCACCAGATACATTAAAAAAACATAGGCCCTGAGCAAATTATGTTTCATAAAGTTATGAAAAAATGTTTCTTATATAATATAACATAACATAATTATGATATAATATAACATTATAATGAACAATAATGTCTTCTTTCCCACCACGTTTCTCTTCCTTTCTCCCTCTTTTTCTCCTTTTCCCCGTTTTTTTTTTTTTTGGTCAGCCGATTGGGGGGGGGCACGTGCCCCCATGCCCCCCGTTGTTACGCCACTGGTGGGGTATATAATGTAATGAGTTGAGATACTCATGACCAGCACATATACTTATGACCAGAACACGTTGTTCTTGGTCATAGGTTTTTCAACCATTAGATGATAATATATTCACTATTATAGGTCTTGAAAATCGCAATTCTTATTATTTGGTCTTGAGAGAAGTACGATTTATGGACCGAGCTGAAATTTTACAGTCAATCAAATAAATGGAAAATAAAAGATCCATGTAACGCAGACTCTATTTCACTGTAAGAGAATGAAATTAGAAATAAGTGACACTGTTTAAAAAAAAACGCAAATGAGTCTTATACGTTATTTTTTCTCATGTTACTATTGGGGTATATGGGGAAAATAGAGGCAGAATAATTATAATTAATTACAACGAATACTTATATAAAGGACCGTCAATGAAAGTAAAAGACCACGAGAGAAAGAAAAGACAGGGAAATAGTTAAATATTTGTACGTTTCACTCTTTTTAATTATTTTTCTTCATATGCATTTATATTTTTCTCTCCCCTTGCTATTCAGTTCAGTTCAGTTTGGTTTATTTCATTTCAACTCAAATCAATTTTAACAGCAAAAGAAATCATTACAAAGATATAAGTGAATATGCAAGTATATACAGTATGACAATGTAGCATATATAAGTAAATATATACAATAGACACGAAACAATATAATCATAATAATAATGATATTTACGATGAACTAGATAATCTGCAGACTATTCATGTTAAAGAGTTTTGCATATGATTTATTTTATTCATCTTTACTATTTAAATAAATGTTGAGGAAATGGAGGGATCCACTAAAAAGCAGGGCTTGTTGAGTGTGGATTCCTCAAAGAATAAGTTAAAAGACACGTTTGTAGGTATAAGTATAAATGCAAGAACGAGAAAAAAAATCGTAAGAAAGCTATTGTGATGGATGGAGTACGGAAATGATGGATGAAAGTGAAAAGATAGATAACCGAGAAGAAAGACTGGTGCACCTGTGTGGATGAAAGAGAATGAAGGGGGGGGGGAATGAGGGTGATGGCAGATGAAAGGGAAGGACATAGAGGAAAGAAGAGAGAGAGAAAGAGAGAAGTTGGGTCCTGAGCGCTCAATTTGGACTTACTCTATAAGATTCGAGAATGTGCTTTTTTAGCTTGATTTTAAAACAGTTCAGACTAACGGAGTTAATGATGTCGTGACTGAGTGTATTCCAGTATTTAGGACCGTAAAAGGAAATTGTTTTTTGTGCGAGTTGAGTGCGGGTACGGGGAAGGTGAAAACGGAGTGATTGTCTTGTTGGGTAATTGTGAATGGCGTTATTTTTTGTAAACATGTTAATTAATATGTTTGGGAGTTCGTTTGAATTCAATTTGTACATAAATTGCCCTGTTTGAAAAAGAAATAGATCTGGAAGTTTTAAAATATTGGACTTGTAAAATAAATTGTTAGTATGAGAACGATGAGGAGCATTATGTATAATTCTTATAATGTTCTTTTGTAAGATGAGAATTTTGTCTGTAAGATATTTGTTGGCGTTACCCCATGTCATTATTCCATAATTCAGATAGGGAAGTATTAGGGAGGAATATAGTGTAAAAAGTGTTGATTTTGGAAAAAAGTGTCTTATTTTATTCATTATACCAATGTTCCTTGATATAGTTTTGGATATATTTTGAATATGAATGTTCCATTTCAATTTATCGTCTATCATGAGGCCTAAAAATTTAGTAGAAGAGACCCTATTTAGAGCAGTATCGTCCAAAAGGATGTCTCCAAGTAGATTTTGCAAAGTGTTACTAAATAACATAAAGTTTGTCTTCAGGATGTTAAGGGATAATTTGTTTGCTTTAACCCATTCAACTACATGTCTCAGTTCACGATTTATAGTAGACAATAGTGTATTTTGGTTCGCATGGGAATAAAATAAGGTCGAATCGTCTGCAAATAAAATGAAAGATAGAACATCTGAGGATTTATAAAAGTCATTTATGTATATTATAAATAACAAGGGACCTAGTATACTACCCTGTGGAACTCCACAATTTATTGGTCGCAATGCAGAACTGTGATTATCTATTTGTACAAATTGTTTTCTATTCGATAAATAATTCCTGAACCATTCCAAGGCTTTCCCTCTAACACCATAGTGTGACAACTTTACTAATAGGATATCATGGTTAATTGTATCGAAAGCCTTGGAAAAGTCCAGGAATATTGCAATTGTATGTAAATGTTGATCAACGGCATGTGATAATGTATCGATGCATTTCAATACCGCTTGAGTTGTATTGTGATTTGCTCGAAAGCCAAACTGTGATTCGCAAAAAATATTATGTTTGTTTAAGAAGTCTGTTACTCTAATAAATACGATCCTTTCCAAAACTTTGGATAAGGATGGTAACAGTGATATTGGTCTGTAGTTTTTTGTTTCAGATGTGTCTCCTTTTTTGAATATCGGGATTACTTTCGCAATTTTAATGTTATTTGGTACAATGCCACTAGTGAGTGATAGGTTAAAAATGTGGGCCAGCGGAGTCGCTATTGTTAAGATTATGGATTTGAGGAGACAGTTATCAATTTCGTCGTGTCCTGAGCTTTTCTTTCCTTCTAACCTATTCACTATACCGATAATTTCCTCACGGTCAGTAGGGACAAAAAACAAAGAAGATTGGTTATTATTCCCCAGATAATTATCAAATTTACTGCCAGTTGTCGGAATATTTTCAGCAAGTTTTTCTCCAATTTGAGAGAAGTACGAGTTAAAAATCTCAGCTATCGCTTGAGGTTCTTCAATAAGATCGTTAGTCTCTGATTTAATTTTGATAATATTTTGCGTTTTACTGTTTCTGTTTAATGTTCTGTTAATTATTTTCCACGTGTTTCTCATGTTATTTTTATTAAGCTCAAATTGCATTGCATAATAATGTTTTTTCGCTTGTCGTAGTAAATTGGTCAAAATATTTTTATATCGAGTGTATTTTTCACGAGTCTTATTATTTGGATTAGTTTTGTATTTATAAAACAGATTATTTTTCCGGTTTATCGATCTTAAGATAGATTTAGTCACCCATGGAGATCTAGGGTATTTTTTATAGTTATTCACTCGTTCTCTAAATGGTATACAAATATCAAATTTATCCTTTAAAATATCAATAAAATTATTGTAAGCCTCATTCACGTCTTCAGAATCATAAATTTGTTGCCAGTTAACTGTACTTAAATTTTCATTCAGGCGCTCTAAATTTCTGGCATTTAAACATCGAGTTTTTATTTTAGAATTACGACTTTCATCTCGTGTGTTTAAAAGAGTAGTTCTACAGAAAATAGGGTAATGGTCAGATATATCAGAAATAACGATTCCTGATTCTAAAGGCATATCTTGCATATTAGTAAAAATGTTATCAATTAATGTGGAAGATCGATCTGTTACTCTCGTAGGTTTAGTTATGGTAGGTAAAAAAGAAGCCGAAAGAATCATTTCAAGAAAATCGTGAGGAAATCCTTGAGCATTGGACTGCAACAAATTGGCATTGAAGTCACCCATTAAGAAACAGTGTTTATTTTGAATAATTGGACTTTGTAAAATGTTTTGGATATCTCTTAAGAAATCATCATGGGGACATTGAGGAGGACGATAAATCACCCCTATTATTACATTCCTACTGTGTTTATTTTTAACCTCTATAAAAAGTGATTCAAGACTGTCATTCATGTGGGTAAGATTTTTTAAACAAGAGTAATCTAGTCGGTTCGGTATATACATACCAACACCGCCTCCTGGTCTATTATGTCTGTTGTTTGTGAGTAAATAATAATCATCAATATTCAAAAGAGAGTTACTAGAGTGTTGGAGCCACGTTTCAGTCAGACCAATAATAGGGCTATTATGTGAATTAAAATGTTCTAGAAGTAGATCAAGCTGATCAAAATTCTTGTTCAGGCTCCTTATATTTAAATGTAAAAGAAACGTGTTTTCATTTACATTGTTCAAACTATTTGATTTGTATTCATTTACCGTATAGTATTTAGATGAAGCAAACTGTTGTACTGGGTCATTGTCATCAAAGTTAAGGGACAACTCTTCTGAGTTTGTGTTTAAATCATAAGAGATGCTGTTGTCGTATTCGGGATTATGTATAGCTCTAGTGATTTTCCTATCTGCATGAAGCTGGAGCAAAAACTCGTCGTCGTCAATAGAATTGAAAGGAAATTCTGTTGCTAACGCAGGAGAGACTGAGGAACGAATCCCAATACTACATAAATATTTTTAGTTATAAATACTTTCAAATTCAAATTGAGCAAGCCAGATAATGATCCCAACATTTGGAAATAGGGACTAGATAGTGCAATGCATGTGTGTAGTGAGATATAACTAAGTGATGAGAAGGAGACAATGATATGGGAAAAAGAAATAAAAGAAAACATGACATGAAATGAAAACATAAAATTTAAGTAGAGCATGTTTGAGATAAGCGAAATTGTGAAACGGCGGTGGTTAACCCCTGTTTGTATAGACTAAGCTAATTTAGAAGTTCCCTTTGGTATTATTCTGCATAATTAGTAGGAACCTGCTTGAACAAAATTGTAAACAAAGAGCCAGAAATAGAAATTAGATGAGTATGATGTCACGAGAAATGCTATTCAAAAAAATGTAATGGCCTACTCAGTATCTATGCAAGCAAATAAAATTAAGTTTGGGGAAGCGTGATTAGAGTCATAATGACATACACATTTATTTGTGTTTGGAAGGGGGGTTGGTACTCTGTAATTAACTATTCAAAAAAAATTCAGATGATCGTACATATTTGATTCTAATTAGACATTTGGTCACTCAATGAGACGGAATATATTAATAATAATTAAAGCTGTAAAAACAGAGCAAAGAATTTATTTTAGATTCCTGAATACGTCACGCATTGTGTTCACAAGCATGACAAGTGAATTCGTGAATAGATTTAAGCATGAGTAAAACATGATAATGCTGACAAGCAAATGCAATATTTTCTATGGCATCTATGACATGTACAATGCATTTAAAATGCTGATTGGATTTATGTTATCTTAGTCCAAAAAGGCATCAAATTATAATATTAAAGTACATCCAGGACTACAATGAGAACGCCACAAATCATACGATATATTTCAATTGAACTTGATTGTGGACAATCCAAGATATTTCTCAATTACATATTGGCTGTGGAAAATTTACAGAAAATCTCGAAAAGATCTTGGTTGTGAACCATCTATATAATGCATCTAAATAAACTCCAGGTTGTGAACCAAGTATTTTAGATCTTAGTTGTGATCAAACTACAATAAAGATCTTGGTTGTGAACCATCTTTATAGTGCATCTAAATAAACTCCAGGTTGTGAACCAAGTATTTTAGATCTTAGTTGTGATTAAACTACAATAAAGATCTTGGTTGTGAACAATCAATAAGGATAATTCATCACATCAAGATCTAGTAGTGATCAAACTACAATATAGATCTTAATTGTAAAAAATCCACATTCAAGAGCCTGATTTGGATCAATCTTCAGTAGAGATCTAGACTGTGTTCAATCTGTAATAAGATGCTGGCTGTGAATTATTTAATGCCATTAGACATGTTAGATATTGGCTTTAATCAATCTACAATTAGAGTCTGGTTGTTGTCAATCTACCAAACACATCCCCTCTTTTTGGGCCAACGGCATCTAAGAATTCTCAGAGGCAGGGGGGGGGGATGGAGTGCATTTTGGCGGAGAGAGAATTAGATCAGACCACTTTACATAAATGTAATCTGGACTATAATTTAGGCCCACACGACCTCAACTCATAGAATTTAAAGTCTCTATAATATTATGTTTCATGATCACATCATAAAAACATCATCACGTTGCCGGATATTGTTCAAACTTTCACTTACTGCTTGTCTAAGTTTTCTTTTTCTTAAAAAAAAAGTTTCCACTAGCATTGAATCTCCCTTTGATTAACCATTGTATGAAGGATTAACAATCAGGCCTATATCACATATTTTAAACATAGGCCTACTATTAATAATAATGATAAAATAAGTAGTTAGACACCCATTATTGTGGAGATTCAAAAGATAACTGTCATAATTTATAACGAATAACCAACTTTCTGCATCACATTTGACCATTTTTTTTTCAAAAATCAATGGTTAATCGTAAATCGAAACACAAAACAAAACAAAACGAAACGTTACAGTACTTCATGTACTTTATGTGTTGCATAAAACTTTTTACCTGAGAAAACTCTGGTAAGAACTGAAAACTAAGGTTAGTCTGATTTCTGCCATTGAGTTTAACACAGGACAAAAACTCCGGTAAAATCAACCTGAGTTTTCTCAGGTAAAAAGTTTTATGCAACGGGCCCCATGGCTAGATTCACCTCCGAGCTGTGACCCCCGCTGTATTTCAAAGTGGTCTAGCGCCAGCTTGCGTCGATTATCGTATAACGTTTTCACCAAAAATGGATGAATCGGAGGACAACGAAGGGAAAGAACCTGGCAGGAATTCACCAGTATGTACATACTTTATATTTATGAAGCAATGAAATTTATTTAAGAAAGTGCTTAAGAGATAAGATTATGGATGAAATCGTATCAAGATAGAAAATGTGTATGTTTTGCTGCGTTATTCTACTTATTTAAGGGAAATTATTTGTGACACGATTTTGAACAGGTGGGACTGGACTTTTGTCCGAAAGTTCAAACTTGCACTTTTTACACCGGCAGAGTCAGACTCAGAGCGCGCCTTCGTTTGTGTTTACCAATGAAATTTTAACCAGCTAACTTTGTCATGCAGGCTTTGATGTTTCTGACTCTCTTTGACCAGATTTAGCTTCACATAGATCTACATGAAACTAAATCGGTCGATGATTAAGACAAGGGCCAGGCTAAAATTCCCCGGGGGGGGGGGGGGGGGCACTCAGTATATAATGCATAGTGGGTATGTGCCGCGGAGGGGACCCCCATTTTCACACTCAAATTTCCGTTCCAAGGCATAGCATTTTTGCCTTGTTGAGAAAAAGAACAAAGAAAGCCGCTCCAAGGCATAGCATTTTCTTCTTATCGAGAAAAAAGAAGAGAGAAATCCGCTCCAAAGCTTCGCAAATTTTTCGTTACGCCGCTCCGATCGCATTGAATAAGCAACAATTTTGGTGAAAAGTGGCCGCAGAGCTCCCCGGCGGAGGCCGCGCTAGCTGCATCATGCACGCATGACCGTTCCATAGGGATGCATACACACTCACACGCTGGCGATCCGTTCCAAGGACCCCCGTTTTCACAAACATTTGTCGTTCTGAAGCCCGTTCCGAGGACCCTCCTTTTTACATTAAGCTCGCTCCAAGGCCCCCGTTTTTTGTCTCGCCCGCGGCACACCCCCACCACTTTTTTGGTCGAGTGCCCCCCCCGGGTAAAATTCTCAAATAAATGGGTGATTTCAAGTTCGGTGTTGGCCTTCGTGTTGTTGTTAGTGTTGAAATTTCGGTTGCTTCCCCAGGCTTAGCTCCAAAGCTTATTCAAAGCTTGTAAAATTGATCCAGATCACATTATTGACATCTCAACAACTAGTGAGTGACTTTTTGGGACCATCCTCATTTTATGTTAGGTGTTATAATCCAGAGATGCCAAGATCAAAGACCAACTATGTGTGAGATTTTCTGTGAATCTGAGTGAGATCATAGACATTGTGTACAATGTATATGGGGATAGGCTGTGATAGTTGCGTGAGACAGAGATCTGAGGGGATGAACAAGAGTTCAAAATGCTTGAGTCTCCCGCATAATGCGTGAGACTTGCTTGAGTCTCACGTATAATGCGTGAGACTTGGTAACTCTGTATAATCCACTCATTCAATGAACAAGGTTATGGTATATAACCTTGTTCTCACTTATATCTCCATGTGTGGCAAAATAAGGGTGGCAATGTTTGGCTTATTTTCTTTTTTTCTTTTGGCCAAATGCTTGATTTTTTTGCAATGACAATTTCAATTACACCTATTATTAATACAACTTGACTCTTATTTAAATTTGATTCTTTAAATCATTTTTTTCTTAATTAAAAATATAGATAAAAAAATGAAAATTTTTTTGCCATATGACTTTCCACCAATAGAGGGCGTACAAAAAATATGCCCCAAATTCAAGTTTTTGAGCGCTCTGGTGAATACAAAAATTATTCCCAAGTTACTAATGAAAAATGAATTGCAACTGTAGGGAAATTAGTAATTTTGGTCACAAAAGTGATATTTTAATGATTTTTTAAAGTGTGTGCTCTGTACAACATTGGCAAACCATAGTCCTTCCTGTAGATTCCCCACAGGCAGGGTGGTAGCAGTGAACAATTGGTATAATCGTGTAAAAATTGACCCAACACCAAAAGGTCAACACTGAACTTGAGATCACCCAATGTCTACTTTCATCCGGGGGGGGGGGGGGCACATCATTAATTCAAATTTACAGAGATGCCAAGTTAAAAAAATGTTATGCATGAGATTTTCATGACTCTCTTCTCTGCGCGCGAGCGGCCAGTACTTACACTCGTACGTTGCAAAAAGGCGCGCCCACATGAGATATGGGCTTCATCATTGTATACGTAGACCGCAGTTTGGGCTAAGTCTACGATAATTTATAAATGATAATATTTTACAGTAAGGATAGAAAAAGTATCATAAGAATCCTACGTTGCACTGACAAGTGACATGACCGAATGAATAGTCGGCAACCATTATACAAAAGAAGAATCTGTGTGAGCAGAGAGCATAAACTGATAAAGCAGTAAGTTCTCAGATAACTGAGTCTTACCTGGATATTGGGGAGAAACGGCTTCGAGCAAGTCCACTGGCTGACAGAGCTGTTGAGTCCTGACTTGCTCTAGGCTTTATGTGGGGAAAGGATAGGAGGCACGCCGACGGGACCGGGGTGCGCGAAGTGGAAGCTCCGTAGCAAAGTCTGAGGTGAATCTTGAGGGCTCAGCTCCGCAGTCAATCCAGGGTGGAAGCGTTGCGGCCAACCGACCGCGCAGTGGCTCAGCTCCGCGGATGGACGTACGCGAAAGATGAAGTCTGTACGGCGATTACGTACGTGTATGTGAAAGTCAATGTCCACGGCTATACAGCGTGACCGAGAACGAGTCATGGGCCTTCTTCTTCTTCTTCTTCCTGTTACTGCAGGCAAACTCCTCAATTGGGATATAATTGCTGCAGGCGTGTGTGGCTAGTGGTGAATTTGAATTAATGATGTGCCCCCCGGATGAAAGTAGACATTTGAATTTTGTTAAGCCTTGTCTTAAAACCATCGACCGATTTAGCTTCACGTATGTCTACTGGTAGCAGATTCCATTCTGCCATGGTCCTTGGAAGGAAAGAGTACTTAAAGCAATCTTTTTTTGTTGTTGGTCGGGAAAAAGAGATTGACGATGATTTCCGTGTCCTAACAGAATCTTGAGAGGGAGCTGTTAAGTATCGACCTACGTCGACCGAAGCACTATGATTTATAGATTTATATAAAAGTGTAAGTCTTGAGATAGCCCTTCTATCTTCGAGAGATTTCCATTCAAGTAACTTCAGCATCTGGGAAACACTACTGGTTCTCCTGTGATCTTTACAGACAAATCTAGCGGCTCTTCGCTGAACTGCTTCTAGTCTACTTATCTGGTCTTTCGTGTATGGGTCCCACACAGAAGCACAATACTCCAACTTTGGACGTACTAACACTTTATAGGCTGTTTCTTTTACATTTCGGGGGCAAGTATACAAGTTTCTTCGAAGGAGGCCTAAAACCCTATTCGCTTTAAATATGGTAGTATTAACATGGTCCGACCAGGTTAAGTTGCTATTTATCTCGACACCTAAGTAATTGTGACTTGTGACAACATTTAGACGTTTCCCATTCATATCGTAGGTGATTAGAAGGGGTTTCCTTTTATGAGTGATGTGCATAACATGACACTTATCGGTGTTAAATCTCATTTGCCATGTAGCTTCCCAATTACACAGAGTATTTATGTCCTGTTGTAGAACTTTCCCATCATCCTGTGATTTTATCTCACGGTAAAGTATACAGTCATCTGCAAAGAGTCGAACGTGTGACTGTATATCTTTGGGAAGATCGTTGACGTACAGTAAGAATAGCAAAGGCCCTAAAACTGTACCCTGGGGGACGCCCGATCTTACTGGAACAGAGGCTGATGCTTCGCCTTCTAGTACTACCCTCTGAGACCGCTTAGTAAGGAAGTTTCTAATCCATATATGGAGGGGTCCTGTGATGCCTGATTGTCTCAGCTTTAGAAGAAGTCTCTGGTGAGGGACGGTGTCAAAGGCCTTGCTGAAGTCAGTTATGATAACATCTACTTGGCCCTGGTGATTCAAAGTCTCCGCCAGGTCGTTGACAGCTTCTGCAAGTTGAGTTTCACAGGAGTGACCTTTCCGGAAGCCATGTTGTTCTTTATTTAGTATTCCATGTTTCTCAAGGTGATTCATAATGTTTGAGTGGATGATATGTTCTAACACTTTACACGGAATAGACGTCAACGAGACAGGTCTATAATTGCTTGCTTCGGAGCGATCCCCCTTTTTGTATATAGGAGAGATATTTGCCCTTAACCAGTCCTCAGGAAGTTCTCCAGTATCTATTGACTTTTGGTAGATCTGTTTTAGAATTGGAGCAATGCTGTCTGCACATTCTTTTAGAACTGATGGTAGGATTCCATCTGGGCCTGGTGCCTTTTGTGGTTTGAGTTCTTTCAAGAGTTTTACAATTCCCTGGCTTGTTATTACAATTTTAGTTATACATGTACATGGAGAAGAAGAAGTTACATGTGTAGGTAGGCTGTGACAGTCCTCTTGAGTGAACACAGACTCGAACTGGCAGTTGAGGACATTTGCCCTCTCCTGCGGAGTTACGGCAATACTTCTTGAAGTGTTCAGAGAGGCTACTCCAGTAGAACACTGTCTTAAGCTCTTTATGAATTTCCAGAAGGACTTTTTGTTTTCTGTAGTTAGATTTTCCCCCATTTCGCGCAGATATATACTGCGTGCTTTCCTTAGACTTCTATCCAGATTTCGGCGTAGGTGTCGGAAAATAGTCCAGTCGTCTGCAGATTTAGTGCATTTAGCTTTATCATATGCTTTCCTCTTTTGATTAATGAGTTTTTTGTGAGTATGTTTGAGCCAAGGCAAGTCGTTGTTTGACGAAATCAACTTTGTTGGTATGTGCTGTTTCATTGAAGAAGATAGGGAGTTCTTAAAACCTATCCACAGATCATTAACACTCGAACTTCTTATAACCTCGTCAGAAAGTGAATCTGCGTACTCGTCCATATCATCACTTATTTTAGCAAAGTTTCCCCTTTTCAACAAATAAATTTCTCTACGCTTTACTTTGATCTTCTTGTGGGGCCATTCCACCAGAACAGAGACGACATCATGGTCTGAAATGCCTGGGAGTACCTCTATCTTTTGAAGTAAAGATGGAACATTTGTGAATACCAAGTCTAAAATGTTTTCATTTCTTGTCGCTTTATCCACAATTTGATGTAAATTTTGTTCTTCGGCTATGCTTATCATCTGTTTACTAGTAGCAGGATATCTTCCTCCGCTTATAAAACAATTTTTTGACCAATCGACATCGGGAAGGTTAAAGTCTCCAGCTAGGAAAATTTGGCTGTTTGGAGGAAGTTTAGTAATTGCTGTCTCGAGGTCATTTAGCTGGTCCTGGTCTAAAGCCAATGAACCAAAGTGTTTTCTATAAAATGCGCCTATAAATAGAGTAGGGCGGCCTTTAACATGAATACTAGCCCATAACATTTCACAGGAGGCATGCTGTGAAAAAGTGTGCTCCTCCTTTGCAATTAAGTCTGAACGCACTGCTATTAATATTCCTCCTCCATTAGTGTCAGAGTTACGATCACGGCGATATACTTGATATGATGACGGTAATAAAAGTTCACATGAGAATATTGACCCCTGAAGCCATGTTTCAGCCATTGGGCCCATGTATTATGTAATGCTCCGTGAAATATGAATGTGCAGAGACGAAAAAGTAAGATGAAAATAAGGTTCTTTCCGTAGCTCGAAACTCCCCAAAACGTGCCAAAGGTTGACCAGGTGGTGATCACTCGAACACACGCTGCCCAAATATCGATCCAAAACATCCGGATTACTCAACGGGATTCAGGATTTCCGATGATTCCAGAGGTACGTCTGAATGATTCGAAGCCATGAAAAACAACTGCTCTGGTCGGTCCACTGCCGTAGCTGGCGCTCTTTCCGATGCTACTTGCTCACAATATAGCTTATGAGTTGCACAGACGTGCGTACTACATTTCTCCCGGTATTGAAAAGGAAGCGAAGATCCGCTCACCAGTAAAACAAGTTTCTCCCGGTATTGAAAAGGAAGTGAAGGTATGCTCACCAGAAAAATGAGTTTCTCCCGGTATTGAAAAGGAAGCGAAGGTCCGCTCACCAGAAAAATGAGTTTCTCCCGGTATTGAAAAGGAAGCGAAGGTCTGCTCACAAATTAGTCATATAGGAGAACTCATGGGAGACTTGTGCACAGATACATATTTAATCAATAACTCATTAATCACAGTTGCAAGTGATTACTGACTACTTATCACTACTAAAAATCAGTTGTTACTTTATTCTACATTACTATTTAACTACCGTATACCAATGCAGTTTGTTTTTCACATCATTCCCTAAATCACATGCATAATAGAATGTGTGAGGAGCTTTTGAAATCAACGGAATTAAAAGTAATACTACAGATAATACCATGCCTTACAATACTCTGGTTCCTGTGAACAGTGAATATATATTTTGAAGTTGACATCAAAAATTTAGGTCACTTATCATTTTTAACTCTTGTAAGCTGCTATGTAAGCTGTAAATTTTGGTCACTTATCATTTCCAACTCTTGTATGCTGTATATAAAAACAAGAAGATGAAACGGTTAGAACAGTTATCATACATATCATATAAATGATCAGCACATATAACATATTCATGATATCGATCCATACTACAAAACCATGCGATGCACGCGCACGATTCATCGTATCACGTACTAGCTGTGCGCTGACTGCACTCTCGATTCGTCTCGCGTGCCAGGCTAGACGCGAAGGCGGTCGGCCAGTCGTATAATCTAGCGAATAATGCTACTTTTTCTCTTTTTTTCTGTTGGGTCCCGATGCGTGAGAAAAATGGGTGCCATGCGTGAGATCGTGAGACGGACCCTGAATGCGTGAGTCTCACGCACAATGCATGAGACTTGGTAGCTCTGAATTTATCACTAGCCACACACGCCTGCAGCAATTATATCCCGATTGAGGAGTTTGCCTGTAGTAACAGGAAGAAAAAGGAAAGAAGTTTTCTTTGTCTTCGATAGAGACTTCTGATTTCCTGCCTTATTTTCTTCTGAGTTTTTCTTCTTTTCTTCCTGTTTTTTCTTCTTTTCTTCTTGATTTTTCTTTTCTTCTTTTTCTTTCTGTCATTTTCAATCTTTTAATTCAAGGTCTTTCAGGTACCCCTTTTTGCCTCGCTCGCCGTTAGTACTCTTGCACTGCTACGTCCTCTTGCAGGCGCAGGCATCCTCCACCCTGCCACCCTGGTGGTATGTACTCTTTGTCTCGGTAGAACACGGAGGCTTCTTCTTCAGGGACAACGCCAAACTGCATGATAGGATTCTTTCTGAAATCGGTTTTGATATCTCTTTCTCTGACGCTAGTTTCCTCCGCATCTGGTTGAGTGCCATTGGCTTCAATTTCTCTCTCTTGTACTAGTTCCTCGATCATTTCCTCTTCTTCGTCTTGGTCATTGGTCATCTCATCTACCTTGGTTTGAGTAATGACATCTGCAAATCGATATTGCGGTGGCAAGGAAAGATCAAGATTGACTGATGGGATTATCCTGGACAGGACTAGCTGCTCTTTTTTATAGCATTAGGATTCAGCAGGAATATTCCAGTCTTCCGTGAAGCAAGATTTTGTATTGTCATATAGGATTCGAAAGGGATTTTTAGGATCCTGGGCACCTCCTTTTTCGCTATCCAAAGTGATGTCCGTAGGGCTTGACCCGTCTTTACGAATCTCCCAATGTGACTCTTCAGAGATTTGTACACAGCTACGTCAAGGGGCTAACAAAGATGTATTGTGTGTGGAATAAGCTCCAGCACTACCACATGTATGCTCTTCCATGGCCTTAAAGGACAAGTCCACCCCAACAAAAACTTGATTTGAATAAAAAGAGAAAAATTCAACAAGCACAACACTGAAAATTTCATCAAAATCGGATGTAAAATAAGAAAGTTATGGCATTTTAAATTTTCGCTTATTTTCAGCAAAATAGTTATATGAACGAGCCAGTTACATCCAAATGAGAGAGTTGATGACATCACTCACTCACTATTTCTTTTGTATTTTATTATATGAAATATGAAATATTTTTATTTTCTCGTCATTGTCATGTAAAATGAAGTTTCATTCCTTCCTAAACATGTGGAATTCCATTATTTTAACATTTTGTGCTTCAGGCAAAGAGGTCCTAATTGTCAAATTCGTAAAAATTGAAATATTGTATAATTCAAACAATAAAAAACAAAAGAAATAGTGAGTGAGTGACATCATCAACTCTCTCATTTGGATGTAACTGGCTCGTTCATATAACTATTTTGTTGAAAATAAGTGAAACTTTGAAATGTCATAACTTTCTTATTTTACATCCGATTTTGATGAAATTTTCAGCATTGTGCTTGTCTGATTTTTCTCTATTGATTCAAATCAACATTTTTCTGAGGTGGACTTGACCTTTAAAGATGAGCCGAGGATCTTCATGGGAAGCATGACCATCCAATATAAGCAGCACAGGATTCTCTTCGGTCCGATCTTGTGGACACGATTTCAAGAATATCTTCTCAAACCACGCCAGCATGAGGTCGCCATCTACGAATCCACTGGGAGATTTACCATATTACAAGCAACCATCTGGCCCCCCACGGGTGTAGTCCCTGCCAGGAAAAGCCTCCTTGAATATGACAAAGGGAGGCATCACAGCACCAGAAGCTGATGCACAACACAGCAATGACACATGCTGGCTGCCACTGACGGTGACAGAGTGGGCATGCTTTTGCCTCTTTAGTACAACCACTCTTTGCATTGATTTGTTCAAGTCAATCATGGTCTCATCCATGTTGTAGATCCTCTCCGGATTATTATGGAGATCATACCTGTCATAGATTCCTCTTAACAACTGAAAATATTCTCTAATATTATCTGCAGTTGATGTCATAACTCGGCAGCGGTCAAGTTTGTCGGCTCTTCGCGTCTTTATTTCTTCATTTGGATATGCTTGTCTGAACCGGAGCCACCAGTTGTAGCTTGGACTATTTGGTCCAAACTTGTTCTCTCCACATTTCTTGTCCAATATCCACGCATACATGTTGACTTTAGAAATCGTTAGAGGAACTGCCTTGGCAGCCATGTACCTAATAATCATGAGAAGATCTTTTTCAAGGGGTTCAGAAAGCTTGGTTGGTTGACCAATTTTGGCGTTGAGTGGAACCTTACCATTGACCCTGTCCCCAAGTGACCTTCGGGGGACACCATGGTCTCTCACTGCAGTGGCTATTGGTAACGCCTTTTGGTAACTTCATCATATGCTACAACCATCTGGTCCTGACTCTAACTCCGATACTTTTCTCTACCTGGCATGCCTTTTTTTTCACTTGGGGGAAAAATTCCCTCCAAACTATAGTATACATTGTATGTGCATGAAGTCATTCATAAAAATAAAATATATAATTGATAAGAGAGAAAAGGAAAGTATACAGGACAGTGTAGATACAGGAAGATACATGGAAATATAATAATAATTTAAATGAAAATTGCGGCATAAAGTATACAAAAGCAATGAGTAAGTGTAATTAAGCAAAACAAAAACAGATTGCCAATTCAAAATAATATGAATATCATAATGAAAATTACAGATGGAGGGCATGTGAAAATCAAAAAAGAGAGAGAGAAAAAATAAAGTTAATCATGAAAATAAAAGGCATGTGATTTTTGAAAAAAACATGCATATAGTGCATTTGTTCATTTTTTGTTAGAATTACACATTGACATGAGAATAGAGCATGGAGATGAAATGAAATGGCAGTGTGGTGCAGGATGATTGAAATGTGCAATGTGCAAAAAAAGCAAGCAAACAAGGAAGCAGCTAAAATACACAGAGCTGCCACCACTTTGTCATATCTTGTGGATTTCCAAGGAGAGGCCTTTTATCTAAAAAAAAAATCCTATTCTTACCTAATGTATTCAAATGTCCAATCGCCACTTATAAAAGAAATCCTGTGAAATAAGGAGAGCATTCTACCAATGGGCAGCTCTGTGTACATATATGTAAACTCACCTTATCATCTTCCTTCATTGTAGTTGGAATCAAGGGAAGATTACCTTGTCGCAGTGGTTAAATAAGCATTGGATATGTCTATGCAAGCACTGCTCTGTCACATATCATTTATCACAGATGAAATTTTATCCGAGAGATGAAATGTAATCTCAGGATACCAATTTGATTTGAAAAGATCATATCTTAAAGATGAAATGACCTCAGAATACCACTCCAGTGCTTTTCTGGGTCAGTGAGTACACTTCTGGTTACGCAATTACATTCTACCAAAAGATTAGACCTAAACATCTTGTGCTTTATTTGTCTTTCCAGGTTTATGATGATGCGAAGGAAAAAGGCCCTTGTACCAACTCAGACCAGAATGAATTGGATCAGGAGATAGATCAAGCAGATGAACAAGTGAAGCAGATGGAAAATGAATCCAAAAGTGATGAAAAAGAGCATGGACTAGAACCAGGACCTGGACTTCATCCAGGACCAGGACTTGAACCAGGACCAAGTGGATGTGAAGGTGTCAAAGAGGATGATGGTGTTGGTATTCAGCCAAAAGATGAAACAAATGAAGATGAAGCCCTCGTGGATGGAAATGAGGTCATTGACGTGGCGATGGACAAAGTTGCCGACAAAACGGAAAGTAACATTCCGTCAACTGGAAACGATGAAATCCATGGGGAGGAACATAAGATAGAAATGGTAGCTGAAACTGTGATGAATGATGAGGCTGTGGATGAAAACCAAGTAATTGAGGAGCCAGTAGGTGAATGTAGAAAGAATGAAAAAACAGAGGACAAACATTCAGATGAACCGGATGAGATTGAAATGAAAGATATCTGTGAGGAATATCCTGATGCCCCTGAAGACGGTGAGATAGTCGAGGTTAGTCAACCGAGTACATCCCAGGATGTTTCTACTAGTCAGGTGGAAATTTCCCTGGAAGAGGAGCCTATCGATGAAGAATTTGTGGAGATAAAAACATTTAATGAAGCCAAAGAGAGAATTGCAGCATTAGAGGAGAGGATAAAGACAGAAGTCAAGCACAGAACTGATCTTATGAAACAGGTAGAGTAATGGTTTACTTTTTTAGGTGCAGATAAGTTTTTAATATAATCCATCTGTAGACTCCAAAGGTAATTTTGTGTTCCATATGTTGCTTTAGAGCAATATGTGCCTAACATGTTTCATCCCCTGGAAAAAAATATCATTTGTAAAGTATTATTTGACAGTTTGGAATATTGATATGATCTTAATGGTGTACATGAACTGTGTTGTCAAAGTCTGTGTTAAGATACTAAGTTTGATTAGATTAGCTGTATCAAATTGATTAAAAAAAAAAAATTACAGAATGTGCTTATAGACTAGGAGACCGATATTAAAATTCCAACCCTATCTTTTTTTTCAAAGGTGAGATCTCTGAGTAAGGAGTTGCACAAGTTGAAAGGAGGGAGTGGTCTTGAGACCCAGAATGTTGCCGTGCAGACGGAGCCAGAGTGCATTCAGATCTACGATGAGCAAACTTCCAACCCCCAAGCTGAAGTCTATCAGGTTGTTGATAGTTCAAGCACAGCTCAACAAGGATCATCTACAGCAAGTTCAACTCCTTGGCCTGCTAGCACACAGGCACAGGTGAGATTTCATATAAACCCATTGCCTGTTGTGACCGAGTGGTCCCTGGGTAGACCCTGAGGGAATGATAGAATTAGGTAGTCCTTGGGTTAAAATGATGAACATGACCCCTCATGAACTTTCTTTCCCTGGATCAATGTATAGCAAGTTGTTCATTCATACCCTTTAATTCTATTTTGAATTTTAGAAGTGCTTGAGAACCACCCCTTCCCATTTATATTTTTTCTTGAATGTGATGTATCAGAGCTGTCATCAGACTCCAAACTGAACTACAAGCGGTGTATAATGTAATTTGTAATTGTCGTCACTTTAAGCTTGTGTTCCTGTTTTTTTTTTTCCTTTACAGGCGTCATCATCAACAGGGTCTCAGTCTATAGCAGAGAGTTTAAGAGCCACTGCCGAATATGCCTTAGCTCGAACCAACGTGGTACTAGATGAATATAGTGGGATGTACTATGATTATAACTCTGGTTACTACTACGATCCTGTGAGTTTTTCTTAAAGGAGAATGAAACCTTTGGAACAAGATAGCTTGTGTGAAAACAGAAAAATCAAAGAAACAGATCAACGAAAGTTTGAGAAAGATTGGACAAATAATGAGAAAGTTATGAGCATTTGAATATTGTGATCTCTAATGCTATGGAGATCCTTAAATGGGCAATGCAGCAAAGATGTGTGATGTCACTTGTGAACAACTCTCCCCATTACTTTAGGATATATTGCACTTAAATTGCCTCTTTTATCACATCTATCAGTAGATAATGTGTTCTTTCTAAAGGAGGGCATGTAATACAGATTTTTAAAGAATATATATGAATAAAGAGTTTGTATCACCATAAGAAAAAGCAAAAGAGACATATTTAGGGTATTTTATAGTCCATCAAAGGGAAAATTGTTCACATGTGACACACATTCTTGTCACATTGCCAACGGGAGGATCTCCATAGCATTAGTGATTGCAATATTCAAATGCTCATAACTTTCTCATTATTTGTCCGATTTTTCTCAAACTTTCTTTGTTCTGATTCTCTGATTTTTCTGTTTCGACACAAGCCTACTTGTTCCAAAGGTTTCATTTCCCTTTTAATTTTAAGTTCTGATTTAGAATATTCCTTGATTTGATAATTCAATGATGATTACAGTCTACAAAGCAATATTATCAATCCTTTGAAGTATATTGGAAGTTATCATATAGAAAACAATGAATTTTTCCCCCAAATATTTATGATTTGTGGTGCTACTTAATGATATATTTTTGTTCCCTTTCAGAAGAAAATTCAAAGACATATGTAGATAACTGGAAATTTTTGCAAAATGCACTAATCATGTTGGTGAAAGATTTATATTTTAGTTCTCAGATTGTTTCTCAAAAGTGTCCCTTCCATAGACCACAGAATATTTATCAAAGTCTATGATAAGATGGACATTTGGTAGGAATATGCTGTATTTACAAATGGTACATTACTGTCAACTATAGAATGACATTGCTTTGCGTTCTAATTGTTATGTAGCAATTCATATTCACACACTGCTGGTCATAATTCATGTACCAAGAAACTGATTAAAAAAAATTACAAAAATTGTCCTTGAAAAGATAAAGGGCTTATTTACTTGAGCATTATGTTTACATTAATTTTGAGGTATTATTTTGCAGTATTTGTATTGTTGGTATTACACAAATACACATTCTATGTACAACATGATCTTTTATATGTTATTGTTTAGAGAACTTGATTATAAGTGGGGAGTGAGATTGCTAATGTGCTCTGCAGTTTCAGTCGTAGAAGAAATAGTACTCATTTCCAGAGGAATTAAAGTAATATATAAACACCTGCTATCTTACAATTTAAAACATTTAAATAATTTGTATGTGTTTGACTGGTCTGTTCCTCCTTAGAACAACCACCTTCACTATGATCCTGCTCGAGGGATTTACTACTTCTACGATGAGCAGACACAATCCTACCAGTTTCATTCCAAGATTGACCTGCCAGGGGTTACCGTCGGTGGGACAGGAAGTAGCCGGGGCCAGCCGGATAGGAGAAGACAGGAGAGAGATCGTCAGAAGGGAGATAGATCTCGGAGGAGGAGAAACCATCAGGGTCAGAGCAGAGATGAGGTGAGATTCTATGGTATCTTTAAGAGGGTGACATGACTTTTGCTCCTGCAACAATACGCCAGTTCACGGTTAGCTCATGATCAACTTTTCTCAAATGACCTTTGTGATTTTTCATTAGGATAAGCACTATCATTTTCAAATGTAGATGTTGCGTAAGCTTTACCGGTAGAGTATTCAAATTCTAAGAACAAAAGGCATTGTATAGACCAGTTGACTAGAATAGTATATCAGGGATAAAGTTTGGAAATCTGTTTTATTGTCTGCCTTTGGCACATTTGACTATTGTTTAGGCTACTGTCAAATACCAGTGATTATGAAGGCTCTATTTATTACTCTTCAGCTTGGATGTAATAAAATGAATATTTTGAAAGGAATACATGAATAATCATCAAATCACAAATGCCTATGTCGTTGAATTTGAAAGCCACCTTCATGGTTTTATCTCAAATGACCTTTTTTGCTTGTGCGCAGTTTACAACCGTGAACAGGCTTATTTCTTTGGGTTTTATTTTGTCTATTAAAGATGTTGGGTTAGGGTCAGGATTGCAATAGGGTGTTATGTTAGGTTGAGGTTTTAGTTAAGGGTAGGGTATATGGTTGAATCCAGGGTTGTAGTTTGTCAGTCGATTGTTGCATGGTATTGATAGCGGATCAATTGTCGCTGGGGCAATTGTCATGGAATTCTTTGAGAGATCCTTGATGGAGGAAAAAGAGCTTTCAATCAATCATTGTTTTTGAAAGCATAATTTGTTGATGTTTTGATAGAGGGTACAATGCTTTGATTCAATGGATGAAAAAACATTCATTATACAGTCATGAAAGGCATGGTTCCTTGGATTGTCCACTGACAACCTGAATGATATTGAAAGTTTGTTATCAATCGTGATAGTTGAAATGTTTGAGACAATGACCTGTATTCTGAACTCAGGTTTAAATTAAACCCTGGTTAAAATTATGGTTTAACTATAGATAGCCAATTGGGGCACAATCCCTAACACTGCACATCCAATTTATTAACTCATATGACACTAAAATTGTTCATAATTGTTTGGGAATGATAACTGAATTATTTTGAAGTATTTTTCCTTATTTCCTTATTATGAAAGCAAAGGGAAACAAAATAGTAAACATAAAAAAGTCTACAATATACCGGTAAACAGAATTTTTGAATATTTGTCTCCCCATAATTTACAGAGTTAGACCGTAGTCTAAGTTAAGCCTGACTTCAGAATATGTGCCAATGATTTTAAAGTAACATATCTTAAGGCTATTCATGATGAATCAAACAAATATGTCAAGAGGTGTGTTAAAACAAGCTAGAATTTTGGACGTAGTTCATTAAGTTGATAAGGTATCCCATCCTTCAATGTAAATGGTAAGATTTGCTTTACTAAGGTATATAAAATGGTTGATAGGTGTAAGCTCAATTATCATTCTCTTTTGCTTATAAGGGGAGATAAGCTTGTCATGTCATTGGGTAAAACTGAACCTACAGAGAGCTTTAACATTATTGTTGCCGACAATATTGCTTTGCTTTGAAAGAAAATTGGCACCGCTATGTTGAGAAAAAAGAAAGCTGGTTGTTTTTGTTAGCGGGAAAGTCTCAAGAAAAACATAAAACTAAACAACAGACTTATGAATCTGTTTGAATGAAACATTATTTGGCTCTTTGACTTCTGAATTAAGCCTGTTCGCTATTGTCAATTCAAAAGATGACAATTATTTGGTCTGATATCCCTCTATTCTGCATTCTCATTTTGCAGGAGGGACAACTGATAGCTGGCATGACAAGCCTTTCCTTAAATGAGCAAGGTTATACAATCACTGGCAAACAAACTTACTACTATTCCAGCCCTCAAAAAACAGGTATTACTTTATATTAAAATTGTTTTACTTCTTCTGTTTTGTCCCACTCTCTTGTTTTTTACTTTCTTGTCTGGCTGCCTTTCTGTCTTTATATTCTGTCTCATTATTATATCTCTTACTGTCCTTTCATATACACACATTTCTCTAAAATATTGTTCTTCTTGTCCGATATCATCTACATTCCTTTTCTCTGTTCTCCTCGACTTGTGTCCTGTCTTCTGTATGTCTGTTTCTGTCCATCTTTATCTCTGTTTAACCATTCATCAATCTCTGGGGCTCTTCTTGTCGGGTGAAATGTCCATCCTGCCTTCTATCGATCAGCAGTCAGGAAGCAATGATAGAGCTTCTACATCTAGAGTAATAAATCCTGATTGTGAGGTCATCGATATCACCAGCCCTGCCGAAGATTACCCTGAAAATGGCACCGATGTGACATCCACCGCAACCGCCACAACCACCAGACCCCAAGAACCACAGCAGGACCAAACCGAAGCCGTCGATGTCGTCGAGATCGTGGATGTCGATGACTCCTCAAGACGTCGTCACAGAAAACGATTGAAATACTCGCATTCCAGAAGGAAACGGAGAAAGGCGGTCGATGACGAGGGAAGGAAGGAAAACGGAGAGGAGTTACCGGATGTAATTGTGATAGACTCTGATGAGTCGGACATGGAAGAAGGAGAGTGTTCGGACAGTTCATCTGAGAGTGGTGGATCTTCGAAGGGAGAGTCAATGGATGATGAAGATGTCAGTGAGGAATCCATGGTCATTGATGATGATGATGATGATGTACAGAGTGTGGAAGGTTTGTTGGCCAACCGGGATGTTTGTTTGTCATTGTTGTTGGTTTGTTATCTAACAAATTGAATGATTTGATTGATATACTTATATATGGTAATAAATCTTGGTCTTAGGATAAATATGTAAGCACTTTTAAATAGAATGAAATTTGCTCTTTTTCTTACATGAATGTGAACCCGATTATATTTTATCTGATGAAGATCACCAAATGTTTTGGCCATGTCCGGCACCCCTTTATGTATTTTCATATATCTGACATTTAAATAATCTGTTTATTCGAGTTTAAAGAAAAACAAAACTATTTTAAGGTTGTGTGTAATGAAAGTTACACTGTTATGTCTACTATAATATTCTTTTCGTTGAAATGTTACTATTTACTTTCTCTTCATTTGTGAATAAGCACTTTCTAAATTGAATGAAAATTGCTGTTTTTCTATTTGGTCTTATAAAGATCACCAGATATTTTAGATATTCCAGGCATCCCTTTTATTTTATTTTTCCATATCTGACATTTAAAGAACATGTTTATTAAAGGTTCAAGAAAAAGAAAGTAAATGCAACGTGTGTGTGGCAAAAGTTACAGTTTTTTGTACCGATACCATATTATTCTTTTAGTTGATATGTTATTATTTTCTTTCTCTTCTGTTCACCCTCACAGCCACAAAAGTTGATTATCCACCATGCATCAGAATGATAGTTGTGAGATCTGAATCAATGAAGCTTGGCTCTCTATCCATTGTCACCTGTACTGGAGGTACCATTGGCAGGTAATAGAGCGCATTGCATCTTCATTCTATGTAGAGTTGAACTTGATTGATATATGCATTCTTAACTACAGAAAGCTAGTAATGCTACATCTATGAGTTTGTGTTGTTTACAAAGGAGTAAATTAATTAATACTGCAGTGTGTCATACATGTTCTAGATGAACAATTATGGCATCGCTGGCTTTCCATGTTTAAGATTGATGTGCAAAAATTGCAGCTTATTAAAAGATTCAGCCTAAGTTAGGGGCCTATAGTACACAAAGGTTGTACATGCTGCTGTATGCTGCTTAATTTGTTCCATTTAACAAACTATACTTTCATGTTAATAATTAGCTTATTCAAAAAAAAATGTGACAAATTTAACTGATTATTAGTTGCATGAAATAATGCATATGGCTTTCTTTACATTCTACAAGCATCTCAGAAAATTAATTTTTATGTTGATCTTGTATTTAGATAAATACTTAGCCAAGTAAAAAAATCAAATAAAGAATTGAGCTAATAATTCAATTTGAAATGTATAATTTTGTCTTGAGTGTTTAAGAAATCATTTTTCTTTCCTTAAACAGGGAAGGATCCAACCATATATTATTGGTTCCAGAGCTAGGCGTTAGTAAGACCCATGCACAAATGTCATACGATACTGAAAGGAGAGGTTACACAATCACAGACCTTGGGAGTCAGAATGGAACTGTTCTCAATGGGGTTCCTCTTACACGCAAGGTAAGTGAGTCAAAGAAGGGCGAGTTGCAAGAAAATATTTGCAATCAATCGCAAATTTTCTGTTGCAATTTCAAAATCAATATATCCATTTTAGCTGTATCAAATCAGATTACACTCCTTGTTTTTAAGGAGCAGATTAGCAATCAGTCACAAAGTTACAATTAAATGCAAGAAATTTGATTGATTTATTGACCAAAAATAGACTTGATTGCAAGCTTCTTGCAACGCCTCATAAACATAGACTGACATTGGTGAGTGATGAAAACAAACCTACTATGTTCACATACAGTAGACCGTGTTCATTAACTTAACCATTAGCTGAAAAAATCTAAGCATTTTTTTTCAGATTAGGTGGTGTTTTACAAAGATCAAGTATGACTTAGAGTCGCACTTAAATGCTGACGCATACATGATATGCAACGCACAATTTTATTGATCAATACGCAGTAGTGCGCATCCTCTTGGCATGGTCTTACCAATGTGCTCATGTCGTTTAAACTGCATGCAAATAGGCATGTGGAACGTTGTGGCCCAGTGGATTAGTCTCCAGACTTTGAAACAGAGGGTCGTGCGTTCAAATCCCAGCCAAGGCGTATTTTATTTCAGCAAGAAATTAATCCACATTGTGCTGCACTCAACCCAGTTGAGGTGAATGGGTACTTGGCGGGAATTTATTCCTTGAAATGCTGAGCGCGTAAAAGCTGCTGGAGCTACATTCAGGGTAATAATATCCAAGTCCTTTGGAAGCGCATAGAGACGTTATCCATTATGTGTTATGCGCTACACAAGAACTGACTATTATCATAATTATTATTTTTTTAAATGCAACTCTAAGTCATCCTTAAGTCTTTGTGAAACATCCCCCAGAATATGCAGAACATGCATTATTTGCATCTTCTAAGTGGAATTTTGCCTAATTCAAATTGATTTCTATGGTCCTAAGAGACTTGACTTATGGGGTGTTGGAAAAAACTTGAAATCAATTGCACGTTAATGTGTTATCCTGAAAATCAATCATAAGTATTGCAATTGATTGCATATTGCACTCATCTGCTGATCAGCTTCTTAAAACAAGAATTGATTGGCTTCAGTTGAAGTTGATCTATCAATCGTAAATTTGCCACAGAAATTTTTAATTGATTGCAAATATTTTCTTGCAAAACCCCTTAGGCAGATTCACCTGCAGATTTGTTTTGTTTGCCCAACTTTTTATTCAGATTTCCATGCCAGTTGAAGGCATGCAATGAAATTTATAATATTATATTGTCTTAGTATAAGTGCTCCTTTCTTGAGTGTGTGTATAAACAATGACTGAATCAGTATTATTTACTTACATTATGCACTGACATGAATTTCAACATTGAGAAGCACAATTTGTGAAAGCCAAAAACATTGATGAATGATATAACCACCATTTCCAGAGTAAAATGTAATTAAGTTTATATTTGTGTCATAATATGCATCATGGTTGTATATGACAATCAATATCTTAAAGCGAATGATAGTCTCAAAACACAAACTTTCAAATTCAATATATTTTCTTCTTCTGTTCACCATTGCTATTCAAGATGGTCAATATATTTTTATATCACACAGTCGAAGCCTGCGAAGTTCCACAGATAAATTATTGTTTCAGATCCCATTTCACAAAACAAAAGTCACACTTGGTGATCGTGTATTTGCACTTGCTGCCCCCAAACTATGGAATAGCCTGCCAATGGATATAAGAAGCTCTCTACCCTTGGCTCTCTTCAAATCAAAATAAAAACATGTCTCTTTGGTTTAAGAAAATATGCTGTGTAGACATAAGTAAAAAGAGCTCTGAACAAGCGCAGCTGAATATATCCATATAAAAGCTGCGCTATACAAATTAATGTTTATTATTATTATTATAATTGTTTTTAGTCTCGTGTGAAGAGTGACCCTCAGCCTCTGAGTCACAAGGATTACTTGACCTTTGGCACCACCACGCTGAGGATACACATCCACAGAGGAGACGAGACGTGTGACGAATGTGAACCAGGCCAGGTTCAAGCTACGTTTAGGCATCAAAAGGCAATGGAAGGTAAGCTCCTAAGAATGGCCTTGTTCACGTTGGGTGTGCAGGTGGTTTGCTGGTACGGTGAAACCTGTGTGTGAAACTTCATAAGGTAGATAGGAAAAGTGATATATAGGAAATTGCTGCATATGAAAAACGTTTACTCTGTTTCGCAAATAAAAAAGACAGACATTGTTCTGGGTGAATTGGATATATGACCTTTATTGTCAGATGATCACTAAACAAACCCAATCAATTTGCTTGCATAAGGTATTGATTGGGCAACCTTTGTGAGTTTCATTTTTTTTTTGAGGAGGTGTCACTTTTTGTATGCAGTCATGTTGCCATGAATTTCAGGTACGTAATGAATTACTTGACACTATGTTAGGTATTGTGATGCTATAATTCTGTGATATCTTATGAAGTATGTTTCTTCAAACGAAATTCTTTAAATCTTCAGTTGCCTAAAGTATTGATATGTTTCTAAGTTTTGTTTGCTGCAGGGCTTCATGGTATCTGAATAACGCCTGATTATTACATATTATTTTTCTCAAGTATTAATGATCATCTCTCTTTTCTTTCTTTGTTGTATTTTGTCTGATATGGATTGAAGAACAATATTGAAATATTACAGTCACATTTGTTGTTCTTCTCTCATAGTCACTCCCGTTTTGAGCCAAGCAGACAAAGAGCAACAGAGACGGAAAGAGCTTCGGAAGATCAAGAAGAAGTATCTCCTTGTAGGTGCTGATTACAGTCAAAGGGAGCCCTCTAGAGGTCATCCTGGGTACAAGGACAGAGCTGAAGAAAGACGTGTTACAGTAGGAAGTGACAATCCATACCTACCCAATGACATACCTGCATCGGTTGATAGGTAGGGGTATCTCTATGTTTAATTCTTGTCTATAGTTTTGATAAAGACTTTTTGCATGGTGAGCAATTACCAGATTAGATGTGGATACTTAAAACATGAATACCAGGGCCCAATCTTACAAAGAGTTACGATTGATCCGATCAATCGTAACTCTTTGGAAATATGTCAGTGTCATAATTTTTTTCTACAGGAAATTTGCAAAATGTCCTTTGTAAACAAAGGAGAACACACCAAATTGTCAAGAAATCAGTGAATTTATGGATATACGTTCATATCTAAAAAAAAATTCACAAACATGTATTTCATGTGTTGACTTTGCTGGCTTTCCATAGTTGCGATTGATCTGATCAATTGCAACTCTTTGTGCTGCACTCAACCCAGGTGAGGTAAATGAGTACCAGCAGGAAGTAATTCCTTAAAAAGCTGTCCGCGCCGGAATCGGTAGACTAGCTTAGCCGGGGTAATATAGGGAGTGCCTTGAGCACCTAGCAAAGGGGATACGTGCGCTATACAAATCCTATATAATTATTATAAAATTAGAACAGGGAACGGAATGGAGATATTCTCTTTAAATCTTCCCAATGTAATAAATATGATATTCCATATTGTGTTTGTTTTACAGAGCTATATCTGATAGCAACATGGGTCATAAGATGCTGAAGAAGATGGGATGGAAAGAAGGACAATCACTAGGCAAGAATGAGAGTGGTATCAAAGAACCAGTAAGTCAACCCTTCAACAGATTCTTGATCTTTCTTAATGTTATGCAATATATTCACATATCATGTATTTATCTCAAGCAGAGTATTACTATTATTATTAGAGTGTATTTGCTAGACATGAGATCATGTCGTACTTTGTTACTGGGGCCTCTGGAATAAAACATCTATTTAGTGTCGTATGTGGTAAAGTAGTCTGTAGTCAAGTGAATTTACACAAGAATGGGTTAAAAAGAACAAGTATGTTTCATCATGATCCTCTTTTTATGTGGAATAATCAGTCATAGTAATAATAATGAATAATAATAAGGTTAGCAAATACTTAGCATCACTCGTATAGACCCTCCTATTATACTGTTATATAATGAGGTTTGATAACTGGGTGGTAACTTTGTTAGGGTTCATGTTTATGTGCAGGGTATGGGTTAATATGAATGTAAATGTGTTTGTGATTGTGGCAAGGCTCAGTTCACACAGCCAAGCCCTATGGAGGAAGGTTTGAAACTTTACTTGAAGCTATTATAAATCATGCTTTATATTCTATAGTTGTTTCCATGTACATAAGGTGTCGCCACAATTTACTATAAAACTGCCAACCTTTCTTTTAAAGATGGATCGTTGTCTGTTTTGATAGGGAATTGACACCACGTGGATATGACTTATACTCTGTTGAACCATGGTAAATGTAATGCCACTTGAAAATGCCTTGTTGTAAAGTCAGTATCTCATTTTCCTCGGCCTAAGAATTGCTCAGGGCTAACTGAATTTCTGGCTGGAACTTCAAGTTTGCTTCTCCTGGAGATGTCTCTATTACAGGTATTTCCAATGCTGACGTACAATTAACAAAGTTTGTCACTACACTACTGACTTAGCAACAACTATCACCATAATGGATTATAGTTATCTGTATGTATTCTTTCCCTCCTCCAGATTCAGGTGTTCCTCCATGGAAAGAAGTCAGGGCTTGGAGCTGGCAACCAGAAGTCAATGGACAGTCTAGGTCTCATCGGCAAGAGAAAGAGTGACAACTGGGAGAGGGCAAGAGACCGGTATCACTACTTGGACCAAGGAAATACCAGTGGTGCCAGCACCAGTCAACAATCCACAAGATCGCAGGAGATCAAATGGGTGAAGGGAACAACTCGGGTGCCTGAGGACCAGACTTCTTCCGCCCCACAGGATGATGATGTTGAGCTCATTGCTGAGGTGGTTGCTATGGAGGATGGGGAGGCAAGGAAAAATGCGGTTACCAAGGATAGAGTGTGTGATGTAGATATGGATGAGGCAGAGAAGAACGATGGTGCCAAACAGGAGGATTCGTCAACTGAAAAAGGGTTGTCAAAGAACGGAATATGTGCGGAGAAAAAGACATGTGAATCGTTGGAGGGATTGCCTCCAGCTTCTGAAGGCAGTTCAAAGACTATACCTACATCCTCAAGCGATGTGACTATGAGGAATGACTTAACTGAAAATATGAATAATACAGAATCAGAATCAATGTCCAAAGAACCGCTGAATCAGTTGGATGGAAAAGATAGTGAACAATCCCAGGAAGAGTCGATGAGTGGTAAGACCGAGGCGAAAGACCAGTCAAGGACACGCTCCAAAGATGAACAGAAATCAGTTGAAGTTCCTGCAGAGAGAGAAGCAGCTAAGAAACCCATCAGGTTTGTCATCCCACCGAGAATGAACTCTAAAGGAGATTCAGGAAAGACGCCTCTGGCAGCATCAAGGTCTTTCTCTGAGAACAATGGAGAGGGGACTTCAACAAGAAGGACGCGGCAGTCAAGCAGGAGAGGTAAAGAGAAGAAGGATAGTATAGATATGTTTGACAATGGATAACAAACAATAATCAGTGTGTGTATACTGTTCATTTTCATAGACACGTTTCAATGCATGTCTGTCCAAAGTTCAATCCCCAAGACTGAACATGAAATAGGTTGAATTATACATTAACATGTAGCCAAGCCAATGTTTATCAGCTTCTCACAAGGAGATCCATGATGCTATAAATATGCATCAAGGGTTGTAGTATTTTCTTGTGACCTGACGAGCATGAGCAAACTTTCTCTCTGTCCTGGGGCCCATTGCAGAAAGAGTTGCGATCAAACGCAACTCAAAAAATCTTGCGCAACTTGATTTTTAGCCAATGAAGCACCCGTAATCGGGACTTGCGGTTAAACGCAACTCTTTCTGCAACAGGCCCCTGGAGAGTAGGAGACGATCTGTGACATCTGGGGCTTGTTGCAGAAAAAAATTACTATTATGGTAACTTTGCCATCCAACGGTAGCTTTCATGGAATTCCTGATTTTGATTGGCTGATGATCATTGTTACCATGGTAGTTACCATTGGATGGCAAAGTTACCATAATAGTAATTTTTATGCAATGGGGCCCTGAGCCCTGTTTTGTAAAAGTAACTGTTATTTGCAACTTTGGTATCCAATGGTAACTACCATGCTAATGATGCACAACAGCCAATCAAAATCGAGGATTTCCTGAAAGTTGCAATTTGATGGCAGTGTTACCGTAATAGTAATTTTTATGCAACAGGGAGCAGCCATGAGCTTCAAGATAATGGGCCTGTTCTTAAAGAATTACAATTATAGCAACTTTGCCATTATGTTAACTAACATGGTAAGAGGGCTCAAAGAGACTATCACAATCAAGGTTTACATGGTAGTTAGCATGTTGGCAAAGTTAGGTCTGAAAGCGGTATCTGTCTGTGAAAAAAAACTACTACGAAATAGTTCAAAGGGACTGCTGGTGTAAACATTATTGGACAATTTTAGCTTTAGTATTCCAAGTATTAATTTTTACTGTCTTGGCCAAAGTTTTCCTTTCATTTTGATTTATAGTTTCCTTTTCAGCTTTATTTTCAATCATTCTCACCCACTTTCTATGAAGTCAGTCATCTCACCCATACATCCCCCTCTCTCACTTGCTTTCATTATCTCGCTTAACAATTCACAAAAATTTGATGAATGTAATGGAAAAACCAACACTTAATTTAATGTTGATAGACATTGGAAATATGATGCATTTCTGTCAGTTTGTTCTGAAGATTGTTGAGAATGCTGATCAAGTCCACCCCAACAAAAAGTTGATTTGAATAAAAAAAGAAAAATCCAACTAGCATAATGCTGAAAATTTCATCAAAAATCGGATGTAAAATAAAAAGAAAGTTATGACATTTTTAAGTTTCGCTTAATTTCACAAAATAGTTCTCTGCACATCCTGGTCGGTATGCAAATGAGGGTACTGATGACATCACTCACTCACTATTTCTTTTGTATTTTATTATATAATAGGAAATATGAAATATTCTTATTTTCTCCCCATTGTCCTGTGAAACAAATTTTTATTTCTCCCTGAACATGTGGAATCACCATTGTTTAACATTTTATGGGTCAGTCAAGTTTGTCCTTATTGTCATATCTGTAAAAATTGAAATAATGTTTAATTCAAACAATAAAAAAAAAATAGTGAGGGACATCATCGGTTCTCTCATTTCCATATCACTAAATTGTGCATATAACTATTTTGTGAAAAATAAGTGAAACTTTAAAATGTCATAACTTTCTTTATTTCACATCCGATTTTGATGAGATTTTCAGCATATTGTTAGTCTGATTTTTCTCTATTGATTAATGATTAACATGTTGGGCACTACATGTATAACAAAGCCCAGTCTGCATTTTTTTAGCAGAAATCATACGTTGCATCTTGTTTACATTTCAGCACAGACTAGATAATGGGATATGTAGGGGGGGGGTGTTGTGATAGATTCTGTACAGGATTCCTGCTGTAAGAAGCGGCACATACACATTTGTTAAGGTGTCTGTATTTACCTGTCTCTAGCAATGAATGTTCAATTATCACATATTTACAAATGTACTTAAAAAAAAAATGATTTCTTTTCCAAAGCTCTACCAATCATATAATCTTTAGTGACTTGAAGAGAGATGATTTTGTCTTAATTTCTATTTACATTCCATCAAAATGTTAATTGAATGCTGTACCACATCAATTTCATTTTCATCTCGATTTCTCAAGACATGCTCGAGTTAACGATAACATCCCTAACACACAAACACCTTTGTGAAGTCACCTTATGCCAGACAGTCCAACTCAATATTGATGTCTATTTTTGTCAAATTTGATTTGATTTGGATGCATTTTTGAAATAATTTTTGAATGTGTGTAATGAATTGTATATAGCTGATATTTGTCATTACTGGCATGTATGCCAGAATTCAATTTTCAATTGTATTGTTGCTCACATTGTTGCATGACATGAACAGTTTTCCCCCTTTATGCCATTTTATCGTTTTTTTGTTCTCTTTGATATGAAAGAAAAATGTAAAATTAAAGTCTAAAATTCATGACCAAGATGCTATGTAGTTGATGTTCCTTTATTTCTCCAACATTGACCAAAATGAGAACATTGATAGTGTTTTATAGTATGTGTATATTCACCATTGAGTGATAAGAGAATACAGATATCAATAATTTATTACAGGTCCTGTGTTTCTTTTCCAAAAGGATCAAGGATTATGGATGTCTCCTGTGCAGTAATGGGTGAAAAATGGGCTTTACTAAGTACCCAAATACCCCTTTCCAGTCAGTCCACAAAAATATTGTTCAAAATGTTGCTTTCCTGAATGTCTATATTATATAAATAGTGTACAATCTATTGTACAATATACTGTATTATTTGGCCTCGGTGAAATAGACCTGCACTCGGATAATTTTATATTTGGAGTCCATATAGTCGAGTAATATTGTATGATAGAACGTTCACTATTAATTATAGTAAATTGTACAATGCCTACTTAGCATGTCGTACACAAGCAAATGGGAGGCTGAATGTCAAACATTCATACCGTTGCACATGTACCATCCAAAATGTACCGTCCTTAATGTAAAGTTGCACAAGTCGGGGGAAAAAGGTGACGTCACTATAAAAATGAAGATTCAATATATTGCAAGCACTTAGTAAATACAGATGCACAGGACTGACTGGCTAAATGTGCATTGCTATTAATCAATATTCTCTCCATTCATTTAACACGGGTTTTACCCTCCAAATATCGGAAGTTATATTGCACGTATATAACTTTTTGAAAGGGGGTCATGTGGTACCAATCCAGCCAATCACAGCTCTAATTTTACCACCACTATTTGCTATCATCGTATGTAAAACTACCATCACGTTAATAAAGACACAATTACAACTGATGTACCACATAGATTGAAATTTACTACTTTCTCTTGACCATTCAACACTCAGCAGTTACATACATTATGTATATCAACTTCCTGCCAATTAGTAAACATTTATGTATATATACATAACAAGACCTTCAACAATCGAAAATCCACAACAATACCACTTCATATCATTAAAAACCCATAACATAGCCTTTTAAACTGATTTCAAGTATTTGTTTCTCATTGTATCACTGTTAATGCATGAAATTTTATTATTTTTTTGCTCATACATCGGATAAATGTAACTGTATTAGGAGCCCTTGAGGTTTCAGTCATAATACAAAGAGGTAAAATGATGACAAAAGAGATCAAATGCATCACATTTATCTCGTTTTAGCAGATGCTCAGAAAAATATTTTATTCATGCCTGTTTGCAAAAACACAGATTTCCTTGGAAGCAGTTTAGTTAACCAATCTTTTGTTGTTGACAAATCATAAAAGATGGCAATTGTGAACATTTACTATAAAGCCAGACCCATTTGCAATATTTAGGATAAAAATAATCATGGCTGACCACATTTCTATTGCTTCTGTCTATCTACATTCTTATATTACATCTGCTTTGATATATTTTTTTTCTCCAATTGCCAAAAAAAGAAGAAGATATCTGTTACATACCTGTACAAATCCAATTAATATTTATCATCTTGAATAATTGCCCAACAAAATGTTGATTGAATTACATGTACAAATATCCCATCTATAAAATACATAAAAACATACAACTGATTACATCTTCAAAGCTTGGATAACCAATCTTCTTCAGATTGTTATATTAACATAGTTTAAATTTCAAATATACATTTGGTTTATTTGAAACTTCATATTTCCAAATGGGAACAAAAAAAAATGGTCTGCATAATATGCAGTTATCCTGTAAGAACTTTGATATAGCCGGTCAACTTGAAAATTGCAATTTAATATTGCCACAAAGTCTCCCAAATTGGAAATAATTTTAGTGTTAAACAGGAAAAATGGTGAAATTTAAATCGAAGAGTTCTGAAGATCAATTAATTCAGGAACAAAAAGGAAAAATCACAGCTTTCATAAAGGTAAAATATCAGATATGGTTATGATGTTTCAAAGAGGTTTTTTAACTGGAAAAAAAATGAGGGAAATCATCCAATTTCAAAGAGGATACCAATGTACACATTACAGACGTCATGAGTGTAACTGAAATCACACGTTACTAACAAAGATGCTCTAATTCAAAGACAATTCTAATAGATATTCATGAGCATACCGTAATCAATTGGGTACTTTCAAGATATGTGGAAGTTTCATTGACTTAAATCATTTGAAATTCAACATGTGCATAATTCCAAGAATAAAGTATCTCCAAAATATAAGTGTTGATGTAATCAACTTAAGATATACATTTGTGTTTTACATATTTGTGTACCATTTTTTAAATCTATATATAACATGCGCAAGGTCATGTTATAATATGTATGCCATTTGCTCTACTTTTATTTCATTTGAATAAATCATCCAGCAGACCAGAACTATTCATCTGGTCAAACTGTGCACTTTTTTTGATGGATAATACAAAAAGATACAGTAATTCTCTCATGATTAAAAATTTGAGCATTCGTGCAACTTCAACACTATACAAACCGTTCAACGTGCAAAAAAAAAAAATTCATGTAAGAACAAATTGTTGCCCAACTGCTAACATAGGTGGATTATGTCAGAAGGAAGGTTACTGGAAAACTCTAAAGAGAGAGAGAGAGAGCAAGCAAGATTTCACAGAATACTTGATTACGACCTTTAAATGAACCAAAACATGTTGGCCTACTACATGCTATACATGTATACTTTTGTTTTGTTTGTTCACCCCCCCCTCCTATGGAAGAGAAAAGGGAGAGCAAGGAAGAGAGGGGGAAAGAGAGTGAGAGAGGAAATGATGGGTACAGATGGAGAGGAAGAAAGAAAGATATTAGAGGAAAGATGAGGAAATACAGAATGGTAAAGAAAACAAAAGATAAAGAATAAGAGACGGGAAGAGCAATAGAGAGAGCAGAGGAGCGTTTCATTAATATTTTCATCCGACAAGTTGTCAGATCTGACATCTTTCCAAGATTTTGATTGGCTGATAGGCACTGTTCCTATGGTAAATGTCGGATAAAATGGGACTTGTCGGATAAAACTTCTGACAAGCCCTTTCATGAATCGCCCCCCAGAAATCCTAAATTGTGAATATAAGAGAGAATTTGAGGAAGAATGGTACACAAGGGGGGGGGGGGGATAATGCATAATCACTTAAAAAACAATATTTACAAAGGGTTTAGAGACTGACACAATCATATCCTATTACTTTTACGACCAAAATTCAACACTTTACCACAATGCACTATTCTCTTATAATAAATACTATTTACACAAAAATAGTTGTGCTTAACTCCAGTTATCAATGGGTCAAAACACTGCAATGTTTACATGACAAAAGATAAAATGAGGTACTTATATTTATTGCAGCTCCTTTCCTTTACTAATGCAAGAAATAATAAATATTCTTAATACCAATGATATAGATGTTAAAATGTAAGAACTCTTCATACATTGGACATTAAAAAGTAATATAGACATAATTTACATATCTAAACTTTACGACATTCAGAGCATATGGCAAATGTAAAGGGAAAAGAAACGTCAATACCAAAATCCGGTTTCTTGATGTGGGATGATAAAGTGGGTTGTGACATGATTAATAATGCTCAATTCTTCCATACTTTCATTTTAACAACTTAAAGCACACTTACAGCTAATGATTCTCTTTTTTTAAAAGAATCCTCTCACCGTGGCTTAAAAAAAAAAAAAACAAAGGCAATGTTCAAAATGCAAATATACAAATACCGGGTAAATGAAATACACAACATGTTAGACAACAGTTCATTACTCTCAACACACGAGAAATATCAACAAAAACCAAGGCAATCACTAAAAAATTGATTGGATTTCTAACTTATTGATCACTTTTACAAGTATCATGCCCTCAGATTTTCCAGTCTTTCCTTCAAAAAACGATGACAAGAACTACCTGCAATTTCAAGAAATGGCATAAGACAGAAACATTTGCTATCTTGGGAATTTAAGGACAAGTTCATCCCCACAAAAATTTGATTTGAATAAAAAGAGAAACATTCCAACAAGCGTAACACTGAAAATTTCATCAAAATCGGATGTAAAATAAGAAAGTTATGACATTTTAAAGTTCCACTTAATTTCATAAAACAGTTATATGCACATCCTGTTTGTTATGCAAACAAGGAGACTGATGACATCATCCACTCACTGTTTCTTTTGTATTTTATTATATGAAATATTCTAATTTTCTCCTAAATGTCAAGGGAAACAATGATTAATTCCTCCATGAACATGTGGAATTAGCATTGTTTAATATTATATGGTTCAGTCAAGTTGTTCCTTATTGTCAAATCTGTAAAAAATGAAACACTGTATAATTCAAACAATAGAAAACAAAAGAAATAGTGAGTGAGGGACATGATTGACCATGTCATTTGCATGTCACTGAGTTGTGCATAATCACTGTTTGTGAAAAATAAAGGAAAGTTTAAAATGTCATAACTTTCTTATTTTACATCCGATTCTGATGAAATTTTCAGTGTTATGCTAGTTTGATTTTTCTATATTTATTCAAATCAACAATTTTCTGGGGAGGACTTGACCTTTAACAATCAACATTTAAGGCATTTATCAAATATATTGCATTTGTAATACTTCTACAGCACTACAATTTCTCTTAAAGTCAATATTTCTGCCAAACTGAGATTAAACATATAAACATCACGACTTTGAACTTGAATTATTTCATTCATTATATCATTTAATCTTACATTGCACATTATAATTCTTTTTTTAGGAGAAAAAGTAGTGAGGCAAATATGCTACAAACTTAATGTAGAAATGCATGAATCTTACTGAAACTGATATGAAATAATATTCTTGTTAGATGGCTGTGATTAAAATGCTTTATCATTATCAAAACTTTAAAAGATACAGTTCAACTCAATTATTAATTTGGCATATTAATTATCTGTACAATTTTAGTTTGAAAATCACAGACCTTTGTCTTAAAGCTAATATAGGGCAAAGTGGAAACAATCATTTTAAAAATCTTTGGAAATAAAACTAAATTCTCTTGATTATTGAAAAAAAACCCTGATAGCTACTGAACTACACAGTGGTATTTCTGAACATTTACTTTTTCATAAAGCAATGTAATATAATGACCATTCTATCTGTTTACAGTAAAAGCAATAAAATAAAAGGCACAACAAACATAAAATATCACAGATATTCAAACAACATCAATGGTTTTACAAAGCTCATTCAGACAAATTTAATATAATGTCTGTTCATAAACTAACTCAGAAGCGAGATATTCTAAACAGATTATAACATTTATATAGCTTAAATATCTCTTAGTAGCCACGAGTATTATTATTATTATTAATTTTCTTAATCATGATTCTGACAATATTATATTCTCTATGTTCAATAGAATTATTGTAAACAATATTGAAGGTAAAGCAATCTGGTCCACATATCTCAAAGTGATTAATTAATATCGGGTTAAAAAAAATCATGACAAACCAAATATTTTATGTTTGAGATTTCATGATTATTCTGGCTGCCCATAGAGCAAAAATGCATGAAAATACATGAAGAGTAAGTTTTCTTTTGTTAAGCCATTATTTGCATCATAAAAATATCACACAAACTATCCTAAACATAATTACAATTATGAACATATTTAAGCATAATTTGAGGTTTTGACTTCCATCGTAGAAATGCCAAACAGACGAGGATATTTGCAATAATCTGGCTTCTACAATAAATCTTTCTTCTATGAAAAGAATCAATTTCTGATAAGTGTGCAAGTAATAAATCTTTATTAGATCTAATTAACTGAAATCTCTGGAAAATGCCTAATGTTGAATGCCAGCAGGAACCAGCCTGACCGTTCTGTCAGTAATATTGAACTGAACTGATAATAAAGGTGATTATAGAAAGAGTACGGATTAAGCAAGCATTCGCTCTCACATCAATGCCCATGGGATGACTATGGGTATGAAATCATGTGCATTGTGCAAAACATCTCGACAGTACAGCCTTTATACCCTCTGACTGTAGATGCTCCAATAAGGCTGTCAAATAGTTTCCGTTTATTAAGATTGATTTGATCAACTTCACATATTTATCTCTCTCACAACAAGACACTAAATGGATAGAAGTTGATAAGACCTGTTGGACATGTTTGAAGCACTAGTGGTCCAAGACTAGTCTAGGACTATTACGTAGGTGCCACTGTAATAATAATAATAATAGCTGGATTTATAAAGTGATTTCTGCCTGAGGATACAAAGCGCTGCTATTATTACCCCGGCTTTAGCTCGAGCTACCATCACCGGCGCTCAGTGCATGCAAGGAATTACTCCTGCCAGGTACCCATTCACCTCACCTGGGTCGAGTGAAGCACAGTGTGGATAAATTTCCTGCTGAAGGAAAACACGCCATGGCTAGGATTCGAACCCACGACCCTCTGTTTCAAAGGCGAGAGTTGGAACAACTAGACCACGACGCACCCACTGTCTGTACTGTCTAAGCCGTGACTCTGCTGATCAAAGAATGAGGCGAGTGAAGACGCACTTGTCCAGAGACGAGGCAAAATGTCTTGAACATATTGCCTTGGTGAGCTGCTGCTGCTCTAACGGTCAAAGGTCTGTGGGCGAGGTAATGGACCTATGCAGTACTTCTTTAAGGAGTCTTGATCAAGTCTTGAGCATTAACATGATTGTATTACTTGAGGGTTTGGAGTTGGACATGGCCTGGTTCAGAGGATCAACTTCAGCACTTGTCCTGCTAGTGATGGACATGTACATAATATGGAGGGGACTACGGCAGAAGAGTAGTCCAGAGTCCAGACAGATCACAACAGGAGGAACAATGATGTAACCATTGTACCGCTACATGCACACAGCTTACAGCAAATGTAAACAGGATGTGAAGGGAACCAAGTCTGTAGAAGAGTCTAGTCCAGAGGGATGACGTCAGGAGGTCCTATGCCATGACCGCTGCCTGTGCTACCAGCTCTGCTTGTTGTAGAACTGGTGGCCACGCTGCTGCTACGGCTTGCTCCTTGCTGATCAATGTAGTAGGGAGGGGGTGGGTACTGAGATTAAAAATAGAAAGAGAACAATTCAAAGTCTCATCAGATACCCCTAATATATCCCGCAATAAGGTATACTCTCATCTTTTTTTTTCATGCCCCCAAGATAAAATGGATGCAAAAGTCCATGGCCTCCTCAAAGAAAATAGATGTCTAAGAATGACTTGCTGATACTAGAACTTCAATGTTTCCCCAATTAATTTAGGAATGAGAGTGGATATGATATGCACAAAGAAGATCAGTTTCAAAACAATGCAAACACTATTGGCCATAGTTGCAGGTTTTAACAGATAAAGAACCATTCAATGGTTTATGCAAAAAATGAGGTGCCTTTCTAATGCCGTCATCTCTGTGACTCTGAAAACACCCATATGCGTTCATAAGTCTGTTCAAAACTGACTTCTTTTGGCCACACTGGACGACCCACAGCCCCCCCCCCCCACCTGGTGAAGGAACAAACATAATCAGAGTTCTATAGGAAATTAAATCTTATTTCCAATTCTTACCTGGATTCTATCACTCTGAAGCAAAGAATAAAGGTCCAAGTCTGAAATGAGATGGAAGTAATGATAAACATCAGAAACTTAAGCATGCACTTCCAAACATTCATATTCTATTAAGAAAGCTGCCCGCCACCCCCAATAAAAAAAATCCAAATGTGTGGGGTCAACCACACGGTTTTGTATAAAAACACTGATCCTTTAATATATGACATGTCTAGTCAATGGAAAAATGTATTGGTACATATGTAAATGATGGACACAATTGCTCTTTTACAGGAAAAAACACTTTTGTAACTTGCTTCCTTTTGGTAAGGTAAGGCAGTGTACTTCTTTTTTTATACGTCCATCACCTACAAGTACAAATGAATGTAGGGTTCCATGACATTCGCTCTGGCGACAATTGCTCAAATGGAAAATCTACACATTACGCCAAACATAAAATCTAACTTCCAAAACTAAATAAACCCTAATCCCCATACACTCTTCTGAATAAAAATAAACTCTATTACAATCCAAAATTTCGAAACTCTGCCCGGGGGCCACTTACATTGACGAGTGGATACCACGCACGACCAACAAAACACGTAAAAAGGATGTCTTTTTCAAGTTAGGGCACGTTATGTACGTAACGTTATAAGGGTGTCAATAACACTAAAAAATTGAAAAAAGGGTATCTATTTTCGCTAGGAAAGCTACGTGTTTAGGGTCGAGTTTGCGAGGGTGTAAAAAATTAAGACTAAAATGTTTTATAAAGGATGTACTTTTTTGCTCCAAGAGTCAACATTACGTGTTTTAGAGTATGATTTGCGCGAGATGTAGGTTAGTGGGGCTGTACTAAACCCAATGAAGGTAAAACCGACGACCAATGTCCATGACTTGTTTCAAGGGTCAATTCAGGGAACGCTTGCCAAGGGTATCGTTTTGTTTCGAATACTTGTTAAGGGTAGGGTTTCAGACGCCAATACTTGTTAAGGGGTGCATTTTCAGAATATGGAAAATACGTGTTTAGGGTGCTTTTCGAGACCCCATGGTCGCGCATGGTATCCACTCGTCAATGGAAGTGGGCCCCCCCCCCCCCCGGGACACTCTGAGATATTATTAAAGACCAAAGAAATTGTCACAGGAGCGAAAGCTGTGTCAGTGAATGTAGAGATGCATGAAATGGTCTATGTCACATGGTAGGCCTACCTTGGTATTCTGAGGAGTTAGCAGGGAGGGAATGCAGTCCTAGGAGTGAGGAGTAGTCTGGGAACATAGAGAGAGGTCCTGGTCCTGGCAGATCTATCCCTGGCATCATACGATGGCCCATTGCTGATACAGGAGGCACCAAGGAATGAGAGCCACTCTCCATGAAGGTTGACCTACACAGGCAAAAGAAACAGAACACACCAACAATTAAGATTACCATGAAACTAATAAATTTTTATGACAACATTTTTCAGGCACTGTAACATAAAGAGATACTACATTTAAGTTTGCTCAAGTTGATCTTCCATTTTTAAGTAGAATAATCATCCAAGTAAAGGCACTTTTTCCCGGGAGGGGGGGGGGGGCATAGGGGGCACTCAACTACATTGCTGTACACACATGCGACCCCCAAAAGGCATAAAAAGGGTACTTTTGCTGATCATGGCAAGTCATGTGCATTATGCATTCAGGGAGTTAAAAGCGCCCAAATCGGGCAAAAGTGGTATAGCTGTGGGGTAAAAAAAACAATATATTTTTTACGGATTATACTTGTTTAGGGGGCAAAATTGTAAAAAATTCACATGTAAATACTTGTAATATGGTAGAGATTCAACCAACGGATAAAGCTTGTTTGGGTGGGTTTGTAAAACCTGTGGTCATGTGTGCGTACAGCTGTACAGCAATATAGTTGAGTGCCCCCCCCCCCCCCGGGGACCTTTTCAGACCTGTGAATGCACAAAATGCATTCTTTGTTTATTCTATATCGATATTCTCCTCAACAGTGTGGTCCCAAGAGATTTATCTTTGGCAGATTTACCTGTATTTACAATCAATTGAATTTTGTTTTATTGTATATGTTCTGACATCAGTCGTAAAATTGATACAATAACTCTATTGGTATTGCAATCCAGTCAATATGATACAGCCTAAGGATATGACATTCATCATCATTACCAGAGCCTCTTCATAAATGCTAGAAATCTATGACAATGCTCTTTTCTGATAATCAAGCAATATTACATTAGCTTATAACAGAAGTTTATAACCTTTCATTTGTAAAAAAGTTGTATGGAATGGGTCCAAGTCCCTAAGATAAGATTGAAAACTGTTTGTCCTTTGATTGCATGCTTACACACAAGTAATCATGTTTTAACCCATGTGTTGGCTCAGTTGGCAGAGCATCCATCTCACAACCGGGAGGTTGGGAGTTCAAACCCCTGCCCTGTCAGACCAAAAGAGGTAAAAAAGATGGGAGTTGCTGCTACCCTGTATGGGGTTCAACATTCGAGGGATAAAGTCTCGTCGATCTGGCACTGCACAGTGGCTGCCGGGCCCACAATCAATTGGGCAAAATAAAATTTCGGAATATTTCTATTCTCAGATATGGATTTATCGTTTATTTATAAATGTTTAAAAATTCAAGCAACTAGCCATTCTTATAGGCAAGTGATCTTGGTTTAACTGAATGTATGCTTAAATCGAAGAAGGCTGAAGGGTATTCATGTGTAAGCAACCCAGGTGAAATTAGCTTTAAACTTATCATAAGGATTTGGCAGAGAAAATTTGTGTATTACTGAAGGGAATAAGTACATCAGGGCAGTGTGTCATATCATACACATAATTCCCCAAAGGGTAGAGTACCAATCCTCCATACCACTCAGACACCTTGCAGGGTGCTACTTGCCCGATTGTTACTTGTTAGGGTCAAATTTGGGAGGGTATACCCTCCCAAATTTGACCCTAACAAGTAACTTTCCTAGCGAAATAGATACCCTTTTTTCATTATTTTAGTGTTTTTGACACCCTTATATCTTGAAAAAAAACACATCCTTTTTACATGATTCTTTGGGCACGCATGGTATCCACTCGTCAATGTAAGTGCCCCCCCTGGGGTCAAAATCAAGGCTTCCAAGGCAATTTATACAAGGGTAAAATTACCATAATAGTAGTATTTTATGCAGGAAGACCATGAATTTATCCAACACCTTCTCTAAAGGTACATTGGTAGTCCAATACATGTACATGACGCTAATTATAATTGTCTATAGCTTTATTGGAAGTCTTACATACCAATAAATAAACATGATGAAGATTGTGATGATATACTTAACTTAACTGAAGCGTGTTCATAAAATGTTGATGATAGGGAAGATGACGTTATTACTATCAATAATTCTAATACTTTTTAACTTTTCCTTTGAGTACATGTAGAAACAAAAAAGTAAATATTAGAAAAATGTAAATAAATGCTGAAAAAACTAAATCATCACTGGTGACTCAAAGCAAGCATAATCCTTTATAGCAGGCAGCATGAAGCTACTTATAAGAATTATGGGAAAAGCAGGTTATTGAGATGTTAGAAACTCAGAATTAAGGTTTTTGAGATGTTAGAAACTCATAATTAAGGTTTTTGAGATGTTAGAAACATAAAATTAAGGTTTTTCCTTTCATACTCCCAACCTATGAATTTCACTCTAAGTGCACTCTTCTTTTAAAATTTGTTACACTTGTCTTTTTCTATCTTCCATTTTCTCTCTCTCTTTCTCTCTCCCCTTCTCTGTCCGTCACTCATGGTATTAATCATAATCAAGGTTTCAATTGGTATAGTGTCAAGTAATATTGTAAGCAGATAAATGTATGCTGTATATGTCTAAAACAGTTCCTAGTTCCTGTGGAGATCTGTTACTCAGCAAAAAGAGGTCGCTACTCATGGAATAACCCTTAAAATCTAGCCTTTTTGAATTGTCTCAAATTTATTTAAAGTTTTGATATATGAAGTTTGAACAGCCCAAGAGTATGCAGTTTTCTGGATACAAATTTAAGACGTAATCGCAAATCAGAATAAAGACAGCATCAACTACTAGTGGTGATAGATTTAAATATCTGGATGCTCCTTTATAGTGACTGGTCACCACTAGCATCCATGTGTGTGCTATGGATAATATGTTGCAATAACATCTAAATGGTGTTTACCGATCACCACTAAATTTTCCTTGGATCGCATGTAATACAGTGAGCTATTATTTGTGAAGTGACATACATGTATGTACAATGTGCATAGTGTATTGTGACGCATCAAATGTCACAATGTTGCCGATGCAGAGCGTTAAACATGTTCCATTGCAAGTGGAGATAACGTCTGAATGACACGTTCTTGATCACCAATGTTTGGTGTTTTTAAAGCTGTAAGTTACAAACGATTTTATGCACGAATGGTGACCCTTTCTCATGCTATATGATACATATCTCTGTGAAGAAGACCTTGCACCTAAGAACATGTTTCAGTCATGCGAACAAACATGCTTAAAGTCACTTGTAACTTTACCAACTCCCCTATGAAACGCCCACCTGTGCTCCGTAACACAAAAGTTTGCAATCAATCGCTAAATACCAATGACCAATCAAGATTGTCTTTGCACGAGCACTCTGTTTAAAATACTGACCGGGAACCAATCAGTGCGGTTCTTTCAAACTTGCAATTCATTGCATACCTTTGTGTTACGGAGCCCTGGTGATCCATCATGTTTGAAACCGCCCGTAGCATTAGCTTGTGTTAAAGACTAACATGCACACTAACTCATGCTTGTTCTATTCTACTCTCTCTCTTTACACTTCACTAATACATGCACTGATGGACTGATGAAAATGTTAAGACAGACAAACATGTGTGACACACAACACACACACACATACATGACACCGACACACCAATAACCACAGCAAGGCAAGGGGGTAATTATTATCCATGCAGACATTGAGAACCTTTTCTCTTATTTTAATCTCATTCTTACCGCATCCTGATGTGGTCCAATAATGTGAAAGGCAACAAAGAAGTAAAAAAATGCCAGAAAAAATATTTTTAAAAAGCAATCATTACTGAAAAACTCTACGAATAATCAATTCAGGAAATGATCAATTCAATAATACAAAAGAAAAAAAATCTATATTATAGTGAACCACTTTTACACATTTTCAAGTGGAAAGCTGGATTGGTCAAAAATTCATGCTGAGTGAATGGTAAAAAAACCCCCCTGAAATAACAAGAAATAAGACAATAATAAAATAATGACAGAAATAAAATTGTATGCTAACATATGGTATATACCATCTAAATATTAAGTTGTATTTATACTTGTATGGTACCTGAAACCTGTACATACCAATGATAGATCAGCTGATAGCTCCATCATCATAACTTATGTATTAGACTAAATTTGGGGCGATAGTGGTGCTCACACACCAAGAAATTTGAAAAATCAATCGTGATGCAATTTCTTTTTCTGTGAGTGGACGAAACAGTATAAAAAACTCACAATAGACATCATAGTTCTTGCGTTTGTTTCTCTTTAGAATTGTGATAATTTGCTGAGTATTGTGCATGTGATTGCAATTATTGAAGTGACTTTTTATCCTGTCCAGTGATGAACAGCACATAATTATAAATAATTGATACCTTTGTAATTGTGTCAATCTAGCTTTTTGAATCAGGGCCAATCTCTGGACATTCAATTTTATTCCTTGCTATTTGAATCACAATTTCTTTGCTTAACAAGAAAAGGTAATTACTTTTTTATTAAAAATTCAAGTTAGTTCCCTTGTGTACACATAATGTGAACCCTGACACAAAAGCATTACATTTTCTATGACAATATTGCATCAACAATTCCATTAAGAAGAGTTTTTCCACTCACAAATAATTGTATTCTCCTTGAAGGTATGTGATAAACATCATTTGCATTTAATAAGTTGAAAAAAGCTACAACATCAACTTCACTGCCCAAAATGTAGAAATGCAAATGTAACTTCATGGGATGTTACGGTATATATCAATGTTTTTTGTGCAACAAGGTATTAAAAAAAAGCAACAAAACTATCATTGGTAAATGATTCATTGCACTAAGATTGGTGAAGTGTTGAATCAAATTGAAAAATAATTTTAATATTTTACTTTATCTTACTAATAATTTAACATGCCCCACCTCTGAACAAAGAAAAAAAAGCCAAACAAATTTTTTCATCTTCAACCAGAACTTCTCTCCATTTTTCTTTAAAAAAACCCACATCATAGACATATAAATGATTCAGAAGAGCAGGAAATGTACTGTTGTTTATGGTTCAAACAATCAACATACAACACAAAGAGATCAACATTCTTATATTTTAGTTTACTACACTCATCCATTAACCCTAAAACAGCGCGGGGGGGGGGGGGGGTGTTTGAATCAACCCCACTCAACCTTTTTTGCGGCAATTCCGCTTTGCGAAAAAATTTTGACAGAGCCGCTAGCTGACTTTTTACTTTGTTGAAGTCTCGTGTATCTTTTGAGACCAAATTTACGATGCGCGGGTATGCGGTTGAAAAATTCTGCAACATTATGAAAGTTTAATTCAGACCCCAAATAGCTCCAAAACGTGATTTTGTGTACAAAGTCAATGTAAATGAGATTTCTCATCTTATTCATACAGATATGAATATTTTTCTTTCATTAGCTAAAATTAATTGATTTTAGCATAATTATGCTCCAAAAAGGTTGTGCTATAAATCTGGTGAAAGAAAAACAGAAGATCGAAAAACAAAGAAATACATAGGAAATTCATGTTCGAACTAAGATTTTTTTTCATTTGTAATTGTTAGCAATGGTATTAAGAATATTAAAAAAAATAGCATTCTAGGAGCGTTTTTATTGAATTAAAATTATGAGTTGAAATTATGATTTACGCATAAATAAGCATAACAGGTAATTAATTCCCATAAAAAAATCTAATTATTTTGGAAAAAACCATACAGCCTTGTAGATTACATACCAATCTATTATAATGCCAATTTTCACGGCGTTCATGCAATCATTTTAAGGGGGGAGTTGATTCACCCCCTCCCAGTTTTCTAACACCCCAAAAAGCCTGGCCTGGTTAGGGTTAATCTGGTTTTTTTTTAAGTAATCCAGAAATGTGTTCGAATTTAATGCAGTAAAGGCCAAACTGACTCTTCTACGAAATGTACAGGCAGTTTAGATAAAAACACAAATATTGGTAAAGATATCTAATAAAATTTCATACTGTGAGTTGTGAAATTAAACAGCTCATGGGATCATCATTGATCAGGTATCTATAGAGTATTTCTAGTCATGCATCCCACAAGTTGATATTTATTGTGAAACGTAAGAATTTTAATGTTTTTTTGCCATTTCCATTTCACTATCATGATTAATTATTTCATTGGATCATTTTGATTGGTCAAATGAACACTGACCCCATGCTCTTATTGTACAATCAAATTATCAAACCTAAAAACAGTATTTCAAACAGATTAATCAACTTTAAAGCGTAAAATCAAACAAGAACATTAATTACAGAATACTATATACAAAACTGTACAAAACATATACCTACTTTCCAATTTCTAAAAAAATATGTATTCTGATACATTTCTAAATATAATTTTGCATGTGTTTGCAACTTTTCTCACATTTTTCAAACTTAAAACATTAATACACTTTTTGCCAAAACAAGAATATCATCCATACTATACTACACATCTGGATCAATTAATTATAAGTTTTATGATACAATCTTCAAAAATTGTCCAAAATTTGTTCGTAAAACCAAAGATACACCATTGCACCTGTTATGAAAAGGCCAAGTGTACTGAAAAGGATAGGAGATACCCATATAGCTCCAATGTGTGTTTTTCTTTTCAGAACAGGAAAATTCAATGCCCCAAGCATGTTCACCAAACCAAGGGAAATAAACCAAAGAAAACACGCAAACAACCAAACAAAAGACACATGATCCTTCCAACCCAAGCAAAACAAATACAACAGAACAGAAAGATGACACACTGACACACAATTCAGAAGGCATATAGATCACCCAAAGAAACCTAACTTAACAAAGGAAAAGCAATACAAAATGATAATCAAAACACAAAAAAACATGAGAAACTAGTAATACATTCATTAGTGGGTGCTAGATAATTATAAACTTATTCTTTCTAATGTTATTTTCTGTATCAAAGGTAAGCAAAACTCAACATAGAAAAACAAAAAAAAACAAAAACACCCATAGCTCCCTCCTACTGAATGCATGGTATTGACGGTTAGAGTGAGGACTTTCGAGCAACAAAGCAATATCTAAATGTGTTTCTGGGAAAATGGCAAAAATAATCCTTGCCAACACTTGGCTCCAAAAGCATTTTAACCACTATTTATGACCTTTTGACATTTTCATGCCATTCAGCTTCCTAAAATGGGAAGAATAAAACTTGCCCCACAAATCAAACATTAGGCTCAATAAGATTGTTCACCTCTGGTGACCTTTGACCTTGTGACATCCTTGGATATTTCAAAATTTGAAAGTCTGAAATTGGAGCATGTAGCACAGATTATGAATTTCTAGTCAGTATTTTTTTGTAAGAGTATATATTCCTTCGACCGGAGTTGGGGCTCAACAAAAAAAAAAAGAGGAATATATTTAGTGAAGATAAAGATATTGCATGGATACGAGTCAATGTAGATGATGTAATGTTGATAAATGAATATTAAACTAAGTTAACAAAACCAAATACGGACGAGAATGCTCTGTTTGCCTGGGAGTTCCTATAAAAGATCACATGCCCAATATCATACACCATTTTATAGGTCATAGTGGAATAAAAATCAATCTTCTAAACACAAAAAAGTTTTCTACAAAAATGCAAACAAGCAACATGCAGACAAGCAACATGAAAACAAAAAACATGCAAAACTACTTTCATTAGTCTAAAACATGCACTGAAAGGCAGCTTGACATCATCAAGAATGAATTTTCCTGAAGTATGTGGAAAGCAATTAGATCATTTAAAGCTGGTGTTAAACTGTTAGAAATTTGGTGAATGATTAAAACACACCTCAAATTAGCCGTTAGTTGATATAAATCCAAGATATGATATTCGATAGAGATATGAACTGCCCTTTGTAATTTGGAAAAGTATCATTATACATGGTCTAAAATAGCACACCGCACAAACATGTTCCAATTCCATGATGGCAGCGATTAAAACAAGATGTGTTGATGAAGGTCCCCTTGGCAGAGAAAATCAAAAGATTTCCTATTGTACAGCACAAAGAGTTTTGTTCACAAATGGGTCTTCATTTTCTTCAGGAGTATTTAAATTGCTTCAAGATGCCATTCACTTATGAACAATCACTATTCTAATGAGATCCACTCAGTTATGATAAGGACTATATCTACTATTACTGGAGGACCTCTGTCTATGAGGAGAGTAACTGAATGAGAGCTGGTCATCGTAATTGCCAATATAGGAAATATCTGAATCTCCGAGGGAAAGAAGACCGGACGGTAATGGTGGCAAGGCCCGTCCAGTCTCATACTCATAGTGCCAGTTCCTAGACTGTTCTGACCTACTTGAAAGATCGAAAGAAAGATCAACGCACCCTTTGGACGTTGGCGTAGGCAGCATGGGCAAGGGAGGCATATGCGGCGTCTCCCGGCCTCTCTCCACACGGCCGCTCGCCTGGTCCGTGCTTGACGACGTCACCGGTGCCTCCCTAATGTCGTCATCGTCGTCGTCATCTTGAATCTGCTGCTCCCGTGTGGTGTATTCTTGTACGATTGTCCTATCGTCATCATCGTCCTCTTCTTCCTCTTCCATGCCTTCTACAACATCGCCCTCCTTGTCACTGTCAACCTTCTGTGGTTCTGACTCCCTGGAAGTGGCAGGTACAAGGGGCACATCATCCTCCTCATCATCGTCGTCATCGTCTTCATCAGAACTGCTCAATGTCAGGTCAATGACCACTTCTTTAGGTTTGGGACTGCCTGCTGATTGAGCTGCACAGTACAAGACAACAAAAAAATCTTTAATATTTCAAATGTTTCAAAGCACTTTGGATCTAACTTGGTACTTATCTGTGTGTAATTTTTACAATCAACTGGTAGGAAATCTGCCTAGAAAAATACATGCTACTCCAAAACATGTTTCATATTATTTAGAATAATGCCAAAATGAGTGCAATTATTAAAGCCTTTCGAGCATGTGTACAGACAAGTTTAACAAAATCAAGTCACCCCTGTATATCACTTTCAATGCACACACAATCTTAAAAAACATCATCTAAAGGAAAGAAAAATACAAACAATTCAATTATATTACAATCAAATAAGATAAAATAGCGGGAAAGTTAGGCCTGCTCAAACATGAATTACACTGAGGTATCAAATGCATACCATTAGAGGAGCTTGGTGCAGCTGCCGAAGAACTGGAGTGAGATGACGATGCTGCTGATGATGATGCAGTACAAGGTGATGAAAGAACGTGAGAAGGTTTGTCTTGCTTAGGACCAAGCGGTGTCCAGGAACCATCTTCAACAAAGATGATCTCATTGCTCTCTGGTGGGTTCCGTAAGATCTCAAGGAAGAGGCTAGGGTGAGACACAACGTTCCAATATTAAACAGTAAGAAAGTTTAGGTTACAGCCATAATATGAATGCTGTTAAAAGCAATTTAGGATATATTATTTTGATACAGAAATTAATAGTAAAATGTTTTAAAACATTATCATCACAATTTTTTTTTACTGTCACTTTATTTAGTTTACATACTGTATAACATTAAGCTCAATGTTTTCACCGATATGTAAGCATGAATTTCCATTTTGTCATTTCCGTAAGTCACAGATATATGGCAGTATGGAAGAATAGCTCGGTCATCATACTACTCAGTAGAGTGGCTATAATTTTACAAATAATATATACAATGTTATATCCTGTATGTCATTAAAAAAAGTGATTTAGAATATAAATAATGCCCATTTTTTAATGAAATATTAAATTTGGAGATACTTAGAGCCTATTCCTTCATAAATTCCAACTTGTTCTGTATGTTGGCCTAATATCTTTTGCTCAATATATTTAATAAACTAAGTCTTATTTAAGGGGCTTCATAACAAATTCTGATGCAAGAGCATTGACAGTAAATGTGAGGGATACATACCCATCAATGACCAGTGAGTCGAAAGGAGCTTTCTTGTCACAAACCGGACATATCCAAGTTGGTTTCCTGTATGACAAAATATATAACAAGTGAATACATTGCTACGTTGCTGCTTAACTGGTCAATTATTTTTGATAAAATACTAGCAATAACATTAATTGATGAAATAATTTATCAGATACCATACAGACATATATAGCGAAACATGCTTATTGATTGAAATGGTCTAAATAAGCCTATGATTATCTGTTTTAAATCATTCTTGGGTACAGTTATAATTCAATAAAAATAAATCAAAAGCACTTAACCATAATCATCATTACCACCATCAGCCATTACCCTTTTATTCCTCATCATTCTAAAATTCATTGTTTTATGAACATCATCATTATCATTCATACCAGGACTGACTGTCTTGGCAATGACTGTCTTTTGCAACACTCATAATTTATGATGTGCAGTATGACACAGATTTTAAAATCCCTATAGCCTATTGCATTAAGATAATAAAGCTCATATTTAATTTGATTTATATTTAATTACATAATACAATATCATTTCATTTATAAGCAATGATTTTCACTCATACATGTAATTGAACAAAATATGCATGTATGGAGTCTCATATAGCTCATCACGATAGATCAGCAATACGAAGACCCTTTGGTGCAATCAGCCCCAATTTGTCTATTTTTGTTGGTTGTATGTTTACCTTTCATTCATCTGGATATAGAGGGATGCATCAAAGCACTGAAGATGACAACAGGTGATGGGTCTGCATGGTACAGACATCCTCATCTTACCAAGAGGGCAAATGAGAGACACTCGAAGACTGGTAGTCGCTATCTCACTGTCTGGATCATGCGTTAGCTTCTCCTTGACTACAAAAGATATGACAACATTCACATTTAAATCAACTCCTCAAAATAGATATGGAAGCAAGTTACAATACATACTATGCATGAATCAGTGATTCAGTGGTGGTATTAACTATGAAATATGTAACAAGATTCATGTTACAGGAATATTGAAACTCTTCCAAACTCTCTCAACTCTTGGAAGTAAGCTACATGTATCAGTGGTAAGACTACCCTAGGTCTACACGCTGAAATATATGACAAGATTTAGAATATATTCAAACTCTTCATGCTAGAAATGGAAACATATCAGTTGTTCTGCCACATTCACACCGATGAAACTGACTCCAGACTCACCAAAGCGTCAACATTATTTCAAATGACATACCATTGGTCAGTTTGGAGTCGGTTTGGAGAAGAGTGACCATGAATGAGTGGTCAAGCCTCCTAAGATTACAAGAACATATATTCCATTCAACAAATATTATGAAAGCTGTTCAGTCAACTCTCTTAATCAAAGAGGCTCGTATTCTGAAGTCAGGTTTAACTTAAACTCAGGTTTAAAGTTGTGGTTTAAGTATGGGAAGCCAAAAGTATCAATTTTTTTTATAAGTTGAATGTTTCTTATATTTACTGTGCTCTTTCCTGATTCATTGATGGTGAAGACAATAATCTATCTATACTTCCTAGACAATTATGAATGATTTGAGAACCAAATGAGCTGAAATATGATGTTTCTACTGTTAGTGATTTATGTAACAATTGGCTGTCCATACCTAAACCACAACTTTAAACCTGAGTTTAAGTTAAACCTGTTATCAGAATACGGGCCAGAATGTCAACTTAGAAATGAAACATTAGTTACTATCAGAAACTCAATATTGACAATATTCTCATCTTGAGAGTTATAGTATATATCAATCAGTCTCAACCTTTCAGAAATGTACTTACTAAGCGCTCTTGAGTGATCTGGGTTTCTGACGCTTCTACTTCGTAACCTCGTAAGTAAGACCTCAGAATTGAGTTGACGGACCAGGTATACAGACAAGCAGTACGACTACATGAAGATGAACACACACAAAAAATAACATGATCAAAGAGCCTTTCGGTACAATGTACTTCTGTAACAATCACAATGTCTGTTTTGTTAGTTAAAAAGAAAAAAATCCCATCCTAAACCACCCCAGCAAAGTTTCACTGTGATTGTCAGGACCCAAGCTTGGCTCGGTCTATGAAATGAACAATAAAGTGACCTATCCACAACTATAAAGTGGCATCCAGCTGTCAGGATTTTGGGTTGTTGCACCACACCAAACCAAATAGATTCTTACGTGCATCTAGCTAAATATTTACTTAATAAATTTCAGATGGCAAAATCATCCAGCTGAAATGCATACTTTTCAATCATTTCAAGCATATATATATATTAATTATTTGACAAAAAAAATCATTCTCCTATCCCTATTTTGCATTCAGGTGCATTCTCCAATTAAGTTTCTATATTCCTTTTCTTTTCAGCACCATGCTTGTTCAATTATTTTCTTTTTAATTTCATCTTTCATTGACTTTCTTAGGGGGATGGACTTCCCCTTAAACTGCCCTTAGTTTATTATCTCACCCCCTGATAGCAGATGCTATAACCCCTGCGGGAGGTTATCCAGCGTGGACCCCTACATGTAGCTACAATTAGTTAGGCCTTACATATTCATTCCTCCTTTTTTCGCTGTTTTCCTTCTTTTTCTATTCTCTTCTAAAATACTTCACAGCTCCGTCTCTCTTCGTAATTAAGCGCATCAATATACCTGTAGCTGCGCGATGCCAGCTAAGGATACGCCCTACTGGCCACAGGGCCTTCCTATTGGTTAGAAGGGATCCCACTGTGAACCAACAATGATTATGATTGGTTTGCTTCCAAAAAGATGGGCGGGAACTTAGAGGGATATGACAAGGAAAAGACATGTTCAGAATACAGATTTGTGACAATCATAGCAGTGTCACATCTCGGAGAGAAATGACAAAAGTTATGAGAGTGTTCCAGAATACCACCCCATGATTTTGCAATGACCACGTTACCCGGAATCTTGATGTAACTTTAGACACGATTCTTTCCCGATAACGGCACTAAATTATCATATATTGGGATGCCTAGAACGTAACGAATGTACCAGCACATTTCATCAAGTCAAACATCTCTCTCACCCGTCCTAATTCTGGTATCCATTGGATTTCAATGTAGTTAGGCATGGTTGCATTGAGTCTTGTCAGCTGAGTAATGTTGATAGGTCGACCAGGTCGTTTGACCTCTACCCCTGGCTTGTTCTGTGGATGACATGGCTAGATAAAAAAAAAGAAAGAAATGGTTCTTGTAAAATGAAAGCTAACTGCTTATACAAAAAAAATGAATCAAACATCAGCATCAAACAGCAGTGTACACACAACTTTTCCTACTTTCAAGAGGCAGTCCTTCCCATTCATTGCAGCAGTGCTGCACAAGAAAGCAAAGTTGTTAATGCTTCAAATAGAATAATGGATGAGATGATTTCGCCCTACATACTATTTGTTGTTTTTTTTTTAGAAGAAATGAAATGATGAAAAAGTAGAAAGATGCATGTAAACAAATCTAAATACACGTGCATAGGTACAATGGAAAAGGGGTATGAAAAAATATGACAAGTTCTTAAAAAAATTTCTCAGAAACTTCAATGACAATAAAGATACATCCCTTCCCAGTATAATAGTTTACCCATAATACTAATAGACTGGTACAGGTGAGAGTATCGATACACTACATTCATGGGTGACAAGCAAAATGCCAAATGCTTATGCACGACAGCTAGTAAACTAGAATCTGTGCATTATTTGTTTTATAAAATGCATCTGCAAACATGATTTTATACCATTGTAAAAAAAACCCCTAAAGTTCTAATGGATTGTACTGAAGAAATCATCATCTGCTTTCCTTTGTGTTTATATTTGTAGCATGTGCATGGCAGTTATTGTAAAATCAACACAAAATTTAAGTTTGGCAGAACTTTAAAAATGACCTGAAACATAAAATTCAATTACAATTCAGGTCCTTTCAATTTTCCAATCATTAGAATAATGACATGGCTAGTGTATGTATGTAGCTGAATGGGCACATCAAAGTACGAGAGGTGAAGTAATGGCTGGAGCATGGATGTAAAAAGCTCATTAACAAATGACTTGAATACACTTTCATGTTGGCTAATGGCTACATCCTTAAAACCGATCTAAACATTCGAATACAGTTCCAATTATAGTTCTCCTTTACATAATTTACAAAAATAAGCTGGAGAAAGATTCCTTAAAAACTGAAGGTCAAAGAAAAGTATAATGATATTGGTACAAGTAGTTTAAATTTGGAAAGTTTCTTTATAGATTTTTTTCACAAATGATCATCAAAGAAAAAAGGGTTTGATTTTGGTGTACATGTATGATGTCGATAGGAATGGATTGAACAATGTTTGTCACGTTCAACATATTTATTCAATTGACTGATCAATATTCCCATGAACAGTTTATAAAAAATCAAATATCTGCTCTCACTGTATTTTTGGCTATTACTGTAAAAGAAAAGGTGCCTCATCTTCTTGAACCCCCCCCCAACATATTTCTTGTAAAATATTTAAAGACCACTTTGCTGAACAGCACCTTTAATAATATGACCTTTCCACTGAGGCATTCAAAATACATATAGGCTCACTCCTGCAGCATGTCTGTATGAACAGTACAGTAAAACTTTGTCAAATCATTACTGAAAATCATGCTTACAATAATTTGATGGAAGAAAATTTGTCATAAAATTACCCAGAGCAATAAGGAGAGAAAGATAAGGAGCATTGAGTAAATAGATATCTCATGTATGTTGACAAGATTCTATTTATAGAATGTCCCATTGGTATAGGCTACATACAGGATGCAAGCAAGATGCATAAATTGCATTGGAATCCTAGGCATACACACAGTGTGTATGTTTTGTGTGTAAGTTTGTGTGTGCCCACATTTAATGTACGATATAGCATGGATGTATGTGTGTATGAATTGTGTATAATTTGTGTGTCCGTGTATTGTGCATGCATGGTTTCGTTCTGTGTGTAACAAGTATTGGCTTCAAAGGCCATTTGGATTATTGTTTTTCACCCTTAAAGGGAGACATGACTCAAAAGAAAATCTATACAATCTCATCAAAAAGTCAAATTTAGCCCATTCGTTGCATGGCTGATCACTTATTATTCAACTTTAACTTTGAAAATCTCAATATCATCATTCCATACAGTCAGCGAATGCAATGAAATGTTGAAATGTGTATAATTATGGTAATAAAAAAATGTAATGCAGAGTTTTATTCACTTTTTGAAGTTTCATATCTATTACATGTAGTAACAAAGTAAAAACTAGCTTTCTCAAATAAGGTACTTTACCAACTAGGAGCATGCCCACCTTTAATACGTCTTAATATCATTTGAAAGTAATTTTTGTTTATATATATCATGAAGTATATCCTGCATAGGGTCTACATGTAAGCATACTGCACAATGGTTTACATGTCTTTTTCTGTTTAGTCTCTCTCTCTCTGGCAGGCATAATATGCTTCCAGTCCATGGCCCGTATTCTGAAGTCAGGTTTAACTTAAACTCAGGTTAAAAGTTGTGGTCTAAGTATGGGAAGCCAAAAGTATCAAATTTTTTTATTAAGTTGCATGTTTCTTAAGTTTACTATGCTCTTTCCTGATTCATCGATGGTGAAGACAATCATCTATTTATACTTCCTAGACAATTATGAATGATTTGATAGCCAAATGAGCTGACATATGATATCTCTACTGTAAGTGAATAATGTAACAATTGGCTCTCCATACTTAAACCACAACTTTAAACCTGAGTTTAAGTTAAACCCGACTTCAGAATACGGGCCAATATGTTTTCACAAAATGGACTTAAAAATTTCAAAGGTAAAAATCAACACAAAATCAAGTTTGGCAGAACTTTAAAAATGACCTGAAATAAGAGATAAAATTACATTTTCAATATTAATATCGAGTAGAAAAAAAAGTTTATTACTGTGTTTGTAGAATATATGAAAGAGTATGAATTCCAGGACCGGTCAAGCACTACTAAAGTTTGTGATTATCATGGCATCCTGGCAGTGAAAATTTGATGACTTTCCCCTTTTCCTAGCTTGCTAGATTTTTTCTGGTATCAATTTTTTCACACCTTGTATATTTCCTGTATATTAGTATGGTCATTTAGAAATAAAGGTTTAGTCTACCCAAGAAAAAAGTTGATTTGATATTAAAGGGATGGTCCAGGCTGAAAATTTCATCAAAATTGGATAACAAATAACGAAATTATCGAATTTTAAAGTTTATCAATATTCTGTGAAAACAGATCATATATGCACATTATCATGAATATTCATTAGGTGGGCTGATGATGTCATATCCCCACTTTCCCTTTCTTATGTTATTACATGAAATCACATTTTAATCAGTTGTCAATACAATCGTTCTTGGTAGAAAAATTTTGAATAAACCTATTACATAAGATACAAACGAACAAGTGGGGATATGACATCATCAGTCCACCTAATGAATATTCTTGAAGACATGCCTAGAACTGTTTCACCGGAATAACATGAATGTGGCAGATCTTTAAAATCAAATAACTTTGTTATCCGATTTTGATCAAATTTTCAGCATTTTGCTGTGTGAATTTTACTCAATTTATTGAGATATAAATATCTCCAGCGTGGATCATTTATAGAGCAAAATAAAACAAGCATAATACTGAAAATTCTATCAAAGTGGGATGTAAAATGGGCAAGTTATGACATTATAAAGTTTTGCTTATTTTTCACAAAACAGTTTATAAGCACAAATCAGTGATACAGTAAAAAAAAGTAAATGAGGAACTGTTGCTATGGTAACAAACAATTACAAAGAAAAAAAGGGAAATGAAATAAAATAAGCAAATTTGAATATTATCTAAACATGATCCTGGGCATACTTTCCTCCAAATTTGGTGAAAAGTTTTAGGCATATATCTTTAGATATTGGGATTACCCCCCAAAAGTTTGTTAAAGATAAAACAGCAAAATTTGGAACTATTTTTTTTTCTCGCAGAAGTATACACAAAGCAGTGGGGTAGTGAAGATTCCACGCGCATGGATACAGTTTGTGTATTTGTGAATGGCACGGTGTGAGCATGATCATACTGGAGATTTATCAAATCGTCGCACGCACCACGAACCGTCCTTTCTGCACACTTCGATGCGAAAGTTACCTTTGCAGAAAACGCATTTAAAGAAACGTTTTTTTAAAACCAGCAGTAAGTGCAACTACAAGGAGAGCAAATTATTTACCAGTGTCTTCGTTAAAAAGTTCAGGTTCAAAAGTTTCATCCCGTATCTTTATATTTTCTTGAAGTTAAATCATTTACGCCACAGTGGGCAACGTAACAGAGGACGGTTTGTGGAACAGATACAGTGCGCTTAACTATCGCATCGAAGTGCGCAGAGAGGACGGTTCGTGGTGCGTGCCACAAATTAGGTAGCTTTAAAGTGACCTTCCATTAACAAATCATTGGGAAATTTTCATTTAGCAATCAAGAGACCTAAAGAGTCTAGGAATTGGGATTGTTGGAAACAAAGGGCCTTTTGCAAATTTCGTATTGATTCAATTTCCCCATGATTTTTCAATGGCAGGCCACTTTAAGTGGTGCCACATAGTTATCAAAGACTAAGAGGTTTCATAACCGCATTTTTGCTCATTTTTACTGTGCTATTTTGTTTGATTCTGTGATTTTACTGGCAAGAAAGTGTGCTCAACAACTCCTGCTGAAGTATTTTTTTTTATTTATGAATCTTTACTGGTGTTTAAAGGCCATACGGCTCATACTAATACTGCCTTGATTTCAGAATCACGATGCAGAGTATCTAACTTCCCTACTATATATTGCCAGTGGAGGGAAAATTTCTGTTTTTAATTTGAATCTGTATTGTTTCACATGAGAAAGAGGAGAACATTTAAAGTAGAAATATATTGAAAATCGTAAAACTGGAGAATCATATATCACAATAAAGGAGAAAATAAGGAGAACACGATGGTGTACATCATTTATCATGGAGACGGATGAAACTCAGTTAATTGATAGTTTAAAGTTCTCTCTCTGAATGCTTCAAACACGCAGAATTACGTCCGCGAAATTGGGGATTTTTTTATGACGTCACTGTCTGTACGAGAGGCGTGATTGGCTCTCCCACGTGAAGCTCCACTTGCAGGCAAAACCTGTTGCAAGGGTACATTTTCTCCACATTGTCACTGAATACTTCGATCCCGAAATGATCGAAAGAAAACCCAGAATTTTATCTAGATTTGGATTTTCAAATTGATGATTTTGAGATGAAGAGAATGATGATGAAGTGAAACAACACAGTGACGTAGTTGGAGGTAAATTGGGGGAATTACGCCGATGATGATGATGATGAAAATTCAACTTGCAACACAATCACAAGTAAAGTCATGTACATACCGATTCGCTACCCATTCATGCTGCTGGAAGTGCTAGCTACACCGCGCGGGCCAAACTGAATTCATGCTGAACATGAATAACCACATCCAGACAGTCTATCATAAGAAGGAAAATGATATAACTGTACTTACAAACAAGTGAATAATCCGAACCTGAAGGCAAATCAACTCAACGAATAGTACCAGACGATATGGCATATGCACTGACGATAAACTTCATGTGGCTGGATAGATTGTCACTCGTTCTGTTAGATGTAACTTTTATCTCATTAATTTGACAAAATTATGAAACTCGGGGAATTATTATTCTATATAAAAATATAGTAACATCTCTTATCATTTTTTGAATTACGATAAAACCTGTTTTGAAGGAAAACGTTGAGGTAAATTAAAATTAGATGTAAAAGATCATCCCATCATGCGTACAATGTAGCATTATGTCATCGTAAACAAACCATCACAACAACACATGCCGTATTGTTTGCTCGCCTTTGCTGAGACTGAGAGAATAGATCTATGCACGTGTTGCACAGCTCTCAATCAGCAAGGAAGGAATACGTGCATGTTTGCGATGGTTTGTTTGCAATGACATACAAGCTACGCATGTTGGGGGGGGTTTAAAAGTAATTTTAGTTTATCTCAACGTTTTCCTTCAAAAGAGGTTTTATCGTAATACAAAAAATAATAAGAGATGTTACTATATTTTTTTATATATAAATAATTCCCCGAGTTTCGTAATTTTGTCAAATTAATGAGTTACAAATTACATCTAACAGAACGAGTGACAATCTATCCCAGCCACATGAAGTTTATCGTCGGTGCATATCGTCTGCTGCTATTCGTTGAGTTGATTTGCTTTCAGGTTAATTCGGATTATTCACTTGTTTGTAAGTACAGTTATATCATTATTTTCCTTCTTATGATAGACTCTCTCTGGATGTGGTTATTCATTTTCATGGATTAAATTGGGCCCGCGCGGTGTACGTATAGCTACCACTTGTAGCAGCAGCTGCATGAGTTGGTAGCGAATCGGCATGTACATGACTTTACTTGTGATCGTCAGGCAAGTTGAATTTTCATCATAATCATCGGCATTGTTCCCCCATTATTTACCTCCAACTACCTCAAATCATCAATTTGAAAATCCAAATCTAGATAAAATTCTGGTTTTCTTTCATTTCGTGATAGAAGTATTCAGTGACAGTGTGGAGAAAACGTACCCACGCAACAGGTTTTGCATGCAAGTGGAGCTTCACGTGGGAGAGCCAATCACGCCTCTCGTACAGACAGTGACGTCATCAAATTCCAGTCAATTCAGAGACCGATGCGAGGCATATTTCGGAGGGGCATTTTAGCGTTTTTTAATCGGCGATTTTCACCTTTTTGTATTATTTTCGGTATTTTTGAATGACCCACTGATGATCCCCACATCATTACCTTTCCATTGATATATAATAAGACCACATTCATATTCAATATATTTCTCCTTTAAATATTTCAGATTTGATATAATGAAATACAAAACAAAGAGTGAGTGGATGATGCCATCATTCCCCTCATTTGAACAAAACCTGGACAAATACTGTTTTGTGAAATTAAGTGAAACTTTCAAATGTCATAACTTTCGTATTTCTCATCCAATCTTGATGAAATTTCAGTGTTAAATACTTCTTTGATTTTTTTTTTATTCAAATCAACTTTTTAATGGGTTGGACTTGACCTTTGAGGGGTTGCAAGGTGGACAGTGATTTTAAACAGTATTGCTTGTAATGATTGCAATCCCAGATATTATCAAAAGGAAATGTAATGTTTTATCAGTCCAGTTGAGTATACATGTATCTACACTGTGTCACTGTAACAATGTTTTGGAATCTCTAAAATATCAAATGCTTTGACAACATAAAACAAACAGCCATGCATTAAGTAAATGTACGAGGTACTAGGCACACATGGTACACCAAATTCATTATTTTCATGCACTTACAATATTTTTAATCACAATCAGTGAAATGACTGAAAGATAGAGAATGAGAGACAGAGAGATAACAGGAAATAGGCGGGGGGGGGGGGGGAGGAGGGGTGCAAAGATAGCATGAAAGGGTAAGAAATTGATACAAATAGTATTGTTACATGTCTTTAATCTATATCAACTTCAGTGGCGTACCTAGGATTTTCCACGGGGGGGGGGGGGCAAATTCGTCCGCCAAAAAATTTGACAAGTAAAAAAAAGAAATAAAGGATTTCGTACCAGAAAATTTTTAAAGCAAAAAAAAAAGGTCTTCAACCACAAATAAAGGAGTTTGTACGAGATAAAAATTTGACAAGCAAAAAGAAAAAAAAAAAATAAATAAATAAAGGTCTTCAATTTTTCAAAAGACTGGGTCAAGGTTCAGTTGTGACTCGTCAGGGGGGGGGGGGCAGGGATACGTCCCTTGCATGGGTTGTGACTCGTCAATAAATAATTTGCCTTTCATCTTTAAAGAGAGGAATGCATAAATGATAGAAGCAACGGAGATGCATGTACAGTGTATGTAAGAGGATACCCCAAGCCTCATGGATAGAAAATATAGTTAACTAGTAGAGGAGAGATGATCATGCATAAATCACACTATCACATAAACCTGGTAAACAGAGAACCTCATCTAGACAAATAATGAATATTTCACGCCACTTATCGTGAACTCACATAAAGAATGCAAGACACTAGTCTGGTACAGCACCACATGACATGAATCTGTACAAAAATAGTCACGACTACTAAAGTCACATTCTTGCATATTTTCCCCTTCTGTTTAAGCATCCCTACAAAAACAACATTGCAGTCAAACATACATGTAGAATCCATTTTGCAGTAAGTACATGTGGCATGACTGCGTTGCAGCAGGAAACAGAGAGCCTACATTAATTTTGGAAATTTCCTTCAAATAAATAATATCATAACGAATCCCATTTAAGAAATGTAGCAAGACCACTGATCAGCTTTGAAATGCTGGCCAGCCAAATTCCAAAGTTACCCCTCCTATAAATGCTATCAAACATCAGAGAACCTTATTGTACAAATACTTAACTCGTAAAAGGACCTCAAAACCCAAGAAAAGAATCAATCTTATTGGATTAACTATAACGAGTGTATTAATGAATTTTGAAAAGCCATGCACTACATGTACATGAAGCATTCTTTAAAGTAGGAGATTGTGAGGACAACTCTCTATTTGTTTGGTACACTTTTTTTTTAGTTTTGTGGAAGTCATCAATATCATTCTTTTTTTTTTATTTCTACTTTTTTTCCAGATGTGAGAAAATACATAAATCGTTAATTTCTATTTTTTTTCTTCTGATTCACTTCTGGAAATGTACACGAGCATCATACATGTGTACATACTGCTTGAATTGCCAAATTATTTCACAACTGATATACTTACAGGTAGGGTGCATAGCTTGCCATTGATTTTGACTGTAACACTAGTTGGAATGCGATCATCTTGTTCACAGCTGGTTTCTGCTAGGCAAAATCTATAGGAAAAATGAAAAGTAATATTTGCTTCTAATCATTCTATTATGAACAAGAATTGCAGGGGCAGCGGAATGGTTATGACCATGCAAAACATCACAAGTCAATTAAGAGGTGGTAATTTTTTTACGTTTTTGTACACATATTTTGGAAAAAAATGGAGGGGCTGAAGGAGGTCCTAATCGTCAAATTCGTAAAAATCGAAATATTGTATAATTCAAACAATAAAGAACAAAAAAATAGTGAGTGAGTGACATCATCGACTCTCTCATTTGGATGTAACTGGCTCGTTCATATTTACTATTTTGTTAAAAATAAGCGAAACTTTGAAATGTCATAACTTTCTTATAAATTTTACATCCGATTTTGATGAAATTTTCAGCATTGTGCTTGTCTGATTTTTCTCTATTGATTCAAATCAACATTTTTCTGAGGTGGACTTGACCTTTAAGTGCCCTTTCACAAAATGGCCTTGCTCCTTTGATTTCTTAAAGAAGTTCACCCTGAAAAAATGTTTGTTATAAAAATAGCAGAAAAAAGTAATAAAAAATACCAGTGAAGGTTTAAGGAAAATCCATTAAAGAATAAGAAAGTTATTTGAATTTTAAGTTTTGGATGTGACGTTATACAGTAAACTAGCAGCTGTCCCATATTTTATTTAATATAAAATGCATGAATTTCATTTTTTTAATGGTTCCTGATATTTCATTGATTTTTTCCATTCACTATGTAGGAATACTGCTCGCATATGACATCATAAATCAAATACATGTAATTAAAATTCTAATATCTTTTTATTTGGATTTATCTCAAACCTTCGACAATATTTTTTTCTATTTTTACTTTTTGTCAGGGTGAACTTCCCCTTTAATTCAAGCCTGCAGCATGCTATAAGGTTGGAATCTTTATATGAAAATATGAAATGTATTAGTAAGATCTAAACCAACCCTGGTTCTGACAAACCAAACAGGGTCTGTAGCAAAACAAATATTGCCAGTAAGAGGAACCTCATAAGAAGGAAATAATCTATTCTAAATTCAATTGGCAAGATTGAAAATGCTTCTTACCATAACAAAAACATATTTCAGAAAATAAAAACACAAAGAAGATAAAAGAACATATTGTTGCATGGAATAAGTTTTGAAATAATGAAAATTTGAAAAGAATAGAAACTATGTTGACACAAGCAACATTTATCAGAAGGCTAGAAATCGATGATTGTTATCTTGGTCTTCAAGCACAAACAATCATTTCTTATCTGATCATAATGAATACAAAGAGAAAGAGTTACAGTGTATGCAACTGAAACAGTATAATTTACACAGTGAAATACACATGTACACATGAGCCAAAATTGCATTTTAACATCCTATTCATTTGAATTCAATGCGAAGAACATTCAAGGCATTCAAGGCTGAAATTAAATAAATGATTGAGTTATTATTGAATTTCAAAGTTAAGCAATATTTGGTGAAAACAAAAAAAAATACAATTGCTGGGCTCTCCTGAGTACATGTAACAATAAAAGTTGTAACAATGATTTTCATACACAATAAATAGGGACAGTGATTTTCCGCGATCGCGGAAAACGGACGGAATTCACGGAAAGGGCCTTTTGAAACGGAAAGTGGCATTTCAAACGGAAAATCACGGAAAACGTATTTTCCCTCAAAATACACAGAATAGCAACACAAATTACTCCAAAATCACAACAAAATGAGAATATTAAATGGCCACAAAACCCCAGAAAACACGATCTCACTTCGCTACAATCATGACAATTCACACATCGTGACTGCACTCGACATCAGCACACTCGATTGTACCCCGCGCCCGTACCCAGCCGGCCGGCCGGGTTGGGCTTCACTGCACTGTTAGTACACATATCATATCGTTCAACTACACGGTCGTGTGTTGCTGCCCTCTACGTTTGAAGATGTAACAGTACGATATCGTGGTCTTAAAATCCAAGATGGCGGATTGGCAAATGCCGTTGACTGATGATAACGATGTCAAAAATCCCCCAAAATTATCGATGAAATATCATTTCACCGTGAAATAATGCTAATACATGTAATGTGAAAGGTGAGGATGTATGCATGCTAAATTTCTTTGTAAAAATATCATATACACTGTATACCCGCATAGATCCGATTAGAACGGATTCTATTGTGTTGTTGGTACAGTAGCAGATACAATTTTGACCAGTGCGAGTGCCGAGTGTACGGTACGTGTAATTTTGCTATTCAATGTGGAAACGGAATTGTCACTTTTCCGTGTGTACAAAGTCTATGGGGAAACGGAATTTCTGTTTTCTGACATGCTGAAACGGAATTTGAGATTTTCTGAAAACGGAAAAGGCAATTTTTTTAAACGGAAAATCACTGTCCCAAAATAAATCTGTTATTGGATGACAAAATTAATTTCATTTTTATATTTAGAATACATACATGTACATGTAAGTGGGGATATCATATGACATCTGCTTGCTCATTGCATACTAGTACTCAAGAAGACATCCATAGAACTGTTTCACCAATATAATATAATGTACATGTATAATTCAATTAAAAAAAGTGTCAATCATAACTTTATTATTCCTTGTTCAAATTTTATAAAGATTTTCATTATTTTGTTTGTCTGATTTTACTTTATCTGTTCCAATCACATCACTTTCAGCCAGGAGTACCCCTTTTAATAGTCTTAAATTGAAAGTAGTGTTCTTCGCCTACCACATTTCAAAATACAAAATTTCATGTACCGGTACTGTAGGCCTATGCTCATGTCATGTATCCTCAACTAAACCTGTCACCAAAAGTGACAAATATTGCAGAGTTTACATTAACACTCTCAAAACCTTAATGTGATAAAGTGAAAATGAAAAAAACTTTTCCATGTGTATTCATAAATGCAACTGATACACAGGACTCAATGAAAGATAGAATAACCCCTGACCATCCCCCCCCCAAAAAAAAAAACAGCCTTGGCCTCCACTGTAAAAGGATTAAGTGTCTGCCAATGAGTAAATTATTAAAGAATAAATCATCATGCACACATTACATGGTGTCTCTTGTGTACCCTTCCTCCAGCCCCCCCCCCCCCCAGTCTACAAATGTAGACCCACATCTGCAGTGTGTGTACCTCAGCTGATTCAACGAGTCTCGCAAACCAGTAGCAGATCCCACCTCACGAGCCATTCAGAGTCTGCATAGCAGACTAAGCCCCCCTCCTTATATTCCCTTAGATTTCTTTTTTTTTGGTGTAAAACAATACTTTATCAATTTATCTCTAAACATCCTGTATAAAGTTGTAACTTGGAAGTATATTCCTTCCTCTTTCTCAAAAGAAAAATAACCCACACATACGATGGTACACTGCACATGTATCATGTTAAGTACTCTATGCTTCCAGAAACTTCTTCTCCAACCTTTCAACCTGGGCTTCACATATAATACAAGTCCCGAGTCAAAACAATGAATTCAGTTACTGAAAAGGGCAAAGTCCACTCAAACAAAAAATTGATTTGAATATTACATGTACATGTAAAACAGAGAAAAAGCATAACAGTATAAAACCAAAAATTTCAACAAAATTGGGTGTACACTATAGATTGGCATTTAAATTTCACATATTTTTCACAAAATAGATAGATAGGGGAAGGCGGGGTAAGTTGAGCATAGGGGCAAGTTGAGCCACCAGCCCCAGGCCAATAATGAATGAGTCAGACATTGTGGTGGTGTCATGTATTGATGACCCATAGCATAACCCCTAACCCCACCACATTGTTTCCAACTTTGAAACAAAAAGTAGTTTTTTAGAGGGAAAAATATGAATTTCAGCCAAAAAAGTAAAAAAGAGTGTGAAATAGATAAGTGCTTTATAAACACACACGTCTTTGAATATAATAAAGACATGATAACAATATTATTAGTCCAGGTATGGATCTTCATTCTTGTCATAGTCTTTTATATGATGGATGTATAATAAATTTGTGGATACAAAATTATCGCACTAAGTTCGGACTGGGGTAAGTTGAGCCAAACAGCATGGGGCAAGTTGAGCCATGGTAATTCCTATGGTAATGTATCTTAAAAAACAAACAAACCATAAAAATAGATTGAAATGCAGGCTGAAAGGAGCAAATATACATGACTGCTCTTTTCCTTTTACAGGATGTTAGTATTTATAGAGAATTAGCAAGTGAAAAGACTTTAAACAAAAAATTGACATGCTAGTTCTCCCCCAAACATTTTGTACATAGTTTTTGTGGCTCAACTTACCCCAGAAGGTGGCTCAAACTTACCCCATATATGGGGCAAGTTGAGCCATTTGACATCGGTTTTTTCAAAGGTCACGATGACTTTCAGTGTTGGGGTAGAAAGTTATATATAGGTGGAAAATATTTCAGAAGAATGAAATTTCAAGGCAAGGTACTTATTTCGACAAGATTATTAATCATATCAATTCTAACATGCAAAAAGCAAAAACTGTCACAACTTACCCCGCCTTCCCCTACACATCAGAGGATCAGTGAGGTCACTCACTATTTCTGTCGTATTTTATTATTTTCATTATTTAATAATGAAAATAAATGGACTCTTCATCAAATCACAATACATGTATATTGTATAATTGCACTTCCACGTTGAGGTAGTTCTTTCACATTATATACAGTACAGGAAAAAAATGAGATATTTCATGCTATGAAATACACTTAGTCAGTGGGTGATATATATTGGATGGCTCAGAATGGAATACCAGAAATATTCAAAGAGCAAGAGCAACTATTCCATGGTATTCCATAAAAATAAAGCCATCCAATATAATGTAATTATTATCATCCATCACCCCCCCCCCCCCAAAAAAAAAAAAAGAGAGAAAATTTTTGAGCACATTATGTCACTTATATCCCCTCGCTTCATAAGGTCATAGTTGCATGTACATGTAGAAATGCAACTTAAATGTAGTCATTATGATGTCATTGATTATCATTGGGCTCTAAGTTGCATATCGCATTGCATTCATTGTTGTATGCGTTGTATATTTCGCACATATATGCGAATGCGCTTTAGACTGTACAGTCTTGTATTGAACAACAAGTTTTTGTACAGGAGCCTATATGGGATTAGGATTTTCGTAGGATTTTAAGGATACGCTCTCGTATTGAACAAGCAATTGATGCATGTTAAAAATATGCATTTTTAATGCATCGCTAAAACACTCTAGATGATAAAATCAATTATATATCCAGCAGGATGTGCATGTAACTGTTTTGTGAAATTCACTGAAATTTTTGAATGTCATAATTTTCTTATAAATTTTTTCATCTGATTATGATTAAATTTTCAGTGTGAAGCATGTTTGAATTTCTCTCTTCATTCACATTGATTTTTGTTGGCTGGTCTTGCCCTTTAAATAATTATAAATGCATGAATAACTAGATATATCAATGAAGGTGATTAATATCCCACCTGATGCAGCTACCAGGGTAATGCAGTTTAAAAAACATTTAGAAAATGAAGCTTGCATGTCTCTACCACAAGATGAATATTTGTACCAGTTTTCATGAGCAATAGCTAAAATCTGTGAAAGTGGTTTGATCCACTATGAGTTTTCCTGGACTTTTTGCCAAAATATGTGTGGCAACACAATTTTAGACAAATGTGAAAAATGTGTCTTGCACATCTTTACCTCAAAACCAATGTCTGATATGCAATATTGACTTCAAAGTTGACTTCTAGTGGATGTCTCACCAAATGCAAATTCCACAACATTATCAAGATTTAGGCATATTTACCTTGCTGTAAATGGCAAACACAACTTTGACACCCACAATTAGGTTCAATATGAAATTGTCATTTTGCTCTCCATCTCCCCCCCACCCCACCCTTCTCGGTTGCCTCATGGCCAATGACAAATTTTGATCTCTTTGAGGAAGGTCTGCTGGCAGAAAATGATACCACAAGATATTTGGTACAGAAGCATGTAAAGATCCTGTTTCATAATTCTGTAAAGGTAACTGAAGACATTCCAAGTCCAACTCAATTTGACCTAGGGCTAATGTCGCTTGGATGTTATTGCCTTACAATTTCATTTTTCTCTTCTGAACACCAAGTGCATCTTCTCTCAGAGTTGCCATGATCACAATATTTTTTATTAAGTTTGCTCAATTAATGAAGTCTGTTTCTTGGAATGTTCCCTGAATACTTCTTACATGTACATGCAGGTCTTCTGCAAAGTGTGCGTTTGTGGAAAAGTGGCTACCACAAAGCAATATTGTCGAGTTGCAAGTCAAACCATTTTGCCAATAGTCAAATGACAAGAAAATGAGAGGTTTAATCTTCTGTCAGAAAAAACAAGTCATCCTTTGCAAAGTTGCCATGTCTAATGACAAAGAAGTCAGCTTAGGCACAAATGAAAAATCTTACTCATAATACACCCTTCATCCATTTCCTGAAACTAGGGGGGGGGGGAAGGAATCTGTATCTGTTGTCTTTCAATTCAATTTATTTGGTCATTTAGGAGATCAGAGGTTCAATTACAATTTCACTGGAGAACTGAGGAATTATTCTTCCCTGTCAATGTAAATTTGATTTCTATAACTCATTAAGTTCTTGACCAATAGACCTCTAAAAACGGGTTTCCTTATTTTTATACACACTGTATAATAATTCACAAAATACAATTTTAATTCATACAAATTGGCACATTTCATTAATACAAGCATGGATATCATTAATAATGAACAAACATTAATATCATCAATACAACTTTTAAAATCTGCATTACATTAAAACAAAACCTCACCTGAGCTGAACTTGTACTGCAAAGCTGCGTGTTCTTGGATCCTGTGATTCTAAGATTTGTTGGATCTGGGCAGGTGTAAGGTGGAAGAGTGTCGACTGCTGTGCATCTCGGTATTTCCCAGAAACCACTAAAAGAACAACAAAAGTTATTATTGTAATGTTCTGTAAACAAATACCCTACCATGCTCAATGATGGAGGAAACTTATTAGACGAAAATAATTGGTCCCTTGGATGGAATGTTAAACAGACATTCAGTATTAAAGTGGCAACTACACATGTAGTGCAGTTATATTCATTTCTAAGACCAAAACTGGTAGATTAATAGAAAAGGATACAGTTCTATACACATAGCCACTGTAAGAAACTAGTATGATGTATGAACTACTACTCCACTACAAGCTTTTCATTGCTTCCAGATATATTGTTTCTTTTTACTTTGACCAAATAATAAAGATCTCAAGTTATAAAAAAGTGAGCTATCAACAAGACTGGACTCAACTTCTATCTCTGAAGTACAAATTGATATCAAGCTCAATATAAATTGATTTGAATAATATGAACTCCTAGTCGATTCAGGTATCCTTTATAATCTTAATACCAGATCTTGCAAGAGGGCTGTACATAGTCTTGTCTTGTATGGAAAATTTTGCAAAAATGGGGCAACAATAAAAAAAAATTGTTAATTTTCTTCCATAAACTTGCAACCATGATTTATGCACAAGAAGTATAAGGTTTCCATAAAAGTAATTTGTTCTTCTTTCAGTCTTCATCAATTTGACTGAATAATTTTGACTACCATTATTTCATACAAAGTCTGCTAAGTACAGTATTTAATGCTTTTTGTAAGTAATGTTAAGGATAAATGGTAAAAATATACCCAGATGGTTCTTACTATTCAAGTCTGTAGAGCTATGGCAAACACAAGAAACATTGACCAGGTAGCCAGTACTTTATCAGAAGAAGAAAAACTTTTACAAATCACAATAGAGAACTAAAACAATGATGTCACAAAAGCTTTTTTGGGCATTTCTGATAAAAATCCACAACCCAAAATTGGGTGGCATCGGTCCATGGGGGCCCCAAATATTGCCAGATAATACTGTCATAGCTTCATTGAGAGCAATGTAAATTGGCCTGGTTCCATGAACAGTTATGGTGCAGGCTATCTTACATGTACAATGATTTCAACAGGGCTTATTGGGCGTTTATCTGACCTTGTGCCATCACAAACTAATCCATGTTAAATTGGATGTGTGGAGATTCTACATAATGTTCTAGGTAAATGATGAAAATATTGAAATGCACAAAGAGAATTTGATGACATCATACTTTTTTTAAAATTTTGTTCCCATTGGCAAATTGAATCTCTTACTCTCAAACGCTCAACCACCTTCATGTACAGTGTATCCACATCCCAACTTTCATAAAAACTTACTAAGTGCTGATGGTTTGACGAGTTCTGCCAGAATGTCAAAGAAGGGTAAAACTTTGAGCTTTACATCTGGATGATATGCTTGCGTAGCGTGGACAGATGAACCCAGAGGAGATACCGAACTATGCGAACTACTGTGCGAACTACTGTGTGAGCTACTGTGCAGATTGGTTTGCGATCCTCCATGTGACGAGTGGGAAGAATGTGAGCTGTGAGAGTTGTGTGAATTATGCGACGGATGAGAAAGTCCATGAGAGGAGGAGGTATGGTGATGACCAGACGATGGCGGAGAATGCTGTGTCTGTGAATGTCCATGCTGCTGCGAGTACATAGAACTCGAGTTCAAAGAGTGGTTAGGCAGTTTTGACGGCTGTTCAGAAGATATCGAGGAAAGGTAAGGAGGAGGAGCTACTAGTCTTCGAGGAAACCTCCTACGGTACAAGTCCTTTATCTTGATTTGCACAGGGGTACTGCAGTTGTTTTTAAGGAGAGACAATGCTCGTGCCTGGAGTTCATGTTTACGCCCACTTTTGTTTCGTCCGGCATACCCTAGCAAAACCTGGAGCTCAGTGACCCTGAAGCTCATCACCATATGCTGCATAAATAGAAAGAAGAAACATGTTTATATTAAAAACAAAATGGAAGGTACAAGACAATTTTTAATGGAACTGTGTTTTTTTTATGGTTGCTTTTGCATGCCGTGACAGTAAAAATGCTGTTTCAAGGGAAATTAGCTTGTACTTTGCTTATTGTTGCAGTATAAAAACAGAAAACAGATTCCACACGTTTCAAGATTGCCATGTCAGATGATACTGGAGTATAATTCACAACTTTTTTACCATCAAAGCTTCTGATGTGCTTTATATTGGCCAAAACTGTGCTAGACCAACCACTTAACTTTGTAATAAAGTTAAAAACAGAATTCCATCCTACATGTTGTATGAGCAATGGTTGTTGGCTGATTCATTTAATGAGACCGTCTCTCCATAATTGCGCAATTGCTTTGCAGGACAAATCTAGGATGATGGCATAACCACTCAGTCACTTTTCCTCTCACTGTTCTTCAAAACATTAAAGGTCTAGTTATTTCATGAAGGGAAGTCAGATTTCCATGAAATCATTTTATCAAATTGCTTGGAATGGTTATGTTGCATTTATTTTTACAGGGTTGGTTGTAGCTACCATCGACGAGCAGGCAATGTTAATATAGATCTACATGTACTTTAAAAATCAAGACTGCCCCAGCAAAATGTTTATTTGAATAAATAGAGAAAAATAAAAATAGCATAACGCTGAAAATTTCATCAAAATCGGATGTAAAAAAGAAAGTTATGACGTTCTAGATTTCGCTTATTTTTTCAAAAAATAGTGATATGCACCACTCAGTGACATGCAAATGAGTCAGTCGACGATGTCCATCACTCACTATTTCTTTTGTTTTTTATTGTTTCATCTTTTTTACAGATTTGACCATAGGGACCGACTTGACTGAACCATATAGTATTAAACAATGCTAATTCCACATGTTCAGGGAGGAATTAGTCACTGACAATGACAATGAGGAGAAAATTAGAATATTTCATGTAATAAAATACAAAATAGTGAGTGGATGACGTATGGATGACGTCATCAGTCTCATTTGCATACCGACCAGGATGTGCATATAACTGTTATATAGCACTGTGAAATGATAATATATTGTAAGAGTGCTCACTGTTTTGTGAAATTAAGCAAAACATTAAAATGTCATAACTTTATTTTACATCCAATTTCAATGAAATTTTCAGTGTTAGGCTTGTTGGATTTTTCTCTTTTTTTATATTCAAATCAATTTTATGTTGGGGTGGACTTGTTCAAGACGAAATACCTAACAAAGCAACAGCAGAGGCCACACCTTACTGACTTCTGATGCAATAGGTCTGGCTGGGATTTTTTCTACTAGTTTCAGTGTATGTCGATTTTGTGTGTCTGTGTGTAGAAAAAAGCACACAAATTTTGGCAACTATCACACTTGTTTCCTTTTCTCTTCTTTTTCCTGCGTTTCTTTGGTCTTTTGATTTTGTTTTCTTTTTAGAACTCCTGCTTTTTTTCCTCACCATTTCTATTTTCTTCTTTTCGTTCCTTTTAACTTTTCTTTCTTTCTTTTTTCTCTCCATTTCTTTTTTCACCCAGTCTCTTTCATTCATCTTTTTTCTCTTTTAGACCCAACTTATTTCTTTCTCATACTCCAAACATGCGTCCGTAACGTTAATGGCAAAGAACAATGAGAAATTAAGAGTCAAACAAGATGGCACTTGTTCACTGCAACCACCCTACCTGTGGGGAATCTATAGGTAGGACTATGGTATGCCAATGCTGTACATATTAGCACACACTTTAAAAAAATAATTCAAATATCACTTTTGTGACCAAAGTTATTAATTTCCATACAGTTGCAATTTATTTTTCATTAGTAATTTGGGAATAATTTTTGTATTCACCAGAGGCAGAGCGCTCAAAAACTTAAAATTTTGGGCATATTTTTGTGTACGCCCTGTATTGGTTGAAAGTAATATGGCAAGAAAATTTTGATTTTTTTATGTCTATTCTTAATTAAGAAAAAATAATTTAAAAGAATCAAATTTACAAAAGAGCCAAGTTTATGAATAGCTTTAATAACTGATCAAGCATTTCTCCCATAGAAGAGGGGAAAATAAGCCAAATATTGCCACCCTTATTTAGCCACACATGGAGATGTAACTGAGTACAAGGTCATAACCACTTGTTCACTGCTACCATCTGACCTGTGGAGAGTCTACAGGTAGGACTATGGTATGCCAATACTGTATTGAGCACACACTTTAAAAAATCATTAAAATATTACTTTTGTGACCAAAATTACTAATTTCCATAGTTTTAATTTATTTATCATTAGTAACGTGGGAATAATTTTTGTATTCACCAGAGCGCTCAAAAACTTGAATTTTGGGCATATTTTTGTGTACGCCCTCTATTGGTGAAAAGTAATATGGCAAGAACATTTTCATTTTTTGATCTCTATTTTTAATTAAGAAAAAAATGATATAAAGAATCAAATTTAAATAAGAGCCAAGTTGTATGAATAACAGGTCTAATGGAAACTGTCAGTGTAAAAAAATCAAGCATTTGCCCCAAAGAAAAAGAGAAAATAAGCCAAACATTGCCACCCTTATTTTGCCACACATAAAGATATTATAACTGAGAACAAGGTTATATCATAACCTTGTTTATTGAATGAGAGGTGATAACCTTGTTCATTGAGTGCAAGATGGCAGCGACCAGCAAGCAGCGTAGACGTTGATTGAGAAAGTCTCCATCTTTTGCCTAATATTTCTCTCATTTTTGATGAATTCTTGTTTAAAAATGAATTCAATAGCATAGAAATGTCGGAACATCGCTAAGTCTCATTCTCACTCAGTCGCTAAGTCTAATTCTCACTCAGGCTCAGTCTAATTCTCACTCAGGCTCAGCTCATCGTCATGTCATGATCACAACTCGGCCTCGGCCAGCCGCTACCCGGGCGCTCTCCGTGCACGAACTGGGAATGGGACTGTGGCTGCCGGCTGTGGAACCATGATGATCAGCTGCAACAACAAACGTCAACAAGCATTCGGAACAAAAAATAATCATATTCAGGTGCCTAAAAAAGACCAAAGAGAGAAAAGAATACACTGGTCACTTCATCTACAATTTCACCACCAACACAGTAGTACCTAACATTTAATTAATAAACATAATCACCTTTAAATCGTCGTAGTCCGCCATTCTCGAACACAATAAACGATTTATCGTCCAGCGATTGCGCATGCGCTTCAAGAAATCCCACTTATCCTCGATCGAATAATTCTTCGTTCAAACATTGCAATATATTTTTTAGATACAAAATCATGAATTCATGCACATAACAAAAACTTTATTTTGTTTAAAATCTTTAAATAAATCAAAATAAGTTACTTAATTTGTTATTACTTTATTTGTAATTATAGTGATCCAATTATTTCACTCATAATATCTTATCCTCAAATTCATGTCAAACTAGGCAACGAAAGACGCAGAAAAGATGCATGAAATATTCATTAGATAGAACTTTGTACTTCTACTAAACCAGAAATCGGCTTAAAATGGAATCATTAAGTTACGCAGCTATTAAGACATCAAGTCAAGTTAGAGAAGCGGTAAGTTGCATTTTCCTGACAAGAAAATAGATGGTTATTTTTTCCTGGTCTACCGCCCGGCGGCGGTAGCTAACTTAACGCTTAGCCAGCGCCAGCGCGCCTGGCCTGGCTGGTTAAACGGCTCTTGCTGGATGCCGGTTACGTGGGTAACTCAGTTTCACTTCAACCAGGTGGCGCCCGGCCTGGGGCAGCCTAGCCAGACGGAAGGAAAGAAAGCAAGAAATAAAGAAAGAAAGAATAAAAGAAAAAAAAGAAAAAGAAAGAAAGAAAAAAAAAAAAAGGGAAATAGAAAGAAAAGGAAGGGAGTGTGAATAAATGGGTCAAAAGAAAAAAATTGAAGGGGAGAAAAGAGATGAATGGAGAAGAAAAAAAAAATGAAAGGGAAAAATGAAGGGGAAAAAAGTTTAAAGGAGGATGAAAGAAATAATAATGGAAAGAAAAAAGGTCTCCTTCATACTTTGAAACACAACGAACAATTGTCCATAGACTGTGTACAACGGATAGATCGTCTCCGCACAGCGATTCGAAGACCGCTGATTGGTCAATCGCGCAGATCACGTCATGACCACGTGGTCCCAAAAATAATTCCTTCGTACTGGGTGCGGAAGTATCGATAGCGATAACGATATCCGGTCACGTTGTGTACGCCGTAAATGGTTTTGGTTCGTGATCGGATCGCTCCGGTATCGATCAAAAATTATCGAAACTCTGCAATTTCATGCATATTCACGCGACGCTCCGAAACCCGGAAGCCAATTGACTTTGTGCACGTTGCGATAGACTCTACAAATTCCAACGAACACGATGACATATAGACGCTAATTCGTAAGATTTTGACGGAAAAGCAAGAAGTAATCGAAATTTGCTTACCTGTGCAGTATCGGTGAGAAAATAGATCCTCCGAGAATACCTTTCATAATTCATATAAAATACGGGAAAGTGAAATTCTAGGTCGATTTTGGTACGAGGTGATAGAGAATTGCACACTTGTTTTGGTGGAATTCTGTGTGGGGAATTAAAAGGCTTGCACTGCGCATGCTTACTATATTTTCATTCATAAATTGGTTCTCGGCAAGGGCTGGATGACGTCATGTAATAAGCAAAACTGTACACGACCGCTACGTTCACGCTCCGTTATCCGTTGTTCACAATTGTTCGTTGTGTGAAATAAATAGAGAAAAGGGAAAGAAAAAGAAAAGAAGGGGGGGGGGAAGATCCAAAGATGAATGAATGTTTGAAAAGAAAAATAGAGTAAGAAAAAATATGATGAAAGAATGAATGAAAAAACAGGAAGGAAGGAATAGCAAAAATAAAGAATGAAAGAAAGAAAGGATGAAAGAGAGGGAGGAAAGAATGAAAAAGAAAATAATGGAACAAGAGAAAGATCAAAAAGTAAAGGGAGAAGAGGGAGCAAAGAAAAAAAATTAAAGAAAGAAAGAATGAAGGAAATTAAAAAAAGAAAGAAAGTAGGAAAAGAAGGGAGGAAAGAAAAAAAACAATGAGGGTCTTAAAGACGGAAAGAATGAAGAAAATAAATGAACACAGAAAGGAATTCTAGGAAATGATGAGAAACAAAGATAGATCGAGATTTTCATGACTTGGCGTCTCTGCGCGCGCACGGCCAGTACTTTCACTTGTATGTTTCAAAAAGGCGTGCGCATGCGTGAGATATGGGCTTCACTCATTCAATGAACAAGGTTATGATATAACCTTGTTCTCAGTTACAACTCCATGTGTGGCAAAATAAGGGTGGCAAATATTTGGCTTATTTCTCTAAATGCTTGATTTTCTCACACTGTCAGTTTTCATTACAGCTTTTCATCATATAGCTTGGCTCTTATGTAAATTTAATTCTTTAAATTATTTTTTCTGAATTAAAAATAGAGAATGAAAAATGAAAATTTTCTTGCCATATTACTTTTCATCAATAGAGGGCGTACACAAAAATATGCCCAAATTCTAGTTTTTGAGCGCTCTGGTGAATACAAAAATTATTCCAAACTTACTAATGAAAAATAAATTGCAACTGTTTGGAAATTAGTAATTTTGGTCACAAAAGTGATATTTTTTTAAAGTGTGTGCTATGTACAGCATTGGCATACCATAGTCCTACCTGTAGATTCCCCACAGGCAGGATGGTTGCAGTGGACAAGTGGGCTTCATCATGATATCGATCCATACTACAAAACCTACCTCGAGCGAAGTTCGTACAGGCTCCACTACACTTGACTACCGCTACACTACGCTCCACCTACCCGAACTTCGAGGCCGTGAACTCGATCTGATATTCGGATTGACAAAGGTGGGATTTTATGGGGGGAAAATATGAAATTCATGCAACATCACATTCTTTAAAAACAAAACTAATATTCTTACTTTACACAAAGTTTCTGTTTCAAAGTCAGAAGACTAATCCACTGGGCCACAACGCTCCACGCAACCATTAATCATTAACCATTAATGCGAGCGCAAATCGCGAGCCAAAATTTTTGATGAACTTTCTTGAAAAGGGAATTTTAAGTAAACCCTCAAAAAAAGTTTGGAAATCTGAGTTTGACTATTAATTTCTCGCAACTCAAAATTTTACACAATGCATATTTGATATAGCTAATTGACTGGCATGTTTCTATTTTCATTATACACTGAAGCATATAGTCAATTGACCGTCATGTTTCCATTTTCATTATAGACTGAAATATATGGTAAACTGACAAGCATGTTTCCATTTTCATAGTATACTGATCAATTGACCAGCTTGATTCCATTTTTGTCTCACCTGCATAGCAGAGTGAGATTATAATAGGCACCGCTTTTCCGGCGACGGCAGTGGCGTCAACATCAAATCTTAACCTAAGGTTAAGTTTTTGAAATAACATCATAACTTAGGGTGTGTTTATGCTTCCATTGCGAGGACAGAATCAGCGATTTCAAACGTCGATTCAAAACGCCGATCGTAAACGTGGTTCTGGGAGTGCTGTTTATGCTTAACTTTTCAGAGCAAATCATGATCTCCAGCTGGCTTCGCATCGTTAAGCGAGGTCAAATTGGGCACGCCTTTTTTCGAAAGTTTTTTTCCAATTGTTGTTTTTACGTAGAGATAACAAGGAGCAATACGACTATATTTGCCCGCGGATTTTCATCTCACCGGAAGCATGTACCAAATGACGTCATTTAAACACGTTTACGATCGTGGTTCTGTTTATACTTCCCCAGAAAGCCTGATTCTGGTCAAACGACGTTTACAAACGCACCTTTTTGTGAGTTTACAATCGGCGTTTTGAAACAGCGTTTAAATGAAAGTAAGCATGGACGCAACCGTGTTTTGGACTAATCACGTTTGGAAACGCTGATTCTGGCCTGAAAAGTGGAAGCATAAACACGGCCTTAGAGAAAGAATATGGAACTAGTTCACGAAACATGGCCATAAGGTTAATCAGGTGCTACTGAACATCGTGCCTGAGTTTCATGTCACATGACCAAGGTCAAAGGTCTTTTAGGGTCAATGATCTTGGACCATGTTGGGGTAATCAACATCAAAATCTTAACCTGAGGTTAAGTTTTTGAAATGTCATCATAACTTAGAAAATATATGGACCTAGTTCATGAAACTTGGACATAAGGTCAATCATGTATCACCAAACATCCTGCATGAGTTTCATGTCACATGACCAAGGTCAGAGGTTATTTAGGGTCAATGAACTTTGGCAGAATTGGGGGTATCTGTTGAATTACCATCATAACTTTAAAAATTTATGGATCTGATTCATGAAACTTGGACATGATAATAATCAAGTATCACTGAATATCCTGTGCAAGTTTCAGGTCACATGATCAAGGTCAAAGGTCATCTAGGGTCAATGAGCTTTGGCCAAAGTGGGGGTATTTGTTGAATTAACATCATACATGTGTGTATTCGTCTAGTTCATAAAACATGGACATAAGAATAAACAAGTATCACTGAAAGTCTTGTGCGAGTTATAGTAGTTGTCAAAGTCAGCACTGCTGCTATATTGAATCGCGTGATGCAGGTGAGACCGCCAGAGGCATTCCACTTGTTTTCTTTATTCACTGATGGAAAAAAATCAGTTAAGATAATGTTTAACTTTAGAATATTAGAAATAAAATGTTAGAAATAGAAATATATTTTAGACTGTACTGACGATAGTCTGCAAATGTTATTTCTGTTCTATTATGAAGCGATGTTGCTGACTAGACTTTTTCAAAACCCATGCAACATGATGTTACTAGGTATGCGAGGTCTGAATATAACAATCTGGCAACCTCATGTTAGTGTGAGTGGGCCTAGGAGGCACGCATTTGGAGGGTAAGACAATACGCTAATTATGTGAGTTTGCTTTCTAAGACCTTGCCATTATAATAGGAAGTAATTCAATTTATTTCATTTCTTGTTTAAATATCATTCTGTTATTGTGAATTGTACACATGTTTTTTATTCAGCCTTTGGCTGCAAGGCTTGTTTTAATTATCCATTTTTTACTGGAATTGAATTGAATTGTTTGTATCAATTTTATTTTTTGTCTTTTGTCTTTCTTTTTTTTGTCATTAGGAAGAGCAAAAGTCTGAGCAGCGGAAAAAGAATCTATTAATATTGATGCTGCATCACCTGCTCGAAGAAGGCTACTCAGAGTCAGCAAAGGCACTAGAAGCAGAGAGCAACTTGTGTTTTAATAAGTTTGAAGTTTGTGACAATGTGGATTTGGAAACCATACTTATGGTGAGGAATAGCACACTAGATTGATTGTCAGATTGCACAACACTTTAATACTTGAACATTGATACTTAATGAATGTTAAGAAATTTGATTTTTTTTTATATTATCATTTTGAGGAAAGTGAATGTTTGAATTGAGGTGTACGGGGTAAATGATGTGAAATTGTATGAAATGGACTATCTGAAAACAATGATCATAAAGTTATGGAATGTATCTCAAATACAGATTGCTCATCTATATGTAAACAAAGCTTTGTTGATATTGACAAAATCATATAAACTGTGCTGAATATCATTATTTAAGCACTTTTAACTTACTCTCTGTCATTTTCCTCTGTGTTAATAGGAATATGAGAGTTACTATTATGTGAAATTTCAGAAATACCCAAAGGTGACTAAAAAGATATCTGCAGAAGGTGAGTATATCTGTTTGATTATGTTATTGACTTGGATAAGACTAATGTGCATATGTTGATTAAACATTTGTTCAGTTCCATTTTGGGACAGTATAAATCCTCTGGGAATTTTAGGATGACAATGTATACTCCAATTACTTGAAAGTAACATTATAAGTTGATATGTGTATTTTTTTATAGAGAGAATCTTATAACTAGCATATACAGTAGCAGTATTTATCTTTGTAAGAAATGTTTATTATTTTATTTTCTTCAGGTTACGATTATCTTGAAGCATGTTGATAATTCTGTTAAAATGGAAAAGGGCAATTCAATAATAATTATAATAATACCAACATGCTTAATATATAGTGCATATCACTGCCAAATATGTCCATATGCGCTCAGTTTGATGTTTAATTCCATTTATCATAATACATATAGATAATGTAATTTGAAGGTGGACAGAAATACCCTCACACCGATTGTCTTGGGGGGCTGGTAAATATTGTTTTATCTGCAATGTTACTTGGTCCATTGCATTGCAATGATTATATAATAATCTCTGAATTTCTATTTCTTCTTGCAGCTGTTAATAAGAATAACAAGAATAAAAAGTGAGTATGTTCTCTATCTCCGACTCTCTCTCTCTCCTCTCCATTTCTACTTATTTTTGTTTCTCCCCATCCCTTAGCTCCTATAATTCCTTCCCTGCTTGACATTATATAATGATCTATACATATCATAATTATCTCCTGTCCTCATTTGTTACCTCCCATCATGGGTTCTAAACGTAGTACATTGGATCCATTGCAGATGATACCGATATTTGTGCTTCCTCCCTCCCTTTTCTCTTAAAAACAGTTAAAAGAATGACCCAAATATATATTTTTCTCTGTTGTGAAGGTAAGGAGAATGTGAAAAACACTTGATTAGGAACCTCAGAGATGTAAGGATGATTACTTGTTCAGAGTCCATTTTGAAAGTCATGTGTACGAGCATGGTTTGACTCCTTCTAATGACAGTGCCCCTAGCTATCTCCTCTTGGAAATAACAGAAGAAACAAATAATTCAGAGTGTTGGACTTGAAAAGTATACATTAAATAGATCATATAAATGGTAAAATGTTGTGAAGGTAAAGACTTTGCAGAGAGACAGAAACAGAAAGAGGAGAAGAAAAGGGACAAGTAAGCTGAAGGAGAATGGTTTAACTTAATCATACATTCATATTGATCAGAAGTGGGCAAGGGCTCCTCAAATGACATGAAGCTTGGCATTGTTATTGATTTGTTATGTACGCTTATATTTGACTGACTCTTGGTAAAGGTAGAAAAAATACACCATGGTGAGATTCCACATATTCATTGTCATTCTTAATTTATTTTAATTATTACACTTTTCACTTCCATATTTTTGTGTGGGTTTTCGTATTCATTTATTCATATTCATGTTGATATATTAATGTTCATGGTTATTTTCATATGATTTTTTTTTGGCCTTGGGTTGAGATGTCACATTTTCTCTAATTTAATGAACTATACTGGTTCCCCATGGAACAGTATACTACATGTAAGCTTTTTTTAAAATGTGTATTCAAAGTACTTCGTAAATTAGCATCAGAATAATGTAATATCCTCGGAATATATACCACCTCGCAATATATATGCTTTAAATCTTATAGTTGTAAACTAATTCAAATCAGACTTTCAATTGCTTTGCAGATTCTGTTAGTTGGAGAAGCTTAAATCCAAATCTGGGTCACCATGTCAGAGTTTGCAGAAGTTATAGAATATAAATTGCTCTTTCTCTTGATGCATACAGAACTATTTACGTAATCTGTTTTTAAAAAATATGACCCATGTGAGCATATGGGAGTGACAATGGTCTGAGCAGATTTTGGGTTGATAAGAGCAAAGATTATATGTAGATGTCATTAATGAAAATATCTCGTCTTCATAACTAAAGAATCATTTGATAGATCAAATTCAAAGTTGGCTGATGTGATTTGGAGGTCACAAGGTCAAATGTCTTAACAGTCATGGCTTGTTTTCTCGATAACATATACAAATCCATTAGATAATTCAGAATTAAACTTGGTTCATATATTCATTGGGGTGACAATGAGATTATGAAAGTTTTCAAAAATGATAAAAGTTATGTTTGCTGTATAATTCAGATCTGCAAATGGCAGAAGAATGAATATCAGTTACACATTGCGAAACTTGAGAAACCATCTAGTTTGTATAAACGGCTAGCATTCACACTACATGTTTATACAGAGATTCTGAAAATGTCATGTGTTTTAATTGTGTATGTTCAAGATCATGATTTCTCATGATTGAAAGTTATGCACTTTCTGTATATTGTATGTGGATTGTATGTAAACCACACATGTTTGTTGTAATTTTCACTCATTCACCAATACAATATCAAATTTACAAGTTGATGATTCTATTTGGACTTTTCAAAAGAAATCGACCTCAAAATGATATTGCTTAAATAATCTATTCTTCCATTTTCTCCTATTTCAATCATTACATGTAAGTATGAATTCGTGAACTGGTACTTCATTACTAATTATTTGATTATAGTAATACGCATGTGCTTGAAGCATTTATATTCCAATGCTTGCGCAATTATTGTTACATTCATTAATATTGATAATAATAGTGAAAAATTGTCTTTTGTCATTTTTGTCAAAATGCTGTATTGTTTTGTTTGTGGTATTCATGGTGTTGTTTTGTCCTTGTGTTCATTTGTCCATTTTAGAAATATTAATCATATATATTTTTCAAAACCATTGTGTTGGTTCGTCTGGCAAAATTTATTTTCATTCTCTTGCAATATCATGGCCTCATTGTTGGCATCGTAATTTTTTTGTAAATTATCCATTATTCTAAATTGCTTAGATGTGCATGTGTTCGTGTATGATCTATCTCCATAGCTAATATCATGTACAAATAGAAAATAGTGATGTGCTATTATTTTAACAATGATGTTTTATTAAAATTGTGAACATAATTACAAATAATTGTAGATGTTAATTTTAAATTGCATTTATTCACCAGCAGGTAACATGTTTGAAGACAGACATTTTCCCTCTATTCTAATGTGCTTTTTCTTCTACTTACATGTATCTCATTACTTCTTTTGCTGTTTGATAAGCGCCTTTTAATCAAATGGAAAATATGCTGTATGACTGCTATGTATTATCATTATTATTACATAGATATAGTAAATACACAATAAAAAACATTTAGCTTAATACTTACAATCAGTAATAAAATCTATAGTACAAAGGAAGTACATGTAAAAAAAGAAATACATTATGTTTGACATCATATTAATTTTCTCTTCAAAGTATGACATTTAGTGTGATATATAAAAAAGTAGAGTAGCAAACATATTTAACAATAATGTGGAAAATAATACCCACTATTTGCTTGAATGTGATGATCCTAGTGTGTCCTATATGGAAAAGGAGATTATACTTTTATAGGTGATGAATAGGTGATATGAACCTATTCTATATGAGACCAATAGAAGATGAAATGGATACATCCTACATAATATGAATATATATCCTAAAAGAAATTAGTAAAAGCTATACTTCATTGATACCTCCTAGATGAAATGAATGTATTCTATTTTAGATAGATAAATATAAATGAGGTAAACAAAAAAATGAGAATAGATAAAAGACAATAAACCCTCGTAATTACATTTTTATTACTTATTGATGGACACTTAAATACCAAGTCTACTATTGACCTTCTACTTATATGAATAAATAGTGCAGTTTACTGTATAATATTTTCTGTTTTAATTTCAAAGTGCGCAAATACATGTAATGACTCTTAGAGCTGCTATTTTTTGCTTTTTGCAAAATTTCTCTTTTTCTGGTCTTTGTTGTTATTCTTGCTTTCCTTCATCAAACTACTTACTAATTTGCTTTAAATGTAATGCTGCATGATGCTATGCTCTCATCAGGATTATATCTTGTTTGCTTGATCTTTCCAACATAACATCAAAAGCATGTTGAATTGAATTAGAAATAACAAGTCATTTTTTGTTGTTTTCATTCTGTGCTTGATAGAAACTCCAGAATGAGCAGCACACCGACGTTACCCAGGATACCCCATGCCCCAGACCACTCCGGTAGTTCATCAGCTAATACATCGGGAAGAAGAAGACCAAACTCTAGCACGGTATCACAGAGGAGGCAGTCCGGTAATGGACCAAGAAAAAGCACAGAAGGCAATAAACAAGTATGCTTTTTTTAATTGATTTCAATAGAAATGATTTCTTTTACTATATCTGAGCTTTAGCAATCCATTCTGACCCTTCTATTTTGGATTCTTTATGGAGGGATTGCTGGTTACAGCAATCTGTTGATTCCCAGAATGGCTATTATTTGCAATTGTACTATCTTAAATAATGATAATAAACACAGTAATTTGGTATAGGGCCGAAATGATTGATTTATGGATGTCCCATTAAAATTTACATTGATTGTATTATCTATGAATAAAAAAAGGATCTTGCCTTTTTGTTTTATGAAACTCTGCCCATGGCTGTTTAGTTATTTTGTTCAGAACTGCACTCATGTGCAAGTTTAAGGACATTTTATACAGTTGTTTTATTTAATTGTATCAAACATGCATGCCCCTTCATATCTGAGCCAGATAGAGAACTATGTAGGAACTTGGAAATACAAATGATTAGTGTTCTAAAACTTACCATCTTTTTTATTTGAGGTATATTGTGAATTATTTTCATTGGAGCATATAGCTTTCCATGAGCAGTCTTATTACAGTCACTAATGAATAAGATGTCATAAATAAATTTTGTAATTTGTAAATTTGTAGTATATCTTTACAGTCTATAATATACTACACGTTAAAAAAAAGACTGATAATTCAATGTTGATGTCTTGTTTCCATTGTTTTACTTATTCAGTCACCACAGGTCAATGGGCATGGTGACCCGCTATCTGACCTTTCCGTATCGGGGTCAATGGTCAGCAAGAGTCAAGAGAATGGAGCAACAGGAGGCAAGCTTCCTCCCAAGAGAGGTCCTATCATCGATATGAGAGCCATGTTAAATAATGCAATCAAAGGAGCTACGCAGGAGTACATGGGAGATGCTGATCATTCAGTAAGTCCTGAGGGTGGGGAGGGGGTCCTATCGTGGATATGAGAGCCATGTTAAATAATGCTATCAAAGGATCTACGCAGGAGTACATGGGAAATGCTGATCATTCACTAAGTCTGGGGGTGGGGGAGGGGGGGTCCTATCATTGATATGAGAGCCATGTTAAATAATGCAATCAAAGGAGCTATGCAGGAGTACATGGGAGATGCTGATCATTCATTAAGTCATGAGGGTGGGGGAGGGAGGGGGTCCTATCGTGGATATGAGAGCCACGTTAAATAATGCAATCAAAGGAGCTATGCAGGAGTACATGGGAGATGCTGATCATTCACTAAGTCATGGGGGTGGGGGAGGGGAGGGGGTCCTATCGTGGATATGAGAGCCATGTTGAATAATTCAATCAAAGGAGCTATGCAGGAGTACATGGGAGATGCTGATCATTCAGTAAGTCATGAGGGTGGGGGAGGGGAGGGGGGTCCTATCATGGATATGAGAGCCATGTTAAATAATGCAATCAAAGGAGCTATGCAGGAGTACAGGGGAGATGTTGATCATTCAGTAAGTCATGGGGGTGGGGAGGGAGGGGTCCTATCGTGGATATGAGAGCCATGTTAAATAATGCAATCAAAGGAGCTATGCAGGAGTAAAACAGAGATGCTGATCATTCAGTTAGTCGTGGGGGTGGGGGAGGGAGGGGAGGGGTGTCCTATTGTGGATATGAGAGCCATGTTAAAAATAATGCAATCAAAGGAGCTATGCAGGAGTACATGGGAGATGCTGATCATTCATTAAGTCATGAGGGTGGGGGAGGGAGGGGGTCCTATCGTGGATATGAGAGCCATGTTAAATAATGCAATCAAAGGAGCTATGCAGGAGTACATGGGAGATGTTGATCATTCACTAAGTCATGGGGGTGGGGAGGGGGTCCTATCGTGGATATGAGAGCCATGTTAAATAATGCTATCAAAGGATCTACGCAGGAGTACATGGGAAATGCTGATCATTCACTAAGTCTGGGGGTGGGGGAGGGGGGGTCCTATCATTGATATGAGAGCCATGTTAAATAATGCAATCAAAGGAGCTATGCAGGAGTACATGGGAGATGCTGATCATTCATTAAGTCATGAGGGTGGGGGAGGGAGGGGGTCCTATCGTGGATATGAGAGCCACGTTAAATAATGCAATCAAAGGAGCTATGCAGGAGTACATGGGAGATGCTGATCATTCACTAAGTCATGGGGGTGGGGGAGGGGAGGGGGTCCTATCGTGGATATGAGAGCCATGTTGAATAATTCAATCAAAGGAGCTATGCAGGAGTACATGGGAGATGCTGATCATTCAGTAAGTCATGAGGGTGGGGGAGGGGAGGGGGGTCCTATCATGGATATGAGAGCCATGTTAAATAATGCAATCAAAGGAGCTATGCAGGAGTACAGGGGAGATGTTGATCATTCAGTAAGTCATGGGGGTGGGGAGGGAGGGGTCCTATCGTGGATATGAGAGCCATGTTAAATAATGCAATCAAAGGAGCTATGCAGGAGTAAAACAGAGATGCTGATCATTCAGTTAGTCGTGGGGGAGGGAGGGGAGGGGTGTCCTATTGTGGATATGAGAGCCATGTTAAAAATAATGCAATCAAAGGAGCTATGCAGGAGTACATGGGAGATGCTGATCATTCATTAAGTCATGAGGGTGGGGGAGGGAGGGGTCCTATCGTGGATATGAGAGCCATGTTAAATAATGCAATCAAAGGAGCTATGCAGGAGTACATGGGAGATGTTGATCATTCACTAAGTCATGGGGGTGGGGGAGGGGGTCCTATCATTGATATGAGAACCATGTTAAATAATGCTATCAAAGGATCTACGCAGGAGTACATGGGAGACGCTGATCATTCAGTAAGTCATGGGGGTGGGAGGGAGGGGTCCTATCATGGATATGAGAGCCATGTTAAATAATGCAATCAAAGGAGCTATGCAGGAGTACAGGGGAGATGTTGATCATTCACTAAGTCTTGGGGGTGGGGGAGGGGTCCTATCATTGATATGAGAACCATGTTAAATAATGCTATCAAAGGATCTACGCAGGAGTACATGGGAGACGCTGATCATTCAGTAAGTCATGGGGGTGGGGAGGGAGGGGGTCCTATCATGGATATGAGAGCCATGTTAAATAATGCAATCAAAGGAGCTATGCAGGAGTACAGGGGAGATGTTGATCATTCAGTAAGTCGTGGGGAGGGAGGGGGTCCTATCGTGGATATGAGAGCCATGTTAAATAATGCAATCAAAGGAGCTACGCAGGAGTACATGGGAGATGTTGATCATTCACTAAGTCATGGGGGTGGGAGGGGGTCCTATCATTGATATGAGAACCATGTTAAATAATGCTATCAAAGGATCTACGCAGGAGTACATGGGAGACGCTGATCATTCAGTAATTCATGGGGGTGGGGAGGGAGGGGGTCCTATCATGGATATGAGAGCCATGTTAAATAATGCAATCAAAGGAGCTATGCAGGAGTACATGGGAGATGTTGATCATTCACTAAGTCATGGGGGTGGGGGAGGGGGTCCTATCATTGATATGAGAACCATGTTAAATAATGCTATCAAAGGATCTATGCAGGAGTACATGGGAGACGCTGATCATTCAGTAAGTCATGGGGGTGGGAGGGAGGGGGTCCTATCATGGATATGAGAGCCATGTTAAATAATCCAATCAAAGGAGCTATGCAGGAGTACAGGGGAGATGTTGATCATTCAGTAAGTCATGGGGGTGGGGAGGGAGGGGGTCCTATCGTGGATATGAGAGCCATGTTAAATAATGCAATCAAAGGAGCTACGCAGGAGTAAAACGGAGATGCTGATCATTCAGTTAGTCATGGGGGTGGGGGAGGGAGGGGAGGGGTGTCCTATTGTCGATATGAGAGCCATGTTAAAAATAATGCAATCAAAGGAGCTATGCAGGAGTACATGGGAGATGCTGATCGTTCAGTAAGTCATGGGGGTGGGGGAGGGGAGTGGGTCCAGTCATTGATGTGAGAGCCATGTTAAATAATGCAATTAAAGGAGCTACACAGGAGTAAATGGGAGATGTTGACCATTCAGTAAATCTGAGGGGTGGGGGTCCTATCATTTATAAAAGAACCATGTTAAATAACACAATCAGAGGAGCTTCCAAAGAATGCATGTCCAAGGCTGATCATTCATTGTGTCCTAAAGAGGGGGGGGAGGGGAACAGCTGTCATAAGTCTTAAATAGGTGTGTCTTGAAATTGAATTTGTTATGCACTGTATCACACAATTTTATTTCAATTTCTTTTCCAATACAGGATAGGTTATTAAAGCCACTCGGAGGCTATGCAGGTTACTCGTTAGAGTGGAGAGAGTTAGCGCAGAGTATTAGTAAAGATATCTACCTGCACAACCCTGATGTAAGGTGGGATGATATTATAGGTTTAGATGCTGCTAAGAGATTAGTCAAGGAGGCTGTAGTATATCCAATTAAGGTGAGTATGATATCATTCTGATGAAGGAACAAAGAATTTGTTCAAAGAATAAAGTTAGTATCAGGCAAATCACTGGCTGATCGGGGGGGGGGGGGGGGGTGCACAGCCGGCCCATGCCCCCCCCCTTTGAGATGCACAATTATAATTTGTTATGTAAAAATGCCATTAAAACAGAAGTGTGCCCCCCCCCCCCTTTGAAAGTGAAGACCTTTTTTTTGGGGGGGGCTTGTCAAATAATTCCTTTTATTCCTTGGAAAAATGTGCCCCCTTTTTTTCTGGGGCTACTTTTCACAACCTACTGCCTCAATCTGCAAAATTGGACAAGCTTTAGCATGGCAATGAATGATTTCCAGAGCTCTTCTGGCCATTTAGGGGGTGATATCGCCCCATGCCCCCGTGTAATTTTTCTCTGTATTGTATTGAATTCTAGGTGAAGTGAACCTGGTATCAACGTCATTTAAAATAATTATGAAATTACTGATAGTACATGATGTAATGGCCAAATATACATGTGACTATCCATGTTAAGATTTGTAATACTCTCTGCTTTGTCTGCAAGTTCGATTCGGTATGAATTGATTCTGATTAAAAAGTATGAGGCAATTTTCCATTTCAAGATGTACACGTGTGTATCTGAAATTGAAATCGATGTTCTGTACGTAATTGCTTGGTATGTTTTTGTACTTTCATTGAAGATGAAAATAGCTATAGCCCACACTTTGGTTTATATTGATGAAAAGTACAGGTGGGTGTTTCATAAAGCTGTTCGTAAAGTTACACACAACTTTACGCACTACTGGAACATGTTCTTAGGTCATAAATCAGATATAGGGATAACACATAGCTAAAAAAAAAAGGGGTCACAATTGTGCGTAAAGTCATTCATATCTTACAAACAGCTTTATAAAACACCCACCTGGAATGCAAGAATAGATATACGAATTACCAATATGATTTTAACTTGGAGTTGATCTCAGTATTTCATAACAATAATATAGATAATGATAATGGTAGAATATACCAATTTAGTGCTCATATCTCCAGATATAACACTCAATTTACCTGCTGCAATTTTCAAATAGCTGCCAAGCTAATAAGGCCCTTCAGCATTCCATGGAACAAATTCCTGTATTGTGTATCAATTTACCTCCCCTTAATGGGTAAGGACATTCTTGAAAGGAAATATACTTTAATTTTAATTCTTGATTTTAATCCTTCCATCGCTCAGTACCCCCAACTATTCACTGGTATCCTCTCGCCATGGAAAGGACTGTTACTGTACGGACCTCCGGGTACTGGTAAGACTCTACTAGCCAAAGCAGTAGCAACAGAATGCAATACAACCTTCTTCAATATCTCTGCTTCTAGTATAGTCAGCAAGTGGAGGGGAGACTCAGAGAAATTAGTCAGAGTAAGATGTCATTTCTATTTATATTCTCCTGTCAGTTGAAAACTCTTGATTATGATCATGCATTTTATTTCTAAAACATCTTTTCGAAACATATCATTAGGAAACTTTGTGTTTAAAAATGGATCTCATCTGACACCCCAATTTCAAATTCCAAGCTACTTTCACTCGCCCCCCCCATCCCCGATATCAACAAGGAATGGTTATCCTTAAGTAAACAACCACGCACTCTCCCAGATAATCCACCTTCCCCCAAGGAGAAGTGACCTTCATAAGGCCTGGCAGAGAGAGAGAGGGTGATTTTTTTAAACTTATTGTTATTTCGGCAATTGTGGGTCATTTTGCATCGTTCAAAATTTCATGTCGATCTTCATCTAAATTCCGAATCGTTTTTAGATATGCTAATGTCCTAAAACAAATAGAATACAAATTCATTCTTTCAAGATTAATGTCAGCCAGGAAGCTCTGAAGAGTTTGTTTATACTATTACGTAACAAGGACAGCTGCAATCCCACTCCATGCTGTTCATCAGCCTGTTGTGGCAGGCATCGGTGTTATTAGCTTTAAAAAGCAGCAGCAGTCACTGAATCGACCCCACCCCAGTTTTAACGCGAGAAATGCAACTGAAATTGGGGTGTCAATACCCCACTTGAGCTCCCGTTGACTAACACGCAAGGCATTATCAGCAGTCAGATGAACCCCACCCCAGTTTAAACGAGAGCTCTCCCAAAATCTGAAATTGGGGTTTCAAATACCCCACCTGAGCTCCCATTGACACAACACGCAAGGCAATGGAGTTCCTGTGTTATAAGCTGCTGGGGTATTTTTTAAACACAGGATTCGCGTAATGTGTATTGAAATAATGCATAAATAAAGAAATTACAAAGTCTCCATCACTTGACAAAGTTGAGCAGCAGCCAATGAAACGTCGTGAACTCTCTTACAGTTTCAACTGCTTCACGAGACAACTGATCAATCAACTCTATTGAATTCTCAGTGATGGCGAACATCTTCAGAAAGAAATCACATATGGCATCTTTCCTCTTCTTTGTAGTGGAGAGAGAGCTGTGTCAAAATTTACTCACAAGAGTCATACGTTCCTCAGCTTTACACTTAAATATAGTGGTATGAAAATTGATGCGAAATATGTTTTGTCAAAATTACTTTTGCCAATAGTAAATTGAAGTTTCCAGTGTTCCATGATGTAAAAAATGGAAAAATGGAAAATTGAAATATTTCTCAGAATTCAAGAACATCACAGAATTTTGAAGAAATTACAAGTTTTCAGACCCCCAAAAATGAATTTTTAAAAATGCAATGAAAATCAATGCACAATCCAATAAAGAAAAAAAAACAGTGGATCAATGGAAATTCACTGATAAAACCTGTTCACAGTGTCTAGCATGTGTTCAAGAAGTATTGTTTGTATACTGCAGTAAGTGTATATATAATGGATGCTATTACTAACTTTTGAACAAGATTTTTACTATTTACAATATTGCTTGAGTGCTTTATCTTATGTCTCTGAAGAAAGCAGAACTAGAAGGTCAGGGGTCTGTTGCAGAAAGAGTTGCGTTTAAACGAAAGTAAAAAAATGAATCGCAAGTCCAAAATTCCCATTGTTGATTGGTTGAACTTGAAAATCAAATTGCGCGTGGTTTTTAGAGTTGCGTTTGATTTTAACTCTTTCTGCAACGGGCCCCAGAACAGAGAAGTGGGAGTCAGTAAGACCCACTTCCCTGGTCAAAACAATGAAGAACACTGAAGCTAGGTTCTATAACTTTGAAAACTGGAGACTTTACAGTAGATATTCAATATACTACTGCTAATATTTTCTTGATAGGTATTATTTGAGCTTGCTAGATTCCATGCACCATCAACAATATTCTTAGATGAGATAGAATCAGTGATGGGACAGAGAGGCATGATGGGAGGAGGAAAGTAAGTTCATTATCTTTCATTTTCTGTCTCAAATATTTTGAAGTGATGTCATAAAGCCTCTATAGTAGGTGATAGAAGTTTCCTGAAGAAGAGGAGTGAGATGAATATGACCCTTTTTTTCACAAATTTTCTTGTCAATATTGAATGCTAAACGTTATCTTTGACATATTAGTGATAGACCAATCATATTGCTGGATTTCAGGAGACTATTACAGTAGCTGTAGTTTGTCACTGATAACAAGGATTATGAAACAGGGGCCTTGTCATTGAAAGTTTGAACAAATCAAGACAATGTAACGATGAGTTAGTAGAGCTATGAATTATATTGTGTCATCTGCGTGTCCTTGCATATTTTACCTTAATTTACTCTGTATTGAAATCATATATAGTTAGTTTTTTCTGTGTTCTATTGCTGTGTGATAAGATATTTACATTGTCATCTGATGAGCTTGAAAGTTTTCTTGAGAGTAAAATTAGTATTTCAATTGTTCAAGCATGTGATTTATAATACCTCAATTGAATCAACTGGAAATTGTGATTCTAGAACGGAATTGTGTTCTAAGTGGATAGTATGGTAGGTGGTGCTGGGAAACAATTCTGAAGAAATACTTTGCCTTGAATGTTAATGTAATACCCAATCATGTTTATCATACTTTGTATAGCGAGCATGAAGGGAGCAGAAGAATGAAGACTGAGCTTCTAGTACAGATGGATGGACTTGCCAAAACAGATGACCTTGTCTTTTTATTGGCAGCATCTAATCTACCTTGGTAAGATAAGAGGCCTGTAATGTACAATCTAGCATCTGTACACATGTCCACTTTCATTCTATTTGACAAAGTACCTAAATATGCAAAGTTTCACATTTTCCGCTATTCAGTATCGTTTAGGCTGAACACCTAAGGATTTGCCATGTCAGGGTGTATAAGCACCACATGTTTTCTGGTCAAAAAGTATTAACTGAAAAAAATGAGCAATAAAAGGCTTACTTTTTATTTAAACCAGTGGATTACAGAATTTTACATTGGCAAATATGAATGAATTTGTTCAATTTCAAATTAATTCCTTATACATCAGAAAAGTATAAGTCTTGACTGGTCTCATTGCCATGTTTAAACCGCCGTAGCCTTGATCTTAGTCCAAGTCATGTAAGATCTTTTTATATGCATTTGTATGTTTGACTTCGATCTGCCAGATTGGACACTGTCACAATGCTATGTGATGATGAAACCAACATCCGTTATGTTTTGAATATGTGATAATGATTATGAATTACTAATAAACTATTACAAATTTCATTTTAAAATGTTGGTTTGATGGAAATTCTAAGTTCTATTCCCCTTATCTTTCTCTCAGGGAACTGGACCATGCAATGTTGAGAAGACTTGAGAAAAGAATATTAGTTGACCTACCTGTACTAGAAGCAAGGAGAGCTATGATAGAGTACTACCTCCCTAGTGTTCTCAATCCAGACTGTGCCTTGTCCATCAATACAGATATTGACTATGATTATTTAGCAGAGGTATGACCAGTGTGTTATAAAGGACTGAATTCACAAAGAATGTATAAACTGAGATGTGGTTTTGAACCATCTTTTGGATTCTGTAATTTTTGTGTAAAAACTTTTTTATGTGAGCCATAGTCCAAATTCTAGATTACTGATTATGACATAAATGGTGGTGATGACGATGACGACAACGATGATGATGACAATGATGTTGATGATGGTGATGAGGGTGATGAAGGCGATGAAGGTGATGGTGATGTCACAATGATGATGATGTCACAATGATGATGATGACAACGGTGATGATGATGAATATGATGGTGGTCATGGTGATGATGTGACGATGATGATGAATATGATTGTGATGGTGATCATGTGACAATGGTGATGACAACGGTGATAATGATGATGATGATGATATGACAATGATGACGACAACGGCGATGATGATATTGATTTCATGACTCGTTTCCATGCCCCTTGTTATTTGCATATTTTGACATACAGAAAACTGAAGGGTACTCCGGGTCTGATCTGAGATTGGTTTGTAAGGAGGCTGCCATGAGACCGGTCAGAAAGATCTTTGATATCTTAGAATCAACATCAGGTAAGAATAGCTAGCTACACCTCACAAAACTTATTACTTATCAATGATGCCTCCCCTCCCCCATCCTCACCTACAGGTTTTATGTAGCATGATTTTTTTTTTTTGTAGAAATCGTTAGGTTTGCATGTATAGTTTAGTCAATTTAATCTTACATTTTCATTCATTCATTAATTATTCAAGTTATATTATTGTGCTTTATGATTTAAAAATGACACTATTATTGTTGTTTGTTGGGGGCGTGGGGGTGGGTAAGCTTGCGTTAGAATGATAGTCCACTGTAGACTGACTACTACCATTGGTTATTTCTTAATTTCCATGCTTAGATTTATCAGTGTCTCGGATGTCTCATGATTGTTTGAGGCCACCATAAGGCATATTTTTTTGCTGCTGAAGGTACCCGCAATCTCTATAGCAATCAGATTGCACTCTTTACTTAATTCATTTAAGATCATGATACATTCTGCAATTAAAGGGTATTCATTATGACAACATCCAGTAATCATGAGACATTGCTGTCACCGATAAATTCAAGCCCCTCCCCCCCCTTGGAAAAATAGGAATCTTAGAATTTTTTTTTTCATTGTTTTGAAGTTTGAGAAAATCATGTAGTAATAAAGGCCCGAATTCACAAAGGTGGTTTTGAAAACCGACGTTAGAGTCCATGGTTTATGCAGATTTCCTGTATAGATTACGCTTAATTAAGCGCGTATCGGGCGCGTGTATAAGAACTGTCCAATGCTGATGCACGCTTATGTCACAATGCGCCAAATTGATGCCTGTTACCATGGTTAGATACTCTATTTTATTCATGAGTCCACTGTTTGAAGATTGGACTCATGAATAAAAACAGTGGACTCATGAATAAAATAGCGTGGATAACCACGGCAACAGGCGTCAAATTGGCGCACTGACAAAAGCGCGCATCAGCATTGGACATTTTTATACACGCGCCCGATACGTGCTAAATTAAGCGTACCTGTAATTTATACAAGAAGTCTACATAAACCATGGACTCGATCGGCCGTTTTCAAAACCACCTTTGTGAATTCTGGCCAAAGAGTTTCAGTTGCTTAATCAGTGAAATGACAATCTTGAATTTTTGATTGGGCACTGACTATGGTCCTTAGAGGGGCGGTGGTGGTATTCATGTCATTGTGATTAAAAGCTGACCAGTTTGTAAGAATTCTGAGCAATTAATGGATGGTTCACTTTATATTGAGAAAGTAGTCATATTTACATGGATGCATTAGAGAAATAAGGACGAATATCCAGTAATTAGATATAATGAATGGTGATATTCATGTCAGTATGTGTTTTCATTACACTTTGCAGACTATTGTCAAATTGATTTCCACTTATATTTATTCCTGTGTATATTCTACAATAAGAGAATTCATGATGCACATGTCACTCATAACTGCACTCCCCCTTAGGTATTTACTATTTGTAGAAATATTTAGATAAAAAGGTTGTATTATATCTGATGTCATTGCATTGAATATATTGCATGTATTTTACCAGTGCTCACAATTGCTTACATGTATGTTTGCTTATTCAGAAAAAGGGACAGACAAAACAGGTATTGCTTGGAATAATTTGCCATTCTAAAATTCATCATCATTTTCAGCTCCATAATATCTAATTCATTTGGGAAAGTGTGGTTTTATTTATCCATGAACAGACTTTATCGTGCTTTGTTGCAGTCCATTGGCTATATGATTACTTAATGGCTACATTTTAAAGTTCGGCAGTTGTCAGAGCTTTGTAGCAGCGAACTGTAATTTTCAGGTTAGGTAAAGTGAATTTTAATTCACTTTTGTTTAATTTTTCTCCTTTCACACAAATTATTTTGCTATCGAAATTGGATTCTCTTTTAATGTGAATCACAAAAAATATGATTTTTTTTCTCCAACAAGCATTTAATAGTTTTTTTTTTACCGGTAATTAGATAAAAATCTAGCAACCAAACCTGTTTTTGACTACATTAAAGAAATGATAAAAACAAGAACCCAAATCAGTCATCCACTCTCCCTTACAGAGAATTGAACACTTTTATTTTCTTTCAATTTCAAAAAGAAAATCTCTCTGAGATTTGTTGACCTTTTTCTTAATAAGATGATGACCAGAACTAAAAATTAACTCCAACTGAAATTCATTTTAGTCCATAAAAATCATGCATATATTTCATATTTGTTATTGTATTTTGTATTTTCATACTTTTAACTTCTAAGAATATTTGTTAATGGGTGATCAAGTATATGATGGTGACGGTCTATTGAAATGCTCACACAGATATTATATTATTTACCTTCCATTGACTCTATTTTTGTTATGCGATTTCTCACTTTAATGCAAAAGGAATATGTACTTCTGCTTTTCTCTGCTTATTGCCTTCATTGTTAACCTTTCTGTGGTGTAACATAAACTTCACCTTTATTTTCTATAAGATAAGCCTTGATATGTTATTAATTGAGTAATGGTTACCATATTAGTCATTGATGAACTATTGAATAGGATTTTTTTTCTCCATCTTTATACATTTATGATTGAGGAAGTTCATTTAAATCAAATGTGCCCTTACATGGTTTATCCCAATATTTTTTATTTGAAGCTTTGTGAATTTATTGACATCATAACCCCCTTCCATATTATGCTTTTCCCCCATACTGCTGAAGAATTGTCCAGGGGCAGGGGAATGGTTTTGAAAGTGGGGTAGGGGGCTGAGCCAACAGTGAGATAGGGCTGATCATGCCAAAAAAATAAATCAGATGTCATTCTGTTTTTGTTCATGTCTATTGAAAAGAGTGAGGGCTGAACCCCTCCCCCCTTGTGTTTTGCAGCCCATGTTGTCTTTATTTTCACCTTTCATGATTCTACTTCTGAAATAGATTATTTTATAGCGTTGATTCCTCCAAAAATATCAGTAGAGTATATATATCATAACTCCCTGTTTCATTCTAATGACTTTCCTTTATTGATTCATGTGGAATTTAAAAAGAAAAACAATATACAAGCAAACACAAAACATACATCCCCATCCATTATGAATCAATATAGTTTGGTTACATTGGGTTAGTTGGATGATGATGCAATTAATCAGCTTCAAATTTGAATTTACCAACTTTTAAAGGAAATAGTATGAGAAATGAACACAGCTAATATTAGAAACAAAAGGTGCTTAGTACTGTTTGATTTGAATTCTAAACTTCCAATAATTTTAGCACAGACCCGACTGCCGATTTAGTTCAATCAGATTTTAGAATAAGGGCTGTGATGTATTTCAGTGAAAGATCTTACTTTGTATCTATTATAGATTCAAATCAACTTAGATCATTAAAGTCTATGGATTGTTTGTAAAAGTTGACATTGGTAAAATTCTAAATATGTTCTCAAGAAAAATTTGAATACATGTTTTTTATGCCTACATTTCCTTAGCATTGACTTGTATCACCATTTTACAGAGAGTGGTTCAAATTGCCTTTGAAAAAAAATAAATTGATATTAAAAAAGGAAAAAAAAGAATGAAAATTTTAAACCTATGATCTGTAATTGAATCTGTGTATGTTACTGCATGACTTATTAAGTATTAATCTACCTCATTTTGCATGGCCTCAGCTGGCAGATCTTCAGAAGAAAACCCTAATCTTGTTTGGCACAGTAAGTAAATATTACACTGACATTGCATGTTGTGCACATCAAATAACCCCCACCATCTAGCATTGAAGGATATGGTCCAAGATCTTTTCACTTTCACATTTCAGGAGGAGGCATTCGTTATCGAAGTCATTTATTATCTGGAGTAACATTACTACACATTCTATTTTTTTTGTCTTAATACATAATGGCCAAGTTTGCACTCAAGTTGAAATGCAAATCCCATTAAATATGCTGCTTAATAAGAATTTCCTTGGAGATGATATTTTGTCATCAGTCATTTGGTTGCTATGAAGCATTTGCATATATTCTATCTCTAATCAGTTGATATTGATAAAGTGGTAAACCAACTCACTCAACAACTTACACCATATAGTTCTTATATTAAATTTAACTGTACTGTACTGTATACATTTATAACCAATTCATTTCTTGTAAAGTGCTTGCATAATGATTTCTTCACTTGCACTCTCTTGAAAAATACATTTTTATTTTCAAAATGTTTCTAACTTTCCCGGCATGATAACAGCCAGACATTATCATCTCTTTCAGAAACCATAGGCCCGAATTCACAAAGGTGGACTAAAGTTAATACCGGGGAATAACTCAGCCATGGGTTTAATTTAACCCGGGTGCTAAAGTTAACCCATAGCTCAGTTAGTCCACTTTACTAACCTTATACCCAGGTATTAGTTAACCCATAGCTACATGTATACTTAACCCCGGTATAACTTTAGTCCACCTTTCGTGAATTGGGGCCATAGTGATCAGTGTGCTTATCCTCATGCATTAAAACTCACTTCTTATTTTCACAGTTTCTAGACATTTGTGGTGAAACAGATTGCAGAGTTGAAATCTTTTTCATGGTGTGATAATCCTTGGAATTACTGATTTTAAAAAAATGTTTAAAATGAGACAGTGATCGAGGCAATGTCAATAGCTATATGATAGGGAATATTTGAATGCACATCAGTAGATGAATTTATTGCCCTCTCTCACAATCATACTTTATTCCACCATTATCTTCTCTTAGATTATGTATCTTATCTTTACTCATTAGGGTGTGTGTCTTCTTGTTTTGTTTTCTTTGAAATTGATTACCAGTAATGCAACTTTTATGAATTTACTCACAATTTTTAGATTTAGGAAAATATAAGAAATAGCTGAGGGCTTTGGAAAAATTTCAGTGTGATATTGCTGATGAAAGAATTTGATTACTGCTTTGATTTGCAATTGTGTAATTTCATATTACTCTATTCATACACAAAATGCATTTTCTTTAGCTATCTCACACCTAGATCAAATTAATCTGTAGTTGATGTGTATTCTGTTATAGATTCATGATTCAATTTAAAAGTATAATACCATTTTATAAAGCATTAATGTCTTAAACCATGGAAATCTTGTAGTAGAACTAAAGCCCTATTTCTAAAATGGATATCGCCCCAAAATAATGGTCATATGTTACTGAAAATATTTATATAATATTGACTAGCCTTGAGGGGAACATCAAATATATTGCCAGCAAATGACTCATATTGGCCCAAGTCTTTAGACGAGGGCAATATGGGTCATTTAAGGGCAATATATTTGATGTTCCCCGAAAGAAGAGCTAGTCAATATTTTTATTATCATCCAAATCAGATATCTAGAGCGAAAATCATAATAATGGGGATATTTCTTCTAAAAATAGAGTTATATTGTGTCATGTTAATATCGGTCTAGGCTCTGCACTTTACCATTATGACGCACTTGCAAGCGCTCGGATCCAGCGTTGTCTTTATTATGACGTATATTGTTGGTTCGCGGATCCTTATGAAGCGTATCTCTTTATACGCATCCTTAAATGCCCGGATGTGAGACCAGGGAAAAAACAAAGGTATATTTTGTGTCGTCTCTGCATGCAAAGTAAATACGCGCATTGAGACCGAGGGAAATACAGACAATATACCTACCATTCCCGATATTCAGAAAATGTAGGGCAATACGGATTTGTAAATGACCAGCTCAGATGTCTGATACGGGTGATAATATATCATATTGACCTGTTGCAAAATTTTCATAGAGTAGAATGAGTTATTCATGACCAGATTTTATGAAACGGGGCCCTACTGTAGCAAGACATGTAGATCATTGGTCAACAAAGACACTACTTGATTACCATGGGAAAATGGTTTAGCAATTGGCATTGCATTTGAACGTGCATATAAAGACTAGGGCCCCGTCTTAAGAAGAGTTGCGTTTAGATTTAAAATCAAACTCAAAGTGCAATTAACCTAAAATTCCTATCTCTATCCCAAGTCTTTGTAAGACGGGGCCCATGTGTTCTCTTGTCTTCATTAATCAGAGTATAGCATAGATACATTCAATTTTCTTTCTAGAATCTGACATTAACTCCGACTGTCATGATGAATTTCAATTTTTACGTATTACATATGAAGAGCTCACTTGCAAAAGGGGTTAGGTCCATTTTTCATCAAATTTGATTTTTTTTGTCTCAATGTATAGATTTTTAGTAGCTCTATGAGATGATACCAAAGAAAAGTTGAAATTCCCATTAAAAAGTGATCTAGAATGGCAAAGAAAAATCACTTTTTTTAAAGGGGTTAGGTCCATTTCAGTTAAGTTGCAAAACGGGTTAGGTCCACACAGCATTTTTTTGGAAAAGAATATTTACAAAAATATGAAGACAGGTGGATTTCTTTTATACTCGATTTTATGTTCTCATGGTAGGGTATCACAAAAATTTAGTTTCGCGTAAGAATACTGCAATATGGGAGAATAAAAAAAGTGATTTTCTTGGAGTGGACCTAACTCCTTTTGCAACTAAACTCTTCATATATGCATTGTTATGAACTTTGTCTCTGAGCTTGTTTGAAGTGAGTGAAAACATGATGAAGAACAAACCAGTATATAAACATAGTCATCAATAGGTATCCTATAGAAATGTGATAAACATAGCAGTAAGTAGAACTCTTTGTATGACTGATTTCTGGGATTTTATCTCCTGGTGTCTTGTACTGAAGGAAGAGGTCAGGAATTCAATAATGGTACATTTCATTTATTTCTGCACCTCTTCTAATCATTGTTTTAAAATCTAATATTGTTGTAAAATTGATTGTTTGGGGTTTATTTGCCCTTTGTTCTTTTGGGGTCCCAAGATGTTAGGTTTTCAAATGAATATTGATATGATTTTAATGAAGTTCCCATCTTTGTTATTGCAGAGGACACCATGCCTGATCTGACCCTTAACCCCATCACGACAGCCGATGTGGAGGCAGCGCTGGCTCACACGAAACCATCAGCTAAACTACTCAAGGATAAATACTTAAAATGGCAGAAAGAGTACGAGTCAGTCTAGGGAAGGTCCGTCTCCCTTGTGTACCAATATTGTAGTAAAGCTGGTCTTCTGCTGGAGATCTATGGTACACATCATCGAGACCTGGTGGTGACCGATGCTGCATTGGAGACTAGCTAGACAAGAATACCTTGCTCTTCGATGCAACCCACGCAGGTTACAACTACCCATGTTCTTGATGCTCGAGATGGTGGATGAGACAATCTGCTGAAACCTAGCAGTATTCCTGAAGACCATTCCATGAAAGCTGTCAGCATCGACTAATGGTCATTCTCTGACAGTTGCCACAGTAACAGTCAGAGGCCAGTGCTTCTCAGCTAGCCAACGATCTCGAATTTAGTCAGCTCCGACAATTGTCAGCAGAAGGCATTTGATGAACCACCCCCAGATGGAATGGAAATAGGACTCTGAATTATCTCGGAGAACTATTAATTTGAGTCTTGGGGACTGGGGAGTAGACAGAGAGAAGTACCTCACTTGAACTCACTTCTAGTGTGTATTAATGATGCAATGGCCAGTGGATGCAGTAATAATCATGCAGATATCAAATGATTTGTCCATTTTCTCTTGGAAGTCAGACTGATCTTGGTCCTAATTCCAAATTTTTCAGAGATTTGAAAGTAAAATACTTGAACCCAGTTCCAGATTAAATACAACTAAAAAAAGGGGGAAAAATAATGAAGTGCAGATTTACAATTTGCACTTGTGATTGCTTTTAGAATCAAGTTGCATTGGATTTCTGGACTTCAGTTTTATTATCTCTTTTTGCAATGGGACCCATATGTGTAGTAGTGATGATCTGCGATGACCGTAGCCACCTTGCTAAGTTTAAGTGCCTTGGTAATCCCTGTATTAACAATATAAGTGTTTGACAATTTACTAGTCAAGGTTGTTAAAACTGGACTATTTGGCAAGTGATAGGTTCTTGAATGCTTTAGATTATATCCTTTCCTTTTCTTACGCTAGAAAGAAAACTGATGTAGCAAGATCCTAAGGGATCTAGATGTTGTCTAAAAGAGTGTCAGTGATTTTCAGTGATCAACCTTATATAAATTATTGTAATCCTTGCATATGATGAGTCAAAATTGACTTTGTCAATGAAAATCAAAGATTCTCCATGAAATAATCTCGAGGCTCCATTTAATGATTCAAATCAGACTCAATTTTGAAATTATATTCACTTCTATCTCAACATACACATTCCACTTCTGTTGTATTATACACATTCCATTTCAATCTCAAAATTATGCTCATGTGAATCAATTGCAACAATTTGTGATACAATGTGAGCTCTAACTAGTATGCCACGATTAATGGTTTGAATAATTGTTAAGTTTTACTACTTATGATATTAGGTTACAATAGTGTGCTACGAGCTAGACATTATTTAGATTAAATGATTGTTGATATTGACATGCATGCCTAGGATTTCTTTTTTATAATTGGACTTTTAGCAAAACCTGCATGTCTAAAATTTTGGTTAGGGTTCAATTATGTGAATTTTACAAAAATTGCAATCATAAAAAAAAGAAAAAGTTTGTGACTGTTATATAGTTTTACATCAATATTTTTTTTTAATTTGAATATGCCAGATAAATATATCAAGAGCTCTTAGACTTTAAAACACCTATCTTATTTATTAAGTTATTGTTATACAAATATATTTTTCTAAAGATAGTGTGGTGATATTTTCATCTCTTTCCCTGCTTGATGATTGGTTTTATACATTAAAGAAATTGTCAGGACCAGACATGTACAATTTTAATATTTTCATCGTCAAATTTCCCCATGAATATTTTATTTTTATCACATCCTTCACATAACAAGTCTTTCATGCTTAACTCTTCCATTCTATATAACAGTGAATTCAGACCTTGAAAATTAATATTTTGAGTTTAAAAACTTAAAAGAGGCTTTGAATTTCCTATTTTTAAAGTTTTAATAAATCTATCACTACAAATTGAAGATTATCTTAAATTGCATTAGTTTGACATTTCTATGCAAAACTGAATTTTAGAAGTCAATAATTAGTTGAAAAAACTTATAGGTCCAAGCAACAAGTATGAAAATAATATTGTGCTGACTCTCTTTAGACAATTTCCTGGTTTGTGTCCGTCCCTCTGTTTGCCTTTAAAAACCATATGCTTGAAACAAGGATATAATGTAAGAAGTAACTTTGTGGTTGATTTAATACTGATCTGAAATATCTGTTTTTTTATATTGTGTACTTAGCAGAAATATTTGAATTGTAAATAAAGCTGTTTTTGTCTCGCCTGCATAGCAGCTTTTCCAAAGACAGTCATTTAGAGTCAATGAACTTAGACCAAGTTGGGGAAATCAATATCAAAATCTTAACCTAAGGTTAAGTTTTTGAAATGTCATCATATCTCAGACAGTATGTGGACCAAGTTCATAAAACTTATACATAAGGGTAATCAAGTATTACTGAACATTCTGCCTGCCTGAGTTTCAGGTCACATGAACAAGGTCAAAGGTCATTTAGGGTCAATTAACTTTTGCCATGTTGGGATATTTGTTGAAATATTATCATTACTTGAAAGTTTATGGATCTAGTTCATAAAACTTGGACATAAGAGTAATCAAGTATCCCTGAACATCCTTTGCGAGTTTCAGGTCACATGACTAAGGTCAAAGGTCATTAAGGGTTAAAAAAAAATTTTGGTCGTGTTGGGGGTATATGGCATCATAACATAGAAAGTTTATGGATCTAGTTCATGAAACATTGACAAAATGGTAATGAAGTATAAATGATTGTTTTGCACATATCGTAGATCACATGATCATGGTCAAATGTCATTTTGGGTCAATGGACATTATTTATTATCATATGAAGTTTTCTTTTGTGAATAATTATTCAATAGTGGTTTTCAAAGCCAGCACTGCTGCTATATAAAATCGCGTAATGCAGGCGAGACTGCCAGAGGCTTTCCACTTGTTAATGCTATTTATTAAGTTTTAGTTGAATTTTTAAAAAAAAATGAATGTAGATTAATGGAAGAAAAAGTATAGATAGGCTAATAGGGAGAGAAACTAGTGAATGGCTCTTTTGCTTTCAAATTCAGTTAGTTTATCTCATTTTTTTAACATATTAAAATAAATTGTAAGGTTGTATAATGATGAAACATTAAGCATTATTCAAAGTTACAAAATTATGCTTTCCTGTATAAAATTCGAGAGTCAAAAGGGGCTTAAGCTTTCGATCCTAGCAGAATCTTCTTCGGAGCCGTTTTGCCTCCGAAGAAGATTCTGCTAGGATCGAAAGCTTACATGTAGGCCCCTTTTGACTCTCTAATTTACTCCATTGGCTCTTTTTTTTATAAGCAGTTTTCATCAGCTTCTTTTTGCCACCGTATAAAATTCCTCTAGAAATAAAAAAAAATATTGGTCTCGATATGACATCTTTCATGAGATTCATTGGGGTATCCTTCAGGCAAACTTGTTAAGTACTATGGTGTAGTGCTCATGATTATTACCTTGTTTTCAGAGGGTTACATGTTCAAATCCCCCTAGAGCCTACTTTAGAAAGGCATCATTCCACACATGCATACTCTCCATCCAGGTGTATAAATTAGGACACTAATTATCCTTTTGTAAATTGCAATGTGTTTTATGCTCGGCCATTGTAGACAATGGAAAATTGGCATACTTCTTTTTGCAAACACATTTATATCACCCTTCTGACATTATGTATAATGGGCCATTCCATTCATTAACTTGATAATTTTCCAAGTGGACCAATATGATTAATTGTGAATTTTTTAATGATATAATACAGATTGAAGTGCCTAGGTGGAGGGTTTATCATCTTGATGTGCTTTGGTAAGAATTTTTACCCAAAAAAATTTGAAGTTAACTTCAAATTGAATGTATACCTCAGGTTTCTTAAAAGGATATTTCTAGTTCCTTTATATGGATAGCATGTTCATTTTTCTAAAAAATCATACCTGCAAATGATTTATGCATCACTGATGCTTTTTGTATATTAAAATCATGCCGTATATGAACTGCAAATTTGGGGAATTATCAAGCTGTGGACATTTTACTTTCTAAATCTTGGTTGTTTTTCCTCATCCATAGAGAATTGTCGAACAGATGTGTATCGTTTCCAATTTAGTTAATGCCTTAGTTGAAATGCAAGATTATGTATGATAGAACCATTAGGTTCTTAGGGTTATATTCAATTAAGTCAGGCAAACTTTGTATTTTACATATATTAATACCTTTGCCCCACTTGAAAAAAAAAATAATTGTGTTTCAGATTGAATAATATTGTTTCATAAGTGGCAATTCCAACCAAGTCTACTACACATTAAAAATATTTACCTAAATAATACATTTCATCCTTTCTAATAATGAGACACTGTTTACAAGGCTTTGAGGTTACACGGGCCTAATCACTAGTGGCAGGCCATATATATTCATTCGAGCCAACCCATTGCTATTTTTTTTATTTTGATATGGCTGATTGACAAAGTGTATGCATATGATTGTCCATCTAACACTGATTCTATTTTTGGTAATTACCGAACTTCCTTTTCCCAAATTGGGAAGAAATATCACCAATTTTGGACTATATTTTGACTGGTGGAAGGATTAGGGCTATTTTGCTATTTGAGGTGATGAATCTGCTCCCCCGAAGGTGTCTTCAAACACGCCAATTTATTTTTAAAATGAGCCGGTCGAGGGACCCTTTTCTGGTCAGATATGGATTGCCAGATATATATCCTATCCACTGGTAGTAAACATTCGACCCCCAAATTTCATCCTTATTTTTTATGAATTTTTTAAAGTGCCAATTTAACACATGAGTCTATGGGGAATGAATTAGGCTTGTGAAACCTTGATCCTTAATATTTTTGTTAGTTGGTTTTTTTATAAATATTTTAAACTTACAAAGATCCAGTCATAATGTTTGACAATCATGTCTTTATTTTTGTGCGTTTTATTCTAGCCAAGCATTCACAATTTATTTTATGTTTTAGATATATATATTTCACAGGAAAGTGTTGTAGATTGTATGTCTGTTAAAAAGTACAGGGAACATGTCTCTAAAGAACACCTAGGATAATGTATTAAAATATGTATTATTAGACAACTTTTTTGAGACAGATTGTACATTGTTTGTCCCTATAATGATTGTCATTGTTCTTTCAACGTTTTTTAAATGAAAATGAAGTTTTTCTTATTTCTTCCTCTTTTTTCAAGTACATTATTGTAGAAATATAGTCAACCAAGAAATAAAAAAAAACATAGAATTTTCAAAAACATTGTTGATAAAGAAGTTGATTTAGAGATGTTTGCAATGATATGTTATTAATAGATCTATAAATCTAGTAGGAGTGTCTTGCATGTTAATATCTTTTACTTCTTGTTTGGTAAATAGTTTTTCATTCAGAAAATGTCATTTTGTTGTGTTGAGTTAATCCTATTTTAAATTGCAGTCTGTTGTTACATCTAATAATTTCTTTAGGTCTTGTCTTTACAGCTCACTTGCACATGTAGTTATCTATTATCTATGACAGTACATTTGTTATTTGCTTAATGCAACATTGCAACTTCTCTTTCTTGTACAAGTAAACCGTCCATATTTATAGCCTACTTTCATGGTATATTGTATTCATATAATTATTTGCAATGTCTATTAGAAAGGAGATACAATTATCTTGCTTTTTCTTTGAACATTGTTAAGTGCAATGTATTCTTGCATGATTATTTCATGTAAGGTATATATTTAGGGGTAATGCCCTTGTAGATATGCATGTAAAAATTATAGTGAATATATATTTTAGTGCAGTATGTATGAACCTGTATAATATGCAAACCAAAATCAGTCATCGATTTTAATTGCTGTGATGTGTCAGATAATGACTGGCAAAGTCTGTGGTTTTGCAAGTGAAAACAAAAATTAAAATTGGCAAATTTGAAATGGAAAATCCCTATTTTGTTATTTGTGTGGTATAATATTTTCATTGGCATTGTCACCATAATGTATTCAGATATTCTAGCCACCATAAGCACCACGTACACACACAGAAATATCTCTTTAAATTATTTAATATCGATAATTATTTTTGTCACAAATCTGAACCTTATTTTATAAATCCTGTTCCCAATATAAATACATTAATCTTACATGCTACAGAAACTTCAATATTTTTATTTTCTGGGCATTTTTTTTTTTTTTTTTTGTAGATAGGTTGTGCAGGTAAGGATGAAAATGCTTTTTGGAAAGGGATCCCTTCTAACCATCAGGGAGACTGTGGAGATAGCTACCACAAAACTAAGCTCTGTAATGCACAAAGATTTATTCAGTGGAAAAGAGTGTTTTCATAAAGCTGTTACAAGCGACTTTACGTTAACTGACGAGTACCCTTTCTTGTAGAAAATTATAATATACGAGACTATTATTGGTGTTGGTTTAGTTCCTGAAAAAGGTTCACCAATCGTTTGTTGAGTTGTTCGTAATATTTATTTACAGCATTATGAAACGCACACCCGTTTTCCTTCCTCCATGTATCAAATCCCGAATATAATTATTTCTTTCTCCAGTTTAACTGGTTTTCACTTCAAGGTCAACCCTAAAGGGAGTGGGAGGGGCAACGGTCCTTATGATTTTTCAAGTAGGGAATAAAAAAGAAAAAAGTTAAAGGGAAAGGGAGGTAAAGGGGAGATATAAGGAATACGGTTGTAAAAAGGAAGGAAGCCTTGAATTGAAAGGAAAAAATGACGCCCCTACCCCTTCAAACTGTTCTGGTGCCGCCTTGTTTATTCGTAATCACTCATGAACAAATAATGATTTGTATTATAAACATTTTTTTTTAGCAGACCTCTGTCAGTGTAGGATGTCGGGTTTCAGAATATATGGATAGAAATAAAGTGAATTTGAAATGCGCCAATTCTATTAAAACTAAAATCCCTGCGGTGCTATTTTGAAATGAAACAATGTGTTGACGTCATAAGCCATGAAGCAAGGTGCACGTTCTATATACAATCATCCTACCTTGTTTTATGTATTTGGATTTCCTTGTAATAGTAGATGTCAGCACAAAACCTCGCAATTTAGAACTGCATTTTCTTGTCGAGAAATTATCATTTTTTTTTAGTACTTTCACGGTACTTGTATTCTGATACAAGTACCATGCGCAATGTGTACATTTTATTCTGTTTTATGTGCCGACGGAACTGGGGGGGGCGGGGCTCCCCTACTTTTTTTCCAAAACCGTATATAAAAAGTAAAATTTACCATTGCGATTTTTTTGCAAGGTAACCCCCTCCCCATTTTCTAATCCGTTCCGCGGTCCATGCAAAGTAGCTGTACTTTCTTCATTTAAGAAACATTTAATTTTGCCCCGCCAGCATGAACGGTAATCAAAAGTCACGGTTCATTTGGTATGAATTTCAGGTCATAGAATCAAGGTACCTGATATCAATGAAATTTGACCGTGATGTGATATCAAAATCAATTTTGAAATTATCATAAGTCCCTTTTCCTTGAAATTTGAAGATCAAGTTATCAAGTATCAGATATTATGTAAGTAAAAATTTACAGTCAGTTTGTCAATTCAAGATAATCATTTCAGGTAAAAACAAAACTTGACTAGAATCTATATTTCAAAAATAGATCATTAAATCCGTCATATTAACATACAAGAAAATGTGTCAAGTATATGTTTAAAAAATATATGTTGTCTCATGCGAATTTGGTTATATTCAAAGGGAAGTTTTAAAAAGGAGAGAATATTTCAATTGAATGTCACAAAGTCAACTTTGCACGGCTGCTAACATTGAACTGTCGTATGCAATGCAGGCGATAATGCCATGAGTAGTATTTCACAATAATCCGCAATTGTCATTAACCTACATGAATATACAGAGTAATTCAATTCAAGCGAGATTTCAATTTAATTCATAATCCTACATTGATTTATAAACAATCACCACGATGGAGCGTTGTGGCCCAGTGGATTAGTCTTCTGTCTTTGAAACAGAGGGTCGTGGGTTCGAATCCCAGCCATGGCGTAATTTCCTTCAGCAAGAAATGTATCCACTATGTGCTGCACCCAGGTGAGGTGAATGGGTATCGGTAGGAAGCAATGCCTCAAGAAGCTGTGTGCGCTGTGAACGCCTAGCTTAGCTGGGTAATATAGGAGCGCCTTGAGCACCTAACAAGGTGGATATGTGCGCAATATAAATACCCTATATTATTATTATAACTAAAATGTAGTATACAATAACATAGCAAACATGAAGAATATTTCAATGAGTTTTGTCAAAAGTGATCAGTATACTGTATAAGTGTTGAAATAATAGTTTGTCTTTGTATGATCGTGACAATATTGAATTACAGATTTTGAATTAAATTTGGGAAGGGGGTGCGGCTTATCAAAAAGACCAAGCTTGTTATCCCAATTTAAACATAAGTTAAACGAATTATCGCAGTCCTCAATGAGCAGAGCACATTCCCATGTTTTATGTTGATAATGAAGAACAAGGTGGAAAATAGATCGATGCATTAATACTGAAAAGGAAAAAAGGTTAATGGAAGGATGATGGATGAATAATTAAATAAAAATCCATTCGCTTCTGATGCTGTTTTTTTTTCATGGTAATTTCTAAATTGGAGAGGGGGGGGGGGGGCTCCAAGTAAAACCTAGGCCTATAATAAAAATATAATGTATGTATTGACATAGCAACGCTCATGGCTTATTGAAAATTATTTATTTTTCTTTGGAAGCCCCCCCCCCCTTAGTTATGGCCGCCATATTAGTTGCAGTATGATCTGAAGTCGGAGATGCATCTATGACATTTTAAAATGAAGAATCTATACAAGCACGTAGACGGAGAATAAAAAAGTAGAATGATATGAATTTAAACCAATTTCATCGAACCACTTTTTCAGATAAAGAGCTACTTTCAGATGTATAGGCAACCTCCATTATTGACATTATCGAGACAAACATACTATTAAAGAAAACTATTTCGTTCAATGTCAGACCTTTTTAAAGTAATTTCCAATATTTTCTCAACTCCAGTAGCAGTAATAATCTTACGTTTTTCAATTAAACATGTGAAAGTTCAATCTGCGGCTGAATGGCAACAACGATTATGTACGAGTCCTATATTTCCAAGCCAAACAAAAATCAGCATAAACTTTATCAACGAGATAAAAAATAATCTGGACTATAATATACGCAGGGTGCTCTTGAACGGTTAAAATGTTTCTGATGCATTTAGTGGACGATAGATGTTTCAATGAACCAACTACTGGGGCAGTTACACCAACGAAACCGATTCCAGGCCGATCAAACATATGTTTATTTCCAATGACATATTATCGATCGGATTGGATTTGGTATCGTTGAAGTGACTGCAGCGTCGCAATGTCGGCTCCTTTGATGAACCTCCGTCAAGTGGCATTCAAACATTTCGTTCCTCTTCAAGAAGACTCTCCCGGGAACTCTCCCAAGTGTCGCATTCACGAGTCAAAGATGTTGATAAGAGCGTGATCTAGGAATTGAAAAAAGGGGGGAAATCGTGATTCTACATTTATACAACATTGGAGCCTCCAGAAGACAGTTAACCTGCATACATCTTAAACGTATATATATACCCGGGATATATACTCACGTTTCATAAGTCAATTTACCTTTTTTTTCGTCAAAAGAACAATATATATTTTTACGTGTGTGATGTGCAACTTATAAAAGGAAAATCCACTCCAACAAAAAGTTGATTTGAATAAAAAGATAAAAATCCAACAAGCATGACACTGAAAATTTCATCAAAATCGGATGTAAAATATTAAAGACTGTAGGACGATATTTTTCGCTTAATTTTACAAAACTATTATATGCACATCCTGGTCGGTATGCAAATGAATAGACTGATGACGTCATCCACTCACTGTTTCTTCTGTATTTTATTATGTGAAATATGAAATAGTCAAATTTTATCCTCACTGTCATGTCAAACAAAGTTTTATCCCCCCGAACATGTTGAATTAGCATTGTTTAATACTATATTGTTCAGTCAAATTTGTCTTTGTTGTCAAATCTGTAAAGAATGAAATATTATATATTTCAAACATTAATAAATAAAATAAATAGTGAGTGAGTGAGGGACATTATCAATTTTCTCATATTTGCATGTCACTGAGTTATACATATCACCGTTTTGTTTTAAATAAGCGAAACTTTAAATGTCATAACTTTGTTATTTTACATCCGATTTTGATGAAATTTTCAGCGTTATGCTAGTTTGATTTTTCTCGACTTATTCAATTTAACATTTTTCTGGGGTGGACTTGACCTTTAAAGACTATACAGACAAAATAAGCAGCAAATAGACTCTATGATACGAATATTATTTTGAATTAAAGTCATGTATTTGTTCGAGTGTTTGATTATCGATGTTGATTCGAAGACAAGATCATTATCGCAACGGGCTTTACAAGTTTTTGTATGGGTAAATATATTAAGTCGGGGTGACGACGTCACATTTTTTATTTTTATTGTTATTTTTATTTTTATTTCATTTTCTTTTTGCATTTTAGCGTGTTTGATACGTGGGTGAATGAGGACATGGGGATTTAACTTTCGCTGAGCTGATTTTTGTAACCATCATCATACGCTATATATCGGCAGGGTGACAGCTTTGTCGAGCGGTGATAATCCAGGGTAATCATCGATCGATGAACACACACCGCGGGAATATATGATGTTTATAATACTTATGGGAGTAAGAAATATGGAATAAATAGAACGATTACGAGAATATACATTAATGGATAACGGTATTCATCGCAAGCAATGCGCAAGATGATGGTTTTTCATCTAATATCGCCTCTTGTTGTTTTCCGATTGTATTTGAAGAAAACGCTTTATTGGCCTTATGTTTTGCATCATTAAAATGTACATTTTATTTTGCCTTTTATCATATTGACCTTGCTATTACTATATAGTACCCTTCGAAAAACTCTTGACAAATAACATTAAACAAAACAAAAAAAATAGGTTACTACTTTTCTCCGATGCTTAAGTAGTCATATTGTATTTTCGATCTCAGAAAATTTTCAATGTTGCATTATTTTGATGTCAACATTTATTAAGGAACCAATATTTTCCACACTTAATTAAAGAAAAGAACTATAGCCGAACTGATGCCTAAACACTACGTGATGTAGAATATTTTGAAATGTGAAATTCATTCTCCCTTATACAATATGACAGATAGGGGTGGTGCCCGGGTGTTTTTATAGGAGTGCAGTGCAAGACGACATAATGGTGACGTCACTTAATTTTTCTCAATAGACATTGTCAATAATTTGACGCGATACAGATCTCAATTTCATTTCTCTTCTTTATCCCTCCTCTTCTTCTTCTTTCTCCCTCCTTTTCAATAATGTGGTACTTTAAAAATCACACCGGCGGTCAGCCCTCGTCTTGCTGCCCCCAATCTCAAAGCGCCGCCCAGCCCTGAGTAGATCCTTCTTTTTTTCAAGTGATCGGATACTCACATGTCAAGTTCTGTAGATCCTGACGCTCTTGTAGGTTTTCCTGTAAAGCTTCCATGAGCTGAAAATACTTGAATAGAGTATCACGAGGCCAGATGGTCTCGGTCGGGGAGTTCATTAGCAGTTCAAGATTATCATGAACCATCTTCTCCCAGTCTTACATAGAGGGGAAGGAAGATGAATAAATGGAAGAATGAAGAAAGGAAGGAATGAAAGGAGGAATGAATGAATATTGGCAAATGATTGAAATGACACGTGACACATGAATTATCAAACGAACGAATTAATGAATGGATGAAACGGCGAATAATCACGTCATACCACCATTTGCTCACTGCCGGCTTTGCCGGGGGGGGGGGGGGGGCGTGCACCTCAACATTCGATGTTTTTTGTACAGGATCTTAAAGGGAGAGAATCGTCTCCACCCTGGTAAAAAAATCTCACGAAATCGCCGCATGTGCTGCTGCTTCTACTACTACTACTACTACTACTACTACTACTACTACTACTACTACTACTACTACTACTACTACTACTACTACTACTACTACTACTACTACAACTACTACTACTACTACTACTACTACTACCGTTACTATAGTAATTATTAATAATAATAATTAATCATGTCATGTCATGGAGCCTTGCATTTGTTTGAGTTGTAAAACGGATTTTAATGAGGGCCTGTACTTTCATAAAAGTCCTAAATTCAATTGAATTTAATTATTTCACTGATTTTTGTAAGCCTATCGAACAGTTGCTTGGAAAGTATGAAAATTGTGTAATTAATGGCCAGTTGGGAAAAGGGAAAAAAAAATCTTACCTCCAGATTTCTTGGTGGTTTCACCCATCATTCGGCTTACACGGCGGAAGAGGGCATCGGAGCTTGCTACACTCTTGTGGCTTTTACGATCTCTGTGGGCGAGAAAACCGCAACATCAACATGATGGTTGGTAAATTATGATTTCATTTGCCAGACTATCCTTTTGGCGTGCCGCAGGGATCTGTTTTTCTTTTCTTAATTATTCTTTAATGCAAGAATATCTAATACGCATTGCAGAACGATATTAAGGCAAATATCATTTATGAAGTTCAACTGGATCATTCTACACACGTATGTTTCTTGCTTACTTCAATCCTAGCGACACTTTTCCTTATGAATTTATGCAAAGAGATTGATGTATCACCAAAACAACTAAATGAAGAGTCGTATCAAAACCGAATACCTTATAACCATGCATGGACTAGATGTTGGTGTGTCGGAAACAAGGAAGGCGTCGTTGGGGGAAGACGACTGAAAGATCTTGAAGAGGACGTCTATTTTACAAGTCACAAGACTCAAACGGACACCTTTTTTTAAACTACGATTTCTCCTTTCATTCTCCCCCTTTCTCTCATTATTTGAAAGTATCATGGGAGCAATCACCCCTGCTACCCCCTCCCCCTGTGTTGCAGATTGGCTGTTTCATAAATACTTGCTATAACAAAATGCACACAATTCTATAACAAATTCACTATCAGTTAATCAAAATGATCAGATCGAATGATTTCAGAACATTGAAAGTGTTATTGAAAATTTATCATTAAAGCAGGTCCTATGAAATATAGGCCCCCACGACCCATGGGGCCCGTTTCATAACCACTTTCAACTATTGTAACTTTGCCATGATGGCAACTAACAGGGCGTAGCCGCCAATCATCTGAGTTTTCGTGGTAGTTACAATATTGTTGTAAGTCTGGGCCCCAGGTTGGTAAGCATATTGATTTTTCCACTGAAGTATTCTAAATTTCCTGAAGTCCAATAAATCATCATATAGAGCTTGGTACAAGGGCGCCGGAAGCGGGGGGGGGGGGGCAGGGGGGGGGCACTTGCCCCCCAAATAAAATTTTGGGGGGGCAAAACGAGATTTTGCCCCCCCAACTTGCCCCCCTGAAAGATGAAAAATGATAAATTATTTAATGACAAAAGTAAATGAAGGCACTTTTCTGCCTGAAAATTGTCATTTCCATTGTCAAAAATGAAAAAATTTTGCCCCTGACGGGGCAAATACATTATCATAGTAAGCCTCGCATCTTTTGACGAACAGTTCCTCTGTGAAACATAGCTTTGATAAGCACCTTTTCCATCTTATTACAGTGTGATAACGTTTAACATTTTAATGAATACATTTCAGACTAAAAGCGAATGGCAAATTGATAGTGGTCCACCAATGATATAGGTTTATAATTCTATGATGCTGGCTGTGTCGTCTAACAAACGCGCGGTCGCCCAGAAACGCTCAGACCGTACCGGACACGATATCACTAACGCGCGTGAACACTAGTTACTCGAGCAAGATATGGAATCTATGTCATAGCTGTCAAGCCCAGAAACCATAACATCTCGAGAAACTTGTTTCAATTATTTCATTTTCAACTAAATATAAATTGAGTTAATACAGTGATAACAAGAGAGCGGTGATGGCTCAGTCGGTAACGCGTCTGCCCGTCGAAGTCGAACCAAAGATCGTAGGTTCGAGTCCACCCTGGGCGGATGACTGAAGTCAGTGCGTTGTGTGTAAACGTCTCTCCCATGTTTCATAGATGCAGGCTATGTTTCAATGGAAAACACTCCGTCCCTCGGATAGGACGTTAAATGGAGGCCCCGTGTAGAGGAAAGTCACCACCTTTGCACGTTAAGAACCCACTGCACTATTCGTATAAGAGTAGGGGGAAACCCCGGTGTCGAGGTCCACCTGTATCCCCCCCCCCCAATCAGTTATATCGGGAGGAGAGACCTGTGGATCATAGTGATTCAGTTCGCTTTTCGCCTCCCAGGCACAGGTGACGCCAAACAAATGATAATAACAATTCAGTGCCCTAAAGAAACTACCAAGGTTATTTCAACTCAATATAGACATGTTATCAGAAAATTACACTCAGAATAATCATGTGTAGAGGATTATAATTTATGATTTGTAAAAATGGTGAATCCCACTCGAAAGCAACTTAGAGATAATGTTTAGCATGTAAACAATAAAATCATCGGTGAAAGTGTCTTCTTGACCGGACTCATATTATCCGAGATATGAATAAAAATGTAAAGAATATAAAAGAAAAAAATAAGCGTCACAGTATACTGCTCTACTATAAAAAAAAAATCTTAAGATATTTTCACAGCCCCGTATTTTCCTCTATTCCTTTTCATTGGCATGATTGGAAGGCGTTTTGTCTGATACTATTTCAGCTCATATATAGCACTTATGTATTTTAGATTCCAAAACTTCTTCCCATTACCTGTTACTAATCAGATCGAGATGGCAGCTATGTTCTCTGGTTCATCCCAGCTTTTGTTATTCATGGACGTTTGCAAAAATAAAAAATAAAAAACCCGGGAGTGGGTGGGGCTGCAAGACCTAAGTTTTCGAAGAAACGTAAGAGCGAGGGGATTTGTGATGGGGGAGCTTTTGCATTTTCTAGAATAAAATTGAAGGATTTCATGCACACTTCTGGTGAATTTTGTGAATTTTGCCCTCTCGATCGGCGGCCCCGGCTGCGTACGGTCATGTTTGTCATCTTAAAGTCTTTAAAAGGCCTATATTACATTGGTTTGAAACAATTTCGTTTGCAATAAGGCTCGTAATTTTGCTGGAACTGCGACCCTGGTCATGAAGAAACACCAGGCTGGGTCAGAAGGGAGGAAACAGAAGGAGCAAAAAGAAATCCAAGACTGTTTAATTCTCAAGACATTTATTTTTGAATGCACTTAGAAACGCAACTTTTATACTCCATTTTTACACAAAATCCTTACCGTGGGGGGGGGGGTCCCATAGCCTCTCCCGCTCGATCGCTTCGGTATCTCACGCTGTCAAAAATATTGTGCCCCCTTCAGGATTTTGCCCCCCAAAACTGAAAGTGTTCCGGCGCGCCTGGCTTGGTATATACCTTTGTTTTTCAAGAAGTCCAGATTTCCGAGGCGGCCCGGCTTTGCTTTCTTGTCCTTTCTCAGTCTCTTCAGCTTCTTTGGCCTTCTCTTCCCCTTCCTTGCTTCTCTTCTCGGTCGATGCTTCCTCGTCGTCACTGAAATTCATTGAAAGTAATGCGATTAATTAATAACAGGTAATAATTTTGTACGCAATGCAATCAATTATAAAAATCAGCATCCCTATCAATCGCTAAGCTTTATATTACGCGATATCGATGTACAAAATGATACAGGGATCACAGCATCTAATCAATCACAGCTGAAAACTACCATAATGATCATGATGATCATCTTGGTGAATAAAATGGTCCATTTAACCCTGCCTTTAGTACCACTACCATTCTACTTTTGTCTTACTACAATGTATTTGATAGCGAAATTTTATTTTCATCTTCGCTTCTCTTGGTTTTCTCGACTCTCCCATCTTCATTTTCTATACTTCATCGAATCCTCTACCCACTTGTTAGAGGCATTCCTTACCATCTTTCTGCATCATTTCCCTCTCCCCTCTCTCTTCCTTTCTCCACCCCTTTTCATTATCTCCTGCTTTCTTTATATCCCTTCTTCTCGTCTCTCATTAATCTTTCTTTTCTTTCCTTTCCTTTGTGTCTTCATCATGTTCTAATACACTCCCATTTTCGCGCAACATCTCATTACATCCGCAATCATCATACAATATTGAATTTCCCGCTTATTTTGTGTCAAGATACGGATGATGATACCCAATATATCTTTTTTTTTGTTCTACAGAAAAGGTAAACAAAGAAACATTAAACAAAAAAGGTTTTGCCAGTGAAAAGGGAAAGTTCTATTCAATATAATTTCTTTCAATAATCGACAAACAAGAGAACGTGAACTATAAATGATTATGATTGAAGGTTTGTTTGTATGAGCAATAATTACCTTGATGGCTCCTCTTGAATGGTTTCCATTACTGACTCGACCTCGAGTCCTCTCGAACTAGAAGCACGCCTGTATTATGGTCAACATGGGAAAGGATGAAAGCAAGTTTAAAAGGTTAATTAAGTATTCTTAAAAGTAGATAAAATAGTTTATTATCTAGTACTCTGAAAACAAATAAAAAACATAGTGACTTCACCAACCTGAGAGTAGCACATGGAATATAAATATTATTTTTGAGTGTGTTCTGGAGGTGATTAATGAAATTTCAATTTTAAGAACTAAATTTTCTTATTTTTCATATCTTTATCGGTGATGACTCGCTCGAATCTTAGATGTTGTATTGCAGTGATTAAAATGGTTTCCGATGAGAACTGTTACACAGTCATGTATAATGAGTTTCTCAAAGTCACACAATTAAGTAATTACTAAAAGGGAGACTGATGGCATAGCGATAAAAGTCGATCAACCCGTTTTTGGCTTCGTGAGAGAGCGAAATGGGCGAGTTGAAAATCGATCATAAAAGAAAAAAAATACGCATTTATCTTGATTCGTCTTACTGTAAAAAGATTTTTTTTATTTTTAGAAAGAACAAAATATTTTCCAAAAGAATAAATGCAAAATGACAGAAGAAACAGAGGGTAAACGACAAATACAGACAATGATAAAATCACTCTATCCGCTAAGATGCATTATCGTGAAAACTTTGGGCAGGGCGGGGGATTTGCTATGTATTTTCTTATTTACAATTAAAATCAGCTCTGACATTGCTGTAATTTCTTGAACACAGATGGCCATGAAATATTTTATTGTGATCACTGGACTAAGAATTCCGGTGGATAAAATTTTGTTTTCCATTGCCATTACATTTTAATTTAAAATTTTCCCTTTTTTAGGGGGAGGGGTGGGAATGACTGGACCCCTACCAAATCTGCCACTGCGTGCGAATTCACTCCACACTGTCGAGGATCACGTACCTTCCTGCGTTGAGTTCTTGGTCTTGTCTTTCAAGCTCCTCGTTGAACTTCTCAGCATCTAGCTGCATTTGAACCATTACCTCGTGTTCTTTCACTTCAACGAACAACTCATTACGAATGTTCTGAAAGTTGTTCACTTAAACGATGTATTCAAGCATTAAGGGGGTGTGAATCGAAAAAAAATGAATTTAATGTGCAATAAACAATCTGGATGCATTATAGGAACCGTTTATCACAAGGGACGACAGAAACAGGGGTGCAACTATGAGCTTCTTGATATACGTAGTGACAAACTGAAAGAAGGAGGAGAAATAACCCCTTTGAGTCGTTCAACTTATTTACTAATATCATTAAGTAAAAAGAAAAAAAAGAAGAAGCTCATTTAGAAATAATCATGCATATCACTTTTGTGAGATTTCGCTCACGGGAATAATCATCATGTACGTGTACATAAATGTCTCGAAATTAGAAGATACTTATAACGAAACGATAACAGAGTGGGTGGAGCATGCCATGGATGTAAAAGGGGGAATTGGGAAATGAGAAGAGATATATAGAGTGGGGGTGAATGAAGGTGGGGGCATCGAACGACACATACCCATTATCCCGACAAAGATGTTTCTGAAGATGAATGAGCCGATGCAGATCCACAGCATGATATAGAATGTAGGAGCAACACTCCCCATCACTTTCCACATATCCTTCAAGATCTTATACCATTGATCCAAGGTAAACAATTGGAAGAGGGTGATCATCGCGTTACCTAAATTACTGAGGGGTTAATGAATAAGAAAATTGATGAATATGCATGAATTTACATACTAAAGAATGAATTAGAGGTTGATCATCGCGTTACCTAAATTACTGAGGGATTAATGAATACGAAAATTGATGAATATGCATGAATTTACATACTAAAGAATGAATTAGAGGTTGATCATCGCGTTACCTAAATTACTGAGGGATTAATGAATACGAAAATTGATGAATATGCATGGATTTACATACTAAAGAATGAATTAGAGGTTGATCATCGCGTTACCTAAATTACTGAGGGATTTACGAATATGAAAATTGATAGATCTTGTAAATAAATAAATAAATAAATATGCATGAATTAACATACCAAGGAATGAATTAGAGGATGATCATTGCATTATCTAAATTACTTAGGGTGATAATGAATACAAAACCAAATGAATATTTGGTTTTTTCTTAATTAAGAAATGGATGAATAAATTAATAGATTAAAACCTGACCGAATAAAAATCGAATGAATTTATGAATAGATAAATAAGTCAAATGAATAGATAGAAAGATGAATAAATGAATAAATAAATAAATAAATAAGTAAATAAATGAATAAACAAATAAATGAATAGATAAATAAATAAACAATTAGATAAATAAATAATTTGGGAGAAAAAAATGAAGAAGTGGAACTGGTCGGAGAGAGAGTATAATTCTTTACCACTCCTATCTTTCATTATTTACTTTTGAGATGAGTACTTCATCACATTGCATGAAAACATTGTTACCAAGTAACCGCCACCTGCCCCTTAACCACACTAAGGGTGTCATTAAAGGACAAGTCCACCCCAACAAAAAGCTGCTTTGAATAGAAAGAGAAAAATCAAACAAACATAACACTGAAAATTTCATCAAAATCGGATGTAAAATAAGAAAGTTATAACATTTTAAAGTTTTGCTTAATTTTTCAAAACGTTAATTTGCACATCTGGGAGTGTTTCATGAAAGGACTTGTCAGACGTTTTGTCAGACAAGTCCCATTTTATCCGACAGTTACCATAGAAACAGTGCCTCACAGCCAATCAGAGTCAGAGAAAGATGTCAGATCTGACAACTTGTCGGAAAAAATATTGATGAAACGCTCCACATCCTGGTCGGCATGCAAATGAGGGGACCGATGACATCCTCCACTCACTATTTCTTTTGTATTTTATTATATGAAATATTTTGATTTTCTTGTCATTGTCATGTGAAACTTTGTTTCATTCCTCCCTGAACACATGTAATTCAATTATTTTAACATTTTGTGGTTCAAGCAAGGGGGTCCTAATTGTCTCTCATTTGCATATCACTGAGTTGAGCATAGAACTGTTTTGTGAAAAATAAGCGAAACTTTAACATGTCACAACTTTCTCATTTTACATCCGATTTTGATGAAGTTTTCGGCGTTATTCATGTTTGATTTTTCTCTATATATCAAAATCAACTTTTTCTGGGGTGGACTTCACCTTTAAAGCCGTAATGCTGCATCAGTCACACTTAACAAACCGACTCTTCACCAACAAAAGCTATGACGTTATTACGAATGACAGACCGTCGCTCGGTTTGGAATGGGTTTAGTTAGTGTGGCTGCGGCACTGTGGATCACATACTCGAAGCTATATTGATAGATGAGGTCATCTCTCACTGATCTCGAGTAACTATCGAAGAAAATGATACCAGTGATGGCGAAGATGTAGAGGAAGAGGAGGAAGAGGACGAGGATGAACGACATCGCCTGAGATAAAACAAAACAAAGAAAAAATAAATAATCAGGCCCTAATATAAGCCTAGATTAAAGTGTTTCTAAAGGCCCCCCAGAGCAAATACCATTAAAGGACTTAATTTTTTTGTTTGTTCAATCAATTCCAAGTAAATCTATTTTGTTTCGTCCTTGGTTAATGAAGAAAGACGATCAACCAACCAGTTTGTCATTCAACTATTTATTCGATCCATTTTCATGTGTATCAATTTACGTACACTTAATTTGTACATTCTTCGCCCCCCCCCCTTTTTTTGACAAAGCAGCTCATCTATTATCTATTTCAGATTTTAGTCGTCACGATTGTTTTTCATCATTCTATAAGATATGAAAGAGAAAAAGGAGTCTTACAACATTTAGAACAGAATCTATTTACTTATTCATAGCTATAGTATTGTTCTTGGAAAGCATATTAGGCGGCATACTGTATTATAAAGTGATTTAAATCTATGAAATTATCACAAGAATTATAGTTTGCAATATGGCCTATTAAAAGTAATTTATGGGATAAGTGGATTGTGTTTATTGAAGCTGTTCGTAGGTTAGGCACTACTTTTCACTGTAGTGAATCTATCTTGCGCTACATGACTTGTATGAATTCGATCTTTTCAGATTTTGTGCTACACTGATTTATTGGTCGCAATAATTTGTATAAATTCAATATTTTCAGATTAAATATGAGGCACGTTAGCTCAGTCGGAAGGCCTAGCGCGGGGATTCGGAATCCGGTAATCCTGGTTCGATTCCCACTTGGTGAGTGTGCTAGTGCCCTTTAGTAAAGCATTTAATAATCATTATCAGGTCCCTCGGAGAGGACCTTATATAAGCCGTCGGTCCTGTGGCTGCTTGCGTATAAGCATTCATGCTTTCTTAGCAATCAAGTTAAAATCGCCATCATTTACCACATTCTTGTTATTAACAAACTTTTGAAAGTTACATGTATACAGATGTATTACTCAAAACTTGATAAGAATTAGTTCACTCCCATCATCATGGTTATGTTAAACAGAGGGTAAATTTAGGGCGCGTAACAGAAGGCCACTCGTCGTGCGCAAAGTCGTTACGACCATGCCAACTTTATGATATCGCGCCCTGGTTCATATTCTTTATAATTATCCCACTCAAACCAGACTTAGCATGCCGTAATTCCCAGGACAGACTTGATGTTAAAAGCTAACTCGCGTCTTGGATGGTATGACGAGGGGATCTTCCGTATTCATTTCATAGGCGGATCCAGGGGGGCGAAAGGCTCGCCCCCCCCCCCATTGGCGGAGCAAAAAAAAGGGAAAAAGGGAAAAGAAGAAAAAAGAGGGAAGAGGAGGGAAAAGAGAGGAGAAAAAAAGAAGAGGAAGAAGACGAATGAATAAAATAAGATGAGGGAAAGACTTGGAAAATGAAAATAATCTTTCATGTCACTATATAAAATTTTCGCTTGCGCTCGCATTGCCTGTTTGGTGATTTTCATATCTTGTTCATTATGGAGTTTAAATATCAAGTTTGGGAGTCAATATACAAAACACATATCACCTCGGAAATCGAACTTTCATTATTTTTTGTGATTTACAAATTGATTTTTAAAAAAGTGCTCTGTAAAAAATGTCAGTTTTATGGTCTGAATATTAGCAATTTCTGCTCGCGCTGCGCGCTCGAAAATTTGATTTATCAGGTACCTATTATTTTTGTGTATTCCATAAAGTTTTCAAAATATCCCTTTTCAGGTCTGATTGTCAAAACGTATCAGCTAGCGCTGCGCGCTCGCATTTTTATTGGTGAATTATGTATGTCTCAAGATGATTATACAACAAACTACATAAAATCCCCTTTTCATGACAGTTTATAAGAACATTTGGCTCGCGATTTGCGCTCGCATTAATGGTAATGGTTGCGTGGAGCGTTGTAGCCCAGTGGATAAGTCTTCTGACTTTGAAACAGAGGGTCGTGGGTTCGAATCCCAGCCATGGCGTTATTTCCTTCAGCAAGAATCAGCTATTGGAAGTTATATAACTATTGCAATTATTCCTCATTAACTTATTCAGTCGCGCGTTGGATGTACACACGATTGTGTTATAATACTTGAGACATTTTGTCATCTATAACCGCCCACAATATCTTGCAACTAACCTTGGATGTTTGGTCGCAAAGCATCCCACACTATAATATTTACTAAACTGTCAATATTATGCAATATGATAGAATACGTTTTATCTCCTTGTCCTTGCTGGGGTTTCTTTCTTTCTTTTTTTCTTTGCAAAAGAGGGAGAGAAGGAAGGATATTTTAATAGTTATGACAAAAAATAATAGAAACAAATTGAAAATGATTAAATAACCATCCATGTGTATTGACACTTAACCTTTTTGTATTTACTGGATTTCATGTTTGAAGGATCTTTCTCCTTACAGACAAGTGTCAATCGAATGACTGAGGGTCACAAGGAGGAAGGCTTTCCTCCCACAGGGGCACTTTTTTATTTTCCATAAAGGTTGGTTAAAGGTGTTTGTCCCCTGGAAAGATCCATATTACCCATTCTTTTTCATGATTTACAAAACATGAATAGAATGTCCCGTTTTTTAGGTCTAAATGTCGATTCTTTTTCCGCGCGCGCTTCGCGCTCGCATCACAATTGTTTCGTTATACCTATCCTGTTCACATTGCCCAGAATGTTTAAAATTTTAGGAAAAAAGTACATAGGATTTCCAAAATAATTCAGCTCGCGCTTCGCATTATATAAATAAGGATTATGATATTATATATCATAAGAATAAAGCTGAGAAGTGACTATTAGGACTCCCCCTTAAAATAAAAAAAAAATCATCTTCGAGCGACCGATCGGGGAAAATATGGCTGAAAAAAATTCCGCCGCCCCCCCCCTATTGGCGAAGGCTGGATCCGCCAATGTATTTCTTTTTTTGGGTAAGGAATTCGCCCCGTACTCCTTTCCAGCAAAGCTCTCGAATTCAAGTCTCGATGTCATACATCTCGTAATACTCAAGATTCGCGAGAGCTATAATCTTATCCAGGCTGATGTTACATCGAAGGCTTTCGATGTAAGCTCGAGATCCTGCTTTCACAAGAATTTTGTGAATTTAAATTTCCTCATCCATATCCCAACACCTATACACTACAGGCGGTGATATAGGGGGGGGGGGGGTGCTGGTGCACCCCGTAAAATTTTAAAATCTAATGGTCCAGTATGTTACATGCATTAATTTCGTAATTAAAAAATTGAAAATGAGGTAATTGCGCACACCGTATAAAACGAGCGAGCGATTAACTTATTTTTGTCAAATATTTCAGGGATGATGTTGAACTGATTTTGGATCTTACATTGAATGCTTTGGTGATTGCCAGGGCGATGAGACGAGCTTGTCTGAATCTGGATACCATCTTGAGAGCCCTGAAGATTCGGAAAACTCTTATATTACTGACTATGACCTTCAGATCCTTGAGGTCCCCCGCTGCTGAGGCGATGATCTCTGGTATGAAAGACTACAAATTAGTAAAAAAAAATAAAGGAAATGTGATTGGTTTAGAGCTCACCTATTTCTCTACGAATCGCAATATCATTTTGCGATTGGTTGTATAAGCTGGGATTCGTTCATTCATTATAACTCGTTGATAAACTCTTAAATTGCAAATTAAAAATGTGAAATGAGAGTGTCTTCTCCAAATCCCAGAATCGACAATAAATATATATGAAGGTAAAAATAAGAGATATACAAGTTGGTTTAACCTTATTTGTGTTGCTGATCGATCGATTGATGGTCAACTTAATCAAATATAAAATTTATTTATTGATTGATATATGTATTATTGGCCTGGTTTATCTATACATATTTAGTACTTTTAATTAATTTTGGAAGGAAATATTTATTTTTCAACCAAACAGATTATGATGATATTCTTTTTTCCCTTGTAGAAAATGTCAAAGCAGTGCCATAACAATAATAATGATAATAACAACAGCATCAACAAAAGCAATATGATGATAATAATGATAATATTAATAATAACAAATAATAATAATTATGAATAATAATGAAAATAATAATAATTATAATAATAATCATAATAATAAAATAATAATAATTATTATAATTCATTGATATTTTGAAATCTAAATTGACAAAAAAACTTACAGCAACTGTGACAACGAAATCGAATATATTCCACCCGTTCTTCCAGAATAATGGAAAGTTATCCAACCATTTGAGAAGGATTTCAACCATGAAGAGAAAGAGTGCACAGTAATCAAAGATCTCAAGAAATCGACGGATCCCAACGAGACCGGGATCAGTTCTATCCGTTACCTCTGTTAGTATAGGGTTAAAAAGAACAGATGATGATGATGAAAATTCTTTTAAAATATTTTTCCTCTACGCGAGCACAATTTTTTTTTTAATATTGTGAATGCTGACATATAGATTATGTGGCCCTTCTATTCAATCTCTTTTCTACTTCGGAATAAAAGATATTAACCCCTATGCACACAAATTTCTGTACCATACACAACAATTTTATTTCATAATGTACATGTAAAGCACATGCAGTATGGAAAGGCTCTACACTATTATGTTACTTTGAGACAGAAAAGTTTTCATTGTTCATCTGTCCTGATTCCCACTCCCCCCCTTTTTTAATCCTTTGATTACACAAAAACTCTGCGGTGAATCACACCTGTCCACTCGACGTCGCCCCTTTCCATTTTCCTATAATTCAGGAGTCGGTTTATCACCTTCTTCTTACTACTATTTCCCCCGTCCCCCCCCCCAAAAAAAATAGAAGACATAGGTATAATTATGCATATCTTGTGGAGGAAATTGTAAAGCTCTTTGTAAGAAAAAACGCTATAGTGTTACTCCATGCAGAGTTATTGTTTACTACTCTGAAATACTCATTGAATCTGGATGGATAAGAATAAGGCTTGCATATGACTGAGAATACTCCCACCTCTCTCCTCTCTCTCTCAAAAAAAAAATGAAATAAAAACGAAACACAAACAAGTAACGTGTCACTCAAGAATGTTGGATGAAATAAAAACTCACCTGATTGTAATCCAAGAGAAAGAGAATTTGACAGGATAAGTATCAACATGAAGTTCTGAAAAAATGATGCTGTTTATATGAAAGTCAAGAAAAATGATCCTAAAAATGAAATATGCTACGTATGATAACGATTACCCATGCATGAATTTAGAATGTACATGTACAATGTAAGCACTACATGTTATTGTGTTACATTAATATAAGGACATAATGTATATAGCAAAATGGAGGTGCAAATAGGGAAACGATATGCACTAAAAACTCTGACTTGAATTACTAATCTACTTTTCACAAAAAATATATGTAGTTTTATGGCATTCTCTATTTTCTGAAAATTAGATATCTCAGGGGGATACAGTGAGCTGTAATAGTGAATGGCATCCCAAGATGGTGCACCCATTCAGTTAACAAAGGGAATTTCGATGAGAAAAAATGAATATTCTCGAAAGACTTTTTTCATGAAAATAATTAAAATCATCATATTTCTTTCTTTTGATTTTTTGTTTAATTATTATTTTTTTTAAATTGGGGGCAAGAGCCCCCCACCCCCATCTGTACGTCCCTGCTTATCCACCCCACTCACATCACTCATGAAGCTTAAGGCACGTAGGATTATCCTTACAAGATTTGTAGTAACAACATTTTTTTTGGTAAGAATTGGCAATGATACAAGAATTGACACTTAATTGCTATCACGTAAATCGGGTCCTTCTCAGGTGAAAGGGGAACAGAACACGTTCGAGGCATTTTTGCTTTAAAAACATGGCACTTCTGCGAGAGAGGGCACTTGGTAACACCTAAAACGGGTCCTCGTCAGGTTCGTGAGGGGGCATTTTTCTTGCCTAAAAAGGGGCACTTTTCAGTGCTTCAAAAAGTGTGGGGGCACCGTGCCCCCACCCCCCGGATCGCTGCCCCTGGGTTTAAAGTCATAAGAATGGGGTTCAAATAAGTATTTGTTGAGTAATCGGACATACTCAATCCATACTAATAGGCAGCCAACTCAGCAAATTTCCTAACTTGCCGGCCCAACTTTCGGGTAATGTTTGATCCCGAAAGTCACATCCTGAGGAGCGTTTCATCAATATTTTCATCCGACAAGTTGTCAGATCTGACATCTTTCCATGACTTTGATTGGCTGAGAGGCACTGTTCCTATGGTAACTGTCGGATAAAATGGGACTTGTCGGATAAAACGTCTGACAAATCCTTTCATGAAATGCACATCCTGATTTCCAATAATTGTTTTGGAAAGGATACTTTCAAGCACGTAATTAGCCCACATGTCCAGAGGAGGATTCTTTGAGTTTTTGTTTCGGACACGGTTCTTTCTTCTGTCAATCCTACTAACATTCTCCGCCTTGTCCTTGCGAGTATAGGCCTGGAACTTGACCAGTCCATGTGGATTAGTCAACATCATCTTATTCAGTGTTTCCTCATCTGAGAAAAAAAAACAGACATATTGGCATTACCTATTTCTATCCGTTTACCTATCGATTTATTTATAATTAAAGATACGTCTAGATCTATACAGTAGACCTAGCTAGCTTAATAAAAAAGAAAATGTCACTTTTATCCCACATCTCCTTCATTTTCATATGCTCTTTCCTAGCTCCTCATTTTTTCCCCTTTTACCCCTACTTCAGATTTTCACCCATCTGCCTTTCTTCGCATTCTTTCTTTCTTCCTTCCTTCCGGCTTTCTTTCTTTCTTTCTTTCTTTCTTCCTTCCTTCCTTCCTCCTTCCTTTCTATTTCTTTCTTTCTTTAGAAAAAATTCTTTCCTTCTCTTTTTCTTTCTTTCTTCCTTTCTTTCTGGCTGCCTTTATTCATAGATTCATTTATTTCTCTCGATTCCTTTCTTGCTTTCTTTGGTCCATTTCAAAAATAACATGTTTCGGGATTTAAAAAAAATACAAACAAACAAACATACCAGCAAAATCCTTTGAGTAGAATTTTGGTGCCTCTGAGTGACCATGGTCATCAAAGCTCTCGAGAAGATGGAAGTCTTCAATAATCTTCGATCTAAATATCTCCGCGAGTGGTGTAAGGTCGCTGAATGTCTTACTATTGTTAGAATCTTCGTTGCTCTTTCCCATCTTCGCTTGTCAATGGATGTTTGGAAGATGAAGAAGAAAAAAAAAATAAACTCGTTATTAAAAGCTTGTCAAAAATATATATTATTGAAATATGCTTGAGTCAAACTAAAGGCTATAGATTCTATGCATTGATTCCTCGCTTCATCACACACAATAAAAAATACAATTTGCGGTATAAACGCGCGTCCAAAATAATAAGAGCGCACCTGCGCCTTATTATTGCGCACAAGAAATGCGCACTCGGAGGCGTGTTTCTGTCGGGCATTCTGATTGGTTAAAACTAGGTAATTGATTGATTAGTGAATTGACCAATGAGGAGGCGTCGCAAGCTTTGGAGAAAGTAACGGCGACAGGTGCTTTCTCACTGGAGTGTTCCGCGATCTCGCTACGTAAGTTTTGAACATGTTCAAATTTGTCTGGCGACCAGGAAGGTGGTGGCGATCCTTGCCGTTTCAGAAAAGATCAAGGTACGACCGAGAAGATTAAAAAGATCAAGCCACGAACAAGCTACGAAATACCACGCTATGTCGATTTTTGACGATCGCAGCGGAATCGCCATCTAGTGAGATGGGGGTATTAAGTTCAACGGTTTCAATTAGTTCAAATCAGAAGTGTAGTAACGTAACCATGGTAACGGAAAAGAGGTCTCTAAGGGTGAAATAATGGATAAAATCATGACAAATTTACTATATCGTTGTTAATGCATCATCCAAGTCTTTTGACCCCAGGTTCGTAATTCGACGAAGGTTCTTTACTGTCTGAAAACAAAATGAGGTTCGTAATTTCAAAGGTTCGTTAGTCCGAAAACTAAATGATCAACGAACCTTATTTCGTTTCGAAATATGCCTAACACAATTGCGAAAGAAGAAAGTGAAACCCAATTAAACAATTGAAAAAAAGCATCATAAGATAACATTAACAATGGTGATCATTGTTATAAAAAAAACATTGAATAAAAATGAATTAGTCCATAAAGATATTGTGAGAATTAGTCTATAAAGATAATGCAGGTAAATGCTGAAGCTTTATTGTCACTTAAAAAAACCCCGATAATCATCCGCCGTAAACAGATACATCAATTTGCAAAGACCCTATTTTGAGAGTGTGTAGGTTTAGAAGTTAATCTACTCGTATATCATGGTAGAATGTTTATCATGCTCATATCATATATGTCATTCATTCACGAACTGAAGTCATTGGGAAAATAATGACAACCCAGAAAAAAAGAAAAAAAAAGAATGAAAAGGAAAGAAAAAAGTGTAGAATATGATGTTATTTTCTGAATAATAGGACCTACGTCAAAATCTGTCACAAAAATTGATTTTTGTTAACTTGTAGAAATTTTGCATATTTGGTTTTTAGTATTTTAAATAATGATGGGTATGTTAAAATATAATCTTGTTTCATATAAGGTAGATTATTGTTTGCTTCAGGTTTGCAAATTATTTGATTGATGAATATGTCTCTTTTGACCATGTTCCAGTAGGTATTTGTCATAGTTTATACTTTTTGTATATAATATACATGTATATTAATGCTTTATACTATCAATAGGACCCCATTAGACTATAAGCCTTTTGGCTTTCATGGGTTATCCTGTCAAGGTATTCTTTAACTTCATTGTATCTCACTATCTCATATAATTACCTGTGATATTCTTGACGAATAAAAAACATATCTCATCAATCCATCAATCAATCAACCAAAACATATCTCATCAATCCATCAATCAATCAATCAATCAATCAATCAATCAATCAAGCAATCATGTTTTAGGGGGGTGGTGATAAGAATTTTGTACGCGGGACGGAAAATTGACATTTTGTAGGGTTTTAAAGTGCTTTACAATTATATTTAAAACATGATTTGCATTGCTTATCATGAAATGTTCAAGTTATCAAAACAATTGATGGAGCAAATCGGTATGTTTGCTTCCAATACTTTCGGCTCGAGGGGGGGGGGGGCTTTCGGTCCCTGGATTCGGCTATAAAATATCTGGAAGTAGTTTGAATGGCTGGATAGATTACAAAAATATAAAAAAAAATTAAAACAAAATTCTTTATTTTCAAAATCGAGCTGCGTAATCAAGTGTTTTGGTTATTGGAGAAATCAATATTTAGTGAATTTGATGAACATATTTCAAGCTAAATAGTAGTAATGTCGGTGAAAATATGTATTTGCACCTTGCTACGTAGCGGAACTTCGCGCCATGACTCTGAAGATGGTGATTGGATGAACCGGAGCTGTGTGTGGTGGTATCATAATATAGGCCAAGCCTCGAATTTGAGTTGAGTGATGCGCTATACGAACAACAAACGAATACTAGTATCGACCTACGCTATATTTATATGCTTGGCACAATATTGCACTCCATGCACGCAAAGCGAATACAGGAAACCCCTATTTTTCCATGACGTCAACAGGAGGTGGCGCTCGACCACAAGCTCAAATTTGACGAAGAAAAACGGTGAAAGAACGAAGGTCAGTGAGCGGAGAAAATGGCGACCACTCAGCATCCGAAAACCGATTCTTGGTACATCGCTTTACTGGGTCTTAGTGAAAGCTTTAGGACAGCTAGCCCACCTAAAATCAAGCATTGCATTCACTGTTTACAGTCAATATTACAATTTAAGCCACCGCCTCATATCGAAGCCAGGACGCATCTACAGATGGGCAGCTTATTGTTCACGCATACGAAGAATATGGATTTAGCGCGGACTCATTTAGAGAAGGCGGTGAGTAGAATATTTGACTAAATTTCATATTCTGACATTAATGGACAATTTAAACCTTAAGTTTTATTATAGTTTACAATTTTTGTTTATATTGAGTGTATTCGTATTGTTTTTTTCTCTTTGACATATTTCATTCTTTCAAAATTTAATTTTGAAATTTGTTTGTTTTTACATCTTTTCTGCAGTGGGCCATGGCACAGAGTGTATCCTTTCCATAGCAATATGTGTGTATGTATGGGACGCAGTCGTTTTCCAATGACTGCTCTTGCTAATGTGCAGTGCAGTGCGTTGTCGTGCACAGATGATGATATGCGTGAGTCAATGGTGCTTTAGTGCATTTGGGGTCAAGTCATTTTGTGTGCCCGTAATGATATGTGTGTACTACATGAACTCGACCTAATCTCAGGATTATTGATTCTAGGTCAAGTTTTTACAAATGGTTTGATGAGACATTTACAAATCATGTTGTGTTTTGAAATTCAGTGATTGAAAATTGATTTGAATATATAATAAAAACTAAAGTAGACTAGTCTAGATGTCTATACTGGTAAATACAATGTGATCATACAAATTGGCAACATGTTTGTTAAATTGAATTTGAAAGCAAAGCTTTGCATTCAATTTGAAAATGAAATGATGCATTAAAAATAACCTGAAACTATATTAAACTTGACTAATTTCAACATGTATGATGATGATATACTGTATGACTATAATGAATGAATTATATTCATCTTACAAAATTTACAATTTTTTATGTCAAAAAATTTATTTCATCATTTTATCTCCAAATTACATTTTTTCATCTTACAAAATGTTCATTAGTTCTTTCATCAGTACGAAATTTAAATTTATTTTGTCATTAAAAAATATACTTTTGTTTGTTCATGATTACAAATTTTACATGTGTTCATAATTCACATTTATTTGTTCAACATTACAAACTTTACATTCAGTTTCTTTTTAAACACTTCTGGACTGGGAACAGGGAGAGTTTCTCTCCAATTACCGTAATTATTTATAGCTCCTTATTCAAGTTTACTTACAATAGAGGGATATGCTTTTCATTATCTGGAGTTATTGTAAAAAAAAAATCCCTTGTGAAGATGAAATGCAGGGGTCACGGCTTAACCCTTAACTTTTTTTTCACTGACCATTTACAAAACCCACTCATTTAATGAACAAGGTCAGATATAACCTTGTTCACAATTACATCTCTATGTGTGGCAAAATAAGGTTGACAATGTTTGAATTATTTTATCTTTTTCTTTTGGACAAATGCTTGATTTTTTTACACTGTCAGTTTCCATTACAGCTTTTCATAATATATACTGTAACTTGGCTCTTAAGTAAATTTGATTCTTTAAATTATTTTTTCTTTATTAAAAATAGAGCTTGAAAAATGAAAAATTTCTTGCCATATTACTTTCCACCAATAGAGGGCATACACAAAAATATGCCCAAAATTCAAGTTTTTTTTTTTTTACTAATGAAAATTGAATTGCAACTGTATGGAAATAAATATTTTTGGTCACAAAAGTGATATTTTAATGAGTTTTTAAAGTGTGTGCTCAATACAGCATTGGCATAACATAGTCCTACCTGTAGATTCTCCACAGGCAGAATGGTAGCAGTGAACAAGTGACAAAACCTGAAAATGACCATCATATTGTGATTTTATCATCATGTTCAGCCCCCTTAGTTTGGGCTTAAAAACCACCAACCCCACTTTCAAATCTGTTATGGGCCACTGAAATGAATGGACGTTTATGTACCGGTACTTTTAATTATGGAAGTTAAATTTTACTACGTTGTAAATGAATTTTCTATATCTGGTAGGGATTTTTTTCAATTGCTGTTCAAAGCAACATTCAAATGCTTTTAGGCCAGGTACCAGTACTATATATACGGTGATGTGTCTGTAATAGCCTAATAGGATAAACAAAACTATTTTTTTTTGGTGACAGGTAAATTTTCTTTATTTTTTTAAAATGGTTCAGTCACATGGCACTTATTAACAATTGGTTTTGATTGTGATTTTGAGGGATAGAAGGTGGTAACTTTTGGTACTGGTACTTTATACATGTAGGACTTCACAAGTTTTTTTTATGTTATATATTCAACTTTTTATTGAAATAAATCATAACAATCACAATATTTACAAATGATTAGCATGATGGAAAAGCATAAAATCATGAAACATTACAATAAAAGGGGCAGATATAAGATTATAATTAGTGTGTTCATGGTCAAAATACATTGCACAGCAAATAATGTTTAATTTCATTTAAAGGGGAATCCTACCCAAATAAAAACTTACATGTACTCCAAAACATAAAATGGATCAAATTTTATTTTTCAAAAGTTTTACTTCAAAATTACATTTTTCTTTTGTGAGGACATAAAACAACATACTACCTGGGATATATTTAGATTATTACAGGGGAATGGGTACTTGGGAGAAAACCACAAATCCATGTTAATTAAGTACATGGCCTACTTTGTATGGGAAAGTTGTCCTTTCCCCTTGTCATAATTTACTTACCCAGTTGCCAATTTGAAATCCACATAGTCTTAGGAATCTTGATTTTAAAGTGGATTTCTTTCAATCTTTCACCATTCTGTTTTATTTATTTTTGCCTTTTAACACAACATTTTATGACCAAGGCTGGATTCCGCTTTAATTTACCCATATTTTCTGCTTTGATTACACAGGGTGCATAACAAATTGTTTCATATTAGACATTTTAATCAAAATGAATTGGGTTATTGATTGTGCACAAATATACAAATTATTTCATTTACTTGATGAATTTATATGATTTAGATAATACAGGAATACATGTTTTTAGATTTAGGTTTTAAAGCTTTATACATGCTTTTAATAATTGGTTTGTAAAAAGGTATGCTTAGTAACATGTACATGTTAAGTGTTTGAGTTGACATATTTTAGTCACATGGATTCCTGTAAATGTTTTACCGCCCACATATGCTAAAATCAATATTGTGAATTCAAATAATTTATCTCCAAATATCCTAAATTATTCTGCATTATGGGTAATTGAGAACAATCCTTATCATTTTAGAAACACATTTCTAGTGAACTTTATGAGAAAATTTGTATGTTAAGTTTGTGTATTGAGTTTCCTTGACAGTACTGTGACAGATTCCAAACTTTGATGAAGTTAAGTTTGAAGCAGCCAGTCTCCTTGCTAGTATACATGAACAACAGGTATGTAAATAAGAAGAAAAAAAAAAAAACCTGAAGCAATATGGGAAAACAAATATTAGATTTCCCTAAATTGAACATGACCTAACGTTCATCCAATGAATGTTTTTGGAAATTTTATGAAATGTAAGCTCTGCTTTAGTTTAGGCGTTATTTTATATGGAAGTAAATTGTTTACATACTGGGGACATTGTGCTGGGACAATACATGTATATCCCCAAATGTCATGCAAATTGCAAAATAGCCCCCTAAAATTGCTCTTGAGTTTATACCAATTCAATTTGTAATTAACAGATGTAAAAAAAAACATGTATGCATGTACTGAAAATATAAACAATGTGTTTTCCCTTTCTTCATATGCCTGCCTACATGTATATTATTTGCACTCTAGGTACATGTGCATTCTGTAATACAATAATATAATGTAAAACAGACAGAAAACAAACTTTCAAATGATTCTGTGCATGACAGATTCCTTTTCTGGAAGATCTGTAATATGTACAGAACTTGTTTTTTTTTTACCATACATACATGTATAGTACATGTAGCCAGAAGCAGGTCAGAAAACCTCTTTTGAATGTTTTTTTTTATAAAGTGACAGGATTGTCATGAAATTGTCTATTCTGCTCAGTGCCCACAGATTCATGTATATAACCTTAATCATATTAATATTTTGCTATTTATCTTTTGTTTCTGTAGACACAGCTACACCCAGCAAAGCAGATCTTACGTAAAGCAATCAGCATCTCTCAGCAAGCTGCATTCTGGCGATGTAGATTACTCTTTCAATTAGCAGTAAGTTTATAGACAACTATAATGTTTCGATTGTGGCTTCATGATGTGGATTTAAAAAAAAAATTAATTAATGAAAGAGTGTCATTAATTATAGGGATTGAAAGTAGGCATTCAGTATATTTAAGTCTGAAATGTTATTCTTTAAGATAAAGAGAATATAGTAATATGCTAATTTTCTGAAGACTTAAATTTGATTTCAGGAACATTGGTTAAAGATGTTAGGTAATTCCTTTTGACAGTTTTTTTTAATGTTAATACATGTATACTTGATGTTTTTTGTTGTTAGATTTGTTTAGTTAGTGAAAAACATATGTTGATTGGTGAAGAATTACCAATAGTTGTTTTGCCGTCATTGACTTGAATTTTACCCAGCTTTTATTCATGATATTATGACACAGTCTTGTATGTTCTACCATTACAGAAATTGATATCAGCATTTGATGGTAGAAACATGAAAAGAAGTACTGCAGGTCTTTTTTTTGCTTTTATGCCATTATGCAACAACAATGAAATGCTGTTGATTCCCCAGGTGTATGTTTTTAGAGCTCTTTCACTATCTCTTTTTCAATTATATTACGCATTTCTTTTGATTTATGTCTATTTTCATTTTTCATTGCTTCCCCAGCAAATTCATGCACATGAGAAGGACTTTGTATCAGCATGTGATTTGTTAAGAGTAGGAGCTGACTATGCTGTAGTTGTAGGTTCAGTCTATACACAAGCTCTCTTTCTCCTTAGTCAAGGAGTGGTAAGTATATTGATAAGGAATCTCCATAATTGTTCTTAAAATATCATTTGTGGAGAATATCACAAGATGAAATTATTCAAATTAAGCCCTCCCCATCATGTAATTGAATATTCAAAGAAATGAAATCAAAATGAGCAGATCATGAATTATTTGATGCCCATTGAAGGCCATGTCCCATTGCCATTTAAACAGAAAACTTCATTTAAACTATAATATAGAAATGTGCCCTGTGGGAAAGAGGTCTTGCCCGAAAAAATATTATAATTTTAGGCTTGAATAAACATCAATTTTTTTTAATTTTATTCCAATTATTTCAGAACTGCTTCATGTAGACTTTGAAAATAACTTCTTCATTCTAAATATCTTTGATGATTGTGGTCTGAGGCACTGAACTATGATTTGTAATTTTGGATCCCTATTGCACCAGCATCCTTTGGCAGTAGTTTGCTTTAATTTGCCACACTTGACCCAGGTGAGGCAAATGGATAGTTATGGAGTACCTCTGCAGAAATGACTTCTTCAAATTCTGGAGATTTATAATCCTAAAACCCGAGATACAGAAGTATATTTGTTTAATGGAGGATGTGGAAATTCTTGCAGTAGGAGGATCCATTATTGTAACACTTCTGTTATTCTATATTTATCTTGCAGTTATTATTAGTAGACAAGAAGTATGGCGAGGTAGATCCAGTGCTGACATCATGTGGTACAGTGATAGGATCCTACCAGGGTACGCCTACCAATAAGGAATCTCTCAAGGTCTATTTCTTGGTACTACAAGTCTGTCATTACCTCATGGCAGGACAAGTAAGTATACATGCATTGAAACAATACTTGATCCAAAAAAAAATGATAAAACTCTATGACCAGAATACACAGGTGTTTTTTAATCAGTGGTTAATTGAGACTATATATTGAGAAAGAGTCTTGTTACTAATAGGGAGTTTTTGATTTGCACGTCGACTAGTGGACTGGGACGAAAGTACGTCATAATAGTCTTCTTTGTGTTGATGTTATATAAAGTCAGTTGAGCACATGATTGGAAGACACTGAGCATGTGCAAGTCATTCCTGACACGTCAACTTCATGATGACGACCGTGGATTTCGCTCAAATCACGCTCGTTCGAAATGTAGTAAACGAGCAATCAAGTCCTTGCCCATTGATTGAAGCCACGTGGTGATTTACTCCAGCGGTTCTGTATACCGTAAACACAAAGCAGACTATTATGACGCACTTTCGTCGCAGTCCACTAGTCGATGTGCAAATTGAAAACTCGCTATTATTAAAGCATTACTGAGACCACTGTTTTGAATTTAATGTAAATGTACATGTTATGCTATTAGCATATATATTGAAGAAGAGTTCAAGACGTTTCTTCAAACATACGTTATATTTACAGAATTACTGTTTGCAGTAAAGTATTGCAGTCTATGATGATAGCCTGTTTTTCTGTAGCATTTAACATAATGAATATACCAATATTAAAATTGTAGCTTTGTATTTTCATGTTTCCAGCTATATTTACCAGCAGAATTTAATTTGCTCGCCTTATGATGATTTTCAAATGGCACATAACGTTCACTCTCTTGATGTTAGCTATGTATGTACACATCATTCCACTTTATTAATTCATGATGCACTTCTAGTACTCGTATTTTAAATTGTTTGCTCATCTGCTTTTTTTTTGGTTTCTTAGAGTTTGTTAAGGGATCAGTTTAAATGAGTTTTGCAATTTCTTTTTATGTGTTAAAAGCTGAATTTGTGATATTTTTAAAATAATGAATCATGACCCTGGTTATCTGTTGTAGTAAAAGTAAATATAAATACAGGTGTTAGCTAATTCATTCAATTTGTGAAATAGAATATGTTAAACCTTTCTTTATTGTTTTTGTTTTTTGCCAGGTCAAAAGTGTGAAGCCAGCTCTCAAGCAACTACAACAAGCAATACAAAGTATCACTGTATTACATACGGAAGAAGGTAGGTTATTGAAAGATAATTCTATTGTGATTCAACCTTACTTTAATCCTTTCTACTCTGCTAAAGTAAGAATAATCATGCTGTTTAAATGAAAATCCCCTAGAAACTCCCTCTGTGGTATATTATTTATTTTGTTTTATTTTGTTTTATTTATTTTTTTGGGGGGGTATACATACACAAAGAAATTATTGCTTTCATCATATCTATTCATAAGATATTTGGTAATTGAATGGAATTGTTATCATGTCATTGTCATTTAATAAGTCGAAATCTTTGGAGATGTTTCAGAAAACGTTTGTCAGTTACTAACAACTTTGTCTTGTACGCAATAAAAAAAACCCCAAATAATAAATCCAATGATGTAGGGAAATAAAATCAGAACATTGTCCTAGGGCATGTTCATCAATGCTGTCATGATTATTGTTATGCATACTTCTGCAATATCCTTCATTATGGTCTATATTAATAATAAAATAATAAGTGTATTCTTCATGATTGCTCATACTTATTCAATCCATTGTATTTTGAATGCTTATAAGGCACAGGTAAATCAACTTTAGTCATTAACCTGCAGTGAAATGACAATTTTTGTTTAGCTTAATCTGTGTTTATAGTGTTTATTATTGTGTTCTTTATCAGTTTATTCTTGTTATCTATTTCTTTTTGCCAGAGGAAGCTAGTAATCCAGCCGATCAGTTTCACTGGTTACCAAAGGAACACATGTGTATCTTAGTCTATCTGGTAAGGTTACAAAATAATACTAACACTTTCCTTTCAACTGAGTATATGAATATAAAAAAGGCTCAAGTCCGTAGGAGGTTATTTCGAGAAAATCGAAGAAAAAAATGGATGCTTTCTAAATTTGGGCAATTACAGTATATTTGGCCAGAAGATGTCAATGAACATCATAAAACAAATTTAAGTGTACATTTCTTATGAACCTTAATATTCATGTTACTTTTGGGCGGGGCCTTTTGTCTGATGGACTCTGGTCGTTTTTAGAATCATATGGACTTTGGTCATTCTTACATTTATATACATGGTAGTAAGAAGTAATGAAAGAGGGCACTATTATATGAATGTAAGAAAAGTCTAAGTCCTGCCCAAGTCCTAGACATGGCCTTTTCTTACACTCATAACAGATCTTTCTACTTCATTTAAGGCATTTCTGAGATGATTTCAGATTTATCATATATACGCAAGATGAGTCATTGTATAAGCGAACAATATCCCATATTCAAATCAAATTTGCCAAAAATTGGACTTGGGCCGTTTTTATATTCAGATACTAAATTAATGACGAACCTATTTTCCAACAATATTAGGCAGTGCTCTTTTTTTGTTAAAATTTAATTTCCTTGCAAACTAAAAATTGTTTACTTATATATATATATATATTTATGTATATTGAGTCAGGTATTGAGTGAATATCTTGAAGGGTCAGCATTTTAAATATGATGTTTAAATCACAGTTGGTCAAGAGTGAATTTATCAAACAAACCTTTACTAAAATCTGAGAGTGTCCGTTTCTTTTCATATTGTAGTGCATGAGGTGGACTGAGATCTAGATCAAACCAGACCCTCTTATAATTGGTGTTCCTTATCACTGGGAACACCAATTGAATACAGGGTCTAGTACAGTTTTATTTTCAATTTAATGGGCATTTTCCAAAATCTTTAAGAAATTTCTGTTGGATTCACTCAAGTGCTAAAATCATCTCAATTGATTATTCATAATTGCATACTTGGTTGCCAAAGCAACGTGAGGGGTGTGCAGAGATTTGCCAGTAATGGATTATTTGCAATGTATCCCTGTCTTCGCAATGATCTTAACATTATTCTTTCCATCTCTGTTCCTAGGTCACCGTAATGCATTCAATGCAAGCAGGCTACATGGATAAGGCTCAGAAATATACAGACAAGGCCCTCTTACAGATCAGTAAACTCAAGATCCTTGACTCCCATCCGATCCTATCATCTTTTCAACTCATGCTGTTAGAACATATCATCATGTGTAGATTAGTCATGGGCCAGAAGTCACTTGCAGTACAAGAGGTAAGCATGGATGATAAGAATGATGATTAGAATACTTGGATCCTACAGAATATATTATTCATCGGGGATCCTCCTAAGAACTGTACAGGTCATCGTATATTGGCTTGCCTGCACACAATGTATGCTCAATTCCCACTCTCTGGATAGTACCACACATAACATCCTAGAGGGTACCGATTTAAGACCTGGGAAGGGAGTGGAAATTAGAAAATAAATTCTTGCCAAATGCTATTTGTCTTGCAGTGGCCAGTGGGCATGAAATCTTAGACTTTCTGGTTTAGAGTCCAAGAAATTATCAACAGATCTATAACACCTTCAATAATGAAAGAATTGAATGTTGTCTTGTAAAGGGGAAGCGTTGTCTTCTTTTGAGTCTTATTCTATTTCTTTTAAATCAGAGAGATGTGTATAGACCTTGTGCATTGACGTCATCGGACCTCTACCTTGCAGGCTGTAGCCATTGCCTTACATGTGTATGAACAGTTATGCTGCAGTTGCATTTCCCCTACGTTGGCCGTATGGCTAGTAAAAAACAGCCATTTATTCCCTTCTATTCAAACCACCTATATGTAACCGGTAAAAAAAATGTTAAATCGGCTGTTTTCGACTCGCCGCACAGCCGCCGTAGGGAAAATGTGACTGCGCCATAAGTGGTCTGCAGCTGGCACTGTTGTTTCCTTGAATTCCTGAGGGAGGGTGCTATAAGATGCTATAAGATTATGCATAAGGTCTATTTGATCCCTCTGCAGCTTAGTGTCCTTTGGTGAGACATCAGTCTACATTTTGTCACTCTCTACTCACATGTTTAATGGTTACATGGAACATGGTAGGATGTCAAACCCAAATTTGGAATTGCAAATTTTGTTGTTATAACAAATTGTATGAAATGGGCCTCAGGACTATATCATATCTGTGAATTGCTTGGAGGTGTCATTCTGAATAATTCATATATTATTAGTAGTAGTATTAAGTTGTTGTTGTTGTTATCTTGGGTTTTGAGGCACATACCATTTAGATATGAATATGATTAATTTGTCTTATTTTTATGGTTATATAATTTGATGCATTATGGATCAGCGCTGCCTTAAGACAATTTGTATGAGATTGTGAAAGGCGGCTCATCACAAATCATTAATTGTTTGGATAGTATTTTCTGGCCAACCTGGTTCAGTAATTTGAACGAGCTTCTCAGCATGCGCGTGATTGCTAATAAAAAAGCAAGCACTGTCTAGCCTTCCCCCCATACCCAACCAAGACATTGTGATGCCTGTCAAAAGACCTCTCCTTCTGAGGATTGAAACGAGAAAATGAAAATGTGTAATTATAAATGTTATTGTATAATATACCATAACCTATATAAAAGAAACAATTAATGCAGACATTCTGGGCTTGTGCTCAGTGCAATTAATCTCATATGTTATTATTCAATGTTATATGTTTTAATGGTTATCTGGAATATTTTATTCGATTCATAGATATGTGACCCCTTAGTCAATGTACTAAGTGATGTATTATCTGTTTTTATCGATCGAAAGTCCTTCATTTACTTGCCCCAAAAAATGGTTCTTTGGTTGTGCAACCACCTCATAAAAGGGAGGTTGTTGGTTTTATTTTTTTTAGTCACAACAACACTTTCAATCAATGTGATATTTTGCCATCAGGCTACAGAGACTTGACAATAGTCATGTGGAGTAGAAGTTGGATGTTTGTTCATAGTGTTTTGCAATTCATCTTAAAAATAGTTCACCTTTGAAATAAAAAGAAAATGTACTGGGCTAATTAGTTTTCATTCCCACTGTTGTGTCTTCCTTTTTAACAGATTTCACAAGCATGTCAAGTCTGTTCCCAAAACCCTAGATTATTCAACCTACATAGAGCACAGCTGCATACGTTATTAGGTCTCTATTCAATGTCAATGAACTGTATGGAAAGTGCAGAGGCGCAATTCAATACAGCATTGCGGGTAAGTAAAGTAGGTTTTATCTATTGAAATGTTTTAACCTCCTAGTCTTGATGTGCCAGTAATTTGTCAGTACACCATTAAACAAGTTCTCACATAGTTGTCACTTCTCTGCTATACCTACTGTATGTAATAAGGATTTTTCCTCATTTACCCTAAAACAATATCGTTGGATTTAAAAATCACATATGTATGTATTTCTTTGGCTCTTAGATTAGCAGGTATGTATAATCACCCCTCAGCCTGTATATGCATTATCAGCTAAAAAGCATAGGATTATTTGTGTGACCAGATGATAAAATGGATTTGTCTTTTTTTTTTTCCCACCGAAGCAATTAACTACGCAAACAGAACTGTGGCAGTTTATCTCACTCAACCTGGCAATAGTCTACCTCCGGTCTGGTAACAGGCAACAAGAGGTAAAATCAAGATCTTATTTTTAGGTTTACTTTGATGTTGACACATGAAGAACTTTTCAACACCAAATCTTAACTGAAGGTTAAGTTTTAGAAATGACAGCATAACTTAGAAAGTATATGGACCTAGTTCATGAAACTTGGCCATAAGGTTAATCAAGTATTACTGAACATCCTGCTTGAGTTTCACGTCACATGATTAAGGTCAAAGGTCATTTAGGGTCAATGAACTTAAATCTAAGTTTAAGTTTTTGAAATGTCATCATAACTTAGAACATATGGTTGTAGTTCATGAAACTTGGACATAAGGTCAATCAAGTATTACTGAACATCCTGCCGGAGTTTTAAGTCACATGGCCAAGGTCAAGGGTCATTTAGGGTCAATGAACTTTGGCCAAGTTGGGGTATCTGTTGAATGATCTTGCAGTCATGAAAGTGTTTTGTCGTCTGTTTTCATATGCCTGTCGTAGTCGGGAGGTATTATGGTATCACGCTCGGTGTCCGTCCGTCTGTCTCTCCATTAACTTTTCCTTGTAAACGCGATAACTTCAGTTTAAATTAACGTAGGCTCATATAATTTGGTATGTATGATATTATCATGGATCCCAGGTGCCTATTGAATTTGAGGTCCAAAGGCAGTGACATGTTTTCATCTTACCCTTCTGCAGTCCTTGTCAACGTGATAACTTAAGTTTGAATTAACGTAAGCTCATATAATTTGGTGTGTATGATATTAGCATGGATCCCAGGAAGCCTATTGATTTTAAGGTCCAAAGGTCACGGTCATAGTGACATGTTTTCATCTTAGCCTGCTGCAGTCCTTGTAAACGCGATAACTTCAGTGTAACTTAATCCATGTTGGGGGAATCAACATCATAATCTTAACCTAAGGTTAAGTTTTTGAAATGTCATCATAACTTAGAAAATGTATGGACGTAGTTCATGAAACTTGGACATAAGGTCATTCGGGTATTACTGAACATCCTGCCGGAGTTTCAAGTCACATAACCAAGGTCAAGGGTCATTTAGGGTCAATGACCTTTGGCCAAATTGGGGGTATTTGTTGAATTTCCATCATCACTTTGAAAGTTTTTTGGTCTAGTTCATAAAACATGGACATAAGAGTAATCAAGTATCACTGAAGATCCTGTGCGAATTTCAGGTCACATGACCAAGGTCAAAGGTCAGTGAACTTTAGCCATGTTGAATTACCATCATAACTCATAAAAGTGTATGGATCTAGTTCATAAAACTTGGACAGAAGAGTAATCAAGTATCAATGAACATCTCATGCGAGTTTCGGGCAACATGACCAAAGTCAAAGGTCATTTTGGAGGTAATTATTAGATTGCTGTCATAACTTTCAAAGTTTGTAGTTTATAAAATGTGAATGTAGGGGTAATCAAGTATCACTGACAAGTCTCAGGTCGCATGATCAAGGTCAAATGTCATTCATTTTCAATGAACGTAGTATTGTATCATATGAATGGTGTTTATTGTGAATAATTATTTCATAGTAGTTAAAGTCAGCACTGCTGCTACATTGAATCGCATGATGCAGGTGAGACTGCCAAAGGCGCTCCGCTTGTTTAATGAATAACCGTAATCATTGCTATAAGGTGGATGTTTAAACTCCCAAAACTTTCCACCCTGCATTATTTATTTTGAAAAGGTGAGGGTGAGTTATACCTATTAGACCATGTATTGTAGTTTGCTTGCAAATTTTTGCCTCTATACATGTAAACAAAATGGCCCGAATTCACAAAGGTGGTTTTGAAAACCATTAGTTTAACCTATGTTTTATTTAGATTTCCTGCATAAATTATGCTTATAGATGCCACATATGCTTTATAAACAAAATGTCCAGTGCTGATGCACGCTTTGTCACATTTCGCCAAATTGATGCCCGTTGCCATGGTTAAGTATGCTATTTTATTCATGAGTCCACTGTTTTGAAGAGTGGACTCATTAATTCAAAACAGTGGACTCATCACTAAAATAGTGCACTTAACCATGGCAACAGGATTCAGTTTGGCGCACTGTGACAATAGCTTGCATCAGCATTGAACATTTTGTAATATGCACGGTAAATAGGTGTAATTTATACAGGAAATCTGCATAAACCAAGGGTTCAACTGATGGTTTTCAAAACCCCTTTTGTGAATTCGGGCTTATGAAAACCCTCTTCTTGAATTATGTTCAAATTTTGAGAAGCAATTGTGAAAAGCAACTGGTAAAGCTGTGATGGGTACATGGACACTCATATCTTGTATTTATTGTTCATGTAAAGTTTGATTTGGAAAGCAGTATGATTTCTTGTCATAGAGTAGACTCGATTTGAAGCAGCAGTTATTGGAAGTAATGCGCAAGCATGCAGTTTTAATTGAAACTTGATATACTAAGTCCTGTGGGTACAGAATATTTCCTTGCTATTGCAAGGATTTTATTATACCAGATTAAAGAAAATGAGATACATGCAATACAATGATGCAATGTTCAGGATTATATGAGATCTTTTAAAACCTAACTTGTGTTGTAATTTTTACAGTAATCATGAATTGTACATCTATTCCTTGTCTTATCTTTACCCAGTTATTATCACTATTAGAGAGAGTGAATCCAGAGACAACACACATACATGCACACAGTCTCAAAGCAGCAGGTTTCTATGTCAAGGGTCTTCAAGCTTTCTTCCAAGCAAGATATAGTGAAGCAAAGTAAGTTATATCCTTCATGGTTGTTTTCACATTAATGTACCTGGTACAACGGGGTGATCTTGCAGTCATGAAAGTGTTTTGTTGTCTGTTTTTCCACTTTCTTTTCTCCTGTACAAAGTCCTCAGCTCTCTGATGTAATTAAAGGTAAAAGAAAGTAGTTGCAGCAAACTATTATTTAATGAGAAAGCCTTATAAATCGAGATTAAATGTCACCATATTACCGTAGATTAGATCTAAATCTGGTATATTGTCGTAATGATGACAACAGGGTTCCCACAGTCATGGAAAATCCTGGAAAAATTTGTGATCCTGGAAAGTCAGGGAAAAGTGAGGGAATTTGGAAAATTTGTGAAAAGTCATGGAAAAGTCATGGAATTGCATTTACCTCATGGCTATGGCAGCTTTCCATTTTGTCATGTCGCAAAGTTCTCTCATACTTAATTATATCCACCAGTGATATATGATTTTGGTGTCTAAACTATGGTTTCAAGGGTCAAATTATATATAAGGACAAGTTACAATGACACTCATTGGTCTAGTATGTTCAAAATTCCAAGATGGCTTCCAAAAATGGGGTACAAAATGTCTGATGTTACTTCTTTAAGGACATAGTTTGTTCAATATCTGTCTGAGGAATATAAGTTTGGTGTCTAAACCATGGTTTACAGGGTCAAGTAATACACTAGGGTTAGTTACAAGACCAGTCAGTTGTCTGTATGTTCAAAAATCCAAGATGACTTAGTGTTAGGGCTAGCAAGGTTGAAATAACATTTAATAAAAAAGGTTTTTGTGAATACATGTATAACACAGCCACAATCCACATTCCTCACTCAAAATACTCATGGCCATGAATAAATTGATTGCTCCTGACATTAAATTCGGACAACCAGACTACAGAAAATTTCATCTTATTTGCAATGATATAAGATGCCAATCAGTCAATGTATTTTTAATATGTCACATTTTGTAACCAGTTTTGCATTCTTAGTTGTTTTTAGAGAATTTAAATTTCAAGTTTTGTAAATTCATGGCAATTAGTTGACATATCAAGTCACAACTGATCAAGCACTGCCAGCATGACTATCAGAACACAATACCTTCAAAAGGTTCTGAATCTCTTAGTTACACAAGATGTTTCAATTGCTATTTTAGCGTCAAATAATGTGTCCTCTCTGGAAAAGTTACTTGAAAATGAAGTTTAATGAAATACCAAAATATGCATCAAATGTCCAATTTTCAAGATATCCTCATTATTTTTGGAGCATATAGAAAAATACACTTGTTAATTTAGCTGGTGTTCTCAAGTTGTATCACAAATGGCCTCATTTTTTTGTAATGTACAGTGAAATGCAGCACTATGTTGAGAATTTTAGGATGAGGATGTCTTTGTTAGCCTTTTTTTCATGTCACCTTATTGTAAAACTTAAATGTCACTCTTTTGTAATAATTGGCTCATGTGTGACATATTTAAGTGTTTCATCTTCATATAGTTCAGGGTTCCCCCAGAAATTTGAAAAAAGAATTCCATTTTTTTGTGTGGAAGTTTTGTAGTAAAGGTGAATTCAGGATCCGAATTTCAATATGCCTGGAAAATTTGACATTTACATGTACATGTATTGTATAGTTCACTTTTGTGACAATATCTGCATGCTATGCTCTGAAAATTTGGAAATTTGTTCATGGAAATCTGTCAGTTCAAGAAATTACATGAGTTTGTGTTCAAGACAATTTTGAATCTTGATTTTGCTGAAACAAAAATGGTACTGTACCCAGGTCAGAAACAGACCATATACCAATGATAATACATGTAGATGTACATGTCATGAGTAAGGTAGTGGGTGGAATGGATCGCTGTGAGGGGAGGTTATGGAGGCCATCATAATGTGTCTGATTTTGGAAACGATGCCAGAAAGCAAGTCATGGAAAGCAGCAATTTAGTCATGGAAAAGTCATGGAATTCCGTTTTCAAATTTCTGTGGGAACCCTGGATGAAATCTTAGCTGAAAGCCGATAATTCTGATGTTCATTAACACAAAAGAGCATATGGAGGACATTGTGTTAATATTGCTGCTTGGGAAAATACATTTGATTGAATTCCGTGCTTATTTTCCTCATTTTTCAACAAATGCACATTTTCTTCCAGAGCCATTTGGCACATATCTTTTATTTATACATACAAACACTTTGGTGGTAATTTCAGTTGATTCTGTTCATACTCCTGGTATTTATCTTTTAGTGCATTGATGAGTGCAGTTGCGCAATGCTAGTTACTGTAATGAGGATATTACCCCACTTGTCCTCAAGCCTTCCTAGTGTTTAGAAGGCTTTCACTGGTTGAAAGTTAGATGTTTGTAAAATTATTCACTCAAACCATCAAGGATAAATTCCTTGGTGCATATGGAAGTCCCCGTGAAGTCCCTACCCCCCCCCAAAAAAAAAAAGATCAAACAACTGAACACAACTCCTGGGTGACATTGATAAATGAACATTACTCGGGTGATAGGAGAGGTTAGTCCAAGTGCTCACTAATCTTTATAAAAGGTATAATGGCCTAGGTCTCTTCCTTGAGATCACCCAACTGACCTGAGTGACCATAAAGAGAAACAAAGGACTAGGTGCAATACTGCAATTTTAATGAAATATAGAAATATACCCCTGTAAGTAGCAGTTTCAAATCTGTATGAATTGATTACCTAAATCAGTGAAATCTTAATGTAATGTAAGTCTAGATTTGCTGCCAACCAGCGCAATAATGTTGATCATGTCTTTCAAATACAGGCACAGGGAAAATGCGCTGCTTCTTTAGGGACATCTCAAATTGATATCAGTGATAAACATTGAAGCTCCTGTTTATGTAACTGGTGTGTTGGCTCAGTTGGTAGAGCGTCCGTCTCACAACCGGGAAGTCGCGGGTTAAAACCCCGGCCGCGTCAGACCAAAAGACGTTAAAAGATGGGAGTTGCTGGCGTTCAACGATTAAAGGGATAGAGCCTCGTCGATCTGGAGCTGCACTTGAGCGGCTGTTGGGCCCACGATCAATTGGGCAAAGCAAATTTTCGGAGTATTTCATTTCATGTCTATTTCGAACAATAAATAATGGATTTTCAATAAATAAATAATGGATTTTCATGTGCAAAATGCTTGGTCAATACAAGAGTTTGAATAATGCATTTCATGTTGCCGGCTCAAAGCCAATCATTTGTTTAAGCTCTATGCATCCGTTATGTAAATAATATACCCATTGTCTTCTGCAGGAGATACCTTAGAGAGACGCTGAAGATGGCAAATGAAGAAGATCTGAACAGACTGACAGCATGTTCCCTGGTACTCCTTGGCCACATATTCTTGTCATTAGGAAACAATAGGGTAAGATTCCATTGCTAGAAACCGACCATATCACTCATACTTTTACTACAATCTGTCTCTGTAGATGCACTTGTCTGCATGTATGATAGATATATTCCAAATGTTTAACTATAAAGAGTTTTAACCCTAGTTAGGCCGGGCTTTTTTGGCTGTTCTGTGGCCGCAAAAATTTGCACACTGGTAGTATGCGATGTAATCTACAAGGCTGTATGGTTAAATTTTCCAAAATAATGAGATTTTATTTTATAGGAATTAAGTATGCTAATTTATGCATAAATCATACTTTTTCCTCTAATTCACTAAATGAAGCTCCTAGAATGCTAATTTTTGGTAAAAATATTCATTGTAGCATTCTTAACAATCGCAGTTGAAAAAAAATTCGGTTTGGAGATCAATTTCTTATGTATTTTATTGTTTTATGAATTTCTTATGTATTTCTTTGTTTTTCAACCTCAGGTTTTTCTTTATCTTTTTCACCAGATTTATTGCACAACGTTTTTGAAGCATAATTATGCTAAAATCAATTGATTTCAGCTGTTTAAAGTAAAAATAATCATATCCTTATGAATAAGATGAGAAAACTCAATTTTGGATGTTGTTTGAAACTCAATTTGCATTGACTTAGTACACAAAATCATGTTTTTGAACAATTTTTGGTCTGACATGCACTTACTAAATGTTGCTTAATTTCGGAATCACGTACCTGGGCATCGTAAATTTGGTCTCAAAAGATGTGCGAGACTTAAAAGTATAAACTCTGTGAGTGGCGTGGTAAAAAAAATTTTGCATGGCGGAATGATCGCAGAATATGTTGAGTAAACCCCCCCCCCGGCCTGTTTAGGGTTAAACCATTGAGGGAGATTAAACCCCCATCTAGGTTTTTTAAGTGTACTGAAATGACTTGTACGTAAGTGCACATTGTGAATTTGTGCATCTCGAGAAAAAAAATGTTGATTAGATTGAGTGTTCATGCACATTGAAAAGAATGAAGGGGGTTGAATTGACTCTACTTTTTCAATTCCAGCCATAGCTGTCTGTATAGTTTACAGTACTTACAATACAATATTATGCAATGCGATGCCATGCCATGCCCAAATTTTGGCATATTTGATCAGATAGACAATTTTTAGTATTAGAGAGGAACTCAAGTTATGAGAAAAGTCAAAGTATGATCGTAAACTTTTATTCCATGTTATTTTGGAATAATATTGAGGGAGAAATGTGTGTTGAAAAAGTATTCATAATGATAGGATTATTTTTACTTTCTTGAGCTGAAATTAATTGATTTTAGCATAACTCTGCTTTAAAAGGGTTCTGATATAAATTTGGTGAAAATCAAATAAAACAAAAGGTCCAAAAACCAAAGAAATATTTAAGAAATTCATAAAAAAATGAAATTCATATGAAATTCATTTTCAAACCAGGGTTTTTTTTATTTGTAATTGTTAGCAATGGTATAAAAAATATTTACACCAAAAATTGGCATTCTATGAGCTTTTTATAATGCAGTAGAGCAAAAAGTATGATTTATGCTTAAATGAGCATAATTAATTAATATAAAATAATATCTAATGATTTTGGAAAAATTAACCATACTGCCTTTTAGATAACATCCCACACCATTATCATGCTAATTTCCACAGCGTTTGCATGATTGGCTGCCGATATCTCAAGGGGGGGGGGTTGGTTGATTCAACCCCCCTGGTCATAGAACACCCCAAAAAGCCCGGTCTGGTTAGGTTTAATCAGTTGGTATAGTTTCTACCACAATTCAATCTCATGACAAGAACTTTACCATTTCTTTTATATGTAAAAGATATGGAACAAATTATATAAAGGAGAAATAAATTGAGGTTTTTCTAATAATAAAATGTCTGTATTAGCTTGATCAAAATGTACATGTGATAGATTTCATGTTTATGATTTTCTTCTTGTTACACAGGAAAGTCAAAACATGGTGTTGCCAGCGATGCAGTTAGCAGGCAAGATTCCAGACATGCATATACAGCTCTGGGCATCAGCATTACTAAGAGGTATGGAATGTTCACGTGCTATGGTTGCTTGAAAGTTTAAACTGAGGAAAACATTGATTTTACTTTTCATGCTGAAATTTATTCTTCTTAGTAATGATATTACAAGAGACGGAGGGATTCCCCTTCTTCTATTTAGGTGATTTGTGAATTTTAACCTCAAGAATAAGGATAACTAGGGATATTGACATGCAGAAAAGAGAGAAGAAATGCAATTGCTGTTTATTGCAATTTAATTTCGAGTGGATTGTCTAGATAGAAGTGTCTGGTTCCCCACAGACTGGATGGTTTGGAGATGGGAAGATTTGATCAAGGGAAGGGGGTGGGAGGAGTACACCTGATAACGGAGTAAAAAGATGTGATGATTGACAATGATGATGATGATTGATGATGATGATGATGATGATGATGAGGCTGAAGATGATGAAGATGATAATGATGAAGATGATGATAATGATGAAGATGATGATAATGATGAAGATGATGATGATTATAATGATGACGATGATGAAGATGCATACTTGCCAACTGTCCCGTTTTTATCGGAATTGTCCCGTTTTTAAAATTTTTTAGAGCAGAAAAATCGGAATGTTCCGATTTTTTAGCCTAGACAAAAAAAAAATCAATAAAGAAAACAAGAGAAAAAAGTGTTTGCGCGTGTTCAATATATACGAAATGTACAGTATTGTCTATGACTTCCGGGTTTGAGCTATCGATACACGTAATGTTACAGTCCCACCAACGAAACTGACCGATGGTACATGTACGGTCATGTGTACGGTATGTCAAGTTTCGATCGCTCTCCCAAGTCGATTTTCTGCTGTGTGACCGGTGTACACATGCGACTGACTAGACTGCGAAAACGTGGTTTGTTTGCATGCGATGCGGAGTGCCCATGTACTTGTGCACAACGCACCGATCTCTATATGTGGGACATGTATTAACGCTTGCTGAGCTGTGCACGGGGTATGTGACGATCGTGGATTTAACGGGATTATTTCGCAAAACTAGAGAGGATTTGATCAAAATGAGTGGAAAATGGTTGCAGAAATTTAAAGGAGAGTACAAACAACGATTCCATAAAGCCAAGCACGAAAGCTGTTGAATTTGCATTTTGCATGTGTTGCCGGCAGGACATAAAAATCTCAAGTGGAGGAGCTAATGATATAATATAAGAAGGCACGCCGAGAAGAAAAAACACATCGACAATGAAAAGGCGGATCTCGATGCGACTCGCATGTCCAAAATATCTTCCTTTATGCCCAAAGAGGATACCTCTGTCATTGGAGCCGAGGTAAGATTTACTGATTTTTGGTGGAACATAACATTGCAATTGATGTTTCTGACCATGCTGGTGATTTGTTCAGACAAATGTTTCCCGACTCAAAAATTGCTAAGGGTTACAGTGCTGCTCGGACAAAAACAAGTAACATCCTTTGTACCCTAGCGGACAGTGATGCGAAAGCTTTGGTCAGTAAAGTCAAGCATCAGCCTTACAGTATCGCTACAGATGGCAGTACCGATCAAGGAGCCGTGAAACTGTACCCAATACTCCTGAAAACTTATGACGATAATATTGGTCAGGTAGCATGTGAACTTTTGTCACTGCAACAGTGCTCTGACAGATCAACAGGGGAGAATATTTTCAAGATCATGGATACTGAACTACAGAACTGGGGCATGTGTGTAGAGTGTCTATTAATATATATATTATGTGATTCTGGTATCATTTTAAGCATCTAATGGCCCTCCATAGTGCTATTTTTCTTTCAGCTTCAAGGGGGCAACGCCCCCTTGAGACCCCAATTGGGGCGCTGCCCCTGAACCAAGTTGGGAGCCTAAGCGGCCCCCTGGACCCCCGGCCAAATTTGTCCCTCTTTTTAGATTTCAAATGTTGGCAAGTATGGTGATGGTGACGATGATGATGAAGATGAGGATGATGATGATGATGACGATGATGAAGATGATGATATTGATGAAGATGATGGTGATGATGATTATGATGATGATTGTACATATCCTTCCTTAAGTGCTCAAAAATCATATTGCTATTGAGTCCATGTTGATAGTTACAATGAACATGATATAGGTGATTGGGGGTATATTTATTTCACATCATTCTTGTTTTCATTACAGATCTGTACCACATGTCAGGGGATCCAGTCAGGCAGAGTGAAGGGTATCAGATGCACAGTTCATTTTCACAGCAACTCCTCTCAGATCACTTCCAGTCCTCACAACAACCTGAACACAATCTCATACATGTGAGTATAACACTCTCTGAATTCATAATGTCCTCACAACAACCTGAACACAATCTCATACATGTGAGTATAACACTCTCTGAATTCATAATGTCCTCACAACAACCCGAACACACTCTCATACATGTGAGTATAACACTCTCTGAATTCATAATGTCCTCACAACAACCCGAACACAATCTCATACATGTGAGTATAACACTCTCTGAATTCATAATGTCCTCACAACAACCCGAACACAATCTCATACATGTGAGTATAACACTCTCTGAATTCATAATGTCCTCACAACAACCTGAACACAATCTCATACATGTGAGTATAACACTCTCTGAATTCATAATGTCCTCACAACAACCCGAACACAATCTCATACATGTGGGTATAACACTCTGAATTCATAATGTCCTCACAACAACCCAAACACACTCTCATACATGTGAGTATAACACTCTGAATTCATAATGTCCTCACAACAACCCAAACACACTCTCATACATGTAACTACATGTATACTTCAATATCTGAATTCACTTGTCCTCACAACATCCTGAACACAATCTCAATATAATCTCATACATAAAAGTAAATGCACAAATCACTAAAGCCATGTATTCACAACAACCTGAATACAATCTTTTACAAGTAAGTATTCTATAATTTCTGAAGTTTACAATGGCCTCATAACAACCTAAAGACTATCTCATACATGTGAGTATGATTTTATGTAGTGGGTGATTGAAAATTTAATGTTTGTGTTAGAGTTAACTTAGGAAGCTATTTCAAATTGCCTTCCTAGCTTCAACATCTATTATGAGATAAAAATATGCCCACATTAATAGCGTTGCTTTGCACACAAACTTACAACCACACAATGACTTAAAATAACTTTGACACAACCTCATTCATGTGAGCATACCACAATTGCTGAGTTCATACTGTCTTGACAACAGTGCAATCTCATGCATGTGATTAATTTGCATTCTCTGTGTAAACTGTACCAATGCCATACAAGTGTCCTTTTACCAACCATCGTACTGTCCCACATATTTTTTGTATATTTGTGCTCGCTCTGGGCATATTTCCATCACCATTTTATTACATATGAAGAAGTTTATTTATATTACAAATGTGAATAATAACGAAGATGATACATCTTAATCTATTGCAAAGCCTTATCTTTCTTTAAATATTTCTTTTTGATTTATTAATATCTCATATCAGTGGACAGATGGCCCTATTCCACCTCACCTCCTGCAGTCAGAAGGTGCAAGTACCAGTATCTTGTAGCATTCCAAACTCCAGAGGGAGGTCTTCAACCCCTATCGAGTCTTTGATCACCGGAATCGTGTCTGTCTTTACCATAGCAGATAGTGGACTGTGTTAATGAGACAATAGACTCGTGGCATAGCAGACTTGTTCTGGTTGGTTCAAGATGTTGCCGTCTCTTGCGATGTGCGCCATAGATCGTAAGGTGATTGTTGCTGAAGCCCTTTGATTTCTGAAGGGGCAGTGGGTTACCCAGAGAAACCTGCAGTAGTGCAAAGAAGGTACTCAGGAGGTCATCCCTTCTTCCGCCTGTTGCTTGACCAACATCACAAGCTCATTCCAGTGTATCAGGTGGAAAGCTGAACAAAGGTGACAGTTATGATGAAGACTATTTGTTTTAAAAGGAGGAAAAATGATAACTCTGTGATCTATCATATGCAAAGAGCAATAGAGAGAAGATCTCTGGTTTATCACTATGTATTGCAGTGTCTATTCCTCTACTCGACATACAATTGCATATTGTATTACCCAATACTGGCCAAGAACTGGCAAGGTGTTTGGAATTTACTGGTAGCTTGTAGTTATTTTGGCTATGTGTCCTATGTATGAGGGAGGACCAAGATCAGTCACTCTCCCGTAGTTGACAAGAGAGGGCAGCAAAGGATTTTTGCTCAGAATATTGATGCCAGGTAATTTATGTTTATGTGAATAAACTTCAACCTGTTATGATGGCACTCAATGAAGTTCAACATTGCATTGCGATTTGCAAGGTTGCATGCACTCACATTTTTCTAGGATTGATTCTTATCTTGATATTGTTGCATGTAACAATAACAATTTTATTTCAGGAAACTCAATTTTCTGCAAATATTTAGGAACCACTTCATGTTAAACCCCAAATTGTCCTTGCTTGTAAGAAAACATGCATTTTTAATGACTGCAATCTATGCAACACATCTAGGATTAAAATTGTTTCTTATCTTCCTTTGGTGATAACACCAATATGTCATGGATAATGGGTATGGGGAAAAGAAATATTAGGATTGACTGGTGGCTAAAAGTGAGTGCAATCTATGAGAAAAGGATGAAAAATATAAAAATAAATGAGATTCCAAAATCCATAAATATAGTTGATTGGAATAGCATATCATAAACCATTAATATTGAGCAATTATCTCACAAGGTTTCTCTAAGTGATCAGATGAAAAAATAATTATTTAGAATTTATTTGAAGGTGTTCAAACATACTAAGCATAGTGTAATAAAGAATGAAATTATGAATTCCAATATGATCATTCATTGTCAGGAATATATGCAAAATATTCTTATTATAACAACATCACCTTTGAATCAAACATGATATTAAAGAAAGAAACCAGGCCCTCCTATACTTGAGCATTATGATAGCAATGCCATTGGTTTATGCAGCGTAAGGAGTATTTATCAGCACACCAGTTTCATGTTGCATAAATCATGTTATTGATAACAACTTCAGCCTATCAGTAGTATGTATCATTGGAACACGACTTAATAGCCAGTTAGAAACAAGTTTTCTAGTATCTACATGGTTCCTTAAAAGCAGAAGTACCATGAGTTTATGCAGCAAGGTTTTCGACATTACAAGCAGCGGATGACATAACATTTCGCAAAGTGTCTCTACAATTCCCAGCTATAAAAGTTTTTTTTGTACCTAATTATAGAAATATCTATGTCTATCTCAATTCTTTTCTTTCATTTTCGTATGAGACGTTGTCAATAGCAAAGAGATTGATACATCTAACATATCATATATATTTCTTCTTATTGCTATGCCTGTTGAAATAGAGAAGGGAGCCAAGCCTTCACTTATGTGTTTGTAAAGCTGAAGCGTGAAATGTACAAAACAAATAATTATTTTCTAAGCTTTTTGATTATTGAAAGAAAGCATTGCTTTTGAAATATTTCAAATTTTGTACCATTTTTGTATATCACTGGGTATGTTAATACCTCTAGAAATTAAAGAAAAAAAAATCAAAAATTAAAAATTGCCTCTTGGAATGTGTATGTTTGCAATGACTCCAAGGTGGTTATAGTATTCTGTATATATTGTGTAAATACTTGTATATTATGTAAATAATTAACAGATCTGAATCTTGTCTTTGCTTCTTTTTTATATTTAAACAGGAGCAATTTTTTGGTCATTGTTAACTTTAGAGGATTTAGAGAGAGAGCGAGAGAGAAAAAATCATTCCTTGTTGATAATTGGTTTATATGTTGTCTGTAAGTCTATTCATACTATCATTTTTGCATTGTTTTTTTTCAGTTTGAGTGTCTTTACAAATTATTGGATTATGTTAAATATGGAATTTAAGTCTGTCAGAAGTTATTATTGTGCGTGTCAGTATGTGTGTGCATGTGTACAATCATGCAGATATAATTTGTGCCAACTATTTTTGTTGTGGGGGAACATTCTTTGAGGCTACATACATGTATTGTTTACAACATTTGAACAAATTATTTTATTAAGAACCTGAGGCCTGTTGCAGAAAGAGTTGCAATCAAACGCAACTCTAAAAATCACGCGCAACTTGATTTTCAACCAATCAACAGCGCGCATTTTGGACTTGCGATTGATTTTTTGACTTGCGTTTAAATGCGACTCTTTCTGCAACGGGCCCCTGGTCAGTCTTTGAAGACACCAACACTGAAATTTAACAGTAAACTCATGTCATGAAAGATATAGTTCATTCATGAAAGACAAGAGTTCATTTGATTTGAGATGTTTTGAAAAAAGGTGCTGCATAGATACAAAATAAATTAGAATATGTAGTCTATCAGTCACAAGAGTAATTATTGAAGATAGTTGTTCACTTTGTGGAGGTTTGCTACAATCTGAGTATAATAATATTGGTGTATGCAGTATGTTTTAGAAGGGAAGCCCTGATATGGACCCTATTAATGAATCATGGCTGTATTTGTTCTTACAACACCGATATACCTTTTCTTCTGTCGACTTGGGCTATGTGAATTTGTACCAGCAGGGATAAATGCAACTAGCAGTGGAAATAGTGGATCATTTTAAGTACTATTCTTGGTCAAAATGTGCACTATATTAATATACTTTGTTGTCATCATTTAGATACCTGGATGGAAATCTCCGCATAAATTGCAAAAATTAGCCTTAAAAACAGACATACTGAAGCTTTTTGACATGCACTCACAGGACTAAAGTCGCATGAATGACTAGAACGCTAGAGCAAAACAATATATGATAGAACCGAAAGAGACACTGGACCATTATTCATTTTATTATGATAAAGAATAAACTTCCAAAATCAGCAAGTTATTTTAGATGAAGCTTCTACAAAGTGATTAATTTTTTTTTTAGTAATTTTGCCATAAGACACATTTTTTCAATCTGCTGCAGGCATGTGGTGTGTTTCATGAAGATTTTTGCCAACAATTTGCAATGACTGTTGTTATAAGCTACTAGAAATCTGAGCATCTGATTGGCCGAGAGCAAATTAGTCGGTGAAAGTAACTGACAAATCTCTTCATGAAATGCTCCCCAGAGTTGATTACTAACTCATTAATGATTTTTCTTTTCTTGACGCAGTGAGAAACAGTTTGTCCATCACACTTTACTTAAAATAATGTACTAACAGAGTCCAATAGTTTTAAATATATTGCTATATATCGATGAAGCCGTACTGAATACATTGTAATAGATTCAAAATGCCTATTCAGAGTAAGCTTTCCTTGTGATTTCATTGCTTATATTAAATACCTGTAGGTGATGTGATCCTAATTTCATCTTATATTTGAAATCAAGATAAATGAAGTGTAAGTTTCTATTTATTTGTAATTATTTAAATGATGGTTATGAGTACATTACAATGCAGCAGTGTCGGGTTCAGCATTTTCTTGAGAAGGCATGAGAAATCAGATGCATGTTTGACTTTGTATTATCAGTGTTGAAAACTTGCAGTTGGTCAATATCCATTTACAAACAATAATATTTGCAAAAAATGAAAAATATCACTTTTATTGGTTTATGTTTTGGGCTTCAATCGATTATACATTTTGCAGAAACTCGTAGCCAGAGTATCCCTTTTTTTGTTGCAACATTATAAATCAATAAATATTTGGTTAGAAATGTTTTGGATAAGTATACAGAAATCTAAATAATCACATTGACTTTGCAGTGGATGCAAATTGAGGTATTTAAAATCTCATTCCTCAAAGTTTTTTGACACACCCATTTCCTGGAGAAATTTTCCCTCTTTCTGCTTGTAAATGTTTGGACTCCAAATGAATTGTGAATTTTTAAAAAGTATTAATTGATAAGATTTTTATATGTCCTTGATTAATGCATAGATAAGACTGAGGTTTAGTCATTCTAATTTTGAGACAAAATCCTGCCTTTAGTAATGAAGAAGATGAATGTCACTTATTAAAAATTCAATTGGGAGAATTATTTACTCTTTGGATGTTAGTTGTTACACATTTTTTTCTTTTTTGCCAATTATATGTTGTTGTTTTTTATTGTCTAATTTAAGTGTGTACCACCTTGACAGTTTATTTCTGACATTTAAAGAATACCTATGGTTTTGGAATGAATATGAAATGTAGCTGATAAATTTTAATTCAAATCATAGATGAATTCTGAATATTATGTTGATGATGTGTGACGCTTGTTATATTTTGACAACTTCTCTACAACGTACAGAATATAGAACTTACAAATACAATGAATTTAGAGACCCTGTTGCATTAAAGGGATGGTCCAGGCTGAAAGTATTTATAGCTTAATAAACAGAGTAGTATTCACTGAGCAAAATGCCGAAAATTTCATCAAAATCGGATGACAAATAACAAAGTTATTGAATTTTAAAGTTTAGCAATATTTTATGAAAACAGTCATGAATATTCATTAGGTGGGGCTGATGATGTCACATCTCCACTTGTTCTTTTATATTTTATTATATGAAATCGGGTTTATTCACATTTTTTTTTCCTCCCAGAACTAGAAAATTGGATTGACAACTAATTTAGTGCATTAGATATTTATTGCTGCAACTTATTTCATTTTAAGGGAGACAAATTGTTCATAATAATGAAAAAATTATGATTTTATGTAATCACATAAGAAAACGGAAAGTGGAGATGTGACATCATCAGCCCACCTAATGAATATTCATGACTGTTTTCACAAAATATTGCTAAAATTTAATCTTCAATAACTTTATTATTTGTTATCCGATTTTGATGAAATTTTTGGCATTTTGCACAGTGAATTCTACCCTATGTATTTATATATATATATATATAAATATTTTCAGCCTGGACCATCCCTTTAAAGTTACAATTATGCTCCTTTGGTATCAATGGTAACTACTGAGATAAACAGACCGATATAGCTCATTTGAAATCAAAGGCTCCAAGCAAGTTGCCATAATGGGAATTACAAAAAAAAAGATGTACATAGGAATACTGTTAGGGCATAAAACTTCAGTTATTATAAAAAAGAAGAGATTTTACATCATGGCCCTGTAAGATAAAGATATAAGATCAATGTTTACAATCTAACATAACTTTTGGTGTATGGTTTTCATAGACTTACAGTGTCACTTAATTACTGATTATGATATTGCTCAGCTCAGCTCCACTGTTTGTTGTACAGTAATTGGGAAAAAAATCTTGTCAATTAACCAAGAGGATTGTTGGGATTGGTATTCTTGCCCAAAAGAGGGGATATCTTTTTGTAAGTAATCAGACACATATATCAGAGGGGTGTTACTTGTCTCTCATTCATATTTGATTATGGAAATTAGGGATACATAATTTGAAGAAAAAGTAGACTAAATGCATTTTATTTGTTAAAGCTAAACTAAAGTTTAGTTCCATCTTTTACCTGTTTATGACACCCCCCCCATTTTTCATTCACTGATTCATCACTTTTTCTCATTTTCACCGTGACTGCTGATGGATTGTTTTTTTTTTTTCAAATTAAAGACACATCCATTTTTTATATGAAGATATTACTAACTTTTGGATTATAACATTTTTATAGGATTTACCAAATTATGTAATGAACATAATGATAAAATATACAGTTTTAATATTATCACAGGTACAACTGAAACAAGATTTGTATACTGTTATTTATATCAAAACAAGGATAAAATTGATTCTCTACACTTTGATCAAAATAAATGTGTGTATTACGAAAATATAAGTAAGGAATTTTTATTATGAAATTAGTAATATGCCAGCTGCTAATCTACAGAAAAGTGTGTACTGACAGCTATTTAAAATTGAGTGATTGAATTAGGCATATTTGATGAAAGGCATTAGTTTTAATGCATTTCAGCTTACCAAATGCTTTACTTTATTTTTGTTCTAACTGTTCACCCCATTATTTAGTGTTTTGTTCATCTTGTTTGTTATTTTGCCAGGGGGTATGATATGTATATCAGAATTGAAAAAAAAAATGAAATGTTTTTTTAGCATCTGAAAGGTAGGACATTTTCATTCTTATAATTATTTATTTACGTATTTGTTAGTTTTTTGTGTACAGTACATGTATGTAAAATAAAAGGGATGAAAAGAAATATGAAAATATGGAAAAATAAATCAGTGTATTGTTTAATTTGTAAACATTGTTTTGTGAAAACTCACCTTGGAACCAGGCGCCCGGTGCATAAAGCCTTAAACATTTTGTTTGACATAACTCTCCTTGACCATATTTGAAAGAAAATCAAACATTAATTAAGAACAATGCTAGAGTTTAGCTTTTCTTATGATGATATCAAGAAAGAAATTTGTGCAATAAAAGGTACAGAGAAAAGGGCTTACAAGATGATCAAATAATAGCAAGACAGCAAATTGTTCTGCCCTATTCCGTGTGACCATATTAAAATAATATAATACAAAACCATTTTAATTTGGAGAATTATCCTTCACCCTGAATGAATCTCATTTACTCTTAGAAATCTTATATGAGGAGAGGCCAGAAGTTTTATCAATTTCAAATGGAAAATGTAATATTTTTTAATTTATTGTTGAAACCCTATACAAAATATTGAAACTCTCTGTGCTCAGCTATTTTCTGTTCTTTTTGTTCACTGGAAATAACATTCTGGTTGACCATAATATGCACTCCACAAAATAACAAACTTCAATTATATTCAACAACTGCATGAAAAAAAAAATCCGAAATCTATAACTCTAGAAAACTTGATTTCATCCTTGGATTTACTTTAAGTTGTACAATGGAGTGTACATTGAAAGAGCCCAGGGCATGTCTTGCATTGCATTATTCATTTATTGTTTGATGAATTAAAATAAACAAAAAAAGTTATGACGTAATAAATTCAGTGGCCTGTTCCCTGTGCACTCCTATTTTTCTTGAATAAATAAAACTGGCTGACCCCCATCACAAATTCAAGCCCCATGAAGACCAACTATTATAGCATTAAATGTTCTTTTGTTATTTCCCTTTTTCCAAATATGTCCTACACATAATCAATCTCTTCACAATACGAGGTAAATAGAAGGTGTTTTTGTGAAGGGATCGAGCACAATCCACATTAATAAATTCCTCAGTCACAGTTCTCATCTGGCGAGTAGAAAACAGCCGTTTTAACATTTGTTCTACTATATAGCTTCACAAAAGGTGGTTTGAATAAAAATGAATAAAACGGCTGATTTCGTCATGTCATCGGCGGCCGCCGAAGGGAAATGTGACTGCGGTATAAATTATATGTTGATAATTTAAGACAATTAAGTAAACCAGTTTTTGTATATACATAAACATAATTTATTAACAATACCGGGAAAGAAATAACGATTGAGTTTTAAACAACAGAGTCGATTAAAAGAATTATCGTTTCATTATCTTCCTCGAATAGCTATGCCTATACCCCCTTTCCCGGTTTTCCCCATTCCCGCCCTCTCCCATTTAAACTTAAAAATTACATTTGTCATTTTCTAATTTGGTCTGAACATACCCCGGAATATAACCTTTTGTCGTTTCCGGTCTGGCCCTCCCTTTTTCCCCAACCCAACCCCTACCCTTCCCCCGCCCGATCCGCTTACCCTGCTATCTTAAACCAAGAAGCTGTGTTAAAAGCTCCTTGCTTAAACGCACCTGTTTTACAGGTATTTAAACCTTCATGTTACAAATATAGATGCAGGCGTAAAATACCATCACGTGACTACTTTGCATACTGCAGGGTGTGCCCGGAATAAACAATCAAAATTTCTGAGGACGATCATTTTATTTGAGCATGCATACGTGTATTTGTAACCATATCACCATTATCACTCTGGACAAAATCGATCATGCATAATTCATGAATGTTTGTTGTTTTCCTGCTGACTCGACCAATTATGAAGTGTGTCTTCATAACCCCCGAGTGTGTGAAGAGGCACTTGGCATGCAGCCAAAACAATGTTACTCCGCAAGGGAACTATATGATTTCAAGTTCAGTTGGATCTTTTCATCACGACTAGCTCATCAGGGATGCTCGATTGAGTAACCCGGGTGATGCCATAACTTATTTTTCACTTTTTACATCTTCCCACCGCTCACGTTCATATTGCACATTATATGTCTATTGTGTGTATTGAACGTTCATTGGGATAAGTTATGAAGATAATTATGAATGGTGATTAATATTGCCCTTTAATGCTCAGATTATCTTTAATAACGTTAAGTCTACCATTTCTTGTTCATTTTCCACTCTTAAATTATATTTCAAATAAAGTTTTTAGAAATTGGATATCTATGATGATAAATATGACTTAAAGGTCATTGACCCTTAACCTACAAACATGTACATACCTATGCTAGGCATATAACACTCTTGAAATTGAAAAGCAACACCTTCCTTCAGTTCAAGATATTTTCGTTAATCTTTGCAATCATCACCATATTTTGTCCCTGTGCATGTGCAATGTATTTCATTGTATTATGATATTAAGTTGATTATGAAGATATATATGATTGATTAACCACGAAGTTGAACAAAATCGGTGTCAGCTTGTTTGACGGGACTTGACACTCGCCATGCTGTATAAATACCTATACATAGTTATCCGGGGGAAAAATGTGCAGATAAATACATTCAAGTATTCAATCGTTTTTTACTTCAGTATGACTGAAGTTTATGCATGAAAATGTGTTCATATAAAACCCAATCATTTCTGTTGATTGATTTCGAAGTATTTGGACCCTATTATGATTATTCCGGCAGCATCAGAGCCATGAGAACAGAGCCCCAGTATGTAGAAGATCCATCCACTGGAAACATTTCTTTGGTATAGGTGAATATAAAAGATCAAAAAATCATCCCATCCATGGGATAAATATCCATGTAAAGTTACTTGCATGCCATCTGTGTGAAATGCTTCGAACTTCATGAATAATCATAGTGCATAAATCTAGACTTTGAAAATTTGGCGGGAAGTTAGTCCGACGTACCTATTCATTATGGCATGCACACGCTCAAATCTTATTTGTGAAGATTTTGCTTTGACCACATCGAGGTCCTGTGCTCAAATCATGAGAAGATTTTGTCCGAAGCCATATATGCTCTCTGCATTCATGATGACATGCATTCAATTTGTCAGAGGATTGCCCAACATATCAGAAACATTATGAGCATGCGGGCATAAAAATATGGGTGCCATTTACTTTTCTGTTGTTTCGATGACCATTGTTTGGACAGCTGATCACGCTATTGAGGTCTGACATAGCATTAATAGTGGTTAATGAGCGTGGATAATTGTATTATAAAGATCTTCATTATGATTTCAAATCATGCGACAGTCAAATTAAGAGCCTGCCAAAAAAGAGTATGCAGGAGCTATAGCCAAACTGGCTTTGATCAGATATAGTCTATACACCTTTGTAGAGATTTTAGTTTCGAAATTTCATGCTTAAGATTTAATGAAATATTTCTTATCGATAATTACCTGACGTAGCAACGATGATGCATTATTCTGGATCGACCTGGATCAACATTACAGCTCTGGGTCCTGTTATACAAAGAGTTACCATTGATCTGACCAATAGTATAACTCGATGGAAATACATCAGTGTCATAATTTTTTCTACAAAAAAATTGCACAATGTCCTTTTTATGCAAAGAGAAACGCAGTGAATTTTCAAGAAAACAATGAATGCATGAATATACATCACAACTAGAAAATATTTTGAACAAACATGCATAATAGATGTTGACGTTGCTGGCCGTCCATAGTTGCGATTGATCGGATCAATCGTAAGTCTTTGTACAACAGGGCCCAGATGTGTGTTATTCTGTTGGGTAACGGGTTTATTATGTACTTTCATTTTTCATAAATCTTTCCCCGTTTCTATTTTCTCACTTTGATGGGCGTTTCTATATCTTCCCCGGCTTCTGCATGATATATATATCCGACTTTTGCGGCAACACCCTCCCCCTTAAAAGAGTATGCAATACTGACAAATTTCCACTTATTTTTCTTTGTTTGCTACTGTCTGTGACAAATTCGTTCTTGATAACTTAAAAACTTGCACTCGCCTATATACAGATCATGTCTATAGACCCCCCGAAAGAAACAAAATAATATGCCGGTTTTCTAGGTACTTCAGGGAAGATAACTTATGATTTCCTTGCATGGGCCTACATCATGAAAATAATGACGAAACAGCTTTTGGAGATAGAGAAGAGACAATCAATGGCATAATATATACCTGGTAAAACATAGGCCTTATATAAGAGCTTCTAGGACTATACATTCGAAAGTCATTCCCGTATACTGGCTTCGATATTAATCATCAAATCTGCATTTTCTTCAAATAATGAGCTCAAAGCATGAAAATGATAAAGTCGAATATGAATTTGACTGACTTTTGTTTAGGTTTATCATTTTGCCTATCAGCCGGCTATCATTATAATTCGGAATTATGCCTTGAATGCCACAGATGCAATAAGTCCCATCCGAAGGACTTTGTTAATATATATAAGGATTATTGACAAAATAATACCCGACCCCCTAATTGCTGTAGATCAAGGCTTGGTTTCACTGTGCGCAGGTCGGGCACCCGTTTTATCCCCTGGGTAAAGAGTGCCAAACCTACTTGGCAGGAAATGATTAATTACATTATGAACGCTAATAATGATGAAAAATCTTAAATTTAAGGACTATACAATTTTTATTCATAGCTAAACCAGGTGGCTGTATAGGCTCGGCAGGTGCACGTCCTAACCTAGTTTTTACCGTAAAGGGCCAACTAAACTTCATGCATGCATTTAAAGCCTTTAGGACCAATAATAATCTACCTTGAATTTAGAGGCAGAGAAAAACAAATCATGTAACATGTTAACATTTTACTATTCGAAAAAGGGATATTATCGAGGATAGATACCGTCTCTAAAGTGTGATAACTCATTAGTCATAATAAGGTAATGACGTAATATATTAATTCCAACTTTATAGAAATTTTGCCATTTACATATCATCCTTACTGATCTCTGCCACAATGAGTGATAATTGGTAGTGAGTATCAAGTCATAATATCATCAATGATATAGTCTACATCCGCAGTCGCATATGTATGATACAGTGAACTTGTGATCACTTTTCACTTATCACATCTGGGATTCTTATGTCACCGCCGTAAACAAATTTGTTTACTTAATTTTTTTTCAAAGTTACAAGTTTTGGTCAAATTGGGTAAGCCGACGCCCCATCAGGGGTACTTTGAGAAATGTTTATACACAGTGTAGTCTCTGTTGGCCAGGTGGACAGTCACGTGACGGATCGGGCGGATGTGTACTAGGAAGATTGTTTACTAGTAAACAATTTGTTTTGGTTAGCCCTGAGCACCAGTGCGGGCGACCCCTACGGTAAACAACAATCTGAACCTTCGCCATTTTTTACGGAAATTGAGGTCGATGCGGACAATGCGAGGAATGGGAAAGTTGCTCTGAGTAGTTCTGTCGTATAATACTTTGTTATTACCCTCATTTTAATGCATGATATCTCTGGAAACTAATATGGGATATGATTTTCTTTTCCTATCGTGTTGCACTTGATATTGTCAACTTTCCATTTTGACGACCCCTCGTTCACGGGATCCTCCACTATTGGCCGGAGATTTGAATATCACGGGGACTCCGAGGTCATTTGTAACCCCTGCGCATTTTCATGTTTTGACCAGGTAATAATCATAATATGAAAAATTGTAACGTTGTATATTTTCTTTTTGGAATTAAAACTGTATGAATATTTTGTAAATGGCAGTGTAACCTATAAATATCAGAAATATAGATCTACAGATATCTCAAAATTCATGACGTGTTTCCCCTCCAGCTCTCATTGGAAGTGGCGATGCGGTACGGTAACCCCTTCGAAAATGAACATCGGAGTTTGAATGAAAGTACGAACAACTTCCAAAAATGTTCGATATTTTGAAAATTCGAGTTGATATCACTAACACTGTCCGATGTTTTGAATTCTATAAACTATGTTAACTCATATCATTGTTTGATTTTCTTGTATTTTTTAAATTTAAAGAGAAATCGCTTGTTGAATAGATAAATGCTTTCCCGACAAGCGTCTTTTTTTGTGTGTATTGTGTGTTGGGTTTATCGCGCGCCACGTTTTACTCATACATGTAAAGTCTATGAGGATAATGCGTGTGTGTATTCGGGGATTTTTTATTTTTGGAGCGTGTGAACAAGCATGTGTGCAATGAAACGGTATGAATTGAAGGGGCCCCATATCTGCACAACAACAAGTTAAGATCAATCATTTGTTTTTTATTTCACTAAAAAATTTAGTTGATTATGTACCTTATAAGACTAGATCTATATGCAGATCTAAGTGTGCCAGTCCTTTTCAGACTGAAAAAAAGAATGGTTTCCCATTATTTTTGTCTGCGCACCCATGCATGATTCACTACACGAATTCAGGGATTTTGATGATGAAGGCTGTACACATTATATTCCCCAAATTCCCGCCATTTTTAGTCAGATTTTTTAAATAAGATTTTTCTATGTAGATTGCAGAAAATTTGTGGTCATGGGACTCATGGCGTATCTTCTTTTACTCGAATCGTACTATACATTGTACATGTCAGTGGTCATCCGAACCATCATATCCACATATGACGGTTGAAAACCCATTTCAGAGAAAATCGACTTCAAAGTTTACTGTAATTTTCATACTTCTCCAGCCTTACAAATTGCTAGAAAAATACATGGTTGGAAAACCAAGACAATTGCTTAAATACGGTATCCTTATTTTTACAAAAAAACAAGTATTAATGAAAATATCGCAAAAGAGCTCCGTGCTTAATTTCGGTTTGAGCGGTTTAAATTTTCCCTGTACAAAAACGCCACAGGGAACACAACCCTGAATTCAATGCGCACAGTCAATCAAAACGTATCGCTTTTTACGTGCAAAGTCATGCAGTGCAGATTGTCGATACGACAGTTTGGTTGACCGCGCGCACTGAAATCGCAGTCAGTAAAAAAGTTGTGTTGCTCTGCTACAGTACACGTTTCCTATGGGATTTGCGCATTTTATTATAAATTTGTAGGGCATTGCTGTGAAAATTCATCTCGTATCCAGGGTGACCAGATTTCACAAAATGAAATACGGGACAATCGACAAAAAAGATCAACAAAGAAGGCTACACAGTGTTACACCCAGTGGCGTACCGTGAGTCACGGCATTGGGGGGGCACCAGCAAAAATTTTGATTCACCTAGTGAGCGCGCGAAGCGCGCTCAGTTGCTAGGTATACTGACCTATAGAGACATTTTAAGGACAGTGTCATTAAACGAATATGTATGTTACTGATCACATAATGCGAGCGCGAAGCGCGAGCTGAAATTTTTGTATATATTGACCCCAAACGGACATTTTAATGACTATATTGTAGGAATCTATTAAGAGTATACATATCTCACCATAGTAATCTAATGCGAGTACCAAGCGCTTGCTGATTTTTTTTTAGAATTATATGCATCCAAACACATAAAGCACCTGTAGTCATTGTAATCATGATTAAAATGCACTTCTCACTAATCAAATATTGCGAGCGAGAAGCGCGAGTTAAAAATTAGGAAATTCACACCTGAAGAGGGGCATTCTAAGGCTTGTTTGTAGGAATTCACGTAGACCATGCGTATTTCACTAACCAAATGATGCGAGCGCAAGCTGAAATTTTTTATATTCAGATCAGAAAAAGGGACATTTTAGAGACTGATTTTAGGAATTCATGAAGAGCGGACATATCTCATTAATCCAATAATGCGAACGTAAGCGCGGACGTGAAATGTTTGATATTAAGACATTAAAATGATATGTCACTGCATAAAACAATAATAATTCGAAGTGCGAGGAAATATATTTGGTGTATATTGAATTGAAAACGGGGTGTTTTAGACAACAGGATTATATATCTCGTTAAACAGACAATGCGAGCATCAGGCACAATGAAGACATAGGCCCTGAGCAAATTATGTTTCATAAAGTTATGATATCTTTTTTATTTTTATGTATAATATAACATAATTATAATATAATATAACATAATTAACAAAAATTTTTCCTTATCACTACGTTTCTCTCACTTTCTCCCTCTTCTCTTTTTCCCCCGTTTTTTTTTTTGGCCAGCCGATTGGGGGCACGTGCCCCCCATGCCCCCCGTAGTTACGCCACTGGTTACACCTGTGAAAAATTATAAAGAATTGGAAGGGTGGGTGAACGAAAGAATGAAGGAGAGAAAGAAAAGACGAAAGAAAAGAGATGAATTAAGAAGAAAGAAAGAAAAAATTAAGGGGAAAATGAAGGAAAAATGAAAAAAAAATAAAAAAAAGTTAGAATAAAAGAGCGAAAAATGTTACCGTCGTCATTCTTTGAATTGAATGCAGAAAGAAAGAAAAAGAAAGGAATGGAAGAAGAATACAATGTGTGAAAGACAACATAAAGGAGAGAAAGAAAAAAGTAAGAAAAATGAGGAGGAAAGAAAGAATGAAGGAAAGAAAAATGTTTCCTTCATTCTTTGAAAAAAAGAAGCAAACAGAGAAAGAAGGGAGGAGGGAAGGAAGGAATTAAGAGAGGGAGGGAGATAAAGAATAAGGGAAAGAATTAGAAGGAAAAGTCAAATGAAGAATGAAAGAAAGGAGGAAAGAGAGGGAGAAAGAATTTAAGTGAGGAGGGAATGAAAACACAATGGAAGAAGAGAAAGAATTAAAAGAAAAAGGAGAGGAAGGGAGGGGGGAGGAGAAAAAAAAGTTTTAAGAAAGAAAAAATATAAAAAGGGAAATTTGATAAAGAAGACGGGTAAGAAAAAGGGGGAAAGAAAGAAAAATGAACCGACAGAGAGAGAAAGGATCAGGAAAGACAAATAGGAAATAAAGATAGATGGAAAAAAAACGGGCAAGCAGGAAGGATAGAAGGATGAAGAAAGAAGGATTGAAAGAAAGAAAGAGGAAAAAAGTTCAAACTTCAAGCAAAAAAAATCCAATCATCTAACAAAAATCATAATGATATTTGGTGTTTTTCAAATATAATTTTAGGATTAAAAATAATGTTTTAGAAATGAATAAAATTTCAAAGAGATTTTTTACTTAAAAATTAGATGAAACATCGCGGTATCATACACAACAAGACTCAAAACGAAAGCTGAAACAACTAGATCTAGTTATGAAAACTCAATAACTTGTTCCTCTGAGATTACATCTCCAAATCAGTAATCTGAGAACCCATAATGTAGTCATACAAATTTACCGCCGATTTTGTGATTATTTTGGCATGTTTGGTGGAGAGAATCTGCTCAGATCCTACATGCCTAGCTAGTAGCATGCCACACAATGGCAGGAGGCCAGTTAGTTTACGATGTATTGGGTTAGCAAGAAAATCACCGTAGAACTTGCAAATCGATTTTATTGTTATCTCTGCTTCGTCATCTCTTGGTTATTTTGATGAAAATTCGTCACTTTTAAATACATTTTGTTCAATATTCTGAAATACGGGACAAATAGGCGTCCCGGGAAGGGTTTGTCGGGACGCCGGGACAAAGAAGCAAAATACGGGACAATCCCGGGAAATACGGGACGTCTGGTCACCCTGCTCGTATCTCAGAAACTAAAATAAATTGCTGCCTAGAAATTCATTTATGAATAGTAAAGGACTTGTAGTTGTACATTCATTTTATGCAAAAATCTCAAAATCAATTTTTTTTAAAACCAAAATTGACTGATAAACCAGTTTGGATGAACGCCGACGATGTGTGCACAGACAGACTTAGGGGACATTGCTATGTACATGTATTTGCTAGGAATAATTTTTATGAGCAGTACAAGAAATGAGAAGTGGAAGTAACCATGGTAATGATAACATTTATACCTACCTATGGATGCTTCTGAATGCAGACTTAAAGGGGAATGAAACCTTTGGAATAAGTAGGCTTGTATCAAAACAGAAAAATCAAAGAAACAGATCAACGAAAGTTTTAGAAAAATCGGACAAACATTAAGAAAGTTATGAGCATTTGAATATTGCATTCCCTAATGCTGTGGAGATTGGCAATGCGACAAGGAAGTGTGATGTCACGTGAACAACTTTCCCTTTGATGGACTATAAAATGCCCCCAAAATGTCCCTTTTTGCTTTTTCTTATGGTGATACAAACTCTTTATCCATGATGTATTCTTTAAAAATCTGTATTACATGCTCTCCTATAGAAAGAATACATGATATACTGATATGATTAAAGAGGTAATTTAAGTGAAATACATACTAATGTTATGGGGAGAGTTGTTCACAAGTGACATCACACATCTTTGTCGCATTGCCAATGTGAGGATCTCCATAGCATTATTGATCGCAATATTCAAATGCTCATAACCACCTCATTTTTTGTCCAATTCATCTCAAACTTTCATTGATCTGTTTTATTTTTCTGTTTTCACACAAGATTACTTGTTATAAAGGTTTCATTCTCCTTTAAGCCTCTGTATTCAGCTCCCGATTCTTTCTCCCTATAGGTTGGCCATTATTTGTGTGTCTGGCCTTTATAAAGTTAACAAGAATTTCAAATTAAGAAATTTACAGAAATTTGTGAACTAAGCCTGGGCTGGGTACCTAGGTTTTATTCTGGAACAATAACTTCTGCCTTCAAATTTGTTATTTCTCCCTGAGATATGACACTGCTATGATTGTCACAAATTTGTATTCTGAACATTACCTTTTCTCTGTCATATCCATGTACAGTAACAGTGATAAAGTTTCGAGTTGGAGCCCTTACTGTACCAATAGGAAGACTGGGAAAATTTGGAGGCAGAAAATTGAAAGGTTTTTTTTAGAAGAGAGAGAGAGTTAATAAAAATTAAAGAATAAAAAACAGAGAAGAAAGAGGAATTTGTACATTATGTATAACTATGTAGGGCCTGTCCACTTAAATAGAGCATGAAAAAATGCTTTTAAATTTTATTGAAAATAGTCGTGGATGATAAGTTGAACTTACACAGTGTAATCTAAACAATATTATTGTGCACTTGACAAACAGTTGGCAAGACTCGGCATGGTATCAGAAAAATTTTTTGATGTGAAAGGAAATGAAAAAATCATGAATCAGACGATTTCATAAATTTTGATTGTAAAGAGATTAAATGTACTTTTATGAATTCACATATTTTTGTGCGCGCTTTAGAGAAGAAACAAAATTTGACAATTATTTTGATGACAAAAGTTATAACGTCACTAAAATACCTACAATGTATTCTGTCATTTCTCTGAGAAAAGATAAAAATAAAAAAAAATCAAATCCAATTTTCTGCAACTTTAGCATTATTTCTTGAAAGATGCCATTTTATAAATTTCTTAAAATAGAGCAAATTGCAAGATCTGTTTTTAGAGTACTTGTATTTGTCTAGTTTAATATCCACAACTTTCTTTGTTCTTTTGTTTGTATTGGAATAAGCTTAAATTATTTGTTCGACATGTTATAATATATATTCAGGGAGGGTTGCCCAAGGTTGAAAATGAAAATACACATACAGCTTTCAGGTTTATCCTTCAAAAATATGTCCTGGTGGGTGTTTCATAAAGCTGTTCGTAAGATAGGAATGACTTAACGCACGACTGGTGACCCCTTCTTGTGCTAGATACATCCCTATGTCATTAACTTAGGACATAAGAACATGTTCCAGTCATGCGTAAAGTTGTGCGCAACTTTACGAACAGGGTCAGCTTTATTAAACACATACCAGAGTTACATGTTTGTACACTCGTCAATAATGATAATGAACATGATGATGATGATGAAACAAATTTTATACATGTACATGTAGGCCTACTTGTGTGTGATATATATATACTTGTTTCTGTACATTATTGCATGTAGTCAAATAAGGCCAGACATTAATTATCATATGACGTTCATGATGGCTGATTTATAAATAGCTCCAGGAAGTTGGATATTCAGATTTAGTAGATTAGATGCATGTCCCCATCTCTTCAAGTCAGATACATCATACATGTACCTTGTAAATCAAACAGGAATGACTGAATGAAAAGTTTCTTCAAGTTGTCTTTAATCAATACTACAGTATGTTTGTATGTCTCTGTAGATGAAAATCTACAGTGTTAATGCATGTGAATATCTTTTAGAATCTTTGTCAGATGATTGATGATGTTAGCATGCATACTGAATATTAGTGCAGATGATGAGAGCACACTTTTACGTGTCCACATCTTTGTTTTTTTCTACATTACTGCAATGAATTGAACATCTCAAAGCCCATTGAACCATGACTGATCATGCTCTGTGTACGTGATCAATTATTGACCTAAACTGTGTTCCCAAGGTGACTTACATGTAGGTTGATGACGTCACCTTAAAGTAGCATTCCTGATTTTATGCACCAACATAGATTAACTACATGTAGTCTTGCATCTAGTTTATGTTTCTGTGTGCGTACAATGTATGTGCTAAAGTCAGTGCTGTCACTGGTGCTAGGGTGTGTGTGTGTAAGTGCTGACAATGTGTGCGTATGCTGAGGACTTTACAGATGCACTGTACCTGTGTAGCTTCTATCTGACAAACGTGCCAAGAGTGAAATGGAACTTTAATAACAATTCCTGAAGGTGTGTGTGTGTGATTTCCATTGCCTTTTATTACATACCGGTAATTCTTAAGGATGAGACAAATAGTTGCAAGCATCTCTTTGTATGTGACGACAAATATACTGATATACATACATGTATAAGCACTGTATAGGGTACATGTACATGTAGGTGTACATAGCCTATTTGCACTCAAGGCTTTTCCAGTGATTCTGCCTTCAAAAGAAAATTCCCTTTGTCCTCTTCTCTCTTTGTGTCCATGCAGTTAATGATTCAATACCCCATAGTTGACCCTGGCCACTCTTTGAGTTCCACCCATTCAATGAGGTACATGTACAGTGTACATTTGAGGTTTGAGCTTATTCTTTGTGTTTTATTCAATTTCTATCTGCTGGACATTCACTGTGTATTGTAGATATTCTGTGTATTATCATGCTCAAAGATTCACATGTTTTTTTAAAAACAATTCCTGCACTGTATGACTTTATCTAGAAATACAGTACTACATGTACATGTAGGCCTATGTGCAATAGACTCATGAATTTTGTCTTTCTTCAACCAATGACAGTATAGTGAAATAGAAGGAAAGCAACCACAACAAAAACAAACAAACATGAAAACACTGTACATGCACATGTGTAATACTATTTGCTTGCATTTTTTTTTTGGGGGGGGGGGAGGTTGGGGTGGTACATTGTACATGTAAGTTCACTGCTGCATGTATACTACAATTTGTTGTAATATGGATATTCAAGTATTTTGCTTTTACTTACTGACCAGTATGTTTTTTCATGAATGCCAACTGGCCTCATGACTTATGTAAACTTACCTTATTATTTTTGTGTGTGTGTGTGGGGGGGGGGGGTGGTTTGATATTAAAAAATGTTCAGATTGTAGCCACAAATATTCATGTACATGTATACTAGTCTTGTACAATGTATGTGAATCAAATGATAATTTTTTACATGTGACTTTGGTCTTTACTGTATGTCACTTTGTGCAGAGCTGGCCCTTGATGTGAATGCAAGTATTTACGGTGTATAGATCCATGCAATATCATTGATTATAGTGGCCTGCATTAACGCTGCACATTATGATTTGTACCACCGGACTGTATAAGCTGTTATTTTCAGGGTTTTTTTTATTTTCACGAATTGCAGATCGGCTGCTAATTTAACACAGGTGAAAATATTGGTACATTTAGTAATACATTTACATGTAAGTGCCAATGTCCCCCCCCCCCCCCAGTAAAGCTTTGCTATTGCAAACATCCTGTTTGATGAAAAAATGGAGATATGCACGTACAGTATACATACATGTATCATGTACAAAAAATAAGGTTGAGAAACTACAGTTACTAATAAAAAAAGTTTTTTTTTTAACTTTTTCATTTCTCAAACAAAATCAGACCCTAAATTACAGTACATACGTGTATTTCCTAATTTATTCTTATCAATATTTATTCACTCACTGTATATTTTCCATGAAATAATGTGATTTTATTGTCATCTCATCTGATTGACTATGCACAGACTTACATTGGCAGCTATTTGCATACTCATTAATATTCATAGGTCACAGTCATAACCAGAGGTTTTAGAGGTGTAAGATTCTGTTCACAAAATTCAACATTATCTAACAAAACCAACTTCCAAAGATTGCTTTTATAGATCAAACTGTGACATGATGAATTTTCAGATCTAACGGTACAAAAAAAAGATGACACTTTTTTCACACTTTCTAACTGTTAATACAGGGACATATTAATGTATAAAAGACACATCATGGGGGTTTTGAGTAGCATATTTTTGCACTATTTTTTGCTTCTCTGAAATGCTTTGGAAGTGTTTGGTACATCTTCTGATTGCGAATTCAACAACCCGGAAAAATGTGGGACCCTTGCAATTCGCAAAAAATTATGTACAGGAAAATAACAGCTTAAAATACAGTACATTGTACATACATGTATGTGTATCTTTAATTTTTGGACTACATGTATATTCATGCCTACAATAATGTATGTTAATCATGTGATGGGTTTTGGTATTAATAACTACATGTACATGTTTATTAGATTGACACAGTGGTTGTGTGGGTGTCCTGAGATCAGCATTAATCACCCACTGTTTTATAAATGTCAGACATTCACATTAATGAATGCATGTAGGAATACTCAAAGAGGTCTTAGAGGTCCTTCCACTTGAGTTAATCCATTCGTTTAAGTACATTGAAAGAGATATTACTTGACATCTTTTGAATGTTGAACTTGAAACCTGCCAGCAAGCTGCATACTCTGACAGAAATGATACTTTGATATTGCTTGTAATTTTATGTTTTATACAGATCTAGACTTCACTATGTCCGAGGAGACATCCGACATTACAACAGGGTCTGCACCTGGTAAAAGACCTCTGGAATTATCTTCAGATATCAACCCTGATTCAGATGACTCATCAATAGCCCCTAAAAGGTTAGATAGAATACATTGTATGTTCTGCATATCCAGCCCTATAAAGTTGTCGAAATGTAAAAGAGTTGCGGATTATAATACTGATTAAAAGCTTATTTGAACTTGCAATTTATGATAACTACATGTACAATGGTACATAATGAGGAAAGAAAGTGTACACTGCGAGTGTACATGAAGTGAAAAAATGTATACCATTTCCAGTGCGCTGATGCCATACATGTACCTAAATAGTGTGAATCATTTACCTTTGAAAGCCAATCACTAAAAAAATTGGCAATTCAATGAAAACAACAAAAGTACATTAAAACAATTTTCTTCAAAAGTCTTTGCTATTGTACATGTACGCCTGGCACATCTAATTATCTTTTTTTTTTTAATGGATCTAGAAAATTAATAATTATTACATGTTATTCATTTTATTGTGGTCTTCCCCTTCAAGTCCACTTACTGAAATCATTTCAGTCTTAGGTTATTAATATTATTTTCAATTCATGAATCATATTACTCTCCAATTACCAAGATTATTTTTTCTCTCGAGACACAATGTACATGTAAGAATCCCATCTTCCCATGTTTTCACAAAGACAGTTGTGATTTAATATGCTGGAAATATGAATGCGTTCCTTACAAGCCGTTCATTTGATAAATCCTTATGGTTTGTTTTAATTTTCAGGATCAAAATAATTGATGAAAACAACAAAGTAAATTCACCAAAATCACACAATGCAATCAGTAATGGAGGACTCGACTCCCCTACAAGCAATGGGGGAGAGGACAGACATGAGCCGGAAGATGGTAGCAATCAAGAGGACCAAGCGGAAGCTCTGCCAAAGTACGTAATGGAGGCAGAATCTTCACCACAGCCAGAAGCAAATGGAAAGGGTGAGGATACTGCTCTTGCTTCTGAAACAAACTCTGGTGAGCCTGCACCGTGCAACTCGAACAGTGATAAGAGTGACAAGAGTGATGGAAAGGCAGGAGAGGATCTTCAAAGTGAGAAGGATACAGACCAGTCTGATTCCCATGAGGACAAATTAAAAAGTGTGAATGTGAGTGATATAAATCCAGATAGGACAGAAAGCTCAGGGAGTTGCAATGGTGAAGATAACAAGGAGGCATCAGACAATAGAAAGGAACCTGTACTTAGTAGTGAGAAGGATAAGTCTCAAGATGAAAAGGTCAATGGTGCAGAAAGTGATAGTGAAGCAATGGAGGTGGACGTTGAAAACGACTCATTAGAATCGGCAGGGACCAGCTTGGACAATGCTAAACTGAAGTCAGAGACAACCAGTACCTCCGATCCTCACAGTGTAAGTGACACCAGTGTGCCAAAGGACAGCTCAGGTGCTTCAAAAGATTCTGTTGACAATTCTACCAGTGAACATCCTGTAGAAGAGGATATTGACTTACAAAACAGTGCTAAAGACAGTGATTCTAATGACAAAATTGAAATAAACTCTGATGAAAAAGACAATGATGGTGAAAAGCATGATGAAAATCGGCTGAAGGACAAGGAGAAAGGAGAAACAGAAAATTCAGAACAGTGAGTATACATGTACATGTATTTACTTGTAACAAAAGGGAATAACATGACATTTATTTTGATTCAAGTTTTCTAGTCGTTAGAATTGCTGTCAGATTTTAAAGGCCAGTATGCACCTCTGCAAACATCTCTTTGATGTCATTGCATGTTACATGCATGCTAGGTTTTACAAGCTTCTACATGTAGTTCTACCTTTTCAGTACTCTCAGATCAATTACATACCTGCCACTCAACTTAAACTAATTAAGTGTAATCTTGTGACTTTTAAATACATTTAACCTTCCATTTCATGATTGCTATTTGTAGAATATACTGAACCGCAATCAGGAAGAATATCCTAATTTTCAAAAACTACATGCATGTACATGTACTTTGCAATGGTGTATATTAATGTTGGCTGCACGCATGAGCTAGTAGGATTTTATCCTATTTAGTAAGACTTTTAAGGGGAAAGTCACACTAAATAGGATTTTTCCCCCTAGATGTCTGACATTTCATGCATTATTGCGATGACACAATACTTGTGTTGGTCAAAATTTGTATCTGCCAATGTACCAAGAACGCTTTAAAATCCGCGTTCATCGGATGTTAAAGATTACATAACATCTTTTTTATAACAAACATATTTAACATAAATTCATGTTTGATTAGCATTATTTCAGGGTTGGATGAAGTTTTATTGATAATTTTGGGGCTTTTTGGACATTGTTCTGAGCAGTCAACGTCTTTTGCCTATCGGCCATTTTGATTTCGTGCTGTACATCTTCGAACGTACAGGGCAGCAACACACGACCGTGTGCTGCCTTCTCCGTTGGTACATGTACTTTGCTAAAATTGAGCTTGCGCTTGTGAATGTTTTTGATACATTGATCGAATCGAGTCGAGAGCAGTCACGATGTTTGGGTTGTCATGATTATAGCAAAGTGAGATCGTGTTTTGTGGCTAGTAAATATTCGTAGTTTGTTTAGATTTTGGAGTAATTTCTGTTGCTGTTCAGTGCATTTTGAGGAAAAATAGGTTTTCATGAATTTCCATTTTGAAAAGCCACTTCCAAAAGGCTGTTTCCATGAATTTTTTGAAATCGTGGAAAAATCTGTGTCATGTCCCTGCTGTACATAATAGCAGGTATTATCAATAACGAGACAAAAAAAAAAAAATATCGCTACATGTAAGTGGCAAAAAACAAGCGAATAATGACAAGACTAACGATAAAGAGGTTAATATCGATAACAGCCCTAATTTCATGTGATTGTTTTTAATCAGTCAAAATCTCCTGCTTTTTTGACTACCGTTCATTCTCAATTGTAGTCATGAATACATGTAGATTTTGTTTGAAATTACGGATTGATACCTACAGTGTACAAATTTGAGTAATGTATAAAGCAATTGAATAAAAGAAGTACATGTACTTGTATGCCAAACAGCTTGTAAGTTTACTGTATACTTGATACATGATACCCATCGAAAAACCGTGATGATGTACTTGTACTACAAATAGTGCATGTATAGGGACAGTGATTTTCCGTGATCGCGGAAGACGGACGGAATTCACGGAAAAGGCCTTTTGAAACGGAAAGTGCCATTTCAAACGGAAAATCACGGAAAACGTATTTTCCCTCAAAATACACAGAATAGCAACAGAAATTACTCCAAAATAACAACAAAATGAGAGTATTAAATGGCCACAAAACCCCAGAAAACACGATCTCACTTCGCTACAATCATGACAATTCACACATCGTGACTGCTCTTGACATCAGCACACTCGATAGTACCCCGCTCCCGTACCCGGCCGGCCGGGTTGAGCTTCATATCGCTTCATATCGCTCAACTGCACGGTCGTGTGTTGCTGCCCTCTACGTTTGAAGATGTAACAGCACGATATCGTGGTCTTAAAATCCAAGATGGCGGATTGGCGAAAGTCGTTGTCTGATGATAACGATGTAAAAAAAACCCCAAAATTATCGATGAAATTTAATTTCACTGCAAAATAATGCTAATTATGTGAAAGGTGAGGATGTATGCATGCTAAATGTGATCGAAAAATTATTAAATGCACCCGCATAGATCCGATTAGAACAGATTTTATTGTGTTGTTGGTACAGTAGCAGATACAAATTTTGGTCAGTGCGTGTACGCGCTGTGATTTTGCTATTCAATGTGTAAACGGAATTGTCACTTTTCCGTGTGTACAAAGTCTATGGGGAAACGGAATTTCCGTTTTCTGACATGCTGAAACGGAATTTGAGATTTTCTGAAACGGAAAAGGTCATTTTTTGAAACGGAAAATCACTGTCCCTACATGTATACATGTATGTACAGTACATGTAATTGCACATGCTTTCTTGAATGGGATTGTCCATAGGGTTCAGTACAGTAGTTGTACTTTATTACATGTAGTTGTACTGTACATCGTAAATTTGTATGGCTGTTATACAAGCCTTTTAGTCCATGTGAACATGATGATTTGAATAGATTACTGGGCCATGAAGTCAATGGTCAAAGATCACAATGGTATATACCTGAAAATATCACTCCTGTCCTGCGATAAATGAAAAACTGTTTGAGGGATAATTTTCAAACCCTGTTCATGTACATGTACTTACATGTATGCGTAAGTGAGAACAATCTGATAAGACTTTTGGTCACAAGGTCAAAAGTCAAAGCTCGTATTGCGTATTCAGAGTGCAGACCTCTTCGAACTTCTGGAAATTTACACTGATCTACCCGATCAGAAATAACCAAAGCAAAATACTCGTAATTAATCCCCAAAAGAGAATATCCATGAATACATGTACTTGCTGAAGATTCAAGAACTTTCGCAGGGATTTTTTCAAGGTCGTAGGTACATGTACATGTATTTTGGCTGTGTGAAAGTAAATCACAAGAACATTCTCAACCTACTTTAGTGAGTAAAGGTAGTTGGGTTCTGGTACTGTGGGCTGCTCGCGCGCCTTGCCTGCCTGCTAATCAGACCAAACTGCAGATGCTTGTAACTTTGAGAAATTATCTCAAAAGTGTCTGTGTCAGTAGGTGTGAATGCTGAAAATAACCATTGGGTGCTTTCAGACCTGAACAAGTTCTCATAATATAACAGTTTTCTTGTGATCAAGTCAGTCTGAACACACCCATCGAGGTCATTTGAATTTTTTTTAGAAGTTAGCTGTGTAATAACTCTGGTCTGGAAATGGAGGAGGCATACTTTAAAGTTGAGTTACATGTAAATATCTATTTAAGTAGAATTACAAAGTATATTACATTGAAGTGTGTGTGTGAACAAGCTGTTAATCATGCATGCACACTTAATTTGCCATGTTATACATGTACATGTATATGTACATCAGCAAATGTTAATTGTAGGAGGTCCAGCACTATGTCTTGGATGTGGGTATTTGTATTAATTTTATGCAACTTTCGGTTTCACAAATACAGTTGTGAAACTAAATTGCTTGCAATTCCACTAGGCCTTCTGATTTTCCATCAAACTGAAGTTTGTCATTATAGATGTATATTGAACCTCATAAGTAATGTAATCAAAAGAATCCTGGTCTGTCCATGTGGATAAGATTTGTGTGTGTATGCATATTTTTTTTTTTTTGGGGGGGGGACGGAAAAGGGGTATATTTTGGCTTTATGTTTTTGTTTTATGTATGATTATTTCTGGAGATCACGTACTGTTTTTGGTTAGATTTATATTTATCAGTTGACATGAGCGAATGAATAAATATTTCTCTCTTTGGTTTTCACAGGAAAACTATGGAAGACTCTACAAGTGATGCAATGGAAATCGGTGAAGATAATAAGGAGAACAAAGAAGATATCTTGATGGATTGTCTTCATTTGCTTTCTGAAGAACAACATGAAGCTCGCTCAATCATCATGAAAAAACTGCAAGAAGAATTGAGAAATGAGGAGACAAAATTGCTACTTTTGAAAAAACTAAGATTGAATCAGCAACAGCCTGTATCAGTACCGACTAAACCAGATGGAGCAGCCTCAGCAGCAGGAGCTGGTACCAATGGTACAGGACCTGTTCAAATCCATAGAACTGGACTGCCACAAAATATGGCTCATTCCTCTATGACAGGAACAAAGCCACATGCTAGTATTCAGCCACAATCTAATTCCTCCTCCAATCGACCTGACATGCCCCAAATGATGCGTGGCACCCATATACAGCGGCAGTTACACAACTACCAGAAGGGCCACTCGGGACCACCACCCTTGATCATGGCACAGACAAGCAGATCGTCCTCATCATCATCGTCTACATCTCAGTCAGGTCAGATGGTGCGTGCTCCTGTGGTAAGAATTTCCACATCATCATCAGCATCGACCACTTCAACTCACAGTGTTTCACGCCAGATGCAACATCAACAGCAGTCAAGTAGCAGGCAGAATCAGATGGCCAATGATGGCCAGTCGGCAGCTAGCAGACAAGCAGCTGCAAAGTTGGCTCTTAGGAAACAGCTAGAGAAAACTCTCCTCCAGATCCCTCCACCTAAACCTCCTCCACCTGAATTGCACTTCTTGCCCAGTGCGGCCAACAATGAATTTATCATTCTTGTTGGGCTGGAAGAAGTGGTGAACACGATACTTGATCTTGATAAAAAGGATAAAAATCAGTCCAAAGGATTTGTACAACCATACAAGTGTGCGCAGTGCAACACTGACTTCACTACTATATGGAAGCAGGTAAAGATGGTAATTATAGAACCCAATTTTAATCTTTTCTGTGTCGTGTCTTGTTTGTCAGATTGTTTGCATGGCATTGTACCTGTAATAAATAATTTTTCTTCAATCTTTAAAAAAAATTTTTTTTGGATGTATCATTTGGCAAGGCTGTTGCAGAGATGGCCTTTCTGAAAATTCATCCATCTTTTTTCATAAAGAAATATTTTGAGCAGTAATACACTAGTTTTAAAAAGTCGAGTTCTATGAAATAATGAAAATATGTTAATGATAATTCACAAATTAAGCATTGCTTAATGGTTGGTTTATACTAAGTAATGTACTGTAAATTTGACCTCCCTGATTTTGACTGTTATCTGTGTGCGTTTAGGATCCAAAACAAGGCATCATGTGCGAGTCTTGCATCGTGTCCAACCAGAAGAAGGCCCTGAAAGCAGAACATACCAATCGTCTAAAGACGGCCTTTGTCAAAGCATTACAGCAGGAGCAAGAGATTGAGCAACGCATCCAGCAGAGTCAGAGTACAACTCAACAACCATCTACTAGCAGGGTTAGCAGCAGCAGCAGTTCACAAAGACACAGGGTCAGTAACTAAGACATTCAACTAAATTTATCTTGAATACATATACACATTCAATTACTACTTATTGACAATATTTACATGCACCTTGAATAAGAATGTAGAAATAGCCATGTTTTTGTCATGACAAAGTATTTCTATTTCTATTTCTTTTATGCTTCATATTTCCTTACTTTTAACCACTTAAAGGCAATTAGCGAATTTGCGGTACATAAAATTGTTATTATTATGATTATGACAATAATAACAAAAGTGAAAATTGATTTTTAGCACACATACTGTCCAAGAATGCTCATTTCAAAATTGTTCAAGTCTTTCCTTTCAAGCGGGTTTACAAGTATGGAAAATATTTCTCTGGTTATATTAATTTACACAGGTCTGTATTTAGTTAGCCTACCATTGTGAAATATGAATGGAACATTATTTGCTGTGTATGACCAACAATACGAGCTGTGAATTTTGCTGTGTTTCACATATCGATGTGAAATGTATTCCCCTTTGCTGGCTATACATCTGTACTCTGATTTCTTCATCTTTCAAGTTCCCATCTAAACAAGATATTAATCTATTTTTGTAGCACTTTGCACACATACAAGAACACTATTGATTGAAATAGGCCTCTGAAGTTTATTTGTAATAAGTTCAGCTGTCTTTCAATACATTTAAACAATATTTTCTGTATCAGACTCAAAACGTGGTTCATCGCAGTCAAGCTAGCAACATTCACCACTCATCGTCCTCGTCATCATCGTCATCGTCATCTAGTCAGGCACATAGGCAGAGGGTGATGAATCCAGCTCCAAGCCAGCGGGTTGTACAGCAACCAATCCATTATGCCTATATACCCAACTTTCCTGTGTCTGCAGTGAGTTTTTTTTAATTGTCTTCCATTCTGACAACCATAGATGGTTTGGGTGTTTTATTTAGTCTGATTATGATGTATTTAAAATGTAATCTGGTCTAGTCTTGTAAGAGGTAATAAGATTAGTGATCTCAAACACGGACTGTCTTCCTCGGTTTCTGCCATTTGCAAAAATATTGATAAGAAACAGTTAACCTGAACCGTTATGTGCCCTTAACCCTATCTAGGCTGGGTATGGATTATCTCTGCAATTGTTCTAATATCGCAATTTTTTTCATGTTCATTTGCTGAGAACACCACAAAGAGTTTCTACACCAAAAATTAGAACATTTGGAGCTTTATTTTGCATACTAATTACTCATAAATTAGCATAATTAATAGCAATTTGCATGAAGTAAATTAATACAGAATTTTGTAAATCATGTTATCGATGGCTGAGATGGGTGGGGGGGGGGGCCTGGGAGGTCCCCCACCCCCGGCCATATGATCTCCCAAAATACCCTGGCCTAGATAGGGTTAATACAATATCAATATATCCATCCCAGAGCAAAAACATAGTGTACATTGACATCTCTGAGCATCAGTTTGTGACAATAACACATGCTATATAACTGGCATCATCTTAACATGGTGAATACAAAATCACAATGACTGTTTAATACATATCTTGTTTTTATCTCTAACTTCTAGCCTCAGATTCAGATCATCCCGAAGCAGCACATGGTAGCTCCTCATCGCCCCCCTACCGAGCGGCAACGGGAATACCTACTGGACATGATCCCATCCAAGGGACTTGGTCATCCACAGAACTCTGTCATATGGAAACGATGAGAAATCTCAGAGACCGTAGATTCCCTCTCCCTGTTTCACCCACCCCAGATCAACGATATGGCTCCATGTAGTACAGTCTATAACATCTTTAGAATAATTCTTCACCCTTTAAAAAGAGTTCTTTCCTTGTTCCACATTTTATTGATGTTGTGTTCGCCATAACTGTTTCCTTGCAGATTAATTTGTTCATTTTAGGGTATTCAGTATTTGGCATGTGTGAATTCAGCTAGCATCCTCTGCCAGTTCCATCCATTGGATAATAGGTCAACCCGATTGAAAAAAAATAGATGCTACTGATTTGATGGAAAGAATTGGTATAAGGATACACCCTATAAGTGTTTGCATTATGCTTTCTTGAACCTAACCACAGCATCACATCTTATTCCCATGTCTTCTCAAATTTGCAAATTATGTCTGGTTAAAAAAAAATTTCTATATTGATATTATTATAGCAAGGCCTTTTGTTTACGATTTAATCCATTTTGAGTTTTTGTTTGTTTTGATTCCCCCAAACAGTGTAATTTGTGTACCCCCTCCCCAATTCCACTCATCTCCTATGATTGCTGTGTAATTTCTCTATGTGTTCAGATGTGTTAAGGCGATCACACATCTCACGACTGGTCTGCGACCCGATTTCAGAATAAAATGTTGTAGAATTTGATGCTAATATTGAGACTTGGAATATCTTACTGTGTAATGTTCAAAATCATTGTACAAATACCCATGTTTAAATCTGTGACTATGCTATCATCCTTAGAATAAAAGCGAATTTAATATCTAGTCATAATGACGTCAAAGCAGTCGTACGATTGGCTAGGATTTGAAACTAATTTGGCCTTTACTCCAAAATAAAAGCTTGCAATCTTTCAAAAATGATTATATTAGTAGTATTTTAATTAATTTCAACCTCAAATAAAAGGATATGTTCTCATATTTTTAGAAAATGAGAAAAATATGATTTGTTCCAAAATCGGATCGCGAACAGTCGTAAGGTGTGCGATGGCCTTTATTCATATGGACCAATTAAGCGTAATGGTTAATTCAAGATACGGTTGCAACTTAATTTGCTTCAGCCTTCTTGTTAGCCCCTGATGACAGCCAATTTTCCTTGGTACCGTCCTCTTGCTGTGCTGTCCCCCAAATTTCTCTTACTGACATGGTTACTCCTCTGATTTTTCAGAAAATTGCCTTGCTCTCTTACTGGCTTTTATTACTGCAATGGTTGTCATGCTCTATTGATCCTTAGTATATTAATTAGTATTGTGCAATCTTTAGCTTGCTTTAATGTGTTTACATTATTTACCGATTTGGTAAATAAGTGAATGTATCTTCATTGCATGATTGACCCAATATATATTATACCTTGAAGAGTTGAAAGCCAATTCAGTGTAAGAATAGTGTGTGAACCCATATATGGTGAAAATCACTGAAGTGGGAATGGAATCAAGAAGGGGGTTAAATGATGTTCATATTGTAGAATTATTTGGCTAGGTTGGCCAAAATACTGTTCTCATCCTTCATTCAGTAATATCCTACATGTAACGAATGGGAATTGCAAGAAACATGAAAATTATTTGAATGGTAATTTTAGCCCCCCCCAAAAAAAAAAAAAAGCTCAAGTAATTAATTGCAAGTTTTGCAATTGGTTGCTAAAATGCTTTTCACAAGAGAGTGTATTTCATTTTGCTGTGATATATTGATATGGAAACTGAAATTTGCAACCAGTTGTAAATGAATTTCTTGCGATACCTCCAAAGTTTGTTCATTATTTACATGCATTCCCTACTGCTTGCCAGCATTGCATGTTAGGGAGTCTGTATTGGTTGAAATCTTATTTTGTCCAAGTGTATGTTCTTGTGGAGTTTAATGTAAACCAAGCATATTAAGGGAAAAAATGGAAATATATGTCCAGTGACTCCAGTTATGTGAGATAATTCAGGAGTTAAGATGGTCTCTGTCTAACACAGTTAATGGGTATAACTTACATGTATGTTTCTCCCAGGGAATATAGTCTGACTTTATTTTATATATATTTATGCAACATTAAATCAATATGTATAAATGACAATGTTACCAAAACAATTTTTATGGGGATTTTCTCTCCTGGTTGGATATCGACATGATTCACATTTCATGTCATAAGTGAATAGAAAATGCAATATATTGATTATAAAATGAATAAGATGACCGATTGGATGACTTGCTGTAAGCATGTATTAATTGTTATATTCTTGCTGTAAGGATTTTAAACATATTTTTACCATGGAGTATGGCAGAATGCACACAAAATAATGAGATCAGATAACCTAGAAAGCTATTTCCGAGTGCAAAATCCCAGAACACTTACAGATGTTCATGTGCTATCAGTTTAAATTTCAACATAGAATTTCATATTAAATATAATGTCATGGAGTAATCCCTATTTTTTGATCTTTAAAGATTCATGAAGCTTGTATAGCATATAGGACCACACCCTTTTTCCTAGCATGCAAAATCCATGATATAAACAGCATGGTTTAACTAACCTAAACCCTTGTGATTAGTCATCATACTGATGATATTAAGAGTATGCAAAGGTCATAAATTGAACATTTTCAAGAATTTTGCCATAAAGGCAAAAGTTGGTTTCAATTTCAGTTTTGTTTTGGTTTCCGTGTTTTTTGTGCATATTTTTTTATAGAGCCAAAGCTAAAGGAAATAGGAATTGAAATGTACTTCATTATAAAGATTTATATAAGCAGTGCTAGCTTTTGTCAATGAAAATTAAATTTGTATCATTGCACTGTAAGACTTGACAAAAGTTACTTCAGATGATGCTGATGTTTGTATTTGATTACCTATACTAACAATGTGATATTGAGGACGATTCACTGATGAGGAGGAGGAGGATGAAAACTATGTGGAATCTGTAAGATTGTTTATAAGATGTATTATTTTTCTTCATTTTGTCATTATATAATGCTTGTCTATTGTGACTGTGGCTACTTGTACATGTATATGGTCCACTTTCTCCATTGGTTGTTTCAATTACTATATTGTATATGATGATGACGATGATGATGATAATGATGATATGTCCACTAGGTGTTAGTATAATCATTGAGAAATTTATATTGTTGAAATCAAATGAATTTGATGGCACTGCCAAAAGGCTGCCCTGTAGTCGTTGGTTAACCATGACATTGTGCGATCTTATCAAGAATATTTTCTGAAAAAGTATATGTGATCTGTTTATCTGATCAATAAATTGATTTTTGTGTAGATACTTAGCGTCGCTATGGACTTTGCTTAAATTATTTTTGGGAAGAAAAGGATTTCTGTAGCAAGGGAAGTTTTTGTTGATTGTAATATGATTTTTCTCTTTTCTTTTTTTTGTGTAGTACAATTCGGATGCCACTCACATGTCCTGAAAAGAAATTAATAAAAGAGAAATAAAAATCAAATTTTACACAAGTGTCCTTATTAGAATACTGTCTGCAATATTATACAAATAATGCATATAGCTGAGTGCATTAGTGGAAATGCAGAGCATGCAAGGTTTCTTTAGATAGGTGCCACACTGCACCATCTGAAGAAACCAAGCTTTCTCTGCTTGTACTTTTACGCACAACAGAGTAAGTGCATTATTTGTTTTATAAGATAGCAAAACAAACAAATTCTTCAAAAGTTACATTACAGTTTTGTTGGACTTCTCATGGGACTTCTACCGCACTGGTCTGCTTGAGCATGCAATGTCAAATTTCATTGCGCACCTTTTGCACTGCCGTGCATGTACAAAAAAGTTGGATGTCGTGTGACGCGTATTGGCCAATCGCGATGCTTGAAATAATACACCTATTTTATAATTTGTATTGAGTGATATTACAGTTGTAGGAATGGTTTAAAAAGGTTGTTGTATTTCACTTTTGTGAGATTTAGGGAGAATATAGAAAACTGGTAAGGGTGAAGCCAAAGGTTTGACTTCAAATGCCCTCACATTAAATGATAACCCCCCCCAAAAAAAAAAAGTGAAATAGTCTGGCTTGCCATTTTGTCTGTCGTATTTGTGGTGCCTGTATGCAGAATTATGCCAAAAGTATTATTTTGCTGATGTCAAAAATCTACAGCAAGCGCCAGTTCTTGTGTAGCACTTCATCAGGGCAGAGGTTGTGGTTAAAGTCATTGCTGTTTCATTGTTTAGCTCCACACATCAGACATGTCGCTAAGTTTGAAAAGGGTTAGAATACCTAGACAAGAACCAGACTTCAGACAGACAGGATAGTCCTATAACTCTTGATATATATATTTACATATATATACCAGAATGAAAATGGCATGTTATGATATTGAAGATGAACTTGATGTTTCATAAAGCTCTTCGTAAGTTATGCTCGACTTAAGTCAAGACTCTAGACCCTTTTCGTGTTTAACAAAAAAAATTCTCTATATTAAGATGAGGGAGGTGCATTTCCTACAAACCCGGACAAATTTGGAAAAATATTGATTTTTTTTATTCCGATGCTTATCAAAAATAATGACAAAGATCACATCTGAAATTAAGCTAATGGGAATCATTATGGAGAATCTGATTAAGTATCCCCCCTCCAAAAAAAAAGGACCAATAGCCATTAACAAACAGCTTAATGAATGGCCCCAGAACATGATATGCACTAGATGTAATATTTAAACTAAACTATTAGGAAGAAATGAAGAATCCTCATTGTTGTGCAAAGGGTATGGGATGTATCCTCAAAAGTGGCAACATTTGAACAATAGAGGGAGACATTCTTTTAGATGACTAGATACATCATGACTGGCTGCAAGTAGATATTCATGTTGATTTGAGGTGGAATGGAAGAAGGAAAATGAAGGGGTGGAGAGGAAGGGTGCATGCCCCCTTGCACCCACAATCATGGCATATATGTATAGAGCACAAACATAAGCATATCAATAACATCCCAGACACCTTTTTGCTGCTGTTTAAAGAAGAAGTTCAACCCGAGAAAAGTTAATTATAAAAATAGAATGATAAAAAATATTGGTGAAGGATTGAAGAAAATCTATCAAAGATGAAAAAAGTTAATAGAATTTTAAATTTTTGATTTGTGATGTCGTATGTGAGCAGCTTATTCAAATATCATGTCGTAAAACAAAAATCAATATCATTTTCTTTAAAAATTGAAAATTGGGTTTATAGTGCCTTAAGTAAATAACAGACTAATAATTTCACACCCCCTCCTAAAAGAAACAAATTTCACTCATGAAACATTGAAAATTGAACTTCATGCTTTTGATAATATATATAACATGGGGCAGCTGCGTGTATAGAGTGTGACATCACAAATAAAAAACTTTAAATTCTTAAAAAATTCTTATCTTTATTGGATTTTCTTCAAACCTTCACAAATGTTTTCAACCCTTTGTCAAGGTGAACTTCCCCTTTAATACCCAAGTTTATTCTCCTTGTGGGAGATAATTATATTTAACTGGTGAATTTTTGAAATAGGAAAGGTTGAATAGGTTGATGTTGCTGAGTAGTAAAACAGTTAATTCTCTTTCTAAGCCACTTTGCCACAACCCCCGGCCACAACCATTTTGAACAGCACTGCTCACTAAGGCATAAAGTACTCATGTCGTTCCTGGATAATTACCCAGTATGCATCATTCTAACTATGTAGTCTTACAATATGTGCCCACAAGAATGATAGATAATTAGCAGCTACTCTTTTGCAACATTCCTACTACAATATTTTTCCAAGAAACAGTGAGTACAATAAACTACCCAGCATGCCTGTGTTCGATAGGTAAATTGCCAATCTGCATACTTATCTCATCTCACTTGGTCTAATCTTAGTTCTTCTATATTCAGTTCACATCAAACCACTTGGTCTAATTGTAGTTTAGCTCCTTGAACATTTTACAATACATTTCCTTTAGGCGATACCAATTTTGTCTCCTATCCACTTGGTCTAGTACAAGTTAGTATATATGGTGAGAAGTAATGATGAACCAAATTCACATTTGTCATTGTAAATAAAACAATGAGTAGACAATTGAAAATTAGACCAACCGGACATTAGACTAAATCAGAATCAGATTAAGTTGTTACTTGCCACAGTAAAGTGTAGACCAAATCATGGCAATTGGACCAAAATACCAAACTGGTTTAGTAGCCCATGTGGTATTATGCTATCTGAGAAATAGGCCAACTGTGTGTAGACCAAATGAATGTAAGCCTTTCAATCAAGATCAAATGAAGATAATGAAATTTAAAAATAATCTTGCAATACATTTCAAAGTGTTCATGAAAAGGTCTATGTATCAAGACTTCATTAAATCACATGTGCCTTTTGTAGGATAGTATGACTGAGCTCCATGGAAGACAATTCCATGAAGCCCCTTTTACACCCTCTCAGAAGCAACACAGATCATCCTGGATTGCCAATCCAGGGTCAACAATGTACCGTCCAGGATTACCATGTACACACCAAATACTCATGCAGCGCCATCCTCGATGTACCGGCATATCCGGGAGAAAAATCGAACATATTCAATTTTCCATCCCGGAGTAGATGGAGGGATAATCATCCATGTTCATTCTTGTAGCCACCTTGTACATCTGTGTAGCTACAGAATGCATCTGGGAAGCTCACTAGAGAGGAACCGGGAGGTCCTTGTTAATACCGGCTTTATCCAGGATCTAAATTTTTCCATTGTTTGCATACATGAACATTAGTCTGTGTTCATGGCCAGGGGGCCGTTTCATAAAGCTGTTCGTAAGTTAAGAGCGACTTTAAGAAGAACTGGTGATCCTTTATTCTGGTAAATGGTATGTTCATTGGCGATGGTTACGCACGTAGGAAAGGTTCTCCAGTCATTCTTAAAGTTGTTCTTCACTTACAAACGGCTTTATGAAACACCCACCAGGTATGTGTATGCTCCAAGTGGGTGTTTCATAAAGCTGTTGGTCAGATACGAATGAATTTATGCACAACTGAATTTATGCACGAATGGTGATCCTTTCTTGTGCTATGTGATATCCGTATGTAATTGAGTAATGACCTAAGAACATGTTCCAGTCATGCGTAAAGCTGTCCGTAACTTTACAAACAGCTTTATGAAACACCCACCAGTTGTTCAAAAAGGAAAGAAACTTCATCTTGGCCAATGCTCTAGAGATATCCCAGTAGAGAATGTAAGCATCTGTGAAGTTCCGTGTAAGGACCCAGTAACATCCGTGTATTCCGTGTTGACTCCCGATAGCTCATCAAGCAGATCCCTAGTGCCAGTGGCGAACCGTGACCCGGAGGAGACAAAGCAATGGAGGGGCACAGCATTGTTCACAAACAATACAGTGCCCCTCCAATCAATTGTCTCCTCCGGGTCACGGTCCGCTACTGCCCAGTGCTACCTTGTCAATCCTTGAAGAAACCATACTTTCCCGTACATTTCCATGTAAATACCCAGAAAAAGCAATATTCACTCTGATAATGCTAAAAAAATATTGGATCATCATGGACTGAGATCAGTGATGATCCCTGCTGCATCCTTGAAGGTGTAAAAGAGGTTTTTACAAAGCATTAACTTAATATTACATAAAAATTACACAGCATTTTGAAAATTAACACTCATACAAACACACACATCTAAATAAACACTTCTTTTAATATGTTGCTTTATGAAATACAGTAATCTTGCTTTTATTTGCATTAAAGTAAACAATAGATACCGGTATATCATTACACACATCATGGATCTCACATTTATTTGTTTTGATCCCATATTCAATACATTAGACTTATTTCAATTTTTTATAGAATTCTTTTCCCCAATACAAAGTATTTACTTTGCAGCCACATACCATAATCATTGAACATACAATCCACACTGGAAAATTGATGTATTAAAAATGTCAGCATAGAAACATGATATTTATATCCAGGACAGTGAAAATATCATGATTAATGTCAACACAAGAATCTCATTCAAAATTTGTATAGTGCTTGCGTATGTACATCAAATCTACATAATTAAAAAGAGCAGTCAGAATTTAACATATATGGTAGAATAGCGGACAAAGAAAATCAACACATGCATTGTAATAAAGAGGCGTGAAATAGATGAGGGAAGGATAGAAGTATTCTAAGGGATTTGTTCAGGTTTGACATATTATTGAGATGGATTAAGAGATTAGAGCTATAAAGCTGTTCATAAGATTATGCATATTTTCATGAATGGTTGACATATGAAGTGCTAAAGCATTTACTAGACCTACAAACATGTAGCACTGTATTTCAAATATTGATGTTGAAAATACCCCAATACTTTACAGCAAAAATTCATGTTGATGTAAGAATGTTCATCAGCATATGTTTATTTCTATTTTGCTGATGCCTTAAAAGCAATTTGGCTCTCCATATCAGCTGTTCTTTGCAATCTTATGAACAGCTTTAAGAAATACCCAATGAAAATGAAGGTTTGAAATAATGTGATGCTATCTGGGGTACATCAGGTCAGTTAACATTAATCTCATTTCTACTCCAGGAATAATGAGCTTTAAAAAAAATAGGAAAGATGGAGAAAGTGAGAGAAAGAAAGGAAGGAGCCGGCATGTAAGCTAAATAAAGCAACCAAATTTTATCAGAATATAAAAAATAAATATCTTTAAAAAATCAGTCTTACCTACATAAAGTTTATGATGCTTTACAAATGATTTTTTTTTCATTCTGAACAATAATATTTAGCAATTGTAAAATAATAAATTTGAGTATATATATATATCATGGATTGGAAGAAAATACATTCAAAATAAGAGACATTAAAATGGTCTAGTACACTATTCTGGAGACAGATCTACTTAAATTATAACTGAAATTGATATTTCAAGAAATACAAAAGTTTCAAAGTGGAACAGATTCTGTGGTCCCAAAAGATTTGCCTTTGACAAAGTCATTTGTATGTCAAAATCCCAACATCGAGATATGTTTGTGATCAATTAAGCAGTACACTGCTGCATACATTATTAGGTGAGTACAGACTTACAATTTTGACTGTGTCTTTTACATTACAGCCCAACTGATAGAACAAAATGTGAAATTCAGAGTACATTCAATTAAACAATATGGTAGAAAAGTTAATGGTATTGTTTATTTTAATTTGAAAAGGAAGGCCAATAATTGTACAAAATTACATCCTAGCTATCTTAACTGTATACAAATGTATGGTTTCACAATTAATATGAATTTAATGTTCAAATGAAAACTTCAACATAATTGACATATTCTTTTGCAATTTCTGATACAGGCTGTATAAGTTCTTTTCCTTAAGTTTTTTAAATGTTAGTTATAAAATACATATGTACCAATATTGTATTATCTATAAGACAAAAAATAAACGATGGATCTCTGAAGAATGAAGATTAATCATAATTTCACATTAATACGCAAATATCATTATCATATTAAGGTATATAAATGCTGCTTTGCATAATGCATGTTTATTGAATTTCTATACAATGCAAATGTTATTCTATACATGATATTAAGAATTACACCTATCACTATCATACAACTATAAGAAAATGAAAAAAGAAATATTCACCATAGGCACTATAATGATGGAACATAATGTCACCCACAATACATTATCTTGGATATATTACAAACTATGTATACTTTATTTCTCTACAGAGCATAAGGAAATCTACATGGTACATACATATGAAATGTACACAAGTACGTATCTCAATCATATATACAGTGTGTACACAGAACCATTGCATATTCCATTCAATCTAATTGTTGAATAATTCATAGGATTCTTGGTTTAAGTATGTCAGTTGAAAATTTCAGAAATTATACAGATCTTGTAGAGAGTACAAGTGATGAGGGTGACAATCAAAATGAAATAACTTAATCATAAGTGGTCTACTTTACTAACAATATTTGACTGATGCATTTAAAAAACAAAAACAAAGGAGAAAAAAAATGAACTCAGTTTGCATTTAGAACTCAAATGTCTCAATGAGTATAATGTAATTGATGCATTGAATGATTTTTCATATGCACAGTGGCCACAATGGAATACGGTGGCCGCTATTGCATGTAAATACAGTACCTACACTAAGTTGGAACCAGCATGTAAAATTGGTGGCTAATTGTGCTCTGACTCACAATACCTGATTTTTATTGGCTGTAGAAAAATGACATCAAACTGCAGTTGACATTGACAGTAAGTTGTATGATACAAGGCCCACGTATAATATAACTCTAAGTGTAAAGGCGACCGCACACCTTACGATTGGTCTGCGACTAAATTTTGGAATAAAACGTAGTAGAATTTGATGCTAATATTGATTGAGACTTGGAATATCATAAAATGTAACGTTCGAAATCATTGTACGAAAACCTATGTTCTAATCTGTGACTATGCTATCATCCTTCTTAAAAAAAAGCAAATTTCATATCCAGTCGTAACAACGTCATAGCAGTCGTACGATTGGCTACGATTTGAAACTAATTTGGCCTTTACTCCAAAATAAACGCTTGCAATCTTTCAAAATGGTTATACTAGAATTCTTTCAATTGATTTTAACCTCAAATAAAATGATATGTTCCATTCACATTTTCAGAAAATGAGCAAAATGCGATTTGTTCCAAAATCAGATCGCAAAACAATCGTAAGGTGTGTGGTGGCCGTAATACACCAGTGTTAAATGATAATAAGATGCACATCTATCAGTAATAACTACTGACGGTTGGCAAACAAATATGAAATACACCTCATTAATTGGAATCTCAATCATTATGACCTATGTGTCATATTCCCAGGTACCCTATACTCTCACTCGACCAAGGCAGATTTCATTGTAAGACATGATTGAATGCTTGCTGAAATATGAATTGATAGATGAATAATGTAATTTAATTGTAATGAGATATTCAAGCTTTTCAGAGGTTTGCTTAAAACATGACAGCATGTAATCTCTGATAGGTAATATTTAAATTTCAAAATATTTTCTGGATCACATCTGAATTCAGCCTGGAAGTATTGCTCCAGTAAAAATGCATATTTTGGTCTGCATCAATCGCCCGTGCAGTATCAGAGCATATCCCCAAAAGGACAGAAATCCGACTGAATATCCCATAGGCTCCTGTGCAAAACTTTGCCATTGAATATGAGACTGTATTCAACAGTCTAGAACGCATGCGCAAATGTGTGTAATATTCAACGGGTATAACAATGAAAGCAATGCGATGCGCAGCATAGAGCACAATGACACTCAATGATGTCATAGTGAACAACATGTTAGTCGCATGTTAACAACCAAATATATTCTTAGAGAAGTGATGATGCCAGAATGTAGTAAGTGATATGGCTTGTTCAATAAAATTTCTCCCTTTTTTTGGGGGGGGGGTGGAATAGATGATAATTATTATACTGGATGGCTTTATTTCATGGAATACCAGAAATATTCCACTCGTTAGGGCCAATGTTCTACTCATCTGCAATCCATATTATAATATAATATTAGCCCAAACTCTTGGAATATTTCTGGTATTCCATTATGAGCCATCCAATATAATATAAATATTGGGAAGTTGATAATTTCACAGCCAGCAAGTCAGAACTCTAGGACCTCCAATATATCTACACCCATGTACAAGCATCCTTTATTTCCTTTGGAAAGACAATAGTCTGTATTCGCCTCACACTACCCAGGTGACTTGAACTTACACCAGGCAGGATGTTGTTCCATAAAAAGAATACTCACCCGCTGAGTTGGCAGCCATTGTTCTTTCATAAGTACAATGCAAGTGGAGCGTTTGGAATTGTAATGGGCAATATGCACGTGATGCATACATCTATCAATGTCACGATGAGAAACTTTGATGCATTTGCTGATGGGGTGCTGATTACAAGTGTCTACTAGTATTTTTGTTGGTTCTCAATGGGGATATACATTCCCACTCTCATTTGATCAAAATTGATTTTAACATATTCTGAATAATGGTTCAATATTTGGATTATGTAATCATTTGCAAGAAGAAAAGCTACATCTGAGAAGTTATAAAATCAGAAGAAACTTATTTGAAAACTCTCAGTCTCATCATTGCTTTTATGAAAGACACAAAGTAGCTAAAGAAATGTACATTTATATAGTGAATGCATAATCATATCCAATGACTATGTCACAGACAGGAAATTATGCAGGGAGTTCTAACTCATAATTATACAATATAATAGATATACATATATTCAATGACTTTAACGTCACTGCAAACATAGAAAATGGGAAGGGTGAACCCATCCACGCAGCTTTAATCGACACCCTCGAAACCTTGAGTATTTTCTACAGCAGTTCGTAGCTTGGAGCGGAGGACGTGGTAGGATTCATAGGTTGGCAGATCTAGACGGTTGAAACTGTAAGCAACAAAACAAAAAATGAATATATTAGGTAAAGTACATTAGGGTCTGTGCTGAGATAAACAAATGCAGCTATCAGTGGAATTATTCACTTGCACTGTGCAATTGTTACTTGACTAGATCAAGGAACGATAATAAGCCAGCAGCGAACCTTCCCAGAACAAGCGAAGAAAGAGATGATTAAAAGAGGGGAAAGAGAAGAAGAATGCATAGCAGCCAAAAGGCTACATTGTGTCTGCTTTACAGTTTTACTTTGTACCTGAATATGTATATATTTCAGATAATACAAAAATTAAACAAACCATTACACAGGAACTAAAGCTGAGGATAATTCCATCAAAATACAAAGGGAAGAATTAAGATGAAATAAAAGTAGGAGGAAAAGAAGAAGTTTTATGGCTGACAAAAAAAAGGGAACCCTTACCACGTATGAGCTCTGGGGAGTGCATTGGGACTGCCCCACTTCTCAATAGTAAAGAGCTGTGGTCCATTGCTACCATAGAGGTGAGCAAAGCCATTCATTGGAACACGAGATGTACCAGTGACAAACTGAAGTAACCTGGCTCGCATCTCAGCACCCATAGCAAGTACAGCCTGATGGTACAGAAAAAATATAAAGGTATAGTTAGCATTCTCACTTAATAAAGTGCTTATCAAATTTCTAAGTGCTCTACAACTTTGTAGCATAATTGCTTTAGCAGAGTAACTGTTATGCACTTCTGCATTAAAAAAAATGAATTCTTGCCATGTCACCTGGGTTGAGTGCAGCACAATTTGGATCTATTTCTTTCTGAAGGAAATAATAATAAAAGCCAATTTTTATAAAGTGCTTTTCCCAGAATGGCCCAAAGCATGTTACATCATGGATGGGATTTAAGCCGAAAACCCTTTGATGGAAAGGTGAGAGACAGAACCACTTAATCTAAATTAAGAATCATTTTCTCGAGGAAAAATCGAGACATCATAGACAAAATAGAGGAATGAACTGGAATATTCATCAGAAAACATCTTAATTTTAGGATACTTTTAAAATCTCTTATCACTAAAATGGCCAAAACTTTGGGAAAAGGAAAAATTTGACCCCCTTCGCAATGGCTTTCATCACAATCTTGTACATGTACATAAACTTACAACTTTAACAATTCCCCCCTTCAACAATCTTGAACAGGAACTTGAAAACAGTGTGTTGAAATGATATCTATAGAATTCAAATATGCACTGCTACAAAACTTCTAAACTGAAAAAGTAGACACTATTAGCTACTAAACTGAAACCTCATTAATCAGTAATGAAAGGGTCTCAATAGGTTCTAATGGACATCAATGATATTTTTATAGCTACATACATGGTTCATGGGTGGTATAGCTAAGAGATTCATATTTTATATTTTCATTGATTGCTTTTTCAATTTTCAAAGTAGCAACACTCTTTTTTGACCAAGCTTCCTAACGACTTATTGATACTTCCTAATGTAATGTAAAGATTTGCCAAACAAGTAATTTTAGTTCCCAAACGATTTGTGTTTTAATTCAAGTTTTGAAAAATGAAACGTAGAACTCAATGAATTCTCATTTTAGCAGGGATTAGCTAATTAAATAGTGACCTCTTAGATCTTGATATCCTTCAAACCTAATAAGATAGTTGTATGACTGGATCAATTTTGAAGTTGATTTCTAGAACGGATCTTTAATTAAATTGGGTAGATGGAAGGGGCAGCCCAAATACATGATGCCTTCGGCTGTGCACAATTACATTAGTAATATTTGAAATTGAACAGAATGTAAAGAATAGTTATATTACATGAGTAGGTGCATTTTACACAGATGAATAAAAAACAATCAAAGGTATCAGGAATATAACAGTGATTGGGCTAACTTTTTTTATGTGTAATAAAGAAACAAAACAAACAAATCACAATCTATATTGATTATATCGACATACCTTCCAGAACCATTGAATGACAATGTGGTTGGCATGGTAACTTCCTCTGTATGCTGTATTAGATCTCCAGTCATTGACATTGATATCACCTAGACCACTCAGCAGAAGCTAATTTGATTCAAAATGTAATAAAAAAATACAGCAATTTCAATACAATATTATCATATCAACATGGAATAGAAAGAAGCTTAATTGACAAAAATATGATTTTATAAAAGCATTTTAATATTTTATCAACATGGAGGGAAATAATATTCACCTAGAAGACTTTGTAGGAGATAAATCAATATAATGAATCTTCCTAAATTCGATAGAATTTACAGAGCTGAATAAGCAAAATCTTACTTGATTACATACGTTTGTGGAGGTAATGAATGAAAGTCAAGGTGACATTAAATTTTATAGTTTTCGCAAATTAAAATTATAAATATCTTCAGGGATAACCAAGAGACTTGATAACTTTACAAAACTACCAATGAATGCAAGAATCGTCCATTGAGACATCTCATAGCTGCTGACCTGTAAAGTAAGCAATCATCGATAACAGCAAACTCACATATAAAAAAAAGAAAATCCATAATTTACTTTTTGAAATAGAAATACTCTAAAAATTGATAGTGGGCCCTACGGCCACTGTGCAGCAACAGATCAATGTTGCTCTATCCCAACAGGGTAGGAGCAATTCCAATCTTTTAACGTCTATTGGGGTCCGTTGCAGAAAGAGTTGCGTTTAAACGCAAGTAAAAAAATCAATCGCAAGTCCCAAATGCACGTTGTTGATTGGTTGAAAATCAAGTTACAGAGATTTTTACAGTTGCGATTGATTGTAACTCTTTCTGCAACGGGCCCTTGGTCTGACGCAGCCGGGGCTTGGACTCCGACCTTTCGGTTGTGAAGCCGATGCTCAAACTGATCCAACACGTTGATACAAACGCTTAACCAAATAATCACAAAGAAATTAGTACAAAATGTGAACAGAGAAAGGGAACACTATATGAAGTTTAAGAATCCAATACGGATGAGTGAAACTATTAAATTACATTTAATCTGCTTACCTCAATCTCATTTTCATCAAACATTGTGAGCAGTTCTCTTGGCACTAAACTAGTGAAGCCCTGTAAAATATAAAAAAAAACAACATCATTAAAATATCAGTGTATACTTCTTTATCTTTAAAAATCAAATTCCATCACTTAAGATAAATCTAAACTAAAAAAAATTGAAAACAAAATCATAACACTTCATAAGGCCCCCAGACGATTTGTTGTTTTTCTTTCACTTTTTTGTCTTTTTTAATTTGACTTGATATAGATTCATCTCAGATCACATTTACATCTGAGATTTTAATTCTTCAATAAAAAATGAAAAATAAAAAAAATTCTGATTATCGTTCTTAAAAGTTACTTACATCCATGAAGGCATCCATTTGTTTTCTAACCCTGTTGACAAACCGCCACTCAATTACAAGTCTGAAAGTTTCAAAAGTAAGAGAAGAACTAAGATTTAATTTCGTTCTGAACTACTACTATGATCACCAAACAAACTGGGCTACTATGAATGTGGATGAAGAGAGACACTAGGAGCACCAAAGAAGGTACAGTATGTCCAATAATGATAAACGACACATGATCTGTGCATTTAGGGCCTGTCTAAAGAATTGTCAAGGTTCAATTATATAAATTATACAAAGTATCATCCAACAATCCAAATTAAAAAATGTGTAGTGACTGTTCAGTTTTTTATATCAGCACTTACACTAATGTTTTTAAAATATGGCCTCTTTGAAGACTTATCTGAAAGAGTTAGTGATTGGATATCAGAAAGCTACAAACATTACATCCTGAAATTTTGCAGTTCATTCCACTCTTTGAACCATGGTTATATGAAAAAAAAAACATACAAAGTATATTTAGGTTGGGATCCCGACCAATATAAATTATCAGGTAATATCCAAAATATATTCTCTAGTTCTCAAACATAATCTTATTTCATACCATTCACACCATAATAGTTTTAAGAAATATAGATTCATATAATGTAGAAACTAATTTGAATCTATACTAACATTGAGGGAGCCATTTATTTTGAGCAATAGCCTCTTATCAAAGAATAACTGAATGTCAACTTACTGGATGTACTCTCCCTTGTTATCATTGGTCAGTGGTATATTGGCACCATTCCTCTTCAATTCTGTTGTTTTGGTCTTAAAATAAAAAAAATAAATTAGAAGTTACAGATAGGAAGAGGCGTCAGATAGGTTCCTTGGTTCAAGATATTTCAAATCCTACAGAAATTGTTGCTTCATGAAAACAGTTGTATACTTTATAGTTAATCTGAAAGGGTGTAACGCTTTCAATTTATTAGTTCATGAAGTGAAGTCAGGAAGGAAAAAATGGGGATCAGACATTAAAAAAGGCTGATTATTTTATGGAATTCCATAAATAAACATGCTAATAAACTTTTTATTCCCATTTCTATGATAGAGACAATGTAAGATAAAGGGTGGATATATGCAAATACATAGATATAGATTTGAATTTTACCGTTCCAAAGCTTTCTTCATCCACAGCAAAGGTGAGATCAAGGTCAACAGGGTCATTGTCTGTAATCCACTGTAATGAGCTGTGATACTCAGAATCCTAAAATGAAAATAAAATAAACAAGAATAAATAAAACAATATCACTGAAACCTATGCTTATATCATAATGGAGTGTTTTACGAAACTTATGAACTAAACAAATGTCTTATTTACCCAGGCTAGCTACTTAAGTTATAAGACTGTTCTCCAAGCAGGTCCTGCATGTAATAATATGTTACTATTACCCTTCTCACAAGCCAAGTGCCTGGCTAGAAGGTAGAAAGTCCCATTTTTAGTTTTTGGTATGGCTCAGCCATGGATCAAACCTACAATCCCTCCCCCTTCTTCACAAGGCAGGCATTCTTCCACTGATCCACCTAGTCTGTTGCTTTCAAACTTTTTCACAATGGCCCTTTTTCTGAAGTCGGGTTTAATTCAAACTCTGGTTTCAAGTTGAGGTTTAACTATGGATAGCCAGTTGTTACATAAATCTTCAACAGTAGATGTTCAATGTATCAGCTCATTTGACTCCTAAAACATTATTTACTACCTGGAAAGGATCAGTATGACAATTGTCTTCACATTCAAATAGTTAGTGAAGAGCAGTTAACATGAGAAGCATTCATTGTAAACAACAATTTTTTTTTGAAACGTTTGGCTTCCCATAATTTCAGCACAGAGTTAGACCATGGACTAAGTTAAACCCGACTTCAGAATACGGGCCAATGAGTCCAGATTAGTATTCAAAATTAAGTGTCAATATTGACAGCTCTAAATATTTGCTTCTAGCTTGCCTGACATAGCACCCAGTATAGCTCATAAACTAGACAGATTATTCTTATTGTACTCTCCCTTTTAACATCTTCAAAAGTGCCTTTTCACTTCTAATACAACCAACACATTGCATGACATGCATACCATTCTTACAACAAACAGGTAATAAGAGAGAGACTGGGTTTGTCGGAGCATTATATTACGGAATCTGTAGTATCATTTCAGGGACACTGACCAGCAGTGGCGTACCTAGGATTTTCCAAGGGGGGGGGGCAAAGCCGTCCACTAAAAAATTTGACAAGCAAAAAAAAAATCTTCAAGTTCAAAGGAGGGGGTCACTTGTGGCTCGCCAGGGATCAGTTAAGACTCGTTGACCCCCGTCCGGGGGGCGGGGGGGGGGGGGGGTGGGGGGCAGTCTGCCCCCTTAGGTACGCTAATGCTGACCAGACTAAACAATATATTGATCCCAATCAATAGACTATGAAAACAAACAATACATATTAGAAAACAAAATATGTATGCAAGAAAATCAAGACAGGTGTACATACCACCGACTCCATGTCTTGTAATGTAATTGGTTTGCCAGCCATCATCTTGTAGAAAGGTCTAATGAAGAATGCTGTCGGGGAAGAAATCACAATATGAAATAATAAAATGTTCAAGTAAATAAATTTTATGATACATAACAATATCATTGCAAGTCCTTTTTTGAAGGGGGAGGGGGAGTGGGTGTTCAACAGTGTAGATAACAGAAAATCTTACCATTGGGTAATCATTAAATGTAGGTTTGTTGGGCATTCAAAAAGAAAAGAGCAATCTCTAATTATTAGCTTACTAATATCAACCCTCAACTACTAGAGATGTTTACAAAATAGAAATCACAGACTAGACTATTTATTGTCCAGCAGAATTGAATCTAGCAGTACCTTCTTGAGACATATGTCCATTCCCATTATGATCCTGCATTTTTTCCTTGCATTTTTTGAGCTACCATAAAATCGGCTATGAAGTACTTCCATGGAACACCTCCATTCCCTAACTTCTATACTGGTATTACATTTTTGCTTTCAATTTTGAGCTACCATACTGTTAAGTGACTTACCATCTAGAAGTTTCCCATGGAATACTGCCATTCCTGCTACTCTACCAATAAACTTGAAGTATGAAATGTGATCCTCGTTACAGATGCCAGAGTCTGGGTTGATTTGCAGCGTGTAGTTGTCCCTATGTACATCAAAATTTTGAAATGCTGGATAATGCAGTCTACTGAAATCTACTTGTGCACTGCCATTAATTTTTCAGTGACCCTGAGCTGGCTCTTTATATTTTTCATTTTGTAAGTCTATATGTACAAGTTCAACAATATAGTGGGTTACAACAAGCTTCAGACAGTTTCCACACAAAACAAACCAGACAACACAGAGCAAATTCTCTATGTTGACCATAAGGATAATGAATTTTATGATGATCACAAAGAAATTGAATATTTTTGGTACTTTGTACAATTTGATGAAATGAAAGGCAGTAACAGAACTTGTTGATAATTTGCTTTTATTTATTTAGATTCCGTCGACTTTTATGCATTCATGTAAAGTGAGAATTCAATCATCCATTATATTTGAATGAAAAATAAAGTATCATTTCAACTCCCATTCTACACCATATGTAGAAAAGTAAGCACAAGTAATGTACACACGTGCGACATATGACAATTGCAAAGGAAACAATGCATACTATCTACGTTGTACAAAGGTGTATGCCTGTATTTACAAGAGGTTTACTTACATGGCAGAATATTCAAATAGACCATAATATGGATTGAACATCTCTTTGGAAAGAAGAAAGAACCATTCCCTGTTAAAAAAGGGCAAGAAAAGAAACATACAATCATATAAAAAAGGATAGATATGCATAAATGTTTTAAGAAACACCATTGAATATCAAGTGCTGGTAAAACTAGCGTTTAAAATAGGACTGGTAATTTTTTTCCACTTTCAGATAAACTGTCTTTGGTATTATATGAAAGCAAATAGTTGTACTAGATTGATACATTCTAGACATTTTTTTTCTTGAAGTATCTACCACATTCTTTCTCTCTAAAAAAGTGACAAAAATACAACATATCTCGATCCTACTGAATATTTTTTTCAAACGAAAGAATCAAGGTTCTACCTACCTAGCTACCCCACCATAATCTAGACCGGTTTCTCCAGTGAATTCTATCCATAGTCTAGCCTTGAGCAGGTCTGCATTCCTAATACTACTGATTCCACGGTAGGAGTCCTCTAATAGGTTATTCCTGTGAACTTTCAGCTCAAATCTGTTTGGTATGTTGTTCTGCAAAGGACAAAGGTTGAGATTCACATAAAACGTACAGTCCTACGTGTATTGAAATGCATCCTAAAGCTATGCAGGTCTTAAAGCTACATTTTAATCATTGCAATTCCAATGGTAAAATACACACACTCTATGAGTTAGAATGTGACTGCAGTAAGATGAAAGAAATTGTGATTGCAATAAATTGAAAAATGCAGAGAAAAAAAATACAGTAATTTTTCGCAGTTTTGGAGTTCTATTCTTTAATTTTTTCTATATTCCCATGATAATATGGATCTCGGAAATGCCATTACTTGACATGAGAAATCGAGTGCATGAAAAAGAGCAGCAAAACAAGTCTGTTGACAGCAGGGTTTTCATTTTAATGTAGTTTGTGCTATTTTCTTCCCCAGTGATGATATTTAGAATACTTACCACAAATACACATTAGACAATGTGATGATACATTTAAATTCTAATAGCTTTTATCAGTTGAAATAAAAGTTATGTTCAAATTCAAGTAGCACTTGGACCCAGTTACACACAGCAGGACTTTGTACACTTAATGGTGATACCTTTTGAATTTATAAAAAAAAGTGTATAGATACTTTGGTACACAATGAAGGTGATATCTACATCTGAAACTGTTATTCAACATTCCTTCTGAAAAGTTGCATCCCTAAGACCCTAACTCAATACCATACACAATGGAAAATGTAAGGAATATAGAAAGTTGGCTGGGAGGAGGGGGGGGGGGAGGGTATTTTAACTTACCGGTTTCTTCAGATGCATCTTTAAGAAGTCATATTTCCTCTTGTAGTCTCTAGAATATGGCACAGCCTGATGATAAGAACATGATTTCATGATAATAATATTTATCTATCTATAATCTGAGAACTGTAATAATTCATACCAATTTTCATGAATAGCTATATACATAACTTCACGTAAAGGTACAATATTCTTTTGACGGAGAACAAATCTTATATACAACTCTCGTATTTTCATGGATACCAAGTTGCATGAATAAAAGAGCCCTAAATTAAACAAAACTGAAATAATTATGATGAAAATAATTACAATAAAATAAGATTATAATATTGATGGAATATATAACACCACAGTAGTAAATAGTAATAATTCTGAACAATTGCTAAAGACTACAGAAATAAAGTTCCTCTCATTTGTCTGCAAAAGTTATTCTTAGAAAATTCTTTATACTTTTGAAGTGTGCAATAAATATCACATGCCTTTTATGAAAGTAAATGTAACAATATACTCACTGGTCCTGCAATAGCTGGATTCTGCAATCTGGGATCTTCCCACTGTGTAGAATGGGTTGCTGAAACAAAGATATCATTAAAATGACAAATGACTTCTAGTGTACTTTCAAATTACTTATAGTGTATATTACACTAATATCATAAGTGAGCAATTCATTCAAAAACTTTCTTGTTCATGTTCCAACACATACATACATAAATAACATTTTTCGAACATCCAAGCCTATATTCCTTTGTCTTATTTCCCGTTTTACTTCAATTCACAAATAGTTCAATCCATGATAATTTTAGTACAGGAACCACAGACAATAGTGAGAAAGAGGCTTTACTATTAAACCTTATGAAACAATTAACTACATAATAGATCTCTCAAGAAAAAGATAGAGGAAAGAAAGTACCATCAACTTACTGTGATCAACGAAGAACACTCGTCCATCAGTATAAACACGCATCTCCCAACCAGACTGTAATTAAACATAGAAAAAACGTAATACATTTATCAACAAAATTATCCACTGAATAAAAAAAGACATCCCCAAAAATATCACTTTATCCCCTTCCAGAATGATTACATTCAGTTACATAGCAGTGCTCAAGAACCATATATTTACTTAAATTTGATTTCAATATTCAATAATAAAGAACCTTATTTTTTATTGTTGTGGACATTGCTTATACATGTATATGATAAGGGCTACAAGATGTCACATTGACGTAATAAGTGCTATACAAAAGCAAAGTACTGCCATCATCATTATCGTAGAATGAAGAAAACAGAGCTACAAAGTCTCACACATTATGCGTGAGAATCAAGCATTTTGGACTCTTGTTCATCCCCTCATATCTCTGTCTCACGCAACTATCACAGCCTATCCCCATATACATTTTACACAATGTTTGCGATCTCACTCAGATTCACAGAAAATCTCACGCATAGCTGGTCTTTGAACTTGGCATCTCTGAGAAAATATCACAAGCTTTCAAGCAAAATAAAGATAAACTTGATGATTTTACCGGTAATGGACCTAGTTCATCTTGCTGTCTCTGCCTTCTGGGATCCTCCTGAATAAATGGGTGAAAAAGAGGAAAAATATTCAACAAATGATGTCAAAATCATCAAATTACTGATATCAACAAAGTTATTATTTTATGACATACAATAGTCAAAATGCTGTAACATATTTCCTTAAGGATTTTCTAAGTTTTAATAAAATAAAAAAACAGCACAGTTTACAAACTAGCAATAATCAATAGTTCTGAATCCGGTTTTACTTACAGTAATGTCCCAAACTAACTCCTTCCACTGTGGTAGGAGATTCAATGTTTCCTCCATCTTAAACCTAATCTAACCTACTCTTCTTCTACCAAACAACTTGGTATAATGAAGCATACAAAAGGGTTTACAAGTTAATGCTTATGTTAATAGGTTGTAAACAGATTTAGATTCAATAGTGTCTCTACTGTGCCACTTATCAGTCCTTCCATACATCACTTCTAACAGCTTCCCTTTAACACTGTAAATAGCCTATATTTACTTTAGATCATAGCACATGCACCTCCATGTACATGTCCAGGTGTCTAGGGCAAAATGGATAGATTCCTGTTCACCTGGAATTTCTCTTGTAGTGGTACAGCCACGGCCGCCATCACCACTACTTTACTACTACTACTACTACCACAACCTCTTCTGCTGCTGCTGTCATTGCCACTAAAATCATCATCACTACAACTATTACTTCTACCACCACCCCCACCATCACCACCACCGCCACAACAACAACTATTAGTACCACTATCCATATGTACTTAGACGATGAATATTGACAGAATTACTGACCCATGAAGTAGTTCTGGTGTTATGGTCAATGTAGAACTTCTTCCCATTAGGGGCTATCTGAATCTGCCATCCTGATGGAAGCGGTCCAAGAGGATCATCTTCAGCAACTTGGACTGCCTGAGGAGCACTGACCTATCATCAATACATAAACAAGAATAGAATATCAATATGATACCACGTTAAGGGCACAAGAACAAACTGAATGAATTTGGGGCACAAGTTGACATTTCTAACAATTAATTTTCCTTGTCAGGACCTAAAATTATGATACAGATGCACTATTTCACCTCGGACCAGATTTACACATTTCAAAATTTCATTTCATACCATGTAGGACATTTCATACCATGTAGGACATTTAATAGGATATTGAGTTCTAGCTTTCATATCTAATTCAAATATTGTAGTTTACATATTTATTTTGTCCTCCAATTCGATGTGATTTGAATATGATAACGTGAGACAATCTTTTTTTTACATGAAAGATTTTTTTTTCATACTCCATATGACTGGGAGAAGTACACCACAGAGGCGATTCAAATTACGATAGGAAATTGGCTTTTCAAAATGTAGAAAATCCTCTTACATGCAAAAGGATGTACCTACCCACACAACAAAAAAATGATTATCATATGATAGACAACTATTCTGCTATGGATAAAAGTACAAACAACTTTAAAATGTTATGGTACTTTTCAATATAATGCACGATAAACTTTCCCAAAATATACAACCACGGTACCACCCCTCCCCATAAATTAATATTTAATATGCAGAACTTACTGGTTGTGCCGGTTGTGTTGGAGCCTATATGAAATAAAGGGGAAAGGAATATCCTATTACAATACTCATTGCACAGTATGTGATAGTTTACACGAAAGCTCTGAAAACAATGTGTGACAGCCTTTTTGTAAAACTTTCTAAATTCTCATTTTTTGAATTGCAAAGTTCAGACAGTAGTTTAATAGAGTCAGAATAAGGACAACTGCTCAAAATTGGATAACTTATAAAACTTCTGACTGTGAGCAATTGTAATGTAGATTGGCTGTCAAGCAAATGAAGAAAGGTGTTTACTATTAATGGCTTAATCATCATCCAACAGTAAGTTTAGTGCAACAGTGCCTAAAAATTAATAATGTAGGCAATCAATTGCAAATTTGGACAAACAGTCCTGATTGGTTACTGCCGAGTCGTTTGAAAAAAACTGTGCATTCAATAATGAATTTGAATGGTCACAGAAACTCTTGTAATTAATCCCTACTTCTATGTTATGAAGGTAAAGACTCTGGTAAATATTTTTAATATTGGTCATTGCGAAAGGGCCTCGGCGGGTCCACCTCATACACTTGTATTTATCAGAAAGTACCTTTCCTTTTAACTCAACACATTCAAGATAATCTAAGTTTATTGTCATGTACAAGTTTAAAAAAAAGCAACAATGTCAGAGAAATAGTGTTATTGCTGTTTATACACAAAATACAATAACTAATATACAATAAATTACAAAATTATAGCAATGAAAAACATATGATAAAAATTGCATGACCACAATACATAAAAATACTCATACGGAAAGTACTTACAGCTCCAGTATCGTCATCACCAACACCTTCTATGGTATCTTCAATGCTGATTACTCTCCTCGCAAGGAACTGAGCTCGTGCTTGGTCGTTCTGAGAACCAGCTCTGGTCGGGGTGGTGCTGCTACTCCTAGCAAATGATAGAAAATAAAATGTTTGATATAAATGAGGGTCTTTCTTTCAAATTCAATTATGCAAATGATATGGCTCATTACTAACTTATATTATGATGCATTCCTCCATCTGTTCATGCCTGCATTCCATTGTTCTTTTTGCAGTAAACTACTGTTTTATTCAGGCCGTAGGGATAGCTATCATAGTGCTTTACTGCCTATTGTATGTTTTCCCTCTTGGATATCATGTACTTACGCATTTTATTTCAACAAAAATCTAGAAACTAAATACACACAACATAGTATTACTTAATTCAATGGACATGCTACAGCTACAGTATGTGAAGTTTTGGAAAAATGCTGAAAGCTATCAAGTGGCAAGAAGGATATGGCTCGTCTAGTTTTTGAATACATCCCTAAGCCACAAGTGAAAAGACTAGAAATTTGACATGTCCAATGGACACAGATGCCACCGCTTAATGTGATCAAATATTCATTCAATATGATTGAACTTAATATCGTGCAGAAACCAATATGCATATATATATAATGAACAAATTTAGACCTTTGACCTAAAGACTCGCCCTTTCCATAATAAACTCTGACAGAAGATATGACAGACAGGTCATTTGATGTGACCTGACTGTATTTTGGTGTCATCTACCCAGACACCAAACATTTTTAATATCTGGTGAATATTTCCAAAGTTATCATGTGGAAACCAACTTGCAAATATAATGATCTGTGACCTTTGACTTGCAGACTCCACATTCCAACTTAGCCTGTATTTTGGGGTCATCTACCTACATATCAAAAAATTTCAAATCCGTTTAATATTTCGAACTTAGCCTGTATTTTTGTGTCATCTACCTACACACCAAAATTTTTTTTAATCTGTTTAATATTTCATAATTATCATGCGGAAACCAACTTGCATATCTAATGAGCTGTGACCTTTGACTTGCAGACTCTGAATTTGAACTTAGCCTGTATTTGGGTGTCATCTACCCATACATCAAATTTTCCAAACAATCTGTTGAATATTTTTCAAGTTATTACGCGGAAATCAAGTGAGGGGACGGACAGAGGGACGAAAGGATGGACAGACAAGGGCAACGCTTAATGCCCTCTCCGGACTTCGACTGTGGGGGCTTAAAAAGTGGATCCCACCAGTCCAAATGCAACGACAATGATATAAGCCAGTAGACATCAGGTTAAAACTAAAATGCATTGACTTACGGTGCTGTAGGCATCTCCCACTGTGTTCTTCTATTGATATGATCTACATAGTAGACTCTCCCATTGGCATCTACTCTCTCCTCCCATCCCTGAGGAACGGTAGGACCTTGGGATCGGCTCTGACCCTGTTCTCTGGATGAGGCATCGTTCTCTGCATTCGCTTCTACCATCTCCCAATCTCTCTACAGAATGCAACATATCAATAGAAATGTCAATATTAAACATTCCCTTTTCCCCAACAAAATCTTGAGATTATGATTTTAAAAACATCCTGTATCACAATTCTCACACATTTATTTTGTGGAAAAAATTGCTTATGTACATTTGCCACACTCAACACAGAGTCTTCTTTCATAAAGAATATAACAAATGCATATTTTCTTGAATTAATTCACTATCAGCCAATCACAATGAAGGATTTCAGTAGCTTTTAACTGTTATCATAAATTTATTATCATAACAAATTTTATGAAACCAACCCCAGAAAGGTTATGGAAATAGCTATATGTAATGGCCTTTCACAACAGACTTGTTTGAACTGCAACATTAATACTGTAGTGGTCATAGTTTGAACTGGTATCATTGCTCTGAAAGAGTTCAATAATAATCGTCATCGCCTTCACCATCATCATCATCATCATCATCATCAACATCACCATTCTTTTTGTCATTTTAGTGTTATCATCATCACTATCATCAATATAATCATTATCATCACATCATCATAAACATTATCACCTTCTTCCTCCTCTTTGAATTTATACTACCAGCTTCTATTCCATCATCAACATCATCATCATCATCACAATATTCCATAATTTACAATCAGATTCCTGGTATAGTAATATGATATTTTCCCAAAACTAGGTGGCATGAAAGTTGTTAACAAATGTTTTAACTTTGGTTTATACATAACACCAAATGACAAAATAGAAAGGAAAAATCCTATGCAAAATTCATAAAATGACATGACTGCCTCTAATGATTTAACAGCACATACATGTATATCTTGTGTTATTCAGACTTGAAAGAAAACAATATGAGTCTCAAAGTTAAATCAGGCAAAGTTCATTCTTAAATGAATATCTAATACTAAAAAATGTAAATAATATGATTAAAAAAATGAGTGATAAAAAGTGTATGAGATTCACATTATATTCAATCAAGTTTTGACTGCTTGTACCTTACTCTTCCCAGAAAAAAAATACAAGAAACTTTTATGCTGTGAAAAGTCAGACAAATTCTATAGATGAATACATTTTTCATACTTGCAATGGGCATTAGTTTTTTTTTTCCTGTACTTTCAAGCAAATGCATGTGTGAAGTTTCATATTTACGTTAAATTATATTTTATAAAGATATTGTCACACAGACAGACAATAGAAAATTGGAAAGGTGTTAAGTTGATAGTTAATAGATAGAAAGAGGAAATGAGGAAGGGAGGAGGTTGCTTTGCTATTCAATCTCATAATATCATAAGCATATAACGATGCTATTAAAAACCAAGAGACATCAACAAAATAATAATTAGTATTAAGTAGTACTCAGCCCTTACATGCACAAAACCATTCAAAATCATGATTGTGTTATAAATACAAAGTGAAATCCCACATTAAATGTACATTCTTGAATTAGCTGAAATGACAGCAAACAATATTCAGCATGTCACATGAACAGCATGATAGCAAATGAAAATAATAGGTAGGATATAACCAACCCGAGTAAGGCCGATGTTTTGAGGGGATTCACGATGTAAGCTGATCTAAAAAAAAAAGAGTTTTGATAAAGTTTTGAAACATGGAAAATTAACAAAGTTGTGTAGTTGCTGTTCAGTAGGTATGTAATACATAACTACCAAAGCTATGTAATCAGTCGCCCCCCCCAAAAAAAAAAATGTAACGATATACAGTATTATCATAAAAAAAGATACCTTATATCTCTTACTTGTGAAATATGACATTAAATTTGATTAGATACATGTATGTCTGCATAAAGCATCTCAATGTATGCTTCCCAAGTACTTACAAGATGTGATAAACAATAATGTATCAATGCCTATTAGGGCTTAAAGTCTCTTGAGTTGAATTCTACATGAATAGAATAAAGACAGATGCTTATTCTTGGGATTTAGAATGCAAATTAAAAGAAGCACTGAACTATAATGAAGCATGAATTAATTCAGAAGAAAACTCTTTGAATGAATGAAATTGGTTTTTTTTTCATCTCTTGTTACCTCAATGGTCTTCATCATTTTCATTTTATTTTAAACTTGTTCATTGAAATCTTTCAAAATTATTTCAGGTTTGTGAAGTAATTCTCTCAGCATATCAAGTTGATCTTGAAGATAGCCCTCCAAGATTTTGGACCATCTCCTGAAGATCTTTGCTTAGATTTCTAGAGTTGTGGATTTTGATTGCAATTCTTTCTGCATTGGGCTCCGAATGAGTTTTCGAATATCTCCAATCAGACCCAATAAATACTCAGCAGCCAAAGCATTCCATATTAATCTATTTACGACTGACTAAAATTGAGCATTGGGGCCCTCATATCAATGATCTTTTCAAGATTTCTTGAGTTATATCAATCCTCTCCCTTATCTCAGAACTGCTGAGAGTTATTTAAAAATTGGCAGTGCTTAGTTAACACCATCAGATCTTCCAGCTTTGTTTCACCCTCTCTATCAGGGACAGTCGTCTTACTGTCAAGTTGTTATTTACTGACGATTACCATATCAATAGAGTGTCTCAATCTTCCAAAGTGCCCTTTAGAATCTCAGGTAATAGAACAAATGAGATGACCATACCTCTTCATCTTCTTGCTGGACCTCCATATCTGGAAGATTTTCCTCATGTACAAAGCCTATGGCCATCCGTAGACTACCACGTACCCTCGACCGGGGACTGAAACACAAGGAGAGGAAATCATTTGACGATTTAGTTTCCAGATAAACTGCTCCACTTTGACTCACACCAATCCTCACACAAAAATCTTAGGGTATAAGTAGCACTTGTACATGTATCTATTACTGATATTTAAGTTTTCAATTAACAGGAAGAATTTAAAGAAAAATGTCAAAATACAGCCAGTTTTTGTAATGGTTTCAATCAGCAATGTGAATCTTAAGTATACATACACTGTGTTAATACCTGGAAGCAAGTAACTCATGCTTTAAAAAATGTAATTTTGTTTATTGCATTTTAAACTACCTCACACATTACTCATCATCATTTCACTATCAAGATACAAATTCTTGACTTTCTCATAAGGAAACCTATGATTGAGTCATCAAAATAAATCTAAACTCTGTTCATATACAAAAACACAGAAGAAATCTACCTCCTTGGTCGCAGGAGGAAGCCCTTTTCCAATAGTTCCTGACCTGGTCCGACTGTCTGTGGACAGAAAAGATTGAAAAGAATCCATAAATCCAGTGACCATACAGTAGGTCAATAAAAGAAAGCATCATGACACCTCTTTATTTCAATAAAGTCAAATACAAAATATATATTGTAATGAAAATTATCATACATTTATCATATGAGAATTGTAAATAATTATTATAACAATTACTTCAACAATATCTAAAAAAAAATAATGATGATTCCAATAAGGTACTGTGATTCATGTAATACTGATACCATAATGATTACATTATCATGTAATGTGTCACATTATAATGATATCCAATTGACTCTTTAAAAAAATTAAGCTGAGCCTTTTCCTTTCCATTAGGATATCTTTTTGCTCTTCTGTGACTGTGAAATATTGAAAGGGGGGGGGGGGGAGGGGAGTTCAATCCCCCTCTCCTTGAGATTACAATTGTGGACCATGTGATCATGCCTAAAATGACATGCATATCACCGGTGATGTTATCTACAAGGTCACATAGATAAACTTCCAAAAAGTATTTTCATTTTGTGATGTGTCTAATCATGCTGATTTTCATGTGTTAAGTACTAATTCTTGGTCTAGATACTCCTTGCAGTATTCGTAACAAAAGTACAAAAAAAAACCACAAAAAATGTACTGTAGGTTGTTTTTATCTGTAACTTACAGGGAGAACTGCCCAAGGGCTTGCTACGATTCGTGTAAGAACAATCTATGTAATTTAAATATGATTTTGTAATTACTGTAATAATACTTATATGTTGCATGATTTATGAATTGTGTAACCCTTGATTTGAATGTGATTTCCTGTGTAACCCCCCGATTTGGATGTGAATAAATCCTCTAATAGAGGCAAAAAAAAACACCAACTTACAGGGAGACTTTGAAGAGGGATCTCAACCACACCAAGGAAGTCATCTCTTGTCTGAAATTAGAAAAAAAAGCAAAGTGAAAATACAGGGAAAATGATAACTTAATCATCAAATGCCGATTAGTCTATCCCTGAGAGCACTGCTACCTATTAAACTATTAAATTTCAGTTCAGATTTCATAATAAGCATTATTATGAGAGGCATGCATCAAGATGCATGATCATTCTATGGAAATATAAAGTTAATAACAATAGCATATTATGTAAAAATGTGACATTCATAAGGTATAGAGAGGTACTTGCAAATAATACTTTATTGTTTATTATAAAAGTGAATGGATAAAACTGTAGGAGAGAAGAATGTGGGAAATGCGTGTACAATATGGAGGAAAAATTGGACATAATAAAAACAGACAATCTTATAAATTAAGATGTCAGACCAGTATTTGGCTATTGAGAAAAAAAAAGCCAGTGTGAAAGCCTTAAAGTGCGTTTGCATGCGCAAGACAACACTGCAAACCTAACGTGAGCACAGACGGTTACCATTAACGCCCCAAAGGAGAATCATGCTTTGAATTTCAATTCAAGCTTCTTTTGCATCATTGCACATAATGTTCTTCATTGCTCTTTCCTTCAAAGTCAAATAAACTCGAATGAGTGAATAGCTTGAGAAATTCAACCCCCCTGGACACAGATTTCTCTTTTCAACATTCATACTCTATTCAATCAATTGCTTTGGAGCTTTTAGACAGGAGAAAATGTTCACAATACTTTGAAGCAACATCAAAGTAAAAACAATACAACAGGGGTAGAGTCACTATTAGGAATCACAATTTGTACATTGAAAAAATGGAAATTGATAGTTGACAAGACAAAAAACTGTGTGATTAAACCTAAACTGGAAAAGTCAGCAGTGAATATCACAAATATCAACAGAATGTATTTCTACTGAAGGTTATTCGTTACCAAATAATTATAGATTATCTAGTAATTCATGTAATTACATACATGCAGTTTAAAGTAACCAAATGAATAAATAATTAATTACCAGTAAGTCTACGCTGGAAAGTGACAAAGGATATCAAATCAACTTTCAAGACATAGTCAAAGGGCAAATCGATTTACTTTTGCTTTACCCACAATGGTTTGATCTTTTTATTTCAAGTCCAGAAAAGGAGCCCCAAAACATGATTCAGATAAAAATAAATGATTTCATAAATTATATGGTATTAAAAGCATTCCTATTCTTATAAGAATGACAATTTTTATTGGTTTTGCCAGAATGTGATACAGTCCAGCATTGACCCCTCATGTACACATTGATGTCACATGAATATCGACTGAAATTTCCAAAATACTTTCATTTAAATGTGGACAATAATTGGGCATTTCATAGACGTAAAAATGTGAAATGTGATTATTCAGCAACTTTTGTAAGTTTTCTTTTCATATGATGACAAAATTGTTAGCAGTTATTTTAACAGTGGTTAAATGTTTTGTCTCTGCCCTATCTTCAATACAGACTAGAGTATTAAATTCAATACCAGGGTAGAAAGTGGCAAATATGACATATAATTAGATCAATATTACCTGAGGGATGTTTGCACTTTGGCAGGATTAGAACTTACTAACCAATGTTCTGTGATCTACATGTATACATAGTCTTATATATACTTAAAAAAGACTAGGAAAATATAGAGTTACATAGCCTACACATGTACATGTAGTCATACCTGCATGTACAATAGTTTTAGTTTGTCTGAAACGGGCTTTAGACACCCCTTGCATGAGTCAATACTGAGTACCTATTATAATGGTTTGAACCTGTAGTCCCATGTCATTGGATATGATGGGGTGTTTCCAGGAAAATCAACTAAGATAGCATTCAGACTGTCTGCCAATTAAACCATCTTCCTTCTTTTCATCAACTGAAATATTCATGCTTCTTTGGAAATATCCTCTGATTACTTCCCTTTATGATGGAATAATGGAAAATGTAAGTGATATGAGCTAAATTTGTAATTTATATAGCAACTAGAGAGGACATAATACATCACTTGAATGCATAAAAAAATAAATATAACTCTTTACATACCAGTCTGTTTTCATCAAATACTTCAAATAGTAGCTTGTTGTCTCTTGGATTTACCTGTTAAAACAATAAAATAGGAGAGAGACAGATAAAGAGGATAGAATGGATAAAGAAGAGAAACGGAGGACAAGGGGAAGGGGGGGGGGGTGGGTAGATGCAGAGAAGAGAGTAAAATGGTTAGTTAAAATAACTCTAAATTTGAGCATATTGAAGTTATTCAATAATCGATTTACACACAATGTGTAGAGCAATAAATTCATGAAATTCACAAGTTACTTGTACATGTAGGAGCTCCTAACATTATAACAATATTTTGAATTATCATGGTATGAACATTTCAGCAATTAATCTGTTGTTGATATTTATTCCCATTATACACCCCTGTATGTTTATCATAAATTGTAATGCAATAAGTATAAATCTGACTGTACATGTAACCATAAAACAGTTTTACTAATTTACCAATCCACCCCCTCCCTGATTAAAAAAGTTTATATTTGGCAATGACAATAGTGCGCAAATATAAAATCTAATAGAGAAACTTAATCATCAACCAACAAAACTGTCTGGTGGATATAAACAGCAGAACACAATGTCAAAGTGCAATATTTACTCAAATAAAAAAATATCAGTGTAGGGTATACAGATTTAGCGCAATGAAGTTACAAATGTTCAAGAATATTTTCCATGAAATAAAAAAGTAATAGGCCTACAGTGTATATATTCAGGTGAGAATCTTTCAAGTTTCAACTGAACATAATCGTGAATTTTCTTGTAATTTCATCACATCTTCACAACTTCATTATCTATAGAGTCAGAGTGAGTGCAATACAATGATGTACAAACTATAGAATAAATTTACAGGACATGTACATTATATCACAATGTGTACATGTAAAAAGATTATTCATGATGCTATAAAAGAAGTTAATATACATTCAAAGAAAAATAGTGATACAATTTGTCTCTATATCAATTTCACAAATTTTGCAATCATTTTTTTTCTTCAAAATTAAGAACACGTAGGCCTACATGTAATTCAAGTACAAATTGAACTTGCCATTAAAAAATCTGTTATTATTATTGCTTAGAATGTCTCTCTTAATTGGATGATAGGCGGTACAAATAGGTACATGTGGGCACACAGTACACATCACATGTATGTATCTATACTGTAAAAGTATATCAACCTTTTAATACATTGCTCCTATTTCCTCTTCATAGCAAAGATAGAACATGTACAGTACAATGTACATGTATATCAGCATTATATTTGGTTTAAATGGTTAACATTAATACTGTAGTAACTGAATTTCTACACCCACACAGTAGACTGCACATCATCTAAGCAAGCGTATGTGATTTTAATTGAGCTTCAATATTTACATGACACTTCAGTTAAATGACACAAAATTTGATAATATTTGTCACTGGATTTACAGATAGTCAAATCACAAAGCTAATGTGGCTTTCTAATAATCATGGACTAGTAGTACATGTAGGTCCATGCTTTAATATTCCATGCAGACCTACAATGTACATGTTATTGTACATTAAGTTTTTTTGATTAAGCTTGGACTATAGTCACTATACACTGTAAAAACTGTGATGTTAAAACTGACACCAATTGAGGAACACACCTTGAGGTGTTAAAATTACACCCTAGAGATTGAACATAACACCAAAGAGTGTAAATGTAACAACCATAGGTGTTGCAATAACATTAGGTGTAAAACTAACACCATCAATTTAACACCGGTGTAAAATAACTGGTGTGGTCCTCTATGTACAACAGTTAACACCACAGTTTTTGCTGTGTATAAATTTAATTAAAAAATAATGATTTGCAAGTACATTGCAACCCAACCCTGGTTAGGATGTCACTATACTCCAATCAAATAGAGTGCATGTTAATCTGGTACCATAGGAAGGTATTCCATGAGAATTTGGGTCGGGGGTGGGGGGCAGCGGACCCTTTCTAAAACTATTATCTGCTCTGCAACCTTTTGTAAAACACCACATTTTATGATTATGAAACCCTTAATCTCTTCCCTGATGAAATCTGCAGGGTGAATACATTCATCGGCAGAAAAAGATCTTCATTATTCAGTATAACTGTTTTTATGCAGCAGCAGGAAAATAGTTACGAGAATACATATCATGAATCACAAATATATCATTTCCTTTTTACGTTCATGCCTCACTACATCGTCACATGATTGTGAAGATTGGTTGAGGCTTGGTAATGTGACGGTCTTGTGGTCATTTGTTGTCCTCTGCCTTTTATACAGAACACAAAAACGATGGAATCAACTTGTCTTGGAAGAAATATGACCTACAGATAAATGATTACAGAGGCATAATGAGTCAAAACAAATTTCAGGGGCCCAAATATTGTGTATGGGGCAAGTCGTGAGCGACCAAGCAAAAAGTTTATTAATACAAAAGAATAATTTTAGATTTTGACAACAACATGATATTTCACTATTTTCCTTTCCTCTTTTTTTTATTCATAGATTTTTTTTTTACCCCAAGCCCCCCCCCCATCTCTGAGGTAATGAATGATTCATTGGTTCACACTTTCATGCCTCTGTCTGATCATAGCATATTTATACAAGATAAAACTTCAAGGACAATAATACAATAGAAGTTCTAGTCAAAATCAATGGAACAGATGCATCATATTCAATTAATGCTATAATAGGAGGTGGAATCTCATGTTCCATAACATGCATGTATACATGTATGTAAGCTGGCATTTACAGTAATAATAATTATCCTTAAATTCATCACCTTTTTTTTTTGGGGGGGGGGCGGAACAAAAACCTATAAGGCCATTTTAACTTCAAACAAGTTAAAACAAATAAAAAAAAGTATGAATTAGCCTCTCTGAGGTCAATTGGTGGACATCTTTTCAAACAGACAATTTACACTACATTGTAGGCCTACATTCAACAAGGAAAAATGGAAGGTAGTATAGCATTTTCAAATGTCAAATGCAATAAATCATTATCAAGGAGTCGCCTGAAAATTCTGTAACACACATAGACAACAGCTGCTGCAGTCCATAGCGGTTTATCAAGTTCAGTGGAATCTGAGCCACTTCATGAGCAGATTCACCTATCTTCTGCTAGTAGAAAGATACTCAGTCCAGCAATTTTATTATCTGTACTTGTATGGGAATTTCCTCACTACCTATATAAATACTAATATATCCTATCGCACAGTGCGCTTTGATACTTGGTATCATATTATTACCCCCGCTGTAGCTAAGCCGCCATATTAATAGGCTAGAGTGTTCAAGGAATACATCCTACCGGGTACCCATTCACCTCACCTGGGTCGGGTCCAGCACAATGTGGATAAATTTCTTGCCGAAGGAAATTACGCCATGGCTGGGATTCGAACCCACGACCCTTTGTTCCAAAGTCAGGAGACTTATCTACTGGGCCACAACGCTCCACACGACTAGCCAAACCACTCCAAAACAAGGGGGGGGGGGAGGAGGGGATGACATTCTGTGTCCTGTATTGTGCTACATGTATCTCTAAACCTCTGTTTTAATAGTCCACTTACATTTTTACAGCTGAGCCCAGCAGCAATTTGTAAAGTTCTATTTTGAGACCAAAGTTCACTTTGCCTTTCCCTACATGTACCTGACATTTTCTTTCCTCAAAGTGCTGTTCATACAGACACATTCACCCTATTGCTAAACCATCCAGTAAACATTGTATGAACACAGTGATTCTGTGTACAAATTGTGAAAAATGAAAGCAATCAAAATCATCAAGTCTTTATTTAGCTCATGAACTTCTGTACCTGATAGGCTGATAATCATTGTATTTTTTTTTATAAAAGCATGTTCATATTCCAGAATGAGTTTCAGTAATATTATATTTTCAAAGTTCACATAAAAAAAGCCTTGAGGTAGTATTCCAAAATATTGTCAAGACAGTCAACAAATAAGTTCATTTGCCATGGAGGTATCAAGTGTAAAATGAGGGACAAGTCAGTTAATATTCCCAAGAAGCTTGCTCCTTGATATTCCCACTCAATGACACCTGAAGAGGAATTTTACCATGATCACACTAGGTGGTTTCAGACCGCCTTGAAGTTTGTCAGTTCCAGGTATTTTTGATCAGGAAATTTACTCAGATCAGAAAATACCAGGTAATATTAGCAATGTGAAGCAAATTACGTGTAATCTCCATGAAAGACAATGTTCAACCACTAAATAGTAGGTACTTGTCAAAATTATAAGAACTATAGCAGGGATTTTCCAAGGTCGCAGGTATTTTGGCAGTGTGAAAGCAAATTATGGGAACTCTTAGCCCAGCGTGTAGTTGAGCACAAGCGACATGCGTGGGTGGCTGCTGAGCTAGTAATTTTGAATTTCGCGCCTTGCTTGCTTATCATACTATACTGCGCATGCTTCTAACTTCAGGGACTTATCCCAAAGGGTATGTTTCGGAACGATGTGAATGCAGGAATAATGAATGGGTAGTTTTTAGCTTTGAAAGGTTCTTGTAATTAACGGGGGTTCTTATGATCGAGGCGGTTTGAAATCACCTACTGGTACAGGGGCCTAGTTAAAAAAACTGCCACTATTATATTTCTTAGGCTCCAAACCTTGATTATGATTGGCTGCTAGCCATGTTACCATGTCATGACACAACATTTGCTCCTGCGACAAGGGCTTTATTTTGTCTACGTAGGGTTAGGATTGGGCTTGAAATAGGGTTTTACATGTATGTTAGGTTTAGGTTTTAGGGTAAGGCATAGTGTTTAAATCCAGGTTTGAGGTTACTAGTCATCTGATTATTGGAAATTCTCAGTAGAGAAATTGTCGCCGGAACAGATATCATGGAGCCACCATTCATGCTAGGTTACAACAATCAATGCTCATTCTGACAAAACCATTAATTTCATATCATGGTGGACCTTAAACAATAGAAAACATTTTACCTTCCCCTATCATCACCATCACCACTACCATTATCATCATCATCACCATCATCACCATCATCAACATCACCACTACCATCATCATCATCATCATCATCACCATCATCACCAACATCACCAACATCATCATCATCACCATCATCACCATCATCAACATCAACATCATCATCACATTGTCTGCAGAATCCTGAATCATTATTCCAGATTAAACAAACTTAAATTTTAGGTAACAATAATCAAGGCTCATTCTGACAAAATCATTAATTTCATATCATGGTGGACCTTAAACAATAGAAAACATTTTATCTTCCCCTATCATCACCATCATCACCATCACCATCACCACTACCATCATCATCATCATCATCATCACCATCATCATAATCACCACCATCATCATCATCATCATCATAATCACCACCACCATCATCATCATCATCATCACCAACATCATCATCATCATCATCACCATCATCACCAACATCATCATCATCACCATCATCAACATCATCATCACATTGTCTGCAAAATCCTGAATCATTATTCCAGATTAAACAAACTTAAATTTTAGGTTACAATAATCAAAGCTCATTCTGACAAAATCATTAATTTCATATTTTTGTGGACCTTAAACAATAGAAAACATTTAACCTTCCCCTATCATCACCATCACCACTACCATTATCATCATCATCATCACCATCATCACCATCATCAACATCACCACTACCATCATCATCATCATCATCATCATCACCATCATCACCAACATCACCAACATCATCATCATCACCATCATCAGCATCATCAACATCACCACTACCATCATCATCATCATCACCATCATCATAATCACCACCATCATCATCATAATCACCACCACCATCATCATCATCATCATCACCAACATCATCATCATCATCATCATCACCATCATCACCAACATCATCATCATCACCATCATCAACATCATCATAACATTGTCTGCAGAATCCTGAATCATTATTCCAGATTAAACAAACTTAAATTTTAGGTTACAATAATCAAGGCTCATTCTGACAAAATCATTAATTTCATATTTTGGTGGACCTTAAACAATAGAAAATATTTTACATTCCCTATCATCACCATCATCACCATCACCACTACCATCATCATCATCATCATCACCATCATCACCATCACCACTACCATCATCACTACCATCATCACCATCACCATCATCACCAACATCACCAACATCATCATCATCACCATCATCAACATCATCATCACATTGTCTGCAGAATCCTGAATCATTATTCCAGATTAAACAAACTTAAATTTTAGGTAACAATAATCAAGGCTCATTCTGACAAAATCATAAATTTCATATTATGGTGGACCTTAAACAATAGAAAACATTTTATCTTCCCCTATCATCACCATCATCACCATCATCATCATCATCATCACCACTACCATCATCATCACCATCATCATAATCACCACCATCATCATCATCATCATCACCACCATCATCATCATCATCATCATCATCACCATCATCATCATCATCATCATCATCACCATCATCACCAACATCATCATCATCACTATCATCAACATCATCATCACATTGTCTGCAAAATCCTGAATCATTATTCCAGATTAAACAAACTTAAATTTTAGGTTACAATAATCAAGGCTCATTCTGACAAAATCATTAATTTCATATTATGGTGGACCTTAAACAATAGAAAACATTTTATCTTCCCCTATCATCATCATCACCACCACCACCATCATCATGATCATCATTGTCGTCGTCATCATCATCACCACCACCACCACGATCATCATCATCATCATCACCACCACCACCATCACCACAACTATCATCATCACCATCATCAACATCATCACCATCACCATCATCTTCATCATCATCATCACCATCATCATCATCATCAACATCATCATCATCATCATCACCATCATCAACATCATCATCACATTGTCTGCAGAATCCTGAATCATTACTCCTGATTAAACAAACTTAAATTTTTGCATGGCTGTATATCTTTTTATTTGCTCTAGATTCAAATTTGACCAAAATTGATGATTTTGTGCTTGGTGGCCACCAGCAGAAATGAAAACAAAACCTGCATGTATGTAACATCATGAACCGATAAATTCATCATTATGAAATCTCAAGACATGGGTTATTTCACAAGATGATGCATCAGTCAATGGAAACCTTATGGTACTCATGTTGCATAGAAAATTGTCCTATTACCAAATGGGATGCTGAGTTATGAATGGGATGACAGCCATGGAATCTCCAATACATCATATTATTAATAGCATCTCTATTGCTTTCTATACAGTGAAAATTCCTTTGGTAGTAGACTTGTTCAGACCTATGTCAGTCATTGCAACTTTATATGACCTGAAGAACAAGAATGCAATGACCACAAAATCTACACCATACCATCATTTCTCTGTTTTAGCTGCCCTACGCATAGAAACAGACAGTTAAAAGGGACTGATAGAGCTGAGTTCTGCTAATGATAAAAAATGGTCAGGTTCAGATGTCATATGGAGTCTGATACTACAGACTATCACTTTCTGACCTCCTGCATCTTGATATCCCCATGTATGCTTTCACACAGTATTTCCTAGCTCTATGCTTAATCCAATACTCTCCTTAACCCCCCCTGACTATGATTAACCCCATACTATCTTTTTTACGATTCACACTGTCTTTCCTAACCCCATATTATCTGCTCAGCCTGGGTTAATGCCTTAACCCCGGACTATCCCGTCAGCTCATGAATATTGATGATTTTACAATACAGACCGTGATTAACATGCAATTCAACTTCTGTGATTGGCTAATGCATAGCCCCACTTTCCTTAGCCCTGTTTTGTTTTCACACTTCATCTCTTAGCACCGTAATTGTGGTGCTAGCACCACAATACGCCAGCTAACCCTGCTTTTTTGCAGGGCCAGATAGTCCCGTACTATTTACTGTACTAGCCCACTTTGTTAAAATGTAGTGTGAAAACGAAGTGGGCTAAGCTTAACCCTGGGAAATTGGTGGGGCTAAGACCCCCCCTTAGCCCCACCAATTTTCCAGGGTTAAGGAAAAAAAGTGCAGTGTGAAAAGCATAATAGACTGCTAGAAATGATCGTCAGCCACACTCATCCTCTTCAGGTCCAACCCCTTTGAGCCGTGATTTCAAATTATCCACTAAGTCTGTTCCGGCAAACTAGAAATTATTTTGATTAAAATAATCTTGACATTTATGTAATTTGTAAGAAGCAGGCTATTTTATAGGTTTCATTTTGAGATGACATACACCTTGGTCAATTTTTTTTCTCAAAATAGTGTATTATTTGGAAATGTCCAGCAAACTTTAAAGTAAAGATGTATGTCTTGGTTTTTCTGTTTGGTATAATCTGCACTCACTGATGTATAATCCTTATTGTTATATTGTGTATCTGTCATTCTTTTTTTTAGAATCATCAGTACTGTACTTCGTTCTAAAAAAAAACGAGTAAACTGGACTTATTTTCATTGTATGTGATTTCCCTTTGTTTTTAATATATTGAATAAAGATGATACTAAGAAAAAAATGATACAAACTAAATGCATGCTTTCCACTAAAAGAAAGTTGACACAAGTAGAAGAGAAAAAAGATGTATGCTCATTGACCAAAGGTTACATTCCAGGCTTCTCTACCTGGGCTGATGGACATGGGGGTTTCTTGAATCTTAAGATTAAAGGGGAAGTTCACCATGACATACAGCTAAAGCAGAAAGTTAAAAGATACGTAATAATGAGGATTTGACACAAATAATTCAAAGAATAACCAAGTATAAAATAGATTTAATTTTGTAACGTAACATATGATCAGCCAACAAATGTACCTCATGCTATATAATTCCATGAAATAATGGGAGTTTTGCCTGTGCAGTCAATAAATAAAATAAATAATAATTCTAGGACTTGTATAGCGCAAGTATCCACCTTGCTCAAGGTGCTCCTATATACCCGGCTAAGTTAGTCTATCGATTCCAATGCTCACAGCTTTTTGAGGAATTACTTCTTACCGGTACCCATTTACCTTACCTGGGTTCAGTGCAGCATAATATGGGTAAATTTCTTGCTGAAGAAAAACATGCCATGGCTGGGAATGAAACCCATATCCCTCAGATTCTTTGATGAATCTTTGTCAAACCATCGCAAACATTAAACAAATAATTATACGTTGGGCGATAGAGACAAATAATAATTCATTTCGTCTCCAACAACATCACAAGGGTGACACACACAACTGCTGTGTGAAGTCAGCATGTGAAAAAAAATTCACAGGCAGACCAGGTGGGATTTGAACCCATGACCTCTGAATTACTAGACCAGTGTCATAATCACTAGACCACCGGAGTGCCCTAAAGTGATCTGGGTTCAAGCTATTACATATCATACCAACAGAATTTTTCAATGAAAATTGAGATTTGTAGAATTTTCAGGGGTCATGGCATCGGACCGTTCATCATGGGAGAAGAGGTGGAGGGGGGGGAGGTGCATTGACAAGACTCAGCCCCCTCCCAATTTTTCCAGCTTACATGTATGTATACAAAGAAGTAACATGACAGTCAAATTGTGATTTCATACATGTACATGTTCAGCCCTCCAACTTTCAAAATAGTTCAGCAGCCCCAGATTCATACTCCCTACATGTATGTTATGTAATTAGCGTTAGGCATAAATGTGTGCCTTCGTGATATTTGGCCCATGATATATCGCCTCTCACAATATTGTTATTGATTGAAATTGTAATTACGATTTATGTTTCACACAAAAAATTATGAAATCCTAAAAACAAACAAACAAACCCATTATCCTCAAAACCCCAATCGAAGTCATCAATGTCCCAGAGAATGTAGGAAACAATTCAAAAGCAAACAACTACTATTATAAAGGATGGAAAACATGAATACAAATTTGATAAATGAATTATCAACATGGTCATACTGATCAAAGTAATACCCCATCTCACTAGATGGCGATTCCGCTGCGATCGTCAAAAATCGACAAAGCGTGGTATATCGTAGCTTGAACGTGGCTTGATCTTTTCAATCTTCTCCGTCGTACCTTGATCTTTTCTGAAGCGGCAAGGATCGCCACCATCTTCCTGGTCGCCACAAAATTTTGAACATGTTCAAAACTTACGTAGCGAGATCGCGGAGGTGCTAAAGCGCATCATAATCGAGTCAAGAGCGTATTACAAACGACATATTCGTAGCTGTAACGAAGCTCCAACGCACAAAGCGTAGTAGAAGCGCATTAAAAGCGGCACCGATCGCCCGTGTTTTTCAGGCCCGTTCCCAAGACAATTCTGCTACGCTGCTTCCGTTTACGAGGCGACTGCCTTGCGCTCGACACGCTTCACACCGTTTCCACCACGACGCTTTCCCTTTGGGTGGCATGTGGCACACGTTCTCAGCCCGCTGCAGGCATTCGCGTTGCGCTTTTGCTGCGCCGCTGATGACTGGCCAGCGATTGAGCAGCGACCGTCTGCGCTGCTATGAAACAACGTGCCGATGGTAGCGGATTATCACATTTTCAACAGATTACGAGGCGACACCACGACGTTTTCAAATATACTTCCCAGAAAAAGGACCAAAAAGGGAAGCTGCCCAATCTGTTATGCCGGCGGTCCAAGAGGAAGCGAACAAGAGGTTATGGTGGTGGTAGAGGAGGAGGAGGAAGAGGAGGAGGAGGTATAGTAGGAGGATGAAAATCTAACTGCTGAGCCAGCTTGAAAGAGAGAAAAAATAAGACGCTCGCATGTTTTGATGACGAAATGGGTTACCTCCGTAAAAATATGTAAATTGAATACGTTTTAAAAATAGAATGAATTCTAACTACAGTGACAGTAAACAATATTAAAATTTTAATGATTCGATCACTGATGTATTGATTGGGAAAGCACACTTTATGGGGATTCTGGCATTGTGCCCCCCCCCCTTATGAGTGCTCTCACATCAGTAGACTACTTCTTGAAAGCAAATTTGAAAGGAATTTACCTAACAATTTTGAGTGACAAACTTTTGTGGAAAAAATAAACAAAATATAAAACATTTTTATGCTCTTTTATGAAATTCTGGATGCATCCCTCATATTAACTATTAGGCTCATCGACATCTTTTGAGTGAAATTTTAATATATATTGTATATTATGACTTAAGTGACAGCCAGGATCGGACCCAGTATCTTTTTGGCCTCCTCGTTCTACTGTCCTCGTATAGGTCCTCGTATTCAACTTCTAATTGAAGTTGTTGTATAATGCTAAGATGTATAATTCTAACCAAATTCTGGACATCCATCTTGGTCGGAGGTTGGCAATCGACTGAAAAATGTCTCATGTGCCGCGATCAATATGCCGATTGCTTGAAATCGTTTCAAGAGCCCATCATGAACGTAACACAATCGTTCCATTCGTAGCACCACCGTACCGAGGTCCTAATTAGCGTATGGGCCTCGTTGTACGGTCGCTTTGATCGCAGAAGCAGCGCATCACATCTGCCTCAAATCGTGGCAAGAGAGTGGCAGCGTCGCACTACCAGCGTATTACCATCGCCTTCAGCGCATGTCCGTCGCAGTGAAGTTGTAGTGCAATCGCCTCGCAGGCTAAAAATAGAATTCGAGGACGATTCTGCTACGCTTTGCGGGATTTAGACAGATCGCCATGGTCGCCATGGTCGCCATGATCGCCATCCTAGTGAGATGGGGGCCTAAGATACATGTATGCTTGACCCTAGCACTCCGCATGGGATTGCACAATTCAAAGCTACAACATGTACTCTACAATGAGGATGTTCACCTCCTTGCTTGCAAGCCTGGCTGTTACACGCAGAAGGGCATTGGAAAGGGCATCTCCTACACTTCTTGTGTAGTGTATACGTGAGTACGCCCTTCTGCTTGCCAGGTGATGAAAAGTTTGATATATTATTCCTCTCAAATCTGTTCGCAAATCAAAACTCTCACAAGATGTGTACTGTATTCAGACATGCTGCCCATGAGCATCTTCAGAGTAGCAAGTAAATTAAATTTCCCTAAGATACTGTAGCTACAATGAGATTGCTACTAATGAGCATCTGGGGAGGACAGCCCTAAGATAATCAACAAGGTCACTATCACCAAGAGCCACATTCATCGCTACAGAACACTGAGATCTGGGCCGAGACAGACACTGAAAGGTCATGGAAGATAAACAATGTCTGAACATCAAATCACTCTACAAACTCACAATGTCTCAAAGTATTTGCATTGACATTCAACGGTTATGGTTAAGGGTAATAAATGGTTTTCGATTTCTTTTTTAAAGTAGTCATTTCACGAGGATAATAAATTTAAGTGGAATTACAGTATGTTTAGTAATAAATAATGGATTCTAAAAGAAGCACAATATCTGAATAATTATAGGAAACCCTCTCTAATATAGGTCCACATAAAACAGAAACATTCTCTCTTGAATGTAAAAAAAAAACAATTTTACTTCGAATCATTCAGTTTAGAACTTAAAATCATGGGGGGGGGGGGGGGTGGGGTGGGGGAATGGGATGATGATAGTTTAATAAAGGAAAACTGTAACATGCATTTTATACAGGCAAATACATACAATGGAGTACAATTAAATCAACAATGACCAACACAGCATGAGCATGAATGTACATTTAATTTCTCCAATGATTACAAATTTGCATGTGATATATACTCACCCTAAAAAGGAAGTCCTCATACCATTTGGGGTTTAGAGTCTGTATGAAAAGAAAACAAATAGGAAAAAATATGTACATTTCATTCATTTCGTTAAAAATCTCATGAACAATAAATGTACATGAATGCACATATATATTCTATCATGAAAATACTTTAAAAAACACATATGTACCTAGAGTTCTCTTTCTCCTTATTGTTGAATGCAGGAAGACTAATTTATATCAATCCAGATGAAAATGTAATTCATGAACTTTTGATTATTCACTCAATCTTGCAAAAGACAGGCCCCAAAGCAGGGCGAAAGAGAGAGAGAGAGAGGGGGAGGGGGCTCTAAGATTGTTGCCAAGTTTTAAAAAAAGATGAAAGGGAGTAGTTTAATTGGTTGATACAAGTGATTAAAATCATTAAAAATCTCACAAGGAGTACATATTTTTGAATTATTAATTAAAGGTACATCCTTTGCCTTTAGTACATCACTATCGATAATTGGACAACCTTAAAGATCCCTTTACCATTGAGGTCTACATCATCATGTACCATCCTTGCAAGACATTAATTCACACTTTGCCACTCTCCACCCAGGTCTTAACTTGGTATCAATTAGGATGCGAATACCAATGTTTTTTAATAGCTTCATATAGACTGATCATTGTTAGAACACTCCACAGGGAGTGGAGTGCATACACTTTATGTGAGCGAGCCAGAATCCAATATCTGGGATAATGATATATTTAAAAAGTAATAGAGATTTCATTCTGATATAGCATGATGAAAAGTGGAACGTTTTAAAGAAAAATTCTCAAAGAAAACTAGTGGGAATACATACATTGTACATGTAATGTCTGGTATAAATTTGACATCCTAAAAATGCATGCATGAAGATATTTTCAGAAACAAGCAAACGTCCCTCAGGGGCCAGAATCTTAAAGTGTCCCACAAAAATTATAATCTTTTGTTACATCTTGGAGAGTGCCGAGACATGTAATGCCTAAATTACTCACAAAATACTTGGGTTTGGTTTCTGAACAAATAAAAGTATTGGTAATTCATAAATCACACACACCACACAGACAAACTCCATGTACATTATCTGCCGCATACATGCATACATTGGAATAAAAGCCCCACTCGGTCATATTAAATATCAGGGAAGTACATGTAAAGAGTGATATTGCAGCATGAAACAGATCTAATCATTCCTCTTTACCCATTCTGGGGTGAAGAGTATCTTTCCGAAAATTGTTTTAATTTCATGGAATAAAGATACATGTAAACAACTTAAAGGTCAAGTCCACCCCAGAAAAATGTTGATTTGAATCAAAAAGAGAAAAATCTAACAAGCATAACGCTGAAAATTTTATCAAAATCAGATGTAAAGTATTAAGAAAGTTATGACATTTTAAAGTTGCGCTTATTTTTTCAAAACAGTTATATGCACAACTCAGTGATATGCAAATGAGTCTGTCGATGATGTTCATCACTCACTTTTTCTTGTGTTTCATTGTTTGAATTATACAATATTTCAATTTTTACACATACCACATAATGTCAAACAATGTTAATTCCACATGTTCAGGGAGGAATAAAACTCAATGTCACATGACAAGATGAAGAAATTCAGAATATTTCATATTTCATATAATAGAATACAAAAGAAAAAGTGAGTGGATGCGTCATCAGTCCCCTCATTTGCATACTGACCAGGATGTGCACACATCTCTTGTGTGAAATTAAGCGAAATTTTGAAATGTCATAATTTTACATCTGATTTTGATGGAATTTTCAGTATTATGCTTGTTGAATTTTTATCTTTTATTCACATCAACTTTTTGTTGGCGTGGACTAGTCCTTTAACAATGAAATTTTAATGCTTAAGGGTATCTCTTCAATATAAAATGTCATCCTAGACAAACATATTTTAACATAGAGCAAAACTTTCAAACAACATATTTAAGTTTTAGAGTGAAAGAAAAAATCTTTGAAATGGTACAACATCCACCTGTTTTTTTCCTACACCATTGAAAGGATAACCAACAAGTATTTCTACCTGGAATATTTTCTGAAAATATGCCAACAAAACCGAGACCATTACAACTCTAAGACCCATTAACAACCATTCTCATTTTGATGTACATGTATATCACCACAACACTTAAATACCTTTGAAGTGGGTTTCATGTAATTCAGCATCATTTTTTTTAGAACTCCAAATCCCTGCGGTTTGTAAGAACAGTATGACTTGATACGATACATGGTAAAGAAAATGATTCCAGTACTTCCCCTTTTTATCACTCTGTTCCTGTGCCTGGCATTTACTGGTACGGTATTTTCTTTCAAATCCTTTATTGTATTTTCCCTGTCTGGAAATTCAAAATGCAAAACATACCATATTTCCACTTGTGAACACAGCAAGGCAACCAGGATACTTGCAATGAAACTCAAGCTGGAAACATTCGTCATTTCATTTTCATTTACTTGCCAATACGAGTGCTATTCCATTCCATATTTGAGACACATCAAAGTGGATCTAATAAGGAAATCCTCTACTAAGAACTTACCCTCTTAATTGTCCTTGTTTGAACAGTTGATATAACTCCTTCTTCCCTATCTCCCCTGAAAAGCTTTATCCTCACATATGGATCACTACATAGGATAGGAATAAATCATAAATAATATCAGATATACTTTTGTCTTATTTTTAAATACAAATGTGGTATTTCACAGATTATAAAAAAATATATAACATGACACATGTATATTTGTACAGTTTGTTGAATATTGAACCAGAGAAGTGATCACAAAATTGTACATACATCAGATTGGAGTCTTAACCAACTTAGTTTTTTTGCCTTTGGCTTTTGACCTAAAATGTCTGAATGATCAATTAAAACATTACTCTGATATAAAAATAAAATAGTCACATTAGCTCTACAATGGGTGTACGGTGGCTGTAAATATCCGCAACGGCTGCAGGATCGATGTTGGGCGGATTCCTATTTTTACAGGCCGTAGCATTATTGCGCGGAGTTATAACATTTTTTCATTTCTTGCTGTAGAAATTAGACTAGCCGTGGCATAGAACGGTCTACAGCAGCTGTATGTCGAGCTTACAGTGGCCGTTGACTTGAATGATATTCTTCTTCCCTCTCCTCTCCCCTTCTCCTTTTGTTTTCTCTGCTTGGGAGGCATAGTGTGACACTTTTGGAACTTTCTGAAATGTCTATTGCAGAAAATCATGAGTGTGACAAACCACTCATTGTATACTCACTGCGCATTGTGGCCACCTTGCATCTGCCGCTATATTTGTAAAAAAACCTACGGCTGCTGCAGGGTCGCCTCGGCGACCGTACGTCATCATTTCAAGGACATATGTAAGCTGCGCGGCAACCCTAACAAATCTGCAGCTGACATAAGCGGTCGTGGAAATTCTCCGGTGACCGCAGAATTGCTACTTGCCATAGAAAGTTTAGAATCTACGGCGGCCGCAGCAAATGTGACTCGCGTAAGTTCATGGTATTCTTAAAGAGAAATTCCAGTAGTTGCAGTAAACACTGAACAAGGCGTAATTGTCAGTATATCATCGAGGATCTAGATCTGGTACAGTTACATTAACTGAACTTTGTGAAATCTTGAAATCTACGCTGAAAAATGTTCACACCGAAGATCCCCAACACAGATAAGCACACGTGGGACAATGTATAATTATTGCTTAGAGCGTCGGGCCCGACGCTCTACCCGAATCCTGTGCTTATTTGCTGATTTCTCAGCAATTACACAATTTCTTCCAGAATCCTTTGGCACATGTGTTTTATTTATACAGACATTTTGGTGGTCATTTCATTGGATTCTGCACGAACTAATTTTGATATCGTTACCAAAACTAGCATTTACCTTAAAACATATTAAGAAGTTTAGTAAATGTGGCTCATACGTTCACTGATGACATCATCATTAATTACCAAACTGCTGCATTTTCATACTGTACATGTAGGCTATGGTGGGTCTGAAATGGGGCATATTCATAATAGGTTTACTTTATGAAGAAAAGAGTTGAAGAGATTTATGACAGCAAATAACATTTTACTGTAAAAAGATACATGTACATGTATCCTGAACACATGTACATGATTGTATTTTCATCCTTCTGCACCAAGTTTTCTGATGTTAAACATGAAGTGTAAAATAATAAAATCTGTACTGTTATACAACAGGCTATTGAGTAGCACAATAAACCCATTGTAAAGAATCACAAATTTGAGTGTTTAATCTGATATTAAAGGGGAATCAAGCCTTGGTCATAAATGTTGTGCTGGAAAGGAGAAATATAAATAAAACAGAATGGTGAAAGTTTGAAAGAAATCGGACAAGCAATATTAAAGTTATGGCTACTTTAAAATCAAGATCCCTATTAAAGACTAGATGTAGATTTCAAATTGGCAACTGTGTAAGTAAATCATGACAAGAGGCAAGGCTAACTTTCTCATAGGCCATGTACTTAATTATCAGGGATTTGTGGCTTTCTACCAAGTACCCCTTACCCTGGGGCAGTAATATAAATATTACCAAGATAATACATCCATATTGTTTTATGTCCTCATGAAAGAAAAATATAATTTGAAGTTAAACTTTTGAAAAAAATTACATTTTACCCATTTCAAGTATGGGAGTAAATGGAAAAGTGGTCCTTGTCCTTTACATCACATATGCAGCCAATTTGAAGTCTCCATGGATATAGTGATTAACCAATTTTTATAACATTTAAAAATTAGTAACTTCCTTATTACTCGTCCGATATTGTTCAACTTTCACCTATCAACTTGTCTGATTTTTCCTTTTCCTCTAAAAACAAGTTTTTATTTGGGTTGCATTCCCAGCTAAAGCGATGAAAATACAATAAATTTGCATTTTTCTTTATAAGTGTACCAGGTACAGAAGTTGTTTTGGCTTCCAATATGGTCATAAGTCAAAGAACCAGAGATAAATTGGTGTTTCGTTCTCACAACAGTGATCCTCTCTCTTCCTCAAACCCAACCAGGCAGGACTACCAATTAGAATTCACTGAGACTTCAGAAATTATTGATCAGTCAAAGAATAGTCTCCATCTTCACAGACTTTCACCTACATGTAGTTTACTCTCATCTCTCAATTTCAGCTAGAGATGTAGTTTTGTCAAATCCATCAGGAGAAATTTTAGTTTTTTACATTTACACTGGCAAACATTGTCGATTTCTTTTTTTACCACACTCTTTGAAACATTTGGACATTTATTAAAGGTTTCATGCATGAAGATCTTTGCTTCTGAACATACATGCACATGTTGGTAGCCTATTAATGTTAGAGCAAATTAGATCATTTCTTTTTGCAGCATCAGAACGATAAAACAATCCATGTGTTTATGTAGTATGTGATGTATATATACTAAGATCTGTGAGTTCTTTTTAGAGTACATTATACACACACAGATGATTCACAAATTTAAAATACATGTAGCTTTAATATGATGAATGCTTCTCAGCACTCACCACACACACAAAAAAGATGGGTTAATACTACAAATGTAAGTTTAACTGGCATTAAATTTTCATTCCCATCCTGGACTGACTTGCAATACTTAAAATCATTTTTTACTTCATAAACCATACACATGTACCACTAACTAATCAAAAGTACTTGGATGATTCCTAGGAACGTGATGCATGATGAGAATCAATTCAAACATACCTTGCACCAAATATATCCTTCTTAGCCAGGTCTTTTCCTTCTATTACTCTCACTTTCAAGATCCGGGTAGTTCCAGGGGCCTCCCCCTGTACAACAAAGACAAACACAAAACAACATAGAGATGAGCAATGTGTCATGAAACACGCAACCAAATCAAAATCTATTATTTTTCTGCTTCAAAGAAAATGTATTGGACAAACCCCAATTTGTCCCCTACAGCGTAAATGCAACCTAATTTTATCGTCTTTGATTTTGTTCATCACAATCATCACATGTCCGGGACTACCCCATGAAAAAGGTATGCATGATAAGGTCCAAACTTCCAATTCCCTAGAACTAGAATTCTTGAGGAGTAGGCCTAATATCAAATGTTAAAATGTACCAATTTTTGTCAATAATAATAATATTAATATGTCCATTTTATAGCGCAGTTAGTATGTGCATATACTCAACTGGGCTTTGATACTTGGTATCATATTATTACCCCGGCTGTAGCTAAGCCGCCATATTAATAGGCGCTAAAGCGTTCAAGGAAAAATCCTACCGGGCACCCATTCACCTCACCTGGGTTGAGTGCAGCACAATGTGGATAATTTCTTGTCGAAGGAAATTACTCCATGGCTGGGATTTGAACTCACGACCCTGTTTCAAAGTCCGGAGACTAATCCACTGGGCCACAACGCTCCACTCAATGAAACTTATCTAATTAAAAAAAAATGTAGTCCTTACTCCTTGCCATCTTTGCCTTAAAAAAATGTAAGATTTTACAACAACTTTTACTTGGTAGCTGCTCAGAGTATCACAATTCCTTGATCTACATTATCACAATTGAGAGTTTTCCTACTTTCATTTACTGGATCTCAGTGCATGCAAAAAAAAAAAAAAAAGACCCACTAAAATTCTATTCAGAGATGCATGGCCATGGATCGTCTGTTCTGGCAATGTGTTATGGTATCCTCCAGTGGTAGATCCAGCATCCCCCAGCATTTTTGTTTAAAGGAGACAATAGAAAAGTGTATTAAAATGTTGTCCCCCCAGCTGCATCAAGGTGGAGTCCGAGAGTGAGTAACTTTTTTTGCTTGTAAAGGTTGTGGGCAGGGTAGTTGTTATGTGCTCACCCCTATCCCTACAGAGTTGAATAATATACAAATATTCATTCTTTTCTTTGAGAAAATGAAAATAAAAATAAATGCAACAGTATGAAAAGATAGGCCTTAAAGACAAAAAAAGAAAAAAGCAATAGATCTACAGAAAGAAAAAAGGAGGAGACAGAAAGAACAAATTAAAGATTAAAGATTAGTGGAAGTACATTTAATAGTTTCGGTGATCATGTTTCATTTTTAATGACAATGATTTTATATCAAGCACTAACTACTTGACTTTTAAACTACAGTACATATGTGGTAGAAATGGAAATTTTTCACATCTTGTTCTCTGTTAGTAACTAAGCTACAAGATGCATATAGAGGGCAGCATAGCAAAAAAAAATTTTTCACTAGAAAATAGATAGAAACATATTATCATGTATTTTATAAATGTGCTGAAGTGTCTAAGATTTGGACTGAAATAGGAAATAAATAACCTTTTTTTTCTAATTCCTTGATATACAATGGCTTGAAGTATTACTTAGAGTTATAAAACACAATGCTATATTAAATCATGTAATAATTTTGGTCAAATATATGATTTACAACAACCGTAAACTGGGAAGGGTCCCTACATGTAAAGAATTATGCAGTGAATTAAAAGGTCAAAACAGATCGAATATGAAAAGGCAAAAAGAAAGGATAAAATGACTCTACACCATACAAAATGGGGAAATTTTTCCCAGTTGTCAGTTTAAGTCAATTACACTCAAGTGTTTATTTACTTTTTCTTCTTCTTCTTTCTTCAAACTCTTTCTCCCACTGATCCTTACCCATATATAAAAATCAATTATCTTCCTACAAAGCTTAAAATGATTTATAGTATAGCATTGGAATAATAGTAATTCATTATTATAAAATATATCATGATGCCATTATGGGTAAAAGATAAATGAGATGGGTTTCAGTTTGGCTGCTCTCCCTTCACATTTTTGTTTTGTTTTTGTGTGTTTCATATATAAAATCTTTATTCATATTGTAGAACACTTTCTAAGTATAAACGTAGAGACTTATTTATTCATTTACTTGTTTTATATTGTCTTACAAAATATGGAGATAAAAATATATGTTTTTTTATTATGGGATAGCCTATTCACATCTTTATTAAACAAATTATAATATATATCAATTTTATTGTTTGCTCAGAACTTAGTCTTCATTTTTGGATTTTTCGTCATACAATATCGCATTATTATACAGTAAATGCAAGTGAAAATAGCTGTTTTCTTTGTCTCATTGTCTGTATCATGGGTTGTGATAATCTTTCTTCAAAAATGTTTTATCCTAATGTATAATATTTTCATTTGTTATCTTGCTGTATAGTATACTAAAATGTACATCACTTTATTTTGTATATTATATTATTACCCTCGTATGTATGAAAAATGTGATATTATCTGAATAAAGGCTAAAAAGCATTAAAAAAAAAAAAAAGGGATGTCTAATCTGACTTATGTCTACATGACAAAATATTCCATGAAAGTTTTGCAGGTGTTGAGCCTTGCACTTTTCTGTGCAGGGTGCTTGAGTGGTCTCAGCCTCAGTCTAAACTAGATCTAGGCCTAGATCTAGATAAAGTTAAACTCTAGTCTAAGCCTAACAAAAACAAATTGGATCTAGATCTAGAAGTTATGAAACTTTTGAACTTTTCCCTTTTTCACTCTAACCCTTAGACTATTGGGCAAGGATTCCAGTTTCATATGTCCCCTCCAGCCTCCACTAAATTGAAAAAAAAAATATGGAGGAGGTTTATCAAGAATTATCTAACACAGAATTTAGGAAGGAAAAGTTGGATACCCATACCAAAATATGGCTTTATTCCGTCAAAATCTCGAGTATGTTCAATCACAATAGCATCGGTTTATTTAGTCAGAAAAATAAATACCCAATAGTCTTGGAGAGAAGACTAGTCATAATATTGGTTTACTGGGCATTGTGGCATGCACCTGTATTGTAATCCAAGATATGTGGGGAAGTTACAAATTGATGCAGAGGTTCGAGCCCTGGTCAAGTCTTTTGGATGGTGACGTTAAAGGTCGGTCCCAGACGTAAATAATCATATCTGATTGATACACATCTGACAAAACTCAAACACACATACACACTGATATAAACTGTTCTGAAACCCATGGTTTTCAACAATTCCAGCTAGCTCAGTAATGCAAGACTGGAGATGCCTTCGTTCTGCAGTGAGAGGTTCGAATTCAAGTTCTAACCGGAAGAAGAAAAAGAACGAAAAAGAGAACGACAGCTAGAATTAGAAAGGGGTTTTTTGAAATTGGAGACGTATTTATTTTTAACAAGTGGATTGCCTCTGGCCGTCTCACCTGCTCATGCGATCCAACATAGCAGCAGTGCTGACTTGAAAACTACTATAACTCACACAAGATGTTCAGTGATACTTGGTTACTCTTATTTCCACGTTTTATGAATTAGACCAATACACTTTACAGAGATAGGATGGTAATTCAACAAATACCCCCAATGCGGCCAAAGTTAATTGATCTCACATGACCTTTGACCTTGATCATGTGACCTGAAACTTGCACAGGATATTCAGTGATACTTGATTACTCTTATGTCCAAGTTTCAAAAGTCAAATCAATAACCTTGCAAAGTTATGATGGTAATTCAATAGATACCCCAATTATGGCCAAAGTTCATTGTCCTTTGACCTTGGTCATGTGACATAAAATGCGCACAGGATGTTCAGTGATACCTGATTACTCTTATGTCCAAGTTTTATGAACTAGACCAACATACTTCCAAAGTTATGATGGTAATTCAACAAATACCCCCAATGCGGCTAAAGTTCATTGACATTAAATGACCTCTGACCTTGATCATGTGACCTGAAACTTGCACAGGATATTCAGTGATACTTGATTACTATTATGTTCAAGTTTCATGAATCAGTTCCAAAAACTTTTAAAGTTTTGATTGTAATTCAACAGATACCCCCGAATCAGCCAAAGTTCATTGACCCTAAATGACCTTTGACCGTGGTCATGTGACGTGAAACTCATGCAGGATGTTTGGTGATACTTAATTAACCTTATGTCCAAGTTTAATGAACTAAGTCCATATATTTTCTAAGTTATGATGACATTTCAAAAACTTAACCTCAGGTTAAGATTTTGATGTTGATTCCCCTAACATGGTCTAAGTTCATTGACCCTAAATGACCTTTGACCTTGGTCATGCGACATGAAACTTTATTAGGATGTTCAGTAATACTTGATCAACCTTATGGCTAAATTTCATGAACTAGGTCCACATACTTTCTAAGCTATGATGTCATTTTAAAAACTTAACCTTAGGTTAAGATATGATGTTGACGTGGCCGCCGTCGGAAAAGCGGCGCCTATAGTCTCATTCTGCTATGCAGGTGAAGCAAAAATTACTGGAGCCTGGCCTGGAGGGGACAGTCATAAGGTAACCCAGGGAGGTCAGGCCCGCGAAGCAGGCCGGAGCCCAGGAGTCGACCGTGCAAAACGAGGGAGACACGGGACTGGGGTAGATCGGGGTCTCAATAGTGATCTTAATAAAAAGTGGAACAGAAATTATGCACTTACAGGAATATATAGATGAAGGTCTATCATGACACACTCACACGTATTGCGAGGTAAGTATTAATTTAATAGAATGACACACAAATCCTGACATCGAGGCACAGACTGGAACCTCAAAAAAACAAAATATAGCCTCGGTCTCGATCGGCCATTTTGTTTTGAATTTTGAAAGGATAAGTATCGCGAATTTGCGATATAACTTTTTCTTTGTTTTTTTTAGGTAACTTCCAGTCCCGGGGGGGCCACTTCCATTCACGAGTGGATACCATGCGTGACCATGGGGTCTCGAAAAGCACCCTAAACACGTAATTTCTATATTCCGAAAATGCATCCCTCAACAAGTATTGGCGTGTGAAACCATACCCTTAATAGTATTGGAAACAAAAACGATACTCTTGACAAATATTCCCTGAAATGAACCCCTAAACAAGTACAGGAATATTTTATTGTTACGGGTCCTTTGGTCGTCGGCTTTAACTTATTTGGTTTAATACGACCCCACCTTCTACACCTCGCGCAAATCGGACTCTAAACATGGAGTGTTGGGGCAAAAAGAACATCAAAACCTTTTAATTTTGTTTTATCATCCCCGCAAATTCGACCGTAAACACGTAATTTTCCTAGCAAAATAGATAACCTTTTTTCATTATTTTTGTGTTTTTGACACCCTTAGCATGTTACGTGGCCTATCGTGAAAAAGACATCCTTTTTACATGTTTTTTGGTCGCGCATGGTATACATTCGTCAATATAAGTGGCCCACCCCCCCCCCCCGGGCTTCCAGTCTGTGCCTTGATGTCAGGATTGGGATTTGTGACACAATAGACCTTCATCCATATAATTGTGGTAAGTGCATATTCTGTTTCCACATCTACCCCAATCTACCACAGTGTCTCCCTCGTTTTCCACATTCGACTCCTACTCCTGGGCTCCAGCCCTTGAACTTCAAGTTGAAGTGGGCCGGAGCTCCTTGGCCTAGGTGAGTCATAAGTTAGACATAATTAATAAGGAAGTCTTTCCGACATCTGTCTAGTCTAGGCCTATTGTTTTCAAGGACATAATTCAGACTTTTAAAAAATAAATAAAGGCAAACCCTGCCAAATGAAAATCACCATACTATTACTACTATGCACATCCATGCACTGATCCAGCGACATTCCACGCAGGGCATAGATAGAACACGCATTCGTCCGTACACTAGGCCTGCCTAACGTACATTACGGTACACCAGTTTTGGCATGAACATCAGCCAGAGCGGTCGGCCGAGTTAAACCCGTGAACATGGTGAGCGGTACCAGGTACGGTGGAGGCCGGGAAGCATAATCGACGAGTACCGAAACTGGAGTCATAAAAAAATATAAATTTTACTACAAAAAGTCATATCAATCAACTTATTCAGTACATCGTGAACTCACCTGCATTTCGGGGAGACCATATATTGTTGCCATGTACAAATAGTATTTCTGATAAGTATGTTGTCAATATTTTTGACAATCTTTTCCGTTCCCACCCTCACCTTCGTCGATTCTATAAATAACTCGATGTGATGCGCCCTCAACGATCGAGCGAGAATTAACTTTTTTTTTGGGGGGGGGGGGTGATTCGGAAGTTAACCAGACAGAAAGAAATCTGTGGCATTCGTGCAGAAATAAAGAAAATTTAAAGATTAAATAATTGAAATAAAAATTATTACAGAAGCGCATGAGTAAGCCTATATCAGAGCTAGTTTTTCCTTCATTTTTTTTCAGTAGGTAAGGCTAACCCCGGGGCTAACCCGGGCGGCGTAGAACTGCACTGGATTTTGATTGCGAAATACGATGATTCATATGGACTGTAAAACTTTTGTAAATTTCCACATGTAAGAGTGACTTTATCAAATAGGACAATTGTTCAAAAAAGGTGTCTTAATGAGCCAATACTTCTTCAGATGGGATTCATACCAATATGGATCTGGTACGATACCGGATCCATATCAGCGGGCACAATCCCCCGCGCATTTTTTTCCTTTCTCTAGCCGGAAGCAGGGGCGCAGCTTGCGTGGTGAAGCACCTCTCATAAAGATCAGTGTTGAAATCATCTTGAGTTTAGGCCCTTGGTATAGGCCTATATTATCAAATTAGGACCATTTTAACAGAAAAAGACATTGAGTGGTATTTTGCCATGATTTAGTTGAACATGATAAGTCGTCAACGTATTCACCACTATTATAAAATTGTCACACTTGAATCTTGAAATAGGAAAATACAAAGATTGTTGTATTATGTAATTATGCCATAACGTGTTAATGTGTATTTTGTGTCAATGAAGTTGTATTTGGGAATTGTATTCTGGGTATGGGGTAGCCTATCTAGGCGGAGGCTGCAGTCAGTGGCGTAACAGGCGGAAGGGGCAGGGGGCAAGCTGCCGGCCCTGCGGCGGCACCGGGAAAATAAAAAAAACGGGGAAAAGAGAAAAGGGAGGGAGAAAGAATGGGAAAGGGAAAAAAGAAAGGATGAAAGGGAAAGGGAAAAATGATGAGAAAACGAATATTTTTTTAAATGGAAAAGAAAGGAAAGCGGGAAGAGGAACGGAAGAGAACATTTAAGAAAGAACAAATCAGTTCGAAACTTAAGCCTAGTATAATGCAATAGCATGATGGGAAATTAATTAAAAGATGACAAGGTGGCAAACAATAGCGGGAAACGAAGGTAAAATGGAATTAGTCAAAAGCTAAATTATTCAACAAAGAAAAGGGACAAAAAATTTGAATATAAAAATTATAAAAATATTTAAAATATAATTCCCTTTTCACAGTTTCTCATTCAGAGAAAGTGTTGTTTGTCTATAACTGAAAAAGGACGTACTTGCACTTAAAGTTTTTAATGTAGGCCTAACTTTTTTTTGCGGACTTCATTCCTTCCCTCTCACTCTATGTCAGAGGCCGCTGATTTACGGGGGTGGGTAGACCGGGGGATCAGTGTGCTGCCCCTCTATTTATCCATCCATATACCAAACACGGGGGTGATGTATGGAAAGAAAACGTTTCTCTCGTATTACATTTACCGGTGGCCAGTCAAAGAACTAGCTTTGCTGTATTACAAACATTGATTACTAAAAATATTGTGATTTTGAGAACACCATAAAGGGGGAAAAGGCAGAGGAGACAGAAATAATTCTTTCCACGCAAAAAACTCTTCCTGTTATCAAATTACAAGAGATTAAAGAGGAGTCACATTCTCAACTCATAATATGCAATGCCTATTAATAACTCTTTGCAAAACAGTGGTGAAGATGAATTTCTTCTTGCACATATAGCCTTGAAGTTTTATGAATCTTCATTTTTTTTGTGGTATAGATACATTTCATCAAAATCCAACGCTTTCATATGGTTATAATTTTAAAAGATAAGAACATTTTATTTATTGGAATGGGTCTATGATGATTTTGTGTTCGCAAAAAGCCTGATGCAAGTTCGCACCATGAAAACATTGGTCTAGCGCCATCTACAGGTTTAACGATCCCATCATGCACTTTTCTGAGACTGAGTGACATCCGGTTTAAGTCATGGAGGCTATCCATCAAGCGAAAAATCTTCTTCGACAAGAGCTAAAGAAGAGACTGAAAGCTCTTTCTGAGCCAGAGAAGGTCAGGCAGTCTCTTTACATAACACAAAAGGTTAGTGAAGCGATAAAACATGTTCAATTCTGTAGGGAAAAGACAAATATTTTACCTGAGATTGTACTAGCAGACGACGCATTTATTATCGGTCCCAGATGCTGCAATTCATGTCGTGTCTATGCTATGACTATGCCATTCACATGTTATATTGACTATTGTAGGTTCGTCCTGTCCTTTCTAAGCATCATATGAATGTAGAAATGTGATCGACAATTGGGCAGTAGTGCAATTTGCACCCGGCGATGATATCACTGATAAAAGTGATAACAAACTAATAAATTTCACCTCTCAATAGGAATAACGCATTCTGTGGAGTTTACTTAGCGAGTATGCAGTGCACGAGAGGTTTCTTTGAGCATGTAGAAGAAACCTCAAGTGCACTCCATATCGCTGAACAATGACGGGAAAATGCGTTATTCCTTTTATAAGATGGCTAAGTAATTTCGAACGCAATTAAGCACCTTATATGAGAAAGAAATAATGAAATAGATCTAAATCAAATTTGGGTGCATGCGCCTGAACCGTGGGTTAGACAATTTGGGTGCGCGAAAATCCCATGGGTGTGCAGGGATACTTTTCACGAATGATTACGTGGTACGCTTTGACCAATCAGCAAGCTGCATATTATTTAGCCATCTTATAATTCATGTTAATTTTTGTCTGAATTTATTCTCCAACGTGCAACGACTCTTCAGGAGGCTCCTGGAGAGCTATAGAGTTATATCATAACCTTGTTCATAGAATGAGTGCCTGGAGAGTAAAAATTATTTACTAACGTAGGCTTACTCTCCACGGAGCCAGGGATTGCGTCCCATTCATGTGTGTGTGCCACGAAAAAACAAGAACTATCGCCCCCGATTTCTACTTTCTTCTAAAACTTAAGATCTATTGAATCGAAATAAATGAATCTAGCCCTAAATTATGTAAATTTCGTACATCTTTATTCCTGACATTTCTATGATATTTCATTTTTAAACAAGAATTCATTAAAAAAACAAGAAAATATTATGAAAAGACGGGGAAACTTGCTTGATGTTTACGCCGCCATCTTGCTTCTTATTGTTCTTCGCCAACGATAGCGTCTGTAGATCTCCGAGATCAGCTGAGGAAGAAGAAGAAGAAGAAGAAGGAATTTGGAACTGAATACAGAGAATGACTTTGTTCAGTATATTCCCTAAGTATCCTAAGTAGTAGTAAGAAGGAGCCATTCCTGATCGATGCTCCATGTAACTGAAATTTCATTGCCTTATGCAAAAGTTCACTAAGTTTTGTGCCAACAATTTTTTGCCTAGACCTTATGTTGATCTAGGTGATATGCTAAGGTCTTCATTTTTTTTTTACCAAACTTGATATTATGCCTGCCCCAGCTGCCATTAAATCTACCAGCAGACCAAGACTTGACACCATGTCAGAAACATGAAAACACTGCATATTGAATGTTCTGGACTCCCAAAGAAAGATTCAATGATCACTTCACATTTAAAATTTGGAATGTTAGATGATAATCAAGTATGATTTACTATTTCCCCATTTACCCAAGCCCTTGTCTCAGTAGACATGAATTTCTATGTCGCCAGTGTTTTCCTCAAATTCAAGGCAGCACTGTGCATGACTACTCCTCAGAATGTATTGAGGAGTTTCGATTGGATGAAGCACTACTCATACTAGAAGAAGAATCATCTCTGAATAAATGAATGACATTCTTTAAAGCAATTCCCCACCACACTAGATACATTAGATTACATACTTTACCTGATATCTTAGTACAACTTTTCATGATATTTTCCCTATGTTATAAAATGAGAGCAAAACACTGCAGGGACATATTTTTGAGTGATTTCAGCCGCAATAGGGAGAATGAATTATACAGAAAAAAATTCGAAAGTGGGCCTTTTGTGGAACGACCAAGCTTCTAATGGGGCACTTTGGCATGTAAAAAAAATCAATTTGAAGGATTTTGTGCACTTTTTGGTGAATTTTGTGAAAAGTCTAAGTTAAATATGTAATATTTAAAATCCCCTCTTCTATAGGCCATGAACTCACCATCATAGTGAATATACTAGTATACTACATAGGGTCTGTATAATCTAGCTGAGCTCATTTCCTTTTAATCACTCTGATGATTGACCATAGACGAAAGGATTATTTACCTGCGAGAATTCATTGTAATCTAACCTTAGTTTTGTTGACATATCTTACACATTATGTTCTTCGATGCAGCTAATGTCACACCCTGCCTACCAGAAAAGCCAGCGGATATCAGTCTACCTGGCCATGAAGAAAGAAGAAGTGGACACGACTGGTATCCTTCAGAACATGTTCACCCAGAATAAATCCTGCTACATTCCTCAGTACATTGGTCCCAAGATGAATATGCTGAGGATGACCTCTATGGAGGATTATGAAGCTCTGCCAGAAACAAAATGGAAGATCAAGCAGCCGGCTGATGATGATGAGAGGGAAGATGCTCTAAAAACAGGTTGGTTCATCTCTTTTTAAAACAAATTAAGAACCTTCCTGCATTTGTTTTGATCAAAATATGAATTCCTTACCCTCAGAAAAAAATCATAATTTCACATAGCATTTTGTTCCTGTGAAAATTGATATAATAATAATCAAAATAATATGAACATATGTAATGCGCTGATATCCATCATAAAAAGATGCACATGGCGCAATAAAGAAAAGAAAAGAAGGAAGATAGAAAACCTACTAAAAAGGGGGGGGGGGGGATACGATTACCTAAAAGCTTGTGTGAATAACCAAGTTTTCAGAAAACTTTTGAAAGTGGAGAGACAAGAAACATTGCGGAAGTTTGGAAGTTTATGATTATTGTCTGCCTGTCCTATGGTATTGTTTTATCTCTAATTCCTGATTTTACATACAGGACAGGATTGGGAAGAGAAACTGATATCCTTTGAATTATGTGTTGCCATATTCTTTATTAAAGTCTGTCTTTAGAACATGTTATGAAGTTCTGGAATTTTCCATTAGGATATATCCCTTGATCTCTGTTTTAGAGGCTTCCAGGATTGGCAAGTGAATGTCTGTCCAAACACATATCTGATATTATCATTTTGAAGATTTCAGGATCTCGCCATTTCTTTATAATTTGATTATTAATTTCACTAAAAAATATGCATCATTTTTGTGGCTTGTATCATCCACCAGATCATTGGTAAAGTGATTTTTAGTTTTATAGTATTTTGGCTAAATAAATATAATGTTGAATAGCCTCAAGATCTTGTATGGATGGTGAAACCTTATTTTCATAGTTATAGAATGTTAATAATAATAATTCCTGTCTTCCATTCCTAAGAAAGTGTTAACTACATTAACTTTACATCCAATGAATAGCCTTCTATATTGAAATCTTTGATTAATTTCATTCTTCTTTTTAGGAGGTCTGGATTTGATTATTGTCCCTGGCCTTGGATTCAGCAAAGAGGGTCATCGTCTTGGGAGAGGAAAGGGATACTATGACATCTACCAGAAGCGATGTTTGGAGGAATCTGGAATCAAACCGGTTACAATTGCCTTGGCTTTCAAGGAACAGATTTGCGAGAGTATACCTGTCACAGACAATGATGTCACAATAGACTACGTGCTCTATGGAGACATGGATGACTGATCAAGCTTTGGAGAGAGCAAAGGTACACTCTTAAAACTCAACAGTATTTTGATTAGAAAATTGAAAGATCGATGGGGTTGCTCAGGATTTGAAGAAAGAAGAACATGATAAAGTTTTTCTTTTTTTTTTATCTCTTTCTGTCATGTTGCTGAATGCTAAAATTGAATGATTGGTATGGATTCAAAATAAGCAGGGATGTAGTCAAGGACAGATTTTGCCGGCCTTTGCGTTGGCCTCGGCCTAAGTCTTGTGTATACAATGTCTATGGGGAAAAGGTTTTCTCCAGCCGCATCATGACCCGAAAGTACCGGCCTTGACTACTTCCGTGCAAACAAGCACCAAATTATTCCAGTATTGGTAATCAAAGGAATAATGTGGTTCCATGCAATATATATTTTTATCAGATTTTGAAATTTTGATATTTGATTGACTATTTCTAAAAGCTCACCCATGATTTTTTTTTAGTCAATACCATTCTTGCCTCCAAGCAGATTATCATTGTTATTATCAAGATCATTTCAGTACTAGGGGAGTAATTTCTACTTGATTTGACTTATTATTCTTTGCTTGGAATATAAGAAGCTAAAATCATGTAAAACTTATTCTAATTGATTGCCTGTTAGGGTTGGGTAGTTCCTGTACAATTAGCATAATTCAAGTGATTCTGCATGGCACAATTGGGTGAAAAATCATCTTCTGTTTTTGATAAGTTGAGAATAATATGAACATGTCTACAATCATTTCATTGTGTTGATTCAATTTTTGCTTCTCTTTGAAGTTTAATTTTTTTAGAAAAGTAATGAAGTGCATGTTTTGTCACATCATTAAATTACAGCAATAAAGTATGAGTAAATATGATGATGCCATATTAAAAAGGGTTTTGTTTATTAAGGTATGCATAAACCTTTTTTTGTGATGCTTTTAAAATTCAGACCAGTTCAGCAATAATCATACTTCCGAGTCATCACTGGCCATATATGTGCATTATAAATTGAAAATAGACAAATACCGTAAATGATTACATTTGATCTATTCATTTTTTTCTTTAAATCTTCTGTAATGATCTTGTATCAAGATAATAACATTGATATAGGGACAAGATTCCATTTACAAACTAAAGAGATACTTTTAAAAGGGGGAAATGTATTTCTTATTTTTTAAAACATTTTCCCCCTTCCTCAGTCATATTTTTGAGTATTAACATTTTCCTATTCAGAGTAATTGTTTACTCTGAGTAGAAGAAAAAGTGCAGTATTTGCAACAATATTTTTTGGGGGCAAATTTGATCCCTGCAGAGTCAAGTTTTCTTGATTTAGTAATTATAAAAATTATTTTAATAAAATTATCAGTAATAAATTTAATTGTCTTACCTACTCTTCTGTTCTTATGTGATATTATTAAATCATATTCACTGTACATCATCCAATTATTGTACATTTTTCAGTAAATGATACTTGGAGTTTTAAGATAAAGAATAGATCTTCGCATTTTTGCTGGCCAAGGAATTTAATTCAAGCATATTTAAATTCAATTCTAAGAATTACACTTACCAAGTTCATTTAAGCCCAAATTCTCGCATTGATCAACACTGTGATGTCATGTACTTGATGCAATGCCAATACCGTCTCTCATTGTATTAATATAATTTTATCTGGCTCATATCAAGGCCTATAAGATTTATTTGTATGAGCTGTCAGCTTTAGTTTATAATTACAAATGATCGACCTCATATCTATTAACTTGGTAGCCTTTGGTTTTTTTTTTTTGGCTTGTATGAGTTAGCTGAGAGGAAGTCTTATGTGTAAAATGCAATACATGGATCTGATGTTAACTTAAAGGGAAATGAAACTTTTGGAGCAAGTTGGCTTGTGTCAAATCAGAAAAATCAAAGAATAAGAACAAAGAAAGTTTGAGAAAAATCGGACAAATAATGAGAAAGTTATGAGCATTTGAAATTGATCTTCCCATTGGCAATGTGACAAGGATGTGTGATGTCACATGTGAATAAATTTCCCTTTGATCGACTGTAAAATACCCGCAAAATGTATCTTTTTGCTTTTTCTTAATGTGATACAAACTCTTCATCCATGATGTAATTTTAAACATCTGTATTTCATGTTCTCCAATAGAAAGAACACATGATCTACTGATAGATGTGATAAAAGATGCAGTTTAAGTGAAATGTATACTAAAGTAATGGGGAGAGTTGTTCACAAGTGACATCACACATCTTTGTCACACTGCCAATAGGAGGATTTCCATAGCATTAGTGATCGCAATATTCAAATGCTCATAACTTTCATTAACTTTCATTAACTTTCTCATTATTTGTCTGATTTTTATCAAACTTTTGTAGATCTGTTTCTTTGATTTTTCTGTTTTCACACAAGCTGTCATGTTCAAACCGTTTCATTCTCCTTTAATAAAAGGACAAGTCCACCCCAACAAAACTTGATTTGAATAAAAAGAGAAAAATTCAATTAGCATAACACTGAAAATTTCATCAAAATCTGATGTAAAATAAGAAATCCATGGCATTTTAAAGTTTCACTTATTTTCAACAAAGTAGTTATTTGAACGAGCCAGTTACATCCAAATGAGAGAGTTGATGACATCACTCACTCACTATTTCTTTTGTAATTCATTATATGAAATATTTTTATTTTCTCGTCATTGTCATGTGAAATGAAGTTTCATTCCTCCCTGAACGAATGGAATTCCATTATTTTAACATTTTGTGCTTCAGGCAAGGTCCTAATCGTCAAATTCGTAAAAAGTTGAATATTGTATAATTCAAACAATAAAAAACAAAAGAAATAGTGACATCATCGACTCTCTCATTTGGATGTAACTGGCTCGTTCAAATAACTATTTTGTTGAAAATAAGCGAAACTTTGAAATGTCATAACTTTCTTATTTTACATCCGATTTTGATGAAATTTTCAGCATTGTGCTTGTCTGATTTTTCTCTATTGATTCAAATCAACATTTTTTCTGACCTTTGGCACAAATTAGTGCTTGATTGTAGGGTTGATTTGCTCGAATTCGTCTGCAATCAACCATTTGAATAAGTGATGTGATCAATAACCAAATTTTGTCAATTTAAGCTAATAGTTACAAAATGAAAAAAGTTTGTGTTTAATATTTTCTGTGTTTTCATTCAACAATTGTCCCTTGTGATCAAGTTGAAGCTTTATTGTCCATCAAAGTTCACATTCTTTTTTCTGTTCAGTTGAAAATAAGGTTCTTTGTTCGATTTGAATCCACAATTAGTTGTCATTTTTTTTGGTACTTTATCTCATGTGAGATATTACCTAACTGAATTTACCTACTGTATGGATAAAACTTTGTATTAGTTGCATATGAAGATGAATCTTTAAGCTTGGAAACTGATAAAAGATAATTATGATAACTATAAGATACATTTTCTTTATAAGGTAGTTCTATACAGTTTATTTTTTACACAATGTATATTTTCTTTGATATTGCATTCACTTGAAAATATTAATTTTTCTCTAAATGTATAAAAAAAATGTACATTAAAAGACAAATGGTGAACTTCATCTTTATGGTAACCAGCAGTCTAGATGTATCATCGTCAATATCAAGTAACTTCCATATGAATATTAAATGATTTTATCTACCACATTACTCAAATAACTTTGTATTACATAATAACAGTAAGGTATGGATTGGAGAAAACAAAGAGAATATTGAAAAATGGAAAGCTAAAAGGATAGAGAGAAAGAAAGAGACATGAGAAAGAGAGAAGGGGAGAGAGAGAGGGGAAATAGAGGGAGAGAGAGAGGGAAATAGAGGGAGAGAGTAAGAGAGAAGATGGGTGGGAGGGAGAGAGAGAAAAAAGAAAAGAGTAAATTAAAGACATGGTACAAAATCAACTTGAAAAGGCACTATTAAATTTTTGAAAATAAGTGAAAGACAACAGTATTTTCATAGTAACAATGGCACATTGCATTTTTTAAATAAAAAATAACCCCAGCAAATTAATGACTTATAACAAAGTAAAATCCCAGTTGAAAGTTTCTTTTCTAATATTCTATAACGTTTTACAATTTACTATTAAAAGTCTCTTGAGTTATTCAATTATTATTGCCACATTAAATAATTACATAACTCGACTGTTAAGAAAGCAGCATTAATGTCTTTCTTGGTAATCTTTGAGAATGATTATAAATATGTTAGATAACTAAAATTATTAAAGTCATGTCAATGGTTTGTATTTTAAGAAGGCAGAAATAATCACTTGTTTTTGAGGATTATATAAATATTTTCAAATCAATTAAGAATTGCCGCCCTCTTAATACAAACAATTGAAAAACACTTATTTTGCTAAAAATGTTAAAAGAAACCGGGCAACGTACAAGAAAGTTATAGCCATTTCAGAAATGGGATTTCTCGTACTTTTGAAGTGTTAAATTGACACTTAGGTAAGAAGATTAATGGTAGGGACAACTCCATTTTTTCATGTAGTTTAATTATAATTTATCATTGGAAATTTCTGGTTTGCTACTTCGTGCCCCCGATGGTAATCTAAATACATATAGAGAATATTACTAGTACTATATATCTTTATCAAAGAAAATAGCAAAATGTTCAAAGCTTCTTTTTTCTTTAATGAAAATGTCTTTTTTATTGATTGTTGCAAATGGAGGAGCTGTCCTTCACCTACATAACAGTGACATCATTTGTACGGATGGTCAATTGGAAATCGCAATAGCTTACAGAGTCTTGTGCTTGTCGACTTCTCACAACCTTTCAAAAGATATGAATATATCTGAATCGACCTCCTAGATATATAACAAAACATATATTTTCATAACATAATACATCTTTACTCATATCTTATTGCATATGCTAGACCTATATTTATACAGTCATTCGAGGGATGATGAGAATAATGATTTTTATTTGCAAAGAATATATCGCTTACTTTTCTATACATGCGAAGGTATTTTGTTAAGATTGTTTTAAAATACAAAGAAAATTGTATGCCTTTTCATGATCTTTTACTCATTATTTTGATGAAATAAATGATTTCAATTTGAAAGATGAAAAAAGTTGTACATCTAAAATATTGTCATTCATATAACACAGTGATATGCCTTAAATCAATAAGAAATATGCAAAACACAAAATAAATCCAGGAAATGTTGTAGAAGTCCAGGCATATGTGATAAGATGTACAGTCAACTGTAAAAACAACAATGTATTGAATTATATATCCTGTTTCTCTTTAAAAAAATCAACCACATTTTTGGAAACAGTTACTACCGTCTTTCTATTTATACACATTAGGGCATATATGAGCTTTTATTTTTTTTTGTAAAAATTGTTAGGTTGACTCCAAAGTCTTTGGCATAACCACTGTCTTTTTTTCGACTACCAGTATTAATATTTTCTACAAAATGCACCTCTTTAAAAAAAAAAGACATGGAAGTTAACTCGACAATAAGTTTAGATTGTACCTATCATATTACATACTATAAATTGAGATGTATGTTAAAAGCCAATTAAAAATCACACTGCAGTTATACTGAATGTAAATCGTATAAATCAGTAGTTGGTAGATCGGGCAAACGTATCTTATCTTATATTTACCGATGCATAGGCCTCTACATGTACATACATTTTACCAAAAAAATGTCTTGGTTATGATATAGGTTTAAAAAAAAGATGTTCAACAAAATACTTTCTGAACTTTTCGCATTTATTATGGAGAGACTCTGCGATGCATCAATTCCTTTGAAAATGCAAGTCAAGAGATGCTGAGATCTCGGGGGGGGGGGGGGCACTTACATTGACGAGTGGATACCATGCGCGACCCCAAAAACACATAAAAAAGATGTCTTTTTCAAGATAGAGCACGTTACGTACGTAACGTGATAAGGGTGTCAAAACACAAAAAATAATGAAAAAAGGGTATCTATTTCGCTAGGAAAGCTACGTGTTTAGAGTCATATTTGCGGGGATGATAAAACAAAATTAAAATGTTTTATAAAGGATGTCCTTTTGCCCCAACACGACGTGTTTAGAGTCCGATTTGCGCGAGGTGTGGAAGGTGGGGCCTTACTAAATCAAATGGTGTGTAAAGGTAAAACCGATGACTGACGGACCCGTGACATAACAATGAAATATCGCTGTACTTGTGTATGGGTTTATTTCAGGGAATACTTAGCCTGAGTATCGTTTCCAATACTTGTTAAGGGTAGGGGTTCACATGCCATTTCTTGTTAAGGGGTGCATTTTCAGAATATGGGAAATACGTGTTTGCATTTCGAGACCCCATGGTTGCGCATGATATCCACTCATCAATGGAAGTGCCCCCCCCCCCGGGCTGAGATGCTTTATTTGGTGGACCGGGACAGCATCGAAAACTGTTGACCCTGGACAACTACATATTTGCAATTGTTCGTCCGGTACAATATTCTTCGGACGATCCGCTACCCCAGTCCACCAACTTTCGACAAAGCCTCTCAGCTCTCCATTGTGATTTTAATTGCATTTTCAAAGGAATTGATGTGTTGTAGAGAGTTTCCCCGTAGTAAATGCGAAACTCATTTATCAGCGCGAAGGCCCGGCCGTGAAGGATGTCTTCGTGGGTTTTCTACAAGATCATGTCATCGATTAATGTAATTTCACACATGGCAGATCTCGTCATACTGGAGACGATTCCGGCATGGCATAGACTTGGGGCATCAATGAAGTTTATATCAATGCCTATGTCTAATAAACATAAAAATATTTCTGTCCATTTTCAGTCTCTATCTTTTCCGTATACAATTTCAATTTTGGCAACTTTGCACTGCGGTCGTTCGATCATCTGGCTAAGAAGACGATGACGAGGATGATGATGAGGGCGAAGACGAGAAAGGTAAGGATTGCAAGAAGAATGCAGCGCCACCATCGTCGTATTCGAGCCCGTCTCATGAGATGTTCGACCTCGGCCTTGTCGATTGATTGAGATACGACTGGTGTGATGTCTGTAACCGACTGTCGGGGTGTCACGAACGGGCTGGCTGAGGGAATGGTCGGCGGTAGGTAACTCCGTGGTAAGGTATTCTGAAGGGGAAAGTCGACAAAATCAACATGGTTAGTAGGCATTCTGGATAGAAAGTTGTTCTTCTTTAAACAAATACAAGAAGTACAAAAAAAATCTCCAACAATTCTTAAAACCACAAAATATAAATTTAGTGATTTTACAAGCATAGGCCTATATTCGAGATCTTAATAACATATTTATTGTTGTTATACATTACAAACCACGGTGTCAAACAAAAGGATGCAGAAATTCAGTAACACATTTGCTAAATTTTTAGAAAGTTAAAGATTATCTGACTAAAATCTGATTAAAAATACATTTCTATTCAAGTTACTTGTATTACATTTCAATTAGGTATATTGATTCACTTTATTAGTATATAGGGCTATTCCACGGTTACTCACGTTACATTTGGAGACACCTTGACTCATACTTTGAGCTGTAACTCCATTATTATTGATAGGAACTAAACATCTCCTTATCACCACAAAGTACACAGTCTGACTATCCTTTGTATAAAAACAAAACTTGGGAAATTCTATTATGCTCCTGGCAAATCTTTGGAATGTGTCGGTTACTCACGTTACATGATTTGTCCCAACCTGTGGAATTGCCCTATAGAAGATGGAAACAATGGTTCATGCTCTTAATTATAGGTCTTTTAATTCTGACAAAGTGAACTTGAGGAAAGACCTGTGTATATTTGGTTATATTATGATCATGATGATATGAGGGGAATTTTTTTCTGTAATTTTCGCAAGCATATATACAATTAATATTTTAAAGTGGCAAGATAGAATTCTCTCTTACCTTCTGGACCCTTGCAGGCATAACTACGCCGTGGTAGTCTGAGAAGAAGAAGAAGAGGGAGAAGAAGAAGAAGAAGGAGAAGAAGAAGAAGAAGAAGGAGGAGGAGTGGGAGAAGAAGAAAAGGAAGACGAATAAAAAGAAGAAGAAGGAGGAGGGGGGGGGAAGAAGAAGAAGGAAGAGGAGTAGGAGAAGAAGAAAAGGAAGAAGACAAATAAAAAGAAGAATAAGGATCAAGGAGGAGAAAGAGGAGTAGGAGGGAAGGAAGAAGAATAAGGGGGAGAAGGAGGAGGAGGTGATGGAGAAAAAGAAGAGAAAATAAAATACACATTGCAGTTAACCTAATTCTGAAGACATCATTTAATGTTTATATCACATAAAACTCCATAAAACCAAATTATTTTCTCTATACATTATAAACAATTGAAGAGTAGAATTATCCATTATTATTTCACATTGCAAAGCGCTCTGACCATGTTTACATTGAAAAGCGTCTTCATGTTTGTATTTTGAAACGATATTGGAGGCGAAAAAAGAGTAGGCCTACATTATTATCCAGGTAAATTTCAATGCAGCGATTTCACACTACTTTTAAATGAATGTATATTTTCTGTGTACCCGAGGTACATGCAAGAAAAGGAATGAATAATGAATTCGGACAGGGACTGGTCGGTCATATATAAAATATGAAAATAGAATATCATAATCGTAGCAGGCCTATTATATCTTCTTTTGGAAGTAAGCTTAGTTTAGAAAAGAAATGGAAAACGTAGGCCTAAATAACTAAGCGATTTATATTTTATCTTTGGACCACCCTTCAATTTATAATGCACTTGAAAGAAACCTTAAAGATATATGGTTGAAAATATTTCAAGTATTCGACATGTTCAAAGCACTTTTGATATAACTGCGTCTCTGAGTATACTCAACTTGCCTCATTGATAGCAAAATGCAAGTTCTTCCATTATCAAATTAAGCTTTAATCTTGTATTTATTTATTATTATTTTTTTTTAAATATCCATCTACGCCTAGAATTATGATTATCATTTTAAAAATGCTTCGCTTACCACCTGATCGGCTGGACCCCCTACACTACTCCTGGGTGTGGTCGGTGCGGCGCCATCACGTTCCCCTCTCAACTGGAAGTTACCCCCGTAAGCGATCGGAGGGGGGCTCTGCGCACCCCTCGAGTCCTCCATCGGTACGTTCTTCGAGTCAAACAAATACGCAAACAGAGTCATTATTGACGCCGAAAGAAACAAACTTGCAATATTATGTTCTTTGATTTGGAAGACTACCACTTCAAAAAATCCAAAGATGTATACTCCCAGCGTAAAATAGTTATCACTCGTTGGCGTCCAACGTTGAAATGGTAATAGCTTACTCTTTTCCAGTTAGATGTACAAGTGCAATTAAATCGGAGCAGTGTGTGCATGGATGGATATGTTACCTTTTATTGAACTGAAAATACCCATATAATCACCCACAATGGCACCACCGTATTGTAATCGCATTGATTCTATTTCAAGAACTCATTAGTTCTACTGCACAGCTGGATACCTTTTGAATAGATGAAGTTTGAAGGTCTTTTACTTTTACTTTTGTAGACACATTGAAATCGAAAACGTTCGTGTTTTAACCTTGCGTTTTCTTTTTATACGCCATCAAAGAGCGGTTTGATGTAAAACAATCATTTATTGTGTCCATGCAGGCATTTTGTTCGATTCATCGATTGTATTGATTTAATGTATTGTATTCATAACAGCAACATTGCAGTTGTATTTGAAATTCGTTCCCTTTTCAAAATACAATATGTGTTTCCTAATATAATTTACGAAAAGTAAAAGTACTGATCTACTGGTCATTGACCATGAATGGAATCTGTGAAAATGGAAAATATAGATTACTGGCGATTGGATCAACCAAGGAGTTACCTTGGACTGTCTAAGAAGAAGAACAAGTGGAATGCCTCTGGCCGTCTCACCTGCATCACGCAGTTCAATATAGCAGCAGTGCTGACTTTGAAAACTACTCTAACTCGCACAAGATGTTCAGTGATACATGGTTACTCTTATGTCCACTTTTTATGAATTAGACCAATAACCTTACAGAGATATGATGGTTATTCAACAAAAAACCCCAACATGGCCAAAGTTCATTGACCTTACATGACCTTTGACCTTGATCATGTGACCTGAAACTCGAACAGGATGTTCAGTGATACTTGATTACTCTTATGTACAAGTTTCATGAATCAGATCCATAAACTTTCAAAGTTATGATGGTAATTCAACAGATACACCCAATTCGGCCAAAGTTCACTGACCTTTGACCTTGGTCATGTGACCTGAAATGCGCACAGGATGTTCAGTGATACTTGATTACTCTAATGTCCAAGTTTAACGAACTAGACCAACATACTTTCAAAGTTATGATGGTAATTCAACAAAGAAAAACAATTAGGTCAAAGTTCATTGACCCTAAATGACCTTTGACCTTGACCATGTGACCTGAAACTTGCCCAGGATGTTCAGTGATACTTGATTACTATTATGTCCAAGTTTCATGAATCAGATCCAAAACCTTTTTAAGTTTTGATTGTAATTCATCAGATACCCCAAAATCGGCCAAAGTTCATTGACCCTAAATGACCTTTGACCTTGGTCATGTGACGTAAAACTCATGCAGGATGTTTGGTGATACTTGATTAACCTTATGTTTAAGTTTAATGAACTAGGTCTATATATTTTCTAAGTTATGATGACATTTCAAAAACTTAACCTCAGGTTAAGATTTTGATGTTGATTCCTCCAACATGGTCTAAGTTCATTGACCCTAAATGACCTTTGACCTTAGTCATGTGACATGAAACTCTAATAGGATATTTAGTAATACTTGATTAACCTTATGGCCAAGTTTCATGAACTAGGTTCATATACTTTCTAAGTTATGATGTCATTTCAAAAACTTAACCTCAGGTTAAGATTTGATGTTGACGCCGCCGCCGCCGTCGGAAAAGCGGCGCCTATAATAGTCTCACTCTGCTATACAGGTGAGACAAAAACTGTTTGTATATACTAAATGAATATACATGTATACTAATCCCACTTCTTTATTTGGCGCTGAAATCATGCGATCAAAAATCCGTCCATTGAAGAACCGGCTTGAAAAATAAAAACAAAATGTGTATTCTTTCAACTTCGTTTTTTATATTAAAACAGGGGTGGCGCCTGGATATTTGCTCATTCCTTCTTTCTGAAATTTCCTCTACCCTTTTCTGCCTATTTCTCCCTTTTCACATTATTCACTTCTTGAAAACAAATATAGCGGGTATTCACCCCTTCCCCTTTTGGCGCCATGCACCCGGCACAATAACCACACCTTAGCATCAATAGCATGTGACAAAAATAACAAAGTAAATGCTTACAAAAAGATTTCGATGAGGTTATACAGTTTGGGAATAATATTAAGACAAGAGACCAAACCTGGGAGACTGTGCTGACAGAACCGTTCGGCGGTGGACCAATCCTCGTCACACTCCCGTTCGTCGTCGAGCTCGACTCACTTCCTAAGCGTTTTCTTCTTAGTTCGCTTGCGTTGACCTCCACGGTACCGTTCTTCTCGTAGAGGGGATTGACTCTCATTGGCGCCTTCGTTGACGAAGTCGTGTCACCGAAGACTGAGGCCATTTTCGCGTCGGCGACATCTTGCTCGCTTAGTTTATTGAGCTGAACTCGCTGTTGATGTAAAGAAAAATAATCTGTATAAATTCCTCATGCATGATGTCCGCGTGTAACGTGGTCAGAAAATCACGATCATCAGACCAAATCACACATGCAGTGACCGGATATTAGGCCACTGCCTTCTACCGATCCTACTACACCACCACGAACACTACCGCCACAATCACCATCGTCATACTACCAAAAAAATTACAACTATCATAGGACGCAAAACAATGTTTTTTAAATCATTTTTTAATGATCGTTATTGAAGGGGGGGGGGTATAAGCCCTTCTATTTTGCGGTCCGGCCATGACTACTACTACTACTACTACTACTACTACTACTACTACTACTACTACTACTACTACTACTACTACTACTACTACTACTACTACTACTACTACTACTACTACTACTACTACTACTACTACTACTACTACTACTACTACTACTACTACTACTACTACTACTACTACTACTACTACTACTACTACTACTATCACAACTATAATACTACTACTACTACTACCACTACTACTACTACTCATAGGCGGCGGAAGCGGGGGGGGGACGTGTTCCCCCTTAAATTTTAGGTGGGGGACGGTCCCCCCATTTTTTTTTATAACCTTTTTTTTTTGCATGTAAATTTTTTTCCAGCGTTGATGACCTTTTTTGGGGGGCACTTGTCCAATTTTTTACCTGTGTCCTTCCCAAAATTTCAGGTGGACACCCCCTAAATTTGTTGGCTTCCGCCGCCAATGCTACTACTACTACTACTATTATTACTGCTGCTACTACTACTAATATACTTCTACTACTTCTGCTACTTCTACTATAACTATACTACTATTACTACTACTATGAATAGTCTAGTTTACAGATGACAAAATCCCTGTCGATTTTGTAAATCAATTAATTAACAAGCATCTTGCAATACTTAAACAGCCGTATATTGTGTAGAAAAAAAAAAGCAGATATAACAGTACAGTCATATACAAATCTATTTTCACTTTTGGTCTTGACTTTAACCTCGAAGGTCAAGGGCAAATGTGAATTCATAACATTCTTTTCATAACTTTGTATCTCAAATTTATTCAATAGATATCTATTTGTTTTCGTGAATAGATCGGTATTCCGACCTACTCCCTAAATAGGGATACAACAATAAGGTGTTTATTCTACCTTGAACTCTTTTTTTTTACAATATCCACCGCCTTCATATTACGAATAAAAGTTGTGCTAAAAATTCTTTAGTAAAAATAACATTGGGTATATGAACATTGATGACACATTCTGTGTCTTAGAATCCTTCTAATTTCTTTCAATTCAAGAAACTCTTGAACACCCCATGACTGAATATTTTTATTGCTCAACTTGTACAGTATGTAGTGGTGGAGAGTGGATCAAATTGCGAATCGCTCAAGGAAAGGGCGTTTCATTACATCGGCGGATCCAGGGGGGTGCGCAGGGTGCGTGCGCCCCCCCCCCTAATATTTGAGCGGCGCCGAAGGCGCCGCTCAAAATAAAAAAATAAAAAAAAGTAAAAGAAAGAAAAGGCGCCGCTTGAAAAATTAAAAATAGAGGAAAGAAAGGGAAAAGGCGCTGCTTAAAAAAAATGTACACTGATATAACATTAGCAACAGTAAAGGAAAGACTATCCCCAGCAAAGCGTAATCATATCATCTTCCTTATTTTTTCTTTTAACTACCCTTTTCCCAACAACTTCGCCGGTAGCAGTGCGCTGCCTGCATATAACTGGCGCCAATCAAGAATAATCAGCGCCACCTTAATCTAAATCGGCGCCGGACAAGAATAATCAGCGCTATTTAGTTATAAATCGGCGCCAGTCAAAAAAAATCGGCACTGCCAGAGTCTTAACCGGCGCCGATCAAGGATAATTAGCGCCACCTAAATCTAAATCGACGCTGGACAAGAACAATCGGCGTCATCTGGTTATAAATCGGCGCCAGTCAAGAATAATCGGCGCCTCCTGGTTCTAGATCGGCGCCAGTCGATTATGGATTGCCGCTGCATGAATCTTACGTAACGTCGGTAAAAAATAATCAGTACTACTTGTTTAAATCGGCGCCGGTCAAGACAAATCGGCGCTGCCTTTGTCTTAACCGGCGCCACCTAAATTTAGATCGGCGCCGGTCAAGAATGATCAGCGTCCCCTGATTTCAATAAATAAGCGCCGGTAGAATAATGAAGAAGGGCCTATTGCTAACCAAATCTAGATCGGCGCCGCGGTCAAGAATGATCGTTTTGCCCTCCCCCAATAATTCCGCATGTGCAAAAACAATAAGATGGTAATGTTACACAGAAATCAGCAAACGAGATTGAGCTACACAACTCGTTCTTTATTAAAAATCGTGCTCAAATTATCCGCTTTTCAGATTGGAACATAACAATTTTCAGCTCGCGCTTCGCGCTCGCATCATTTCTGTAGCTAAACCCCATACTTTTCATGATTAAATAGGTGAATAGAATGTCCCGTTTTTAGTTCTGAACCTCAAAAGAACTCCCGCTTCGATTTGCAATAATCTTTTGTTGGATATAAACTTGTTCTTTATTAAAACGTACATTAAACTGTAATGTTTTCAGATCGAAATATCAAAATTTTAAGCTCGCGCTTCGCGCTCGCATTTTTTTTAGATACCCATCTTAATCATTGGTACCAAGAATGCTTAGAATATCAAGCTTTCTGATCAGAATATAAGTAAATTTCAGCTCGCCCTCGGCACTCGCATTATCTGTGTAGTAAGATATGTATCCTCCTCATGAGTTACTACAAACAGTCCTAAACAGGCACCTTTTTCCTGTTTCAGGTCAGTATACTTTAAAAATTTCAGCTCGCGCTTCGCGCTCGCATTAATTTGTCGGTGAAATATGTGTCTCTATCTCATGAGTCATATATATCTATATGATATGAGTCATATATATATATATATATATATATATATATGCATGTGTGTGTGTGCGTGTGCGTGTTTTGACAGGGTCAGGCATTACCCCTTTTTCTTTTTCAACATTTAATTTCTTTTATGGCGCCGGTGAAGTGCAAAAATATGTGCGCCGCTCGGCAGTGCGCCCCCCCTTTCGCCAAAAGCTGGATCCGCCTATGCATTATATGATATATGAATTATTTTTATTGACCGAATAGAGCGCAAGGCTAGTGCTCATTATCCGTATTATCATAATTCATTCCCAACAGCTTTCCTCTATGAACCATGAAACATGCATGGACAGCCGATATTCACAAGTTACATTGTAGTATCGAGAGGATTTCGATTCTGGCCATGTTCAATCCAATCAAAATACCAACTTTAATACTGATTGTGAATAAAAACAATATCAGCCGACACAAATAGTGAATAAACAGTAAAACATAAGATAATCGCCAAATCACAAAATTATCGATCAGCTGTCGCTCCCATCCAGCGTAATTTAAGTCAAAGTTTCGATCAAAATGATATGATCCACTTATCAGCGATAGTACGATGCTTTCATTCCTTAACTTAGTTACTCACCTTTTGAAGATAATGGAAATATTGTCGCTATAATAACGGTCTATGTAATTTTTCGACAATGTGTCCAAATTACAACAATTTACTGTGTACCTTATGTAAAATCGGGTGTGAAAACCTGAACTGAAGAATTCCTCAAAATACAGTCATGTACAATGTGTATACGGAATGACTGCTGGTTGACTATAATGGCGGGAGGGGTGGTATAATATGTAAATCCTTGTCGAAGAGCACTTCAGAACAGAAACTGGTCAAACATTGCTTAGCTCACCAAGAATGCAACTTCTGTTTGAAAGTGTACAGGTTTAGTTTACATTTTAAACAGACATGAAAGGGAGTTTTTTAGTACTCTTATCTGATCAGCTTGTGTTGGGGTATTTACCAAGGATAAATTCATGGCTTATATTTGTTTGAAGATGTCAACATTAATACCATATCAATATCTTGCCTGAACATCGTCATGACTTGTTGCATTATATCACAATATCACACATGTATGCGTATTCGACGATATTGTTGACCGCGTATTGCAGGCCGCAATGTTCATAAGATTTGGGTCCCATCATTTTTAAATGAAGTTGTGGGTTGTATTTACATGTAAAAATCTAATAAAACAGTATCGTGTCACACTTCAGTTAAACACGTGTTTCGACAAAAGAATCACAAGTGTACCCACCCCTCTTCCCTTTATTCTGTAGCCGTGTGATACACCATGTGTTACATAACCAGACACAGTTTGGAATAAAAGAAAGGCTTTTCAGCTCAATGGAACGGACCTCTCTTTTGTTTGATTCAATACTCCCTTCTCTTCCTTTTTTATTTTCATTAACGACCATTTCAGTTCAGAGCGTGGGCGTGGACCATGTGAAGTTTAAGGAAAAATAGTTTGAGCAAGGAGCTTTTGAAGCTCCTTGGTTTGAGCTTGCAAGCCTTATTCATGTTATCCTTTGAAGAGGGGCACGGAGAAGTTTAAATCAATTTATTTTGGAATCGCTAATCGAATCACTTGTTTTATGAGTTGAATCCACTTTAAAATATAGAGAAAAATAAGCTATAGAATATACTACTACTATACTTCTACTACTACTACTACTACTTCTTCTTCTTCTACTACTACTACTACTACTACTACTACTACTACTTCTACTACTACTTCTACTACTAGTACTAGTACTACTACTACTATACTACTACTACTATTGCTACTACTACTTTTACTATAGTACTAGTACTACTACTACTACTATTGTACTACTACTACTACTACTACTACTACTACTACTACTACTACTACTAGTACTAGTACTACTACTAGTACTACTACTACTACTAACTACTACTACGACTACCACTATACTACTACTACTACTACGAGCGTACATTTACGCAAGGTTTCCACTCACTAATAACAAATTGATTTGACAGAAGTAAAAAGGACAGCTACTGCAACGGCCAAAATGATGGCTTGACAGAAACGTGTATTTGTATGTCAATGACGAATCATAATTATGTACAAAACAAGATAGTGTCCTTATTGTGTCCGTTTAAAGTACAGGGCCTTGTTCTTCGAAAGAACATTCTTTTGAGAGATGATTTGAAAATTGTTAAAAGTAAGCATAAATTTCATTCTATCAAACGAATCCTAAAAAAAGTTCGTGGATGTCTTGGTTTCAAATTTTGGACTACACAACAAATGAGTATTGAAGCAAACACTGATACCATATTCTCAATCTTTGACATACATGCTGAGGTAACAGATCTCAAATCACACAAACATCTTCCTTTTGTTTGTTTTAAAAATACAATTGCCGTGAGGTCATATTTGCATGTGTCTTAAAGTTACGCCTATTTTCATTGATTTCTGGTAGTGGAATGCACGTATAGAAACGGGCATGCTTCGCTCTTCGACATTTTTGCTTCACTTTCATGGTGAAGTGGTGAAGTCCACCCTTAAAAAAACTTGTCTTGAATGATTTGAGAAAAATCGAGCGAGCACATTATACTAAAGAAATAATCGAAATCAGATGAAAATATGAAATGTATGATTTTTCACTATTATGCACAAAACAGTGACATATGGACATCGTAGACGGTATGCAAATAAACGTATTAAGCAGGTGATTTCACATACTATTTGTATTGTATTTTGTCAAATATTGTACTTCTTTTATAGTCTTGGTGATAGAGAAGCTCTGTAAAATGAATGATATTAGTATTGACTCGATACGTTCCATGAGAAATCGAATCCAACCATCATTAAGATAAAAATAATATATTTTATATATCATAGAATGCAAAAAAAAATTATGTCAAATTATTTGATCCCTCATTTGCATATCTCCAATCATGTACATGTACCTCATGCATCGTTTGTGAAATAGAAAAATTTCACGACTTTCTCATTTTACATCCGATTTTGAAAACAAAAAGTGTTATGATTGTTTGATTTCTCAATATATTGAACTTAACATGTTGTTGGGATCGATGGAGTTATCATTGACTCAATACCAAACTGGATAAGGGATCAGATTTGGCAGAAAGGCCTGTTTGTCAAACATACCCCCCGAAAAAAAAAAGAAAAATAGGCAATTGAGGGTGGAACTTTCAAAGACAACAATCAACTCGAAAATCCATAAACATAACCCACAGCTGTTAGCGCCTTTCATTCCTTTCTTTTCTTAAAACCCCGCCATAAAACCGCCAATCACTATTTGGCGTACCCACCAAAACAAGACAGAGAAATCACACTAACGTTTCAATATTATTATTATCCCGATATTGTTACTTCAACCGAAATGGCAGCCATGCTTGTTTCCTATCGCAGCAGTAAGAGACACTAATAAAGAACGTCAAGGGCACCTCCTATTCATTATTCTTTCCACAGGTCGATGCAAATGTATGTGTTTATTGATTCTGAAATAGCTTCACAATGATGGATGTATTTCAAATGGGAAGGGTGCGGCAATGGCTTCCGGGAATACAGGGAGGATAGACCATAAAATGAACTATTATCATTTAGAAGATAGCGTGTGATTGTTAAAAAGTTTTGAATACCAGAAACACACACACATACTCGTCTAACAGGTTAGTTTAGACTGAGAAAATCAACATTTTCATGACGACAAAATGATTTTTAATTAAAGTTTTGGAAGAACGATTACAATTGAAGACGGGATGTACGCTGTTGACGTACTCCAGCATGTTAATGTCGATCATGATTTCTAAGTATATAAACACAAGAAATAAGAGTTCTTGATTCAGAATGAAAATCCTTAGCAGGGCCGGGGGACAGACATGGTGCAAAAATAATTATGAAGATGTAAAAAAGCTAAATAAATAAGTGCAAGAATCCATTCTCAACCTAACCAGGGGTAAGGCACCATTATTATTTCCTATTAGACATGATGAGAATAAAGAGGGGCGTTCCCGTGACAGAACCAAGAGTGTGTAATGGACATAATTTTTCGAATGAATGGAATTCGCATGGATTTCAGGATGTAAATTTGGACATGATACAAAATAAAATAGATAGAGACTGCGTATTTATTAGAAAGCTCATAAACTGGGTGAAGAAAAAAAGTCTTACCACAGCTGCTGTTCCTACTGATGGCGTTGATACCTTCCTGCTCTCACTCTTCTTACGGTACGTCCTTTTGACACCAACATCCACTTCATTTACTGATGTTGTCTCGCCACCGGCTCCTTCCATTCTGTGATCAGTCTCTTATCAATCACATCCAAACTAAGAGTTCGTGCGATTTGAAAATGGTTTTAGCAGAATATAGATCGGTATTTTGTCAATCAGTATAGAAAATGAATTTGTTGTTAATTCGTGTCTTCACCTGAACGACACAAGTGACGCCATCGGATTGTAACTTTGTTCCTATATACAAGGCGGCCTGAATACTGATGAAGAGGTAAAAACTGGCCTAAGGACTGGAGATGAGGGTTCCTGATACCATTGTACCAATGGCAGTGGCACTAAACTAATAATGCCCCCAAACGGTTGCCGATTCACTGTTTCAACCACAGACGTTTGTAAGGTTCATCGGAGGGACAGGGGTTCAACAATCCAATAATGCTCTTCAGAAGATATCAGCAGCACATAGCGATGTTGAGTAAACGCTGTGTATGATTTCATAAATGTGAAGACGGGTTCCCATGTAAGATCATCACTCTGAACGAAGGCTTCAATAGTATGGCCACCGAAATGCCTCTGAAATATTAAAATACGACGAAGCTTATAGTTATTTTGGCGTTCTTACCTGTTCCCGCTTTGAATTGAAGATTACTTCTTAACCTGCATGAATATATGCAGTGGGATTAAAAAATGGTTTTATTATGATTGAACAGTTAGATATATATTTTGGCCAAGTGATTAACTGCATTTACAGTTCCATTTATACAAAATCGGTTGCAATATCAACAACATTAAGTTTGAAGTAGGTGTAATACAGGTAGGAGAGAGAAAGAGAGAGAGCGAGAGGGGGGGGGGTATGTTACTACTGTAGCAAATTAGTAAAGCTAATGTTAAAACAAGCCAAGTTAAGCCACATCAAAACAGTCAAATTAAGTCATCACCCATGCATGATCGAATACTCACCAGTGTACACCTCAACACCTATTTCCCACGGCTATTGCCCTGGTACATGGCGCCTCTAACGCTGAAGCCCTACAATTCCGCCACACTGGGTGAGATGGCCTGGCGTCACCGTAGCAGTACAACAGGTGCTTTTACGCATCAACACAGGATGTACATGTACTACTGCAGGTGGTAATATACGGATAAACACTATTATCTGTTGCATTGGGAGAGAATATAAATGAGATGCGATCATAACATTAAACTGACGATAAATGTAATTTCATGACCAATATATACTGATTCATTGTTGAACGATACGCTAAACATAATTACAAACTGTGAATATTTCATCGTAGAAGGGTAAATAATATGATTCGATTGGTATAAGAGGTAGGAAACATCATTTGCTTATCCATTAGTACTTTCTATTTAATGACTGAATTCAAGCACAATTATTCACGGACATTCCATTCAGCCTGACCATAATATAATCCTACATGCATATTTGCCAACATCCATTTGTGATATTCTTCGAAGTGTTCAAAAGCAATGATATATATATATGTTTGTACTTAAATCACAGTAATATTCCAAGAAAAGTATAACTTACCTTCACTAGTGAGGATGTATTAAAACCTGATAATTAAAGAAGCTATCCAAACGCTGAAGATGTATAATAATCTACGGGCTTCTGTCATGCCTGTGTTCTTTTTGTCTTCCAGTGTGAAGCAATTGCTTTTTAGTTACGCTCCGATGGAGTTGTGGGAGTTGTAACCGCCGCCCATATAGCGGCTGCATTAATGCTAGGATGCTCGCTGTCCTCGCCTCTTTTCACGCATGCCAGGTCCCCTCCAGTTCAAGGGTTGTTCAATGCAAGGCAGCGGGCTCGGCTTGTAAGCTCTCGATCGCACCTTTCACGTCGCTGCTATTGTTGCGTCATGAATAGGAGAGCTTCTGTCAAATTATGAACAAGCGATGGGTCCTTTTGATATGCAGATGAGCTGCTGGTATTCATACAGAGTGATATGAAATCAGTCTGGTATAACTGGAGTAGAATGATTTTTTCTATTGCAACGTCAAAAGATGAACTTGAAATGCCACTCTCAGATATTTTGTTTATTAACCATCCGGATCACCTAAGAGAGGTGACTATTGATGCATTGGTTATCAGTCTACACGATTGTAAACGATTGGAGACAATTGGAAGAAAATAAAGCCCTAGAGATATCAGAAAATTTGGATTCAGAGTATGTTTTTATGAATTGTTTTACCTACTAGCGAAAACTATGACTGTTTCGAAAGTACACATTCCACTAAAAAAGAAAGAAAGAAACGAAATATATTCAAAAAACAGTCTCTTCCAGGAGACCAACATATTACAGAACGCAATTATGATTAAGCATTAACCAAAATGACAAAATGCACATGCATAATTATACACGGATCTCTTGTAACTCTCGGCTCCTCAATAACATTAAAAGTACTTATCAAAATATCCGATATATGAGATGAAGAAGAGATTATTTTGCCCAAAATTAGGCCAATGGCTTTTTGAAGTTACCTTACATGTTTCGTACTGATACATAATATAGTTACTCTTCTAAATGTGGGATCAGTGAGAAACGATTTTTTTTCCAAATCAGTTCTGATACTGAAAGTCGCAAGACAGATCTTTAAATGCGTTTATTTCTCTCCTATTCAATCGTCGCTAATGCGTGTGTGAAGATTGAAAAAAAAAAACCTAAGCTGTTAAGGGGAACTAAAAATAACTGATATACATTTGAGGAAAGCATGTCAACGGAAGTTTAAAGAAAATAGCAGTGATATTTGTTTTTGGCGTTTGTGATGCTGGACTACTCATGAGGGGGGGGGGGGGGGTAACTGCCTCCTGCCCCCTACGTACGTCAATGGCCTACGTTTTTCTATGATTCAATAAGCGAGCCCTACATTTTTTTCCAGAAACCTTTTTACTCTTGCATTGAATATCTTCTTACGGCACATTTGGTAACAACACATTTAGGTCAATTTACGAACATGAGCAGGACATTGAAGGCACATTTTGGTAACTTCTGAATCATTCGCTCAGTTTCATTACTTTAAATATATAACTATATATATATAGGCCTACACGAAGAGGGCATTTCAGTTCGTCCCTATTTTCTAAACCATGGTTTACCATTAATTTTGTCCAATCTCGACGTCCAATGCCATTTCGTCTAATGAACATCACGTCTATTTTCATTCAACAGCCATTTCGTCCAATAACCAGTTAGTATAATTGCCACTTCGTCCAGAAGCCACTTCGTATAATTAAATCAGGAGCCACTTCGTCTAATTAAATTAAGATTCGCTTCGTCCAAAAGCAACTTTGTCTAAGAGCCATTATTTTCATCAAATAGCCATTTCATCTAAGAGCTACTTCATCTAATTGCCTCTCGTTCAATAAACATTTTGTCCAATAGCCAGTTAGTCTTAAAGCCACATCGTCCAAAACCCACTTCTACTAAGAGCCATTTCGTCCAAGAGAGCAATAAAATCCAACAAATATCCGCAAAATTCAAAACAAATGAGACCTAAACTACAGCCCTTCAATATTTGATTAACATTACTCTGCCCAAGTTCATTGGTTTTATTTTAATATTAGTGTCATAAAATACACCCCTATAGTGAAAGAAATTAAATGAGGCAAACAAATAATAAAATTCTCCAATGATTACATTCATTGGAGAACTCTGAAAAAGAAATAAAAGAGGAGGGGGAGAAATGAAAACACATAAATTATTTTGTTTGTTGTATTGTTCCAACAAATTAAAAGAGTTAAGCCTCAGGTACTCAATTTACGTGTCAAAGTCGCAAAAGCATGAGGTTTGGTTTCATACTAACTTGTTAGACGAATTTCAAATAATTTTATATTCATGATGAGAACAAATTGCAACACCAAAAGTGATTACATTTGAGAAAACTGGGTATAAGCTGAATGTGTCACAGAGACTGCTATCAAAATCAGGCTAACAAATCTCAGCAAGAAATTTATCCAAATTGTGCTGCACTCGACCCAGGTGAGGTGAATGGGTACCCGGCAGGATTAATTCCTTGAATACATGAGCGCTGAGAGGCAGCTCGAGCTAAAGCCGGGGTAATAATGATAATAACAACGCGCTTCGGAATAGAATATTTCTAGATAGATGGTGCTATATAAATGCCTATTATTATTATTTATGTCTAAGTAATAAAATCATCCTCTAATGTGGTGTTTTTTTATTCTTCCAACCTTTTTTTACGGGGGAGGGGTATGAGACAAAGTGAAAACCAGACAAAATGGGTATTGGACCAAGTGAATTAGTTGGACGAACTATCAATTGGACCAAGTGCGTATTAGATCAACTGTCAAATGGACCAAGAGGTATTGGACCAAATTGCAATTGGACTAACAGGCAAGGAGTTAGACGAACTGGCTATGCATAAAGGGATTATTAAACGAAGTGGCTTTTGGACGAAATTGCTCTTAGACGAAGTGGTTTTGCACGAAATGGCTATTGGATGAAGTGGCTCCGTGGACGAAGTGGCTCATAGACGAACTGACTCTCGGACGAAATGATATTGGACCAAACGGCATTACACTACATGGTCATTGGACGTAGAGGCAAATCACCCCTAACACATACACACACGCACACACCCTCACAAGAGTACCCCCTACACACGGAGACAAATAGGATTACAAGATTAGATGTTTGTATTGAAAAGGTAAAAAATTTTGCTCGCTCGCTTCGCTCACTGGCAGGTTTTCAGAAATTCTGCCCCATACACCCGGCCCCCTCAAAATTGTTTTCTTATTACGCTTCTCTGTCAGATGGAACGACAGGGGCCGCGGAAGCGGGGGGGGGGGGGGGTGGGCGGGCTTCAGCCCCCACTTTTTTCCAAAACCGTGTACAAAAACGCAAAAATGACCATATGATTGTGATTTTTTGCATGGTCAGCCCCCTCGCCACTTTTAAAACCGTTCCGCGGCCCCTGAATGTACATGTATGTATGACTTCGCTGGATTTGTTAACCGGTATCATATACGACCAATGCTGTAACATTTACTTCTAAATATAGCGCCCTCAATTATTCAATTTTTGTCAAGAGTGTCCAAAATGGCTTCGCGCCATTATGAAGGAAACCGATACTGTAAAATAAACTGTCTGATCTGGGGGGGGGGGGGGGGCACTTAACATTGACGAGTGGATACCACGCGCGACCAAAAAACACGTAAAAAGGATGTCTTTTTCACGATATTGCACATTAAGTACGTAACGTGATAAGGGTGTCAAAAACACTAAAATATTGAAAAAAAGGGCATCTATTTCGCTAGGAAAAATACGTATTTAGGGTCGAATTTGTGGTGATGATAAAACAAGATTAAAATGTTTTTATAAAGGATGTCCTTTTTGCCCCAACACTTCATGTTTAGAGTCCGATTTGTGCGAGGTGTAGAAGCTGGGGTCCTACAAAACCAAATAAGGTAAAGACGACCGAAGGACCCGTAACAATAAAACATTCCTGTACTTGATAGGGGTTCATTTCAGAGAATATTTGCCAAGAGTATCGTTTTGTTTCCAATACTTGTTAAGGGTAGGGTTTCACACGCCAATACTTGTTAGGGGTGGCATTTTCAGAAGGCCTATATCGAAATTACGTGTTTAGAGTGCTTTTCGAGACCCCATGGTCGCGCATGGTATCCACTCGTGAATGGAAGTGGCCCCGGGTGTCTGATTATACTCACAATCAAATGATCATTTTGCTCTTTACTTTCCTTTATGATTTTGTTGAAAATATGAGTATTTATCACCATGATTGTAACGCCATATTTCCTTTTTGCTTTAAGCTGGGGACATTCCTAGGCATTCATAAAAAGAAATCAAGCTAAATTACCAGTATTTTTATACAAATCTTTTTTTGAGTGTAGGCACATTGACTCTGAAAAATGGCAGAGAATGATGAAGGAATATTCCATCATTATTTACCAACGCCTTTGTAATGAGATAAAAAGTTTGGCATGACGGTCCCCGTTTTGGAACCAACAACCGTGAAATCTATGACGTCACACAATACCAGAATATTTTCAGTATTGAAAAAATGCTTTGATTACTGTATAAACACATCGACCGACAGCTTCCCTCTTTCATTTCTCTATTGCAAATGTGCATGCACCATCCCATACAGTATTTACGAGAGCTAATTTTCGCCTAAGTCATACGTACGGGTTTGATCGCATGGCACCATTGACATTGTACGTGAAATGATGGCGTCGCCTGCCGTTGGAGGGAAACTAGTGTGGAGAAGTAAACTATGGATATTGCCTCTTATCGCTGTTTTCTGTCCACCCTTCATACAATGTCGTAAGTAACATATGAGTTTCTAACTGGATTGAGGTCTGTTGGATTCACAATTCACTTAATTTTCACTGTGCTGTTTATTGAATTACAGTACCATTTATAGTGATATCTCCTGATGAGCATCGCCATGGAGACCTGTTATAGTCATATATCAATTTATCATTTAATTTATACTGCTATGAAAATAGATATATGCTAATATTCAGGTTGCTCTGATAATATTGGTATTTTAGTTCAATTTCTTGGGAGACCTTTCAGCATTTGATAAAATAGAATGTTATAAAAGAACGGGAAATTCACATTGACTGGAATGTAGCAAGTTATATAGGCCTATGTCGTGCTGCTCCTTTTTAAACGAAAACGCTACATCACTTCCATAAATTTAGGAGCCGATTGATAGATCTTCCTTAACTGTCCCCAAAAATTCCACCAAAATAAAACGCCACGGAGGTGCCGTGGCCGAGGGGTTTAATTCGCCCACTGGACAAACCCGAGGTTCGATTCCCGGCCACGGAACCTAGTATTATCCATGAGCAAGGCATTTAATCGACAGTGCTATTCATCCTGCATGTTCAAATAGGGCCTAAATGGAAATGTTATATGCATTCTTGGAAATCTAGGTGTGGACTTGTTTAAAGACAAAATTTCAGACTACACGTTAGATTGAGATGGATATAGATACAAAAATGCAATTTACATAGAGGGTAGAAATTCATAGTTAAATCTACAACCGTGTGGCAGATCAAATTCTTAAACATGTTTAATTTACATTTTATAGTAGTTAACTGTACCACTTATGGTTGACCGACTAAATAGACCTAAAAGACAGTGAAGCAGATCACATTTTTGACATTTTTGCAAGTTAAATAGGTCAACTTAATGGTATCAGGAAGAGAAATACAATCCTTTTTGTGTCAGCGACAAAGAAATTGTTCAACCGAGACATCCTCGTAATCATTAAGTCTCATACCACTCATCCTCTGTATAACTATTTTGGGAAGAAAGTTGATTATATGCATGACTTTCCGTCCGAAGATTGAAGAAGCATGAGAATAGATTTATGTGTACCAATATTCCCGAAAGTGTTGATATTATTTTCCCCATTGTCACTTTCGCTTCACATGCACAAAACCTCTTATCAATCCATTCTTTCGACAATCTTCTTCATTTCGACCATTTTGTTTTTCGTTTAATATCAAAGCTATCACCTGCAGCTTTAAGTGTCCATTTTTTAGATACGATAAAATGCAACTTATTTCGACATGATATCCTATGCTTCCTTACGTGTTACACTCGTATAGTTGAGCTATAATTTAATTGTAATTTGGGTGCAGCGCCCACCCTTCCAGGATTATATTGTGATCTCTATATAAGTGCCCAAATGCCTAGTGCCCAGTAATAATCAAATAGGGGCTCCCTTTTCTTGGTAATGAGATCCAATCTTTCATTCTCAAAGTATGTAGGGTCTGTCGTCTTCCATTTGATCTTGAGTGAGTCAATGACCCTCTCTAAATGTCATCATTGATCATTTTCCTTCTAAGCATCCCTTCCTAATAATTCCCCTAATTTGAAACTCCCCCAGCAATTCTTTTAAGCTAGCTCGCAACACTTGTTAGGATGGTACCTACTAGATTTCGTTGAAATAACGATATTTTCAGGTCTCTTTCAAATTATTGCATGTTGCAGAGACTCATAGTTCTAGAGATGACGTTCAGCATTGCACAAATGCATGCAGCATCATTAACATGTATCAATATTTGGTTGAACTTTGTCTATTTGCTTATGAATATGTGCATTGTGCAAAAACTAAATTGAAAACACCACCTCCCCCCTTTTTGATTTTTGAATTCCTCTTGGATGCTCGTACAAGCTTTCGTTTTCATTCAATTCATGGGTTCATGCAAGCATAATTCGGCGTCACCTGCGTACCTTTCCTTGCGGGGAAACGAAGTATTAAGATTAGGTAGTTTTTTTTGCTTTTACGATTCACAACTAATAAAAAATAGACAATTCATTGTCGGATGCCAGAACCAAAAATCTTTGTCGATAATTGGTGAATAACCCCCCCCCCCCGAAGTTTTGTCATAGATTCTGGACAAACGACATATTTCCTGTTTTTCGTCATATCATTTCCAAAACTTAGGACAAAAGTGTTGTTCCGGTTCACCAGTTTTCGACAAAGACCTTCCAGGTGTTTTTTGTCATTTGACGGGCATTCCCAATATATTTACCTCGTTCTTGATTTCGTCTCCATTGCAGTTGTGAAAACTCTATATTGTCAGGATGTGGATCTTCTCCTTTCCAAGCTTATTGTCGAATTAGAGTCCGGTAAATCATCGATCCGGCTTTTGGAATTGTTTTGATTACCATTTTTTTTTCAATTCATACATGATTTGCGTCACGATGTTAATTGATGAAGATTTCTATCTATATGGACACACTAATATGGGATACATAATATTTTCAGAAGCAGATCCTTTTATTTTCAATAAAATAATGAAAACATTATTTCATCGATTGTCTATCAAAGAAGATAGACAATCTTCTTTTTCTTTTTCTTCTTCTCCATCGAAAGGAAACTCCGTGCAGGCTTCTCTGCATGAAAACCCTCTAGATGATCAAAGTTAGTCTTTGCATATACATGTACAAATACTGTAGTTACTGACTTTGATGTAATGACCCGTTTCGGAGAGAGATAATATAACAGATAAAGGTCTCACTCAGTCAATGTCAGTGGGGGGATATATATGTGTTTTGTCAAAGATCATCAACCATGTCAATGAATGCTTGTACATGCATGTTTGCGAACAAACACTGCAATGTCATATATGCTGATTAAGTCCTTTTGTGCACGAGTGAAAAATAACGAAATTTATAAAGTAACCTAAATTATATTTGCAATTGCATCGTTTCCAAAAATAAACGTGGAACATTTATAGGTTTACATAGCGCGTACAACTGAAATAAAATGTCTTCTAAGAAGATTTCATATGAAGGCGTAGTTTTGAAGGAAAAGAAAAATCGTTCATACTAGGCCTACCTTTGAAGTAAAAAAAAATCCTTGATAGGCCCTGTTACAACTGCATAACGCATATTGTCACACCAACGCATGATGTCGCAGGAAATAACATTATGCGATTATCATCCAACACATGATGTCACAGTCAACGCGTCTTAGCCAGAGAAAATAACGCATAACTTTGCATATTTTAAGCACTGATAGCATTTAAAGATGAATTCACATATCAACAGTATCATCAACGATTTGATAATTAAAAAAAGTTTTCTATCTTGTAAAGTGGAGGGGAGGGGGGGGGATAATTTTGTATGCCATCCCCCTCTCCGAAAAGTGTTGGAGAGGGGATGTATCCCCCATCCCCCGGGATTTACGCCCGTGATTTAGACCCCAAAATTGAACATTCTGAGCAGTTTGGGGCATTATAGACCTATATAAAATATATGCGAGTGCGAATCGCGTGCTGAAGTTTTTATGGTTAATTCCGAGTAACCATACGAAATATAAGTTCTTTATTAAAATATTATGAACAATGAATGTATTTAAATTTGTATTTGAAATTGTCTGTAAAAAACATGGAAAGGTGCTTTAATTACATAAAAATTGATATAACGATATGTGCAGATAAACGGTGGTATGCATATACTTGCGTTTCATTAATACATGTTTTTTTTGTCAAACGCCTCCTCCAGATAATGAATTCGATACTGACCCCTCCCCTGCACCTGCGTCTGCCCCTCCAACAGTTTAAAAATGTTCAGATGACCGAGCTTAAAAAATACTGAGAGGAAACATATTTTATATCTTATCTGTATTTAACTATAGAGTCCTGAGTTATCTGTATTTAACTGAATCGAATACCGCTGAGACATTTTGCGTTAAATCTTGCGACGTTATGCGTTAGTAGTTCAAGCTACGACCGTAGACCTCGATTGTGAACTTATGCATTGCTGCGACGTTATCTGTTGTAACAGGCCCTTCAAAAAGGAAGTGGCGCCAGGATATTCTGTTGTAGTGCTGCACTAACATATTTTGATAGGGGGCAGAACCGGGATATTTTGATAGGGGGCAGCACGTATTTCGATAGGGGCAGCATCAGGGTATTTTGATAGCGGCAGCACCATTATATTTTGATAGGGGGCTGCACCAGGATATTTTGATAGGGGGTTGCACCATGATATTTTGATAGGTGCTGCACCATGATATTTTGATAGGTGCTGCACCATGATATTTTGATAGGTGCTGCACCATGATATTTTGATAGGTGCTGCACCAGGATATTTTGATATGGGAAAATTCTTAGTCCTGAGAGAAGGTATGCAGTGAAAAGCAGGTTTCTATAATTTCTTTTCAGAATTTGAAAAAGAGGGGGATGTCCGTCTTGTTGAGGGCCCCACTCAAAACCAAGGTCGGGTAGAGATCTTCCACGATGGCTTGTGGGGTACAGTCTGTGATGACAGTTGGGATGTTTATGATGCTAGAGTAGTTTGTCGACAGCTTGGATACTCAAACAACATTGGTGGAGCCTGGGCTGGTGGAAAATATCCGAGGGGATCAGGCCCCATACACCTTGATGACGTCGCCTGCGAGGGAAATGAAACTCGGTTGGATTTATGCAAGAGCAACGGCTGGGATATTCAGAACTGTGGACATTCGGAAGATGCCGGTGTTATTTGTCAAGGTTGGTATCTGACTCTCATACATCTTTATTTTTTTAGTTCCCTATTTGTTGCCTATGGTTGGGATGATTATAACTGTCCTAAAACTCGTACTTTGAAAATGGGTTTCGGTGCTCCTATACGTATTACGTCAACACTAGTAGTCTCTCATGGGTAATTGCTCCATTTTGTCTGAACGTGATTTTGGGGGAAGGATTTTGATCGCATCATTGTAAAAACAAAGGAACTTGATTTATCCTCTATCTTTTGGCAATCTTGGGCAAAATTTCAAGTGAATCAGGAATCATCTTTTTATTAGGAATGTTGAGATTGTAAACGATTATACGCCTAATCGATTTTTTTTTATAAAGATGGCGCAGAAGGTGATATCCGCCTAGTTGATGGTCCCACTCCAAACCAAGGTCGGGTAGAGATCTTTCATGATGGTTTGTGGGGTACAGTCTGTGATGACAGTTGGGATGTTTATGATGCTAGAGTAGTTTGTCGACAGCTTGGATACTCAAACAACATTGGTGGAGCCTGGGCTGGTGGAAAATATCCGAGGGGATCAGGCCCCATACACCTTGATGACGTCGCCTGCGAGGGAAATGAAACTCGGTTGGATTTATGCCAGAATGACGGTTGGGATAATAACTTCTGTGGACACGGGAGTGATGCTGGTGTGATCTGTCAAGGTTTGGTTTTTAGATTTTAGACCATCCTTTTCCGGGGCGGATCCAGGATTTTCGGAAAGGGGGGGAGGCATTTTTTTAGGAGGAAAGTTTTGACAAGCCCACCTCCAAAACAGGTTTTCAATTAGAAATTAAGAATATTTCTTACCCGAAAAAAAGGTCTTCACCTCTGCTTTAAAGGCATTTTTACATTTCAAATTTTCAATTTCCCTTCTCAAGGGGGGGGGGGGGGTTGACAAGTACCCGCTGTGCCCCTCCTGGATCCGCACCTCATCTTTTTAAAATTTTATACTTGGTCTAAAGCTAATTACAAGTTATGGGTAAAATATTACATTTGGGACAGAATCAAAGAACATTGTATTTCAAATCTTAGATAGACGCTTGTAACATTCCATCATTCTTATTTTTTAAAAGTGATACTGTATGTTATACAATGTTCTTGTATGTGTGAGACTTGTATTTACCATGATTTGTTTACATGCAGACATAATTATTTGTACAATGAATAATCCTGAACACCTTGGAAGATCGGTTTCATGTATGCATGTTTGCCATTTTTGAATAATTGATGTCCATTTTTCTTATCACATCACAACAAGGCAATTTTAAAGTGTGATTTGAATACGATGAAAAGAGTGATTATGAGTTGATATACTGCATTATACTGCTAATCGTTTTCTCCCGGTCGTTTTCTTTTCAAAGATGGCACAGAAGGTGATATCCGCCTTGCTGATGGTCCCACTCCAAACCAAGGTCGGGTAGAGATCTTCCACGATGGCTTGTGGGGTACAGTCTGTGATGTCAGTTGGGATGTTTATGATGCTAGAGTTGTTTGTCGACAGCTTGGATACTCAAACAACATTGGTGGAGCTTTGGAAGGTTCAAAATATCCAGAAGGATCTGGCCCCATACACCTTAATTACGTTGACTGTGAAGGAAACGAAACTCGGTTGGATTTATGCCAGAGCGACGGTTGGGATGATAACTTCTGTGGACACGAGAGTGATGCTGGTGTTATCTGCCAAGGTTTGTTTTAAAGCTTCTTTCCTTCCATAAATTATCATTCATTCTGTATCATCTTGTTCTCGCTTTAAAGTTCATTGCATTTCATGGATCAAATATTGCACTTGGGACGGATTCAAAGACCATTATGCTTCTACACTTTAATTGACGCTTATAATATTCTTTCATTCTTATTTTGAAAAGAGATACTGTACGTTAGTGCAGTCTTATACAATGTATGTTGTGTGAGACTTTAACCATAATTCTTCTACATGTAGACATAATTCTTTATACAATGAATAATCCTCAACACCTTGGAAGATCGGTTTCATGCATTTATGTTTGCCATTTTCAGTCATTAATGCCCATTATGAATGGATATATTGCTTATCATTTTCTTTTCAAAGATGGAACAGAAGGTGATATCCGCCTTGCTGATGGTCCCACTCCAAACCAAGGTCGGGTAGAGATCTTCCACGATGGCTTGTGGGGTACAGTCTGTGATGTCAGTTGGGATGTTTATGATGCTAGAGTTGTTTGTCGACAGCTTGGATACTCAAACAACATTGGTGGAGCTTTGGAAGGTTCAAAATATCCTGAAGGATCTGGCCCCATACACCTTAATTACGTTGACTGTGAAGGAAACGAAACTCGGTTGGATTTATGCCAGAGCGACGGTTGGGATGATAACTTCTGTGGACACGAGAGTGATGCTGGTGTTATCTGCCAAGGTTTGTTTTAAAGCTTCTTTCCTTCCATAAATTATCATTCATTCTGTATCATCTTGTTCTCGCTTTAAAGTTCATTGCATTTCATGGATCAAATATTGCACTTGGGACGGATTCAAAGACCATTATGCTTCTACACTTTAATTGACGCTTATAATATTCTTTCATTCTTATTTTGAAAAGAGATACTGTACGTTAGTGCAGTCTTATACAATGTATGTTGTGTGAGACTTTAACCATAATTCTTCTACAATGAATAATCCTCAACACCTTGGAAGATCGGTTTCATGCATTTATGTTTGCCATTTTCAGTCATTAATGCCCATTATGAATGGATATATTGCTTATCATTTTCTTTTCAAAGATGGAACAGAAGGTGATATCCGCCTTGCTGATGGTCCCACTCCAAACCAAGGTCGGGTAGAGATCTTCCATGATGGCTTGTGGGGTACAGTCTGTGATGAGAGATGGGATGTTTATGATGCTAGAGTTGTTTGTAGACAGCTTGGATACTCAAACAACATTGGTGGAGCTTTGAACGGTGGAAAATATCCGAGTGGATCTGGTCCCATACACCTCGATTTCGTTGACTGTGAAGGAAACGAAACTCGGCTGGATTTATGCCAGAACGACGGTTGGGATAATAACTTCTGTGGACACGAGAGTGATGCTGGTGTTACCTGCCAAGGTTTGTTTTTAGCTTGTCATACATTTTCATTCCTTTTTCGATACCTTCGAAAAGTCGATTGTCATTTTCTGTCATTTGTCTATCGGATTATATAGGAATTACGATTCGCATCATGTTATCTTTTACAAGGTCCAGTTTCTAAGAAATCATGGGGGGGGGGGACTTGACTCATGCAGGGCCAAACCTGTGGAATTCTCTTCCATAGATTTTGAAATCGCAGAGATCAGTGACCCCCATCAAGGGCAACCTGAAAACATACCTGCAAGAGTGCTTTTTGACAGACATCGACTTATTCTTTTCATTGTTTAAAGTTCGAATATGACTTGTATTGTGTAAGTTAGTTTTTGTTGCTGTTTTTTGCTCTTTCTCTAACGCTCTGAAGAGCTTGAGCATCTAATCAAGATGGAAAGGGCTCTAAATACGTCTTGTATATTATCATTATTGTTACTATTATACATCACAGATCTTATGTTGACCGATGAATACTTTTTTTTACGATCAGGATCTTTATAATCGTCTGATTAAAGGTAATGTTCAATCAATGCAGGTATTCCATATTCAACTATGTGGTATACCTGAAAGTTACTATATAATGTAGTCATATCGATACTGAAAGAAAAAAAAACAATTGTACAACACCTCCGAAAGCTGACGTGCTTCTGCCCAATTTTTTAATCAACTTACCTTCCAAGCAATCAAGGCAATTCTAAATAATGCATACATTATGTTAAATTTTATAAGTGTGATTTGAATACGGACAAAATAATGATCATAAATGGATATACTGCTAATCGTTTTTTTCGAAAGATGGCACAGAAGGTGATATCCGCCTAGTTGATGGTCCCACTCCAAACCAAGGTCGGGTAGAGATCTTCCACGATGGCTTATGGGGTACAGTCTGTGATGACATTTGGGATGTTTATGATGCTAGAGTAGTTTGTCGACAGCTTGGATATTCAAACAACATTGGTGGAGCTTTGAACGGTGGAAAATATCCGAGTGGATCTGGTCCCATACACCTTGATTACGTTGACTGTGAAGGAAACGAAACTCGGTTGGATTTATGCCAGATCGACGGTTGGGATAATAACTTCTGTGGTCATGAGAGTGATGCTGGTGTTATCTGCCAAGGTTTGTTTTTAGATTTTAGACCATCTTTTTCAGGGGCGGATCAAAGATTTTCGGAAAGGGGGGGGGGGCAAATTTTTAGGAGAAAAATATTGACAAGCCCACCTCCAAAACAATTTTTCAATTACAAATTATGCCCATCTTTCTTATCACGTCGAGGCAATTTATAAATGTGATTTGAATAAATTGAAAGAAGTGATCATGAATGGAAACACTGCTTATCATTTTCTTTTCAAAGATGGCGCAGAAGGTGACATCCGCCTAGTTGATGGTCCCTCTCCAAACCAAGGTCGGGTAGAGATCTTCCACGATGGCTTGTGGGGTACAGTCTGTGATGACATTTGGGATGTTTATGATGCTAGAGTAGTTTGTCGACAGCTTGGATACTCAAACAACATTGGTGGAGCTTTGAACGGTGGAAAATATCCGAGTGGATCTGGTCCCATACACCTCGATTTCGTTGACTGTGAAGGAAACGAAACTCGGTTGGATTCATGCCAGAGAGGCGATTGGGATAACCACTTCTGTGGACATGAGAGTGATGCTGGTGTGATCTGCCAAGGTTTGTTTTAAGACCATTTTTTTCAATTGCATTGGGACGGAATCAAAGATCATTGTATTTTCAACATTAGATTGACTTTTTGAAAAGTTATGCAATGTTTATGTGTGTGTGAGACTAGTATTCATCATGATTCGTTTACATGCAGACATAATTCTTTATACAATGAATAATCCTCAACACCTTGGAAGATCGGTTTCATGTATGCATGTTTGCCATTATTAGTCATCTATGCCCATCTTTCTTATCACAACAAGGTAATTTTAACGTGTGATTTGAATACAGTGAAAGACGTAATTATGAATGGATATACTGCTGATCATTTTCTTTTCAAAGATGGTACAAAAGGGGATATCCGCCTTGCTGATGGTCCCACTCCAAGCGAAGGTCGGGTAGAGATCTTCCACGATGGCCTGTGGGGTACAGTCTGTGATCATAGTTGGGATGTTTATGATGCTAGAGTAGTTTGTAGACAGCTTGGATACTCAAACAACATTGGGGGAGCTTTGGATGGTGGAAAATATCCAAAAGGATCTGGTCCTATACACCTTGATTACGTTGACTGTGAAGGAAACGAAACTCGGCTGGATTTATGCCAGAGAGGCGGTTGGGATAACAACTTCTGTGGACACGAGAGTGATGCTGGTGTTATCTGCCAAGGTTTGTACTTTGATCTTTCTTTTCAATAAACTATCATTTCAAGGTTTGTAACTGACTCTCTTTTTCATATTTTTTTTCAGTGTCCCTATTTGTTTGTTATTTAGATTTTTTCTTAAAAAAAAATGGGGAGGGGTGTTCCTTCACGTATTATTTCAACTGTAGTAGTTTATCATAGGAAATTGCTCCATGATGTCTAGTTGTCGTAGCGGGACGGTTTTTAGACAAGTGGTTTTGTCACATGGCTTCGTTAGGTATAAAGCCATAGCTAAGTTATTCGGTCGTCATGTCTTGTAAACTGATAGGGATTTGGGAGAGGAAGGCAAAATGTTAAGTGAATTATGAATCTTTGATTAGAATATATTATATGCTGCGTTTGTACACGGATTTATGGCAATTCTTTTTTTCTTTTCAAAGATGGCACGGAAGGTGATGTTCGTCTTGTTGATGGCCCCACTCCAAACGAAGGTCGGGTAGAGATCTTTCATGATGGCTTGTGGGGTACAGTCTGCGATGACAGTTGGGATGTTAATGATGCGAGAGTAGTTTGCCGACAGCTTGGATACTCAGGTGATGTTCTGGCCAGGAGTTATGCTCACTATGGACAAGGATCAGGGCCAATATACCTCGATGATGTCGACTGTACGGGATCCGAGTCTAGCTTGATGTACTGCAGTAACCGTGGATGGGGCATCCACAACTGCGTACACTCTGAAGATGCAGGGGTTTTCTGTGATTTTATTGGTATGTTCTAAGTAATCCGATTATGGTGAAACATTCGTAGCCATAATCTTTGATTGATTAGAGCATTTTCCATTTAGATGTAGAATTATGATCCTATTGAGCATTATTTTGGGAGGTCCATGATAATTATTTTGACGTCTTATTTCTGCTAGTCCTATTTGCTTCCGACCATTAATTACGACAATGACACAAACAGTATATCAGTAAGAAAAAAAAGCATCACAACCGATAACATCAGTAATAAGCACTGTATTTTCGTTTCGTTCAAAGGTGAAAAAGAGGGAGATATCCGCCTCGTTGATGGGTTCAGTCCTTACGATGGAAGGATTGAAATATTTCACAATGGTCTATGGGGTACTGTCTGTGATGACGCCTGGGATGACTACGATGCCAGGGTAGTTTGTCGACAGCTTGGATACTCAGGCGACGTTGGTGTTGCAAGGCATGGCGGTGTGTATAGTCGTGGATTAGATCCAATATATCTTGATGATGTTGGCTGTGAGGGAGATGAACTTAGATTAGATGCATGTTTCAACAACGGTTGGGGTAACAATAACTGCGGACATTCTGAAGATGCTGGAGTTTACTGTGGTAATGACGGTAAGTATTGATAATGTGCGGAGTGAAAATTTTCATTTCCCTTTTTTTTAGAATATAAGAAGCAAATTGAAAGTTTTCGCACGTATAAACACTTTCTTTCTTATCAGTAACATTGTCCCCGATATGTAGCATCTTGAGAAGGAAGTCTCTTTGCAAGCATGTTTAATTGTTGCATTCTTCAGATTAAGCATGTTTAATCATCACATTCTTCAGATATGAGACTCTCATCAAATCTTATGAAACCAATTTTGATTCAATGTTGAAAAACTATTGTTACCTCCTCCACTTCAAAAAAAAAAAAATTGGTGTACCCCTTTTTCTTCAACCCAACCGTCGTAATCTCCAAATTGTCTCTTCATGTACCGGTATTCCTCTGTTGCCCTTCTACCTTGTCTACTCTGGTCATTCATCTGAAAGTAAAAAAAAACAAAACATGTTCACTCAAGCCAAACATCCGCGGTCTTAACTCCTCAAAATAGCTTCCATATCTTGGTCATAAAAAAATTAATATGCCGCTCTCATTATTCCTCTATTACTCCAATTCCCTTTTCCGTTTGAACTAAAACAGAACGTCCCATTTGCATACTAGGCAACATCAAGGAACCTTGATGCACCTTGACGCTTGAACTTCAACCTCCTCCGACTATCCAGATCAAAATCTTATCTTTATTATTTTTTCAAACTTATCACCGTTTTAAAACGTCCCCGGAGCCGTTTTATAAAGCTATTCGTAAGCTAAGAGTGACTTCAAGAACGACTGGTGATCCTTTCCTGCGGTAAATGATATTCACCATTATTTTTATTAATTGGTGATTATTTGGCTCTTAAGAAATGTTCATCGGTCTTTCTTAAATTCGCTCCTAGCCTACGAACAGCTTTATGAAACACGCTTGCTAATTGCCGACACTATCACAAGTAATTTATTTCATGTTATTTGAATGTTGGTTTAATATTGCATGCAACTTTTCTCGCAAAGATTGTTACTTGAGTTTGTAAGCTTTTGGTTTTAATATTTTCATTATTTATTTTGAAAGTTGGGAATGAAGGAGATATCCGCCTTGTTAACGGCTCCACTGCGAACCAAGGACGGGTTGAGATCTTCCATGAAGGCCAATGGGGGACAGTCTGTGACGACTACTGGGATGACCCTGACGCAAGGGTAGTTTGTCGACAGCTTGGATACTTGGGTGATGTTAACGCAAGGGTTCTTGGTGTTTATGGGGTCGGATCGGGTCCGATACTCCTCGATAATGTTAACTGCGACGGGAATGAAGATAGGTTAGATTTATGCAACAGTAATGGTTGGTATAACCACGACTGCGGACATTCAGAAGATGCTGGAGTTTACTGCGATGCTGGTGGTAGGTCTTAATAATTTTTTTTAAAGAACTCATCATCGTTCGATAATTGGAGGGGATGGGTTTCATAGAACTGAAAGATAGTGCTGAATAATCATTTTCAAATTTAATATTAAATAACTTTCTTTGGGAAACTTAACTACTTTTAAAAGCCTGATTAGCGAAAATGGGCGCCTGATGGATGGAGCACGTACCACATGAAGCAGAGGTAAGATTGATATATGGCCGAGTCATGCCTAACGCTTAAAAGAAGGACCTTCTGCATTCTAAGCAGGCGCTCGATGAATTTGAATGAAAAAGACAATATGTTTCGTTATCCAAGGCCCTTGGAAAATCAGCTCACGATTGAAACGACACTGTGGAAATGGGAGTTAATATTAATATCATGACAATGCAAAATGGAGCGATTTCACTTTGTATCTCTCTGATAATACATTGAATAATTTTTGCAAATGCTGTGTTTTGATCCCTCTCAATAGATGGATTGAATGGCGAAGTTCGCCTTGTTGATGGTTCCACCCCAAACGAAGGTCGGGTGGAGATCTATCACGACGGTCAATGGGGGACGATTTGCTTTGATAGTTGGCATGGTTGGGATGACCGTGATGCGAGGGTGGTTTGTCGACAACTTGGATTTTCGGGCGACGTTGGTGAGGCCAGGAGTCCCATTACATACGGACATGGATCCGGCCCGATATACCTTGAAGGTGTTAGATGTCAGGGATATGAAGCAAGGTTGGATCTATGCGTCAACGACGGTTGGTACAACGACAATTGCGGACATTCTCAAGATGCAGGAGTTTACTGCCCTACTGATGGTAATTTATTACAAAAATAAAACCAATGTACTGATTATTAGGCATAATCTCAAATTGTCTGCAGCACGATAGTAGAATAACTATAGGGATATTTGAATATATATTTCAAAATTGTAGATTTCATATATGAATTACTCCCAAAAAGTAAATTTGCGAGATGAAATGAAGAAAAGGGACCAACAAATCTTTTTTTTCTTTTTCAAAGAAAGTCTTTATTCAATATTTCTCCACAACGCATATAAACAAATGCAAAATGTATGTGATACATCCAATTCAATATCATACATATACACAATACATAATTTAAATAAGCTCGATGTGCCTCGATTCATCAAGATATACAATAAACTTATTTTGTTGCATGTGCATAGTTCGTTCTATCTCATGCTGATACTTTAATTTCTTCTGAAATGATGAGAATGATAAATTTCCTTTTAAACATTTAGTTGAAAAGATATAATATTTGGCATATAAAATATCAAAATTAAAAAAAGAATTTCCAGCTGGTATGCCAAATACAAAGTCATTGAAAGATAATTTTATTTCACTTTTAAGAGTGTATTTTTCAAAATCATCTAAAAATCGACGAGTAAGGGGACATTCCCAAAATAAATGAGCAATAGTTTCCGTGTGTGCTGAACAAAAGGAACATAAATCAGAATGTGATATACCAACAGTTTTCAAGTACTTGTTAACGCCAAGAATATTATTAAAAATTTTGTATTGAAAACATCTAAGCTTTGTTGAAAAAGTACATTTAAAAGGAATCATATAGATTTTGTCCCAAGTAACGATTGGATCTGAAATAATACTTTTCCATTTGTTTTGTGAAATAGGAATTTAAAAAATTTTCTCAACACACGTTTTATGAATATATTTACACACTTTTGTTACCTTGTTTATGTTATATATAATTTCCTCTTGGTAATTCACTTTTTTTTAGGAGGTTCTTTTCCATTCAATTGGTATGGCAGATATAACAGAATAATAATCAAGAAAATTACAATGAATATCAAACTTACAAACAAAATCAGAATGTGAGAGAAAGTTACCATCCTGCTTCAACAAATGATTTAACCTAATAATACCTTTATTTATCCAATCTTTTTTAAAAAGTAAAGAACCATTTACCTTGATACAAGAGTTATTCCATATAACCTGATTGTGAATAAACTCAGCAGGAGGATTTTCACTAAAAGTTAACTCACACCAAGACTGCAAAACTTCTTTAATAAAAATATTATCCATATGAAATTTCTTTTCATTGTTTCTAATATTGCAATGAAAAAAAAGTTTATTACCAAGACCATTTAGGACCAACAAATCTTGCCTTATTTCATTCTAACATGACCACTGCTTTAATCTATATTCTGTTACAGGTGCATCAGAAGGAGATGTTCGCATTGTAAATGGGTACTCTCTTGATCAAGGTCGGGTGGAGATCTACCACAATGGTCAGTGGGGTACAGTCTGTGATGACAATTGGGACGACGACGACGCAAGGGTTGTTTGTCGACAACTTGGATTCTTGAGCAACGTTGGTAAGGCCAATGATCTTGCTAGATATGGACAAGGAACTGGCCCGATATACCTTGATGATGTTTTCTGTGAGGGAAATGAAGCTAGATTGGATGCATGCGTCAGCAATGGTTGGGGTATCAATAACTGCGGACATTCTGAAGATGCTGGTGTTTACTGTGGCAGTGATGGTATGTCCTCATTTTGCTAACATCTGAAGATGGGGATTCTTTTTTAGTCATCAGTCTAACACAATGCCAAAAATGGCAGAGAGCTTTGTATCATGACATTGGGTGAATATTTAGGTTGTGCCTACTTGGTATACAAGTAGATGGTCCTATTCATATCAGAGCAAAAAATATATTTCGGAGGAATGCTACTTCGTCAGTTTTTGTTCGTCAAATCTATGTCGAATGATTGTGAAGGAAAAGATTGACACCACCCCAATTGTTGATAGTAAGGAAAATTGTTATGATGTAGGGCAATGGTAAAGGAAAAACTTAGATTCCAACTTTTGATAGATCTATAAACTGTTAGAGATGTCTATAAAACTCATTCACAATTACGTGGTCACTTAAGTAGGATTGAGGAAACAATTCAGTCAAACTTTTAATCAAACTTTTAATTGGGGGGGGGGGGGTTCAGGGTTTTTTATTCAAATCTTGAATCTCTATGGGAATGTTGTTTATCCGAGGAGTTTACAGACTTATACTTTAGTCTTGTATCATTCTATTTCTGTTTTCTTGAAAGTTGGAAAGGAAGGAGAGATCCGCCTAGTAAACGGTTCCACTCCAAACGATGGGCGGGTCGAGATATTCCACGACGATCAGTGGGGAACAGTCTGTGATGATAGTTGGGATGACGCTGATGCGAGGGTGGTTTGTCGACAACTTGGATACGTAGGTGATGTTGGTGAAGCCAGGAGTCCCATTATATACGGACAAGGATCCGGCCCGATATATCTTGATGATGTTGGATGTGAGGGAGATGAAGCGAGGTTAGATTTATGTGTCAGCAATGGTTGGTACAACAGCAACTGCGGACATTCTGAAGATGCTGGGGTTTACTGCACTGTTGATGGTAAGTGAAAGTATTGGGAAGCGCCCTGATGTAGGGGTTCAAAAGTACACCTTTCCTGAGAAAAGATGCTCTTAACTCTAGTCAGAGTTGTATGAGTTGGAATTATCCCTCGCCGCCCGCCAGCGTGCTATGAAAATGCGGAATTTACTGTAGTGTTGATGGCATGCAATGATGTCTTCAAACTTGTTGCAAAGAGTGATGTTACCAAATTTTCTTAATTTCTTAGAAGACATACCTTTCAACAATTTTACATTATGGTTGCTAATAAGCTTGTTCACGGTTTTAAACTGCGCACGAGCAGAAAAAGGTCATTTGCTATAAACCATGAAGGTGGCTTTCAAATTCTCTGATATAGCATTTGTGAATTTTATCACATCCAAGCTGAAGAGTAATAAATAGAGCCTTCATAATTACTGGTATTTCACAGTAGCCTAAACAATAGTCAAATGTGACAAAGGCAGACAATATAACAGATTTCCAAGCTTTATCCCTGATGTAATATTCCAGTCACCTGGTCTATATGGTCTATACAATACCTTTGTTCTTAGACTTAGAATACTTTACCGGTAATGCTTACGCAACATCTACATTTGAAAATGATAGTGCTTAATATCCTAATGAAAAATCACAAAGGTCATTTGAGAAAAGTTGATCATGAGCTAACCATGAACTGGCTTATTCATTGCTGGCACATTTGATTTTTTTTCCAAGCAGTGTGTAAAAAATAATGCTATCTGGTCTTTTTCAGAAAAATAATCTAACGATATAAATATTACCTAACAGAAATTTCCTATCGAACATAGTGTTGCTCGTCAAAAAGATAGAAAATCAGCATATGGATCAAGTTCAACCAAGGCCAATAAACCTTGGTGACTAGTCGATGTTGGTAAAACCAGGAATGTAGGGGAAGGGGGGGGGGGGGAGGCGAACTGACAAGGATCTGGCCCGTTGTATCTCGATCGATGATATTATTTTTTTGTCAGGATATGAGTTCATATTATTTCATTGTCACTGTAATCGGAAAAAAATCATTTATGATTGTTTTCCAAACACTATCTGCTGAGACTTGTAAAATTTGTCTGTAGTATGAATGTTGTTGCTTTTTTATTTAATGAACAATTTAATGACGCTGCAGAACATGGAATGACTTTTTTTCGACTGTAATTTATTCACCTTGATAGGCGCAAATGACGGAAACATTCGTCTTGTTAACGGCCCCACCATGAACGAAGGTCGGGTTGAGATCTACTACAACGGCCAATGGGGGACAGTCTGTGATGATAGTTGGGATGACTCTGATGCAAGGGTAGTTTGTCGACAACTTGGATATTCAGGCGACGCTGTAGCCAGTAGTCGTGCTACTTACGGAGAAGGAGCTGGCCCGATATACCTTGACGATGTTCTCTGTGGGGGAGGTGAAGCTAGGTTAGATGAATGCGATAACAACGGTTGGGGTATCAATAATTGCAGACATTCTGAAGATGCTGGTGTTTCCTGCACTATTGATGGTCAGTCTTAACAATATTATTATTATACCAAACCCCCCCCCCGCTGATTTATGAGGTGCGTGTTGTAGAGATGCATCGCATTCGAGGGTATTGCAATATTCGAAAGCATGAAGCGCTTGCGCCGAGTGCTTTTGCATGTTATTACAAGTACCTAAGATGCCTGCATCGTCGATAACACCATTGATTTAAACAAATTTGAACTATTTGTTTAGAAAACAGGTCGACGGTGTAAATTTGTAGTGGACAGCTTGTTCAAATTCCTTAAAATTTTCGAAGGATCGCACAGACGGATCTGAGGTCACCACCTTCCAGGTTTCAATTATGACATAAAAGACGTATCTATATAATATGCGCGCGCCTAAGTAATCGCCGTTGTAGATACGGTTCTAGGAAGACTGTCTGCCGGCGGATCGTGTTACAACTCTAGCGGTTTCAGAACCAATTTCTCTTCGGTATATATCGTTCTTGCTGTCGTTTCTCGATCTGCATGCACACGGTTCCCGTTCTCTCCAAAATTATATTTAGGACCTACCATTATTTATCTATCATTTTTAATTGGAAAATAGATAATGAAATTAAACAGCGTGAACTCGGCAGATATGGTTCTGAGTAAAGAACGATATCTGCTGCTACACCGGCACATTTTAAAGAGCCCGTTTTTTAGATGGCATCTCAGTAAATTGTATGATATATGGAGAACTAGGTAGGCAGAAGATTGGAAATGTTATTTTTTAACTTATGCTAATGTTTTGTCACCGACTTGTTATAGTAAAACTTCTAGAATATCTAATGTGTTGTACCATTATCAATATCCATTGTTAAGACAGGAAAATTCTTTTGTATCGCTCAGCAATAAGGATCTGCTCGATCGCTTGGGTTTAAGCTATACCTAGAATAATCAACCAGATCAATCAGATTTGTGTTTGAATAATTTTTAAAAGATGATAGATCTAAGGATGAATGATACCACAAATCAAGAATGAAATGGTTGAAACAAAAAATCACAATGCTTGAATTATCGGATTTCAACAATCAAACCACCATGAGAAATACTTTGAAATATTGAGTGACTCCGAAATCAAATCCTTGTGCAAATTTCGTTGTTTGTATCACAAAATTCCGCAGCGAAATCCATAATTGAGACTCTACTACAGGATTGATCCCAATACTTGTAAAGTGAATCAACTGTTTAATACCAAGAAAAAATGCGTGCTTTCAAAATTGGCTGTTATATTATTTCTCATTTAAATCTTTGAATGAAATATCTTATGATCTAGTTAATTTTTATGTTTTGTATTTATTTTCTCTTGTATTTTGTTATTTATTATTTTATAACTTTATTTTTTGTTTTGAGAAAAAAACAACCATGTTCTCAGGATGTGCCTGAGTTTTATCTACTCTCACCTTTACTCGTTGTGATTTCTCCTATTACTATACAATATTATCATTAAATTATACCTATTATAATTAAAGTTGTCATTATTATTATTATTACATTGTTATCATTATCATCATCATCATCATCACCATCAATACTATCTATCCACACTATGCTGCACTCGACCCAGGTGAGGTAAATGGGTACCCAGCAGGAGTAATTCCTTGCATGCACTGAGCGCTGGTGATGGTTACTATTATTATTATTATTATTATCACTGTTTCTTAATTATCACTTACTATTTATTGCCATCAGTATTAGTTTGATACTTAATGTGTATATGTCCTGTAACCTGTCATACCCCTTAAGGGTCTTGAGTTTCAATAAAGTTTTCAAACTTTCAAACCCAAAATGCACATGCTGCTCAAACAATGCACGACTGGGAGGTTGTAAAAGCGAAAAAAAAAACTATTCACCATTGGCGGCATTCTTGAACCCGTTTAATTATATAAAATGAAATGGTTATCCATTCTACTTTTAATTTGTATTGAAAGAAAGGAGAGTAATCCCGGCGAATGCTATATTTTTTATTTCTCTCAATAGATGGAATGAATGGTGAAGTACGTCTTGTTGACGGTTCCACCCCAAACGAAGGTCGAGTTGAGATCTACTACAATGGTCAGTGGGGGACGGTCTGTGATGACGATTGGGATGACACTGATGCGAGGGTTGTTTGTCGACAACTTGGATTCTCGGGCCACTATGGGAAGGCTGTTGGTCTTGCTAGATACGGACAAGGAACTGGCCCGATATACCTTGACGATGTTCTCTGTGGGGGAAGTGAAGCCAGGTTAGATGAATGCGATAATAACGGTTGGGGTATCCATAACTGCGGACATTCTGAAGATGCTGGAGTTCACTGTGGCCATGAAGGTATTCCTCACTTTGCTAATATTTTAAGGGGGTGGTGGTAAGTATTTCAAATTTAGGCTGGATGCAAGACCTTTATCAGGTTAGCTGCAACAACATTACTCCGACCATCTTGGTATAAGAAAGTGCTTCTTGGTAGAAGTGTTCACGAGTAATAATTTAGTATAGTCTACGTTTGCAGACCGTTATCAGTTATCACCACAGTTTGGGGTTTAAAGTTAAACAAAATTGATTGATCCAATCTTCAGTATCGGTCAAATCTTTAACCTTGAAGACATGGGCGGATATCCCAGGGGACATGGTAAGAAATACATCATTCAAAACCGAAATAAAACATGTATTTTAGGACGAGATGGGATGATAACCTTTCTTTTTTATTGCTTGTCAAATTTATTTTCGTCGAAATGACCTTAAGTTTTGGGTGATATCAATTTTTGTTTTGCTTGTCAAATTTTCCAGCCCCTTGTCCCCCTACCTTTTGGGAGAGATTTCCGCCCCTGCTTGAAGAGGATGTTTGTCGCTTATTCCAGGATCAAACAGCCTTTTACCTTTTAAATTATTCGTATTGTATCGTGTGTTTTTTTGTTTGAAAGTTGGAAATGAAGGAGAAATCCGTCTCGTAAACGGTTCCACACCAAACGAAGGTCGGGTTGAGATCTTCCACGACACTCAGTGGGGTACGGTTTGTGATGACGATTGGGACGACAATGATGCGAGGGTTGTTTGTCGACAGCTTGGATTCTTGGGAGGCGTTGGTCAGGCCAATGGTCTTGCTAGATATGGACAAGGAACCGGCCCGATATACCTTGACGATGTTCTCTGTGAGGGAAATGAAGCTAGGTTAGATGAATGCGGTAGCAACGGTTGGTACATCAGCAACTGTGGGCACTCTGAAGATGCCGGGGTTTATTGCCCTACTGATGGTGAGTATAAGTATTTTGAATCGTTCTAATTAGATATTTCCAAGGAATACCTTTCCTGACCCTTGACTTGTTGTCAGAAAATGGTGTGCGGAATTTATCTTAGCTGGTATTATCCTTTGCCACCAACTTCTTAAAAGACGTCTGAAGACGCTGAAGTTTACTGTAATATTAACGGTATGCAATGGAATGTCTTCACATTGTTGCTAAGAGAAAAAAAATCTTACAAGGCTTATCTTCCAATATTTTATAAAGCGGCTCTTATTACGTCTCTGGCACATTTGACCCTTTTTTCAACAGTATGTACAAAACTAATAATATTTTGTTTTTCAAAAGAAAAAAATTTAATGGCTTAAAATATGACTTCAAGAAATTCTCAAACATTAATTTCTTCGTCAAAAAATAAAACGGAAATTAGCATTATGTATGGATCAAGGTCAACCAAAACCTGGCTGAAATCGAAAATATCGGCCAGTTGGGACTGTTAGATACAGTAGTTTGGATGACTCTGTAGCGAGGGTACTTACCAAGTGTCTTGCCAAATATACCCCTGATGCTATCATTTTTTTTTCAGGATCTAAGTATTTGGGGGTAGACATAGCTGCAAATAGTCTGAAGATGCATGAATATCTACGGTATAGGTCATGCGTCCCGATTGATAACACTTTGTTAAAAACCCTTGTCAGATAAGTATATATCATATTGCGGTACATGAATCCGGAACAAATATTACATCTCATATTTTTTTTTCAAAAAGTTATTTGCTGACACCTTATCTCCATTAAAAAAATTGCAGGAAGATGTCAAACAGTAATCCGTTTAATGCCGAAAATGGAATGAATTATACAATTTCTGTTTATAATTTCTTTCCCCTTGTAAGTTGCGAATGAGCCTGGAGACATTCGTCTTGTCAACGGCCCCACAATGAACGAAGGTAGGGTTGAGATATACTTCAACGATCAGTGGGGTACAGTCTGTGATGACCGTTGGGATGACCTTGACGCGAGAGTAGTCTGTCGACAACTTGGATATTCGGTTGACGCTGTGGCCAGTAGCGGTGCTACTTACGGACAAGGAACTGGCCCGATATACTTTAACAAAGTTAACTGTGCGGGAAATGAAGCCAGATTAGATGCATGCGACGTCAACGCTTTGGGTGTCGATGATTACTGCGGACATTCTGAAGATGCTGGAGTCTACTGCCATGTCATTCGTGAGTAATAATATAATATATTAAGAATTGTTGCAAATATGGCCAAACTGTTATAGCTTTTATGTTTCTTTTTGACTAATTCTTCGGTCAGTTTGTAATAGGCCAATGCGTCTTCGCTCACGATTTATTTCTTTGAAAGGGTATGATAGTTTTCATTATTCAACAGAACAATTGTAAATTGAATGGTTAATCTTTATTTCTCTTTCTAGGTGACGAAGATATTCGACTTGTTAACGGTTCCACCCCAAACCAAGGTCGGGTTGAGATCTTCTATAAAGGTGTGTGGGGAACAGTATGCGATGACGAGTGGGATGACACCGATGCAAGTGTGGTTTGTCGTCAGCTTGGATACGCTTCTGGTTTAGCCTTGGGTGGTGGTAAATACCTACGAGGATCTGGTCCAATATACCTTGACGATGTTGTCTGTGAGGGGAGTGAAGACAGATTAAGTTTGTGCATCAGCAACGGTTGGGGTAACCACAACTGCAGACATTCTGAAGATGCTGGAGTTTACTGCTATGGTGAGTTTGTTCCTTCTTGTATAATGGAGTGAGGCAGCAGTGATATAACATTTATCCAATTTACAATATCTTCACTCAAATCAGAAATATATATATATACACACACACACACACACACACACATATATACTGTATATATTTGCAATTTTTACATTCAAGTGTACCAGAAGAAAAATACACAATGTGAGTTAAATGTTGCATCCGGAACAGGGCCGATTTAGCATGATGTTGTTGCATGTTATGTTTTCAACGATATCATCAGAAAACCCTGAATGATCCCATTCTTAACCTTAATCTCTGGCCAGTCTTATTGGACCTCTAACTAGATCAGTAGTCTAGGGTTAATATCGTATTTCATTTAAATTGATGTAGATGAAAACGAAGGAGACGTTCGCATTATGGATGGAGACATTCCTGATGAGGGTCGGGTTGAGATTTACCACAATGGCCAGTGGGGTACAGTTTGTGATGACAGCTGGGATGACCTTGACGCGAGAGTAGTCTGTCGACAACTTGGATACTCAGGCGATGTTGGCGAGGCCAGGATTGAGAGTCCATACGGAGAAGGACATGGACCGATACATGTTGATTACGTCAGCTGCTCTGGGTCTGAATCCAGGCTGGTCACTTGTAATAATGGTGGATGGGGTAATAACAACTGCAGGCATTATGAAGATGCAGGGGTTTACTGCGGCATAGATGGTAAGTCCTTCTCGATTCCAACACATTTAAACCCTTAATGATTCTGTTCTGTTTCACAGATCCATTTTGTAAATGTCCACCAAGATCATGAGTTGACAGTAAAATTATCGGTATAGTTCCTATTTCTTAATACAAAAAATATTAATTGAACAGCATTGACATTTTTTAATGGCGATAATAAATTGATCAAGGTCTCGAAAATATGGGACACCTTCAAGATAAGAATAAATGCAAGAACCCAACCGATAGAATGTCGCTTTTTTTCAGCATGTTCACGAGAATGATACTTCGGTCAAAGATATTGATTGAGTCGTGGAAGCAAGTATCGTGTTGGTTCTCTTTAGATTGTATAAACGAAACTCGAATATTAAGTCAGTATATCAAGTACGCTAAAGGGAAAATTTCAGGAAACCTAGAGCAATCAATAATAATAATAATAATGATAATAATATGATAATAATTGTGCATAAGCGCAGCTGTTCAATCTTTTAGCATTGTGTCTATGCTTCTACTATTTCCTTCAATGACTTTCAGAATGTATCTGCTCTTTTAGACTGAGTGCCGTTCCTTAAGCTGTTCGTAAGTTAAGAGCGACTTTAAGAACTACTGGTGAACCAATCTTACGCGCTAAACCATTGCCGCCAATGAACATTTTGGTGTATACCATTTAACACAAGAACGGACCACCGGTCGTTCTCAAAGTCACTCTAAACTTACGAACAGCTGTATGAAAACTCACATGAAGTGTAAAAGAGTTGCCTTTTTTTTATACAATTACATCTCATTGACCTAACATATATATTTTTTTTATTTGAGCTCTCTTTGTCGTGTATAACTACGTGTCAATCTCTCAATTACACATTATATTTAAAGTTGGAAATGACGGAGATATTCGTCTTCGTAACGGATCTACTGCAAACCAAGGTCGGGTCGACATCTACTATAATGGTCAGTGGGGAACAGTCTGTGATGACGAGTGGGACGATGCTGATGCAATTGTAGTTTGTCGTCAGCTTGGATACATTTCTGGTACAGCCTGGAGTGGTGGTAAATACCCACACGGATCAGGTCCAATATACCTTGATGATGTTGCCTGTGAGGGGAATGAAGACAGATTGACTTTGTGCATCAGTAACGGTTGGCTTAACCACAACTGTGGACATTCTGGAGATGCTGGAGTTTACTGCAATATTGGTGGTATGTATTTATTAAGCAACTCCCTAAAACTGTTGCAGATATCTTGAGAATGTCCCTTGAGAAGAACTATTCAACTTTTCTACCTTTTGATGAAATAAAAATATCATAGCCACTTTAGCCCTTTCGGGTACACTCTTAAAACAAATCAGTTAAATTGACTAGACCAGTAGTCAGCTGGGAGCAACTGATATGGCAATCACTGATGTTCACATTTCTGACATATATTCTAGTCAGAAATAACTCTGTTCTAGTAAAATATGACTAGAAAATAGTCAAGTATGACTAGAATAAGAGTTGCACCCAGCTGACCCTATTATTTGTTTTTATCGTGTATTGAAAGACCATATTAATTCAATGTACAGTACTTAAGTGCATTTTATTTTTACTCTCGATCTCAATAGATGGTAAAGAGGGAGAGATTCGCCTTGCCGACGGTCCCACTCCAAACCAAGGTCGGATCGAGATCTTTCATGGCGGCGAGTGGGGTACAATCTGTGATGATAGTTGGACTGTTAATAATGCAAGGGTAGTTTGTCGACAACTGGGATACCAAGGCGATGTCGGCACATCTGTGCTTGGGGGTACATACGGACCAGGATCTGGCCCAATACTCGATGTCGACAGTTGCGAGGGGTCTGAGTCTAAGTTGATTGATTGCAGTATTGAGGGATGGATAAGTCAAAACTGTGGACATTCTAGAGACGCTGGGGTATCCTGTGAAAGTAAGTGGTCCACTTCTGTTACCTCAGGAGAAGAATTAACTAGGGATGGTGCTATTGCGATACGATTAGAAATCTAAGAGATGTTACGTTACGGTTTGGATCACTATATCTTTTTAATTTTGTTCTTGTTTCGAAGTGATGAATTTCAAGTTGTGATCATGCTATTGTAAGGAATCGCTACATAGAATGTTCAAATTTTTAAGTGTAGATCAAAGCTTGAAAAACATAATTTAAACAACTCCGGATGGATCAGGGATCCGAGGCCGATATATTATCGTATGTTTGGAATTAAATGACTCTTGTTTCTGCCGCTTTTATTCCGGAATTGTTCGTCCATTGTTTTTATATACCAACTATCGTTTGACTTGTGTATCAGAAATTATGGATGGGGTGCACAATGTGCTTATGTAAGTTCGTGCATGTGATTGTTGAAATTCTGAATGAACTAATAAAACTATAAACAAAAAATAGAAAGAGAATCCACCCATTTTATCTCACGCTTTCATAAGACTGATCCTGTTAACGAAATCTAAATCACTTCCATTCTTTCAGCATTGACATCTTGAGCATTGCAAATTACAGAACCACATTGGATCGGACGGGGAGGGGATTATGAATATTTTTTTTTCTTTTGAAAACTGGCTATACATGTTCTTTTAACAGTTTCATCAATGTACAATGTTGATTTTCTTTTTTATTCATCTTTTACAGCAATCAGTGCAAATGATGGAGATATTCGCCTTGTAAATGGTTCGACTGAAAACGAAGGTCGGGTTGAGATCTTCCACAATGGTCTTTGGGGGACAATCTGCGATGACGGTTGGGATGACGCTGATGCGAGGGTAGTTTGTCGACAACTTGGATACATGGGCGATGTTGGTGGGGCCAGAGGTCGTAGCACATATGGACAAGGCTCTGATCCCATATACCTCGATGATGTCGGCTGTTATGGATCCGAGTCTAGATTGACTGATTGTAGTAATGACGGATGGGGTAGCCACAACTGCGGACATTCTGAAGATGCTGGAGTTTACTGTTATGGTGAGTTTAGATGAAGTAACGTGAAAGAACGTGCCATCATTTCATAATTTGCCCTTTATTATGTATAAATTTCATCTGGTGTATATATAACCCAGTGGCAGTTTCCTGACATCTGGGCACAAACTGGAACCTTCTACCCAGTCTCGATCGGCCATTTTGTTACGATTCATAACAAAAATGGCCGATCGAGACGGGGGTAGAAGGAGAGAACTTTTCTTTTTTTGAGGTTCCAGTTTGTGCCCAGATGTCAGGAAACTACCACTCGTTAGACCTTCATCCATATAATCGTGGTAAGTGCTTGATTTCTGTTTTAACTATTTATTCGGAGAATTATTTCGACCATACTTCACGCTAGTCCTGTGAGTATGGTCAATTACACGGTAAGGTCCTGGGCCAAAGTTCCCTGGGTTAGTGTATATAGAGACAATTCATTTTTCATTCATTGATTAATCATTTTTCCCCTTGCCAAAGATTATAAAATAGTTTATGTTCAAACTTTTGTATTAATGTGAAATTATTCATATCGGCAATTATTTCAAAATAATCAAAACGTCTTTGTACGCCCAGTCCCACTTTTTATTCCTCATTCGTATTTCATTTACTTCATGAACTGCCAAGGCTATGATAATTCAAGAGCACTAACTACTTTCATCTGACAAAGAAAATACAACTCTGAATCCCGTTTATTTAAACATTACGCAAATTGTAGCTTCATTAATTCATCTTCAACCTATTTTCAAAGAAAAAGACAACCTAAGAATCACTAATGGCTGCCTTGGTTTTGCAGTTCCTTCGACCACGGACCCTGGCGTCCATGCTTCGACAAAGCCACGGTATGCTACATCTGCAAGTGTCGTGGGTGTCTTGGCATCCGTAGGTGTGTGTCTCTTCTTGCTGACGCTGCTTGCCATCGGAGCCGTGTGTTGGACCTGTAGGAAATCAAAGAGTCAGTTTTCATTCATAACTCTGGTACACGACTCACCTCTGGAACAGGACTCAGAGATTGCTTTGGATAGGTTGAGTGATCAACAACCTGCTGAAAACAGTATCTGGTTTAACTGTAATCTTCCATGACGAAATGAAATACTGCCATTGTTGATTTGACCAACATTATATGCTCACCAAATAAGACAGATGGACACCACGCTCCTAGAGGTTGACGTTCTATTGTTTTGAGTCCGTCGGGGAATATACTTTACCTTCCTTGCTGGGGATTAAAGGGGGGGGGGGCTATGTTAGAGCTTCAGCGTCAATTATTGTTCAGTTTTCTAAAACATTCTATGTTTTACGACGATATATGCGATGATGTTTTACGATGATAACATACGATGATATTTAGCTTACCCATACATTTTTTCAGCGTCAGCTTCAGCGTCAATTATTGTTCAGTTTTCTAAAACATTCTACTTTGCGACAATCTTTTACCCCAATGCAAGAAGAAGAAGAAGAAATGGAGGGTCACGTTACCTGGACCTTACCATCAAGACCCGCAAAAAAATTTGACAAAGTTTGTAATCATGTGAAAAACAAAAACACTATAATTGAAAGGTTGTGATTTCAAGGATACGGAGATAAGCCACTGCCCACACAATTGCGTATCTTGGTGGCTATGTATCCATGCAATCAGTTTAGAATAACACTAGAGCTTCAGTGTTCGCTTCAACTTCAACGCTTCAACTAGATCAGCTGACCAGGTTTTCCCGTACGTATGATTCCTGATAGAATGAAACCCATGCCAGTAATGTAATTACAGATTCTTTCATCATTTAATCCAGTCTTTTCCATTTTCTTGCCTGTTGTTACTCGTTTTCATCATGAAATCACGATTATATAACGCAATTGATACATTCTTTTATGAATATAAACAAATGAAAAGACTTGTACATAAAAGCTTGGTTTGAAAATGAAACAATGGCATTTCTAATTATCAAAAAACAAACGGTTCGAATCTACGATGACATTTAGCTTACCCATACATTTTTTCAGCGTCAGCTTCAGCGTCAATTATTGTTCAGATTTCTAAAACATTCTACTTTGCGACAATCTTTTACTCCAATGCAAGAAGAAGAAGAAGAAATGGAGGGACACGTTACCTGGGCTGGGCCTTACCATCAAGGCCCGCAAAAGTATTTGACAAAGTTTTTAATCATGTGGAAAAAACACTATAATTGAAAGGTTGTAATTTCAAGGATACAGAGATAAGCCACTGCCCACACAATTGCGTATCTTGGTGGCTATGTATCCATGCAATCAGTTTAGAATAACACTAGAGCCCCCCCCAAAAAAAAAAAATGTTCTTCTACATAGCGTCGTAATGCATTATTCTTATCACAACCTCCTGAATGCCATTTTAAAATTCTTAACGCTTCAACTAGATCAGCTGACCAGGTTTTCCCGTCCGTATGATTCCTGATAGAATGAAACCCATGCCAGTAATGTAATTACAGATTCTTTCATCATTTAATCCAGTCTTTTCCATTTTCTTGCCTGTTGTTACTCGTTTTCATCATGAAATCACGATTATATAACGCAATTGGTACATTCTTTTATGAATATAAACAAATGAAAAGACTTGTACATAAAAGCTTGGTTTGAAAATGAAACAATGACATTTCTAATTATCAAAAAACAAACGGTTCGAATCTACGATGATGTTTAGCTTACCCATACATTTTTTGCTTAATCATATATATAATATTGTAACATGGTATAATTTTTTTTTTGGTGAAAATTTCCTGTTTTTCTACTTCTCCAACTTGAAGTCTTATCACAACAACATGTTCTTTTCTGACATTATATGTCTTTATATAATTTGAAACTACTGTAGTAGTGTGTTAAAATATACGCATTATCGAGGAATGATATATGCACCTTGATGTTCATATATTTTTTTTGTAATTTCATTTCAAATTTACAGTGAAACCGGTTTCTAAATGGTTTTTATATGAGTGCCTTCTCTATGTGTGTGTTGCAATGATCATTCTGAAAAGATTTTAATTGTACAGTGCATTCATTAAAGGGTTACTCCGGGCTGAAAATAATTATTTCTAAATAAACTGAGTAAAATTCATCAACCAATACGCTAAATATTTCATCCAAATCTGAAGACAAAAAACAAAAATTGCATCGCGTTGATGAGCTGTTAAAAGTGTTGACATTGAATTAATGAAAATGTATTTGCAGTAAAAAAAAGGAAAGTTATTGACTGTTAAAATTTAGCAATATTTTATTAACTTTAATTCACGTCATCATGAATTCTCATTAAATGGGCTGATCGTTCACATTAGCGTTTTCTTTGTCCCGTATTATATTATTGGAGTACCCCTTTATTTATGTTTTATCACAATAATGTATCAATTATTTCACGAAATTATATCGTACAACTGTATATTCCTTTCTTATTGGCTAGTAACTGTTTGCAAAGATGAAAGTCATTTAACATGATTTAGTTGTTACATGTAGCTCGTTAGTGTGTTAAGAAGAATTGTTTTGCTGTGGATATATTCTGAATACATGTATATAAATGATAATCTTTACAACTTACAAATATATACATGTATAGAGTCTTTCATACATTCACAGATCTTTCTTATGCATTTTTAGCACCAAATAGTGATTATAGATATTCAATAATAATTTTGATATACATTGTAATCACAAAGCTAAAAAAGGGTTTTAGTCTTTCAACGATGTTCGTCATGTTCTTTTCATTGCTGCATAATTAATTTGTTCACATACATATGTGGTATTTATATATAGCCATGAATAAAAATTTTATATTATATTTCTTGTTATTGTAATAAATAGAACATTTCTAGAAATTTGTGTATGGATTGTATGAGGATATGTTGTTTTTATTTATGAATGTCCTTCGAATATACAACTGAAAAAAGACTCGAAAATAAGGGCGAACCTCTCAAGAAACCCTTTTTGAGCTACAATATGCTTTTGAAAATGCACACCCACCCAAACTCAGGCACACTCTCCATTCTCGCTTTTAACCCCCCCTCTCTTTATTGCCAAAGTATGCATTGAGTTTTTACCTACTTCTTCCGCTAATCCAAACATATCTCTTCACAGCACACAAAATACTACTCACCCTCACATTCACATACACACATGTCACACACACAAAATCAACGCCATGTGATATATATGTGTGACAAATGTGAGTTGCCAAACCTGTTGCCAATTTCTCACATCTTAATAATTTGTCCCATATATGTACTGTATATCTAAGCAATATACTGCCAATCTTTCATGACGAAACATAACATTGTTATTTCTCATATATAAGCGAAAAAGAGGATCGATAATCACAATCAAAGTGGTGAGAACGGGTTCGCCTATCATAAAAAGAGGATCGCTGGTCATTATGCGAAAAAGGGCAGCTTGTATGGTGAATTTCATTATGAATAGTCATACTTTATGATTAAAACCCCTAACATCCAATATGAATGGGGACCTGGTGCATAAACCTTGTGCATAATCCGTTGCCCATATCGTCAATATAGACAATTATAATATAGCTTCCAAACTTTTTTTCTTGTAATCTGATTAGTGATGCTCTTCGTCGATTGTGGATAGCATCCTACTTCCAGTCCTCTGGTATCATGTAAAGGTATATGCTTATGAATAATGATCCTCTTGAACATTGAGCCCCTTTCTTTTATGATTAGCTGCATGATATACATTATATTATAATAACAATATGAATGAATCCTCGCAATATTAGGTAACGATAATACTTTTGGGGTGGTTGTTTTTTTGGTCTACATTTTATGATGGTTTGTAAGTCATTTTGTTAATCAGTGACAAGGCAGATACATTATCTGATCTTAAGGCGCTGTCACACCTTGGCGTTTTAGACTGCGTATGCCCGACGTATGAGGAATTTGGCGAATACGCTGGCGAACGTCGAATACGTTACGGGTAAGTTTTGCATACGTTAAGAGTACGCTAAAACACGCTGGTATACGTCGTCATACGGCGAGGTCGTCGAAAAATTTTGTGCAAGCACAAAATTTTTCGACGTATGCCAGCGTATGGCTCATACGTCCCGCATAAGCGGGCCATAAGTTGTAGGCAAGTTACGCGATCGTTGATACACGTTGACACACGTTACTCGTAAGTTACTCATAAGTCGATGTACGTCGAGATAATGTCCAGCGTACCTGAAACTTCTAACCTATGAGTAACGTGCTTTGAACGTATGTGTAACTTAACTCCAACGTATATTGACGTATGAAGACGTGCTCCGGACGACCACAAAACTTACTGAACATGTTTATAACTTACAGCTACCGTATAAAGGCGTATTGACAACGTTTATAGGGATTGGTATACAAAGGTGGGGTTCACAGGAGTTTTCTTCGGCATGGCGGTGGTGTTGATACGGTGATGTATCGTGCGGTTATGATTTGAATAGTCGAGGGCAGCCTTTTTATAGGCTACGACACGTGTTCGTCAGCGATACGCTGCCGCGCTATGCGTAAGTTAGGCTATCGTAGGGCATAAGTTGTGTACGCTAGCAATACGCTAAGCATTCGTTGGAATACGTTACTTATAAGTTAACGAAGCGTTCGATATAAGTTACTGATACGTTATGTATACGTCCAACTCGTTATGAATACGCTAAGTATACGCCCAGAGTTGAAAAAAAAATCAAAGTTCAGCGTATGCCGACGTTTTAGAGAAATTTTGATACGTCGGGCATACGCTGTCTAAAACGCCAAGGTGTGACACCACCTTTAGATTGAATAATTGGCACGGGAAAACAAGAATAATTACTTTTTAGTCATTTATTACCTTTCAATTAGAAAATAGAAACTGAAACTAAAATGTATTTATGAATATACACTATTATATACACAGCAAATCGACATTTATGAATAGGACTTGTGAATGAATTTCAAATCTACTAATAATTGATTTGATATCGGTAATGGTTGGAATAATATATTTTTCTAATTCATTGTGGACAGTCAAAAGTCATCAGTGTAAATATCGTATAGATCATTCTGCAATGAATGTTTCATTGTTAGTAATTTGAAATTTTGAAATAACTAGGTTACTTTTAAGAGACAGAATCACTTTTATTTCCGATATCAAAAGCACACACACACACATACACACATAGCCTATATATATTGTATCAACATTTGCATTACCTCTAAAGTACTGTTTACATGCATCTGGCGGGTATTTAAAATACATTCGAATTCAGGCATGCAATACTTTCATCAGTTTAAGACCAGATGACACACGATATATTGCATTTGAAACTATGAAAGTGGCGTATATGAGCCAAAAAAGGGAGGGGCAATATAATTTTATGGCGGATGGAGCAGAAGTTAGGAGAAAAAAAATTGCCCTTTGGTTTTAATAAAAGAGTAAGATTTGGATAGATTTTGACAAGATATTCAGAAAATTTATAATACATCTATCTTACCATTTTCTGTTATTGCACTTCAGAAAATTCATATTACATCTATCTTACAATTTCCTATTATTGCATTTCCTCTTTTACTTATTTATTTATTCATTATAATTTTTTTTTTTTGGGGGGATGGGATTGACTGGGCCCCAACCCCCACTTTTATTATTGAAATCCCGATGATTCACAAGCGAAAATTGAAACCAAAATCCTTCACATGTGAAGAAATATTCAAGTGTAAATCACATATAAAATAGCTTAGACGACTCTTTTAGAAAATATGTAAATACAGAATGACAGGCGTACGTAGCTATAATAAATGGTCCGCAGAACTATCCTCCCCTATTGACATATATGCAGAGGCGTCGACCCTGGGGGGGGGGGGGTGATCGCCCCACCAATGAAAATATTGGGGAGGGGCAAACATAAAAAAATCCGGATGTGCAAAAATATAATAAAATTGTAAAGTTAAACAGAAATCGGCAAGCGAGATTTGGGATACACAACTTGCTCTTTATTTAAAATCGTGCTCAAAATGTCCACTTTTCAGATTGGAAAACAACAATTTTCAGCTCGCGCTTCGCACTCGCACCATTCAAAAAAAAGCAGCAAAAACCCATACTTGTCATGTTTGAATAGGTGAATGCAATGCCCCATTTTTAGTTATATATGTGTGTGTGTGGATGTGAGTGTGTGTGTGTGCGTGAGTTTGTTTTGTGTGATTGAGCGCCTTTGTAACGTTGATTCATGATTTCCCCACCTGAGAATGGATCGACGCCCCGGCATATATGTGTGTGGGTATGTGTTGGATGGAGGGTCGGAAATCTCACGTCACAAGTTTATGCATTGTTAAATACGTTAGTGAATAATAGAATACATTGTTGCGGAGGTTCTTTCTTGAGAAGGTGCCTACGGCACGGGTGCAGCAGGAGGGATAGGTGGTGGGTACATATTAACAGGTGGTAGGTTAGGCAGAGGAGGTGGGTACACCACACCAGATGTTGCATTTGTGGTAGAAGCCACTGGGACGTCGGTGCCTGTAGGGTTATGAGCGTTCATGGTGTTGAGAGGAATCGCTGGTTCTGATGGTTCTGGCATCACAGAAGGTTTTGATTTATGGCAGGTGCAACAGACCGCAATGATAGCAACCACAGTGAGGAAGACCAAGCACACACCCACAGCGCACATCACGGCAAAGACAGTATCAGCTCCAATCCTCGCCGTAGGTTCATCCCGCGCCGTAGACTCTGAAGTTGTAGTTAGAGAATCTGCCAAGAAGGTCAACAATGTAATAAATCAATCAAATCCTTAAGGAGACAGACGACACATGAAGTCATATATTCGGATCGGTTCGAATAGAATTGAAGTAAACATATGTTATTTCCTTTTTTTCTTTTGAAAGTATCTTTGTAATGATGTCAAAATGATGCCTTGAATAATTGCACCCATTAAAATAATATTATTACAAAATTTAAATTGTTTCCCCCAAAAGTGAAAAAAAATATTAAAAATTCCATCCCAAATTTATTTCATATATTTTGTCACAATTAGATTTTCAGGAGATAAATCAAATAATTTTTGTTAGTAATATACAGTGCGTCCCAGAAAAAACGAAACCGAGATTAAGTGATGATTTATCATAACTTAATCACAAATACAATAGACAAATGGGCTACCATTATTCCCTCGAAACAATGCTTGTATTTCCATAATTTCATTAAATAAACGTATTTTCACCGGTTTCCCACAGTAACAAAAGACTTAATGAATGGCTTATCGTCACCAAAACGGAGTGTCAAGTGAGTTTGAACGCTAGCCTGTAGAACCTCTTAATTTTATGAAATTATTGAAATTCAAGCCTTATTTCAAATAACCATAATTTTGTTATTTCTTGACCATTTCTGTAATTGAGGTATCAAATTGAAGAGCAGATATTGAACCTTATGAAAATGTGGTTTTCTTTTTGAAACCCAGACAACCCGCCAAATGACTTTTTGGTATACCCTCTTCATATTGTTTTTACTCACTCATGCGTGAATGGGGAATAAGTAATTTCAGATAAAAGAGGAGATTCTAAGCTTTACAATGGTAGGTCATTTGTCAATTGTATTTGTGACTAAGTTATGATAAATCATCGACAAATCTCGGTTTCGTTTTTTGTGGGACGCACTGTATATTTTGAAAGTGTCTGCACGAAATTTCCTTTTCAGTGTTTTTTGAGTGTTATAATCCACATGAAAAATATTAAATACAACAGTAAGAACATTGTATTCTTGACCAATGCCTTTACAGAAATGCCAGGGTCCAGCATGGCATTGATAATTAGGTTATAGGTACATGGATGGGCAGGTGAAAGGGAATAAGATGTGAATCATGACCTCCCTCCTCCAAAATATGAATATTTTTTTTTGTAACACTGCGACTCACCAGGAGAGCAGTAGACTCCTGCATCATCAGAATGAAGACCTACGCAGTTGTGGATACCCCATCCTAAATGACTGCATCCAATCAAACTGGTTTCATAACCGTCACACCCAACCTCGTCAAGGAATATCGGCCCAGACCCCTGTCCGTAGTAACCACCATTCCTGACCTCAGCATCACCATACCATCCAAGCTGTCGACAAACTACCTGCGCATCAGCGGTACTCCAACTGTTATCACAGATTGTCCCCCACTGGCCGAAGTAGAAGATCTCGACCCTGCCCTCGTTTGAAGAAGGACCATCCACTAGCCGAATTCGTCCATCCATACCATCTTAAATAAATTTGAAAAAAATAAGCCGAAGCATAAGTATTTTCAATGGGGTAGGACTACGAGATAGTTTTGATCCAGAGTAATGACTTGAAAACTATATTAGGTTTACTTCAGAAAAAAATTATCTTTGGCTGGTGGCAATGTGTTCTTGTAAGATGTTGAATAGATTGTTTATTTTTTTTCTTAAAATCGCTTGATACACAGGCGCCTCAATATTATAAGCGATTGTTTGAACCCTATACACTTGTTATGGAAACTGGCAGGAAATTTTTTTACTATAACTATAATAGTTTACAGATACATTGAAACAGCAATCAAAGATAATGATGTAAACGATTATTTTCCCTCTTTAAATACTTTGAAGGAGTAAATAAAAAAGATAGACGACAAAGGATACACGTCTAAAAAGTCCTTATGTCTTTTTGGTTATATTACAGTAATTCATACTGCAATAAAGCATTTCTATTCATTTTGTCATTGTCTGTTATATATCTATTTCCGTAGGGGTTTGGAAATGTGTTTTAAATGTACATCTCATAGTTATAAAGATAGAAATGTGAAGGTCAACATGGTCAAAAGACCTTTGTAATTGTATCATACCGTCATGGCAATAAACCCCTGCATCTTCGTAATGTCCACAGTTATGGACGCCCCATCCGTGACTTCTACACTCCGTTAACCGTGACTCATATCCGAAGCAGTCGACATTATCAAGAAGGATCGGATCGGATCCCTGTCCGTAGAAAGCCCCAGTCAATGGCTTAGCATAACCAGAGTATCCGAGTTGTCGACAAACTACCCTCGCATCATTGTCATCCCAGTCGTCATCACATATTGTCCCCCATTGGCCACCGTAGAAGATTTCAACCCGGCCTTCGTTTGCTGAAGAACCACCCTCAAGTCGAATTCGTCCATCTGTTCCTTCTGATCGCAGAAAGAAATTAGGTATAGAAAATAATTACTATCTATAGAACTTTGAATGACTTATATTTGTTCCACATTATAGAATAATAAAAATAAACCGGATTTTAAATATGTACTTAATTTGATAGGTCCTTTTCGATTTATTAAAATGTAAAGATAGTTGTACGAAATGCTGTCTATTATACCATTATTTAGTTTGAAGCAGTGAAAGTATGAAAATGAGTTACGAATTTAAAATTCAATTCTTAATTCTAACGAATTTTGTATTCCCTTTAAAATTCTGTTGGCAGGTGTCCCAAGTAATTAGAGCTGGGTGTAGCAGTCATTTCTCCAATACTGACAGCTACATGATGTAGAAGCTTACGATAAGGAAACAAAAATACAAAAAAGCCTTTCATTAAGGAAGATTTATATTCGATTTATGCTACTCATAAATATTCTGAGTCAGACGAACTCTGCATAAATCTTAATCATAATCATAATCTCAGATTACCAGGGAAAGCTAAGATGAGATGATAAATTTGTCATGATGGTCGTATGAGATTAACTGGTTATTTTTCGTATTTATCTCCTATTCTGGAATATGACACAGATCGATACGCGTTTCTCAAGTTCCATTAACATACATTTTTTTAATGTGGAGTTAACCATTAAGGGTTGCTTGGCTATAGTACTTAAACTTGTACTATTCCATCGCTCGTCGTATAGGAATCATTCTCATGAGAGTTTTCCATGTGTAGGTCCCACAATTAAAGCGTGTAGACAGAAGTATGAATTTGGTGGTCTAAAACATATCAGTAAGGTCTTACCGTCATAGCAGTAAACCCCTGCATCTTCAGAATGACCACAATTGCTGCTACTCCAGCCATTATGACTACATTCATCCAACCTGGACTCAAAACCTGAACAGTTGACATCATCAAGAAGTATTGGGTCAGAACCTTGCCCATAGAATGCACTTGTCCTTGCCAGGGCAACGCCCGAGTATCCAAGCTGTCGACAAACCACCATGGCATCATTGTCGTCCCAGTAGTCGTCACAGACAGTACCCCACTGGCCAGCGTAGTAGATCTCGACACGGCCTTCATTTGACGAAGAGCCATCCACAAGGCGAATGCGTCCATCTATGACAGCTTTTCACAAAAAAGGACATAAAAGACGCAAAACTATAAATCATGAAACTTGGAGCTTATAGAAACGTCACTACCCTGTAGTACCGGGTATCGTAGGTGCGTCTGTGATCAAGAAACATAAAGATATTTACAACTTGATCTAGAGTCGAAGGTCCGAGCTCCGAGTAAAGTCTTTCGGATGGTAAAGCTAAAATGTAAAAGTCGGCCCCAGGCGTAGCTATAAATTTCTGATTGATACATGCCTCTAATTGATAATAAGAATGATAGAAGAAGACCATTTTCAAATGCTGTTCTTAAATAAAATCATTTAGTCATACAATATTTTGAATTTCGTAGTGACATAATGAGGATGCAGTCTCTGCAGTAATATGACTATAGGAACGAGAATGAAAATCGAGAAAAAAAAAACTAGTCCTATGAATGGAAACTATAACACCACAAATTAATCACGTGAGCGCAATGAAAAGACGGACACTTTAATTGACTCACCTCTTTGAATACATTTAAGCTGTTATTATATTTCAATATTCCACTTTTTCGCAGTGAAGAAGAAAAGGATATTAAATGTGTCTTAGATTTTTTTCCGATTGTAATCTTACCGTCAATACAATAAACTCCCGCATCTTCAGAGTGCCCGCAGTTGTGGGTGCCCCACCCACGATTACTGCAATAAATTAAGCTTGACTCAGATCCCGTACAGCCAACATCATCGAGGTATATTGGCCCCGATCCTTGTCCATAGGGAGCTCCAGTCTTGGCCAGAGCATCACCCGAGTATCCAAGCTGTCTACAAACTACTCTAGCATCATTGACATCCCAACTATCATCGCAGACTGTACCCCACAAGCCATCATGAAAGATCTCTACCCGACCTTCGTTAGGAGTGATACCATTGACAAGGCGTAGGTCTCCATCAGCACCATCTTAAAAAAAAAGAAAATAGATGACGACCAATAGTTTGATACTGTCGGCTATTCTGAATTCTTTTTTTTTTTCAGATATACTACCGAAGATACCACATTCGCCTTTTCTAACGCTTACTGTGTCACTTTGTCATATGAAATTCCATAACAAATAATTTGGTCTCTTGGGTCCTGCTTATAATGGTAGAATGTGACAAAATTCACATTAGAGCAAAGCAAAGCAAATAGCTAAATAAATAAACAATAATTTCCAAAGAACATATCTTAACTAGTACCTATATCAATAACTAAGATGTCAATACCGATCAGGTCATTATGAGGGGGGGGGGGGGAGGATAAAATGAAACATTATAAAAAAAAAAACCTCGTTTAATGAATGTTGTGTCATTGTGCCCAGGATATACATGATATAAGATCACTATTAGATTGTGTATGTGGAATACATCATTCATAGATCTTTATGATGGATCATGATATGTGAAAGGATTTCCATATAATTTTCAAAATGAAAATAAGCCCACAGGATACGCTTAAAATGCATTAAAATATGAGGAGGTATAACATTATGTAACATGAGTTCTGTTCCTATCTGCTATATAAAAAAAATAGAAAGTAAGGAAGTTTGCAAGTCGGATACCTTCGCAGCTCACGCCAGCATCTTCGTTATGCCCGCAGTTATTGATGCCCCATCCATCATTACCACAATGACTTAACATAGACTCAGATCCCCAGCAGTAGACGTCATCAAGGTGTATCGCTCCAGATCCCTGACCATAGTAAGCACCATTCTTGGCTATACCAACATTGCCCGAGTATCCAAGCTGTCGACAAACCACCCTCGCATCAACGTTGTCCCAGTGGTCATCACAGACTGTCCCCCATTGGCCATTGTAGAAGATCTCAACCCGACCTTGGTTTTCAGTGGGACCATCAACAATTCGGACATCTCCGTCTCTTACATCTTTGAAAGGAGATGGAAGGTACGTATTATTGATTGATATGCTCATCAGTTTTCCCCGTTAAACTAATAGGTAGTTTTCGCATTTACTACGGGGAAACTCTCTGCAACGCATCGATTCCTTTGGAAATGCAATTAAAATCGCAATGGAGAGCAGAAAGCTTTTGTCGAAAATTTGTGGACAGGGTAAACTGATCACTTTAAGATTTGAACCGGACGAATAATTGTAAATATGTCGTTGTCCAGAGTCGAGAGATTCTGATGCTGCCGCGGTCCACCAACTTTCGACAAAAGCCTCTCAGCTCTCCAATGTGATTTGACTTGCATTTTAAAAGGAATTAGTGCATTGTAAACCCCTCAAAAAAAGTTCCGCAACTCAAGTTTGAGTGCTAATAAATTTCTTAGTGTGCCATCATCATATGTAAAAGTGGTATCATTGGAAAGTATAATTATTCCTCTTTACGATCATGTGTCATTTGTAATGCTAGGGTTATCATGAAATACACAGACATGATAAATATGCAGCAATGTAAAAAATGAAATGTTGCAAAAATTCGTTGCCATGTCATGTTTGAGTTCTGCAACTCAAACTGCAAGTTTGAGTGCTAATAAATTTCTTATTATGCCATCATCATGTGTAAAAGTGATATCTTTAGAAAGCATGATTATTCTCCTTTACAATCATGTGTCATTTGTAATGCTAGTGTTATCATGAAATACACAGACATGATAATACGCAGCAATGTTAGACATGAAATGTTGCAAAATGCGTCGTTTGCAATAGCGAATTTCCAATTGTTTCGAGGATGGACCGAGTACATTCACTGTCACCTGCATCATGTGCATGTTGGAAATTCTATAGAAATGGAGACTCTTGTTGGAAATCAATGCATTTTGCAACATTTCACTTCTGACTTTTCTCGATGTTCAGGGTGATTGCATATTCCATGATTACATAATCACAGCAAATGGCATGTCATTGTAAAGACGAATAATTCAGCTTTCCAATGATACCAGTTTCATCTTTTATACTTCATTAACCAAAAAGATATCATCCGCCCAAACCGAGTTGCGAAACTTTTTTTGAGGGGTTTAGATAGTTCTCCCGTTGTAAATATCAAATCTGGAGGCCAATTGACAACACTAAGTTCAAATGACATGAATAATATCTCTGAATTCATTCAAAGGGGCTCTAAGTTGACTCTCGAATTACCTTCGCAATTAACTCCAGCATCTTCAGAATGGCCACAGTTGTTGACGCCGTATCCAGCATTACTGCAGTCAGTCAGCCTAAACTCTGATCCGTCGCAGCTGACATCATCAAGCTGTATTAGTCCAGTTCCTTCCCCGAAGTAAGCATTAGTCCTGGCTACAGCAGATCCTGTGTATCCAAGCTGTCGACAGACTACCGTTGCATCGAGTTCATCCCAAAGGTCATCACAAACTGTACCCCATTGACCATTAAAGTAAAACTCCACCCTACCTTCGTAGTCGGTGTTACCGTTAACAAGACGGACGTCTCCATCTGAGCCACCTTTATTTTTAAAAAAGATAAATTACCATGTCAAATATACATATAACAAATTGAATCATCATCTATTTGATAGTATTGTTATTCATCCACTGTTGGGCCTATCAATAATTTCTCAGACAATGAAATGATGATCAAATGAACGCAATAATGTTTACGATCCCATTGTTGCGAGGCTTTTAAGGAGCCCTCTTCCGAATTTACAAAATTTCGACCTTCTTATTCCTAGTACATCGATCGTTTGCTACGCCTAAGTGCACGACTAAACCATGACTGGTTTAACGATTGGGAGACGGGTGAGAACAAGGACAATTCTCGTTAAGGCCAGGCTTAGAGAGATAGATCACCCCCTACCCAAATTTAAAATATTGTGTGGATCATGGCTTACCCTCTCCACTGCAGTCAACTCCAGCATCTTCATGATGTCCACAGTTATGGTTACCCCAACTGCTACTACTGCAGTCCACCAAGCTGTACTCATATCCTGAACAGGCTACGTCATCAAGGTATATGGGACCATATCCTTGTCCGTAGTGAGCATTAGACCAGGCCAGTCCAACATTGCCCGAATATCCAAGCTGTCGACAAACTACCCTCGCATCATTGACATCCCAACTGTCATCGCAGACTGTTCCCCACTGGCCATCGTGGTAGATCTCAACCCGACCTTGGTGTGCATCGGGGCCATTGACAAGGCGTATGCTTCCATCCGTTTCTGACAGAGACAGGTGCAGTCAAGAAATAGAGGGATTGATTTGACGTAGGTTGAGGCTATGAATGATTGTGAGAATGATCGATTCTTGTCACTGACGGCCCATTCTTTATTTCGGCTGCTGTCACCCATGCAGGGGTTGCGGAACGGCTTTTAAAATGTGGGTTGGGAAGCAGCCGAAAGAATGTGCATGTGTGCGTGAGTGTGTTTGGGGGAAGCTGATCATGCAAAAGAAAACCAAAATCATATGGTATTTTGTACGTTTTGTACAAGTTTGCTGGAAAAAAAGGTGAACCCTTGCCCCCGACCTTGCGAGTTAAATACAAATTTAAGTTACCCCTGTTAGTCTTTTCGACATGTTCGGCAGGGCTTGAACACTATTCACAAATGCAGTCTGCTGTGATATCTTACTATACACTTCTGACAGGTCGATTAATACTGAAAAACCTCACGAGGCTGCTTCAAAATGCTTTCAAGTTACGAATAAACTTACGGTAACAGACTCTTAATTAAACACAATTAAATACACAGTTAATGGTGAGACAGAAGAACATTGTCATAAAATCAGTGATACTACTTAACAGTGGGAAACTGTTAAAGACCAAAGCCAAATCACATGCCTTATGTAGTGACCCGAGAAAAAGATCTAAAGAAGAAGTGCGACTCTTTTTTAGTTTAAAGTAGTTCTGCCCATTATAATAAATGTTATAGTCCTATGAACTCATGTGGATGCTTAAATGAATGCTCCAGGCTGAAGATAATAAAATTTGAATAAATAAAGAAAAATCAGACAAACACAACACTGAAAATTTGATCAAAATCGTACAATGCATAAGAAAGTTAAGACATTCTAAAGATTTGCATTATTCCGGTAAAACAGTTCTAGGCATGTCTTCATGGATATTCATTGAGCAATTTGATGTTTTATCCCCACTTGTTTTTTTTTATATTTTATTGCATGAAGATAGGTTTATCAAATAATCGGATTGTCAAGTGATTTTGTGCATTAGATATTCATTCCTGCAGCTTATTTCATTATAAGACAGACGTATCATTCACACATGTATGAAATGAACAAATATAATATGATTTCATGTAATAGCATAAGAAAAAGGAGATTGGCTATGTGACATCATTAGCCCACCTAATGAATATTCATGATGACGTGCATATAACTGTTTTCAAAAAAACATTGCTAAAATTTAAAATTTTGATGATTTTTATGATATTTTCGGCATTTTTCTCTTTATATTCAACTCTAATTTATTAGATATACATGTAAATGTTTTCAACCCGGGGTACCCTTTTAATGAATCGTATAGCCTGGACATAATATATCATGTAAATTACATTTGTTGTTTGAAATATTAATTTACCACATATTTCTTTACTTGATTTAGAATGGTAATACAACGTGTATTAGTTACGTTATTCTATATCTCTCTGCAAGTGCAAGTTTATTTGCCTTCAACATAATACAAACTGAATGTTTGTTTCCTATGGTAAGAAAACAGCAATATGGCAGTGGAAAATATGCAGATTGATATTACGTAAGCCATAACAAATACAATATTTGGAAATTCGTAGTGACATAATGAACGATTTCATGAATTACATAAATAAGAAAAAAAAAATGAGGAAACCGTTGGAAAATCAAACATTGAATACTAGAAAGGTCCCTCGTGATATATAAATATATATATACACACATATATATACATGCAAATGAATGCACCGTATAGTCGATGTTGTAATATTTAGAGGATGAATTAAATTCATCAAAATTATAGCGCTAAAATGCTTCGGATGACAGCGAATTGTACTCGACCCATAGACTTAACTAATTAAAAAATGGCCCGTTGTTTTATGCTGCCCTGCTATTATGCTTTTAGGAATGATTATCTATTAGCTGATTATGATAAGGTCAACCTGCACTATACATGTCCAAACTCTCATACATGCTACTATCAGTGTTAACAGGTCTGTGCTTCAATTATTTATCGTTAACTGTCGAGAATCAATTAGGATAAAAGCCTCCCCCTCTCTCTGTTTCATAACCATTTAGTATTTCTTTATCTCCCCCTCTCTGTATGTATCTCCCTCCCTCTGCTTTTTTAAAAAATCCCACCCTCTCTCTCCCCTTTTCCTTTTATATCCTCCTGTTTGCAATATATATATATATGTATATATATATACACACACACATATATTATGGAGCGTTGTGGCCCATTGGGTCAGTCTTCTGACTTTGAGACAGAGAATCGTGGGTTCGAATCCCAGCCATAGCGTAATTTCCTTCAGCATTAAATTCATCCACATTGTGCTACACTCAACCCAGGTGAGGTGAATGGGTACCCGAAAGGATTATTTCCTTGAATGCATGAGCGCTGAATGACAGCTCGAGCTAAAGCCGTGGTCGTAATAATAATAACGTGCCTCGGAATAGAATATTTCTAGATAGATGGCGCTATATAAATGCCTATTATTATTACCATTATTATTATTATTATTACCATTATTATTATCATCATTGTCATTATTATTATTATTATTATCATGTACCATAAACATATCATGTCAAAATCCCAACTAATTATATAAACGATCTTGGTAATCTCCGTTCTTTCACACACCAGTTCACAGAATATTAAGCATACCTCCCCCAACACACTTCAAACGCAACTTGATGTTAGCCTGCTATATCAATTAATGATAATGACTAAAATCGAACACAATAAAAGTATAATACAAATTTGCTCCCGCTGAGAACTTCATTGTACTATTGCCATCGAAGCAAATCCGTATTTATTGTGTCGTCATCGAAACCCCCTCAATTAATATTTGTCGTGGAACATACAATCGCGAATGCAACCGAGTATTATACGTGCATGATGATATATCATGCTATATATAGCAATGACGATGTCGGCAAATCGAACCATAAACAGAAGTGTGGGTTACTCTCTGATAAATGTGATATATCAGATGCAATGGCATAATGATTATTTTTCTTTTCAAAAATTATGCTTAACGAAATACTTCTTTTATAAAGATTTTTCTTTGGAAAATTTGATATAAATTCTTTCAAGCGTAAAGGAGGTTCCATCAAAGGAAAAGAATTGAATGGTCTCATATTTTCGAATAAATTGCATCCACTGAATTGGATTCCATCGCGCGGTATCGTACATATTTTGAATTTGGGTTCAGAAAATATAGCATATACCTATGAGCAAAGAACAGTGATAGCCCAAAATAGTGGATCGATGTCATATCAATCTGTTTAAAATTCGAATGTATTTTCAATGATTTCATCGTTTTCAAGGCTTTCCTGGCCGTTTATCCGCATACATAAATATATTATAAAAAAAATACTCATGCTGAGGATAATGAACAAACGTTGCTATGGATACGACAGTGTTTTTTTTTTCACTTCTCTCGTTGTTTGGCCTTCATCTTACCTATCTAAATTAAAATAATTGCTCTCTCTTTATATATTATGTATATAAACGACAAATATTAAAAGGTTGTTGAATGTACCTTAGTACCAAATGATCTGGGTTGTTTAAAGAGAGGGTAATTCGAAATTATTAGTCGAAATTATCCTAATGCTTGGACCTACCCTTCCACCATATCCACTGGGGTCCGTTTTCACAGATCAAAATGCGATACATTTGTCATTCGGATTAACTTGACATGGTGTAGCAGATCGATGTGCATGAATTTAATCTAGGAAACAAAAAGATTTAATATACTTACGACATTGTATCAAGGTTGGAACGAAGAGAAGGATGATAGATGTGATCCACACATTACTACTCCACACTGGTTTACCTGCTAGAGCAGGTGACGCCATATTTCAAGTGCAATACCAATGACGCATTTTGGTCCAAAGTCACGATGTGCATGAAATGGCCATGCAACCGAACGCGTACGTGCATAAACACAAATGACAAAGTGGACATATAGAATGTCGGAAAAGGGGTAAATGAAAAAGGAAGTATGACGATTTTTATGAAAGAACACTGCATGAGTCCGCCAATAAATATCAACATTGGGTTCGTAATTGTAGGACAATATCTACACATCATTCGAAAATGCAATAATTTCTACAATGTGATTGCCTGTTGGATATGATGCCAAAAAAGCCACCATAAAAGAATTACATTTTTCATGAAATGCAAACATATTTTAGAAGTGTGTTTCTATTTGGTGATCTCTGTAAAAGTTTGAAAATATGGTAATTTCTATTATGGTGAAAATAATCACAATAGGTGACAATGTCAATTTTTTAAAATTATTTTGGGGCTTAAGAAATTGTTGACAAAATGCCATATTCTTTTTATCAATACTATTTCCCTTTTGAATGTCCGGACCTGTTATGAATTACAGTCATGTTCACTTAAAAAAAAATCTTACCGAAAACTCGCTCGCATTGACAGAAATTATGACGCCAGTGCCATGTCCTACCCTTCAATATATGTTGATGCATTGTGCCAATAGGTGTTTGGTGAATTCACCAGCCTGTTTTGTGATATTTTCTAACTTGTACCTAGCAATACCTTCGATAAACAAATACTTAAAAAGTTTTAAACAATGAGAGGAACGTGGCAAAGTGTAAAACAATTATAAAGGCATGACCAAAGCACAAAAACTTGAAAGGGTGTCACTCAGCCACTCAGCATGATTTATGTCATACTGTCATCCCTAAAAATCTTCTACTATGTACTTAATTGTATCAAAAAGGTGTCGTGTATTTACATTCTTTGCATTTGAACTTTTGTTTTATATGAACAAAAAATCAAGGCCCATAAACGAAATAAAGATGAATAAAATATCAGTATTCCAGCTTTAACATTAAGAATATATGTCCAATTTCTATCTCACTCACCAATGTCTTCATCACCACTCCTGAATAATTTGGAAGGGCTTACAACAGTGGATAATGAACTCCTTAAGGGCTCTCTTCTCGTTTAGCTCCTCATTAAACTCGTTTGGACTTAATTCTATGTCGTGATTATAAGCTCATGGAAATCTATAGACAATTATTCCCACTCCTACTCCCGGGTTAGGTTTCAAGCTTTCAATCTTCACTACAATCTTTGATTTTTGATGAAATCAGGTGGCTAAACATAATGGTTGGTATCATAATTAGACCTGAACTTCAACCAAGATTAAACAGCATGAATGTTTACTTACGATTGCTTATTTAACTCTCATGAAAATTTCAAATGCCTAAACTTATTCTCTGCAGGATTAAAATAATTTGTTAATTCTTGGTAGACAAGGGTATATTTGGAACTCCATAAAAGTGTGATCTAATTCAACCCAAAATCAGTATAAGCAAGCTATTAAAATGCAATACAATAAGATGATTTCAATCACATGGAATAATGATGACCACTGCGATAGCCAGCTAGCTATCGGGCTAAAGCCTCGTCAAAAGTATTGGACAGGTGGCGCTGGCGTCCCAAATGGTTCAAAAATGTCTATAACTTTACTTCTCTGTATTTTCATACTTTATCTATTTCTGCCATGCCCCCCACCCACTTTACATGACAAATACATCCACTTAAATCTCATCTCACTTTCACTCCATTTATTTCGATAATCCGGACTTTTCACATTTACTACAGGGAAACTCTCTACAACGCACCAATTCCTTTGAAAATGCAAGTCAAATCACTCTGGAGAGCTGAGAGGCCTTGATCAAAAGTTGGTGGAGCGGGACCGCATACATTCGTAATTCCGAAGCTTCGTAATTCCGAAGGTTCGGTTATTCCGAAGGTTCGTATTTCCGAAGGTTCGTAATTCCGAAGGTTCGTTAATCCGAAAACAAAATAAGGTTCGTAATTCCGAAGGTTCGTTAATCCGAAAACGAAATAAGGTTCGTTAATCCGAAAATTAAATAAGGTTCGTATTTCCGAAAATGAAAAATTATTCATTTTGGTAACAAAAACGGTGTTGTCATTACAAGATTACACGATATTATGCAATGACGATCGATGATGCATGCATGTGTTGTGGCCAAAAGCACGTATTTCATTAGAATAGGCGCCCTGATCAAGCATAGGCTAATTTCGATTTTATCTGAGCAATTGCTGCCTAAGCAAATGGTTTAAAGATGCAGGGGATCAAGTGTGTTGGTCGCGTGCGAGTAACCTCTGGATTTGTATTGGAGATGATGTCATTTTTAATAACAGCTTCTGCTTGTAATAAAAATAATACTATAATAATGATCCTTGTGAGATGTTGAAAGCGCGAATCGCAAGCTCAAACTTGTAGACATTTCATGTAACAAGACGTGAACTTAAACATTCTGAGCAGTTTTTTTTAATCGTGAGAAAGATGTGTATCTTTCTACAGAATTATCTCGAGGGCGAGCTGTAATTTGTTTATATACTGACCTGGGGCCCGTTGCATAAAACCTTTTACCTGAGAAAACTCAGGTTGTTTTTACCGGAGTTTTTGCCCTGTGCTAAAGTCAATGGCGGAAATCAGACTAACCTTAGTTTTCAGTTTTTACCAGAGTTTTCTCAGGTAAAAAGTTTTATGCAACAGGCTTCTAAGTAATCTTTTTAAGGACTGCATTTAGTGACTCATGAATAGAATATATGTCTCACGAACTAAATAATGAGAGCGCGAACCGCAAGCTTAAAATTTGTGATATTCCACCTGAAAACTGGACATTTTTTTTGTAACCAGGAATAGAATGAGTTCCTCAATAAACAGTAGCGTACCGTGACCCGGAGTAGACAAAGCATTGGGGGGGGGGGGGGCACTGCATTGTTTGTGAACAATGCCGTGCCCCCCAATGCTTTGTCTCCTCGGGGTCACGGTCCGCCACTGTCAATAAATAATACTTGATGCGAGCAAGAAACGTGAGCCAAAATTTTCCGATTTTCCAACCTGAAAACTGGACATTCTAAGCATTCTTGTAAAAAAAAAATGATAGCTGGGAGAACAGTTTTCAGAACTGAAGTGGCTTCCCTGGGTAAATACTATCTATATCATTATCATTCTAGGCCTACATGAAATTTCCAAAAGTTTGAGCACGTGATTCGGGGGGGGGGGGGGGGACTTGCACCCAAAAATGATATAAAAAACAGGGAAATGAATATTTTCCAAAATGGGAAAGTTCCTTTTTCAAAAATAAATATGCCGTTTTTCGTGTTTTTTTTTCAAAATAAAATATTCTTTTTAAAGTATACAAGTTAAGTTTTCAGGCTGGAATATTGCAAATTTTCAGCTTGCGCTTCGCACTCTCATTCGATTGGTGAATGCTTTCTTTAACAGGTTCCTTTTCTGGTCAGTATGTTTAAGCTGCGTTTTGCGCTCGTGTTAATTTTTTAGTTAGATGCACATCTTTTTAATGACAGCAGAAATCTGCTCGGATTTTTAAAAACTTATTTTCATTTTTTATTGAAATACCCTAAAGTTTTAGCTTGTGATTCACGCTCGCAACACCTCGCAATTATGCCATTTTAAGAATAATTGACCCCCCAAAAAAGTTTTACAACTTCACCTTTGAATTTGTTTTACCAAGCCGCTCGGTCATTACACTCTCCCAAAAAATAAAGCCTAAACATACGTTTTGCCATAATAAGAAATCACTTCAAAAAAGGTTTTTCTCTACTTAATCACTATCAAACACACAATGACTTCAAGCAGATGATAATCTTAAGGGGAAATATCACCAAAGTGTCCATTTTGACGTATGAGTTTCATTTTTTGGCTTTACCCCCCAAACGAAAATTCGTTCGGCCGCCCTTGCCTTCCCATCCTCAAAACAATTGAACGGCAACAGTGTCCCCCGCCCCCTCCCCTTGCCTCTGCCTCTGCTTTCACGGTTTTCATTTTTCGGATTAACGAACCTTATTTTGTTTTCGGATTAACGAACCTTTTTTCGTTTTCGGATTAACGAACCTTCGGAAAACGTTTTCGGATTAACGAACCTTCGGAAAAAACGAACCTTATTTCGTTTTCGGATTAACGAACCTTCGGAACAACGAACCTTATTTCGTTTTCGGATTAACGAACCTTCGGAACAACGAACCTTATTTCGTTTTCGGATTATCGAACCTTCGGAACAACGAACCTTATTTCGTTTTCGGATTATCGAACCTTCGGAATAACGAACCGTCGGAATAACGCCACAAATGTTCGGATTAACGAACCCTTTTTCGTTTTCGGATTAACGAACATCGAGGTATAGGCAATTTACGTGTTTCGGAATTACGAACCTTCGGAATAAAGAACCTTCGAAATTACGAAGCTTCGGAATTACGAAGTGTAACCAGCGGGACAGTATCGGAATCTACCGACTCTGGACAACGACATTATATGAAATTGTTTGTCCGGTGCAAATCTTCGGATGATATGCTGTCCCACTCCACCAACTTTCGATAAAAGCCTCTTAGCTCTCCATTGTGATTTTGATTGCATTTCCATGCGTTGCAGATAGTTTTCCCGTAGTGAATGCGAAAACTACCTACTACCATAACGTGTACGGCAATTTTGTGAGACGCTTAATCCCTTCTTGACAACGAAGACAACCCTCTACCATAGGCTGCTGTATTAAGATTCCCCCCCCCTCCCTAGTCCCAGGGATGACCGCCCATGCCCAACAGCATTTCCACCTTACTTGCCACGTGGATGGGGTTTCATCTTTACTTTCTTTGATTTTTTTTCTCTTAATTTGATTTGCATATTTACACCAACAGTCTACATCTTGAAGTTATAGCATTAAACTAGGTCTGATTATCAGTAGATTCTCTACCGCCCAGATTTCGCTATATAATCATGTAAACTATTTAATAACGTTATAATACTCAGTTTAAATCGGAATTGAAAATACTATAACCACAGGTGTTTTACAAAGGAATTTATAAGCTTTATTCCACACAGATCAAGAACCAAAAGTGAAAAACGATCTCCATTGTTCTATACATAGCAACATAAACACATGATTGCTACTAACAGATACAATAGAATAAATACTATGGGTATCAACAAACGTACAGGAATGTCAGGAGTGACTCGTCTCAATAAAATCGTTAAGAGAGCATCAAAATGGTGTAAAAATATGCAATAAGGGTAAACGATCATTTCGACAGTTTTAATGCGACGTATTCTAGTTTTGTTTTAACAGTGTTAAAAAGCCGTAAACACGTTTGTACGACTGATTTTACACACTCAAACACACCCACACACACAATATATCTGTTTTGTCATCATAGCATCATTTTTCACCATTTATCTTCTTCCTTTTTTGCTCTTGATTTTCTTCTCATTTGCGTTCTTCTTCTTGTATAATTTTGAATTCTTACATCATTTTTGCAAATCATATTACCTAATCTTAATGTAAATCATCATGAAAAACTCAGAATACCTGGATTTGGGCATTTTAGTCTGCCTAAATAGAGCTTGATGAAGGTTGGTTAGATCCAACATTAACTTATCAGGTGCATATTACAAATACCTCGGGAACAACAATCTTTGTGCTAAGTCAACTCTGAAACACTTTTCATTTTGAATTTACAGATTTGAAGTATGATTTAAGATATACATTTTCTCTTCTTGAAAGAAACACAGCAAACTTTCAGGGCTTTTTTAAGTGCAGAAATCACGTTGCTCTTGCGTTAGTAGAACTTTAGAGCTGACCGATTACCATTTAATAAAATACGAACTTGCGAGCGAGCTTCATTAGGACTCAGAACGGTGGTCATTCATGATAGTGCTTTTCTCAAATGTATCCCGCAGAATTCATATTTGTTTTACACATCAGGATAATAGTGATGACATTTTTGACATATTTATGTTATTCAAAATGAAATCAGTGTAATATTCGTTTTCTGCTCAGTACGTTCTTCTGTGTATTGCAACAAAATTCACATCAGCAAAAGCCAAAAAAAAAAAAAAAAAAACAGCAGGAACAATACTAACATACGAAAACGTGTCTAAGACAATTAGTACATAGGCGAATACAAAATTTATAGTTTATGAAATAGAATGAAATTGAACAAAAAATCAGATAAAGTCACACTAAGTTAGAAGTATGAGTACATAATTTCAGTCCTACTTTGAGAATTTCATACAGTAATTCACATTCATTACCATGTTACTTTGTTAACTTCATAGTAATTTCATAATCATACGCTCTATATTTATCAGTCTTGTTCGGTAAAAAAAATCTTAGTTTCATCTCTTTCTTTTAACGTAACTCCTTTTTAGTTCTGGCGGCAATTGTACAGACACATTTTTCGAAATATTCATATTGTACCTCATAGGGAGGGAGATTAGCTACCTGTAATAATCAATTTTTTTTTTAGAATTATACTTTTGGACCATATTTTGCTTAAATTAAGTCTAGAGATAAGATTCTTGAGACATTGATGAATTATTTTTTTGTTTTGAAGTAGTATTTATTAAAACATTCAGTTCAAAATCATACATAAAATAGTATATCACCAAAACATTGTTCACATAGTCAAATAAACAATTATTCACAATACAAAAAGAATTGTACACAAAAAAACAGAATATAAAAATTATCATTCTAGTCATCAGGAACAAAATAGTTATAACCAAATAATCTATAGTGACGCAATTGAACTGAATGAGTAAACAAAGTAAAGCCCTCCCATCCCAACTGCCCCCCCCACATCCCATCCAAGCCCAGGAAGCGCGACCTGCTTCCCTCCCTCAACCCTACCCTCCATTTCAGTCTAACTGTATGTTTGAACTTTCTTAGCCTCAGCATCCCTAGAAAATAAACTTGTCCCATTTTCTGAAATAGTTTGTTAATAGACCTCTCTGTTCAGCTAGTTTTCTGTCTTCAAGTCTATCTTCTTGTATTTTTTCCTTAATATGGTTAAGGGTCGGTGGATCTTTTGTGTTTCTACTATTTTTTAAAATCATATACTTTATGAGGATTATTATGTGATTTAATAATTGAGCCTCTCCTTTAGTTGACCCTTCCACGCCTACGTGTACACCTTTTTTTTTATCTATATTTGTAATGATAGGGAGTTGAAGCATGTTCCCACATTCTTTCCATATAGTTTTTATTTTATCACATGAAAAGAATATATGATCATATGTTTCTTCTTCTTTACTGCAGAATGAACATAAATCATCTGTTGTCATTTCAAATAAATATAAATATTTTTTGTGTATAGTATATTTTGTAATATTTTAAATTGAAATTCTCTGAATTATATAATCGAGCGAACGATTGTTAATCAAATATTGCTCAATGGTTAAAAGTTTGGTATTATTTAACAAAATTTACTTCACCATTTGACATATACTGACTGCATTGTCTACTTCTCGTTTTCTAAGCTCGTAATATGCTACTATTGGCTAAGCCATTTCTTTGTTTACATTTAATTTTTCAACACTAATGTATGATTCTGTTTTTTGTTTAATCATTTACGATTTGTTTATATCAGGGACCTTGACATGTGTAAAGGATGCATTGAACATAAATTCTCCCCATTTTATCATGAGATTACGAAAATAATCTTCAATGAATACTGAATTTTCAAACTGATATAGTCTCAAAGTTTGTATCTTCATTTCGGAGAAGGGGTTATTTATTCTTATATTTAGGTTGATGCTATAGGTTCAGCGTCGTACCTTAAGGATATGGAAACTGCGTTACCTTGATCGGATCATGAAGATCTTGAAGGAAAATCACACATTTGACACTCGGGTGTGTAAATTAGTACGAATCTTTGCGATGAAAACACGGAAGCAGTTTTTCTTTGAAATGTGAAAGGCGTTCTGAGGATGACTCTAATCAAAATCTAATTTGGATCCTGCTAAGTGAACCAGCGTTGCTTTTTATGGAAGTTCCCTCGTATTTTACCATATTTTAAATTGTCTTTGATTTCTAATTGCTGAATTAATTAAGATTAATGATGCGATGTCTGGTTTATATATCATGTTGAATCTTTTGATATATATTTATTGTATTATGTTCACTCATGAAATATGTAAAATAAGTTCAAATTAAAAAACAAATCGAAAAAATAGTGCATGTGAGTAATTCTTTTGGCGGATTCCACATTCTTGGTTAAGAAGAGATAATTGCTCAGGATTTTAATCCGGTCTCTCCATACGGTGAATCGAGTGTCACCATGAATTGTCTTCAAATCTTGCGATTGCCCTAGATAAAATAATAGGGTGATTCGAGGTGGTATTTTTAATTGGGAGAGGAGGGGGGTGTTCATACTTTGTATCGGTTATTTTGAAATTATTTGACAATTGCAAGTATACTTACAAAAAGGTTACTGCGTATCGGAAGATGGGTTCTTGAGAAGATTGTAATGTTTGAGATTCACGAATGGTGTTTAAAGTCACGAGTTGGCTAATAGAGAGGAGGTGGATTATATACCACAGGGGGTGGCTCCATCGATGCAGAAGCCATGTTGCCTAAAATGTTTGCACTTACGGTGTAAACAGGTGTTGACAAGTTGGGCGCAGGAGTTGGATACACCATCGAGCTATTATGGAGACACCGTGACCGAGGGATCATTAGCCGTAGCCGCCATGGGGATGTCATTCCTTGCTGGTCCCACAGTGTGTGTAGATTTACTGCAAGCGTAGCATATCGCTGCAATTACAGCCATCAAGGTCAAGAATGCACCTATGGATCCCACGCTCATCCAAACAACATAGTAAGCCGAACGCGTTGGAGACGTAGCTGCCACCTGCAGGTCAGTGTGGAATAACGAAATTGGGCAAAATCCATCAAAGCACAAAAGGAACGAAAACTTTATTAACTGACCTCTTCGGAGATACTAAAATTCAAATACAGATAGTTTCATTCGCCAAATTACAATGCACATTATAGGTTACTGATTAGAATGGAGCATTGAAAGTACTATACTCACAATCAGTTGAAGAGTAAAGGGTATATGTTTTGAGAGTACATCCGTTCAAGACCAATTGCTTATACTCCTCTCTTAAATGGTATGGAGAAATTCGACGGACAGTTTCCATCGAGTCTATGAAACGGATTGTCACTTCAGTTACAGAGAGTGAAGTTTGGTAATTTCAACTTACCCCAATCAAGCCAATCGCAAGACACTCCTGCATCTTCAGAATGTTGGCAATCGTTGGTACCCCAACCGAGATGGCCACATTCACTCAGTGTCGATTCAGATCCCAAACAACTAACTTCATCTAGGAGTATTGGACCTGACCCTTGTCCGTAGTAAGCAGCACTCCTGGCGAAAGCATCACCTGAGTATCCAAGCTGTCGACAAACAACCTGCGCATCAGCGCTACTCCAACCGTCATCACAGATTGTCCCCCACTGGCCGAAGTAAAATACCTCAACCCTTCCCTCATTTGAAGAAGCACCATCCACAAGCCGAATTTGTACCGTTCCATCTTATATATAAAGAGAGATAAGCACAAAAATGCAAAAACTATGGCTCTGACATTTATAACGGCTAGATATCTTTTCAAAAGACATAAAAATCAAATCTTTTTAATGATATTGATCTTAATGAATGCATATTATATTTGTGTCTCGTATTGAAATTGAGAAGTGTCCTTTCATGATAGACAAACTGCAAATAGCCCGGAAAAAACTGGTAGGTATTCACGGAAATCTACAATTTAGTCCCGGAGTTTAGTATTCATAACAACATTAATACTGACTGATTCGTTCCCATGTATCTTATTATTTCATTACCAATGGTGGCTGAGGAAATTTATTGATCATTATACGATGTAGGAAACATACATGATGTGCTCGTATGTGTGTGTGTTTTTTAAGGCGTTCAATTGGTTACGTTGAGGCAAATATGATAATGAAATACAACGAATACGTTCTGGGTCCCTTAACGGCAATAAAATTTTCATTTAACAAACTTTGTTATATAGGTAAGTGCACCCTCACCCACACACCCTCCCATCCACCCTCACAATCTTACAAGTGTATAAAAGTACAACCGCACCCAACCAAAATAGCCACGTACACAGCAGAAGAAATGAGAACGTAACAATAAGAAAGACATTTTCAACTAAAGGAATATCATGAATATGGAGAATAGGTATCCCTGTTCTCCCGTCTCCCGTACAGTATTCATAGGAATAATGTACATAGAAATTTATAACGTTTCCTGCATCTTGATCAAAAGGTACAAGTTTTAATTCAATTTACCGTCAGAGCATTCTACTCCAGCGTCTTCAGAATGTCCACAGTTATTGATTCCCCATCCGCTATTACTGCAATCAATCAACCTGCTTTCATATCCTGAACAGCTTACATCATCAAGGAGTATTGGCCCCGATCCTTGACCGTAGTAAGCTTCACCCCTGGCCACAGCAGAGCCTGAATATCCAAGTTGTCGACAAACTATCTGCGCATCATTGTCATCCCAGCCGTCATCACAGACTGTGCCCCACTGTCCGCTGTAGTAGATCTCAACTCGACCTTCATTCGGGGTGGACCCATCAACCAGGCGGATTTGTGCTCTCAGATCTTACATCACGAGAGAGAGGAAAAATCCCAAATTATAAAGATGACAAAATATGAGACTTTAAATCATGAACCTGATGGACGTCACTAATTTTCGAGAATCCGCCTCTTAAAATTCCAGCTTTATCCTATGCACTGGAATTTTCGATGGGAGCATTTTTTTTTGAGGGGAGGGGGAACTATACTGATGTGTTTATAGAATTATGTATATTATAATAGCAACAGGAACATGGATGAATTGGAACCTACAAAATATTTCCAAGCCAATGTTCATTGATACTTTGTGTGTCCTCCTTTCTTATTCACATTCAATTCAATTCAAATTTATTTTCATTCTTCAAAAATGATACAAATAAGTACAAGATAGATTGATTCAATTTGAATAAACAATAGCATGAACAAAATTCAATATTGGAAAAAAATACATATTTGAAATTAATTTAAATATAAATTAACATACATGTCAAGTCAAATCAATACAATCAATATATCATTAAATATAATTAAATCAATGCAATTATATATCATAAGAAGAATGAAAAAATAGTAAGAACAATCTAGCTAATAAAGTTTATACAATACAGAGCAATAAATATGTTTTGTGTTGAAGATTTTATAGGCATAGTATGCAGTAATAAAGTGTTCAAATTGATACTGGTAACGATGTTTTGAAAATAAGATGATTACGAATACAAGAAATTAGTACCGGATCCCTAGATTGAGATTATATTGTACGTACCCTTGCCGAAAATCGCCACCAATAAGACATACACAAAACAAAGCCAAATCGAGGATATAATAGTATAAAATACAATCTCATTCTTTCAACCAACTGAACCACTGTTCGTTTCGACAGCTTTTACGGTGTCCCTCTTTTCTTTCATACGTAAGTAGATTTTTTTTTTTTTACAATTACCGTCAAAGCAATAAACGGCAGCATCTTCATAATGTAAGCAATCATGGATACCCCAACCATTATGATTGCAATCAGCCAATCTGGATTCAGTTCCAAAGCATCTGACACCATCAAGATGGATTGGCCCAGATCCTTCTCCATATGTAACAAGACTCCTGGTTTCGGCACTGCCCGTGTATCCTAGCTGTCGACAAACAACCCTCGCATCATAGTCGTCCCAACTGTCATCACAGACAGTACCCCACTGACCAAGGTGATAGATCTCAACACGACCTTGGTTGGACGCCCATCCACCTACAAGGCGAATATCGCCTTCTAATCCAGCTACAAAGGAAATAGAAAGTAAGATATAAGATTTTCAGCCTGTTTCTGTCTCAGAGCCAGTAAGGAACCACCTAGGTTTGGCCTTCAGCCTATTTACATGCGATTGTCAACTTTTATTTATTTGATAAGTTATTTTAACACTACGATAAAGAATAACCGATTTGAATCACAAATTAACTGCAATTAATCTGTTCAGCTAATGTTCTTTGCCTTTTGCAAAAGTGTAATGAATGAAATAACTGGCTGTAAAGACGTCTTGTAATCATTGCATGGGGAGTAGTCATGACCTTCATTAAAACAAAGTTGTAGGCCTAGGGCCTACCCCTCCCATCACATATGAATCAATAAATCAATAAAGAAATAAATAAATTGATTAATTAATAGGACTAATAATACCAATATCACTAATAACGATAATAAAAATACTTATAAATTTCCCCTTACGTAACGTTCTGTCTACTTATTTCATTACTGTTCAAAACAATTACTATATCATGTACATGCCAAAGAGAATGTTGCTTCCCGGTTGATGAATCAAGTAGTCTCTTTTAATGGAGATACATAATTATCAAGATTATCTGGAATATGTATAGTATGAACATATGTGTACTAATTTCGATAAAGTCTGTTGCACCTAAATAAACGCGATTAAAGCAAATTATCCGTGACAAGTCAAAAATGAATGGCAAATTATAATGTATAAAATGTGAGGATAGCAAATTCAGCAATGCTGATTTAACATTGGCCTACTTTCCGTCTTTTGGCGCCGGAATGATGTAAAGAGAAGCAAACCCATTTGAGCAAATGATTGACGCCACTTCATCACATTTTGGTCGTCTTTCCCACTATCAAAAATACTTAGAGTCACAACCAATAACATCAATGCCTTAAACTATCGTACTGTATAAGATCGTACTGAAACGTACGACGTAAAGTTCCTCTTTATAAAAAGGTACAAAGTTTTTTCAATAATTACTGTTCAAGCAATAAACCCCTGCGTCTTCATAATGGAAGCAGTTATGGAATCCCACACCACGATGACTGCAATCAATCAAGGAAGACTCATATCCGGCGCAGGAAACATCGTCAAGCTGTATTGGGCCAGTACCTTGGCCGAAGTAAGCATAGGTCGTTGCTAAAGCAGATCCTGAATATCCAAGCTGTCGACAAACTACCAGTGCATCATAGTCATCCCAGTCGTCATCACAGACTGTACCCCACTGACCGTTTAAATAGATCTCAACCCGACCAGATGAGGTGTATCCATCAACAAGGCGAACATCTCCGTACAACTCTATATTCACAAGCAAAAAAAAGATGTATAATATTTTATTAGAAGATGAAGTAGATAAAACATTAACAAAAATATTGTAAAAGATCAGCAACAAAAGGAGAAAAGCTAGAATAAAGGGGTTGTGTAACCGTAATAGGGGGGGGGGTGGGGCAGTGTCTCCTTAGAAATATTTAAAACTTCGTTTTTATAGTAGTTTACAATATCGAAGCGAATTGATAAGCATTTTTTTTTACCTTAACAGGAGCCGCGGAACCGGGAGGTGAGGGCTAAAATGGTTCGGTGTAAAAATGGCAGTGGTAAAATTGGCAGAGATAAATATGGCAGACGTAATGATGGCTATAAGTTAAAAAAATTGCAGAACTTAAAATGGCAGATGTAAAATATATTATCTATGTAATTATTACATATGCCATTTTTACCTCCGCCGTTATTATCTCTTCCATTTTTACTTTTGCCATTTTTACCTTGCACCACTAAAATCGCATTCTAAAACGCAAAAATGACAGTCTGCGATTTTTTGCATATTCAGCTCCCCCATTTTAAACCCTAAATCTAAAATGTTCCATTTATCGAAACAACTGTTAAACAGGCATTCATTGTTTAAATCAAAGCTAATAATCTTTTGCTTGCCTGGAAAATTCTCTTTCTGTTTACCTGGAAAATCTTCTTAGAAATCCTCCTTCACAAATGCTGATACCCATGATCATAGGTCTGGATGTGTGGATGACCATCCAAACAAATTTATTAAAATTCAGATTGTAACAACCACCTGATGAATCGATACTTTTATATCTACTTTAGATTTTTACACGAAATCAAACCAGATATTGCCCAAGAAAATATGTCCAAGCCAACTAAAAAGATATCTATTAATCGCTCGGTAACTTCTGAGAAAAAAATCATGGTTATCTTGATAATCATCATCTTATTCATCATCGTCATCAACATTGTCATCACCACCACCACAATCAACGAAATCAAACCAGATATTGCCCAAGAAAATATGTCCAAGCCAAATATTGCCTCGAACACCACACCAACACCACTACAATTAACGTCACCGTAAACATTTTCAATTTTGCTCCTTTTTTATATCAAAAATGTTCTTCTGAAATGATAATCAAATAAAGTCAAGAACCCCCACGATGCATTTATCTCTTTGTCTATTATGACATTCAAACATCTTCTATTAGTCATGTTAATGCCCCTACCTTTGTCACTACCGTTATAGTGCAGTGGGGCTGCGGAACGGTTTTCAAGGGGTGGAGGTGAGCCAAAAGTTGGGGTGCTGACCATGCAGAAAATCACAATCATAATGGTCATATTTACGTTTTTGTACACGGTTTCGGAAAAAAAGTGGGGGGATGGGCTGAACCCCCAGCCCCCCCCCCCGCTTCCGCGGCCCCTGATAGTGCTTCGTACAATTTAACAGCCCACATGCAAACTTTCATCCCTTCCTTTCTCCATGTTCTCTCTTAACAAACACACACTTACACTTACACCCATATCTGCTCCCACACACTCACGCCCGCACCCTTACACACAATGGACACATTCTGTTGCATGCACAATGCACACAGATAATGATTCTTTCCATGTCACCTAGCTTCACTTGGAATTAAAGAGCAAAACAAAACATGTGCTTCCCCATTTTACTCCCGCTGAGAACATTGTATTACTTCAAACATGTCAAAAGAGATACCTTTATCATATTCTGTTGTCATATCTATAAGAAGTAAGTTTATTTAGAGTAATGAAACACGTATTATTGTCCCCCGCAATCAGTGGGTTCATTTATAAAATCTGTGATCATGTTAAGCAGTGCAGTGGAGTTGGGGGGGGGGGCGGACGCGAATAATCCAGATAAATTGTTCAAATGTATTTAGAAAACTAGATATAAAATTTCCCATAATAGAGTTGAAATTGAACCAGACCTTCCCTAGTCCGAGTTCAATTTGAGTTCTATACATTAGATGTTGCCACTGCCGTAAATAGGGGGGGGGGGGGCTGCGATTGGCGAATTTTACCCCCTCACTTTTCGAAGGGGGAATGGGGCACGTAGACTATTACTCATATACACACACACTCACATGCTTTTCAAGAACAAAAAAGAAGATAGTTTGTTAGCTGTTTTGATGTTTATAGTTATTAATCAATCAACTGAATATATCCTTAAATACTTTTAGACGTTATTTCCCATAGTGGTCGGGATAAATTTGTGCATGTGACCTTGTTTTACAAGCACTGCATCACCACGATCAAGATTGAGATAGATTTCATCATATTGAATCACTTCTGGATTGTTACATTCCAATGACATTCAAAGTAGAATACTTGAACCTTTGCTTGGATGATAACGATCGATATAATTTTAATTTCAGGGAGGAGGGTGGTATGTAATATACCTCATGTTTTAGGGAAAGGGTATGACGAGTTAATGTTGATTTTCATAAAATCATTTCCTTTGACACATCTTCGGAATTTTATTAGTTTTATAAATTTCATAATAGACGTATAAAACGTAATCTACTAATATAAGACAGCAATAACAATTATTTCATTTGATTATTAGTAATCTCCCCTTTTCTGCTATTCTCGCCTTCCTTTGAATAAAAGCAAAGAACTGCAATAAGTTTTTAAATTTCTTCTCACACAAACAAATTTTATCACTACTCCCTAGCCAGAGAGCCGAATTTTTCCAAAATTTTAAAGTTGTTTGCTTTACTCAATAACTTTAAACTTCAAATTTATTCTTTGAGTATTCAGTAGGCATGTTTGAACAAAACCTCAATCGAGAAGCACTTTTCGAAGTAGGCCCGAAGAGTCATCACAAAAAAGTCTGAGATATGCCTAAAAGGGATATTTAGGTTTTTGCGTTCCCTATACTCCTTTGGGATTGGTATTTATTTCCATACCACTATGTTAAAAAACAATACAAGGTAAATGTATGTACATAATAAAAGTATAGTGAAATGGCAGGAGCAATCTACTCAGCTTTTTTAATATAACAAAGCGGTTTTTCCCTGGGGTCCAGAGCATACAGTACTCAGCAAAAGTTACTGTATATGACAAAAATAGAATTCCAAATCCAAGTAAAGTATTTAAAAAAAACCCCGAAAACAACAATTAATATTTTATATATATTTGGTAAGACACCCTCACCCGTCCCGAAACCTGCCCTCCACCCATCCCTGCACCCCAAAGCCGCCATGTCACACCATTCTTTACAGATCAGGGCAAAACTGAATTTTCTTATTCAGATTTTGTAAAAAGTATATAGGCTATTATTTGATTTGATTTTATAAGGAAGGTCATTTAATTCTCGCCATCCTCTCTATCTAAACATTGTTCGGCAGCATTCACTCTTGGGTTTGATCTTCTTTTTTTTTTTTGGGGGGGGGGGATTTGCCGAACTGTAGCAATCGAACTCTAAACGAAAGTTTATTGTAGACATCCATCATTGCCACTAAATAATTTACACTCAAGTTTCACTCTTTTATCACAACGGAATTATTAACTTCTTACCTAGTGTCCAATAATTTCAAAGTTATGTCCTCAAAGAGCCTAGCCATTATCCTTCAACCGTAATTTTAATATAAGATTTCCAATATTTTCTGCCATGTAAAGTCAAACCATCACAGGGGCGGATCCAGCCTTCGCCAATATAGGGGGGGGGGCGCGGAATTATATTTAGCCATATTTCCCCGATCAGCCGCTCCAAGATGATTTTTTTTAAGTGGTATTACTAATAATCAATTCTTAGCTTTATTCTTATGAGTAAACATAAATATATTATATCATAATCCTTATTTATATAATGCGAGCGCGAAGCGCGAGTTAATTTTTTAAACATAATGTATTTTTTCCCTGAAATTTTGAACATTCTAGGCAGTGTGTGTTATCCTGAAAAAGATGTGTATGCAAATGAATAAGTATTACGAACGTGAAGCGCGAGCAGAAATGAACTGATGGAAAAGGGTACTGTTAAAGACTGCTTGCAGTTAGCCATGTAGAAGTAACATATTTTAAAAATCAAATAATGCGAGCTAAATTGTTTTTGACATTTTTACCTAAGGAATGGAAATTCTAAGCACTTTTTGTGACAGAATAGGTATATAACTGAATAATTTATACGAGCGCGGAGCGCGATAGGAAAATTTAGACCTACTGAACGAGACGCTCTATTCAAGTTTTGTAAATCATGTAAAGGATTAATATAATTAATTACATTAATAATGCGAGCGCAGAGCGCTAGCAGAAAATTTCATGTACGTTTTGAACTGATCGAAAAGGTACCTGTTATGGACTGCATGCACTTAGCGATGAAGACGTTACATATTTCAACAATCAAATAATGCAAGCGCGAAGCCCGAGTTGAAAAAAAAAGAAATTTAGACCTAAAAACGGGACACTCTATTCATGTTTTGTAAATCATGAAAAGAATGAGTAATATAGGGGATCTTCATACATTAATAATGCTAGCACACAGTGTGAGCAGAAATTTTTTGATATTGTGATCTGAAACTGGAAAATCATTTAAATAGAGAACAAGATGAGTATCTGAATAAACATGCACCCATGTTTCATATTTAGACCTAGAATCTAGGCATTCTAAATACATCGTTAAACTGTTTGATATTCCGATCTGAAAAAAAGTCAATCTAAGCTCTATATTTCAAGCACTTTGTAGGATATTGTGAAATGGATATGGATCGCATATTATTATTACTTTGAGTTTTAACATAGGACAGGGACATCCTTAGGCCTTAGGACATGCATATGAAAATGATAACTATCTTCCTATTCCTATTGCTAAGAGCGAGATGAAACAAAAGGGACAATTTGATTCTTAAATTTATATCTTATTCATTAATGCCTAATGAGGCGCAAAATCTGATGATATTATGGCCTGAAAACTGGACATTTCAAGCACTTTTTTTAATTATAAATAGGATGCATCAGTTAATATATTTCAACCACTGAATGCGAATCTCGAGCCAACATCTTTGATAAACTGTCATGAAAAGGGGATTTTAAGTAGTTTGTTGAATAATCAATATTGAGACATACATAACTCGCCAGTCAAATTGCGAGCGTGCAGCGCTAGCTGATACGTTTTGAAAATCTGACCTGAAAAGCGATATTTTCAAAACTTAGTGGAATACATGAAAATAATAGGTACCTGCATAAATCAAAATTTTACGAGCAGAAAGTGTTAACATTCAGATCATAACACTAACACTTTTTACAGAGCACTTTTTCAAAATCAATTTGTAGATCACACAAAATAATGAAAGTTTGATTTCCGAGATGAAATTTTGACTATTGACAAGATATGAAAATCACCTAACAGGCAATGCGACCGCGAAGCGCGAGCGAAAATTTTATATAGTGACATGGAAGATTCTTTTTATTTTTTCCAAGTCTTCCCCTCATCTTATTTTATTCACTCCTCTTCTTTTTCTCCTCTCTTTTCCCTCTTTTTTCCCTTTCCCCCTTTTCTCTCTTTCCTTTTCACCCTTTTTTGTTCCGCCAATAGGGGGGGGGGGCGGACCCCTCGACCCCCCCTGGATCCGCCTATGTATCACATTAGATTACAACAAAGCACTATTTGATGTGGGATTTTGAGAAAGGAAAATAAAACCTGCTATTTATTTAATACCTTACAAACTTTTTCTATTGAAAATTGAAAATAAAAGAGGTTGCTGGTCAATGGATGACCTGGCATTAAGATCGAGCTATTTCGAGGAAATTCATAAGCTTGTTATATCAAAATAATTTTGCAGCGCATTTTAGCTGCAATATTCGGCTGAAAGTAATATGAATAAAGTGAGTAAAAAACGTAAACATGTTGTAATGTATAATATACACATATATAGATAGCCTATTATAATATGTATATACATATTAGACTCAAGCCAATAAGGCGTTGCAAGATATTGCAATCATAAGATAATTTCAAGTCTTAAATTCAATCACAATATTTGCAATCGATTGCAGATTTGATTCCTGATACAGGAACGTAAACTGATTTGCTACAGCAAAAGATGATCTTTAGAATATAAAAATGCATGCAACAGAAATTTGCAATTGATTGAAAATATAATTTACACACTAAGGATATATCATCTGAGACTTACGGCATTGTATGAAGCTTGGAAATGAGGTAAGGATGAGAAACACCATTGAAAGTTTTGAACTCGAAAGGAGTTCATTCCGTCCAGATGACGCCATCACAACTAAATGGTGTTTTGAATCATTAGGGTAAACGAATTCATCCTGACTCTACTGGTATGTGGAATCGACCCCCTTGCGCGCACACAAACAATAAACAAAGACGAATGACATGACTGAAAGAACGGTGTATGAGTAACTTTATTTTTAAAAGATAATGATTTTTACATCTTTATCATGTTCGATAAGAAGATTTACATTATACAACACGCTATGAACTAATTAAAGTTGATGGGGAACTATTTGTTTTTACAGAGATGAGCTAGCAAAGAGTTTGACAATATTAGAACGGAAAGTTATTAGCGCAGATAATCTGTTACCAATTAGATTAAAGAGCACCTGCCTCAACTCCAACAACCCCCAGACAAATATATTATCTTATCAACAAACTGTTTTCTAGTAAAAAAAAAACACCAATTTGAATAAGATAATGATGAGGAAATTAAGTTACACCCCTTGGAAATCCTGACAAGATTCTCCGGGTACGCCATGAAGTATCCCCTGCTCATACACAAAACTCTAAATTAAAAAAAAACTTTTTCAGATTACTTCTTCCACTAACCTCTGATCTTATTTGCCGTGCTTGATTTTGTCCATAGTGTTCTAATTTTATCACTCCTTTTATTCTAATTTAACTATGCCATATAGATCTATGAACAATATTACGTTCCAGTTCTCGGAAAATTATATTTACACTCATTTTGTTTTTGTCTTTTTTTTTTCATTTGGCAGGCCGAAGGTGAGGGGGGTATGTTTCGTTCCCGGTAATTTCGACTTAATGAAAATAGGGCCGCTTAATCTGGCACAGTAAACAGCATAGGGGCAAATGAAAGCAGATATGAATTAATAAGGGAAAAAAATCATTTTCTTTAAAGTATAAGCTGCGTTAAATTATTTCTTTACATAAGATATAAAAGTTTTGGGGCTAATTTAAGATAAATTTCAGTTCTGGTAACAATGTCAAAATACACGTAACTAAAACCGAATGCAATAAAATTACCACCGAAGTGATTGAAGAAAAAAATATGTGCCAAATGGCCAGCCGGAAGAAAATGTGTAATTGCTTTCAAATCTTTGAGCAAAGTAAGCATGGAATTTTATCAAATGCCGGGTATTTTTCAAGCGATATTCATACGCTGTCCACATAATGCGTTTCTGTGTTATACAGTGCGTCCCAGAATAAACGAAACCGAGATTTAGCGATCATTTATCATAACTTAATCATAAATAGAATAGATAAATGACCTACCAATTTAAAGCTTAGAATCTCCTCTTTCATCTGATATTACTTAGTTTATTTCTTATTCACGCATGAGTGAGCAAAAACAATTTGAATAAAGGATACCAAAAACTCATTTGGCGAGGGGTATCTGGGTTTCAAAAAGAAAACCACATTTCTGAAAAGTTCGATATCTACTCCTTAATTTAGTACCTCAATTACAGAAAATGGTCAAGAAATAAAAAAGTTCTGGTCATTTGAAATAAGGCTTGTATTTCCATAATTTCATGAGATAAATGTGTTTTCACCGGTTTCCCACAGAAGCTTTCGCATGGTGAACAAAAGATTTAATGCATGACTAATCGTCAACAAAAACGGAGTGTTGAGTAAGTTTGAAAGCAAGCCTGGAGAACCTCTTCATTTTATGAAATTATTGAAATTCAAGCCTTATTTCAAATGACCAGAACTTTGTTATGTCTTGACCATTTTCTGTAATTTAGGTATCAAATTAAAGAGGAGATATTGAACTTTTAAAAAATGTGGTTTTCTTTTTAAAACCCAGATACTCCTCGCCAAATGAGTTTTTGGTATCCTTTCTTCAAATTGTATTTGCTCACTCATGCGTGAATAACAAATAACCTAAGTAATATCAGATGAAAGGGGAGATTCTAAGCTTTAAATTGGTAGGTCATTTGTCTATTTTATCTATGATTAAGTAATGATAAATGATCGCTAAATCTCAGTTTCGTTTTTTCTGGGACGCACTGTATAGTCAATAGTGATCATCAGAATTGTCGGTTTTGAGCTAAGATTTCATGACTCACAAAGATAAGGAGCTAGGGCCTACCAATCTAGATCTTTGATAATGATGGCGACAATTAATCTTGATTTAAAAGACTCACTCATGAAATAATAATTGTCTGGTACGACTACTCTCTTTACCTTTAAAATACCTCATTAAAAAATCACCGGGGTGAGTACTCCGCCCCCTCGATGGTTATCTCCGTCATTATTAGGGCAAGTTTCACGGACCCTGCTGCCCAGTTCCATGTTCAGGTTGTCATGGTTGTAATGACCCGGGGGGGGGGGGAAACTTCCATTGACGAGTGGATACCATACGCGACCATGGGGTCTCGATCTAAAAGCACCCTAAACACTTATTTTCCATATGAAAACGCATCTCTTAACAATTATTGGCGTGTGAAACCCTACCCTCAACAAGTATTGGAAACAAAATGATACTCTTGCGAAGTAATCCCTAAAATGGACCCCTAAACAAGGACAGCGATATTTTATTGTTATGTCACTGGTCCGTTGGTCGTCGGTATCACCTTTACACATCGGCCCCACACCTCGCGCAAATCGGACTCTAAACACGTATGGGGCCAAAAGGACATTGTTTATAAAACATTTTAATTTTGTTTTATCCTCCCCGCAAATTTGACCCTAAACACGTAGCTTTCCTAGCGAAATAGATACCCTTTTTTTATTATTTTAGTGTTTTTGACACCCTTTTCACTTTTCACCTTTTGGTCGCGCATGGTCAATGTGAGTGGCCCCCTCCCCCTACCAGGTGTAATGACAGATATAGCCAGGACTATACCTTCTTTTTTATGAGCTCCCTTTGTCCCCCTATGTTTATTTGCCCTTTGCTGAAATAAAAAGAGCTGAGAAGGAATGGGACGGATGTTCATGAGTGCTGGCGGTAGTAGAAAGTCAAAGTCAGCTAAGATAACCCACCTTTTACATTTTGTTTCTACAAATTAGTCTAGTTTTCCGTAATGTTAAACCTGCTCTATCTCTGGGGTAAGTTGAACACCTAATGCTGCATGGTTGATTTTACTGGGCCGACAATTACTGGAAGAAAATGTATATGAAATAATAAGAATATTACCCCATATATTTACCTATCTTAAAGAACAAAAACAAAAAGAAACAATTGCAAAATCTTGCCAGGGAACAAATTTTTTAAGTAGGGGAAGGCGGGGTAAGTTGAGCATAGGGGCAAGTTGAGCCACCACCCCCAGGCTAATAATGAATGAGTCAGACATTGTGGTGGTGTCATGTATTGATGACCCATTGCATAACCCCTAACCCCACCACTTTGTATTCAACTTTGAAACAAAAAGTACTTTTTAGAGGAAAAATACAAATTTCAGCCAAAAAAGTAAAAAGGGTGTAAAATAGATAAGTGCTTTTTACCCACACACGTCTTTAAATATATATTGAAATAAGAACAATATTGTTAGTCCAGGTATGGATTCTCATTCTTGTCATACTCTTTTACATGAAGAAGAATGCATAGGAAATGTGTGGATGTGAAAATATCGCAATAAGTTTGGACTGGGGTAATTTAAGCCAAATCAACATGGGGCAAGTTGAGCCATGGTAATTCTTATGGTGATGTATAATACAAAAATTAAAAAATGTAAAAGCCATTGATATGCAGGCAGAAAAAACAAATACACGTGACAATTCTTTTACTTTAGAAGATGTTAGTATTTATCCGGGGGGGGGGCACTCGACCAAAAAAGTGGTGGGGGTGTGCCGCGGGCGAGACAAAAAACGGGGGCCTTGGAGCGGGCTTATTGTAAACTGAAGGAGTGTCCTCGGAACGGGCTTCGGAACGACAAATGTTTGTGAAAACGGGGGTCCTTGGAACGGATCACCAGCAGGCGCGTAGCCAGGGGGGCGGTGGGGGCGGTCGCCCCCCCCCAAAACGTCCCCAAAAAGAAAAAAAAAGAAGGGAATAAAGAGAGGAGAAAAGAAGAAGGGAAGGGAGGAAAGGGGACAAAGGTAGCTTTGTGGTTTTTTTTTTTAATTCTTTTTTTTTTCTTAAAAGAGAAACTCTATCACTCTTGCTCTAAATTTATATATGAATTTTTCTTCCGCGCTGCGCGCGGTTAAATGACAATATTGCAATTCTCCATTGTTTCCCCCACCCTTTCTCTAACCCTGTTTTTCCACCTCAGGTATATGTGTTTCTTACCGGTTAAAGTTTAAATGTATCCATTAGGGCATGGAATTAGAGTAAGGCTACGCCAAAGTATATGAAGTTATCTTTTTTTAAATTGATCGCGCAACTTCTGGTCGGGTCGGCTCCGGGCGGGTAAAATTTTATATCAATTTCCACCTCCATAAAGTCAACTTCTCCTGCTTTTCAGCTCATTACCAAACAACCATAATTCTGGGGCAAACAGGTTCCTAAAATTCGCGTCGTATTAGATAAAGAAGTACAATATAATTTTTTTATCAAATTCTATTAAACTTCATGTCATTTCCCTTCACATTCATCTCCTGCCCTGTTTTGCGCCCTCAGTTTGAAATGTTGAATGACACTTAAGTTTCTTTATTATTCAAAATGAAGCACTTCAGGATAAGTCAAAGAAATTAGGAATTCTCTTTTTTTTTAATTTAATTTCAATAAATCACAGAAGTTTCAACTTTCTGCGCACTATTTCCTCATAAAGAAGTTCAATAATCTTAGAAAATCATTTTAATTAGAGCCGATGGTGGTATTAGACGTATCTGCATTATTTTGATGAAACGTCCGCCCTTTGAAATTTCACAGTTTCATTGCTCTGCGCGGGGCTGAATATCTTTCTCCCGGCATATATACACTTCTTCTCCTCTGTTTTGCGAGTTAAAGATATGCACTGTCGCTAAATTGTTTGTAATCAAATCTGATCTTTCCAAGGGAAGTATTCAATATATCTCTGAGAAAACCCTTTAGTCGGGACCCTTTTCATGGCAAAAAAACTGATAAAACGCTTTAGCTTCCGCGCTTCGCGCGAGGGTATTATTATTTTAATTTCCTCCAATGTATTCCTTTTTTGTGCGTTCACAATCACTTTTTGAAAACAAATTAAGGTTCATGAAAACAATGTTCAAAATCACAATGAGTCAAATGAATTGGAGCTGAAATAGGCACTAGAGACAAGAGAGACGGCTCCTTTTCATTTTAATTTATGAAACACCAAAAGCTTCGCGCTTCGCGCGGGAGGGGGAAACTCCCCCTCCCTGCACCCACCCCCTAGGGAGCGCGCTTCGCGCGCTCTTTAAGTGTTGGCACGCTTCGCGTGCATTTACCGCCCCCTCCAAAACCAGCGTGTGAGCTAGTGCGGATGCATCCCTATAGAACGGTCATGCGTGCATGATGCAGCTACCGCGGCCTCCGCCGGGTTCTCTGCGGCCGCTTTTCACCAAAAATTGTAGCTCATTGTAGCAGATCGATGCGATCGGAGCGGCGTAACGAAAAACAGAAGCTTTGGAGCGAATTTCTCTCTTCTTTTTTTCTCGATAAGAAGAAAATGCTATGCCTTGGAGCGGCTTTCTTTGTTCTTTTTCTCAACAAGACAAAAATGATGCCTCGGAACGGAAATTTGAGTGTAAAAATGGGGGTCCCCTCCGCGGCACATTCCCACTATGCATTATATACTGAGTGCCCCCCCCCCCGGGGTATTTATAGAGAATTAGCAAGTGAAAAGACTGTAAATGAAAAATTGACATCCTGGTTCTTCTCGCATACATTTTGTACACAGTTTTTGTGGCTCAACTTACCCCAGACGGTGGCACAACTTACCCCACAGATGGGGCAAGTTTTCGAAGGTCACGATGACTTTCAGTGTGGGGGTAGAAAGTTATATATTGGTGAAAAAGATTTCCCAAGAATCAAATTAAAAGGCAAGGTACTTTTTTTCTACAATATTACTAGTCATATCAATTCTAACATGCAAAAAGTGTCACAACTTACCCCGCCTTCCCCTACCATGCCTACTGTTTTAATTGGTTCTCACCAGAAAAAGCACCGAGAGAAAAAGTAGACATGACGCCCTCTACGTTCGATTATCGAACAGGTAGCTGAACCGATTGTACGCGTACGGAGACTGATTTCACGACAGCAGTGTTCTTTCGCCCTAATTTCTTTAAAGTTCAGAGATTATCGGTAAGGAAACTCTTTTTTAATTTATTAAAAGAAACCACCATCTTCGTTATCCTGTTTACTTTGAATGAGTTTTAACGTTGTATATTCATAAATTTGATGAAGTATTTTCTCCTAGAGGCTAGTGGCGTTGCCATTTGATTTACACGTCCCTTCCCTTGTGAGTGTGACTTTGTGAGGGCACCGTAGACCGTACATTTCATTGCCTTGGGTGATTTAAAGTAGGATGGGGGTCGGGTGTCCGGACAGTATCTTTTTGAAGCCTTCTTTTTTGTCTTTGGATTACACTAAAAATATGAATTAAATACTTGTAATCATCTTCTATTTTGTTCTTTATAATATTTCCTAACATTTTGTGCTAAAATTGATGAAACTTTGCTTGTAATTTTTTCCAAATCATGACTTTCTAAAATTGATCGTCCGGACACACAACAACTGGGTATACGGTGTTTGGTGTTGGTGTTGAGAGCATGAAAAGGCTGCTAAACCGAGCTGAGTTCAGAGGAGCGATACCGATCGCATTATCAATATCCTATGACGTCACGCAACTGCGCTGCGCTGCTGATCATCTCAACTTCACGCGAGAAATTCTCGACGATTGAAAGTGAAATCGGGAGATTCTTATCATAGAATGCACAGGTTAAAATGAAATCACTGCAATAATCAGAAAGCATAAATATTATATTTCATTAAAATGTGTAAAACTGTAATGATTTGCGCTCATCTTAACTGTAATTATATGGGGGTGTTTCATCGTGTTCCCCTCCTGTTCATGAACTACAGTCCCAGGGGGGCCACTTCCATTCACGAGTGGATACCATGCGCGACCATGGGGTCTCGAAAAGCACCCTAAACACGTAATTTCCATATTCTGAAAATGCACCCCTTAACAAGTATTGGCGTGTGAAACCCTACCCTTAACAAGTATTGGAAACAAAACGATACTCCAGTTGGCAAATATTCCACGAAATGAACCCCTAAACAAGTACAGGAATGTTTTATTGTTACGGGTCCTTCGGTCGTCGGCTTAACCTTATTTGGTTTAGTATACGACCCCACCTTCTACACCTCGCGCAAATCGGACTCTAAACACGAAGTTTTGGGGCAAAAAGGACATCCTTTTTAAAACATTTTAATTTTGTTTTATCATCCCCGCAAATTCGACCCTAAAGTAAAACACGTAATTTTCCTAGCGTGAAAAAGACATCCTTTTTACGTGTTTTTTTGGTCGCGCATGGTATCCACTCGCCAATGTAAGTGGCCCCCCCGGGACTACAGTTCATCAACACCGAACTTGAAATCACGATTTCCCCAATCCCTGGGGATTGGTGTTGGTGAATAGGGAAATTGCACGTAGATCGTCAACACCAGCTGTAATGCTCGGTTCAGCAGACATTCAACACCAGCCTTCAACGCGAACTGCCGGAAATACGTCATATTTTCCGAGGTCAATCCCAACACCAGCCTGATTTCAAGTACAGTGTTGTTGCTGGTGTTAACACCAGATTTCAACACCGTACTCGAAATCATCCAATGTGTTTAGATCGAAAATCAGATCGGCAGTTGCTTCTAAAATCGAAATCGAATTGGTGATGTTTGAAAACAAAAGAATACATTAAAATTTTATTTGCGGTTGCGCACATCTTCCTGACAAAGTCACAAAGACAAATGCATTGGAATGGAAGTCGCCAACATGCGCAATCGTTTGGAACATGTTTTAAAACTTAACAAAAGGGTTTTGAGACGTTACTGCCTAAAAATAAACCAAGTGATTTTTACTAGAAAGATAAACAAATGACACATCTAATGAGCAAAGTCGCAAAGGAAAATAAAATGAAAATAATTCTCTTAGATCACAGGGTAATGAACGATCAGCGGGGGACATGTTTTATAAGTATTTTTAGGTGCTAGTGATTTAGGTTAGTTTTGGTTGATTGGTATATTTATGCTTGAATTTATGTAAGAATATTAAATATGGTACTATTGGTAACACAGAGGCGAGCTGCCAAGTAGTACTGATTTTCAGTATTTAGTACTGAAAAATGAGAAGAACACTGATAGTTTCATGTAAAATACTGATTTCTCAAGTTTCAGCTTTACGTGCGGTCCAATGGTATTCTTTGAAAATACTGATTTTCTCACTGAAATACTGATTTTCAGCTTTAAAAATCTGAAATGTTCTTTTTTTGGTTGGCAGCTCTGGTAACACGATGAATGTTGAAGGATTAAAAACATGAGTTATCGGGAGTCATCGGGAGTCATCGCTGAGCCAGATGCCCTGCAGTACATGTAGCATAAACAAATTGATGTCTTATTATTTTCTTATGTAAACTTATTTTCATTTGTCTTGCTATTATCCTCACCGTGGTAGAAATTCTATGGCTACATGTATGTCAAGTAGCTCCAAGATCCAAAATTGTTCGAAGTTGAAATAATAGTTGATCATAACAAATCTTAGAAACAAAAGTAAAAAAAAAGGACGCACCCAATTTGACCTCACTTTCCTGCTCAACCAAACTTACGGTGCGAAACCAGCTGCAGATCGATAGCGATTTTGCCTCTGAAAAATGAAGCATAAACAGCACTCCCAGAACCATGTTTGCGATCAGTGTTTTGAAACGACGTTTGAAAACACTGATTCTGTCTCCGCAATGGAAGCATAAACACACCTGCAATTATCAGAATGGAACAGATATAAACTACTAATTGTATAATTTATTCACTGATAAAAAAAAAACACTAAAAATGAAAGAAATGAATTTAATTTGTGGCAAGTCAGGGGAATAAAAAATTGGATGAAAGAATACCACTAAAGATACTTGTGTCTAACTATGAAATATTAAAGGGTCTGGACCATTATGAATAATAGCAATGTACTGTAATATCAATGTTATAGACGAATGAGGGAATTGTGTATTAAAATAACAGCTATAAGTAAGGATTCTAATACACAAAAACTTTGGATAACAAAGATTACCCGGCAATATGTACATTTTCCAAATATCATATTTGAAACTACAAAGTAATGCAGTATTTCTATTCAATTACTTTGATATTTTCTAGATTTTCTGGACCAGACAACAAGAGCTTGAATTCATCTAGAGTATTCCCAGTCAATTGGTACTTGGAAGAAGGTATGGCTAGTGAAAGCTTCATTGGGAACTATCTGTCCTTAGACTGCGGGCCGGTCCTAGGGACATTCCAAGGTGAAGTTTCTTCTGTGTGCAAGAAAGGACAAACTATCTCTCTTAGGAATGCATTCAGGAATGGAGTCAAGTATGGTGTTCCTGAAGTAACAATGAGGTTCGTTGTAAGACCTTAAAGAAAAATTGAAATTTCTGTCTCTTTGCTTTATTCTAAATTTCTGTCTCTTTGCTTTATATTAAATGACTTTTAACATTTTGAAGAGACATGTTCATTTTTGTGCAATGTGGCTTGCAATCTCCATTGGTTTGTGAAATTTTGAAATAGTTATTTCCATTGATTCACTTAACTTATACATATAAGTTGATAAAAAAAATTACTTGATATCATTTGACATAACATTTTAGTGTGTTGAACTTGATATTTATGAAATCATTTACTGTGAAGATGATACTATTCTAAAGCATTTATGGAGTAAACTGGTAAATCTAAAGATTATTCGTTTATAAGATTGAATTCATTATCAATTAAAACTTACGTGTACTTCATAAAGCACATGTGTGAAAATGTGATCTAAAATTGGATATTCAATAGTAAAATTCAGTATCAACTGCAGGAATGAAAAGAAATCCTGTTCCGGCTTAAAATGTGTATTTTCTTTTTGATATAATATCGCTTCTCAACCATTTGATGAAATTCCAACAGTATATACAAATAAAGCATACTGATTGATAAATTAATCCATTTTGAAATGGTCCTTTACATTATTCCATTCTAAAAGGGTCCTTTGATTTTATGGAAGGTAATAACATTACATAGAAAGGATGCTGACTATTAATTTAGACAAAGAATCCGCATGTACAGTACATATGTAAAACGATGTAATGGTTACTCCCAGTACGCATTTGCGAGGCTGGTATATTAGAATGATAGTCTGATTATAAACACTCTTATTTCAGAGCTTCAGACATCAAAGATCTAAAGATCCTGAAAACAAGTGCTGATTTGAAGGCAGAGGCAGAGAAAAATAGAGCGATCATCAAAGCAGTCAGCTGTAAATCAAAGTCTGAAGCAGTAAATGGAGACGCTGTCTCTAACAACAAAGGTATGTACATTGTACATAGTTATTTTGTAAATCTTATGTATAGAAAATGATTTTTTTTACAGTATTATCTGTTTTGAATTCAGTTGTGGGGTACATGTAAGAATTTAAATGCAGTTTGAAGTTTAAAATGAGGTCTAGAAGATTTTTTGTTAGTTCATGGATTAAGGCTGATTGTTTTTACATGAATTCAGTTCATCTCGCCAAAATGATCCTGTAATGGTTACTTCTACAAAAGCCTTGATTTTCATTGACTACTGAATGATATTTGTTCTCATTGTCCAGATTGTGGACTTATTCTAAAAACTTGTAGGATTCTCAAATGTTTTATTGATATGATGAACTGTCAAAATATATTTGCTTCTACTCACATGTTTATGACTAAAATGGCAAATAAATTATTGTTAATGAGATTTAATTTAATGTGATAATATTAAAAGTGTTATTCATCTGATCATTCGGATTGATGGTATGTTTTTTTTATTGGGAAAGAATTGAAAAGGAGTATACCATGATATAAAAACTGTCTTTGCTCAATTTGCAGACACATCTACCAACAAGCTGAATGGGGAGCTTAGTAAACCCAGTCTGACTGCAGTAAGGAGATCAGGAAATACAGAAAGAGCTCACAGCAAGTCACCCCACAGAAAACCCCCTACAGGAACCTACAAAGAATCAAGTACAGAAGGTGGACAGAAAAACAAACATCAGAACCACCTCAATCACAGCCAACGTTCTGCCTTCCACTCACCAAACCGCAACGAAACCACAGGAACAGACTCCCAGGAGAAAGGGAGGGTTGGGTTCAAAGCAAAGCGCTCTGCGTCGTTTTCGATGCCCCAGGGCAAAGGGGATGATAGTGGCAGACCTGGTAGACCAGGGTTTCAGAGGGTCCATAGTGTGGATGGACTTAGTAGATCAGGTGGGAATGAGAATGCAGGTAGAGATGAGGAAGAATACAGACAAGGAGGAGACAAAGGAAGGAGAAGAACTCATTCTGGTAAGAATGCATCTTTTCTCTTGTTGGGCTATACCATGCCAGAAATTTTCTTGTTTGCTTTGATGCCAATGGCGTCATACTGGTTTAGAAACCAGGGAACTTGTACGCATTAAAAACAAATGAAAAAGTCATAGATTTTTTTCCCCCAACAAATCATGTCTTTAAATATTGAACAACTTTTACCTCTGGATCTCAATCAGTGATTTGTTTTCATGTCCTACACTGTAGTTTGCTGATAAAGTCGGCATCCATAGTATGCTCATATTTGCTGCTGAAAGTGCTTTGTAATCTTAATCATGCAATCGACATGATGATTGACTGCACAGTGATCCCAAAAGCGTTGCATAAGAGGTTCCATGGCCGAGTGGTCTAAGGCGCCTGGCTATACATGGAAAGTCCAGGGTTCGATCCCCGGGCCGTGGCACCTATGCCCATGAGCAAGTCATTAATCTACAATGCTCTTTTATCCTGCTTTCAAATAAATGGAAATGCTTTATGCATGATTGATTACTAGATGTGCACTTGTTTTTTTTTAATTAATAAATAAATAAATCAATAGTCAGTGATGCCAGTTTTCTGTCCCTTTCAAATTTAACATAAGTGCTATGCATTTTCCATTTTTCCCTTTGATCCCACCACAGATTAGCTGGAAATTAAAATACAAAAAAATTGCTCATATTGCCAGAGAGCATCCATAACCATAGAGCTGGATTCATGGCTATAGGGACTTTGCATGCGTAATTTTTGATCAGAAAAGAAATTCAGGCCCTGAAGTCATATGTCACTGGCATCCCTGATTAGTGAATCCCCTTTGAAAGTTATTTTAGTGTGTACATTGCAAAAGTATGATACTAATTGTATGACTTGATATGTTGGGCTTCGATATAGGGAACCACGAGAGCAACCACACACGATCATCGCCTGTCAAGATCAGTGGAGGCAATACCCGCAAGCACAACCGAGGAGGATTCAACTCGCGCAACGCCGAATGCTTCAGTGCCCCTGTGGAAAGCTTCCTCAACGATGATTTTGACTTTGATTCCAACTTTGCCTTGTTTGACAAGGAGAACTTTTATGAAGAGTTGGAGGCCATGGGGGATAATCGGCCTAAGAGACCGGGACCTAGGAATCTTCGCTTCGATGAGAACATTTTAGAGAGGAGGGAATCAGAAGAGGGGAAGAGGATCACATGTCCTGACCCAACTGGCAAGTGGTATCATACAGGTAAGAGAGAGAGACAAAATCCATGCAGCATTCTATTGATCGCTCTTAGGTTACAATAGCATTTATTCGAAAGAAGAGAAATTAATCAGTTTGGAGAGATAAAGTATACAGATCCTGCAACAAGAGCAGTGGCAAGTCTATAAATGGGTGAAAATAATAGACTGTTTTAGAATTTGTAGTGATACATTGTAGCCTTTCGTAAAGGATCAGTAATGTGACTTATACTCCAGTATCGTCCAACATTCCACTATTACGAAAGTAAAGGAGTCATTGAATAGTTTTTTTTTCAACCATAAGAATTCAAATATGGCATTTTCCGCCATGAGAAATCAATTTGGTATCCATTATTGGGCTTTACTTAATTTGTGCGCAATTCCAAGTAAATCATCGTTTGTATCCTTCTTTTTTGCAGATACAGACATGCAGATTCCTGGGATATCACCTGAGTTAAAGGCCAGACTGATGTCATCAGCCATGAAGGTTGGCCATACTGTAGAGAGGAGACTTGAATCAGTTGGACTGTGTGCAGCTCAGGTAGCACTCCAGCTACTAGATAAACAAAGACGGTAAAACTCAGATCTATTCTTACCTGAATCAGAATGTTAATTTTGTCTTTCCCACTGGATGTGAAAGCAATAAGCCTGTTTACTGTTGTAAACTGCGCACGAGCAGAAAAGGGTCATTTGAGATAAATCATGAAGGTGGCTTTCAAATTCACTGACATAGGCATTTGTGATTTGATGATTATTCATGTATTCCTTTCAAAATATTCATTTTATCACATCCAAGCTGAATAGTACTAAATAGAGCCTTCATAATCACTGGTATTTGACAGTAGCCTAAACAATGTGCCAAAGGCAGGCAATAAAACAGATTTCCAAACTTTATCCCTGATGTACTATTCTAGTCACCTGGTCTATACAATGCCTTTTGTTCGTAGAAATTGAATACTCTACCAATAAAGCCTACGCAAAATCCTAATGAAAAGTCACAAAGGTTATTTGAGAAAAGTTGATTATGAGCTAACCGTGAACTGGCTTGTAGTAATGGATCCACCATCCGTCTATTGTCCATCACAAATGTTAAAGGTTACCTGCGAGACTCTTTTCGGTCACTTATAATGCAAGTATGTTGTCCTTGAATAATTCACACCTCTTTTCATGACACCTTGCTTAACAAAGGTTGTGTGATATACACTCTAGCTTTGTTGCATGCAGCATTTCTTCATTTGGGATTCCACAATTGCTCCTCAGATTCCCACGTTGTTTTTTAAAGTTTAATTGGTTGTGGTATCGCATCACTATTTTCTTTACATGTTCAATAATAAAAGACTGAAATACAAAATACTGTTGTGAAGCAGATTTTTATATAGGACTGTACAGAACTTAGTTCAGAGCTTTTCTCCTATAACCAAAATAGCCAATCAAATTTACCAAGCAAATTCCCTGAAATTGCTAAACATGTCTCTAAAAGCCAGGTATGAATAACTTGAAGCAACTTGTAAATAATCAGAAACATCCATATCCTGCTTGATTTTGGATTATTACCTGTCTCTTTTTTCCCCATCATCTCAGAATACATAGCAAGAAGAGAGCCACAGAACCATCGGTAGTAGTCCTATGTGGCCCCCACCTTGAAGGTGCCCAGGGGGTAAGCTGCGCCCGTCATCTTACCTATCATGGGTGTACTGTGACCCTCTTTGTTCCCAACTTTGTCAAGATGCTGGAAGAACTGAGGCAGGAGATGGACCTCTTTGATGCAACCGATGGGCTCAAACTACAGAGCTACAAAGGTACATGTACATGATGTTTTTAAACTCTACCCCCCCCTTTCTTAATGCCTGTGGCATGGAGACTCCCACAGTGTTTTTTGTTCTCTCATTGTGAAAAAAAATCATCTTGCCTCTTTTCAAAGTTGAGAATGCCAGAGGCATTTGGCATTTGTATTATTGATGTAGAATATAAAGTAGATTATCATGTTTCAGTTCTTGTGGATAAGAAAAGCTAGTCACTTTCTCTGGGATATGAATCTGTAGATGCTCTGTATCCTCAGCTCACAATGGATACTACATTGAAAAGACAATTACATGCATATCGCCTCAAATGATAGTTTATCCTATCACTTTCAGCAATAGATACGTTTGCCTATTATCTCTGCGAGTATTGAAAACTCCTTTGAGTTCTAATGAGATTCAACTAATAAAGATGGTTTCACTTTAAAGTTAGAAAGATATTTTAAAAACAATTTGTTAGCTTGAATTTCTCTTCATTACATTTTAATAGGGGAAATAAAGAAAATGAGCTCTCTATTACTCTTGATATGCTGCCAAATTCATATTTTGATTTATAATGGTTAGACCATTTGATGGGTAATTTGTATTTAGTCCCATACATTCATTACTGGTGCAGTGTATGTAACTGCAGCAGTTCGCCAAGTCATTATCATTTGAGTGATTGAAATAATTTACAGCAAACACTGGTGCATGGGTGCATGATATACACCTGTATATCCTTTCCTAATCAGTTTCAGAGAGCCTTTCACAATTCAAACAACCTGGTGGGTGTTTCCAGAGATGCCAAGTTAAAAAAAATGTAATGCGTGCGATTTTCTTGACTCGGCGTCTCTGCGCGCACGCAGCTAGTACTTACACTTGTACGTTTTGAAAAGGGGAGCGTGAGAAATGGGCTTCATCATGATATCGATCCATACTACAAAACCATGCGATGCACGCACGCGATTCATCGTATCACTTACTAGCTGTGTGCTGACTGCACTCTCGATTCATCTCACATGCCCACAGGGGTAGACGCAACGGTGTGCGGGGGCGGTCGGCCAGTGCATATAATCTAGTGAATAATGCTACTTTATCTCTTTTCTTTTCTGTTGGGTCCCGATGTGTGAGAAAAATGGGTGCCATGCGTGAGATCGTGAGATGGACCCTAGATGCGTGAGTCTCACGCACAATGCGTGAGACTTGGTTGCTCTGGTGTTTCATAAACCATTCGTAAAGTTACGCACGACTGGAACATGTTCTTAGGTCATAAATCAATTACACAGTGATATCACATAGCACAAGAAAGGATCACCAGTTGTGCGTAAAGTCATTTGTATCTCTTGAATAGCTTTATGAAACATCCACCTGGTAGGTGTTTCACAAGGAGATAAGTATGACTTTGAGTCAAGCTTTACTGATGACGTTTATCTGTGACCTACCACCCCAAAACCACCAATAAGTCGCCAGGTAAGGTTCTCTGTCAATAGCCAAAATAATAATTTAGTCTCCAAAATCCAAAAATTAAAAAATAACTTACCTGAAAGAGCAATTCTTCTTCATTTTGTGAAAATTTGAAGTTATGAAGTTGAATAAAAGAGAAGATACAAGAGTTTCTTGGACACTACTTTTTCAGACTCATGCTTGAGTGAACCCCAAACTTCAAACCTTGTTTATTCCTTATTTTTTAAAGCTCTTGCTTAATTTCCTCTGCATTCAATCAAGTACTTGTAATGGTTATTGTTGGTCAATTTCAACATATTATATTTCATTTTAATGCTTAGGAAATGATTTTTTTTTCAAGTTTAACAAAAATCTCAATATTCATTTTGGTTGACTTATTGTTGGTTTTGGGATGGCAGTTTACCCCTAATAATATATAAAACACCCAATACGCAGTAGCACGCATCCTCTTAGCATGATCTGTCCAAAGTGGTGGTGCATTTTATACTGGGAATTAAGTGCAACTGTAAGTCATTCGTGCAATCTGTGTGAAACACTCCCTAGAAGTTTTACTCTTGTGTATGATATTGTATATCCCTTCTTCAGATCTTCCCAAGAGCACTGACCTGACTGACATGGTGATCTGTGCTTTGGATACTCCTAATGACACCATCACCCAGGACCAAGCCTGGTATAGGGGTATCCTGCAGTGGCTCTCTGAGACCAACAAGGCGCCCATCCTCTCCGTAGACCCCTCCAACACCCAATCATTTCCAAGCCAGTGGGGTGTCGCAGTAGGTCTTCCTCTTGACTACACCAGTAAGGTTGGAGACTTGTACCTCTGCAGTTCAGGTATTCCCAAGAAGGCGTTCGACGATGTCGGCGTCCGTTACATGTCCCCCTTTAGCCGGGGACTCTTTGTTCACCTGGATGTCTCTTAGCAGTTGATGTGAGATATGTTCGCGTGCAATGGGAAAACATGGGGATGCTGTAAATCACTGTGTATAAGCCACATTCCCCCCCCCCCTCATGTAAGCCTTTATAAGGATACATGGTTTCAATAGGCTTAAATTGCATGGACAGTGAAAGCTCATATGAGATATTAAATCAATATTTCCCAGTGACCAAAGTCAAAGAATAATTTTTGTGAAATTTTAGACAGAAAGTCTATTACATTTACTTTGTTGTATATCTTCACCTGGATATCAATAATTTAGTTCTGTGATATATCTATATTCCTTTCTAAAAAATCTGGCTATTTCTGTTAAAGGATACATGTCTATAGCTTAAATATGCATGGAAAGTTCTTTGTAAAAATAAAATGCATTTACTATAAATCATAATCAGTCATGAGAGGCTAGTATTATTAGTAACTTTATTTTATTCCCATTTTTTCTTCTTTTTTCCCCTCTCTATTATTGACTATTCTTCATCATCAAAGATGATATTTATTCTCATTGCTACAAAAGGAAATTATAATTTTTCCTATAAATCTAGAAAGTTTACACATTTTACATCGCCCAATAACCAGTGATGTGATAAATATTTGTAGCATAAGCATGCCTCCGTCAGTATATATATATTTTTTTAAATAATAGTCGTTTGCTATATACACAGTGATATACAGTACCCCGTTATCAGGGTTTTGGATAATTCTGCTCTAATAAATGCATGTTCCTTTCCAGGAAAAACAAATCGAGAATTACAGAAATCATATTTTTAAAACAATGTATATTAATCCAATAAAGGAGAGAGAAGCAAGTTATGTTGGAGAAATTACACCTTAACATTTCAAACAGTAATTGACTTGGAGAGAAGTGTGTTTACATATTTGATAATACTGCATTTTCAAAATGAGGTTTGTCAACCATAAAGGCTCCAAACTATATTTTTAGATATACGGAGTTATTTTTCTCTTGCATTTTTATGTTCAATACAGTGAGAAATAGAGCTTTGTGTCAGTGTTTTTTTTGTTTGATTTTTTTTTTTTTTTTGGGGGAGAGTGGGGGGGGGTCAAGCTCCACATTGTTTCAAGCTCTGCATTGATGTTTCAACTATAACAAAATTAGTGTGCATGGAAAAATCTTGAACTTGAAGCTAAATGTCTATAGGCAAGTTGAAATTTTCTTGAATTTGTTTGACTCCCTTACCTGAGATATGTTTATCTATCTCCTCAGATTATATTTTTTTTGTCATTTAAAAAATCTTGCTTATAGAAAAATGTGTTATGGTGATGCCAAAGCAACCAATATTAAGTAAGATATTTTTAACCATTTATTTTTTTCGTTGTTGCCCAGTTATTATATGTTAGAAGAGTGTCATTTGAACTCTATAAGGATTATTTTGGAAACAACTAGTACCGTATGCTATTTTCGCATAATGTGATGTACATGTAGAAGGTCATTATGGTCTTTTAAAAGGCATGGAAAAAATGAAGAATGTGCCTTTTTTAATGCATTCTTTACATGTATTCACGTAAATTTAAATTAAATACCAAAATTTTGTGGCTGAAAACGGGCATTATATTTGTTATTGCCATTAAAAGATTATTGTGAGTTATTTTTTTTTCAAATAAAAAAAGAGCTAAATTTTCATTAGCTTAGTATGATTCACATGTAGGATTTCTTATGGATGTACAAGTATTCACTTGTGGTGAATTAAAAAAATATGTACAAATCCTTCATGTAATTGTAATTGTAAGATAACTTACTCTTATTCTGATGAGTAAAACTTTTTCAAGTTTGATATATATTTTTTGTATGAAATCTAAACAAAACATTCAAATGAAAATATGCAAGAAATCTCTCAAATGAATATGCATATATGTATGTAACTCCTTTGCATAGTGCTATGAAATGACTTTTAGTCATTTTATAGCACAGTAAAATTGTTTATTGTAGAGGTGTTGTGGCTCAGTGGATAAGTCTTCGGACTTTGAACCACAAGGTCCGGGGTTCAAATCCCACCGCAGCACTAGTGCCCTTTGGCAAGGCGTTTATCTACATTTGCCACTCTTGACCCAGGTGTAGTAAATGGGTACCTGGTAGGAAGGAATTCCTTGAATGCTTGATGCGCCCGATCAGGGTAGCCGTGCTAATGCCAGGGTTATAGTATGCAACGCTTAGAAACATTTGTATTAAGCGCCATATAAATGTTGCATGGTATTATTATTATTATTGTATTGATGTTATTGCTATTATTATAATTACTATTATTGTTATTATTTATTTGTTGTTATATTGTTGTTATAATATCATTATTATTATTATTTTTTTTTATTATTATTATTGTTATTATAATTATTGTTATTATATTTTTATTCTAATGATGATGGTGAATCCTTGATGAATCTTCTTATACTATGACAATGATAATGGTGATGGTGGTACCATGAATTTTATCATTGTTTCTTATACATTGGCTCGACGGGTAATGGGGGAGGGGTGGGGGCGTCGTGTGAGTTGTAGGGCAGGGCTGGTTAAATGTAGGGTTTATTGGGTATTGATCAAGAATGCTCCTTTGGCCATCTGCTCATGTAATCAATGTTGATAACATCAGTGTTCTAAACATTCCAATTGAAAATGGAGATGAATGAGTGCAATAATATACCAAATTATTTACAAGAGTTTTAGCCAAGCAGTACAGACTTTTATGCTAAAAAAGTAGTTCAACTCTCAATGTGTGGAACAATATAATAGATCCAAGGAATCTGTTCACTTCATTCAACTGTTGCAGTGCAACTCCAGTTTTAGAAGCAAGATGAGCATTTATCTGAATCAATGAAGTGTCAGGTATGAGTGAATGTCTGAAATTGGCAAAAAATCACTGCCACTTTTAATTATATGTGAGGGACCATTGTCTATACATTCCAGGTGGGTGTTTCATAAAGCTATTCGTAAGTTGAGAGCGACATTAAGAACGACTTATGAACCTTTCTTATTCGCTAAATAATCACCATTGAACATTAGATGGAGAATATCGTTTACCACAAGAAAGGATCACCAGTCGTTCTTAAATTCGCTCTTACGATCATCTTTATGAAAAATGCCCCCCTGGCCTGTGATTCTATAGCAAAGAGCTCTATCATTGGCTTAACATTTGTGGTTTAAAATACTACTGGAATTGAAATCTTTGGCCATGTTAGCCAGGAAAGGTATAATAAACTTGGTCTACAATTCATAAGATCCTGAAAAGGATTTTTTTCTAAGTGCATGTATTACGTTAACAGAAAGAGCCTTTTTAAGGGAAATGAAATCAATGCAGCTTTATCTCACAGTAAATTTGACAATGACCTTTAGTATGTGCATTAGAAAAAAAATCTTGATAACTATTAAGAAACAATCTGAAATATATTGTGAATTTGGGTTGAAAAATAATTCATGGCCGATCAATATTTTTTGAAAACCAGGCATACTGTACAACATTTTTGTTTGTGACAAATATTTTGGTATGAATGTTGCAAAGAGTAGCAGAAACTACTTTTGGTAAGTGGGCATATATTAAAAGTCTACGTGATAAAAGTGTGGCTTCTGGGTAATTATCCAAGAACTATATATGAATAGGTTATGCCTTGAAGTGGTGCTGTTCAAAGTGGTTGTGACATTATTGGCTTTAAGATGTTTATAAGTTGGTATATCTGCACAGGGCGTGACCAAATTATTTCAGCCCTCGCTGTATGTACTAGAAAATGGAAATTAGCCAAAGATATGAATTGTTTAAAGGGAAATAAAGGTATGCTATTTTTAAAGATTATAAAAAGTCAATTATAATAATAAGGACAAGAATTATTATGAAAAAGTAAAATGTGTGAATTATAAGTATTGTGGTATCCAAAGAATGTGGTGTCCAAAGAAAACATCAAGAATGTGGGGTCAGGATGGTCTTTAACTAGTCTTCGCAGACTCTGAATGGCTCGTATGGTGGGATCTCCTATGTGTGCTGCTGCTGGTTTGCATCGCAAACCAGCCTGAAAAGGCTCGCGACACAATCCACATCTGCAGCCACAGTAGACCTAGTCTGCTATGCAGACTCTTTGAATCAGCTATGGTACACACACTGCAGATGTGGGTCTACATTTGTAGACTAGTCTAATGTGCAATGGACCTATATAACTTTATAACATGCCCTGTGGGTGTTTCATAAAGCTGTTCGTAAGTTAAGGGCGACTTAAAGAACGACTGGGGATCCTTTCTTGTGGTAAATGGTATATTCATTGGCGTTGGTTTAGCGCGTAAGAAAGGTTCACCAGTCGTTTTTTAAAGTGCTCTTATCTTACGAACAGCTTCATGTAACGGCCCCCTGTATAGGGTTTTTTGGGGGAGATGGGGTGGTTCATTGCATTTGGTTTGTCTATTTATCTTTGATCTTAAGTTCACCTGTGGAAGAACTATTGTGTGAGTGTTATAAAGATAGTATCAAACACTCTACCAGGGGTGGAGAATGTGAGCACTGGTATATTTCGCACAGACCAAGATCCTGGTTCATACAGACTTGTTAGAACAATAATTACAATTCCTATAACAAGTTCATCATCCACCAATCAAAATTAATTATTTCAGTAGCTTTAAACTGTTTATTTCAAGTTGTTATCATAACTAGTTTGGTGAAATACATGTAGGCCCCTGAACATGGTGAAGGAAACTACTGTTGAGGGCTTGGACACATTTTTGTTCTGTAGCTGTCATACTATGTATACAGGTTAGCTGCATTGTCTGTTACGAACCTGATGGTCGTTATCTTGTTAAAACAAACAATGACAGTTGTGTAATTAACCCACAAGTGTGGTTCGGAATGACAAATTCATGAATTTGGCTGCCCAATGGGGGGGATAAGGTAGTTCTATAGAACTACATGTGCAATGTACATGTATCGATGCTTGCATTGTTAATGAATGCAAAAATGATTAATCAGTCAATATGTAGAGGTGTTGTGGCTCAGTGGATAAGTCTTCAGACTATGAAATACAGGGTTTGTGATTCAAACCCTGTCACAGCACTTGTGTCCTTTGGCAAGGCGTTGAAATACATTTACCTCTGTCCACCCGGGTGTATGAAATGTGTATCTGGGAAGAAGAAATTCCTCTAATGCTGGAGCACCCAATCAGGGAAGCTTGCTAAAGCTGGGACAATAACATGCAGTGTTTAGAAACAGTGTATTAGGCATTTTATATACTGCATGTTGTTGTAAACTATAATTCTTAAATGTACTTGTAATAAGTGTTTATTCAACTTGGATATCAAATATGAGCTCGGTGAATGTTGGTGAGGGTATTGAATGGGGGTGGGGTAAAGTTTGCTACAATGAAGTACATTACACTGAGATGTATCTTTAGACATACATATTTCTTTGGGTATATGGAAAGATGCAAAAGTCATTTTTGACCAGCCCTGTCATGGCGACTTGCCTGGATACTCCCGAAGTAGTAGAGTATTTGCATGTATTTTAATGTTGGCAAGATTGATTGAATATGATGACCGGAGTAACATAAACTGCTATATTAGTTTGATAAATTAGTGTGATAAATAACTGATGATTTTCATTATATTTTGATGAGGGCCAAATGATTTGTGTATTGTCTGAATCAGTTACAACTCTACTCACTGGCATACTCGTAGATTTGAGCAACAATCACAAGTGGAGGAGCTGTGATGTAGTGGTTCTGACTCTCGCCTTGTAAACAGAGGGTCCCGTGTTCGAATCCCACCGCGGTCTGGCATCCTTTGGCAAGGCGTTAATCCACACTTTGCCACTCTCGACCCAGGTGCTAAATGGGTACCCGGTAGGATGTGAAAGTCATTGTAGCCTGTCCAGTACTGTGCGTGCCTCACCGGTGACTGACTGGAATACTCCTCAGGGAGTGGAGGGTGTGCATACATCATGTGCAGGAATGACTAATTGAATAAAATGACCGGGTTAATAATATATCTGTAAAGAGCTTAGACATGTTATTCTGATATATTAAGCGCTATATTGAAGCGAGAGTTGAGGGGTGATACAATGTTGTGTCTATGTCTGGTACTTTATCATGTATATGTGCCATGAATATGCAACAAGAACTTGTATTGTGTCTGGCACTTTCTGTAGTAATTGCTATTTGTTACTTTATGTGTACTTAGGTTGTTATTTGCTCTTCTATGTTCTATACTAGTTCAACACACAAAAAAGATATGATTTTGTCAAATTCAGCTGCCGTTTACAGTCTCCATATAAACTCTGTTAAAGAGAACTAAATTGGGAATGTTTCTTGTGGGCTCCTGTTTCGTTACACCATGCACATACATGGCACAACATAGTATTCCGTCTTGAAAAAAATGAATGTGGAAATTTATGGTAGTGGCTATAATGCATTTATTTTGTTTCACATTTCCTTGTCATTTCAAAGTGGTGTATGAATATTTAGGTCAGCCATATCTTGCCCTTTTGGTGACAATTCATACTGTATTATAAAATCAGATTCGAGTAGGTCTTTTGTTCCGTGCACCTGGGACGTAACACAAAGAGATATGATTAATATTTACCGTCATTGTAACTCTTGTGTACATGGTTCAATAATGACTTAAAGTTATGCTCGATTAAATGATTGATTGTATCTTTCCTGTTACAGGATCCAGGTGGGTGTTTCATAAAAGCTGTTTGTAAGTTACGAGTGACTAGTTCCAACCTAAGGTTCAGTTTTCACGGTGCATGCACATGATTTGCGAAGGAAGCGAATGCCAAGAATCTTCTAAAATGAACATTCACATTTTCTATTCCAAAAAGTTTGCTGAACACGTTGGGTTTCAGAAATATCACTTTGTTTTCTTAAGTTTTGCTGAATTTCACTATGACATTTTTGTTACCGGTTTCTATATTCCTTGAATAATGACTGACAAACGCTTCCAAACCTTCACCCAAATTTGGCAATTTTTTTATGCATATAACTTGACTACATCTGCATTCCTCAAAAAATATTTGCTTGGACGTGAAAACTCCAATTTAAAGCGAGAAACAGAATTATGTAGTCAACTACTCTATTTTCATTGACAGGGCTTGTGAATAGGGACTGATTAAGATGACTGTTTTCCATTAGAGAATTTGTATTTTTGTACTTTAGATACAATTACGTCATACACACATTGTTATGATTATGTTGTGATGTTCTATTCACAGTGATATTGTTAGATTTTGGGGGTACTTCCACAAACAATGTCCAAGAGGGATGCATCATGACCCATACAACAATTTTAAAAAAAGTAAACTTGAGCAATTGCACCAAGGACAGTGTTACACATCAATAAATATCATGTTTATAATAAATGTCCTTTTCTGCATTGCTACCATTCTTATATCTATTTTTTTTTCTTTTTCTTTATTATTAATTTATGTAAGAAACCATTTTCTGATTATGGGTATTTCAATTCAGCCGTCACACGCGGTGACTTTCCTTTCTTGTTTGTAAGTAAATTTGTTACGAAAGTTATTCATTTTGTTTGACACTTCTTTTTATATTTTTAGAGTTATTCTGGATTTTCATTTCATGAGTACCAGTTGATGATCACAATGGCCCGTATTCTGAATTCAGGTTTAACTTAGACCATGGTCTAACTCTGTGCTAAAATTATGGGAAGCCAAAAGTGTCAAAATTTTTATTAAATTGTATGTTTCTTTAATGTTTACTGTGCTCTTTCCTGATTCTTCAATGGTAAAGACAATCATCTATTTATACTTTCTAGACAAGTATGACTGATTTGAGAGCCATATGGGCTCAAATATATCTCTACTGTTAGTGATTTATGTAACAATTGGCTATCCATACTTAAACCACAACTTTAAACCCGACTTCAGAATACGGGCCAATATATTGAAGATTGTAATCAAGAAATCATTATGGGGGGGGGGGGGGTGGTTACAAGCAAGTTTATAATTGATAACTTAATTTGACAGTTGTAACAAAGCTCATTGCCCATGCATGCATGGTTAACAATAAAACATCAATTATGTGAAAATCTGTTATTATTTTTGTTTAGTTTGATGATGTTTTTTTTATAAAGAGTAAACTGAATATTTTTTATACATTATGATAATGAGAATATTCATTAAAAGCCAGTGGCTAAAAGAGGTGCGTTTCCAAAGTAAAAGTAGATTCAGTGTGATTAGCAATGAACTTTGCACATTATTTTGGACCATGTGGAGGCTTAACTATTCCATAATATTTCTATGTACATGTATGTGTATATCATGGAGAATGATGCAATCAAAAGATTAGGACATCTGTTTGAAACTCGACATTCGGCCAACGAATTTTAAACCCCTTATACCCTGTCGAATCCATGAGAATTTCATATTTTTAAGTTTGTTTTTGTTTTTTTTAACAGAACTGTATATCGATTTTAAGTTCAAAATTAATGACGTTTTTAGGAGTTGCATTTTCTTGATGCTCCATTTCTGTAACGGGCCCTTCATTTATAGAGTAAAGATGTCGAAGAAAAATAAGGGCTGAGGTGAATATATTTAAAAGGGGATGTGGCGCTTTTACTCTGAGAGAGAAAGAGAGAGAGAAAAAAAAAAGATAGGAGAGAGATGGGGAATATCTAACATTATCTGGTAATATTATTGGTTGTTATAAGTCTTGAACGCCGTGATATACCTGTATCTCTATCGTTCTACAAACGAGACATGACAACTTTTTATATCATTATTTTTCCTATCTTTAATTTTATTTTCATTCTTTTATTTAAGACACGGTCATGACACATTTACATAATCAGAAGTGAACAATAATTTTGAAACGGTGACGAGGGATGCTCCAATAATTTTCTAAGATGGTCTAAACTAAATTTCGAAAAGAACCTCTTTTTAACCTGGCACATTTTGTACTAAAAATTCCACGTTTTTGAGACAAGAAAATTCTACAATTTTTACTACTAGAAGATAATCATTAAATGTCGACATTTTTTTACATTCAGTTCGTCCATAATACATCCACGATGAATTAAAAACATACGATTCATTAACATAGTTATTACAATTTCGGGGGGGGGGGCTTCCGTGTCTCCGACTTGCAAAAACACTATAAACGGATACATTTACAAAAACATTTTCAAAATCCACATGATTTTTTTGTTATTATTCATGAGATTATCTGAATCCTTTTACAAATATGTGTAACCAAATATCTTCTTTGCTGCATGAAAATAACAAACACAGATCGAGGACTTAGCATTTGTGTTTCAATAGAAATATACCTGAGCGTCCTACAGTCTACCGCAGGAAATACTGAAATACCGTTTGAGTTAAAAAGAAGCAACTTTTTTTGTTGGGGTGGGATAGGATTATTTTGTGTGGATGGGTTGAGGTGTTGCGATATTGTCTCATTCATTTAAAAAACGCCCCTGTCAACATATTAAGAGCGCATACATCATAATTTCAGCCTAGGTAAAATAGAAAATATAGCTAAAAGTTCTTTCTATTTGTCTGAAATTTATCCCACAAGTACAATACAATTCGTTTTGTTATAGACACAATGGTTGTATTTCATAATTTGTCATCGTTCAAAATATGTCATTTACAAAGTCAATATTCGACCAGCGAAACAAACATTTTTTTGGAATACAGAGAACGGTTATAAGTAGAATGATAACGAAGTACAATTACGCTCAATCTTCAAGGATAGACACATCTAGCTGAATATAGGCAACTAATATACTGAACTACATATTGATCACTAACTATAGAACGTACACAATACTGCTTTCGTCCTTTTTCAACAAATTACAGCATAATGCCTAGCCAAGTGTAAGATATTGAAAATAACAAAACTATCGAGTATTCACTTGTCAAGTTATTTTACAAAGAATACGTTATATCTAGCATGTTTAGTGAAGTATTTGTAGAGACGTTTTGCAATTTACTTATTTGGTTCGCTCTGACGATCATCATAAACATACAGTACGTATCAAATAATTATGTAACACTTTCGAGAAATGAATCCTCCAAATCACCAAATTCGAGTTGATGATTTTTTTACAAAAAAGTCAGAATGACTTAAAACAAGTTTTTCTTCATGCTTGAGCGAACACCGACTATTTCGTCCATTAATCGCTTCCGGCGAAATGGAAATGTACGAGTTTATCTCAAAATTTTGAACCATTGCAACCATTTAAAGTTATATCTATCACATGCAACAGGTTTGTAAAAAATGTATGAAAAAAAAATCAGAATTCGACATGGAGTCAAAAAAGGCTATGATCTTTAAAGATATGGATTATTTCGGTGAAACAGCTCAATGCATGTTTTCATGAATTTACTTAGCAAACTGATGCAAAGATGTCTCAACTTCTTATTTTGTATTTCATTACATAAAATTATGTTTGTTATATTATATATTTTATTTACACGTAAATAAAATGTTAGTGTTTTATTAGAAAGAACTACATTTACGCAATATTAATGGAGTAAATAATTTTGGACTTTAAAATATAAAATAAATGAAACGCATGGTTTATCAGATTGTAACTTTCATTATTTTTCAGCATTTTTCTTCAATGTAGGACTATATCTAGAACAATGAAAATTATTAGTAATATTATACAAAGAACAATTTAAATCAGTTTCAATAGAAAAATCAACACTTCCAAGATTACTCCTTTTTTCAGTAAAAAAAAATTCAAGCATACGGAAATGCAAGAATTGTTTGCAAACCAGAATCATATCATTTCAAACTTTCCGTTGTAAAAAAATACAATGCATGATAAAGAATAATTACCCTAAAAGATAATCATTTACTACTGAAGTCCGACATATTGTATAATATAGGAATAAACATTTCAGGACGCACAAAGATAATTCTCGGCATCCAAACGATGATATGCACATAACATCTAGCTCTTTTCTACATTTTACTACATCAATTTGTTCAAGTTCGTCATTTTGGAAGAATGTAGAAAAGGAGACAATGAACAATACGGACATGATTATTTTCATCTTATATGTCATCAAACGAGTGAAGATGCTATGATATATAATATGGTTTGATAATCTAGCACTAGCTAATGCAAATCTTTATACATTCTCTACAATGCATCACATTTTGTATTTGAAAATTACACATCAGTATTTTCCTACCAGAATGACTTTCCGTATAGTTCGATGTTGGTTCCAATGGATAAAATCCTCGGCAGTACTACGTGCAATATAGAGGTCTTTAACCATAAATAAAAAAAAAATCATCAGGTTCATAACAATCGATTGAGCCATTCTTTCCATCCTTTCAAGGCGTCAATAGTCGTCACTCAGGATGCCTGGAAGACACGTCTTATCTCACGGCGGTCCTTGACAAAGCAGTAGATTCAATGTCCTTGATGACGTCGCTCAAAGACCACTATCATTAAGACCCGATTCAACAGTGTCTTGTTAGGTTGTGCCAACATGGAAGTCTTTGTAAACGGGTCGAGTACGTGCAGTGCTGAATATTTCGGCCTTCGTGAAGAAAATCTACCCAAGTGATTCCACTGCGCTCAGATGAAGTGAGCATTTCAAAGGCCTGATCGATTGAGCCCCGAACGACAAAAGTTCAAACGACAAAAATCATACGATCAACCGCAGTATAGTCTTCGACAATGGCAAGCAGAGATCAAGACGCACGCTAGTCAACTTGGTAAACGGTCCTGCCTTTCATCGTAAATCTCTTGTTCAGCAATGGTAAACCAATCTCACCAAGTCATCCTCGACATCGTTCACCAAGTCGTCTGACTAGGGATGATCGGAGAGGATGACGACTGTAGATACGACCGAGAAGATCGTCAGGAAGACCATGGCGAACCGGTCGATGACCATGGCAGCAAACTTCCAGTCATGGATCTCATCGTCTTCCATGTCTTTGAGTTTGTAGCGTTCGGTCAGGAATCGTATCTCCCTGATGATCGTATCTAGCTGCTGACGAAAATAAGACAATTTAATACATAATGGACATTATGGACAAAAGATTACATTTGACATGCCTGTTCTCGTGAGTGGTCGTGTAAGTTTGTCGGTTTTTGGCAATGGATCGGTTACAGTACACCTCTTATGCCTCAAGCGAATTAAGCGTATACGGGGGCCGCGAAACGGTTTTCAAAGTTGGGGGGGGGGGCTGACCATGCAAAAAAATCACAATCATAATCATGTTTACGTTTTTGTACATTGTTTTGGAATCCCCCCCCCCCCCGATTCCGCGGCCCCTGGTATATACCTGCGCGATGAGACGTTGCTCTATTAATTTATTTATCATTAATTATTTGTTTTTCATTTATTTACACCTTCGTTCTTTCTTTGAGGTATTCCATCTTTTTCCTTTCATCGTGATTATGACAGTCTTGAATATGAATGTTTCAATCTTAGCTTTGCTCTTACAATGTCATTTATGCATTCAAATTACCAAAGATACAGGCCTATATATATACAAAAAATCCACCTCGGGTGGTTCCTAATAGGGACGTTGAGGAGTATAATCAAGAAGAAGAAATAGGAGGTTTGGCATCTACGATTTCGATTATAACCAAGAATATCCATTAAATTCCATCGGCCATTTTTGTTTTAAAAAACAAAACAAACCAAAACAAAAGGAAGCATGTGATCAATACCTGTTTATGACTGACAACAATGAAAACAATATTTTCAATATTAAATGTGCTTTGAAAACTCATTCTAAATGAAATCAACTTGTTACGTCGTTAAATTTCTAGAATATGTTGACATCGGTCTATCAGTATGAAAATGGTTCATCTGATTTTTTGTGTGCATGATAATACAGAACAGGCCAACACAATTTTAGACTAACGATTAAAAAAAAAGACAGGAATTATAATCACCATTATCTAAGCGATTTAAATAGTAAACACAATCAATCATAGTATATATTGGTCTGAACTAGGAAAACTGTGACTTGTATTTCGCAACAAAATTCTGATAATGTAATAAATAATGAAAATACAAGCCTACATTACTGTAAATCCTCGACACAAAAAGGGTAATCATAATTATGATCCGGTTGCAAAATATTGTGCATTAGCATGAAAGAGAGAAAATAAGTGCAACAGGCAAAACAATTCAAGAAACCACTAAGAGAAAGGAGAGAGACAGAAAGAAAGAGAGAAGGAGAGAAACAGAATCAAAGAGAGAGGGAGAGAGGGAGAGGGAGATAGAGAAGGCGGACGGGGGTAATGAGAAAGGGGGCATTCGATACCAGCTGAAAGTCAAATGTTGATGATGCAAAGATTGACATAACATCTATTAATGAAAGGGAACACCGCATAAAGGAAAAGAAAGAGGAAAATATTGTTAATTATTATGCAATTCAAAGTCATTATGCAAATGTTTTTGTGACATTAGATATCATGCCCACTCGATCATTCAAACTTATAGTAGGGGTCTATTCACTCAGGGCTGTCATGTACTATTTCAAAATATGATTTTACTATAACTGAACACTATGTTTAACCATGTTTTACACAGTAAAAACGCTGTTTAAGATTTTATACAACGATGTTTACTATATGAACCTTACAGTATTTGTTTTACCATTTAAACAATCACGTTTAATGTATTGAAGATTAGATATTGAAAATAAAACATTGTTGCTTAAGATTTAAACACCTGCTTGAACTGTTTAAACAATTACTGTAAGGTTGATATATTATAAGCGTTGTATAATTCTTTTTTTTTACTATGTATTTCCTCCTGGCGTTCTAAATGAATCTCTCCCTCTCTGATTCACCGCTTGTCTCCCTTGCTACCACATCAAGCAGCTTCTGGTTTTATTTTATCCCCAGGGAAATGAAATCTATTTTAAGGATAACCTGGTTTTGCCATGTGATTAAATCTGATTAATGTCTTGAAGATCGACCAATCAGAATATGGTGATTATAAGCAGTAACCATAGTAATGAGTCTGTGAAGTGACATGCAGAAAGGTCAATATACGATGCCTTGTATGTATTGAACATCTGCGAAGTTGATAATAATCGGGATAATAATATGCATCGTTTCAACATATTTCAAACGATGATATCAAAGTTCACTGAAGTTCATATTTGTCAGGTAATCGTATGACCAGCTGCACACCTGTTAAGGAGACGATACATCATCGATGTATTTTGTTTCGGCATTACGAAACTATCAAATTTGTTGAGAATAACTTTAATCTTGGTTCAATCTATATCACGTATATAATCAGAATTAATAGCTAAAAATACAACAACAACAACCCCCCCCCAAAAAAAGAGAGAGAAATATATATAGAGAGAAAATGAAGACTTTGTCCGAAATTCAGATGTGCATGCCGAACAAGATGCGTTGCAGAAGATGAAATATATTATGGAAGAGTGTCGCCAGCAAAGAGGTGCAAAGTGAGGCCAAAGGGCATTTCAAGGATAAAACCGCTTGCCAAGTATATTGAATATCTCTCATTTAGGAGACAAGTTCTGCGAGAGTGAACATCTATGTTAGAATGTCGGAATTTTCCGTCTGTTCGTTTTCTTCAGCAATAAAGATTTTCATGTCATATTTTATCCTTTATACTATTTGAAAATTGTATGTAAATTTAAACGAATGTCTACAGTAGGAAAAGTCAAAAACAATTTTGGAAGGAATGGGAAACACCATTTTCTGATGAAGCTTGTGCCCGGAGCTTGTGTTCACCGAAGCGGAACGTGTATCAAATGAGGACACTCTATCAACTGGCCGTCTTACCAGGTCCATGGTCTTACCAACCATAGGGTCCAGACTAAAACCACAGGGATTCAAACCTTACCTCTCGTGAGTTACCCTCTTTGCATGCTTTATGATCCAACATCATCGGTTCGCTTTCCTCGTGTGCATAATTAGCGTACTTGATCCCTATCGTCTTTGCGTCATTTAAATATGTGCCCTGGAAAAATTATCAAATCAGAGAAAAGAGTTTTTCACTCATGTACGTGCGATTTGGATCATCATAATCCTCTACACGGATTAATCCATTTGGGGTAGATAGGCAGTTATGCGACTAGGAACATGAAATCCCAAACTGCATCCGCAATGAGTCCTTTTTATAGTGTAAATACTTGATCAAAGAGTGACTATAGTTTACATTCAATGATCCACGCTAACCTCAATATGGTTTATGAGCTATTATTGATAATATAGGGATGATCACACGTACATTCATGGAGATGATTTGATAATTTTCCCACCACATCTTACAAACTGTATTGCCAATACACTTGGGGAAACTTTGTGGTAACAATAAACATGACATAAAAAGAATCGAAATCTGGTTAGTCTTTACGTATTAGAAACTCCAAGTCATTCTAGGGGAGACAAGATTGAAAAATATTCTTCATAAATATTGTCTTGAAAAGTAATAAAGCTGTTTATTAACAATCGAAAAAATAAAGATAGTACATGCTTAGCTAATTTTGTTATGGAGCGTATGCGTGTCCTTTATTTGAAAAGAGTATTAGAATTAGTGTTCCAAAACGTGCATAGACCGAAACACACAATGCAAGTCATTCGGTTTGTTATGTAAAAAAAACAAAAACAAAAAAAACACGAGATTATTGGCGCGCATTTACAAGACATGTCCCATTTTTGTGCAATCACGGTACAAATTTGGACGGTAGATTTATACTTCGGGGACCAGTTTCATAAAACTTGTTGTGACAACAAATTTGCAGTAACAGATAAAAGCTACTGAAAATTATTTGATCTGATTGGCTGATGGAAAATTTGTTGTAGAATATCGTTCATTTGAAAGTCTTAATGAAACGGGACTTTGATCAGAGACCTGTAACAGATCGAAAGCTTTGTGATCAATCGTAACTCTACAAATTGAAATCAAACTTTGCCCGTATATCATAGCCATGTCATACATATTTATCACCCCTTCTCTCTTACTTGAAAAGTTTTTATTTGTTAAGCATTATTTTGATGTTAGTATAAGAAGCTCAAACACGTCAATCAAACCAGCCTCGAACCTCAATGACCGTACAACCGTTACATCTGCTTATATTACTGTACACATATTCTTTCGAAATGATCGTTAACTAGGTTGTATCTTTTTTTCTACTCAAAAGAATTTTAATAAATGTGATTATTATATGTGAAACAAGAGACTGAAAGAATATAGACCAATATATCTTGGGTGGTCGGTATACCCCAAGAATTACTTTTAGGTCGTAGTAACCGCATCTATCCTATCATACCTCACCCCATCCCAGATAATAACAATACTAAAATTATGATAATGATACTGACGATAATAATGATGATGATAATAATAATAATAATAATAATAATAATAATAATAAAATAATAATAACAATAATAAATAATAATAATACAAATAATTATGATAATAATAATGATAATTCTGATTATGATTATAACGATAATAATAATAATAAAATCTTTGATTGCGTAAAATATGGGAAGTAAATAGTTTACCCACCTGTGGAACCATGCCGTTGGTGCCGACCTTTCGCTTAGGTGATCGATCCATTAGTTGTATCTCTGTACTGGGGCCAACGTGACTAAAGACCGGTGGTCCCATATCATCTCGAGATGGCTTTGGTTGACACGGTGACCATTCCCTTCCGGGTCGCTTCATATACAGTAACCATGGTAACCATTCTAGAAGCAGGCTGCGTTGCTGAAGGAGTAGATAGGGTATGTACGAGGATATACTTATTTAAAAAAAATCCCTTTCAATTTCAAATTAAGATACGTTATTGACAAGGTAACTGAAACAAACCAATATTTCGGAATCAATCTTTGCCTCTATATAAAACCTTTCATGTTCTTAGAACAGCTATTGTTATACTATTATGCGACTGAACCACGACTATTTCTACTCATACTATCACAACCTCAATACTACTACTACTACTACTACTACTACTACTACTGCTACTACTGCTACTACTGCTACTACTGCTACTACTGCTACTACTGCTACTACTGCTACTACTACTACTACTACTACTACTACTACTACTACTACTACTACTACTACTACTGCTACTACTACTTCTACTTCTACTATACTACTACTACTACTACTACTACTACTACTACTACTACTACTACTACTACTACTACTAGTAGCTACTACTACTACTACTACTACTAGCTACTACTACTACTACTACTACTACTACTACTACTACTACTACTACTACTACTACTACTACTACTACTACTTCTTCTTCTTCTTCTACTACTACTATTACTACTACCAGTGTTATAGTTACTGTTACTGCTAATCATAATCCATGACGATGACTACTGTTATGACACTGATAATGAAAACAAATTTAGGTTAATATTCAACCCAAGATATAAAAATTGTCACAAAATATTACTCGATATTTCCAAAACAAATAATTATCTACAGAAAATGATATTCAATTCATTTTTTTTTCAGATAACAAGTTCACCAAAAAATGAGTTTAAGATAATATCACAAATCTAACACTGATTGGGATTAGTTTGAAATACAGTTTTCACACGATATCAAGCACAACATTGAAAATGACTTTGAGCAATGTCGGTGAAAATAATTTGGCAATTTGCAAAAGAAAGGAAAACCAGATGACGAACACTAAAACCACAAAGATTATATCAGGAAAAAGTTGTTAGTCTGAAAAGCACCATATGAGGAAAAAATGATTGTTAATTTTGGGATACAATGCAAAACACAATGCGAAAAGCAATGCAGATGATAAACCAAAAAAAGATAGAATGAGATATAAACAAATTAGCATCAGACAGAAGTACTTCACCGTTTTGTACATCGTTGTTACGGAGATACATTCTAATGTTACCTGCATTTTACATTGAATTTCTAAATTAGTGTACTACCTTAGAAACTCCAGACTAAATTTTCGACGTATAGAAAACTCATTGAAAGCAGAAATCAAAGATAATTGTGACGTCATTCCTCATGTTGGTGTGACGTCATCCAGGTAACAAGATGCATGAGAAATGACAAAGTGAAATTGTTCTTTTCTTTTAGCAAATAGATTGAAATTATATACGCAATAATCAGGCAAGAAAGTCTGCATTCCGAGTGCAAGGTTTCTAATAGCAGCACAAAGAAACAATATATATATTCTCCTGCAAATTGCTTAAAGAGATGCCCCAGAAAAGAATGAATAGAACGAGAGGGGCTCCAAAGTGTCATGGCTCAGTGATTAAAAAAAGATTAAATGTATATGGTAAAATTTTGCTTAATTAATTAACTTTGTATCTAATTTTCCAATTCAATAATTACAAGGGAGTTGGGCACGGGTCATCGGTCAAAATATCATTAGAAAATGTGAAGAGCGTGTGTGAGAGAAAGTCGGACATAAAGGAGAAAAAGAAATAAGGTGCAGAAGAGATTGACTACACGTTGTAATTGATTCCATTTTATAAAACATGCCAACGTTTCCATTCACGGCTACTTAAAATGAATGACGTAGGGATTGTTGTCACACGATCTATACCCCCTTTAGTTTGAAGTAAAAATATTGTATTATTCTTGATATTTTAAAAGTTCACTGAGTATTTTTTTCCGAGGATGTGGGGGGGGGGGGCTCACATTTGTTCCTGAATCTAAAATTGTATATCAGGGAGGTAGAATAACCGTTGCGATCATTTTAACAGAGTATTATATTCAAAATCTTACATTGACAGGACAGTACGATAAGAAAGCTATGCGTGAATAAGAGAGAGCTAGAGTGCAGCTTTATGTGTTTGCGCGAGGTATCCCCTACATGGACTAGCTATATAGATTTGAAGCGGAGTGGCGAGCTTTCCTTACCCATTTCGCCATGACGTGGGTTTCTGGGTGTCTGTAGTGTACGTTGAGGGTGAGTACAGTACTCACTACTGATAAGCCCACCATACATAGTACCGCGGTGAAATACTTGGCTGCAAAGTCATGAAATCATGTTCTTTTGATTAACAAAATAATTTAATCAACATAAAGTGAAATGAAGGGTAAAAAAAAGAAAGACAAAGAAGAATGATGATTATGAAAATGAAAGTGGTGATCCGAATGCGAATAAAAAAAAACCATATAATGATGCGATGCAGTATATATATGGGGTGCATGAGATAAATGAGAGAGCATTCAAAATGAGAAGGGATACAAGCGATTGTTTTGAAAGAATTCATTCGATCGAGTAACACGCGAATCTTCTTTATCCAAACATTGCTCAGGAATCATGTAATATTCGAACTATTTCAGAATCTATTACCCCATTTAATGATATGATATCAACTTAATATCAACTAATATTTCGTATCATGACTTTGGGCGCGTCGTGGTCTAGTGGTTCTGACTCTCGCCTTTCTAACAGAGGGTCGTGGGTTCGAATCCTAGCCATGGCGTGTTTTCCTTAAGCAAGAAATTTATCCACACTTTGCTGCACTTGACCCAGGTGAGATAAACGGATACCGGCAGGAAGAAATTCCTCAAAAAGCTGTACGCACCAGAATCGGTAGACTATATAGCTTAGCTGCTGGGGTAATATAGGAGCGCCTTGAGCACCTGGCAAGGTGGATACATGCGCTATACAAATCCCATATTATTATTTATTCATTTATTCATTAGGGTGATATAAAATTGCAAGAACAGTTTCTGATATAACCATGGTAGTTGTTACGTCATGGTATTCAGGTGTATGTATCACATAACATGGCCTCTTTAAAAAAAACTTTTTTGGGACCATTTTCATTTCAAATTCTGGATTTTCAAAGGGTGACCACATTTTAAGGCTTAATATCTTTTTATCAGCCAACTTATAGTAACTTTTGCCCCCCAAATAACTTCTATCTATCTGAGCAATGCTTAAAATAGGGAGATTCGCGTCTCGTTCAGACAATACGGGTTAGTAAGAGCGGGCGGGTTAAGGTGTTTTTCTTCTTTTTACATCTCGAACTCTTTTTGTTTGGTTGAGTATCTTACCCATGACGCCATGACATGAGAGTTTGGATGTCGGTAGTGTATGTTGAGTGTTATTACCGTAAACACCACCGATAAGGCCACCATCAATAGCACACAGTCGAAATATTTGGCTATAGTTAGTGTGGAAGCGACAGAACGATATGTCAGAATAGATGGATGTCCATCGTAATAATTATGTAGCTCATAAAGATTGCAAATAAAACGTTTCATATCGCATTGTTTCCATACTAGAAAAAAACGTTTCATAATGAAATTGTTTCCAAATTAAGAATCTTAAGAATGCGTCCATACAGATTTTTTCTCGCCAGTATTCACGTAGGCTTGGAAGGTGAAAGTGGCAAGGAGCTATATCATAGTTTCAAGTTGCTCTCTAATAGCCATCTCGCTAACATCAAAATTATGCGAAATTTCCCCGCAATGGGTTACTAAAATCATTTCATACTGATCACATACGGTGTACTCGTTATCACCTGAGCAGTGTGTATTCATACCATGCTCCTGATGGGAGCATTTTATGAACGTCAAGATTGCCTCTCCTTTTAATGATCAAGTGGAACGAAAAAAAAATGAAGAATAAAAATCTGTATGGACGCACCCAACAACTCGAAAAAGTACATGACTACGGGTTGTGATCTGGAGTGTATTTAAAATGCCAGAAAAAGAAACTGGCTCAGATAAGGAATCTGCAACGGATAGAGAAGAAACGCCTGAAAAAATAAAAGCTTAAGAGTCAAGTGAAAATACGATGTTCGGTTGTAACTGAAATTAATAAATGTAATGGGACTTAAACTCATTCCGGTAAGAACATGCATGGTACTAGCTTGCATGAAAAGGAGGGACATAGATAATTCAAGTGAATTATAGAAAACTATTCAATGAAAAAGAAATGAGCGAACAAATAAATTATTGCATCATGAATACAGATCGAAACAGACCCCCTTTAGATTGATTGATCGATTGATTGATTGATTGATTGACTGACTGATTGATTGATTGAATCAACAGAATAACGGTAACTTATGGTTACTTTATCATTATGCTAAATACCAAGGAAACCCGGATTTTTATTGACTGCTGACCCATATTACCATGGTAGTTACAAAAATGGCAAAGTCAGCAAAATCGTAAGTCCTTTATGGAATAGTCCCAGAAGTTAAGGAAAATTAATATGTTAATTACACTTCTATTATCTACATTGTAGGTCATAGTGGGTGCTTGACGTTCTTCTTCAGGTGGCCAACGTTAATCGAAGCTTACAACTCTTCTTTTATTAACAGTATTTATGAGACCCCGATATCCAAAACGTTTGATATCAAAATACTGTTGCATGCCGAGGAGGAAACGTTTTAGTAGTGTCGATTATCATTGAAGTTGTGCATTTTGGTAAGGTTATCTATTTTTTGAGGGGCCCTCATTGTACAAGCATTGCTTTTTAGTGGGTCCCTCCATTTCTATCTTAATTTAATTTCTATTGAAAAATAGTATACTTATTTAAAACCTCCAATGTGTTGCCCAAATTGTGTAAGTGTTTCTTCACAACATATGTATTATTATTTTTGTTTCTTTGCAACGGATACAAATATTTATGTTTATATATGGTATACAATTTGTTTTTGTTTGATGGAAGTGAAATAAATAAAATTGAATTGAATTGAACAAATTTGTTTGACTTTTATCACAAAAAAAATCATATGTTTCTAATTCTTAGGCTGTCATAGAATATTTTTAATTAGAATGATTAATACTGAAATAAAAATATTATTGACCCCATTCTAGCCTTACCTATTAGTGGGACGGAGACAGACGTAGCTGGCATTGCTTCAGCAACAAGCAACATAAACACAGTCAATGACAGTAAAATAGTAATACCTGTCGAAGGAAATATAAATAGAAGTCATTTTATTTTAGTTTATTAGCTCGAATTATACCCATTCCATCCATTTCTCAGCACATTATCATGCTAATTGCGAGTTTTCCTTAATGGCAAGTCGTTTATTGATGCTTATTTTGCCGAGGGAAATTTCAATGCTTTGCAGAACATGGAACAAGTTATTATTGAAGTCAATGATGGCGACATAAAGAAACGAATCATGCAGACGATGTTGTCGGTAGGCAAATGGTTGAGGGAATGGGTCAATGAGTTAAAAATATGGCATTCAGATCTGAAATGCAAACCCATCTTCAATTTTTGGTCACTGAGTAGTCACAAGTATTTTAGATCAGAATCGCTTTCTATATTCATGTTCCTTTCCAATTCCTTTTGACATTTGGCATGTTTAGGATGAGTGTTACAGTCGGAATAGAATAAAGACGTTTGAATTAAACCTGCATGTATGTTATTAAATGAACTTATGTCGTCATCATCACAAATAACTGGATTATTGAAATTACCAAAAGATAATTTTTCTCCGCTTTCTACAGGTAATGTAAATCCCACCAAGGCAAGGGATGAGATGACCAAACACGGCACTAAAATATTGAGTGTGTAGTATAGCGCCCTCCTACGAATGGTGATGTAGAAATGCAGGGAGGGATACGTTTCTGGGCAGCAAGTGTAGTTCTTGATCTTCTTCTCCGCAGGCATGCCTGAAAACCATGTCAAATAGTCGAGAAACAAACACAATCTTAGACATTTTTATGCAGGCATATGATAATCATGAACTATATAGGTGCAGCTATTGTTAATTCATTTTGTTGATTATTTTGCAATTGAGTGCGTTAGAATTCGTAATTGAATGTACCAATTTTTGTCGGATAAACGATCAGTTTTAATATTCATCAATAGTTTTTAAAAATCGAAATATTCTAGAAAATGCGGCCCCATAGAGGAGAAAACAAAGGTGAGTAGAGGGGTGCACTAAGAATTATTTATGTTCGCAAAAAATCAAATAAAACACATATAAAGGGGCAAGTTTCTAGTGTTCGAAGCCAAGAAAAGTAGGCACACTTAAACCTCATTTAAAAGGCAGTGGTGGCACCGGGAGGGGTGGGGCTGGGTGGAGATGGGGGTATTAGCCACCCCCTCTAATTGGAACTGTTTTCCCCAAGATATTTTTGGAAAATGAAAAAAATCATAGAAATACCCCGCCTTGCCCCAACATTTTGTTTTGCCCTCAACTCCCTTAAAAAAATCTGGGTGTCGTCTCTGTAAAGAAGACCAGGGGTGGTATTCTGTAACTTTGTCATAACTTTTGTCATAAATTTTGTCATTTCTCTCCGAGATGTGACACCGCTATGATTGTCACAAATCGGTATTCTGAACATTGTCTTTTCCCTGTCATATCTCTCAAAGTTCCCACCCATCTTTTTGGTAGCGAACCAATCAAAATCATCGTTAGTTCCCAGTTGGAGCCCTTCTAGCCAATAGGAAAGCCCCGTGGCAGGTAGGGCGTATCCCCAAAACAGTTGCTGGCATCGCGCAACTACGCGTATATTGATGCGCTTAATTACATAGAGAGACAGGGAGCTGTGAAGAATTTTAGAGGAGAGGTAGAAAAGTAAGAAAAACAGAGAAAAAAAAGGAGGAATAAATATGTAGGGCCTAAGTAATTGTAGCATTAAGAAATAATTTTGAAAATTGTCATGGAAGATGAGTGAAACTAATACCATAAACTAATCTAAATGAATGGAAACATTTTAGTCAACATCTTGTTGAGAGTAAAACAACTCAAGAAGATTTGTTGTATAATTTAAATAATGTTTTTAAGGTATGCAAGTTTATCCATAGAATTTCTGTTGATAAAATCTTAAAGTCCCCCACTTCGCAATCAAAATGGGCATCCATTTTAAATGAACCGGTTAATAATTGGAACAGATTGTATATGATTCCCTTTAAATGCTGTCTTTCTACAAAACTCCGCTACTTTCAATATAAACTTTTCAATCGGATAATGGGGGTGAACAAACATCTTTACGATATTGGCTTGTCTGAATCTAATTTATGTACATTTTGTTCTTCCTCTGTTGAAAGTATTTCACATCTGTTTTGGGACTGCCCTGTAACTCAACAATTTATTCAAAACTTCCAAACCTCTTATTTGAACAATAACGTGTATTTGAATAAGAATTTATTTTTGTTTGGTTGCCCTGACGCTCAATACTCTACTGTAAACCGTTATATTCTTTATGCTAAATATTTCATTTTTTCCACACGTTGTAAGGGTAATCGGTTGTGTTTTAGCTCTTTTAAGAGCGTATTGAAACGCTATTGTGAAATTGAAAGGGTTCTCAGTCAAAAACATCATAACTTTGTCATATCATTAGATAATAGCACGCATGTACAGTTGTTGTAAACATGTTCGCTTCATGATTCTTTTGTAAATTGAATTGCTTTCGTGTTTGATTTCTGAATAAAATCTTTCTATGAAAGAAAAAAAAAACTAATCTAAATGATATAATTATTTGCTTGACATTCAGTCGACAGGGTATCGGGATATTTGGTACTAAAAGATATGACAAATTTATGACTGCTATACCCCCTGTCATAACTTTTGTCATATCTTTTGCTTGTATAAAAGGATTACGCGCATTTAAAGCCGCGTATTTTTGCTGCGCGCTAAAGAGAAGAGACAAAATTTATGACAATTTTTGTGACAAAAGTTATGACATCCACCAGAATACCGATTTTGTCATATCTCTGAGATAAGATAAAATATGGAGAAAAGACAATGTTCAGAATACCGCCCCAGGGTCCCGTAGCACAAAGGTTGGCGATTGATCACTAATTTCAAAGAACAATTCTGATTGGTTCATAGTCAGTCTACTCAGCAAAATGCACAAACGATGATCTTGATTGGTCATTTCATTTAGCGATTAATCGCTACCCTTTACGATTGATTGCATTGACTACAAGTACAATCAGTCGTGAAAATCAGGCGTGCGATTGATCGCGAACCTTTGTGTAAAGGTTACCCCGGAACCGAATCAGCTGCGAATCCATCCGAATACACGTATTCGGGTAGTTTCGGAAGTATTCTGTTCTCCCTCCGCGCCAGTGGCGTAGACAGGTCCTCAGACCTGGGGGGGGGGGGATGATCCCTAGCTGGGTCATACTTTATATATATAAATAAATATATATATATATATATATATATATATATATATATATATATATATATATAAATATATATATATATATATTTAAATATATATATATATATATATATATATATATAATATATATATATATATATATATATAAATATAAAGAATGAAGGAGATAATGTACTCGATAAAAACAAAATATCATGGGCCAAAGCAGACGAGTTAAAGATAACAAAATAACACGATCTGCCTCATGGATTATCTCGTGTGTCTTTTAATCACTTTGCTTTCAGCAATAAACAGGGCATCCAGTAATAAACAAACTTCCTTGCACATTTTTCATGGCAGTAATCTTTTGTTTGATTAATGACAATGAGTAAAGATGATCATAAGAGAAATGTCATTTGTCGGATGTCTAGTTATCATCTTGGTCATGACAGTCCTGCTAAACATGATCTAGAATAACTAGTATTCCTTATTTTACTAGTATAGTAGTATACTCTTTTAAAAGTAGCGATATTGTTAATGATCAAACGAATGAATCAACAACTAAAGGAATAAACAAATAAACAGCCAAATAACTAAAAAAATATCAATTACAATTATAGTAATAGGGGTAAAATAAACAAAGCTCAACATTATATTTCTTATCCACGTGCAGATATGCGGACACTAAAATGATAAGCACACTCTGTTTAAAATTACCATGATTACAAAGGCTTGATTGAATTAAGTATGGAAATGAAATAAACCTCACCGGGTTGTCGGAAGTAAACTGTATAGATAATTTTTATCGCGTAAATGCGCGAGATGATTATGTTTTTTGTCAAAGGTCCGACAATGAACACGCTGAGGGTCGAGTTAGGCTTGTTCTGTGATCTTAGACCATAAATTAATCTTATCCATGGATTGATTCAATCTGCCTTCGTGAATTAAGGCATGTCTATATATTGGATGATTCTACCTTCTTTGAAAAGCGCAAAGTACTCTGAAAAAATTAGTGAAATAGTTCACTCTTTAAGGAGTGAATATATGAAAGAGTGAATATTGAGTGAAAAAACCTCGGATATCACTGAGGCCATCCAAAATTTGCACTTTCATTCCAAAATCATTCATTTACTAATTCGCTCCTTAGAGACTGAAAATTTTCACCTTTCCTTTGCAAAGTAGGGGTTGAGGGCATGGCCAGCAGGGAAAAGGGTCAGTGTATGTGTATAGGTAATTTCTTATTAATTCGTTTGAACAGTGTTAATGTGTTATGAAAGCAATTGCTCTGAAAGGGAGTGATTAGGCGACACTTTCTTAAATCTGTAATGAAATATTTTGAACTTATCTCCTTTGCAAATACATAATTATTATAAGGAAATGTACTTGGTGAAACTCTGAATAACGATCCTTAAATGTATATGACGACGCAAGACAGTTGTTATTACTTAAAACTTGCAAGTTGTAAATGCATATAAGATGATTGACTCTGAATAAAAGTCCAATTTTGATCATGTTTGTCATTGCTGTACGTTATGATTATTACTGCTATTATTATTGATTGATTTTAACTAGCATTCATTGCTTTATTACTGTATAGTTTTGCTTCTTCCCCCACAGAAACCTGGGGGGGATGATTGTACACACCATCCCCCCCCACCTAAAATTCTGGGGGGGATGCATCCCCCCCATCCCCCCCCCGCTATCTACGCCCCTGCTCCGCGCATGCGAGAAAATTCAGGAAGACTCGAATGCACCGAAACCATCCGAATTAGGCCGGATTCGGCTAGAGTTGATCGAATTTATTCGGGAGAATTAGGTTTTGGTGTAACCCTGCATGGCTTTACGGGGCCCTATAGTTAAGAGACTTACCAATGAGGTTCCATTCTCCATTCATGACGAACTCACTGGTATCATTCATACCCGTATCATTTAGAAGATTAAGAGAGATGGTGAAACCACCATAGGTCCATGATCCAAACTTGATTTCACATTCCTGGATATCGAAGGGGAAGTAGCTGACATCGATAGGACATGAAGTCTTGAAGATACCCGGTGGGATCCATTCACACGCACCATCGTCTGTCACAGAGATCTTCGTGTGGAACGTCGGATCGAACTTGGAGTCGGCGCTTTAAAAGAATATTATCGAAAAACGTAACATATGATGACAGTGATAAGGCCTAAGCAATCGAAATCCAAAAATGCCAACCATATAGTAAAAGTGTGAACGCGAGCGGCTGATCAACTTATATCGTAATGAGTAATACATCACGTCAGACATTATTTTGCATTAGATTTTTTCGTGATGGTTGCCCAAGACAAACTGAAAATCCTCTGCCGACAAAATGGCGCACATTGCTCCCCGAGTCCCAGGAGTGTTCATAAGAATAATCAAACAAAAGTCCCTCAAAATTATAATTAACCTCCTGAAGCTAACAGATAGTTGATCTCATATCATTTTCATTTGCACTGGCGTATAGGGACTGGGACATTCGACCACCCCCCTCGAAAAAAAAAAAACATGACCAAGAAAATAAAAACCGGAGAAAAGATAAAAAAAACTTAAGAAAATGTACAGAGAAGGGCCAAAAGATGATATAATTTCTGATAAATATGTCGAAATCTATCCCCAAATTAGTGTTTGCGTTGAAAAAGTTCGAATATTCGCTCGCTTACGAGTTTGTAGAAATTTTGCCTCGTCGCTTTCTTATGCCCCACAATATTATTTTGGTTCATAACGCTATATGTTGCGCATCTGAATTGACTATCAAGGTCTATCGAAGGAACTAAAATGGCATTGACTCCTTCAGGTCTTACCTGTTGTAGACCAATATATCTGGTCGCCATACCATGTCCGGGTTAACACGAATCTTATCTAGTCCACCGTATTCTGATTTATTCCAAGCTAAACTTGGATCCACCCATCTCTGTCTCGTACAAATGAAAAGAAAATATTGAATAGAGTTAAAGCATTAATAAGTTAATTCACCCCCACGTACAAACAAACCAAAAGCATACGAAAAAATCTAACACACACACACACAAACAAACATAAGAAAAAAACGTATAATCGACATATTCTACATGCTTAATACCGAACATTCATTATTATGAAATATAGTCTATTTCTCTTTTTTAACAGGGAGCGTTGCCACTCCAAAGTGATTCGAATGAATCTTTTCTATATATTTTTTATTGTCGTAAAGTGCCGCGAATCTTGAAACAAGTAAGGGTAGGACACTCTTCCTTTACTGCGCCTTAAAGTTTGGCTTAAGTATACACCTCTAGTTGTATATAAAATAAAATGACAAAATAAAAATATATAAAATCACGTGTACCATCATCACGATCATAATCATAAGATAATCTAAGCAGGTTTGTTATGCACTCACCACTGTCATCCAAAGATTAGAAATCATTTGCTGATTCTTTTCATCCTGTAGTAGAAACAAATATTAAAACTATTTTAAAGTATCAGAAACACATTTAAACACTTCGACAAACTTCGAAATGCCATATAAAATGAACACTCACACAATCAATGAAATGAAGTCCGTTATCTATTTTGATTAAGTGAAGAATACGAAAATTGAATGTTCATTATTTAGTTTGATGTTCAATAATGAAGATTTTTTTCTCACTTGAAAATGATTTTTTTTACTTCTATATAGACGATATTGGCGTAACATTACCATGATCGCAAATCGATAACTAATAAAACAGAAAGTGCAGACATGCTACGCCAGTTTGACCTTCAGAGTATTATTCTACTACTATTTTCATCACGCTGATTTCTCAAAAACAAAAAAGCATATTTTGTGTATTTTGAAAATCATAAAGAATTGATTTTATAATGGACCTGCCGCAAAGTCCATGATAAAATCATGATATAAATGAAAACATGGGGCCTTTCTGCATGCTCCGAAACGAAATAAAGTCCATTTACATGTAAGCACGTTGCTTACTTGTAAATTGATGGCACGTTAGATTTTGAGCGAGCGTTGAATATCAAATAAAAGGCATGAAAGGGCTATCGCCGACAGACTTAGGGATAGCTCAGACCATCTCTAGTAGGTCCATGCTCAGAGTCAGATTGAAAGAGAAAAGTGAATCAAGAAATACGGAGGAGGAGGAGATGACGAACTTTAGTCTAAAAGCAGAAGATCAAGACTTTTAAGATTGATATGATTGGTGTGATTTTACGGCATGGGCGGGTTCCCTGAGTGCTTCCTCCACCCGTGCAAGCACTGTTAAAAAACCCTGATTTCACAGGAAAAAAAGAAGATTTTGCAGAAAGCGATAACAGAATCATTCTGTAAATTCATAAAACAGGATTTTTTCTGTAATGTAGCAGAACAGGTCTGAAGGGTGTTTTATTAAAGGAAATTTGTAAGGTTCCATACATCAAATACCAATTTCCTGTAATAATGATATAATGTGAGATTAAACAATCTGGTAAGATTACAGGAGTTCTCGAGACTCTGCTGCAGGAACTTCTTTTATTTTAAGGATAAATTTTCTAACAGTGTGCTACAATCCCTAGGTGTTAGTATCATCATGTTATATGACATTTTAAACAATTAAGCCAGCAATTAAGACTTTTTGGCTATAGATAAATTTTCCTAATTTCATTTACGATGCATCATTTCTTCCCATACTAACAATATACCCTACAGCAATAATGTACATCCACATACAAAATTAATTTTGCCTATAGAGAAAGAATCGACCCATTGATTTTTAGATGATGCGATTTTAAGATAAAATAAGACAGTCTCACATTTCCGTTTCGTCTACTATCATCTGGTCTACCATCAGTTCGTCCACTATCCACATAGTCTTATTGCTATTTCGTCTAATAACCAGTTGGTCCAATAGCCATTTAGTCCATATACCGTTTTGGTCTAATGCAACAAGTGTTAATAACTGGGAGAAATGAATGAAAAGATAATGGGTATTAGACCAACATGGATATGAGACGAAATGGTCATAGACGAACTGGTGATTAGACGAAATGATGATTTGACCAAATCGTTGTTAGACGAAATGTTGATGGACAGACTGGCATTAGACTAAATGAAGGTAGACCATGTGATGAGTGGACGAGTTGGCAATGGACGAATTGATAATTTACCGAAAAAAGTAAAAAGAGCATCAAAAGGAAAGGTATATATAGACTTGTAATTTGCTGTTAGACCCTGTAATATTCAACTAAGAATAAAGGAAAGCTGGCTCCCCTATCTAAATAACCTGGCGCCGCCTGAATAATGTGAATAATTGAACACAACTAGAATTGCAGATTTTTATAGAAAATGTGAAATTTTATTCTTATTCAAACATGCAAGAAGCAAGTTTAATTGTAAAATCATACGGACCTGCTTGAGTTTCTGTCATGATTATGCAAGGTATTACAATCACCTTAAACATGTTAAAAGCGAAATAAAAAAGAATAGTGCGCGTAGATAGATATCTTCTATTTATACCATTTACGTTTTAAAGGGCATCCTTTGTCAATATCATTAATATATAGCATACACGATGAGAAGTGCTTTTTAACAATTCTGTTCAATGTTATAGTAATTTTTTGATGCAATCACATTATAATGTCCACAGCTCGTACTTCTTCGACTATTTCAAGATTCCCCATCCATTTTACTCTGCTTTTTGAATAATCATCATTGTTATAAATGTTATTGAAATGATATCTGTCGTGAAAATATTCATATTTGACTAATGATTATGCAATATTATGAATAAAGGGAGTTTTCAAGGATTTATTGATGTAAACTTTCTGATGATATACACATCAACTCTCGAAGTGAATGCTATTTAAAAAAAATGTATAATTATGTTATTTAGGCCATAGTGTATATGCCATCATTTTCATACAAAATGATGCACTCTGTATATGCACAGTGTGGATGATTGAGAGGCCATTATAATTCATCCATCATATCCACGGTGAATAGATTCATACATCAATCCATATGTGAATATACACCAAAATGTTCATCTATGACGTCATAAAGGGCCCGAAGGCAGAGAAATTTGCAAGGTCAAGATGGCGGAGTTGGCTAGAGTCTGGAGAGCTGGACTAAGTAACACTGGTCTGGTACATTGAATTAGAGGCCTCTGCTGTTTGGAAAAGCGACGTAGCAGTAACAGAGTTTCATAGATTTTTTTTCTCTTTATTACATATAATTCCACTTCTAAAATGATATACGTTCCTTACGCTCATGTGATAGGTATAACGCTATAAGTTGTCTTCATAAGATATTGAATTTTATAACAAGCGGGGTTTGGGGTATGATAATAGTCGGACGAAATGTGGTATTTTAGGGACAAATTTCCTATACCGTGCATACCATCTTTGCCATGTTCCATTAGTGACTAGTAGAGCCAAAACCACACTCACTAAACAAAAGTAATCAAAAGCATTCGACAAAAATAAAGCGCAGGAAACGTGATCATTCAAATTTCAAATTAAATTTAATTGGAAACCTAATAATGACTCAAACTTCGACAAAAAAATAAATAAGAATAAAATTGTGCCGCAAGCATGCCCAGTATGCCGTCAATAGTAGTGAGAAAGGTTAAACAATGCCTTTGATCTTAAACAGCAAAAACTGCGGTGTCAAAACTGACACCAATTTGTGTTAATAGAGGACCACACCCTGAGGTGTTAAAATTACACCCTAGAGATTAAATGTAACACCAAAGAGTGTAAATGTAACACCAAAGAGTGTAAATGTAACAACAAAAGGTGTTATAATAACACCTATAGGTGTAAAACAAAACTAACACCACCAATTTAAAACCGGTGTCAAATAACTGGTGTGGTCCTCTATGTACACCGGTTAACACTACAATTTTTGCTGTGTATATGTGATTAAATAGTTCTTTCAGAGGCTGTAAAGAGAGGGTTTAGAATTTCTGTAAAAATTGGCGCGGTCAGAAAAATAATATTTTTTCAAAATAATAAATCTATTAGCGTTCACTCTGCTGTGTTTTAATGCAATCAAATTGACGTTAATGTCGAAGTCACACCAACGAAACAGACTCTACGTGATTATACCATAAAGTTTTTCATCAAGCCCCACCTGTTTATCTTCATCAGAGGTAATTTTATTTTTGAATTGTGTTCCTTAACTCAATAATTATGTTATGTTACGGTGTATTGTAACATTTTAAAACTTTATGTTTATCGTAATGTACAACTGTGAAATGGAAATCAATCAATCAAATCCCCTCTCTCTGTTTTTTTTCTTCTGTCTTGCGCAACATATCCTTTACAACGAAGACCTCTTTGTGTGAAAAGCTTTGCATTTGTTCAGTAGTTATGTTTGCATCAATATTATTTCTTTTGTTCTCTTTTTCTTTCCTGTAATACATGCATGTATCTGCACTTGGTTGACGGCCTATGTCCCAGGAGGGGCGATAGGCGTAAGTAAGTAATACATGCATGTACGCATATAAGAATAAGTCAACTATAATTTCTTCATTTCCAAAGGGGAACCACACTTTACAAGCTTCTCTTTTTAGTAGATCCCCTCATTTCCATTGATGCTCTATATTTTACTGTTTTTTTCCGTTTTACGAAGTAAGAATGCCCTATAAAAATTGTACTTGATTTGTATTGCTTTATATTACTTTGTATTGTGTTTTGAATGGAAATGAAATAAAAGAATTGAAATTGAAAAAAATTAAATCAATTGTGATTTATACAATGTTCCCATCGATCTTACCACATCAATGATTTGTTGGAGAGCGATTCCCATTTGAACCAATACAGGTTCCGATGGATCGTTGGATGGTCTGGTTAAATCACGATATGGAAAGTCGTCGAATAGTGTTTTCAGTAGATTGCGTTCATGGTAACCAGCCCTCATTTCTGGAGAAAACAAAATCAATGATTGCATTATCATTAAAAGAATAAGACTAATAAAAATAAAGACAATAATAATTAACATTTTATGTATGCTAAATCTATTTCCAACCTATTTTTATCTTTATGGGAATTTTTCGACATTGACGGACCCAGCTAAAGGGACATGAGGGATGGAGCTTGAAAATAATATTTTTTTTGCCACCACCCCCATTCATCCTGTTATACTGTATATTCACTCCTGATTCGGGGGTCGGCAGATTTCAAATCACTCCTAATAAAGACTGATGACTGATGCAGTGATGAGGGCCGATACATAATTACTGACAATTTCTGAGATCTTAACACGTATCAATAGCACTGCATCATGTATATTTTAGATTAGAAAAATATGAAAAAATGGATTCAGATGGTATATCGGATTGCCTAATACAGATCACTATTTATTCTTAATGAAATTATAAATGGAACGAACTGAGTAATAATTATCTTGAACATCTTACGCTAATACGCGTGTTTTTTACCGCACATTAATTTATTTTCAGAACATCTATTTCTAATCACACGCACCTACATGCAAACCCTTTCAACACACAGACGCACCCTCTCCCACACCCGCACACACACAACACCTGGGGCCCGTTGCATAAAAATTTTTACCTGAGAAAACTCAGGTTGTTTTACCGGAGTTTTTGCCCTGTGTTAAAGTCAATGGCAGAAATCAGACTAACCTTAGTTTTCAGTTTTTACCAGAGTATTCTCAGGTAAAAAGTTTTATGCAACAGGCCTCAGATATACAAACGCACCCGACTGCTATACATCAATAACTAGACTGGCCATACTTACCGGGGTTTTCTACTTGATTCGACGTTACTGTGAGTGTGAAAGGGGTAAAAAGAGAAGAAAAACAAATTATGGTTAAAAGGATTAATCTAGTTTTACTCTGAAAAGGAGAGAAATTTCCTCATTTCACCTTAATTGATATGCAGGGAACCCTCCGATACTTTCCCTCCATGAGATTCCATTTGAATGCCTCCTTTTTATCTACTCCTATAGTTACATTGTCTCTGGCCACCCCAACACACACTCAAACAGGAATTGCCCAGAGGTAAAAAAGTGCACTTGACTCTAGTAATAATGTGATTCCTAATTCATATATTAATCAGATCCTTGCAAATTCGTTTTCGCCGCGCCCTAATTTCATTCTTAAAACACACTTTATAGTCTTCTAATAATACAAACGAGTGTCAGTTTCCTTATGGTGTCTTTGAATAGAAAAGTGAGTAGCGGTGGTCGATACAAATTCATATCATTTTCATTTGTGTAAGCGATGCGTTTAGTGCAAAGGTGTTAGGTGTATCAGATGCATATGATATGACTGTAATGGAGAACAGCCGATTATGTCTGGTTAAACAACATTCACATTGGCACTGTTTTATGTGTTCTAGAAAATGCCATAGATGCATTCGTTACGGTTGTTATATTTCAATCGAAAAAAAAACCATGGCCTTGCCATTTAAAAGATTGAAAGCCCTTATGATTGTTTAGAAAGACAAAATTTTGAATTATCATGATTACCGACGATTTTCTCAAAATTCTAATTATCTTATATCATAATAATAGATGGATCTATATCATATTGAGTCAAACGAATGAACGAATAATTTTGAAACTTTATACTAAAACAAAGTGAAACATCAGATCAGAAACTTGTAAAATGATGGGAAAATATATTGATAGCCACATGTGAACTATACAAATACCTTAATTATGTCAAACATAATTGAAATCAAGTGGCGAAATAATAAATTGTTAATTCAATTAATTTCTTCAAAAATTCAACTTTTGCCTCTAGAGCATAATACACATAAAAACATTTTCAGAAAAAAAAATTGTTGATAAGTCATTCCACCAAAACATTGTCATGATTGTGGACAGTGAATCATACAAATGTAAAAATCAAAAGAAGAAGACTTGAATGAATACGATTATGATTATCTAAAATAATTTCTATGAATAAGAAGCATTTGTTATAATGATAATAATTTTGTAATTCACGTATACATAGCGTGGCGTGTCATTGCATTTGAGTATACGAGTAATATTGTTGCATTATTTCTCATAACTATTCGATATGGAGCGAGAAAAACCCCGACCTCAAAATTCATCAGGAGTGGTAACACCACTTAAAGATGTAGATAATGTTTGAAATACAAATACGTTTCCTTGGCTTGGGGCTATTTGGATGCGCAGGTGACGGGTTGATCGTTTGTGGGGGTACTGAGAGAACGTACTCTGCATCTTGATCGAAAACTCTAGAAGGGGGAGGATATTATGAGTACGCTATCATCAAATTAACTTAGGGGTATATTAGCGCCCCGATAACGGGGTTCTAATGGTACACCCCGGGCTGCCCATGGATAAAATAGGATGCTGACAAAGGTGGAAGATGGCAACGAAGAAAGGATATGGATAAAAGAAGTAGAGAGAAAGGGGGTGATAAGAGGAGGACATATAGAGGGACAGAGAAGGACATATAAAAGGAGAGAGAGTGAGAGATAAAGAGAGACAAAAAAGGGAGGGTAGGTGGGGTTGAATTAATATAGAGAGATGAAAAAGTGAGAAAAAAATAATGAATAATGAGAGAGAATCCGGGTAATAAGACGCAGAAACAAAGAGAGACAGAAAGCACAAGGACAAAAAAAAGAAAAGATAAAAGAAACCAGACAGAAAGAGAGCAAAAGAGAAAAGAAGAACAGAAGAAATATAGAAGGAAGAAAGAAAGGGAGAGTTGGAGAGGGAGAGAGAGATAGAGAGAAAGAAGTGGTAGGACGAGGTGATCCGCATTAGATGGTCGACAGAGTGGACAGAATGACAGAAAAAGACAGCGAAACCAAATTTGTCACATCTAATCAATCTAAAATGCAAAATAATTTCCAATTTCAAGAGTAATAGTATTTGAAGGACACTTTCTCCCTATCTGGAATCAATGTTCTTTGTATATGTCTTCGCATCATTGATTTGTAGAGAGGGGATGATTGCATTTATAGATTGAAAACAACATTGATTTCCATCTTAGCTCTATCCGGTTTATATTGGATTCTTCTTTAGGGCCTTTTGAAAGAAGATTCGAAACAGGATTCTTTTTCCCTTTAAAGATATACATGTATCATTTCAATGGCGATTGTTTTTATCATCACCTAAACTTTTCTGATAATTTTAAAAAGAGGAACCTATGGTTTCTTGTTTACATTTAAAGTAAGAAGGACGAGATCCACTTCATTCCAATAATTACTCCGTTAAAAGGCAAAAGGCCTGATTGTCATCGTCCCCCCCAAAAAAAAAAAAATCACAAGATATCCAAACCAAGCTCAAATTTCAATGATAATAAAAGAAGTCTTTTAGTACATTCCGTGTACATTATAAATATATCTTTTATATGATAATAATAATAATGATAATAATAACGTTTTATTTACCCAGGGTAGCCACTTCAGTTAGGAAACTGCTCTACCAGCGGGCCCTGCATAACATAATGTGTACTATTACCCTACTCCAATCTAACTGCTGAGCGCCTAGCTAGAAGGCAGGTCATTTTTTTTAAGTCTGTGGTATATGACTCTGCCGAGGATCGAACCCACGACCTCCCGTTCGTGAGGCGGACGCTCTACCACTGAGCCACCCTGCCCGGTTTGATCATAAACGAATTGAAAGTATGATGAAAACTGAAAGTCTTATGATATCTATATCTAAACAAAAGACATATTTTTATGTAATTGAATATACATGATAAAAATTATATAACGTAAGAATTTTAAAGATGTTTATGATTTATATAATATATTCAAGTTTCTTTATTTATATGTGTCACTCAATTTCAACATCTGATATTACATGTATAGCGGTGACTAAACTGTTTGGAATTACGGGCGCTCTAAAAATGTCAATGTCAATTCTTGATTTTATGATGGGGGTTAAATCTAATTGAGAAAGAAGCTTTGAAAGGACACCATTGTTCACTTCAAGCTATAGCATGAAGTCTACTGAAATATAATCTTGAAATCGTATACCCCTATATCTTTCTGTCTGAAATACATAGATATACAGTTATAAGATCATATTTCAGTGGACCTCAAGCTTCAGACAATGTCCATTGTAATATACATTCATCAAGATTAATAATTGAATTAGAATCATGACGAAAAAGAAAGTCGACAGTAGAAGATTAGAAACACACACGGGGTAGTTTAAACACAGCATCAATTACCTAGTATCAGTTGTGTAATAAATCTGAAACTGATGGTCAACAAAAAATATATCTTCCTTTATTCGTATTACAGTCATATAAGAAAGGTATATTCTCGCAGGAGGTGGATGTTGCAACATTTGAAAACGATTTATGAAATTATTTTTCATCACTACTTGGATCAACAGCACACTATTGTTGCTTTACTTTCAGCATTTTTATGACGCGTGTGTTTTTACCTCATTTATCCAGCTAACATGGTATGTAACAATATCAATCTGGAGCAATTTATGGCAAAGGGATTGACATTCCTTTCTTTTCTTTTTAAATGATATAGAGTATAATATGCGTGTTTACAATCGAACCAATATAGCAAAGGAGATTGGAATTATATTCGGAGAATCCGGAGATAATGAAAAACCTAAAGTACATGAACGCTCTTCATACGTTCTCGAAATATTAACCATTAGAACGGAAAATACAGTATATTGAGAGTTTACCCATCATGACTTCTCAGAGTCTAGATTGCTATTCTGCCAAACTCTATATTTTTATTAACTGCATTTGATAGTTAAAGGTCTGGAAACGTCCAATAACACACTGCTCATCGAAAAGAATCGCTCAGTCCTCGACTTGGAAAAGGAGACTTTTGAAATTAAACATGGCGTCCTTTATTGTGATTGCCACTTATCATTATCCTCTGAATGGCCATACTCGTAGATTTAAGTACGTCTCTAACATCCTCACAGCCCATGTAATGGGGCTTTAAGATGGTATATGTCCCGTAAAACCATCCCAGTATATCTATGCCTTCAACCACTGCATGCTAATTCACGTCAATTTCCAACCCCATTATGGCTTTCCATAAGCCAACTTGCGGAGACGCATTCCTTTATTTTGGTAAAAACCTGATGGCCATTATCTAATTTCCACTGTTTGCTTCCGATCGAAGAGTCACTTTTGGAGTTCGTCTTGGATGATTTGAAGGTGACGTGCCCAGGCGAACTCTGATTTGATCAAGATTATTGTCTTGGTAAGCAAAGATGGCTACACAAGACAGGTCCCCGGGGTGGGTTTAAAATGCTATGCAACTGTACAGAGTTGATAAAAGTTTAGGGTGATTTTTTATATTTTTCTTTTTGTAGGAATATACAGATGTAGCAAGGCCGAGAAATTAGTATGACAACTTTTCAAATCAACAAATGTAACAAATAAAGAGAGATGTTTGTGCATAGAATTAAATTACAATTCATGTACATGACTTCATTTATTTTAGATAATCTCTATCGTTCTGATGTCACATAAATTATTGTGAAAGATGCTACTAGGGCAGTGTAGGGTATACAAACACAGAAATTATAGACGAATTGTGACTTCTAAAAAAGAAAGAAAAAAAGACAAATTAAGTACTTTAAATTAAATCATGAATACCCTTTTCAAGAAAAGGAGATCTTCAATCAGTAACAAACTTGTATTCACGAATCAATGGGGGGGGGGGGGAGAAATGGAAATGGAGAAAGAGAGAGGGGGGTGTAGAGAAAATGAAAGACAAACAGAAACAGAAAGACATACTCACTGAGAAGGGGAAAGGAGAGACAGAGGCAGGAAAACTAATGATATTTCATATAAGAAAAATTTTGAAGACGGCCCCTGCATCATTAATACGTCTGAGAATCGTGTCATAGTTCAATATTCTAATTAATAATCCCAACGCCTTTCAATGCAGGGGGCCAACTTTTCATGCATTATAGTGCTCATCTCTCAACCACACAGCTATTGCATTCAACAGTAATTATTTTGTAGCATATCCAGTGTAGTGTTTATCATGCAGAGGTGAATATACGTGGGGGGGGGGGGTCAGGGGCATTTGCTGCGACTCTTTATTTTAAAAGCATTTCGTTTTCTGAAATTCGTCCCGAATTCGTCATTGAAATATGTCCTATGTATCAATATTATCATGATCAATGAAAACGATTTATATATCGCTTGGGTATACGGGCTCGGGGATTCGACCGGCTCTACAGGATAATATGATTCTTGTACTGCTTCTAAGGGTGTAGGATTTCTTAAAGTAATTAGATATTCGACAACACACCAGATTTCTCACTCACAGGAAGAAAAGCAAATCTGAACAAATCTATACATTGATTTTAGGGGTCGAGTCTCTGGATGCAATCTTACAATTATTGATTCCAACTCCTCGAAATGGAGGGCGTCCTTTACAAAAGAAAGAAAATATTGACTTGTAATCCAGGGAGGCGCAACTTGCCATTGAACCCCTCCTTCAAATTACATCCAACCAGCTGCTTAGCATTTATACATACAGAATATTCCAGCCTTGATGTTTATGGTATAGGCTACGGACAGATCAAATTCAAATAAGGCAGTTTAGAGGGATCAGGTAACGTAACGGAGAAAACACGCAAATTGATTTTGGAGAACATTGAACTGGGAAGATGTGCGGTTAAAAGACGGATGGAAGACAGATCAGCCACCGGGTTCAGAGCAGACCGATATTCATGGTGTAAGAGAAAGACAAATTCTAAAAATCAAAGTAGGCATATCATCCCCTGCTGTGGATGAAAAAAAGATATGCCTACAATCGCTACAGAAAGCATAATGATATAAATTATTCTATTAAATTTGAATGTTAAAGATGATGATATCGTTTTAGATGATTTTGAACATAACAAAACTACTACCATTACTTCTACTACTACTCCTACTATTTTAACTTCTTACGATACGGCTACTGTTGCCTCTGCAACGTTACTGATGCTGCTGCTACTATACTGCTTCTACTACTACTACTACTACTACTACTACTACTACTACTACTACTACTACTACTACTACTACTACTACTACTACTACTACTACTACTACTACTACTACTACTACTACTACTACTACTACTACTACTACTACTACTATTACTTCTACTACTACTACTTCTACTACTACTACTACTACTACTACTACTACTACTTATTCTACTACTACTACTACTACTACTACTACTTCTACTACGACTGCAAATATATATTTTTCACCTGGTCCCCTCTCACCCCTCCCGCCTCATGCTCTCTCCATTCTCTCCTTGATCCCCTCTCCCTCTCTCTCTCTCTCTCTCTTAAATCATCATGTCATATTCCATATCTTGCAAGGTGAGTGAGTGTGGATGACATTGAGCAATGCATGAATGGAATGTGAATGCATATATCAGATAGAAGACGAGTGCACCGATCAAGGACCTTTTACATGGTCCCAGTCGTCTGCCTGGTGTAGACGTAATACTGTACATACATAACCATGGCCTTCAAACAGCCATGACAATGACATTCTTATTTATTTTATTACCATGTTATGATGTTCCATTCGAACGATTCCCAGGTTTAAAGATTTACCTAATACAGTCCTTTCTTTCAATAAGTGGAACGTCGACATTGTAAGCTCTCTTTCTGTGTTATATATACAAGTACCTATATACAATACTGATTATTGAATTTTCCACATAAACAATTATGTTAAATGAATATATTTCTTTTTTTATATCATCATATTATGATATTTTATCATAAAGACTCTTTTTTAACCGCAAATACAATTTTATTGAAAGCTAAATGAAATATAGCTTCGGAAGGGGCAAATAAAAATATATTTGTCCAACATTTCTGCACTTGTTTTTGCAATAGAAAACGTTATTTTTCATACATTATTTTTGCAGAATAATTTCTAAAAAATATAAAGCTCCTCATATTTCTTTTCCATTTTCAGATTCAAATAAAATCGCATGCCTAGACACTATAGTGGTATGCACATATAATGTAAAGTTTCAAGAGGATATATTCAGCCAGAAAGACCTACCTGGAGTCTGAATGCATTTGGACAGAGGTTGAGCAGACGACGGCTGTTTTAAAAGGCGGGAAAATGAACTTGAAGCCGAAAACTCTAGTGTGTTCTATACGAAAGAACAATCTGACAGGACAGTGTAAATACAGCCGTTAATTTTCTTTTAACCAAGCATATAAAGTGACTGACTGAAAGATTACCACTGAAAAGATCCATGAAATTTGTGTGGTGTAGAGTCTGTTCAATATGGAATATATGAAGCAAGCTTAACAAAAGATGAATGTCAACATACACTTTACGCGAAATAACCTTGTCAGAAGGGTATTTGATATAAATAATATCTAACATATAAATCTACAATTTCACAAGAAATTAAAAAAACATTTGTTACTTTTGACAACAAACTCTTTTTTTTAATCAATATTTTTTCAAGTGCCCTTCTGATAACGTATCTTTTCAAATGTAAGTGGCTATTTTCATAGTGTATAATATGTATTATTTATAATATATAATTTAAATATATATATTATGTATATTATATATTTCCATTTATGCTCAATATTATACTGTTTTTTAATTCACGAGTAAGAATGTTCGTCTGTAAAATTGTACTTGATTTGTATTACTATATATTACTTTGTATTATGTTTTGAATGGAAATGGAATAAAGAATTGAATTGAATGTATGTATTTTTTTATTCTCAAATATTCTTTTTTTTTACTTATTCATTCAATTATAATGTCATTGGTGAAGATATACTCTCCGTCTTATTCTAGTGTTCCTCCTAGACCCCTCCCTTGCTCATCTTTCTCTTCCCCTCTCTGAATACATCCGGGAAATACATAAACACACACACACACACGACACATCACTCTTCCCCCTCTCCTTCCCCTCCCTCTCTCTGTCTCCCGCCCTCTTTTCGTAAGATCAACCAAGCAAACTAGAGCCTTGATTAGCATTAGACGGCATCCCGGATTCTGTCGCGCCACCCGACCACGATTGGTAGGGAAAAACAAAACACCCACCACCACTTCGTCACTTCGATATCGAAATGAAGACACTGCTATATAACCAGCATTGATTTGTAATTTCACGCGACACTGTTGATTATTTTGGAGTTCAGATCGAGATTTTCCCACGAAATATTCACACGGTATATTACTTACTGCGTGTGTAGAGCGATGCATTCTCTCACGAAGAAGTGTAATGTTGTCAGGTAATATACCGTGGCGTATACACTAGATAGTAAAAAGGTCATGAGCAGTAATTTTAAGAGATCCTCTAATATTCGAATTCCAAGGGATTATGAACAGTGTTTAACTTGAACCTGATGTATATTGATAAATATTTATATTTAAAAACACCAATAAGAATTAAATGTTGATAGTAATAAGTGACCCTCTTTCTTTCTCTCACTCTTCCAAATCTCAGGATTGCAGGAATACTACTACAAAACCAAACACGGGATTGACACACAATGTGTGGTTGTGTGTGTGAGGTTATTTGATTTAAAAGGACTAAGGTGGTTGACATTCTTGATTAGAATACAAAAATATTAATTCACTGGTCAGATAATTATGAAGACGAGTAATATCAAATGGTATAGTTCATATTTATACATATCTTCTATAAAATGGGAAACAAACAAATGAAGACGTGTACGATCTTTAATTTTTTCGTGTCAAAGGAGGTTTGTCTTGGAGCGTTGAAACGATCGACCTTTCACCAAACCTGATCATCTTACCTTTTAAGTAGTTTATATACAGTTATAATAATACTCCCAACACGTGTCTACACGATTTGAGTTACCTAATAGTGGATCTGATTGGGTTCTTCTCGTGCAAAAGCTGGCGCCTCCGGCGTCAATGTCCTAATTGTAGTCAAAGACTAAATTTAGATTTAATTAATATTCCTATGTAGTATTTCATAATACAATAAACCTCTATCAGTCTACCAGATTGATTAATGAATATAAGGCTTAAAAATATTTATATTTTCTTGTTAGATTCCACGACAAGGCAGCACGTGGTACTTCGTATGCTCACAACCTGTAATTTTGCAAAAGTAAACGAAAGGTATTTATGCGTATTATGGTCTTCTTAGTAAAGTTTTAAAAATAATTATTCGTATCAGCATCATTGTGTATCCAGTGCTATGAGACATTCGATGTTTTTATTAAAGCAGATACATCCTACAGATATCATGATCTTCATTTTCTTTTGAAGATTTTGGGAAGTTTATTTCTTACTACTGAAAAAGGTGGCTTTGCATGATGTCTAGTAATTATGCCGACCTAAAATCACGATTACACATGTATATCACACTGTACTGGTCAATTAATAAGTCTAGCGCCCCCAATGACATGAATGACGAATATCTTTCCTAAAGGCCCGGTCCCAGTGACATTTAGGATGGATTGCGCATAAATTACGGATAAAATTTGATTACAGACGCTAAACATCCGCAATATTCGTAAAGTATGCTGTTTTAAGACGGTTATTTTCCGCACATGTCCGTAATCATCCGCAAAGGCACATTTTTCCGTTCCCAGGAGTTTTGGGCTGCCCAAAACTCCTGGGAGCGGAAATCATCCGGTTTATATGCTCAATGCATACGCAATGCATACTCAATGTATGCGCTGAATTTTCGCAGTTATCCTGTGATATCCGCAACGGACATGGGGTTGCGGATAAGTAGCGGACTGGGATAGAATGCGAAACGAATGCATAGCGTGCCTAATACGACTTTATACCAAGCTATAATAATTTATAAAGAATGCTTGCAGACTGGTCACGAATAGTGCGTTTGTATTACGACTGTTTCGCGAACAATTTGCGAGTACACAGCAAACATTCATCGTAAACCCAGATTACTATATAAATGTAACAGAAAATGAAATTTGACCGTCATTTTAAGAACAGTTGTGTAGAATATTGGATGTTGCCATGGATCATCACGGACAATTGATAGTTGCAGCCATCCAACAACATAACAATCTTCTCTTCCAAGTTCAACGTTTGATCCAAATACGGAAAAGAAAGCGAAGGAGAAATCAAAGAGCTGTCTGGGGGAGACCTTGGATTGGCAGAAGACTGGATCTGGGCATGTACGATAGATTGATGGTGGAGCTGCGTAACGAAGATCCACGTGCCTTCCAGAACTTTATGAGAATGCCCCAGACATGTTTGACGAACTGGTGAACCGGCTCACTCCTCGACTGCTCAAGACACAGACCAACTTCAGAGCGAACTTAGAGCCTGGACTCAAAGTGGCCATAACCCTACGCCATCTTGCCTCTGGTTCAAAATACAGGGACATGCAGTACGGTTGGAGGGTCCCTCACAACACAATCAGCAAAGTTGTCAGAGAAGTATGTACAGCCATATCAGAAGAGTACCTTGATGAACAGATGACTTGCCCTACCAACGATGAAGAATGGCGTGAAATTGCCAATGACTGGTTGCAGAGGTGGAAATTTCCTCACAAAATCGGCGCGATTGATGGGAAGCATGTGGCATGCAAAGCTCCCCCAAACTCAGGCTCGGAATGTTACAACTACAAGGGCTTTTCAGTATCATTTTAGTTGCCCTGGTCAGTTCTGACTACAAGGTTCTTTGGGCTGACGTATCAGGAAACGGTTCCGCATCAGATGCTCAAATATACAACCAAAGTGAGCTGAAGCAAGGTCTCGAGAACGGCGACATTATGGGTTGGCCAAATCCAGATCCCTTACCCAATGACACCCAAGATGTCCCATACTTCATTGTGGGCGACGATGCTTTCTCTCCGAGAACATACCTAATGAAGCCATACAGTGCAAAGGCCCTGACCAGGGAAGAGCGTATCTATAACAACAGGCTGTCGAGGGCCAGGAGAGTCGTCGAGAACATATTTGGTATCATGGCGAATATATAGATTCCAAGTCCTTCTCACCACCATGCAGCACCATGCCGACACAGTCAGGCTGATACTGAAGACTTGCATTCTGCTCCACAACCTAATGCGCACCCGCTACCCAGTCCTACAGAACAGGCTTGTGGACCGGCAGCTGAAGAATGGACAAATAGTTCCTGGAGAATGGTGAAGGGGCCAAAACCTTGTTGACACAGTGGAGGTTCGAGCACGACGCTGAAGAGTGGAGTGCTCTTATTTTATATGGTCTTGATTCAAATGTTCACATTCGCAATGCGACCGTTGTCTCCGCACCACGTGCGCATTGCATTCTCTATGCATACGTAATACTTCCGCAATAATCGTTTAGCATCCTATTTTTGTCCGCAATACATGTGTTATACTTCCGCATTACTTTCGTTACATTTTGGCAATGTCTACAATACATTCCACAATTTTACAATCAACATCCCTCGTAAAATAGCATTCGCAAGGTAATTCGTTTTTATTCGTGATATTTCCGCTTTTAATCGTAATTTGTTCGCTGTACATCTTTTATGTATCCGCAATTTTAAAGCGGATTTTTATTTTTTTTTCCCAAATTTAATGCGGATGACAACGAATGACCGAAATTTGTATTCGCAATTCATGCGTAATTCAACTTCCCCCCTGTGGGACCGGGCCTTAACTGTTTCAAAATGCTCTTTTTGATTGATAGCTCGAGTATGAGTCATTATTTTGACAGCGAAATAATGATGTTGATTTTTAAAACACAGTATTTCCTTCACGATCAGGTCCTATTCAGAGTTGCATTATGTTTGGTGATATCAATTTCAACTCTCCATCGAAGGAAAAGAATTTGTACTATATATGCAACAATATGTAAAAGTAACAAAATGTTTATACGTGTATGCATATTTGTGATCTGTTTTACAGTAATAGTGGTGTCTCTTTTTAAACCACGTGTTATAAAGAAATAAATCAAGCTTGTACAGAAAGCAGTAAAGAAAAATTTTACTGCTCCCCTATATTGTTAGCCTGATAGCATAATAATTGATCGTAATTTGATTTTCATTTACCACACTACACAACATAGGCCCTCCTAGACTGTTATTCATATTGATGCATAACCTGGAAAACAACGACTTCATTAATTTTCAAAATGATTAACAAATATATATGATCCACATGGATGAATAATATTCAAGTTACCTTCACCTACATAGGTCTGTTACCACTGCCATGACTGCCATACATTCAATACATTCTTATACGTCGAAAATGAACTTGATGACCGGAGCAACAAGGAAAGGCTCTACTGCTCCTGATCTAATTCGCCGGTATGGCTCTTCAAAATTATCTCCATTCATAAAAAATTATCTTCTGGACTGATTGATTTGTTTTTAGTGATGCACTCAATGATGTTTTTTTTAATAGCTTTCCTTTTATTACACTATAATTTAGGTATTATTTGAGTTTCGTGTATAATTATGTGATAAGATATGATGTTAATGTTCTAATATACTTGAATAGAATATATCAACAATCAACCGTAGTATGGAAGTATGACGAGAGAGAGAGGGGGGGGAGGGGCATATGAAAATGGATAGTATCTGTCTATGTGAACGATCTTTTAAGCTGGCGGAAAGCACAAACTGACACCCAGGTCACGCTGACTGGGCACCTGAAATAATCAAAATGTCACCTTAGAGTATTGGACTACACCGCGACCAAGCTAACATCGCTTACCTCTATACAAAGTTAAGTACACATCGCTCTATGATATAACATAATTCTAAGCTTGTCGTAATACCGTAGTATGAAGATGTCATATCAGTCATTCTGCATGTAGGCCATTTCCCTATTTCCTAAGTTAAGACACGAATTCCATTTGTGAGTTAAGAAAAGTGAAAAAATTCATATATTTGAGTGTGTGATTAAATACAGCATGAACTAATTTCTTCATAAATAAAAATATACGTCGATATTCCAAGCTTAGAGAATGATCTGTTGTAATCCTCACTGATAACTTCATCCAAAATGGAATTATTTGAATAATCATGTTAAGTGATGTCACGTTTTATTCTAAACTGCTCCTCACTTAAACTTTTTTCTTTCTATCAAATTTTAGAATACCCACTGAACATTTGCAATTTTAAAATTAACAATTCTTTTTAATTAGCAAATACTTCTGAGAAGATATTATTGAATATATTATAAGACCTGTGGCTATATTTTGCATGTATTGTACTTGAATTGCTAAATTTCACGATATATGTATATGAATGTTGTACTTTTGCTTGAAATGATGGGAAAAGTACTAAACTAATATTCAAGATTTGATATAAATCGTCTGTCCCCTCCCATCTGCCCCACCCATTCTCCGCCCCCCACTCCCTCTTCATCTCTACACCCCCCTGTATATTAACTCTCCGTACTTATGTACTTATCTTTATGTATTTTAATGACTTAGCATGCTTAGTATGACCCTTGGTGAGTCAAGAGTTTGGGCAAATAGTCACATGTCGAACTAAGTGTGATATAATTAGAACTAGATGGGCCGATGACTGTAAATATCATAATCATTATGAAACATTCAAATTGTACGACAAAGCTTTTAAGCCAAGAAAATTCGTTTAGTAAACATCTGAAATTGTACGACATCAAGTCACTATCACCTAATCGTCGGATACTTAAATTCCAATTACCAGACGCCTGTATTTGTCTAAATACGTAACTGATAACTGGTCATTCCACAATTGATCTTCAACATTGCATAAGCTTTGCCCTCTCGATAAAGGAGAGGAAGATGGGGAGAAGAATTAGATAAAAGAAGAAGAAAAAGAAATAGTATAAGAAGAAAAATATAAAAAGAAGAAAAAGAAAAAGAAGAAATAAAGGCAGAAGAAGAAAAAACAGAAGAAAAAAAAGAAAAGAAAAAGCAGAAGAAAAAGAAAAAAAAGAAGAAAAAGAAAAAAAAGAAGCAGAAGAAGCAGAAGAAGAAAAAGCAGAAGAAGAAGAAAAAAAAAGAAAAACAAAAAGAAGAAAAAGAAGAGAGAGATTTTTGGGGGTGGATTTTGATTTTTTTTTAAAACATATGACATCAAACTGATTCGACTGACGTGACATCTGTGTGCGAGGCTATAGATTGATTGCATATCTAGGCAAAAATGAGAATATCATTGTGACGTGGAGGGAAAAAAGGGTAATCGATAAATTAAGAAATGTCATGGCCGTCGAAAAACAGAGAGAAAGATAGCGAATTCTGAACGGAGTGCAATCTGCGAGACTGGACCATATATATGGTGCGAGAGATCTTGCCCTGCCCATTATTCAATTACAATTCAGTTTCGTTCCCTTTATATCGATTTATTCGAGTTTTCATCTTCGCCCTGATTTTGATTAATATATTCATATTCCTGTGCAATTGCTGGGAAGAATGTGCTTTCGATTGTAATGGAATGTATACAAGACAGAGAGGTTACGCAATAAACATGTATATGATCACTTATACTGACGTTTTAATGGGAGGGAGATTGGTGGCACTGGACCCCTAATTTAAAAAGAAAATGTATAAAAAAAGAGACCCACGAACAGGGAAAAAGGAATAGCAAAATAATGAAACGGGACAAATAATGAATTGTTTCCTTATATTATTTATTACGTCAAAGTCTTACCAAATTTTAATTTTAAAAAGTATTTAAAAAAATTCATTGGAAGTTTTGCCCCAATATTATCATGTTGTGCCTTTCCAAAATTTTGGCTCATCGCGTCACTTGTCTTTTATTATAGACAAACAATAAACAATGAATTTTTTGTATCAAAATATTCATTTCTTCTTGAAATATTACACCTTTGTACATTTTTATCATATAGAAGACTTTTCTTTATTCATGTGGTCAATGGCGTTTATGTGTTTCATTAATACCATTCATGATCTCTTGGGTTGTTTTTTTTTTACTGAAAGATGACCAAACATACATTTTGATTTGTGTTCAAATAATAAATAAAAAGAGACAGCCAATACATAAACAATAGTGATCGGGATAATAAAAACGTATACTTGCAAAAAAGGGGCTACATGATATAATATTTTGTTGGTTCGTAACATTGACAGTGCATGCAAGGGTATAATATTGTCGCCTGCGAAAAGCAAAAAAAAAAAGTGATTCGCCTCAGTTTACACCGACTTATGAATGCTATCACTTCTTATCAATGTAGCTTTTATACTGCATGATGAAAGAAACCGAGCAATCAACTGATAATTTATGCAATATACCTCGTAATATGCTACTGGATTCAATATAGGACCATGTCTCTATGATGGTGCATGCGCTAAAGATCTTCAGCGTATTACTTTGGTTGGGGATATGGTGGGCATGGCGCAGGCGCAGGGGCGTTCAGAGACTAGAGTAGCCCTTAAAGGCATCCTGTGTGTGTCCAGCTTAGTAAACATTGTTCAAACCAATAAGGGGTCGCAAAGCTTCAAAAGCTCTTGAAATTGGAAATAGAGGATGTAGAATTCGATGAAGGAAGCCTTTAACATTTTGGTATCAGTAATTATCATATATACGATAGAATCAACCATTAATAACTACCCGTATTTCCTCAACTCCACACAGACTTTTTTTTATTCCTCTGCTATCACAATGATCATGTTATTGGAATATATCCCCTCTTAAAGGGATTGTACAGACCGGAGATATTTATATCTCAATAAACAGAGTAAAATTCGCAAAGCAAAATGCTGAAAATTTGATCAAAATCGGATAACAAATAACGAATAGCTTTATTGAATTTAAAGATTTGCATTATTCCGGTGAAATTATAAACAATAATTGGAAAAACAACTGATTAAGTGCATTAGATATTTATTGCTGCAACTTGTTTCATCATAATGGAAACACATCATCGACACATGTATGAAAAACTGGAGCAATTATGATTCCATGTAATAACATAAGAAAAAGGAAAGAGAGGATATGACATCATCAGCCAAATAATGAATATTCATGATATGTGCAGATAACTGTTTTCACAAAATATTGATGAATTTCGTTCTTTGTTATTCGATTTTGATGAAATTTTCAGCATTTTGCTTTGTGAATTTTACTCTATTCATTTAGATTTAAAATATTTTAAACCCGGACCATCCATAGGTCGTATAAGTATATCGGATATCGTATCTGATTGCCCTCTTAATATCTGATAAAATGAACTAGAATTTCAGAAAATGTTCCTCTTATCGTCCTTGCGAGAGTATTCATAAGGTCGGCTGTGTGCAATATCATATACCCAACGACAAGTGAAAGGGGAAAAATCCTTAATTGGTATTTTTTCTTTGATTTATTATGAAGAAACCCTTCGCATCTATCTGGGCATTCTATTTGAGGTACTTATACGACCTATATTAAGAGGGCGTAATTTTTATGTTCACCTAGTGGTAACTCAATGGTGTAGCCATTGAAGGTGTGATGGAATTGCAATCCCCCATGCATATATCGAATAGTATGGCAAATTTTACCTGTGAAAAATCCAATTGACTGGTCATTTCTCAACCAAATGTTACTTTAATTTGCCTTAGTTGACATTGCTGTGCCACTGTGGAAGTTCAGAATCGTTAACATGCTACTGTAGAGATTTTATATTTCAGTTGATGAATCACGAAGAGAGGAAAGAGAGCTTCTTTGAGCATATGAACAAGTAATAGGGACATCGTTTTGACATCGCCTACCAACAGGGTTATACAGTCTATACAGTCTATACACCGGAAGCTAAGGGCCGTCCCTTCACAAGCTGAATCACGAGACAAACATGCGACCATTATCAACATTTCACAATAAAACCGCCAAACCTTTTAACTGTTTACCACTTTTTAAGATAATCAAAACGTATCTGTGAAGAAAAAATGTAAAATATATTAATTTCAACACAGGCTAGAAAATTAAAGGGTCATAATGTAGAAATCCCGGGGGGCAACAATCGTAATGAATTATTCATTGTCCCGTCGAGTCCTCAGTCAACCCCAAAACTATTCAAGATTTAAGACTAAATGACAATTAGCAAAAATTAATGAATGATTTTAGTTCTAAGGTTTGTTAGAGCACACAGGCGCCTCTCCATCCAAGAGGGTGACGAGGGAAACAAAATCACGAATTCCCCGTTTCAGGGTCGATGAACTTTTGCTTGCATTCTGGTTGAAAGAGTTCACGAACATACTGGAACACTACTTGGAAAGTAAACTCTGTATCGGCCTTAAATCCTGTCACCAAGTCACCAAGAATAACTCTTCAATTTATGAGGAGAAATTCTACGTGCGTCGGCTTCACAAAGATTCTGACTGGGAACTCGGAAACAGAACGGGAAATAGAAGTCCCTCTACCAAGTACACCATATTTGCGACGAACGGAAACGGCGATGTTGCCATTTCATATCGAGCAGCAATTTTTATCACCTTTACAGTAATATCAATAAAGTTTGAAGAGACTGAAAGCAATTATCATGATGATAAAGTCTTCTGAATAAAACAATAAATATAAGATCATATAGAGTACCCGTTCATACTTGGCGTTAAACAAAAACTAACAGATACATTATCGTCGTCACACTTGTAACCATAACGTTAGTTCTGTCCTACATTGAAAAGGAAGAAAATTGGTATAGCAGTTACATTTTGCACCTCGCATAGGCACTCTTGTTTCTGGGTCAACTATTTACTTGAATACATATCAAGATTAGAGATATACATTCGACCAATGTCACGAAACTAGGGTTGAATCGAGCAGCCTACATTGTAGTGTTAACTGGTGCATATACCAGCTTTTTAAAGTCCAGACTCCAGTGTGAATTTGTGGTTAAATCAACAACCATGGGTTTATTACAATATCTTTGGTTGTAACTTTAACACTGTTTGTTGTATAAATTATGATCAAATTCTATATAGAGTGTAATTAGAACACATTATAACACCTAAGTCCTCTATCAAATGGTGTCAGATTTGACACCCAGATATCAACACCTGACAAATTTCACATTAAATCGAAAGGACTATAATAATCTTTATTGAAATGAAAGTTTCAAGTTTCCTTTATTTCATTTCGACTCAACATATTACACAAATATGAAATAATTATCCAAAAACCAATACAAATATACTATGTAAGTAATAACAAAGGGAATAGATAAATGTTTTCGGTAGGAAATAAACAGTACTGATAATAATAAAATTGTGAAAGAAGGAAATAAATTCGATTTCTGAATAAGAACCTGTATACAATCAGCGGATGACATCAACTGCATTTAATGCAATCCATCCATGGACGGATGGTAACAAAACCTTGATCTTCTGGTTGTACAGTGATTGCACACAGTGTAAACAAACAGTAGCCCATAAATACATTACTCTATCATGTCTATAGCTGAATAATAATCTGTGTCTTGCAAGACGGTAGAGTTCAAGGCAAAGGCCTGATATTTCTATCCCAGTGCCATTAATTAGACTCCATCAAGCCGCATCATGATCATTATTTAATTACCAAGAATACCCATGCTAAAGAAAGAGACGTTGCTTTCTGGAAAACCATAGGCATCACGTGGATACAAATTTCCTCAGTGAAATTATTTCAGTGTTAGTCGTATAAGCATACATACAATGGGTCAGAGAGTAGGCCTATAATAAGATTTGGACGATGATGATATACTCATACAAAATATCGTTTAATAAATAAGGCCATCAGTCAAAGATGTGTATCAAAATAATTCACAAGTCGGTATCATGCAGACACGTAGTTTATTAGCTATTTACCCTTTTCGTCAGTGATGTTGTTTCTATTTATAAAGCATCCATATAGATATAATGGAGTATGTATTCTTTTGAAAACACACAATAGAACTAAACGAAACTTATTAACTTCTAATTCTCATCAAACCTTTCCATGACCACCACGAATACAATATTCGTCAGTTAGATATACTATGAACTACATTATGTAAACCATAAGTTTGCCGTGGCACTATGCAACGGAGAAAAAAAATGTATAATACCATGTCAATATCTCAGTAAAAAATAAAAATAAAAACATCATCAAAAATAAAGTTCCAGTTTGAAAAAAAAATACATTATCAGACATGATTTTCGTTTCAAGTCAGTTACCGGAGGTTTTGGTGTAAATTTGTAAATTATGAATATGAATTTTAAACAGAACATTCCAGTTGCATTCCAATATTTCAGTGCCATTCCAATGCAGTACTTCAATTCCAAATTCTAGTTCGATTCTAACATTCTTAAAAAGTATATTCCAGTTGCTTTATATTTCAATTAATTTTCGGTTTGAAACTGATAGTTAGCCTATTGAAGCTTGATATTTTTAATGATTCTAATACTGCTAGAAAGTTGAGGTCATTATGATGGCTGGTGACTCGAGGAAGACTTGACGTTGGTAAAAAAAAAGTATTATTATCCATCAATCAACGCGAGCTGAATAAGCAAGTCTAGTTTCAGCAACAATCAATAATAATGAAAGAAAAAGAGAAACGATGGCATTGTGCACGCATATCAGATTTATCCACACCCAAAACGTGTCGCCAATATTTCAAAATGTCTGCCGAGAGAGTGAATACAAAATTAAGAACGAAGTAGCATAGTTTGTGTCTCTACTCTGTCTACCATCCGTCGACCATTGACCATGCCTGAACGATTTCCAAAGAAACGGAACCAGTTTTTGTTTGCTATTTCATTATTTTAGATTGATTTTTTCCCGTTGAAAAATGAATAAAGCTCTCCCTTCAATCATTATGTGGTGACCTTCATAACCCAAGTTATTTATTGTACCAAATCTGTGCATCGTTTATACATTGAGCAAATATGACTGAGTTTACTGAAATGAAATAACACAATATTTACACGGTGTCAAATCTCAAGTTCAATAACTGTGTCATCACAATAAAATGAACTCTTCCTGGACTCATTCATGGACAGAAACGATACTGACACGACTGAGCATGTATCAGCAAACGCCTTTTAAAGACCAAATTATTGTTTTGAGAAACCATGCATGGTACTCGTAAAGATGGAAATAATTCACGAGCTCTTGAATACAGTAAGGCAAGATGATACTGCCCCTTGATAGAAATTATATAAGAAAAAAAGGTTCGTCCAAAGAGGCTATAAATATTATGAATACACAATAGACTGACATTAAAGAGAGCCTGGAAAATACCTTGATTGCATGCAAGGCCGAAAACCACACAATGTTCCGCATCAACAAATTATCTTCCCATGCACCGACCTCTATAGGTGACAATAGCATAAAAGCTATGAATTATGATTACCATAGCAGTCCTCGATTTTGGGATAAGTCATTCCAGCGAGTGCATGATAGGGTATGACAATGAGAGACATATGGGTAAAATCACTCCTACATCAAATGATTCTCCTGCATACTTCTATTCTATATTCACTTTTTTTCAAACGCACACCATTATTAGAACTACAAAGGAGTTGATTAATCTGTGCGACGATACTTATTTTGAGCTTGCAACTGGACTTATAAGTGACCAATCCACTGTTATATTTCCAACATAAGAATTTTAAAGAGTATCTAAGAGTATGAGCAGGCGTGAAAAATATGGTTTGGTGACGATTTTGGTCAGGCGTGAATCCACAGGGAATGGACCCCCCCCCTCCCCCGGTGAGAACACGTGTGTTTTTCCCCCTCTTTTCCATGGCTCAGTGTCTGAATTCATTTTACGACGCGAAAGTGCTTCCAATTGTGGTGACATCCAAGCTCTTTTTTTTTCTTTTCAGAAAAACTTGCCATTTTGGTAAATCCTAGACATGGCAGATTTTTTTCCCCGAGCAAGACGCATAAACTTTTTAAAGAAACTCACAGATGAGAGAGCGGAGCTAACGAACTTGTCATGGAGGTAGTCACTTGAAACTTCCTAAAGTGAAATTGAAAGATTTCTGTACACTTTGGGTGAATTTTGGAAATTTTTCAGTTGAAAATATAAGCTTTAAAATTTTCTAGGGATACCTGCCCCCCCCCTTAGCGCTGTTAAAATTCAATTCCGAATACACCCGTTCCTCATATAATGCATCTCTTCATATATATACCTTTCCCCAAAATGACGGTTCAAGGGTTTCAACTATGGCATAATAATAGGAATTGTTGCTTAATTAAGACCAGGATGTTGCATCTACAGAAGTCGAGAACTTTCACAGCATATGCAGGTGGTGATCACACTATACCCTCTTTTTGCGAGATTGGTGGTAATATCTTCAAATGGGAAAATTGATTAGGTTTCTACTAGACAATTTACCATACTATCCCTTCACATCTATATACCGGACTGACACTATTTCACTTCAGTTCTGTCCAACATCAAGGTAAATAAAATATACATCACTTATTAGTAGGCCTACACGCACGGACGGGTGTAATGCAATTGTGTATTCAGACAGTTTGTAAATCCAGACCAGATTTTCAAATTTTTTGCTAACAATTATGTTTAGAAAGTAAGGTGATCTGTGCTATGCATGATGGAGGTTTTATATTCCCCAATTGTCTGAACGTCCAATCCATCTCAACCTGAAGTTACCCAGGGGATACCTCTTTTAATCCAGCATTACTTTAGTCACTGTCTCTTCTGGTAAGGTAGAATAATACACAAAAGGGTCTGTCTGATTTTTGTTAATATGTTTTGTTTTCTGTTTTCCTTTCATAAGGAAGGCAAGATACATATCAATGATGTTGTCAGGTAGCGAACAGTCACCGAGCCTCTTCAAACTTCCTGCTTATCAGAGCATGTCATTCTTGCACGCAGGAAGTAGGCCAGGGGCGTCTTTCAAAAGTAACAATTACGCAATTGCTATTGTGTGAAATCGATTGATCTCGATGGATCTCAAAGCATGGTTAAACGCGTTTTCTAAAGCTGAACCAGTTGGATTAGCGATTGTAAGAATAAAAAAAATAACCCGGGAATGTCTGCACTTTATGAAAATTGAAAATTGTGCTCAAATTTTTTTCTATGCTGAAATGTCAATATTAAGGCGATATATAAACAAAAGACATGAGAAGCGTTTTGAGGAAAGGAAATAGAAATTAAAAAAGGAAAACCCGTTTTGGATAAGCTTCTGCTTACACATATCATATTACAATAAAATACATATATATATACCAGCACAATGCACCTTGTGAACTGTTGTCCAAAACCTAGACGGGTGGAGTATTGTGTCTCGTTATAATACTGAACTTCAACTTATCAGATGCCGCGAAACTGGGGCCCGGGGAGGGGGTGCTTCAACCCCCTTGTTTTTTCCAGTGACCATATACGTGATGGTGAAAAAAGAGTAAATGATATTATTGTACTAAAAACACGACCCCTTATTTTTTTAATTGTCAGCATTGGCGGCGGAAGCCAAAAAAATTAAGGGGGGTCCACCTGAAATTTGTGATGGATAGCCTACAGGTAACAAAATTGACAAGCAAAAAAAAAAATCGTCCCCCACCTCCAATCTATAGGGGGGATATGTCCCCCTCCCCCCGCTTCCGCCGCCTATGATTGTCAGCCCCCCCCCCCACACACACACTTTCAAATTTGTTCCGCGGTCCCTGTTTTTATGGTTTATCTAAAAAAACCTCCAATATGACTTTACAGTTTTGTTCTCCAAGTAAAAGAATAGAAAAATTTATTTTGAAAAATACACGGATTTGAATATCAAGATGATCGTTCCTATTTCATTCGGGGGTTTTTTTTCTTTCTTTTTCTTTTCGGTCCTTCCTTTCACGATTTCCATTCTTTGTCTATTTATAGCTTTCTTTCATACATATAGGACTACTTTCATTATTTTCTTTCCAATTTTTGTTAATTCTTTCGTTATTTCGAAAAGATTCCTCTTTTTATTATTTTCCTTCCTCCTTTCTTTCGTTATTTTTAATTTATTTAATTCTTCTTTCTTTATTCATTTCTTTTTTTCATTTATCTTTCTTTCTGATAATTTATTTCTTCCCTCTATCTTTCTTTTTTTGCTTAAAGACAAAACCAATAAAAAAAATTCAGGTCCATCCAGTCAATGTTTACATAGATGCGTACAAAATCATGAGTAAAATATTTGTATCATTAATAAGACTATCTCCAAAGAAAAAAAAGTGTATTCAAACTTGTAATCAAGACATAGAGAGAGAAAGGGAGAACTCGACAGAGGTGAGTGGGGGGGGGGGGGGGGAGGGAGAGAGCCAAAGAGAGAGAGAGGGTCATTGATATTCCAATCCGAAACTACGCACCAATCAAAAACACCATCAAGGGTTGCAGGGGACGCCCGCTATCGCGTAGGGACGCTTAGGCTCTGTAGTGTAGCCATGGCAACATGCACTTTGCTTTCTTCTTCCGTGTATCGTACAGTTTGAGTGCATTCGCTCGCTCGATTGTTTTGTTCGACGCACAGTAGTAATAGGTATGGGTATGAGAAAAATATTCACTCATTCTAAAAACAATAGGCATACCCCTCAACTCAAATATGAATATACACGTACTCTTTGGTAGGAGTACTTGATATACTAAGTAATTTTTACTAAAATTACCAACTTATCTCTAAAAAAATGATAGAAATTCAGTTGTGGCCTCTGCTAAGGTAAATATATGTAAATGAGAATATATTCTTGAAAAGTGTGGTTTTATCAGATATTCGATATTATCGGTTTAGAAAAGAAAACGCTTATATGTTTTTTTTTTAAATATACGACAGTAACATCTGAGGAGAAACATGCGACCAACCAAATACAAAAGTTGCACCTTTGCGTCATATTTTCAATTTCCATTTATTTATTTTGTTTTCATCTCCTATTATCATGTTATATAGGGATTGGTGTTTTCAACAAAAGCAAATGGAAGCTTCATCACCATATTGCATATCCTATCGGAGTTTGTGCGTATAGAAAAAAATATTGCGGTCATCTCCGTTCCTGCATTATTGTGTCGTTGGATGATGGGACGATGGGAGACGGGTCGATGAACGATTATGTCGGACCGTGTGATTAGATATTTTCACAAATGAAATAACAAATAAGTTCATCTTTATTTTGTTTAGTGAAACTGTGTATAACTCTTCCTCTTGGCCTATACGCGATACCTTCATTTTCTTGTTCCTTTTCTTTTTTATAATTATCAAGCTTAACGTAAAACAAGGTATTGCATTCATGATAATGAAAAAAAAATAATCAGCAAATTATCTGAGAACTTCAAAAAATGTACGATTTGTTTGTAGACAAAAAAGCCAACTTAGAATATATATTTTTGTTTTATAAAATGTAATCATTATGAAGAACATGAAGGATATCCTGGAGAAGAAAAAAAGGAGGGACGGAGAAGAAGAAAAGAAGAAGAAGTAAAAGAAAAAGTAGAAGAAATGCAAGAAGAGGAAGAAGAAGAAGTAGTAGAAGAAGGAGAGGGAGGAGGGAGAGGTGAAGAAGAAGAAGGAGAAGAAGAGGGAGAAAAGGTAGAAGAAGAAGAAGTACAAGAAGAAGAGGAAGAAGAGGAGAAGAGAAGATGAAGAAGAAGAGAAGAAGAAGAAGAAATAGTAATATAGTAGTAGCAGTAGTAGTTGAAGAAAAAGGAGGAGGGAGAAAAGAAAGTGAATGAAAAGGACAATGAGAAGGAAAAAGAATTGAAAATATGGATAATCCGAACAGAACCATTTATTCAAATATTCACCTTTATTATTACTTCCGTCTATCGACTATATATATATGCACAATAAATAATCACTATTCGTGCTCGCTTGCATGCATATATAGGCCTAAAAGTGCAAAATGGTCTATTATATTGTTTTGAATACCAGAACATTATGAGCCTATGATTATGATAAGAATGAGACGAATGCCCCCCCCCCCAAAAAAAAGGGCATTCCTTCTCCTACAGGCCACTTGATGTCTATTAATGAATTAAAATATATAAAATTTATTATCATTAAATTTTGAAAGATAACTGCTTACTTTTCAGTTAAGTTCTCTTAAATATTAATAGAAGAAAATCACATTCGTGTTCCGAGATTTTTTTTATATCATTCAAGACTATCTGAATACATGCTTCAGCCTGTTTGTTTATATTAGTATACTAGGCCTATACAGAACTTTTTCTTATTTTTCATAATTTACTATAACAATGTAATTACACAAGGAATAATATTTTTAAAAGTGGGTATGAAGGTTTTGTAACCGTGTACCCATCATGCCAGGTCACGGTGTTGTCCAGCTTTGATTGGTTACACTTCTATATTCTAGCATATAATCCTCCTATCTTTGTATTAATTTTTCATAGATTTGGTAATCTAGTAGGTCTACAATTAAGGAAAGGAGTTGCCATGCATGAATTTTTCATTTTCTTTCGCTATTATTAAAGCTGTAAAGGACATTGATTTTACCACATGCACCCGACACTACTGAAATATCATAAACATAAATCTATATAGACAATAGACTATAATAATAGTAAGCAAACTGTGGCCTCTGTCATGATTGCCATCAAATAATACAAAAGTATTGGTAAAAAGTGAAATACCATAGGCCCTATGGGACCGTATAAGCTCGATAAAAATTTGTTTTGTTTTAACATTTTCGTGACATTGTCCATTTGGACAAATCAATTTCATCGACTGAAAAGCAAGTCGAGCGACAATCAATGACGCGATTATACACTTTCTGTATTTTTCCACTGAAAATCTCGTCAAAATGTCAAGTATAGTTGTATTTCACGCGATGAAGTTGAGACAAAAAATCAAATATGAAATGCAATTAATTGAAACAAAACAAATGAAAATCATAATATCTGCATACATATTAAAATTTAGGAATATTAAGGATATTTTGTCTTGCTATGTATTGACTTTCGAGGGGAACCTCTCTGAGGCAAACAAAACAACGTCACTAAGTGCTTCAGCCCTGAACCCATGCCATTTTATTTTCCTATAGTAATTTATGGAAATTACAGGGAAATGCCATTTTTATCTTGAACTTTTTTTATATCACATCATTTCATATCAAGTAAATGTCTCATGTATACTTTTAAAGTGTTATTTTGATGTTAAAAATGGTAAATTTGTGTGATATTCTGATGTCAATAGTTTTGGCAGAAGTAAGCTTAGCGCACACATCGATTCTGGCATCGAGAAGCGGCGAATCTTGCGAAGGCTCTGTGTTGCAAGCTATTTTTCAATCGACTTGCATCGTAATAAAAAATACTAAAACAACTGGATATCTAAATGAAATGAAAGATGAATATATGTTCTCTGATTTTATCAATCTGTTTTTCTAGGAAAATAGTATTTTATACAAGATTTCAGCGTTTGTTTTTGGATTTTAAAGTGCCATTGTCAAAGTGTAAGTTTCGAGGTGAATTTCTCTCCAATGAAATAACCATGGCTATTTTGTAAGATGTCAAGTGAAAGATTGAAAGCTCCTCTTTCGTTTGATGGTATATTTTCTCGTTACCGTAGCACGAACAAGAAAGAAAAACGATAGTTTCCAACACCTTACTAACACATCCAAAAACACGATTGCCAAAATACACGGTACATGTACAAAACAAGCGGGCTGTACACACCCTATAGGCGACTTGACTGCATTGTTTTCCCCCACGTCCGCAAAAAGGCTATATAGGTATGGGATACCGCGGAAATTGAACATTACGTTTCTCGCTCAGTGTCAACACAGCCGGAATCTAACTCACTCACCATGTCTGCCGCCAAGCCAAAAACCGCAAAGAAGGCCCGTGCTGCCCCAGCACACCCACCTACCTCTCAGATGGTAGTTGCTGCTATCACTGCCCTGAAGGAGCGTGGTGGTTCCTCAAGCCAGGCCATCAAGAAGTACATCGCTGCCAACTACAAGGTTGACATCACCAAGCAGGCTACTTTCATCAAGCGTGCCCTGAAGGCTGGTGTTGCCAATGGTACCCTCGTCCAAGTCAAAGGAAAGGGAGCCAGTGGATCTTTCAAGCTCGGCAAGGTCAAGACTGGCAAGACCGAGGCCCAGAAGGCCCGTGCTGCCGCCAAGAAGGCCAAGCTTGCTGCCAAGAAGAAGGAACAGAAGGAGAAGAAGGCTGCTAAGGCCAAGGCCAGGAAGGAGAAACTAGCCGCCAAGAAGGCTGCAAAGAAGGCCGCCAAGAAGACAAAGAAGCCCGCCGCCAAGGCCAAGAAGCCAGCTAAGAAGGCAGCCAAGAAGCCCGCCGCCAAGAAGGCAGCCAAGAAGCCTGCCGCTAAGAAGCCAGCTAAGAAGGCCGCCAAGAAGCCTGCTGCCAAGAAGGCCGCCAAGCCAGCAAAGAAGGCAGCCAAGAAGCCCGCCAAGAAGGCAGCCAAGAAGTAAATTCTTAGCGCCACTTGGTGTATTGAGCTTTTTCAGCTCCACCCCAACGGCTCTTATCAGAGCCACCCAAACTTCAAGAAAGAATTCAAATTGTTTATCCTCTTTTTTTTAGTCTTAATGTCATTTTTTAGTGCCTGTCTATTTCTTTTCTAATCTATGTAAGTACATTTAGGGCTGGTGTTTAAGTTTTGGTATTTATTTTCCATGTCACATTGTTAAAAAACAATACAGGGTAAATATATGGACATAATAAAATCATTTATAAGTATATAGCGAGATGTCTGGATAAACCCCCTTAGCTTAGTGGTAGGTTCATGGTTACTGTAAGTGGTAACCATTCATTGCCACAATGTATATTCATATTTCAAATAAAAAAAACGGAATATGCTGGATTGGTTTTGGTCGGGATTATTATTCGAAAACTAAATATAGCAGAAGTGCCATTCCAAGATATCTTTTTACCGGGAAATCTCACTATATACTGAGAATGCATTCCCTCATTGCACCTATATTATGCTGATATCCTATGCATTGGGGGTAGCAAAATTGAATGGCCCGCCAAATACGAATCGATAAACAGGGATGTAAACAATACGAAGGAGTTCGTGTCCTTTTGTGAACCAGGGGGGGGGGGGTAGGCGCGGTGGAAAACTGGAGCAAAATAAAAACCGTGTGCACTGGAGGGGAACAACGTACGCAGGCTCGGCGGGTAGACAGAAGGGTCATTATTGATTGGTATGAAAATAATGAAACAGCGGGAAAGCAGTAATTTCTGATAAAAGAATGTATATATGCTCCACTCACGCCCATACAATTTTCAAGGGAGTCCAGATTTTCTTAAATATTGATTGAAAGAATGCTTCAAAATCCTAAAAATTAGTCATCGTTCGTACATGATGGGGGAGGGGGGTGGGGTGACACTGTGACAAACGAGCATGGGAGTAGTCCCTGCAGTGGATCGCCTCGACGAATCTAGCCTCGACCCCGTTCCAATATTTCGGAATATGGCGCATATTTGAATGTGGCGCCGCTTCGTAAAATTTGGATTTACACAGAAAGGTCAACACTCCAAACTCGGGCAATAATTAAAAGGCAAAAGAAAAAAAGTAAACAAAATAACAATAAAAATAGGCCAATCGTTTAATTCTGTCTTCTCTTTTCTAATTGGAAAATAATATACGAGCGAGCAAAAAAAAATGTCTTTACTTTGATTAAAAAAACAATTATTTTCGTCCTCACTTTTAAAAGAGGGCCACGATACACAAGAAGGGGAATATTGTATTTCCACAGTGTATCATTTGTATTAAAAAATAGGTCGAAATGGGCACACGTGCTCATATCAGGTCCCTCCCCTGGATAGAATGCGAAATGTAATTTGTAGATATTTGATCCGGGTTAATTCTAATGATAATATTGATTGATTGATTTTATTTTGTTTCTGCATTCAAGATAAATATGCATATCATAATATCTACAAAAGTGATACATTTAAGTTTTACAAAACAATAAAGCAATAGCCATAAAAAAGCAGTGAAAAATATCCACAAGAAGCAATATAAAAAGAAAATATCAGTTTAAACGAATGCAGGAGACCGCCATATTATGTCCATTTATTATTCATTGATTTTATTGTATTTCTGCATTCAAGATTAATATGCATCATAACATCTACAAACGTGTCCACAGTGGCGTAACTACGGGGGGGCATGGGGGGGCACGTGCCCCCCCAATCGGCTGGCCAAAAAAAAAAAAAAACGGGGAAAAGGAGAAAAAGAGGGAAAAAGAAAGAGAAACGTAGTGGGGAAAGAAGAAATTGTTGTTTATCATAGTGTTATATTATGTTATGTTATATGACATAAGAAGCATTTTTTAACAACTTTATGAAACATTATTTGCTTAATTGTGTCTTCATTATTCCTGGTGCTCGCATAGACTTTTTAACGAGATATATAGACCTGCTGTACTAAAGCCTCCCGTTTTCAAATCAATATACAAAAAAATAATATATTTCCTCGCAATTAGAGTTATTGTTTTAAGTAGTGATATATTCTTCTTTTTCATGACTACTGAAAGTTATTGCCCTATTTTAAGGTCTTAATATAAAACATTTCCTGTCCGTGCTAACGTTCGCATTAGTGGATTGGTGAGATTTCTGTTCTTCATGAACTCCTAAAATCAGTCCTTAAAATGTCAATTTTTCTGATCTGAATATAATTTTTTTTTAGTGAGATGCGCATAATAATCATGATTACAATGACTTCAAAAAGTGCTCCATGTGTTTAAATGTAATTCTAACAAAATCAGCAAGCGCTTGGCACTCGCATTAGATGACTATGGTACGTGAGATATGTATACGCTGACTTAATGGATTCGTAACTATAGTCCTTAAAATATCCATGTTTGTGGTCAATATATACAAAAATTTCAGCTCGCGCTTCGCGCTCGCATCATTTGGTTAGTCTAATACGTAGGGTCTTAGAGAATTCCTACAAACAACTCTTAGAATGCCCCTCTTCAGGTCTATATTTCCTAAATTTTCAGCTCGCGCTTTTGCGCTTGCAGTATTTGATTAGTAAGATGCGTATGATAATCATGATTACATGACTACAAAAGATGCTTCATGACTGTGTTTAGATGTAATTCTAACAAAATCAGCAAAGGATGGCAATAGCATTAGATGACTATGGTGAGATATCTATACTCTTAATGGATTCTAAAATATAATCCTTAAAATTTCCTTGTTTAGGGTTAATTTTTAAAAAAAATTTTGCTCGCACTTCGCACTCGCATTGTTTGTTTAGCGAGACAGTTAAGTATCATGATTACAAAACAATTCGCTTATAATGTCAATTTTTAGCCCTCTATATCAAAAATTTTCAGCTCGCGCTTCGCGCTCGCATTATTTAATCAGTGAGATACATATCCGTTTGATGGCACTGCATGTCCTTAAAATATCTCTATTAGGTCAGTATACCTGACAACTGAGCGCGCTTCGCGCGCTCCCTAAGTGACCCCAAATTTTTGCTGGTGCCCCCCCAATGCCGTGACCCACGGTACGCCACTGCGTGTCCAGAACGCTAAATTTGGTGCGCTAGTGCCATTTGGTGAGGCAATAATCCTCATTACCAGGTCCCTCGGAGAGGACCTTAAGCCGTTGGTCCTTGCTTACAAGCATTCCTGCTTTTTTAGTAATTAGGTAAACAAATCCTCACCAAATCTCCAAATAACGAAGTTATTGAATTTTAAAGATTTGCATTGTTCCATTGAAACATTTCTAGTTAAGTCTTCATGAACATTCATTAGGTGGGCTGATGATGACATGTCTTGTTCAAAAATTTCTACAAGAACTAAACAACTGGAACATAGTAACTTTCGCATCCTGCCGGGTACCCATTTAGCACCTGGGTCGAGAGTGGCAAAATGTGGATTACGCCTTGCCAAAGGACGCTATATGGATTCGAACACATGACCCTCTGTTTACAAAGCGAGAGTCAGAACCACTACATCACGGCTCTTTCACAAAAACGAATAGTCCATCGTGAAAAAAACTCTTGCACAGGACAGGTTTCTGATAAACATAAAACGTGAGCGCGAAGCGCGAGCTTATTTCTTTCTATTTTGTCCTGAAAATTTAATAACGTTTGTGATCATAAAGAAGATGGGTATGGAACCAATAATTACTTCGAGGGCGAAGCGAGAGCAAAATGTTTTTATGTACGCTCTGGCCTGATCGAAAAAAATGCAGTTACCAATGAAGAAGATATATATTTCAACAATTAAATAATGCGAGCGCAAATTGAACATTTTTTTTTACATTCTGACCTAAATACTGGACATTCTAAGCGCTTCTTTAATCATGAACAGGAAAGGTATATGACTATACACCTGATGCAAGCGCGAATGAGCGGAAAAAAATTGAGATTTACACCTAAAAAGGGACATCTTATGTTTTGTAAATCAGGAAAAGGATGGATAATTGGATATCTTCCTATATTGATAATGCGAGCGCAATAATCTCAATAAACATGCGTGCGCGTGATTAGATTTAATATATAGAATCTGGACATTTTAATTCAGTTTCAATGTGCGAAATACCTTATGAATAGAATTTTTATGTTACAAAAAAGAGCAATTAGAGTAATTACAGAAAGTCATTTTCTTGCTAATTATATTTTCATTATAATTTTAACAATGCGAGCGCGAAGCGCGAGCTAAAACATATTTAATATTCCAATCTGAAAAAAAAAGTTTATGTGATATTTCGAGCACTGTTGAAGTGGATAGGGATCGCGCTACATAAATGATGCGAGTGCGAAGCGTAAGCTGCTATTTTTTTTTATTATTACATGTACTTTGACGTACGACCGGCACTGGCGGCGGAAGCCAATAAATTTAGGGGGTGTCCACCTGAAATTTTGGGATGGACACATGTAAAAAAATAGGACAAGCGACCCAAAAAATTTTGAGAAGCAAAAAAAAAAAAAAAAAAAAAAAAAAAGGTCATCAACCTAAATTTTAGGGGGGGACAACACACGTGTCAAGGGGGTCCACGTGAATTTAGGGGGGACGCAGGAAAAAAAATTGACAAGCAAAAAAAAAAAAAAAAAAAAAAAAGAAAAAAAGGTTATCAAAACAAAATTTAGGGGGGACCGTCCCCCCCACCTAAAATTTAGGGGGGGACACGTCCCCCCCGTCCCCCCCGCTTCCGCCGCCTATGACGACCGGGACATTAATTTTGTCATCATATGGCTATGATAAATATCTTCCTATACGTATTTCTAAGCGCGAGATGAAACATGTAGATATTCCATTTAAAATGACTTAATTTAATATTTAATATGATTATTAGGAAATCATGAAAATATTACTATTTTACTTATTAATGTAATAAACCTAATAAGAGCGCGAAAATGATATAAAGGCCAGAAAACTGGACATTTTGTAATTAGGAACAGAATGCGTAGGTTAAAAATCTTTAACAAAAATAATGCGAGCGCAAATTGCGAGCCGAAACTTTTGATAAACTCTCATGAAAGAGGGATTTAAAATAATTTGTAAGAATTAATATAGGTATACCTCTCCATTCAAAATACTAGCGCTCAGCGCTATAGCTGATACTATTCAAAATCAGACCATTGTTGTATATTATTTTTTTTAATGCGGAAATAAATACTACTACTTCTACCCCCTCCTTATCGCACATGATAATGCTAGTAGGGTATGGTGCCTTCTTTATCAATTCGAAATGTACTTATGATTGCATTGAATTGCGTAATATGGATAGATAACATGTATGGGAATAAGTATTCATGGATAGTCGAAAGGAACACAAACCGTCACATCCCGCCATACCGATATATAACGTCGTTAAACGTATATTTATTCGATCTGTTCACTGCTACCACCCTGCCTGTGGAGAATATACAGGTAGGACTATGGTATGCCAATGCTGTATTGAGCACACACTTTAAAAGATCATTGAAATATCACTTTTGTGACCAAAATTACTAATTTTCATGCAGTTGCAATTTATTTTTCATTAGGAATTTGGAAATAATTTTTGTATTCACCAGAGCGCTCAAAAACTTGGATTTTGGGCATATTTTTGTGTACGCCCTCTATTGGTGGAAAGTAATATGGCAAGAAAATTTTCATTTTTAAATCTCTATTTTTTAATCAAGAAAAAAATTATCAAAAAAAATGAATTTACATAAGAGCCAAGTTATATGATGAATAGCTGTAATGAAAACTGACTCTGTAAGAAAATCAAGCATTTGTCCCATAGAAAAGGAGAAAATAAGCCAAACATTGCCACCCTTATTTTGCCACACATGGAGATGTAACTGAGAACAAGGTTATATCATAACCTTGTTCATTGAATGAGTGGATCTGTTTGAACAAAATATATAATACAATAATTAGTTTTTGTTTACATAGATGGTTTCATGGTTCAGTTTACAGCATGTTAATAAATAAAATTGCTTTATCACACTGCATCTGGTTTCACGTGTAATTATTTCCTTGTTGTTCTCATACATGAACAATCATTGTCTATTGTCTTTTAAAACAATGTAATCATAATTAGTATGGAACCGAATTGTTATCGAAATTATGATTATAATTCACGTATGTGCTCAAATAATGAACAGAGATCTTTCAATCCTTTTACTTGAGATTAGTCATAACTTTCTTTAACTCTCAATTTGCTGTCTAGCTATACATTGATTTAAATAACTGCTTATCTTGCCTAATTATACATAATTCTACTTTATTATAACAAGGCAAAGCTCATATGAATTTGTTTCTACTTCTTTTCACAAACAGCTAGTAACAATTGGCTACTACATTAAATAATTCCTTTGCCAGCTAGCAATTAAAATACGACATGTATTTGCGTTTGTAAATTAATGTAAATATAAAAATAACCAAACATTTTTCTTAGTATACATCAATGAAGTTAAACATTCATTTGATTCTGAAATGATTTGATCCTAAATCAAAACTTGTTTTGATTTAGTGTCCATAATTATGTTTATCTATTTATGCAAATACTATTCTGTTCTGTTATATCAAAATCATAATATCAATATTCCTTTCGCAAATAAGTTCTTAATACAAACATACAATTTTCACTTTGGTGGATCAATGCTTTCAATTAGCATAATTTATAATGAATCTAGACAAAACTGAAAACCGGAAATTCGAAACAGAAACCGGGAACCGGGCCGAAAACCGGGTCAAAAACCTACACGCCCTGCTCTCATTCCCAAAAAACCGGGCAAATCGAGACACTATAAATTGAATTTATTTCATTTGTCTGACACATATGGAAAACATAAAAGATCTAATGAATAAAAAAAGCACTTACTCTTTTCTGGCGGGACATAAAACCACGTTTAAATCACGTTTAACAACAGAAAGTTTCCCCCAAACTGCGGAGGCCGATACAGGCGTCTGACTCCTGAACCTTTCAAAAATGGAGTGCGACACGTCAAGGTACCTATGCAACAAACTTCACTAAGTGGACTTAATTTGCATAACAAAAATATCGTATGTCATTCTATACGGTATCCTAAATAAATGAAGGGAAATAAATTCAAATAATTAAATGTTTCCAATATTGGTATCATATAAATTCAAACAATCTTTTCGCTGGCGAAACAATTTATATTAAGTAACCACATTCTGTCATGACAGCAAATGTATCAGTTGATATCAGTCATCTCATTCCAGTTGCATCTTTTCATCATTGTCACAATCACATTGAGATTGATAGAATAGATCAGATGGTAATACCAGAAGGGTGGCATTCACATGTATCAAAGAAAGAAGATACGGTCACGTGGTGCAAAGTGATGGTAGCTAGTCGGGGGCAGATATAGACATTAGCGGTAACTTCATTTACCCACTCACCTAAATTTGTATCAATCCGAAGTGTAACAAGTGAGTAACTGCAGAGGCGTCGATTATGGGGGGGGGGGGCGATCGCCCCACCAATGAAAATATTGGGGGGGGGGCAAACATATCGTTTTGCCCCCAATAATTCCGCATGTGCTAAAAATAAAATAAGATTGTAATGTTACACAGAAATCAGCAAGCGAGATTGAGATACGCAACTCGTTCTTTGTCTAAAATCGTGCTCAAAATGTCCACTTTTCAGTTTGGAATATCAAAAAATTTCAGCTCGCGCTTCGCGCTCGCATCATTTCTGTAACAAAAAAACATACTTTCCATGATTAAATAGGTGAATATGGTCCCGTTTTCAGTTCTAAATCTCAAAAGAACTCCTACTTCGATTTGCAATAATCTTTTGTTGGATATATCTTGTTCTTTTTTAAAAACGTCTATATTAAACTCAATTTTTTTTTCCAGATCGAAATATCAAAATTTTCAGCTCGCGCTTCGCGCTCGCATTATATGTGTATATGTGTGTATGTATATCAATATATATATATATATATATATATATATATATGTGTGTGTGTGTGTGGGTATGTATGTTTGCATGTATATATACATATATATAGGCATGTGTGTGTGTGTGAGTGAGTTTGTTTGTTTGTTTAGTGTGATCGAGCGCGTTTGGAAAATTGATTCATGATTCCCCCCCCCCCCAAACTGAAAAATGGATCGACGCCCCTGAGTAACTGCCGTTTCACACGGTAAAAAAATCGTAATTTGAATGATGGTTCCAGTGAAAATATAAGGCTAACGACGAACATGATTAGAATCACGAACGCCTGCAATCATCATTACAATGATGATACAAGATTCACGTGTGAAAAGGCCCTGAGAGAACCACTTCCATGGACCCTGTATACTACAAAACTTGCATTTGAATGAGCTCTCTATACGCAAACCCTCAACGTACTCTCGTTATTGGCGGGAAATGTACTTGATTTCCCCAAAAATGTATTCAAAATGAAAGTTATTTGCACCATATTCTCCAGGTTATATTACTTTTTTTATAATAATTTGCGGGACTTGCAATATTTAGCCCCGTGTATATTGAGTATCATACAGGGGCAAGCCCGCTATAGTCAAAACAACCATTCGTCACAGACATACGGGGGGGGGGCAATAATTTTTTTGTTTTATTTCAATTTTGTTCTATTATCACATAAAAATTATAATCCATACAAAACCATTTATCATCAAAGAGTGTAAATATATAAAAGATTTCTGAACAGAAGAAAAGGTAATTCCCTAAAAGCAAAAAGCTTGTTACGGGAACAAAAACACAATACAAAAAAGAAGTAGGCTCGGAAAGGAAAGGGGTGAAAATTCATATAATTTTCTGAACATTATGTCAAAAACTATCACAAAAATAGAAAGGTCAAAAATTCTGCATGCCCGCTTCGTTAACTCGTAGCTTTTCTCAAATTTTGCCACATACGCCATATATGGCCCATTAACCATGTTAACATTATTTTGTTGGCTCATTGATTGCATCATTGTGGCTCGACATCAGTAGGCTACTCATTAATGCTATCCATAAGGACCGCTGTAGCATGACGAGTTCAAAGTATCTATAGTGACAGGTCCACTAGTCCACTATTCACAAATCATACGGACTGGTATTCACTTGTACTTGGATACACTTGTTCTTGGCTCAGCCCCTGAATCTTATCCCAATCAACGAGGGGGTAGGATATATGAACATCTTGCGAGCAGATTACGAGCATACCGACCGTAATGTTCTCTACTGATAGATATGGTGAACACCATGCATTAATCTTTTTAATGCACCAAACATTCGGAGAACGAATGCTGATATTATGTTGCCGACCTAACCTTTGCAAAACATGTCAATTATTTCAAGGAACGATACAGTGAAAACGAGTTGGCGTGATTGACAAGGGAGGCGACCGACAGACATCATAATCATCACCATCATCAGATCAGATGAGATGGTATAGAGGACGTTTTCCATAATATTGTTTGTTATTTTGTTTGTTTGTTTGTTGTTCGGGGAGCAAAATTATGAAAAGGGGTCACTCTTATTTGCAAAAATATTGTCCCATTTACACGAATTGTTTATTTTTGGGGAATGAAGTTTCTTGGTTCTTGCGGCGTTTTGTTCTGAATCATTCAAATGTGGCCATGATTTGGGTATGAAAGGGAAGTGGATACTGCCCGATTTCTCAAACCATGATCGAGCCAACAAAGGCTCACTTCTTTACAAGAACTGTGTAAATGGGACATATACCCTTACATAATTTCTATGCATAAATATGATATATTTCTGTATACTTGATGCATTTCATTTCCCTTTATTTCACGCCGAGTGTGGATGAGGGGGAGGGGCTGCTTCTGCTAAAGTATTACCAAAGTATTATTCTGACACACGGTTGTTCCACATTGGACTGAGTGGTTATTGGTTCGTAAGTGTTATTTACTTCAACTAATTTGCATCATTCGTCACACCCATTAAGGCTAACATAAACAGCGGTGGTAAATGTGCATTGAGTGTTTAAATAGACCTATGTGTGATCCCATAAGTCATGTATGTGTAGGTGTATAGGACCTACATGGTTTTATTTCAACGCCCTCTGCTTTGTGTCCCGCAAGATTTTGTTCATATACCATACATTCTAAATGCTGTACTCAATAATTTTCAATTTTCCATTAAACATGTAAAATTGGAAGATCAGCAATGGTACAACTATCTTGAAAAAAGAGAACCAGCTAGGAATAATGGGTAAAGCAGAGCTTCATTTTTATTGTATTTTTTCTTTTTTTATAATAAAAACATGTTCATTGTTGTGTCACAATGTTTTGGTTGCGGCTCACCAGAGACTATAATTTATCGGAGAAGATAAATGGAGTCACAGTCTGTGGCTACACGCAATCTACTGGCAATCACTGAATACAATTCTTAAGATAGAAATGATAACAGAATCAATACTTGTTTGTGATCAGCAAAATCAATCTGTCACTTTGTCTAACATTATGATCATGATAAACGACCAGAAATACACCATTGCTGATATTCCACCGCAACAATTTGTTTAGCATTCACATCAAATATCACGTTTCGGATGATCAAACCATAGCACGCAATTCTCTCCAGGTGATTAAATTATATGATCACATCTTTCTTCTTTTTCATCCAGTGACTCTTATTTCTTTTTTCATCCCCCACGTCCTTCTCTATTTGGACTAAGCAATCAAGCTTAGCAATGGGATTTTGTAAATCCAATTTACACGACCGGCGAAGGAAATTACTGTATACGTTAATCTTGTACGCACCAACTGAGCCAAGCCAGGAGAGCCCCTAACTCGCTGGGAGTGGTAGAAATAATCAAAACAGACATCGGATTGTGGATATGATTCTATATGACAAATTTGTTTCCTAGCAATGATATTGTGGTAAAGTCGGTGAGGCAATGTCCTTTATCGAATACGGGGTTCAAATCTCAGCCTATTAGTCATGACTGCTCTATCCGAGGTTGATATGGGATGTTGATAATGATAGGAGACGAGTTAGTGGTTATTACATGGTTATAATGGTATAGGAACCAATTTGTAACCAAAGCTGTTTATACATGCATTTAATAGTTTTTTTGCTATGTATGTTTTCATCAGTATTGGTATTTGTGTTCTTTTTTTTTCTTTTAGCAAATACTTTAGATGGACGATTATGACTGACTTATTGCATCTCGGAAAACTGGCAAAAGATGAAGACATTCATTCTCCGGCATTTGTTCGATTCACCTGTTCTGTTTCTATAATTATTTGGAATTATGCTTGATGTGGTGCCGATATTTTTGTGCATATAAATTTCAAATTTGGCAAAACTGTTTGTGTAAATTATAAGTAATTTAAAAGTCTGTCATGTCTACATAAAATTAACATACACCTGTTTATTCTTGTTGGCTGGTTTCTTTTTTTTTGGGGGGGGGGGTATCTAAATATTTAGTAAACTCCTACAATATTAAGAATAAGGGAAAATACAATCTCAAACAGGTCGGGTGTGGGAGAGGACAGAAGAGCCATTTATTTATTTTACCGTTCTTTTCGCGGCGCCGCCATGGGAAGAGTGATATCCAGTGATACCCCATTGCATTCATTACTGTTCGGAGGAAATCATGTCCATTTACAGAGCGGTCCATTTCCGAAGAGTCTGTTGTTTCCCAGAACAGACCGACCCTCCCTTAACACAATTAGGGAGAATGTTAAGGAACGTGTGTGTGTGTGAGAGAGTGTGTGTGTGAGAGTGAGAGGGATTCGAGAGAGGTGGTATTTTATGGTATCTTATTAGTGGTACTTGTACCTCTGCATGACATTGGAAGAATCTACGAAGGTCATACAAGGTTGGTACTATAATCAGCAGTAGACATGGTAGAAGTGATGCTAAATACCATGGATCTCCGTGTTTTTATTTACTTTTGAACATATTTCGATGATTTGATAATTCATCATTTTCAAAAACAAGAGATGTAAGTTTAGTCGACATTTTATTTACTTTGCCATTTCTTCAAAAACATCTAATTTGTTCTTAACAAGAATTAAAGATTTAAAACTGATTGATGTCTGTAGAAGCAATGCAAAATGTAATCGAAGTATTATAGCCTATACTTATTTTATCATGTGACATTCACCAATGATAAATTCTAATCACACCGACTTTATTCTTCTTCTAACAAGGCTAGGCATAATCCCATATATCACGTAGATGTATCTTTCTTAATTTTCTTCTCTTTGCATACTGCTTTATTTTTCATCTACTGTGATCAGATACTAAGTAGGCCGATCACCCAAGGTGTCAGACTTGCAATTTGTCATCAGATAACCCACCCACCTGCTGAAGATGTATCCATCTCTTCCTCAACGTTTAACAGAGAGGTTCTCAATGGTAACCAGACTGCCACCTCATATAAAGACAGCACGTAAGAGAGCAGAAATATGATAAAACCAACTAAGATCCACTCTCTTTCATAGCAGCCATTCTACTGAAAGAGAAGCAAAATGTGTAACTGCATCTGGGCCGACAGACTGCTCGATTTCGCTTTCATTGATATCTAGAGGGCATCGCAGGTCGAGAAGATATCGACGATGGGTTCGAATTGGCGCGACGTCGTTACCAGCGTGCTCCTGTATTACCATCCAACTCATCATCATATCTCTGTTTGGATTCGCCAAGAGACAGTCGCGCAGCGTGAATCAGCCAATCTCATTAGCTGAAATATAATTGTTTCTCTCAACGCCCGCTTCGATATGATATCTTTCTTTTCACTCTAGCTATTCTCTGGTAACGCTCTTCATCAGGGGAGATGGGGAGGCTATTTCGTCTGGTTTACAGCAGTAATATCATGCGGAAAAGGACACGAGTCCAGGTCTAAATTGCTGTTGATCAGATTAAACCAAATCAGGTCTCGAGATCGGTTTACGCCACGCTCCTTCCGATTCTAATTTGAAGGATAGATCCTGCAACCTTGTAGCCCCATGCAGTTCAGCAAGAGATTGGATTGTAATGATTCAGCCTTTTTCACAGAAAACGTCAATGAATATTCATTGACAAAGTCTGCAGCAATAAATCCACAGTTCATTAAGATTAGAACCAATAACGACAAGTTGTTCGGGTGTTCAGCAATCGTCTTAATCAGATACTGAATAAATCTTTAGGACCACACATGCTGGCCTTCTTCATGAAAAAGAGACCTTATAATTATGTTGGATAAATCTAAAGATGTTTAAACATCATTCCTTGTGTTTTATACCTATCTATTATATTTATTTGTTATAACCATATGCAATATTGATTTATTGATTTGTATTGGCAATACATCGTTAATAAGAGCTACATTCTGCGTAAGGGAATTGCATTGCAATGATTCCGGCGGTGTTAAGGTCGCTACACATTGGACGTTCTAAAATGACAAAGTTCCTCTAGCTCCTTCACATGCATGCATTCCCCTTAACAGACAGGGAAATCTGGGGAATCAAAAGCGCATGGTTTTCAGGTCCTGTTGGCCCAAAATATATTCATAATTCCTGAGCTAATTAGATATTCCGACGAGTAGCCTCTTGATGCCAGGAAACTGCGATGGTAAAGAAACGCCCTAGGGGCTTCCAACATCCTGTGCATCCTAGGTTCAAGGTATAGGGTCTCCCATCTTGGGAGATGTGCTCGCGTGTCTTGTTTACAGAGCATGAAACAATTTTAGTTAAATCATGCATAATAAAATCTCTGTTCCCTCCCGCTCCCTTCCCCGATCCCTGTGGTGTGAGAGTCATCGGTATAGGTATAGGTTTAGGGACACTCCGGAAAGATTGGTCACCTTTCTTGGAATGAGACCCTAAGTTGGACTCTTGGAGGAATCACTTTTTAGAAATGGTCTCTCGGAATATTTTAATAAAAGAAAAACATTGGGTTGGTACCCGGCAACCCTTAACATATTAGGCCTATTTAGAATTTGGATTTTGAACTAAGTTGTGCTTAGAATATTCATTAAAATTCCGTGAATCCTGAAGTACAAAACTGAACGTCACCCTTTCTCACTTGGGGACGGGGTGATAAAGATGTTAAAGTTCAATTAGCAATATTTTAAGTAAATCTCCAACAAAATAAGTGAAGAAAACAGTTCTTCGAAGATGTATTTCAAATGGTAACACCGTATGCCCTTGAAGCAATGAGAACAAAAAGAGTCTGCGATTCGCAATTTCAGTATTGCTACTATATGACTTTCAATTTTAGAAGAAAAAAGAGTCCATCATATACCACAATTTCTGCGAAAAGAAAAATGATTTCCATAATGGAAGCAAGACGGCCCATTGACTGTTCATAGGCGCATTATATACCTGCTAAAAGCACTCTTTTACATCACCTTTATAACTCCCATTCTTAAAATGAGCAACATGCTCTGCTGCTCCACACTACTCCACATTTGTTATTTTGTTGTATGGAGAGTCTTCTATATACCATGCAGGGGGTGTATATGAGTGTGCAAAAATGAATAGGAAAATGATAAATAAATAAATGGTAATTTCTTTAACGTTTCAGTGAAGTAGGAAAAGGCATCTATTTCTGTTCTAGTTCTACTTCATGAAACTGTAGAGCACACCGTTATAGTTTTTATGCTATTCTTCAGATAAAATACGAAACATTGTTGTATTTCTTCTTAAAAGGATGACTCATTCGTCAATTCGGAAATTACATTCACATTTATGGGAGTAAAACATGTATTAGTAAGCATTGCTTGTATAGCTTTCACCCCTCCTTACAGCAATAACGACGTGATAGGCACCAGATTTAATAGGAGCTAAATTATACGGCGCCACGTAAAGGTATCACGTGATCTTGCTGTGAGGGCTCATCTCGTATTGAAGTTACATATCTATCGTTCAACGTTTCTTTATTCAAATTACAATCATAATCAATCAATATCAAGCTAATTTCACACCCTCAAATAAGAAAATATCAAATTGACACCAACTTCCATGAAATACAGTTGAGGAAACGTCGTTTTTTTCAATGCAAATAAATTCGGGTGCAACTTTTCTATCGCCTGAAAATAAATATGATCACAACCATTACATAAGCTTTTATAACAGACTCTTTCTTTTGTAACCTAATTGAGCCTGCTAACATGATTTATTTATGCTTTTCATTCATTGAAATCTAATAAATGGTCTCTGTTATAAGCCATCAGGTCTTATGTTCTATATATGTTATGGATTTTGCTGTTTGGGTTTCGCTTAAACCGAAAATTATATTGAATATCGAATGCATCAATGCAATATCATACCAATGATGACGATATTTCGACGTGTGCGGGAACGTTAAAGGACAAAATCTGTCTTCATCATTTCGGTCTAGCGTTCTCGATATTGCTTTCTCCTTCGTAGAATACGACTTAGAGATACTCATGCAGTTAATGTTCATCATTCCCCTGTCAATTCTTATATATCTTGCCTCTAATAATCAACTCCGATAAGCCATTATGCCTGACAGAGTACCATGAACTCGACATTTACCTGTGCACGTATTCTATTGATATTTCAAGTAAGGAACATACAAAATATTGAAAAGAAAAGAAAATCATACAACATAAAAAGTATTTGTAGATCTCCGAAACAACACGAGTATTGATATCTTCTCATTTCATATGATTCTGTTTTAATCATTTAGAATATTAGTAAATTAACTAAACATAGCTCCAGTTTCCTTTTCCAATACAAATAACATTGTTTATTTGGACCATTAAACTTGATCCTACAAAACTGTCTCAGTCGAATTTGAGGTAGATCACGTTGTTTCGGGCTTCTTTGTTTTTTTTTTATTCATTTCTTTTTTTCATATTATTCATTCATTCATTCATTATTATCTTCATGATCATGACAGATGTATTATTAAATATGATTTCCTCATGTATCTTAACTTATTTAATTAGACTTCAACATATGTGTCTTGTATTCATCGGCTTACATTATTTTGGTAAAGGCCATCGGTTGGCACTCTGGCTAACGTAATCTGAATCTTGTTTTCTCTTTGGGAACGCATCAACCTTGATGAAGGATGAGAGGCATCCTCGTATTATGTTCTATATCTACATCACAGCCACCGATCATCTTCTCCTGATTGTTTAATGACCTACTTAGAGAATTATTCATGAGCAACGCGAAACCCTTAATGTGATTTTAGAAAGAACATTAATCATGTTAATCAATGTCGTTTACATCACGAAGAGCTTTATGTGATTGGTGTCATTAGTAACCAGACGTTCCTTTGGTATGTAGGTTAATTCCTAGGAGAGGGCATATTAATATCATACAGTTAGGGAAGGGGCGTGGGTATAGATCTATCCAATGCCACCCCTCCCAGCACACATACAAAAAGTGCTATACAAGAGCCCGCTGGGAGAATAGTTCATGGGAGCTGTAGTGGCGACCCTGTGTAAATTATCATTATTAATATTATAATTATTATTGTAAGTATTTTTAATATTATTATCATGTTTATTGTTGTGTGCTAATTTTTATGTTTATAAAGGGTAGCATACTTCTCTCCAAGTTTCATATCTTTAATTCCGAAAATTGAAACAGTGTGCCTTCTCACCATAGTATCTTGATTTTGTAAAGAATACACATGGTTCCCTGTGAACAAGATAGGCCGACTGAGGTCTCATTTCATACAACTTGTTATCAATTAAATAATTACACTACAAATAACAAACTTGTACGCAGTCAATCTTTTTATAGGAGTTTATTAACATTAAAAGTGCCATCTTGCCAAGGATAACAAACTTCATGCAACAGGGCACTCGAAGCTTGCTTATAATCGAAAATCTTATTCCTAATTCTGCAACGTTAGCCCGTTTTTGGTTCAGCCAAACAGAATGGGAATAAAATACATGTATAATAAAATTCTGCAACGTTAGGTCAGAGGAACGACCCGTTTTTGGTTCAGTCAAACAGAATGGGAATAAAATACATGTATGATGAAATAAGGACATCATGAAAAAAATAAAAACTTTGCAGATTTGCCAAAATATAGGGTCCTTTGACTACAGGAACATCAGGGTCATAGCATTCTTAATTTTTCCTCTCTCTTTAACGTTGGTGCTATCCTTAGGTCCAGTACCTGTTCCACAATAACCGCTGCGTCTGGCACTGTCGTTTTGTTTACATGATGTAGACATGTCTGGTATATTCATGACACCAAATATCAAATGGTCGGGCACATCGTTGACCCTGAGCAGTCGTTTCATCGAGGCCGAACCTCATCTAATCCTTTCGTACATCAGACCTCGTACAAACTAGGTCTCCCATAACTAAAACTGTGTTAGCCTTACGGGTGTTTTGAAAAGAAGGCGGGAATCGAAGATACGCAATGCGTGGATTTTTCTTCCCACAGCAATATTTCGCAGAGAAAGTTTTTACAAGTCACGACTTGCCATAAACTTGATTGAGTATAATCTGAAATACCCAGCGCGCCTCCTAATAAGAACCTCACACACCCTCGCTCACCCTTACACACACCCGCACCCACACACACACCCACATAAATACATACATACAAGAGCAAACCATTACGCGCATCCTTACATACACACACCAAGCATACACTCTCGCTTATTATTTGTTTAAAGTTTTTTGTGGCGAGCTTGAAAGCTTATTGAATAGCCACACATATTTATTAGTTTTCAAACCCTCTAATTTTGTCACATCTTCTTATTAATACAAATTTCTAATTAATTATATTCAAATGTTTTTTATGTAAATGTGCATGCAGCTGCAAGAGGAATTTCTGATTTAAAATGAAACTACACTTTTGAAATAACAAAATATATCATAATATTTTAGAAGCATATACTATTATGTAAAGCTCTCTTAAACAGAAGTAATAATTCATTTGTTCATTGTTGTTCGTTTAGCCCTATTTGTTGGTTTCTGTATTTTGATTCAAACATAATACTAGAAAGTTGATTTATTGCTATTTCCATAATTTGCAGTTGGCATTTTATCAATGTTAATTTAATTTATGTTTTATCTCTCCCCATTGTATAATTTTACTATCTCTGTTGATTTTTTTTGCTTGTAAATTAAACATTTTTAACCTGCGAGCTGCCTGTTTGATATTTGTGTCAATAAACCATACCAATTCAATTACCAATTCAATTCAATCCAATTCAATAATTGCAAAATATTTGAAGTGGTTGCTCAAGCAGACGTAACATGTTTATTATAACGAATCAATACCAGGTATTGCACTATTGCGCTTTTATTTGTATCAATGGATAAAACTTTAATGCAAAGTCATGCTGTTTTCCTCGAAGGGGGAGGGCGAGAACATTCAAAGTTCTGATTATGCAGCGCATACTGGAGAGGAGATAGTCCATAGTCTCGATCACTTCCACCCACGCTGAATCTGACAAGAAATACAGCTAAGCAATGTCTTGCATGCTTGACACAATGCTGTCCCAAGCAAGCAAGATGCAAAACGATGTCCTGTATGCTTTGCACTTGCTGGTGATTAATTGCAGGGTCATACGTATACCTGACGTGCATGTAACCCAACCCCAGGATGAACGCCCAGCAACATTATTCATTGGTGGGACTGCACTGTAAATAGACCAAAGGGGGTTGCACTGCATGGGGCTTGTCGAAATTTGAGGCGTCATAATGAAAATTGTGGAGGAGTAAAAGAAGAGGGAAATATGTAGGCCGGGGGTCGAAATGACTTGTTGCTGAGATTTGTTGACTATTCGTGGTTTGTATGCATGCATTACATATCGCCAGTTGTTTTAGAGTATTTTATGGATTTCTTAGACTAAGAATCTAGGATTTTCTAAGGGCTGTGTCTACATCTACGGTAGATATCGCACATTAAAAATCACCCACATTAAAGTTTCGTCATTAGAGTGACACGATGCTTTAATTTTAACATTTCTGTGGCGTGAAATTACATACCATTCTACTAAAATGACCATAAAAAACTCGTCATATCTATTTTTTTTCGGACAGACCCACTTGACGTAAAAAATAGACTAAGCATATACTATGCAAAAAAGCACCACTGCACATCCCTCATCCTCTTCATTCGGTCCACATCGGGACATTGAGGAGTTTTACCAAGAAAGGATGATTGTACCAGATTGCACCACTTGCAAACTTTGTCAAATTACATGAATAAACATGATCCACTTGTCTTAAAACATGCTGTGGAGGTCCATTATAACTAAGCCCCAGTAACGGTAAGGGTGTCTTGGATCTAACATAGAAAATACTACCTGCATATGCATACGCTCACTCAGGATGGTTCGTGGTTGTAGTTTGGGGTATTCATTTATCTGTGCCCTTGCACGGGGAGCAATGCAGCGGGATACATATCGATCGACCCATTTAGGATTTCTTTCTATATTTCATGGGATTGGATAGGGACCATGATCTTTAGGAGTTGGGGAAAACCGATCCTAAAACAGTCGTGTAACATATGATCTTAGCCTCGCTAAGCACGTTCGTGTATGAAATCAATACTAATAGGTGGAAAACAGGCAGAATTTCGATGTGTGTACATTCATGAATGCCTCGTACAGGGAGTTCAAGAACTTTTGATTTATCTGCAAGAACAGATTTTTAGGTTATGTATTTCACACCTTTTCAGTACACATGGTAAGAGAGCATTACAATCCGACCCGCCCCTCTTTTGCCCTTCTATTTATTTTCTTACTATTGTTATCTGGACCTATAACCTGTATTCATTATTATCCATCTATCTATCTATCAATCTATCTATGTATCCAACCATCCATCCACCCATCTATCTATCCATCTGTCTATCTTTCTGTCTATCTATCTATCTATCTATCTGTCTATCCATTTTTCAATCTATCTACTTTTATATTTTGAACGGTATTGTCTCAATTTAATTTGAAAAAAAAAACAATGATGGAGCATCCAATCTGAATACAAGAAACCGCCTGGTATCAATATCTTAAAGTGGAGGTAGACGTCCTCTCAGATAACGGAGTTATGGAATGTATAGAGGGGAATGCGTGGGATTGAAATCTGACAATATATAGAAGCTCTTTGATTTTAACCGTCTCCAAATGATTTCAAATTCGCATGGCTTATTGGCGTATTGATAGAATAAAATGCCAATCTGGTCGTTTTATGTTCACCATTGATTTTCAATCGGGCATTCTTAAGAAGTTTCCTCATACGGACTGAAAGGAATTATTGGAAGATGAAAAGTCGTACAGATTATCTTAAAATGATTTTCAACAAAGAAGAAAGAAACAATGGTCTGAAATAAAGAGCAAAGCATAGACGACTTTACCATGATGAAGAAACAGACTGAGGCAGAAAGCATGAAGAAAAAAATCCCTCTATCACCTCTTTCACTCTCTTTTTGTTAGTTTATTTCCCGGTGGACGTTGTGGCCAGTGGCGTAATGAGCCAACAGTCTTGAGGGGGCTAGATATTGAGTATCGGGCGGATTTTATTAAGAGTAAATTGAGTTGCGAGGGAGTTTTGACAGACATTTATATTACAAAAATCTAAGTTTGTGATCGATTTTGACATAATTTTGATAAATATCATACATGTATTTCGCCCTTCTCTCTTTCCTTTTCTCTTTTTTTCTCTTGGCCGTAATCTTTCATTTATTCATTTACTCAATCATTCATTTATTTGAGATATTGTTATATATTTATCTATCTTTTTTATTTTTATTTATTTATTTATTTATTTATTTATTATTTTTGTATTTATTTATTTTAATTTTTTTTGGGGGGGGAAGCGCCCCAAGGCCTTCCCCCATCTGTACGCCAGTGGTTGTGACGTGCGCCTGTTATCCAAGCTACACTGAGGAAGTTAGAGATTGATTCGAGGTTCGAATCCCGGACACGTCTTTTGGATGGTAATGCATGGACCTACAACAAAAATGGTACAAATCTGCAAAAACTCAATAACACACACCCTCACGCACACACGCACACACCCTCTCACATACAATGTATCTGTGATCATGATAACCTCGTCATGCTAATTTCTGTATGTCTTTATAACAATGTATTTCTCCATCTCCGTCATCTCTCACTCGATTTATAGCTGAATGTCTCCCTATGCGTGTTCTTTAAGTAGTGCCGTTCAGTCTTTCATTCTCCTGTACTTCTACAAGACAGCATCGACCACTTCACCTCCCATCTCAAGTAAAGGGGAAAGGGGCAAGGGAAGAAGAGACGACTGTTGTCTGGATGAGATAGACTGTTACCCTACATGCCCTCTTAGAGCTCATGGTGGAATCAATCTGCCTTTATGCCTATGCCTGTCTTTACGACCCCCCTCTCAACTTCCTTCTTCCCTACCCCCTTCCTCTCTCTCTCTCTCCCTCTCTCTCTTTCTCTCTCTCCATTATCACTCATCCCCCGACTGACATGAATGAGTAGATGGAGGATGGGTTCTCAACGAGGACAGAAAGAAGAAGAGAATGGAGTTTCAGAGAGAGGTAGGCCGATACCCCATGTCCTCATGACAGACCCTTGGACGGGCCCTTGGAATGTCATGTCTCGCCAAACGAGTGGCAATTATCCTGCTACAAGCTCTCCCGATGACGAATAACCCCGCCAAGCATTGGACGTGACAGAAAGGTCACGTGACCGGCTCTCCAAAAAAGAGATCCGCGCGATGTTGTTTGTATGCTTAAGCAGTCTGTCCTGTACTGGGATACAATGGATCCTGAATGAAAATATACGGCCAACAATCGAATGATGATATTTCCTGTTTTGTCGATGAAGTTCTATTTAAGGTGAAAGAAATTGCAAGCCATTTGTTAGAATCATTTTGCGGAACATTTTGATGGATGTTTGGAAGATCAAGTTGCGATCGCCTCTATATTCGATGGTGACGATTTATCTGTGCCATAATAGTTAAGGGCATAATGAAGAATGTCTATTGATATCAAGCCAAGAGTTGCTGGTAAATTCAAGTTATTGAATTAATTACAGTGCATTATTACACTGATGAATATATTTTTTGAGGACCGAATTTTTATCGTTTAATAGACTACGTAAGGAATGTTAAATTGTGTTTTAGACATTGGCAAAATCGATCTTCGAATAGAACGTCAACCGATAGGTCGGAATACACACATCTTAATCATGATAATGTTTACACGTTAGTATCCTTATCACTTTCATTAACTTATTTTCTCCTAAGAGCGACTTTAAGAACGACTGGTGATCATTTCTTGTGGTAAGTAGTATATACCAAAATGTTCATTGGCGATGGTTTAGCGTAAGAAACGATCACCAGTCGTTCTTAAAGTCACTCTTAACTTACGAACAGTTTTATGAAACAGCCCCCAGGACTATTCACGTGAGGGGTAAATAACGAATAAACTTACATGGGATCAGATTGTCAAAGGACTGTAAGGTGGACAAATTCTTGACAATAACATGAATATTGTATATATTTAAATCCGAATAATTGGGGATATAAAATGACATGAAATCGCATACACAATTGCTCATCAATGCTGTTTAACACAAACATATTCCAATGATATTCGTTAGTAATTGCTTAAAGCGACATTTCTGGCCATGTTTGTAAGTATATGGGTTATTGTCACATTCGAGAAATGAATCATGGCGAATTCTGTATTATCAGGTTATCTTATCGTTGCTCAATGCCTTGAAAAACATCCTCTACGACGGACAAAATTAATAAATTAATCAAAATAGTCAGACATTCTATTGAGAAAAAAAAAACATGCCAGTTCGCAGGAAGTCGCATACTGGTGGCAATATTCAGCCATCTTGACATTCTGCCGGGCTCCTTCGTCTGACACGGTCCTTTCATTTCCGTTGGAAAACAACCACCTCCAATATATCTACCACTTCGTTTTTGAAGAGACATCTTAAGAACTTTCTCTGTGTCAGGTAGGAGGAAATGGCGGCCAGTAAATCAAACCTCTTCATAAAATACCATTTCAAGTGGTATCTTATAGTGTCCAAGCAATCGCGGTGCCGATTTGAAGAGTTGATATTTAGCCCAAATCAAACAAAAGGTGGAGAGGTATTGGTATTTGATCATCACTTCAGAGCACGTCTCGGCATCACCCTAAACTTGGACCATTTAACCACGTTTATTATACAGCTATATGTATTCATGAGTTGGGGTGAGTGTTTTCAATCATCCTAATAATTCTATTAATGAAAGTCCATATATATTGTTCTTTGAGGTTAGCGGATGCTTTTACTTGGAACGAGGACATTCAGCATCACCACGTGATGCTATAATGAGACCTTTTGCAACGACATAAACTATAAAGCGGGTTAAGAAATAGAACAATTTAAACATCAATGAACATGTCTTGGTTAACTTTATTAATGTAATGAACAAGATGAAACTGGATTTATGGTAGGCCTATAATAGGGCAACTAGGGTATTCGTGGACATTTCACCCCTCGTCACCTTAATGTGCGTGTCTGCAATTCATCTGACACAATATTATATCAATATTACTCGATCAATAAACCATGTCATGACCACTCCAGGGCGGAAGAAGGACATTAATAGAGATTTGATGAAAGTACTTTCTTCTTATGACAACGCTAATATCTGATTATGATGATGATGATGATTGCTTAAAAAGGTGCCTTTGTTAAGTTTTGTTCGAAGGCTTACCCGATAACAACATTATAAAACCAAATTCAGGAAGATCATGCAACGCCTGGTGATTCTTTGTTACTTCTTAAGATGCTTTGATTGATTGGAAATTATAGTTGGAACGAACTTATTGGAATATAGCCTTGACAGCTCAATTTAACAGTAATCCTTTTGGGGCATCCGTGTTAGAACCCTTACAATGTTCTTAGTTTTGTAATCACTTTGCTTCTTGACAATGCTACTTTTCATTGTTATAGAACGGTAACAACTCGATGCTACGGGGGTAGGGGTTCTGTTTATGCAAAAGAAAAAAAGGAGGAATATAAGAGAAGGCCTGATCATTTTTATCAAAACGATTTGACAGGAAAGGCGCCATCGGGAAAGGTGTACTGTCCTCATGCTTCTTTAAAGCTTTCAACAAAAAATACATTATTAATGATGCAGAAAGAGTAACAAAAATGAAGAACGATACAAAGAGTTTATTGAACGAATTGGCTTGGCCTATTATTTCTTTGGGTTAAATGGAGAGCTAACTGATCTTCATTTTGTGTAGTCAAAATACCTAGTTTATATACCTTTTCCAGAGGATCGAGGGGCGAAAAGTTTGTTGTCTCTCATTGACTTTGTGTTATAAAGGGCTACAGGAATGGTTTCTGTTTTGCTTTTCTATAACGTAATTGTTGTGATATATTGAGGAGTGAATTAATCATATGTTTATGGTTCACATGGACGTGCAGTACCTTGAAATGTGGGACAAGGTCAAAATTCAAAAGTTGCAAAATGACATAATATTGAAAATCACTGTTCTCTTCAGTGGTGATAAGTGATTTTCTCAGCGGTTTCTTTTGTTTTCATGCACCTTAACATTAACATGAAATCAAACACACCTCTGCACAAGCAAACACATAACAAACAAACAAACATGCATGGGTATTTCAAACCATGTTATCGCACAAAACCATCATTACATTAACCATAACAAAACATAAAAAAATGAAGAAGCAGGGTCTTGATTTGAATAGAGAGTTCTTCGACTTTTCTTCAATTTCTTTTCTTTTCTTTTTCGTGACGGAGAAAGTATATACATATATATATATATATGTGTGTGTGTGTGTGTGTGTGTGTGTGTGGAGAGAGAGAGTTGTGGCCAAGTGGATTAGTCTTCGGACTTTGAAACAGAGGGTCGTGGTTCGAATCCCAGCCATGGCGTAATTTCCTTCAGCAAGAAACTGATCCACAGTGTGCTGCACTTAACCAAGGTGAGGTAAATGGGTACCGGTAGGAAGTAATTTCTTAAAAAGCTGTGTGCGCTATGAACGCCTAGCTTAGCCGGGTAATATAGGAGCGCCTTGAGCACCCATCAAGGTGGATTTTTGCGCAATATAAATACCCTACATTATTATATACATAGGATTATATATAGTTTAGAATAATCTTCCTTTTTATATAATTATATATATCACTATTTGGACAAGAAAAAAATCGATAAGGCTCAGCTGTACATAGAAGGGATGATCAATTTGGGAATTATATATCAATAACGGTGGACATTAATTTAACCAAGTACGACAGAATAGAGATTTAAAGGATTACATGCACCTCCTATGACGCACTTAGAAAATTTAGACATGATAAATGCGCAACATCCGTGCTTTTTGCTTTACCTACCGCCCGTTGCTTTGTATGCCTAATATATTCATTGGCATTACACGTAATAACTTAAACAACCCTTCTGTAGACGACTTAATAAAGTAGAATTAATCATATGGATCTTTGAAAGCTTAAGACCCATCCACTTTCCCAATAAGACCCGACTCAATGCTACAAGGAATCTTCTCTAATTAAGTTGACGTCACATAATGCAATTATGCAAGCTTTGTACCATGACTTTTCGCGCAGACTATATAGAGACACCAGTCTGGATTAAAATATAGAACCCAAACCACCCTATATCGTTTTTTAAGAGTTCAAATCACTCTGTTCGGCTAATATTAAACTGTCAGTGATGACTGTGTTAAAACTACTTTAATGACTCAGATATTTGTATGATTTTTGTATTTCAAAAATGTATATATTTCAAAAAAAGTATATATTTCTGTATATATACATATACCTCTTTTGTTTTAATGCGTGGGGGCGTATTGGTATCAGAATATTGCTGAAAAGGCACCTTAGTAAAGAATTTTTCAAATAAATGAATGAATAAATAAATAAAAGATCATCTGAGTTTGGAAGAAAATATTAATTTCTCTAATGTATATCTTCATGCATGTTACGGAGTCATATTAGATCACAATTTAATTTAACTACAATTTCAGTTCAATGAAAAATAGTTTGGGAGTAATCACAGAAGATTAAATATAAAGCTGTTGGTTCAATATAAAAAAAAGTGATAATAAGAACAATGGCAATAAAGGATTGAATTTTTTAATAACATCATTAGCTTTATGTTTTCCATTGATAAGCTTGGGAGTGGGATCAAGGGTGAAAATAAAATAAAACAAACAAAAACACCCTCCTCTACATTATATACTTCATATGTGCAAAAAAGGTATCTGTTCTTATACTTTGTTTGTGTTTTAGTTCTCAGATGTTTCCATAAGCACCCTTTCCTAGTAATCCCGTATTTAATTCAATTATGCTGACGCAGCAATATATATTATTGCCCAGCACTTTCAAATCTTTGTTTAAAGCGCTACATTAATGTAACGATTTGTTGTTTTTAATAGAAATATAATTTTATGACTTTTGATTATTGTCATTATTATCATTATTATCATTATTATTATCATTATTTTTATTATTAGTAGAAGTAGTAGTTGTAGTAGTAGTAGTATTTCATTATTGTTGTTATTATTAGTAGTAGTAGTAGTAGTAGTAGCAGTAGTAGTAGTAGTAGTATAGTAGTAGTATTTCATTATTGTTATTATTATTATTATTATTATTACTATTAACAATATTATTCCTGAAATTCTTGTCATTATATAGCTAACTCTTTTCACGACCAGGCAACGTGACCGGGTGCATCCGCTATCGCTTAGGATATCATACTTCTATTGAACATAATTTGACTCAATTTGTATTTGTTATGTATTGTATTTTATTGAGATAAGATTTAATAATGATAGTGAAAATAGGATAATATTATTCTTACTTCTTTTCTGTTTTTGTAAACAGCATATGTTGCATTATCCGATTTACATCTTTTGTTGTAAAAAAAACTGAATATGCTAAATGTTATCAAACAGGGGCCGCTGTGGGGGAGCTGAGCCGAAAGTGGGGTAGAGGCTGACCATGCAAAAATCATATTCAGATAGTCATTTTTACGTATTTGTACACGGTTTTGGAAAAAAGTGCGGGGCCCACAGCCTCCTCTCCCGGTTTCCGCTGCCCCTGTCAAATAACAGTATTCGAATGAAATACAGTTGTTGCATCTTTCGAAATTATTAGTTTGATTCAAATTATCAATGACGTATGTCAAATACCATCTTTAGATCAGTTTAAAACATGAGAGACTAATCTATTTCATTTGGGATCAATTGTCTTTCCTGAGTTTTCTAAATAATAGAATGAAAATGAATGAAAACTATTAATAATATGACATTTTTCTGTATTCAAAGACTGAGATTGTTAACATTACTGTCAATGGCGGTTAGTTTAGTATGTATAATGTTTTAGTTTAAAAATGAGTTGAACTTTTCCAAATGTAATTTTTGTTTGAAGGAGATATTTCTGAACACATTTTGTAATCGGCTTCACAGTAAATACAAATAAGTTTCTCTTTCTTTAATTTATCAATCATAATGCCATATTTTACAATAAGAAACAAGAAAAAAATATTTTCAACGTGTTTACTGCTTATTATGTCGACTAATTCAAAGATTCATATTTCATAAGACTCGATCGAATTTTCACTTATTCACTCTCTTCCTGCATTTTCACTCTTTCGTCACCTAATCTCTTCACACAGAGTAATACAATGCTTGAACTCTCTAAGAACATAATATGACTTTAATAACTTGAATATCATTGATATTATATCACAATCTAAATATTTCAATTTCTCATCATTTTTTCAATCGAAATGGGTGCTAACAGCATTTTTGATGATTATTGAACATTTTCATAGATCTTTCGTCAACACGTACGTGCATACTTGACCAATTTTAATAAAACACCAGGATTTATTTGATTCATATCAATTCTAGGAATTAAATGTAATGATACATTACTTGAATAACTATATTTTAGGCCACTTTGTTTTATCATTAAAACAAAAGGAAATCTGCTCAAGCCAATACTTTTAAAAGCGCATATACATGAACATATTTCCTTGCATGTGTTAATTGATGATACAAAGAGAAAAAAAAGCTGAACGTTCTCCACTCAGAATGTCAAAAGGTGAAAAGGGCTAATGAAAATCACCCAAGTTTTCTTTCTTACCTTGGGTTACGCCGAAAGCTTGTATGATCACCACAAAGAGAACAAGATTGTGATCCATTATTTTCACTTTAAAAGAACGTCTATCCATCATCAAGATACCCATCATTTCCCCGGGGACGTACGGTCGAAACCAGGCTCAGAAGTTTCCTGGCTTATGATGAAAAAGAAGAGCGAGCTAATGCTTGCCCGAGGTCTCCCAGACTTCAGCAACACCTCTGTGTCTCTTTGGAGAAGAGTTATGTGTCTAAATACCAATTATTATTCCAAAACCTGGATGCACCATATTGAAAGAGAAGTTGAGCGAATGTTTTCTGCTTCCTCGGTAATTAAAGAAAATGATCGAGAACTTTCAGGGTGCGGGTGGCGCGGTCGATAGAAACTGTTTCACTCTTTCGTTCTGGAGGCAGTGTTGTTATGAATATAAAGACGGTGATGGTGGTGGCGGTGTGCTGATGAGACTTTCTGTCGCTCCAGCATGCTCTTGAGTTGGAGGCGCGGACGGACGGGAATATGCACTCGAAGGGAGAGAAGAGCACGAATAAATCACGTATCATCAGACCGTGTCATCAAGGAATACAATCGTTGCATGGTGAGGCTGAGATATTGGAGCCCTCTATCGGCAGCTTGCTACTTTTTATCAAACAATACCCGTAAAATATTTTTAAAAATATTTACCAGGGGTGAAGCAAACAAACTGACTTAAAACAATAATGTCACAACAGTGTTCTTCATGATCTGCATATTCTTTCCGTGTTAAAATCTGCCTTTTTCCCTTCCCTCATTTGATAAGACCCCAATAGACCAGTTCATAGTTACTTCATGGACAATTTTGATCAAATGACCTTTGTTGAGAAAGGCAGATTTCAAAACAAGATATTATGTAAGGATGCCTTACATAGCAGGTTGAAGAAATTGAATAGACCAGGTGACTAGAATAGCACACCATTGAACACTCTATGAACTATTTGATGCATTTCTTCTTTGAATGCAAATTAGAGGATGTTGTACAATGTACTTGGCAAAGTGTGAAATACCAGTCGTTCGTGGACATATTGTTTTTTGTGGATGTAAATGAAAAACACAATTAAAAGGAAAATATGAATAATCAAGACATCAAAGATGGTGTTTATCTCATTGATTTTTAAACCACCATGTCACTTTAGTACAATGACCTTCCTCTGATCATGCGCAGAATCTTCTGATTTTTCGATTCACTTATGTTAACGTTAATTTAAAAAGCACACATTCAGGTTTGTTCAAAAAGTTGTTTGTTTGACTTAAGGGAGGGAATAACATTTTGAAGTGAACTGAACACCCAACAATTAACATCAAAAAGCATAAATAACAATTTTTCATAGAATGTTGAAAAAAAAGTACATGATCATTGATTTGAGCAATGTAACAAAAGAACAAATATAATGATTTATTTAAACAAAGTTCCCTTTTAGTTTTACTGTTTGAAAGTATCGTTAAAATTCAAACCTCTAACACTAGCGTAAAAAAATCATCCATTAGAACTGCATTGAGCATAAAGTAAAGTAGATGAAAGCGTTAGTAGTTGTCAATAAGCACTGTGCAGTGAAGTGGAATAGCGCCATCTAGCGATCATGCTGCTGTTGCATATCAATGCAGATATTTATTTACCATGAGTTCAGTGTTTACAAATCGAGGTGTTTATCAGTTCAGTTATCCTTTAAAGATTTCAAAGTTGCAAGAGAGAAGGGGGGGGGGGGGGGTTGTCGGCGGTAATATTTGATTACTAAACATTTTAGACCAACATAATTAATATGCACAACATTTACGACACATTTTGGTAGTACGTTGCTCCGGCGACGATTACTCCGCAGCAAATTCCATTCATTAATGGAATGACCAACTTCAACCCTAGATTGAACCTTATAACCTAAACCTAACATACAAACCTATTGCAACCCTAACTCTATCATCTTAGACGAAATAAGCCGTTAGCAAGTGTCTTGCCAACGTACAAATCACACTCATAAAAGGCTGAAGCCCGGTATTGCTTGATGGACTGAGCACCCACACTTATACACACACATACGCACACCCTCGCGCATACACTCTCACACCCACAGCATACATGAAATATTTGCACACACAGTTATAGGGTTTTAGGATACAATGCCCCCACCATTTGTTTAAGTTCTTGAGAGAAAAAAAAATCATGAAAATGCTCCCTTAACTTGAAAGTACCTCTTGGTTCCGGCGTAATCCCTTTTTATAATGATTTCGCAGGACCCTGGCGATTTTCAGTACATAGGGAGTGCGGGTTTTGAAGACAAATTTGACAAGCAAAAAAAAAGGGGGGTGTGAAGTTGATTTGGCTCAGGAAAGATTATCACAACACAAAGAAGGAGAAAGTTGTTGTATTTTTTTTTACCTTTTAGCATACCTAATTGATTTATAGGGGTGCCGCCTATTGTGAAAAAGAACAGACGCAGCACCCCTGCTTAATAATAATAATAATCCGCTTTTATATAGCGCTTAATCCATCGGAACGACGTGTCTAAGCGCTTTACAGATATATTATTACCCCGGTCATCGGATTCAATCAGTCATTCCCGCACACAATGTGTGCACATCCTCCACTCCCTGGGGAGTATTCTAGTCAGTCGCCTGTGAGGCGCACACAGTACTGACCAAGCTACAATGACTTTCACATCCTACCGGGTACCCATTTAGCACCTGGGTCGAGAGTGGCAAAGTGTGGATTAACGCCTTGCCAAAGGACGCCAGACCGCGGTGGGATCCGAACACACGACCCTCTGTTTACAAGGCGAGAGTCAGAACCACTACACCACGGCTCCTCCACACATGAAATTCTACCATTTCATTCAATTAACATTTCCAGTCCCCTTTTCCCCTGCCACATACATCGATAAAAGAGTAAAACGCACCAAGCAAAACGCTCAAAGTTTAATCAAAATCGGATAACAAGTGCAGTCATGAATTCTAAAAGTTTAGCAAATTTGTGAAAACAGTTATATGCACGCCCTAATGAATATTTATTAGTTTGGCTCATGATGTTATGTCCAAACTTACCCTTTTTAATTCTATTACATGAAATAATGATCACGTATTTTCATCCATGTGTGTATGAGATGTTTCCCTTGAAACAAAATGAGTTGCAGTGACGATTCTATAACACATCAAATCAGTTTTCAATCCATTTTCTTTTTCACTCTTCATGAACAACGTTTGAATAACTATGATAAATAGATAAATGGTTAAGTACATTTTATTTATTTATCTATTTATTTGTTTATGTATTTATCAAATACATAAACAAATGAATAGATAAATAAATAAATTAAAAAGAAAATTGAAAATAAATTAATTAATAAATCATCGGCTTGCTCATTGCATATATAGCATAGATCTGTTTTACCGAAATACTACAAAATTTAAAACTGTCATGAATATGTTATTTTTGCCGATTTTGATGAAATGTTTAGTATTCTGTTTGTCTGATTATAAGTTATCTATTCAAACCATAAGTATCATTTTCAACCTGGAGTAATCATTTGAATCAAAATTTAACAAGTCATTAAGGTGAAGACTAGCATTATGTCGCAGTCTCACCGATGGAAGGAACTAAGAACTGGCCGATAGTATCATTGAAAATAACGTAATAAGACTAGTAAAGTCTTTACTCTAGATAGGTCTTTACTATAAATAAATCCACCCCCCCCCCAAAAAAAAATGCTGTTACTATTCCAAATCATTACTAGATGACTTGATGTTTAAAATCATTTCGTAATTCTGATTAATATGAATTTTATTAACTGTCATTGATTTTTTTAAATCAGTGCTGTCAATCTAGCCCAATAGAAATATCTAACTTCATGCTTTATAAAGTTCATCTTCTGATTTTGCTCCCCTTTAGCCTTTCTGAATTATTATATTCTGCCCCCCCCCCCTCTCTCTGTATTTTCCTGTCTTTCGATTTCTACACTCTCACCTCTTCTTTCCAAATAGTCATCGTCATATCCATCATCATATTTATCATCTTTATCATCATCACCACCACCACCACCGCCACCACCACCACCACCATCAATATTATTATCACACTGCAAAAACTCCGATGTTGATTTAACACCAGCCCGGAATCTATGTATGTCCACACCAGATAGGTATTGAAACAACACCAGTTTGGAATCAAACTGATGCTGTTTTAATACTAATTGGTGTTGTACAAACACCTATCTTGTGTTAGACCAAAACGAAACTGGTGTTGTTTAACACTTCTCTGGTGTAGATTCCGGTCTAGTGTTAAATCAACACCAGAGTTTTTGCAGTGCATAGTCATTATTTTCATCATCGTCACCAACTTTACTATCAACAACAACACCACCATCATTATCATAATCATATTCGTCACCATTTTCGCCATCACACCACCTTCACCACCACCATTACCGTTTAGCAAGTTACTGTAGTTCGCGTTCATAGTAGACCGATCATAATGTTTGACAGCGTTGACTGGAGCAAATAAAGACGAAACAGACTCAAGAGGGCGTTCTTTATCTTGTATTGTGTCAAAACGTATATTTAATCAATCTCCAACAAAACGGATGGAAGTGGAAATACATTTAAATATACAATGATAATCATAGTATCGATTATCAAGCTGTACAGTATCGCTTGTAATCGCAAACGATTTGGTTAATTGAAGACCAATAAGTTTTATGCTTATTGTAGACATGTAGAAAAGAAAGGAAAGAAAACAAGACTGCCCAATTTTTCGAGCATAAATGAAATGAAAATATGCAAATAGATGAATACATATAAATTTGATATTTAAGATCACAGCAAGTCATATTAGCATCCAGCACTAGCTGCGGGATAGTCAAAGTTAGGTATTTCTTTTAAATATAATCATAATAATATTTTATCACCTCTACGATAGAGTCTATATTTCAATGTACACGCAATTCAAATGAAAAAGAGGCACGCCCTCTTTGACGACTTTGGACAGCACGAACAGCAAAAAGGTCGAATCAAGGATTCCCGTATACCCATTGATAAAAAAAATGGATAGAGCTTGAAGCTACAGGAAAAGTATTCCATGGCACATTGACAGTATAATGGAGCCATATACACGCCCACGCAAGAGAAAAAGTGTGGAACCGAGTGCGCGCTTGACCTTTTGGATTACTTTTAAGTGCTTCCGGTGACCTTAAAAGAGCGCGTCGTTGCTCTATCCAGTTTTGTTTTTATATCGATGGTTCTCATCAATGATTGCCTTGTACCAGTGTAATAATAACTTAATAAAGATCATGCATGAGATTACGTAGTATGTATAACGCAGGTCCAGCCGCGGATGATCTACACAGTGCCCTATATTCACAGAGACTAGTCAAGTTGGCCATTACTATTTAAAACATCTTTATTTGAATCTCGGTCTGGCCCAACATTATGCAATTTGACTTAAGATTTTTATTTCGAAATCAAATTCTTACTTACTTGTACTGTTTGAAAGAGATTCCTAATAATTAGAATGGGAATATATCAGTGTGCAACTATATAATCTCCAATAAGGGTGATTTTTTAATAAACAAATAAATTAATGAGAAAATAGTCGGGTAATAGAATGGTATATTTTTTCCTATTCTGATTTTGCCAGAAAAAAGGAACTCGCCATGTCGTATCTATGAGCAAAGACCAGGCGAGCCCCATTCTTAGAAGATAGGCCCTACAGCACTCATTCTCACTGCTCAAACCGAAACCAATGCCACAAAACATTGTAATCAAACACACTTCGTAGAAGCACATTGTAAATCCAAAATGCTCGCTTCTGATTGGTTATAGTTGCTCCTGATTCTACCAGCACGGTTGGACTTTTGTAGCAACGCAAATGCGAAATGCCCCAACGCGCCATTATAAAAAAGGATTGGGATTAATTTTCAAATTTCAATTGCCGAAAGGGGTTTTGGTTACTTGCATAAATTTTTCATTAATATTCATGTAAACAAATTAATCATCGCAATCATTTTTAGAGATCCAGAGCAATGCCCGAGTGTTACAAAATGGCATTACCCTATTTCATGGGTGACATGTTGGCCTGATGTCAGTTTTGGTCATGTGACTAGGGTTTTAGTAAATCAAAATAAATCGATTTAATTTCAACTTATCATGGACTCACGTAGATCTATTTCACGAATGCAAAATGATCACTGAAAAGAATACCTGATAGTGTTCTAACCGTTATAAATACATTTCTTTTTGTGTATTTTTTCTTTCTCCCTTTTTGGGAGCAAAAGAAAGAAAATGATATTTCTATACAAACATACAATACTTCAAACACCAGGATTTGGCTTAAAGGGGACCTTTCCTATTCTGTCATTATGTAGGATACAACTTGGAAGAGGAAATTCCAATATTCGACAGTTTGAATAGTTCTCTTAAATTTATGTAGATCTTTAATCTGAAGAAACAGATAAAATAAATAGCTTTCCTTTGATTAGATCCTGTGAATTCAGAGTTCTAGAAATCAAAGCAAGGAAAATCTTCTGATAGTTATAAAAGAAACAATAAATCAAAATAGAAAGACAGATAGATGTACACATTTATATTACAAACCTTAATAATTATGATTTTGAAATCATAAATGAGGTTCCTGACTTTGTTGACTAACAGTACGGTACTACGTGTTTTAAGTTTTGCATTAGAATGGTGTATTGAAATTATATTAGCCGTCGTGTATCCCGCAGACAAAAGAGATTACCAGTATTATACATAGAAATATACCGAGCAGAAATATGCCTATATCTAATAAAGAACAGTTATTGCATAATGATATATAATGTAGATGTGACACTGCTAAAAAGATAAAAGATTTCATAGGTCTATAATGCTCCTTCGTGATCACATATACGTCATAAAGAATTGTATTACATTCTAAATAAGAGCGCTTCGGAAAATACCTAGGTCGTCAAACAGTGTGAGAGAATATAAAAAAAAACTAATCCGACTACGTTTTAAAGAAAGCACTAGATGCCATCTATTATATGCCATTAACTATGACCGTTGACCGTTTTTTTCTTAAATAAAAAGAAATCCTACAAAAATTAAACAAAATAATCACTTGGTCTCATTTTTCCATATCAAATACTTGGAAACAACTTTACTTTTTTAATATTGCTCCCCTTCAATACAGAGAAAAAAAAACCACTGGTCCGCCGTGAAGTCAGAAAGTTAACAAAAGTTTGGAAGGTCCAGAATAAGCGATTTTCGTTAAGTCGTACTCGTCTTCTTCCGAACAAAATTGTCATATTGCTTACAATTTTAGAATGTCGTAATCAAAATTCACACCTATCATGCTTAATGCTTTACATGCATGCTGAATACGTACAGTATATCATGATTAAAAATTCGTATTAAAAATAAGAGTGTTGAATATAATCAATAATCACTTTGCTTACAAAGAGAGATAACATTTAAAAAGAATCTGTACCGCTACAATAAAGTCCAACGCCAGCGTTAAGAGATAGACTCTGTGATATCTACAGTCAAATTACCCTTATCGCATTTAATTAGTATTGAAATTCGTATAGATTTGATGTTTTCAGCTAAATATAAAAAACAAATGTTATTTTTTTAACTCAAAACAAGACCACATATACATGAAATATTCACATTCAAAAAGCGTCAAACAAATGTTGATATATAATTATCATGTCGATTATAAAATATACAAATTATCAATTTTGTTCATTTTATTACATAACATGATCTTGACCCTATAAGTCGTCAAGTACAAAGCAAACTGCCGTTGCTGTGTCGGTATTAGCTCATGCATCAAGGGATCGACCCCAGCAAGCGTAACGCCTGTACCGTAGACGTATCTTTCAGACGATAGCACGTTCGTTCCCATCTCTAGTGTAACCATGGTAACCTACATGATTTTTAAAGAAATCGTTCTGAGAAAGGACACAAGCAGGAGGAGGGCGGTTCAGACTGGTTGAAAGCAATATAGATAATTATGACACATGAACCTGCGATTGATGTCAGGTTGGTTCTGGGGGCCAGTGGCATATAGGGTTATCAGTGACACCAATTGGTCGCTGGTGGTTACGAGGCAATGATTTTTTCGAGGATACCGTAACATGTATAAATTGGAATTAGGTAATGTTAAACAAGGAATAATGATTCTATGATTATATATTAATATAGAATCATTCTTTCTTGTCAAAACATTACTCAACTCCAATACACGTTGAGGTAAGCTCGAAGATAATATATAATTATACTTGCAAAAAATCATATTATTGATAGTGAGGCTAAAATCTGTTAGTAACCAGATATTGGTTTATCAGCATGATAGACCTAAATGCATCTACAGAAACGAACCAAGTATCAAAGGTAAAAACATTTGTTGTGTCTATTTTTATGCATAGTACCTGAGCTATTTCCTTTTAGAATGGATTTACTCAGAAACTTCACACAATTTAAAGCCTTCCAACGATTTAGGTCGCGATTTCATTACAGCATACATTTTGCCACAATATGTATTGGATTCGAACACTTGTCTCAACTGCATAAATGTAAGCATGACTCTACTCATCATCTACTTCGAGTGTTATCAGTAATCCATTTTTTTCACCTGCATTATTGAATTAAAGACTACTTTGGTTTAGGTCAGTGCTTCCTACATGTCCTGGGTCTAAAACACCACACCTTGCATGACGTGGGGAATATTCAGAAGTAACTGATCCTACGTATCCATAGTCCATACGACGTGGTCTGAAGAACGTTTACCTACGGACGTCGTCAAGCAATTCAGCCATCCGATTGCCAATGCTCCATTACGAGAATGATCACCACTCACTGCTTACTGTATGTTACGTCATCGTCGTCCTTTTCAACAATGAGGTCAGTAGAACGGCTGTCATTGTATTGCATGGATAACGAGCCATCAGCCATCATTCGCCATCTCCTCGCATTGCGGCGGCCAAAGTTGCATTAGTTTTGTTTTTTTTATAAAAGACGGTCACACGCACCTTGAGTTATTCTGAAATTGGGAGATCGGTGGTAGGAGATGCGGTCGGGGGGTCTGTTGCCGCAGCTGCATCCCTTTCTATCTGTGTCACCACTGGTTCGAAAATGAGCGGCGCCGATAAGATGATTCCGGATGTCCCGCAAATTACGCAAATTAAAAAAATCCAGAGAAATATCCGGTCGATGACCATGGCAACATATTTCCAATCTTCTGTTACCTGTGAAAATAACAAGATATCAAAATGAGCCAAAATGTTAGTTTCTTTGCACTGGCGTAATGTTAGGGGATCAAGGACAAAATTAATAATGGACAGAAAAAAAGGAAAACGTAAGAAATGAGATGTTAGGTAAAAAATCTACTGCCAAAATATCGCTCGCAATTTTTCATAAATTTTGCCCCATAAGCCATATCAGGACCCCTCAAAATATTTGGCTAAATACGCCAATATTTCTGTGCAAGTTCCAAAATATTCAGTGAAGCATCAGGGTTACTCAAACCCCAACAGAGGTCAACGGAAATTGACGTCGTTATAGCATCGCACCGAAAAGTGAAAACAACTAATTTTAGTATAAAAATACAATCAATATTCCCGAATATTTTGTAGATTTGAAAAGATCATGCTTCATGAACCGGGGGAGGTTGGGGTTCGATCTCCGTCTGAATCATACTGATAACATGACCTTCTGCCTTCCTGCAGGAGCCCTCAATTGGGTTAGAATCGGGAGTATATGGAACCCGCTGGAAAATTAGCATCAAAGATATCTTTGGGTTTCGGCGTAATTATTGGTGAATCGTCATGAATTTCCGAACTCCCATAAAAGAATGAACCGTACAGACATCGTTCGTTAATCGCACAGAGGCTATACAGACAAAAGTGTGAGGTTTTCAATCCCACTGAAATTTTTGAACGACAATTCGATGGCCCTTCCTGGTATGAACGTATAACTGCAGTATAGGTATGTGTGGACCTAACAGCTGACAAGGCACGAAAAGGCGTGGTAGGGGCATTAAACGCCCTTTTCACCTTTTTTTATGCCCTGCCAGTAATTACTAATCATTTTATATTCACCCTATTCCATTCCTTAACCTCTCATTTCAGGCATCAGTTTTTTTAGGACCCTTATTTCATGTTAAATTCCAGTTCCTAATCATCACCATTTGCAGAGGGCCATCTACCGTAGTTCTCAAGCTTCTAATTTCATAGCAACTTCAGATCTTAAGGGTATGCTTTCAGATTTTGGGGCCGCGCACCCTACCCTTTCCAAATCCGACCCCCCCCCCCCGCCCCATCGGTGGTCCTATGTCTTGTTTTAGTAATCTTTTATTCTCTTCTCTCATAAAACAAAATTGAACATAGCAAAATTTAACATTCATGAACATAAATTAAAAAGCGATATCAAATCAAATTACCCATAATTACAGAGTTTGATTTGAACGTACAAATATTGTGATCAACACATCCATACATTTGACAATTCTTAACAAAAATAAAGTTGAACAATGCCAGAAATAAAAATTCTGAATCAATTCAATCTGTTCTCAAAATATCTGATATACATTCTTTTCTCTTACATTTTTATACATACATACTACATTATGTCTAATCGAAAAAAAAGTACAACCTAAGATCAAATTATTCACCATTTTACTGATGGTTGTATCACCAAAAAAAAAACTCTAAAAAACACGTAAGTTGTTAAAATACTACTAGTGGGATTTATGAGAGAAGATTTAATGTTCATAATCTTCGGACCTTCCGCACACTCACATCCCACCACACTCAACACAGATTCACGCACAAACACCCCGTGCACACACACACACATCCACCAGATCAAATACATTTTATCTGTCCGCATAAGAGTTACGGCAGCTGTCATGAAAAAGTGCATGTCATGCATTTATTACAAAACAACAGATTGATTCGGAATGCCTCGTCGTCATAAAGTTTTTATATATTCACAGGTGAAGAATATGTGCTCATATGTCTCTTCACATTTACCAAGGAACGAACATAGATTATGCGTTGATGATTTAAATCTAAACAAATATTGTTAGTATATACAAGTTAATATAACAATTTGAATTGAAACTCAATTAACTTGCTATTTAAGGTAGCTACCCTGGGTCTTAAAAATATTGTATCGGTATCTTTTTCGGAAAAGTCATATATTCTTTCAATGTTCTTAACAGCGCATGACCTCTCAGATTTCATGTTTAATAAAGCTTTATAGATTTTCTTTGAAGTAATATTAGCTAGCGTGTTCACATATATGAAACATAAATTCGAAATTTAAAGCTGTGTCCCTGCATGTATTTGTTTTCTTCAAGAGACATTTCCACGTTGCTGGAATGTTTTCATTTACTGTGTGGAGATTTTCTCATCTTCTTTTAATACCATCCTCAGGAAGGCTCTAGATGACTTAAAATGATGTAATTTATAAGTATTTCTAAGAAATAAGCTTTCTTCAAATAACATATTTCCGTCCAAACGCATTATTGAAGAATATCTCATTTCTTTTTTGACGTTTCCCTTTTAAGCAATATTTCTTTCGTAGCACACCATATTTCCAACATGTTTATGTAAAAGCTTGGTAGGGACAATCTGCACAAATTCAAAGATATGTTGCTAAAAAGTATAAGTAAACCTCCACTGTCACGTGTCCTATTTATAAAAAATCGTCTCAATCTTATTTTCGAATCTCCTAGTATGAGTCTCTTTAACCACATAATCCTTTGTGCAAATACAAACAAGTAAAAATCTATCATTCTAAGCCCTCCATTTTAGTAATCCATGCACATAACGTTCCTTTTTATTTTGTCTTTCCCATTCCATAAGAATTCAAACATAAACGTTTCAATATCATGAAAAACCCAAGGTGGTACTGGGGTGAGTGACGATACAAAAATTATTTTCGAGAGTGCAAATGTTTTCAACAATTTAATTTTTCCCATTAAAGTGAGATCTCTGTTTCCACCAATTCAACAATTTTTTAATTTTGCTTAGGATCTCTTTATAATTTATCAATTCCTGCACCTCCACATACAATGAAAAAGTTTTACTCAATATTTTAATGACTTCTACTATTTTACCAAAAGGCATTCTAACGTTTCCTTCTGAGAGGGGGCCTAACAGCAAAATAAAAGTTTGGTCTTTATTTATTCTCAAACCTGGTATTTTTTCAATTTTTTCAAAAGGTTTTTCTATGTTATCTATTGATAATGGATCTTTTACAAAAAGGGACATATCGTCTTCATAAAGTATTTTTTTAACTTCAAAATCACCAAAGTGAATTCCACGTATATCGGAATTTTTACGAATCGAATGAGCTAAGACCTCGATACATAATATAAATAAATAGGGAGAGAGGGGGTCCCCCTGCCTTACACCCTTTCAACCCTGTAAATACCCTGTAGATATGTCTCCATAAAAACACAGCTTGAGGCTTTATTATATGATGTTTTAATCCACCTACACCAAGATACTCCAAAACCGAAATGACGTTAATCACTTTGTAAAAATGAATGGGACACAGAGTCAAATGCCTTTTCAAAGTCTATTGCCATTAATAGCCCGGAATGTTATTTTGTTTCGTATAAAAATCAGGTCGTCTATTAATTTTACTGCCTCTCCTATATTTCTGTCTTTTATATATCCAACGTGATCAATATAAGTAATTTCATGCAATACTTTTTTAATTCTTATTGAGAGAGCTTTTGCTTAAATCTTATAGTCGATATTCAGTAATGAAATTGGCCTGTATTTTTTTAGTAAACAAAGGGTCTTTTCCGTCTTTCGCAAACATCTTCAATAATCTAGTATTTTTCGCCTTCCTGTTGCGAGTATAATTTACTGTAAATATAATATATCTCTTGTATTATTTCATGTTGATTAAAACTGAGTTTTCCTTCTATCATTAGTTTACGAATTACTGTTTTTCTTTTATTAAATTCCATCAGTTGGGTAAAATACCTTGTATCTCTTTCACCACTTTCACAATATGATGCTGTGGATCTAACCTTAACTCCTTTACTTACGTAATTATAAATTTCTTTTAATTCATTTTGTTTACTTTCTAATAATTGTTTTGCCTGTCTACCTTTCCTAAAAGATCGTTTTCTGAAGCCAATGATTTTTCTCAAAAATCTTATTTTTTTCCTTCCGTAACTTAACCTTTTCTTTAGAATACTTTCTTGTAAAACTGCCAATTTTCATTTTTAGAAAATCCCATAGAATTCCCTTATTTGCAAATTCTTTTTTAAATTCTTCTTTCAATCTTAAAATTTCTTCTTTCATCTTTTTCTTAAAATCTTCATCGTTACACAAACTATTATTGGATTTTCAGTAACAACTTTTAAATTTTAAATCAGATGGCAGATTATAGCAATGCAAGTGAACTGCTGAATGATCTGGTGCTAAAGATGGAAGTATTTTACAATTTGAAATAATCTCTTCTAAAGTTTCTGATACAAACCAATAATCCAATCTACTTTGCATGAAAGGGTTCATTTGTTTGTAGGTATATTTTTTTATGATACCATACCTTTCCTTCATATATCTATATCAATCTATGTCCAATCAAAAAATCGTTGAAAAGAGATTCAAATTTGGAATTCATATTTTGCTTACATGTACCCCTATAATCTAGGTTTTTATCTCGTATCGTATTGAAATCTCCTCCTATTATTGTGGGGTAATTATTCTCATTTATTTTTTAAATGTTCTTTTGAGCTTCCTCAAAAAAATTATTTGCTCCGATTCTTTCCCACGAACTGGGAAATATATGTTTGCTAAAACTAAATTAAACCCCTGTATGTTGCATTTCAAAATTATATACCGACCTTCTTCATGAGCAATGATTTTTAAAACTTGGGCATCTAGCTTAGCATCTACAAGTATACTAACTCCTTTGCTATGACTCGTACCATGACTGAAATATATATTTCCAACCCTCTGTTTTTCTACCTCTCTTCGATATCTTCCGTACTAAATATCTCCTGTAAAAATACAATATCTGAACGTTGATCACGACACCAATCAAAGATTTTTCTCCTCTTTGATTCTTCTCTTATCCCTTTTACACTTAAAGAATCGAAATTACAATCAATGGATATCTTACAAGTGCTACACTCCATATCGATTATTTGAAAGTAATAATAATACACTTGGCCACATTTTACTACTTTTAAATACTGACGGCGAGGCAATTACAAATACACATCTGCTTTCCTTGATCCCAACATCATTTTCCCTGAGACCTCTACACCCATGCGGACAGAGAGATGTCAACCAACATGACCAAGTTGTTCGATCAGTGTCCGTTTGTTCTCGCATCCGCTGTGCAGTGTCGTACAATATTCGTAAGATACGAATGACTTTACGCACGACTGGTGATCCATTCTTGTGCTGATATCCCTGTATAATTGATTTATGACCTAAGATCATGTTCCAGTCATGTGTAAAGCTGTGCGTAACTTTACGAATTGGTTTATGAAACACCCACCCGTAAGGACACCGTAAAATCCTAAGAATAATAGTGAGCTACGCATAACTTAGCCGAATACCCGTCAAATCAACACTTTCCTGGTCAAATTTACCCCAAAACGGATATCTTGAAATGCTTACAGAATTAAACTCATCCTCGTTCTTGAGATGCTGAGCAATGAACTTGACTCCATCAACAGCCTGTTTGAACTCCTTGGAGTATCTCCCTCCTGCCTTCGACATCGACGGCGTATCGATGTTCGGATTACCGACATCGTCAGATAGAGTCCGGAGTTTGAAACTAGGGTGGAGGTTGTCAAAGATATCCCGCCCGTTACCGTGGGGATTCTCCCCGTCTTTGTGCATCACCTCCTTGAGTTCAAAATAATTAAGGTCCTTCTCCTTGGAAGGGTTTTCTCCATGTAAGTGCCTCTTGGGCCTCTTCATGTAGAGTAACGGCGGCAAAACTTCGAGGAAGACTTTACGCACCCACGGGCGCATCGTATGCGTGCTGGGTGCTCTATAGTGAATGTTCAGAACAATAACGGTAATGACAATGGATAGTGTAACGAGGACCATGGTGAAAAGAAGGTAGCGACCAATGAGGGGGATGAGCAGCGATGTTGGGGGAATAATCTCTGCAATAAGCAAGAGAAACACAGTCAAGGCCAGAAGCACTGATATACAAAGTGTAATCTTTTCTCCTGAGTCTGAGGGTAGATAGAACACAAGAACAGTGAGGAAGGAAATGAGCACGCAAGGAAGGATAAGGTTCACCGTGTAGAAGAGTGGCTTTCTGCGGATATGAAGCGTGAAGGTAATATCTGTGTAGATCTCATCGCAGCACGGATACTTGAGTGTGTTTTTGTTTGCCGGTGTTTCAATGATGTCCCACTCGCCGCTCTGCCAATAGTCTTCCAAATCGACGTCGTTGCTCGAAGGAACAAGGTCTATCAAGCTTCCGTCGTAAGTCCATGAGCCGAATTTCATCGGGCAGTACTGTTCGTCGAAGGGAAAATATCTGACGTTGATCTTGCAAGAGCTTTTGTAGATAGCAGGTGGGAGCCAATATACAGTGCCGGTATTGTACACAAGTGCTTTGGCCATAAGTGTCACTTCGTAGTTGCCGTCAGCGCTATTTGGGAAAAGATAAAAGAACGCACATTTTAGACACAATAAAAAATCACGTTTCCCCCTTCGTGTTATAACCAAAAGGCTACATTAGCCATATAAACCTTTCTATCAATATAAGCATCGGATGAATTCTGCTTTTATTAGACATTGGCTAACAATCGATGTAGTGGGAGGGCTGAAAGTAATAAGAGATCAATATGATCACACACTTTTCAATACGATCACACACTTTTTTGGGGGAGGGGGGGTACATAAATCGGGTTAACGAACATTGAGGTATAGGCAATTACGTGTTGCGGAATTACGAAGTGCAACCCATAAATCAAGGGTAGTTTTAACCGTTCTTAGAGAGAAAGAGTGATTCTCAAAATTTCGAGAAACCTGGTGGAATTTTCGTTATCTCCATCCGAAGGGTGAATACTGTTTTGAATTATTTGATATTGAAGTGAGTGTTTACTACAAAACCTAATCTAAAATAATTCATCAATGCGCAGAAAAATATAACAGTCCAACATAGTTTCGGGGAGGGGGGATTTGAAAATTCTTGGAATTGATACGATGAACAAAACATCAGTCACTCTTGAAATCTGGTTTGGGGATCGGAACTTTCAAGCGTAGAAATAAGAGCAATTTAAGTTACAAAAAAATTGGAAGACATCTTCTTCGTTTTTCAGACAATTAATTTAGAATCCAACACAGGCTGTTTTATAACAACAATGGAATGATGGATGGTGAGTTAGTAAATGAATGTGGAAATGTTAAAAGGATGCGACATTGTTAAAATCAACATCAGAATTACGGTTACACCCATCAAAGGGCAAACAGTGCGTTAGAAATTTCCCTGTGAGCGTCCAGATCTGTTAAAAGTACATGGCTTCAAAACGCATTCCAAAGTACTTTTTGCTAATTATAAACGCAATTAAATTTGAATCTCACAAATGCGCGATCAAAACGCGTTTAAACCAGTTTTCAAACAACGGAAAGGCAAAGTTATTTTGAACGCGTTTAGAGCTTTGGTCTATTTTTTTTTGGGGGGGGGGGGGTGTTTGCACTATGCAATTATAATAACAAAAATAATGCACCTTGCATGACAAGGGCACAGTGCACCATCGCAGAGACAATATCGGTTTTTCGACTAAGAGGTGATAAACGCAAACGCAAAAAGAAAAACGCTATTGTAAAGGCCTTTGAAAACGCGCTGATAATGGGACATAGAAAGTTTTTCTAGCACGGAAATGTTGATAAAACGCAGCTTAAAGTAATTTGTTTTTATTGTAGTTCTGTTTGGTAAATTTTATGTTTTAATGGAAAAATTTATATCAAACAGTGGTTTCATTTCCCCCTGAAAAAAAATAAAAAGGAAAGGAAAAAAACCATCGAAATGGTGAAAAGGGGGCACACGCACAAGCAATCAGTTTGATCCCAACAGAATCATGGTTAGGGATCGTTCAGATACCACATCAAAAAATCAATTAAAATCAAACCCCATTACATCCACGAGGCCAACACAAGACCGATGTTCCTTCTACCCATCTCGAAATACTGCCTTAATATATAATTCTAAGTTGTCGATGATCGGTCCTTTTTGGAGTTGGTGTTGTTACAACATCAACTAATCGATGCTCACCGGATTCCAAACAAACTATTCTTCGTCATTATATATTCGGTCTTGTGCAGCTCCCCGTAATTGCAAGTGGGGTATAACAAAACTATCAATGTCCACACCGAACTGTGGTCAAAGTTATAAGGAACATGTCCATGCGATAATGGGGGTGAGGTGAATGGAATCTCGTGACCCAGCGTTCTCGTGTCAGGATATCTCCTCAAACCATTCCTATCTTACTTGTTGTACATTATTAGACCTGGTATCCAGATCTTGTCAGAAGGTGCTCTTATAATCGTGATATTCTCGTATTCCGATGGATCCCATTTCAACCGATAGTCCGCCCATTCCTGCTTTGAAAACATACAATAATATCAAGCCATAGTTCTTCCCAAAACAATTATCACTTATCTGTACTCATATTCTTGGGAGAAGCTTAAGTTTACGAATGAAATGCGATTCTCCCGATGTCGGGTATTTGTTGAGAATTTTCAAGAAGTTTGCATGTAAATATCACCAGTGGCTAAAGAACAAAAGGGCATGACCTTTAGGATTACGATCATGCCTATCGTTTGATGCAAGCTGATATCATGGATATTGACTAATGAAAAACAGATGACTAAGTACAATTTTTTTTTTAACCTGTCATCAGATGAAAAGTTCTGCAAATTAATGAAATAGTTCAAAATTTAACAAAATGACAAAAAATGTCATTTTGGTGGGCAATGGAAGCATTTATTGTTCTTAGCCCGTTGTTTATGCCTGGTCTAAACTTAAGCTTCTTCAAGAATATGGGACTTCTTCTTTTAACGTGTAGAGGTAGGGTATGTTAGAGCATGCTTACTTGTTGTATAAGACCAGATCAGGGGTCCATATCATTTTGGAGGGTACTCGGAGTATGGAGATGTTGTCGTATTCCATTGGATCCCACTGAAGTTTATAATCTTCCCATAACTGCTCAAAATGGCAAATAAAAATCACATATGTGTTAACGAACCTATTGATCGAAAAGATTCAACTTCAAGTACTTTCATAAATCATGTGTACATATATATAACGTGTTTGTTAAACTAGTATGAGTAAATTCAGATAAGTCGAACACCTCTAGCAGTCTCGCCTGCATAACGTGATGCAATATAGCTGAAGTGCTGAATTTGAAAACAACCATTGAATAATTATTCACAAAAAAGACCATGATGATAATAAAATGCTACGTTCATCGACCATAAATTACATTTGATCTTGATCATGTGACCTAAGACGTGTGCAAGACGGCCATTGATACTTTATTACCCTTATGTCCACGTCTCATGAACTAGATTCGTAAAATTTCAAAGTCATGAAGCAGTTCAACAAATATCTCCAACATGGCCAAAGTTCATTTACCTTAACTTACCATTGACCAGGTCATGTGACCTGAAACTCACGCACGATTATCACTGATAAATTGCCCAAGTTTCATGAACTAGATCCATAGACTTTGGAGTCGATGACATTTCAAAAACATGACCCTGTTTAACATTTTGATCTTGATTCCCCAACATTTTCTTAGTTCATTGACCATAAATGACATTTGACCTCGGTAATGTGACCTAAAACTCAGGCAGAATGTTCACTGATACTTGATGACTCTTGTCTAAGTTTTATTAACTAGATCCATAAACTTTCAAAGTTATGATAGCAATCCAACAAATACCCCAAACATGGCCAAAGTTCATTGACTTTAAATGACCTTTGACCTCATTCATGTGACCTGAAACTCACGCAGAATGTGCAATGTTTCTTAATTACTCTTACATCCAAGTTTCATGAACTAGATCCACATATTTTTAAGTTATGATGATATTTCAAAATCGATTTTTATTTCTGCATCGGGCCCTAAAGAGGGGGTGCTGAAAGGGGGGGGGGGTTAAAATGAAGGTGAAAATTTCCACATTATACCATACAAGCCTAATCTGTGCACTCCAGAGAAATCTTTGGGGGTACTTCAGCACCCCCAATCTTCAGAGCCATGTCTAGAAATACTAAGAACTAGCTTGGTCATTTTATATGATATTGAGATCATATGTACGAGTTAATGAGACCATTGCTACTTTATGTTTATTCTGTTCACACAAAGGTTGATTCCTATTCAACCACATTTTCCCGAATGTAAAAAGAAATTGGGTGTGACAATCCCCTAACGAAATCATTTTGTCCTTATCAGTATCATTTCTCCCTCTTCATGAAGTAGTACCCAACTTCCCGTCTGTAATATTATTTATAGTCATCTGAATTTCCTTTGACTAAAGTTCCGAGACGCCATCTTTAAAACCGGGGTTTAAAATCAACTGTATTATGATCACACACTTTTAGAATAAGAAGGAAATCAAATTCACGGGGAAATCTCACATTACCTGTTTGAGCCAAACGTTCGTTGTCATAATTTGGTTCTTTTCGTCCTGCAGGAAGAATACAAAAACATGAGAAGAATATCAACAAATCAAACTACTATTAAATTTCATAACAAGTAAAAAAAATCAACTAATTAAACGTCTTGTCGCCAAATATCTGTTCTCTCCCTCCCTCATTTCCCTTCTATTTGAAAACCAAAACATATAGGAAATACAAACAATTTTGTCAATTTAGATATGTACCCCAAAGGTCCGAAAGGTCACCTGCATTATGCACAACAATACATGTTGGTTTGAAAATGTATTTACTTTTGATATACTTCTTTTTTGTTTTTTTCGATTTAGAAATTCCTTGCAGACAGTTGACGACGCTTCCAATCGTTTGTTAAACTCTTTAGTGAACGTTTGTCGCATAAAACAGATTTCGGACAATTTTTTTTATCATTTTGATACTTCCCATCGGTTCCGAATCGTTCACGCGTCAATTAAAACACACTCCCGCAGGCATGAAACACCGGATTGCTATTATACTTGTCCAGAAGTATACTCACCACATCGATAAGTTGGGACATTGTTAACTGAAAATTGACCGGTAAAACATCCGAGTTATTGACAACTGGTCTAATCAATCTGTTATATTTGTAGAATAGTTTTGTAAAGAGTCGCTCCTCGGCCTCAGATGATGTGCATCCTGAATGGACCAAAACATAAATGAAAGGAAGAAACATTAGTATCATGAAATGATTGCCTGAATAACGAGTTTTGAAAACAAAAAACAAGAAATTGAATCAACGTAAACGAAATACGTCTAATCACCAAGCACCGTATATGGATACCAATGTACGCGAACAAATTAAAATATTTTCTTATAGACATTTGCCACAAGCCCCAAATTATATGGTGTAATGTCTACTGATATACCAGGGGGTGTTTCACAAAGATTTAAGTATGACTTAGAGTCGCACTTAAATGTCTTGTTGCGCGCAGTATAAAAGGCATGACAGCATTGGTCAGATCATGCCAAGAGGACGCGCACTACTGCGTATTGATCAATAAGATTGCGCGTTGCATATAATGTACGCGTCGACATTTAAGTGCGACCTAAGTCATACTTAAATCTTTGTGAAACACCCCCCATGAGTGAAAGTCGATATAAATATAGGTATTAGATGGGGGTAAGATAAAAACACAAGCCTATTATATCTCGTATGCTTCTACGTAGTGAGGATTTCAGTTCTGTGCTTTTTTCATTCATAATCTCAGATCAATCATTTCCACTGTTGAGTATTGATTTATTTGCATTTGCCTCAGGTCACTATGCAATATTCCCCTTGCAATTTGGTTTGTCTACAGGTATATAGATCCAACTTGACGATGTACACATTCGTTTCACAAAGATCAAAATAAGAATTTCCTACGTGTATATGCATAGTTTACCAGTTTTCCAGATGTTTTGGAAATATACAAATATTTTTAAGTCCATTCCAATTTCGTAAAAATAAGGTTCCTGGCAGACTCAATCTCTCACACCTATTTACCAATATCACAACTAACGTCACATATATCGAGAGCAACATCAGCAAAGATCTATCAAATGTTGATCCATAAATCATCATAATTATGCTCGAACCATGATTTTGAAAGAAAACAATGACAAGTCATCACCATGATCACATAATCTTCTCAAAAGAAAGAAAATAATTATATTGTGGTCAAACACAGATAGGAAAATGCACTTATTAAACTTTCCATGTGAAAATGAAATCATCAAAATGATGAAAAATAAATTTGATTTCGCAGGAATCATAAAGATATACTATATACAGATTATCTCCATTACTTTCTTATCAAATGCTCTATTCCATTTAAAAAAATAATAAGAGGATTAATTTGCACCAAAATGTTATATATTATAAAGAAAGGTGGTTATCGAATTTTCTCGTTTTCATTCCTATTTTGATTGCTGATTATAAAAATTATGAATTACTCGACGGTGTCAACCGCATATCCCTCTCCATTGTTTGATGAGCGTGATTGTCTTGTGAAAAGGGAAGATACGAAATGGTTTAAGGAATCAGTAGTATCATGTGTTTGCTAAGAACTATCAAAATAATGAACTTGGACAGAAGCAGGGCATTGTCATTTATTGTGAATTAGGTTGTATGTCCGATGTCATTAAGATAGATAGATTTTGGAGTGCAATACATTTTCGTTAAACATGTAATATGAACATCGGACGGTGGATCGGCGTTTATAATAAGTTATGCATCTTAGATTCCAGAAAAACCCAAAATATACTTTATATATTCTAGACATTAAGATTATGCATTTCATGAAGTTTTGTCTATTTGCACACTTCCTTTTTTAAGAAATGCTCAGATATAAACTTTACAATGATAACTCCTCTTTTTGTCTTTTTTTTTGACTATTACCGATATTTACACCCAAAGCTCAGGGCACATCTTATACCATTTCGTATCTTTTCAATTCCCGATTCTTCCCCAAATAATGTTAATGCAGTTTAGATTATTTACGCCACATTTGGCAACAATTAAAGGGTTTGTAATGCTGAACCGAAATCTATATAGAACTCTGATCTTGATTCAACAACCATGACGTTCGGTACATGTAAGCTGAATATATATGTGAACAAACAAAATCCGTAACACAAGGCTTTGAAACAACCTAAAGATTTCAATTGAATATTTTGACTACTGCATAGTTATCCAGTATCTTGAAAATATATTGATGCAAGTGCGAATTTGAAGAGCCATTACAAGTTTTGAGATCGATTGCGATTTCTCGTTCCGGAATCAGTTACGCCCGATCCTTGCCACAATGGAGACACTAATAAGGACGGTTTATTTTCAATTGTTCTGATGCCAATTTCTCTAATTACCAACTCGTCTACTATCATTTCGTCTACCATCAGTTCTTCCACTATCCAGTTGGTCTAATAATACTTGGCCCAAAAGCAATTTGGTCTAATTGGACTTAGTGTTAATCGGGTGAAATAAATGAAATCAAAATGAATATTAGACCAACTGGTTAAGAGACGAAATGGTCATAGACGAATTGGTGTTTAGAAGAAGTGATGATTGGACCAAATGGTTGTCAGACAAAATGTTGATGAGGGGAATAGCATTAGACTAAATGAAGGAAGACCGTGTGATGAGTGGACGAGTTGGCAATAGACGAATTGAAAATATACCATGAGGACGGGGGGGGGGGGGGTCACAGATAGTTAAGTTTGACTTAGAGTTATGTTTAAACGCCAACGCACACATTCTATTTAACTCGCTATCTGATTGGTGGACAAGCGGTAGTGTGTGCCCCGTACGCACAATCCGACCAATTCGGTGATGCGTTATATACCACACGCATCTGAAACTTAAGTGCAATTCTAAGTCATACTAAGTCTTTGGGAAATTCCCCCAGAGCTATTTAGAGGTTGAAACTACCCTGATTGATTATTTCTAAAGATTTCAATTGTTACAACTATAGTCAACTATCAGCAGATTTTGATTAGGCAAATTGCGCTCTACAAGGTCCCAGATCTTATTTGATCGAATTGTTATTATAATCAAATTTCATTAAAAACATATATTACAGAAAGCAAATAATTCATCCTATCATGTTTAAAAATAAAATATGACTATAATATTTATGGAGAGGTAAACTTTGCATTATCATGAGAATAATTATGAGCGTATGATAACGATGAAATTTTACAAATGGGTCAGTTTTTGATATATTTCATTTAGGCTTACAACTCTACGAGCAAGATAGTCATGACAGTGCATTGCATTCATTTAATACAGCATCACGAACATACTCAATTTCTTCCAGGGCCGATAACCTAGCGGTGAAAACTCGGAAATAAAACGTCAAAATATTATACGTATTTATATTAATGTACTCTTAAAGGTCAAGTCCACCTCAGAAAAATGTTGATTTGAATCAATAGAGAAAAATCAGACAAGCACAATGCTGAAAATTTCATCAAAATCGGATGTAAAATAAGAAAGTTATGACATTTCAAAGTTTCGCTTATTTTTAACAAAATAGTTGTATGAACGAGCCAGTTACATCCAAATGAGAAAGTCGATGATGTCACTCACTCACTATTTATTTTTTTTTTTATTGTTGAATTATACAATATTTCAATTTTTACGAATTTGACGATTAGGACCTCCTTGCCTGAAGCACAAAATGTTAAAATAATGGAATTCCACGTGTTCAGGGAGGAATGAAACTTCATTTCACATGACAATGACGAGAAAATAAAAATATTTCATATTTCATATAATAAAATACAAAAAAATAGTGAGTGAGTGATGTCATCAACTCTCTCATTTGGATGTAAGTGGCTCGTTCATAAAACTATTCTGTCGAAAATGAGCGAAACTTTAAAATGCCATAACTTTCTTATTTTACATCCGATTTTGAGGAAATTTTCTGTGTTATGCTTGTTGAATTTTTCTCTTTTTATTCACATCAAGTTTTTGTTAGGGTGGACTTGTCCTTTAAGAACCAGAGGTTGTTGGAAGATGTTTTATTTTAATCTCGTAATGGATGTATGGATGGCATCTTTAAACGGACTGAATGAGTGTGCCCTTGACCTAAGAAAATACGAATTATATGTGGTGCTCCGAGCGCTCTGCATTACCATAAGATTCGCTGAAATAACACAATTTAAATGTAAATATACGTAGTGTTAAGCGTTGAGCCACTACACGCTCATACAATTTCGTTTTGACATTTGTTATTTTTGCAACATAATCATAAAAATGAATATTACTCGTAGTATTATAAAGGTAGGGGACATTTTTTTAGATTCAAATGCCATATTCTTTGAATATTTGGCGGAACCTTGATTAAAGCTCAATTAAATCACCAGATAAAACGATTAAGTCAATTTGCGCTTTAGCCTTTCCTTCTAACAAAGAGAATGAAATAATGCACTTCAAAATATCAGATTCTGAATTTTAGATGAGAATACAGTGATCTGCATTGCCTCGGAGTCCCTTTACAACCCACCTTATTCAAGACAAAGAATGTCGATGATATATATATATAAATAATTCTACCTATGATCATGCACGAAGGCTTGTACCATAATTAAACATCATGTTTTGTTACAAAAAAAACCCTGCTATCATACACTTTGTTAACAGATTCATGGAAAACATAATAAACAACTCAGTCTGGTCTTTATCACCAAGTCGTGTGAGGTTATGATTATGATGTTGGTAACTGATATTCAAAACGTGATGCAATTTCCATACATCATTATAAGTACGTCTGTTTGGTTTAGATTTAAACGGCGCTGACAGTCATGCCCTGCAGTGGAATGCTTTCATTTTATTTCTCAACAATAAGTACAATGTGGTTCCCAATGAAATGAAACAGCTCTACCGCAGCCTATCACCGTTCTATGTTGCTCTTGAATAGATAATTCTTTATATTAGATATGACATGACGATTACATCTCAGGAACAGCCATGTAGGTAGTAAATGTGACATTTGATCGGCTAGGGGTAGCAGGGTGATTGGTACCGATTTAAAAAGAAAATGAGGAGGGATTTTTTCAGGAGTACAAATTGGACATTTTCGATGAAATATTCTTCCATCCCTTTATAAGGAATCCCCACGATTATGTTCCTAGATAATGATCGTACAGCTAGAAATGTCATTTAATAAAATTGTGTACGGACTTGATAATACCGTGAATGAAAGGAGGTTGTCGGATATTCCTCGCCCCGTCCTCCGCCTCTTACACCGACGCCATCATGGCCATGATACCCCGTGGGTATCACAGGACTTGCTGAAGAGATGTGGAATCTCTTGGGAATATAAGAACTCAACGGGGGATTTTATTTACCAGGCATAAGACGCATGCATGAGTCAAATGCTAGAGTGTCATAATAATTAAACACAGCGATGTAAGCTTGCCTAAAGATGAAGTATGTTGCATGCTGAAGATGCGGGGGAATTAATTCTAACCTCTACTATTCTGAAGATAAGTTTCCCATTTTCTCCTTCCCATAGTTAAGACATAACTCATCTATATTGGAGGTACACAAGAGCTTTACATACTTTTTCGAAGTTTAAAGCTTACATTTTTTGCGAATTGTTAAAGATTATAGTCTTTTTATGTAAAGAGTAAGTGATTTATGCTATAGATTAAATGTCGCTTTTTTAAATTACAGATTTGCACACAACATTGGTGGGTTGCTATAATGAAGGAACCGATATCTCCACGCACTCTTAATATCATTCGTATGTTATAATAAAGAGTTATTTAATCATTTTCAATATTGTGAAACATGAATTGTCTCTGTCTTCATTATATACCATCAGCAATGTTGGAACCTCCAGAGAATTCAATGGACCACTTTAATATCAAATCTACACGAATCAAAATCGTTTACATGTCATATAATAGAGCACAAGAGATTGTCAGAATATACCATTGGATCCTTATTTGAATACCCTCTGTGTTATGCATATCGTTGTGAAACGAAATCTTGACAGACCTTTCTTATTTTACATTCCATTTTTATGCACTTTGAGAATTGATGAATTAAGGAAGGTCGGGTACTTTAATCGCATTTGTTTTATACCAAGTTGTGTTTTTATTTTAACATTTCATCCATTTTGCATTGAATTTATTTATTCTAAATACGTCACTACATGAGAAACGTGTTAAATTGCAATTTAAACGAAGACATGGTACCTGACAGCATTTTACCAAGTCTGCCTTCTAGGTAGACCACTTGGCCGGCAGATGGTCATGATGGTGTAAGTTGAAATAATTCATATTATTGTTCTCATGAAGTTTCCATTCGCGCAGTAGGAAACCAATTTCATTTTATCAGTTTGTCTCATCATAATGCTGCCGAACTTGCCGTTTACCTATGATGTATTATGAAGTCGCATGATTCAGGTTGAATGTACATGGAATGTTCGAATATTATGTTCAAATATTTGACTGCGAAGATGGAAATGCACAAACAGATTTCAGATCCGTGGTTTCTACAGCAGTAGAAAACAAAACCGGTTGTGATCAAACTCTATTATTCCTTATAACGACTTTTAACTAAATACTTTCTTTTAAAGTGACTTTCCATTTGACTGAGTAGATTTGGACCGATGAAAATTGACATTATGCAAGTTAGATTAAGTTTTAGTTGAATCAATTGTTTTTTTTCACCTTCTTGCCTTAAACGAAGTTACAGATTTTTTTTAAATTGTCCATGCCAAGGTTGTAAAGATTAATGTAGGACATATATATCATTTTATTGCATGCAGTAACAAAAACAACAATCGACTGGCTTGACAAATTTAGCTTGTATTGTAATGGACTCCTACACATGCCGTTAGATCACGTGTCATTTTAAGGTTATATTTGTTATATTGCCCGTGCCTTCAGTAATGGAGCTTGGTACCCTGAATGCAAGGAAGAAAGGAAATGAAAGATACGGACTCGAGCCTTATATTGAACCACATCTCTCCATGCTCACTTATAAGAAAAGGAAAGCATCTATTTCGCTAATCCGATGACGTCACTAAAGAATGTTCCTCCGTATTCGGTGCGCTATCGGTCATTTAGTGCATTTTGGGTATAGACGAAGGCGATCGGGTATTGCTCGAAACGTGGTAGATGAAAACAATCAGAAGTAAATAAGAAAAGTGGTGTGTCTTAGAGAAACGTCTGACAAACGACCATACTATATTACACGCCAAGGTTGAGAGGTAGCCCTTAATGGTTGGCTAATAACTGTTGCCTCCTTTTCTGAAAGGTCTTCTTAAACCATGAACGACCAGAACATACCTACTGGTGGTGCCAAGTTTATATTCGTCGCCACTTAAAACAATAGATTACGAAGATAATGTCCTTCTTATATGGTTAGACAGAGAACAGGCCTTCCATCCAATGTGACTAACTATTAGTGTTTTATCCTTTCTGGAACTCGCATTGATGAATTAGTATAAGTCATCCCCTTTGTGATCATTGATTTTACCCAACCCTAAACGGTCAATTAACGTAGACCATTACATAAGCCACAACTAGGTAGAACTTCGTATTTCTGTCAATTAACTATCTTCATTAGATGTAGCAATCAAGCGAAGATTTTCCATCATGTGTCTAATGGTTCATAAGGTATACACTCTAAACCCCAGAGTAAAAGTTTACCCAATATTGGGTAGAAAGGGAACATGCATGTTTGCTGGGTATTTTCCCCCAATAATGGGCAGAATGCATGTTTGAAATGTAAATTTCAACGCAACATTGCGTAAAAAAACATTTGGTATCTTTTTACCCAACAAACATGCATGTTCCCATTTTACCCAATATTGGGAATTTTTTTTTAGAGTGTAACTGGTTTGGTTCCGCACCTAATATCTAACCACTCTTCTCATCTTATGCATACATTTGATACATAAGAATCACAGCTCTATTCTACGGAAACAAAACTTGTTCTTGCGAAGAAATCATTTTTCTATGCCAAATTGATTACCAGACAGCACCATTCAGACAAAAATCGGAGCAAATTAAATGCCTTCATTTGAGAAGCATGTGAAATTTCATCGGGAACCTGGTGAAATGTTTACTTACCTTGTGCAAAGGCAAGGATCATGATGGTGACTAGAAAGGATTTCATGATCAAGCTGCATGTAGCACCCGTCCTACCCCTATCTGCGTTGGTCGATGTGTTTCGGCATGTCCTTACTTGCTGGCCGCAGAGTGAATCCAGCCCTGGAATAACACAATGAAAGATTAAATAAACCATTCGTGAATAAGTAGTAATCAAGGTTGTATAATATTCCATGATATATCCCGATGCATAATAACGAATATGATCTGTTAATTAGATTCTTCAATATGGTTCCTTACTTGCATGGCGCAAACTCATCCAACATTATGATCATTCTCGAGCTGTAAAATGAGCAATAATATCATTTGACTTTATCCTACATAGTCCTTCTGGAGACTTATCCATAGTCATATCACATCATTATGGTTCCTGATTTTATCTTCTTCTGGCCGCTAAAGCTTGTAGATCTTCCATAGACAGTATTCAATCGCCACGATCTGATAAGAACCAGTCGGCGACGCCAGAATCACACAGTTTGATTGTTACGCTCATCACCAGCGGTAAGATGTGATCTGTCAAACTGTCAACCGAGCATGCTTTCACCCTACCCTAACATTTCTACTTCTTACCGGTCCTTCTATTACACATGCATTTATCAAGGTAATGCCCTTGCTTCTACAGTCAGGAGGTCGGTAACCGTGCAACTAGGAACCATGACCCACCTCCTTTCTAGCTCTCAGCATCATTTGTGTTTCCAAGAATCTACCGGGGAATGACATATCTTAACCTTGACCACATATTGAAATTTAAAACTTATGCCTATAAGTCGCCGTCGTCATCGTCAAGCGGAAGGCTGTGTAACTTGAAATGACTCAAGAGTTTTTATTTAGAAAGGAGGCCACTCCCTTCTATAATTATTTTACAACGCATTAATTCCTTGAACAGTTTTCTGAGATTTCATCTACATGTTCAGTAATGAATCATTCTACAGCTATTTGAAAATCGATAGATCATTTTTACAAGTATTTGTGCATAACGGTATATGTCTGATTCGTAAACTACAGTTATACTATATCTATTGATATACTTCCATTGACTTGTTAGCTGCCATTAGCGGTAATGAAAGTGAATTCAAATTTACCCAGACCAGACGTTCTAATTTTCACGAATCCACTTCAATGATCGATATCAATGATTTTGTGATGACTAATAATTACAAGTTAGATGAAATCGATTGCCAGACAGAAGCTATTACAACCATGGGATTGAGGCTATTACTCCCTTACTGTTTCATCTCCGGGAAGTATTGTTCGGAAAACATTATCAATATCGGAATATAGCAGAATATATTTTCCCGTTGGTCAATCCACCGAAACATTTAATGTAATTGTCAAACGTATTGATTGATTTCCATTAAGAGATCAGTCACTTCGGAGGAGACGAAAGGAGTTGTCTTATATCGTCAAATGAAGCGTTCAACAACTGTCAGACAAACAATTGAACAATATCCCTTTGCATCTAAAAGAAGCACTGTCCATGAAGACTGAGGGGGTATCTATTTCAAATATCTACACTGTGGTTCATGCATATTTTATACATAGAAGCTACTCATTCGAGCGACTTAGAAAATACTCCGATTGAGTCGATCTATTTATAATACACCAATACGTATCATTTGTAAAAAAAAATGGAATCATGTTGGTTGGACAGTAGCCAATTTTTTTTAAGTCGACTCAAGACAACCTGGCTATAGGCTGCTTTTAGTCTACAGTATTATTTAAATGTTGCTATAAACAAAGTACAGTGACATGAAATCGTGGGCACAAGACAATATCGATCAATAAGACCAATCGCTTATTACCAAGCGATACCGTAGACATGGTAGATGTGCAAAGAGTTATTTTTTCATAGAAAAGCGGTAAGTTAATTTTCATTTACAGACAGCACAAGAAGGATCAAACTCACTACCACAGAGTGGCGCTCAAATGATCACGGGCAAGTAAAAATACGCCTTCCCGATGTGTTGTGTTGATGATAATGGAAGGAAAGGTGATGAACCGAACAGCTCCTTCCCCGTTGCCAATCTTGAATTGTTGCGGAACTATAATTTTAGATTTGTGATCTCTCTAATAATAATGATAATGTAAGATCAAATTTTGATTTATTTTTAAAAAAACTGTCGGTTGTTATGCCGAACATGAACATGACATTGAGTTCTCACTTAGGTCTCATTTTGTTTCCTTGAGGCTAAATGGAAGTCACGTCTATCTCTCCATGCATCTGTGCTTCCATATGTCTCTCAATTCATGCCTCGTGTACCCCTTCGTCCTACAAACACTATAAAAGTCAAGGTTACAAGGCGTTCTAAAATCCAACTTTATCCTTTTTTACTTTATAGTCTCCGAGGTCATGTGATAACCCACATATCATATCGAAAGGTGCGAAAAACATTTCCTGGGGGCTTCAAGATTCTCAGCTACATGAAAATTCAATTTTGACGGCCCTCTTTTTTCATAAGAAACATGTTAAAGGCATGTCGGAAAGGTTTCATTTCGAAAGGTCATATGATTCAAGACTGGGCTAGATGTTGAACAAACCCCTTCCCCTCCACTCCCATATATAGGCACACTCACCCCTCCCTCCCCCCACACACACAAACAAGCGTAAACTACATTTAGCCATCCTTGATAATTATCTGGATAGCATAACAAATTACTGTTTTAATCCCTTTAATCAAGCAATATCATTTACTCCCGTGTACGAGTAAACTTAGTTCAATCTAACATTTGTCATTTTTTTCAATCTCTCTAAAGCCAAGACGAAAAAAGCTTGAATAACGAATTTACTTGAATTTTGACAGTGCCGACCTTTTATCATCACAGCATTAGCAGTACATCATTATAAAGCCATGTCGTTTTGCATGAACATAATGCAATGTATTACAAAATACAACAAGGGACCGGCCTCCTGTGAGAGTCTTATATGGCAAACAAATTATAAGCTATATTACAATTTTATTTTTCATATTATACTTCAAAACTTTAAAAGGAATAAATCTATTTTGGGTTTTCATTATGTGTTGTAAAATGCTTATATGATAAAAAAAAAGATCTACGATTTCACCATGATATCAGAAAATCAATGAGATCCAGTTTCATAGTCACGCAAGCTAAAAAGGTAGAGTTTAGATGACATAATGAGCGTTACAACTCAAATTCTAATGCATCAAAATACATTAAATACTTTATTTCTGAACATGCTTAAATGTTCATAGATACGATAAAGCTAAATCTAAAATAGCTCCCAGAAAACTCAAATGTCATGAATTCATATTTGAAGGAATTCTATTTCAATTTGACTTTATTTTACATATTTCACAATTAAACATAATACATAAACCATATGACGTCAGAAGATTCTACATGATACACTGCAATATTTTTATCCAATATCATATACCATATGGGGGCCATTATTTAAAAGCAGTTTGCTTTTTTATGGTCCTAGCCATATTTTGTTTGCATAACTATGTTTGATTTGTATATACACATTTTTATGGTTGAATAAACTTGAATTGAAAAGGCTAAGAAATGGTAATACTTCTTCATGATTTCAGTCTAAATTTCTTCGTATTCCTTAAGGTGATGCTCCGTGTTAACAATGATATGATTTAAACAGATGAAGAAAAAAATAGGAAAAAAGATTAAAAAAAAACACTGAAAATTTGATCAAAATCGGACTAGAAATTAAGAAGTCATGGCATTTTTAAATATTTACATTAGTCTGGTGAAACAGTTTTAGGCATGTGTTCATGAATATTCAATGAGCATCTTGGCGATGTCATATCCCCACTTGTTCTTTTGTATGTTATTATATGAAATTAGGTTTATTCAATTTTTTTCTACCAAGAACTGAAAAAGTGGATTGACAACCAATTTAGTGCATTAGATATTCATTGCTGCAACTTATTTCATTATAAAGGAGACACATTATTCAAACATGTATGAAGAAATGAAACATTTATGATTTCACGTAATAACATGAGAAAAGTGAAAGTGGGGATGTGACATCATGAGCCCACCTAATGAATTTTCGTGTTGTGGTGCATAAATACTATTTTCACAAAATATTAAAACTTTAAAATTCAATAACTTCGTTATTTGTTATCCGATTTTGATGAAAATTTTCAGAATTTTCTTTGTGTATTTTACTCTATTTGTCTAGATATAAATATTTTCAGCCCGGACTATCCCTTTAATTTCATATATTTCCTGTCTACAATCTTTGTGTTTGCTTCACATCACCGGTGCATTATCAGGAGTCAACAGACAACTTGAAACTTCAATGTTGTGAATTCTAATTTGGGAGAAGTTTACATATTTTTTACCGTCCAAACTCTGGTAAAGCACTTGATGTTACGCTCTGTCGCAGCTGCTCGTGGCATAGATGCCAAGTGATCTTCAAAATGGCAGTTGCCTCGTTCTTCATTTCTCACTTGACTGCTGATTCGCTCATTAATGTTCCAGAATTCCGCTCTTTTCACTTCGATGCCCACCGTGAATTGCCTTCATTTTATCATTTTCTGAAGATCGTAAGTGTTAAGGACCCCGAACATCCCTAAGACCTCCATAATTTCGATGAATAGTAGAGTGTTTAATCACCGTGTAAACATCAAAATGGTAACACCACCCTATGTGATGTAATAAAGTCACTATTATGATCTGTTTTGATATCTGAAATGTTGATTCGCTGCAATGATATGATTAGAGCTTTCTTGAAATACATTTCTTATGGGATGTAAATTAGGTATCAACAAATAGCACAATGAAAGTTAAGATAGAAAATCAGGCTTTGATGCATAACATCTGCGACCATTTATTCCAAATGTTCTTCGTAATCTCATAATCTGCTAGCTATGCCAATGATTATTCATAACATCTTAAGGGTATTTCCAATCATAATGAAAATAAGATTTACTGAAGTTTGACCATTATTATACTTATTTGTTTAAGATATTTTCATCTTTGAGACAATTAATGATTGACTTCTTAAAACTTGTTAGCTTCACAAATCGCTCACCAACAAACCATTAATTAAAGAGCTACACACTCAGAATACATTTATTTCATAGTACATCTCAATGGATATACCATACATCCCTGTCGTATTCGCATTGTTTGGATTAATAAGTGATAGTTTATATAACATATTTACTGATCTTGCAGATTGTGTAATATTACTTTCAAGGTAACTTGGTAAGAGATATGTCTCATACGATATTGGTTTTCACTACCTAATTAAATCACATTTTTACTGTATAAAAATCTACAAGAAACACTTCCACTTCCATGACTTCTCACATACCAAACCGGGTTGACAGTAATTTCCTTGATATCACAACGTCATTCAAATAAACTACATTTTCCCTTTCCTCAACTCTTATAGTGCTGGTATAAAGCTGCTGGAAGGATGGTTTTGAGTCGATCAGCGATGCCTGATCACTCTTGCAGACTTCTATCTCTAGTTATGGTAGTGAAGAAAAGCAGTTGATAACCTAATTAAAGTTTCGATCCATTAGTGCTTCTTCTACGATGATCGCTGATGACAGACAGGTGAGAATATCTCTATGGAGAACTGCTAACCCCTAACATGCCGGGGATATTAAAGCCCTATGTGATTTATGTACATATGGAGGTGAATTACCAACCTCTGTATGTTCATTGGAAAGTAAAGGTTTAATGTGGCCGAGGGCCCTCTAAAAGTTATTAGTAATAACAGACGCTAAGAGTTTATGACAAACTATAGCCTACAACCGAATACAGCATTATCAACAATTGATAAAGTACATGTAGCTCATGACGGTAGAATGTAATTTGCTATGAAAGACAAAATATTTTGATTAAAAGAAAATCCGGTTTATGACAGGCTGTCTACATGTACAATGATTTTGAGCACCGGTTCTAATTTGCACCGTCAGATCGCAGGGGCCGCGGAAACGGGGTGGGGGCTTGAACCCTCCCCCCCTCCACTTTTTTTTTCAAAAACCGTGAACAAAAACGTAAAAATTACCATGTGATTGTGATTTTTGTTTCTTCCGCGGTCCCTGGATCGTTGAAAGTAGGTTTTATGTTGGTTATTTCTATCAAAATATATGCAAAAACCTTCATGATACGATCATTGTGAACGTAGAAATTCTGTATCTGTACCCAGTGAAGTTCTGCTCGAAATGATAGGCCCTAGTAAAAAAAAATCCAGACCTTTTTTTTAATCCACAAAAGTATGCGACTTACTCAGCATGAAACCACCACTAAAACCCGGTACCACCCGGTCACGATATCCGCTATAAATCTACGTTAGATGTGGACTGCCTGGGTGAATGTACAAGCCAGATGGTAGAAACAGTAGGGCGCCACCATCTGATAGCCTTGTCATCATCCGAAAGGCTTATTCTAGGGCTAATTCGATACAGATTCAAGGTCCATCTTCTGATGAGATGGGTTGAGTCTGTCTTCTGGACGATGGAGTTTTCTCCAACGTAAACATCATGACCATACACCATAGACGGACCTGCTAACCAAGATCAGATGGGTGTAAGTGTCCTCTCACTAATTATTATCCTTGGGTTCAAAGACTATACAAAAAAACATAACCATGTTTCCCTTCAGTAGATGACCCACCAGCAGTGGTCGACCATTAACATGAAAAATCTGCATGTACTTTGATGATAATAATTATTGATGTATAATTCTTAAAATCGAAATGGGGAACCAGCTCTTGTAAGTACTTGAAGACCTATTATGCTACGTGGTGCAACTCTCTAATCTTACCAAATAGGAAAATGCCAAACTGATCGCGTCTTTCGGATGGTGACGTTAAAGGTCGGTCCCATGCAGACGTGAATAATCTCGCACATCTGTAAACCAAATCACAAGCACACACTCACATGCACTCATCATCAATGACTTCTGAGTCTGATTTTTAGATCTGCATGTTTACATCTTACTACAAATCATATACATACTGAATGGTATTAGAGTTGGAACATCTCTATCGAGTTCAACGCAAATAAGTCACTGATTTTTTCCCCCATCGATTCCCTACACTCTAAACACAAATCAGTCAAAAATGACTAGTTAATAGAGTCAGCTGGGTGTAACTGTTATTCTAGTCATATTTGACTATTTTCTAGTCGCATTTTACTAGAACAGAGTTATTTCTAACTAGAATATATGTCAGAAATGAGACTAGCATTCACTTGCACCCAGCTGACTGCTTGTCTAGTCAATTTGACTGATTTGTTTGAAGAGTGTATGTATTCATTGATTATGATACGACGAAATGGAAATTATGTCTCTCCTGATATTATAGTAATCTAACACCTTTGATCTTGTATTGATCATGAATCGTGATGCATCGGATATAAATCATAGATGAGTGAATTTTTATATACACTTAAACATTAAAATAAGGTGTTACCGTTCAAAAAAAATTGTAAAAATGTACCAGAATTTCGTTTAATTGTGAACTACATGTAGGTCGGACACACATTCCTTGGCTATTTTGATCCATCTTTTTTCCATTTGCGATAATAAAAGGAATATCTTTAGCATGAAACGTAACGATCAAGATTAAAAGTAAATGCTCATGGGGAAAACTGAAATGGGAGCAACTTTGGGGGTCTTGATAATGAGCGTGCACGCGTCAGGAGATGGTCTAAATAGAGAAAGTACTGTCGTTTCATGGATTGTCCTATATTTAGATCAAGGAAACAAGCTAATCTAACCTGACCTGGCTGAATCTACGAGTATTGACCAGTGTATACAGCTAGGGTAGGGCAAGCATGAGCGTAAAACGGTCATCAGAATATGGTGTAGTAGTAGTACTCCTGGCTAGCTGGTGGACGGAGCAGCATAGCGATGGAGGAAGATATTCAAATCAAACAACAGCATTTCGATCGGGCTCGGGGTCTATATACGGCGACCAAAGGCATCCAAAAGCGCGAGATTTCCACGTCCCATATCGATCACGTTGGCCCGAAATCTAAACATGTGTCAGCCTACGTTAGCCAATACATGCATGCAGCGTGTTTTTCAATTGCGTTTCTCCCCATTTTCAGATTTAAACAAGAAGTAATAAAAAATATTTAATTGAAAATATATTATTTCAAAATACTTTATTAAAAGTCAGTGAAGATTATGAGCAATGTTTGATATGTCTAGTAGGCCTATCATAATATTCTCAGATTTTTATAAAATATACGACCAAGAGTAGATATTTACTGTATTAAGAAGGACATCATATGGCGTTTTGAAAATGTGATCACTTCTGCCAGTGTGTAGTCTCTGTCATGAAGGTAATCGTATGTCATTTTTTTTTTTGGGGGGGGGGAATTAAGTTTCACGGACCTTTCGGCAAATTCACCATATTCAATCACCTAGTGAAGATGAACAGAATAAATTTATTTGAGACTCTCAAGTCTCTTCATCGGTGCCTGAAGATACATCTCAGGTTAGAATACCTTTCATAATTTGTGTGTCCATCTCACCACATACCAGCGTATGAACTGTTCATAACCTCAGGCTTGGGATTAAACGTACAACCGCCAAGCACTCAACGAACACTCAAGATGGCCGCCACTATTGTGTGCGTGAATAATAGAGGGTTACACAAAAGGACGAAATCAATACATATCAGCTGTTATTAAGAGGTCTCTGTGATCAACAAAACCTCGCTATACTACTCTCTCCTTGGACCAACAGTTATTATGAATCGTCAGATGCGACATGTATACGTCTGCATTGTTTGTGTATATAGGCATCACAATCTTCAATATCAAAATGTACTTTATACAAGTAAGCAGTATTGGAGCCCCTGTGCGAGAGTAATTACCCATTGATACCAATATCGTAATGGCTTCCATGAGGAATTTAAGAGAGATATCATGTGTGAAATCTGTATATTATTTGAAGAATTGTAATTGACCAATTTATTATATTCCAATAAATCATAAAAATGAAGAAAAAAAATCTACCTGAAAATGATTTTCCACTGTAATTTCAAAAGAAATATGGACTGTACTCCCAAATGAATCTCGTATGTTGGTAAAATATGTGTTGGAAACAATTACGATACAAGGGGAGACAGGTCACACTTCGCAGACATGGCATATTTAAGGCATTAAGGTTCACTGTCTTCATTTTCATCTTATCATGATATGCTCTGACGTACTTACCCAGTTTCGCTACCTTGTTAACTAGAGCGAAACATTTTCTTCCCAAACAACCTACTTCGATTTCGATTAGGGATGCATATCCAGAAGATCTCACTTTTAAATCTAGACTATAACACTTGAATTGAACAAACAATATTGTCAGCCTTCTTATCATACCATATATATATATATATTCATATTTTATCTAACTCCATCGATAAACACGTATTTACATGTGGTTCTGATAAAGTAGGGTTGTAAATAAAGGCCATATGTTTCAGGGATGGGTTACCCTGGAGGCATACCACATAGGAATAGAAGTGCCATCAACGACATCCTATATCTTGGCCGAGTTATAGGGCGAGGTTTCAGGTTGAAAAGTTTAATTTCGATAAATTTTTTACAACACACAAGAAATTGCTTCTCGTACTGGAAGGGGTCAAAACGAAGGCCTACAATACCTATAGTAGAAAATGAAGCCTTTTGATAGCTTCCGTAAATCTTGTAAATATGAAATGCAATTTTCTGTCAGAGGGCTGAGAGCCCCCCCCCCCCTCCCTTTTTCCTCCCGTGTTTCTTCCAAAATGATCTGGTAGAAATCATTTAGGCTACCCAACTAGTATGTCCAATCAGGGATCAGTCTAATAATTGAATCTATTTAAAAAGTGGCCTATTGTTATCAAAGTGGAAAAGGGGCCTAAAGTTTAATTGCTTTTGGTTTGGGTTACATACTCTCATAGCATTCTGCCACCACCCAATCTTTTGATGAGTGTGCCAGCCTTTGCAAACCTGTATCGGAATGGGTGAACGTTCATGGCATTTTACACCACGTTAATCAAAGCTCGTTCACAGGAGACCGATGAAGCAGAAAGCTGGGTTTGAGCCCTGGACATGCAGCTAGCTCCACATCTAGATTAGATGGTCCGTGTATGAAGCCTTGGTTCGCTCTACTTGAGATGAGATGCATTTTTTTTTCTCTCTCAAGCTGGTAATTTTATGACACTTAATTTAGAGATACCCGATACCGATCTGGTTGATCCTTTTTCCTTCAATTCATCTCTCTCACTCATTCTTTCAATATCTCGTTAAAAAGTGAGAGGAGAGTGATGTAAAAACTCAATTTTTCTAAAGTAAAAATTTCAATGGAATTTTCGTGTTGCTAAAATGTAGAATATATGTTTTCCACACATGGAACACGTACTGCATCGGCCTGCGTGCTTATACCTAATATTAAATATATAATATGTGATAATTTCTGTCAATATTGGGACGTTTGCAGTGCTGATATTTTGCTGATATTTCGAGGGCTAATCTACACTTGAAACACTGCACGCACACTTCTGAATGTCAACACACATCCATGTATGTGAGACACCATTATCAGTAATCTGGGTCAATCATATTTGTCATATTATTACCAATTTCGATCGTGCCTGCATGTGATCGACTGTTTCCGAATCACATTTTGTCTTAAATTAATTCTCAAGCTAAGTATACCGGAAACAAGCTTGATGGGACGTCGTCGTGCTCCATCACGACCTAACGGGCAATGTCGTTAAGTGAAGGGAAGATTGGTTAGTATGTTCTTGAAAATGTTCAGGTCTTGCTCTTTGCAATTGCGAAGTTTAAAGGTGTGACAGCTCAACGATGTATCTGTCCAGCGATTAGTCATGTGAATAGAGTGTGCTCGACTAAAAATCGGCAGACGAATGACATTTTACACACTCACGATTCCCTCAACCTGTAAATAAACAGGCTGTAAGCAAAAAGAAAAGTTCAGGGATTCATCTTTCAAACCGATATTTTGGGCGCCATTTAGGTTAAAGGAAAATGCCTGCTTACATGTTTTACTGGCTTCCTGCACAGATAGATAAAGGTTATTTTTGTTTCATTAAATTGAAAATTGATTGACAATTATACAGACATTTTAATTATCAGAACTTCAAGTTGCTCAAAGAACACGCTAGATTGAATTAAAAAAAGAAAGAGGGGTTAAAGTGAGAAAATAAAAAGGTGGATGAGTATTAAAGAGAGAAAAACATGTCATCGTTACTTTGCCCCATCAACCCCATTAGACTACAGGGGCACATCCCCTGCACAGAATAGGAACATGAAAATGTATCGCGGTCGATTATCATGATTACCAATGGATGTCAACTTATGATGTTGCTAAAAGAACGTGAGATTATAGATAATAAGATCATCGATATTATCGATGTTTATTAATGATGAATCTGAATGAAATAGGGTCACTGTCCCGACAAAATTCAATTTCAATTTTCAATTACAGATCTCATAATAGCCATGAATCTCTCAATAGCTTTATGTTCATAGAACACGCGAGTGAAGTATTTCCAGTTTCGGTGAACAGAAATTCATTTCAACATCAACGTGATCAACAATGTTAGCTAATGTTGGTTTTATCATACTTCATTATTTATCAACAATTATTATTTATAAAGATATTGCAACTCTTTTTTATAACTACTAATATCACTAAATACCAAGAATATCAGTGATTCTAGTACTTACTGTTATTATCTTCATCATTAAGACTAATATGCAATTTCCATAACCATTCGCTCATACCCTGGAAACAATCGAATCCACGCATGTATTCCTCTGATGAACAAACATGCTAAGTCAAACTTTAAAGAAGTTTGACTTAGCAATTTTGTATACAAATACCCATTAACAATGCATGATCATAAATTGTGATCTCCTTAATTCTAGTGTGACATAAGAATCAGTTTTGTTGCAACTCATTATACTGAAAGATGACACAGTTATAATAACGCACCGGCATAAGTTTAATGGATGAATAAACCTTGTAATGACAATATTCACCTGATTACAATGCAGAACCTGTTTTTTTAGAGTGAATAAAATCGGAAATCTTTCTCTCGCCTTCAAACCAAATGTTTCTGTAAGTTTAAAAGTATCTTTCATACAAGAAAGTCGAAAGTCCCCATCATGGCCGTCATAAAAATAGCGTAAACTTCGTGATGAGTTGCAACGTTTTGAGTAAGCATTATAATATAAAAGTTTTTAAGAACATAACCCAAATACAAGAAAAAGTTTTATGCAATACAAGAGCGATTTTTTTTTACACTTTCTACAATTTTTGACCACCAAACATGAACAAGTTGCAACCTATTCCAAGTTATGCTTCCACAATATTTTAGATCTCATATGGTATATAACACGACCATGACAGCAAGAGAATCTCTATAAAATTGAAGCTGTGTATCAGCATTTCGACGGTGAGTGCAAATACGAGCCTTTCTTTGGAGGAAGTCTTACACAATATCGAAATGTTTTACTTACGGATTATACAGTTTGCTCTAAATCTTGAGTTCAACACGTTTGGAGGACTCTTGTTGTCCATCACGTTAGCTGAGAAGACAGGGCTCTTGTTTTATCATTACCGTGGGAGCATTTCATGAAACGAATCAGTGAGTTTATTTTTATAAGCTACCGAAATCCATGTATCTCATTGGCTGAAAGCAAATTAGTCATTGAAAGTCCCCGGTCAAATTCTTTATGAATTGCTCCCCAGAAATCGACTGTAAAAACTTCATTTCCATGTCACTTATGAATGATATACGTTTAAATCAAGTCAACTGATATTTTTATTATCCATTTTTAAATGAGCACCAAAACTATGCATTGAATTTCCAAGCCTTACATTAAAGCAGCGCTATAATCCATTAATACATGTATATACATGTATATATATATATATATACATGTATTTTAATTTAAGATTAAAGTATCGAGATGACGTCCCCTATATTGATACCTATATGATGGACAACATGCCGACATTATGTCTGTCGGTGATCAGGATGATAAGGTCTAAAAGGTTTTTATCAAAGTAACAACTGGGGATATCGAGGAATATCCATTGAGTTAATTACCGGGGGTCAATTACACGTCTCAAAACCATGTGTGAAAAGATGAGCACTGAAAGATCTAATCAGGGCTGACCAACAACTTAATGTGTTCAGAAGCAAAAGGACAGTAACTGCATTAATTAGATTACGATTGGAGTACATCTGCAGTCTGAACAGATTATGAAACTAAAGGTAACAAAAAAATCTAGAATACATTAAAATATACACATTCCATGTACTCATGTATAAAGTCATGCTGGAGAAGAAGAAACCAATATAAAGAGTCATTGTTTGATTTAACATTGTTATATTTATAATGTCAAGATGACGGTATGTTATAATTTCTACAAACCAAACACTTCTTGTTCAATTATTAACCAAGACCGACAAATATATATTAATAGATTATTGGGTAACAAAATGATTATCCTGAAGTAGCCTATGTTTCTTACAACCGAATCTAATTATCAAGGGCATCACGATATTTCAAAATGAATGAAATTAGAATATATCATAAGCTACTGCACAAGAAGACCATACACTCTAAAAACACTGAGTAAAATTCTACCCAATATTGAGTAAAAAGGGGACATGCATGTTTGCTGGGTATTTTTTCACCCCATATTGGGCTATTTCAACACAACATTGCGTAACATGTACCAAATATTGGGTATGTTTTTACCCAACCAGCATGCATGTTCCCAATTAACCCAATATTGTGTAAACCTTTTTTAGAGTGTACGGACTACTAAATTGTTTAATATTTCATGAACTGCAACAGAAAATTCCATCTTTGAGTGGATATAATAATCATACATGTACAGTAAAAATGTGTCTCTTTCCCCATTCCTTTCAAACTATCTTACATCCCCCGTACAACCTGCACATTACTAATACAAGGGATTACACTTGGCTCAATACATTCGTGTACAAACAGTACTTAAGATTATTTAAATCCCCACCCTTTAATGACCATGATCTGATGATAGGCTTACCTGTCGGGCTCGTCATTGCTTTCCAGATTAATAATTCCTTGTTTAATTTCCTAAAAATGGGTAAAAAATCGAGATCTTTCCTGTCTAGCAACGCCAACGAATCGGAGAAAGTTACATCGTATACATGTCTGTATATGTCCTCACGTATTCAAAAAGTTGTTTTTAAATATCGTCCTTATGTCCAGAGATAATTCGTTGACCGAATGAAAGGGGTGAACACAATAGCCTAGTGGCGTCCCGAGATACGTAGTAACGTATACATGGTACGTACTTGTGAAAAGGCTCACCCTCTAAGCAGACATCCCAGGCTCGTCCACCAGTCGTTTAGAACTTTGATGCTTTTTGAGAATCGTATATCGCTCTCAGTTACTTGACTTTGCCATTTCTGTATGTTTCGCCCATTTATTTTGATTTTATACTGTATTTTTTGGTTCCATCAAAGTTAGCTACTTGACGTATGCTTTGTTAGAAAACAATTATATGCATATTGCTTTATGATCAAGGGAGAGAAAATGAATCTGAGATAGAAATGTTCCTGTGGTATTCGGTAGTCATACTAAAAAATCAACCCCTTTAAAACAACTTTACACTAATTAATGATACTCTAAGCCAATGAAAGTATTTCTGACGACTGGAACTTTCTTGTGATATCATCTATTTATTTTATTTTATTTGGATCAACTGGTGACGAGACTAGTACATATAGCTTATGGGGTGATAATCGAACCATTACTTTGCGATAACGGTGAGCTCACCGAGCAATGATTCCTCATCAAGAGTAGATAAATTCAAATCAATACGGATTAGTCGCACATTTTGTTTGTCTCTTCGGCTGTGGGGTAAGACGAAATTTAAAAGAAAATAGGAAAATAGGCTTTAAAAGCCAGAGGGGTTTATTTACGTTACATGACAGGATAGTTTAATGGTCTAAAATGTAATATCTGTTTGATTCGGTGTGGAATATGACCCACCAGACATGTCGTTGGTGTAAGACCAATCGGAACCAGTTGATTTGAGCGAAAGATACCTTGGCCAATAAAATTCGCTGTTAAAGATTTATTTTTGAATCAGTTATATCGTTTAAATTGTAGCGATCATTCTCATTATATTCGAATAACATTGCCAAGATATTTCCATGTAGTATGGTCGTCCTTTAGAAACAAGTATACATCGAATGGGCTCAAAAGATACACAAACTGGACGAGCATTTAAGAATTTAATCTCCACGCTTATAAACCTCACACATGATATTATTATGATTCTCTGATCCAATATCGCGTCTCATTTCTTTCGTTCTGAGATTTACACAACGATATTTTCATTGCAATGCACAATCGCTTCAATTCTGCAGTACATCCCTTTGATTTCATTATTACGTAATAAAATGCTGATGAACGACATAGCTCTAACACAAAAAGAGGAAGAAACTTTTTTTAAACAGGAATATAAATAAAAAGCCAATACCGACGTAAATAGAGTCATTAGTGCGCCCGAAAGACTTCAACTGTCCGTTTGAAGATGCCACCACAATGGGGGCCTTTCCTTTTTTCTTTTCTTTGTTCTCTTTTTTAAAAGAATTAAAGTGGATTCTCTCTCCCCGTTGGTCGATTCGCTTTGTAATTCTTTTTCACTGGAGGGAACAATGCGTATCAGAGAGGCCTCACAATAGAATAGTTGAGAAGCAATTGATCTCTAAATAAGATTGAGAGGAGACAATAAAAAAGGGAGAGTGAATTGAATTGTATACATCGAACGCGAACGTTAGGCTTTGATTTTCGTTGTCGGTTGTAATGATCGAGAATAAAATAAGAAACATCTCCATTTGATAGTGTATATACATGATATAGGAAATAGAGTGTGGCGTTAATCATGTATATACACTTTCAAAAAGACAGGTGAAATTAACCACTTTATTAGTGCGTATGTGTCCGACTATACAACGGTCGAGATCAATATCACTTTTTTAAACAAATAATTATTATATGTATAGACCTTCTTATATTTATGTAAATATATATATACACACTCTAAATTCAAAGGAATTAAAATAAATCCAGATCGGCTGTCAATAGTGACCAAGCCGAATTTTGAATTTATGTTAAATCTCAAGGATTAACATTTAAATCTCAAAAGATTTAAATTCAAATGGGTAAATGATGAATATTGAATACATTTGTTTACATTGAAATTAGCTACAAGTGCTGTTGTTTCTGAGTCCACTGAGCTTTGCGACAACATTGGTCACCAGAGGTCGGATTATAAGGGTGTATTTCATGTCTAGTCTGCACGTCTCCGACCAGGAGATGTTCACAGACCAAAGACATCGTAATCCTTTTTGAGACATGACCGTGGAATGGTTGATTTGCTTGATGAACTCATCCGAGGTATTCAAGGATCTTCGCTTAATAACCTGGAGTTGGACAAATCTGGGGCCTGTCACGTCTCTTTGCCGTTTAATGATCACCAATGTCTCACACCAATTGAGTTGTCTTGTAATGCAGAGGAAAGCGTGAAATGTAAATGACATTTGGGCCTAATGAGCAGGAACAAAGGGCTAGATCAGCGGTGATGGTGATCATTGAAGCACATGCCTTTGCCATCCTTCAAGAAACACCTTACCTTGTATTCATTCATCCGTGTCAACAGCAATATCACATTCGGGTAGAAGGTTTTTTTTTTTAGAGTTGTAATGATCAACAAAATTGATAAAATGATGTTAATCTAAATTACTAATGTTCATTAATCTTTATTCGAGAAAAACAGCAATTAAAAAGTGGCGTATTTCACTGAGAGGGACAGGAAGTTGTACACGCCTAATATCCTATGTGTCAGAGGAATGAGATATAATAGAAACGAGAGGACATTAGAAAAAGGAGAAATAGTCATAAACACCACTGTAAGAAAACATTAAGGAAATAAATATATTAAAGCTTTTTGGTTGCTACCTATAGTCTGTAGCGCAAGCTCGCGCCTCAATATGAGGGAATTACAAGGCGCTCATCGTAAAAGACTAAAACAAGTCAGGTGAAGCACCTTCCAACATGGATATAAGTTAGTGGGACAAGGTGGATTCAGATTTCTAATAAGCACTCAATCCACATCATGCATTTTCATACGGAGCGCTTAAATCTTGTTAGACATCCGCGGGCGTTTTATGGAGGCTTTTAAGCGCCACAAGTTCACGGCCGTCTGCATTAAAATGGAAGAAGAATTCAAAACAACATGGAAAGAGAGAATGCTGTGCAATGTAAGCTGAGGCATATAAACCTACAGCTTATTGCATGCAAAGGGATGGAGGTAGCGTTTTTGTTTCTATTTATAGTATAAATTTCAACTTCGTAATAGCTAAACACAATTTTTTTTAGTATTAAAGGTTGCAAGTTCATTGGTGTCAGATCTATTTATTGATATTTTTAAAAAGATTTTTTGTATGGTTTAATAATGAATTCGTAACAATGACGTACACAGCTTCACTAACAATGAACTAGTAAAAACCTCCACATCTCATTTTTTCTTTTCCAGTCTTCTTTTACACTCTAAAAACACTGAGTAAAATTTTACCCAATATTGGGTGGAAAGGGAACATGCATGTTTCCTGGGTACAATTTTACCCCGTATTGGGCTATTTCAACGCAACATTGCGTAAAATTTACAAAATATTGAGTATCATTTTACCCAACCAACATGCATGTTCCTATTTTACCCTATACTGGGTAAATCTTTTTTTCGAGTGTAGCAAACTCTAATGCACCTTAACGGAGTTTATGAATGTACACTTGAAAAGCTCAAAGACTTTCCTATAAATTAGGTTCAAATGTATGAAAGTCTACGTAGCTATTTAGATTTTGATGAAAGACAAAGCCGGTTCAAGTTCCTATTTAAATCCTTAGGGTTTTTCCCAAGAGGTATTAAATATTTGACAAATGCATTCCCAAATACGGTCACCAATGATAGGCACTAAAAGTCCTTGCTTTCGGCCGTGCTCTCTCGATCCACAGATTCTTGTGGGTGGTAAGCATACTTTAGAATGTCGTCTGTAATAATTCAACGATCCATAAAACGAGACGGGGGGGGCAGGACTTTTGATTTCCATAAATGTTACTCAAGTTTTTCATGGCATAAAACGTTCAGTATGACGCCCGACTATGCCAGATGTATTTTGGAAGATGTGCAGTTGTTAATTACAGGAAAGGAACTTCATGCCCACTTTAAGAATAATAATGTCAACTTTGCAAAATATTAAGTAGATAAGGCCTAATAATACTACTCCTCTTATGCACGAATGTTTCGTTGTTATCGCTGTTGTATTTGTTTTTTGTATTTTCAAATATGTTTATATCGAGAGGAATGAAATATTACATTGAAAATATCACAATACGCACACATCGTTAAACACTGACAATGCACTATAGTACATCGCCATGCTACGTAGGCCTACATTATTCAATAATCCCTGTCACACTCGTTCAACATATTCCAGACCAATTTATTCATTTATCAAGTTATCTATTACTCTATTTATCAATTTGTATATTTGTTTATTATTTAGTGGTTATTTTTTGCGATGCAATTGTTCGTTATATATATATACATATATATATATATATTTATGTGCTCGTGCTGTATATTTCCTGACATCCTTCAAACTGTATTTTGTGTATTCATGTTAAATCTAAAATACAAGGAACAGCCGTTATGAATTTATTTATTATTTTCAATTTTTATGATTCCTAATGTGTGTTTAAAGATATGCGGAATATATATATATATATATATATATATATATTTTTAATTTGAATTTGATTTCAATTAAGTTGAAAGGTCGTTTGTTCAATCGCAGAAGTAATCGATATCCGTGAAATAAAGATATAAGAATATTTCTTGATGTTTTTGTTAATAAAAAAAGCCTGACTTCACACATTTTCGTTCTCCTTTTGGGCATTTACATGTAACTTGAAACAATAATTATTTTCATATCATCGATTAAATAAATACATAAAATGTCGATTTTTACAGGCCAGTCGTTGTTTTAAATCTGATGATCCCCAGTATAGGTCATCTCTGTGTGACTTGGACCAATCAATGGCATTAGACCGTGTCAAATGAAGTTGCTATGCCTCTACATGGTTGACCGATGATATATAAATTATGGCCTTTGTTGATGTATTGGCCAGTCGAGATATTATGACGATGAGCATGGTGAGTGCTTTACCCGATGCTTGTCCAATCATATAGTCTAATGATTAAACCCTGGACAAGCACTATTTGATCGCTTTCAATCTCGGGGGGAAATCAAAAAGTGATGAGATTCGAGAATAACCCAGGAGATTTTTCCTCGAAATAGCAACGACGTTTTTATTTCAAGGACACCATACTAACACACAAGTTCAGCAGGTAAATCAATGACTACATGTCGCAACCAAGTTATGCATTTTCTAAACCACCATTCGCATATAGTGACATTTTCTATAGAATTTCTTTCCAAAATGATCATTAAATACTATCTGATAATCTCTGCTATTGAAAACGAGCATTGGCAAGCATACAAGATTATCATAAAACGTACACACAGTATCATAAAAACAGGGTATATAATATCGTGGGGGAGTCTGGTCATTTTTTTAAAGATTTATCACCAAAAATAGCAGCGCTATCCTGTCACGTTTTGTCAGCTTGTGTACGTTTCTTTCCTTACTACAATTATTCTCTATTTGAAACTTTGCACTATAATGAAATCATACGATTAACAATAGTGAGTAAATGTTTACATGAATGAAGTGGAAATAAAGGCTTGAATGAAGTGTGCATTTCAGAATATACACGACATGCATAATTTACATATACTGTAATGAAAGATAAATGTAACAAATGTGACCTAACCAAACTTATTTATAGAATATCATAAATAAAGTATGAATAATTGATCCTTGATTCATTTAAAATTCATGGCATTGGTTTATTAAACGACCGGTTTCACGTTTGACTGACTTTAATATGAAAATAACAAAACACGGATACAGTATACATAAATATTACATTATCACGATCGAGGCATCCTATTCGCTTTCGTGAATGTCTATAGTGATAATGGATAAAACAAAACAGCGGATTTTAAAATCCTTGGAATAAAAATGAGAATTGATATCAATATGGCTATATACCTTTTTATGAAAATTGAAAAACTCAATCTAAATTATGCTGTTGTACAAAGAATTCAGTCCTTACACAAAATAGATTGTATCAATGTTGATCTCTGTAAGGCAGTTCATGATCATTATCCAGATTTTTTTGACAAAAAAATACAATTACAGATTCTTACACTGGTACCTAACACTAACTACATATTGATGTTCTCCACACCAACATCGGTATACTCTTACTGAGATTTAAAAATAATGGGTCGCAATATCAAAATAATTTATAATGTTTCCTTTAAGAAAAAAATATCTTTTCAAATAGGAACTATGTTTCTGTCACCAATCGGTTGAGTAGTTATGACTTAGTCAATAGAGGCACTAAGAAAAAAATAATTGATGTGGTTAGTTTATCAAGTACCTCAATGTGGGTTAAAAGTATCATTCATTACGTCACGAAACACTACATTCCCTATTTCGCAGGGGCGTCGATCCATTTTTCAGATTGGGGGGGCAAAATCATTAATTTTCCAAAGGCGCTCGATCGTACAAAACACCCACCCACACCACACACACACAAATATATATATATATATATATATATATATATATATATATGACTCATGAGACCCAGACACGTATCTCACAAAGAAATTAATGCGAGCGCGAAGCGCGAGCTGATTTTTTTTTAGTATACTGACAGGAAAAACGTGCCTGCTTAGGACTGTTTGTAGTAACTCATGAGGAGGATACATATCGCACTACACAGATAGTACGAGTGCCGAGAGTGAGCTGAAATTTCCTTATATTCTGATCTGAAAACTTGATATTCTAAGCATTATAGGTACCAATGATAAGATTTGTATCTAAAAGAACGGTAGATGCGAGCGCGAAGCGCGAGCTGAAAATTTTGATTTTTCGATCTGAAAAAAATAACAGTTTAGTGGACGTTTTTGATGAACAACAAGATATATATCCAAGAAAAGATGATTGCAAATCGAAGGAGGAGTTCTTTTGAGGCTTAGAACTGAAAGTGGGACATTTACATTCACCTATTTAATCATGAAAAGTATGGGTTTTTCTACAGAAATGATACGAGCGCGGAGCGCGAGCTGAAAATTTGTATATTCCAATGTAAAGCGGACATTTTGAGCACGATTTTAAATAAAGAACAAGTTGTGTATCACCATCTCGCTTGCTGAACATTACAACCTTTTTTTTAATGCATATCCGGAATTATTGGGGGGGGGGGGCAAAATGATATGTTTGCCCCCAATATTTTCATTGGTGGGGCGATCGCCCCCCCCCTGCCCCCCCCCCAGGATCGACGCCTCTGCTATTACGGAGGTTGAAAATAGGGCTGGGTGTAATGTCATTAGTGAAAAATGACTTTGGGTAAACAGACTTGACCCGATATAAGACTGAAAGGGAATTAATAATCAATCTAAGTTAGGGAGGTATAACGTTTGTAACTTGAAGGGGATGTGGGGAGGAAAGTAATAGGAATTTACTCAGTTTGATGAGTTTTTTTACTTCCTTATAGTGAAACATTCACTGGTTGTTTTTAATGATAATGCGTGTATAAGAAGTAAAAGAATAACTCTTGTTTGAGTTAATTATTCATTACCATCATACATATTTTGTCAATTAACAAGATCTGACAGGATTGTACTCTGACAAGTGAGTGTGATACCCATTTGGTTGTTACCTTATATTTATTATTTATCCTTAATTAACCCATCGGTTGTTTACCCTCTCTGTACTTTTATCTTAATATTCAGGTAGGCCTGAAGTTCATATTGAAATGCTTTTGCAGCCAAGGAGTAAATCTTCGCAAAAACAAAATCGTGAATGTGTACACATTATGCGATTGATCTGACGTGAGCTCTATAGGGATTAGGGGATCGGTATATAGAGGAGAGGGGGGGGGGTGAATACTACCCCCATCCCCGCTCTACCCTCTACTTCTATGCCACTCTACCAGTGTAAATTGATGCGGGATGAGGATGGTCTCTTGATGAGCAACACTGATGAAGGATGATGAAGAGAGATGAATCGGATGGAGAATGCTTGATATGCCGAGAAATCACTTAAGTGCACCTCTCATTGATGAGTGTAGAAATATATAGGTGAGGTTGAATTCACCTCTGTCGTCGTTTTCAAAATATTCCACCTCTTAATTCACCTGCCAGTGTATTTCCAGCATTTATCTACGTATCGATCATATCAGGTGCAGATAAATCAATGGCTTGAACCAACCTGAGTGCTTGGATAATGTAGACACACTGGTATATATAGATAATACTTCTTTGACGGTTATAAGCAATAGCTCCTATGAAATAAAGTGAATTAAATATATATGATGAAAATAGTTACAAATATGATGCAACAATAAATCCCAATTCATTTTTGTTGGCAACAAAAATTCACAAAAGTAATCAAATATAAAATCTTGTTTATTTGATTATTCTTTCAACTATTCCTTTATCGTTTTAAAAAATCATTGATTTTATTATCCATTCATTTTTCTGTTTACTTGTTTATTGATTTTTATTTTATTTATTCACTTATTGATTTCATCATATGTTTGTTCTGTTATATGGGTACTCATCTCCATACGTATTACTTTATAAGTTTATTCGTTAATTGTTGATCAAATGACCTATTCATTAAGCTATCCCATCTTCAAGCTAAAAAAATATATATATCAAACATTTCCAAAGGACAAGGCAATGTTCATAACAAAAAACATGAGAGTCGGAGGAACATGAGGGATGTTTGTTCATGTTGTTTATACATGTACAATCCGAAGCAATGAGCCCGCGGTGAGAGAGCCAGGGAGATGATGGGTATTCTTCTCTTAAGGCATACGATATAGGGGTGCATCCGAAAATTTGTAACTTGAAACTCTGCTTCCTCGCTCGAGGAGTTCGTTCCAATCCAAGGTTTGTATTCTCTGAGATTTGTTTTTAGAAATGAGAGTGTACATGCAGTTATTATTATTCCAGTGTGGTAGGGAATGCTTTGTACTCCGGCAAGTCATGTGCAGCTACCTTTAAAGTCCTCTCTTGACTCTACCCACATGTATTTTACAATACTGTTTATCGCATTGAGACAAGAATAGCCCCTCGATCTAACCATGGATTGGTTTGATAGCAATCAGAACAATGTATTAAAACCCGATGTACCTGATAATTATCATCAATGATTTCTATTAATGATAAGGTAATAATCAAGTCTTGCAAATACCATAACTGTATAATGTCAACTTTATTGGATTATTAGTGTTTTGTGACTACGGATGTAATATCTTCTCAAATCGGACAACATTTTAAACAATATTCTCCAGTTCTTTGATCAACCACTTTGGAATATAGGTGCCTGGAACGGGTTCGTTTGCAGGTAACCACAGCGTGCGATCATCATGACTCTTCAGATTGATGATACGAATCAGAGAAAGAATTCCTGTTTCCGGATCGAATGATATTCATTATATTCAAGTTAGGCTATTTCAATACATTAATGCATTCGGATCATAGGGCTAATCATTTCACAGTGGCCCGCAGATTTTGATATAATTTGAGTTCCCCACATTTTCACACTTTCACATGTGAAAATTAGATACTGTAAACAAACTCTTTCCAAAAGCATCTCATGATTTCCAAAAGGTGATGGCAATGCTTTTTGGAAAATTCACATGTAATTCTGACTTACATGACTTAAGATGCTTTTCAAGTTTATTCAGTTTTAACAACATTTTCGTAATATAATTACAGAAAGGTGCATTCGGGTGCATTATAGTGCATTCAAAATCTGAATTCTAACTCATTATTTCATAGTTTAACCAAAATTAATAAAAAAAAATCGAATTTAGCTGGATATGACCCGGGGATATGACGAACTAACATTTAAAGACCACTTTCATTTTATTTTGAAAAGACAAATTGTCAGAATTTTTATCCTATACGGTACATTATGACATTGCCATCATGGATATTCTCCATTTTGTAAAATAATTGTGAAATCTCCCTTCAAACATTGTCAAATACCAACCCCTTATTCCATTTCAGCTGAGTTTGTCCTCAAGACGTAAGAAATTCCAACGCAAAAATAACTAAAGAGAAGGAGATGAAGAGAACAAACTCATCATGACGATACATTGTCATGTTTCCTTAGATCCAGGTCAAGTCTTGAAAAATGGCGCCAAAACCACTCGAAGAAGAACATTATATTCCGCAGACGACAGTCACACATCGTCTGCGATCGCGCGCTCTCCGAGATCGACCGTCCGTGAGGAAGAAAGTCATGATGAAATTAACATTCACACTTCAATTCTGAAGTGCATGTATAGCGATACACAAATACGTTTTCATAGTATCAACGACCCGAACTCCTTTCCAAATCACTTGAAAATTTATCGTGTTATTAGACAACCTTCATTAAGTACCATTTTCGCAACTTAAAAAGATCAGGAAAAAATAAATGGGATCGATAATCTGTTACCATAAGTCACACAATTTGTAATTTTCCGGACCTTGAATGTACTATCGTTATTCTCACAAATCAGAATAAAAGGCTTGCTGATTATTTTCGAAAATGCTATGAAGAAATTATTAGGGGCCTTCATTAAAAATTTAAACTGTATCGATGTGATTCTTCGGTAGTACTTTTTTCAATGCATTCTATTATTGCATGGAAAGGAAGAGTAAACAACATAAACTTTGAGTCCTTGTTTAAATTCAAAATGTGTTAACCTCACAACATGTACAGTATATTTGCTAGTTCTTCATCTAATGAAGATAGCAAAGTTCAACTTGAATGATGGTTACAGACTGCGTTAAGAGAACATCTATTATAGGTCCCATTCACTCGTTGCTGAAGACATGAAATGCCATTCATGATAATTGAAGTATTTGAAGTGTTTGCAAGACATAGTGAAAAAGTCAGGAAATATTCATTCCTGGTGGTCGTTAAAATCAAACAATTTACACTACTGCGAAGTACGACATGAAAAATAATATCGCAAACCACCATATTTTGATAAATACTATGAAGAATAGAAATAATAATTTTTCCGTCTCTATTCACCATTTTACATTCAAGATAATAATCTCCCAAATTATCTTTCACATTGACGACTGAGTTTTCTCTTTAATTCACCTCGGGGATTAGGCGAGGATGACGTTATTATGTCCGCCATCATTCGATTAAACATTGCGCGGTACAAGACAGGTACGTTGTGGGGTATACGGTGGGGGAGACTCCTCTCATCTTGTTAGCTTGGGTTAAGATAATATTATGTTTGCACGGTGTTAAAGATAATATACGTTGTACAACATGTGATTACCAGTTAGAGTCCGCCAAAGACTTCAATGAATTCATAATTATGTTTGTATCACTCTCCCATGTTCTCGAAGTTAATGAGAATTCGATTTACTACCAGTAGTAGTGGAAGAAGCTTGTAAAAGTGAAGTATGAAATATAAGGGAATGAACAAATAAAATTCCCTAATAAATCCAAAGTTCGTTTAATTCGTGTCAAACCCAAACCAAATAGAGCCAAAACCGTCTAAAATAATGATTGATTTTATTGGTTTTGCCGAGACACTTTCGACTGGACACATATTTACCGACATATCAGTTATTTTCAAACAATATCTTCCATCTTTTTAAGAATGTGTGGTGATAAATGTGTTTTTATCGTTGATATTGGCGGTGTTATTTGCGAATTGGTTTTATGAGGTACATGATGGTTATGGATGTGGTGGGTGAGTTTGTGATTGTGGGGGTATGCAGTGATGATCAAAGCTGTGGCGCTGGGTATTTTGTTCGTATAAGTTATTGTAATACATGTAGGCTTGTTAATAATTATGGTACTGGTGATGGAGGTGTTGTGCGTGGTTTTGTTGATGGTAATGGTGGCGATGGAGAGAATAGTCGAATAGTTATCCATGGTTCTGATGGGAAAAGCATTTATGAAATTAAAACGATGTTGTGTAGATGAAATAGACAGTGGTCACCTTGGAAACTTCCAAACAGACAACAAATAAATCCAATTCAATAGATAAAAACGGAACGGCAATTTAATCTCTTTTGAATGGTACAGGAAGGGCACATTTTATATAGTCACCATTAATGTGGACTCATTATTGTCACGTTGGTTGACACAGATGTTTCATGAGGTGAACAGACAATATGTTTGATAAAGAAATATTAACGACATAATCCCCGGCACTTGGATCACAGCAAGAACAGCTATGGCAAAACAACATCCAAATCTTCATCTTCATTTGCATTAATATAGGTAGCGAAGAAACACTTAAAACCACGAGACAACGGAATGTGTGCCACATGAGACCACAAGGCCAACGTCATTGCCTTGGATGCCCTCTGTTCTTTCTATCTGGCTTCTTTTTCCCGCCTGAAATCAACATCCCACACGTGATGCAGTTTTAATTGGCGGCGTCTTGTGCCATTATTCTTCGATCCCCTGTCCCGGTTGGGGGTCTGAGCGGAGAGGACTCCCGACCCGACCAAGGATGACAGCACCTGTCCTGTTCTGTTTCAATGGCGGAATAACGACCGCACTGGACCTGACAGGGCCTCCGTAAACCCTAAAGGGCGGAGCCAGGAATAGCCAGGCGGAAGGAATTTCAAGTGGACCCCCATCTCCTGCCTATAATATGGAAACCAAAATAATACCCCTTCACATGTTCTATAGAATGAAACCCTCTTTGGGATGTGGTAATAATATTCCATTTATACTGTAAAAACATGATGATTGCTGGTAAAGATTGCATAATCTTGCGTTATGATACGAACAATATATAGGCCAACTTCTATTTGTGGTTTGGAGCCCCTTCCATATCCTACAATTCAAATGTCTTAATTGAAGTACATGTAATGTGATTAAAAGACAGACTGGGAATGACATTCCAAATGTAGATGGAAGTCCATGGAGATGGCTCTGCCAGGAAAGATAACTAATAATTAATACATCCAAATTCATTTTCACTTTGACATCGCCCACGATGGATAGAAGTCTGGATGAAAATTATGAAGTGAGGCAATCGAGTTAGTCGTTTGTTCGAGAAAAAAAAGATAAATGGACCAATTCTTGACATTGATATAAAGACAAATTTGGGAATATAAGACCTCACCGAAATTCAACATGAAAACAGGAGATGAGACTCTGGTGGACGGTTTGATGGAATGCCATGGAATCTAGGATTATATATGATGATTAATGATCACGATGATGGGCTAAGGTTAAATTATCTTTTACTCTCTCTCTCATGACATATCAGTATTGGTATACCATAAGAAGCGTAGTTTGAATGATTCCAGTGTACTTCTAATGTGAGTTCTGTTTCATTATTTTGGAAGACGAATGTGTCTGAGAAACCAATAAAACGGCTTTCGCCCAAAAGGAGTTTTAATGCCTAATGCAATTTTAGTAAGTTTGTTCTCGTTTTTTCCTCCATATTATACTTATACAATTCGTTTATTTTCAAACTAAAAGTGATTAAATGTTTGGGATACTAAAAAATATTTTTTATTAAGATATTTCATGTGTAACACCAATTGATGCTTCTGATACTTGTTTTCTCAGAGTTAAAACAAATCATATTTGATTATTAAACTTTGCCTAGTTACAAATATGTTACAGGTTCAACTTTTTTTTCTGACTTCCCAGATTATAATCTTCAAGAAAAGGCATTGAAAAGTGAAAAAAAATTCGACTTAAAAATAAGAGATATGCTGTGTAAGGATACTTGACGACAATCCCACTAAGAAAAGCGGGACAAAAGCAGAACAAATAAACCGAAATTACGGAGAATTATTATGGAAACAACTCCAGTGCACCGGACTTGGTTTTCTACATATCACGATACCAAAATAACCATGATTTTATTACCCAGCTAGCTCTTACCTCATAATGAGTGGCCATAACATAGTCGTAAAACGAAACGGGCGCCAAAAAGTCGTCCACAAAATCTACAGCTGTATGTATTGAGGTGGGGAAAGAGGAGGACAGACCGCGCTCCATAATTCCAACATGTTTACGGTGGCACATCAGCGATTGGGCGCCAAATTGAATCACATTATTGGAGGACTTTCACCTTCTTCTATTCGAAACGGATATCCGACATCTGCTCATTATTGAATACCTATTTTATAAGCTACCCGTCTCATTCTCCACCATAACTATATATGAAGAGTAATTTTAATCAATGCCATGTTTATATATCTGGATTAGATCATTGATTATGTTTAAGGTTACAAATATTCCTTGTAATGTGAAAGTATTTATAGCTTTTCTCGTCACAGGAAATCTGAAAGCCAAAGAAAATTCACGCGATTAGCTCAATACTTCAATTCATTCTGAAGGGGATTCCCCCAAAGTGGGATTTAAAGAAAGAATGAATAGCAAGATCGATCCATAAAAGAATATCTAAAAATGGATTCGAAAAGACCATCATACAGATTTTCTTTTATGATTTGTAAACTTCTCCCGTAACCGATTTTAATGGGCGGCCATGATTGATATATCTAACTTTGAGGCATGGATAACTCGTTAATTCTTAAACAGATACTATGCTGTCCCGGAAGAGAGCATTATCATCCCATTCAATCCAATGAACATTGCTTTGTCATCTGTCGAACACTCCTCTAGCAATATATATAATCATTTAAAAAAGGGCAGGCCATTGAACAGTTGATTCTACTATTCATTTAATTCAGAAGGTTGGCATCGTTGTGAGATCATAAATAACATCGGGTCCATAATATCAACGTTCTCTAATCAAACAATATAAAAACAAACGTGATATTCCTCACCTTTTCAGAAAAGATTGCCCCCAGTAACCGAGTAAAACGTTTCCAATCAACATGATCAATGGTAGCGTATTTACACCGAGTCATGTCACTGTCACATCAACTACACCAGCTCCAAATCGACACTGGTGTGACGATTGGTGTACATAGAATACCACACCATTTATCTCATTCTGGTGTTAAGGTTTTGGCGTTCGCTCAACACCAACGGATGATATAGCAACAGCTTTGGTTGTTACCTTAACACAGTTTGCTGGGGAGTTTTAACTGTAGGGTGTAATCTTAACACTTTAGAGTGTGGTACTGTGAGGACACTAAATCGTGTTAATTATAACACCTTAGTGTTTGCAGTGTGGTTCCGTGTAGGCCAAAGCGATGTTACCAGATTCTACACAACTTTGGGGTAGGCTCTTTACAAGGCAACGTATTGACATCACAAAGATGTATAATCATAACACCTCGTCCATTTAACAATCTGTTATCAAATTACTCGCTTCGTGAACATAGTTTTAATCTTCGTATCCATTTTGACAGTTATCTTCAATAAGCTCACAGAAACTGATCTTGTGATAACTTCAACATACACGCAAGCAAATAAATGGGATACCGTGTATGAAGAGTCATACAACCGTAGATTTCATAAAGAAATATAAAACGAAAATATTAAGTATTCGATAAGAAGTCTGATGAAATGAAATTAGAGAATGGAGGAGATAAACAAAAATATGAAGAAAGTTGAAACGCGAGATATCTTCGGGATATACTAAGTGAGTATGAGATAAGGGAGGGATGGAGCGAAGGAAGAAATAAAGACGGACATTAGCGAATGAACGTTAAGATTTTTATTTACAATAGGCTGTTATCAGATTCACCCAAGAAAACACCAGGGGAAAACAAATTATAATAAGAAAGATACATCCATTAAAAGACCAAATAAATCCCTTTCCTGAGAAGGACCAACATCCGTTACAACTTTAATGACAAATGAGGTGGTCTGGATGAAGTGACCGAAAGGATTACCCATATAAAGTGTGTTCACATCAGCAGTAGATGGAAGTCAGGAAGAATGACCTATGCTTGCCCTTTTTAACCCCTTCCCCGATTCTAACATATTTTCATCCTTTCTTTTTGTGAAAAGAATTGCACTTTTATTTTGACCCCCTATCCCTAAAGTGTGTGGGGGTGTCTATAGACATTAATTGCGTTAACTCGTCAAATTAATATCAGCTGATTAAAATCACATTTTGCGAAGGTCTTTAACGAAGTTCGTATCATAGTTTGCCAATAATAACTAATTACATGATCATAAGAAGGTATGATGAATGATAGGATATCAACATACACCATTATTTACATGTCATATATTTTTTTGAAGTGCACTGTACCACTTTCATCTATTGCTGCAAGTTAATTAAAATGCGGAATCGCATGAAATCGCGCGCATTATATGGAGCCGACACAGATTAAGGTTCGCTTCTCGAGAAGATTCCTTCTTCTTTTGTCCGCAGTCTTATTTGATTGTTTGTCTCAATTGCACGGATGATTCTCGGAAACTGAGCTTTCGGGAGCAAAGCCAGTGATACCGTCATAATGTCAAGAGTTCAAATATGTCTGATCTGGTCCAGAAAGATTAATAGCTGGTTCTTCATGACCGAGACACAACTGACACTGCAATTTAAAGTAGGGATTCATTGATATCCATTGTGTAGGTGGATAAATTATACAGGGTCTGTACTCAAACCACCACGTACGTTGGTCACAATGGTGCCATTTTCACCAAATTTATTTTGCGACCAATAGGCATTCTGAGATCTAGTTTAAAGGCTATACAATAGTGATAAAATCAAGAAAAAAATAGTTTGGTAGGAGAATTTTGTTAGATATCCAGCACATAGCGTTTTAACCTTTGAGCTGATCAACATAGTATACTAATTTCCTTCACCTCAACTTTATTCCTATTCTGACAAATAACCAGGACAGTCATGACAGTGCAGGATGTATTTAAAGGTTTATTGGACGAAATGCTTCGGACTAAAAAACGAGAACTTTTTTTGTGAGAGTGTGTGATTGAATTTGTTTGGTTGTTATTGTTTTTTAAGAAGGCGACATGTAGTCTAAGGTGTCCCCAAACTTTGTGGGAAGGAAAGACGGTTTAAACAAAGCGTACACGAAAGCCTTGAAATGATGACATGCTACAAGAAGCATAAGAAGTGGACTTTTGAGTCAGATTGCTAAAAGAGATGTTGATGGCGCAAACATAGGTACTATAGGGTTGAATATATTTCGTTTAGCATAGTCATGATAGTAGGAAGTTTCTCACGGCGACGTACGCAGGATTCAAGAACGTAGAAAATGTATTGTGAAATGCCCTTCATGACGAAGAACAACCATGATGTCTTTGCCGAAAATTGGTGAATTAAAACAGTCTTTGACTCTGAGCAAACGATATTATTCGCGATGTTTCGTCATGGCCGAAACTTAGGACGAGACTGCTGTTCTGGTTCACGAATTTATGACAAAGACTTCCCAGCTGTTCTTTGTCATTTGTCAGGCATTTTCAATTTATTTACTGTGTTCTTGGTTCCCCTGTACGACACGAAGTGAAAACTCCCTAGTGTTTGGCAGAGGAGACGAAATACTTCAGGGTACGTTTGCTAAGTAGAAGGATAGCTCCTGTAGCCACCAACATCTTAATCCTGTTCTCAGAGAAATACTCCCCACGACAAGTACACCCAACAAATCAAAATAATGAACTGGAATCCGAGTAGGCTTTGCTGCTTTGATTTATCCTTTCATATTTCGAGTAATGCAAGCGGGCATGAGGCATGTTCGTCGTAAATTGTGCATGACAATATCACTTAATGGCTGCCAACGACTGAGCACTTCTGAGTGCAGACTGAAAGTGGTCTGTACGGGTGGGCAGAGCGCCAGAGGAACCGTCTCCTGGGTCCCGTAACACAAAGGTTAGCGATTAATCGTAGGCTTGATTTTCACGATTGATTATATATTGTTGTCAATGAAATCAATCGATAACAATTTTCTGCAATGATTTCTGAGCTTTGTGTTACGGGCCCTTGGGTCCGTTGCAGAAAGAGTTGCGTTTAAATGCAAGTCAACAAATCAATCGTAAGTCCCAAACGCGCGCTGTTGATTGGTAGAAAATCAAGTTACGCATGATTTTTTAGAGTTGAGATTGATTGTAACTCTTTCTGCAACGGGCCCCAGGACATCTTACACGAATTCATCTCAAATATAGGCGATGTTTCATTTTCGAATACTAAAGAATAGCAATTCAAAATGCATTGATATTTCACACAAAACAAGACAAGATCCTTCAAACGTTACAAAGGTGTTTCATTGCATCAGATAATTATGTCTGAGAAAAATTTAAGAAGACAGTACGCAACTCACACTTTTCCAAGAATACTGGACATCTAGAGGAATTTCTGTTCTTCTCTCTCTCATGTTGTCTATATAAAACTTTTCTCAGTTATTTGTACACCATGCATGCCGTACGTAACGAAACGACTGTCAACAGGAGTGAATGCATTTTTATATCTGTACATGTATTACTATTACTATATATCATTATTTTTTTTCCATAATCATAACATTTCTTTAAAGTTCAATTAATTTCAATAAGGCACTCTGTACCTCAAATTCCTTCATTATCTCTTATTTCATCGAATGTTTATTTTTTAAGAATAGTTCTCTTGCGAATTTATTGCTCTTTTCTGTTCATAATTTCTTTGAGAATTGTAAAGTCTTTAATTGATGACATTTATCCCATATTCAAAAGGTTAATATTATTTCTTTCACCGAGAATAATGCAAGTATAAAAGGGTATATTTTAGGTTGGGGGAATAAACTCAATCTTTATTTGCCATTTAGGTTTAAGCTGAGTAGTAATTCTCAGAATAAAAAATGAATTACAACTCGGACTTTGAAGATGAAAATGTATTACACCCACTACGAGAAAATCCTAAGAAGCTCTACTTAATATTTCCCACTCCTACATTTTTATCATTATTGTTTCATACCATTATGATGAGGAAGACTAATAGTGACATTCTAAATGAAGTGTAGGATGAAAGTGAAATTGAAAATGTTTCGAATTCAGTAGATGGTTTGAGTGTGTGGGTGCAATAAACGCTCACAACTACAATCTTCTCAATCCATATGGGTTTTTTGTCAAATCAAGAAGTATCCGATAATCATTATAGAGTTTTCATAATTTCGGTACAACTTCGTGGTTCCCCAAAACGTTCATCCGGAAAGAAATAATTTCGAGGAGTGTGTTCAAATTGGATAATAATAAACATATCAATTTTTCAAAGTTACACAGTTTTGTTGTTGTTCTTTGTACGTTTCACATCATCACATCTCGAGTTTGGTGCAATTTCTCCCCTCCCCCTGGTAATAAAAAAAATAAATGCAGCTCTATATTTGTGAATAATAATGATTTATATATATATATATATATATATATATATATATATATATATATATATATATATATATATATATATATATATATATATATATATATATATGTATATATATATATATATATACATAAATATATATATTTATATATATACATTTTGGGGGGATTCTACATAGTTCAAATAACGACACATTCCGTTCTTATTGTTCGTATCAATTATTGACTACTTATATGACTACGCCAGACAGTCTTGTATATCATACCACAAGTCATTCGGTGAAATCTATTTTGGTCTAGTCGTGAAACCGCATATTTACGACTAACATTCCTCCACATTCAGACAGTCAGTGTGGTACTTGATCGATGAGAGTGATAAAATGTCAGAGACGGTGCTACCATCGAAACGACTGTCTATGGAGACTACACCTTTTCCATTTTTGGATATCGGTAACAGATATTGACTTTGGCACGCCGCAATTACGGGCAGTGAGCGCCGAAGAAGACCGATAATTACCCGAGTCTCGTCCCAATGCTCTACAGCTATTGCTCCAGGAATAAATAGAAAGTGTGGCAGTCAAGAAATAAAATGAAAGAAACATACTCATTTTGATCTTCGAGCACATGCAGGCAAAGGCTAACATGGTTTGCCAAGAGGTAGAATAGAAACAACGTATATTATGGTGGGATGTTATTAGGCATATGTCATTCGTGGGTGGCACCTTGTGGACCATGTCAAGCACTGCAAAGACTCCGGTGTCGATTAAGGCACCAGCCCGGTATCTACCAGGAAAGAGTATTGAATTAACACCAGTTTGGTGTTAGGCCTACACCAGAATAGGTGTTTGAACAAGATCTGTCATTATTAAAAACGATTGTGGGTTCTTCCTGATTCGACACATAGGCATACAGTTACCAAGTTAATGGTGTCAAACTAACACCGGCATTTGCAGTGGGGAGACAGATAACGTGAAGAAGACTTCATTCACTTATTGGTTAACCTTACTTGTACCAAAATTGATATTTTTTATCAATTAAGATTAATTATTAACCATAAAGTTACTCTCCTTACCTGTGTAACATGTCCTCCATACATTTTTGCTCTTTCCCGTCAGAGAACACCAGACTCCCAACCCTCTCCCTGTAAAGAGAAAAAGAGAGGATGAATGTGGTAATAACAACAAAATATACATAATTAACACGTGCAACGTTTTCAAGCCTGTTTATTTATTTATTTCTGTTTTCTTTAGACAGGGTGGTCTCTTCAGTACATAAAAACTGCTTTTCGAGAGAGCCCTGTACATATAAAAATACATATAACAATCATGATACAATGGTGAACAATTACAGAATTATTTAAAAAGAAAAGCTACATGCAATAATCTGATTATTTTCAAATAATCATGACGATGTTGACATCATCTTTGTAATTATCTCAATTTTATGTCTTTTGTGCTGAACCAAAATATATGAAATTCAGTTTATAAATTTTAACGGTTTAGTTGATATTTGCATTGCGCCATTTACAATTTGCATGTTTCTATTTGCAGTTTTCTTCTCTTTTTTAAAGCAACTCCCACTTTTTGCTTTGCAGTTTGACAAACGCTGTTTCGGTTTCATAATCACATTTTTCATTTGCAATTTTGGAGTTTCAAAACCATCCTACTTAAGACCAGTATCCAAACTAAAACTCGGTTATCAGGTTGACCAGATGACAGTGAACCCAGGTCATGAAGAGGATGGAATGGGTCATTACTCCAAAGAGTCGTTTCAGAATGTTTGATGGAGCGGTTATGATGTTTTAATGTAGCGAGACGATTATAACCCGCCGCTGTACTTTCTGTATCTTGTTAGCAGCAGAAAGGTCTAACCGAAATAAATTTTGATACACAATTAACCCTGTATAATTCAAAACGGAATGCATCATGATTTTACTTCTAAGTGTTTGTGACTGAAAGCTGGTTAAAGTTTTATTTCAAGTAGCAATATTCAGTTAAAAATTCAGCTGTGTGCGCTATGAACGCCTAGCTTAGCCGGGTAATATAGGAGCGCCTTAAGCACCTAACAAGGTGTATATGTGCGCAATATAAATACACTATATTATTAACTTGAAAAGATGGTCTCCATCCGTAGTCATTTGTAGTTCAAATTGTTCATACATACCAATTTGTTCGTGGTGTTGAATAGGAGGCTATATATGGGTATAAATAACGGGAGTGCATTTGGTGTTGGTGCGTTTCAAAGTGTGGACGATATTTATCAAGGTGGGCGACACAAAATCCAGTCATTATGTACAACTTTCACTCATACCATTTAGGCAATAATTCAACCAAAACAGGAAAAAAATGAGGAGAAGATAGCAGCAATTCATATCAACGAGATCTCGATATTGCTCTTGAATACGAGTATAAATCCAGAAATTTTGCATCGGAAAGTAATGTCTAAGAAACAAGAAGATATCGGTTTATTATCTGCAACATACTCCTATATCCAGTAAAATAAAATTAACAAAATATCTATTGTTACAGAGTCTAGTTTAATAGAGGGTCGTTTCGTTGGTAGTTTAAATATTTTTTAAACCAAATAATATTTCAAAAGAGTATAAAAAAATATTATGAATTTTATGTAAGACTCAAAACAACACCTGCTCAGTCCATATACACGATATAGAAATGTTGTATATAGCAGGTTATTTATTTATTTACTTATTCATTCTTATCTAAATCGGAATCAGAGGTGGATAGAATGTCATTTGATGAAGCGAACATGAATATATTCAAATCAACTTCTGTCTGACCGATATTGAATAACGTGCAATATGGCCTGATTTCAAGCCAACGACAGAAACATCGTGACATTTTGGTGAGTACCTACATATTCAATGGGACGGAGAAAGGGAGAGAGTAAAGGGGAGAGAGAAAAGGGAGAGAGGAAAAAGAGCTAAAAGGAAATACCTCGCTGAAACGACGCAGCTTACAGATAAATAAGGAAACGGCAACGGATAAACCTGGAGAAAGTAGGATAACGGTGGAGAATAAGAGAAAAGACATGGATAATAACAGCAGAGACAAATAGGACATTTCGTCAGTAAAATTAGAGCGGAAAGATGTTTGTACATTTCGGAATCATTCGATAGGAAAGAAAGAGAAAGGGAAGGTTGACGATGGGCAACTCGAGGGAGAAATACTGAACATTATATAAACGTTAATGTCTGTACACTCTTAAAAATAGTAGGCTGTCCACACAGCAATTGGTTAAAACTTTATCCAATTCTGGGTAGTTCTAACACAATAATGTGTGCTTTGGGTGAAAACTACACAGAGTTGGATAAATGATTTAACCAAGTGTTGTGTTGACAACATTTTAAGAGTGTACAATGCCCAGATGCATCAAGGGAGAGAGGGAGTAGTACAGGGATTTGAAGGTATAGAAAGATGACCTTCAAAAATGAAGAATGATGCTACTTCGCCCGTATACTGTAAGTATCTCCATAATGATAGGCGCTGCACCGTGACATTTCGCTTTCAGCAGCGGACGTGAAATGGTATCGCGAAAGGCCAATAATAATGCTGATCACATGAGCAAACGTCAAGACTCAAAATTGACAAAATCATTCTTCTTGTAACAGTTTTGCTATTTTGACAAGCTCTCACTTCTCATCTCAACATCGGTCCAACTATCAGGAATCCTATTTGCTCAGGCTTGTCGGCAAAATTAGCCGTCCGCGAAATCACGGTGGCTGTATTTGCAGTCCTCAATCCGTGGGCTGCAGAGGGTTTCAGTTTCGTCCATACATCCAGCAGTCTAAAATAATTGAAGAAATACCTTTCACTGCTCGGAAAAGTAGATATCAATAGCAAAATTTAGTTCATATCCCAATGTTACAAACAGAAATGCATACTATAGACATATTGTCTTTTTAATACATTATTTTCACGATTTTTTGCTAGTAGTAAATCTATATATTTTTAATGTTCACGGACTTGCTGAAAAGCAGTCTGTTATGACTGAATGTAAGTTTTACCGTGATTAAATAAATACAATACAATACAATACAATATTATGGACTGATCTCCTTCTATTCGGTGTGAATAAATTCCTATCCGTGCGGATCGTGATCTAAAACTTTTTTGCCTCCTCCTTTTTTGTGGTACTCTCATGAAAGGGTTTCTCCTAAGTAATGCACTCGGATTGAATATATGCAATGTGCAGGAGTTCGTACATGGAGTTTTGGTGTTTCGAGAAACCTAACCTTTCGCAACCAAAGAAGGGTTGAAGACCATGTCAATATGTGTAACCCATTGTAGAGCTGCAGTGTAAATATGAAGGCATGATATTGGAGTGTCACTTGATGCCTTAGTTTTCTTTAGAGGGTCCTTTCCGAAATGAAGGAGAAAAAGCGGAAGGATTTTGTTGCAGCGTGCGATCTTTGACCTATGCTACATTTTCTGAATGGTCTTCGTAATGATGAAGGAAATGGGGAGAAAGAAATGGGTGGGAGTTTCTAATAAAAATCCCTTTAATATGTCGAAGATTAAAAAATACATAATTACAATGGTAAAATAAAGAATATAAATAAAATCGACGTTTGAAATTTGATTTTTTAATAAACTTTGTATAGGTATATCATCGACTCTCCATTAATATCTTAAGAATATGTTTGTGTGTTTTGAAAGATATGAACAAGGAATGAAGATGATTGAGTGTGAATCGTACTCACAAACGATGGATGCCACAATATGAGAAATACAAATAAAGGTATTGACAATCTTAATTGTCATTCGTGCCTAGATGCATTTCTTAAGTAGATCAAAATTGATTCACCAATAGTCAGTTTCCATACCCACCACCATAACATATAAATGTTTGAAGAGCAAAAGTGGCGCAAGGCCTACAGACATTCCTACGTCATTCGTCAACCCAATATACCTTAACGACCTTAGACTTGGTCAATCACCCCTCTCTACTTCTAGATTATTTTCAAGGAAAGAATTCCTTTCCTTAGGGTTGCTGACCCTACCAGACAATTTTCGTAATTGCTTCAAAGCTCATCAGGGGTATACAGATATGAATAATATTCATACAGCTTTGGCATTCTGCAAGGAAGGAGGAGGTTTATCATCAATGCAGATGTGCTAAGTATACTAGTGGTTGACACCACCTATAAGAATGGGAAAGCTATTAACCAAAAATAGTCGTAGATGAAAATTATTCAGAAACGTCAATTAGGAATTATTCATAAAGTTGATAATGAGGAAATAATATTTGATTGGAAATCTTTGAATATAGGACGGGTGAATAAAGAGGAAGAGTTTAAAGAGTTCACTAAAGATATCGTATCCTTATTTTATGTATAGTGACATAATAAAATATAATTCTAACAGACATACAGGGAAAATGACTGTGAAATTTCATTAGATAAAAAGCCACAAATTAGGTGAAAATTAGTTTAACTGAAGATGTTGAAATTGGGAGACTTCTTTTATTGTCGTTATTATTATTTGCACTTCTAAATTAGAAGAATTACGGGCAAACATAGAATACATTTTGGGGCAAAATTTCCAAAAACATTTATTTTTTATACATTTATTGGGGCGCCCTCGCTGCCTACGACCAAGGGGATGGGGGTTGCAAGGGGGTGGGAGGCATAGGGGAGGATATAAAGGCGTTTGATATCAAGTAAGCAAAGTGAGATGAATACTAAACAGTGATATCCGACACCTCGTCATAACACGAGGCTAGCATAAGCCGCGACCTATATTTTAAAAATTCATCAGGGTGTTCGGAGCAAAGCTACTCCACTATATTTTGTTTGTCCTACGTGTTATGGTGGATTGCTTAAAGCAACAAAGTCTGCAGTATTTTCATAGCCAGCTTTTACTTATTCCAAATGCGTCCTCTAATGTCCCTCGTTTGCTATGGGTGTGACAACCTCAAACATTTGTAAATCGTTTCATCGAGATCAACATCTTTAATGAAGTACCTTTAATCGCTTAACTGGCTTCAGCCAAAACTCAAAATATATTCTGGCTCTATAAATTTCTCTATTTGACAAATTATATATTCAAAGAGTTCAATTTGCAGACAGTCTGAATTTCGTCTGAGGTTTCGTAACTGTCGTTTTCGTGGAAACCCTTTCTCTTATTTGATTTGAAGGGGGAAGGCGAATAATATAAATGAGAATACTCAACTTATATACCTTATATACGTGGAGCGTTGTGGCCCAGTGGATTAGTCTTCGGACTTTGAAACAGAGGGTCGTGGGTTCGAATCCCAGCCATGGCGTAATTTCCTTCAGCAAGAAACTGATCCACAGTCTGCTGCACTCAACCCAGGTGAGGTAAATGGGTACCGGTAGGAAGTAATTCCTTAAAAAAGCTGTGAGCGCTATGAACGCCTAGCTTAGCCGGGTAATATAGGAGCGCCTTGAGCACCTAACAAGGTAGATATTTGCGCAATATAAATATCCTATTTTATTATTATACCTTTATATATCTGTTTATAGAAGTAAACAAACAAACAAATACTACAAAGCATGATAAGAAAGTGATCCTTTGAATAAATTCAAACGAAAGTAATGAGTACTTATATCATAATCAATATCACATTTAACACATTCAGAGGTCGAGTCGAGTCCATGGCATAAAAACGTATTATAGTTCATTACCAATGGATTTGTCTTGTCTATTGTTGCTTTAAATGGCAATACCACAGTATACTGAATATTTCATCACCAAATTAAAAGAAAAGTACGTGTATATATCAGCAAGATGTAGGCTAACTTGAATTACAAAATAAATCGTCAATATTCTATATCTTGACCAACATTACTATCGTCACTCCATTAGCAATGATTGTTTTTTGATTTGGCAATGGGGTCGACGTGGTATCTTAAATATTTGATTCGTCCATATTGTTATTTGATCAGCTGAGGTATCCGAACAATAATGTTTTGCATCAAAGATATTTTTAGACTTAAGAACCAAAATATCGCCATAGTTCAGTCATTATCCTATAGATGTAAAAGTAAACACATTAGCAAATTACATCACAAAATATATCAGGGTCATCGCAATAGAAACTAGATTACGCAAGATGATACTAAAAGCATTACAATGCATGGGCCCATGAACACTGTAAAAAGGTGTGGTGTGTTGAAGGAGTACCACATCAAGCTGATTGCACCTTTGTTAAATTCAACATCATTTTTTTTTCATCATGCACATTCGTTATTTAAACCCGTTTTGGTGTTCAAAAAAAATGGTGTATTTCTACCACCTATAAAGGGAGTGGTGCTCTCTTAGCACCATAGTTTTTTTTTAGTGGATCACCCCTGCATGGATCAGAGTTATGGTGAGGAGATGGTGTTACAAGAGAATTCTTATTTCAAACCGTTTCGCCGCATTTTAAGTGCCATTTGGTAAACCCTGAATCGCCGCAAAATGTTCCTGCTATTTTTAGAAATCCTATCTTGATACCGCAATGTATAAATATGAACTAAATGAATATTGAAGACATGAATCGCGCTTTAACTGAACAGTTAAACAACTTCAAAATAGATTACAAATTTCAAGATCGGTCACTGCTCTGTCTGATTATTATATTATGCTTCTCAGAGCACAGAAAATAATATTTTCACGCGCCATATTCCCCGTTAACGAAACAGCTATAATTGTCTCAGTCTCCGAACGTTTGTTTACAAGAGACATGCTTGCTGATACCTGATAAAATGATGACAGTTAATATACAGTGAAATTACAAAGAGAAATATCATTATGCTTAACTCTGTAAGGTTAGAAACTACGAACATTAAAATAGTAATATATCCATGTCCCAACCAGAAACCTAACGTGGACTCAAAGAAGCAGTCAAACATACTGTATTCTGAAATGTGAAAATTCTCGGACTTAATTTATTTTATACTTGGAATTGGTCTGGACGATATGAACATTTAAGCATTGTCTGTTTACGTAAAAAGATATTTATCTATTTGGCTTTTTTTCTGCATATTTCTTAAACATGTCAAATAAAATGATAAAACGGAAGTGGTAAATTTCAAGACAAACAATACGAAACAGACACAGAGTAGTGGACTATAATACAATAGTAGAAGACTAAAAATGTAAAAAAAAAATGTAACCTGCAACATTATTACAGAGGAGCCAGTAGAGCTTCATTGGCGAATTGCGTCAATTGCCATAGATGAATAATTAACCCGCCTTAGACCAAAGAGGTATTCCTGGTTAATTATACCAACCCCATTACACCTGTACTTATACACAAACGCATCCCTCGGGCGCTCCTCGTGGAGGAACCCTATACATAATGAAGTTTTGCGAAGCAACCGCCTGTTCTGATGAACCCCTACCAGAAGATGGTTCAACCGAGCACAGCTGGGCTTTGGGGAAGAGAAGCACATCGCTCACATAGTCGCGATCGAATTCTTAAAGGTGGTCTTTATCTAATATTAAGCGAAGGGAGGATATCTGGTAGTGAAAGTTCTTCATATATATTTTGGTTGAATGCATGTTTCATTTTAGAAAAAAGTTGAACAACTCAAGAAAGTACAACTCATGTGTACTTGGAGTATCGAAACGACCCCATTCTTCTTCGAAAGGGTTGAGGTTAAAAGTTAGTCTTTTAGGAATGTCAATAATTTATTAAGAAAGGTTAACAGCATTAGGAACTGTATCCCGTATAAAAGATAAAGGAACTATTTTCTGGAGATGTAGACGAGCACGGTATAATGCTGCAAATAAAATTTTAAAACATGCAGTACACTATGAGTGATGTACAAATAAAGGGTTCTAATTTCAACGTCGGTTGAATTTGAAAACAGATTGTTAATCACCCATCATGCCCATATTCTTTGTTGCTAATCTCTATGTCAAATTTGTTAAAGATAATGGTAAATTTTAGCTGTATCAATAACACCGTATTAAGATATAGACTTTAGACTTATCGTACAAACATTTACATACTCAACAAATTATTCAAGTACTCGAGTCAGTACCTTTAAGACCCGGGTACTTGGCTCGGATGCCTTCCCGTTACCAGGGAGAAGCAAATTAATGAGTCTGATTTGATGACGTCAGAATGGTGAAGAGGTGCAGCAGCCAGGCACGGACCCCCATGGAGAGGTGATGATGCATACCGGTGGGACCGGGTGGATTAGGGTTCGACAAAATGAGAAAGTGTTAAGAGTGTTTCAATGATAAATGACACATTACCAGTACCGTAGAATATTGAAAGATGAAGCAATTTGTGGGCCTCACATAAGAGCATACAAGGAATACAGCCTTGCTCCACATAAGATAACAAGGTAAAACATGTTTAGACACTTAAACAATATCAAAGAACACTTAAAATGGGATCAACGCCCTTTAGGAATATTTTGGTTTCAATGAAAGAGTTGTTCTTTTCCCCCAAGATTTATCGCTAGTCTTAACTTTATTACAATAATAGTTTTTAAGTTTGCACCAAGGTCAACATCAGCCAAGAGAGATCATGGCCGGCCATAGTGTATCAACACAATAGTCTTTGGATGTCAAAGAATAGCACACACTGACTCATTTGGAATTATTGTTAATGCAAAGATTGGTTGATCTTTGAGTGGTATCTTTGTGTGTGAACATATCAAGATGTCGCCAGTATCTTTTGATTTCCAGCAAGCTAACATCAAGTATAATGAAATTCTTTGACATGCATATTTTTTTAAACAAAATCTTCATCTACATTTCCTTGTAATCTCAATAGAAAAAAATCCTCCCATAATTTATGTTATGGTCTTCGTCCAATTTAAGCAATTTAGTGAAATGCAATAGGGAAAAGTGGGCATTTTGCAGCGTCGTCTGATTGAGATGCAAAACAAGGATTGGCCGCATTGTACATCCCTATCCAATGAATAAGTGCTTTACAGAAATAAAAAAAAATATGCGGCGTTACACATCTAGACTGCACCACCATATGAAGTGAATGACGGTGAAAAAGTGTGACATCCCTGTCTCGGGGGTGGGCGATGAAGATGGGAGCTCAGGTCGCGGAGGAAAGCTGTGGAATTCATAGCCAACGGGTCCTTCGTCGGATCTAGACCAAGCAACGAAGGGCCATGCGCGCCCTGCCCTACATTACACCGTCGCGCGCTTCAAAAACCCGACCATGCCGACAGTTTCAGCATCAACCTCACTCCCGAGGCGGTCGAAAATTGACAACGTTACTGGGACAAAGTCGGAGGCTACGGAACGGAGGTTAATCAAACGTAGAATCCCCAACAGTACGGGTGTCTTTTAGCTAGCGGCCATCTTGGATCAATGTAGCCTGCTTTCATCAAGAAAATGCACACACAGAATGAATCGTATAGTGTAGACTGACAGACTCTCTCAGAAATGTCAGATGAGGAATGAACCCCCTGAACTAAGAACATAAGCTAGCATTTAAGGATCGTTCATAAATGCTTTGCTTTCCTGAGTATCAAAATCGTGGAATATTAATTGAATATTCCACACGTTAAGTCATGTATTTTAGACACCATTTCTGAATCATTAACTTTTCTTCGAAACTCAATTAAGCTGATAAATATGTACAATGGGTAGGAATAACCAAATGCACCAAGGTTACAATTATAAATCTAACGATAGCCGCATGTAAAAGTTTGTAGTACACAATGATTTGTATCTACAGTGTCACATTGATTGAAATATCCTCTTAAAGAATGGATCGTGATCAAAATATTAACAAGTATGTTAATAATGGATCGTGATCAAAATATTAACAGGTATGTTACTTCTTGTATAATCGACTTGAAAGTCTGACAAGGAAATAATAATGGCGTTACCTTCAACATCCATACAAACGTGAGTCTGATAACGTAGATTAAGATGTTACGCAAGCAAGTGTATCATCATGTCGTGTATAAAGGACAGGCAGCATTTTCTCTTTCACATGTTGTTACCACCCATTTGAAATGCTTGGGGGTTTAATAGCACGACAGATCCCATTACTCTGTTACATTATTGACACGTTCCCTCCCTTATCCTCTTCATCGTGTGTGTGATTGAAAACTAACACGCGGGTAATTACTTTTTATACGCTACGAGGACTTCCTCTTTCTTCCTCTTCTTTCACCTCCAAGCCGTCACATTCTCCCCACCACTATCCCATTTTCAATTTTCCCCAAGTCTTATTTATTTCACCCTTCGTCTGTGTCTGACAGTGTAGTGACAGAAACAATTTTTTTAAATCTTACTTTACATTAAAAGCATATTGATGCTACTTTATCTCACTTTCTCTTTGATTGTCTATTTTCGAGACGTATTTGTGCCTCTCATTCTCATCTCTCTCTCTCCCTTATTTCGTCTTTATCTTCATTTCCACAGTTCATCCTTTTCTCTTGAACCTCCTTTCTATCTGTCACGCATCTCTTTTACTTCCTGTCCTGTTCATCTATAATATCCGTTATGCCCTTCATTCTCACAACCGATGCCGCAGTTTAAACTAAGATTTTAATTTGTGGCACTTAAATTGAAATGTGCATTCAAAAGAGTTAATTCTTCATCTGTATGTCAGCTTCTTATTAATCCATTGAAAAAATTAACTCTCAACTCATATTTCTGGTAGTTCCTATGTTCACATCTAATAAAGATATGGGATCATGTACCCTCGGGAAAACTACGTCCTGATTGAACTCCATAGTCCCCATCACTTATATCCCAGAATGAAGATATTCGGACAGAAATGTCAAGATACAATCGCCCTTTTCGAAGTGGATGTCAGGAGGTCTAGTTCATAGATATATGATATATATAATTTTGATAATTTTGTCATAATCGTGGTTGCCACAGTAAGAGGGCTCAGGAAATAACAAGGTTATACAATATTACCAAAATCGTAAGTCTTATGAAAACAAACCCAGAGTTTGACCCACTGTCAGTGTTGGTGTTTCTGATTGAAAGGGGAAAGGGAGTGCCGTGGGTGAGGTAGTGCGTGATTGGGTGGATGAAGGAGTGAGAGGGTTGGTGGGTAGTGCGTGATGGACTAGTAAGTTTTTTGTGTGAGTAAGCTTATGTGAGTGGGGTGTGAGTGAGTTAGTGTGTGATTGAGTAGGTGGGTGATTGGGTGAATGAGAAGCTTAGTACACGATATGCTTAATTGTATAGAGACCGTGCATGAGTCTAAATACATCCGTGAGTGGAATGGGTGAGACGAATTTCATATTTAGATTTAGATTTAGATTTATTCATTTTCCGTTCACAAAGCACAACAAAATCAAACAATAAATAGTCAAATTTAAAGTACAACATCAATCGAAATAAGGTATAAACAATGAGAACTAATGCAAACTAAAGTAACTTTGACTATAATAAATACATGTATATAAAACAGAACGGAGGGGCTTGCCAAGAAAAGCGAAGCTTGTATGGGAGGTAAGCCCCCGTAACCTAGTTTCAATACGTAAATTACATATGGACCCCCCCAAAAAAAAAAAAGTACATGATTTTCAAGACTTCACCATTATGAGTCCATCAAAAATCAACGACACCGCGTGAATTACCTCCCACCGTGCTACACCACTGGTGTAGAGTAAGGCATGATCAGCAATGAACTCTTTTGTCTAACAGCGTTGAAATGACATAGTGATTGATACATAGTGAGGTGATGCATACACGAAGAGCTTCCATCCTCTCCTATGATGAATCGGTGGCATAATCTTGTTAAAGGCGGGCCCCCATCTATAAACCATCCAGATTTGTTACATCACTGGTGTTGATATGAAGACAGTGGGGGCCCCAAGCAGGAGGAAGAAGGATGAAGATATCATGTTAAGAGCTCGTGATGGACACATGGGTTGGTATAAGACATGATCATAAACTAGACATTCCTTGTCCTCTATAAAGGGGGCTTTACGGGTAGTCAAGATTCATCAGGCTTACCACCAATGAGGTTAGCAGTTCAACTGTTAAACATGTAAGCATCTTACGAACTATTCCATGGATTAAGTTTGCACGAGATTATGGCGTCGCACTGCCAGTTATTCAGCACATAATCTGCTAGCATTTTTCAGTTGTTATGCTTGAATGAGTATTACCAGTACCTTCAGATTTATGGGAACAAAAATAAAATGTTACCTGGCATACACTGGCGGCATACAGCATGTGGTACATCGTCCGAAAGTCATACTCAGTGCCTGAGGGTCCGCTCGTATAGACCTTAGTCATAGGTGAGCTTGCGCTTCGCACGATTTCCGAAAAGATAGATAGCAATAGAAAAAAGGGAATCGTCCAAAATATAAAGTATGTTAGAAAGGAAAAAATGCATGTATAACTTTCCTGGAATGCCAATTAATATCTAAAGAAGATGAAGAATAAGGCTTATCAGCCATTGCTAATAAGGCATATTAGCCATAAATGATTTACCTTCCTCTTCTCTAATATTGCATACACTTAAACAAGCATTGACCTATCATGTCCCATAATCAAAATAAAAATGGATGGGTGCCTACATATGTTTATAACCTTTATTTAACATCACCTGAAATCACTAACATATGTAACCTGCATATGGTGAGCTATAGTGTTTTCACAAACGCAGTGTTATCGTGCTTAATTGACCTTAAACGATATAGATATATTCCCATACATCTGTAAAGATTATACCTCAATTAGGAGCAGATACAAAGGAGATATCGCAGATAAAGATGTCGGAATGTATAAGGGTATTATATATGTTCTGTGCAACACATTTGTTTTACTTGCACTGGGAATAGGCTCGCTTTCGAGCAAAATAATAGTAAAATAAATAATAATAATGAAAATAATAATAATAATTCTTGTTTACCCAGGGTAGCCACTTCAGCACTTATGAAATGTTCTTCCAGGTTGCCCTTCGTAATAAAATGATATTACCAAAAAACCATTACCAATCTATTCCTAAATGCATGAAAGTCACTCATATATTATTGTTCATAATAGAAATATGTATTCTATAGTACACTTATTTCTCTGAATTATAATTACTGTACGTACAGAATATCAAATGGTAAGACATCTTTCCCATTAACAATACACGCATACTACTATACAAATTCAGGTTTGTAAATCAATTTATTATATCTGCTCGCAAATGGCAATATTATGCAAATGGAATGTCGGCCTTGATATCAATTGAATTGAAATTGTGGAAACCAGAACAGTCCAAGGTCCTTTCTTTGGGCAGATATACCGTATGCCGATATACCCTTGATTGCTTTAAAGATTTTCATCGATTTCATGATCTCCTAAATCTGCAACAAAGTGGGCATACATATTTCAATAATTTACACGAATACTTGTTGAACATCTTCATTGTGACGTGTAGTAATGACTAATCTATTTAGAATATTCCTAGTAGTATATTTCATTGCATATAAAATCCTATATCGACCAAATTAACGTCTATATAACACACAATATCATATCATATTGATATATAATATATTTTATCGTACGGAGAAATTGATATCATTCTCAATGTATATATATATATATATATATATATATATATATATATATATATATATATATATATATATATATATATATATATATATATATATATATAAGTCATTAGGAGTAGAATAAAACCCCTATTTATATAAAAGTGTTAGTAGACGTAATATTAACAGAAGAAGGAGAAGGAGAAGAAATAAAACAAGTAATAGTTGTTACCTTTGGCATGTTTAAACATGCCAAAGGTCTATATAATCCCCAATGTCGTGATTTCTAATTTAAGACGTGTACAGTTTTAATCCATGTGGCATTATATCATTGGATTCAAATTGGGTCAGGCGAAATTTATTTTTTATCTAACTTATGCTTTTACCCCCTTGCTGCACCCCACCCTGGTCCCATCACGTCTCCATCTCCCTTTCTTCTAACCAACCGAGTCTGAGTGACGAAATACCGCATCACCTGAGGACGGTATGTATATACACTGGCCCAACTGGGCCAAATTAATTTGCGAGGACTCATTGGCCGATCAGATGTAATAAGAGGGGACATGATCAGGGTGGCGATGACCTAGATATGGTCGGGGCTGTATCATAACCATGCATACTGGTAATAGTTGTTGGTGGAATGTACCGGCTAGACTTACATGGCGCGCTAATCAAGCACACGGCAACTGCTCTTCCGGTCTCTATTTTTTTGTACCAAATCGTCTGACTGCCGCTCATCAGTGTAACATGAGCGTCGAAGCCCAAATCGAAATATGAAAGATGTACATGGCAGTGAATAATGATTATGTATATCTCTATAACGTTGTAATTTAAATGTCTGGGTATTCCATCGAAGAAAGTGATTGGTCATCTGAAATAATATAGTTTGTAAGTTGTTTTTAAGCGATGTTGAATTTTATTGAAATAACTATTTTTGTTCAATAATTGATATACCCCTATTAATGCCATTATTACGGGGAAAATGAATTCCAAAAGAGGATTTGTGTGTGTGTGTGTGCGTCTGTGTGTGAAAAGTTAAACATAAAACTCTCATTGTTATTACTGCCCCTCCCGCTTGAAATAATTATCCAAGCCGATAAATCGATTTAATATTAAACATTTTATTCTGGCCAAACAGTTCATACAACTTCCTGTGGCCAACACAACATGAAGTCTCCATGACTGAATACAGTCCATCGTTCATTGGCCCTTTATAAAACAAGGTCGAGAGTGGAAATTGAATTTAGATAAAGGTAAGCTACTGCAAAAAGCTCCACCAAAATAATATAACAGAAAACCCAACATAGTTGTTGCATGGCGTAATAATAAACCATCCGTACACAAATAATATGCATTCTTCCATCAATATTCAACCCCGAAATAACACTTTCTTTTCTATTTGTGCCCCAGGCGATGGAATGACTAGAAAACGTGAGCGGAATCCCTACTTGTCTTAGTCCATCCTCCTTAGCAACAATCGCAACTCAAACCTGAGTGGATGAGGTACAGTAAGAGGGTACATTTCAAATTGAAAGCCCCCCACCCCCCCCCCCCCTCCCTCCAACCACTGGTGTTCATCTGATATTAGGTATATTTCTTGAATTAGCTGTGTGTCTTACAGTACGGGTGTTCATCGAACATGAACATGTCTTCAACAGCTACGAGAAAGGGGGGGGGGGGGTAATGGTTTATTGGTAAAGAATTGAGGCATATTTTCAGTTATGATTTTTGTTTATTCATTATTTCTATTATCAATGCCATGACCACATTTTTCTAGTTCATTTGTTAAAACCAATATATAAATATCAGCCCAATACCAGTCCAATCATAATATATGCAACATAAGATTGTTAGGACTAACAAGTAGCAGAAGCTTGTTAAAATTGGTCCATGAAATCGTAGAATTCCCTAGTAGAAACCAAGTTTCAAGGTTAACACATTTAGAGTTAAGTTATACTTCATATTGAAATACCCACTTTCCTCAAGTTTTCGGATTTTTTTATAAAAAAGAATAATTTTGCATTTAAAAAGTCGGCCATCAGACCACTTTAGCAAAAGGTACACTGTTATAAATACTAGTAATTTTACAAAGAGAAATAGTAAATTTACAAGATGTTCACCTTTAAAAAACAGACGAAACAATGATTTAACAAACCAAACGTATTTATGCAGTGATATGTAACGTAGAATTACAGGTTAAATGTAAAACAAAGTAAAATATAATAATCTTCATAAAAATACCAACGAATCATCCGATCGTGTTTTTTACGTTGATTGCTGTGCATCTCTTTTATATTGTTAATTATTTGCGATTTCCATATCAAATGAATGTTAAAATGGTGTGTGTGTGTGTGTGTTTTTTTTCAGTTTCCAGTATTTTCTCACTTTACAGCCCATCGTAATTTACCACTTCATAATGTTTGTGAGTCCCAACTGCCAGTAATAATTACTATTTTTACAGTTTCATTTTTAACAGTGTAGTTACGAAACAATTAAGTGACATTTAGTGGCATTATCTGATAAGTAAGATGATTTCATTTTCCGGATACTGTATGACCATGATGACGAGTGTTCTGTTTTGTAATATTCCTGGATATCTCCAGTCCTTTTGCCTTCAGTAAAATCCAAATATTCATACATGCCAATGGAAGTCTGTGTGTGGAAAATCTAATGTCACACGCTTCAAATACTATTGAACTATTCATATCCCTTTCTCATTGCCAGTCGCTACGACAGATTAAACAGAACTGAGCAACGAACGGCAAGGAAAGGTTGACGTTAGAGGCTTGTCATAACATTGTTTGTGAAATATGATTATGGAGACAGCTGGATCCGACGCAATGTCATGGACAGTAGAGAAATCCCAAGATGATACCTAACACCTTCAAGAGACAGAGAAAAGATGTGAAGACTAGAAAAGCTGTGAAGAGGCAAGAAATGCAATATTTGTAATCAACTTGTACTGGTGAATAAACTATATTCCCTGATAAGTTAGTGGAATCACGCAATAATGAGGAAGAGGAAAATCGGATTTTCATATGCAAATATCTATTTTAAAAAATAATGATAATAATAAACTTTCTTCGAGTTGGGAGGGACACATTTTTTCTTAATAGGAAGCGGAGTATGCACTAAAAAGCCGCTTTGTTCTGTGATAATTGACGAACAAGATGACGGTGTAATGTCAAATGACAGACCAAACCACGTTCGAATAATCTGTACGACTAGCAATTATAAATGACATTCATAAAAAGCATTTTATCGATTCTCTAATGTACTATTAGGAGACATGATTCCGCGAGCATGTTTTAAGACCATGGACTAGGGGCCCGTTGCAGAAAGAGTTGCAATCAATCGCAACTCTAAAAATCATGCGCAACTTGATTTTCAACCAATCAACAGCGCGCATTTCGAACTTGCGATTGATTTTTTGACTTGCGTTTAAACGCAACTCTTTCTGCAACGAGCCCCTGTTTATGAATCCAAAGAATCGTTTGAAATATTAATGGCTTTGCAGTTCTCTCCAACAAGTCAATAGATATGTATTGACGTTAATCGGTGATTTGTTTAACGACAGTCAAAATTAATGCAAAGCTATTTAATTGGGCTGTCACACAGGCTTGAGAACACTAAACTGATATCAAGACTAAACAAAAGTCACATTACCTCTAAAAAAGTTTAACCCAATATTGGGTAGAATGGGAACATGCATATTGGTTGGGTAAAAAGAAATATTTTGTTAATTTTACGCAATGTTGAGTTGAAATAGTCCAATATGGGGTTAAAAAAATACCTAGCTTTTGCCAGAACACTTAAACAAATACAGCTTTTAGCAAATTCTTTAAAACTATTCATTTCTCTGTGATTGGAAGAGCTGATAGCGTGATCACATAATGCTTTCTCTACAGTCTTGTTCGGAATTGCAAAAATTATATTTAAATTGATCCAAAAGTGATAAAAAAACCTGATCAACTTTCAAGCGGGACATCTGGATGCGGTATAGTTGGCGTGACACAAAACGATTGCAAAGAGAAAAAAGCTGGTACCTTAATAAAGCAAAGCAAATATAAACTATTCTCCCTGCACAAAAAGAAAAATTGAAAAAAAAAAGAAAATTTAAGTGCATCATGACATTGGATCCAGCGCACAATGGGCTGGGTAAAGAAACAAGATTTAATTTGTGTCTGATTTTGCTCAGACTTTATGGGAAAAATTAATTCGTTCTTCATAAGCTTCATGTTATGTTGATAATTATTCTACTTGTCCAAATTAAAAGGTATGATTTTTATTCGCAATGTTGTCAATATAGTAGTATATTAAAAGACTTTAATTACAGAATACCCTTTTCTTAAAAAGGTATCTCAGCTTGGAATTTTATACATCTTACATTTGGAAATAATACGATACCTGTATGAAAATTGATACAGGCTCGCCTTGCAAGGCGCCATTTTGATTTTCCCTTCGCTAAACACTATCCTCGATGCTCAAGTTTGAAATATGAGTGGCAAGCGTATGGCGATGTTTACAGAATGAACTGATTTACGATGGTGCAAAATATGTCTCCTCAGATAAGAGAGATCGAGATGGTAATTAGGAATACCTTCCTAGATGGAGATGAGACCCTCGTAAATGAGAAATGCACGTGATAGTTCGATCAGAGTTTAAGAGTCCCCTTCCCCACCCCACAAAAAATAATAATAAAAAAAATTATAATAATATAATATAAAATAAATAAATAAATCCTTCGTCAGTATCACTAGATTTTCGATAGACTTAGACGAGGGGGAAAGTTTTACGTAAATTCAATTTTCCCGAGCACCAGGTCCCTAAATCTACTATTTCAAATGGAGGTAGAATGTTTTCTTTTTTTCCATTGAGCCGAGTCTCAACCACCAGGGTTTCAACATCCATGAAGGCTGGGTGATTTAAGACGTAAGCTAATCTCAAATTGTCAAAAGAAGATGCTGCTTATAGACGATTGCCAGGCTTCAATCACGATAAAATATTGTTCGTGTCTCTCGATGTATAGTTTCACAAATCACTGCACAGAATAAACAGAGACACCCGCCTGATTTCCCCGATGAATGTACATTTGTCTCAGATAAACTTTAAAGTATTGATATCCACCTTTCGTTTTGAGACGAATAAATTGGCAGAAAGGGATCAAGGGAGAGTATTTCCTGAAAAATCATATCATGTTTGATATCACACATCATTCAGAATAATGGATCATAAATATCAGTCAAAATCAAACTTATATAGATATTGAAATTACAGAGTCGAAATGACATGCTACCTAGAAAAATATGGCAAGATAGAGTGAGAAGAATGGAGAAAAATCAAACAAAATGAGAGATGGGGAAAAAAGATGGGGTGAGTGTGGGTGTATTCATGCGTTCGTGTGTGGGTGTGGGTAAGAGAGAGATGGTGGAAAGGATAGAAGAGAAGGAAGGGAGACGGAGATGCAAACAGAAATAAATAGATGGGCCTTGTGGGGAATGAGTTATAAACATGTATCCTGTGTATAGTCTGTCCGTCTGAAAATCGATATCCCTGGTGCATTGAATAAAAAGGTGACGTCACAGGTCAAACGGATTATAAATAAAAAGCAATCGGAATAAATTGGGCATCCGCTTCGTGTAAACACGGTTAACAGACGAAGGGGGAGGGGAGACGGTCATTGCGTGAGGAGAGAGAAGCGCAGGGAAGAGCTGTAAGACGCAGAAAAAGAGGATGATTGTGTGTGGGTGTACGTGTGTGTGTGTATTAGGGAGTGTGCGCCCGTATGTGTTGAAAAAAGATGTGCGGGAATGTGATGGTAACAGCTTTGGTAACAGTGTGAGGGTGTATGTGTGTGTGTTGTGTAAGTGGTTTTGGTGGATGAAAGTGTTGAATGTGTGCTCTATTCTGTATTAAAGCGGTTAAGGACTTGATCGTGATAAAAAATACACACACAGAATCAATCAATGCAGAACATCTTAGGTAGAAGGAGAAAAGAAAGACAGAAACAGAAATCGCAGAGAGTGAATGAAACGACATTGAAAGCATAAAGTGCCGACTATTAGGAAAGGATATTCGCCTAATGCAGACATATTTTATGTCCTTTCAGCACCGGAATGTGCATAATTCGTGATCTGACTCGCAAATACATGAACATTTTTACAATATTCGAAGGCTCAATTGAATCTTTTGATCAAACTACACATGTTGCCATAATATTATATTGTTTAATTAGCCCATTTGTTACTGCAAATTTTGGTAAATTGCCCATTTTGGTAGTTTACCAAATGTGTAATATACCCAAATGTACCGTAACAACATTTCCGCATTACCGAAAATGGGTATGGTTACAAGTCTATGCCAACTCAATTTAAATCCATGACAATAAATCAAGCATAATAGGTAGAAACAAAATGTAAGTAAGCAGTTGCACGAGACGAATAGATACAGCGAATAAAGAATAAAGACAGGAAAGCTTGACAGACAGGGTGGTGTTAATAAGATGAGGGTTAGAGCTCTGTCGCCAGGAATCTTAAACAAAGCAAGATAGTGAGGATGGAGGTAACGCCAAAATCGGGTGAGCCGAGTGAGCAACCGCATCAGGAAGAGTTAGATTAATCCATGCCTCAACATCCTTAATCTCATGATCAATGATCATGCCGATTCAACATCCATCGCCGTATTAGTGGGATGCAGTGGTAACTGGTTGACGATCAGTGGGAGTTTGGGAACAGTATGAAATACGGTGTAGAACACCGTCTATCTCATACGTTCAGATAATATAGGAAGTAAGTCTGTTGAACAGATAGACAGTGGTAATTCTTTAAATAACCAGCTACCATTTTCAAGATGGGATACCACGGTTTTCACTTATATGATTCAGATAAAATGACTATCTTTAATGATTACTGACTTTAATAGGCCAAATTTCAGATTGCTCCCAATTTTCTGACGATTGTAGCACTTTATTAGAGCCAATCCCAAAGCTTAAAGATGATAACGCTGTTTTCAACAATCTCAAACCTTTAAAACTTTCGAATTTTCATTCACAACTACTTACGACATCTGTAGTTACATGCAACCTATAGAATGGATGGCGAAACTGTGCAATTCTCTGAGCTTCAATACTTTAATATCTCAATATCTACTCAAGATGGCTACAACACGGCGTTGTATTGCCAAAAGTACACAAACTCTTTTTGAAGCATCTCCACGTCAATAACCAAAGCTTCTGAGACCAGCATCTCTCAGCACGCATGGACTTTCATCAAAGTAGTCCCCTTTCCTTGCCCCTTCACGTAATTATCTTTGCAATGCAAGGGACTGCTCATTCGGATTGCGCTCCTATACCAATCTATCTACCGGGGTCGAGATTTAGGCAACAAAACCATCTTCGTTTTATCAACGACTGTGGGAAGTTCAGCAAACATCAAACTAAATCACTTCAACGATTGGTTTAAATGGGTTATTGTTATTATTGTCTTCATTATTACCATTACTGACATATGATGACCCCTTCAGGTGGGTCAGATATTTGGACTGCAATAGAGCATTCTGCCTCCAAATTGATCCCATGAAAGGCATCATCGAATCAAAAGATTCGATGGCAGCAAATGAAAGGTTACGAGTAACATTATAAAGATTATTGTTATATAATATCTTTATGTTTATGGTTAGAATTAGAATTATAATTTTCTATCACGTCGAACGACATAAATCACATCTATCAGGTGACAACTACTTTCTTTTATCACAGAATAAGTTGTATGTTGAATTGATCTATTATTCAAGTGCAACTCATAAAACCAAATTCGGCAATCGCATCTCGAAAGTGTACCTCTGATTGGCACAATTAAATTTTCTCAAGTTAAGATCAAAAGAAAAATTAGTGGAACAGGCCTCAGACTTAATTCATGGTGGGTGTTTCATAAAGCTGTTCGTAAAGTTACGAACGACTTTACGCACGACTGGAACATGTTCTTAGGTCATAACTCAATTACACAGTGATATCACATAGCACAAGAAAGGATCACCAGTCGTGTGTAAAGTCGTTCGTATCTTACGAACAGCTTCATGAAACACCCACCTGGACTCATTATCCTATTATGATATAAATGGACGCAAAAATATTAGCTATATGGGGGAATGATCGATTTGTATACTTATCATATACCACATACTTTTACCTGAAGATGACAGAGATGTCTTTTACAGGCCAATCTTGTTGATGGGTCGTTCTTAAGCTTTGCCTATATCTCTTGGGACTACACTGGTTTAACGTATCTGCACGATGTGTTCGGACGTGTATTGGTTAAATAATGAATTAGAACCAATTAGGCCATAAATCCCGGCCTTGGACGCAACCTAGATACTTTCTTGAAGCTTAATACGTGATTGAATCAGGCCAAGACGGAAAGCCTCCCAACGGAGATAGTGCGGGCGCCACGATATGCAAGTGTACTATTGTCACTATGGACCATGTCAGTCATGTTAGAGAAGTATACCTTATCAACCTCTAAATTGAACACAAGACTCGATATCTCTGTCATTTATTCTCCCTTTTTTATTCGTGAATTATTTTAAGATATGCATATGTTTGCCTTTCTAGGAATTTATCATTGAGGAAACCTGAAGAAAGTGAGCAACGATTTTCAATAAATTCCATTTACATTCAATTTTATTGCACTTGGCTTTTCTTGAATTTCTGTGTGATAACTTATGAAATCAAATAAATTCGTATGATTAAGTCAATAGTTAAAATTTTAGGCTTTAAAATCTCTACACAGATTTGTAAATTTAAATTTTGATCTCGATAATATGGTTAGTATACGTTTGTGTGAGGAATCATTATCATTATGTTGTTGCAAAGACAAAGTGACATCGGATGTGGTAGTCTGGTGGTAATCATTTTACCCGACTCCCCTGAATATGAGTGCTTGTAAAATAGCAACCAGAGGTTAATTTCAGTTAAGGCCAAAAAGTCGTTGTTCATTGCTTTCTTTACACCCAGTTTGTCGATTTCAACTCACAGATTTGCTTTAAAATCATGTCTAAAATGGAAAGAAAATGTGTCTATCTGCCCGAAGACATACCACGCAATATATAGATCACCTTGATCTTAATCCCTTGTAATTATAATAACGGTAAGATAGTTAGAAATTACGACTAGGAGGATCCTATCCATCCACTTCCGCATCGAGACATCAATGCTTTCTATATTTACAGTGCTCCCAGGGTAATGTTTACGTCAGAACTCTTTAGCAATAGGAGGAACAGTTAAGAGTTGAATATATTTAGTGGCTGCTTCATGCAAACTCCATGACACATGATGCTAATACACTCATTCATCCCCTGATGTTGCCCCTATCACTTCCTTCACGGGCAAACCAATCGATTCCTGAATTATGCAAAAATCCGTTACCCTCAACTCAATGATCATTCTTTCGAGGAATCAGAGATAATTAATAAGCTGGGAGGTACCTCTTCGTAATTTAACACCTCTGACTCCTATGTATGTCATTAATTAGCTCAAAGGTGTCGACTTACTCGCTCTGCAAATCGCTCGTCATTGTGGCTATGATGAAGAGTGTGGGTGGGTAAAGAGCCATAGATAAAAAATGATAAAGGGGGTATGGAATATATTCGTTAACTGGATGTCTCAGACTTTGGTTCGGAAAGATTAACCAATTTTGTCCCCTAGGATAGCCGAGGCTCATAAAGATTAACCAAATTTCCCCCCCCCCCCTATATAGGATAGCCGAGGCCCGTTTCATAAACACTTACCACTATGATTATTTTGCCATTATGGTAACTACCTTGAAGCTGTGATTGTGATTGACCGTTGAGCCCTATTATTATGGTATTTTGGCAAAGTCAGTATTAAGGTAAGTTCTTTATGAAACGAGCCTTTTGACGTTTGTCGCAAAAAAAATGAATTTTGAATTTAATGTTATGTACAATAATCATTATTAAAGTATCGTGAACAGGGAAGATATATTACATCATCACTTTTGAACAGTCCTAGAATTTAAGAAAAAAAATCATTTTCGTACATTGCTGCAAATTGATGTTTTATATACCCCTCGTGTTTCAACCCAAGTCTTGGTAACATCAGACCTCCCTAGCTATCCCACCTGATACGAGTCAATCAGGGAAATCAATCTCAGGAGAAAATAAATGGGATGATTGGAAATCAGTGATTGCATGGGCCTAGTTTCACAATAACAAATTCACATCATCTGATGAAAATCCACGTATTGTGTGCATTCAGATCAGTGCAGTCTCATTGGGGGAGTTGGAGAACTTGTTATTAGGATGGTTTCGTGAAACAAAGCGGTGATTCCAATTCCAGGAGAGGGTGACATGTTCTGATTTTGTTTGAAAGCTGTCACGGAGGACGAGTAATCAGGGCAATGGATGCGTTGTATACCAAACCTTAATGACATGTCTCGATTTCTGGAGCAGAACATTAGCCAAGTCATTATGGGGGATTTCGGATATTAATCCTGATATTAATCCTGGAGAGTAGATTAACGCGTTATATACCTCAATAGACTCCATACGATGGCATGTAATCCCCATGTCTGACTTTGACAACTACATTTAAAAACAAGGTGGACATTAAGTTGGGTGCATAGCAATATTCAACTGCATTATATGCTAATTTGGGAGCAAAAACTTGAGATGGCTCAACCCCCCTTTTTTTATTAAATGGGCAATAAATCTCTTACAATGTCGCGTAACCAGTGGGGAGAGTAGCCTTGTATGAGACAAAGTAAAAGATGATAATATTTTTTTTCTCCTTCAACAAACTAATATCCGTTTTTCGATTTAGTGTCAGGCACATTCAAGTTCCAAATTCTCATTACAGCCATTGCGGGTGTGTGATGTTCAGATTAAATTTTAAATAATATAAATGCCTTTTTGAAATATTATTCTTTATGAAAATTAATGACCCTTTCTCCACATATGGCTTTTCTCCAGTCTTCATCTTCCAATATGGTGGATCAAACCGAACACAATATTGTCACCGAAGGTAAATCAACATCTTCCGAATGTAGTTGGCGGCTCATGGTTGGATGATGACATTGATCGCATGACCGTGTCATAGCAAGGTCTCTTTGGCGTTCTACTTATCCAATCAACTCCCCCGGGTTCACGTTTATAGTACGCAATAAACAGTATCGGGGCGATACAATAAAGCCCTTTTTGCGGTATAATTGGTGCCTGCCCTTGAAGTAATAATGTCCTTAAACCGGGTGTGTGTTGCTTCTTAATGAATCTCGGAAGGAAGTCAGATCCGAGAAAGAGGAATGGCAGACGACTTTTTATTCCAAAACGTAAATTGGGCAGCCGTCTCATTGTCGGTAATACTGCATTATGGAATATTCTTCGAGTTTGGCCTCCCGAGTTAGACACTCATGAAGGAAAGTATTGTAAAGCGCATTTCTTAACACGATCGTAATCTATGTTTTTGTAACAATTGGAAAAATGCAAACGATAAAGGAGCAATAGAAATTAATTGCATTAAGGGCGGAGATTTGGAAAGATACGCATATTGATTAGGCATATTGCAAAATATATCCTATATCGACCCTTCTATCTGATTTAGAAATTTAGAAAAACTTGTGACCATTATCATGATATTTGACGAAATCCTTCGTAAATGATAATTTCCGCATTTTACTGACTACTTCAAATCATATCAAAGTCTTACATTGAAAAGTACACCATAATAGAGCATCGTAAATTGTCTGCCCACACTATATCGTACTTTAGTTGCGCGATCACGCCAAGAGCATGTACGGCACTCACGGCTTGTTAGTAGTGACGTCACAAGTCAAAATTTACGTTCTCGGCTATCCACTGCTGTATTTTGTTCATCGCTAAATACTATTTACTTGGCTTAGGAAGGGTCTAGGTAATGTATATAAACAAGATAAAGTAGCTAAGAATAGAGCATTTTCTATGAAAAGGATTCGGCGCTTCAGAGGTAATGGCATAGTCGAAAATAGAGACCGATTTATATTCTACGCACTTACACACGCAACAGGTCAGGAGGAAATCTAATATCGAAACGGGGATTTCTATGATTGAATTACAATGATTCAATTAATTAAGAGAAAATAAATATACTGACAAAGAGAGAATGAGAATGAAATCGAAGCGACTAAATTAGCACATTTTCTGTAACATCCATGCTGCGTTGTGTATGAATAAAATTTACCGGTTTTCAGTTAAACTGTTTTAGGTTTCTTAAGCAAGAGGCTGATCTTTGTCATATTGTCTTTCACCCCATTACCATTCTATTAGTTTTCACGAACGCAACTGTTACCACGGAATTCCAACAAAATGACGCCATGAGTGACGTCAAAGGAACTACGAAAGAACACGGATCAGCTTGGGGAAGGGAAACATTGGGAGAGTGATATCCTACATCGTCTGAAGATGAACTCTCTCATGAACATCCGACTCATATTGTAACTGATAATGGATGACGCCACAGTCACATCAATGAAAGTGACTCCAAAACGGCCAATGCTATGCCATTGTGAAGAACGTAAAAGCTGGTGTCGGTATATGCAGTCACTTTCCCCGGTGTGACCGTAGGATAAGTCTAGCCACTTGTATGGATCAACTTTTTTTTTCAAAATTCAACTTCCAAACATTCTTTGAAAGTGAAAGTAAAAATGATTCATAAAGCGCTGAATAACACATTAAGTGCTCGAAAAGAAAACGTATGCCTCCGGTAATTTTACATTTACGAGTATAATAACATCGTTATAGGAAATAGCCTACTGTACGACGTAAGTAAACGACTCTCCTTCAAAGTGTCTTAACCAAGATCCATTTTTTAATTGTATCATCGAGAAGCAATTTGAAGTAGGAATTGCATTTGCCCCTCTTCTTCTCATTCCACCCTAAGGCGAAGGATATCCACTTTGGGTTTTCTTACCACTCCTTTTGGAAGTTATGGATATCTGGTAACGCAAGAATTTTTTAAATAGAATATTCATGATATTAATAGGCTCCGTCAAATCAACGAAAAGATTAAAAATCTCAGGTTTCATGGGCTATACTACGAAGGTAATTTAATAGTCCAAACCTTAACCCTGTATGTTATACCACACGAAGAGAATCAATAGACCTATCAATCAGAATAATTAATCGGTAAATTTTAATTTCATTTTTCACTTATTGATTTATTCAAGTCCATTATGCATGTAAAAATAACAAAAGAAAAAAAAAAAAAAGGAAATATAAGATGCAACGTAAGATTTTTAAAAAGGCTAAGATTGTACGAGGCTATTTACAGTAAATGCATAAAAATAAACATGAAATGAGCTCCAAAAGACCAAAGCAAAGGTTCTGTCGAGGCAGTCCCTATGGACAGTAAAATGATATACATTCAAGACTTGTACTGGTAAAATAAACATATAATAACTAGGAAATATGATGGGATCAATTAAATTAAGATGTTGAATGGTTGAAAAGAAAGTGTTCAGCTTGGATTGAAATCAATCAGTCTATCGATTTATCAATGAACGGGGCAGTCAAGGATTGGGTTAAACAAAGTTTAACAGTGTAATGCAATAGGTGACTAGCTTTATCTTAAATTAGAAACCGGGAAAAAATCATCACTAACTGATTTTTGCAGACCAAAATATGTGATCAAAATCGTATCCCCTGGCGTTTTTCAGTAAAAGGCCGTCTTTAAAGTTACCGTAAGGAAGCCATTAACACTTAAATCCTGCAAGCCTGTACAGTTTTACACTATTTCTTAAATGATACCCCCCTCCCCTCTCTCTCTCTCTCTCTATTTGATTATTTCTTGATATAATGATTTTATGTATTACGGTATTTAGGTAATTGTGCAATCTACTTTTTAAGAAATATGAATCCGTCTCCAAACTGGTATGATAATGGGAATACATGAATAGATCTATGTATACTTTCTCTTACCCCATGTACATAATATAATTCATAATTCAATTATCAATATGCATGTATCTTAGAACGTATTTTCATAGAAAAGTTTTGAATTTAAAATCTCAGTCTACTACATGTTCATGAAATAATGATTTAGAAAGCACAGTATATTCGTTAATTTTTTTATTCCTTGACTACTATTTAAAGTGATTGATATCCATCCAGTATTATCTTCTTCTTACCTTACAAACTTTACATTAGAGCCTACAAATATGAAAAGCATACAACTTTACAAAAAATGCCGAAAAACCTCCTATAAATGTTGGAATAAAAAGAAACATCTTGAGGATAAGAAAGTAATACTGTATATCTATCCATCCGTCATGTCTATTTCATGCATTTCATCGGCATTACATTACAAGTACACGATATAAAAAAACATAAAAGATACATTTTAATATTTCTTATTCATCTTTCCGTTTTATCACTTATCTTTCCCTCACTCTCTCTTTTTTATCTCTCTTTCTCTCAATCTCTCCATTTCTCTCTTCACCTTTATGTTTCCCTTATCTTCCCCTTTTCTTTCCGTAAATGTACTGAGGCTAAAAACTAATTCACATACCCCTCTTTTCCATGTTATCCATCATTTTCTATGTTTCTAGCCATTGATTGGATTTGTGTTTTGTCTTTCTGCTGTATACCATGCATATGACTTTCATGTACTTTGCGTAGTGTGTGCATGCATCTAATATTCCCTCAATCAAATTGCTTTGGCAAAGGTTAATTTCATGCATCGGGGAGACAATCAAATATGGAATGTTTGACGGTTTCTTCTGAGAATATGAAATATGCTAACTTGCGGCATGCCATCGCGGACCTTTAGGAGTATGGAATCAACCATCCCTCTAAAATCTGCAGGTAGGTTATTATAATATTTCAAATTAAAATACGCAATCTTAGTCAAAGTAAGAAGGTGCAATTAATATAGTAGAAAACATATTTTTCTGATATCAATTTTCTGTTTGTTTATATCTTGACGATCTGAAAAGAAAAAGCTAATTAACACCCTTATTTTTTTATATTAACTGCCAAATCGTAGGTTACACTTGATAGTATTAATGCTCACGATATCAGATATTATGTTGGTGTAACAACAGCAATGGCATGAACAGGACTTTATGCATTGTATCGGGTGAATTTCTTTTTCAGAAAATAACCATTGTTACTTAGAAGAAATCAGGTAATCTGAAACTTCTTCGAATAACTTTGGAGGTTGTTCTCCAAATCGCTTCATGTATTAAACAGCTAGGAATTGTCACGTCTGTAAGCAAGGCATCACTAACAAGGTATCAAAGAATAATGAAGATTCCCTCAGGATCTTCCTCAAGGTCTAAATTACCATAAACAAGAGGGAAAACATGGAACTTGGATGACAGATGATAAACGACGGGAGCAAGTATTCCTCTGGTATTTCGGGCCAACGTGATGTTTGAAACATGATTTTGTCAACCGGCTCATAAATCATAACATGCTGGAAAAATAAACCCTTGAGATTGAGGCTTGTAGGAAATCTTTATTTTTGTTCTTCAAGACTTGATGACTGATGGAATTCCTTCATGTTTCCTAGGATCACCAATGATTGCATTCTAGGAGAAGGTGTGAACTGCAGAAGGTGTTAAGTTTATGTTTTGGAAAGTATAATATTAATATCATTTGATTTGTAAGTGAAAATGAATACATTTTTAAGGATCCCCCAATGTTATACGGACTACAGTCTTAAGTAATAACAGAAAGTCCGTCTATATAATATCTATTGCAACATTTCCAAACATGGATCCCAAATCCTTCTCTCTCTCCCTCTCTTTCTGTCTCTCCCTCTTTCTCTCTTCCCCTTTCTCTCTCGAGCACGCGCACACACTTTTTAAAATTTCTTGTACTTTTTCTCTATATCCATGGAAAGGGCTCCTTGATTTTTCATTGCTGCCTAATGTGGACGGTTGACCATATACACACTCTGTAATACCACATGCAAGCGGGGACACACACACCAAGGACACACTGCAAACAGGACGTTCGGGTTGGACCATGCGTATAGCAATGTGCAGTAACCGGGATGTAGAGGGTATACACAAAGTTGGGTCCATTTTCTGAAGTCCTTTACCGTTATCTCTATTTCAATTTGCCACCATTTCAGAGGTTGGAAAACGGGGACAGACTATGGTTTTCCAAACGTCCCCGGTATCTCAGTGAAAGGTTACACATACGTCCCGACGGGATTACAACGGGATTACACACGCACACAAAATATCCATACGAACACACATACTCTTTTTTCCTTACGATTTCTTGTGCGCGAATGTGCTCTTTCAGAAAAAAAAATTATGTTTGTCTGAACACTTTCTTTGTGTTCCTGACGTAAAGGAGTGATGCTTCCCCGGTTCCTCCTCTCTCTATTTCTCTCGCTCTTTATTCCTTCCTTCCTTTCTTTCTTTCTTTCTTTCTTTCTTTCTATCTCCGTCTCTGAAAAGTATTAATCCCTCTCCTCTCTTTCACCGATACCTGTGTATGTGTCCTAGCTTTATGTTTATCTGTATTCCAACTAGCTTTCGAACTGTTACTTGTGGCAGATCATTACTTACCCTACGTGATTCGGTTCAATATCAAGAGCATTGCAAATATTTTCAATTTGACTTTTCCTTTGGACCATAATTCAATCCGAACGAAGTTAGTGTCATCTTCAAGGGCAACCTCCTACCTTCGATGCTAAAAATATGATTAGTGTCTCCAAAGGAGAGGGGTTTTCAAAATAACACGTGACGTAAGCTGAGGCATGCCAGAAAACAATATCATATTCTTCATGTTTTCGTATTACGGCACGGTTCAGTCAAAAGTTTTTTTTTAAATAAGTGTACAAGCCAATAGTACTTTGCTGCATATTCATAGTATACTGTATTTGCTCATTTTATACGCGAATGCACCGTCATATATTAACCGCGCGTTACGTTACACTTACTTTTTCAATCGGAATATTTTTTATTACAATGAATGATGATATAATTATCATCATCAATAAAAAAAAAAAGATTCTGCAAGTAAATGTAAGCATTTATTTAAAAAAAATCAATTTTTGCTGATATTTTATGAAAAAGAGTACATAGAAATAGCCATTTTACCAATAAGAAGCAGAAGAACCAGGGGAAATTAATTTCAATAGGCATAAAGACATGGGGGGGGGTAAAAAGAAAGAAAAGAAGTGAGAAGAGAGAGAGAGGGGGGGAGTGGAAGAAGGAAGAGATACGTCACCCATCTGTAAATATCATGTGTGCTTGCGAATGATTTGGCGTGTGCTTGCAGCGTTTGATTTCCTCATCGATCGAATGCACGCATGATTTTATCAATTTACCGACGTTCCACCCATTCCTTATCTGTTTCCCTCCAGCTCATGTTAGCCGATTGTCCTATGTCTACTGACATCTTCTTTTGTAAACTCAACGACCACCTTGGTCTGGAAAAAACGCAACATAAGATATCACATCTTCTGCAATTCCATTTCGATGCAAATGAATGTAACCATGTTTCTGGAGCGTCGTGGCCCAGTGGATTAGTCTCTTTGAAACAGAGGGTTTGGGGTTTAAATCCCAGCCATGGCGTAATTTCCCTTCAACAAGAAATTCATCCACAGTATGCTGCACTCGACCCAGGTGAGGTAAATGGGTACCGGCAGGAAATAATTCTTCAAAAAGATGTGTGCACCTTAATAGTAAGCCTAGCTTAGCCGGGTAATAATAATAGCAGGGCCCGCTGGGAGAAAAGTTTTCGGAACTGAAGTGGCCACCCTGGGTAAATATACCGTTATTATTATTACTATTTCTTTCGTAACAGAAATACATGTATGACATGTTTTTAAGAACATGCTGAAGCATATACCTTGAATACTCTCTAAAAAATTACGATAACTAAAATATCTACAAAACGTTTTAACTCATATATGGCAAAATAGCCCTTACCCCCAACCTACCCGCACAAAGATACTTGGCCTACATGACTACGCAAAATAACTGGCAACAAATAAAAAAATGGTATCTATTTAATATTTGTCAGTAATATTCAATGAATAAATTCATTTCCATCACATTCAATTTACACATGCAATATCCCAGTAGGGAATATCAGCGGCTGCAGTTCTCCCCTTTACGGAACATAATTTTAGACATCCGGTTTGCCTTCGAAGCGTAACTTTATTCGAATATGAATGATGAAAAACAACTATAATATATCTTATCTGAAAATTATCGTTATTTTTTATTTTATTTTTTGGGGGAGTGGTGGTTAAAGCATGTTCATCTAAACTCCATTCGATTTGTTTGAAAAATCGAATAAAAATTCAAGATCCTTGTCTCCTTTCACAATGAGGTTCCTTACACGTTTTTGTATTATATTCAGACTAGCATATCGGTTGCCGAAAGTTTTATCTATTTAGTGACGTCGGCAAATCATATAATGATCTGTATGCTGTTCATGATTCCTATGAAGTCAGGTGCATGTCTATATTACAGAGTTGGACCATATTTGTGCAGGTAGCAGAAGATGAAAACAATTTGAGGTACACAGCGAGATGAAAGATCTAAATATAAAATTTCCATTACTTCTAAATATAAAACTATCATCCGATTCTGGCCATTTTACCCGAGCACTCGTGAAGCAGGTCGTGTGTGCTCAAAATACACAACTGGTATTAAATACATAGAATGCCCCGGGGCATTGTACGTGATATCATTAATGGCGCTGGACAAAAAAGCCCTTCCAATGATATGCGATGGTGCAGAAATTACCATCAAGTCATAAAAACAGGAATGGTCTTCATGAATGGTATCCGTTTACGACTGCTCATGTATTATTGGTATTCCTTTTTCTCAAGTCAAGTTGTAAGAAAGGTATATAAGAAACAATATTGGTACCTTTGAATTCTATTCATTTTAGTCAGAATTTATGTTTTCATATCCAAACTTCCACTGATAGTAATTAATGAGAATAATTTCTCACATTCATTTAATCATAATGATAAGGCATTTATGAGGCGCCGATTACCTAGTTGCCTATTCAATGGCGCACTATATATTACCCCGGCTATGGTTCCAGCTGCTAAAGGCGCCCAGCGCATTCAAGGAATTAATCCTGCCCGATCCCCATTTACCTCACCTGGGTTGAATGCAGTTCATTGCGGGAGAATCTTGCTGAAGAAAAACACGCCATGGCTGGGATTCGAACCCACGTCCCTCTGAATGAAAGACGAGAGTCATAACCCCTAGACCACGGCGCCCCACATGCTAGGAATCAGCTGAAATATTTTGGCCGTGCATTTTTTTGTGTTAAGAATTAGTCCCATATTACGTGCATTCCAGTGTGGACGATATGTGACACTCTGTAAATTAGAGTTAATATCAGATCACTTTTGTTATTCCTGCATCTAACAGAGTATCGTATACTAATTCAAAATATCGTCTACATGGTCTGAGCACTTTCTTCCTCAATTCAATCCCACGACCAGATATTATCTCTATTTTAAAGTCTGAATATTGTTTTCCAATACCACTGTCTAGAGCATTACAAATAAATATATTTTAAGTATAAACTGATACAATTAGAAGAATATTCTTTTTCAGTTTTTTTTACTAATATTCTATTTTCTTTACTAAAAACCGAATATCGATTTCAGCATTTTTTTTTAGTTTAACCATATACTAACTTTCAAACTCAACATTCATTTATTTACTTATACCAAACCAAAATATGAAATGTCACTTGGCTTTATAAAACGAAAGGGAAATATGTAAAAGTATAAACAAAAATATTTTTGCCAATAGAGAAAATTAAATCGCTTTCCATTTTTAACAAAAAATATCTTTAAAATGTTATCGAGATTTGGGGGGAGACAAGGAAAAATGAAGAAAATCTGAATATTAGAGACATTTGATTGGTGATATACATTTAGTTACCAATGCCCTCAAAAGTTGCACGAACCTATCTAAATACACACACATATCGAACCACAAACCTCAAACGACTAAGCCCGAGATAGATCGGATGATCGGGTAACTGCACCAAGTCGTATAAAACAAATACAGTATGTACAAGAAAAAGCGTCTTAATCCCGTTAGTCTTTATTCCTGCCCGAGGACCCAGCTACTGAATTAGGGCTGATGTAGTCGGTAGCGGAGAGGAAAGGAAAATATCAGCGATGAGAATGCATGAGAGGGGCATAGTCAGTTCTCCATTAGGACGAGATCGTACCTGGTTTTTAACCCCAAAGGGGAAACATTTCTATGCATAAAATGGCCGCCCATGTACCAGCGCAGGACACAGTTGCAGGCATGCAAGTCTATTATTCGCAGCCATGGCGATAACGAGGAATATATAGGCTTGCGGGAGATGAATTTGATATCTTCCCCTGTAAACCACACCAGGGCAATTTGAAGGGATTTAAATGCATTTTGTGACGATCTGCGCGAATACCTGATGAAATAGCCCCTATGGACGTGGTTTTATGGAGTATTATTCACCCGATTATCATTTTAAGTTCTGGGGCCTGATCGTCGAAAAATAAATCATGCATGAATATGCGTGTAACAGCATTGATCGAATTTGTCAAGTCCATTTGCGCCGCTTCCTTTTGGCAAGTTGGGTTCATATTTCTGTTTCTGTTTTTTTGTTATTTCCAGCTCATTACATTAATGTCTGTCCAAATTAGATTTAGAGTTAAATGTTATCTTTTCATGCACATCGAAGTGTGGGCACAATTTCTACAATTTCAATTAAATAATATTTATCATTTTACTACTCCCTTATATTACAACTGTAGGACGCCTATACACCCTTAGTCATACATTAACCTTGGCATTATATACCTTTACTACAGTGTTTTTATTTATTCTAATTTTTAATATTTTTACTGTTTCTTGAAAATCGATACACATTGAATACATCTTTACTGCACTCCATATTAGACAGACATTTATTTCAATATTTATTACACCTGAATTCTACAGAAAATTTTAATCAAAAACTGAAACATTGCAGTCTCAAAATAATCAACCGTTCATGAATTGACCATAGTAAACACAAATTCGAATGTGGATGTGCATAATACACTTCTACAGTTTATTGTAAATTCAACATTCACTCGCAGTCGTGCAAACATTATTTAATGCTTGATGAATCCTCATAACGCAAATCAAATCATACACTTCTTTTTCTTGTTCGGTGTGTTCTGTGTCATTTATCATATTAATTTCGGCCTTGCCCTCTCCACTTCTGCATCTTGCATCACATCTTACCATTTCTGCTGTCGGGGAGTTTTCGAAACGGGACGCAGAACGAATTCAAGAACACAGCAAGTGTATTAAAAATGCTCGTCAAATGACAATGAACAACTGGGAGATCTTTTTCAAAAACTTTCAGCAGGACGAAATTGCTGTTTTATTCGCAAATTTTCGACAAATATTTGAGGCTGCTCTTTGTTCTGAAAGGCATTTCGAAATACATTTTCTATGTTCTTGAAAGCGTTCTGCGTGCCGTTGTGTAAACTTGCTTATGTCAGTGGAGCCGGAATGCTTTCAACCGACTATAGATAAGAGACACGACATTCTTTGTTAACAATGGGTTTTTTCCTTTTCTCAGGGCTTTCCTCCATTTAACAGTGTTTCATAATTATTTTCTAAATTTCCAAAAATCTAACGGTTTTTAGGAAATAAATTTATTTGTTTTATGAATCAAAAAGTTATGAATCTAACCAACCACCTATTTAAATTACATCATAATATTAGTAGTACAACTTGCTTGATGAAACGTCCTGGAGAGGACTTGGATCCTCGCAATAGCAATACAAGTAAATCCAGTTGACCAGTTTTATACATAATTCATATTCATTAGAGTCAAGTATTTACACAGAAGGTGCTCTGCATTAACCTCAATGAGGTGTTTCCTATTGGTGTTTGAGCAAGATATGATTTATGTAAGGAGGGTTGTGCAGTTCCTACGACCACACACTGGTACTTGAATAACAGAGCAATACACATTCTTCAGATGTTTCCTGGTATCAACAACAACACTTTGTCATGGTAGGCAGGAGCATCCGACCAAGGATTTGGTTTCAAGAGATTGCGTAGTGACGTTAATACAAGAGATTATCTTATTATCATTTTATAGGAGATAAGTGTTCTAAGCAGAATGTAAATTGTGGGTGCTAACAAGAAGGAGTCATTACTGTTGATAGAGGAATGGCTTTCTAGGAGGGTCCACAGTTTCCAATTTGTTATCCAAAGATTTCCATTGCTAATTCCTTTATCCATTTGAGGTTGAAGTACAAAGAGGCTCCTAAAAATTTCTTCCATTTAATTGACATAATGTTGAGATGTGCCAAGGAGAAAGAGATTAACTTCATTATCAAGCTTACATGTGTGAATGACCATGCTTATGACGTTACCCTCACAGTGTCTGGATAGGCGAGCACATGGTAAAATACGTCGAGACATTTCCTCTCAGACGAAAACAAGAAAATGGTTTTATATTATGAACAACTCAAACTTTGTTTGAATAAGAACTGCTTGCCGTCGAACCAAACGATTACCATATTATGAAAACTCGACACACTACGGAAAGGGAAACGTCGCCATAAATTCAGTCAGTCACCGGGTTCATTAATGCACATCGTGTCCGCATGTATACATGCCTATGTAGGGCAGAGGTATAAGTTGCATGGTCGAGAAAGAGGAGAGAGGCCTTCTCTCTATATGCAGACCACTCTGTGCACATAAAACCAATCAATGAAGTACTTTAGCCCGGAAGTTGAAGGGTTTTTGGACCTGCTTGGTGATACCTTGGGTTAGGACCTCACCAGGGTGTCCGCTTACATCCTACATGTCCTATGTGCCAGAATCGAGACCTTGAACTTCTCTTTTGTCTTTCTTCCTATCTCTTTCTCTCTGTTCCTCTATACCACATATACTAGCTCTACCTGCTTGTCTTCCACCTTTTCTTCTATTTTTCTAACTAGTCAAACAACGTTATCATTTCTCTTTCGTCTCATCTCTCATTACTTCCATTATTTCTATATGTGTTGTTTCTATATGTCATTTCATTTAGTAGCCCGTTCTCAATATTATATACCTCTCTCCTCTCTTCTTTCTTTCTCTTCCCTATTTCTCCCTCTCTATCCCATCTTTTTTTCTCTCTCTCACCCATTCCCCACCCCCTCCCACTCTCTCTCTTTCACTCTTCGCAATCTCTCTATCTCTTTCTCTTCAGCCCTTTTATATTCTTCCTCTCCAGCTCATGTATCATTTTATCTATCTCTCTATAATTTCCTCTACTACTCCCTATAATGTTCTCCTTTCTTCCTCCTTTCATTCTGTTCTCCAGCAATGCAAAGCGCATACCAAATCCATCGTATACGGTCGTGACAGATTTACAGAGCTGTCGATTAAAAAGGTGGATGCCTTACATTGCAATGGTAATGTATATCGGACCATTTACTAGGTCACGTGTCAGACTATCCACCAATGAACTGATCAGATATCGTATCGTCGTCGAGTTCAAATGTTCGTTCAAGAAAACACAAGGATGTCTCATATTTAGGCTCCATTACATGACTGGAAAATACCAATCTTTAATTTTATTGTCTGGCCAAAGATGGTAAACATATTTAGACACACACTCTCTCCCTACCCGAATGAAACATCACTTTCTCTTATTATGCCATATATAGCCATTTGGTTATTTAATGCCTTGATTCGATATCGAAAGCAATTATATGAAACGTCAATAGTAAATTATATCGACTGGTGGCAAGTACTTAATATCTACCGAAGATCGCATCCATTTAAATCTTGTATGACTTTCACTTTGGTTAAATTTTCGATTCTATTTCTTCATTTCCAGCAAAACAAATGCATATTTCTAGTAATTTCAGCCTTTCCGAGCATTTCTAGAACAAGTAGGTTATCTATTTTACCAAATCGGAGGGTATGTCATTACATTGAAATAGTGTAGCCTTGTTTATTCAAACCAAATTAAGCCCGTAAAATAAGACATTGCAGTCAAAGAGATTGTATTGTAACCTTCACTCAATCATGCCAATCATCAAGATTAAATCCTATGAAAGATAATGTTTTATTGCATTCTATTTAGCAACCAATCATGCAACACATTGTACTAATAATAAAGCTATATGACAATAATGCAGTGATAGATACACGGACCATATGCATCATCGATTGAGTCTTTGATTTCTGTGGTTTTTTCATGCATTCCTTGAATAGTAAAACCACAATGGACACACAGATGGGGTTCTATTGTAAACGCTTAGCCACACGTGTTAGGCACTATCTGACTGAAGCAAAATGCTCAGAAACATAAATTCATAACTTTTTTTTTTAATAGACAGTCAATAAAATTAAGTATTGTTTTCAGATGATACAATATTAGACCCGTGAAATGTACCATACGATTATATAGCTACATGATCAAACATGACAACACGTTTATTTTCCAACTTCCCTTTCAGATTAAACGTATACATCCTGAGCAAATTGTCTCCATTGCTTGTAGCAGGCTTTAACGCTTTTTCGGAAAATTTACAAGTGTATATCCGAATTGCAAGTAAGTTAGACGCTGTTTTCCCTTTAAAAAAAAGGGTGAATGTGTTAAGAAAACTGAGAGTATGATACGCTTCCCTCCAACTCTTCACCCTTTCTCCCATCCTCCTCCTTTCATCCATTCGTTCTCCTTGAAATGTCATGAGTTCACACAGATTGGCGTAATATTAAGCGCGTGGCAGCGGCCATGTAGCATGCAGTACAGTGCAGTAACTCTTATACACCCACATGCGTTCAATTGTTTTGTTTTTCTTAAATCCTTCCTTAGAATAATATTTGAATTGTCCCCGCCTGTCGCTTGGTGGGTAATAACGAGAGTTTAAGCACGATGCCCTTTATAAATGTGCTAGTTTAAATACATCTTCTGATACGGGCTCTTTTGGAACAGCGGGAAGCAAGACAGATTTCTTATTGTGTGTGAGTCGTATGGCATTTTTCTATTTATTCATATGCTGATATAAATTATTATATTTACAATATGAAGAAGTATTTTGTGATATTTCCGACATTGGCCTTTCACTTGATCTATGTTCATTATCAAAAATTAATTTCAATACTGTAAGCATTATTATTATCATCCATTCTTTGCCGTGTGATTTCTATCCTGAATAGCATGGTCTATACCTTTGATAGAAACGTTATTCGAATTCCTCGCATTATTCCACTAAATTTCTAAGGGCACTGTCACCTCTTTCATTATATTTCACATGTATTGTGAAATCGTGAATCAGCTTGTGCTTATTGTAACACGTGCTGTACATATCATGACCTTGTCATTGATTCACTCATGCGCATTTTCAAAGAATGCATTCATTCACTTCTGGAAAAACAATGCTCTCTTTTATTAGTCATACATTTCGGTGCAATACCACAGTTTATAATCATAGCAGATGGCATCTTATAAAAATCCGTATGTTGTAATTGATAGTTTACTTTCCGCCTTTGTTCTTGAACGTTGATTATGTTCAAAATAAGTACTCATGAAATAGTGCCAATTACGGAGCCTTTAACGTGCCATCAACTTGACGACTTGGCGAGATACTTTATCTTGCCATGTCGAAATAACAACCTTATTATGTCGACATGGCGTGATACGGTATCTTGCCAAGTCCACTTATAAAACATCATATGTCTACATGGCAAGATATAAAATGTTCAGCCGGCGAGAGTCCAAATATCTCGCCAAGTTGACATATACCTTTTTATAAATCGACTTGGCAAGATAAATATTTCGCCATGTTGACATATACTATATAAGTCATCTTGGCGAGATAACGTATCTCGCCATGTCGACATATAACTTTTTATAAGTCGAATTGGCGAGATAACGTATCTCGCCATGTCGACATAATAAGGTTATTATGTCGACATGGCAAGATAAAGTATCTCGCCAAGTTGTCAAGTCGATGGCACTTTAAAGGCTCCGTAGCCAATAAAATACATGGCATAGTGTTACGTCATTAATAATGCCATCCATTATGTTGAAACTTTTTTATCTACAGTGATCTTTCTGCTGATGGAAAATATAGAATAACATGAAGAAAAACCAAGCAATCCATAAATCTCTTGAATTACAAATGGGTTAACCATAACATTTCATCTCAAAATAGCTCTTAGTAATGACATGCTTATCTTTATACACTTGATCTTCATAAATGCAAAACGAAAATTTTAAGTCTTTATTCAGCGCCATTTTGATATTCTATGCTACCTAACAAATTTTTATACAATATATTTGCAGCTATGAACATGATTAGTACTAAATATCTGTAAATGAATAAGGATCTGTTTATTCTAATTTTGTAATTTGCATTTTATTCAACATTATCACCATCGCTGTCACTAATGTAATAGAAATAGCCCTGTCACCCCCTGTCAACACTACTATCATCACTGTTCTTAACATTGTCACCCATACATAGACCTAATTTATATCAAGTCCAAGGTATGGTCATTATGTTTACATACATTTTGCTTAACATTATATATAATGCAATGCAGACATAATTCTGTACCTGGGTATAGCCTTCACCTAGTGCATTATAACATTGGTTACCTTATGTATATATACAGCTGTCTACCCGTTTGTAAGATCCTATTCTTCATTGCAGGGGAAAAAAACGTTCGCGTGAAATCGTCCCTTGTAAGGTTGAATAAATTCCTCCAGGATGTACAACTTTCACATCCATCACTAACAGTGGAAAGAGAAAGGGATGAAAAGGTTAATAATGCTCAGGTCCTCTGCTAAGAACATTACATCAACGCGCGCGCAACATGTCATTTCTACCGAAATGTCAGGCGAAATTTGGATTGCTTTTCCGTGATGAAGCGGGGTCTCATGGTTGGTTAAGGGAGAATACAGGCTTGCTGCTTCGAATTATGTAAATGTAGGTCGAGCATGAGCCGACACTACCAGGTGCATGGGTGAGGAATTGGGAGTGTGGGAGGGAGAAAGAATGAAGACACCAACATAAAACGTTTAAACCCTGTAAGGATGGTAGAACTGGTAAAAGCTCTCATCAACACATACAATAATAAGAGTTGTTGCACCGCGATGCCGAACGGATTTAAGAACATGATAAATGTATTGAAAATACCCGTTAAATGACAAAGAACATCTGGGAAGAATTTGTCGAAAATTGGTGAACTGGAACCACAGTTTCGTGATAGGTTTCGGACCTGACAGGACGAAACTGCTGTTTTTATTCACCGATGTTCAAAAAAGAATTCGTAGTTGTTCATTGTCATTAAATTTTCTGTGTTCTTGAAAGCGTTCTGTGTCGCTTTTCAAAAACTCGCGATGGATTCAATGGGAACCATAGGCGGCGGAAGCGGGGGGGACGTGTCCCCCCCTAAATTTGAGTTGGGGGACGATCCCCCCCCCCTAAATTTTTAGCTGATGACCTTTTTTTTTTTTTCTTGTCAATTTTTTTTTTTGCTTGTCAAAAAATTGTGGTGGTCCCCCAAAAATTTTTTTTGGCTTCCGCCGCCAATGATGTGAACATCAACTACGTATCATTAACAATCGACTTCGAAATATAACATATATAAAGTGTCATGCGAAAATGATTTTAGATATCTTATGTAGATATGAAAATCTCTAACACAGATTACTTCTTCTATACAAAAAACTTTATACTGCTGCGGCAAAAGATTTATTTAAAAAATGATGAAAAGCATTCTGAGATAGGTATATTCTACCTAAATTTGTTGACAAATTGATCACAATTTGTGGGTTGGTAGGATATCAAATACTGACCCAGATGCTAGTTTTCTTGAATGACAAGTACTTCTAGGCCGCTCAATCGCTTTCTTTCTATATATTATAATTGCTACAAAGGAAATTGTGTTTCCGACTGGCCTTTTTATGACATTGAGAAAACTGCGGGATTGTAGAGAGACGTAGAATAAGGGTCACCCATAACTCAACATTGGAGTAGGCCGTATTCTGCGAACAATTTTATGACATATTGATTTTATTAGCAAGATATTTTAACGAAAATCTGCCGTAAAATAAAAAATTTTGACCACTTTCTGGTAACTTAATTATATTTCTCACGGTATATTCTTCTGGGGTAATGGGCACTCAAATTATATTCGATATGAGTGAATTTTCATATATCTTGGTCCAATTCTTTTATAGCTTTTTATATTAAATGTTTAATGGCTCGACGATTTAATGGCATCATAATAAACATTAAAGAGGATTAGCAATCCATATGGAAATTTCCCAAAGGACTTTTTTGGAAATTACAAATGATGTTACAAAGCACTTCTTTTACAGCTGCGGGAAATTGCACACGCTATAGAATAAGGGTTTTAAGTGATTGAGTTTACGTCAAGGCAATCGAGAATTTTAACGATTCCTAATCCTCTATATATTTTCTACCCCCTTCCTGCCTATGCTTTCCTAGGAGATTGATCTAAAGCTAAACTAGAATTTTATTATCGGCGGTGAAAGTGTCTGCATCCATTTGATAAGAAAACGTGTCTGGATAAGAGCATCATTACTTAAAGTCAAAGCAACCAAACTGAACAATCAGTCGAAACACATCAGAGAGGTATAGGACGACCACTTGCTTTTATCTCAATTAGTAAACAGTGGTGCATTGTACATACTTATACTCCCATTATTGTTTGGACTCTCTATATATCTTCCACTTTCTCTTTCGCTCTCCTCTCTTTCCTTCTGCCACTTTCCATCACATAAACACTATCACCTTTTCCCATCCTCCTCGCTCTCCACCGTACAGCCCTCTATTATCAACCCCGATGCTTTTATTGTAATTAGAGGCAAGAGTATAATTTACAACTCTCCCAAATTAGTGGATCGTTGGATTTAATGGTATGGCATTTGCCTCGATTGTCCCACACGGGGGGCCCTCCCACGGGCTGCACTTGATCTTCACTCAAGTCGACCATCTTATTTAATTTGTATTCCTCGAATACATACCACCAGGCTATAACGTCCAAGCCGTCTGTTTTCAAAGAATATAAAGCTTATTATTGGCGGGACCAGGAAATAGTAACCACGACATTGCAATATAAGTTCGACTAAAATACAATTTAAAAAAAATGAAAAACGGGAAGCTAAATCACTAGCAGCTTTTACTCATTAATAATTTACTTCAATAATTGTTTTACTCCTAATTATACGCACTGGCCCCACGGGAGATCAGCAGCAATAATTATACAGTTGCTGCTAAAATGGGCTACCACCCGTATTTCCGTTTTAGTTGTATACTTTTCAGTTTGTTACTTTATATCATTTTCACCTCACAGAAATTTCAAATAATACCACTTTAGTGATATTATAGAAGATCACCTTATTTCTAAACAATTTTCCTTAAAATTCTCACAACGACGAGTCAAATTTAGTTTTAAAGCCATCTCATCTACGTCGATCGATGATAAAAAATACTAAAAGATCTTGGCAAAGGAGTTATTTAAATGGTGATCGCTTATCAACGACTTGCATTGTCGGCAGGCGTTTGAAGTAATTATACAGCACACGCATCCTCAGAGGTAGAACCCTCATAATATGAAGCATTCTCACTGTTAAATGTCAAGCATGCTACTCGGATTGGTGTCGCTTCTTTGCATCAATTGGTTTTCCCCACCTTCTAATAAATGCATCATTAGTTCCATAAACCCATTTCAGTTGCAGTCCTCAAGCTAATCAAATTACCCGGACTATCATTGCTCGACCTTTGGCGCTGTAGATCCGACACCCCATTGAATTCATTAAAGGCCAAGTTCAGAACGACAATCATTAATTTTGTTCACTGCAAAATGGTTGGTACCAGATGTAACACCAAGGGTGTTAAATTTTTTATGAATTAAAATGATTCAGATGGTGCATGTACAGCATTAAAACTTTGAATTATAAGGACAAAAGACATTAAATCAGAGAAAATGATAACAATTTAGCCTGCATAGATACGTATATTAATCAGAAATTGAAAAATCAGAAGTAATGATTATACTTGCTTATATAGCGCTTAATACTTACTTTGCCAGAAGCGCTCTACAGTATTTGCAGCATAATTACCCTGGCTTTAGCAGTGCAGCTGTTACGCGCGCTGCGTTTCGAGGAATAAATTCCTGCCAGGTACCCATTTACCTCACCTGGGTTGAGTGCAGCACATTGTGGATCAATTTCTTGCTGAATGAAATTACGCCATGGTTGGGATTCGAACCCACGACCCTCTGTTTCAGAGTCCGGAGACTAATCCACTGGGCCACTACGCTCCACTAAGTACAAATGCACTCATAAAATGGCAAGCAAGTGAAATATGATAAGTGGTATGCTGTATTCTGTGCACTTAATTAGGGGTATGTGGTTTTATTAAAAGTAACTATACATGACATCAACAATCCGGCCAATTTGAAGCATCCATATAATTACAACTTTATTATAGCTTTTAACAGATTTACTTGCTTATGGGTCGTCCAATTTTTTTCTTCAAATTTTCATCTATCTGTATTTACTTTTTTTATTAAATCTTTCCATATGAGTTGAATTCCTTTCTTAAAGTTAGATATAATTTAAAATATGATATACATATATTAATATTTTGTACTCGAGGGCACTTATTATGTGGGAACTATTAACATTAGGATGATTTTTTTTTCTTTTTCTGTTTAATTTATCGCATTTTTATAAGAATTTCAACAGCATGAATGGCTCCGAATAAATTGATTCACTTCTACCTATGGTAATTGTATTTTGTTAATTATTCTACAGTACAATGTACATTTCTTTAAATTCTATATTCTGTACTTTTTGTTAAGTAATTACTATCATCGCAGTCTTTAGATTTGTTCAAGCAAAACATATTTCTGATATCATTTGCAGTCATTTAAAAACAAAGCTCCAAAATAAAAAGTAGCAAATAAAAACAAGAATAGTGAGGATGAAACCAAAGATAAAAAACAAATAATGTATAGTCTGTCGATGCTATCCCTAATTCTTTTGCATGACATCACGTGATCTACAAAATGGCGACGAATTGCGAAGTAATTCCGCCGCAGAGACCAGACCTCATTTGGCTTTAATATTGCAATCGCCTGCCTACTGATAGAAAACGCAGGAGTTCTGCTTATTGCAAAGTGCTCTGCTTTTCCAATTTACCAATCTGTCCATTCGGAAGGGGAAATACATCTATCAGTTTGAACATATGCCTTATCAATCGCGAGTAAATAAATAGTACCATCTTAAACAATCAAACTGCAAGCCTGACGACAGAGTTGATAGTTATACGATAACGTGCTTGATTGCTACTCCACCAGCGTGTTTGTTTGTCACTTTTTCTTCTCTTACCAAATGTTGAAAGAGTTTTACCAAAACACGCTGACGAAACATTTCAACAGTCTAAAAGTCATTTTCACACTCTTTACAAATATTCGTATGTTGCTAGGAACATGGTGAATTTAGTTTATTTTAAAACGGATTACTGAGGTTCAGGTAGGTCTATTCTATACATTAATGATTCTGAATAAAAAAATAGATAACTCAAGCAAAGATATTTCTTATGATTCACGCGCTTTTATCATCACCCAATATAAGAATAGGCATTCGATTGTTGGCTTGGTTAGAAAACTGTTATTCAAAATTCGATTCTTAAAATATGGTACATTCATAAGCTCTATTCCATTGTGTTTTATATATAAATTGAGACAAGGATGTACACAAGAATAAGTAAATATAAAAATGTACGTATATTTTCTTAGACAATTCAACCACACAAGATTCATATCTAAAATAATAGTACGTTTAACAATCATAAGTGTTACTTGCAGTATTATATTAAGTGGTCAATGATGTTTTATTTTAGTTTTGGATTTCACTTCTGAACAATAGTAGGGCACATCTGCTTGTAATATGTAAATGCTAAAATACTTCCTAATTGCTGTATCACCCCTGTATCATTACTGTATTAGTGTGCGAATCTCTACGCGAGAAGAAAATGTCTTACTAAAAGAGTTTCTTCCACGATCCTTGGGAAAAACAAAATACTTAAACAAAAGCAAGCTTTTCTGTAGGTGCCCTCATTATTCTTCTATACTTCTTATGGTAGTATAGGGATTCATCTTTGCCTGCATGTCTTATACAAACATTATGATTGCAATCAATGGATCATTAATGATACATTCGTGTGTTTCCTCAGTAGAGACCCATGGGTACCTGTAAGTTGTTAAGGCAATGATGACGTAGGGATGTAAAGCCAATTTGCAAGTTCATCATCGGAAGTCGCATTATTCACAAGTGTACTTGTAAAACGATCTCCCATCCAATTTACGTCAGTCGTCCATAAATAATTACCCACCAAATCACATATTGATTGTGGTCAGTACGCGAATAAACGCAGCGGGTCAATCGAATACTTTATGATGGAAGGGAAAAGTATCTTCAGGATGTGGATGTCGAGTGTATGCTCTTATGGGTCTACGCTTTGGATTCTTAGGATAAGCCTGGAATAAGAGCAACGCAATGCCGACTAGATGCATTACATGTAATATTGATATTAATCATATGGGACATACCCTGCGAAAACAGCTGAGTATTATTGTATTCATTGAAACAATACGGAATGGAAAGATTCGACGTCATGAACGTAGAGCTGCAAGTTCAATACTACAACCTTCGTTACAAGGAAGATCAATAAAAAAACAAATGCAAGACAATAATTTACGTGTTCATCGTTGAGATGGGAGGCCCTGCAAAATATTGGGGCTTCAAAGTATATAAGATTCATAAATATCACGCATCCATTAGGGAAGTGAAGAAGAGTGTGGGATCAGTTGGATAATATTTTGTATTAAACTAAAGCACTTTTCAAAATATCATGTCCAACATAAACATCTTCATTAAATAATAGACCTTTTTAGTCACAGATCATGGAAGTTTGATACTATCATGGACTTCCCTCCGACAAACATCTCAAATGCACACTTAATTGAATTTAAAAAGTGGTAAATATTTCACTTCTACAATAGAAAACTATGCTTGTCAAAGAGGCATTTCACGAAGTGATATCTATAACTGTCTTAAAAATAGACAAGTTCATTTCATGTGTATCATTATTGTTCGTTGATTTTTATTCCGTTGAGTGTACGGACGTGTGTGACTTAATTACTTTTTTTTCAAATAGAAAGCAGAAATAAACAAGAAGAAACTGGAATATCATTTTATCCTCACAATTTGTGTACAAGCAACATCCTTCAATTTAAGACACACAGTCGTAAGGCAATAAGACTTCCAATGTTTCCTATAATAGTACCCCTCGGTCATCTAACAATTTTCTAATGAAATTCTAATTAAATACATCAGTGCGATGCTACTTCTTGTCCAACGAACATTCAGTTTCATTTTCTTTTGGTGCGAATGAGGACGAAATTCCAGCCACATTTTACATCAAAGGTGATCGGTTTGTGGAAATCTCCACTTATCGTTTTCTTCCACCTAGTGTATTCAGTCTAGCATGTCTCTGCTTCAAAATGTGAGTGCTAGCTTACAAGCCGTGGTCATGCACTGCAACCATCTAAATGTAAATTTGATAACCATGTGGTGAGGGGAACATAATTGGAAAATATAATTTATTCCTTGTAATTATGATAATGACGCTGGGTCCCGTTATGTCGTATTAATCTAACCGACGTACCAAAAACAAATCACCCACTGCTATCAATGTAACGGCTACGGGGATGGAGCTGATGAGCTGCAGTGACAGTGTAAGTGCCAGTCACTCTCTCACCAGAAAGGGGAGGTATAATTACATTATTTTCCAATAATGGAAGGAAACCCTATGCTAGGTGGTAGGTGTTAAGGAGTCTGACACAGACGTGGGTGCATAGGAAGAGACATTGTGGTAAAAGGAAAGGTTGGGTTCTGGCCGACATCTTTTAGCTGATCCACTTTTCGCTGATCGCGGCACGTTGCACCAAAACGAACTACTGAGGCATGCATATTCAATAACCTAAAGCAGCCATACAAGAGCGCAAACCGCCCGTATCTGGTGCAGTCAGCGATGCCTGCATGTAACATACAGTTGAGATGAAACCTCCCTTCTCTTAAGCAGTCCCCCTCATGAATCTATCACCTTCCATTCAATAATATAATGTTATATGTCATGCAACGATCCCTTTTCTCGGGTCTTTTAATGCAATTTTGTCATTAATACACTCCAAACTTCTGCTTATAAGCACACAAACGGACCGGAAACACGAATCATACAATACAGTGTAATACGTGGACGTAGGTACTACATGGGCAAACATTCGATATCGACGAGCTCACTACGTCTCATTAAAATGAGCGCAGAATGATGTTGAGGTTAATGTAATGCTATATCATCTTACCTCTTCGTGCCTTATTCCGCAACATGCGATCCACTTATTTTCCAACTCAGCTGCTGAAAAAAAGCATTCGGTTAATTCTCGCCGGTGGAGATGCTGTTAGTTTAAGGTAGGTTCACATCTACCTCTGATTCATGCCCCGATGCGTCTGCAATCCTAGTTTAAAGATCCCTAGATCCACATAAATATAACTCAGGTTTATAAGTTCCAAGGCAGTGGTTAGTTGTATCTTATGCTATCCAACATTCATAGATATGTGTCTGCCATAGAGAACGGTTTTCCATTGAAGAAATAGCGGCGGGGACTGGCTGGTGAATTCATGCCTCCAGCCTCACTTGTCATCACGCGATGATTAGTAGGTTGAACAATCTCACATCGGTTGACATGCAAGTCGTAAGAAACACCGGTGGCTAACACCTTCTCCTCAACGTCACCCTTTAGTGATATATGGTAGATATTATATGACGATATTTCTTACGTTGATTGATAAGAGAGAAGCATCTGCCAACGACACGGCGCTCACAGCCACGAAGACATTATGTACTCCTGGTATCCTTGTACCGTCTGTTCCCCTGACAGTTCTGTACGTTATATCCCAGGATGGATGCTACAATTCTTTTGCCAGGTTATGCTGGAGGCCCCCGTGAATCCTGCACCGTAAATCTGTCACCTTATATAAGAGTACCGGATAATATTATCCCCCTAATTCATCGCTCCGAAGCTTCTTAACCGAGTTACGAACTCCCCCTTAACATAAACGACTCGAGACGACTGTATCTGTTACATTTGGCCGTATAACAGTGAGCATACGCACCGACATTGCTTTCACCTTCTCCCCGATAGAATGAAGATAGTAGCTAGCTCCGCCAGCTCGCTGCTCCAGCAATCCGACATTATCATTATGCGTGCGTATAGTGTGGGTGAGCGTGTGTGTGAGTGTGTCTAATGCGGGAGTGTGTTTTGTGTGTGTGCTATTTATCATTCTCATAGAGATAAATGCATTCTCGTTGCGAGCACTGTATTTCTCTATATGCATGCTGCAGGGACGGGAAACGGATAGTCGTTTATCAAAGGCGTCGTTTTTCACAGATGGGCCAATGTATAATCCAATAAATACCTGATTACCTCTGGAATGTGCCAGGCTTTTACGTCCTACACCTGCCTAATATACCACGCAAAAAGGAAAGCATGTAGCATGCTTCCTATTTGGGAGAATGAAATGTTATAATGTACAATCTGAAGTGACATTTCTGACCTCAATATGCTACTCAATCAAACTGTGAAGGATTCACTTGGGAAATCCTCAGGAAAGAGTGTATGAAATGAAGAGGGGAAAAAATAGTCTTTATCATGTATATTGTATTGTTTTAACAAGGAAAAAAAGTATGAAATGGAAATATATTCAACTTCAATTAGTTGAAAATGCTTTTGAGTCTTACGTTATAGAACACAAAAAAATATTAATTTCAAAAGACATGACTTATTAAGTTGTAGATTATATGTCAAATACATAAATTATTTTTATTCATTTTTTCAAATTAGACAAAAATTTCCAACCGTTTTAGATATTATGCGTATTCCATAAACATGATGTTAAGGCTCCTAATTTTGACCGACAAAACATACGGCTTAAAGTGATTACAAAATATGAAATAAACGTTAATTTTAGAGAAAGATATTTCCAAACCTTATGCACGGGAAAACTGATATCGGAAATGTTTTCAATAACCATTGGCGAAATGAGATATCAATACAGTGAACGTGTATAAGCACCTCTTGCATGTTTATTTCATCATTATAATTTTTTGTCATATCAAATTTCCATTAGATATGTTTAAGAAAAAACCCTGATTTTGACTGTATAGACGTAAATTCAAACAGAAAACATGTTGGTCAGGGGCGGGGTTAACTATTGTGCCAACCCCCCCCCCCCCCGAATTGTATGACGTCATCTATTTACGCCCATGCACGTTTGAATGAAATCTGTTAAAGATTTTTTTTTTAATAAAATGACAAACTAACATGATTGTGATAATAGTGGTCTTTTATTGATAAATTACAATACTACTTACTGCCAGAGTCTGAATTACAAATGCTTATACAAGGGTCAATTATTCACATAGAATATTGATAAAACTGTAAACAAACAAAAATGGGTTAAAAAAAACACAAGTAAGTATAAATGTGACAAAGGTGAAACTCAAACCTTGCAAAGTTAACAACAAAAACAAGTATTCATGAAATATGTATGTGACGGATTGTATCAGAATAAGATGTACATATACAAATTCATAATTATGCTACAAGGGTGATCCACTAATTACAACATGACTGATGAATCAGACTAAGCGCGATGTGTGCGAAAAATCGCAAAGCATTTTGGGATCGATACCACATTTCATCGGTTGATGCAGAACCTAAGCGTTATTAGTATTATCATGGGAATCTATGAGCAGTGCTGTGCTGTATATCTCACCCAATTATTATGTATACTGAGCCTGGACGCAGAGCCATCAGGCGTGATGAAACGCCTTTTGTTTTTTGCTTTGGCGCCAAATTTCAGCTTACTTGGTCCTTGCTTCATCAGTCCTTTCAAATCATTGCGGATATCATATATGCAAATTTCATCAATGATAATCGTTAGACTTTCGATCGGTTATAAATCACTGGAAGCTTAAAATTATGTACAAAAGTTTAACATTTTTTAGAATGTACTGAAGGTTTTACACTTTTAAAGACTCCATGTTAACATTTTTTATCAATTAATCAAAAGTGGGGACACCTTATGGAAACTGATATCATGCAAATTGCAGGATTTTTTAGTTTTATTTCAATGTAGATATTTTTAACATAGTGAACTGTCACCCAATCAGAAGAAATTATCACCAATCACTCATCTTTATTAGGCCTACTTGTTTTAGGACGGGACATATGTTATTTACGATTCTGACCATGCTGACATAGGTAACGATCAAGTAACAAGAGTAATATTCCTATAAATCAGTCTAAATTATCAACATGTTAAACTGCACATCAAATACCCCTAAACTAATTTACATTTTGGTGAGCTAATTTTTTTATGATTGTATTTCATAACAATGATTAAGTTTTTTCTCTAGGCGTTTTTTTTTTACGTAAAGTCAAAGGAACATGGCATTTTAAATGAATACTCTTTCGGTAAAAAAGACAAACATTATTTTAGTGCGACTTTAAAAGATAGGTGAGCCTGCTCGAATCGATACATTTCACTTGCTACTAGTAGTTATTTCATTCTTTGAAATCCATGGGCAACAAGAAACTGAATAGGAAGATCCACAACCATCAAGCAATTTGTTCACGATAAAAAACTTAACATTTTATTCAAATCTGTTTACGATATGAACCTTACAGTATTGTTTAACAGTTTAAGAAAAGCACGCTTAATCTATTGCTAATTAAGTATAAAAAGCCAAACTTTGTTGTTTAAGATTAAAAATTTCTAAACAACTAATGTAAGGTTCATATAGTAAACGGTGTTGTATAAAAAAAATAGATCGCATTTTTACTGTGTAAAGCTGCTAAAAAGAGTAAAATTATTTTACAGTTGACAAGTCTTATCATAAATCTAAGTACAGTTTAAAATACACAAGCCTAAAAAGTTCGCATATGAAGCCGTGTTATATAAAAAATAGATCGCATTTTTACTGTGTAAAGCTGCTAAAAAGAGTAAAATGATTTTTCAGTTGACAAGTCTTATCATAAATCTAAGTACAGTTTAAAATACACCAACCTAAAAAGTTCGCATATGAAGCCGATGTTGTCCATACCAAAGTAATATGACGAAATGAGGGTGACGATAGAACAGAAGGGTTTAAAATTACTAAAAGAAAGATGTGTGTATTAAAAGTAGAAATAGCACGTACTGCAAGAATAGCTTTGTTTGTATTATGCGTGTGTGCTACTTTATAATTGATACTATCTTGAGAAAAAAATTACTCACGTTTCGATGATTTTCCTCGATAATTTTCTGCTGCTGCAATCAAATAAAACGGTAGAAATGTATGTATTTGTGTTGGAGGCTAGGGCTATGATTTCTCTTTATGCTCTTGATAAGAGATACGTTTAATTTTTCCATTCGAAAATCAAATACGATGACAATTAATGTTAATTTACTTTTTTCATCGAATGGCATTTATTAATCCAAATGTGAAATACTGAATAATAATGTTCCAAGTACGGCATGTGCGGCGTCTGTTGTCTTTAGTGACATTTGATTTAATGGACGAACAATCGGAAATGAATCAAGCATATACTGATCACATTTTTTTCAAAATTTCATTTCTATATCAAAACATCTCATTTTCATTTTAGCGTAATTGCCAGTGGCGTTATGAGCCCAAAGTTTGAGGTGGCCTTATAATGATGGATGTAGAAAAAAATGTTTTAAGATGCGAGCGAGCAAAATAAGAAAGCCAAAATTTTGACCTTTTTAATACAAGTTCTAATATTTAGATAGCTTTTGACATAATATCCAGAAAATAATGGAATACTTCATTCTTTTCATTTCCTTTCCTTTCCTTCTTTTTTCTTTTTTCCCCCTTGGTCATGAAACTTTTGGAAGGCATGTCACCATAAGCCCCCCCCCTCCCCTCTGTACGCCAGTTATAGCTGCATAAATAATTCGATTGTGATTTTCACAATTTTTTTAAGAAATGAAATAATGTTTAATGATGAAATGTGATTGAATTTCTCTGTAACATGAGGACAAACTCTCACATTTCCACCGTGCTGTAGAGACCCATCACCTACATGAGCATTGCAAGTTTAGTATCTAGCTAAGCAATAAAGTCCCTCAATGAATAACACAACCCATGTCCCTGGGGAATTGACAGTGCAATGTTACCGTCCCCGCTCTTTAATTTCCCCTCCATCTACCTGGCTATCGGCGCCATGAACAGGGTCCCTTGAACACACGCTCCAGACCCAAATGCATTACCAAAGCTTTTACCTGCGACTAGGTAGGCTCGGCGGGTAATGAATTCTGTCTTATTTATCGATTTAGGAGAAGTCCTACGGGCCAAGACCGTTTAGGGTAACTTTAGAAGGTAGTCTCGGAATAAACACGAGACTTTTCTAGATCGGACAGGGTCTTATCAAAACAGAAACAAAACTCGAAGAAAGTGTTGACAGTGTTGGGGGAGTGGGGATTTTGAAAGGAAAAATCATCATTCAATGCATAATACTGAAATGGGGACAGTATTTGTGATACAGAGTATAGAGTCTCTCGTCCCCTCTTTCTATTTTCAAATAATGCAATGAATAATTTAAGTTTATTATGTTTTCAAAGCTTGCCAAAATGTAAATTTCCATACTCATGTTTTGTTCCTTCAACGATGGTTATGTTATGCACGGAATAACATGTTTGAATTTTTAAGCAACGATTAATGTTATTAAACATCATTAACATTTTTTGTTTGTCTTGATAGATTAAAAAAACTGTGACGATTTGACGGGAAATGGCGGACTTCAAAATCACTATTATTACGTTGATTATTTTACGCCAAAATACCGATGCAATCAGCTTAAACAAATGTCAGTTTGCACCGTTTCATTGCCAATAACATGCAAATTCATCGTACTGTGGTAAATAAAGATTACCTTTATCATCCAACATTGAAACCCCATGGGGTGTAGATGGGGGCAGTTTGTGTACCATTGAATCCCTCTGGGGGGCTGGTCCGTGTAAGGAAGACCACTCCCGACCTTTCGTTTGAGGACGCGGACGCTATTTACAACGGTCGTTGACTTTGGAAGGGACTTTTTGGGCCCGTCATCATGGTCGTAAAACTCAGTCCTGCAATGCAAATTGTGTGACATGAGATTTTTTTTCGTTTCGCATCTGCGACGGAAACATTCAATATGCGTTTCGTGTGCAAAATTCTGGTTGCTACTATGGTAACAGCGATTTATCCGATTGAGGACGACTTTCCAAAGCCACATTTGACTCCTCCTAGAGCTCGAGAGGCCGCCCGGGGGGCCCACTTCCATTGATTACTGGATACCAGTAGCGACCACCCGTAAAAGGGGACAGAGTGGGCAGGTACGTTACGTATATAGGCCTATGTAACGTTATAAGGGTGTCAAAACGATGTTTAAAATGCTGAAATAAGGGATATATATTCAATACTTGTAGGGTTTCACAAGCCAAATACTTGTTAAGAGATCATTTCCATAATCTGGAAAAGAATTGCTTCCCTTGTTTAGCATGTTTAGGGTACTTTTCGAAACCCCGTGGTCGTGCCTGGTATCCACTCATCAATGGAAGTGGTCCCCCCGGAATTTGAATCTAATCCCCATTTCTGGGAATGTAAAACATTAATGCCCCTCACATCGTGTGCGAGAGGCATATCGTTTGTGTATAAGGAGTAAACAAAAGAAACAAAGAAACAAAAGAAACAAAAGGAAACGAGTTCAAAGGTATCGCATATGATGTGTACATATCAACGCATGCGAAATGTTCGGCTGGAGAGGTTGATCTTATCCATGAAATCAATTGCCAGTGATCCACCAATAATCCACATTAAATGTAATATCGATTCGATGGACTGTAATGATCTATATTTAAGCCTTCATTCAGTAAGTTTTTCCTCACTCAATATGTTCTCGATTTGTTTGAAAAACCACTTTCTTCTCCATGTCATAAATCTATTTTAGGTTCTGCATTTTGAATATCTCCAGCCATCAGTCGTAATATACATGCATGTATGCGGTACGGGTGTCGCGGAAAGGGATTTTGCACACGAAAAGCAGATTTGTAGGGCCTGTAACCCCCCTGTTACACAAAGCTTAGCATTGATCGTAGAGCAGTTTTCTACGTTGATGATTCTATTGACTGTAATGCACAATCAATCTTAAAAATCAAGTGTATGATTAAGCGTTAACTTTTGTGTTAGGGGACCCTAATACTAGCGTCCGTGATGATTGCGAAAGGTCCCAACTAGCGTCACGGAATGACCGCCATGTCCAGTCGAGTATGATGTAAGAGATTATTGGTCGACGAGGGCATCGGATCTGTAGGGGGCATCTTAAGGGGTTTAATCTATAGCACTTAGAATTAATCATTTGATATAATATTTGATCTTGTTTATATATGCTCTTTGAATCATTCACTTTTCATGAACTCTTTCGAATGCTTCGTGGAATATGAGGGTATCAAACCAAACATGATCATAATGCACAAGAGGCAAAAAGGCAGTTAAATGAAATCCCTCCATTATGGATTTTGTGCACGGAAAACATATTCAATTAACATTCCCAATATTTTCAATCGAGTAATTTCTTTTTGTTGAAGGCCGTTTAAATTCATGTTTCCCTTAAGCAATTTCCATAATTATTTTCTTTGCTCAGAATCAGGTGTGTGATGAACCAAACACTTTGAGGGACCAGACCTAGCGTATGGAACGAAATTCCTGAAAAGCTGCGAGGGGACAAAATTTTCGGGTGACATTCGTAATTCCGAAGGTTCGTAATTCCGAATGTCCGCAAACATTTTTTCCCAACCGCGTAGTAAAGCCTAAATATATAAAAATAATCATAAATCACTTCAAAAAGGATTTGCTCAATTTAATTACTACAAAACACACAACGACAGCACACAGATAATCTTATGGTAAAAATATCACTAAAAGGCACATTTTTACATATAAGTGCAACTTTTTGGCTTTGCCCCCCAAAGGAAAATAAGTTCGGCCGCGCCCCTGCCTTCCAATCCTCATAGCAATTGAAAATGAAACGGTGTTTCTACCAACCCCCCCCCCCCCTCCACCACGCTTGCCCTTCCGGTATTCCCGGCTTCGCCACAGATTATTTGATTTTTCGGATTAACGATTCTTCGGAATAACGAACCTTATTTCATTTTTGGATTAACGAACCTTCGAAATAACGAACCTTATTTCGTTTTTTGGACTAACGAACCTTCGGAATGACGAACTCTATTTCGTTTTCGGATTGACGAACATTCGGAATAACACCACAAATGTTCGGATTAACGAACCCTCTTTTTTCGGATTTGCGAACATCGAGGTATAGACAATCACGTGTTTCGGAATTACGAACCTTTGGAATAAAGATCCTTCGGAATTACGAAGTGTACCCCAATTTTCGACTTTTTTAATACAAAAATCTAATTTTGTGATAGATTTCGGCACAACATTCTAAAGATAGTGACATTAATTATTATATGAAATTTACGCGTTTTTTTTCTTTCCCTATTTCCGTCTATCTTGTTCATTATATTGCTGGAGGTCCATGGGCCCATGCCACCCCCCCCCCCCATCTGTAGGCTAGTGCTCGTAATGAAAGTAATAACACTCACACACACATCGCAATCAAAACCTACCCACCCCATCCACGAAGAAAGAAGAACCTGATTATCGGAATTCCATTATAAATTTAAGTGTGATATAAGATACTATATTGTAAAGTAACAGTGATAGTAGATTGATTTTATAATCCAGATACATTGTGATATATTTAAAGTAACAATGAGAGTAAATTGATTTTATAATCCAGATACATTAAGTGTGACATAAGACACTATACACTGTATATATTGTAAAGTAACAGTGATAGTAAATTGATTTTATAATCCAGATACATTAAGTGTGATATAAGACACTATACACTGTATATATTGTAAAGTAACAGTGATAGTAAATTGATTTTATAATCCAGATACATTAAGTGTGATATAAGACACTATACACTGTATATATTGTAAAGTAACAGTAATAGTAAATTGATTTTATAATCCAGATACATTAAGTGTGACATAAGACACTATACACTGTATATATTGTAAAGTAACAGTAATAGTAAATTGATTTTATAATCCAGATACATTAAGTGTGACATAAGACACTATACACTGTATATATTGTAAAGTAACAGTAATAGTAAATTGATTTTATAATCCAGATACATTAAGTGTGACATAAGACACTATACACTGTATATATTGTAAAGTAACAGTAATAGTAAATTGATTTTATAATCCAGATACATTAAGTGTGACATAAGACACTATACACTGTATATATTGTAAAGTAACAGTAATAGTAAATTGATTTTATAATCCAGATACATTAAGTGTGACATAAGACACTATACACTGTATATATTGTAAAGTAACAGTAATAGTAAATTGATTTTATAATCCAGATACATTAAGTGTGACATAAGACACTATACACTGTATATATTGTAAAGTAACAGTGATAGTAAATTGATTTTATAATCCAGATACATAAAGTGTGACATAAGACACTATACACTGTATATATTGTAAAGTAACAGTGATAGTAAATTGATTTTATAATCCAGATACATTAAGTGTGACATAAGACACTATACACTGTATATATTGTTAAGTAACAGTGATAGTAAATTGATTTTATAATCCAGATACATTAAGTGTGATGTAAGATAGTATATATTGTAAAGTAACAGTAATAGTAAATTGATTTTATAATCCAGATACATTAAGTGTGATATAAGATACTATATATTGTAAAGTTAAATTGATAGTAAATTGACTTTGTAATCCAGATACATCAAGTGTGATATTAGATTCTATAATAAGTAACAGTAAGAGTAAATTGATTTTATAATCCAGATATATTAAATGTGATATAAGATACTATATATTGTAAAGTTAAATTGATAGTAAGTTGACTTTGTAATCCAGATACATCAAGTGTGATATTAGATACTATAATAAGTAACAGTAAGAGTAAATTGATTTTATAATCCAGATATATTAAATGTGATATAAGATACTATATATTGTAAAGTAACAGTGATAGTAAATTGATTTTATAATCCAGATACATTAAGTGTGATATAAGATACTGAAGTTAGATTGATAGTAAGTTGACCTTGTAATCCAGATACATCAAGTGTGATATAAGATACTATAATAAGTAACAGGGATAGTAAATTGATTTTATAATCCAGATACATTAAGTGTGATATAAGATACTAGTTATTGTAAAGTTACATTGATAGTAAATTGATTTTATAATCCAGATCCGTGAGTTTGCGTGTACGTCTATCAAACTGTTACGCGACTACAGTGCATTTCAATATGAATACATATCTTCTAATGAGCAGGTGAGGATTTGCTCTACGTCAAGTGAATCGTGAAGATTCGGAATTATCCGGGTCAACCACGTATCTTGATTTAATCAAAAGACTCGGAATATGACCTCTATTGATTGGTTTTGGTGCTAATGCTAACTCTTATTTCTTCTTCCGTTGTATTGAAGGCAAGAACTGTACATCATATTGCCAGGAAAAAGACATTTGTATTCATTTCTATCTTTATCCCTTTTACTTTTACTTTCCTTAATTTTCTTGTTCTTTCTTTCTTTCTTTCTTTCTTTAATTCTTTAGTATGTCTTTTCTTTTACTCATTACTTATATATTCTTCAATCTGCCTTTTTATTATTCATTATTTTATATCGTCTTCATCCTTTATCCTTTCTGCGTGTTTATGACACTGAACTGGAGATAACGTTCCAGTTCAGTGGTATAATTATGATTGAAGAAGGATTTTTACTGTGGAGTGCGAGGGCGCCATCAATGCTTGATTTAAAGAATGTTTGTCTGGATCACTTAGCATAAAACTGACAAATGTTGGTTATTTTTACTATTAATGTAAATTAATAGTAAAACTGTGCATACAGATCTTCGTAAGTTTAGAGGGACTTTAAAAACGGCTGGTGCTCCTTTCTTGAGTGGTAAATAGTATATTCATTGGCGATGGTTAAGCGCGTAAGAAAGGTTCCCCAGTCGTTCTTAAGTCGCTGTTAGTAAATTAAGAACGACTGGTGAACCATTCTTACGCGCTGAACCATCGCCAATCCACATTTTGGCGCATACCAAATAACAGAAGGATCACCAGTCGTTCTTAAAGTCGTTCTCAAATTTACGAACACCCACCTCGAATGTTTAATCAATATCAATGTAAATATATTATCAATTTGCGACTTTAAACGGTTGCCAAACATGATGTTGGTATAGTATTTTTTTCATCATATTTAATAGTTAAAGTAATTGAAATAAAACTATATCAAAAATGGAAACTTCAGGTATTTTTACTGGTTGGCGGGAAAATTTTTAGGGTAGTAACCATCTTGCTATTGATGAAAATATTACGATTATAATTTTGATGGAGATGGTAACTGTGGTATAACAGTGATTTCATTGTCGATTTTAAAAGGTAAATTTTTACACAGCACGTATAAGATTTCTTATCTACATCATGTGATGATATAAATACATGTATTTCATTTACTTCTTTGGATCATATCTTTGTGGTTAAATTCTTTGTGAAAACTTATTCCATAAAACATATCAGTATACTTTCAAGGTATTAAGGTTAAGTTCTAGCGTAAATGAAAGAACAATTGATAAGTGGTTTAATGTCATGTAAAAAAAAAATATGAATATTTAACAGCCAGATATTTCGTTCTACAAGTGAATTCATTCGAGCAGGCAGAAAGTTATCACAATCCTTTTTTTTCTTTTCTTTAGGTCAAGGGTTCAAGTTTAATGTTGTTGTTCGTTGCTTCTTACATAGTAAAGAGTCAATATTTAATGGACATATCCAATCCACTGCCACATACCGTGCCTGATGTTCACAATTAACTCTTTGAGAAATTATTACGTACGCCTGGCCCTACTGACGATGTCTTTACTGCAGCTGGTTTTATTGGTGTGGCGGCTGCTACCAGTTTACTCCAGCATCCCATCAAACGTGAACATGGCTTCCGAGTACTCGTAAAGCACGCCAGGAATGCGGGCTATAACATTGGTTGGTAGGAGGAAAAGGGTTGTTCCAGGGTTTTGCGAAAAGAGGGGGAGGGTAGTTCCCTTTTTCCTCTAAAACTTCCAAGAGAGAGAAAGAGGAAACAAAATACATCAAATATGGAAGTAACGAGAAAGGTAGTTATTGAAATGAAAGGAAAGGATGTGACGCAGTTCGACTGAAAGTCTGTTACCAGGGTGTCAATGGAAGGGGGGTATAGGACAGTCGCAGCGCCACCCCATCCTCCACTGGGCATGCGCAGCAGGATGATAGCGGGTTAGCAAGTAAAGATACCGAGAAGTTAAGATGAAGGAATGAAATATAGAGGGGTTTGAATTGGAGGATTCGTTCTCTAGGTGGTGGAATGGGGGTAGATTGCGCGTAGAGGCTTCGAGTAAACCAACTACGTATACAGTCAAAATTTGAACGTATATCAGTCAATGAAAAAGAATTTTATCTGGAAATAAAATGAAAAAAGTCCAACAGACGTGGTTTTGGCAGATGCATTTTGCAATCTAAGTGTCTGTCATAAGTCTGGATCCTGTAGGACGGAGGGGGGGGGGGGTACGTAGACATTACATTATGGGGTGAAACAATTAGGTGTGTGTAAATCACGATTTTGATGTAATATACAGTGCGTCCAAGAAAAAAGGAAACAGGGATTCCCATGTCCTTTTTTCTTCAAAGGCAAATAAACTCTGAAATTTCAGTTATAATTCAATTATTCCTCTTTAATTTGATACCTAACATAATGCAAACACTTCACGCATTGGTGAGTGAGACGAGTATGAAATTCTAATGTCAAAACTAGGTTGCGCAGAAAAATTGGACAAGATTAATTCGAGATACGACGACCGTGCTTATTTGACGATTGGCTCATCAGCATTTCTTTTGTATTCTTTCCTGAAATGAAAGTGGATTGAGATTCACACGTGAGTTTCTGCGCAAATCGTTTCTGATATGCCTTCTTTGTAATCTGCCATGCGTGAACGATTAGCTTAGCTGTTGATTTCAGCTCTTGCCATGAGTATCAAATTATAGTAAAATAACATATTTAACAATATTATGAAATCTATCTCTGAAAACGGGTTTCCTTTTTGTGGGACGCACTGTATAACGATTTCTTTAGGGTTTCACATGGCTCAAAATCACATCAAAACTGTATCTTAGAACTAATATTTCGTGATATTTGCCGACACGTTTTGAACAATTTCCAGCATTTGCAATGACAAATGGTAATAATAGTCAATGATAATAAACATCGTACACTTTTTGTTATGATGAAAACAATTTAGTCCGGTGACTGTCCTTTAACTCGACTACATATTCTTGGTCAAATCTAATTCATGCATGCAATAGACTTTGCTTAATTACGCTTAAAGATACAGAACGTTATTTAATTGACAATGGAAACTTGTGTTCTTCAAGACAATATAATATTCTAGGAAAGCTTCATGTCACACGAGTAAAATAATTTCCCCATGATAGTTTTGTATGTAAAATCAAATGGTCTTGACTTTATGTTGTCAATTGAGATTTACACAGCTTTGGGTAAGCTTCTGACCAGAAAATGTAAATGATACACAATAAAAAATAGAAAAAAGTCTAATACTTGAAGCTGATATGGATACATTCCAGAAACTGAAAATGGTGTATACAGAGTCAACAATCATGAATTATATTCATGCGTTTTGAGAAGGGTAATTACGGAAATGATAAAAAGGGGACACTTACATTATTTTTCATCTTTAAATTTATTTTTTTCCCTAAATGATTCAAAATATATTTTCATATCGTAAACCAGAAGATGCGTGCACAATGTAAGAACAAACGATGTTATTCTTTACAACGATCTTTTCCAATGAATCCTTCGTAAACTATACAATCGAAACTCCTAGAAATATATGCTCTGCATGTCCTGAACCTGCATGGAAATCATATTGAGAAGATATTTCAGTTGCCCAAATATTTTCTATGGAAGAAAAGTTCTCATTATTTCTAAAAGGTTGTTTTCTAGAATTTTCGTAATCCCAAGGATTCAAGTTTCCATGCTCATCCTTTTAATGTGTCCTTTGAGTATATACTTTCGTCATGTAAATGCCACGCACGTTTCTCTCAATAGAACACAGGAAACATAACGTGGCAGAACTCATTAAACATTCGATCCTCTCTCTGACAAATAAATATGACGATAGATGGGCTTATCAGCAGGAGGCACATGAAACATGTTTGAACACAGATGTTCAATTACTGTCAGATAAAACCCCCAAGCTCCGAGGCTGTAGCTCTCCTTGCGAATCATAGAACTTCGTCTGGATATTACCTGACGATGCAAAGCACGGACTATACATTCCTCTCTTTTCATATTGAAATGCTGGAATCATCAAACAACTTTTTTTCTTAATTTACTACGTGTAACTAGCATAAAAGTGATTAAGAAAAAACTTAAAAAAAATGATTAAAGACAATAAAAAGGAGACATTGAAAAAAAGTTTTTTGTAGCTCTGTGCCTGTGGTGTCATATCCTTAATCGAAAATGGTGTCAGAATGAACCATCTTGATCATCAGAGAAGGTTTCTACCTTAAGTAGTCTGATGATTATTCATATGTGACCAAACTACGTCAATCCCTCGAAAAAAATGAAGGAAATCTATCAAATCAATTTGTTTTAATTTAAACTTCATTCAAAAGTTCAATTGTTTATATGTGACGCCTAGTTTGATTACTTCCCCAATCCTTAATGGTAAATTGTTGTATTTTTACAGTTCATGCGACCTTTTTTAATCTAAGACCCCTAAAACACAATTGCTGAGAAGCGGTCGACGGGAAATTTTAATTTGCTTTATACTTCTGTAAAGTATAGCTTTTTACAGTGTGGGATGACAAACGGCAGGGACATTTTTGATCTGATGGCGATGACACGCATGGGCAATATTTTCACAAATAATTGTTCGAAGCTATGGACGATCATTTTGCAAGGACACAAATTCTCAATACATCGGAAATAAATGCTCAGAAGAGATTTCTATAATTCAATGAAGAACACGAATCAATGACCGACCCTGATGGAAACGATTGCAGTCCGTGACCCGAATTCCTCCATGCCTGTGTGAGAGAGTACATTCGTGAACATGCCCATTGTTTGTTGGGAAATTGCTTAATCCAAAGTGAACGCATGTGTCTTCCGTGACATGAAAGTCCTAAGAAGCATCCAGATATTTTTCTTGAGACTTTGTATACAGTTGAGCTTATATTTCAGAGATTGAAAGTAAATATAGACACGAGCTTCGGGTATCTTTGGAAGATGTAGATATGGTACAGCAAATTTCGAGGGCGCTCAATTCCTTTTGAAGGGCAGATACACAAAAGCTTAGTAGAAACCCTATTCACCTTTTCCATAATGTTATGGGACAGTCAAAGTGATATAGCGAGTTTGTCATATCAAAATTCAATAAAGGTGTATGCTATATTGCCAGGGAGCTGATCAAAATCTAGTTAACTTTCAATTTTTGTTTACTCCATCTTCTCTGTTTTCCTGTTTCATCATTATCATTGTCATCATTATCATCGTCTTTGCCGTCATCATAATCCCCATCACCATCGTCGTCATCATCATCACGAAGTTTACATTTCTAATTATTTTTTTCTATTCTCCGAGACGTCGTTGTAATATTTTCTCTTTTTTCTATCATACATCTGACATCTGCATATACTCCCCCATTTTGTTTGTATTATGTCATCGTCATGTAACGTATCTGATACCCACTATGGTTAACTCCATCTTAAACCATCTCGCATCTCCCGCACAAGAGATATATTGGTTGTCCTTGGTTACAGACGAAACGATAACAAACGAACATCTTATCGGACTACTCTCGAAGAGTGACATTTTGGTCTAATTATACGCTAACTGGTGGCGCGAGAGATCCTGAGATTGATTCTGAAATCTACCTTTACCAAGCGAGGTTTTTGTCAATCTCATTTAGAGGAATTCATCAAACAGGATGAAATGGGGTATAGGAGGGGATATTGATAGCAGTTCCTTTATTATTCCATTGCTAGCGGATGTGACTTGTCACCCAGTCACCGATGTATTACTGGACTGTTAAATTTGATTCTTTGATCCAATACGTAGAACAAAACAGATGTTTTATTTTACATGATAAGAAATATCACATATAGAATGATCACAAGTGACCGAACACAGAAATTTGGGAGTTAAATAATTATTGTTACATGGCTTTGTGTTTATGAGAACGAAGACGGATTGACATTGTGTTGTAGCATGAACATGCGAAAGTAATTCATTGAAGGATACCCGACCCTCCTTTCCGTCATGGTCACACGAGAGATCAGGCATGCAACTTTGTTTTCTTTTCGGGGTAGTCTTTCGACATCCCTGATAAAAGCTTGGGAAGGACAAGTGATGGCTTTGGCCTCGGTAATGATTTACTTCCTACCCGAAGACACTGAGATACAGTTCATTCACATTCATCGACATGATCATGAAACGAAGAATGTAGAACAAGATGTGATAGACAAACCAAGAAAAAATGCACAATAGCAGACGGTGTGTATCTAATCGGAAAAGGAAATGAAACCAATTTTTCGATTTCAAAAATTGTAAAATCATCGAATTATATTGAAGATCAAAGATAAATCTTTTTTTATGCCCTCTCTCTAGATTTCCTATAAATATGTAGACAAATGAAAGGGATGAAATGGTGTCAACTCAAGAAACTTGGCCAAAATGAGATTACGACGACGATGACAATGACAAAGTGGTGATCGTGCAATCAGCAGTACGGGGCCTTTAGTGAAGGTATACTAGAATGAATATTTAACTAAATTCTGTTGATTCCTCTTAATATCATATTTGTGTGTGAGGGTGTGTGTGTGTGTGATAATATTAATATCGACCTCTCTTACATGTATTAAGTCCGCCATGACTGTGTATGCTGTCGAAAGTAGTAAATTCTGCATGGCTCAAGTGAAAAATTCGTTTAACAGATTTCTTGATACGTAAACATCCCATGCATCTTGTGAATGCGTTGCCCATATATTTTATTCCAAGGGAATGAGAATCGACACCCTCCGTCATTCCGATAATTTTGTGCTTACTCGACCCTTTTCTAAACTCTACAACATATTTTGGGGTATGAAATAATTTATCTATGCTGTCTTATGTTGTTGACCTATCAGAATATAAACAATTCACATACTGATGCAAATTGGTGACATGTGCAATCGACCTTGAAGAATGAGCTACCCCTGGTGAGGAAATGAAAGCAATCAACATTCGTGTTCTTCCTCATGAATGCTCCGATAATTATGAAAAAATTATGACAGTGTTCTGGAATGATCATCTTCCTCCATGCAACCCTCGTTCATCAGTCATACCTCGCTAGAACCAAATAGAAAGAAACTGAAACCGCTTCTCTATTTTCATTTTCACCTGGATAAGAAAACAAAAGTGAGCACATGACGTTAATGAGGCTTGGAGTGGGGACCAGACGATCATCATACGCGGCACGCCACTTCCAGCTCAATTAAAGATCAACGTCAGTGTCGCTAGAAATATTATTAACAAAATTCGAATGAACTTGGGAGATAAAGTCGTGCATTTTTGTCCTTCTTTTTGTAAACATATTACAAAATATACAACATTGTTATAATGTTATAGATGCTGAATTCATTGTTTAATTATTTCATTTGTAAATGTCTGCAAACGAATGCTAGATCATATGATGTAGAACATAAGCTTCTTAAAAGTTTTGCATAAAATGAAGGAGGAAAAATCACCGAATATATATCTTCTATTTTAAATGCTACGTTGGTCAATCACGATATTACTTGAATTTACCATTGAATTATGGAAAAACGCTCCGCAATGATTTACACAAAATGTAAAAAATCCTTAAAACTGTAATACTAACAAGAACACGAGATATTTCGTGTTTGTTTTCGTTTGGCGATTTTATTGAGGGTTGACCAAGTATTGAGTCATCTGATTTAATGCAGTAAACGACTAAACTTCATCTTTAAAATTACTTTAGATCACATAAAAATATTATCAATTCACTTTCACTAAGATTCCATGGAAGACAACTAAAACATAACATCAAGTAATTATCCAATTCAGAGTAAAACACAACATAAAAGTATAGTATTCCCACAGAGACATCGGGGTTGTTATTGTTTCTTGATAAATTCGATTCTGACAATGAGCTCATGAAATAAATGTTTTAAAAGTTTCGTTTAGGAAAATAGATGACTTATTTCATTCTCTGTTGGTAGCTGGAAATGCTCATAATACGCATGTGATTCGGAAATAGCTGAATAGAATTGAACAGGAAAAGGAACATGCGGCCTTTAAACTAACATTCATATCCCATGTATTTCTCTGAGATGACGAATTAAGAACTGTTTTGGTCGCAGTTGGCTTCCCATATCCATGTGGCGTGATGCGAGTCACACCTGTCCCTTACCAATTTGTTCCTGATTACCTTTCAATATTTTACCTTCCAAGGACGCCATTTTCATGTGGGGGCGTCTCTGGGACATACAAAAGGGGGATACCTGGTTAAATTTCAATGATTTCCTCAGCATTTTTAATGAGGTCGAAGGCAATTCTTAATGGACTGATTTCCGTTTCTAGGAATGTCATATAGTTAGCGCATGATTATAAAACGTAATATAGAAGACAAATGTTTCAAGATACAGAAAAGGGTGGTGAAAATAGTTTTTTAGGGGGATTGAGCTATATAAATGACCACCACCGACGCCTTGATAGGCACTAGCTCGTCCTTGTCAATCTCTAATTTCTGTAGACACCAATGTAAACACAAAAACATGTCCCACCAGCGACTCCTCAGTAAGCAAATTAAAATTAATAAATAAACAGGTGAAGAATGGCCGCCATGCCCCTTAAAAATCATTTTACATCGGTGAATACGACTTGTTACGTGGGAAATAATATCCGTCGATTAAACTCATCCCCGCGACAACTTCATAAGAAGTGCAAAAAAGGAGCAAAAAATGCAACGGGGACCATTCTTGGATACCACCCAATATTTCCTGCAAGCGGCGCCTTACTAGCACACAGCATGTCTCCATCCACCCCGTACCGCGAGATAAACATTCATGTACATGGATGGCCTCTCTGTGCTGGCAACTTCTTATTTTCATTGCTTCCTGCTCTGTATCGTATGCTGGAAAACCTGTTTGTTTTTTTAAATACAGCACCTTACCATACTGAAAATCCGAAATGTATATACAAATGTATGAGCAGCTCCAAGGTCACGCGAATGTCAAACCAAGATACTTGTAGATGAAATCTTTAAAGTCTTTTCTCTTTAAATTGTTTGTTTTTGGTAAGAAATGTAAATTTCCAGTAAAAGTTTGTCCTCGATCACAAATTTGGGTTTTTTTCTTCGTGGATTATAAATACTATTTTGAATGATACTTTGGTTTCACTTTCTACTTCAATCGTACCTTGTAAAAACAGAAATAAATAGAAACTGTCAAGGTAGTCATGTGATACAAACTTACATAATTCTGTTTACTTATCAATTTGACTTTGACTTTTGCAAATTGCATAATTCTATTAATAGATTATGAGAACTTGCAATATTGCTGCATGGAACATTGCAAATTAATTTATTCACCTACATACATTTACCACATTTCTAAGAATATGAAGTATGACTTGAAAGATTAAGAATTATAAGCTTGTGAACCAGCCCGTTAACAATTAAGAGTACTTTCTCATAGTTTCGAGTCATATCTGTTATTAAATCATATTTCAAGTTAGCATTGCTGCTTTGTATTAAAAAAAAGTTGATGGACTGCTACATTTTCTAAAAAAGAAAAGAAAATAGAAATTGTCATTGTACGTTCACTTCATATAACCACTTTTTACCACTTCATTTAAGTCCAGATGAATAGATTTATTTTTTCTATCGTAATTTTTCATTGTACTTAACTTGATTACAATAATTAACGAAAACGAGAACATACAGCCAATAAGATTATTAACGGCATGCATTCTGCAAGCTATATAGACCTACGTCATCGATGTCGTTCTCTATTGTTGTTGCGTGGTCGTCGTCGAGTACGACAACCCTTTCATGTATGCTACATACATCGATATTTCATATGTGAAAAACATAAGTGAGACTTCGATCGATCATCAGCTAGACAGACACCACTCCAGGGCTTACGACATTCCTATAGTCTGAATTCAAGAACACCGTCTTCTTTTATTTCAAATTTCCGAAATAAGGACATTATCATAAATAGAAAAATCTGTAGAGTGATAAACTTTTTGTATACCTAAAAATAAAAGATAAATGAAATAATATGTCAATGAATAAATGAGTGAATAAATAAATGCAAAAATTGATCAATAATGTTTATAACTGATGAATAAACATGTAAATAAATAAACTAATCAGTAAACGAAAAGAAAAATGAAAATAAAATAAAGCAAATGAAAATAATTAAAAATAATAATGAATGAATTTAGACAAGTCAGTAGTTTGTACAACTTTTTGTCTGATTGAAAAATAATGATGTTATCATGCGTCTATGTGGTATTATCCTGTACTTTTATAAAACATATCTCAAAATATGCAAGACAAGAAAAAAGGTAAACAGTGAAACAGAACTATTGAGTGAACTATGTAAAGGTAAATGGGAAGTAAGCCCTAATTTTAGGCATAGTTAAGTCATAATTCATATGAATAATAATACATTTTGGCCTACATCACTTTGTAAAATGTATTGCAATTAGTTCCTAGTTTTGGCAACTAAACAGTAAATGTGCTAATCAAATGCAAAAATAATGATAAGAGGTTAACGTCTTACTACGATAACACTGTATTTGTCTTGGTGCTATCAGTTTAATGTTCTATATAAAGTTCAATGCTTGTACATTAATGCTGACAATACTTTAGTTAACAGAGTAACTGGAAGAGTCTAAGTATTTGCTGTATAATAATGAAATACGGCGTAATTTCCTACAGCAAGATCCACATCGAGCTACACTCAATATCTCACTACGGCAGTGATATTTTTGGTTACACTTCGTAATTCCGAAGGTTCGTAATTCCGAAACACGTAAATTGCCTATACCTCGATGTTCGTTAATCCGAAAACGTAAAAGGGTTCGTTAATCCGAACATTTGTTGCGTTATTCTGAAGGTTCGATAATGCGAAGACGAAATAAGATTCGATGTTCCGAGGTTCGTTAATCCGAAAACGAAATAAGGTTCGTTAATCATTTCGTTTTCGGACTAACGAACCCTCGGAATTACGAACCTCACTTCTTTTTCGGACTAACGAACCTTCGGAATTACGAACCTCATTTCCTTTTTTGCACTAACGAACCTTCGGAAATACGAATCTTCAGAATAATGAGCCTTCGGAATATCCGAACCTTCGGAATAACGAACCTTCGGAATATCCGAACCTTCGGAATAACGATGCTTCGGAATTACGAATGTATGCGATATTTTTGTGTACTTTCTTAACCAAAAGTTGAATACAAGTTTTTCGATGAATGTGGTATAGAAATTAATGCTAATATTAATTCAAAACGGAGTTTAATGCAAAATCTGAATATTTGCTGTTCACTTACTCAATATTAATACTTTCACATCTTACTAAGACAGCAATAATTATGTTTGTGTATTTTCTTTACAAAAAGTTTAATAAACGATTTTCAGTGAAAGATTTATACGAATTAATGCTTATTGTACTTTATAAAGAATCGTATCGATAAAGATTTTTGTTCACTTAAGTAGGCCACACATGTTAATATTTCAACAACTTACTATGACAGTAACATACAAGTATGCAAAAATAATAATAATATAGGCCTACAGGACTCTCGATGAAAGCAGAATGTAATAGTGTCTTGTAAAAAAATATAATGTTGATAAACTCTGGGTGTCTGAAGTCGAGGCTATATTTTAGTTATCTTTAACTTTGAGTATTTTAATAAGCAATCCATCACCAATGACATAGGCGGGCTTAATTACACAGACTTATGTCGAATATCTCCATGTAGAGATACGTTACTTAAGCGCTCTTCTCGCTTCATTGGCTTGGTATCATTTCTCGCCGCGTGGATATGGCTTCCTTGGATGTAGGTGACAAAAAATACTTGATACCCTTCTTCGTTTTCGGTCTCCGAAATGTAGCGTTTTAATTGCGGCATCAGCTGGTTGACATTTATATGGGTATACAGTATCAACAGTATCATTGACCCCCCCCCCCTCCCCCCATCCCTCTCTCTCTCTCTCTCTCCGTCAAATCCAGAGTCAGATAAATCCTTAATTATCTACGTCTATGTAGGAGCTGATGAGGAAAGGGGGATGACGAGTATACGATCGAGGGGCCAAGATGGCAAAAGCAACATCTTGAGGACTTGTAGCTCCTTGACATTCGGTCTCAGTGGCATACCAAGACCTCTGTCATAGGAGGACCGACTGGAACAAGCATAGCTGAATGTGATGTTTTACACCTTCTTTGAGTTTGGGAATTTATAGGCCTGTATGTTTCTTTTGCATATACAGTAATTCCTTTTGGAATAACCATTTCCTGCATTAGCCGAAAAAAAATTCTCTAAAAGTAGCCGCATTTATAATCCCTCACGAGGGGCGCACTGCAGCAACCTTATCCCCATCCCTTTCAGTAGTTTTGGAGTTCCTCTGCAGTATTCATTAATGACGTACATCTTGAAGCCGCCTGGCCACCACGGTCGGCAGGAGGCAAGAGCGTATAGGATAAGAGCCGCCTACAGCGATCTGCCACTATCATTCATTATACAAGAGAATGAGAGATAACAACATTCGGGTCGACTATACACCTCTACGGGCAAGCATACAGGGTAATACCAGATATCGGGTGAAAGGGTACACAAACCATCGATGGTTGCCGAGTAGGTCTATTCTTCTAAACAAAATCCCTTCAATCACACAAACTATTAAACAGAACCCATCTTACCCCACTCCTACCCCCTTGGTGTAACTATTCATGAGCCACGGAACAATTTTGAAACAAGACGCTGACCATGCTAAACATAATGAGATGGTAATTTTTACGTTTTTGACCATGTTTATTGAAAAAAAAAGTTGGGGCAGCACCCCCTCCCCTTCCGAGGCCCGTGCCGTAGGCCAAGTCAGCAAGCCCTCATTTCTTTCTCTGTGATCCCCATGTAGCGTGACATCCCTCTTTTGAAATAATTGGTGTTAAAACAGACCAATGGCCTAAACAGATCAGTGAGCTGGCATATTATTTCCAAAGGAGATAAACGCTTTGCTTCATAATGAACTGAATTTCAGGTTCTGTTACTGGTTCTGTACATGCCATGACTGCCGCGGATCCAGGATCAATCGCGGATCAACAGAGAGCGGAGGGGGGGGGGGGTCCCAAACTTTTCTGAAACAAATTTTTTACAAGCAAGCAAAAATGAAATAATAAGGAAAATAACAAATCTGTACAAATATCCATTCACAAACTCACGTGGGCGTTTACCCGTACCAGTTTTATTTTGACGAGCAAAAAAAGGTGACTTATAGCGGTACATCCCTGTGTGCAAATACATTGCACATTGGCCTATTATACTCAAATAGATTTGTAGGATTTTATTTCAAATTCAGAGTTCAGCTAAACGCTATAGTTAAGCTATATCTATCCAGCGCCTATCTTAACCCCCTGAGTGCATGACAGGCCCACTAATTATCCAACCAAGGTGTCTTATACCTTGGTTACATTTGTTCTACGGCGGCCGTACGGAGAGTCGAAAACAACCGTTTTTAATTTTTCTGTACCAGCTACATAGGTGGTTTGAATAAAAATGAATAAAACGATTGTTTTCGACTCGCTGTACGACCGCCGTGGAACAAATGTGACCAAGGTCCTACTAATATTACGATGTAAATTCCCCAGGATGGCCTCTTTCGAAGTTCATGTGAACCATTAAAGGTGACCTTTTATTTGATTGGAAATTCAAAAGTCATTATCGGCTCATCGGACGTTCCAGATTGTGTGATACAGATAAATTCAAACACTTCTATACAAGGGCGGATCTAGGATTTTCCAAAAGGGGGGCATTTCGTATAGGGAAATTTTGACAACCAAAGAAAAAAAGGTCCTCACTTGTCTTTGCATGACATATTGCAATAAAAAAAATGTTTTTGTACCTCTCAAAAGAGGGGGGCACGAGCCAGATGTGCCCCCATCCCCAGATCCGCCACTGCACCTGTCATAAATTGAGTTCATGTTCCAGTTTTGGCACGAATGAAAGCATTTCACCAAGCAAAATTTTGGAAAACGTTTGTGTTTGCTAAGAAAGTGGGGTGTAGGCCTATTTAATTTGACGTTCATATTTTATCTTGATAAAGGAATTTCCTCTATTTTTCATAATTTGTGTCACAATAATTTATCAATCAAATAATTTCGAGTCGTTCTTTTCTTTAAAATGCAACGTAGTATATAACAGGTCATTGACACACACGCTGATGAGTACATGGACTGTTACTCATGCATGCCTCTAGCTCTTAATTCAGTATGGACGAGTGAATTCATTATCATCTCTAATGCTTCAGGCATTGTTCAATTTCATTCCCTCCATAAACCTCTGTGTTCTTTTTATACCATGGGGTCCCGTAGGTCGTCATGATTACAGTAATGAATTGGGTGTGAATTAGATACAGTATGAGATTTAATGTTAATTATTTATCCCTCCGGGGGTGTGTTGCACACACCCTGCTAACACCTAGCTAGTTTGCATCACTGGCGTACAGCTGAAAGGCTTGGGGCCATGCACCCTCCCCCCCCCCCCCAAAAAAAAAAAAAAAAAATCATGACCAAGAAAAGGGGAAAATTGTTTTTCAAAGATTATCTCAAAATGTGTTACATAAATGTATTTTTATATTTAAAAATGTCTTTTTTTTTTGCTCATCTCGCAGCTTTAAAGTAATCTTATCCATAATTGGCCTACTCCAACTACTCCAAGCATGACCATGCATTGGAGGCGAGGTGCTGTGTGTGTTATTTTACATAGGAAGTACCCTCTGGAATTCTCGTAAGTGGGACAAAATGGATTAATGAAGCCAAGAGGATGATTATATTATAACTTTCATTGAAACCCTTTTATTTTGGGGGGCTTGTCAAATTTCTCGGGACCAAAATGACGCATTCATTTTGTAATGAAATCCTTTTTATTTTTTTGTTTGCTTGTCAAATCTCTCAGCACCCAAACGACCTTCATTTTTCAGCAACCTCCCCCCTTCAGTCAAATTTACCTCAGCACCCCCTGTTAAAAAAGAAAATCCGGGGGCCCCGACTCCAAGTCTGCTTTTCGGCAAATTACGCTGCTGTTTTTACGATATAGTTAAATGATATAGGCCTCTGACTATCTGACTTGTGATGGCCTATCAGGCTATCTACTATCACATACCCACAGCTATCCACCCCGTGCCCCTATTTCTGTCATGTCTACAGGTAATCCTGTCGCGTATCTCCACATCGTCTCTCCATCAACAGACGGCTCAAATGCGTTTACAAGGGACCCTCGGAGATCAATAGCATATTTTGGCGGTAACGTATCTATAGGCCCAAAACATTCGGATAATAAATGGGGCACGAAACACACACAGGGGCTGGTTTCCCGTACGCAGCACTCTGAAAGTGATTTCCACGCAAGGTTTACTATTAGCCAATCAGGTGGAGGGATTTCAGTAGCTTTTAATATTTATTCATAGCATTTATTTCAGCGGCGAAACAAGGGTCCGCGGTGGCGAGGGGGCAAGAGCAAAAATTTTTCCCGGTCATATCATGGCATGAACCGGCGTAATGGTGTAATGAGGCGACGATTTTGAGAGGGCCAGATATTGCGTATCGGGCAGAATATATCTTTTAAAAAAAAAGGTTGCGAGCGAACGAGCAAGCAAAAATAATGAAAAATTTTGGAATTTTTAAAAATCCAATTTTGTGATAGATTCTGACAGGGAATAATATATTTCACTCTTCTCTCTTTCCATTCCTTTTTTTGTGGGGGGTGTAAGCCACTGTGAACAGGATTCTTTGCTGCAGTAGCGAGAAGAGTACATAAAAACGAGGGGCGCAGTATGGCGCATGTGCTAAAAAGCTGCTTAATTTAAGTCCCGAGCGAGCGAATCGAGCGAGAAAAAAATCACCTTTTCAAGAGAATCTAACTTTGAGATATTTTTTGACATTATATTCAATAAATAAGATTATATCTTATTCTTTTCCCTTGCTTTTCTTTCTTCCCTTTTTTTTAATTTATTTATTTTCTCTTGGTTGTAGAACTTTTGGGGCCATGGCCGTACCCTTCCATTCTCATATACGGCAATGCAATGCGGTTGGGGTCTTGATATCAAAGCCATTTAAACCTCACAGATTGCATCTATTTTAATCAAATCACGGGTATATACAGCTTTTACACAACACATTTATTTAACCCAGTTGCGTAATGAACCAAATATTTTGAGGGGGCAAAACATAGCAATGTGGGAAAATTTGTAACAAGTCGCCAGCAAGCAAAGAAAGCTGCAAAAAAGGGTGCCTATTGAAATTAAATTCTAATATGTGATAGATTTTTCCATTATATTCAGCAAATATCACATTTCATTGTTTACATTAATTTCATTATACGCTGTCTCCTATAATTTCTTTTATTTCCTCTTGGGTGTGGAACCAAGCCCCCCCCCCTGTACCCCAGTGATTGAACGTAAAGCTTAATATAGGTAGGGTCCGTACATGGGTGGGGGCGTTATAGAGCCATTAGAAGATTATAGATGAACAGCCCCTACTGCGTTGATGGTCATGATGGTAGGGAACTGAATAGTTCCCTACCAAGCTCAAGTTGGTACCTTATTTTTTTTTATATGCTAAACAACTGCAAGAATATTTATTAGGAGGCTGCACTCTACAAGCTCCGCTTTTTAGCAGCCTCCTCCATTCTCAACCTGATTTGTAATAATCTTGAATATAATTTTCTGTACAGGAATAATTGAAATATGTTTTGTTATTTATATATGTCAACATGTACAGAAGAAACTGTAATTGTTGAAAATGGAAATAAACGAATGAAATGAAATGAAATAAGTTATCGCTGACCGTAACGAGCTTGTTTGCAAAACGGACACGGCATAGGATAATTGAATGTCGGATTTGTGCTTCATGAACATAGCATGCAGGAACAAAATCAAAGCATTAACAGTATTATCAAAGCCTGTCTTAAGTTCGCGGGTAAAGGGTCAATAAAGTATACATAATACCTATCTTACACGAAGTGTAGAGGCCTCAACATCTTCCTCCAACCGACTTCTCTATCTGTGAAAATTTAAAATACTATAGTATTCAAATCCTAGATAATTAGTGCCCTCTCGTGACGATTTTTTTTTTTCGTTTAAAAATTTATCTTTGAGTCCCATTATTAACTTATACATTAAAGATTGGATATCTGAAAGCTATAATATATCCTGAAAGTCTCGGTCCATTCTATATGTTTTTTTTATACATGAACAATGATATTTTCATTTGGTCGGGCATCCAAAATCAAATGAAAATTCAGTAAAAAAAACAACGCATTTTCATTTCACATCCTCCACTTCATAATTGTTTTGTCATATCTATCAATAATGATTTGGAATAGTGATAGGTGCATGCATTTTATGGGATTTACCCAAACTAAAGACAGGATAAGGGCAACCCGGGGGGCAACAAAAAATAAAGTAAAGGGACTATTAAGAAAAGGGAGAAAAAAGGAAAGAGGACGAGGTCGAGAGAAGTGTCCCGGCGGAGTAGTGTATTCAAAAGAATACTGCACCACCCCTCCCTGAAAAACTAATTATTGAATAAGAAAAGAAAAATAAATAAATATATCCTACCGTATTTTCATGACAGAAAAAGATTGAGGAAGAAAATGTAAAATTTAAAAGATAAAAATACAAATTTAAAAGAAGAGGAAAATCTCTTTCGTTCAAAAAAAAAAAGAAATTACATGTCAGCACCTTTGGGGCGCCGGTTCGGAGGGAAAAATCTGTTTGTACTGAAATCATTGTCCTGATTTGGTTTTATTTTGTTTGTGTTTTCATAATCATTGATTTCACCGTAAATGAGGTGGTTATTTCAAGAAATTAAGAATGAAAAGAAGTGTAGGCCCTATTCTTAAGTTTATTATCCTTCACGTTGAAAAAAAGTAAAAAAAAAAGAAAATAAAATAAGAGAAAAAAAAAGAAAAAGAAGAAAGAAACAAAACAGAACAAAGAAAAGGAATATAAAAAAATTAAATTGAACAGAACAAAATAAATGAAGAGGAAAGAAGCTATTCATCCTTTCAAAGAAAAAAAAACTGGGAAAAAAAGCTCCAAAAACCAGTGGTAAAAATAGTCACTTCTTGGCTGGTTGCTAGCCAAACCAAATGTGAGAAGAATAAGAAACTTCATTCAAAAAAGACGAAGACACCGGCCCTCTTTTGACGAATTTTGCTCATATTTATTGCAACATCGTGTGCGTGGACGGTGCGTGTTGGCATTTAATCTGAAATAACTCTCTCAAAATGAGGGTTGAAAAGTGTTATTTTTGTTCGAGTCCAATATATCCTGGACATGGAATCCAATTCATTCGGAATGACAGTAAAGTAAGTGAATGCTGTGTTAAATTTACGTAAAGTTTTGCGTGTATTGACTCCTAAATGCTAAAAGTGACTGAATGTGATGATGGTGCACTTGCAATGTGAATGGGAGAGCGACTGTTTTGGACGTCGGGCGTATGTGAATTTTTTGTCCACGAGGGGGGACGCTCAGTATATCATGCGTGGTGGGTATGTGCCGTGGAGGGGACCCCATTACTTACAGGGACTCCAACCCCAAGCACCTTCTGATATGGAGATTTTCCCTCCTGGATCCCCAGCCATGCCAGCAAACTGAACTGTAGTGTAGTGGACTCGTTCAATGAACAAGGACGGTTATGCTGCAGTGTAGACAGGAATAACCGTCGTTTCTGGGGATTTATTCAACAATTTCTGACATTTTACTACAATCCCCATTTACCGACGGCAATGTGTCAGTACGAGCCTTCATGTGTAATCTGGTCCGACAATTCGGCGGACGGGTTTTGTCCAGATTTGTTACTTCTTTTAGATTCTAAATGACATTATATTATCTTGGACGAAGGTCCACTATTTTCGTTAGACTCTAATCTTTCTATTGATATTATATACTATTTATAATATTTTGAAAATATACGTTACCGATGAGTTATTCCCCGGGTTATTCCTTATTTTTTGACCGATCTGCCGGAGAGGAAAATATGGCAGCCGTCAACGAGTTGTGCTTTTATCAAGGCTTTCCGATTAAATTTTCGATATCTTGGCCAATCAATGCGAGCGACAAGTTCCGAACGCACGCACATCAATATGTCCAAGCGCAGCGCAAAGCAGCGGCACAAATCGCGATAGGTAGCGACTGGTAAATACGTCTGTAATGATGATGACGTCATCCAAGATGGCAACTTACCTTGACCAACGAAAGGATCGAAGATGACGATGTTTCGATCATCATTTCAAAAGAATTAGCGGTAACTGAGGTCTAAGGTACGATATTTCTGAATTTTAAACATTTTTTCGTAAATATGGATGTGATTTTTTTTCATAATATGACATTTTATGTACAAAAAAACGATCGGAAAATCGGGTTCCCGCTGTTCGAATTAACGTTACTGCTAAAATACGTTGTCTGTACGTCCGGGCATCCAAGCTTTTCAGTCTATGTATTGGTGAGTGAGCCAACGCAGTTCAGCGGAACAACCAAAATACAGAGACTGAAGCTTTTGGTCTAGCTGCAGTGTAGACAGCTGGCAGCCGTCTGTTTCGAGGAGTTTTTTAACTTTTTTAAAATTTTATATTTGTCCTCGTACACAGACAGCTCGCTATCGTGCAGCCACCATGGGACTTGCAATGCAAAATCCCCCGTCGGGGCTCTTCAATTTTTGTCGTTAAATAATGAATAAAAATTTTGAAAATTAATGCGACCAGAATGCAAATTTATATTCCCTCTTGGCATTACTTTCCCAAAAACCGGAGAAAAATGAAGTTAAAAGGAACAAAAACAGTGACCTACCTCGGCTGTCGCGCAAATTCACTTTCCCGATTTATCCGATTTTAAGTACATAAACATATGGCCATTGAGTCCCCTGTACAGATCGCGCTAGAACTTTGGGGCCCGTTTCTCAACACCGTCATAAGTCTAACTTCTTGACTAAATCGGAGATAGTGAGCTACTTGTCCGCTAACCGTTTCACGAAGCCCTCTTTACCAAGATCGGGTACAACAACCTCACTAAATATTTATGACACCTCCGAACCTGTCACAACTTCTTTCTTAATGATGTAGTGGCATCACGTGGGTAGACTATGACATGCAAAAGTGCCTAGAAATGTGAAAATTAGAATCTTACGTAATCAATCAAAGATGTTGAAATTGCATCAAAAAACAAGTTGGATAATGCATTCTATGATCATGGTAATACAAAGAATCTACAAAAACTGTTGGTAATACTCCACAAAACCATTCATTTTGAAATAGTAAAATAATTTATTTGATAAAGATTCTACCACGTCAGGCCATCCATAAATGGACTCGTATTTGTCGTTTTCAGACCCCTATTAACATTTTGATAAATTCTATCTCTAATTTATGCATAGAATTTGTCAAATAGTAAGTTTCAGTATCTAAGATTTAAAAGAAAATTGTTAAACTATATTTTGATGATGTTTGGAATCGTAAAATACCGTATAATTATCATCATTTTACAATGAAAACCGTAATGGTTTTACTTTCGCAAACTATTAAAATTGGATATCCCGGGGGTACCCATCTCAACGTCCACATGTGATTTTTTAGTCACGAGATCAATTATTCATAATTCCATTTTCTCAGCAATTGAATGCTCAAGTCTTCATGGTCTAAGTATGTATGGTGCATAATATACCTGTGCTATTATTCTTAAAAGATGAAATTCCCAATTCATCACAATATTTGCAATTTTGTTATAATTTTTCTTTTTGAAAATTATGCTATTTTTTGACTAAGGCTACGTCTCGTCTGCTCTTTTTACCGATAATATCGATATCAAGGTATTTTAGTTAGGAAGCCTTTCGAGAAACAGGTTAAGTAAGATTGGAACTAACTCCGTGGTTGGTGGATAAAGATATGACTAACATGTCCAGGTGTTGAGAAACAGGCCCCAGGTCTCTGTATTTGGTGAGTGAAGCCAACGGAGTTCAGCTGAACAACCAACATAACAGAGACCGAAGCTTTTGGTCTAACTGAACTGGAGTGGAGACTCAATTGTAAAATACATGCAATGCATTAGCCAATAAATTTACATGTATTTTTCAACAAAAATGAATTTTACACTTTTTTTCAGGTTAAAAAAATTTGACATGATGAAGACGAGATTTGTCATGTCTTCCTTTCCTGATTTCTATAAATATCAGCATGATCAGTATGAATAATCCTTCCTCCAAATAATATTTCCAAATTTTTCTAATTTTTTCATTTTTGCAATGTTCAATTTCACTGTACAATTTCTGGCTTGTCTTGACTCAAAGTCAAATTGAGTCTTGTCACTTGTGTCATTAACAATGAATGTAATGTTAGATCTACTCAGCGTTAGAATCGGGGTACTTGCTATGGCAATCAAATTTTATTAAGTGTTACAATTTATCTAAATAAAAGTAAGATTAATAAAGTCAAAGTCATTTTTCCTACCTGATTATAAATATTACTAAAGATTGATGAGACTGAGAGAGTTATACTTCCTGAGATTTTAACTTAAAATGATTAGGATACCCCAGTAGGATACTGGGTGAGCAATAATTTATATTCTGAGGAGTTATGTTAATTGTGAGGTTTTGATGGAGCATAAGTACCGGTAGGTGTATTGAAGTTTGAACAGTACTTGACTTGTTTTTTTTTCCATTTAAGGGGGAAGATTAAGTTCAAATGAAGGAATGTTTCTTTTTCCTTTATTCTCTGGACAGACCTTCAGGTTTTGCCGAGGTAAATGCCACAAAGCATTCAAGAGGAAGAAGAACCCAAGGAAGGTGAGATGGACCAAGGCTTTTAGGAAAGGAGCAGGAAAAGAATTGGCTGTGGTAAGCATGATTATATCACCTGCACTTTAGTTTATAACATTGATGATGGTGCTATCACACTCTTTCAATGAACAAGGTTATGATATAACCTTGTTCTCACTTATATCTCCATGTGTGGCAAAATAAGGGTGGCAATGTTTGGCTTATTTTCTCTTTTTCTTTGGGGCAAATGCTTGGTTTTTTTACACTGACAATCTCCATTACACCTATTATTCATACAACTTGACTCTTATTTTAATTTGATTCTTTATTTTTTTCTTAATTAAAAATAGACATCAAAAAATGAAAATTTTCTTGCCACATTACTTTCCACCAATAGAGGGCGTACCAAAAAAAATGCCCCAAATTCAAGTTTTTGAGTGCTTTGGTGAATACAAAAATTATTCACAAGTTACTAATGAAAAATAAATTGCAACTGTATGGAATTTAGTAATTTTGGTCACAAAAGTGATATTTTAATGATTTTTCAAAGTGTGTGCTCTGTTAGTCTGTACAACATTGGCATACGATAGCCCTACCTGTAGATTTCCACAGGCGCAGGGTGGTAGCAGTGAACAAGTGTACTATCACAAGTTTCCATCTGCATGCTCAAGACTTCTTCACAGGCATGGGAATGATTTTCAAAGGATGATAAAATTGGAAACTGCATCATTCATCATTGCTTGCATTTCTTCCAATTTTTTACTCTAAAGCTGAAATTTTGATTTGATAATAGGGTTAAGAATAGATTTTATTATGGCAAGTCAAAATGTTCAACCTCTTTTTTTTTTTTTAATGTCTGCTGAACCGTTTTGTCATAATATGGCAAAATGGTTCAGCAGACCTTAAAAAAATATTATTTGGAAAATTGTTTGACAATATGGGGCAACATTCCTTCCCCAAAAGTTAATTAAATTATGCTTTTTATATCATAACATCAATGAAATGCATGTTAATCATCCTTTTTTTTAACTACCAGGAAATTGAGAAGCATTCACTTTTTTTCTGAACTGTAAAAGCTAAATTTCTGTAAATTTCCGTTGATGTCAGGCTGGTTGATACATGTATTTCTGGCTTGCACCCTTTTATGTAGATGGAATATACAATCCAGGAAAAAACATAATCTTTGAACCAGTGGAAGTTACACTTAAAAATGTTTTGAAACTGTTAAAAACTGCTTGTTGGACAGTGATTCTACCATCAGGCCATGACTGGTTTGATTTAATTAGATTTGATTGGCTGATCGTTAACTTGTAATATAAAATGGAACTCAGAGATGTCTTAATGTTACTGAAACTTCCCCAGCAGGCCTTTATCATTCTAATATTCAGAGCATATTTTTCAGTAAACGAGATGTTGCATTATATTGTGTAGCTCAACGAGAAGGGCAGTATAACTATCATTGTGTTTATTCATTATTTGTTTTTCTTTTGGCTTCCTTTCAGGATAATTCATTTGAGTTTGAGAAGAGGAGAAATATCCCAGTGAAATACAGTAGAGAACTGTGGCAGAAGACAATTACAGCCATGGCTAGGGTAGATGAGATCAAACAGAGAAGAGAAGGCCAACATATTATAAACAGGTAAGTGCCTTTTAGAAGTGCATCGGGTGATATCCAGTTTGGTGATGACCTATGGGTGTTGGATGTTGGGGCAGTTTTAATGTCAGCATAGCACCAAACTTGAAATGCAGTTGGTACAGGGATGAATTTAACTAGGGATAGAGCAATGTCAATCTGGCACTGTGTAGTCGCTGCTGGGCCTATGATCAATTGAGCAAAATAAATTGTCAGAGGATTTCTAGTTCTGATTTCTCTTTCGAAGAATAATGAAAAAAATACGGACTTTTACATGTACTTAATTGTTTTTTCACTTGAGAACATGCATAGGAATCTGTACAGCTTGTCATAGTATTTGTATCCGTAGTATTGTCTTTAAAGTAATCGTGTTTTTCTTCTAATTCTTATCGCAGATTGAAGAAGGGCAAGGAGCTGAGAAAGCAGAGAGATATCCAAGAAGTCAAAAAGAGCATCCATCTTATCAAATCTCCTGCTGCAGGTTTGTTTATATTCTTGTTCTCATCCTACCCACTCCTTTTTTACAATTCCTCTCTTTTCTTCCTCTTGACTTTGTTATGCTGTACTTTAATTTACACAGCTAAACCAACATGGTTTGTACACATTAGGGTAACTATAGTTAACCAGATAAGTGATAAGTTTTTAGATTTTGAAATGCTTATTATAATGGTTTCCTCGCCATAAATGCACTGAGTAGAAGTCAAGTTAAGGATCAGAGCAACGTAGGTAGATTTGAGTTGCAGTCAGGAACAACATTCGTAATTCAATCCAACAAAAGTAACTATTGTTATAGAGCAAAAAACAAAAGCAAATGTAATTTGGACATGTGCATGGGTGTCCAAATAATGGTATCAATAATTTGTTATTGTAGTTGTTGACAATTCTGACACATGATGAAATGTGCGAAAACAATGTGCTGTTTCAAATTTGGACAAACTTTATCAAATCATGTTTATATCATCAGGTCTCAAGAAGAGGAGAGAAGAAGAGGTCCAAGTTATCGAGGAGCAGGATGAAGAGATGGCAGAGGCAGAAGAGAATTGAACCTAGAACCTTTCAATAATGTACATTACGAACACCACAATACCTGGACAATAGAAGGAGACTGAACTTCCAAGATGTCTCTGACATAGACTTTTGTTCTCAAATCAATGATATATTGGAGTTGTGAAGACATGAGCTGCTTCAGAATGTACTTGTAAATGAAACATGGATGAATATTATTCCATCTGGAGCCAAACTTTTCCCATATTGTTATCATATGTCCGAACTCCTTGCCACTCTTTGTGTAAGGATTTAGTTTTGAGGGGCTGTAATGACATTTTTGGTGCACCAGCAGTGACTATTTAAAGTTCACTGGCTAGGAAGAGTCCAATGTTATTCATTGTCCTTTTAATGAATACTTTGATTTCTATACATGTGGTATTAATACTGGTAAATATTCTAAGATATTAATAATGATGATACCACAGATATTGTTTATCCTTGGAAGCTGCTCTAGCTTTACATTATCTGGTCTCCTGCAGGTCTACCAAAAAAGTGGAACCCAATATTTTCCAGTCTATGCTAAAACTTTGAGAGTAATCAAAACTTCAGTGGCAGATTGCTTCTCGTAGAGGCGGCAGGATGTTTTGAGTAAGCCATGTAAATCATGGCTGGCATTGCTGTACGCAGGGGGGGGGGGGGCTGCCCGAATGACATGCTTGGTCACTTCGCTCTCTCACTTCCAAGTTTTTTTCTGAAAAGTTTATGCATCCTGATCATGAAAAGCAACCTTTTTACCAGACCGAAAAATCAGTGTATTTCGGCCAGGATATGCTCTGCTTTAGACTTAGTCTGGCTTGAAGCATCCTTTCCCTCCATAGGTGTGATGGAGGACTGAGAAACATCAGTAAATGTTATTAAAGGACAAGTCCACCCCAACAGAAATTTGATTTGAATAAAAAGAGAAAAATCCAACAAGCATAACACTAAAAATTTCATCAAAATCGGATGTAAAATAAGAAAGTTATGACATTTGAAAGTTTTCGCTTAATTTCACAAAACAGTTATATGCACATCCCTGTCGGTATGCAAACAAGGGAACTGAGGACATCTGTCACTATTTCTTTTGTATTTTATTATATGAAATATTTTGATTTTCTCTTCATTGTTCTGTGAAACAAAGTTTTATTTCTCCCTGAACATGTTGAATTACCATTGCTTGAACATTTCATGGTTCAGTCAAGTTGGTCCTTATTGTCAACTCTGCACAAATTGAAATAATGTACAATTCGATTTAAAAAAAGAAATAGTGAGGGACATCGATTCTCTCATTTGCATCATGTGACTAAATTGTGCATATAACTATTTTGTGAAAAATAAGTGAAACTTTAAAATGTCAACTTATTTTACATCCGATTTTTATGAAATTTTCAGCATCAGGCTTGTCTGATTTTCTCTTGATTCAGATCAGCATTTTTTTGAGGTGGACTTGACCTTTAAATACTCCTCAGAAAGAGCGGATTTTTCATTCTACCTTTTTACATTCTTCTGTGGACTGTCATGGTGTCCATTGTCCAGCTTGTAATGACGGTGGCCTCTTCCACCCCCATCTCAAATCGTAAGTTTCTTAACAATTATTACTGGATCACAATGTTCACTGTAAATATGTGTCCATGTTTGTAAGAACATGCAAATAAATCTATGTATGATAATGTATTCACAATGCAGACTACATTTTATTTGTGTGTTACTACTGTACCTGAGGGAATACTTGTGTCAATTCCATGCGGGCAATGTCATAAATATATCCGTCCGACCCATGTGGGACCTTCCTGAAAATAGATGCTTTTCACATTGCATTTCCTTAACCCCATTATCTGCTTAGCCAGGGTTAACGCCTTAAACCTGGACTATCCCACAGTTCATGAATATTGATGATTTTACCATACAGAGCGTGTATTGCTTAGCCACACTTTTCCTTAGCCCGGTTTCGTTTCAGACTGCATCTCTGAGCACCGCAATTGTGGTGCTAGCAATAAGCCGGCTAACCCTGCTTTTTTGCAGGGCCAGATAGTACCGTACTATTTCCGTGCTAGCCCACTTTACTAAAACGTAGTGTGAAAACGAAGTGGGCTTAGCCCCCCGGTCTTAGCCCCACCAATCTCCTGGGGTTAAGGAAAAAAAGTAGTGTGAAAAGCATTGTTTTCTAGTTCATAAAGGGTGTAATGCTCTTCAATCATCAACGCTTGAACAGTTCAGGAAGTGAAGTAAAAATGGATGAAAAAAGTGGGGATGGACTAATTTAAAACTGATTCTTTTATGAAATTGTCCATGCATTGTATAATAGTTGGAGGCTGTATATTAAAAAAAACGAAATCTTAGATGCTGCTGGAAATGTTGCAAATGTTTTTAAGCACTTGGTGTAATTAATACCTGCCAGTATTGGAGCAGTATTGGAGTATCTGCCTGAGTCACCTTTCCATAAGTCAAAAACTGGCTAAGTGCTTGCAATTTTTTATTTTCAGACCAGGGCCCCCATGTCACAAGGCTGCTCATTTGATCGTAGCACTGACTATATTGATAATGTGCAAATCAAGCTCACTTGTATTAATTGCTTGGCTTTGTGTCAAGAACCTCCAGGAAATTCAAAGCATGCATTATACAGGAAAGTTGTAGAAGACATTCTATTGGGCCTTAGAAATCTGTTCGAAATTGGAGAAATTCTTCTAAAACACGTCTTGCAATATCTGCTCTAAAAATATTGCATCTATTTTTAATGAATATTTAATTTCTGGGAACTTTACCTTTACAGTTTATAGGCCTCCAAACCAAATTTTGCCTCAAGTGAACATATCTTATGTGGTCCATAGAGATCGAATAAAGCATATTACCTGAATTTTTTTCGTTTCTCCAAACAAATGGAATACACGTACAATCCTGTATTCTGTGGTATTAGCAGGGCTCAGCACTAACCCATTTTTCCTGCTGTTACAATATGTTCATGTCGGACCAGAAGATACCTAGTTTTTCCATTTCTTACTGGTATGAACCTAAAATTTGCCAGTCCCCCCGCTGTCTTTCATTGCCCCCCCCAAAAAAAAATAAAATAAAAAATACAAACGGCACACACACAACACAATTCATGAAAGCCATTTCTTAATTTCGGAGAACTATTTTTAAGATGCCAGAGCCATTTCTATAATTCACAAAAGATGATTTTACTGGTCATGTCAGACCAGCAAATCTGGCTATTTCTGAAAAGTTACCTGCCCCAAAACAATTTTTACTGGTCGGCAACCATCAGACTAGTGCCAATGTTGCACGCTGGTATTAATGATGCATGTGTAGCTTCTCCATGACATTACCTGCTACAGGATTCATACTGAATTATGACACAGCCAAAGTTGGAAGTTCTAATTTTCCGAATGAAACAACACTACTAAAATAGAAAATTCTGTTTCCAATGTTTCCTGAAAGAAGATCTTTAATTGATGCCAAATCTTGGCCTGATATTCTGTAGACTTTGACATAAAGTCAATTTACATACCATACATATGTACATTCATGCATATACTTTCCACAGTCATATAATCATTGACCTCATAAGTCGTAAAATAATGTTAATTCCATAAAGAAATAAATGCTAAATAAATACAGATAATGGATATGTAAAATCATTTGAAAATGTGGTGATTTTTTAAAAGACAAGTCCAGCCCAACAAAAACTTGATTTGAATAAAAAGAGAAAAATTCAACAAGCATAGCACTGAAAATTTCATCAAAATTGGATGTAAAATAAGAAAGTTATGACATTTTAAAGTTTCGCTTATTTTTAACAAAACAGTTATATGAACGAGCCAGTTACATCCAAATGAGAGAGTCGATGATGTCACTCACTCACTATTTCTTTTGTTTTTTATTGTTTGAAATATGATATATTTTGATTTTCTCATCATTGTCATGTGAAATGAAATTTCATTCCTCCCTGAACACGTGGAATTCCATTATTTTAACATTTTGTGCTTCAGGCAAGGAGGTCCTAATCATCAAATTCATAAAAATTGAAATATTGTATAATTCAAACAATAAAAAACAAAAGAAATAGTGAGTGAGTGACATCATCGACTCTCTCATCTGGATGTAACTGGCTCGTTCATATAACTATTTTGTTAAAAATAAGTGAAACTTTGAAATTTCATAACTTTCTTATTTTACATCCGATTTTGATGAAATCTTCAGCATTGTGCTTGTCTGATTTTTCTCTATTGATTCAAATCAACATTTTTCTGAGGTGGACTTGACCTTTAATTATATTAAACTATACCACATTTTAGATTTTGTACCCTCTCATAGTCTTGTATTAAAAATATACATGATATAAAAAAAAATAGGCTGAGTATGAGTGCATTCCTCACTGTTAGCAGAGACTACTGATAGTCTGGTACTATCTTGTAATGCCAAAAGGAAGATGCCATTGTAGGGTCGTAAAATTTGTTTAAATTTGGTTTATAGAGAAAATACAAGTCTTCACGTCAAATTCCATACACATGAATGCCCATTACATGCACATTGTACAGGCTTTTATAGCAGTAGCACCTAACATTAAAAAAAAGTATAACAAGGAACTTACTCTCTTCTGTTTTGGCACAGCACATGGGGTAGTGTAATTCACTTGGCTTTAAATTCGGAGTTGCCTGAATAAATGTGCAATACTAAAAGCACTTGCTTCTTTAGGCAATTATAGTGCTGTGTTCAACCCTTCTCTAATAAAAAATTCATTACAATTTAATTAAGAATCAACACATAAATAAATATCAAAAGCTTATTTTTAATCAACCTAACAAAATGTCATGATTGAATAAGAGTGAAACTGGAATCATGTATTGTAATTTACCCTTGAATATTGAAATGAAGGGGAGAATTCCAGTCCTGATAACAAAGAATTTTCAGATACATGCTTAAACTGGAATGAATTTACCATACATGTACTTTTCTCTGTTTATTTCAAGTGAAATGTATAAAACGAATATTGTAGTTTAGTTTAAACCTCAACATTCAAATTAATGATTAACCTACAAGTAAATAAAACGAAGTCATATTTAATTTTGTTTAGCTCAAACAAAGTTGATGTTGCAATCCAAATTATGAATATTTCAAAAGTAATTGAAACATAATATATACCGTTCCTTCTAAAGAAACATTTAATGGGTCAACCACTTTCTGCAGGAAATGTATGAAATAGCGCATGCCCATAATTTTAAGGAATATATTGTGACCTACTGACTCATCAGTGCTTGAAATTTTCTAAAGTCTTTCTTTTAGAATAATAACGCAGAATAAAGTGTATCCCAGAAATGCTGTACAATTGCTCAGTTGTATCTTTGTGTATATTGAGACATGTCAAATACTTAGTAAGGTATTCTTTCTTGAAATGAAATGCAGATAGCTTGAAGCAAGAGATTAGCCTCTCCACATCTTGTTTGGTAAAATTCCATTTCTCATCATTTAATTAGCTTTTGATTTAGGATTCCTAAACCCAACAGGATTTTTCAGGGTTACCACATCGTGACCCCTAAACCTCTTCATCAGTTTCACCGTACCAACCTTCAAAGATCATCTGACATAAAAATGTTGTCACAAAGATTTCATCTCTGATCTTTCTTTTTTTATATATATCTTGGAGATAAAATATCTATATCCAACAAACTCGATCCTAACAAAGTTCGAGTGCAAATTCATTCTTTGCATCATAATTCTTGACTAGATACTCTCACAATATATTTGATTTCTCTGCATGACAACTTTAGCTCAGATTGAAACTTGGATCCAACATCTGTAACAGGCTGACTGCTTCGCCAATCAATACCACCTCAGAATCTTTCGGCGCTGACGGATCTCTTACGATATTACCAAGCAACTTTAAAGCATATGGATGGCAGCCTAGTTTCATCTACTTCTTGGCATTGTAATTCTGAAATCTCTGATTCATAGGGTTTTCTGGTGATTTCATCCAGTCTTTTTTCAGCATCTGTTTGAGTTGTGACAGCCTCAGATTAGGATTCTCAGCCTTGAGGATCGGTAGCTGCGTCTCCTCGTATGCTGCATACGCTGCTTTAGCACGCTTCTCGGGGTGCTTTTCAAGATCTGCTTCCTTCAAACTAGAAGAAATAGAAAACAAAATAGAATAAAGGTGTATTAAAGTTATTAATCTCTGTATTACAGGATAATTAATAAGATGAAGTGTAAAGTCAAAGGGAATAAAATCTAGGTTACAAAATAGTGAAAATTCTGCAAATCTATAGAGACTGAGAAAATATTTTCAATTAAAAGATGAAAAAAAAAAACAACCAATGATTGTCATATTCTGGTTCAGGTCTGAAAATTACTTTATTATTATTCCACTTACGGAAGCTTGGCTTAATTACTATAACCCAAAAGGCAATATTTCTGATCCCAACTTTTTATATTCTTATGTAATACATGTACAAGTCATAAACCTGATAAATTCTGTTTTTTAATAGGGTTGACCTGGTCATACAAATTACTGAGTATCTATTAAACTATTTTCAAAAAGTTTGATAGCAAAGAGGATCATTTACAAAACATTGACACACCAAAACAACCTAACACATACAGTATACTTTATCATAATACATCTTGTGTAATGAAAAACATGTGATGGCATAAATCAGCACAAAAAGAGCTGACTGGGATCCAAGGTAAAGTAGAGTGGGGGATAAAGAATATCTGTAACTCTTTCAAAAAGTCAAATGGAAATAACAGAAAGCAAAGCAAAGCAAGTAGAAGCTAAAGGCATCCGAACAGAGACTAATAGAAAGAGGAAAAGGAGCAGGAATCTGATGACGGGTCAAGAACTACACCATATTTTATGAAAATTTTTTAAAATAAAAACAGAACTGACCTGAGAGCTGAGATGGCTTCCCCAACATCCCTGGCTGATACAACTCCATCTTGTTGATCTTGAGCTAACCTAATATTGACATTCTCTTCCAATGGGGCATCAAGGTGAGACACCTGCTTCTTAGTGTCAGCAGCTGCTTCAGCTAAACAACAACAAAAAATACAGTATTTAAGTACTGGTTATTACCTTTTCTGGAGTCAATAGAAAAAGGACCAAAGAGGAGCCTAAAACATATAAGTAACATCTGGGCCCTGTCTTACAAAGAGTCACAATTGATCCGATCAATCACAACTATGGACGGCCAGCAAAGTCAACATAAAATGCATGTTCGTTTTTTAAAAATTATGAATGTATATCCCTCAATTTATTGATTTCTCGACAATTAGGTGTTTTCTCCTTTGTATACAAAGGACATTTGCACATTTCCTGTAGAAAAAATTATGACACTGATGGATTTCCATAGAGTTACGATCGTTACTCTTTGTAAGACGGAGCCCTGGGAACCTTCTTACAAAGATTTGCGATTGATCCAATCAACCAAAACTTAGGAAAGCCAGCAACGTCAACATCTACTAGGCACGTTGGTTCAAAATATTTTCTATGATGTATTCATACATTCATTGTTTTCTTGAAAATTCAGTGTGTTTCTCTTTGTTTACAAAGGACATGGTTTTAAAATTTCTTGTAGAAAATATTATGACAATGATGGATTTCCTTAGAAGTGAGGTTGATCAAATCAATCGTTGTAAGACGGGACCATGATGATTTCCATGGTGAAAGATCAAATCATCATAGAGGTTTCGTGGTACATGAAGTATTCTTTCTTGAAAATGATGGATCATGAAAAATACAGACTAAGATTTACATGTATGTTGTATGCAGTCTAGTACTGCGATAATTAATTCCAACCAGAAATGTGAACTCTGGAACTTTACATACATGTATATGGCAGCCAAAACAGTATTAAGACTTGAGCCTAATTTTGTAACTGATCTCAGAGAATTTAAGAACACACTTGAATGTAGCTAATTCACCCAAGTCAAATCATTTGCGACCAAAGAAATCTGTTTGACTTAAATGTGTTTAAATATTCGTGAATATACTCTCCTGTAAATTCAAAAGTTGGGAAATACCAGATTACTTTAGATTCAATACTTAATGGTAACAAACATTTAAACTATAATTTAACCACTTTCTTAAAAAATCCTAGGATTAATTTTCTATATTAATAATAGATGTACCTCTCTCTCGTTCCATCCTTTCTCTATTGGCCTCAACCTGTGCTCTTGTCATCTTAGATGATCCTCCTTTTCCACTCGGAGTTTTGACCTTGATATTACTTTCTTCTTCTTCTAGAAGTTTCTTCATTTCTTGCTTTTTTGCAAGTTCTTCCTGTCGCTTCTGCTCTTTCCCAGCCTAAAATGATAGAAACCATTATTGTAATACCATCGGCAGACAATGCAAACTTGTAAGGATGTTTCAGTTCCATTGATTTTATATTTATGGATTTTTGATAAAATATCTAGTACCTAGTTATATACATAAAAAAGAGAAAAGGCAAAATACACAAGAAAAACTAAGAGGAATAGTTACCCTGAATAAAGAAAGAACATGAATAGATGGGGGGGAGAATAAATATAATAAAAAGGGTATATTTTATAGATTTCAAAATTTATAAAAGGAGAGAGAAGTAGATACAGAGGAGAAACTATATGACTAAAGAGAAAAAGAAGATTGTACAGAATTTGCATTTAACCAGATAAAGAAAAGAAAATGAACAAAACAAAGCAAACAGAATTATAATAGGAGTAACAATTTAACGATGATAAATGAGCACATAAATTACAAAAAAATAAGGCTGATAAAATCTCTGACCTTCCTGAATGTGTTACAGATTACGTACCTTTCTTTGCATTTTCCGGTTGACATGTTTATCATCATCTTTCCAGTAAGCATCTTCAATCTCTTTCTCTTTCTGTGAAGCCGCTACAGCCTTGGCTTCGGCCTTCCTAGCCTTGGCCTCCGCTGCTTTTGAATTCTCTCCTTTCATCTTCTTAGGCATGATTGGTGTCGCAGACTCCTCAGTGTTCCAGAAAAACCTATCACTCTCCTATCAAAATGGCCTTGAATAATGGCTCATTCCTGTTTCTTTCAAGCTGCAGTATAATTTGCAGTACAGCTGTATGTTTTATTAGATATAACCACTGATCTTTTCAAAAAGTTTCACTTTGAATTCCGTTTTTAAATAACAAAATGCACAAGTCTCAACAAGTAGTTTTAATGTTGCTGTTGAAATCAAGTTTAAGTTGAGAAGGGATGGAATACACTCTTTACTGCAGAAAATTTTTAATAGGTTTCACCTCTTGTTCTAGATACAGCAATTTAGCCTACAAGGAAAGAAATTAAAGAAAAAAAAACTATTATTACAAAATAGAATAAGTTAAGTTTACTAAAAATAATTTAATTCAGTTTTATCAAAATATTAAAATACAATGGCAAAATGCACAACAGAGTCAACAGAAAGCAGTGGCGGACCGTGACCCCAAGGAGACAAAGCATTGGGGGGGCACGGCATTGTTCACAAACAATGCAGTGCCCCCCCAATGCTTTGTCTCCTCCGGGTCACGGTCCGCTACTGACAGAAAGGAATGCAGTAAAGTGTGATTAGAAAGAAACTGATTCGAAATGTCCACTCTGCCATTATGATGAGGATACAGTGACTCATGTTATTGCTGCTTGTACGTCAACCCTCCATCTCCGCACTGATCTTCTGGCCAAAGTGAGTAAACTTTTATAAGATGCTCTTCAACCCTCTCCAAGAATTACTCTACTCAACACCCAGGATCCCTTTGAAATGACTTGCGCCATTCTCTTGCCGTATGACCCTTCCCTTCCTCATTCTGTTAACGATTCCATCCTGAAGATGACTCTTCATTATATATACATATAAAATTCATGCCCATCGCCTGTACTCTTCACATGCTAACTAATGAGCTACATGTAAATTTCATCCCAGTGCATGATTATCTCATCTATGCTACAATGTACTGACCGCGATTTATCGCTAATCTCCGAAGAGCGGAGGATCAAAGAGATAAATGCAGGGAGTTTTTCTATAGACCAGTTCGTAGTTACTTCAGGACAATTTTTGTCAAATGACCTTTCATTTATTTCATTATGATAGGCAGATTTCAAAACAAGATATTACGTATGCATGCCTTACATAGCAGGATGAAGAAATTGAATAGACCAGGTGACTAGAATAGCACACCAATGAACACTTTATAAAGGTATTTGGTACATTCCTACTTTGAATGCATATCATAACATGTTGCACAATGTACTTGGCAAACTGTGAAATACCAGTCATTCGTGGACGCATTGTTGTTTTTTGCGGATGTAAAGGAAAACCACTATTCAAAAGAATATATGAATAATCAAGACATCAAAGTTGGCGCTTATCTCATTAGATTTTAAACCACCATGTCACTTTAGTACAAATTACCTTCCTCTGATCATGCGTAGAATATTTTGATCATGCGCAGAAAGGAACTACATGTGTACGAACTGGCTTCTTACAAATGACTCAATAGAGTAAAAACGAATTTTGCAGTCTAACAAATGATATCAAATTTAGAGATCCATATAATGTGATTGAACAGCTTGCATTAATGTAACTTCATTCATAACAAGGTTATGATATAACCTTGTTCTCAGTTCCATCTCTATGTGTGACAAAATAAGGGTGGCAATGTTTGGCTTATTTTCTCTTTTTCTTTTGGACAAATGCTTGATATTTTACACTGTCAGGTCCCATTACCACGTATGTTCATCACCCATAGGCTATGTATCAACCCAGCGGAGTTCGCCATTAAAGGCCTTTGCAGTTTCAACATTGATGTTGAAGTTGATATTTGTTTGTATTTTAAAGGGGTGGTCTTACTATAGGCATTTCTAAGCTTTACATGTATGATAATCTCATAATCCCTAATTAAGTAGTGCGAGTGCAAAGAACGAGCTTTTTTTTCCCAATTATTTGTCCTAAAATTTAAATATTCTGGGCAATGTTTGTGATCCTAAATGTGTATCCACCAACTAAGTAATTACTGCCAGCACGAACAGACAATTTATCTTATCCAAAAGGAATTAAAATATTTGATATTCCGATCTGTAAAAGGGACAATTTAAGCTCTGTATTTCAAGCACTATGTAGGAAAATTGTTATAGGTGGATATGGATCACAGTTTGAAATAAGCTGATATGTTTCAATATTATTCCTTTGAGCTTTGACATAGGACCGGGACATCCTAAGAACATTATGTCATCAAATGAAAATGATGACTATCTTCATATTTCTCCTCCAAACCGCAAAATAGAACTTGTCAATATTCCATTCTCAAAAAATGACATAGTGATTATTAAATTGACATCTTATCTATTAATGTAATAAGCCCAATGAGACCGCAAAAATCTTTTAATATTATGGCTTGAAAACTGGACATTAAAAGCACTTTTGTAATTGTGATGCACGACTTAATATATTTTCAACAGTCAATGCCAGTGCAAATCGCAAGCCGATTTTTGTGTTAAATTGTCATGAAATGGGGATTTTAAGTAGTTTGTATAGAATTAATATTGAGATTTGAGGTTTATATGAAAGAGAGGGGAAAGGAACACGCCCTTCTCCCGATCCGCCTGAGACAACATTATAACTTCTAATTTCTTCTTCTTTCTCTTTTCTAATATATATTTCTTATACATACCATCTAAAGATCTTATTTAATTTTGATAGTAATTCATATTGTTTTTTTTATAGTGTAAACAGATTTTATCTTTTATGATTACAATTCTATACGTGTTTAGGACCCCACTGGAAATAATTTTTCGAACTATTCTGTTGAAGATTACTGACTTTTATTTTTTAATTGATTTAATTTCATTTATTTATTCATTTATTCATCAATTCATTAGTTATTCATTTATTTACTATTTCATTTTTTTAAGGTTATGTAAATGAAATACTAAAATATCAAATTAAGAGGAAAGGATTAAGATAAAGTAATTTTGCAGCTACAACTAGTAAAGTATATTCATTTGCGAAAAAAAAGGTAATTCTTTTTTTTTCTTAAGACCGTTCCGGGGACATTCATAATGTAGTTTATAGTCAAAGAAGTAAATTGTGTCAGGAACTCGTTGGCTGCAGTAAATAAATATTGTTTTTAAAAATGGATAACCATTATTAATAAAGTATCATATCCAATTTTAGTCGAAGTGCCTCAATGAGCTCTTTGGTATAAACACCGCTTGCAAACCAATTATGTACATTGAAGACTAAACGCTGACTAAACAAAAGAAAATTATAAACTGATTGAAATTGCCATTGCATACAATGACGTGTTCATGCAGTATTTTGTTTGTTTTACACAAAGAAAACTCAGACTATGACACCCATCATGATTTTTGCATACAATATGATTATATTTACATGACAATTTATAATTATAGACACCCCCCACGCACACACATATACATATGCGCTATGTATACAGTCAATGTGAATATGTTACATAATGCAATCTTGACTTAAATTTGCCTTTTGGTAATTCAGGAAAGAAACAATAATTCTTGAAAATGAAATCATTCATGTGTCAGGTTTATTCCGAGCATTTTCCAAAATCGTTAAACCATCAATTTTCACAGATTAAGTGTCAAAATTAAGCACTAAAGTGCGAAGTGATCATTTCAAGGGGAAAGGTACGTAGAATATATTACCTTACACCAGTATGGGACTAGATATCTTGGCTCTTAACTCAGTAAATTGAATTCTTTGAATTATTTTTTTTCTTAATTAAAGATGGAGATTGAAAAATGAAAATTTTCTTGCCATACAACTTTCCACCAATAGAGGGCGTAAACAAAAATATGTCCAAAATTCAAGTTTTTGAGTACTCTGGTGAATACAAAAATTATTCCCAATTTATTAATGAAAAATTGCAACTGTATGGAATTTACTAATTTTGGTCACAAAAGTGGTACTTTAATGATTTTTAAAGTGTGTGCTATGTACAGCATTGGCATACCTTCTTCTTCTTACATGTAGTTGTTCTTCCCCCAGTATTCGAGGATCAGCGGCTATCTGCAGGTTGGGTGTTGAGTAGAAGTAATTTCTCTACACGAATATGATGAATTTTAAGAATGTATCTAGGCAGTGGGTCATAACATTGGTAGCAAGAGTGATAGATACGAGTGAGGAGGGTAATAAGATATTAGTGGCAAGGATGAGGGGATGAACAGAGGTGAAGGCTTGGCTAACTGAAGCAGGGAGGCTTATACCCCTTTCATAAACCCAATTATGCGGCTAATAGCAGCATAATTTGGTCGTAAAATCGGAGGAGGAACAGAGTTTTTTTCTCTTTTTGATGCTGCTATTATCCGCATAATAGCAGCATCAGGACCAGATTTTGACTTTATGAACGCATTTCTAAATAATGCGGATAATTGCCATGGTGCGGTCACAAGGTCACCCTTTTCCAACACCACCGCATCGGAGGGGGCGTGTCCAGTTGTCATGACGATTATCCGCCTTTTTCAGGACGGGCGCTATAAAAATAGTGCGGATTATTTTCGGAGTTTGTGAACGCAATTTTTATTGAATTATCCGCATTACTCTTAGGCGGCTAATTGGAGGATGTGTTTATGAAAAGGGTATAGAGATATGACATGTTGAATGAGAATTGAATACCATAGTCCTACCTGTAGATTCACCACAGGCAGGGTGGTAGCAGTGAACAAGTGGATGTAAAGTTAGGAATAAGTGACAAATTATCCACCGAATCTTCAAAATTTGTCAGTGCAGGTCGAGAATGTTTGCCTGCTGGCCATCTCTAAATCTTGTACTTTTGTTGTTGGCTGATACACCAGCATGACCAGTTGGAAAAGAAACAAGTAAAGTAAACTAAACTACTGTCAACTGAGTCAAGAAATCTCTGTCAGTGTCATGTCTGTGCAATTGCAAAATTGTTGATAATGATCTTAACATGATACATGACATATGGCCGTGTAACATCCAGTGAATCCCAAGCAATCGTTTGTAGGCCTAGGTAGTTTAAAGTCTCCTGTAATAACCAGATTATCATATCTCAGATTCTATGCTTTCTTCATAAGTGATATCAGCGCCTCATCATTCCTGGAATCGCTTTGGTCTTATGGAATGTGTTGGATTTGGAAGAACAAAGTGCAGTCACACGAGAGAGAGAGTTGCCAGACACGATGTTTAACAGGTGGGACTGAAATATTTTTTGCGACAACATAAACATATGACCAGTCTTCAACTACAAAGAAGATGTATAAGAAAAAGACCCCAAAGCCTGCTTCCATTCAAACTTACATACCTTTGGTTTTCTTCACCAACAACAACAGTTTCTTTCCGATGATGTGGCAGAGGATATTTTGCTTCAGAAAAAATTGTTCTGAAGCCAGGCGCCGCGCCCCGAGTCGCATCCGTCTACGTCTCGATCCGCTCACCGCGCGCGCGCCACTGCACTGCTAGTGCTATAGCGCTACTGAATCATTAGTGTCGATGAAACGGAAAGAAATTAGCAAAACTTTTCACTTTGGGCTTTTTTCTCAACTGAATTTCATGAATGTATATGGAAAATGTCTGTGAATTATGCTGAAGGTCTTTCGCCGTATGACCACAAAGGTAAATGTGGTCTTCCCGAGGTAAATATAAATTAAAAATTTAACGCTTTGACCACTTGTTCACTGACACTGCTACCACCCTGCCTGTGGAGTGTGGTATACTATGGTGAATCTACAGGTAGGACTATGGTATGCCAATGTTGTACAGAGCACACACTTCAAAAATCATTAAAATATCACTTTTGTGACCAAAATTACTAATTTTCATACAGTTGCAATATATTTTTCATTAGTAACTTGGGAATAATTTTTGTATTCACCAGAGCGCTCAAAAACTTGAATTTTGGGCATATTTTTGTGTACGCCCTCTATTGGTGGAAAGTAATATGGCAAGAAAATTTTCATTTTTTGATCTCTATTTTTAATTAAGAAAAAAATGATTTAAAGAATCAAATTGAAATAAAAGCCAAGTAGTATGAATAATAGGTGTAATGAAAACTGTCAGTGTAAAAAAATCAAGCATTTGCCCCAAAGTAAAAGAGAAAATAAGCCAAACATTGCCACCCTTATTTTGCCACACATGGAGATATAACTGAGAACAAGGTTATATTATAACCTTGTTCATTGAATGAGTGGCTTTGACGGTCATTTTTGTCTTCGGTCCGATGTGCTTACAGTTGTGTTTTCATGTATTGTATTGCAATGGATCCCCATTGCATGCAATGCAATTTACCGTATAGGCGTAAGGCCACTCATTCAATGAACAAGGTTATGATATAACCTTGGGTCCTTGTTCTCAGTTATATCTCCATGTGTGGCAAAAGAAGGGTGGCAATGTTTGGCTTATTTTCTCTTTTTCTTTGGGGCAAATGTCTGATTTTTTCACACTGACAGTTTCCAATACACTTATTATTCATACAACTTGACTCTTATTCAAATTTGATTCTCTAAATCATTCATTTTCTTGCCATATTACTTTCCACCAATAGAGGGCGTACACAAAAATATGCCCAAAATTCAAGTTTTTGAGTGCTCTGGTGAATACCAAAATTATTCCCAAGTTACTAATGAAAAATAAATTGCAACTGTAGGGGAAGGCGGGGTAATTGTGACACTCTTTGCATTTTGCATGTTAGAATTGATATGACTAGTACTATTGTAGAAATAAGTACCTTGCCTTTAAATTTGATTCTTGGGAAATGTTTTTCACCTACATACAACTTTCTACCCCCACACTGAAAGTCATCGTGACCTTTGAAAAAAACCAAGTCAAATGGCTCAACTTGCCCCATATATAGGGTAAGTTGTGCCACCGTCTGGGGTAAGTTTAGCCACAGAAACTACGTACAAAATGTATGGGGGGAGAACCAGCATGTCAATTTTTTGTTTAAAGTCTTCACTTGCTAATTCTCTATAAATAGTAACATCCTTTAAAAGGAAAAGAGCAGTCATGTAAATTTGCTCCTTTCAGCCTGCATTTCAATCGATTTTTATGGTTTGTTTGTTTTTTAAGATATATTACCATAAGAATTGCCATGGCTCAACTTGCCCCATGCTGTTTGGCTCAACTTATCCCAGTCCGAACTTAGTGCGATAATTTTGCATCCACATATTTATTATGCATCCATCATATGAAAGACTATGACAAGAATGAAGATCCATACCTGGACTAACAATGCTGTTAACATGTCTTTACTATATTAAAGATGTGTGTGTGTATAAAGGACTTATCTATTTCACACTCTTTTTTACTTTTTTGGCTGAAATTCATACTTTTCCTTCTAAAAAACTACTTTTTGTTTCAAAGTGGAAACATTGTGGTGGGGTTAGGGGTTATGCTATGGGTCATCAATACATGACACCACCACAATGTCTGACTCATTCATTATTGACCTGGGGCTGGTGGCTCAACTTGCCCCTGTGCTCAACTTACCCCGCCTTCCCCTATGTAAATTAGAAATTTTGGTCACAAAAGTGATATTTCAATGCAGAGCTACCAAGTCTCACGCATTGTGCGTGAGACTCACGCATTCAGGGTCCGTCTCACGATCTCACGCATGGCACCCATTTTTCTCACGCATCGGGACCCGACAGAAAAAAAAAGAGAAAAAGTAGCATTATTCGCCAGATTATACGACTGGCCGACCGCCTTCGCGTCTAGCCCGGCACGCGAGACGAATCGAGAGTGCAGTCAGCGGCTGACTCAGCGCACAGCTATACGTGATACGATGAATCGCGTGCGTGCATCGCATGGTTTTGAAGCCCATTTGAAGCGCGCGCCTTTTCGCAAGGTACGAGTGTAAGTACTGGCCGCGCGCGCACAGAGACGTCGAGTCATGAAAATCTCACGCATAACATTTTTTTTAACTTGGCATCTCTGTCAATGATTTTTTAAAGTGTGTGCTCTGTACAACATTGGCATACCATAGTCCTACCTGTAGATTCTCCACAGGCAGGGTGGTAGCAGTGAACAAGTAGTATAGGCCTACAAATAATGCATGCAGCCGAGTGCGTTTAGTGGAAATACAGAGCACGCGAGGTTTCTTTAGATAGGTGCTGCTCTGTGCACGAGCTGCTGGCGGCGAATGCCCAGTGGCAGTGGCAGTGTGCACCATCTGAAGAACATGAAACTGAGCTTTCTCTGCATTTACTTTTACGCACGACAAAGCAAGTGCATTATTTGTTTTATAAAAAAGCAATTGACACAGAAACAAATTCTCATTTTGTTGCACTTCTCCCGGGACTTCTAGTTCTACCGCTCTGGTTTGCTTGAGCGTGCAATGTCAATTTTCGTTTCGCACCTTTTTGCACTGCCGTGCAATGCACCAAAAAAGTTAGTGGATGTTATGTGACGCTTATTGGCCAATCGCGATGCTTGAAATAATACACCTATTTTAGTGTTTGTTCGCCGATAGGCCCACTCAAAGGATCCTTACATGTCGCCGCGCACAGAAAAATCAAGCCATAGAAGTCGTGTGTTGTGGACACTAGAAGTGGGATCACAGCACGCGCGACCTCACTTATTAAATTTTAGCTTTTGTGAAATAATTATTATTTCACAAATACTAAAATTTAATACATGAATATATATAATCACATTGTATTTTAGTTTTTGTGAAATAATTTATTTTTATCTATAAATTGTTCTTCAAAACGGCATCGCTAAAACCCCCATTCCACAGAGAACAAGACCGCTGAAAGACCTTTCAAAGACCCTGAATTTTGGTTGAATTTTCAGAGGTCTCTCAATGAACCTACAATGGTCTTTGAGGTCTTACACGAGGTCTGACTAATCTTTCAGTGGTCTTCATGGGCTCCAAAACTTTTTGAAATGGTTCAAAACAGTCTTACAATGGTCTTACAGGAAAGTGGTCTTTCAGCAGTCTTTCAGCGGTCTTTCGATGAACTTTCAAAGGTCTTCATAGTCTTTCAATGATCTTTCGGCAGTCTCTCAAGATTTTTGCAGAGATCAATGTAAGACTCATGAGAGATCATTGAAAGACCACTGAGAGACCAGGCAAAGTCCATGGAAAGAATTCTGAAAGATCACTTGTTGCATAAAAGATCTCTGAAAGACCATTGAAAGATCGCTATAGGACAAGTCTAAGACCAGTAAGACGAGAAAGATCCATGAGTCTTTCATCAGAGTTCTTTGAGGCGTCTTTCTGAGCCATTTCACAGAGATGACAAATTTCAGTGATCTTGAAGACCGCTGTAAGACCTCAACAATTTTAAGTCTTTCACTGGTCTTTCAATGGTCTCTGCTCTGTGAAATGGGGTCCTAACCGGATGTACGTCAAATCAAGAACTTGTTCTTCCTTATGTCTTTGAGTTTGAGTGATTTTATAGTGTTTTTATGGAATTTTTTGCTGGCCACGTTATGATATCCCTGCCAACACAAGTAGGTTTTAGTACTGCATCTGTATAATTTTGTTTGAAGGAGAGCAGCAATTATTGGCAATGCAAATGGACATCTCTACTTCGATCAATAAACTTGCTTAGTCCTGCAATATCATTGGAGTAAATTAGGATAAATTTTATAAATTTTGATTTTACTTTCTTTTTTTTATATAGAAATTCGATAAGCTAGAGGTAGTTTCAGAGAAAGTAAAGAAACTTGCAGATTTGTTGAAGAGGAGTCGTCACATCGTAGTACACAGTGGGGCGGGTATCAGTACTGCAGCCGGCATTCCAGATTTTAGGTATGTGATAAAATATTTTCAACTCTTAGAACATATTCTACAGTCAACCTTGCAGGAGTTGAATTGCCTTTCAACTCTTAAACAAACATATTCTTCAGTCAATCTTGCAGGAGTTGAATTGCTTTTCAACTCTTAAAAGCATATTCTTCAGTCAATCTTGCAGGAGTTGAATTGCCTTTCAACTCTTAAAAAAAATTCTTCAGTCAATCTTGCAGGAGTTGAATTGCCTTTCAAATCTTAAAAACATATTCTTCAGTCAATCTTGCAGGAGTTGAATTGCACTTTGTGACATTCATACAATTTGTGTAACTGAAATGTTTTAAGTCATTTTTTCCAGAAGTCTTGAAGGATAACAAGTTTGAATTTGTTCCTTGGATTTTTTAACATCCTGTATTCAAATAAATTGTTATTGTTTTTCTTGAAACCCTTCCGCCTTTTAGTCAATTCCAATAACTAAGTTATTTATGTATCCATTAATTTGAGGTCGAATCAATGCTAGAGAGTATTTTGCTTCTTGATTCCATGATGACTAAATTTGTATCATCCAAGAGTATTTTACATGTCAATTTGGATGTGCACTGTTTGAGATTTGTGTCACATTTTACTACACGTACCTGTTGTTAGATCACTGAACACATTCCCAGTGGGACGTGTTCACCGATTTCTTTGCAGTGAAGTTGAAGATCAGACCGGAGCACTTTTTGGTAAATGGGAGTTCAGAATATTGGCCTTTACGTATTTTTTGTAGACATTTCATAGAAAACACTTATTAATTTCATGAAATGAGAAATATCCTCAAGTTTTATGTGTTCTTTTAGTTTTGAGAACCCAAATATGAGGGCTTTGTGTTTTCTTAACTTCCAGGGGACCCAAAGGGGTATGGACATTGGAGAAGGAGGGAAAGAAGCCAGAGGTGAATGTGACCTTTGACACCGCCAAGCCTACACTTACCCATATGGCATTAGTTGAATTGGAGAGAAGAGGAAAGCTGCAGTATCTGATCAGCCAGAACATTGATGGACTCCACCTAAGATCTGGCTTTCCAAAGTAAGCTACCATTTTCCAATCAATGGAGTAGGCATAACTGTGTAAATTAATTAATGCACCAAGTGAATAAACTCAATGTGGACTTGTTAAGATATGACCATTACCTGAAGAATGAAATGTTTTTCATATTGATTTATGAATCCTCAAATTTCCTTATAAATACACAAACGTTGAGGATACCATAGTAAAAACATAATGATTATTGATTAATTTCTTTTTCTACTCCATGCTCTCCAGTTCAAACAAATTGCAACATCTGTTTATTGTAATGATATTGATTTGGATGAATCCAGGATAACATTTTTAAAGCAAGCATCCAGGTGAACTAAAGCACATTTTAGTCTTGACCATATCAGTCATATATCAAGATTCAAGAGGATGTATAATTTCTCCAGCGACTCATTTACTTCAGTAATAACGAGAGCATGAAATTGTGAAATGTAATCTGATGGAACAAAGGAGGATTTTGATGAGTAATGCAGTTTTTATTGTTTCTCTTATCTATTAGGGATAGGTTGTCTGAACTGCATGGAAATATGTTTGTAGAGCAATGTCACAGGTGTCAGAGGTAGGTTAACAAGAAGATTAAAGACTGTTCTGCTGTGATGACCCCCCCCCACAATTTATCACTTACCATGCTAACCTGTAAACTATACTTAATAGTTGGTTGTTCAAACTTCCAAACTAAAAATAGTAAATGCATGTGATAGATTGCTTCATTGCTTCAGTGAGGTTTTATCTTGATACAAAATCAGAGAAATACGATGGTGCTAGAAAGTTAGTGAACCCTACCACAAAATGCACTCCTTCATGCTGAATGTTGAATGTAGATATCAACATTAAAATGTTTGGTGAGCCCAGAGAAACAAGCTTTATTGAATGTAATATTTTATCACCTGACTTCACTATCAAATATACAGAACCTGAACAATTTTAAATGTATTCATTTTCTGTACGGTTCACTAACTTTTTATTGCCACTGTAGTTTGGAAGAAATGAAATTTCTTAATTCTTTTTAGATAGATGAGATGTTTCTAATTTACATTTTAATGGATAATCTATCCTACTAAATCATGTGATAATTTGTCAGTATATTCTATGCAGATTGGCGTAGTTGTGTTGGTCAATAAATAAATTACTACCATTGTATCCTTCCTGCAAGTATAGAACCCCATTATAATCATTTACTATGGAAGTTCATGAAATCTAATGGCTTGCACAGTTAATGTTTTGTATAGATTGTGCGGGATTCATGTTTATTGTATATTTTGCTTGTTTAATGTTTTATCATTTATGAAGGGTAAAAGCATTATTTAAACTGTGATTGTTATAATTGTATCCATACAGACAAATCATAAGAGCCATGCCAGTACCTACCATGGGATTGAAACCAACAGGGAATCCATGCAGTGATAAACCAGGAAGAGGAACATGCAGGTAATCACCCAATTCACAATAATAATAATAGCCAATTTTTATGAAGCGCTTTTCCCAGAATGGCTCAAAGCACGTTACAGCATATTATTACCCCGGTCATTGGATTCATTTCAATCCCGCACGAAAAGGGGAGCATTCCTTGCATTCATCGCAGCCTCATTATGGGGCTGGCAAAATCAAACATACAATATCTTTCGCATCCTACGGGTTACCCATTTAGCACCTGGGTCGAGAGTGGCAAAGTGTGGATTAACGCCTTGCCTAAGGACGCTAGACCGCGGTGGGATTCAAACACACAACCCTCTGTTTACGAGGCGAGAGTCAGAACCACTACACCATGGCTCTTCTACAATAAGGAGTTTCACACAGCAACCTACAGAGGATTGAAGAACAGACAAAATGTGTTGTCAACTGCCCTTCATTAAAAAGAACAACCAAGAAAAGTTTTGTTTCTCTGCAAATTCTGAATTTCTTCCTCACTTTCAAAATGATCAAAGTTTTTGTGTTTCTAATCATAGTTATCATATATTTTCAGCATACTGGTATGTTTTTTCTTTTTTTTACATTGGACTTTGGTAAACGAAAATGATTTGAATGACAGTTCACATTATGTTCCAAGTTAGGTAACATGATATTTGCTCCAGTGACAATTGCTTCTCCTCTAATTCATCTGATGCTGTTTGTTAGGGTCTTTGATTTGGGGGTTGAAAACAATGTGAGGATTAGCATTGATGTTTTGCTTAATGTGTGGATTTTCTGTAGGAGCAAATATCATAGAACCCAAAGTTACTCTTCTAATTTGTTTAGACTTACAAATATCATTGATGTGTACTTCTAATTTATCTATCATCTTAGGTGTGTTAGTATGAACAGTTTACCATAGATTCTTATTTCTCATTGTTTTTACAGAGGAAAGCTGCATGACACTATTCTAGACTGGGAGGATGCTTTGCCTGAAACAGACCTTATACAAGCTGAAGAACATTTAAGGTAAATCATCAACATGGTTTCATCATTATTTGCATGATGCTTGAACAAATGGTCATGTTCACACAGATTCAGAAGGATTGCTTTTATATTGCTGATTTTTCAAAAATATATATCTAATATCTATGAAAGTCACTGATGGAAAAAAAAAACATGTAGTATACCCTGAAGAAAGTACAATTAACAAATCTTGACCATTACATATATCATAAATGAGTCTTCTTGAAAAACTTTGCATTAATATGTGTATGAATATGTTTGAAAATGATGCACTTGTTTGGTCAAATTTTTAACCCACTTTTTTTTAGAATAGATATTTCTAATATGAACAGTAAATATCCCTGACACCCTTACCGTTTCTTTTTTCTATCTCTCTCTCTCTAAATGGCTGGTTGTGGCCTATACATTAAATCTTGTTTTTTATTTGCTTTGTTAAATAATTTGATTGATTTTGCATCAGTTCAAACATGCATGCCACAACTCAACTAAAATTGATGTCACAGCTGTGTTTAATAAGCATGTGTATTCTCTTTTTACCTAGGAATATAAACCTATCACAGCCAATTTTCTGAACTCTGGTTTAAATTTAGATCCGGACTGTGTGCTAAAATTATTGAAAGCTGAAAGTGTAAAAAAATTGTTTAAAAGTAAACTTTTATCATATTTACTGGACTATTTTCCATGCTCTAATCGTGAAGAAAACTATCGTATTCAACATTTAAAACCGTATGTAATGTTTTTAGTACCAAAAATGATGATAGAGAGATTTGCATCACATTTGGCCATCCAAAATTAAGCCATAGATTAAGATAGTGGTTTAGATTGAAACACAGTTTAGAATAATGACGAGTATGTTGTGTGCAGACTTTGGTTGTAATTTTCAATTTTTCTTCCCTTATCCATGAATCCATGCAGGAAGAGTGATTTGTCGCTATGTCTCGGGACTTCATTGCAAATCATACCCAGTGGGACATTACCAAAACTGACCAAGAAGAATGGAGGGTCACTGGTCATTGTCAATTTACAGCCAACTAAACTGGTAAGTTTTCAATGAGCACAAAGATTATTTAATAATAATATGTCCATTTATATAGCGCAGTTACTATGTGCATATACTCAACTGCGCAATGATACTTGGTATCATATTATTACCCCAACTGTAGCTAAGCCGCCATATTAATAGGCCCTAAAGCGTTCAAGGAATAAATCCTACCGGGTACCCATTCACCTCACTTTGGTCGAGTGCAGCACAATGTGGATACATTTCTTGCCGAAGGAAATTACACCATGGCTGGGATTCGAACCCAAGACCCTCTGTTTCAAAGTTCAGAGACTTAATCCACTGGGCCACAACGCTCCACCATATCATATCCATATCATTGGGAAGGAGCACCTTCACTTTGATTTTTTGATTTCCTTTTACATTAAGAGGATAATGTTAAAAACTGAATGAAAAACGTAAATGCAAATCAACTGTCATAGCTTGTATTCTGAAATGTGTTTGTTTGTATGGAGCTACTTACTACTTATCCAATCCATTATACTACATCAATGTTATTTTGGGAATAGCATTATTGCTTCAAGGGATCATAACACACTTCACCAGATAAACTATATTTCTATTTTAGATTTTGTACAAAAAGATAAAAATTCAAAATTACTTTTAAAAAAAGAGGTAAATTCTAAGAAATTTTAAAAAGCAAAAATACTGGAAGCCAATCTGTTTGAAATATAGATAGCACTCTATGTCTTGGAAGGTGAAAAGCCTCATAGCTACTAGCTTTGACTTTAAGCCTGATGTGTAACCTCTTCTTTCCCTTATCTTATCCCCATGTTATATTCCTTTACAGGATAAGCAAGCTGATCTGAAGATCAATTACTATGTTGATGATGTCATGACACAGCTAATGGAGCATCTTGGTTACCAGATTCCAGAATATACCGGACCTAGTTTGGTTCTCACTTCCCAGCAAGGACTATCTGTCAATGGCATCAAAGAAAGCATACACGAAGGAGACTCAAAGGAAAACTGCAAGATTGATAGTGAAGACAGACAGTAGAAGTGAAAGATGAAGTAGCAGAAGGACTGGATGATGGACCAAGCAACTTAATAAAAGATGAATTAAAAGAAGAGGTGACAGATAAAGTTTCAGAGGACTTTGACGTTCCTTGTCGGGTCAAACTTGAAGCAAGGTCCAATGAAACTCCACATGAAAAGACAGAACAAAATCATGAGATAATTCAAAAGAGTGCCACTGAAGTGATTCAAGATGCTGCAGCTCCAGATTCAAAACTAAAGGACCTTCCAATGGGAAGTATTATCAGGACATGTGAACATGATGATGATGATGGCATGAAGAATAATAAAGAGACGACATGTGAAGTAGATATCAAAAGGATACCAATGGATGATAAAAGTGAAGGCATGGAGCAAGAGGTAGAAGACAGCCAAATTCAATGTACTGGTCTGACTAATACTGGACAAGTTGAGCCTTATGACAGCTCTGTAGGTGTAGGAAAGACTGAATTTGATGAGAATGTTGATAATGTAAGTACTGGAGCATTGAAGAGGGACGTAGAAGGTAACATCAAAGTTTCATGACACCTAGCCCAGGGGCCGGTTCATAAAGCTGTTCCTAAGTTAAGAGCGACTCTAAGAATGATTGGTGAACCTTTCTTATGTGCCAATGGTGTACCATTTACCAAAACAAATGATCACCAGTTCTTAAAGTCTCTCTTATCTTACGAACAGCTTTATGAAACACTCACCAGGTCTTTTCTAAAGAGAAATTTTGAAATGTATTGATGCAATGATGCAACTCGTACAATTTTTTCAGTAATGGTTTTCAAATTAAATGTTTTTTTTGCAAGTAAAGTTTGTGAAGTACTTTGTTTAACCTGTTGACTTGTGAATTGTGTCGTTTCCATTGGCTTTGTACAGGGATTAGCCAATGTCAGTAGGCAATTGGTTAACTCTCAATATGATGATTTGTTTGAAATTAAGAACATGGGGATAAGTGAATGCTAGTTTGTGATATCCATTCTTGGAAAGCACATGTTTATGTCAAGATGTGATACTCTAAGGGCCCGATGCAAAAGGAATTTTGTTCAAACATGAGTCAAAATATCAAGCGCAAGTCCTAAGTGCCCGCTCTTGATTGGTAGAAAAGCAAGTCGCGTAAGATTTTTAGAGCTGCATTTGATTGCACCACTTTCTGCAACAGGACCAGGCACTCTACAATGAGGATGCACTTGAGTATTCAGGGAATATATTCCTACCAGGTGACCAATTTCCTCACCTGGTCAAATGAATAGGTAGGTCAAAGCTTTGCTGAGTGCTGAAGCAGCATTTTAACCATGTGAGTTATAGTAGGGAGACTAGTACACTGAACCTTGACATAAAGAGTGAAATAACCATAGAACTTTAGTTCAAGTTTTCTACACAGATCTTGTCCTTAACAAAACTGCAAATGAACCAGACCGGTGTGGTTTCACCATAAATGAGTGTAATAACAGGTTGAATTCAATTGATAGTAGATATAAATGATGTTCGCATGGAGAAGATGGTATTCATTCTGTCAAATACTGATCATTGTACCTTTTTTCTGACTATTCACCTATCCGCAGCTATATTTATTTAATATCAGTATGACTTCTTTCTTGATGTTATTTTAATCTCATTGTCAATTTAAATCTTCTTCAGATGATTGACCTTTGTACATGTATGTCAAATATTTTTGATTGCCAAAACCCTACAGCCACGGATTCAAAAGTGACCCTTCAGCTCATATCTGCACCTAAATACATTTATTTAATATCAGTATGACTTCCCTGTTTAGGTTAATGATGTCATGTTTAATCAAATTGCATTTTTGAAATCTACGACAAGTGATAGGACTTTTGGTTGTCAAATATTTTTATTTATTGCCAAAACCCCAAAGTCCCCGATTCAAAAGTGACTCTTCACCTCATATCTGCACCTAAAGACATTTATTTGATACCAGTATGACTTCCCTCTTTAGTTTAATGATGTTATATTTAATCGTACTGCATTTTTGAAATCTTTGACAAGTGATAAGTCTTTGGTTATCAAATATTTTTGATTGCCAAAATCCCACAGCCACGGATTCAAAAGTGACCCTTCACCTCATATCTGCACCTAAATACATTTAATACCAGTATGACTTACCTCTTTATAGATGACTAGTATGCTTGATTGCACACAATGATCAATGTAATCAATGATTTGAGTCAGTCCTATAATTAAGCACTAGGCGTTTAAGAACCACAGTGCTGCAATTATTTTTCTTTTGATTCTTGTGATTTTAGTATGTTTTGGGCGTTCCTATCTATTGAGTACATAGTTATTCTGTAGTACTTCTTTAAAAATCCTAATCCACGACTGAAACAAGTTGCAGTAGATTGGGAAAGTGCGTTCTTGTTTCAAATTGTAAAACATTATGCTTACCTTAATTTTACCAACTCATGTCATCTTTAACTCTGAGTCATTCACCTTGATTTTACCAACTCAAATCATCTCTAACTCTCAGTCATGTCAAGAGCTCCTCTCAGGGGCAGATCCATGATTTTCCAAAGGGGGGGGGGGGAATTTAATCAAGCAAAAAAATAAAGTTTTCCCCCAAAAAACAAAGCTCATTTTGTCAACGTGAAATTTGACAAGCAAAAATAAGGTCCTCACTTGTGTATGAGGCATAATATTCCCATTAAAAGTATTTGCTCCAACTTTCGAATGGGGAGGGGGCACACTAATTGTGTAAGAACAGCATATTTACATTAAGAATATTCTCTATGGCTCTCAAAGGGGGGGGGGGGATGCATGGGCCGGATGTGCCCTCCCCCTGATCCGCCACTGGTTTCCTTCATAATGTTGTATATTCCCTGCAACATAAAACAGAGATTACTTCAATCTGCCCATTGCCTGTGAAACCAATGTGTGTATATGCTCTGCATTTCTGAGAAGGATAATTTCATTTTTACTAGATGCAAAATGCATTTGATGAATACAGAATTGTAATTTTTAAGCACTGGAATAATCGCTACTTGTAACTTCTCAATGGGTGCTACATGTATAAAATCAAATAGTTTTCATTTCCAAGAATTCAAAATCACATTAACAAAATGACAACAACACAATAATACCAGTTAATACCACCTTTGAAAATAACTTTCAGCCAATTCATTAGGTAGCTGTACCATTGGCCTGTACAGTATGCTCATGTTGAATAGGAGGATGGTTGTTGGCCAGTTTTCTAAGTCTGTTCTTATTATGGCTTTTGCTCCAGCAATGATTGTTCAAGAAAACGTTGCTTCAAACCTTATTATTATTTCATACCTTTCAAATCTCAATGCATCCAACTGGATGCATTTTTAATTCACTTACGTGGTAAATAATATAAGTAGACAACAGAAAAAATAAAACCCAATTGCTAAGGGACAAAATGTTTCAAACTTGACAATTGCTCCAATCAAAGACGAAGAGTTCAAGAGAAGTTTATATCTTAGCAACATCCTGTGCTGTCATGAAGTACATGTATTTGTTCTAGGTACTGGGTTATTATGTCCCAAATTTTCTGAGGGACTATTCATTCCTAAAGTATGTGTCACCTTTCACATTAGTTGCCGTCAAAGAATGTTCAATGTCCTCAATTCATTTCTCAATAGATGTTTGTTATTGGACTTAATCTCAAATGCTGAGGTCAAGTTTGACGGTAGAATCAGAACAGTCATGGAGCTATTATTAGATGTATTCCATACAACACTTCCTCTTTCATTCAGAATTTTGTGTTATATTTGACAGGTTCTTAACCTTGTATCATTGACTGTTTTAGAACTGTGATAAATGTGTCATTTTATGTATTTGTTCTTAATGAATAAACTGAAAAGCAGTATTGATTTAGTGGAGATTTTTTTTTAATGTCAGTAAAGCAATCTTATTCTGAATGAAATGTAAAAAAGTGACCAGGAGAATGAACAAGCAATGGTGGATTCATCAAGAAAGAGGAGAGAGAGAGAGAGGGGGGAGGGGGGAGAGAGACAAGAAAAAGGTGAGACAGACAAAGTGAAGATGAATTGAGTGAAGAGAGGAACTAGGGTTGGGTGAAAACCAGGGAAGAAAAGGATGGAGACTGAAGAGAGAAAGATAGAATTAAAGAGCGAGGGCCTGAGGAAGGATGGTGTCGAAGAAATAGCATTGGATAAAGGTTGGATACATACTGTACCTAAGAGATGTACTCTAATTACCCTATCTCTTCGGATTCACATTTTAAAATTAGTACCATCGATGTCATCTTGGGAAGGCTGGCCTTTTTTCTCATTCGCTTCCCCCTTCTTCAAGCTTCCCACACCACCCCGTTGTTAATTGATTCATAAACTCATCTAGCCTCGTCTAATAATTATCACTAAAGTCTTCTGTTCATGCCCTGACCATTACCACAATTGTTTGTAACCAAATCATATTGTTACTTGTTTGCAATAGTAATTCACAACAATTAAGGCTTTCTTTCTACGTCATGTACACTGCACTTCTCTGTCCCTCCCCTCTTCTTCCCCTAACCTCCCCCTCCCTCCCTAATGCTATAAAACAAAATGTTTCTTGCATGATCCACCTGTTACTTTTTTTTCGTAAAGTGCACCAAAATTGTTTTTATTTATTTGTAAACAAAAGTTCTATATACCATTACGACCCAGTGTTTTTTTTTTGTGTAATGAAATTAAGTTTATTTAGGGTCTTGCCTTTTGTACAAGCTTTGCTTTTTTCGGCAAGACCCTCCGTTTTACTTTGAAATGCAAATGTCATATTAGGTTTTTTTATTTGTTGAATTGTGTTCCTTAAGTCTAAGATTATGTTATATATATTTCATTATGTTTTGCAGTATTTTCGACCTTGTCATGTTATATTTATCATACTTATGTTGTGAAACGGAAATCAAATCAAGGTGGCTTGAAGTAAAAGCATTCCTCTCAAAATAGCCCAGTTATTTATTTTGTATTAGACACATTATGAAAGATTTCTGCCTAAATGAGACAGAAAATCGTGTACAACTCTTGAACGCACACACAGGTCACGGAGTGACCCTGAGTGCAAACAGCTGACTGTGTTACAACTTAGGGGTGATACATTTTCACAACAGGGGTGAGGCAAACTCACTGGAGGGACTTTAATTCACTTATAACAAAGAAATGTGTACTACAGTACTCCTGTTGAATGCTCTGATGGAAATTACATGAGTTTCACATTCATTTGAACGGGAGGACAAGATTATTGTATATATCGAGTGCATTATGCATAAATCATATACCATTGCGACCCCTGCCTGGCCGATGGTCCAGGCATGACGATCCTGAGTGACGTCACCGATAGAGACCTCAAATGCCAGGAGAGCCTATTCGATAACTGATTCATCTAAAAAACACGTATTGAAGATAACATCCAATGGGGAAATGGCTTTCATTTTCATGAATATACATTCCATTCTTCTATAAATCTTTAATCCCGTCGATAACTGCCCATTCATTCTCGAGCAATGGGGGAATGAATACAGAGTGTCTCAAAGTTTGTGTGAAAAAAGGTGCATTTTCCATAGAACTGCCAAAAAGCAATGCGTAAGGGAAAGATTAGCCCCAAAACACGAATAGATGAGTTAATCAAATGGGATGAATCATGAAAATCAGTGAAATATAGTTTCTCCTGTACTCATTACTGAATACCCCGACTTGATACGATTAATTTTTCCCCCTCTCCATCAACTTTTAAGAAAAAAGGTGCATTTTTTTTCATAAAAATATTATGTGTTATATCGACGGACGCCCGTGCGTACGAGCAGGAGGAAGTCAAATGTCTCGTATTTTTCATAATGCAGCCAGAACGGCAAATAAAAGTAAACGGGCAATTTTTCTTTAAAACTTAGGCAAATCCCGTGTCATTTTCCAAGCAATTATAAATAAGCACAAGGAGTAGGAATAATATCTTAGAACTGCCTATGGTGCAGGGCGTTTCGGCTGTCATTTAAGCCCATCAATTACGTCCAACATGATGAACCAAACGAAAAAAAATTGCCTTTGTTATCTTATTCCACTATCTTAAATTTCCAAAACTTTTTTTAGATTATAAGCCTAGCGGAATTTAGTTTGTCTTGTTTAATTATCTGATATACCATGCCGGAAAATGCTGATAAAATATCCCGTAAAATATACAATATTCCTGATAGTACATGTAGGAAACACACCCAGAAAAAATATAGTAAGGCCGTGAGCATGGTGAGGTGAATATTGAAAGGGTTTCACATGAAGCATTGTAACTGCAGGGATTCAAAATCAATGAATAGACAATGATGCAACATTATATAACAATGAAATGGTCTCTGACAGAAAATATATTGTCCAAACCAATTCATAGAGCAGGATGTGGCTACTATATACACATTGTACTAAAGTAGTGACCATCTTATTCATTTTGGAAAATTATGGGTTTGGGTGGGTAAAACAGGGAAGACATACATGTACCGGTATATGCGACAGCATTCAATCAGTTTCTGAAGAAAAACAAATAAAGAATGAGGAACACAAACAAGTGATTATCAAAAGTTAATTATATTTTTCTCAGATAAAATCCAGTGTCAAAATGATCTGGTCGTCGAACCATTTACGCCTATGTATATACATATATATTTTTTTAATAATTTATGTTTACAAAGTTACATTTCCATTTTCTTTCCGTCTGATTGGTTATGTCATGGTCACATTTGTTCTACGGCGGCCGTACGGCGAGTCGAAAACAGCCGTTTTGTCCAACTACATATAGGTGGTTTGAATCAAAATTGATAAAACGGCTGTTTTCGACTCGCCGTACGGCCGCTGTAGAACAAATGTGACCATGGTATTAGTCAGATTGCCACCATTCGCTTTGATTTCTTTTGTCTCATGATTTTGAGATCTATATAAAGATTTTACCAAGTCGTGTTTCCCCTGGTATTTGGGTATTGGTTTATTTTCTTTCAGTCCTACACACGTTATTCACATTCTTTCAGTCAGTTCAGCGTTATCAAAATTATCGGTTGACTCTGTAGTCCAAAAGCTTGAGGCTACATCATTTAACCATCTTCATTTGTATTACGTCATCACTGTTTACCAGGTAAACACGTGATGATTTGTCAAGATAACGCACACGAGTAATATATCTATCTCTGTGGATGAAGCATCCTTCCATTCCAAAAATAAAGATCGCATAAGACCAGTCGATTTATCAAAGAAGGGATGCTACATATGGCAATTCGATTTTTTTTTTCAAATAGAATAATATTTTGACATACGATTAAACAATCATAATTTCGTGTTAGAAATATTTACGCAAACATTCATGATTGTACCTTATTATTGTACTTTATTGTGTAAAATCTCTTTTAAAAGCCATAATTTTTACCTATTTTAAAATGTACTCGTCCATGTGTTTGCTTGAAAAAAAAGACATCGTTCCATTTGAACGCTTCCCATCCACGATCTCCATAGCGCACACACGCAAAACTCATGACCAATTGTCATTGCTCATACACAAATCGACCGCATCGTCTGCTATGTGTTTACCGGTGCTAGCGACCGAACAATAGGGGGGTAAACAAACAGATGCAACCATACGATACTTGATTCCATACGGAGGACAGCGGCGATCATCACTTTACACGCTCAACTCACACAGAGAAACATTTACTCCGCTGATTTTCTGTCTTTTCATCTGTTGGAATTACACTGAAATACCTTCAAAATGAAGAAATATTTTAAATGCTGCTCGATGGCCATTTCGGCAAAATTCATCATGTTCTGTCTCTCAGTTCTCTTTTGGGTATTTACTTTTTTTTCATTGATGTTGTGGGGAAGATTTTATCATTATGAATTTTGCAGTAGACTGGTGGAAGTGAAATGTACGATCAGGGAATATACTTCCCTGGTATCGTATGATAAAGGTTGTTATTTTATTTGTACGCATAATTTCTTTAGGCGAGGGTTTTTAAAGTGATAAAAGGAACAAATACTATGTGATACTAAAACTTGACGCTCAGATTGTGGGCATTAACGGAAAGACATTCCAAACGGAATATTCGCTTTTGTCATTGCGGGGACATCATTATCATGAACTTTGTGATTTGAATGTATTTTAGAATTTAACTTAGTGTTTGTCATTCATTACAAAACATCAGAATCTAATTATCTATCATCTTTTTCCCATACAGTGTGGTTCTGCTGGACTCATGTACCTCGGTATTGAGATGTTTACCTACGCTGGAAACATTCACCACCTTGCCAGCAACTATTTCTTGACCATCCCTGCCAGTGTATGCATTGGTCTCAGTCTTCTCTTCCTCGTTGTCGGTATTACTGGCCTTGTTGCTCTCACCAGGGACGATGCTCAGTGTTTGAGGAGGATGGTGAGTTCTTTAACTTCCACAGTGTTAATTCCTTAATAGATTTTATTACCAACATGAACTTCTGGTCAGAGATGAAACTTAGGAATGCAAATAATGGCTGGATGAAAAGATATTCTTGAAATACTACCCATCTTTACCCAATTTACACAACTTTTGGAAAATAGCATCAAGACTGATCAATTGACTGATATTGTAATAAACTTGTTTTAAAGTATTTGATGTAGAAAATCATTCGCATCACTGCATCTCAGGATTAGAAATAGAAAAGGAATATTTGAGAGAGAAATACAATTTGTTGAAATCTGTAAAATTTTTGCAATTTAATATGATTCATTTTCATGTTAAGAATAATTCATGTAGGACTTACTTTGTTTGGTAAATTAATATAAATTTGAATTTTTCAATATGAGTAATTTGATCAGATTTTGGTCATTTTGTAAAAAGAATGAACAAATTTGCAGTCAGTCAGTAATCAGGATGTATTATCTGCATAATATGACGTAGCCAATTTGAAACCAGACGATATCCGCCAGAATCGTGACACTGATTAAACTTGTTAAGGAAATGACCTCAGACTAACTTCCAGTACAGAAGTTACATGGAGTTCCTAATCTGTACTCTTGTGGTCTGTTATTACATGGTATTTTCTAAAACAATACTAATTCAACTGCAAAATGTGCAATTTTGTTATCAATTATGTATGAATTGTAGATATATATCATGCTGACTACCATATTATTATTAATTCTGAGCTATATTCGATTGGTATCACCACGGTATGTGAATAGCAAGTGCTGTGAATTCATTCTATGTTAGAAAGAAGATGTGGCAAAGGGAAATGGATGAAATGTAGATTTTAATCAATTTCATTTTTTTAATGGACAGATATAATTCAATATACCAGGAAGTGTTAGATCAACAACTTCAATTTGTAGATTATCTTGTGTTGAAGGGTCAAGGAATAGGTTGTAAATGTTACTGATCAGCATGAACTACTTCTTAACCGTTGATAATCTCATCTATGTATCTTGATCAGGAACTTAATTGCTATAATATCTGAATAAAATTGATGATGCAAGGACTATTACTCATCTTTCTGGCAGAGATGTAGGTTACAGAACATAAATTCTGATTCTTGACTCAACCCATATAGGTTTCTACATTAAATAATTTGCATCAAAATGCTTCTATTTAAAGCCACCTCATAAGTGTTTCCCCCAAGACATGATGTATTACTGAAGGTTTGTAAGGGAATAGTTAAAATCATAGATGGAGATGGAATATACCAAGGTTTTTTTTTACCTGACTGCTAAGAAAGCATGAATGCCTGTCAGCAAGCAACCAGGAGACCAATGGCTTAAGGTCCTCTTTGAGGGACCTGGTAATGAAAATAAATGCCTTACCAAAGGGCACTCGCGCCCCATGCTTCTTCTTAGAATATTTCTCTGACACTTCACACTTGCAGCTTTAATTCTTTTAAATTATTGTTTTAATTTTTCTTTTTAGTTTGTTGCCTTACTGATGGTTATTGTCATTCTGGAGATCACAGGAGCCGTCCTTGCTATTGTCTTCAAGGAAGAGGTGAGTGTCAAGCAATATTTCTTTGCTATTAGTATTATCATCATTATTGATGATACAGTTATTAATATTCTACTCATTATTGTTGTTGTTCTTATCATTTTCAGCAATTTTATCATTGTCATTGTTGTCTATTCATCTTTTTTCAAGAATAAAGCATATATCAAAGTAATGTATAATTACTGGTATAATGAAAATGAGGGATACCATCCATATATGTTTAATACTGTTTTGATTACACAAAGAACCAATAAATTGAAAATAATGTTGATAAAACATTTAAAATAATGTTGCTTTTGACATCATTTTTCCAGATCAGCATGGGCATTGAGAGGGGTGTTAATAATACCATGACACATTACAATGAGAAAGAGAACTACCAGAGGTCAATGGACTATGTACAGGGACATGTAAGTATTTAACCCTGTTCTAGATCTTGTTCTCATTGCGCTGTTTATTGTTACTTTTTTTTAAATTTCTGATCATGAAGTATGTATTACAGCGGGTGACAGTAGCGCCAGTCCAACAGTCCCAGACCAGTAAAAATCACTTTCGGGCCAGTTACTTGTTGCATGAAAAGAACAAGTATATTCTTGCCTACGAGCACATGTTTAAAAGGGTGAATTATCAAGTGTTCAAGTAGAGTCATTTCACATGGTTTTTTTTACTGATTTCACTACAAAAGGCTAGTGATTGTTACATCGAGACAATTTTTTTAAAATACTCTTTTTTTCAAAAAATACTTTATTTTTGTTATAAATATATTTTTTAGGGCTGTAGGTTGGGAGGTCTGCTGCTAATTATTTTAAATCAAAATTAAGAATAAGTATTTTAGGTGTTTTGCTTTTCTAGTACCGGTAGATGAATTAAGGTAATAACTAATAACATGATCAATTTCAGAGGGGGGGGGGTGAGTAGGAAAAAAGTTAAATCCCATTCTTGTTTTAATGTCCATTTGATTTTGTTGATCTAATTTGATAATCTAATTTGCTTTTGCAGTGTAATGTTATGTATTTGTAATCTAATTTGATTTATTTTTCTTTCCTACCAGCTCGATTGCTGTGGTTCCCACCATGCTGAGGACTGGACTACCACACCATGGGGTAAAGCTCACCCTAACATGGTTCCATTGAGCTGCTGTAAGGACAACGCCACGGCCAACTGCACAGGATCACTGGTCAACGAGCCATTCAACATCAACCATGATGTAAGTCAATCAAAATGTCCACCAGTTGTTATTGTAGGAAATGTATCAGGGTACTCCAGAAGAATTTGCCCTCAGAATCCCCCAACACCCTATAAAACTCCCTTGAAAACTAAGACAGAGACCCTGAAATCCCCCTATAGAGTCCACTGGAAACTATAATACCATGCTACAGATTTTTGCTGTAGGCTCAAAAAGTAGCCACGGGAAACTAAGTAGTGGTCATGGTTTTTGCGAATGTATACCTGACAGCATCTCATACTACTTTGTGAACAATAATAGCCTACTGAATTACATTTATTTGTTACCCTTCATCTGAAAAGCCTATAACCAACTTCCAAAGCTATCAATTTTCTATGAATATTATATATGTTTCTTTTTTCCTTTATAGGGTTGTCAAGAAAAGCTTTATGAAGACATCCGGGCATACCTTGTCTACATCATCATCATTGCAGTTTTTCTCTTCCTTTTACAGGTAATATTTTAAACTTTTTTAAATTGTATTTAAAACCGACGGTTGAGTCCATGGTTTATGCAGATTTCCTGTATAAATTAGGCTTATGTTAGCGCATATCAGGTGCGCGTATAACACATGTCCAATGCTGATACGCGCTTTTGTCCAGTGCGCCAAATTGACGCCTGTTACCATGGTTAGATACGCTATTTTATTCATGAGTCCTCTGTTTGAGTGGTGGACTCATGAATAAAAACAGAGGACTCATGAATAAAATAGCGTAGATAACCACGGCAACAGGGGTCAATTTGACGCACTGTGACAAAAGCGCGCATCAGCATTGGACATTTTTAATATACGTGGTAAAATAAGCGTAATTTATACAGGAAATCTGCTAAAACCATGGACTCATCCGTGGGTTTTAAAAACCACTTTAGTGAGTTCGAGCCTATATGTCTGAAATGAGGACTATACATGAAGGATTGTCATTGAGTGTGTGATAAGATAAATCCGATAGGTATGTTTGGTTTAGATTAGGAAGGTCGTAGCAAGGTCTCATAGTTCAATATAAATCAGCTTCCAGTCAGTAAGATATAGACAATGACCTTTTCCTGGTTGGCAGGAAGGCGATCTCGGGTCTGATAACATAAAGAGATGTAATCAATCGTACAATTGTAACTTTATGACTCTACAGAAATCATATACAAATGTATGTACTTTAAATGTACAGTTGCATTAACAAATTTGCTAGAATATGTCTATTTAACTGTAATATTTCTTTAATACAGTGAAGAAATCTAATTTAGCAGTCAGTTGAACTCTTGGAAAGGGAGGCTGTTCTCCACATATTATTTATTTTATTTTCATTTTTTTTTTCTTTCTGCAGTCTATGGCACTCTGCTGCACTTGTTACTTGGTTTGTAAGAGACCAGACAAACACTACCAACAGATCCAGTCCTCCAAACGTGAGTCGAGCTATGGATACAAGGCTTAATCAACTACACGAATAGACTTTAAAGCATGAATGTTATCAAGAAGTCACAATCCCCCAAAGAAAATAGCCAGCTTGAATAATACAGAGATCATCCCAAGAACTGGAATGACGATTTTTCTACCAATGGAGATACATTGCAAGTTTGCAGCACACGTTACCTGTTAATTGTTCTCACAGCTGTGTGAAAGTGGGGATGTCGCCATGTACTTGTTTTGTTATGGAATATCAGGTCCTTGTTGCAGGAGGAATTGAAATCAATTGCAACGTGATGTAAGCCAATTAGAAGCGCGCCATTGGACTTTGATTCTCATAGTTGCAATTAAATGCAATTCTCCCTGCACAGGGCCTCTGGTCTGTGTTTTGCTGTTCTATGAATTTGGCAGTACATTCACTTTTGTCTTGCTCACTTCAATATTCCCTGTAATTTATTATTTTTTCCATAAGAGGTGCGATGTCATAAAATATTTGAAATAATGGTGATAAGATTGAATCTTCAAATTCAAACCAGTGTCTTCATTTCTCACTCAGGTTTTTTCGTCCTGAAGAAAAAGTGTGTGTTTTAAGTATAAACTTTTGTATATCTATATTACACTCTATGTGAATTTTGTAAGATAAATGTCTTCTTTGGGATGGTATAACAAATGTGTGTACTCATAGCATGTATATATTTGAAACTTAATTCATTTCCCATTCACTGCCCATGAAGACTAGAATATATTGGATGACTCTGGTGGGAATTGCCGATTGGATATAAAAAACAACTTATTTAATGTGTAATGCCCATTGGCCCATACATATTGGAGGACTACGAGATTTTTAAATAGTGCAACTGCACATTTTTTATTCAATACATACATGCACATCATGACCAACCAATAATGGCTTTTTTAATCAAATATTCTCACCTTTTGAATGTCAAATGTTCTCACCTTTCGAATGTCAAATGTTCCATTTTTTTTTAAATTTAGACGAGATAGAAACTTAATCCTCTTCGAATAATTAGGAACTTTCTTGATATCATTTTATAATGAAGATCTGTTACCATGCTTTTATTTCTTTTATATATTTATGAATATCTCATTTGATATCATGCACCATGTGAAAGTGAAGTTAACACAAAGTACTATGTATTGTTGTATTATATGTATATTAAAACTCAGATTGTTCATATATATATACTCTTTGTCTGCTTGTCTGCTCATGGATTTTATCATTTAGAAAAGGAGAGGATGAGAGGGAGCAGGGTATAGCAGGGTGACCAGATTTCACAAAATGAAATACGGGACAATCGACAAAAAAAATCAACAAAGAAGGCTACACAATGTTACACCTGTGAACAATTATAAAGAATTGAAAGGGAGGGTGAACAAAAGAATGAAGGAGAGAAATAAAAGACGAAAGAAAATAGATGAATTGAGAAGAAAGAAAGAAAGAAAAAATTAAGGGGAAAATGAAGGAAAAATTAAAAATAATAAAAGAAAGAATAAAAGGATGAAAGAAAGAATAAAAGAGAGAAAAATGTTTCCGTCATTCTTTGAATTGCATACAGAAAGAAAGGAATGGAAGAAGAATATGTGAAAGACAACATAAAGGAGAGAAAGAAAAAAGTAAGAAAAAGGAGGAGGAAAGAAAGAAGGAAAGAAAATGTTTCCTTCATTCTTTGAAAGAAGGAAAGCAGTAAGGGATGAGGGAAGGAAGGAATTAAGGGAGGGAGGGAGAGAAAGAACAAGTGGAATGCCTCTGGCCGTCTCACCTGCATCACGCGGTTCAATATAGCAGCAGTGCTGACTTTGCATACTACTCTAACTCGCACAAGATGTTCAGTGATACATGGTTACTCTTATGTCCTCTTTTTATGAACTAGACCAATAAACTTACAGAGATATGATGGTTATTCAACAAAAAACCCCAACATGGCCAAAGTTCATTGACCTTACATGACCTTTGACCTTGATCATGTGACCTGAAACTGGAACAGGATGTTCAGTGATACTTGATTACTCTTATGTACAAGTTTCATGAATCAGATCCATAAACTTTCAAAGTTATGATGGTAATTCAACAGATACACCCAATTCGGCTAAAGTTCATTGACCTTTGACCTTGGACATGTGACCTGAAACACGCACAGGATGTTCAGTGATACTTGGTTACTCTAATGTCCAAGTTTAACGAACTAGACCAATAAACTTTCAAAGTTATGATGGTAATTCAACAGATACCCCCGATTCGGCCAAAGTTCATTGACCCTAAATGACCTTTGACCTTAATCATGAGACCTGAAACTTGCACAAAATGTTCAGTGATGCTTGATTACTATTATGTCCAAGTTTCATGAATCAGATCCATAAACTTTCAAAGTTATGATGGGAATTCAACAGATATCCCCAATTCGGCCACAGTTCATTGACCCTAAATGACCTTTGACCTTGATCATGTGACCTGAAACTTGCACAAAATGTTCAGTGATGCTTGATTACTATTATGTCCAAGTTTCATGAATCAGATCCATAAACTTTCAAAGTTATGATGGGAATTCAACAGATATCCCCAATTCGTCCAAAGTTCATTGACCCTAAATGACCTTTGACCTTGGTCATGTGACGTGAAACTCATGCAGGATGTTCATTGATACTTGATTAACCGTATGTCCAAGTTTCATGAACTAGGTCCATATATTTTCTAAGTTATGATGACATTTCAAAAACTTAACCTCAGGTTAAGATTTCGATGTTGATTCCTCCAACATGGTCTAAGTTCATTGACCCTAAATGACCTTTGACCTTGGTCATGTGACATGAAACTCTAATAGGATGTTCAGTAATACTTGATTAACCTTATGGCCAAGTTTTATTAACTAGGTCCATATACTTTCTAAGTTATGATGTCATTTCAAAAACTTAACCTCAGGTTAAGATTTGATGTTGACGCCGCCGCCGCCGCCGCCGCCGCCGCCGTCGCCGTCGGAAAAGCGGCGCCTATAGTCTCACTTTGCTTCGCAGGTGAGACAAAAAGGGAAAGAATTAGAAGTAAAATGGAGAAGAAAAAAGGAGGAGAGGGAGGAAGAATTGAAGTGTGGAGGGAATGAAAACATAATGGAAGAAGAGAATGAAATAAAAGAAAAAGGAGAGGAAGGGAGGGGGAGAAAAAATATTTTAAGAAAGAAAGAATATAAAAAAGGGAAATTTGATAAAGAAGACGGGTAAGAGAAAGGAGGAAAGAAAGAAAAATGAACAGAGAGAGAAAGGATCAGGAAAGACAAATAGGAAATAAAGATAGATGGAACAAAAACAGGCAAGCAGGAAGGATAGAAGGATGAAAAACAAGGATAGAAAAGAAAGAAAGAGGAAAAAGTTCAAACTTCAAGCAAAAAATCCTATCATCTAACAAAAATCATAATGATATTTGGTGTTTTTCAAAAAATTTCAAAGTGATTTTTTTCCCCCTCAAAAATTAGATGAAACATCGCGGCATCATACACAACAAGACTCAAAACGAAAGCTGAAACAACTAGATCTAGTTATGAAAACTCAATAACTTGTTCCTCCGAGATTACATCTCCAAATCAGTAATCTGAGAACCCATAATGTAGTCATACAAATTTCCCGCCGATTTTGTGATTATTTTGGCATGTTTGGTGGAGAGAATCTGCTCAGATCCTACATGCCTACCTAGTAGCCTGCCACACAATGGCAGGAGGCCAGTCCGTTTGCGATGTATTGGGGTTAGCAAGAAAATCACCGCAGAACTTGCAAAAGGTTATTTATCGATTTTATTGTTGTCTCTGCTTCGTCATCTGTTGGTTATTTTGATGAAAATTCGTCACTTTTAAATACATTTTGTTCAATATTCTGAAATACAGGACAAATAGGCGTCCCGGGAAGGGTTTGTCGGGACGCCGGGACAAAGAAGCAAAATACGGGACAATCCCGGGAAATACGGGACGTCTGGTCACCCTGGGGTATAGATTAAGGAGAGACAGGACAAGAGTGATAGAGTGCATATAGATGGAGGGAACATAGACAGAGAAATGTTTGTTGCCATTTTGAAATTAAATCACAGAAGAGGGGGTTTTGAGAGGAAGTATTATGTAGAAAGATAGATAGAAATTTAGAAGAGAGGGATAAAAAGATAGAGAGAGAGATATCGAGTTTGAAAGAAAGAGATGGGAAGAAAGGGAAATATAAGCAGGGGGTAGAAAGAGAATGGTGGATGGAGGGGAAAATTAAGAGAGGGGATAAAAAGAGAGGGGATAGAAAGAGCAAGAGTGATCAGATTTGTACTTTTGCAGAGCTACAATTTTGACCTTTGTGGTATATTCTCCTTTAAATGTGTTGACTAGAATTGATCAAGCACAGTATGAAATCCATAAAGATTCCTCTATATTCTAATTTAATTCATTCTTTCTGTATATTGTTTGTAACATATTTCTTGCATTGGCAACAGAAGCCAAAAAATTTAGGGGGGGGGTCCACCTGAAAGTTTGGAATTGACACCGTAGGTAAGAAATTTGACAAGCCAAAAAAAAAAAAAGGTTATCAACCAAAAATTTTAGGGGGAACCACAAAAAATTTTGCCGCCTATGATTTCTCACCATATTGTATCTTCTCTTCTAAACATGTTTGACTTTGTCTACATAAACAAGTCTACATGTATGACTTGTGTCCATTCATATCTCTCTCTACCTTGTCAACATCCTGACATGTTTCAATCCTGAATATTACATAGGCTATGTAGATTCGAATCAGTGATAGATCAATACGCCATCACGTGACCATAGCTGCGAGGATCGCATTTGTTATATTCCAGGTTTTGACGTCACCTCAGGGAATATACTGCGTTGTATTTTCAATTGCGGCGTTATATTTACTAAGGTGACGTCACTCTCTGCATACAAGTTGCGTAACAAGTGTAAAAATGTACGCGCTAATGTTAACGCGTCGATTGAATGAAGAACGCGCTTGATGCATTATAAAAAAAAAATCTTTTATGACGTAGATGGATCAGAGAAGCAAGAATTTCGGGTTTGAGCCAGATGATGAATGAAATTTCTGATGGCGAATCCACATATACTATATAATATAACAGATATTGCCTGGTCTATCGTTTTAATAAATAACATTTCCTCTCCCCTCCGAAGCTATATTTTTCCCTCGGGGTAATATTTTCCCTCAGCGCTGCGCGCTTCGGGCAAAATATAATCCCTTGGGAAAAATATAACTCCGTCGGGGAGAGGAAATGTTATAATCAAACTCTAGGTAGGCAATATCAGTATAATATCAACCACTCCCCCCCCACTCCACACACACACAGTCACTCTCTCTGCCATAGTCATTCACTGTCAAACTTTCTGCATTATCAATGATTCCATGTTCTTGAGTCACAATTACACCCCATCCGTATCTCCGTCTTCCTTGTCTTCCTTTTCTCCCCTTATTTCTCTCAACCAATGTCCCCCCCCCTTATCCACACCCCTCCTCGACTCTAGTTTTCCATTCAACTCTTTCACCCACTCTCCTATCATCAAACACATTTATTTCAACTTATCTCATCTCCCCTACTGTACTCTCAATTTAACATATACAACAAATTTCAAAAAGTCATCAAACTTACTCTGTTGTAAATGTATATAAAATAATCTAATTTATTCATAAAACATGTAATCCAATTTACAAAATTAGAGAAATTAGAAAATCACTTAATATCCATAATTCACTTATACAGAGGAACAAAATGAGTGACAAGCATTTTTTAATCAATGAGGTAATTAGTAAATCTTATAATTCTAGAAAGAAATCAAATCTGTTTTCACTACAAGAAGTTTTCTCGGACAACTTAAGTTGAAGATTAAAGTTCTTCCATAATAAATAGTAAAACATGGATCATTCCCTAAATATTGATTCTTTTTCTAATAAAAAATTCTTGTATCATTACAAACGCAAAAGGAACATGCTTTATTAAGAACTAAATGACACATACAATACCTGGATATGTATTGCAGATCTTACAAATGATTTCTTAGTATGTCCTTGAGTGTCAGACCAAGTTTGATTTTACTTAACTATATGGTAAGTATTGAGTATTCCCAGGGAACACTATCACCAATATAGTCCACATTGGACCTTGGTATTTGGAAGTTCCCTTTCCCAAATCTAATACAGAGGGCACAAGTCTCCCAAATCTCTAATGGGCACATGAGAGTAATTCATCCGCATGCCGCGAAGCATGTCGGACAGGCGTAAGTAATATACATGTAATGATAGGATGGTATCGTCGCAAGTGTGTGGGTCTCATAGTCCCACCAACAGCCGATGATGTTGTTTGCAATACCAGTAGCTCCGCCTTGGCCTCAACTTCAAATTCGATCTTGACAGGAAAGCGGAAGGTGAAAGATGAATCCGCTTCGTGGTTTTGCGAGTTTTGCTCTACTGAATTACCGCATTCTAATTTTTCCTCAACTGTGCCAATAAGTCAATTATTGACTAGACTAGATCTAGATCTCTAGACATAGATCTAGATTTTATTTCTGCTTTTTTATTTCTAGAAAAAAATCTTTTCTAGCCAGGCCCAGGCCAGGGTCTAGATTTCTATTCTTTTTCTATTAATGATTACTAGATCTACATCTACATCTAGATTTAGATCTTGATCTAGATCTACATATGTTTTTTGTATTAATTTTATTAATCTATCAAAACCTGAATAAGAAATTGAAGGGAAAAAATGTCATTTCAGTTTCAAATTTTACGTAATTCATTCCCTTTTAAACCAGACAGAATTTAAAGTTTCCCCAGTGTAAAATAGATAAAAATGTATTTTGTTGTTGTCATAATTTTTTAAAGGTCAAACAAGCTCTAAAGATGCTTCAGCAAGTGTAGATGCTCCAACCAGTGATATCCCTGCTCCAACCTACAGTGATCATCCAAAAAAATAAAAACATACTACAAGAGCAAGTAAGTTGGTTGCAGTATTCAGTGGCCCAGGCCCACTTCAGAATATTTATACTTTTTTTCTTATTTTTTCACCCCTGGGTTTGGGATGTAAAATGCCTCTGTGGTTTATATTAGTGATGAATTTTGATCATTTTTAAGGCAGTAACTAGGGTTAGAAATAAAGTCTTTGTTTGTATACAAAGAACATACAAATTCCTACAGGTTGAAATAATTTATTTGGATATATTTTTTTTTAAATGTGAAATACACTGCATGCAGAATTTGGGTCTGTAATTTAACAATCATGACTTTTTTTCTCTCATTTCAGAACTTTGAATGAATTCCAAATCAATGGACGCAATCGTGTCTGAAGCCGTCTGTTATGGAAAGATTGCAGTGCAGTCCCTGCTTGAAGACAAGTTCTACATAAATTCAGTGATAGGGTCTAAAGCGATTGAAACTGGGAAGAACGTTGATACAGATTCAAAAGCATTTCAAGAGGTCACCCAGGAAATTGTGAATGACCTTCGATATTCTAATGTCTGCGAAAGATACACATGCTGGTCCAGCAGCCAATACTCATATTATGAAAGCATTCCATTACTACAGGAGCAGAGAGTCTGTCACTATGTTGATGAGAAGACTTGTCCAAGTTGGCAGTGACGCAACTGCTCAGTCATATTTTGAACAATATATGTTCTGAACTTCATACTGGAGAAGACTCTGAATGCATGTAAGTCGGAAAGTGAAGGGAATGAAGCTGCCTCACCATTGTCATCACATGATGAGCAGGTCTTGCGATATGTCGCTGGCTATGTGCCCCATGCCCTTTCGAGAAAGTATGCCAAGATAAATTCTGCAAGTGCTAGGAGGATTTGTGCTACTCTCCACGAATGGAAGAACGAAGACGATGTACACACCCAAGCAGAATCTTTCATTTGCAATACTCGGCCGTCTGGCTAACAATCCAGAATAGGGGAGGACTCTTCATCGTCACGGATGACATATACATGCTCTTTTGAGCCATGGAGTTTGTCACCAAAAGTTATCTGAATGTCGGTTACATACAGCGGAAGGATGAAGTTATGAAAGATACAATTGTAAAAAACATATATGGTAGTGAACATGCACAAAGACAGTGGCTGAAATGCACTATGAATACCGACTTGGAAAGCAAAGAAGTAGATGGATTAATTGGAAGTGTGGTAAATTATTGGGTAAAGATCAGGGTTTCCGCATATGTTCGTTCGTATGTAAGTCTGAGGAAGAGAGAGCAATTAAAAGACGAGGAAGAGAGAGCAATTTAAAGACAAGAAAGAGTAAGAAGGCATTACGAAAGAGTCTGAAGCAAAAAGAAGGGTTATCTTGGTTGTTAGGTTGATTTTTATTCACAAGAGAGCCCAAATCTTTCATTCTGAGCACATTCGCACAAGGACGTCTATAATATGGAATTGTAAAAACCATGCCAATAACCTAGAGAGCCTTGCAAAAATATGCTCAAAATTACAGATTTGAGCGCTGTTGTAAAAAAAAGCACAGTTTATAATGGAATACATAACATTCATTCATTCATTTTTCTGTTTGTCACAAGAATTTTTTGAGTGTAAGTTGTGCGCTGCAAAGATTCTCTACAGACAGGGTTGTTCAGCAGTGCAAGTGGGGTCTAGCGGATTCTTGATTTAGAAATATTACGTATATAGGCTAGGCTTAGTCTTGAAGTTTAAGAGATGACAACAAGCCCAATATGCATGCCATTATGTATCTGCAGAACTCTTCAGTGTTAGTGTTACATGATGGAGCCTAGTTGGAGGAAGGCCAATGGACATTTAACCAGGGGCCGTGCAGCAAACTGCATACCTCCTTAGCTGCAAGCAAACTGTAATCATACATTAATTTTGAGTTTGCGGTATAGATTAAGATTGACACCAGCATATTAATAAAATGAAAAGGAGAGTGGTGTTTCATTCCAAGGGTTTCATGGTCTTACATGTATCTCAGCTATTGGGAATAATCTTCATCATGGCATGCAGATGCGTTTTCCTCTGCCCTCAGAGAGAGGATGGGGGGAAAAGACTGACATTAAAAAATCTATAAAAAAACAAAGAAATAATCATTTCAAAATTTATCTCTCACTCTTTAGAGAATGGAGTGAACATTCATTTCATTGATAAGCAATATGTCATCTGCAACAATGAACACCCGTTCTCCATCCTACATACTGATACCTACGAATGTATGTTTGGAAGGGATTAGGCATGCTACACGAAAACAGAAAACTGCAGTTGAAAAGGAGAACTGCTTACTGGTAAGCTTCTTTTCCTGGTTAGAAATCACACCTAATTGTAGTCAGTGAGTAAAAATTCTGCATGGAAAATTGATCACAATAGGAAAACAAAAGACATACATGCATACATGTAATAAAGTAACATTAAACATACAATGTATGCATTATCTTGTCATTTTTAGACTGCAGTTTTTTAAATAAATGATGCAAAAAATCAAATCAGTGTTATTCAACCATGAAACTTCATGAATACAACAATTGTGAAACATCTATTTGGGGTTGTAAAGTGGTTTCACTTTGCTATTGATTTTGGGATTTAAAAGAGTCAGATCTGTAAACATGGCTGTACTATATTAATGGAGAAAAGGAGAGTATCTAAAAAAAAATTTCTTTTGTTTTTTCGCTTTTTTTCTCAAGAAGATCATCCACTACCATTGAAGCAATCCTACAAGAAATGCCAGGCATCTCGAAAGAAAGGTTGCCTGCAAAACTAGTCCTGAAGGAAGTTATGTATACAGACTACAAGGTAAATTGTATAATATATATGTAGATAGGATTTTCCTAACTAAAATCCATCTAGCAGTAAGTCCTGTACACACTTGATTTTTTTTCAGATGATGCCTTCTATGTATTCTTATGCCGCCCACAGCCAGCCTTATATGGTTGCTGGAGTCATAGGCCTGTATCTGAACTCCAATTAAACTTTAAACCATGTTCTAAATCTAGGGTTAAACTGTGGTAGCTGAATGTGACCTAAATTTCTTTAACTAGGTAATCACTTGATACTCACATTCGGCACTCATATGATTACAAACTGTCTGAAAATGATGAACAATACTTTCATCATTTTAACATGCGAAAAGGGTCCATCAAACACAGGAAGCATACTGGGTAAACAAGTCTTTGACCCTTTTTGATATTTTCCATATAGCCAAGAATTAGACTGTGGTACATGTTGAATTTGACTTCACTATACTAGCATCATGTTTTCAGGTCATCTGTCTGTCTGTCCAACCCGTTTTCATTCCTATAATGAAAAACTATTCAACAGATTAATTTCAAATTTGGCTCATGTTTTCATGTAGGAGTGAAAATGAACTGATTAGACTTTGGGGTAATATCACAGAGTTAAATAATGAAAATGTGTGTTCTGATAACTTAAGAAACGTTTCATACATGTAGATCAACTTTGAGATCATGAGGTTAAAGTTAATTTCATGTGCATAATTTTTAAAGTCTGTGAAACCGCTCTTGCAATTAATGTAAATGCATTCTCAAAGATCAAGTTCAGACATAGCTCATGCTTTCATATCAGAGAGACAATGATCTTGTTGAATTTTTTAGATCAATAGGTTGATGGTCAAGGTCACAGAGTTCGATTTTTCTGGTGATGTTCATACTGGCCTTTCCCATCTATTCAACTACAGATTTTGTTTCTGCAAATTTACAATATTTTACTAGAACTAGATTTTCTTTATTATATCATTATTCAAAGGAGGAAGCATGGAGTGAATTGTCTAAAGATTATGACAATGCACGACTCCTTTCTTTTATTTTGTATCTTTACATCACTCTACAGAATGCTCTCACCCTTGTTAAGGGTGTTGATCCCAGCCTACTTGGTGAAAAGGCAACGAGCCCATGTTCAGGATCAACTGCTAAACAAATCAATTTCCCCCCGAAAAACCCTTGCGCATATGTGACATGCTGGCCTGTGCATTTTCACACCAGCGTAACTTAAAAAATGAACCACGGCAGATTGGGTGCATGTATTAACATGTGTAGATCTTCAAGAACCACCACCGGCAGACTACATCTGTCCTATGTGCCATGCACAATTCCATTAGATGGATCCATATAAAAATGTGGATTTCATTTAGGTCAAAATGTTCCTTCTAGAACATGAATAATTTTCAGTCAAGTTGACAACAGTTAAAGTAGATGACAGTGAGACATTCATTATTAACTCAGCCACCCCCCCCCCAAAAAAAAAAAATAAATAAATGAAATTGGCTAAGAACAGGTTGAGTAATCACAGCCAGTATGAATGAGTATGAATCTAGAATTTTACTTTATGTAAAACGAAATTCCATTAGGCTAATAGACCATTAAACCATTAGAGCTGTTGGAGTCTAATGGTTTATGAAATATGGGACCAACAGAACCATAAGAAAATATCAGTTGGACCAACATCCACCTACAGAAAAATGCTGATGGACCAACAGAAAATTTATGTTGGTTAAATATAAACTATGTTGGACCAACAGAAAACTTGTATTGGACCTACAACAAAATCTATTAGATCCATAGGAAACTTGTATGGGACCCATAGAAATCTGCTATTGAACCAAAAGAAAACCTCTATTGGACCATCAAAAATATTATATTAGACCCACAGGAAACTTCTATTGGACCAACAGAATAATTCTAATGGACCATCAAAAATATTCTATTAGACCCACAGGAAACTTCTATTGGACCAACAGAATAATTCTATTGGACCAACAGAAAACCTCTATTGGACCATCAAAAATATTCTATTAGACCCACAGGAAACTTCTATTGGACCAACAGAATAATTCTATTGGACCAACAGAAAACCTCTATTGGACCATCAAAAATATTCTATTAGACCCACAGGAAATTTCTATTGGAATAACAAAATAATAGAATACAGATTCTATAAACAAATACTAACATAACAAGGTGCTTGAGAACAAGCCAATTATCTTCTTATTCTCAACATAAATTTTAGACACATGTTTAAAATTGGTACCAGAAGAATTGGCTTGTTATAAAGAAATCTCGTTATACAACCTTGCTCATTACATCGGGAGATAGCACGCAGTGATCACAATAAAACCAAAAATCGTAGAACTACGTGGCAAAGTAGTTGAAGTTGCAGGAGATGGTCATTGTCTCCTTCATGCCGTCACTGCCGCACTCAAAGATAAGGGTCTGAAAATCACAGAGAATGGAATTTCTGAGTCCATGGTCAGTGAGGTCGTGTACAACAAGGCATATTACGAGAACTTTGCAGTTGAATCCCAAGATATTGTCAGTGAGTTGTGCAAATACATCTTCAACAGAGTGTACAACACGGAGACATGTGACATTTTGATTCCTGCATTGTGCAATGCTCTGCGTATCACTGTTATCATATATAAGAAGGCATAAGATTGATGGGAGTTTCACCGTAAGCATGCACCCCTGGTCGAAAATAGGATATAAGGTAGATATTACCTAGGCCTTTTATAACTGATAAGACACAACCTTCCTGAAGCCTGTTGCATAAAACTTTTTACCTGAGAAAACTCTGGGAAAAACTGAAAACTAAGGTTAGTCTGATTTCCGCCATTGACTTTAGCACAGGCCAAAAACTCCGGTAAAAATAGCCTGAGTTTTCTCAGGTAAAAAGTTTTATGCAACAGGCCCCTGCTGAAGTAAGCACAGCTCTAGAAGAGCGGGAAAAAATGGGGCTGACTCTCCCCGCTCTCCCCTACTGTTTGTTTTATCAAGAAGTTGAACCATACGTTATTGTCTATGTCTATAGAGTCTCTAGACCATGTGCATGATGATCTAAGCTAACGTTAGATCTATTTTTGTTAAAAGCCAGTGAGAGGATTTTGAGAGGAATGGATACCAGACCTAGTGTATAGGACGCTTTACTTTATGCATCAGGAAAACTTTCCATCAAGTTTAGAAAGCAACAAGAAGAGGCATTGTCTTCATTTTTGTTAGGACATGATCTGTTTTTTAAGCTTGCAAACAGGCTTTGGAAAAAGTGTAGTTTTCCGTGGTGCCCCTTTATGCATGGACTTTCTTCGTGGTCAACAAGATGTCGGATTTAATTCACTTGCCATAGTTGTTATGCCTCTAAAATTGCTTATCCAAGATGAACTTGATATTGCGAAGAAGAGCGGTATCTCAGCTGTTGATTTGAGTGGAGGAATCACAGACAAAACCAGGGAAGAACTAGCGAGTGGTTGTCATTCCTTGATTCTCTCAAGCCCTGGAGTTTTGACAGGAGACTGTGGAAGGGACCTAATGACAATAAGCACTATGAGGGATCGGCTATGCAGACTTTTTGTGGATGAAAGCCACTGTGTGAAGAACTGGTAAGATGTTTTCATGGTTATTATTGATTTTTTTGTTCTGAATTATTTTTCTAACTTTGATTATTTTATATTCAGAGTAAATAGCCAATTCCTCTGTATAGCGTAGGACAGGTGGCATAGGATGATGAGTTATAACAGTACATGTAGATCTACAGGTAAAAAATATTGCAGTGGTCACTGGTCAATCAATGTGAATCAGATTATAGATGCCTGCCTGGCCCAAAATTGAAATTGTCATCCTTTTCATATGTAGAATAGACCCTACATGCATAAAAATTACTACCGGGTAAATTAATCATGTAATCATAAATAATCATAAATAATCCATGTACAATATATTGCCTACATGTACAGAGCAGAGCCTACCAAAAAGTTTTAACAATCAACTCTTATACACATAGTTTAACCTATTTTTTCCCTACATCTCTCCATTCATGTAGGGCCAGTCAACTGGGAAAACAAAGGTCTTTAGAGAGAGCTATTAAAAGCTTGGTGAGCTACGCTCAATTCTTCCACCAGTTCCAGTAGTTGCTTTGACAACTACTGCAACCAAAGAGGTTTTCAAGGAGTATCATCGAATCTTCAAGTTTGAAAAACTACACCACAATCACTACATCACCAGACCAGAGTAATATCAAACATTCATTCATGAAATCTTCATCCGATTCTCCGGATATCAATCTGGCTTTTCTTGTCAAAGAGCTGCCAGATAGAGGAAGAGCCTGTGACAATTTTCTTGTGTACTGCCAATCAAGGAAGATTGTTTCGGAAGTTTATTCCATGTTTATGTACCAGCTGCCCCCCACACACAAGGCTTATGTACAAATGTATCATACAAACAGCGAGGATGACTTCCAACAACATATAGTGAAGGATTTCGGAGACAGCAAGGGAATGATCAGGGTGCTTGTGGCAACGATTGCTTTTGGCATGGGTGTGGACGTGCAAGGCTGTTACAATGTCATTATGTATGGAGTACCAAGTCACATCGATGACTATGTACAGATGTCTGGGAGAGTTGGAAGAGATGGGAAGAACAGCTTGAGCATAAGCATGAAATATCCAGGAGACATGAAGCATGGTACTTCAGATGAAATCAAGAGAAATATTAGTGGCGATTCCTGCCGACGAGCAGTGACTGTGGACTGCTTGGTAGGGAGGGAAGATGAGCGGATTGGCGCTGATTAGAGATTTGGGAGACATGATGTGCCCTCTATGTTAGCTTTGCGAAAGGGAACTTTCAAATACCAAGGTCCAGTCTGGACTATCACCAATATTGCTGTATTCTCATCCAATTTTAGAATAGATGTGAAGAGCAGGATCAAGGCCCTATTTTATCTCACAGTTATGATAACAACTAACATAGTCACCAATAATCCATTCTTACGGCTAATGAGATGAGAAAACATAATTTGACAACCCTGTATAGAGGAAGTTGCTATTAATCTACAACATCATAGAAAATTGGTATGACATCAGAGGTGCTTCTTCTTTATTCAATCCCACGTAGGTAATCCCCAAGTCAACAAGAGAGACAACAACTCCCCAGGGAGACGTCCCAGACCCTTCGTGAGTGGAAGAAGCTGGAGATAAATAGCGACAGAATCCTACAACGCAGGGCTTCTGCCCACTTTCAGATTGTGCTACAGCCAAATACAAATCTTTTGTATACCCGGTACCAAGAACTGCACAACATGTGACATCTGGGTCCAGAAAAGGTGCAGACTTTAGCACGGGAAAGGTTTTATCGGCCGACCATGGAGAAGGACATAACCAGGTACATGTACATCACCCAGCAATGTCTTTGCCTGAAACAGAAGAGACCCCAAAGACAAACCAAGGCTAATCTCATACCAATCAAAACAACACAGCCCTTTGAGTTAGTCTCCATCACTTCCTCCATCTTGAACGTACATGTAGCAAAGGTGGTTATGAGTATATCCTTGTGGTGGTTGATCACTTCATCCGTTTCACACAAGCCTACCCAACCTGAAACAAGAGTGGAAAAACAGCAGCAGACATAATCTTCAACAACTATTGTCTGAAATATGAATTCCCCCAAGGACTCCACCATGACCAAGGGAGGGAGTTTGAGAATCATTTGTTCAAGCATCTGCAAGAATTATCAGGGGTCTCACACTCTCGTACAACTCCACATCACCCACAAGGTAACCGCCAGGTAGAGAGATTCAACAGGACACTCCTTGGGATGCTGTGAACTCTGGCTGAAGAGCAGAAAAGCAACTGGAGTGCTTCTTTGGGAAAGGTAGTACATGCCTACAACTGCACTCGCAATGAGTCTACTGGATATTCTCCGTTCTATTTGCTCTTTGGTAGGCACCCGCACCTCCCAATAGACCTAGACTTTGGACTGGACCATAATGACAAGGGAAAACATACTTCTAACAAGGAGAGTTATGTAAGGCAGTGGAAGGAACAGATGAAGCAAGCCTATGACCTTGCAGCTAGAAATGCAAGTCAGACGGCTGACCGACGAAAGCAGCACTATGACAAAACTGCATGGTCTGTTGTTCTTATGCCAGGAGATCGTGTCCTTGTTAGAAACATGCAACCGAGTGCAGGACCATCAAAACTACATGACTATTGGGAAGACCAGGTCTATGTAGTGGTGAGTGAAAGAGGGGAGATGCAGGTGTATGAACTAAGAGCAGAAAGTGGCAAATGAAAGATCAGGGTGCTACAGTAAGTATATGGTAATGTAGATGTGGAATAGGACTAGCATGTTTTTTCTTTTAAACCAATCTAAGAAAATAACAGTAATTCAAACATTTAATTACACTTTTGTTCTTTCTTCATTTCAGTTTTGTTTGTTAGTGTTTACAGTGTAAGTAAACTGTGAGGGTGATAGATGGCATCTCATAACATTTCAAGATAACATGTTTCTATTTCCTTGACACCCGCAGTTAACTACTGGCTAATCCAAACATACACCACAAGAGCTTAAGGCAAAACCATGCCTTATAATTTGGTGGCAGTGGTGGGATTGATATTGAAATAGGACAAGAGGTTTGTTATTGTATGACAGGTTTGTGTCCATGAATTGACTTATATTTCCTCAAAGTTTGTTCTTATTTGGTTGGACACTATCAAGAAAATAAAGAATATTCATATCTTTCTCAACTGTGAAAGATTATTTTATGTTACATTGGTACACATGTATGACCACAATGTGTCAGACTTGTTGACTGATTGCGCTGGAACATTAAAGGGGAATTCAACCTTGGTCATAAATATTGTGTTGGAAAAGAGAAAAAAAGAAAAACAGTGGTGAAAGTTTGAAAGAAATTAACAAGCGATAAGAAAGTTACATTGTAGAGCTGTTTTAAACTTGAGATCCTTAAGATTATGTAAATTTCAAATTGGCAACTGGGTAAGATTTTTTTTTAGAATCAACAGGGATCTCAGTTTCATGGTTATTCAGATGATTAAAATGGCATTGTGCATGTAAACAAGCTACGGGAAGAGCAAATGTAACAAATGTTTGATCTCTTTTCTCTTTTCCAGATTGTTGTACAACCATCATAGACAGTATGGATCGTCATATTCAGGTGTTGGCATTGAGGTAGACTTAACATCAATTTTACAGATGCAGCCATAAATTTATCTTTTGGAATGTGAAAACAATCTTATCAAATATTAAGAACAAGCATATGTGAAGCTGCTTGTAGCATCTACCTTTGGATTTGTTGCATATATCATACATGTACAAGTAATCTCGTACAACATTTGCTAAAATGTAATCTTGGCAAGCCCCCTCCAAATCACTGTACAAACTATTATTATGGATATGTATTAAGTCCTTGCAAATAACAGAACTCTTAATACTTGTATGTAGTGTTTAAGATTACTCTATTGCTGTCAGTTACACTGTAGTGTAGGTCTCACATTTTGAGACATCACATGTACATGTATAGATGTATATCATTGAATTACATGTACATGTTAAGTTGATTGATATCAATTCAAACCCGTTTTCCTTGTTTTGTTGAGTGTCTGGAATTACCAGTATACATTAGATCATGTCACGATGGACAGTGCACCGTAGAGCATGTGCAGTTGTTGATGCCGAATTGGAGGAAATGAACAGAAACATGCGTCCAGATAGTGAGCATGAAGTTTCTTTAGGGCATCAGACACCTAGTGAGGATGATCTGGATACTTCTACTATTGACTCTGAAGTACATGTAGAGCAAGTTCAGCAGGAACACGATCAGTTTACACATTCTGATCACGATGCTTATTCTGCTTAATCGGGATCTGACTGGGACAATGACAGTACAATTGATTTTGACAGCGAGATTAATGAGGATTCAGCACTTGTATAGAGGATCGTTTGTGTCAGTGGGCCAATGAATTTCAAAATCAAGTGTCTCATAAAGCCCTAGCTGGTTTACTTGATGCTCTGCGACCTGATTTCCCAGACCTACCCAAAGATCCACAAACCTTATTATCAATCAACGTAAATCAAACTGTACTGAAGTTAGCCAGTGGAGAATATTACCATTTAGGAGAGTGTACTTTGGCTAAGCTTTCTTCATATTGAGTCAATGCAGAGAATTTGACACAAATATTAGTTAACATCAATATTGATGGTTTGCCACTCTTCAAGAGTTCTTCAGGACAGGTATGGCCCATTCTTGGAATGATTGACTCCTTGCCTGTGAAGGATTCCTATGTAATTGGTATATTTTATGGCAGTTCCAAACCATAAATGTACATGATTATTTGTCATTCTTCATTCAGAATTAAGACTCACTGAAAGAAACCGGTATTAGGAATCAATATTCCTGTTGACATTTCAGCTTTTATATGCGATGCCCCAGCAAGAGCCTTTATCAAGCAAGTTAAATGTCATTCTGGCTACAACAGTTGCAAGCGATGCACCAAGCACGGGGTGTACATTCAATCTAGAGTAACCTTTCCATCTGTGGATTCCCCTTTACGTACAGATGAATTATTTTCCCAACTATCGTATGATAACCATAAAACAGGACGATTCCCTCTTCTGGACATAAGGTTGGTCAATTTAGTTTCACAGTTTCCTCTAGATTATATGCACTTAATTTGTTTAGGGGTCACTCGAAGACTAATAATGCTATGGAAAAGAGGACTTTTGAGTTGTAGGATTGGTGGAAGAGCGAAAGGTGTAATTTCAGAGCGAAAGGTGAAATTTCAGAGCGAATGATTTCATTGAAGGGTTTTGTCCCAAGAGAATTTGCCCGTAAGCCAAGGTCATTGTTAGATCTGGAGAGGTGGAAAGCCACTGAATTCAGGCAGTTCCTTTTGTACACAGGCCAAGTTGTTCTGTCCAACATTCTGCCAGCCGAGATGTACAAAAACTTCTTTTCTTTCTATTCTATCACTCTTAAGGCCAAATCCAAGGTATGTGCTATCCGCAAGTAGCAGTGATGAGGATAAATTGAGATCATGCAGATCTCCTAGATCTAAAAAAAAAAAAGCATGCTCTAGCTCCGGAGATAAGACTTTCAAAGTGAGTGAATTATGCTGCCATTTTGAAATCGTTTGAATTAAATATTACACGGTAGAATGTATCTCAGATACATACCTTGGGAATAAGCAAGGTTGTCTTTTGGATAGGCCATTATACTTTGTACTTAAACTTGCTATGATTTTGCACATATTCATTCAGTTATAATTGTTTTCTTCAAAATCTGAATATGAAGCTGCTTGGGTTTAAATCTTTGTGACCAAACCTCTATTTTCACATCATGAAAAAATGGGAAGGAGCAAAAACAGGAAGGAAAAGCACTAGCACCTTTAATAGTGTTGCACTCTTGAACTTCTCACTCTAGCCCTTCAACATCTCGAACAAGCATTAACCGCCAGATGGCTGTCCACGGAACTTCCAACTCACGACCAGGCAGCGGAACGTCAGCAAGACCAACCAGCAGTTACCCGTCAAGAGTAAGCAGCTTACCTAATCTGAGTCTGCCCAGACCGGCAGCATCAACTGAAGGTAAAGAATTTTTCATGAGTGCATACTCTCCATATGTATACAACTGTTCTTCATTCTTTGAAATGCCAAGGCTAGTAGACAAGACGTATTTGTCAAACTGTACATGAATACATGTGTGTACAGGCTCAGAGCGTAACATGAAAAAAAATACATATACTTATTTTCTTTCCATGAATTTTTAGGGCTAAACATATCTTCCTCTCTGAAGAGGATATTTCAGAGTCCTTAAAGAGGGTGGATAGTTTTGGAGATTCTCAAAAATGCGTTTGTCTTCATTTCACTTCATTTATGAATAATATGATTGTGTTTGCCCTAAAAATGATATGACATGAAGTACAAGGATAGAAGTTCTGTTTTGATGGTGAAATTAATCGATTTTATAAAAACATGGGTATCCCCACAGGGTTTTTTTTCGTCGGCTCGGCGCACCGTGGTGGTTTGTATTTGAATTACTATGTAGCTCCTTCTACAATAGAAAGTAGAACATTTGTTTTGGTTTGAGTCGCACCACGATGGTGTTCGTGCATCTATGTAAAGATAGTGCATGTTTAATATTAATTGTTACCGAGTCGTTCTCTATTTTTAATCACCCCTTTACCCGTGAAGTTTTCATCTCTTATTTCTTTGTTCCACATTGTTTGCAAAGATTTGTTTTTTTTCGCCAAGTGCATAGTTGCTGCAGCAATGCACGGTCAGCATCTACCGGTACGTGTAGCTGGCCCAGCCAGGCCGGCAATCGTTCTAGCGCTACACCGCAACCAACACGAAGCGCTCTATGTACTGTAATTCACCGAAGCCGAAGGAAAGCAGGTTCCCAGTCTCACCGTACGGCACAAATAATTAAGCTACTAGTAATCAAGAGGATATGGGGGATGAGGAAGGAGGGGACCAAAGGGTGCCTCTCTAGGTACCCGACTTGTAAGGAGGGAGTCCTCTAAAGCATATGAACTTTCTAGAAAAAAGAGAGGAACGATCAGAGTTCATAGTCAGGTGTTCGAGCGCTAGAGTGAGCTACGAGGAGTAAGACATGTGAGTAGAACTAATTTTCATCAAATCTTTACACCCTCTTCATTTTTATGCCTATAAGGACTTAATCGACATAACTTAAGATTCTACCTTGTAATTGATAACTTCCGACAGTCACCGGCATGCACTTCATCTAGCACTACAGCCGCGCCCGAACACTACGGCCGGGGTCCGGTTGTGGTGCACAACGGGTCCCCGCACCGCGCCCGGGTTAAAATTATTTATTATCATGCTGAATATTTGTCATGTTCTTGATGGTTTCCTTATCTGAATTAATTTAATGGTACTGTATTACTGTAATATGGAAAGATTATGAACTTATGTAAATTTGCAAAACGTGACATAAGAACTTTTAGGGAAGTGTGCTTATTTTCTTTCCAAATGGTTGTCAAAGTAGGGGGGAAATTGTAGATACAAGGTATTTGGCTTGTTCCAAGTGCCATATGAAATGGTTTAATCTGTGTTTTTGCTCACATTTGTAAGTTATATAAATCTTGTCTTTTGACTGGATCTTCATATGTATTTCCTGTTTGCTGCTTTAACCTACATGTTAATTCAGGCTTCCATTTGACTAGGGCATGATTACACTTATGCTTCTATATGCATATTCCAGATCTGTTGACTTTGCCCATTATTATTCCGTTATGTGTTACATGGAAACCAATTTTCATGTATATTTAATCTATTCTACACATTGCAATATTCATATAATGCAATGCCAACCAATCCATGCACACTGTCCAAATGTTTCTGCATGCTGATTCAGTTCCATGAAATGATTGAATTTGCACAAAGTATGAGGACCTGCCAATGACAAGGTAAAACCGATGCCAAAACTTGAAGTGGTAGTGTATATGCATGTTCTCATAGTCATTTTGTTTTTTTAAGGAATGTATGTGTTCACTGAAATGCAGCTTTTGTAATATGTGTAATAGTTGATAGTTGTAACTCTGTCAAGCACTATTTCTTGTCTTTATCAAGTTATGTCTTTGCTTGTTCTTATTCAGGTTTATAACTTGTATAGCCATTCTACAGCAGTATTACACTTGCAATAATTCGCCATTTTCGTGATTTTTTGTTCTTTTTCATGAAATACAGTACAAGTACATTCCTCATTTAAAGGACTAATCTGCCGATTCTGCCAACGAAAAGTTGATTTGAATAAAAAGAGAAAAAAATAACCAGCATAACACTGTAAATTTCATCAAAATCAGATGTAAAATAAGAAAGTTATGACATTTTAAATTTTCGCTTAGTTTCACAAAACAGTTATATGCACATCGTGGTCGGTATGCAAATGAGGAGACCGATGATCATCCACTCACTATTTCTTTTGTATTTTATTATATGAAATCTAAAATATTCTAATTTTCTCCTCATTGTCAAGTGAAACAATGATTAATTCCTCCCCGAACAAGTGGGATTATCATTATTTAATACTATGTGAAATCTTTAAAAACTGAAATATGGCGTAATTCAAACATTAAAAAAATAAAAGAAATAGTGAGTGATGGATATCATCGACTGACTCACTTGCATGACATCGAGTTGTACATATCACAGTTTTTTTAAAAATAAGAGAAACTTTAAAATGCCATAACTTATTTTACATCTGATTTTGATTTAAATTTTCAGTGTTATTCTAGTTGGAGCTTTCTCTGTTTATTTTTCTGTGGTGGACTTGACCTTTAAAGTGCCATATATCTCAGTGCCTACATGTATGTAAGCAATATTTCTCAATACACTGAAAGCCATATTTCTTGGACTTCTACTTTCAATTTTATAGGTCTCTATTGTATATCAACATGAATAGATGACATATACATGTAGAACTAATTTTTTTTTAATCTTTGATATGATGTAGATACATGTGTGTATAAGTATGCACTAAACTATGCATTTGTAAAACCTCATTGGGTCGAGGGTTATGCAACTTCTATCATTATTAAACTGTAAATTAGTTCCTGATTGAAATATGTATTTGACTTGTTTTGTGCGTATCTGTTCATGTGTCATGTTTTTTCTTGGATCTTGGATCTACAATTAACCTTGCATTTGTCAAGTTCTGAAGAAATAGTTCATTTACCCAAAGCTGTAGTCCTATATAGTCTAGGCAAGGTTGAGTGTACGTTCAAGTTATGCCCTGGCAATGGAGGATTATAATATTGCTACTGGGAATGCTGAGCATTATCAGACCTCAGTCGCCATGCAGGTTCTGAGTATGAATGTGAAATTTGATATGTAATCACGTCATGATACCGTTACGATGTCTTAGTCGATTAATGAGGATGTCAAAATCATGTCGGTATATGGCTAATACTGGTCAGTATATGGCTAATACTGGTCAGGAATATGTTACAAAGACATCTATAAGACGTTATAATATATGACGTCAATCTGACGTCTGATATTGGTTAGGAAAAGGTTATAAGGACGTCATGAAGATGTCGTTGTTGACTAATAAAGACGTCAAGATCACATCAATATACTGCATCAATCTGACATCTAAAAGTGGTCAGGAATAAGCTAGAAAGACGTCATTAATACGTCGTAGTCTGCTTCATATTGACGTTTTTCGCGGTGCAAGATCTCGTCTTTAAGACGTCAATATGACAACGTGAATTTGACGTCATTTTTAGGGTATATGGAAGACGCCAGCCAGAGAAGAATCTGTTAGGAGATATGCACTTGCATCACAAGAAATTGGGGGACGGATTAGAACAATTAAAAAAGACTATGTAAAAGCCATGAGTGACTTACTCAGCAGCTACTTTGTTGAAGGTCTACGGCAAGGCCAAGTGAAGGTTGGAGTGTCACGTTAATGGCGTCAACATAGAGGTGGAAGTTTTGGAGAGCTGAAAGATGAAGCCACAAAGATCGCAGAAGGGAAAGAGAAGGGAAACCAGGATGAGTTTTCCATGATGGAGAGCGAGAAGCCAGCAACCAAGCAGGGGGAGAAGGAAACCAAGAGCTCCTTCGCTCTTCACTTCACTCTAGCCAAGGAGGTTGAAGGTAGCTTATGAAAGTGACTGGCTGGAAGTTCATGAATATACATGAGATATGACGTCAAATAAGTCTGCTTGGTTCTCGCGCGAACGCCAATTGCAAAATTGCTTGGCTCAGCTCACTTGCAGCTCCCATGCGTGCAGCTAACAGAGGTTAGCAGAATAGCAACCCTGTACCATGGGAATCATCTTGCAAGCCTTCATCGATTTGAAAATGCTAAGACCCAGGGTGAGGGAGCTTCATCCAATTGCACCAACGTTTGCTCCCTTCCGGACCAAGATGGCCAAGGGCATTGAATGATCGTTCCAGTGTGGGTGAGACACAAGGATGAGCCATCTAGAGAGTTCTTGCACTACGCAATCCTAGATGATCAAAGCAATGTAGGTTTTGTGTCAGATGGACTGTGTGAGCAGTTAGGAGCGCAAGGAGCCGAAACCACTCTCAAACTCACAACGATGCACGCCACAACGAGCATCCAGAGCAGGAAGGTATGTGGACTGCAGGTGCTGGACTTCAAGAAGGAGAATGAGATCGATCTTCCACCAAGCTTCTCCAGAGAGTCTGTTCCAGCTCAAAGGTCCCAGATTCCCAAAGGTTAAGTCATGAAGGAGTGGCCTCATCTGGAGCAAGTGGCTCATGAGCTCATGCCCTACAACCCAAGTATTAAGGTATCGCTCCTTATTGGAAACAACTGCCCCCGAGCCATACGCCCTCGTGAAGTCATTGCCGGTGAAGACGACCCATATGCAGTAAGAACAGCACTTGGATGGAGAGTAGTCGGCAAGGTATGCCAAACATCTTCAGGGAAGGCGCAGATCTGTAATAGGATTTCTGCAGTGGTGAGGTACCCAAGGTTTCCCTTCACAAGTAAGGCCAAGGAGATCCAGGACACAGCGAAGATGATCCAAATCCTCGAACAGGACTTTAGGGACTCGAGTTCGAATGGTGAGCCGTACTCTGTCGAAGAGGAAAAATTTGTAGAAATCCCGGAAGGTGGTATCCGTAGACGTGATGATGGCCATTATGAGATGGCGCTACCTCTGAAGTCTCCAAAGTTTAGTCTTCCCTTCAACGGGCCTCTAGCACTGAAGAGGTGGAACCAGCTGCCTGGAAGGTTGCAGAGGAACCCAAAGTTCGGCAGAGACTACAGGGAATTCATAAATCGCCGAGGAACCATTCGACAACTATGTTCAGATCAAGGGACAGCCTTCATAGGTGCCAGGAGTGAGTTGAAGCTAGCTCTTCAGGAGATGGACCAGCAGCAGGTGCAGGAGTATCTGCTAGAAAACGGGGTAGAGTGGATACCATTCAAGTTGAATGTTCCACATTCTTCACACATGGGAGGCGTCTGGGAAAGACAGATACACACGGTGAGAAGAGCCTTGGACACTGTACTTGCTAAGGCCGGCAGCCAGCTTGACGATGAAGCCTTTCGCACTTTCATGACTGAGGCAGAGTGCATCGTCAATTCTCGACCTCTCACCATCAATGATCTAAGTGACTCAAAAGTGCCTGAGCCATTGTGTCCTCTCCATCTTCTGATGATGAAGCCGAAGGTCATACTACCGCCAACAGGGAAGTTCCAGGGAGCAGACAAGTACTCCAGGAAGTGGTGGAGAAGGGTTCAGTACCTCGCCAACAAAGTCTGGTTGTGCTGGCGTTGAGAGTATCTCCAGCAGCTGCAGCCTCGTCAGAAGTGGACGAAATCTCATCGGAACCTCGAAATCGGCTACGTGGTAATTATAAAGGAAGGCGAAGATGCTAGACTTCGGTGGAAGGGTTGAACAAGCTACTTCCTAGTGAAGATGGACGTGTTAAGAAAGGTAAAGCTCCTCATGGCCGATGGAGCTCTGGACAGTAATGGTAAACGTTTAAAAAAGCATATCCGGTAAACTGCCCATGTGCGCTGCATCCATTCCACCGTTTGTTTTGGGTCGTTTATACTTTTAGTTTCCACCATTAAATGTCTAACTTAGATATGTTGTGCTAATTTTTTTGTAAGTCAAAATGTTCATCGTTGGAGAGCGAGTTCAGGCGATTGATGAGTTGGGAAGATGGAGTGTTGGAAAGATCGTTTCAGTAATCGAAGACGAAGTTCAACTTCAAGAGTTTCTTCAGAGTCAGACTGGAGAGGCAGGTCTCCGAGCCGGCCCCAGCAGAGCATGTGTACGAAGGATAGGGAGAAGGGAAAATTCAAAGAGAAATACGGAAATATTGAAAGGAAAGAAAACAGAACAGAGAGGAAAGGGAAATACCGTGTGATTAAAAATGTGAGGTTTTTTCAACTAAATTGTGAATCCAAGGAGCGTAAAATCAATGCTTCCTTCATGTACCAAACTATAGATAAGGTCGGGAAGGCAAAGATAATAATAGGCAGATCAAGGTGGTCAAAACGACCGCAGCCCCGAGGAGAGAAAGGGGGAGAAAAGAGAAAAAGAGCTAGAAGGGGGGGGGGGGTAAACGCCAATGGAGAGCTAAAAGTAAAGAGGGGGAGGATAGTTAGGCTGATGGTAATGTCACAGTTACATTCCCCCACGGTGCAAAGTCGAAAACAGTCGTTACAACTATACAAATCATTACATTGGTATCAAAACGGCTGTTGTCAACTGCCCTACATGTATATAACGAGCCTCTTTTCACTTGTGATGTTCTTGTGCCAGTCAGCCGCCGAGGTCAAACTAGGAAACACGTACTGACCTTGTCCTTACATAAGGACGAGAACAGTCTCTCGTAGTCGTTATAGGGGTCTCGGCTAGTGAAGTCAGTTGATCTCTGTCGCGTGCGACCTCGCTTGACCTCAGCCTGAGGACAGATCTCATTATTCTGCACTGAGAGCCTTTGGTCATGTTGGTGTAGGCTCGCTCGTCAGCAGACTCTGCCGGCCCTTGATACAGTTATGGCAGCCGTTCAGTTGTGTGTGGCCCATGGATGATCCGAAGCCGGGTCCATTTTTTTCTTGGAAGCGAATATCAGTCTCTAATAAAAGAATGGGATTCCTATACACAGGGCCCTGGAGACGATTTGAATAAGGTGTGCAACTTTCTTCCCGGTCCTATCTTTCTTCTTATTTTTCGCCTCACCTTCCGCCGCTTCGCCCCTTGATCTACCTATGATGACCCCTCCCACAGCAGGAATTTTGTGTAAAAATGGAGTATAAGTCTCGTTAATAGAGTGTTTAAAAACAAATTTTGGGGATAAAGCATAGTTAAAGTTCATTGTGAAGGATTAATCATAACTCATGAAAACTATTCTTTATACTGAGTACGCAAACAATGAAAATATTCTCAGTATATTCCAAGTAAATTTGGAATAAAGGGAAAGTGAATTGGATTAACAAAGGTATGATTTTACTGGGTATGGAACATTCTCGTCTAACCGTCTATGCACTAAATTCAGAGGCGATTTTCTTTTTTCATCATTTTTATTAGTTATGAAATTGACAATGGCCATCGATGTCATCACTCTTTGGCTGGTATACAGTGCGTCCCAGAAAAAACGAAACCGAGATTTAGCGATGATATATCATAACTTAATCATAAATAAAATAGACAAATGACCTACCAATATAAAGCTTAGAATCTCCTCTTTCATCTGGTATTACTTAGATTATTTCTCATTCACGCATGAGTGAGCAAAAACAATTTGAAAAGGGGATACCAAAAAGTCACTTGGCGGGCCGTATCTGTGTTTTAAAAAGAAAACCACATTTTAAAAAAGTTCAATATCTGCTCTTTAATTTGATACCTCAATTACAGAAAATGGTCAAGAAATAACAAAGTTCTGGTTATTTGAAATAAGGCTTGAATTTCAATAATTTCAGAAAATGAAGAGGTTTTACAGGCTAGCGTTCAAACTCACTCGACACTCCGTTTTGTTGACGATCAGCCATGCATGAAGTCTTTTATTACCGTGCGATAGCTTCTGTGGGAAACCGGTGAAAACAAGTTTATTTAATGAAATTAGGGAAATACAAGCATTGTTTCGAGGGATCATAACTTTTTTAATTCTCGACCATTTTCTGCGATTAAGGTATCAAAGAAAAGAGCAGATATTGAACTTTTTAGTCATGTGATTTTCTTTTTGAAATTCAGATACCCCCGCCAAGTGAGTTTTTGGCATCTTCTCTTCGAATTGTTTTTACTCACTCATGCGTGAATGAGGAATAATCTAAGTAATACCAGATGAAAGAGGAGATTCTAAGCTTTACATTGATAGGTCATTTGTCTATTTTATTTATGATTAAGTTATGATAAATCATCGCTAAATCTCGGTTTCGTTTTTTCTGGGACGCACTGTATAGGGCTAGATGAGAGTTGGAGAATAGTTGGGCCGGTATGCCTTTTCTTTTCCTAACCAAGTTCTTAACAAAAACTATCTGTTTATATATATTTCGAAATTCGAGGATACATGTGTATAATTTCGATTTTAAATTATGTATTTTTTCCATAATAAAAGAGCACAAATAGTAGGGGGACATTTGATATTATGTACCCCCTTTCCAAAATGGTAGGGGGACGCGTCCCCCCTGTCCCCCTGGGATTTCCGCCCATGGTGATGGGGGAGCTTTTGCATTTTCTAGAATAAAATTGAAAGATTTTGTGCACACTTTGGGTGAATTTTGCCCTCTCGATCGGCGGCCCCGGATGCATACGGTCATGTTTGTCATCTTAAAGTCTTTAAAAGGCCTATATTACATTGGTTTGAAGCAATAGAGTTTGCAATAAGGCTCGTAATTTGCTGGAACTGCGACCCTGATCATGAAGAAACACCAGTCTGGGTCAGAAGGGAGGAAACAGGAGCAAAAAGAACTCCAAGACTGTTTAATTCTCAAGAAATTTATTTTTGAATGCTCTTAGAAACGCAACTTTTACACTCAATTTTTACACCCTCAACCACACCCTCTCCCGCTCGATCGCTTCCGTATGTCACGCTTTCAAAAATATTGTGCCCCCTTTGGGATTTTGCCCCCCCCCCCCAAAAAAAAAAAAAAAAAAAATGAAAGTGTTCCGGCGCGCCTGGGTGGAAACAAATCTGAAAGAAAACATGAAACCAAGAAAGGTATTTCAGAGGGAGGTTTACCGTATACACAGGCTATAGGCCTACAAAATAAGAACAATAATGGGAGATAAAGAAGATCACCTGCTAATAACGCATGTGAATTAGAAAACGTTCTGAATAGATATGAATAGAACATTGAAATGCTATCCAAACATTATGATTCATAATGCTGGTCTTTGTATTATAATGTTCTATGTATAGGCCTACACCTCAACTTTGAGGAAAGGACATTTATAGGCCTAACTACAGATATGATTGGCAAATGCACGTTCTTTAGAGGTGTAGAAAGGGGGTGGATGAAGAAAAATAAGTCTAGAAAGAAAAAAATTAGACAGCCAGACAGAGAGAAAGAAGGAAAGAAAGAAAGGAAGGAAGGAAGGAAGGAAGGAAAGAAAGAAAGAAAGAAAGAAAGAAAGAAAGAAAGGAAGAAAAAACTTTCTATCAACGCGTGTATTGCAATCCATCGTGTGTGGCCCCCTGCTGTGACCGTAGATGCTGGGGTGAATTATCTTCGGACCGAGGTCAAGAAACAGGTGTTTCTATACTTAAATTTCATGCTTGAGGGCAATAGGATTTGTATTACTGGGAGAAGAGATTTGATGATAAGGAAAAAAATGGGGTATACAGCTCTCAAATGCGAGATTTTCGTCATGTGACTCAAGGTTTGAACTTAGTTTGGATCAAGGCTACAGAGATAGTGTTAAGGTTGACACTATTGAGTTGCTGAATAAAACATAAGTTTGTGGAATTATAGCAAATTGTGTCCAGTGTGTATTTCGTTGAGAAGCCTTGCGAATAACAACAGTTGGAAATAGATGCGAAAGAAACTCCTTCGTATGAAGATTTACGAAGGCAGCCACAATAACAATCGAAGAGCATTAAAGTTTTGCAGCAGAGTGATTATAGAAGGTGTGACGTCATGTCTTCTGAACCAGCATCAAGACGTCAATCGACATCAAAGAGGGCAGCCATACAACTAAAGACCAAGAATCCAGTACGTTTTAATATCAGTCGCAAGTTGATATTGATAATATATCTGTGAGGCCCCTCCAAAAAAAGGGCACCCCTACAAAATTCACTCACCTTTACTTATTCACATATACCATCCATTCATTATCAGTGCATTATACAACCCTCAATTAGAACACTTACACACCCCTATTTTATAGTGGAGCAACCAAATTCCCTATCTCAGTTGTCAAGCATGTTGTTGGTCATCATTACTTTTTTGATGCCCATACAAGCTACATGTGACTGACAATTGTTTCTCTCTTCATTATTATTTACAGTTTAACGCCCATCCCAACCAGGGATCGGTAACATTTTGGCGACCCTGCCAGGACAGCAACTTTAGATGTAAATCTTCAAAATTGCTGTCTATGGACGACCACCTGGAATCATTCAGGATGTGACCGCGCCAATTAGAAGTTTGAACGTCTGAACTCAAATCGTTGATGATGTGAAGGTGGAAAAACGAGGTGGACAGGGAACTGTAAGACTACCAATAATGTTCTACAAGGGCAGACAAGTGGTAGGAGAACCAGTTAGAGGATCCACAATAGAGCTTTCATCAAATGGCAGACATCGAGAATTTGGTGTTCGAGGTGGAGGAGGCGATATTTGGTCGACAACTGCTGATGCAATGGAAGAGAAGCCTATGATTCCAGTTCCAGCCCAACCACGGCAGATGATTAGACAGGAGCTGTGAATTGGCGGCCAAGTGGGCGATTCAAATCACAAGGACAGGCTCACTCTATCTATCCTCAACCACCAGATAGAAGTGGCCCTATTGAAAGGATGCTCAGAAGCTGAGGTGGTGAGGAGTGTTTTAAAGACCATTCACACCAACCTAAGGCTTCGATCCTGCTTGGAAAGCCACTCCAATCTCAATCTGGGGACTCTCAATGCGTTCTTGAAATCACATTTTCAGGAGCAGGATGCCACAGAATTATACCAAGAGCTTTCGCAGGCAACCCAGGGGAAGGCTGAGTCAGCGCAGAGCTTCGTGATATGGGCCTTGGATCTGCGTCAGCGGACAATCTGGGTATCCAAGGACATAACCACTGGACCACTGAAATATGAAGTCAGCCTTGTGCAGAATTTGTTCATCCACACGATCATTACTGGGTTGTGCAATGACCAGATCAGACAAGATTTTAAATCATCCTTGTCTGCCACAACCAGTGATGAGGAGCTCCTGGACAAATAGCATACTGCAGTTGCCCTTGAATCAAAGCGGCAACTGAAAGCTGGGATCCGACCTTCAGCTCGGGTGAACGTCATCGCAGAGGACAACGCTGAACAACCTGCAAAACAAAAGAATAAGAGCCAGCACCTGGAGTTCGAGATGATAAAGGGCTTTGCGGCACAACTGGCCGAACTCAAAGCACATGTGTAAGCCTTGCGGGATCGGAAACCCTCAACTGGACCAACATCCGTAGAAGGCAGGCCATCCCGGCCAAAGAGATGTAGGAAATGCCGAAAACACTGTCGGGGAAATGACTGCCAGAACTGTTACAAGTATGGTTCATCTGAACATTACTGGTATGCCCATGGATGCAGGAAGAAGAACCAGGGAAACAGGCAAGAGTCAACCCGAGGGGACCGGGTTTAACCCTAATTGATCAGCTCCCCAAACAGAATGTGACAATGAATCGGATGCACGCACCCACATCGACATGAAATAAATAGGGGTCTAGCCAAAGTCACGAGTGTAAAGCTTACCTGTAAAAGTAGAAGCATTCATCCACATTAATTGGCACAATTGAATAAAGAATGCCTGCGAGCTGCACGGCAGCAGAATTACGTCAGTGCGGTGCGGGCCCTAGCCTGACGATCATGTGATAGATTTATGCAGCAGCATTCACGTTCACTGTACCCATGCAATTATCAATGCATTCACTGCTACCGTGCTTTATAATACGCTGCTCCTCAATATATTACTTTTTATATACACATGAGCAGCAGCGAACAGATGATTTTGTCAAAGTTGTCACCGCTGTAATTGAGCACTTTCACAATGTCACAGAACACTTGCCTTCTTTTGTTTGGAGATCATTGCACGGATTGCCCCTGAAGTGGAACTGAAATTATTGATTGATTTTTATCATTTTTTATTTTCAATTTGAGGAGCTTGAGTTTGCAGCACATGTGCACCAGCATAAAATATGCAACGATCACTGTTGCAATTGGTGATTCTCATATTGGCTCCGAGTGTGATTGCGCAATGCTTTCGAGACCGTATCGTGGTACAAAAACTTGATTCTCAAGGATAAATGTGGATTATATCAGCGATTTGGGAAGTGAATTCACTCTAGCTTAGTCAAAATATGTTTTCCTGAACTTAGCCTATATAGATCTAGATCTAGTGTGGGGATATCAGAATGAGGACATTTCTTTGAGGAGGGAAAGATGTGAGGCCCCTCGAAATAAAGGGCACCCCTACAAAATTCACTCAGATTTACTTATTCACATATACCATCCATTCATTATCAGTGTATTGTACAACCCTCAATTAGAACTCTTACACACCCCTATTTTATAGTGGAGCAACCCAAATTCCCTATCTCAGATGTCAAGCATGTGGTTGGTCATCATTACCTTTTTGATGCCATACAAGCTACATGTTACCATTGTTTCTCTCTTCATTATTATTTACAGTTTAATGCCCATCCCACCCAGGGAGGGGTAACATTTCATATTCCTATTTAGCTTCCTATAAACAAAAGAAAAGAAACAAGGCCAAGATATTATAAATGGAAGAATGGCATATGTTATTGTCAAAGGTTAACCCTACACTACAAATGCATTATGAAAATGAAATGTGTGTTTGTTCAAAGATACAAAACATTCAGGTACACTTAAAATACCCCAGCAATAAATGGCTGTGATTCATCTCTGAAAATGTGAACATGACTCCATCAGGGCAATGCCGAATGATATCCATATCCTCAAGAAATAAATAACTTTGGTTTAAAGTGATTGGTTAACATTGGTTGACTTTTAAAAAATCTGAGCTAGAAGTTCACACTTGTCTTCTGTGTCTGTGATATGTTACAAAAATGAAGCCCAGAAAAAATTGCATTGGAAAATAATCATTTAGTGCTTCAAAAATTGAAATATAATGTGACCGGAAACACCATCTTAATTTCATCCCATACACTTATGTATACTATTTAGGCGTCTTATAGACGCCTATTTACAAAATCAGGGTTTGCCTTGTAGTTTTAGCTTTTCATTCTCAATAATGGTTGTTTTCAGGGTTTATTAGTTCTAATACATGCACTTGTACACATGTTTCTTCTTGGTTTGAGAATTTTTTAAATCAGCTGCTCACAAAGTTAAACAATACCTTTAACATAAATTCAATAAAGGCACAATATTGCGTTGAACATCAACTTTATCGTGCCCCGTTCACATTTTTTCATAGCTTACAACATGGCCACATCCTGAGCATGTCTTGCTGTACATGTCTGTCTCCTCATCATCACATGTTTCCTCACCGTACGTATGCTGATGAACACTAAGGTCTTTTGTCCACATGCTCGTCCGTACTGCTCGTCTGAGGTCTGATACAGATAAAATTATAAACAAGACCATTAAAATACCATTAGCTGAACTTGGCATAACAACAGATCTTTTTACTGATCAGTTATCCTTTCCCTGCACTTGAAAAAAAAATGAATTTGGTTTTTATTTTCTTCCTTTCTAAATCTATTCTTAACTCATCCAACTCTTCTTCTTGATAAGACTGGAGTTCTTGCTTCCTATAAATAAAAGGGAATTCACTTTTGATTGCTACAAAAAATACCATTGCACTACGGACAAGCAGATTTTGAATCAAATAAGAATGTGTTGAACCATCCCAACCCCCTGTTCATGATGTCCTCGGGTTTACCCACAGTTGATTCACTACTGTCGGGAAGATTGATTCTCATTACCTTTAACTTTCTTGTCAAATTTCTTCTGTTTTTGTTTCTGTCTGTTGATCTCTCTCTGTTCCCTTGCTTCTTCCAATGCTTCAGTATCACCCCAAACCTCCAACGCTCTCTTCTCTACCTAAATCACATTTTAAAAAAGAGAATTCATCATTCATTTGATATGGATAGACAGTATACCAAGGGAATGGATTATCTAAATTGATGTTGAGCATCCATTCACTGAAATGGATAAGTTTAGGCTGGCTTTACAATTTCAAACCCATCATTGATTTTATGATAACAAAGTTTAACAAGATGACACACTCTACACCAATCTACAAAGAATCTGTATTGCAATTTCATATTCTAAGAGGCCACTTTGTGAGCAAAATTGATACATTATTTAAGACTAATAAAATATCACACCAGAAAATTTTGAAAGAGGGGATACAAAGAGCATTTTCTTACATTTAGCTCTCTTAGTGTATTTTCAATTGGTGATCCTTAAAATGTAAAGGATATGCCACTCTACACAAACCAACCAATGATCAGGCATCAGCAAAATCCTATAAATTTACAGAATTGTAAACAGGTATTAAGCCTAATAGACCCATGTTATGAACACGGGTTTAATTTAAACTCTGACCTAAAGTTGTTGCTTAACTATGGAAAGCCAATGGTGACACAAATCTGAGAGAATCCAGATTCAAAATTTTCAGCACTGTTTGACACTCAAATCATTCATAACTGTTATGTAATGATAACTAAACTAAAACATGAGAAAAGAATGCTGCAAAAATAACAAGCATACAATGCACCCAAATTTTTGGCATGTTGGGCTTTCCATAATTTTATTAGATAGTTGGACCACAGCTTAAGTTTAAATAGACTTCAGAATACAGGCCATAGAGTGTATGAAATGGTACTCACATAACAGGGGTCGGTGGCCAGGAGGGGCAAGACCCAAAAATTTCCCGGTCTTACCAGGGGCAGATCCAGGATTTTCCAAAGGGGGGGGGGCAAATTTTTCAGAGGAAAATTTCGAAAAGCCACCCCCCCCCCCATTTGTGGTTTTCAGCCACAAATGAAGGATATTTCGTACACAAACAAAAGCAAAAACAAAAAGAGGGGGCACACCTGTTTTAATGGCATTTTTACATTACAATTTTTTTTATTTGAAATGGTACTCACATGTAGTCTGAGGAAGAGCTTCATTTCTCCCCATCTGACATGGTGTGGATTCTTCCTGGTGATGAACTTGAGAGGTGGGTCTCTCTTGTCAAAGTCAGCATCCTTCAGAAGAAATTCATTCCTTGCATCAGTCTTGGTGATGAGGGCATGCTTTTCTTCATTGTCTCTGCAAAGATAATGCAAATTTAGTACAAGATTGAAAATGAAATTGATTGCAAATTTGCAAAGATACATTTCACCATAAGAAACGGACTATAAATTGCACCCATGGATTAACTACACCTCCAACTTAATACTTATCACGCTCCTATTAAATCCTTCTGACATTTACATGCATATTTGAGGTACCAAGTAACGAAAATTAAGTTAAAGATTTCAAAGTATCAAAAGAGATTACTGGTATACGGAAATCTGCTGTTCTTGATCAATTCATCTACAAATGAAAGCAAGAAAGCAAGGTTCCAACATTATTGGTCACTTACACACTCACCTCACAGTATTACACACACACAGCACTGCCGTTCTTGTACATTGCAAAGTACGATACCATACATTAAATCACGATATCATCAAATTATGCTACTGTATGTTTACCCGTGTAGGAGAGGAAGAAACATTCACATTTTCCTGCATCACTACCTCACTATCACTTTCAGAATTTGTCTAGCATTCGATGTCTTAGCATGAATTTTGGGTACAGGATAACAGGAAGGTTCAAGAAACAAAGAAATTTTTTCAGTTGTATTTTACGACTTCGTGCCGTCTCTCATGTGTGGTGGTAACTTATGAAAAGCAAAAACGAAAGAAAAAATAAGCTGGTGCACGAGTAATTTCTTAACGGGACTTCGGGCGAGGGGTAAGTCACACTATTACCACAACGCAAGCTCTCACTTGACTCTCGCTCGGCTGTGACAAAATCTTACTGAGTATGCTTGGCGTCTGTTTGAACTTTGCCAGGGAACTTCAAGGCTTTCAATCAATGACTTAAGAATAAAGTCGAAATTAATTTCATGACGGTAGGTACATTTGTTAATCGAAATTTTATGGACAATTCTCATACCCCTCTAAACGACATTTCCCTAGGCGGCTATGCCCGGCCACCCGATGTGTTGTGAACTGGCAGATGTCTAGGGTATATGTTCAGAAGGGGTTACGACGGGCTGCTAATTATTATTTTGTTGAGTCTTTCTCTAGCCTTGTCATCATAACAGACATCAAATATCATGTTAGCTATATAAAATAAACCAAAACCAATTTCCCTGCGAATAACTTTCATTCAGGGGGATATGGACTTGGTTTTTTTATTCAGGCAGATTCTGGCTCAGACCTATCACCATAGATAAACCACACATTTAAATGACTATTGTTCCTGTTGTTCTTACCGGCACTCATCACAGACTGTATATTCGAAGTGTTTGAAGAGGTAAGAGTCTTGGAAGCCACGCCCACATTCGTCACATCGTAGAGGATCTCCACCAAGAACTGGGCCTGTGAAAGACAAAGAGGTACATGTATTTTACCACATTTAGATCTGAGGGGTTCTACTGAAGGTATTGGAGTAAGATTTTGAGCACATTCAAGTAGTGTCCAACGGGAAATGCATGATGACACTTTCACTACACACAAATACAATGAATTAACAACACTGATAAAGCCGGCAAAGCCTGAAAAAGCCAGAAATGGGAAGTTGTCAGGGTCTGAAATTATACAAAATGCTGGACACTGGCATCTCCAATGACCAAGTGGATTTTTGTAAACAGTCAATTTTACAATTCAATTATAAATTTTTGTTACATATTTGCATAATATGGCCTCAGACAAGAAATGTCTACAAATATGAATTACTAATTATATTGGCTTAAAAAAAAGAAAATCTACTGTAAAAGATAGTTGAACTTACCAGGTTCCTGAGGCACAGGAACAATGTCAAGAGGGTCTTCATCCCCTTCTTCTAGTAGGAACCCTGCTCCAGTGTCCACTACTCGTCCAGTCTTCAGCAACACCTCAGCATTCCCAGAACTGCAGTTAACAGAAATATTGTTGGATGTATTTTCTTAAGATTTGACGTGTCCAGAATATCAATCCACTTGACATTGTAGAGGAAAATATCAATCGAACCCTGACCCAAATTTGATGTCCATCTCATTCAAAGACTTACAGCTGACTAAAAAATAGTACCCCCTTTTTTATATTAATCCACTACCATGTTTAAGCAAAGAAAGCGTAAGAATACTCCAATCAAAATAAGAAAGAGCCTTTGAATTAATTATAATCCAGAATAAAGCGTAAACTCTCTAAGATACCATATCATCCAAAGGCCAGCTGTTTGCTTCCTCATCACATTTGCTGTGGAATTTTTTTTTATCCAAATTGATGCTAGAACTGGAGTAGAGTTTCCACCTAACACAGGATGCAACTACTGTGTAGAAATTCAGCTACCGGTAATCACCCACTTAAATTATAGTTCCGGAGAAATGGTAAATATCGGTATATACATGCAAAATTCAAGAAAGAATACCAATTTTACAGACTATTTAATTCTTATTTGTTGATATAGAATGAATCAACATCATCCATGCTGAGATGCTCTCATACCTTTTACTTCCCCGTCCCTCAGGATAAGGCCTTGCTGACAGTCGAGCTTGTTTTAATAAAAGTGCCCTCTGTCGATTCCTCTCTACCTTAGCTCTCTGAGCTGCAGATAACTTGGACTTGGAAACGACAGCATCTGAGGTCGATGGCCCATCAACTGGTTCGTCTTGACTTCTCTCCATTGTAGAAACAATGCAATGCTAACAAGTTTCACCTACCAATGGAACAATCAAATTTACATATTCAAATCATGTAAGATCATACATCATGATCATGTAAATAAAAGAAAAATAGAGAAACCAACCGTAAGTGTAACGACTCCAGTTCACAGAAATAAAAGAGATAAATGCAAGCTGGCTAGAATTAAGAACTCAAAGGGGGCAAGGCTGTTTATTTATAAGGGCACTTCAAGGGCAGTTAAAGTGATTGGTTAACATTGGTTTGACTTTAAAAAAATCTAAGCTAGGTCACACTTGTCACCTGTGTCTGTGATATGTTACAAAAATGAAGCCCATAAAAAATTGCGTTCGAAAATAATTATTTAGTGTTTCAAAAATTGAAATATAAAGTGACCGGAAACACCATCTTAATTTCATTCCATACACCTATGTGAAGTATTTAGGCGTCTATAAGACACCTATTTACAAAATCGGGGTTTGCCTTGTAGTTTTAGCTTTTCATTCTCAATAATGGTTGTTTTCAGGGTTTATTAGTTCTAATACATGCACTTGTACACATGTTTCATCTTGGTTTGAGAATTTTATAAATAGGCTGCTCAAAAAGTTTCAGGCAGTGCTAACATTAGGGGACATTCAAAGCCATTTCTTTGGGTATTGGAGGCCATGGCCTTGGATCATTTCTTCACTGCAGATTCAAAAATACCACTTTTGCACTATTACAAGTCCTATGAGATAATGAACATTTTGTGTGTAGGAGGAAGGTTGAAAAAAATATCAGAAAATGATTTAAACAAGTGGAGCGTTTCTGGCAGTCTCGATGCATTACGCAATTCATTTGAAAATGACTATGAAATCATCATTCACAAAAAACACCTTTCATATATGCTACTATGTTCATTTCTTTTGCAAGTTTACAAATCATGTGATGCACCGGCGGAGAGATCGAGAACGAGATCGAGAAAGACCAGCTAATCCCTAAGATTCATAGATCTTTTTAACAATTCGATACCATGTAAATCATCTTATTTACATCAGTTGCCGTCACAATGAACAGAATGCGGTAAGAAACTGTTGAATTTGTCTGTGCTTGTCGTCAATTTTTTGGAAGCGACTTCAATTTTTATTGTGTGGTCCCACGTACTGAATTCTGTGTGACTGTACTACAGTGCACAGAGCACGGAGAACGAGTATAACAGAACAAGCAAACTGCACACGTTCATGTATGCGCACATTGTAGGCTATCAATGCCTAGACTCTATGCCTACACTTTAGTGTAGTCAGATGGTATCCTCCATTACTTGTTAAACTGATTTACATCATCACTCCGAGTTTAGCTACTTTATCATGGCTGGCACTAAAAACTTCACTAAAATGCTTAAGGATATATTGTCAAGTGAGGAATTCCTAACTGCCATTGCGGAAGCTGTAGAGAACCAGTTGAAACCAACTCTGGATAGACTTGGCAAATCCGAAAGCAATATGTCTGATCTTGAAGCAACTTCAAGAAGATCTGAAAAGCTCCTGTGGGATATGAAATCAGATCTCGATCGCAAATCTTCAAACCTAAACTCCATGAATGAGAAGCTTGAATCGCTGATGATGGATGTCAAGAATCTATCCGATTCCAACGCCCAAAAACTAGCTGCACTTGAGAGTCAACTAGAGTTTAAGTCCAACACCATCAACCGACTGCAACATGATGTCAACGATTTGGAGCAATATTCGCGTAGAACTTCCATTCGCATCTTCGGTGTTAAGGAAAAGCAGAATGAAGTTACTGATGACATTGTGATCTCTGTCGCTAACAAGATGGGAATCGAACTTCGCCTTGAGCAGATCGATCGTTCACATCGCGTTGGTAAGCGTCATCAAGACAAAAAGAAGAATCGTGGAATAATTGCGAAGCTCTGCTCTTATCGTGTTCGTCAAATGTTGATAAAAGGCCGAAGTCGACTCAAAGGTACAGGAATCGCTGTATATGAAGACTTGACATCAAAGAACTTTGATCTTCTACACGCAACACAGACTTGTGATAAAGTTCAAGCTGCATGGTCATCCGATGGCCACATATTTGCACTGACTACGAAGAGTAATGGCAGTACAGCCAAGCACTTCATACATTGTAAAGAAGATTTACTGAAATTGTAATCTACGTCATGTATCAAGGGTCAGTGCAATTTACAAACTGTCTTCATCTAGTAAGAAAAACTGTTCAGATGACATTTTCATCATATTGTTTTAACCAATACTAATTTATTGTAGTGTTCATAACTTTATACATTTATCTTGGATTTTAATTTTTTTTCCTTTGTTATTTATTACTTTTGTATCTAGATTTGCATTCACATTCCCCCATTTTTTTTTTCATTGTATTTTGCCATATTTAATGCATCTTTATTATTCAGTTTACTTCTCAGGCAATTCAATGGATATTTCTATACAAACTGTTATAGGTCACAGCTTTTTTGTGAGCCAGGCAAGGTTGAGCTTTGTACAATTACCTATGCACATTCTTAATGGACGATGTCCCTACTAAATGCTTAGATTCATCATATTATGAATTAAAAGATTTACCTTTGTGCAATACTTCATCTTTGTCTTTTATGCATTGTAACATGAGAAGTCTTAAGAAGAATATTGATAAACTCCATTCATGTGTAACAAATATAAATACTAATTTCTCTGTTATAGGGATAAGCGAAACATGGTTGAAAGATAATGAAAATTTATTACCAGTGTTCAGCTTAGATGGTTATAATTTTGTAAACAAAGGAAGAAAGGATCGAACCGGTGGTGGTGTTGGTTTTTTTATAAAAGATACATTGAATTATAAAATACGTATTGACCTAAATTTATTTGTTAATGAAGTTGAAACATTATTTATTGAACTGAAGTTCAATAGACATAATGTTATTGTGGGCATTATTTATAGACCGCCATCTCAGTCAGTAACTTCTTTTAAAGAATATATTGAACCAATGCTTTTTAAAATTGTAAATGAAAACAAATCCTGTTACATAATGGGAGACTTTAACATCGATCATTATTTACACGATTCGGTACAGTCATCTGAACTTCTACAATTTATGAGTTCATATGCATTTACACCTGTGATTAATAAACCCACCAGAGTCACGATCGAAACTTCTACCTTGTTAGACAATATTTTTGTAAATGATTTTAATAATATCTCTTTGTCTGGTATTATAACATACCCGATAAGTGATCACATGCCAATATTTAGTTATACATTGTCTGATATTGATTCACCGGGGAAAAAGTCATATCACTCATCACCAAGGATTAGAGTTATTAATGAAGAAAATATTTTATCATTTTGTTCTTCATTGCAGGACATCAATTGGAATACTGTACTTGTTGATTCCTCTTACAATTTTGATGTAAACAATATGTATGATGCATTTATGAATGTATTCAGTAGATTGTATAATACACATTTTCCAAAGCTTGAATATAGAGAAAACAAAATAAAAAGGAACCCCTGGTATAATAAATCATTGAAAATGCTTTGTCGCAAAAAGAATTCCCTTTACCACAAGTTTATTAAAAATCCAACATCATACAGAGAAATTGTATATAAAAAGCAACGGAATATTGTAAATTCTGCTATTAGAAAAGCTAAAAGAGATTATTATGAGAGAAAGTTTGGTTCCGTTAAGAACAATTTAAAGGGAACTTGGAAGGTAATTAATAATGTTTTGAAAAACAAAAAGAAATCTGAATTTCCATCTCTGGTGGTTGATAATACATGTTTAACAGAACCTGGTGATATTTTGTTGCATTTTAATCAATATTTTGTTTCTATTGGAGATAGTATTCTTGATACAATACCTCCTTGTACCAAGAATCCATCAAACTTTTTAACTACTGTTTACCCACATTCATTTTTTTGTACAGCCATATCTGAAGCTGATGTTATAAATGCTGTATTGGGATTAAAAGATGGCAAGAGCCCAGGGCATGATGAAATCGATAGCAGAGTTTTAAAAAAGTCAATTCATGTAATAGCTCCAGTACTGTCACATATATTCAATATTTCTATTGAAACTGGATGCTTTCCAGAATCTTTGAAAATAGCCAAAGTCTTGCCTTTATTTAAAAAAGGAGATAAACATTTGTGTACAAACTACCGTCCAGTTTCACTTTTATCTATTTTTTCAAAGGTATTTGAAAAATTAGTTTATAACAAATTAATGTCCTTCATAAACAAACATAATATATTATACAATAAACAATTTGGATTTCGATCTGGACATTCTACATGCATGGCCCTGTTGGAATTTATTGAAAATCTCAATACAGCATTTGAAAACAAAAATATTGGGTTGGGTATATTTCTCGACTTGTCAAAAGCTTTTGACTCAATAAATCACAAAATTCTGTTATATAAACTTCATCATTATGGTATAAGAGGTACTTTTTTAGAATGGTTTAAGAGTTATTTGAGTAACAGACAACAGTTTGTATCCATCAATGGTATAAATTCACAATTACTGCAAATAAACACAGGCGTGCCGCAAGGTTCAATCCTCGGCCCCTTATTATTTTTATTATATATCAATGATGTCCAATATGTTAGTCATCAATTGTGCCCTATTATTTTTGCGGATGATACAAGTTTTTTTTTGTCAGGTAAAAGTATTGTTGATTTAAATTCTATCCTGAATGTAGAAATACCTAGGATCGAAGAGTGGTTCCTTGTAAATAAGTTGGTTATTAACTCTTCTAAGACAAATTATATGATATTCAAAACAAAAAATAAGAAACTTCTTGACAATCTCAGTGATATCTTCATGAACAATAAAAGCATATTACAAGTTTCTACAATTAATTTTCTAGGAATCACTCTAGATGAAAACCTGTCATGGTCTCCTCATGTAAATGTAATTTTACAAAAAATATCTTGTGCCATTGGTGTTATATTTAGATTAAGACATTTCATACCACGTCAAATTCTGTTATATATTTATAATGCAACAATTTTACCACATTTATCTTACTGCACAATGACATGGGGCAGCTGTGCTCAAACACATTTAAATAGAGTCTTTATCTTACAGAAGAGAGCATTACGAGCAATTAATAACTCCAACCCTAGAACACCATCTGGACCTTTGTTCTATAAGTTTAAAGTACTTAAGATTTTTGATATTTATAATTTCCAAATAGCATCTTTTATGTATATGTTTGAGCACCAGTTGCTTCCTCCCATATTTACAAAATATTTTAAATTAACTGCAAATGTCCATTCATATCCAACAAGACAATCCAGTGATTTATATTTACCTTTGTTAAATTATGAATCTTCTCGAAATTCTGTTAGATATTCTGGAGTTATGTTATGGAACAAAATACCCAAAGAAATAAAAAGATGCCCATCTCTTGCCTCCTTCAAAAACAGCTATAAAAAATTTCTTATTGATGCCTATATATAAATCTGAAAGTTATAGGTTATAATTGCCTCATTTACTCCCACACACTTTACATTCTCTCTCTCTCTCTCTCCCATCTACAATTATTATGATTTTATTATGGTCTCGGGAGCCCAGCCTTAGAAAGGCCTTTGGCCTATGCTGGCTCCCTCATATTCTCATTTATTCTGTTGTTCTATTTTTGTATCCTTATCTGTATATACATGTAGTGTATTCTTTGATTTGTATGTTGTATGTTTTTTAATGAGAATTTGAAATAAATGAAATGAATGAATGAAATGACCCCTAAATGACATTTGACCTTGATCAAGTGACCTACGTCTTGTGCACGCAATGATACTGGATTACCCCTATGTCTTCATTTCATTAACTATATCTATACATGTAATTATAAACTTTCAAAATTATGATGGCAATTCAACAATTACCTGTACAACATGGCCAATGTTTATCAACTTCAAATGACCTTTAACCTTGGATAAGTTGGGAAAAAATATGTATATTTATTGTGAAAATTATACATCGAAACGGCATCAAAATTGAATTAAATCTTGATTTCTTACTTTACACCCTAATTTCACTCCATATCCATCCTCCGGTTAGCCTTAAAATTGGTGATTTAGAGCCAACATCAAGTTCCTCATACGTATAAATAATTCACTGCCAATTTCAAAACATCGCATGCGCATCAGAGCTCAGACCCTCGTGCATGCACATGCAAGGTTTGAAAACGGCAGTGAATTATTTATATGTGTGAGGAACTCGATGTTGGCTCTAAATTAAAAATTTTGAGGCTAACCGGAGGATGGATAAAGAGTGAAAATAGGGTGTAAATTAAGAAATTAAGTGTTTATTCTTATTTGATGCCCGTTTCGACATACTATAATTTTTACAAAAAATATGCATTTTTTCCCACGTTTGGCCACTCGGAGTATCAGAGCTAGTTTTGGACCTTGATGTTCGGGTAGGTGTACAGCGTTGTGTAGCGGTAGTGGAGTGGAGCCTGTACGAACATCACTTGAGGTATGATGGGGTGACCATAATTTGTGCACATTTTAAAAATTATCATGAAGTTGATTTTCAATCCAAAATTTCTCTTAGTTCACACAAAATCAATTTAAATCATGAATACCAGATGGCAGGCAAGATTCCAAAGTCAAATAAGCTTGACGGAATTATGAAGTAGGTCAAGGGTTTTGCTCGTATATCCAATCTCAAGATTCCATGGCGATCGTCTAGTGCGCGCTCGGCTGAAAGTGTCATAAAAAAGTGTGACCTTAATTTTCGCACCATCGTTTTGCAAATTAAGCTTTATTTATAGAACAGAAATTAAACAAAGCCTTGAAGTCAAAGGCATGATAATTGTATCAAATGGATGTTAAAAAGCAATAAATTTGGTTGGTATAACATTTGACTCATTTATTTGGATACCTCTGCTTGCAAATTGGCGATTTCTTGATGCTTCTCAAGAAGCTCGAATTTTCTCAGAGCAGACACAAAATGGGTAACAAAATTTGCCAATGTTTTGCCAATAAGAACATGGCAGTGTATACAGCCACACGCGTGTGTCTTTACCATCCAGCCACATGCGTGTGGTTATATCCAGAACACCTATCTGTGGATACCGCCACACGCCGCCAGTAATAACAGTAAAACACGTATGTAGGTCTGACCGTCTATATCACGATCAAAATAACCTCATTTCTTCATTAAATTCTTACATTCTAAACCCCTTTGATATCCTTAGATCGTTTCAATTTCATTCTCACCGTCTTCTCTCCTTGCTTTTCTTGTCTTGTTACAAACGGTCGTCTGTTTAACAGCAAATTCTCTTTTTCTACTTGTGTCGATTCTGGCTTCCTTCGCGGTGGCAGACCCATACAGCGTTAGCGCAGCGCAGTAGTAGACATACACAGTTTGGGTTTACGTTTGGTACGAATTATGAATATTCATAACTTAGTAGTACGTCTTGGTAGTGCTTGCATGAATATGCATGATTTCATTTTTACGATCTCCTGCTAACGATATCGATAGCCTCAGGAGATGAAATGAAAACATGCACGAATGCATTAAGCATGCACGAATCCCGAGTTTCGTACGTACGCACGTACGCGCACATACGTATTTAACTCTATGGCCTAGAGTCAGTAGAGAATCGACACAGGTAGAAAAAGTGTGGAAATTTGCTATTTAACAGGGGGCCTTTTGTAACAAAACAAGACAAGAAAAGCAAGGAAAGAAGACGGTGAGAATGAAATTGAAACGATTTAAAGAAATCAGAGTGGTTTAGAATGTAAGAATTTAATGGAGAAATGAGGTTATTTTGATCGTGATATAGACGGTCAGACCTACATACGCGTTTTACTGTTATTACTGGCGGCGTGTGGCGGTATCCACAGATAGGTGTTCTGGATATAACCACACGCGTGTGGCTGTATACACTGCCACATACAGTTCCCCAATTCCCAGCGCCACCGGAGGCAGAGGCGATAAAGCCCCTCGCTCCAAGCCGCAGGTGCAGGCGTGGGAACATCTCATCTCCTCGATACCGTATACAGCCTTAGCCTTAGGCCTACTGGAAAACAAAACTAATTTTATCTTGTTTTAATCATAACTCTCACACTGTACGTTTTAGCCTCAGTATATCTGCAGATTAAATTCATTAAGTGCATGCATGTATGAAACAAAAAGGCACTAATTACCCGCAATTCCTTTCTTTCCGTATAATTAGCAGCCTAACGTTCCTCAGCTCCCAGTGGCGTGGTGGTGGTATTCTAGCGCTCTGGCGATCGATCGATGGCGCGCGGCACGCTAAATTTGATTCGAGTATAGTAGCGAATGGGGGGGGGGGGGGGCAGTGCCTCTGTTTAAAATTAACTGCACAGTGCTTAAGGCCTGGGGTGGTAGTGATTAAGATGGTGTGGGGGGTGTGGGGTTGAAAAATTGATACAGTTTATGGGGGAATAAATGTTCAACTGAAGATGGGAATAACAGAAGCTCAATCACACATCAAACAGAAGCAAACGGAGAGAAGAGGGAACTTAACTCGAAAGACACGGGAACAAAACAAAACTTAACTCGATGAAGTCTGGTAGTGCACTGTTTATTTGCTGGGCTAATTTGCCTCAGCTAAACTCAGAATGACAATACAAAATTAGCATATATTTAAATTACACAAAATCAACCAATGAAAATTAAGAGAATGGAGGAGCCAACTGAAAAGTCTAATTCATAAAAATAACCTATGAGAGATAGAGGATGGAGATGAATAAGATGTTGGGATGATTACATAATAAGAATGTTGAACAAAAGAATCAGATGTGGGGAATGTAATGAATGAACACATCTGAATAGGAAAGGAATGACAGGAGTAGGAGGTTGAAAGTCGACAGCAGAAGCATCAGGAATGTAAACAAAGCTGAACTAAATACCAAAGCTTGAACTGTAAATAACTAAACTACTAAGGGAAACAAAATGTCAAAATAACAGTCCTACAATGGTTAATCATTATCATCCACTGGCGGACAGATGGGAAGGGGACTTGGGGGGCTCTTGGCCCCCCCAAAAAGTAACGAGAGATAAGAGTGAAATATATTATTTAGTGAATATTAAGGGATGGTCCGTGCTGAAAGTATTCATAGTTACAAATAGAGTAGAATTCACTGGGCAAAATTAAAAAAAAATCATCAAAATCGGATAACAAACATACTGAATTATTAAATTTAGCAATATTTTGTGAGAATAGTTGTCATGAATATTCATAAGGTGGGCTAATGATGTCACATCCCAATTTGTTCTTTTGTATTTATTATATGAAATTAGGTTTATTCAAATTTTGTTCTCCAAGAAAAAGTAGGCCTAAAATTGGATTGACAACTGAATTATGCATTAGACAGTTAGATATTTATTGCTGCAACTTATTATAACTTATAACTTATAACTTCATTATAAGGGAGACATTCACATAAGTATGAAATAATGAAAAAAATATGATTTTATGTAATAACATAAGAAAACTGAAAGTGGGGATGTGACATCATCAGCCCACCTAATGAATATTCATGACGATTGTTTTCACCAAATATTGCTAAACTTTGAATTTCAACAACTTTATTATTTGTTATCCAATTTTGATGAAATTTTTGGCTCAGTGAATTCTACTCTTATGTATAAAGATATCTTTTCAGCCCCGACCATCCCTTTAAGTCAAAATCTATCACAAAGTTGGATTTTTGTAATAAAAATGTCAAAATTTTTGGCTCACTCGCTTTGCTCACAACTTTTTACTAATTTTACACGAGATGCCATATCGAGCCCCCCTCAAAATTTTTGGCTCATTAGGCCACTGTGACTGTCATAATCATCATCAAAATCATCAACATATTATCATTATAATCAACATCATCATCATTGTCGTCATCGAATCCAGTAACATGCTTATCATCTTTTCTTCTTTTTGTGTTACAAATATTTGATTTGTAACTAATACATTCTGCGTCTTAACCCCACTTTAGAATATAAAATGTGAGTAAGCGATGTCAAACCTTAATTTCACCAAGCAAGATGTGCACATGACTGTTTTGTGAAGTTGAAATAAAAAATTAATACTATTTGAGATGTAAAAACAAACAAAAAGTGTGACTTTAAATTTAATTTTGTAACCCAAAATCAGAGTTGCTTAGAACAAATTGAGAAAATGTCAAATGAATAGAACACCTAAAATATCACCACAATCAGATCTTACAGCTAGGAAAGTTAGATATATTCAACTTTTGCTTATTTTCACAAAACAGATACATGTATATGCACATCATAAGCAGTATGCAAATCAGGTACCACACCCTCACTATTATTTTGTATTTTATCTTATCAATTAGAGAAGATTTTCCTTCGATAATCTAAAACTTGGCTTGAATCATCATGGAAGGTGTAAAATTACAATTACCATGATTCATTATCAAACAGAAGAGTAATCCATAATGACGAAAGCAATGAAAATGGAAATCTTCCACATATTATAAAATAGTAAGCTTGTGACATCATTGGTTCCCAGAGCTACCAAGTCTCACACATTATGCGTGAGACTCAAGCATTTTGGACTCTTGTTCATCCCCTCAAATCTCTAACGCAACTATCACAGCCTATCCTCATATACATTGTACACAATGGGTGTGATCTCACTCAGATTCACAGAAAATCTCATGCATAGCTGGTCTTGAACTTGGCATCTCTGGGTTCCCCACCCTTGCTATATAGCCAACTGTAACTTTTATTAAAGTGAAAATGAGCACGCACACAAAAACGTAATAACTTTTTTACTTCTGATCTTGATGAAATGTTAATCGTTATCCTTGTGCATCTTTTCTCTATATATTTCAGTTAATTTGTGGTTATTACTATGGTGCCCTCAGTTACATTAAGGCAACCATTTTCATTTGGGGCTGAACACCTCAGGAAAATAGTTGGGTTCATGTAATTTGGGTGCCATTGTCCATAACCAGGCCATCTTCCAACCATACACATTTATTTACTGTACGTCAAGATCTTTGTCTAGCTGGCAGAGGGGTGCTAGGATGCATGTTCACAAGTGATCTTTAAAGGTAAATGCTAGTTTTGGTAACAATATCAAAATAAGTTCGTACAGAATCCAATGAAATGACCACCAAAGTGTCTGTATGTATAAATAAAACGTATGCGCCAAAGGATTCTGGAAGAAATAGTGTAATTACTGAGAAATCAGCAAATAAGCACAGGATTCAGGTAGAGCGTCGGGCCCGACATTCAAAGCAATAATTATACACTGTCCCACGTGCGCTTATCTGTGTTGGGTATCTTCAGTCTGAACATTTTTCAGCGTAGATTTCAAGATTTCACAAAGTTCAGTTTATGTAACTGTACCAGATCTAGATCCTTGATGATATACTGACAATTAAGCCTTGTTCTCGTGAAATCAGTGCTTACTGCAACTACTGAAATTTCTCTTTAATTCATGTGCATCTCTATTGTAAGCTACACAAAATGTACAGGGCAAGTTAATGTAGGACTGTCATTTTGACATTTGGTTTCCTTTCATAGTTTAGTTATTTATAGTTCAAGCTTTGGTATTTAGTTTAGCTTTGGGACATTCTTGATGCTTCTGTTGTCATCCATTTACATTTAAATGACTTTCAAGCTACTTCTCCTGTCATTCCATTCCTATTATGTAACATGTCTTTAGACTTTTCAACTTTCAGTTGACTTCCCCAATCTCTCTATTTTCATTGGTTGATTTTGTATAATTTGAATATATGTTAATTTTGTAATGCAATTCTGAGTTTTACTGAGGCAAGGAAGCTCAGCAAATAAAGCAGTGCACTACCAGACTTCATTGAGTTAACTTCAATTTTGTTCCTGTGTCTTCAGAGTGAAGTTCCATCTTCTCCTCTCCATTTGCTGTTCCATTTGATGTGTGATTGTGCTTCTGTATAATTTTCAACTCCACATTAACATGATCTGCCTGACCAATAGGAATAGGAATTGATGCTGGTGGGTGTTTCATAAAGCTGTTCGTAAATTAAGAGCGACTTTAAGAACGACTGGAGATCCTTTCTTGTGGTAAATGTATATTCATTGGTAATGGTTTAGTGCGCAAGAAAGGTTTACCAGTTCTTAAAGTCGCTCTTATCTTATGAACAGCTTTATGAAACGGCCCCCAGGTATCAATCCTAATGCCCTTGTATGTCAGCCAGGTAATGTGATAAGTCCCATGGCATCAAAATCGAATCTTTCATTCTCACAGTGCAAACAATACCAGGTGGGTGTTTCAGAAAGCTATTTGTAAGATAAGAGCGACTTTAAGAACGACTGGCGATCCTTTCTTGTGGTAAATGACATAATAAATTGGCGATAGCTTACCGCATAAGAAAGGATAACCAGTCGTTCTTAAAGTCACTCTTAACTTACGAACAGCTTTATGAAACGGCCCCCTGGGCCTTCTCTCACAAAGCTTCGCAATTGATTCTACAATTGATTTCTATAATTTAATGAACGTTGCCATTAATATCATCAATCATAAAACAAGTCATTCACGGAAGTGTCTTTGATTTCATGCTATGGGGCCTAGAGTTTCCAATATATCAACACTAAACACACATCATTTCAACAAGTAACAAAATCACAAATCCAAAGTTTACTTTCTTTTTAACGCTTCATATTCCATGTTTAATTTTTCCTCAAAAACAAAAGATCGTCTAAAAGAACAAGACAACAGTTAATGGATGTACCATCAATACTATACAAGAATGTACAAAGATCATTTTACAATTTAGACAATGGAGCTATCCCAAACATTTCACTATAGTCTGGATAATTTTTCTGATTTCTAATTTTTATTTTTTTGCTTTCCAAATGGAAGATTACACATTTGTAGTAAATAAACACATCATTCCTCTTCATAATTTGAACATTGACAAGATGATCTGAGAAATGAATCAAAATTAAACAAAACTTGGAAATTCTGTAAACAAAAAATAGACAAGGTATAAATGTCTCACATAGATGCTCTCACTGAAATATGAATACAAAAAAGAAACTAACGAAACACAACTCTTTGCCTTAATATATATGATTTGTATAATTCCTCCATTGTCCACCAATTGTCTATCATTTTAATCTCACATCTGAGCTCACAATTAATAATACACAAAACAAAACTGTACTGCAGTGAGTATTCCACCAAGTGAACAATAATCTGCCTTTACAGAATGTTCTTGATTGTATTCTATTAAGAAATCAAGGTGACAAATTACAAGGAAATTTTCTCTTTAACACTACAATAAGACACGATGCTCTCTAAGGTTTAAAATGAACAACAATAGTGGACATAATCAGTGGGCAAAAATTAATCTCAGCCAACATTTTTATCCTGGGCTGGCTTGAAAAAGGCGTAATTCCAAAAGGACATAATGGTTCTCCCAATCTGAAGGAAAAGCAGCTTTACGTACTGTGACATAATGTACACAACTACAGATTCATAAGAGAATAGTACTTTTCTTGGTGAATCCATATTCAATAGAAACAAAAGATATCACCATCTCGCATTTCAGCATAGCAGTTGTTCTGAACAAGAAATCTTTGTACCATCAGGCATCAATTGATGAGAGCAGTGGACTTGTATTATAAGAGGCCATTGAAATATTATAAAATGTTTGGGCTGTAATCTGCTAAAAAGTAGTTGCCATGGGAAGGAATGAATATGCTATATCGCTCTACTCTGTGGGAAGATTCCCCTTCAAGAAGGGCCAGAGATGTTAAGGTTTCAAAAAGAAGACAGAGTGATAAACCTCTTCCAATTATTTATTGTGAAAGTTCACACACGCATGTGCAGCTACATAAAAATGTGAATATAGTCTTTGAATGCTGACTGAAAAATTAATTGAAAGAGAGCTTTAATAGTTACTGGTATAGGACTGAATACCCTTCTGGGCTCAATGACACAAAAGTATTAATCAATTAAAAAAACTTGCAATGGCAAATCAAAATCATTGTTGCATGTGAAAAATTAACTGAGAGCTTTACAGTTTCTGTTTTGTTGCATTTCAACTGAAATGCAACAAAACATTAAGAAAATTTCTGCTTTACAAGCTGTTGATAGAGATAAAAATATGGGTAAATATCACCACTTTCTATGTATCTGAGATCTTTGCATTAAAGTCTCAACAACAAAGACTAGAAACAAAACAACTCGTAGTTTAAAGACAATTATGAGATTCAAAACTCTGTAGCTCAGCTATGGGCCTGAAAACATTCAGGGTACTTGCTAATTCAATACTTGAAGTATAGAAATAAGAACTCACACACTAACACAGATGACAAAACCGAGCTACAAGAATTTGATTACCAGTACAGGTGCAATTTATGCCGTATATTCATAAGGACTGTTTCTCAAACAAGTATTGTAACTCTGTCATTATTGCATCTTCTTCAAAACCTGTAACGTAATGGCAAAGTATATGTACCACGAATGTAAATCTATATGAACTGAGCCAATAAAGTCACAATGGTCAAGTGAAGTTCAGAAGAATCGTGCAGATTCTCTTGATTAATCTTTAACACTGGGGATCAGGGGGTCCATGTCCAAAGTCCATTATAGTTTTGATTAAAACAGACCGTTTTTCAAGAGGCACATAACTGATTTACACAGGATTCAAATTATTAAGTCTATATAATGTCAAAATTTCAACACTATGCAAGCTGGCCAAATATGCATTGAGGTTTGCAAGCAGCATGAATTGTCCGAAGGATCTGAGAAAGTAATAAAATGAACATTTCACAAATTTCTTTGCAAATTTTTTTCAGCACATGCAACTCAAATCTGTCTGTTTGACTGAGCTTTGTGGTAACACAGATCCTGATCCAACCATTCTGTTTCACATATTCCCATCTTCAAGCAAAAAAATCTTCAGCTTCTCATACACTTTTTAGAAAGATCAGCCCATGATCATATGAACAATCTTCTTTCCAGGACAGCTGTAACAAACACCACCTTCTGTCCTGGAAGACAATCTGTACATGCTTATATACAAACAAAGTTCTTGTTTAAAATACCCTCTTTTTGATGCAAACAGCCACTGCATCCATATAAAACTCACTGGAGCATCAAGCTTCCAAATGACACAGCACAGTTATATGGTAATGCCGACATCTACAGTTTTTCGGTGTTACAACTGTTGGGTAAAAATTGGTAGCTGTTAGAGCACCTCCTTGGCCCCATCTAACAAAATGGTGCAATCAATTCAAATCAATCTTACATGGAAAGCTGGCCATGTCCTACTCGTCATCTACTAGTAAATGGCATATGATGCTCCTTGCTAAGAAATGAAGAATGGCAGATGGTCAAGTTCAGGCCACTGCACACCTTACGACCCGACTGGTCTATGACTTGCTTGCGACCGAGTGAGGGGAGGTGTGACGTCACAGCTCTTGTCAGCTTGAGAGTCACAGACCGGTCAGAGATAAGTTGCAAGGAAAATCGTAAGGATTTCACAAGTTGAATCCTTATGACTGGATCACAAGCTCAATCCAACTTCCAGCCAATCAGACAGCAGAGGTGCATGACGCGTATATGATAAACAACATGCGTGAGTCGCAGACAGCATGATAGTCGGATCGCAAGGTGTGCGGTGTCGAGGCTTATGACTACCTTGCGATTAATCTCCCCTCACTCAGACGCAAGCCAGTTGCAGACCGGTCGGGTCGTAAGGTGTGCGGTGGCCTTTAGTGATTCAAGAATAAGATTAATGTAAGTCATCTATCAGGAGCACTACGTTATGAAATATGCATAATAAATGATGAATTATAGAGTTGTTGGCTTTCCACTGTTAAGATTGGTATAAATCAAACACTGTCTTCAGTAGATGAGGCACATGCCAACTATATTTTGGATACAGAAGGATTCACAAGACTACACAAACCATGTGATCAATCAAAATCCATCTCATCTCTACAGAGAAAAGCTGTGGAAGTCATTCTTCTTCAGATCATATACACCTTGATATTCCCTAGGCGATTAGAATGTTTTTGTGTGTAACTGCAATACAATAAAAAAAAATAAAAAAATTGGTTGAAACTGCTACAGTAAATGAAGATCTGAGGATTCAAGATTCGGAATGATCAATGATGTATACATCCAACTGGGTGTAATCCCCTAACAGCTGAAATCAATTATTAGAGGCATCAGAAGTATCACGTCTAATAGAATTGAGTTTATCTCACAATTGTTTTGAGCTGTTAGTGAATCACCCCTGGTAGTGGTACCACTGATAACCATTGCATTTGATAAAACAGGGTCCTGCAACACAAAAGGTTAGCTATTATAATTGTACGCTTGATTTTCATGATATATTGTACATTGTAGTCAATGTAATCATTCGTAAAAAAAAGTTCTACTATGATTGTTAAGCTTTGTGTCACGGGCCCTAGATTAGCCAACAAATTATTGGTATAACTGTTTTTTTCCAAGAACATATCCTCAGGACACTAGAACATTACTATTTTCACTAAGTTTCCTTGTTTCTGTTTTTGTTTCAACCAAACAATATTTTGTGCATTTCTCAGATAACAGGGATATCTCAAAATGATATAAGAATAAAAAAGCTCGTTACTAAACATTAATAAAATTATACACAGCTCAATGAAGTATCTGTGAAACACTGATGGCATGATTGGGGTAACCGAAATCAACAGAATACGTGAGTAATGAATGCCTGTTGTGATTGCAAGACTATTGCCCCCCCCCCCGAAAGATCAACCCCAAGAGACATAAAGGCATATTAGGACAAGGATTGAGAAAGTGAGAGAGAAGAGAGACAGACGGACAGAAAAAAGACAGAGTCCGGAGAATAGAGGATAGCAGTAGAGAGCAGTAAATCAAGTGTAAAACATGAAGAAACTCCACTAAAACATGATCCGTCAAAATTCTTCATTGACCGTTCTCTGTACAAATCACAACCTTTCTCTACATTTGTACAATCTGTATACCTGTGTACAATCTATACATGAGCCAATCTTGTTAACATCTTAATACTCATAATAACATTCAAATGATCAATCATTTTTCATCTCCATACATTTCTCAAAAACAATGACAGACCAAATGGCACAATTGTTGCAAATTGCAATTAGTAGGAAAAGCCAGATTGGCATTGGGATGATTCGTTCAATGATGTTCTTATGAATTCTTCAGTGATGTTCTTACAAATTCTTCAATGATGTTCTTGTAAAGTGCTCCCCAATGATGTTCTTACAAGTTCTTACAGATGCTGCTACTGAAATGCACCATAACCTTTCAAGTGATATCTGATGACATTCTTTGCTTGAGATGTGCTTCATTTCATCCTTTACTCTGGTGTCAATGAACTGCATCTTGGCCACAGGAACAATGAAAAGGTATTCTCAGCTGCTCTATCTTGTTCCATATAGAATGTTAGTGGTGTTTGAGTTTGGTGCTTAGTCCCATAAGTTTATTTCTCATTGTTCAGTCCCATCTGGGTAAAAGTTTGTACTCATCAATCATTGCTAAAAAAAGGGCAGTCCCCAGGAATGATATTTGAGCCTTGATGATCACCAATTCTATAACCATTCACTTCATCAACATTAGTCAGCTCATGATGACTTTTCCCTGTCAAAAAGAAAAAAGAAAGTAGAAAACAAAGATGAAATTCCAATATAATCTAACAACAAAGAGGAAGGTAGGGCCACAAAAATGTTTTAGATATAGGCCTAATTCAACAATAACAAAAAAGAAAGGTCATACAACACCCAGCGTTTTATTACACATCTTGTAGTGATTTTCACTGAAATATTTCTTTACAATCGTAAGATGCAAAGATTTATGTAGCCTTAGAACTATTGTCATTAAATACAACTGACAAAATATTAAATGAAGCCACCCCCTGATCTCTAATATGGGTTGAGAATAATGTTCAGGACCGTTGCAGAAGGAGTTGTGTTTAAACGCAAGTCAAAAAATCAATCGCAAGTCAAAAATTCGCGCTGTTGATTGGTTGAAAATCAAGTTGCGCATGATTTTTAGAGTTGCGTTTGATTGCAACTCTTTCTGCAACAGGGCCCTGTTGTTCATCTATTGTCATGAAGGTAAGCTATTGTAAGCTACACATCTCGTCTCTACACATCATAACAAAAGTATATCATATCACCACTGGGGTGTTTAAATCTGACAGATCAGAAAACATTGTGTTTTTTTTAGGCAATCATGTATGGTCAGAAAACTGTCTCTTAATTCAGGTAGAGAACACTTTCTATGTATAAAAGCGGAATTCTATTGATATTAAAGGCCTGGTCACACCGCCCGAGCGTTGTTGGAGCGGTCGTGGAGCGGAAGTGAGAGAGGGTCGAATTTCGCTCACAAAATTGGGGAAAAAATCGAAAACAAAATAAAAACAATCGAAATCGAAAATGGTGAATGGTAGTGAGCGGTGATGATTTTTTCTCTCCGCTCCATGACCGCTCCAACAACGCTCCTGCGGTGTGACCAGGCCTTAAACTAAAAAAAAAAGAAAATCAAGTGTTTTCTGAGCCATCCTATATTTTGAGATACAAGATTTTAACACCTGAGCGACAATATGATCATAGATGCTGACATTGGAGACTTACCTTCTTGAGTATTGATTAACAGCTGCTGCACTGGCACTGGCTGCTGCAGCTGCTGCTGCTTGCTGACTGGCCATAACTGAAATTAGAATGGAAAGAGAAATTACGTCATCCTGAAACATCAATGAGAACATATTTCATTCAATTCAATAAGCTGATGGACATTGTGCCGTAATGATTATGTAACTTTGGTAAATTTTGAAACTGAATTGTTGGTACTGTGCATTATACAGGCGGATTGTATTTTTTGAGTAGTATCTTGAGATTAAGTCAGTAATCTGGATAAATGCATCTACATAATCTAGTTACAGTGACTATAATTTAATATACCAATCAGGGACCCTGCTTCTTAAAGACTTGATATAAAGACAAATGCATACTTTCTATAACAAATTAACTATCAGATAAGATTGAACAGTTTCAAAAGCTTTCAACTGTTGTAACTTTGTTATTATAACAAGTTTTATGAAAAGTCAGTTTGGATCAGTACTTGATAGGTTGACCTGTCAGCAAAGAAAGAAACTTGCTTTTAATATACTCACCATATGGATCATATGAAGGCAGTACTGGATACGTCACTCCTACTGGCACCCCAACATGAGTGTGCTGATGTGTATGCATGTGTTGATGTACTGTTGCTCTCTTCCCATCTTCCCTGCTCGATGAGACAGATGACGACGTTGATGATGTTTCAGGTGTCTTCCTGGCTGCTGGGGATGTCGATCGGGACCGCTGCACCGGGGTGGTCCGTCCTTTCTCGGGTGTTCTTGGGCGAGAGTTGGAGCCGTGCTTCTGAGGGGGACTGAAATACTGGTTGGCATGTTGCTGAAGGACGTCCAGTGCCCGGGCTGGAAGGTCTGGATTGTCAGGTGACTTCCCACCCTTGGAGGAAAGACTATGCGGAGAGGATGAGCTTCGCTCTGGTTCCTGCTCAAAGCCAGCCTTATCACTGGGTGACTTCCAAGCAGGACCAACCCCTGCACCAGCAGCAGGGTAGCGGAGGTCTGGATGAAGGAATGATGGATACACCATAGATTGGAAGGCTGGATGGGATGGGTCATATGGGATAGTTCCATAGGGGTAAGGGGGTTGGAGGTAGGGGTACCCATCTATGAGCTTCTTACCATCAGGTTTAGACCCTTTTCCTGAGGGGGACTTGCTGTCTCTTTTGTCCGGGTCTGCACTGAGTCGACCTGATGTTTCTTTGGTGGGGGTACTCACATTTCTATGAGTAGGGGTCGGGGTTCTACTCTTCTCCCCTGGCTCAGGGGTACGCAAGTCCTTTTTTGACAACTCATGTCCTTCCTTTTTTCGCATCTCCTGTTCTACAGTTTTCCTAGGCTCATCAGCCTGCCTGTGCTGCGGCTGTTCCATTAACTTCTGCTGATACAAATAATACTGCCTCATTTCTTCCCTGTGTCTCTTTTCATGCAACATAGCACTGTTTTGTTTGTCACTTTCAGGAGTCCTTGCAGTGCTAGGTGAACTTACATCTTTCTTTGAAAACTCTATATGTCTTGACTTTGTTATAAGTTCTTTGTCTCTTGATTTACTGTCTGGATGTCTTGGGGCCTGAGGTGGTGTAATAGGTTCTGTTTGAATGTTAATGATGGGTCTCCTCTTTTCATAATTTTCAGCCTTATTTTCACCAGGTTTTTCTGAACCCTCCTGACCTCTATGCTTTTCAGCTCTCTTTCTGTGGTCTTCCATAATTCTCTCCTGCTGTTGTCTGTACTGTGGATCACTAGCCATCAAGCGCATGTGATAGGAAGGGTCCATGTTAACATAGCCATGAAGATAAGGGTAATGACCACCTGAATATATGTGAGGTACTGGAGGTGGAAGGGAAGTGTTTACAGAAGACCTTGGAGTACTTTGGTCTTTGGCATCACCTTTCCTCCCCTCGTCTCTCTCATGAGTTGGCTTTCCTTGTGTAATGCTTGCACTTCCTACACTATCTGCAGATGTTCTGTCATTACTATGAAACATTGGCATACGTTCCCCTCCCAAACTGCTTTCATTTATTCTCTGTGAGGATTCTGAGTGAGGCTTCAGATGGTCTGGCCTTTCAAAGGAAAAAGTCTCTGAGGGTTTTGCCTGTTTATTTTGGTCATCTACACCATCTTCTGAAATGTCTGAATAAGCAGGACTTATGTTTCCAGTCCTATTCCCGCTAGGAGGGGACAACAATTGAGTGTTCCTAGGCCCATCTTTGGCCAGTGATGTATGCACAGAAAGGTTTGAGGAAGCCCTATCTTGGCCAGTGGTTTCTGGCTTTGACAGCTTCATCCCTGAAGCCAAGGACATAGAGGGTTGGTGAGGATGGGGTTGCTGAAGTTGAGATGGGTTTTGAAGATGACTTGGTTGCATTAAATGCTGTGGGTGTTGGGAGGACAGAGGAAGTTGTTTCATGGGCCTACTAGTTGGTACAGTCACACTGCTCGTAGGTATCAACTTTGGGATCTGAGGCATGGCCACATTGCTCACAGGGGCAGTACTGGCAGGTTTATCCTGTGGCGATGGGAGTACTTTTGTAACTCTGTCTATAGGTCCATCACTTTTACTACCATCACGTTTCCACACATCAGGAGCAATTGATTTGTTCTTATCACTGTTGTCAGGTTCAACTATACCAGATGCAGTCAAGGCTTGCTTTAGAATGTTTGTTTCTGGCACAGCAGGTAACAATGGATTGTTCTTAATCCTCTGCTCACCTAGCTGCTCCTTTGCAACTTTCAAACTGTCCACTGGAGACCCTGGCAACTTGTCCCTTTCCCTCTCCTTATCACCTTTTACCTTTTTCTTTTGTTTGGATTTCTTATCTTTGTCCTTCATTGCTAAAATGTTACCACTGGCATCATTTGATGGTACTGAACTCATAGTAGCTGGCTTAGGCTGTATGGGTTTCAAGGCGGGACTAACAAGTGATGCTTGTGGTTTTGTTTGGATAGTATTTGCAGTGGGTACACATGAAACAGTCACAGGGTTTTGAACAAGAGCAGTTGGTATGGCTATGAGTTGTGGAGGTGGAGCTTGAGTCGTGGGTGGAATAGAAGTAGAGGCCAGTGATGGAGCTGGAGCTATTGGACGTATTGTCTTTCCTGCCTTCACCATCACCTTCTCATGCTTCGCTTTCTTATGCTTATCAGCTTTAACTTTGTCTTTATCAGTCTTTTTTGAGGTCTTATCCTCGGGCCCATTGTCGCTAGTTGTATTTGAATGTTGTTTTGGTCCTTTGGCATGTTCTGCTGCTGCAGCTGCTGCTTTGGCAATAGTATTGGGACTAACAGGTTCTGACTTGACAGTCGTAGGCTCTGGGTTGGGTCGTATAACACTAACACTGACATGTTTTTCAGGTGTGCTTCCAGGCGTGGCATTGGCTGTCATTTGCTCATCAGGAGCAGAATTGAAGTCAAATATTGACAAATCTTTATCTGAGCTGGTTGCAGGAGGTTTCTTGGCACCCTTACTTGTTCTTTCTCCGCTAGCATCGTTCTTTGGTGCTTTGGAAGGGCTAGACTTAGCCTCTTTGGGTTTTGGGATACCCAAACATTTCATTCCCGCTGTAAACTTGTCCACATGTGTTTTGTGTGTCTTTGGACTCTTTGTACCATCTTTGCTCTTTGATGATTCACTTTTCTTCTGACCTGTAGTCTCACTACTGCTGTCAACGTTTCCCTCTGGAGAACCGCCCTGTTGCAAACTTGGTGCATTCTCCTCCTCTGGGGTAACGCTCGCTTTGACATCACCCTTGTCAACCTCCATCCTTTCCTCTTCCTCTTCCTCCTTAGAAGATTCTTTCTTGTCTTTCAAGTCTTTCTTTTTATCTTTTGTCTGAACAGGAGGCACACCCACATCATCAGAAGCATTTGACTTGCTGTCATCGTCATAGTCTGTCCTTTCTCTCCAGTTACCATCCTTGTCTAAGTTATTGTGATGAGCATGGGAGAGATGGTAATGGAGGCCGTTTTTGTGCTTGTACTTTTTATTACAGTTCGGCTGTGGGCATTCAATAAGTACTGGAGTATGCCGATCCTCGCTGGCAGACGAGTTTGGTCGGACACCTGTCTTCTGGCGTTTATTGGTCGGCGCGGGTTCCTCGACATCTGGTTCTTTGGTCTTTCTCTTGCTGGTGTTCTTATCTAAGGTGCAAGGAGGGGTGCGTGTGCCGTTGGAAGCGTTACTGCCGCGTCGTCCTTTAGTTGAGTTGCGTAGCTTGCTGTGGATCGAGGACCTAGTTTCTGTGTAGTTGCTGAGGTCATTGCTGGAACTGTTGTTGTTCCTTCCTCGCTTGGGACGTCCACTACCCTTGCCTCTGCTCTCCATGTCACTTGTTGGAGAATCACAGAATCTGACAATAATGAAAAAAAGAATAAAATAAAAAGTAATAAATTATCTAAGCACTGAATCAATTTCATGAAGAATAAAATAAAAAAGTGATAAATTATCTAAGCACTGAATCAATTTCAATTTTAATAAATCGTAACCTAGTTTAAAACATCCCTGTAAACAAAAATTCAATCAGATATTAGATTTTCTTTGTCTTTTACTTTGTCCAAAACTTTTGCATACCATCTACAATTATTTGAAATAAGGCTGTATCAAAGAATTCAGCAGAAATTAGGATTATATGTGCATTGAATGATAAATCTATTTCAATATTAATAATTAGACTTGCTTACTTAATCCATATACTAAAATAATCACATATATAATTGTATTTGTCTCATTTCATAATTTCACTAAAAATAATCAAATAGTTTCACCTAACATCATTTGCATAATTTTAAATAAGGATGAATTTATGTATGACTGATTTTCTATTTTTCTTTTTACATCTTCATGATATTAGGGTATGATGAAGAATGTTTAGTACATACCTTGGTGCTGCCCAATCATGTCGTGTACAGTCCATCAAAGTCCCAACATACGTCTTGTTTCTCCACGTAACATTCACAACAAGCACACCTGCAAAATAAATCAACAACCAAACAAAGTTAGATTGTTTACCAATCAGGAATGCGATACTAAAAAAAGTTAAAATTGTCAAACCTTTCATTCCTTCTTATCAATATAAAAAAAAATTATCAGAGAAAAAATTAAAATAGAAAAGAAAAATGTTAAAGTTAAGCAATATTTTGCAATAACAATTGTATGCATGCCATCTTGAGTAGGCAATAGGTATGCTGATGATGTCATGTCCCTACTCTCCATTTTTTGTTATGTCATTACATGAAATTATAATCATCTATCATACATGTGTGTATGATATGTCTCCCTTGCAGAATCGTATGTTGAAGCAGCAGTAATTTTCTTATACATTAAATCATAAATTTTTTTTCATTCTTGCAGAACCAAATTTGAATAAGTTTAATTTGATATAACAGAACACAAAATACAAAGTGAGGATATGACATCATCAGCTTGCTCACTGCATAATTCATGAAGACATGCATAAAACTGCTCTACCATAGTAAGGCAAAACTTAAATGTCACAAATTTGTTATTCTTTGTCCCATTTGATGAAATTTACAGAACTTTCTGATTTGATCTTATTTGTTCAAATTATATCATGTCATCCTGGAGTACCCCTTTATTATCACTTTGATAATTATTCCAGTTTAATTTTGCATACATCCAAAATTAACTGAATACAGAAATTAGCAAAAAAATCAATGTACTGGGAGTTACAAATCATAAAAACACACAGTTAAAGAATAAAAACAATATGAATTATGCATCAATCACAGGGAACATAAAATCAATGCCCTAAACTAAACTTTAAAAGAAATCACAAACTCTTACAAAAAATGTTGATTTGAATTGAATCAAACATGAAAGCTCTGAAGTCAACAAAATCTCACCTTGGTCTGTCTCATGCCAAACTATGCCCTCTAAGTTGACGGAGGTACCAGGTTCACATGGTCCGATGGATTCAGGCTCCGTCGCTACACCAATGTCCATTGTATCCACTGCTACTGAATGACGTAAAGGCTGTGAGCAGAATGAAATGGACAATTGATTTGTTAATTAACCAAAATCAATAATAAGTGGAGTGGGATCGTAGGAGGGGGGAAAAAAGAAGGCAATTTTCATCGTGTGTGATGAAAGATGATTGACATAGATATTCAGTCATTCACTGTATATGCATAATGATAGTTTGAAGTTAGGCCCCCCACAAAAGACAAACAGTGTACGGGGACCCAAGGGCACAATTAAAATGTATAAAGAACGCCACAGGGATTATCATCAAACAAATATGTAGACGGTCATGAATTAAAAGCGGGGATTGCTTACGATAAAAACATTATCTTCAGACTGTAAGGCCACCTCCAATTCCTCATTACTATAACCACCTACATGAAGCTGGTACAAAAATGTTAAAACGGCTGTTTTCGACTAGCTAAACGGCCACCGGAGAGCAAATGTGACTGAGGTACAAGGGCATCTTTTTAAAGTAATAATAAAAAAAAGATAATTCAATTTGAATTTTGAATGAATATGAGCTCTTTGATGCATCTTCAATAAAATAATGATATAAAAAAAAAATTAAAAAAAGATGGTCTTGTGGTGAAGATCACATCCAAAGGAGACAAAAATGGATTCCTAAAGATTATAAACAGATAGTTGCTACGACATTTTCCTTTATAATCATTTCAATCAAAGAAATATATTAATAAAACAGCACTTTATTGGACATCATTCAATTTAGAAATAAGAGAGAAAAGAAAACGACACATTAATTTCTAATGATAAAAGCCTTTTAGCTGTCTGACATCCAGACTATCCATTCCATTAATAGGGCAATGCCATTTCTCAATCAACTCTGAAAATGTAAACACATCAACAAATTATTGATAAATTGCACACGATTCTGCACTGCAAACAACCACCCCCAGCGACTACAAATAAGGCAGGCGCTGCATAATTGATTGTTCAATTTGCAGTTATAATTGATTCACTCTTCGTATGTGGTGTCTCGGAGTGAATGCTGATTATGTGAATAGATTTTGTAAGTATCGCCTGATTTGCCTCTGAATTTCTGATAAATTCAAAAGCACTCTAGGATCCGTGTTCATTTGTGGGTTGTTTTTTTGCATTGTTTTGCTAGATTTGCATATTGTTCCCTTTTCAGTTCAATGTGAACTAAAATTCTTGTGATAAAAAGAGGCATGTTTTAGGCTTTACAGGATTTATAATTTGTGGAGGGGTAAATGTCGGCCTATAGCCTATAGGTAAACATGAACCATGTGTGAAATAACATGGGTATATGTGGAGAATTAGATATATGCATTGATTTGTTTTAAAAACCTGTGGATATGGGAAAGCCTGATTCTGGTCAAACAATGTTTACAAACGCACTTTTGTGAGTTTACGATCGGCGTTTAAAATCAGCATTTAAATGAAAGTAAGCATGGACGCAACCATGTTTTGGACTATTCACGTTTGGAAACACTGATTCTGGCCTGAAAAATGAAAGCATAAACACGCCGAGGTAGAGTCTGAATATTGGACTGGATGGAAGCCCTTCTGCTGCTGTTATCTGAAGGGCTGTTTATTTACTCAAGGATTGAAAAAAGGTCACAGTAGAAGTCAAGTCAGGAATGTCTGATTATCAGGAGGTGGGTCCACACTCGACCTCTACACAAATCAAAACCTTCCCAAACCACAAGAATTAGAAAACCAAGCCATTTCAAGTTCATAAAATATGTACAGGTATAAACAAATTATAATTGAAGAGGTTTGAATACAACTTACAAAATAACATCTGATTCCAACTGCACTTTTTGTGATTGAATTTTTAAGATGTTTAAATTCTTAGAAAAAGAGAATTTATACTAAGGCATCATGCTTGAATTCATGAATTTCAGGTCCCAAATCTCAGGGGGTTTTAGGGAGGTAAAGCACAACTATGAGAATTAAGATCACTCTGAATTTGAATTCACTTATACTTAGCCTATAAATTGTTTCGTTGTATTGATGTTTATAAAGGGGCCAACTCTTTATTCCCTTTAATACAGAGACTCCTTCAGTCCTGGGGCCCGTTGCAGAAAGAGTTGCGTTTAAACGCAAGTCAAAAAATCAATCGCAAGTCAAAAATGCGCGCTGTTGATTGGTTGAAAATCAAGTTGCGCATGATTTTTAGAGTTGCGTTTGATTGCAACTCTTTCTGCAACGGGCCCCTGGAACCACAAGTATTCTATGAAAACATACACGAAGTCCATCATTTTCATTCTCATACCTTCCTATCAGGGCCCATTACTCATTCAACTGCAGCCGTATCATGTAAAATGCCCCAATGACTGGCTAATCAAATACTAACAGAGATCTAATCACGAGCAAATGAATCCAGACAAATGAAACTCCTACATCCCTGTGACAAAAAAAGGAAATACAAGTCTACAGAAACAGCTCATGTTGGAAACAATCTTCATTCCCAGCTCCATGGAAGAGGCATCCGAGGTCACCGAGAGAACATTCATTGCCAATTTAATGCCATAAACAGCATACAGGTTTTGACATGTGTTATGGAAGGCTCGGAGCCAAACTACGCCGAGTTGGTAACACAAGTGTCATTGTATTGTTGCCCTTTCCTCCCCCCCTAACTGTCTGTCTCTCCAACTTGTTATGACAGATGAGATGGCGACAGCCACCACTCTCTTCAGTTCGCGGTAAAAGAGAGCTGGAATATTTGATTATATTGGCTACATTTGGTTTTATGACAACTCATTCTATTTTGTCATCGAAGATACATAATTCAAGTCAGGTAAATTCCATAGCTTTCAACAGTGGGTTTTATAGATAGGGCCTCTATCTTTATTTCCTATTGAATGAAGGTCTAAAACTGTTAAAAAACAAAAAGACCAAAACATGAATACAGTTATCATTAAATAAAACAAAGACTATCTTATCATCCAAACAAATATCTGTTTGTGTGTGTGTGTGGGGGGGGGGGGATTGTGAATAACAGTAATAACAAGCTGAAAGAAATATGTTGTAGAAATATAATATTAAAACATTAGATTTTAATAATGTAAGAATGACTGGTAAGTTGATTCAATCTCAATTTACAATAAAAGCAATTCTGTTCTTCAGTATAAGTTTCATTGTATTGGAGTACCAATGCCTCCTCATAGGCATTCTGTGATCCTATATTTAGAACATGCAATATATATGTCAGGATGTGGAGCTCTGACTGCTTTGTATGCAACCGACTCCTACATATTGCTGAGGCCTATAGAATTACTACACCAATCAAGATCAACTGTAATAGAGGATAAATCAGATCAGATTACAAACTTAACGAGGTCAGTTGACATCGGCTCTCTTTTGCCAAATTGCAGATCCACCTCTGAAGTTCATACTCTAAATTCTTTGTATTATGAAACTAATAGTTTACTTTTGCGGATTTGCTATCTTCATATAAAACAAACCCATATATTGATTTAGAAATGCTCATATCGTGAAGGCCTGTGTAGATGTGTATTAAAAAAAATTTAGGTGCTTTTTTCCGAGATAAGAAAGGTTTGAACTTAGCAAAGCGTAGCTTGGAAAAAGGGATTTATGGATATTCTGAAAAAAAAAAAAACATTTAAATTACCTGTTCATGGGAATATAAATACAACAAATCACTATCATTCTATTCTTTTAAATGGAAAAAATAAGTCATTATTAAAAAATAACAAACAGCCTTTTATCTGTAGACTTAAGATATCAAGTTCAAGAAAATGATGACATGTACAGAAGATCTCTCATTATCTTTCCCTTCCCACGCCATTCTTTGGATCCAGAAACCTAATCTTATCGCAGTTTTCATCAAACGACCAAGGGAATTCACAGAGAAACATAATCATGAATAATGCATACTATCACTTCAGTGTCATCACAATCAAATTTTACAGACATCCAGAGGAGTTTACGCCCAGCTTGACACGATTTCCTTACACCGACAAATCTGACAAAACAATTTAACCACAGGCAAAGAAAGGAAAACAAATCAATACAGTAAAATAACAAGACTGGCAATTATTTCTTCCTCCTGAAATTAAAAAATGTAAATTAACTGTATTGTTTTGAAAAACGCAGGAATTTCTACCCTCCAAGCAAATCAATATTGCATAAGGCCAACATATTTTTTTCTTTGATCAAATTAAGAGATTACTAAAATTGCTTTCAGAAGATTTTGCATATAAATTTTTTTTTAATTGATTTTAAGTAAGGCCAGGTAAAAAAATTTCATTAATCTGAGAACGGGCAAATTTTCTTAAAATAAGAAAAAAGGAATTGATTGCAGTTGGTCTATAATTAGTGATAATATGCAATTGATTGCAGTGTCATTGAATAGTGCCCAAGGAGATGATAAATGTAATGCAAAAGTCAACACTTTCAAGGTTACATCAAATTAACTACAGAGAACATACCAATTAATCAAGTGCCCCAATTAATGCTCCCATTTCACATTACCAAAATACCCGAAGAACGAGTTCCATTCACACCAAGCACAATGCAATACTATCAGGAATGAAAGATAAATTATCAAGAGCCAGGATAATACAAAGTTCAATCATCAGCATTTTTTCTCACTTTGTCTATCATCACAGACACCATCCATTAACTCTATTCCAACATTGACCTATAACAATAATTGGAATAGGTCCATGATCCCAAGCAAGGCGCCCAGAGAAAAATTTCATTTCCATTCTCAAAACGATGTGACAAACACAGGCCAATTAAATCAATAACTTCCAACTCACAAAGACCTTCACGCAAACGATACAGCAGAGTACATTCTATTACAGTCCTGTAATAGTGAGAATCGAAAGGCATGTTGTTGGAATTGCAGCGCTGGAAAAATAAATGGGTATGGGTTTGACGTCTAGTAGTTCTCCGCTTGATGGAAGCAGTGAGCACAATAACCTCCATTTCCTGTGCACAATAATAAAAGAGTAAATTGCCCCTGACAATCCAGAGAGCAAGTCGCGTTGTGCTAATGCCAACGTGTCTGCGGTTCAATAAACAGATTCTGTATCATTCCATTTTATCCAAATGAGCCAAGGTGACAAATAAGCAACTCAACATTAATGAAAGAAAATAGACAGAATACCGATGCTTTTGTGATTAAGTATCATTTGAGTTATGCTTACAGCCTGACAAACACGTTCTGTATTGCTTTCCTTTCGCACCTATTTTTTTTTCTTCATATCCTTGATTCTCCTACAGTGTACCGTATATAGAAAAATAAATGTTATAATAAAATGTACTTGGTAATATTGATCCAGTGACATTCAAGTCTGTATTGATCTTTATACCACTTTGCACTGTTGAAGTAATTTTTTAGATTACATGAAAAAGTGTTTACCTACAAATTTGTGGTTAAAAAAACTTGCAAATGAATACCAAACGTTATTGCAATCATTTGCAGAGATGGGGTACATGTGTTTGTGTAATGAGATTCAGGGGGATTGAGAGCTATAAAAAAAAGCCTGCCATTAGGAGAGAAGTAAAGTTGTAAGATAGATCATTTATTCAAAGGAAACTTAACACTTTACAGTATCCGCAATTTCATTCAATTTCACACAGTCCTACATATTGATTTCCACGCTACATCATGGGCAAACCAGCAGGTCACTAACATTTGAATGACCAATGTGGTTTCGCCTATGAATGCCTGGCATTAACATCTACTTATAGTTTGGGGTGAATACTCTGATGATGCAATGCGTTTCTCTTTTTTCTTCTTCTTCAGGAAATTAAATAATCATGAGTTTTTACTTTGTACTGAAACATCTATTCAATCAAAGTAAACAGTAAAAATTCATATCACACCTTGATTACATAGTGTGCATTTTCTAATTATGAAAATTGAAAAGAACCTGTAAAACCTCAACAATGAATAGAATTCTATAGCTTTACATTCGGAGTATTGACTCCATTCTACCCAAACATGTTTGTAAGGAAGACTAATGCGTGATAAGCAACTACCATCACATCTAATTCTACGTTAGCACTTGCAAATCATTATGACATAAAAATGTTTGTTATAAAACTGAAAGGCAACATTAGGCAGTTGACCTAAATATTAAACATGATCCTATTGATCCAGAGAGAGAGAGGCGGAAAAGATCGGAAGTGAGATTGAAAAAGGCGGACAAGAACTCATCTCAATTCCTGTTCATTGCAGTGACTGTGATTTTTATCAGACTATTACCTGGCAGGGGAGAAAAACAGGATCATAAGGGCCGTCTGCACCATCCCAAGATTTCAAATTAGCGCGCTTTTTCTGATCCGGCAAATTATCCCGATCTGGACAATCTCGAGATTATTTGCAATGGAGATGCAATTATCGCGCTAGTTCGTAGGGTTAATCTCGAGATTGCAATCCCAAGTCAACATGGGATTATTTGCAAAATAGCGCGCTATTTCACGAATTATCGCGCTAATTCGTAGGTGCAGACGCACTCGGGATTATTTTATTCATGGCGTCAGACCATAATGCATCGATGCCTCGCTCAAGCAGGAATTGCTCTTGCGATGGTGGAGACGGGGTTTCTTGAATCTCGAGATTAATCGCGAAGAGGATCGATCGGGCTAAAATCTCGAGATTGAGCAAACTCGGGATGGTGCAGCACCGCCTAATGATGTTTTTTAGTAGCTGGGTTTACACAAACAGCTATGAAACAGCTAACTTATGCTTTATAGACTTTACAAGGAGGCTTTCGAATTAATATTATAATTGTGCTTCAAACAAAAGCTTTTAAAAGAGAAGGAGAGGGGGGGTCTTTTGATATCTTTTCAATTAAAAGATTAACAATAGAATACATTTTAGAGTACTACATTCATAAAATTTTCCGTGGGTACTGCTGTACATGGCACTCCAGAGAATTGATGATTTTTCAAAATGGCATTTGGGATGTGTAACCCAGCTCTCCTGCCACTGTACTGCCCAGGTAATATAATTTGATGTATGGGTAGATCAGTATAGGATCACTGAGACGTACAGACCAGAAATGTCTTCTTTCAAAATACGGCTGTTTAAAATCACTTTGGGAACATTTGCAGTCATCATTAGAGGAGCCATCTCAAAAGATCTAATTATTCTGAAAGATTGTAAGTACACAGAATATTTATCTTTCAGCAGTTTGCAGGGACCTAGTTCATTTCTGTAAGCGATAATTCATTTTTAAAAGATAATTGATTTACAAACATGCATGTAAGCCCTAATTTAGTTGCAATACTCCAGCTGATTCACAGTCTCAAATATTTTTTTTACAGAACAAGAAATAAAGGAAGAGATAGTGTTGAAGAGAAAGAAGGAAAAACGTGACAGAAGAAAGACAAAAAATACAGGAAATGGGAGTGAAAACATATAAGATGAATAGAACAAAGCAAGGAAATGAGGAAAAAATACAAGGATATAAATACAAAGAATGAGAGAAGATGAGAAGTATAAAAAGCAAGAAAAAAAGAGCGAAACCCAAAACATGATCATTCTATCCAATCGTTCACTGCCAATTGGCATGATCTCAACGATGTGACTTGCCTTTAATAGGGAGTCGTTAACAATCAGGTTAACGGCTCAATGCCATCACTTTTATTGATCTATTATTTGTTGGTCCGCTCATCTCCTATTGATTGTAAAGCGATGCTCCTAACACATCTTTGCATGGGCGCTTAATCAGGCTTGACATGGTATAGCTAGACGGACAAGAGAGGTCCAACCCATTCTCTTGTTTGATATTAAACTATGACATTATTTCAAGGGGAGCCATCCTCCCAGGAGCTCAATCACACTGTAGAGGTCTCCAACAACAGACATTTACAATCCCGATACATATATTAGCATAAAACTATATGACTTCTGGAAGCATTCAAATGATAGCTATTCAACATAAAATGTTTTTAACGAGATATTGCTGCAAACAATTTTACATGATATCACTTAAAAAGATACATTTTAAGGCAGTGTATCATGACACAATACATTTGATCAAATTCAAATGAGAAGCTGGAGATTATATTGATCAGTGCTTGATTGAGAAATATCAGTGATTTCTGATAAACATGGGCAATCAATAAAAACAAGTACAGAGGCTGTTTTCTGTTGAGAGGAACAAAGAAAAACACTGAACGGAAATGAAAAGAGTCTGAAGGCAATGAAGTCTTATAAAAAAGCAATGGGAAATTCCCTTCAATCGCAACCATTCTGATAACCTTTTCTGTATGAGAGGTCCAAGATTAATCATTGAGAATTGAGATCAGTATGTAATTTAGAAGAAATCTAGGTTTGAAAGATCTCCTTGATAATGTTTTTAGCAATAAATAATTCTCAAAATCAAATTGGATCATACTAGGATTTATGATCAGCAATTACATTATTCAAATAAGCCACCCACCCATCAAAATAATGGCATGATCGTTCTCATCTCCTTTGAGAAAAAAAATCAAGAAATTTGGGCATGAAAATTTGATGATAAACACTATAACAAATATTAATAAAGTAATTTAAACTTTAAAAGCAACCTTTCCTCATCTAAACAGTCTGACAATTATATCAATCAACATAAATTAGAAGCAGCATTTTTTCTAGAATGTTGAGGATCTATGTTGGTTATGGGATTGGGAAAGGCCTTTGCCAAAATAAAAATTCACACAGAACTTACATAATTGAGAGCAAGTTTCTTAAAAATTAAGAAGAATAAATCTTAAAAGCCTTATACAAAATGGACTGTGATAAAATTGAAACACGCCTAGTCCGCCCAACTGAAATAAAATTTTCCGGAGAAATAAGGGTTGTGGCAAAGATTACCAAACAAATTTACATTCTAATTGTTTCCTATGCTCATGGAGGCATGGAGCAGCAAATCTATGGTACATTCATTACTGGTGAATTACAGGCCTATAAATATAGCTATAATCTACACGCAACAGTACTCAGGCATGCACACCAATACAGCCACGGCTTAATGTTCAATTTACATTGTAATTTACATGAGTGAGTGAAATGCCAAACATGCGCCTTTTTCCTTTCGTCATGCTCTCTCTCTCTCTCTTTCCTTTCTCGCCCATGCAGCTTCTTAAGACATGAACGCTGGTGAATTACTGATAAGCCGAGATGGATTGCTTGCCACACGTTGTATGATGGGGAAGAGGAATCAAGCGATCAACGCTCTCCCCCTCCGTCTGTCATGACACATCAATAAAAGACGATTCTCACACTCCATGTGCCCTGCATTTTGGCTTGTGAATCATTAACTACTTGTACCAATCTACCCCAGAACTATGTTCACACAAAAAAGACATTTCATAATGAATGTAGCAGTGAACGATGGTTAGAACTGCAAGACTACAGATGATAAGGCAAGGATGTAGGACCCTGAAACTATGTTCACTCCATGGTGAATAAAACGTAAATAAGATAGAGATGAAGACATTAGATGAGAGACCGTGTGAACACCACAGGGACAGATGGTGATGAGCTAAGTAGAGAGAAGTAGTAGGCACACACTACAATCCAAGACTCATTTCACACAAAACAAACAATATAAACATTATTAAACATCAGGAATAAACATGAACAAATTGGATTTAAAGCTACATCAGATCTAGATTGAAATCGCTTTCTGCATTTCATACGGATCACCGTGTTCACAAAACATAGAAAATAAACATGGATATTACACGTGTGAAAGCATCCATTAACGATCCTAGTTGATAACAATGGCTGTCTGCTTTGCCATGCCTTTTCTCTTGTTAACCACAATGAAAGAATAATTTATTCCCACAGCTAATGCCAAAACCACTACCCAACCACAACTTTACCTGTTTTTATCCACATCCATTGTAAAACCATGGTAAAACAGTTTCATACAAAAAAAAACATACCTGTACGCCTGCATAGACTCCTGACTGATACAAGGAGCAGGGAATTCAGAGTATATCCATGAAGGCCTACATATTCGTATTTCTAGAGGTAAATTGCCAATTCGTCCACTGCCAACTCATCCACTCACGACATGGTCTACCTTCATTTAGTCTCATGCCATTCTGCCATCAATATTCGTCTAACAACCATTTGGTCCAATAATCATTTGGTCCAATCATGACTTTGTCTAATCACCAGTTCATCTATGACCATTTCGTCTCATAACCAGTTGGTCTAATATTCGTTTTATTTTCAATCATTTTGCCCCATTAACATGTAGTCTAATAAGACCAAACGGTATATAGACCAAATAACTATTGGACTAACTGGTTATTAGACGAAATGGTGAGTGGACGAAATAGCAATTAGACCATGTGGATAGTGGACGAACTGATGGTAGACCAAATGATAGTAAACAAGTTGGCAATTGGACGAACTGGTATTGGACCAAATTGAAAATAAACCTTTCCAGATGAAGGTGAAAATCTTTCATATCGAATGTAATTTACATGCAGGCAAGTATCTGATTTGGGAGGCCAAATAATAAGCTTGGAATATATTTGTAGTCAAGAGGGGACCAAAAAAGGCTTTTGAACACTTGTGATAAAAAACAAGAAAAAGTATTTCCTTTTGATTTTTTTCAAACATGTTTTTGCCAGAATCACCATAGAAGAAATTGCATGAATGCAAATCACAATGCAAATCTCAAGCATGCTAAATCCCTGCTATTTTATCGAAGAAAAAAAATCAAGTAAAATACAAAAGTGAAGCTGAGCTACGGTAAAATTTGAAGGAATGATGACAAAAAATTGCATGTATGCAAGGGCAACAATTTTTTTGAATTTTATACATAAATGCTATTCTTCTAACACAATTTGAACTGAATCTGGAGCGTTGTGGCCCCGTGGATAAGTCTTCTGACTTTGAAACAGAGGGTCGTGGGTTCGCATCCCAGCCATGGCGTACTTTCCTTCAGCAAGAAATTTATCCATATTGTGCTGCACTCGACCCAGGTGAGGTGAATGGGTACTCGGCAGGATTAATTCCTTGAATGCATGAGCGCTGAGAGGCAGCTCGAGCTAAAGGCGGGGTAATAATAATAACAGCGAGCCTCGAATAGAATATTTCTAGATAGATGGTGCTATACAAATGCCTATTATTGTTATTAACCAATGGTCCTTAAAATTTTTTTCTGAAGGATAGCTACAAATTAATTTAGGCTGAGGCTGTGGAATTCTTTATCATTTATGGAGAACAAAAATCTATACATTTTTTTAATATACAAACTCTTATTCCATGAAGAGAAGAACAAATAATAGAATTGGTAAGAAATACCTGAGGGGAAATTCAAAACAATAACACAAAAAACTGAGGTTGCACATAATTAGGGACAATTCAATAACTTTCAAGCACATGAATTATCAACGATATACAGAACAGGGAAGCAAGTCCATTACATTCCAAGGACACCCTCTCACAACCCCCTCATGAACAAGAAACGCAGAAGACAAACAAACAAGTTATTTTTTTTCCTTACCTTTTTTTTTTCATTTAAAAAACACAGGTGTATTATCACAGCCCCTATAAAGTCATGGATGTAAATGATTAGGCCTATTAATGACAACTCTGTCAGGAGTGCTTTTGAACGTTTTAAAGACCTCACATTAGAATTGATTGACAGAATATTGATAATATCAATTAACAACAAAGTATTCTTACCTCTGCCAAGTCATCTGACATTTTAGCATGAATATTCCTTAACTTCATGGGTAAAAAATACCCAGTATGCTAAGCTATTCTCAGGAGATTGTCAAGTAGAATCCTAACTGCTCAAAGAATGCTGCATGGGAGTTAAAGCTCTAATGAGCCCTACATGACGTGTCATGAGGCGTCGCACTAAAGAAACAAGAGTTCACGGGCAAATTTGAGTAACTTCCTCAAGAAAAATATGACAGACAAAGAGGTTGCAGGATAGATGTACAAGATAAGACAAGTCGGTGTCAAATCCACGCTGAAACAGTTTTGGAAAAACCAACCAGCAGAAAACATTTCCTTCCCTATTCCGAAAGCTTCCCCTGTACAAAGCCCCGCCATGTGCTAACGTAATTATATCTTTACTCCGAAACAATAGCCTCCAGGTTATGCACTAAAATATATTCTAAATTTTGTATATATCCTTAAATGGTTCTATCAGTCGAGAAGGGAAATCCAAAATTGAGCAGGAAAAAGCCTTATTGTTATTCCTCATTCTTTCGGTTTGGTTATGATTACATGAGTAATTTTTCATTGTTACTGATCAATATTCATTGTTGAATGAAATCCGGAATATAACATTCCATTAAGTTTTATATCAGTCGGAAATCGGATTCATTTGCCAGTGTTTGGTTTATTTGTCTCTTGGGGCACTTTCACATTCTTAAAGAATATTGAAGAAAGGGTAATTTCCTATAAGGTATGAAACTATTATTTATTGTGCCTATAATCTTTTATGTAGGTTCCTTTTTAATTTAGGCACTTCATTTTTCCCTCTCTAACCACTGAACAAGTTGGTTCATAATTTGAATTCCATACACATGTTCATTAGATGGAAATTGTTCCATGCACTCTCAAATGAAATCATTTTTGTTTTTAGAGTCTGAGTATGGATGGACATATCCACAGGGAGTGGTAAGGAAAATTGTAGGAAATCTCCCTGTTAAAGAAAAGTCCCTGCCAATCAAAGCTAAGGTCAAATATAGTTATGATCCAGCACCAGCTAGCTGGTTAGAATTAAGAGGCATTAATCACACACTGTGACACTTGAAAATGTAGAGCTATTCAGCTGCCATGCAACATCAAGGGGAGACAGTTATTCTGTAGGGTATGTTCACACTAATTCCTTTGCCCCAAAACATAATCGCAATTGATAGCACAAATCAATAAGCCATTTTTTTTTTGGGGGGGGGTATTCTTAGAGTATGGCTGATAGTGCTTCAAGCTTTGTGAAGCAGTGTGACATATTTCTTAATAAGAATACAATTTGACCGAGATATCTGTTGCAATAACGTGTGATTGTTTTTTTATTGATTCAGGGCTGTTCTGCACGATGCTTCTTTTTGTCACCTGAACACCACCTGAAAGAGCTCCCAACATGATCTCTGCCACAGCGTTTTGATAAACGACATTGTCTCTCGTTGCAACACAGCGAGATGAAATTTGTTTGCATCATGATCTGTAAAATAAGCAGGCTAATTTGATACTTCCCCTGCTTGCCTGCAGTGCAAATGTTAAAAGCAAATCCCCCGCTGATTTAGCTTCTTCGGTACAACACTCGGCCGTGATAGATTCTCACCGTGGGAAATATGGAGCAGGCATGCAATCTTGTCTCAATCCCACAGGCACATATTCATGTAGGCAAAATTATATTCTCCCCATCAAATATACATCCATAATGGTGATGAGCACAATTTATTTTCTTTGACTAATAATGCAACACCGAATGCCATTCTACTCCAATACACAAAAATGCTCTTACGTTTAATTATTACGAAGGGCTTGAATAATTTGTTTTCATGAATAAATCCCCCTTTGACAGCTACTGTACATGAGTCATGCTCTGTGAGAATAACCCAAATTTTCTAAAAGCATGAATAGATAATGTAAAAAAAAAGGGAAATGCATTTATCCTTGATTGTGAAATGCTCGATAGCAACCGGATTCTGTGTTACTTCACTTTCCTTTGCCACATAGGGATATTAAATTTTATACCATAATAAAAATGCTTTCTTTATGCTGGTATGTTTTTGTGACTAATAAATTGTAAAATATAGAATGTAGTATAATATATGAAATTGATAGTTTTACAGTGCAAGAAAAAAAAACAAAGATACAATTTCTATGATGAACTAAAACGAAAGAGGAATATGAAATTGCTTTTGATAGACAATTACCATCAATAATTCAATAACAGTGCAAAGAACTTTTTTCTCATGCTAAATCAACACACTGGGAACATGAAAAAAGTATGACTATTTGTTACACTGAATTCCTTCCCTGCGTGTCTTATTGCCCTACAACAGAATATGATATTCTTGTCGTTGTCATATTACTTATTCATCAATTTTTTTAAATCCTCACTAATATTCTTTCTGTCAAGTCTTTATTCATTGAATGAATAATTGATTTGTTTTTCCAATTCATATAAGAGGCAATGGTCTCCCATGCTAAAGATTTGCCTGATAAATCCAGAATAAATGGAGATATATTTAACTTTGCTGAAAATAAGAAATCTTTATTCAGGACGAAAAATCATTTTTGATTTCATATTCAAATTTGAGACTTCTTAGTGCATAGATCCATGATAAGAATTGAGTTTCTCAATTTACAATGTGTCTTTTGGCTTTCTCTATCTTTTAAACAGTCTCTTCCAATTTCAACAGTCACAATTCAAAAGCATGTATAGACAATCTAAAGCTCTGGAAAATCACTCATTTACATAGGAAGTGTTTATTACTAGCTTTTCCCGTAATTCCACATGGGGCAGCTGGAAGTCGCGAGTGAGAGACGCGAAACTGATTTTGAAAACATGATCGAGGGAGAAAAACAGACTCTCTTAATTATTCCCCCCTGGTTCAATCAGTGCATCACTATCTAGTAGATGTTGACAGAGACTGAAATTAAGACTAGGTGTGTTCACACTGCTTCAACTCTACATTGAACTTCATTTCACAGAAGATGGTATTTAGACAGTGAACTTTATTATTTCAATAAACATATGTGTTACTCAGTTGAAAAAAATAATTGCACAATGACAAGCCACAATGAATGTTTATGCCAATATTTTTAAACTGAAATTTGTATGAAAATAAGGACATTATGGTATCATCAAAAGGAAAAACACATAATCGTTTAACAGCAATGGATACCATAACTATATAATTACTATAACTCCTTTCATAAACCCCATTAAATAATTAGGCGGCTAATAGCAGCATAATTTGGTCGTAAAATTGGAGGAGGACAAGAGTTATCCGCATTACTCTGATGCTGCTATTATCCGCATAATAGCAGCATCGGGACAAGATTTAGAGTTTATGAACGCATTTCCAAATAATGCGGATAATTGCCATGGTGCGGTCACAAGGTCACCCTTTTCCAACACAACCGCATCGGAGGGGGCGTGTCCAGTTGTCATGGCGATTATCCGCCTTTTTCAGGACGGGCGCTCGTAAAAATAATGCGGCTTATTTTCGGAGTTTATGAACGCAATTTTTATTGAATTATCCGCATTACTCTTAGGCGGCTAATTGGAGGATAGGTTTATGAAAAGGGTATATGTCTGATATTTAAAAAATGAGAGGTTATTCTTCCCATGGTTTCCCAAAGAGCTGGATATTTTGAAGAATTTTTTAGCCATATATTTGTTTTCCTTAACTCACTATCATTAACAACAATATTTTTTTTTCAGTTATTTACCCAGGTCTTTGTTTTCATCATTTTGATTTTCATGTGTTTTTAGAAGCCACATTTTTGTTGTTTAAAAAAACTTTATTCCTTTATCAATGAATAGACTTTTTCTTAAATAATCTTTTCTTGAAAATTGGCTATAGTGTGGATGCATCTCAGATAATTTTTGATCTCAGGTGAGATGCTGTGCTACTGCTGCAGTATATGCATCAATAAAACCAACTTAATCACAAAAATCCCTGTTAAATTACAAGAGCTTTTTTTCAGGCAAGTAAATACCTGTTAAATACATAGACATACCCTTCGGGATAAGTTCCGAGCATGCGCAGTATACAAGCAAGGCGCGAGATTCAAATTCGCCAGCTCAGCAGCCACCCACAGCGCCCGTGCTCTACTACACACTGTGCTAAAAGTTCATGTAATTTGCTTTCACATTACCAAAATACCTGCGACCTTGGAAAAATCCCTGCGAAAGTTCTCGTAATTTTGACAAGTACCTCCTGTTTAGAGGGTATTTTCTTTCGGGGAGATTACGCATGATTTGCTTTCACATTTCCAAAATTACCTGGTATTTTCAGATCGGGGTAAATTTCCCGATCAGAAAATACCTGGAACTGACGAAATCAGAAGCGGTCTGAAACAACCTAACGTGGCAAAACCAAACCAAATGTAGGCATGAGGGAATAAAGTGATGACAGCACAGTAAGATCTTCATAACATCAGTACTATACTCGTCTTTACTCCTACTCAATCACAGGTATAATGATCTTTAAAGACAAATGCCAGTTGTGGTAACGATCTCAAAATTAAGTATTTCAGAATCCAATATAATGACCACCCAAGTGTCTGTTTATATGAATAAAAAATATTTGCCGAAGGATTCTGGAAGAAATTGTGTAATTGCTGAGAAATAAGCAATATAAGCGCGGATTCGGGCACTTCCGTCGGGTCTTTGTTCCAGCAATATACACTGTCCCACGTGTGCCTATCTGTGTTGGCGATCTTCAGTGTGATTGTTTTTCAGCTTAGATTTTATGATTTCACAAAGTGCAGTTTATGTAACTGTACCAGATCTAGATCGACGATTATATAGTATTACTTCACCTTGGTTTTACAGACTTTCTCACAAAATCAGTGTTTTACTGCAACTACTGTAATTTAGCTTTAAAGTTCTCTTTCAATCTAAATAAATATTCTTTCAGAAATGTTTTGTAGACGTCTAAACAAATATTCTTTCAGAAATGTTTTGTAGACGTCAAGTCCTCCCACTCTCCAGGATCTTATCGAGTGTGAACACAACAAAAATAGTAACCCTGTCACTGCATTATTACAAGAGACTTCCTTGTAATAATATTGAGTGCTCAAGATCATTTTCCTGGTAGTTATAAATATGATAACAAAGCGTAGGCCTAATTGAGAGACTGTGATAATGAAATGGAAGAAGAATGAACATTGTTAATGTTAAAGAGCATTTTAAGGATCAGATATTCCTTTGTAAACTTAGTTTAGTTTTTATGCACGAGGGGATTTGGTATTAACTCCCTTCCAAGGAAACTCATCAACCACACTTCACAGTACTATAATAATGGCCAGTTTGAATCACATTAGTCATACTAGCTAAAGGTGATTATCAGGAGACTTATACCCCTTTCATAAACCCAATTTATTCGCCTAATAGCAGCATAATTTGGTCGTAAAATCAGAGGAGGACCAGAGTTATCCGCATTATTTTGATGCTGCTATTATCCGCATAATAGCAGCCTCGGGACCAGATTTTGACTTTGTGAACGCATTTCCGAATAATGCGGATAATTGCCATGGTGCAGTCACAAGGTCACCCTTTTTCCAACACAACCGCATCGGAGGGGGCGTGTGCAGTTGTCATGACGATTATCCGCCTTTTTCAGGACGGGCGCTCGTAAAAATAGTGCGGATTATTTTCGGAGTTTGTGAACGCAATTTTTATTGAATTATCCGCATTACTCTTAGGCGGCTAATTGGAGGATGGGTTTATGAAAGGGGTATTACACTACATATCCTGGAAATGTGTCTCCTATAAGAGCTTGATTCAGAGATAAAGATTCCATTGACTAAAAACCTTCAAGACATCGGTCAATTAAGTTTCAAATAAGGCATTGATTTTCGTCATTTCAGAACCTTGAATAAAATCATACAATATTTAATCACAACTTATTAACTAAATATGGGAAAAGAGTGATTTGACCATTTAGGCATTAAAATCTGGAGTGAGTTTGATCATATTATATTTCTTGGAAAGTAAATAGCATAAAATATATGGATAGGAATATTGAATTATATGGAAAATTTTCAAAGAATAAGTAAATCATAATTATGTTGAAACTGTGGAAGAGCAAAGTGATGCAAGTTGAACATGCAAATGAATTCTGACCTACACAAGCATGTCAAATTTCTTCTAACATCATAGGGCCAAGTCCGTATTTTTCAGCAGGTCTTCATCAATCAAGAATATTTCAGATTTTTTTATGGTACTTACATATAAAAATCATTGAAAAAAAACCCAAGGGTTTTTCTGTCTGACCAGGGGGTTTGAAGTGTGATGAACTATGAATGAAAAACAGCCAGGCAACAGGCACAGGTAGGAAGTACTGCAGGAGTGTGGTAAACCAGTCAGGAAATTTGACCTGACAACCCACTCTGTGGCTGCCCCCTACCCCCTTCTTTCCCAGTTTTCTCACAGTAAATAAAGGATTGGGGAAAGAAAGGACCTTTCACATTTGTCACCTTCCTGAATCTGTTTCCACTATCGAATTGGTCCAGTGGGGTCCAGATCAGGAGGATAAATGTGAACAGGGTTAGAAAAGCAGTAGTCTCCTCGACAGACAGATGTAAAGGGTTGATAAAATGTAATAGTAGGTCGGAGAAATGGTTGATTTTCAATCACCCATTGAATCAGCAGTCAACCAAGTCCAGAGAGATTTGCCCTCCCAACAAAATGTCATAATCCAAAGACTACTCGTAGTTTGCGCGCTTGTCCAGTTGGAAGATCGATGGTAAAGGTCCCAAGATAGGTACGGAACAGCTGGCTCATGAAGAACTGCAATTCATGCTGGCATGATGATGAAAGACAGAAATGAACTCAATTGTATTCATAGGAATGGATGGCAATGAAGAGGGCCTGATACATAAAACAAATGCAGAAATCTCATGGATGATGGAGCCAAGACATGGTAGAATTTGTTTTCCATATCTTGCATGCTTCATAATCATTTCTGTGCGGATTTGCAAAGTCAAATTTGTGTGCAAACTGCTCAAGCATTTCTATTTAGCCATCGTAATTTGCTTCCACATTGCCAAAATAGCTGCGACCTAGAAAAAAATCCCTGTGAACGTTCTCATAATTTTGACAAGTACCTACTATTTAGCAGGTATTTTCTTTGGGGGAGATTACAAGTAATTTACTTTCACATTTCCAAAATTACCTGGTATTTCATGATCGGGGTAGATTTCCCGATCAGAAAATACCTGGAACTGATGAACTTCGAGGCGGTCTGAAACAACCTATAGATAGCTTTAGAGCCAGAATTGTTTATCTTACTGGCTGAAATTGGCTAAGACATATTTTCATTTTATTCCACTGAAATAAGTCACTCAAATATATCAACAATTGGAAGTAAGCTGGCTTCCCCCTGTCTGATAAACAACCCATTCAACTTTCAAACCTCCCCATAAACACCTTTCACACAAAGTATTATCCCCCAGAGTAACTTCTTCAATCTAACAATTAAAATGTTTCATGTCATTAAAATTTCACAGATATCAATCTTTCTAATCCCTCCACAGGTAATTCAAGCCTATAAAATGAAAAGTTTTGCAGAACATCTGAATACAAAAGAAGGTACATAACAAAGCATTTCAGTATTAAGCCGTGTGTACCCATCCATGTAAGTACACAAGAATTTGCCCTCCATCAGGATTTGGTGTGTGCACACTAGAAGAAAATCTACAGAAAGCTAATCTGCAGTACATTGAAAACTGTATAAGGAAATTATGCAAAGTGAGAAAGCTCCTATAACACCAAACAAAACAGAATGTAAACTACATGTATAAATTCCAGGTATATAATAATTCTAATGGTCTGAATGCTCAGGCTAAATATTTTTAAAGCAAATTAAATGATTTCAACCCAGGGAATTGACAATATTTAAAAAGGAGTGTGAATGCATACAAGCTGACATAAAACAACTCTATTGCCTATTTAATGACCACTTTATTCAATCAGTCGATCACTGTGGCCTCCTTTAGGTCACCAGCCTGATTAATTCCTATTGTTACGTAACTCCAAGAATTCTCAATAAATAATACTTGATCTAATCTGCCCTCCAACCTTCTTTAATAGCAAAATAACAATAACAAAATAGAATGCATTAACCTGTAGAAAAAGCTAATGGGGGATTTTCTTGTAATAAAAACATATCAATCTACGACATTCCAATGTTAAAATTTGAAGTAGGCAACTATTAAAATATTTCCTTATCAGAAAAATAAGAGAAGGCCTGTCAAAACAATTATTTAAAAGCTGGATTTAATTAATATAATTTTCTATTCTAATGTATTTAAATATATTTCCTGAATTTACAGTACCAGGTAATTTTACAAACTTATGGCAGGGGAAACATGATGTGACTATTGGTGCTCGACTGGCCAGCCATACAGACTGGCACTGCACCATTAAGGAAATGAGTAGCACACTCCCCCTTTGAATGACCCCTAAATTTAGGGTAAGCTTATACAGGGTGACACACCACCTATCCCCCTTGATCCCTCAGCAAGCAGGCTGAAGCCAAGTAATATTTGATCAGAAAACAGCCATACATTCCCCGTTTAAAGTGATTGGTTAACATTGGTTTGACTTTTCAAAAATCTGAGCTAGAAGGTCACACTTGTCACCTGTGTCTGTGATATGTTACAAAAATGAAGCACAGAAAAAAATTGCGTTCGAAAAGAATTATTTAGTGCTTCAAGAATTGAAATATAAAGTGACCGGAAACACCTTCTTAATTTCATCCTATACACTTATGTGTACTATTTAGGTGTCTATAAGACGCCTATTTACAAAATCAGGGTTTGCCTTGTAGCTTTAGCTTTTCATTCTCAATAATGGTTGTTTTCAGGGTTTATTAGTTCAAATACATGCACTTGTACACTTGTTTCATATTGGTTTGAGAATTTTTTTAAATCAGCTGCTCACAAAGTTAAATAATACCTTTAACCTGCAAGGTATTTTACAGAATGTAGGCCCTATTTGTTTTGAAATACTAATTCTTCTTGAATGCTTTCCCAATTCCAAAAGGTGTGAAGATTTGGTTTACAAAGTAACTATATCGATGGTGGTACATGACACAATCATCATCATTACCGATTACTTAAAAAAAAAATTCACCTTGTGTATCTCTTTACCTATGTAAAATTTTCCAATTCTATCTATGATCTGCAATGTTACGTAGGCCTCATTCATGAGAATAACAATTAAAAGCTAATTTGTTTCAATAGTGAATCAATACCAGGGAAGAATTGTAATTTCTCCGAGGTCTCCCCTTCCCCCGATTCCCAAAACATGGCAAATTGACCCATCAGTAAAAGGAGGAAGGATATTAGAAATGATTATCATTCATCTACTGCGGCGGCGAATCATGCAGCATGGGAGACAGCAACTCTGAATGAAATGGGTGCAAAGCGGCGATAAGCTGAAGGCCCATCACAAGTGATTATGAGGTCTATTATCACATTCTTGGGATTGAACGTGGGATGTTGTGAGGTTGAACCTAATCAGCCACTCCAAACGAGAAACGTGGGATGGCACTCGAGTGCGTGTGACTTCCAGAGAATCTAAACCTGAATGACTGCTTCAGTGGATAACATCCCAGGCCTATTTTGCAAGTAATGCTGGCAGATTCATAACAAATAAATACAAGCAACTTCTTCACCATGGCTTGATATCATGTGTGAATTTGACTAAAAGATGTTTTCTATTTTTTGTGATTTACAAAAAGTAGTAATTTAACAAAAAAATGTAAATGCAGTGATGACACTAAAAAAATATGAAGAGATAAAACAAAGAGGAACAGTAATGGTAGAGAAAAAGAAAAGGCACAAAAATTAAGACTCACAAATAAATTAGCACACAGATGTAGAGGATGCAAAAATCGATGAATTTAAAATGAGAATAAGTTTATTACCTTATCAACCTTAGCCTTCTTTCCGCCATGTTTCCTTCCACTACAGCTGGCCTCTCCACTCCTCTTCCCGACCGCACCATCCACCTTACAGTCTTTCTCCATTTTGGTCTTTTTACTGTTAGCCTCCTCTCCTTCCCCCTCCTCACCAGGGCTCTTCTGTTGACTGTTCCCTTCTCCAGGTAGGTGCAGGGTGCTAGGTCTGGTTGGAGGAGGGTTCTGAGGGGGTGTAGACGTGGTAGCAGGAGAGGGGTTGAGGAGGTTCGTACTGGGAGTCTTTAGCTGCAACGTGTTGCTCATGGTTGCCATGGGTTTAATTGCAAGGTTCGGGACGAGCTTATCAAGTTTTAACCCGGGATTCATCTCTCGCTTAGCACCACTGCTATTGCTACTTCCACTCTGGGTGCAGGGTGCTGCGACAATCTTCATTGGCTTTCCAATCAGGTCTTCAGTCCTCCCCGACCGATCCGGAGAGGCGTAAGCACCAGATACATCGTCCATGGCGGGCGAGGATCCTGTGCTTGCATTCGAGTCCTTACGAACGGTGATAGGAGAAACCCCTTCACCTTTGGTGACACTACTGCTAACTTTGCGTTTGATCTTCATCTTGCCGACCTTCATGGGGCTGGCATCCAGATGCGCAGGAGCACCTTCATGGTGACCATCTTTCTCTAGATCAGCATCAAGGTCGATGATGAGATTACCCAATCCTATCTCCCACTCGTCGCTGCTGTCGTAACTTGGTGCATTGGTATCGTCCCGAGTGTGGCTACTGTCCATCTTGTGACACTCGGGCCAAGATGCCTTTTGGAGTAAGCTATCGGGTGGAGTGCGACAAAGAGCCGCACTGTGACACCTTCTTCGGTAAGGCTGGTAACAATCACATCTGGGCTGCGGGAGCACAGACAGCAATCAAGAAGCCACAAAATCACTAGATATCAGATTGCTGTATCACTTGCACATATCCAACACCATAGGCTCCAAGAACTTGTAGAGTGATCCAGAGAGTATAAATCCAAACAAGTCACTGCACCTGCAAAACACAGAAATGAACAAAGAATGTTGAAATACCAGCTTTACCACCATCATCTCAGCACCCTCTTCGATCAAAAGAGGTGGAAATATTCCCTTCAAACACACACACTCACAGTACACATGAGCAGGCATTAGTTGACAGGTGAAATTTCCTGTTGTGTGAGTGGTTCACTATTTGCTTTCTCACACAGGTAGGAGGTAGCCTCCACACAAGACCTCCTCACCCACTCTCAATCCCCCATGAACAAAAATAATGCTATTATCTTCCTTAATCACCTCTTTAAAGGGCAATGCTCATCATTCTTTGCAAACAATCCAGGTAATCCGATTACTGCCTTGTCATACAACCTCCTAGTCTTATCTTCCAAACCCAATAAATCCTTCCTGTAAAGCGCAGAAGTTGTTCACAGTCTAGTTCATTGCAACTAGAAGCATTTTGCCAGTTTATACAGTCACCTTGACTGACCTTCCCAATGAGGCCCTGTGTTCATTGTCAGACGATCTGCAGACTGTTAAAAATCTTTCCAGTTCATCTATTGCCAAACAGTTTTGACTCCTTTCAACAATTACAACATGCTGTTTGGAATGCTCCCATTATCATTCCTATCAAAAATACATGGGCAAATGGACGAAAAATATGAATGCTGTAAAAATGATGATTTAATCAAAGCAGCTTCCTTTCACAATTTTCTTTTGAAAGCCAGTTTAAAAGCTAATCCCTTGGTGGTAAAACACACACCATTTTCTCACAAGCCAACACAACAGTTCTGAATAGTAGCATTGAAAAGGGAGACTATTTGCTCTCATGCTTGGGCAAATTGGCATCTGTTATTATTCTCAAGTTTATGGGTGCAACAATATCAATGGCATTCAAGCAAATATTGAAACAAAATATAGGAAGCTTGAATCCAAATAATGCTATATTGATCTCAATGACACTTGTCTAGGCAATACAGAAAAGAGAAGAGTGCTTTGTTCTTGGCCTCCATTCAAAACTGAATAAACTGATTAAAATTCATATACGTTCTTTTTAATTCAATTAAGAAGCAATTATTAATAGTCAGTTGGTGGCTTTTATTTCTCATAATTAAGCAACTCCTAGAGCGCTTCATAAAATGACAAAATGGCTATCAAATTAGGTCTCTGTCGCGTTCTATACAGCTGTCATGAATGACAATAGGATAAAAGCCGAGAAAGAGGTTACAAGTGAGTTCTTTAGGCCTCTTTGGCTGGCCCCATTCAATTCATGTAGGGCATAGGTAAGGTGATGAGAAGAGGATTAGATGTGAAGACAGACAAATTCCAAGTGAGAGAATAAAAGGTAAGGAAAGAGGGGAATTAGGTTCAGACGGAGCACCTGCTATAGGAAAGGAAACGGGTGAGTGAGAGGTATATCACAGCACCTCTATCCCCCTGAAAGGTTGCCAAGGCTTCCCCCTGCACACTGGTTTCATGGGAACCCTCAGAACTATGGGGCGCCAAGTGTCCGCCAGTATATTCTGTGCAATTCAAGCAATTCCGTACACAAAATGTGTTTTTATTCAGACGAAAATCTTTTCGTCATGACGCTGTTTTATTTCGTACACGAAATTTATTTTGTGTCACACAAAATTAATTTTGTCTCAACGAAAAAAATTTCGTCTAGACGAAATGTAATTGCGTCCACAAACTTTTTTTGGCGTGCCATACTCCGTCCAATTCACGCCATTCCGTACACAAAAGTTTTTTTGTTCATATGAAAATGATTTCGTCATGATGCAATTTTATTTCGTATACGAAATTATTCTTGTCACACAAAATAAATTTTCGTCGAGACAAAATGTAATTTCGTCCACAAAATTTATTTCGTACACACGAAATGAATTTTGATCTAACGAAATGGCACCCCAAGTGTTCAAAGGAAAATTCTGTAGGAAAATTTGTGTTTCACTCCAACGAAATTCATTTCGTCATGATGCAGTGTGATTTCGTATACGAAATTTATTTTGTGTCACACTTATAATCAATTTCGTCGAGACGGAATAAAATTGCGTCCTCAAAATTCATTTCGTTGCGATGCGAATATCTATTCCGTCGATGAAATGATTTTGTGTCACATCACAAAAAATTCTGTCGACGAAATGATTTTGTGTCACATCACAAAAAATTCCGTCCATGTAAAATAATTCTGTCTCCTCTTTCTGGCAGGGTATATGAGATCGTCGCTGATTGGCTGCACCTTGCTCAAGCCGATCTTCGATCGATCGATATCCGGCCGCGGGACGGTCACACTCACAGGTCGGCATGTTGGTGAACCTTTCCTGTTTAGCTTAGATTTCACGTTATCATGGTTATTCATGCCAACAAGAGCTGCAAACAACTTCTCTAATTAGTAGAATGTGGACGGACATTGCATTCGTAAGTTCAGCTATGTTTGAATTACGTTGAAAACAAAATGGGAAATCGTAGTGGTTGCCATACCTGCTACTTTCATTTGCAAGAAGCTGTGTACTGTAAAAATTATAGTCCCATGTATTCAAGTTTGTGTACTGTAGTCAGACAAAGGGGGGGGGGGGGATTGGTCTTTTCTGCACACCTAAAATGGTGAGGAATTATACAGGCTGAAGATATTTTGGCCTAGAACTTAGCAAATAATGTAAAATTCATACAGAGCAAAATGCTGAAAATTTCATTGAAATCAGATGACAAATATATTTTTTTTAATTTGAAATAACAAATTTATTCAACAGTTTGGGCATGTTGGGCGGGCTTGGCCGCAACTTGGCGCAAGTTTACCCAGCCTCACTAACCTCGTACCCCGGGGCCGGGGCACTTGAACAAAAAAGTGGTGGGGGTGTGCCGCAGGAGAGACAAAAACGGGGGCCTTGGGCTTGGAGCGGGAGTATTGTAAAAAGGAGGGTCCTCGGAACGGGGTTTGGAACTAAAATTTTGTGAAATGGGGTCCTTGGAAGTTGGAACGGATCGATCGCCAGCGTGTGAGTACGTGCGTATGCATCCCTATGGAACGGGCATCCGTGATGCAGCTAGCGCAGCCTCCGCCGGGTGCGCTCGCTCAGAGACGATGGTCGGACAGCGCTCTGTGGCCGCTTTTCACCAAAATTGCAGCAGATCAATGCGACCGGAATGGCGTAACGAAAAATATGCGAAGCTTTGGAGCGAATTTCTTCTTTTTTCTAGATAAGAACAAAATGCTTTGCCTTGGAGCAGCTTTCTTTGTTTTTTTCTCAATAAGACAAAAATGCTATGCCTTGGCTTGGAACGGAAATTTGGGTGTAAAAATGGGGGTCCCCTCCGCGGCACATACCCACTATGCATTATATACTGAGTGCCCCCCCCCCCCCGGGCCTCGTACTAGTGTGAGTGCCCTAGCCTACTCCACTTACACGTATTGCGATGTTTCAGTCTTGATTCAGGCCCTCTTCAAATTCAGCTCCTCTGTAATTATGCTCTCGCAGACAAAGTCCGGAGGGGGCATTAAGCGTTCCACCTGTCCATTGATTTGCCTGCCTCCCCCCACCCCCACTTGGTTTCAGTGCAATAAATTGAAATATATTTGATTGTTTTTTTTTTAAATTTAGGTGTGTTGGTAGATGACACTCTAGGCACCGTGCCTATTAATTCCTGTGTTAAAAAAGTGAGTGCACGCGAATTAAAAGTTGGACTTAAATTACTAGATTTTAACATGGAACTCCATTAAGAAAACTATTTTTAATTAGTCCCTAGATACTACTTCTTTTCTTGGGGTATTGAAGCCTATTCGTCCAGAACTTGCTCAACTTTTGCGACTAGCCTTGTCGCCATAGGGTTGTACACATCCTCGTTTAATACTGATTGTCACGTGACACGGCAATGTGTGTGTGTGTGTGTCGTTAGGCTGTTTGGCCTGTATTCAAGGCGTTCTATCCGTTATGATTTTATATTGAAGCAGAATACATCAGGTATAGGCCCATGTCAAGTCAAATCGATACAGGGATCGAGGAGGGGGGAGGGGTAGAGCAAAAAATCCCAGTCACATGGTATGAAAATGATATTTTTTAATGATTGTTCATGCATTAGGGCAAACCCCTGTGTGGCAGGAGCATGATGAGTAAAAAAAATGAAATAGTAGAAAGAGGCCGAAACATATGGCACGTGGGAATAAAGTTGCTTTATATGTTCCAAGCGAATGAAGCAAGCGAGAAAAAACCTTTCGTGCAAATCTAAATTTGAGACAGATATCTTACCTTACACTTTTCCTAATTTTGGTTTCTTTAATTCCCTTCATTTTTTTATATCTTGGTTGTACGTAGAACATTCGGGGGGCATGCACTGGGCATAACCCTGGCTTGTGTACCCCAGTGCTAAATCAGCAGGTGGGTTTTGATATCTCTGGATCTTTAGCAATTTTAAAACTTTTTATAGTTGTAATGGATGAGAAAATCCCTGCAATCTGATTGGTTGAGAGCAATGCAAAAATTTTACTGGGCTGCATGAACGATATCCCGATAATCAAAACGCAACGATATCCACTGTAAACAAGCAATCGTCCGAAAAGGTCATTGTGATGTCATCGCGCATGTACTGTTACCGTCGCTTGTTTACGTCAAAATTTGAATTTCGATCAAAGCAGAATGAATCAAAGGATGCAAAATGATCTGTAAGTACAAATACGGTACCGTAATTGTCATTGGGATTAAAACTGCCCACATACTCGTTAGTTGAGAAGTCCAGACATACATGTACGATCTAACGTTAGATCTATACTGCCCTGGGCTGGCTGTGCACAGCGAAATATCCACTGCAGGCCCAGGCAGGCGCTGGCCCCCGGCGCGGCCCGCATACACACACACAGCTACATGTATTGGAGGTCGGAGGCTGCCTCAACTGCTCAAGATATAGTCAATGCAAAGCTGTATCTGGCATTTTGGGTATAACAATATCTTTGTGGCAACATTATCCAGTTAAGCCCATATTTATGTTGTCCAGGGTTATCAAAGTGTCTGCGCTCTGCATTAGATTTTGGAATTTTCATGCATCGATCCGGTAAATAAATCATGCGTCCAGTAAATAAATCATGCGTCCGGTAAAAAAAATCATGTGTCCGGTAAATTAAATTTACCGGACGCATGAAATTATCATGCATCCAGTAAATCATTAATTTTTGTGGTTTATTAAAAAAAAAATTCCATTCTATAAAACAGATGATGCATGGGTTTCTTTCGTGGGTCAGTGGAACTGTGTGCATGTGGTTACCTTGTACACAGAGTTCCTACTGACCCACTCTAACGCATCATTTGTATATAGATGGCTACTATTTTTTATTAAATCGCGAGTGTAGACCTAAATGTAATTATAGAAAAACATTTCGTTAAGGTTTTTATTTTTTTGACCCCCCCCCCATAAAAGAAGGAAAAACAATTATAAATGAAGTTATAATATAGGCCTACACCCCTTTAATGATTTCGCTTTTTCTTCTCTCTTTTCCCCTCCTTTTTTTTGGGGGGGACCTTTTCGTTTATTTCCCAGTCTTCCCTTTCTCCCCCCCTCTCTCTTTCTTTCTTTCTTTCCTTTTCTCTTATCTGGATTTTTTTTCCGGTGAAATCCACTAGGGATCAAGGGCCAGCCTGCATGCCCCTGCAGCGGTTTACGCCTCTGCCGTGGTATACGCATGATCTTAACCCTAAAAAGACTGAATCAGCCCCCCCCTCGACATTTTTCGTGATAAATCCGCCGCGCAAATCTTTTTGACCGCGTTGCTCGCTGACTTTTTACTTTCAAGTCTCGCACAACTTTTGAGACCAAAATTGTGACCCCCGGGTACACACTTTCGAAATTACGCAACATTTCGTTCGTGCATGCAGACCCAAAATTACTCAAAAACGTGAATTTGTGTACAAATCCAATACAAATAGTGTTTTTAGCCAAAATTCATAAATGTATTATTATTTTTCCTTTTACTGCTTAAAATCAATTTATTTTATCTTTTTCATGGTCAAAATAAAGTCCCTGACAATTTCCATTGAAAAAACAATGAAAAACAAAGTCGAAAAACAATGAAATACATAAGAAATTTAGAAAACAATAGAATACATAAGAAAATAAACATGATGTTGAAATTTTTTAAAAATAAATTTGATCAGATGCCTATCTAGAGTAGGTGAAACAAAAATTAGCATTTCAGGGGCATTATTTTATTAATTAGAGCAAACTAATGATTTTACGCAAAAATTAGCATAATTAATGAAACATGAGATTTTTTGCATAATTTGATGTGATAATTTGGTAGATTATGCCATGGGTAATGTGTGCCAATTTTCGTCGCGATCGCGCAATCGACGTCCGAGATCATAAGGGGGCGCTGAATCAGCCCCCCTCCCCAGTCTTCTTAGGCATCGAAATAGCCCAGTCTATTTAGGGTTAATCATGATTAAAACTAGAGGTAAATCCAAGATTTTCCAAAGTAGGGGGGGTGGGGTGAATTTTCTCAAGTACAATTAGACAACTCCCAAAAAAGGTTCTCACTTAAAAAAAACCGGTCATTTTGTCTCACGTAAAGTGATGGTCACTAAAAATGAAAGTCATTTCGTTCGCGTGATATTCGGCAAGCTCCCCCCAAAAAAATAAATAAGAAAAGGGAAAGTCATTTTGTCCATGTTATATTTGGCAACCCCCCCCAAAAAAAAAATTAAAATTAAAAAAAAGGTTTTAACTGTAATAATGATCGAAGGTAATTTTGTCTTGCGTAAAATTTGACAAATGAAAAATAAGATTGTCACTAAAAAAATGAATGTAATTTTGACCCACATAAAATTTGGCAAGCCCCCCCCCCAAAAAAAAATGAAAAGGTTTTAACAAGCAAAAAAAAGGCTAAAAAGAGAAAGAAGAGACAAGAATATGAACGAAATATATCCCCATTACAAATAATGCTGTGATCATCATGAGGGAGGGGTCGCATAACTAATATAATTCCAAAATATTTACTATAAATCTCAATAGGGGGATCGTGTAGAAATGCTCACCAACAGTGAGCATTAATATAATCCATTTTAATTTCAACTAATTTTATAAAGTATTAAATGTCTTCCCACCAAATGAAAGTCATATCGCATAACTCCAATTTGTATTAAGGCGTACATTTACCAAAGTCTTGAGTTTGAAATCAGATTCAGAACAGCATTGTCCAACCGGCAACCCATATTTTGGGTAATGTCGCCTATGAGGTCCAAACATTAACATTAATCATTGGTACTAGGAGTGTGTGTGTGTATTTTGAGTTTTTGACAGACGTATATCAATCAGGTTTGATTATTTACGTCTGGGACCGACCTTTAATGTCACAATCCGAAAGACGTGATCAGGGCTCGAACCTCTGCATCAATGTGTAACTTCCCCACAGCTTGGAGTGGGTGACACCATAGGAGTGGATGACACCATAGTAATAATAATAATATTCCACATATTTATATAGCGCTTAATGCATCGGAACGACGTCTCTAAGAGACTAAGCGCTTTCCAGACTCAGTATTACCACGGTCATCAGAACCTTGTATGCCTGCGTACAATGTATGCACCTTCTCCACTCCCTGGGGAGCACTCCAACAAGAGTTCCAAGACTCAATTGCTAGGCATACTACATTATACATAGGCTTTCACATCCTACCAGGTACCCATTTAACACCTGGTGGAGAGTGGCAAAGTGGATTAACGCCTTGCCAAAGGACGCTAGTCCATGGCGGGATTCGAACACACGACCCTCTGATAGTACAGGCCAAGTTTGAATTTGGAGTCGGCAGGTCAAAACACATTAAATATGCAATTTAGTTTCCGCATGATAATGTCTTTTTTATGAGTTATGAAATATTCTACTTATTTGAACAAATTTGGGTGTGTAGGTAGATGATACCAATACAGGCTAAGTTCGAATTCGGAATATGCTGGTCAAAGATCACAGCTCATTAAATATGCGAGTTGGATTCCTCACGATATCTTATCAAAAGTCATCAGATTTTTTAAAATTTGGGTGTGTTGGTAGATGATGATGCACAGCATTTATATAGTGCCATATATCTGTTAAAGACATTCCAAGGCGTATTGGAGGAGCCAGCCAATCTGGGTCGCCTACAAGGGTGCGCACACAGAACTGTGACCCGCAGGTATCTCCTCCCAATTACTGGTTGGGGGTATCCGGGTGGACCACTACACTGGGTCATTAAATATGCGAGTTGGTTTCTTATAAAATAACATCAATATGAAATAATCACGTAGGCCTTATATAAAAAGTGCAAAGGCAAGCAATTTTTTTTCTTACTTTTTTTGGAACTTTTATATATGTATTTAGGATGTATTTTGTCCTGAAAATTTAACATTCTAGGCACCGTTTGTGATCCTGAACAAGATGTGTGTGTTCTAGATAATTACTGAGAATGCCAAGCACGAACATAATTTTTAATAAGTGTTCTAGCATGATCCTGTTAAGGACTGTTTAACCATGAGGATGGTACATATTTCAATAATGGGAATGCGAAGCACGAGCTGAAAATTGTTGACATTCCGACCTAAAAAAAATGGTCATTTGTTCTATGCACTAGATCATAAAATGATAGGTACGTAACTAAATAATTGATGCGAGTGCAAATTGGGAATTTGAGTGTGGCAAACTGATTCTGTTTGGTTCTGCTTGCGTAGACTGGGGCCCGTTTCTCAACACCGTTAAGTCTTCTAACTTCTTAACTAAATTGGAAATAGTTAGCTACCTGTTAGCGAACTGTTTCACGAATCCCTCTTTGCCAAGATCGGGGACAACTTGACCAAATAGTTATGACATCTCCAAACCTGTCATAACTTACTTCTTTCTTAAGGGTCAAGTCCACCTCAGAAAAAATGTTGATTTGAATCAATGGAGAAAGACCAGACAAGCACAATGCTGAAAATTTCATCAAAATCGGATGTAAAATAATAAATTAATGACATTTCAAAGTTTCGCTTATTTTGAACAAAATAGTTATATTAACGAGCCAGTTACATTCAAATGAGAGAGTCGATGATGTCACTCACTATTTCTTTTGTTTTTTTATTGTTTGAATTATACAATATTTCATTTTTTACAAATTTGACAATTAGGACCTCCTTGCCTGAAGCACAAAATGTTAAAATAATGTAATTCCACGTGTTCAGGGAGGAATGACACTTCATTTCACATGACAATGACGAGAAATAAAAATAATTCATATTTCATATAATAGATTACAAAAGAAATAGTGAGTGATGTCATCAGTTTCTCATTTGCATATCGACCGAGATGTGCATAACTGTTTTGTGAAATGAAGCGAAACTTTAGAATGCCATAACTTTCTTATTTTACATGCAATTTTGATGAAATTTTCAGTGTTATGGTTGTTGAATTTTTCTCTTTTTATTCAAATAAAGTTTTTGTTGGAGTGGACTTGTCCTTTATGTAGTGATATCATGTGGATAGACTGTGACATTCAAATGAGCCTCGAAATTTGAAAATTTTATTACGTAATAATTTAAAGAAAAATGAATTATATAGCAAACAAGTGGGATAAATCATTCAATAGTAATTGTAATGCACAGAAATTATAACAAGTGTTAATTTAAGGTAGTAAAATAATTGAATTGACAAAGATTCTACCACTTCAGGTCATCCATAATTGGACTCGTTTTCAGACCCTTATCAAAATTTTAATAAATTCTTCCTCTAATATACGCATAGCATTCATAAAATTGTGCGTTTAGGTATCTAAAGAGTTTAACAATCCATGATAATATATTTTTTGATGATGTTTGGAATCCTGAAAATCTGTTTGATTATCATCATGTTAAAGGCAAAAAGAAGCTGCTGAAAACTGCTTATCTAAAAAAAAAAAGAGCCAATGGAGTAAATTAGAGAGTCAAAAGGGGCCTAAGCTTTCGATCCTAGCAGAATCTTCGTCGGAGGCAAAATGACAAACATATAAAGTGGAACAACCATGATATAGACCACAAACATCCAACAGCAACACTAGAAACCATCATGTTAGGAAGAAAGCCTTATGGTTTACTTACGTAAACTATTCAAATTTTATATCTTGGGATAAATATCTCAATGTCCACTTACATGTGATTTTTTTTATCATGATATGAATTAGTGTTAATTTCATTTCCTCAGAAATTTAATGCCCATGTCTGCATGTTTAAGTACTTTTTAAGCATATTTTGCCTCTATTTTTTGCAACTTTTGGAAAATTTGCTATTTTGTGACTAAGGCTACGTCTGGTATGTACTTTCCACCAATAGTATCAATATGATATTAATGGATTCTAGTTAATCCTTTTGGGTAATTTTGGAACTAATTCTGTGTTTGGTAGATAAATAGGACTAACTTGTCCAGGTGTTGAGAAACGGGCCCCTGCTGATGAGTAGGCCTAGAGTTTTTATGCCCCTGCAGATGAAGCCCGGAGGGGGCATTAAGTGTTGCCCCTGTCAGCCCCCCCCCCCTTGGTTTCCGCGCAATAACTTGAAAAACATTCAATGGATTTAAAAAAATTTGGTGTGTAGGTAGATGTCACCAAAATACAGGCTAAGTTCACAGCTCATTATGCAAGTTGGTTCAAAATTTATTTTTTTGATTATATTTATATGCGTATTGATTTCTGCATGATATTAAGTTCAATCATATTGAATGGATTTCTGATCGCGTTAACTGGGGCCCGGGTTGGCACGTTTTAACCAGTGTGTTTTAAAACACATTTTTTTTACTTGTGTGTTATAAATAAATCCTCTTTCTCTTCCCCCCTTTACTCTTTCTTGATTGCTTTGTCATGTTCCTCTTCTCCCTGTTCAATCTTGCACAGCAATCAATATTAAGAATATCATTTTAACAAACAAATCTATGTGATTAGCTCACTTTTATCTACAATAAATTCGTAAACATGGCAGGGCCACACAACATTCAAGACTATTTTTGGAATGCATGCATGGTTACGCAGTTATGATATACACAAGTGCATATTATCAGATCCCGAATTGCTTAAAAACTTGATTTCATGTACAACTCAATGTGAGTCATTGCCAAAATTTGTATCTGTATCATTATTTTCAGAAATTGCTGAAAATTTCTATTAGTAATAAATTTGAAAATCTGTACATAAGAAAAATGAAAAAGTAAAAAAAAAACATTACCAGTAACCTACATAGACTGGGCTATTTCATTTCCTAAGAAGACTGGGGGGGGGGGGGCTTTATGATCTGGGCAGTCAATCATGGGATCACAGCGATGATTGGCAAACGCATTACCCATGGTATATTCTAAAAAACTATAATCAAATTTTGCCTAAATCTCATTGCTAATTTACGCGTAAAATCAAAAGTTTGCTCTAATTAACTAAATAATGCCCCTGAAATGATCACTTTTGGTTCACAGACTCAATATATTTCAACATCACACTTATTTTCTTATGTGTTTATTGTTGTTTCAATGGAAATAGTCGGGGACCATATTTGACCGTAAAAAAGTTGAAATTAATTGATTTTAATCAGTAAAAGGAAATATAATGGCACATTTATGAATTATGGCTAAAAACACTATTTCCATAGATTTGTACGCAAATTCACATTTTTCCAGCAACTTTTGGTCTGCATGCACTTCCAAAATGTTGTGTAATTTCGAAAGCACATACCAGGGGGTCGCAATTTTGGTCTCAAAAGTTGCGCGAGACTCGAAAAAGTGAGTGATGCTGTAAGTCTGTGAGTGATGCGGTAAAAAAAATTGTGCAGTGGATTTATTGCAAAATATGACAAGGGGGTAAATCAGCCCCCAGTCTCATAAGGGTTAAAAACATTATATAGGCCTACTGATTGTTTTTAATATACATTTGATCAGAATTCCTGAATTAAAAAAATAAGTAGTTCAAGGGCTATATTTATAGGTTTGAATTGAATTTGTATTTTATGCCCTAAAATTGGTATAATTGATTCAAATGAAATAAAGCATATTGATTTACCCGAAATGAAATTAAGCTTTGAAACCCAATGTATATCAATTTTTCCATTGTGCAAATTCTCCTCGCCCCCCCCCCCTCGATTGACAAGACTCAGGACACCTAGGGACAACACGTATATAATCATGTATTAGGAATGAAATGTCATATTACTTATAAAGTGTTTTTTTTTGTAGGCATTCAATTTCCATGATTTAGTAATTTGGGGGGAAATATCAACTTTTCTGTTCAAAATTCATAAACAAAATTGTGGTAATCTCTTATTAAAACATCAAGAACTGAAATCTTATTTTATTTAGTGTATAGTTTAATTGATTTACAGAAAATTGCATCATAAAACAATAAAAAAACATTTTGTACTACAATTCTGCGGGGGCATCTGTTTCCTTTGGACACGTCAAACTTTCTTAATTATGTGTAATTGATTCTATGACATGTGTTTACATTTGCTGCAGATTCCCATTCAGCCATTGGACTGAACCGGTACCAAGACCGGAACTGTAACACAGTAAGGATGGTCAATATGAAGCGAGCTTCATTGAATTCCTCCAAGAGCTCTGTACTCTGTTCTGATCATTTTGAAGATGCTTGCTTTGACCTGGGCAGACGATACGTCTTAAACAGGATGCTGTCCCAACCATATTTGATTTCCCGCCTCGTCTTCAGAAGGTACAGTGGATCTATATCATACATGCGTTCTAAAGAAATATATATTCTGTTTTATCTACCTTTGTTTTGATAGAACATTGCTTTAATTATTCAATTTTCAGTAGCAAAATAGAGATGAAAATTATCCTAATCAGGAGGATAACCATGGACCGGGGCCTATACTGTGTATTTACAGTAAACTACTAAATAAATATATTTTTTAAAATTTGGTTTAACTCATAATCCTGGGCTACTTTGAGATTGCATAGCCCAGGGAGGGGGAGGTGGGCTTTTTTGGTCCCCCTCTTCAGATCTTGCCTCTGATCAAAACGAAAACCAATGCACACATCAACATCAATGTAATCTGCAAGCATGGAACTAAAGGTTACAGAATTCATTAAAATTTATTGTTAATAAATTATTTATTGTTAATAAATTAGTAATGCTAATTTATGCGTAATAGAGAATTCTTTGTTTTAAAGGTTAATCTCTAAAGAATTCCCGAAATTCTATGATTTCTAACAAAGTTGCTCAAAAATAAATGGTAAATGACATTTCTAATCTTATGTATTTTATTGTTTCTATAATTCCATATGTATTTCTTTGTTTTGGGGCCTTATGTATTTTATAGTTTTTTTAATGGGATCTGTTCATGGCACTATTCTGATTATAAAAAGCAAAGATTTGATTATTTTCAACCAATAAGTGCAAGAATAATGATAAATTTGTCAATTATGACTGAAAATAGAATTTCCATTGGATTAAATGTGTATACAAAATAATATTTTTGAGCAATTTTTGGTCCGACATAAACTCATAAAATGTTGCGTAACTGAATATCCGGGTGTCTCAAAAGCTCTGCAGAATTGACCAAAAAGTAATCATGGTACCTCATTTCTCATTGTGGACTTATCATGAAAAATGTGGATGGGGAGGGGAGCTTATTAAGCCCCCCCCCCCCCCGGGCTAGATAGGGTTTATATATCATCATGTATATTTTTAAAAAAATTATCTTGTTGCAAGTCACTGCAAAAGGTTTGATTTCTAAACGAATATTGTTCTTCATGGATAATCGAATATTTGATTGAAAAATTATCTTTGAATAGTTATCTTTTCATTCTTGTATCTGTTTTTGTTCAATATTCTTTTTTCTTATTTTTTTATTAATTCGTCTCCTACAGAATTCACCCAAACCAAGGTATTTCCCAAAAGACTTTTCGATTCAGCAAACAACCTCCCAGATACTGCAAAGACACCAGTGCCAAAGTCTTCAGCACCTTAATTTCTCGAAGACCACTCCTACTGAATACCAGAAAGTCCAAGAGGGGTAAAGTGGAAGTCAACAACAATAATGGACTGTATTAAAACTTGGAGAAGAGGCTGAAAACCACACAGAAGTCCTACCTTATACATTACTTGCTTTTAAGTTTGGACAAACATTGATTTGCACAACTTTACAACAAAAAATTTACGCTGTGTGGATTCTGATTATTTAAAATAGCTCAATGAAAACGTTTATCACTGGGCATGTAACAAAAATGAATTCATTGAATTTGAAGATGTCTTACAGTATATTCATTCTGATTTGAATGTCAGAAGAGAAAAAAGTTTGTGAAAAGTAGGAATGACGGCAAGCTGACAGAAGAATAGAATACATGTAGGATAGAACAAGGCCACAGTTATAAATGAGCTGTTGGATAGAGACAAAAAGATGAATTAAGAATGGGGGTGATAGAGAAATAGAGACAGGAATTGGGGAGCCTGTGATGAATGCCTGAGAAAGTAAAAATTACCATATTTTATTTTTTTAAGGATTTGAACAGTCAGGAAGAATGTGGTCTTTTTTCTGTTGTTATTTCTCAAAATACTGGTATGTTTTGTGTACAGAAAGGGGTATAATCCTTTGCAATAATCACTCTCACAGAAAATATTAACTAATCAAAAGAAAAGTCAAATATTTCACTGATTTACAATTGTTCGGTCACTCTCATATCTAAAGTTACCCCCCCCCCCCATCATTTCAAGGTATTGGAGAGAGAGGTTGGGCAGGACATGGCTGTCAGCAAAAAAAAAATGCAGGGTGGGGCAAAACAATTTTGGGATATGTGCGAGGGAGCGAATGCGACAGAGCAGAATTTTGTGGGGGGGATATATGCGAGAGAGCAAAATGACAGAAGGAAAATGCAGGGGCCAAGAGATTTGAGGAATATGTAAGAGGGAGCGAAGTGACCAAGCAGAAGAAATGTAGAGGACAACAAATTGTTGGGTATGTGAGGGAGCAAAGCAACCAATTAAAAAAGGAGGTTAGTCAAAACGTTCTTGAATATGAGTAAGGAAGCAACTTGTTCACTTCCGAGCAGTAGGACTCGTTTTAAAATAGCTTAGGAAATATGTGTTTCCTAAGCATGGTAAACACATATTGTAGGCCTATAGTACAATTTAGGTGCTCTAAGAGTTAAATTCTGAATGAGCTGCATTTGCTGGTAAATCATGCGCAGAGGATCTTTGTCTTTTATCCATTTCTACACTTTTCTTTAGATTTCAGTTTTAAGGCGGGAAGGATCCCACCCTCCTGTGGATGCTAATATTTTGACTGACCCTGGGTAAATAGAATAATTACAAAAACAAAAATGATGTTTTAATATGAGATTTTTTAATGCCCCTTGAAAGTCCACCATCTTTCTCACTCTCTCCATCTTTCTTTTTATTCATTTTAACTTTCCAATTCTTTCTCTCTTGATATCTATAAAGTTCAGGTTCACCCTTTTAACTTGCACTATTCCAAGCCCCCAACCAATTGGCATCCACAGGAATGGGGGAGTGGGGCTTCCCCCTAGAAAATAAAGTCAAACAAAAGAAAAATGTGGAAAATAGAAATGGATAAAGACAAATAATCCTCTACGCATGTCTTACCTACCAATACAGTTCATTCACAATTTAATTCTTGCAACACCTAAATTCTACTATGAGTTTACCATACTTAGAAAATGCATATTTCCTATGCCATTTTTAAACAAGTCCCTATCGCTGGGAGTGAACGTGTTGCTCACCAGCACGAATTCGAAAATATTTTGATTGACCTGGGGCCCGTTTCATAAAACATTTGCCGCAGCGGCAACTCCCATTTTCTGCGGCAAATCTCAAAACAGCGGCAAATGACAATTTCTGCGGCAATATTTGATGCAGCTATTTGAGCTGCGTCAAATATTTGCCGCAGATACTTTCAGGGGCAAATGACAATTTCTGCGACAATATTTGATCTATTTGAGTTGCGTCAAATATTGCAGCAGAAACGGCTTTTTCATCAAAATATCAACAATTTGGAGGGCCTAACAACCATATTGCTAAAGTTTTTGATGATATTGAATTGATAAATTGCTTTTTGTCATTCTAAATAGAAAATACAGGTATTTTCACTCATTGACAAATAAAAGTAGATATTTATTGAATCACTAAATTTATTGAATTGAATTTACTGAATTTATTAAAGTCAAATTTATTTCATTAAATAGATACATAGGAACATCCATTGTGTTCCTGCAAATTTACACTTTAAAAAAGTATTTCTTTATCCTGTAAAAGAATGAATAATTGTCTCAGTTTGTCAAAGATGTTGCGTCATTGGCTTTTGAGTTTCAATTAGATTCATTTCATTATTCATAAGTGTTTTTTTTGCTGCTGTTGGTTTTTTTCTGATGTGTTTGTTGAAACTCCAGCTGAAGCTGTGGTTGCTGTTAACGTTCCCGGAGTGCTTGTTGGACACCTTGATGTTGTTGAGGTTGCCAGTGTGGTTTTTGCATCTCCTGCAGAAATTGTTGATGCTGCTGTAGTTGTTGCTGTTGGTCAATGTAGTGTTACATCTCCTGTGTGTTTGCTGCTGTTTTTGCTCCTACTGTGCATGTGATTGAAGTACCTGAAATAGTAATTAATTTATAATGCATATGAGCAAGATACTCCCGGGGGGGGGCACTCGACCAAAAATGTGGTGGGGGTGTGCCGCGGGCGAGACAAAAAACGGGGGCCTTGGAGCGGGCTTATTGTAAAAAGGAGGGTCCTCGGAACGGGCTTCGGAACGACAAATGTTTGTGAAAACGGGGGTCCTTGGAACGGATCGCCAGCGTGTGAGTGCGTATGCATCCCCACGGAACGGTCATGCGTGCATGATGCAGCTAGCGCGGCCTCCGCCGGGGGAGCTCTGCGGCCGCTTTTCACCAAAATTCGACTCGTTCAATGCGATCGGAGCGGCGTAACGAAAAATATGCTAGCTTTGGAGCGGATTTCCCTCTTCTTTTTTCTCGATAAGAAGAAAATGCTATGCCTTGGAGCGGCTTTCTTTGTTCTTTTTATCAACAAGGCAAAAATGCTATGCCTTGGAACGGAAATTTGAGTGTGAAAATGGGGGTCCCCTCCGCGGCACATACCCACTATGCATTATATACTGAGTGTGCCCCCCCCCCGGAAGATACTAAACTTATTCCTAATTTCAATTTCATTGTTAACCCTTAATAGAGTGGGGGGGGGGGGTGGAGGCACCTCTTGGTACTTTGCAAGATTTATCCAAATGGACAAGATCCTCAGGCACTCCCGGGATGACCTACCAGAATAGCCTCACAGTAAGGTGTATTAACAGGATTTTGTACTCATAACATTCAGTTGATTTTGCATGAACTCAATTCATCAAATGAATGTAAAGGGTCTACCAGTAAAAAAAATTCTGTGAGCTTTTTCGGGTAATCTTTCTGAGTCCTTTTACTCCTTTAATGAAATATTAATAATTAAATACATGAAGTGAGTTTGACAGTTATTTGACATGTTGCATCTTATGTGCTAGTGGTGGGGTCAATCATTATAGAAATGCAGAATATACATGTACATGTACCAATTTGGCAAGAGAAAGCAAGTCACATTATCGACCAATGATTGATATTGGTTTGTTACTTTTGCAGCTGAAAAAAAAATCATCAACACCTCAAACTAAGAGTTTAATTCTAAAATTTGGATTCCTGACAAAGAGCAAATCAAGAAGACAAAAATAATTCAAATTGTTATTATGACTTACTTTCTATGCCAAAATGAATCAGAATTATAAATAAGTTTAACTTACCTTTAAAATCACATTTCTCGGCTCTTTATCTGGCTCTTCAAACCCTTCAGTTGTTGATTCTGGCATGACTTTCTGATACTATTTTGTGTCCTTCTGGAACTGTGGACAAAACCTCACCTGAAGGAATAAATTAAAATTTTCAAAAAATGTTTGGCACTATAATTTTTTTTCTCACATGAATACATTACATGTATATCAAAAGAAAAGAAAAGGAAACTTCATTTGACTATTAGGTTTTTGTCAGGGGGGGGGGGGGGTAAAGGGGTCAAGATGGGTCAATATGATGAACAAAAATGCAATAGTAAATAATATATAAGGATCAATCTCTGGTTGAAAAACGTCACTTCATGCAATTATTCCTCATAATTCATCTTGCACACACATATACACATAGTGAGGATGGGTGAGAGAGAGCGAGCATCGTCATCGTACATGCAAAAAGTATTAAATCCATCACTGATGTATAGATGGGGGCCATGCCCCCCAGTCAGACTGCAGGTCCCAAGAGAGTGGCTTCTTTCATCCAAATGATATTCATGACTTGAGATGTTTTGTATATTTAATGAGCTTGACGCGGACCATAACACCTTTTCATTCGGTCATTGCTGCTCTAACTGTGCATCGAATTTCATGAATTTGGTACCATTGTAAAGAAGAAGAATCATTCTTTCATGTCATATGTTTGGATTTATTCAAAGATTTTGTAATATAGGTTCAAAGTTTGATCTAAAATATGCTATAAAATAAATATTTTCACCAGACAAAAGTTGCTATTTTCACACTTTATTTGTGTTTGAGCCCAAATGATTTTTATATCATGATAAAGCTGAATATGTATGCTTTGAAACGATATAGGTTTCAAAATAAGAATTGGTTTAATCGGGTCAAGATCACACTTTTCATTTGCCAAGTACATAAAGCAGTTTGAAAACAAGAATACTGCATTCTGATTGGTCAAATAGACCACCCAGTGGCAAATTCCAACGGTTCCAGTGCCAGGGTTCGTAGGAAGGTCACACTTCCCATGTGGTAATCTCCTCAAATACCCTGTGCCTGTTGTTCTGTGAACCTTATCCAGCCAATCAGAACTCTGGATTTCATGCAAGTACAAAATTACAGAAATCTCGTATTGTACCTTAGTGGGAAAAGTGTGATCTTGACCCGATTAAAAGGTGCCGCATATCAAGAGTGGCATTGTGAGAAAGAAAAGAAGTTCAGCTTTATGGTGATATGGATATCATTGAGGCTCAAAATAAAAAGTTTGCACAATGTGCAAAAGAAAATGGAAGAAGAAAATTAAGTTTTGAGGCACACTTTCAGGCCAGAAATTTACTTATTTAACAAAATATTGTATACAAAATAAATGACCAATATGAAAGAGTAACTTTTACTCTATCTGATAGTGCAATAATATTTAATTTAACTTGAGGTTAAAAAGAAATGCCAGTAGTTGCAGTAAACACTGATTTCATGAGAAAGTCTGGCTTAATTGTCAGTATATCATCGAGGATCTAGATTTGGTAAAGTTACATAAACTGAACTTTGTGAAATCTTGAAATCTACGCTGAAAAATGTTCACACTGAAGATCACCAACACAGATAGGCACACGTGGGACAGTGTATTATTATTGCTGGAATATGAGCTTATTTTGCTTATTTCTCAGCAATTACACAATTTCTTCCAGAATCCTTTGGCACATATTTTTTATTCATACAAACAGACACTTGGGTGGTCATTATATTAGATTCTGTAAAAAGTCATTTTGAGATCGTTACCAATACTGGAATTTCTCTTTAAAACAGGTAAATTCTTAGACTCGAGAAAGAAAATCTCATGAATCACAAGATTTTGCAAGGATTCAGCCACGAGATGATTTGGATGTATCTGGACTTTTTGCTCATTAGCATAGGGACCTGCGGTCTGACTGCCCCCCCCCCCCAATGTTTAACGACCAAGAAAGAAAAGGAGAAAAAGAAAGAAAGCGAACGAGAAAGGGTGAAATAGAGAGTATTTACTGGATATTATTACGTCAAAATCTTTCCAAATTTTGATTTCTGTATTAAAAAGTTCTAAAATTTTGCACACTCCCTTCGCTCTCTTTGGAGAACTTTTGTTCCATTCGCCATATTTAGCCCTCTCAAAATATTTGGCTCATTACGCCACTGAATTCAATTGTAAGAATTTTATGTTTGCTTAATGTAGACTTAATCTAACCCTAATAAGACTGCCAGGGTATTTTGGAGGCAGGAAAGATGGGCGGAAGGGGAGTGGGGGCCCTCAAGATTGACCGTTAATTGCGCAATTGTGAAGAAATGCAAAATGCCTGCCACAGATGAAAAAATTGTATATTTGATCATTCTAAAATTATTTAGAATTATATGTTTTACTAAATCATGCATGAAATTAGAATTTGGCTGGAAATCTATAAACACAGACCTTGAAGTTTTTGTTCAGACACATAAAAATTAATTGATATCACATACCTTTCATATGTATTTTTTTCCTTTCTTAAGTATTTCTTTGTTTTTTTTTACTTTTTTTATATTGTTGACAAAATTTTCTGATCATAAGCACAATGAAATTAATAGATTTTAATCAGTAAAAATAAACATTAACCGGTACGATACAATTATGAATTCTGGCTAGAAACAGATTTTGCATTGGATTTGTCCATGAAATCACATTTTAGTGCAATTCTGACATGTGTACTTACACAATGCACAATGTTGCATAATTGCAGAACCGGGTACCCAGGTGTCACAAATTTTGTCTGAACACTCATAAACTTTTTTAAAAAAGGCTTTATAATGACGCGGCACAATCTTTCACGTTGTGGATTTATCGTGAAAATTTTTGGGCTCCCACGGCCTTTTTAGGGTTAAATCAGATAGCACATCATGATGGGTTTTACTGATATTCATTCTGCAACCCATATTTCAAAGACTATCCATCATATCTGACATTGATTTTTACCTGTGGCAGTATGTTAGTCTCTGCATTTCTACAACTGTGGCCAAATATTCTACTACTAGTTCATTAGATGGGCCCATGGCATTTTTCTTATTGTAGGAGACTGGCAAGCCCTGGCTTTGAAGTTCCTGGTATATCCTTCTCCAGCTGCAATATCTGGTCAGTTGAGGACTTGGGGGCTTTGTGTCAGGAGTGGTCTTGGTAATGGCGGTGGCAATGGTGATGGCAGTGACAGAAGCAGACTTGGTGGTGGTGACTGCAATTGCAGCATTGTTGATGGTGGTATATGCCTCATCACGACCAACATTAGCTCCTGCTGCCATGCTGCTGGTCTCCATCTATTATGTTTTAAATAGAATAAAACATTAAAACAATTGATTATTAACACATCAACTTCAGAACACTAGCATATTGATAATAAAACTTATAGATTAGCAGTCAAAGCATAAAATGAACTTCCACAGAAGAGTACATGTACCTTCTAATAGAATTTCAGACCACCTTGAGGATGTTATGCTCAAAGCAAGGTTTTTATTTGACAACATTGGTCAGAGGGACATGGATTTAAATGTCAGAATACAACTGGTATCATTGGTTGATCAATCATACTGTACAATACCCCATTTAGATATATGTTGCTGTTATCTTCCACTTTACCCCTCTTAGATTTTTGGCATTGAGTAGTAGTCCCAGGGAAGGTGCTGAAGACTTTGGTACAGGTGTCTTTGCAGTATCTGGGAGGTTGCTTGCTGAATCTAAATGACTTTCTTTCGAGGGTTTCCCTGGTTTGTGTGCATTCTGTACGAGAAGAGTGAATAAAAAAAAAAAAACATTAAAAAAAGAAGAAAAATTGAATAAACCGAGATGCAAGAATGAAAAAATGACTTTAAATTTGTCAAATTAATATTCAATAGTACATTTAGAATAATATTTGTTTAGAAATGAATCCTTTTCAATGGACTTGCAGCAAAATAAACATGTTTAAATATTCATGATGATTTATTAACCCTATCTGGCCCCAAAGGAGGAAGGGGGGGTCTTAAAGGGATGGTCCAGGCTGAAAATATTTATATCTTAATACATAGAGTAGAATCCACTGAGCAAAATGCTGAAAATGTCATCAAAATCGGATAACAAATAATAAAGTTATTGAAGTTTAAAGTTTAGCAATATTTTGAGAAAATAGTCATATCATGAATATTCATTAGGTGGGATGATGTCACATCCCCACTTTCTGTTTGGTTCATAAAATCATAATTTTTTCATTATTTCATACATGTGTAAATGATGTGTCTCCATTATGATGAAATAAGTTTCAGCAATTAATATCTAATGTACTAAATCAGTTGTCAATCCAATTTTTCTAGTTCTTGGAGGATAAAATTTAATAAACATAATTTCATATAATAAAATTCAAAAGAACAATTTGAGATGTGACATCATCAGCCCACCTAATGAATATTCATGACGACCGTTTTCACAAACTACTGTTATAAACTATCAAATTCAATAACTTGATTATTTGTCATCTGATTTTGATGAAATTTTCGGCATTTTGCTCAGTGACTTCTACTCTATTTATTAAGCTACATGTATAAATATTTTCAGCCTGGACCATCACTTTAATAAGCCCCCCTCCACATGTTTTGCAATAATTCCACAGTTAGAAACATGTCCTCATATTTTTTTTGTTGGTCAAGTCTCGCAGAAGTTTAGGGACCAAGTTTGCGGCATCCGGATACGCAGTAATGCAACAATGTATGAGTTCATGTCGGACCTAGAATTGCTCAAAAACATTATTTTTCTTACAAATCTAATCCAATGGAAATTCTATTTTAAATCATAAATGACAAATGCATCATTATTCTTGCACTTATTGGTTGAAATTATAAAATCTTTGCTTTGTCTCAAAATATTATATCTATATTTTGATATTAATAGATGCTCTAAGATCTTATCTTTGAAATGGCATTTAAAAAATAAATTCATGCTTGAGCGAACACGGGACGTTTTATACTTTTAGACTTTTGGCTAATCAGCAGACTTATAATATATTCATTATCTTTGCCATAATTTTCGAAAAATGCTGTCAAATTTCACTAATAAATTTATTCATTTACCTGAATTACATTGGTTTTAATTTGAACTTCTTTTACCTTTGAATTTTCCTTCATAAGTAAGAAGAGACTTTCTTGTCAACCCAAGTGAGAAGATTTGCATTTTTAATTGGGAGAATTTGTAATCATTCAAATCCTTTTTATTATGTGAAACAAATTATGTTATGGTACCTTTGATAATAATTATGTGAAACAATTTATGTAATGGTACCTATAAAAGACATGAATCCTATTTTCAAGGGGTCATTGAATCCTTCACCAAGTTTAATTATGTGCTTGACAGGACAAACAAGAAAATATTCATGTCTTTCAATGGCAATGGTGTATTGAGTCAATTTTGAAGGAGGAAGATATGGCAGATCAGGTAAAATGCATTAAAAAGTTGTGAAGCGAGCAAGCAAAAATTTCCAGTTTTTACTAAAATATCCAATTTTGTGATTTTGACATAATATTCAGAATAATATCATATTTCACTTTCTATGTTTTCTGTTATTTTTCTTTCCACTTTTTTCCTTGGTCATAATTTTGTATTGGGAGGGGGGGGGGAGCACCCCGAGCCCCCACCCCTCAGTATGCCACTGTTCAAAGGCATCATTACCTTTGCAGAACACAATGAAAGGATTCGAAAAAAAACACGCTCTACCATAATTTGGTTTAAAAAAATGTTCTTGCCTAAGGAATATTCAAAACTAAAAGAGAACATATTAAAAAGGAACAACACCACAACTATCCAAATAAATAAGTAGATTTGGAAATGAATTTTGACTGCATAATTCGAAAATTATGGCAAAGATAATGAAAAGGTTAAGAGGAATTCTGCTGATAGCAAGAAGTCCGACCATCATATTATGCCATTTTGGCGCAAGCTTCCTTTTTTACCCCAGACAAAACAAAAATTTGTGTTTGCGTAAGCACGAACAAAACCAAATTATTTTAATAGCATTTGAAGGATAAGACTCCATAGCATGTATTGACACCAAAATATTGAGATCATAATTTGAAACAAAAATTTTATAGACTTTTCAAATCTATCCCATTTTTTCATACGCACTGTAGAACTTGGGAACTTATTTAGAGATTTACTTAACTGTACAGCAGAGAATTCTCTATTTATGCATAAAATAATTTATCAAAAATGAATTTTAATAAATTATGAAAAATCAGCAATACACCCTTAGCTTTGCAATTTCAAAGAAGCTCATGCTAATTATGTAGGGCTAAACCAAATTTTTAATTTGTTTGATCATTTAGTAAGCGTTAACTTAAAATACACAGTCCCCTGGTACACAGTATAGGCCGAGGTCCATGGTGACCCTCCCGAATAGGATAATTTTCATTTCTCTTTGGCTACTGAGAATGGAATATTCAAAACATTGTTCTGTCAAACCAAAGGTAGATAGATAATACAGAGATTATATTTCTTTAAAACACGTATGATATAGATCTACTGTACCTTCTGATGACGAGGCGGCAAATTAAATGTGGTTGGGACAGCATCCTGTCTTAGACGAATCGTTTGCCCAGTCCTGTCAAAGCAAGCATCTTCAAAATGATCAGAACAGAGTTCAGAGCTCTTGGAGGAATTCGATGAAGCTTGCTTCATATTGACCATCCATACTGTGTTACAGTACCAGTTCAGTCCAACGGCTGAATGGGAATCTGCAGCAAATGTAAACACATGTCATGAAATCAATTATATATAATTAAGAAAACTCTAGGCCTACTCAGCAGCGGCCCGTTTATCAACACCTGGACAAGTGAGTCATATTTATCTACTAACCACAGAGTTAGTTCCTATCTTTAGGATTTTTTACAAGAAATAATCCATTAATAACGTTATATTGAGACTATCGGTAGAAAGTACAAGAGATGTAGCCTTAATCACATAATAGCATAATTTTCAAAAAGTTAAATCATGATAAAACTTGCAATTATTGTGATAAATCAGGAAATACATCCAATCAAAAAAATAGCAGAGCCAAAACTAGAACAAAAGCTTCAATCTCTGTTAAAGGGGAATCCAACCCAAATAAAAACTTGTTCTTAGGGGAATAAGAAAAATCAGTCAAGTTGATAGGTGAAAGTTTGAACACTATCTGACAGATAAGAAAGTTATTTTTTTAAAGTTGTGAATATTGGTAATCCCTAGATCCACGAGACTGCAAATTGGCCACATATGTGATGTCACAGTGATGTAAGGCAAGGACTACTCTTCCATGTACTCCAATACATAAAATGGCTAATATGTCATTTTTTCAAATGTTTTACTTCAAATTTTTATTTTTCTTTCACATGAGGACATAAAACAATATACTACCAGGGTTATATTTAGATTACTGCCCCAGGGGAAGGGCAGTTAGGAGAAAAACACAAATCCCTGATAATTAAGTACATGGCCTATGGGAAAGTTGTCCTTGCCTCTTGTCATAATTTACTTACCCAGTTGCCACTTTGAAATCTACATAATCATAGGGATTTCAATTTTAAAGCAGCCATAACTTTCTTATTGTTGGTCCGATTTCTTTCAAACTTTCACCATTCTGTTTTATCTAATTTTCTCCTTTCCAACACTATATTTTATGACCAAGGCTGGATTCCCCTTAAGTGTAAAGGCATCCGGCCGAGCGTTGTTGGAGCGGTCGTGGAGCGGAGAGAAAAAAAAATCATCACTGCTCGCTACCGTTTACCATTTTCAAGTTCGATTTTAGTTTTTTTTGTTTTCGATTTTTTCCCCCATTTTGAGAGAAAAATTCTACCCTCTTTCCCTACCGCTCCAACAACGCTCGGCCGGTGTGACCATGCCTTTATGTTGGTTGTTCAGCTGAGTTTCGTTGGCTTCACTCACCAAATACAGAAAAAGATATAAAAATACTCCTCGAGACAGAGGGCTGCCAGCTGTCTACTAAAGGCAAATCATGCATCAAACATAATTAAACCATGCAGACTTGGGGATTAAAATGCCGAGAAAAATGAAATCATCACTAATTCATTTTGAACATGACTAAAAAACAAGGCAAAAGAAATTTTTGTCTCGCCCACTTATGAAAATAACCAGAAATATTGTGATTTGCGAGGGCACGCAAGAATTATATCGAAACTTCATTGTGAAATTACTGGGATGGAATAACACTTGTCATACCAGCCTTGCACGTAAACTTTAATATTGACCTGAAAATGACCTTTGACCTTACCATGTGACATCCGACTGCAGCATAAGTCTGCAAGTTTGGTTGAAAAGTGACTTACGGTTGCGGAGTTAGGTGTCATAAGAGAGTCTTGCATGTAAACTTTAACCTGTAGATGACCTTTGACCTTTCCATGTGACCTCTGACTGCAGCATAACATGCAGGTCCCCCAAGTCCATCTACCTTCCAAGTTTGGTTGAAAAGTGACTTACGGTTGCGGAGTTAGGTGTCATAAGAGAGTCTTGCATGTAAACTTTAACCTGTAAATGACCTTTGACCTTTCCATGTGACCTCCGACTGCAGCATAACATGCACGTCCCCCAAGTCTATCCAACATCCAAGTTTGGTTGAAAAGTGACTTACGGTTGCGGAGTTAGTTTTCATAAGAGAGTCTTGCATGTAAACTTTGACGTTGACCTGAAAATGACCTTTGAACTTATCATGTGACCTCCCACTTCAGCGTAACATGTGCAGGTCCCCCAAGTCCATCTACTGTCCATGTTAGGTTGAAAAGCGACTTACATTTGCGAAGTTAGGTGTCCTGCATGTAAACTTTAACGTTGACCTGAAAATGACCTTCGACCTTACCATGTGACCTCTGACTGTAGCATAACATGCAGGTCCCCCAAGTCCATCGACCATCCATGTTTGATTGAAAAGTGACTTATGGTTGCGGAGTTAGGTGTCATAAGAGTCTTGCATGTAAACTTTAACCTGTAAATGATATTTTACCTTACCATGTGACCTCTGACTGCAGCATAACATGCACGTCCCCCAAGTCTATCCAACATCCAAGTTTGGTTGAAAAGTGACTTACGGTTGCGGAGTTAGGTGTCATAAGAGTCTTGCATGTGAACTGTAACGTTGACCTGAAAATGACCTTTGACCTTACCATATGACCTCAGACTGCAGCATAACATGCAGGTCCCCCAAGTCCATCTACCATCCAAGTTTGGTTGAAAAGCGACTTACGGTTGTGGAGTTAGGTGTCATAAAAGTGTTGCATGTAAACTTTAACGTTGACCTGAAAATGACCTTTGACCTTACCATGTGACCTCTGACTGCAGCTCAACATGCAGGTCACCCAGGTCCATCTACCATCCATGTTTGGTTTAAAAGCGACTTACGGTTGTGGAGTTATGTGTCATTACAGGTTTGTGACGGACGGACAGACGACATTTGGATCCCTTAGTCTCGCCTTCACCTCTGGTGGGCAGGACAAATATGTCATACGGACGTTGAGATATGCCGCGAGAGCTTTTCTCGAAAGGGTGGGTTGAGGAGGAAAGTCAAACAAAACACACCTTTTCGGGACAACCGGGGGAACTTTCCATGAAAGGCTGCATGTGTTTAATATTTTTTCTGAACCAATCGTTTCTATGAAAATTAGTCTTGAAATAACAATATAACAGTAATATAGACACTAGACAGAGGTGCATAGATGGGGGGAGGCTTGGGATGCTCCCCCCCCAAAAAAAAAAAAGGGAAAGAAAAATGAAATATAACATTTTCTGAATATTTTTATGTCAAGCTACAAAATGTGATTTTTTTTAATGAAAAGCTTGCTCGCTCACAACTTCTATTGAATTTTGCCTGATATGACACATCTGACTCCCTCAAAATCTTGGGCTCATTTTGTCTCTGATTATTAGGAGAAAAAGAGAGCTTGCAGTTTTTGTGATTCTGAATAAAATTTCATATTAATGAAGTAATTCTGGACACAAAATAATTACACAAAGCCATATGGAATTATGAGAAATAGTAAACAAATATATCAGGCTTTGAGAAAGTATAGTTGAATTATTTATCCGAGGTTGGTCTGACAATTACTTCCTGAGGGGCGAAGCCCCGAGGGAAATATAGTAGTTTTGCCAGTCCAACCGAGGATTAATAATTCCCACTATGCTTTCGAATGAAACGACTGATATATTTGTTTTTTATCCAACTTTTTATAATTTATAACCAAAATCTATGTGATGAGCTTGCAAAGTCCGGTTACTTGAGTTGAATTACCTACTTTTCTCTGAGCCATCGTGCTCAGCAGAACGCAGATCAGTGCCTGTGCCGACACATCGCTGGACTTGCCGGGAGAGAGAGCGCGCTGGCCGGTGTGCCTGAGAGTTTAGCTAGATCCAGTTTTGTGAAATAATGATGTCAGACCTCGATATACTAGTATCCAAAAATATATCGAGGTATGACGTCAGAGTTGAAATATATTCGGTCACATGATGCTACTTGAACCAATAGTACTATACATGATTTACTCTATGTAGGATATAATGTATTCTATTCTATAGGCGTAAGTATTTGCATAGAAGTGTGATGAAACAAATCAGTGGCGAAGTGAGCCAAAGTTTTGAAGGGGCTAGATATGAATAATTGGGCAGATCTTTTTTTTGTGAGCGAGCAAAAAAAATAAAAATATTTAACTTTATAAATATCCAATGAAAGCATAATATTCAGAAAAAATATATTTCACCATTTTCTTTTCTACTTTCTTGGTCATAATTTATTTTTGTAGGAGAGGAGAGGGGGCAAGCGCCCGAAGACCCCTCGCCTCATCTGTGCACTGAAGAAATTACTTTGAAACTGACTTTCCTTTGCAAGCTGCTGGATAATCTTTATATAATAGTTACCATGCAAGGACGGCTGCACTGCCGAGACTATTGAAAATAAATACATGAAAATGCACAAAATTTGTGTTTTCCCTTCTTTCCTTCCGTTTTGTTTCACCTGCATAGGAGAGTAAAATTATATTATAGGCGCTGTTTTTCTGACGGTGGCGGCATCAACACCAAATCTTAACAAAAGGTTGTGTTTTTTAAATGAAAACTTAGAAACCTAGTTCATGAAATTTGGGCATAAGGTTAATCAAGTATTGCTAAACGTCCTGCCTGAGTTTCAGGTCACTCAGTTGTTGTGTGTCCGTACAGGTTGTGTGTCCACACGATCAATGTTAGAAAGTCATTTGAAAAAAGTTAGAAGCGAAGTTTCATCAAATTTTAGTACAAAATGTTGGGAAATATAAAGAACAAAATAGAAGATGATAACAAGTATTGAATTCATATTTTTAGTGTAATCCAAAGACAAAAAGGAAGGCTTCAAAAAGATTGTTTACATTCATAATTCCGAAGCTTCGTTATTCCGAAGGTTTGGATATTCCGGAGGTTCGTTAATCTGAAAGCGAAATAAGGTTCGTTGTTCCGAAGGTCCGACAATCCAAAAATTGAAATGACGTTCGTTGTTCCAAAGGTTCGTTAATCCGAAAAGGAATAATGAGAGTCATAATTCCGAAGGTTCGTTAGTCCGAAAAAAAATGAGGTTCGTTGTTCATTTAGTTTTTTCGGATTAACGAACCTCATTTCGTTTTCGGATTAACGAACCTCATTTCGTTTTCGGACTAACGAACCTTCGGAATTATCACTCATTATTCCTTTTCGGATTAACGAACCTTCGGAATTACGCCACAAATGTTCGGATTAACGAACCCTTTTTCGATTTAACGAACATTGTGGTTCAGGCAATAATGAATTCACGTGTTTTGGAATTACGAACCTTCTGAATTACGAAGTGTAACCAAAAGATAACATGTCCGGACACTGGACCCCCTCCTATATTAGTTTTGTTTTTAAAGATCGTGATGTTCCATGAGTTTTATATTTCCCCATAAAATCCCACCTTTGTCACTCGGAATATCAGATCGACTTAACGGACACGATGTTCAGCCAGATGGAGCGTATAGTAGTGGTGGTGAAGTGGAGCCGGCACAAACATCGCTCGAAGTAACTAAACTTGTACTAGTAATGAGTGGGGCTAGGACCTAGGCCAAACATACTTAGGCTACCACAACAGGCGATAGGCTTTCTTACCCCTCCAAAGATAACTTCTTAAATTGGAGATAAAATTTTACCTTCTAGGGTGACCTTTTCTTGGACTTGCCCTATACCCTGTACCATGAACCGTTTTGGCAGTGGATATCTAAGTCAGTGGGTCGCGCATGGGATCTCATTCTTACTTCTGGTGTCCATACCACATGATTTTTCTGTGCGCGGTGGCGCATCTTTGGGCCCGAGCCGAGATAGGCCTCGACTCTAACATTAGAGTCTACGGACAAGCCCAACTCATAGTCAAGGGTTCATTACATGCAGAAACAGATCTAGAGGGGGGGTTGCAACCCCCCCCCAAAAAAAAAAAAAAATCTGGGGACCATTTTTTTTAAATCTTATCTTTTTTAAAAAACTTGTAATTTTATTTTATTCTATTTCTATGTAGTATTCATTTAATTTATTATTATTATTTATTTGGGGGGAGGGTTGGGCGAACAAATGTCACATAGTCCTTTTTGCCCCCCATCAGCTTTTTTGAGGACACGGGCCACCGCGGAAGTGACAATCTAGGCCAGGGTTGCTGATTCTCATCCCCAAACAAAAATCCCCCCATTAAAAAAAAAAAAATGGGGGATTGCAACTTAATTTTACAAATTTTCATGGGGGTTAATTTGGCAACGACCTCTATATCAAAAATAGTGGTGTTTTAGATGCAAGGAAACGCCATTTTCACACACAGATTTTCAAAAATTTTCCCTACGTGGGAGGGGGGACACCCCCCAAACACCCTCGCTTGCTCCGCTCGCTTGGACTCGGTCGCTACGCTCCCTCACATACCACCCCAACCCCCCCTTTATAAAAGCTGGATCCGCCCCTGACATGCCACAGCGCACAGAAAAACCAAGCCATTACTTAGAAGTGGTGTGTTTAATGCCTTATGGACGTGGACATCACTTGCAGAAGTGGGATCGCAGCAAGCCAGCATGCGCGACCCACTAACTCATTAACTGTCAATTCGAAATCCACTGCCAAACATGGTTCAATGGTTTAATTTACCAGTATTAATACTAACCTCGCAATGCGTGTGGGTGCCCAAGCTAAAGCTGTTTTTAATAATCTAAAAATAAAATCACGTCAATCACTGACTCAGTCTCAGACAGTCAATAATTATATAAAATTTGTCATCCAATGAAGTTTCCAATTTCAACATGCATTTTGCTCTGAGTCAGTCTGAGTATGAATTTTACACCATTTATCAAAATCTAGGCCTAAATATCAGCCTGTATAATTCATTACCATTTTAGGTGTGCACAAAAGACCAATCCCCCCTGGCCTGGCATGGGCATGGTCGACTACAGTAGGACCCTACACAAACTTGAATACACGGGACTATAAATTGCACAGCTTCTTGCAAATGCAAGTTTGGCAACGACTAACGAATTCCCATTTTGTTTTCAACGTAATTTTGAAGTCGAAAACATAGCTAAACTTACGAATGCAATGTCCGTCCACATTCTACCAATTAGAGAAGTTGTTTGCAGCTCTCGTTGACATGAATAACGTGAAATCTAAGCTAAACAAGAAAGGTTCACCAACATGCCGACCTGTGAGTGTGACCGTCCCGCGCCCGGATATCGATCGAGCGAAGATATCGGCTTGAGCAAGGTGCAGCCAATCAGCGACGATCTCATATTCCCTGCCAGAAAGAGGAGACAGAATTATTTTACATGGACAGAATTTTTTGTGATGTGACACAAAATCATTTCGTCGACGGAATTTTTTGTGATGTGACACAAAATCATTTCGTTGACGGAATAAATATTTGCATCGCAACGAAATGAATTTCGAGGACGCAATTTTATTTCGTCTCGAGGAAATTGATTATAAGTGTGACACAAAATAAATTTCGTATATACGAAATCAAACTGCATCATGACGAAATGAATTTCGTTGGAGTGAAACACATATTTTCCTACAGAATTTTCCTTTGGACAATTGGGGTGCTATTTCGTTAGATCAAAATTCATTTCGTGTGTACGAAATAAATTTTGTGGACCAAATTACATTTTGTCTCGACAAAAATTTATTTTGTGTGACAAGAATAATTTCGTATACGAAATAAAACTGCGTCATGACGAAATCATTTTCATACGAACAAAAAAACTTTTGTGTACGGAATGACGTGAATTGGACGGAATTTACCATCGGACATTTGGTGCGCCATTTTGTATGGCACGCCAAATGAAGTTTGTGGACGCAATTACATTTTGTCTAAACGAAATTTATTTTGTGCATTTCGTCGAGACGAAAATGATTTTGTGTGACACAAAATAAATTTCGTGTACGAAATTAGAAAAGCGTCATGACAAAAAGATTTTCGTCTGAATAAAAACACATTTTGTGTACGGAATTGCTTGAATTGCACAGAATATACTGGCGTACACTTGGCACGCCATACAGAACCGCATCCAACTCTCAATCTAAACCACAAACCCCATTTGAATAATGGACATCTCAGGTGAAAGTATGCATTATGAGAAACAACTAATACACCCCTTTTCCCGTCGTTAAAAATAACATCCCATGGAGGAATTGCTTCAAAAAATAAAATACTAAGGATTAAAATATAACCCCCCAAATTTCATTGAAAATATGTTGGAATACTTAGGTTCAAAACTTTCTTATATTATTTCCCTGCATGATGCAAATAGATTTAAGTTATCAGACACCAAGATATACCAAGTATCAATCTCTTTGTCTGGGCCAAGTGAGGCCACCAAGATACAGCATGATGGGATATTTTTTTGTCAACAACACCTCTGCCAACATTTAAGTTGATATCTACAAGGTGTGAACATTATACTTTATTTGAAAGAACTGAAGGCTACACATTTTCTTTTTGTTATATAAAAGTTAACCTTTCCAGTCAATAGTGGGAATACAATTTCCAACCATAATGTGAACCAGAGTATTTATGTAGAACTGTTGACAAATAACTTTGGAAAATCTGCAGAGTTGATATTTTAGACATGAAAAAGATTTTTTAAGTCTTGATGATTGTCCCTGACTGCCACAGCAATGCACATTTCTTTGTTGCGATATCGTCTGACTAAGACCAGAAATGACTAAGACGTGAGGCTCTGTTAGCTGAGCGACACCCGTCCAAACGAAGAGGGATAATGCGCCATTTCCTTCAATGTGATCACAGCTATCATGTTCTGAAGCCTGGGATCTTTTATGGAATGTTTATGTTTTGCTCGGATAAAGTGTTCCAAGAAGGATTCACTCTTAAACAAAATTTCAATGAATGACTTTATTCAAAAATAGGCAATTAAATAAGCATGGATTTTGTTTGAGGTGAGAGGGGGGGGGGTGTGGATATTTGTCTGGACATGCACCAAACCACATTATAATAATTAGTAATATAATTAAGTCAATTTATGAAAGGAACAGAGGGGGAAGAGAGTGATCAAGTGTCTGGCAATGAAAGGTGCCCACAACACAGTACATATGAGATCAAGAAAAAATCAAATTAATGTTAAGGAGTTAGGTCCTACATCTTTCTGGTTCTCAACATGGATATTTTTTTATCAAAAAAGGTTGATATTAATAGCATACCTCCTTTTGTGCAACAGTTTGCTGCCATGCTGCTGTCAGTGATAACTACATTCCTGCGCATTAGGTTCAAATCCAAACCTTGTTAATTACTAATCTTTCAATCAAATACACCCAAACATTAATTGGACATGAAGCTAGTCTGTGGGGATGACGTAAAACAAACCTTATCTTTGGTATCAAGAATGTGAAATCGAAATCAACAGATGAATTAACCTCTCCATGCCAAAATAAACCAAATGAAAAGCAATATATATAGTCTGGAAATTATATCCGTATACCGTTATCATATTATTGGTAGATTGAAGAAAACAGGGCAGGTATACCCAGAAAAAATTTCACCAATGAACTAACACAACCCAAAGAAAAAAAGACATAAAAAAAAACAATGGTAGGGCTGTTATATACTTCATTTCACCATTATCACCATGACATTATGAACTCAATGGGAGATGAAGTATAGAATTACGATTTTTATTTTCTCCAAAAGTACAAAGCTCTACCCTGCCTACCCGTTAATTTGAAGTAATCAGGCAACAATCCGGTTTCTTTGGGGGCATAATAATCCATTTCCTACATGTGATTCCATCATTCCCCAGCAAATACGCATACCCAAAATGATGCCATAGGCAGGGGTGCTGGAGGGAGGAGAAGGGGCCTGTCAGCACCCCTATCTCTTGGGAGGAATAGGGTTTTGTTGACAAGCTTAATCATGACACCAATTGTGCTGTGTAACGTAGATCAAGCCATGATTGATGAAAGCTCGTTTTCCATTTTTTCTTTAAACACCTCCATCTCTTCATCCATGTGTCATCAGAATGATAATGACTATCCATCTTTTATACCCGACCGCAAACAACCATTTCCCTGTCTCCGCATTCACAAAAGATTAAATAACATCCAAAAATAATTTTGCACACCTCAATCAATTTTCAGTCACTGATGTGTACTCTTCCGTCACGTTCTGCCAGTAATTTCAATTTCGTTTCCACAAACAGATCAGTTTTATGACTCTTTGTTTTGTGGTGGGGTATAAACCGCACAATAATCAAGGAAATCATGCATGTCTATATTCAATACGCTTACACACCTACCAATGTGTCTGACACCTTAAAGTGATTGGTTAACATTGGTTTGACTTTTAAAAAATCTGAGCTAGAAGGTCACACTTGTCACCTGTGTCTGTGATATGATACAAAAATGAAGCCCAGAAAAAATCGAGTTCGAAAATAATCATTTAGTGCTTCAAAAATTGAAATATAAAGTGACCGGAAACACCATCTAAATTTCGTCCCATACACTTATGTGTAGTATTTAGGCGTCTATAAGACACCTATTTACAAAATCGGGGTTTGCCTTGTAGTTTTAGCTTTTCACTCTCAATAATGGTTGTTTTCAGGGTTTATTAGTTCTAATACATGCACTTGTACACACGTTTCATCTTGGTTTGAGAATTTTTTAAATCGGCTGCTCACAAAGTTAAACAGTACCTTTAATCATGATTTCCAAACATCAATGCTGCTCTGCTGACATCAATGACCAGATATTTGGTTTCATGGTTTCACATCAATAACTAAGTACTTTCTATCCTTGATACAACCATAGACCTACAACTATGGAGATATTAGACTTATAAAACTTTAGTCAAAAGCTCAATGAGAAAATAACTAGTAATCATGCTTATCATCATGCACAGTAGCAGTAATATAGGCCTATATCACAGAGGTGTCATTGGCCCACTGATTATCTTACACACCTTTAGATTAGACCCCCCCCCCCTCAAAAAAAGTCTTTGTCCAGCTCTATAAAACATTTTCTCCCTGATGTAAAAAAAACATGCTGGAAACACATGTTCAGCATATATGCACAATATAAAAATTATGCAAATACATGTTTGAGCCTTGTCCATTTTTAACCTGTTCGTCTAGCGTGGAAATACAGAAAAGGGGTGATAATGACTGCAGAAAGCTGAATGACCAATTTTTTTCCCTACAAACTAAACTTCTTTCTTATACAAATCTTTTTTTACAAGAAAGATCTTTTTTTCTAAAAAAAAAGAGAAATTGGTTCAATATCAACTGTCATCTGATTTTTCACCATATCTTGCATTTTTATAGGTCTAATTTTTTTTAGTCAAAAGTCAGAAGAGCATTTCATGAGAGTACTTTATAGAGGTTTCACCTGACTGCTACTCCAATGAAAGTGCTTCTCAGCCAATCAGAATCAAGGAAAGTTGTCAGATCTGACTTCTTGTCGGACAAATATATTGATGAAACACTCCCCATGACAAACAAGGAAGAAACAGAAATTCAAGTACTTGAACCCTTGGTTATTATGAACATTCAATAGACTGCTGTAGAGTCACATTGCATGACAGAGTGACTGATAGCATCAAGCACTGCAAACTGCAAGGGCCAAATTCAGGGTCATCAATGCAAGGCTAAAGCTCATAGTTTAGTTTACAGTCAAATCTCGGCCATGTTCATAAAACTTCGAGTTCTGAAGTCTGAATTAAGGATGCTAGGCTAGTTGACAATTTTACTCAAGATTCATAAGAACTAGTCTTAAGCAAGTTTTATAAATGAATGATATTACAAAACATTTTGCATAATCCACAAAGTAATTACATGTACATTATGAAGCAAAACAATCATACAATACATACTTTGTAATGTATTCAAATCTTCATCAATTGGTCTTTCATTCTTTTCTTGAGTGGATGAGAAACATGATTGATGTAGTTTCAGTTCCTTATTAAATTGACACTAACAAGAAAAGAAGCTACATAAATATTCATAATTACATCACTCAATATCCATCCACCTACACGTAGGCCTTCACACATGTAGATGCAAGATTTATTAAAATCAAAGATATCTAAAGATGGGCAGTATTTTTTCAAGTCTCAGACAGCTATTTAGCAACAGCGTATAAAACAAGGAAGGTTGGCTAAGCGTGACTTTGGACGTTTAACTTCAACATGGGGTGGATTTGTCCCAGCCGTATCAATTTCTGCCACCGCAGTGCTTTGGGCGCTGGGATACAAAAACACTTGGCTCTGTTTCCACTGCTAATACTATGCACACTAACATTTATCAGTGTAACCAGGGACATGAGAGCCGTCTCACATCCCTAGTATAACATGCTCATTTTCCTCCAAAGATTTCAATCACAGGTCTGTGGAATATTGGCCTACACGGTAGGCCTATATAAAGGATTTATATTGCTTTGTATCGTTAAGTTGTGGTAGTGGGAACATGCTCAGCTGTTGAAGCCCCTGCATCCCTATGGTAAAGCATATTTAGCTAAAATTCTCCTTCGGATATTTCCTTTACCACCGGTGAAGAGAGAACCTTCATATCACAATGTAATAAGGGCATCGCTTTAAGATCAGAGCAGGGATGTGGATGATCAGATGAAAATACCCAGCCAATTCATAGTGCATCTTTGGAGGTCTCTTCTCTCTCTCTAAAAAAGAAAAGCCAAGCCCGCCCTGAAAACAACTTTGCCCTATAATATTTGCTTTGGCTTCATCCATTTATCTAGATTTTCCGATCAGGATTTTGATCAGTTTCTGAAAAGGAAGGTACTCTTCAACTCCTAATAGTTTCCCATAACCATTATAGTGAAATTATGCCAGGCATGTTTTATATTTCTTAATTCATTATCTATTCATTCATTTATTTATCTTTTAATTTCATTTCTATATTCTTATTAATTCATTGATGTGTGTGTGGGGGGGGGGGGGTAGCAGTTTGTCACAATGTTTACAGATTATTAGTACCATGAACCTAGGCCCATGCTACTATTGCTAGCTTGATGTCCAAGCACCCTGACATTCTTCTTCCATCATGAAATCACCCATAGAAGTTTTCTACCCTATTTTTTTCAATAATAATAATAATGAAACCCTACATGTTTCATCTATCAAGAAAATAAAAATTCTTCAAACTTTTATTTCAGTTTCATTCATCAATTCCATGCATGATATGGCAACGGTTGAATGAAATAAAGTCTTTCATAAACTTAAAGTTTAGATTCCAAAGCCTGAGGAACATCTGAATAAAACTATCATTAATCTCTATGACTAGTTCCTTGAATCACAGAATTATGATTGATATCATTCGCCGTGATCCTCCTCCCTTCTGCTCACCATAGGTGGTTTCAGACCGCCTCGAAGTTCGCCAGTTCCAGGTATTCTCTGATCGGGAAATTTACCTCGATCAGAAAATACCAGGTATTTTGGTAATGTGAAAGCAAACTACGCGTAATCTCCCCGAAAGAAAATACCCGCTAAATAGTAGGTACTTGGCGAAATTACGAGAACTTTCGTGGGGATTTTTCCAAGGTCGCAGGTATTTTGGCGATGTGAAAGCAAATTACGGGAACTTTTATCCCAGCGTGTCGTTGGGCGCGGCGGCGTGGGTGGCTGCTGGGCTAGAGATTTTGAATCTCCCGCCTTGCCTGCTTATCAGACCACACTGCGCATGCTCGTAACTTCGGGAACTTATCCCGAAGGATGTGTTTTGGGGCGGTGTGAATGCAGGAATAATTAACGGGTATTTTTTAGCCTTAAAAAGTTCTCGTAATTTAACGGGGATTCTTGTGATCGAGGCGGTTTGAAACCGCCTCATGTTATCATTACTTCATATCATTTACCTTCCCATAAATCTGATCACAATGATGAGAGTGAATATATTCATCCATAAAATGCGCAGGGACAGTGCCCCATTCAGACAAGGAAAATTCATTGGTTGGTGCAGAGTGTTAACACTCTATGGTTGCTACCTTAAAAATCTCTCAAACATAGAAATTTGCATATCAGATGTAATATTGAAATACATGTACATCACATTAACAGTTTCTTCAATCAAACTATTTAATACAAGCAAATTCATTCATGTGATGATAATTTGAGCTGCTTTGTACAGTAGTGTGAACAGGCTCGTATTAGTGAGATGATGCGATCCTTTCTCTCTCTCCCATTCCGAGATGAGAGCATTCTCCTTTAACTATGTGCCATCTGTCAAATGGAGTGGGTTAGAATGACAAGAGACAGCAAGGACTCATCTCAATTGATCACCTGCATTATACCTAATGAAACAAACGCATAAGCCTATATCTTCCCCATCTCACTGGTATTCTCTCCCACCACTTTAACTCCCCGTATCCAAGATGCCTCCCTCCCCTTCTCCATCCTCTCAATTACTTTTTGTCTTCACTATTTATCCATATTAGCTGCACCTTGCAATCATATCTAAGTATAAACCATTGAAAAATATTTTTTTTTCTAATTTCTTCATATCATACCCCTTTCATAAACCCAAATATGCGGCTAATAGCAGCATAATTTGGTCGTAAAATTGGAGGAGGACCAGAGTTATCCGCATTATTTTGATGCTGCTATTATCCGCATAATAGCAGCATCGGGACAAGATTTTGAGTTTATGAACGCATTTCCAAATAATGCGGATAATTGCCATGGTGCGGTCACAAGGTCACCCTTTTCCAACACAACCGCATCGGAGGGGGCGTGTCCAGTTGTCATGACGATTATCCGCCTTTTTCAGGACGGGCGCTCGTAAAAATAATGCGGCTTATTTTCGGAGTTTGTGAACGCAATTTTTATTGAATTATCCGCATTACTCTTAGGCGGCTAATTGGAGGATGGGTTCATGAAAAGGGTATTATATACATGTCATTAATTTCCACCCCTCTTTTTTTTTGTTCCACTCTTCATTACATTCTCTCTTTATCTTTTTTTCCTCCCACTTTTCTCTCATTCCATCATCTTTCATTACCTTGCCAATATTAGTTTTACCTTCCCATGGATCATACTCCTCTCAATCTTACATCATTCTCTCACCCCAAAAAATACAATTTACCAATATTTATCAAGTTTTTTAATACAAATTTAGAAAAGACTACTCATACCAATCCTTGCCAGACACAACTCCCTTCAAACAGTGCATCGAGAGGTGTGTTTATGCATTCCTTGTAAAGGCATAATGAGCATTTTGAAGCGCTCATCATAAATACACACTTCCACTGAGTAATATTTATACTTCTTTGCTACGTTACCCTGGGAGGTGAGAATAAACTATGGCGCATACTTTTAATTTTTTTATCATGTTGTTATACCAAAAAAAAAACAATTTTATAATCGTCAGTTAAACAAGTTAGAATTGATGGCGTGAACCCAGGAACTGTCTATTTGGATAGACGCCCAAAGTAAATGCACCTTTTTAGTTTATGATCTGTGTTAACGATCAAAGTTAAATGAGAATGGATGCAACTATGCTTAGAAGTTAGGATGTAACAAATGCCTGATTTGATCCTGAAATAGAAAGCATTAACAGTTCCATGACATTTGCTTGTTTCTATTTTCATTAATCTATTCATATTCAAAAACAAAATGTCTTACCTTCTTTCTTCCTTTCTCTATCACCATTATCTTATCTTCTTTCACTCCCAAAAGTTTTCTATCATCTTGACGAAAGAACCAGTTTTATCTTGTCTTTCTCCTCCCCTTTCTTTCTTTTACCCTCTTTTTTTTCTCTCCATCTTTCTCCCTCTCTCTTCTTCTTTCTCTCCTCCCCTTTCTTTCTTTCTTTCCCCTCCCTCTTTCTTTTTCTCTCTCTTCCTTCCGCTTCTCTCATTTTCTCACTCCCTATCTTTCATTCTTTCTCTCGTTTTACAAGTCCTAATCTCACTTTTCAGCTCGATTTCACTTTCCTGCAGAAGGCATCAACAATGAGAACAATGATGGTCTTGTCTCCAACAGAGCTAAGAGGCCAAGTGCAATTAATATGTCTTCTTGAGCTCACCACATAGCATACTGTTCTGATAAGGCACTGTTCATACTTGGTTATACTCTTCCTATTTCAACATAATTTCATTTCAGTACAATCACTATTTTTCATTCCATAGCTCAAACAATCTTGGGCAGCGGGGGATTTTGCCCTCATGACAGTCAACCCCCTGAAAAAATTTCCAAGTGAAATGCTTTGGGATGACCATTGTAGATCTGCCATAAATAATATTCATGTTTTAGAAAATAAATAGTTTACATACAGTGCAATAATGACATAATTGCCTCTACCACATAGTTGCTCATTCTGCAAAAAAAAATGTAGTTAGAAATTTAAAAAACAGCTACAAAAAATTCAGCAATTGCCCCAAACCCCCAAGCTATATATTTTTAAATAGTCCCCTAAAATTAACACTATTTTCTACCCTGGTCATTGACATAGGTTTAATTAAAATTGTATAAGAAAAAAAATATCATAGTGAAGCAGACAACTATTAGGTCCAAAGACTGCTTTAATTTATTTCAAAAATCATACTTATACAACTATTTCAGTAAGTGAACTGAGCTGATAAATTCTGTCCCTTAAACATGCCCTCTTGTAAAATAATGCAATACATTTCTGATATATATGTGGATTTATAAGCGACTTTACACAAGCTTTATTATCCCTTGAGCTATAGGTAATTTGAAAATGGTAAGCTGCACCTTCATAAATCTACTGCTCAGCAGAGGAGGATGAATTCATAGTGATATTTCATAAACAATATCGTACGATCTACAGTCTACAGACCAAAAGCAGAAAGCCGATCTTGTTGACCTGATTCCGAAAGGCACGGATAAGAAAAGGGAGTAATAGGGGAAAAAAGGTGGGCGGGGTGTTTCTAATCTCATCTTCGTTTCAGCTGCAAGAGATGCATACTGCATTTGGAAATGGCTTACAGTACTGGGGGCATCAGCCAGAAACGTGTTAGACTCTGAAATTCACCGAAAAGAATTAGGAACTGTTCTCTAATGTGCTTGATCCTGCATAGAAAAAGAGGGTGCTATGTTCTTATTTTTCCCATGTTGTTGGTTGTTATCGTCTTACGTTACAATTCTTAAGTCATTGTGACATTACTATCATTTACTGCTGACAAACTCAAAGAACGATTCAACAAACATACATGTACATTAACAATTTTCAGCTGCATATATTTTTTTTTCAATGGACTTTTTATTCCAAATAAATAGGCCTATATTTTGACACAAAAGAATACAAAAAATCTTGCATTTTGCAAAATGACAAAGACGAGCATTTCAAACAACATGTAGCCGATATCTAAGTTTAACTGAAGTTGAATTTGAAGTGCAAATTAAACATCTTATGTAAACAGTGCCACACTCATGTACACAATATCAGCACACACCATTCCAAATTCCAGAGAGAGGTCATCCTAGGATTGATGCAAATGCACTATGGGCAGCTCTATCACAATATCACTGATCCAATTCAAATAATTATATTTTATGCAATATTTTCCTGCCAAGTGGGAAAAATCTTAGTTAATTTTGTGAATTCAAATTTGTCGGTAACTCCAGCAACAATAACAAAACTCACATCTAAGAACAATGAAACATGAATCAACACTTCATACACTAATTACTCTCTGTTATCAATAGCCAAAAGGGCGGAAATACATTTCCTTTCATCTACCCACAAATAGGATTCATTTGTGCTGGTTTCCTATTACTCCGACAGCAACTGAAACTCAATTCAGTGGACGTAAAACCAATGGACCACATCACCGCAAAATTACAAATGAAAACATGTGTAGAAACCATTCAAGAAAATTGATGCCTTTCATTTTTGCCAGAGCAAACCAAGTGAGAGTCTGTATACTCCAATGGCTTTTGAAGAAGTCCGGGTAAACAGATCCAGTTTCGTAAATACAGGAAGAGAGAGTAACATAAAACACGCCCATTGAAAAAGTGCAGAGGGGAAAAGCAAATAGATCACCACCAGTATTAACAGAAGAGAGAAAGTACATATAAGAAAAAGTAAGTTAAAATGAGAATAGTGCAGAACTAGAAAAACTCCTTGGAAAAACAGACAAGCAAAGAGAAATACAAGTAAATACACAGATAAGATATTGCAGTCAGAGATATTTAATGGAAAAGAGAGAGGAAGAGAGAGGGAAGTAAGAGATGGAGAAATGTGAGAAAGAAAGAGGTTTGGCTGAAAGTACAATGAGAGAAACAGGAAGAAAGATGAGGACAAACACAAACATTACATGATTTACAAAAATAGAGCAAATGTAAACACAGCCTTATCAATTAAAGAGCCTCAGTGATTAGTGGCACAGTGATGATGAGGTAATGAGGAAAAGATATGCTCAGACCATGAAAATGGGGCATAACTGTTGTAGAGCCTCACTAATTATCTATTGACAATTCACACTACGAAATTGGCCAATCATAAGCTAGGTTGAGGGTGAAAGATTTATAATACACCACTGCTCAATTTACACTTATTTCACACATTAAAGGGATACTTCAATACAAAATAATGGTTGAAAATATAGGCCAAAATTGAAATGCTTGTACAGTTATATATATATTTTAAAATTCCCGTTAGAAATTCAAAGAATTGATGAACGAGAACATGGAGAATAAAAAGCGCCTACTGAAAAAGAAATAAAAACAAAGAGGATTCTATAAAATTACTACCGGTACTATAATATGGGAAAATAATTAGGGCCTCTATCTCAACAAAGTTACAGATGCAATTATAAATACAAGTTATTCAATTTTCCTAAAATCTTCATCACATCACAACACTTACTGCTTGCAGCAGCTGCATTCAAAACATCTTTTCAACTCTGAAAATGTTTGTGACAAAGTATTGGAGAACATTTTTTTTGCTGTGGGGCATAGAAACCTCAAAAACGTCATATGGCCTGAAAATATGTATTTATGGAAGTTAGATCAAGTGCTGAGGGAAATAACGATTATCAGGAAAGGGATTTTTGACGAGTGGCCAATGACGTCTTTATACAACATACAGGAATGAGAGCAAAAATATGTACACATGAATACTATGACACACAAGGAAGCCAATACTACGTCCACACTGCCAAAATAAAGTCGATTCACATCAGAAATTTTTAATTTTGAATATAGAAAGCCCCCAATGGGTATTGTGCAGTGAGACATGAAGGAACTGTTGTATTTTTGCAGTCGTTTTCTAAAACGACTGCAGTCGTTTTCTAAAACGACTTTTAAAAGAAGATGCCTCTAAAAACTTATTAACATTCTACCTCCTATGAATTTCTTTGTGCAATGCTCTTCTTCAAATGTGAACAAATAAAAACAATATGTTTTTCACTAGTTCAATACATTCAAAAAGAATTTCAGTTTCATCTGCTTTTCAAAACCCTTTCATACGGTCTTCTTGAAATTCATTTGAAAATTTCGAAGCTGGTATTTTCCAACCTCGTTTTTGACAAGAATTCTTCAAAAAATAGAATGTTTGTCTACTGAAGACTCAATACCATCAACCGCCCATGTGATTATTTATCAAAATGGAAAACCAAAAATGTTGCGGTTATGCCTCCCTCCACCCATCACGGGCAGAACACAATGCAGAGAACAGAAGAGAGAGAGAGGCGCTTTCCTGTGCAAATCACACATCAATCATCGCTGCCAAGTGGAGCGATGAAAACAGGATAGGAGATAAATTACCTTCTCATCATAACCCAAACTCACATATGACAAAAGGAATACATGATCACACGGCTCATAACTGGACTCAAGCCGGTATCTTTCCTTTGTAGGTATCAACGCAATCAACTGTCTGAATAACGCATGGATTGAGAAGCGTGGTTCATCCTGTTAATAAGGCCATTAATCCTCATTGAATAAAAATACAATGCAGGCAAGAGTTGGTGCTTTGAATAGTGCATTAAAATTCTTTGTCCTGATACTCATTCGGTGATATCCAACAGAAGAATGCAACAAAAAATTCTATTGAGAATTGAAGCTGTTTTGTTTATTCATTTTAGCTACATATTTTTTAATATGAATCAAGGGTCTGGAGCAAAAGCCTATCAGAATAACTGTAACATCCTAACGTGTGTAGCCCAAGGCATTGCCATTTGCGTGAGCCCATTACAGTTAAGTGCAAGTGTAATGGCTCGTAATTACTGGAGACACACCATGCCAGCGTTTAATGAGCTGATCGTAAAAAGTTGCTTCTTCTCCTCCTCCTCTTGATCTTTACAAGGTCATAGGTCACCCATTTGATTAACAGGGTAATTGGTTAAATGTAAATAGTTTAATTGCAGATCTGACAGATAAGTTCTAATGAAATACCATTTAAGTGCCCCATTATGTTATGTTAATTAAAAACTGAGGTTTTTTAAGGTTTAAATAACCACAAAGTCCACAACACTATAAAAATCAATTTACTTTTGTCTGTTTACATTAGGGATGCCATATTTGCTTCGTAAAGGGAACCAGTGGGAGTAATATTTGAGATGAATGTGCAATATCTTGAGTAAACAAGTAGAGTATTGCCATTAGATATTCATCGGTAAATAAATATTTGGTTAAGATATGGGAAGTTGAGTTAAAGGGACAGGGAGATTTGAAAGTTAAGAGTAAAAGAATGATCGAATATGGAGAATTCATTTAGAGTGTGCAGTTTCCTCACTCCTCTGCAGACCAATAGCCAATTTTAATAGAACTGTACAAACAGTTCCTTGGCAATATAGAATTCACGAGCTGAAATACTTCAGGAATTTAAATAAATCTTCTTTGAGCCTTTCAATAAAAAGATTATTTAAGACCTACCTGAGGAGTGACCTTTAAAGCAAGGGTTTCCAGCCAACCCTCCATGACAATTTGATGCATGTATATCACTAATGCCCACCAATCAATTCCATTTCTAACAAAGCAACGTGTTCCGGTCCACTCCACTGGAAAATCAATTTACTTCTCGACTATTAAATTATAAATATTGCCCGAGTAAGCAAAGACATCTCGCCACAGTGTAGTTCACATGGCAAAGTTTACAAGCCCTTGGTCGCCGCCGCTGCTGCTGCTTCGCATGAGATATATTTTTGTTAGCGCTGCTATTGGCTTCCACGGCTGGGTGAATAAGGAGGGGAGGATATATACGTGTCTGTGCCAAGTGTGTGTGTGGTATGGTGTGTGTGTGTGCACTACAGAGAACAAAGGGCGGTAATCTATTGGGGAGGCTATAGTGCTCGTTGCAAACACACATATACCTTGATTGCGCTGCTTCCAGGTTATAAATGAATCTTCCTCCGTTAACGGTGGTAATTAATTGTCGACAAGTCTCATTACGAGATCTGGCATGGGCTAATGCAGACGGACAACCTGATTGGTTGAATACATTTGCAGGCGCATTAGCGGAGATAACGAGGAACCCTCTCGCCGCTAAGTAAATCCAAAATAAGATTGTTTATCTGGTTAGGTGTGTGCATTAATTCATGACATATGCAGCAAAGCATAACTGGCACACCGAGATTGATTTCAAAGAAAGACTGCAAACACAGCTTTTATTCTCACTATAAAATGCAAACAGGGAGAGGGGTATTGTGAAAGGAATAGAGCATGGGGGTGGAATTGGAATTTCCAAATTGGAAAGCACAATTTGTCTTCACCTAATACACTGAGACTCATACATACTTAATGTATTGGCCCATCCTTTAGGTAAATCATAATCATTTTGACATTTTCTAGAATCTTTGATAGTTTGAACTTGGTATAAATAGTTTGAACTTGGTATAAATAGTCTTGGTAAAGACATCATATTCCAAAACTCTTACACCAAATATTGTATCCATGTTTGTATGATTCTATATTATTATCATGACAAAGTTATTCTTGTTGATACATAACCAAAATGTATATTTTACATGTACAATTATTATTCATTTTGGTTTATTTTTATTTAATGTTATCTTCACACAAATACTTTTGGAAAAGCAAACTAATAACAGATATTTCTGACCTTTCTTTTCCCATCTAAGAAGTTTTAATCTTAATGACAATTTTTCAATCAAAACTCAGTGAGATTGTTTGAATTAAGCTTTTGCAACCCATCTTGAGATAAAATCCAGAAAAATTTAATGTCCATTAGAAAACACATTTATATGCTTTTCACACTGCATTTCCTTAACCCCATACTATCCTTAACCCCGGACTATCCTTAACCCCATACTATCTTTTTTTCGATTTACACTGTCTTTCTTAACCCCATACTATCTGCTCAGCCGGGTATAATGCCTTAACCCCGGACTATCCCTCAGCTCATGAATATTGATGATTTTACCATACAGAGCGTGATTAACGTGCAATTCGACTTCTGTGTTTGGCTAATGCTTAGCCCCACTTTCCTTAGCCCTGTTTCGTTTTCACACTGCATCTCTTAGCACCGCAATTGTGGTGCTAGATATGCCGGCTAACCCTGCTTTTTTGCAGGGCCAGATAGTACCGCACTATTTACCGTGCTAGCCCACTTTGCTAAAATGTAGTGTGAAAACAAAGTGGGCTAAGCTTAACCCTGGGAAATTGGTGGGGCTAAGACCCCCCCCCCTTAGCCCCACCAATTTCCCGGGGTTAAGCACAAAAAGTGCAGTGTGAAAAGCTTATCTAACAACATCTCTTTGAACTAGGAATAAATGTCTGCTGCTAAAGAGGAACAGGGGTGATAGGGCAATGTTCTTCCCCTCTGGGAAAGTCTGGGTTAATCTATCTATATACCCAACTCCTGTTGGTTCCAAGTTAAAGGAAAGGACTTGACCTTCAAGTGAACCTCATTCTGTTCTTTGCTTGAATGTGGGAGAATGTAGGCAACTCATGTTGAACATGAAGAAGGCTTGTAAATCATTTCAGATTCAACTCGCTCTGGCATTTCATAGTCAATTTATTGCTCTTCAATTTGTTTGGAATACCCAGCTGGTATTCATGAATGGATTTCACTTCATCCACTTAACATCATTGAAATGGAATGGAGAGAAAAAAAAATTATATTTTAAAAACTGAATGATAATTAAAAATATCAGATGGGATTCACTTTATCAACTAAACAATATTTACATAAGAAAAAAGTTATATTTGAAAAACTGATTATGCAACCTTTGAATATCTTATTTTTTCCAATTTAAAAATGTTAAGTCTGAACAATATTTACCATATTTCAAAAACATTACAAAAGTGGCATATTATGATTCACCCACGACAAATGTGACAAATGTTTCTACGAGTGAGAAGAATTCATAATATGAACAGCTTATCAGCGTGTTCAACTCGCAAATCCCCATCATGAATTTTGGCAAGCGAATAGAGCTTTTGTGTCACACGTCCCGCTTAGCCCGACTGGCAAGGGAAACGAGATTCCATTTCATGGTCGGTGAAATTCAAGCAAACAAAAACACCTTTCCACGCAAGAGCATTACCATGGAGTCAAGCAGCGTTCTTTTTTCTTCCATGTCCACAATATCTCCTCTTTGCCACAGTGGTGAGAGGAAATCATGACTTCTCTCTTTCTAAAGGCTCAGATCCTTGAAGTAAAATTAGTTTCCTTTACAACAAACAAAGGATGTTACTCCGCTCCCAAGGGTGAGCTCTTGTGGGTTTTTTAGCTGGGAAATACAAAACATGACACAGATAATGTTTGGCAGCAATGTATCTGCAGGAGAATATAATTAATGATGAAAACAAATTGGTTTGCTCAGCCGAGTCATATTTCAATAAAAATAAATGCATGAACATAACCATGCCTTTAACCAAACATCCCATCCATAATAATGTTTCTTAGCTAAGAGTAAAAGATAGGAATTGCTGCTTAAATTTAACATCAAATTTTATTGGCTTTTTTGTTCTTCTGGAAACAGTACAAGCCACCACCTGGTGTATTGTCATACTGGTTTGTCAGATAATCTTGTTTTGCAGAATATAATTGATAGTACACACATTAACTCCTCCATGACCTTTCAACGGTCTAATGCTTGCTTGTACAGTATTACACCACCCACAAAAGAATTCAATAAGTCAACACAAATGAAAAAAAAATCACCACTGAATTCCAGAAATACAATAATGCATGAAGGTATGAAATAAGGTCACTGTAAATATATCGTAAATATTAATTGACTGTGGGGGGAGTCATTAGAAATGAAATATGACATATCAGGCCAATGAACCAAATACAATTCTAGAATTCTACAGGGATGTGTAGTCCTTTTATCAACAAAGAAAGCCTGCAGGCATAAATATTTCATTTATTCCAGTAATGTAGGCCTACATCTCTCAGCCTCTGAAATTGCAACAACAACAAAAAAAGACAAATTGTATGAGAATTAATGTGTTTTCATCTCACATCACTCCTGTGAACCACAAATTGTTGCAAAGAAATAATCTCGCTCAAACACTAAGATTAAAGATTATGAAAAAGACTAGACTCCAAATCTAGGGAAGTGTTCAATACGTGGTTTCAGACCGCCTCGAAGTTCGTCAGTTCCAGGTATTTTGGTAATGTGAAAGCAAACTACGTGTAATTTCCCCGAAAGAAAATACCAGCTAAATAGTAGGTACTTGGCGAAATTACGAGAACTTTCGCAGGGATTTTTCCAAGGTCGCAGGTATTTAGGCAATGTGAAAGCAATTTACTGGAACTTTTAGCGTTGGGCGCGGGAGCTGTGGGTGGCTGCTTGGCTAGTGATTTTGAATCTCGCGCCTTGCCTGCTTATCAGACCATACTGCGCATGCTCGTAACTTCAGGAATAATTAATGGGTATTTTTTTTAGTCTAAAAAAGTTCTCGTAATTTGACGGGGATTCTTCTGATCGGGGCAGTTTGCAACCACCTAATGTGACATCAATGAAACCACTGTTATGTAGTCATGGATTAACCTTGAAATCCCTGTACATCAGGGTCATTGTCCTGTAATAAATAATGCCTTGATCGTTTCGCTCATTTCCATTGAATTCCAACATGATCGTGAAATTCATTTGATTCTTTTTAAAGTGCATTCAATCCAAATCTTATACCCTTTTCATAAACCTATCCTCCAATTAGCCGCCTAAGAGTAATGCGGATAATTCAATAAAAATTGTGTTCATAAACTCCGAAAATAAGCCGCATTATTTTTACGAGCGCCCGTCCTGAAAAAGGCGGATAATCGCCATGACAACTGGACACGCCCCCTCCAATGCGGTTGTGTTGGAAAAGGGTGACCTTGTGACCGCACCATGGCAAAAAATATCCGCATTATTTGGAAATGCGTTCATAAACTCAAAATCTTATCCCGATGCCGCTATTATGCGGATAATAGCAGCATTAGAGTAATGCGGATAACTCTTGTCCTCCTCCAATTTTACGACCAAATTATGCTGCTGCTATTAGCCCCCTAATTCATAGTAATTGGGTTTATGAAAGGGGTATTAATAGGCTAGAATTGCATTTGCAAACAAGAATCAGAACAGTTGTTTCGGGAGAGCTTTCAGCCTGTCAATCACAGTTTTCTTAAGCCCACCCACCACACATGATGCATACATGAGTTTGACCCAATAAAGCAAAGGTCAATTTTCTTGAACAAGTTCAATCCAAGGAAAGCTGGGTCAACTCAATGCAGCAGCATAGGTCTCGCTCTCTCTCTCTTTCAGATTGAAAAGTACCTTTCTTTGATCACTAGGACCCCTGTTACATCTGAGAGATTCCCTACCTCGGGCCGGCCCGGGGCCTACCTCGGGTCGGAAAGAAATCAGATGTAAACATCCCAAACCTACCTCGGGCCACCTTTTAGCGAACCTACCCGAGACCACATCCAGAGGTAGTCTCGGGTAGGTATCGGGCTGGCCCCGGTCCACCGATTCGTAGATGTAAACGCACACAAGCTTTCGAACCTATCTCGGTCCGTTCGCCAGCTGTCAAATTACGTCATAGTGCGCGCTATCCCCTCCCAGCCCCGTCGTTCTTCGAATGTTTTTCCGGCATGCGACACGTGCAAAGTCTTTGATTTGAGTGAAAAGAAGCATTTTAAACGTTTCCTTTTCAAGTCGATCATATCTTCAACGACTGCTGGGATCATCAGCATTCTTTCAGAATCTCGGGTAACTTCAATTAGCGCGCAAATTATTCGGAGCCTAGATCGAGAGCGCCTTTTAAAAGTGTCAGCAATCGGATGCCACTCAAAACAGTACAGATAGGGCGATAGGGGAGGAATGAACACTGTGATGTAAACAGACCACATTTCGGACTCGGTCCGTTCGCGAAGCTAATCCACCAACAATCCAGTCAAGGTTGCAAGTGGACTCGGTCGGGTCTCGGGTAGGAAACTTTCAGATGTAACAGGGGTCTAGTTCATTTTTCGAAATGGAACCTACAAATTTTCTAGTGCTGATAACCTGTTTTACTGCACATGTTACAAATTGATACCAAATATTGGCTTCATATCAAACGTGATCAGGTCTTTCTGAGGCTAGCGAGTCGACAGGCAGAATAATAAATACTGCAGTTTAGAGTGTAATATATATACACCTATTCCAGTTGAGATCACTGGCCAATTTTAAAAAGATGACGGTAAATGATCTTCAGTTGCTGGCAGTTAGAGTGCCTTTCACATCCTACCCTCATTTCCCTTTGTGGGAAAAAGGCACATTACATTCCCTTTTCCATCTGAATATTTTAGTAAACTTATCATTAGGTAAAACTCAAAAAGCATATCACTGTGTGCAAAAATTTGTTTGTTTACATTTACTCATTTTCATTTTATTGGTATTGCCATTTTAAAGCCAAATATCAATTTTACATTAACTTAACTAGAGGGTGACTTGCTATTTTTCCAAAAGAGAGGGGAGGGGCTTCAAAAGTGAGCCGTTTGTTCAGAAGGTTAAGGCCAAGTTATTTTGCGTTGGAGGAGAAAACGGAAATAAATCAAAAACACTTGGTAAGGAGGTCATGTTATTATCATGGACACTGAAGGGTTTCCACACAAGAGTGGATTGCGAAACAGAAACCTGACAGGATAGACCTACAATTAATGCAAGAAAAAGTGTTTTCTAATTGGCTCCTAAAACATTGTTTCACAAGAGTGGTTCATGGCGATGTTCATACATCTAAACACACTTGAATGGTTAATGAGATATTTCAATCACATTGGTTAAAGAGAAATGCCAGTAGTTGCAGTAAACACTGATTTCATGAGAAAGTCTGTAAAACCAGGCTCAATTGTCAGAATATCATCATGGATCTAGATCTGGTACAGTTACATATACTGAACTTTGTGAAATCTTGAAATCTACGCTGAAAAATGTTCACACTGAAGATCACCAACACAGATAGGCACATTTGGGACAGTGTATTATTATTGCTGGAATAAAGACCCGACGGAAGTGACCAAATCCTCGCTTATTTTGCTTATTTCTCAGCAATTACACAATTTCTTCCAGAATCCTTTGACACATATTTTTTATTCGAATACAAACAGACACTTGGGTGGTCATGATATTAGATTCTGTAAAAAGTCATTTTGAGATCGTTACCAAAACTGGAATTTATCTTTAACATCCAATATATCCAATCTCCACATATCTAAATTCTTGTTGTCAGCAAGCATAAGTATTATTTGTCACAATTTGATTAGGGCTTACGAAAAATTCCTACTTTATTGAAGCTGCGATATGTAACTATTCATCACAAGAAACACACCAGTCATGATTATATTTGTGCATAACTAATGAATATTTTTTTTCTATGAGAAATCTTTCAAAATATGCAGTGATATGAATGCCCCGACCTCTGAATTCTGATCTGGGCTTGCTTTCTCTCTTCTCTGCTGCATACTCAACCACAAAGGGCAAAATGGAATTTAATATCAGAAATAAAATTTAGAAACACAATCACTAGTGTGAAATACCCATGATAAAAGACAAATCAGTATGTGGATGTAGATTGTTTAGAAAAGTAGCCCTTCCCCCCCCCTTGGGTGATTTCATACACCATGACCTGAATATAAAATAAATAGAATATTTCCTCTTTTTTGGAGGTTTCACACTAATTGTTATGAGCATCAAAGTGAATATTTGAAAGAAAATAGCTGCTGGCAGGGTGGCAGTAGAAATTCAAGCACTACACTGAGCATGTAACTTGTAAACATCTGCATTTGCAATCGTTTGAAACCATTAAAACATACAAGCATTGTTGTTTGTTGATATAGTATATATCAATTAACAGAGAAAAATGACAAAATACCCTACATTAGCAGGGAGTCAAAAACACAATCCAGGGAAGCAAACCAAGAAAAGCATGGTTAAACAGAACGACTCTGGGCTTCTTAAAACACTTCGCTCATGAATCAGCCTTTTTCCCACACCAAGCACACTGAAAGAAAAATTAATTTAGAAAGTTAAAAGCATACAAGTATTGTCAAAAAGCAATCGAGCATGCACAAAGAAATGATTGCTCTGTAAAAAAAATTGTTTTGAGGTCTGTTGAACACTCTGTCGGACAGCATCTTTAATCCCAGTCCACGGGATTCATTATTTTATACGGATAATTCTTCTGATCTGAAAGGGACACAAATAATTTGGGTTACCGAGAGGGAAGCGCGATTGATCGGGATACTGCCCAGGAAATGTGTCTTCCACCCTCTCACTAATGACCAGCACTTGAATAGTCATTAAAAAAAAAAAGAAAATGAGAATGCAGGGAAGATGGTACTCTGAGTGTCCTATTTCTTCAAGTTGAGAGTAAAATGTGGATCATTATATACATGATGCCTTATTTTGCAATCCTGTTTGGTCCTATTTCTTCGAGTCGAGAGTAAATGTGGATTGTTTTATATATATATGAAACCTTATTTTACAATCATGTTTGGTCTTATTTCTTCAAGTTGAGAGTAAATGTAGATATATGAAGCCTTATTTTGCAATCCTGTTTGGGGTCACACGAATAGAAACAGATTGAATTACACCATGTCATGAATATGGAAACAATGGATTTTTTTCCCAATCAGTGCACGAGCATCAGCTCGTTTAGGACTAAAAGGGGTAAAGGAGGGGAAGGGGAATAATTGAGACAATTTGACTGATGCAACAATACATGGATTCAAACAAAATAATATTTGAAATGATGGTTTTATTTCAATACCAGTATGTGTGTAATGAGATGCTAATAATTGATTTAATAAAGGAAATATGATGAAAAAATCATGGTCACATGTGCAAAATCAGCAAATTAAAAGAAAGGATATAGCCAATTTGTAAGCATATCTGGATACATTTTGAATATAATAGTTACTGGTATACAGATTCATTTCTTTCTTACACAAGTTTGCAATCCATCTACAAATATGCAACAGAAGGCTAGCGGGAATGGTATGGTTTTCATAGGTTTCCGATTATATTGAATAATACAATAACTTCCTTGTTTAGAAAAACAATAGAAATGCAATATCATTTGAAAAAGAGGGGGAAGGACAACATCAGTAATAAAAATCTTGCAAAGTTCGTAATGCAATTACAAAGCTGTAATCTGATAATCAAGTCTATAGTATAACTGAATAATTTCCATTAATGTTCTACTATAGATAGAGGACTTGCTTTCATGAGATTTCCTAATCAACTTCTCTTAAAATGCAAATATAGCAAGCACATAATGTTTCAATATCTGCCCTTCTCAGTCTCTTATATAGGCCTACATTGTTTATGCTCAGTGTCTGGACACATTAATTTCTAAACACAGTTGTGTCATTCATTAAGTCAAGAAGAGATGCTTTTATATTTTCCAAAAATTGAACTTCTAGAGAAAATCATATAAATGCAACATCACCAATGCTTGTATATAGGTTTTGTTTAGAATCACAACATGATTATGATCATGGTTCACTTGATAATATGCATACTGGCCAGCCAACCATGAATATTAGCTTTCTCAACTAAATGCCCAGGTATAAATTCACAACCATATTTAATCCATCTGTATTTTCCATCTATACTCACCACCATGTACATTTCACCTCTAAATATCGAGCATAAACACACCCATGTTCACACAACCTGTGTAAATGGATGGATGCATTATTCAAACAAGCAAAGCAATCGCTTCTCATATTCATATCCTCCCCGCATAATCACAGCGCCAATGCAACACACGGGAGTGAGCCAGCTGGGGGACAAAGAACCGATCTGCTCAGCTACACTAGCCTCTGCTAACCGCAAAAACGACAGGGCAAATAAGAGAGTTGAGAAACCATGCGTGAACCCAAAGGGCACTGAGAATCCAAAGACCCACGAAAAAGCTCTGCAGTTTGTTATAAAGAGAGAGAACACCCCGCTGCTGAAACAGACATGTGTGAGGGTTAAAGAAAACGATCCTCGATAGTAGTTTGTTAGACCATGGTTAGACCTTTAGGCCTACAGTTTAAACTTGTATTTTTCTTTAATTTTAAATGACTATTAAATGCTCACAAATAAGTGATCATTCAAAATAGGTAGAATTAAGATTGAAATTACACTCAAACAATTTAAGACCATTTACTTTCCTTATTATTTATTTAAAACTCTAAGTCACAATTTTTAACTTAGTAGTTTTGGTTAACCATCCAGTTGTCATAAGGCAGAGGTATGACTACAACCCCCTTGACACCAAAATATAATTCAGGAATTAATTGATAACACCACAAAATTATACACAGTTCTTACTATTCAAGGCTTGCATCCAAAAATCCCTAGGATTTTAATACATAATGTCAATAACTATTGTTAGCTCTTCTGCAAACAAACACCCCTTCCCAGACACAGGACATGAATAAATCAACACAATAGTGTGCATTTAGCCCTTCAAGATGGGCTTGAATGAATTAATCATTGGAACTCAATAAGAGCCCACTTCTGAAGAGGATACGTGAGCAGACCAAAGAGAGAGCAACCTTTGCATAAATGAGCTTACTTTTACTGAAGCCATAATAAAACCTTTGTCTGGCACCGATTTGGTATCAAATGCTTCGGAAGATGCATTTCAGCAAAGTACTATTAATGGAACAGAGTCATATACATTTTGTATTCATGACAACACCCACAAAGACTGTGTGGGAAGGACATGAGGAAATCAAGATATCTGATGTTCATTAGCCTTGATGATGATGATGATGATGATTAGAGTAGTCCCAAGAGAGAAAAAAAGAGAATATAAGATTTACGTGATGAGAAAAGGCCATACATTCATTACCAAACTTCTATCATTCTCAATGTATTTTGCTTTCTTCCTAACTTTCAAATTAGTACTATTTACTGGTCAAAGAGCAGCCTGATTTAACTTTTAGTATCAACATTGCTTGAATGCGGGCAATATCCAGTACTTTTATGAACCAACCTACTTGCTGTCTGTATCTTTGCCCAGGTTCAAGATCTGATTTAGAGAGTGTTCAATGTCTGTTTCAAAATTTAAACGGCAACATGAAACGTGATGGAAAACGCATATAAGAAACAAAGGGTGTGTTCAATGTCCACTATTCCCGGTCGTAAAAGTAAACGTCTTTCATATCACGATTCAGAGGAAAATTTAAGCGTAAAAAAAATGCCTTTGTAAATGCGATCAGCTCAAATTTATGACCTTGATCATCGCGAATGCGACATTGAACGTAATTGTGTTTTTGAAAAGTCTTTAAATTTGCTCTCGCAGTGGAAGCATACACAAACAGGTGCCAGAACTGACCTTACATGTGTACTTGTGATGGGTCAAACTGAGCACTAAAGGTGCCCTAACGTAAGCAGGAATTTTAAAGACGTTCAACATATAAACGGTTTTATATTTTCAACATTGAACGGTGCACCGCTGATCATGTTTGTGTTCGGTGTTTTGGAATTGAATTTTCAATCATGCATGACTCATGTTGCTGTTTGAATTTTAAAATCGACATTGAACACACCCTTAGAGTCCCATGTAATTCATGTTGGTCATCAATTGCACCTTCCTCTACATTTTCCTCTAGATCAGAAGGGCAGGAAGCTGCCACAAATATTATGTTGGGATATCATAACCTGAGATTGTTGACCAAGAAAAAGATAGGTTAGAAAAAAAAAACACAGGTGATGAGAATAACAAACCACTGTTTTGCCAACCTCATCTGAAGCAAACCTTTTTTTGGTCAGCACAAAGGATGTGTGGCTAATCTTTCATGAGAACCTGACAGGGAAAATCTTTCCTGACTTTTGACCATGGACCTTCTGACCCACCAACTGTTTTTTTTTTAATTCCAAAATACAGAACTGTAGTAGAATAGAATGTAGGCTACTTCATTTCGTACCCAGTTTAAACAATGTGTGAGATCCCAGTAGCACTCCAAAGAATTACCGTATGATGGCATGACCAATAATAATGTGATCAGAGTCTTACTAGCTTCACAGGAATCACATTAAAAGACAAAAACTAAGATTAAGTTTAGATAAAACTAGAAAGAGCTGATTAAATTGGTATCTCGAAATGCCTTCATTGTAATTTGTACCAGAGGATACCCTCCACCTTAATCCCCCTTAAAGACTACATACAATGGGGATATTGATTGTTAGAAATGTATACTATTCATTACACATGATAGTAAAGACATCAAAAGATACAGACCTGCCAACACCAAGGCCGAGACAAAGGATCAACAACTCAATGCTTAAATTGAGAAATGGGAGTTTAGGGTGCAGTCACATTTCCCCTATGGTGGCCGGACTCGAGTAAAAAACCCAACAGTTTTTAACATTTTTGTACCACCTTTACTGTAGGTGGTACAAGGTTGCCATTCGATGGTGATTACTGATGCTCATTTTATACTTATATCTCAAATAAAGAAGTATTGAGAGGAAGAGGGGGGACTGAGAAGATCTATGTACAAGGCATTTGACCTCAAAGGAACATACAGTAGGCCTATATATCACAAAATGCAGTCAACCAGTATTATTTTATAAGACTTATACCCTTTTCATAAACCTATCCTCCAATTAGCCGCCTAAGAGTAATGCGGATAATTCAATAAAAATTGCGCTTATAAACTATTTTTACGAGCGCCCGTCCTGAAAAAGGAGGATAATCATCATGGCAACTGGACACGCCCCCTCCGATGCGGTTGTGTTGGAAAAGGGTGACCTTGTGACCGCACCATGGCAATTATCCGCATTATTTGGAAATGCATTCATAAACTCAAATCTTGTCCTGATGCTGCTATTATGCGGATAATAGCAGCATCAAAATAATGCGGATAACTCTGGTCCTCCTCCAATTTTACGACCAAATTATGCTGCTATTAGCCGCATAATTGGGTTTATGAAAGGGGTATTACTTATATCAAGCACTAGTAGTATCTGACATAACAAAGTTAGATGAGGAAACGGGTCTACTTTTAATAATTCAACAGCAAGTACATGTGCTTCAGGGATCAATACAGTCAATATACAGACATCTTCTTTTGTCTTCATCTGTATCAGGTTAATCAATAACTGCCTGAATCAAAGTTCCAACAAGGTTTATTTACCGTAGTTTATCTCAACACCTTATCCAACACAATCGGCACATACGCCATCAAACTGTCTACCCTACTTACATAAAATACAATTGTGAAATGATAGGTTCAGTTCACACATAATCATCACGTTTCTAACTAAACATCCCTTCTGTACAAAGGCACAATGACACATGACACTGCACATGAAAAGATAACCATTGTTTAGTCTTTTTTTATTATTCACATAATAAATGTTACTATACAGGGCTATGTAATTAGTCTATAAGAAGATCAATAACATTCAACCATTCATTAATGAAATAAATTCTAAGCTTTGTTTTAATTTTTTTTTATGCCCAAAAGTACCAATAACCATTTTTAAGTTGTAGCAGAATTCCCAAAATGAAATTTTGGACTAATTATTTTCCTTTGCCAAATCCATCCCATTATTTTTTACATTCTTGTAGGCTGTATATGAGCCTGAGCCTGAAAACTAGCTCCCATTGTTATGCTGCCCTGCCCACTCAAAAAATACCAAACTAAGGATAAATGTTCATACGTATACATTTAAAAAAATCCTATGCTACATTTTCACATTTCCTTGATGATCTAGAAAGTTTGAGAATCAGGCTAAATCAACCTTCTGCTCTGGCAGCTTATCAGTAGTGAATTAATTGGCAGTGGTGATATTGTATCAGTCTTTGCCAAAAACTGAGAATCTGGTGACACCATTACTAAATGTTTCCATGGAAACAACTGATGATTGTACACAGCACCAACAAATATTGATAATTGAAATTGGTACTGTTAATCAGGACAGATAATTGAAGGTGAGGTATTCTTGTAGAGTAATAAGCAAGAACCTTCAACACTGAAGGAGGCAGATTATCAAGACAAATGTAAAAATGATGGTGAAGAAGCAGAAGAAAAAGGAAAAGAGGAGGGAGAGAAGAACAGATGATCATGATGATACGGGAGAAGATCAGACAAAGAATATGATGAACACGGACTTTGCAATAGCAGAAAGTATACCTACACCCTAGTGACCCCACCATCACCAACAACAAATCCTATATTCATATTCAACTAAAAATATAATTTCATGATAAATATTCAACAAGCAAAGAAGTGTATAATGGCCTATGCATACATTTCTTTATGCCCCAAAAGACCTTCAATTCCAACCAAAACTTAGGTACATTTTCTGCATTCTTTCCCCATGAGCACCCACACAATAGCACTTCAACTTTGAACTTTGACCCGAGGGTGGGCTATTCAAGTTTCATCTTCTTAAGGCTGGCTATCAATCACAGACACTTGGTTAGTTATCATACCACCTTTTCAAAATATCAAATGACACGGAGAGAGTAAATAAACTTAAATTTCTCTCATCTGCACAACTATCAACACAGAATGAAACTGTAGGTCTATAGACTCTTACAAAACCAGTGTGCATATCGAATCAGATTGAGAGATATGAAACGAGTTTAGAGGGAAATACCTTTCCTCGTTAGAAAAGAGCATCAACCCTCAATTAGCTGTTCCAAACGATTAAATCGCACTAGGAAATAATCAGCAGTACTTTTCTGCTGGGGCCAGGTTGAGTTGGGCAATACCAGGAAAAGAAAAGAACAATGGAATTAAGAATTACAGGAGGACCACAAATCCTTGCTTGAGACTGTTCAGGAGTCACTGAACAGGAGGAGTCTGGTATCTTTCTGATTTCATGAGAAAGGGCAAACCACAAACCTTCCTAGGTCAAGAAGGATTCAAGAGGTAATTGAACAGGAATGTCCTATTGAAAACAAATAAGGGGCTTTCATACCCATTAGATCATAGAAATGGACAATGGTACATACATGAGAAAGAAAAGTATCCTAAAAAGAAAAACCTGCGGCAAGTTGTTGGACATGTAGCCAGGCCTACTTATCAAAATTACAAGAAATTTTGCAGGGATTTCTCCAAGGCTTGCAGGGATTTTTGGCTGTAAGGATGCAAATTACAAGAACTAATGATGACAGACAAGTAATGTACATTCTGTGTACAAGAATGCAAGTCTTTACTCAGTTACAATGTTTACACTTTAAATACAACTAAATTATAAGGTATGTTGTGGCCTGAACAAGTGCTCACAATTAACTGGCATTTTTTGCGATCATGTAGATAGGTGTAAAAGCCCCTACAGAGTAAAGGGAAGTTTATTCCTGAAACCATGGTAACATATGACCACAATACTAGCTCCTGTGGTTATTGTTGACTGAGGTCACTTGATCTCTGGTCACACTACCAATCATTTCCCTCAACATTTTTTTTGTAAATTGACAAAAATTGCCTATACATTATATCAATTATTATTTTTAGTGAATTATTCCATTTGAAGTCACTGTTTTTTAGTCTAATGGGCTTTTCATTGTGGCCCAGTAGATTAGTCTCCGGGCTTTGAAACAGAGGGTCATGGGTTCGAATCCCAGCCATGGCGTAATTTCCTTCGTTAAGAAATTTGTCCACATTGTGCTGCACTCAACCCAGGTGAGGTGAATGGGTACCTGGCAGGAATTAATTCCTTCAAATGCGTGTGCGCTGTAATCTTAGTAATAATGCCAAGCTACAGCCGTGGTAATAATATCCAATCCTTTGGAAGCACATAGAGACATTATTCATAATTGTGATATGCACTATACAAGGACTGTGTATTATTATTTCATGATTCATCATCCTTCAGGTTCAAATAAGTAGGAAGTATCGTTGGTACTCAACAGTAACACAAGTTAAAATTCACTTGTAATTATTTACAAACGAATCTCAAATATCTTTTACAAAAAAACTTGGACCTTGATTAAACTTTCTTTGTTAAAAGTAAACACGATAGACTCAAATGTAGGTTTAAACTTTGGCACAGCCCATGATCAGATGACTACTATCACAAACAATAAAGACAGGAACGGATGATACGAAAGATGATCAAAGCTATAAATTCTAATAGAGCTTTTGAATTCACATACCATCGTCAGGAGATTTGTTTCTGTCAGATAGATCAACAGAAGCCCTTGGTGAAGAATGCCTGAAGGTCATGTCTTCGCTTCTCAATGGAAGCTATAATTACAACAGCCATGCTATCGCAGCCGCTGCCGCTGCTGCTGCGGCTGATGATAGGGAATCGATTCTTGTTCCATCATCATATAAATAGATCATTGGTGTGTTGTAGTATGCAGCGCTGACACGCCAGGTATGCAACATAAAGGGTCCACTTGACTGACAGAATTTTTTTCCACTTCAAATCCTCTTCTTTTCATTTCATAGGCCTACATGTCTCTCACGCAAGCTATTTCAAGTTCAAATAAGACAAACTTAAGTAAACATCTACCCGAAAAAACGTTATAGCTCATTGTATCAAATTCTTTAAATTTAATATTGTAATAAAACTTATAAAACTTAACTATTTTAGATTTTGCACTAGAAGTGGTGCCAAATAAAAAGTAAGATCGATTAGGTCTAGTAAAGAAAAGTTAATAACAGGGGCCACGGAACCAGGGGGGCACATTTTTTTCCAAAACCATATTGATTAGTGATTTTTTTTTCCAAAACCATATTTTAATGGTCAGCCCCCCCCCACCCACCCACTTTCAAAATCGTTCGCAGCCCCTGAATAAAGAGATAAATAAAATCCATTCAGTTTTCTTTCCAATGTAGAAGATATGGATGAGTTACATATCAATAATGCACATACCATTTATTAAGCATTCAACCCATATTTGTGATAGGCATTGTTTGTTACTATAGTAGCAAGCAGGCTTAATACTCCTTACTGTAGAAATACTTTTACAAAATACTTCCTAGAAAGATTTTCGGTCAAAATGTTATTTAAATAAATATCAAATCAATCATTCTAATTTCTTTTCTGAATGAATCAAGACTTTGTCAGCACAAAGAAGGAGAGCATCATACTAGTATATACCCAAGCCTTCAATCCAACCACTAATCCCCTTCAAACGTCATCTACTTACACACAATGCGCTATTGATGAACTATCAGTCCATCCACTAATAAAGGCAGCCCAGCTATTGTGACAAAAATCCATAAAATCAATCCACCAATTGAGCAGCCCTCCAGCAATACACCACTCTTCCTAGAAACGTATTAGGGTCTGCTGATCAAGACTAGGCACAGCTGCGAGCGTGTTATGTGCCAGGTATAGCTCACACCCACTCGTTTCAATATTTGATCTGAACTTTACATCAGTTTAGTGTCATGACTTGAGAAGGGGAAAAATAATGTTTACATTTCTATCTTGAGTTGACAATGGCATGCTCTTGTCTGCTATATGAAGATTAGGGTTGGGAAAAAGATCTCATTAATAGCACGATATTAAATATCTTTTAAGCTACATTTATACCTTAGAGTTATAAGAATTTTTTTTAAATCAATACTGAAAAGGGATAATAATCATCTAGTGTACTACTGCACAAAGCTCTAAATTTTTAAATGAAATAGATTAGGCCTAGCCTGCTATTAAAGGTCAAGTCCACCCCAGAAAAATGTTGATTTGAATAAATGGAGAAATATCAAATTAGCAAGATTCTGAAAATTTCATCAAAATCGGATGTAAAATAACAAAGTTATGCTTTTTCAAAAAACAGTGATATGCAAATGAGAAGGTCGATGATGTCCCTCATTCACTATTTCTTTTGTTTTTTAATTGTTTGAATTCTACAGTATTTTATTTTTACAGATTTGACAATAAGGACTAACTTGACTGAACCATATAATATTTAACAATGCTAATTACACAAGTTCAGGGAGGAATTAATCATTGTTTCACTTGACAATGAGAAAATTAGAATTTTTGATATACTAAACAACAAAAAAAATAGTGAGTGGATGACGTTATCACTCTCCTCATTTGCATGTATACCGACCATGATGTGCATATATTTTGTGAAATTAAGCGAAACTTTAATATGTCATAACTTCCTTATTTTACAACCGATTTTGATGAAATTTTCAGTATTATATGCTTGTTGGATTTTTTTATTTATTATTGATTTATTAAAATCAACTTATATCAGGGGTGGACTTGTCTGTTTACTGGCATAGGCCTACATACATACCTAACCACACAAAATGCCTAAAAATATTCAAAAAATAAAAGAAATCATAGCCGATATTACATTTTTTCTAAGGTATCCATCCGGTTTACTTTTTGTGTACGGTTGTTTTATAATTCTATAAAAAAAATCTATAAAACAACAGTACATTTCTCAAAAACCAAGCACAATGCAGTAGATAAAAGAATACAATGGCCAAATAATTACACTTATACCATTCCATACATCATAATTCAGTTATTCTGGCATCCACTCAGAGATAATTAGTAATCTGGTTATGATCATACACTGCTCTCCTTGGGTAGTATTGAGGAATGAAAGCCTGAACATTTGCCAGGCTTGGCTAAACAATTTCCCGACATAATTGCTCAACAGAGACAGAAGGAAGGGTGGAGTGAGAGGGAAAAGCACGAAAGAGAGAGAGAAGGAAAAGAAGGTGCTAAAAGAGGCAAGGGGATGGAGGGAAGAGGGGGTTAGAGAGGAATGGTGGAATGAAAGAAGGTGAGATTAGAAAGTCTCAGAAATACAAAAAAAGCATGTAGGGATGGATACAGGAGACAGTGAAACAGAAAGGAAGAGAGTCAGGGAGGCATACAGATAGAACTGGCATGGAAATGCACTGAAATGGGGAGGGGAGGAGAAAGAGAGGGTTAGAGTTTGCAAGCGGTATAAAAGATGGGGTAATAGTACCAGGGAGAGAGATGGAGAGAAGGCATGGGTGGGTAAGTGAGAGAAAAAGGAAAACCGAGAGGAAATAGGGCAGCTAAGAGGTGATGATACATGAGGGAGGATAGAAAAAGATAACTCTGAGAGAAATGAAATATGAATAGATGAAGATAGAGATAGAGAGTGATTTGAGTGGAAAGAACGTGAGAGAGAGAGGAAGAGAGATTATGTACGTCAAGCAGACAATGATCCAGTAATAATGCGCCAGAGGCAATTTGTCACTAACCCGGTCAGAGTGACTCACATCAAGAATAAATTCACAGGATGAAATGTGAAGACATTGAAGAACAGCACATTTTAAAGACAAAGAAAGTGTTGAGATAAACCCGAAAAAACTGCTCTAGGCATAAACACGATCATGAGATCAGCAGGCAAGCTGAGGGATGAAGAAACAATACAATGATCAATAGCTTGTGTCCAACACATTAATCAATAGGCTTGAATGATTGGTATGTTAAATGCTTTTGCTATGCCTGGACGGGTATACAGAGGTGTGAGAAGAGAAGAAGGGGGGGGCTCACCTTTAAAGGATTTTCTAGCAGTGGAGCAATGCTGGCATTCACAGGTTTTTTCCTTATGTTGATTGAGACCACGCTACTTGGAAGTACTATTTCCCAAAAGGTCAAGACAAGAGGCGATGCACCAGGTGGCAATAATGTCCAGTAAATCTAATGTCCAGTTAGAGATTTAACACCAACTCCTGAAGGATAAAATCCATTTTTTTTACTGAAAAGTAAGAGTCCATCAGTGCTCGGCCAAAGCTGCTGAAGACGGTTAAGTATCCATCACTGTACGTGTAAGAAGGAAAGAGCAAAAATGAGACGCATAAAAAGAATTGGTTCCAGGGTTGTCTGTACGGTATGCATGTGCAGTAAGTAGGCAAGCGAGCGAGTGCGAAGAGAAAAGGGCTACCACGTAGAGCATGGAGGCCCCCCTCTGTCTGAATATGGTTTGTCTCGTTACAAGAGCTGCCGACCGAGCGCTTGTTTGCAGGCCATGGCAGCGCACATGCCCACTGAGGTCTGGCTGATGCGACACACGTTATTTCTTGCCAGCCGATTTCTACAATCCACTCAAGCTTAGCAAGCCAGCAGCCAAGTACCATACATCACATGATAGGGGAGAAAAATCGAAACCCACCTCTGTATGCGGTGTGTGTGCTGCAAGCGGTGTGTGTGTGGTTGCATGCAGGGGCTCTTGTGGTATATAGAAGCAGGTCTCTTCCTCTCTCTCTCTCTTTCCCTCTCTGACCGCATACTTGCCTAGAATGCACAGTACCCCTCTTCTAATCTCTGTGCACACAGACACACAGCAGCAGCAGTGAAGCCTTTTGTGTACGCACTGCAGCCCTAGCATTGGGGTAAAATACCACTTATCAAAATTGTGTCCTGTTTGTTAATGGCACATAGGGGATTTGTTTGATGAGTGGCTTGTTGGATGAGGTGGGGTGCACAAAGAAATACAACTGGCACAAACACATGCATTTTTTTTCTCCTTCTCCAAATCCTCCAGAGCAAACAGAAAAAAGGGAGAACAAATATCACTCACTTTATTGCAGCACAAACAATAAAATGATTTGATCTGAACCAATAAAAACTCTGACATTTACCCCCATATAATTGGTTTTATCAACTGAAACATTATCCATGGGACAGGTTTTATAAATTGTAACCATATTTTTTTCCATTTTCAATGAAATTATATTCATGTTGTATCCTATAAGCCTATTTCAATCATTCTGGCGCATAATGTAAGCCTATTTCTCAATCATTCTGGCGCATAATATATAAATACATGTAACAGGGTCTTCATTTTCAAGATTTCTTTTTTCTAATTATGAATTTGAAACGTACTTTGACATGACATACTGGTATTCATCCAGAAATGAGCAGATAAAATGTAGTATCAGAACCGTCGATAAAGGAAAACCCCAAAAGAAAAGAGAATATTTCTCATTGTTTATTGTACAATTATTAGAAAAGCTAAAATCTCTACCCCTCTCCAAAAACAACCCCCTCTCTCTCTTTCACTGTAATAAACATCTATTATGTGACCTTTTTATCTTTTATATTTTTCTCTTGTTTCATTAATGTAAATTTACAATTTCATGAAAATTCATTTGCTGTTTTTCAAAGGGATTCAAATATCTTAACTGATTTACCGAATGCCTAAGTTGTAATTCATAATGCAATGAAGCAGATCCAGATAATAATTGGTGTTCAACTTGGAATGTCTAATAGCTCCCTTTAAACTGAATATCTTCTTGATGAAAACCAGGCTATTATTTGGGCTTGACTGCACACCCACCTCACAGCTAGAGTGTCAGCTTCATCTCTCTCCATCTCTCTCCCCACCCAGTTCTTAACATGTAGTCTTTGGACACAGACCCTATTACAAGCCTATACCTTACAATCGTTATAACAAGTGATTATATCACATTATTAATTTATCCCTTATTAAAAGTAATGATTATAAAAACAACATAAGGTGAATTATTTATATCACACTTTATTCTCACCCCTTAGACACTTCAAGTTATTTTCATTGATTTAGGCCTATCAACCAGTAGGCCCCTATTTGTTTTCAAAGCTCAATCTCTAATTGTATGATTCGTCGATTTATGCACTATCGATCCACTATTTCTAAAGTTCGATTCTTGAATATTTGCAAGGATGTCCAAATGTTTACGACCTATGTCATTTTCATAATTTATCGCAATTATGATTGTACAATGCCTACTTAGCTTGTTGTACGCAAGCAGATGGGAGGTTGACTGTCAAACATTCGTACCATTGCACACATACCATCCATAATGTACTATCGCACGATCAGGAACAAAGTGACGTCACAATAAAAATTAGAATTCAATGCATTGCGCTTAGTAAATGCAGGTGCAATAAGCATAGGGCTGACAGGCTAAATGCGCACTGCTGCTGCAGATCAGTTGTGCGTTTGTGAGATTTTGATTTTCGCTTTTAATAATTCATTTTATTTTCAAAGATTAACGTAGGAAAAAATTATTATCATTCCAAGGCGATGTACAACAAAAATAGTGAATATTCTTATTCTTGCAATGGTGCAACATTTCACATTCGGTGAAACAAATGAGATGCTCGTTCAAGATCAGTTGGTTAGTTCAATGAATTCAATTTGCCATCTATTTTCCCCAGCAAGTCCTAAAATGCTAGTAAAAAGGTTTGTGTTTGCTATCTCCTTCACAGCCCACATGTCTTCCATTAGTCTGTGTTCACATACCCCTCAACAAGATTCATCTCAAGGGCTTGACTCTCCTCTATTCTTATACTTCAGACCATTTTTCTTTCTCATAAAAAAAATGATATCTTCAATAGGCATCTCTAGTATTGAGGAAAAAAAAAAAACATTCTTATTTGAAGCACTTGTCTATACCTTTCTATGGAACTCTCTATGCAAGATATCAAATTTATTACTGTTAAAATTATTGCTAAATGTACAGCCTTTTTTTCTAAGTGAATAAACTCAATTCAAATATCCTCAGTCATTCTGTTCTCATCAATATAGACAGCCAAGAAATGAATTCAAGTGATTTTTATTTCAACTACATAGGGTATAAGCCTCCATGTCTAATAATGAATAATAATTATTAACATCATTTATATAGAAATTCGTAACAAAATAAAAATAAATATAAATATTAACAAATATGGGTGGCATGATAAGTATGCTAATGATTCTTAGTGTATATCTGAACAACGTAATAATGTCCTTTATTTCATCAGGAGCTGCACTATCAATACCTGTTCATTCTTCTTCACATTGGTCATCATTTACTATCATTGCGTGGATGAAAATGACAAGGGGCATAGTTTACAAGACTAATATTTTAGTACATTGAGACAGACTGACAAAGGGATAAAGCAAACTAACATTTCCTCTTGTAAATGGGAAGCAGAGAGAGAGAAGCTTCCAGACAACAGTAGGTGGTTTCAAACCGACTCAATCATAAGAATTTCCGTTAAATTACGAGAACTTTTTTAGGCTGAAAAATACCCATTAATTATTCCTGCATTCACACCGCCCTGAAACATACCCTTCGAGATATGTTCCTGAAGTTACGAGCATGCGCAGTATGGTCTGATAAGCAGGCAAGGCGTGAGATTCAAAATCACTAGCCCAGCAGCCACCCACGGCGCCCGCGTCCAATGACACGCTGGGCTAAAAGTTCCTGTAATTTGCTTTCACACCGCCAAAATACCTATGACCTTGGAAAAATCCCCGCGAAAGTTCTCGTAATTTCGCCAAGTACCTACTATTTAGCAGGTATTTTATTTCGGGGAATATACGCGTAGTTTGCTTTCACATTACCAAAATACCTGGAGCTGCTGAACTTCGAGGCGGTCTGAAACCACCTAGTGGATACTCATTTCAGTAAATCACTAGTGTGCACCTGATCTGTGCCAAATCATACAATTTTGAATTTCTGAACCACCGAACTGGACTACTTTAGCACTGGTTTTTTGTTTTCCGTGCACCGTTGGGCGGCCCATTCAGGACCGGGTACAAGACCAAAAAATAACTTAAAAGAGCAGCAGCAAAGTTTGTGCCGGAATCCAATTATGGTCAAAAGTTCACTGACCAAATGCATTCAAAATCAAGTTTCACTCGATGACAGCGTGTTCTCTTTGCACAAATTCTCGCTAAACCAGAATACTCGGGTATGCCAATTACATGATTGAATTATTGACTTATTGTCTGAAAGGGTACTCATAATAGAGAAGTATTGATTTGCTGTGAATTACAAAAAGCAAATGAAATGCTTGGTACATGCTATGGGTGGGAGAATTACTGAAAGGGGTATCCAGAAGAGTGTGAATTTTAATCAATTCAATACTTCAAGTTCAAAAAGAAAAGAAAAACACCACACACTCTTTGCATGCAGGCTACATAACTTCTGTACAGACAAGTGTCGCTGATTTCTCCTTACAGTAGTTCAACTGCTGTACCATGCATGCATGCACACCTCCACGTCATAATTTTCGGCTATTTTAAGATTAGGTGCAATCGGACTCATTGGAATCCTGTAATTGAGATAAACATTTACCCGGGGAGTATATGATTAAGGGTTGTATTTTTTTATATGCAGAAGTTATAAATCAAGTTAAACGCATTATTTTGGATACTTATCAACACATCTGAATGACTGACCTTGCATTGTATCACTCATACAGATTCAACATCTCTTTCAAATGATTAAAACAATAATTGGAGCTATTGTCGATGTAATCCTGCGTAATAAGGCCAATCTTGTGTATCAAACATTTAATGATGGTTTTATATCATAAGAACCCACTCAATCATGTCAACTTTACTGTGGGATTAACTCTTTACTTAACAACAAAAGAAAACTCACAGGCAAACAAGATCATTCAATTATGCTTCAGACTGAAAAAGACAGACTAGATGCAAGAAAGGACCCGATTCCTTTTCTGACTTGAAGGTATAATCAAATAGGTTGAATGCAGCAAGAAACACTTACAAATTCCAAACAGGTTGGAATCCTTGCAACCATGGCATTCTTCAAAGGATTTATTCCCCATTCTGAAGGCTGTTCAACAAAATAAGGAAAAATGAAAAAAATCTGACAAATGCATGCTTGTTTCACCAGTATACAACTGGATTTCTTTCTCTTTCTACTCTTTGACACTTCTGTACCCCCTGTACTTATGTTTTTGTCTCCCTCTCTGTCTCTTTCTTCCCCCTCTCTCTCTCTATTTGTGAGTCTATAGGTGGTTTCAGACCGCCTCGAATTTCGTCAGTTCCAGGTATTCTCTGATCGGGAAATTTACCCCGATCAGAAAATACCAGGTATTTTGGTAATTTGAAAGCAAACTACGCGTAATTTCCCAGAAAGAAAATACCCGCTAAATAGTAGGTACTTGGCGAAATTATGAGAACTTTCGAGGGAATTTTTCCAAGGTCGCAGGTATTTTGGCAATGTGAAAGCAATTCAAGGGAACTTTTAGCCCAGCAGGTCGTTGGGCGCGGAAGCCGTGGGTGGCTGCTGGGCTAGTGATTTTGAATCTCACGCCTTGCCTGCTTTACAGACCATATACTGCGCATGGTCATAACTTCAGGAACTTATCCCGAAGTGTATGTTTTGGGGCGGTGTGAATGCAGGAATAATTAATGGGTATTTTTTAGCCTAAAAAGTTCTTGTAATTTAACAGGGATTCTTGTGATCGAGGCGGTTTGAAACCACCTTATTTCACCCTTTTATCTCTCATTTTCCTTACAGCTACCATTCTCTACCCCTCCTCATTTTCTCTTTCACTTTATATTCTCAATCCCACAATTCATTCAGTCATCTGAAATTGTAATTGTACAGCAAACTATAGAGGAACCCACCCCCCCCCCTGAATTCACATTAAAAAAATATATTCTTAAACCACCAACAGCATTTAACAAACATATTATTTTCTTCTCCATTTTAAATAAGTCGGATTAAGTCAGGGGCATTTGAAATAAATCATTTTCAGTTTAATCTCCATTCAGTGCTACTTAACCTTTTGGTAAAATGGAGTTCCTTTAGTAACATTTATCATTGAAAAGCTGGATTTTCTCAGGGGCGATTTCATTAGCTCCCTGAAGCTTTTGACTGCTATGTTGCTCTCTTCCCTATGGCAGACCCTACCTGAATATCTGATACCCTGTTCATATAAATTCACCCTCAAATAGTCCGGATTAAATCCAGATCAGAGTAACGCAGCTCCGCAAAAACTATTTCATTCATGACTTTAGAGAGTGGCACATTTTTTGTTATAAGTTTAGAAAGGATTTAGTGTTGTTATGGTAAGTCAGTGCACAGCCTGTGCATGGGAAGCACGACCCTTGACTCCAGAATAAGCCACATTATTTGAAATTATGGCACACAACGCAAGAGAATCCTTCTGGAGGTGGGGTGGGGATGGGGTTGGAAAGGTGGCACTAGAGTCTATTTGTGGACATGTGATACATAAAATATTTTAAAAGAGGGATTTTATTTTCATATATTTGAAGAAAACTTACGAACAATCTAAGGAAAAAGGGTTACATTTCTACATTTTCTTAAATTTTATCCGCCTTAGGCACTCTTCCCTACAGAGTAAATTCAGCCATTTACAAGTCACATCCTTATTTATAATTTTTATCAATTGTATCATAAGATGTGATCTTCAAGGTAAATTCAGGGCAAATTTGACATGAACAAAATTAATCATGCCAATGAGTCTGCAGATGTAGACTAATGCATCATAAGAGAAGGTCTCTCATTTCCTCCAACACTCACAATGGACACTTCACACCAGTCTTTTCATAAATACAGACCCTACTCATCCTTTGTTCTCCTTGGTCTGTGGAGCAAGATACTCCTCAAAGCCTGCCCATTTCAGACATAATAAAACAAACCCTGTTTTAAAAAAACACATCATCACAGTATATTCATACCAATATATTGCAGGAAATGATGTAAGACACAAGATTGTATACTCTAAAAACAGAGCTTATTGTTTGATGGTATCCTGTTCACCGGATTCGATTCCTGCGCATTATTTCTTCTACATTAATTTCTCCCATTATTCAATGATAATTTACAGCAGAGATCTCTTTTCCTCATGGTCCCTCAGAAAATGAAATAAAAATGTATTCAATTCGAATGGAGAAAAATAGCACATTTCATTAAGTCATATCAAATAATATGAGGACCCCTCGGTAGACCAGCAGCACCTTGATTGATGCTGCTGAGTAGGGCCATCCTCCCGTTTTCTATTTACCAATCCATATGTATAATTTTATATGTATTGTTATCTGTTTTTAACAGAAATAAATTCAATTAAATCAATTAAAAATAATCTATTAAAATAATATAAGAGCACAATTAACTTCACAGACTGGGGGGGGGGGGACTTTGCATGTTTGTTCACTCTATCAATATTTTTTTTTTCTTACAACCTGACAATATTTTTTTTAATTGAGTAAATTAATCTGGTCAATTGTTTTGGGGGTTTCTAATCACTATCACAATTCTTTTAATTTGTTCTAAATTTCAGCCCACAGCCCATACAGATTTTACCAAAGTTTTACATATTATTCAGCCATTTAAAGAAAAGCCATGTCCTGAAACTTCTTTTGATAAATGTAGATTAGCAGGCAGCTGGGCCTGGATTGATTCAGTCATTTATGCCAACACTAAAGTATCCTACCATAAGGCTTAGTAAAGCAGGATAATTGAATCTTGGATGTGAACGGACTATATTGTTCATCTTACATTGTATGGCACTATAGTCAACACTACTCATACTTAATTGCAGGATAGCATTAATCAATACAGGTACATTCTAATCCTGTCAGGATTAAAGGAGGTGAACAAAACCACCCCTTCATCCACTTACAAGGGGCCAACAATCTCCTTCCCATCTCATTCTTGCTCATCAACATAACTGCTTTTTTTTTCCTTTCAAAATGCATAATATCCAAGTCCTTTGGAAGCGCATAGAGACGTTATTCATGTGTTATGCGCTATGCAAGAACTGACTATTATTATTATTATCATTATAATCTCTTTCACCCCTTTTTGCTCATGCTCTATTCATTCCTGTTCAACCATAAGGCCTATACATCAATGTTTAACTTACTATACAGGTTACATATAGGTCTCTCATTTTTCCTTCATTAAAATAAATAATAATCCGGCGAAGTCATGAGTGTGACAATTTGTATTTTGTTTTACAGTTGAGCACTAAAATTATGGAGATCGAATTGAAAGTTGGATGAACAATAAGTCAAAATAAAACTAAATATTGCAAAATATTTCTGTTGGGATCCAGCTTATCTTCCCTTGTGTTGGTCCTGAAAAATATACCTCTTTCCTTCAAGAAATCATTATTTCCATCCAATCACCTTTTCCATTTAGGCTATGGGGCCTTGCGGGACAGTTTCATAAAATCATCACAACTCAAGCTTGAAATGGAAAGCCAAGTAAAGCTGGACGTTGGTTTAGATACAAGTGCTGGAAGCTAATTTGACAAAATGCAGGTACATTGAATTAACACATGTATGAAAACATTTATTTTTTTGCACCTGTTTGTCTAATTTGGCCTTCCATAGAGATAGCATCAAGCTTGGGTTACAATGCTCTTATGAAACATGACCCCTTGATAAATTACATAAAGGACAATCAGCAAAGCATCAAATTCCAAGAATCAAGCAAAAATTGTTTTTTACATAAAAAGACAAAAATAAGTACCTCTGCCCTAATCACTTCTCAGTAGTCAGTCAAGGGGGTACGAGTGGACTGTCGCATGTGAACAGGGGGCCACTTTAGCTGTGATAAGGAGGGATTTTCAATGTGAACAGGAAGGGAAGTAATGGGATAATGGGATTTGTGACTGCAGTTGAGTTCATCCACTGATGAAGACAGACAATGGAACCACTGCCACTGGGATTCCATGAAAAATGGAAGTTATGTCTTCAGATAGCTTTAGAAATTGAAAGGGGAAGGTTGGGGGGGTCATCATCTTTTTTTTCATTGGCTAAGGAAAAAAACTTGTTGTGAGGGGGGGAGTAGAAATTACAAATTAGGGGAGGGTGTAATTGTAAGTGTAACACCAATTTACATACAGCCCCTTGAAATAAGGGTTTCTTTCCAATCTATATATTTTCTCAACCAGGGGCTAAAAAATAGAAATCGTTGATGTTTATTGATATTTCTGTTTCCAGGTTGTTGTTTATTTCCTTCAATGTGGGGGGGGCAGAGACAATCTATTCCAAACCTGATCCAATTATAGTTTCTACCAAAATGACTTTGTTTAAACCAAACTAAATTCTACAAATGTGGAGGTTTGGACAAGCATAATACACCTTAAGATAAAGATTTCATTACACGAATACACAAGGGCAGGAGAAACATTGCTTTGCCGACAGCCATCATCAGCTAGCTTGCCGAAGAATGGAGTAAGGGGGAAAGAGTCTCCAGAGACATAATCCAATATTTTGAGATATGATTGGACATGTTTGGATAAATCTCTCATCTTCAAACTGTTAAGGGGGTTGATGACCTCAGACATGATATCCTTTCTGCCTAAATCATATTTCCTTTCGCCTCCTCCTTAATCATTGCCGTGGCAACAAGCTTGCCAGGGATAATGCAAACACAAAGCATGCTTGTCTTGTGTCATTTTTGAAACACAGATCAGGCAAGCAATGTAGACTTGCATTTACTTTGATCGGAAAAATAACTCTATTCAAATCCCAATTTACAAAATTAAGGATAAAGAATAAATATGTAATAAAGAGTGAGTGTTCAAGAAATGTGTAGATTTTTTTCATTACTTCACTTTCTGCTGATTTTCATAATACTTTGGGTTTAGGTATGTTGGAAGGTACTCAGATATAATTAATAATTATTCATGACTCTTGATTTTAGAAACTCTTTATCAAACATATTGTTCACTGCAACTTCTGATCCAGAAAAGAAGGTTTCAACTTATGGTAAAAATTGTTTGCCAGATATGTCTGGGCTGATAAAACCTTGTATCTAAAACTATAAGAATGTTGAGGGCAGCTTATAAAAGACTGTATTTCAAAAAAATAAAGCAAAAGTGGTAGTCCCATATTGTCTGAACAGTCTCCTGATATCTGTGAAGAACTCTTTTGAGGAAAATGAACATTGCTACCAATGTTATAACTCTAAAATCTATCTTATTCTAAGCTATCATAAAAATATTTACATTTTGAGATACAAGGCTTTATCAGCCCAGCAGCGATATAACAGGACCACATAACGCACTGTGAAAGGGATATTGGGTTGTGAAATGACACTTCTAAAAAAAAATACACCTCTCAACAAAAATAATATATGAACATAATGGACAATATCAATTTCAAATGTTAAGTTGGTTATGTATACAAATAGGATAGGTAATGATGAAACTGGGTCAAATTCTATTCACCACCAAACATCCAATCACATCACTGCTATCCGTCTCATATATTATTTCCCCAAGCGGTCTTTACATCTCACATGATGACTACATAGAATTGCATCAAGCTCTGTTGAAAAATGACTATTAATCAGTTTGGTAATTACAGAACTCGTTGAAAGTGAGACATAGAGCAGGCCAATTTTGGATTTGAAGCTTATTCAGAACAGAGAAAATAGTACTGATATCTGGAGAAAAAAGTAAAAAACCATTATTTTAGTCTTGAGTATTAATGACCTATTATCAAGCAACAAGGAACATTCACAATGAAAAAATATCATAGCCCTATATAAAAACTTATTTCAAAGATGTCAGAAGGTACAACAGCTAGATATTCCAAATCTTGTGACATTACCTTCATGGCATACAGGTTGCCAATAACCTCATCACTCTAAAAAGATATTTTTTAGATGTCTCCGTTTTTTAATTTTATTTTGAGGAACAATATTGTAGAAAATATGTCTTTGCTGATTTTCCTTCAAATTCTTGCTCTGTGAGTTTTGCATCATGCTTCATAACACATTTTTTTTTCGTTGCCATGAATATAAAAAAACGACTAAATATCAATTAGCAAATGACAAATGTACACTGATATTATGTGATGTGAATAGGGATAAATCATCATTAGGAATGGTATCATAAAGACCAGGTTTGGTAATAGAAGCATGCCTGGATGCAAGCCAGGAGCTTTGATTTCCCCTGAGAACGCTATGTAAAAGCATTGATATGACTGGCTTTACACCCAAAGAGATTACTTAGCAAAGTTCTTTGCATTGCTGCCTGTTTGCTTCTACTACAGTAAAATTCTAGAAACACTGCTTTCAGAATGACCGGGTCTTCAAAAATTCTGACCCTGACTCCGATTTGGACTTTACTCCAGCAACAAGGCTTGCAGCAAAGCAGAAGTCTGATTTAGCACCTTTACCATTTAATATGCCAAACTTTAAATACAATGTTTATTCTTTCGTTTAGAATAAAGCAGTTAATATGCAAAATACTTAGCATGTTGGAACCAAGAAAAATGCTGTCTACCATTATGTTCCATCCCTATGAATACTACACCAAATTTTAATAAAGTTTGAGTTTACCACATTCTCTCTTGATATGCAATTTTATTTCAAAATGGATTTGAATGCCGTCTATGATTGAGGACCATATGCCATAGACACTGTTCTCATTTTACTTTCTAAAAACTTGTTTACACCAGTTCAGGAAACCAGTTTGGAAGATCGCTTTGCTAAATTAGAGGCTGTTCTCACTACGTTCCTAAAATAGGTTTAGTGGAAACTAGTTTAACGCGTAGTGAGACAGTCAAAGCGATCTTCCAAACCAGTTTGGAAAACCACCTCGCGATGTAGTTTTCAAGATCGCTTTGCCTCGTTAAACTGGTTTAAGCGTAAGTGAGGGCACAACCATTCTTCGGGAAGCGATCTTCGAACATTTTGAGCGCGCTACTCCACACGACAGGTGTAGAATGCCTATGCTGCGGTTTCAAATTTCGTGCGAAACGTGTCACCCCACTGAGAAGTTTCCATAGCAATAAGAGCGCTTTACGTGAAGTGATCTTGAAAACACCTTTCGTGTGATCAAGTGGGAACGCTAGCAAAGCGATCTTCCAAAGTGGTTTCCTGAATCGGTTTCCAGTAAACTAGTTTTAGAAAGCGTAATGAGAACGGCCTCTTAGTTTACTGAAAACTAGTTTAGTGGAAACCAGTTTAGAGGAAACTAGTTTAACGTGTAGTGAGAACGGTAGCAGCCATCTTGGAAGCGATCTTCCATTAAGTGATGTAAATTCCACCCAATTTAGCTTTGCGTTGCCATTAGGTTTTTAATAAATAGGCCTACCTTTTTCAAATTCGAATTGAGATGCCAATAATCACTTACATGTTATTCATTTATTCCCTTTTCCTTGGGGATATTGTAGCGAGTTCAATCCCAATGTATTATTTCAGGTAAGCAATGCATGCTGATACTTGCAAACTCGTTCTGGTTCGCCAATTTATTACCCCAATGACAATCACAAATTATTCAATTGAACCTGTTTAAATAGGTACTTTGTTCATTATGCTTAATATTCAACTGCACCGACTGAGGCACTGATAAATATCTGTAGAACAAGAGAAAGTCAAGACCAAAGGTTATCTCAGTTTGTATATATTTGAGGTTGGGCTGATTTTGACTCATATAATGTAAACAGCTCAAGACCTGATCAATAGGTGGTTTCAGACCGCCTCAAAGTTCGCCAGTTCCAGGTATTCTCTGATCGGGAAATTTACCCCGATCAGAAAATACCAGGTATTTTGGTAATGTGAAAGCAAACTACGCGTAATCTCCCCGAAAGAAAATACCCGCTAAATAGTAGGTACTTGGCGAAATTACGAGAACTTTCGCGGGGATTTTTCCAAGGTCGCAGGTATTTTGGCGATGTGAAAGCAAATTACGGGAACTTTTAGCCCAGCGTGTCGTTGGTCGTCGTTGGGCGCGGGAGCTGTGGGTGGCTGCTGGGCTAGTGATTTTGAATCTCGCACCTTGCCTGCTTATCAGACCATACTGCGCATGCTCGTAACTTCAGGAACTTATCCCGAAGGGTATGTTCAGGGCGGTGTGAATGCAAGAATAATTAACGGGTATTCCAGCCTAGAAGTTCCAATAATGATCAAAAGTGACCAAAATCCACATTGAACAAACACAAAAATATATTCAGGCTTTTTTTTACTTGATTTATTAAAAAAAAAAAGGAAACTGTCATTGACTTGGGTCATTCTTTGGAAACTTCAGTCTGGGCTGCAAGAACTGCAAATCATCATGCATGGGACTAGGGGTGTGTTCAATGTCACTTTCCAAACTCAAAACGTTATTACAAAACGTTGATATAATGAGAAACTGAGGACGTGTTCAATGTCTCTATTCCCGGTCGTAAAAGTAAACGTCTTTCAAATCATGATTCTGAGAAAAATTTAAATGTCCAAAAAGATACGTTTGTAAAAGCGATCAGCTCAAATCATCGCAAATGCGACATTGAACACAACTGGGTTTTGAAACGTCTTAAAATTTGCTCTCGCGGTGGAAGCCTACAAAACAGGTGCCAGAACTGACCTTTCTTGTGATGGGTCAAACTGAACACTAAAGCTGCGCCAACAAACGCAGGAAGCTTAAAGACGATCAGCATACATGTATAGACGGCTTTATATTTTTGACACTGAACAGTGCACCGCTGATCGTGTTTGTGTTTGGTGATTTGTGATTGAGTTTTCAATCATGATTCATGTTGCTGCTTAAATTTGAACACATTGAACACACCCTAAGGGGTCACAAATGAGCGATAAGACGAGGGAGTGGTTAACCAGCAGGAATTGTCTGTCTGTCTGATGTCTGTGTTTTCATCCCATCTAATATGAAGCAAAATAGAAGGCTGGTATTACCTGTATTGTCTCAAGATATTCCTAAAGGCCTGGTCACACTGCCCGAGCGTTGTTGGAGCGGTTGTGGAGCGGTAGGGAGAGAGGGTCGAATTTCGCTCACAAAATTGGGGAAAAATAGAAAAAAAAAAAAAAAAACAATCGAAATCGAAAATGGTGAACGGTAGCGAGCGATGATGATTTTTTCTCTCTGCTCCAACAACGCTGGGGCGGTGTGACCGGGCCTTAAATAGATAAGCCCATTTTCTTCATCCTAGAACCCAATCCATACATCCTATTCTCAATGTCTAATTGCTATTCTTGATGCCTTGCCTCTCATTCTCATTATCTACCCCTCCCCCCCCTTCCAACTCAATCCTTCTTTCTTTTTGCTTGTCTCTTTCCCCCTATCCCTCTTTCTCTCGCATCTTATTTCATCTTCCTATTTTTCAATTTCATCAATTGCAAAATAGTCTTATTGCAGCAAATATCTAATCTGCTAAGGGCCAAAATGGCAATATCATTTTCTCAATTCATTGTTTATAATGACAATCCTTTTAAGTGACATCTTTTAAAAATTAAAATTTACATATCTCTACACATAAATCATGGTGCTATTTTAAAAGATATACTAGATGTGTTTTCAACATCAAAGATATTATACAAATGAGGGAACATATTTAGGGAGTTTCTCACTGCAAGGGAAATTAAGGTAGTTGTATGCATGGAGATCTTGTGGTATATAAAACAAGAAACATACAAAAAGGAAGATGGATAGAAAAAGGAGGGGGAAAGGCATGGATAAAGAAACAAGCAATAGAGATTTGGTTTGGGAGGAGGGAGATGGTGGCTAACCACCTAAATAGAGTATCTTTATGCCCGGGCGTCTTTCTCTTTCTAAATCCATGCCACCAAACCAAGCTATTACCATCTGAACAAAGTGTTGAGCGCTCGGCCGCTGCATAATTCCATGCGCGGAGGAGCACCCGTAAGTCCCCTCGGGCAGGCATGCATCTGCCATGTTAGCTCCAGCAAAAAAAAAAAGGTAGGAGGCATTAGATTACGAGCCCAGATACTGGTTGGGCACTGCGAGACATGCGATACGTAAAGAGTGTATCGCACCAAATTATGCAGATAAAACTCACTCTACTGCTTCTCCAACTAGGTGGATGGGAGGGAATGAGTAAGGGAGATGGAAAATAATGGAGAGAAATAGAGCCATTAGACCAAGAAAAAGAGAGAAAGGGAGACAGGTTTCATATTTTCCGTGGTTGCCTCCTTTGTGATCTATTTATTCCTGTTATGCAGAGTTTGGAAGGAAGTGTTGCACATTTCCATAAGGGATGAATGTCTCCGGCTCTAAAAGGTGGAATGAGTCAAATAAAACATTTTCCCCCTCAGTTACATTCGTGAGATGCATTACTTTGTTTAATGCCCATTCCCTATTAAGATACAAAACACTCATATGGGTTAAAGAGGTGTTTGAACACCATACAGGATTTTCATTGTATAAAGCATTAAGAATGGTTAGACACATATTGGACTAATAAGAAAAAAAAACACTGGTTTATATTACGAAGTGAAACATTATATCATACAGGTGCACATGATGATAATAATAATCCGCTTTCATATAGTACTTACAACATCAAATCAACGTGTCTGAGCGCTTTACAGATACATTATTACCCTGGTCATCGGATTCAATCGGTCATTCCCGCACACAATGTGTGCACATCCTCCACTCCCTAGGAAGTATTCCAGTCAGTCGCCTTTGAGGCACACACAGTATTGGACAAGCTACAATGACTTTCACATCCTACAGGGTACCCATTTAGCACCTGGGTCGAGAGTGGCAAAGTGTGGATTAACGCCTTAGCAAAGGACGCCAGACCGCGGTGGGATTCGAACACATGACCCTCTGTTTACAAGGCAAGAGTCAGAACCACTACACCACAGCTCCTCCACATGATTATGACTAAACATTGTCAGGAGACTTGAACCCAATGACCCCCTGTTCAAATGAAGAGATTAAGATCCACCAGGGATGTGAGAGGATTCACCAAACCCCTAAAAACCTAGTCTGCAAGCGCAGACTCAAATTTGACACTTTAACCAATTACACCATGTCTAGAGTGAAGACTAAATGCCAAAGTAGAGGCAGTCCTAGTACATAGGAATCTAGTCTCGTTACTTCAGACTCTGCATTGTGCGCTATGCCAATTGCAGAAACCAAAGGTCTGTGTCTCTAGACTATCATTAACCCACTGCACTTCTCAGGTCTCTTTTTCACAGTTTTTTAACTGAAATATCATACTAATCACTATTGTGGATACCTGAGGGCCTATAGAATCTAAATTTCAAATAAGCATATAACATTAAAGATAGAATACTAAAAATGTCACTGAACAATAATAAAAACTCTTTGATTAGAGACAATATAGTTACAATGAAGTTTATTTCAATGTTGTTACATGGCTTTTTAATGCCGACTTCTTTTGGCTTTTGTATTCATTCCATAAACCTGATGTTGTCCAAAACTCATTCATGTTATGTGTTATACTGGAAAAATAGATTAATTACATACAGAAATGGTTACAATATGATACAATATATATATGAGGTAGAGTGAGAATCATATAGAAACAATTATCATTCTAGAAACTCTTATCAAAGTAATCATTCAAACCTGGCCTTATTTCAAGATGATAGTCATCAAGAAAAAAATATCGTTTAATCACAACTCTGGGGAAATCACTGGTTTTAATAGGTTGGATAACACTATTACTGTGGTAACCATCAATGCAGAGCAACTCAACATTGATCAAAACTTTTATCAAACTGGGGCAGGAATATGATCTTATCTAAAAAAAAAAAAGCCTGCCTTCTTTTACATGTAAGTTTATTTTATTCATATAAAGGACACTTGAATGGCTTTGTTTTATATATATGGACTCAGTTTCATAAATCAATGAAACTTTACATTACATATATGAAAATAAAAGGTGCTCTGCTTTGGTTATGGTGTACTAAATAAAACCAAATTTAAATGAAATTAAATGAATGATAATCTGAGGATTATAATTATAGAATATACTTGAGTCTTCATTTTTTTTCCTAAGACAGTGTTTTATCGCAAAATTTTAAAAGGCTTCTTTCAGAATGATTTCATCCTTATGCATCGGGTCACATTTGCTCTACGGCGGCCGTACGGTGAGTAAAAAACAGCCGTTTTATTCATTTTTATACAAACTGCCTATATGTAGCTCGTACATAAAATGTTAAAATGGCTGTTTTTGACTCGCCGTAGAGCAAATGTGACAAAGGTATTACCATTCCATCAACAATTATTTACAGTGTGGATATGTCAATCTCAAAAAAAAAAAAAGAAAATGAATTAATTTCTACTTCATTTGTTACTTTCAAAGTACTAGTTCATAAATAATTGCAAACGCTCACAATGTAATGGCGATAAAACATGGGAATATTTAATTCTACCACAAATGATTTGTCAACATCTCATCCCCATCGTGTGTCAATTACATATTTTCATTTATTTAATTAGTCTTTGGCCCATGGTAATGGCAATGCAGACGTGTATATATTTTGAAGAGAAACTACAATCATGCTGTGAGTCTTGCAAAACCCTTAAATGATTATTTTCAATCAGCAATTTTGCCAAGAATAATGGTTCTGAGAAATGTTATTGTAAAGTAGAAAAACTCAGTTCAGGTATTAATATTGAATTAAACCCTAAATTGAATAAGGAGACCAATTAGACCGAAAAATAATCACCCTTTTATAAATTTCATCTCCCATAGACTTTGTACACAAAGTATAAAAATGAGTCATTTTCGTCATGACATTAACTTGTATTAAGTCATGTATGGTCGCGATGCTATAGCCGTATGTCGCAACATTGGTTTCAAAATTTGCGGGAGACTTTAAAGAAAAAAGTCATAGAATTTTGTGACGCTATCTTTTCGCGTTTTGGAAATATCGCTCAAAGCGTTGAGGGCCTTCATGCCCCCCCACACACTACCCGAGAGGTAGCAGCCAATCAGCAAGCGCATTGCTCGCATCAGTGAACCCTGTATGACCCTGTGCCACAGAAGCAAACGGACTCGGTCCCATGACGTCATAGACACGGACGGTCGGATTGGCGCATAGGCCGCACTGGCATGCTCATGAATAATTCATATGTTCACGTCTTCACCTGAATCGAAAAGGCGTCGCTTCTCGCGACTATTTACTCGCTCTCGCACTCACTTGGGTATCGCCAATTGTCGAGGAGCAGAGCCAAGTCATGAGGCATTGTCAAAAGGCTATATTGGATGTAACTCCACACTAAAAAACACATATTTAGATAATTTAGTAAACTCCATTGAGCAAAACAATGAAAGTTTCGGAATCTAGGAATATTTTGCGAAAACAATTATTATCAACGTTTTAATGAATATTCATTAGGAGAGCTGATGATGTCACATTCCTTCTTTCCTTTTGCTTATGTCAATGATAAAATCATAATTATTTTGTATTTTCATACACGAGTGTATGATATGTCTCCCTTATAAAATAAGATGCGTCTACGAATATCTAATGCACTATGTCAAATGACAATCCATTATTTTCATTATTTTTTGGAAGACAAAATTCGAATAGAATAAACTTAAATTCATGTAATAAAATACAAGAGAGCAAGTGCAGATATGACATCAGTTTGGTCAATGAATATTCATGAAGACATGCACATAACTGTTTCTCCAAAATAACAAAAGACTTTAAAATGTCAAAAGCTTGTTTATCCTTGAGCGATTTTAATAAAATTATCAAGTGTTCTGTTTGTCTGATTTTTCTTTATCCATTCAAATCATATATTTCAGCCATAAGTACCATTTAAGCACCACATTGCTTCACAATCAATTCTGTACATATAATCAAAAGTAAACTGAGATAGGGATAGATTTATCTTCAAAATTTTATTTTAATGATTAGTGATTTTCTTTGTTTTACGATGTCATACATTGATGTCCTAAATGTGAGAGACTATTATAAGGTTTAAGTCCATAGTTTAACTAAGTTCAATAAACTGCACTAAGTAGTTCACTGACTTATATCCTCACCAAATCCATTTTACAAACAAAGAATTAAGAATAAGAGCTGGGTGTAACATCCGTGTAGAGGCTGATATGGAAATCAATGGAGCTTAATCATATTCTTTTTCCCCAGGAAGCTATACCGCAATTACATGATGTGATGGTAAATTACTTTGAATCTATAGATTAGAAAGAGGGGTGAAAACTTCACAGTTGAGGCTTTGGAAAAAAAAAAGTGATGCATGATCAAGATGAGAGGGAAGCAAAACGACCATACAGGATCACACACAAAGCTATAGGCTTCCTGCGTGCATGCTGCAAAAGTGGGTTTCCTCTAAAGCATGAACAGGGAAATTAAATCCTAAAAACCACCTGGAGAATTTCTTTGACAGCCAAATTACGCGCTGGGCGGTCGGGTTCACACGCACAGCTTTTCTCACGAGATATGGCATGAGTGGAGTATTTTGTATATGGTAACAGAAATCATTTTTATCAACAAAAGTTCACTGCTGATTAAGTATCAATGATGAGGCAAGTTACATTAGACAACGGGTAATAGAGTGTATTGATATGATCCTGACGGTAGGCCTATCACAAGAAAACTTGACCGATATCAGTGAAGCATGGCAGATAGTTGGATCTGATATCGAATAAAAGCATCACTTAAACTGATATTTTAGTATGAAAATTATAAAAATATATATAAAGAATTATCATCAAGAACCCTACTATGTTTTGTCTAAGGCTGCCAATAATGTCCATTAGGTATAAAGCTAAAGCTTTGAATTCCTGAGAATTGGCTTATATTCAGGAAAACATTTAGCAGTGTTAAATCATGCAACGTTGCTTTTGCACCAATACCACCCTGTTCAATGACAAGATAGCCTGATGTGTAAACTCGACCAAATCTGACTTGGAAATCAACAGGGCCTTACACATTCTTTGTCACTCTAATTTCACATCATGATCCCCCTCCCACCCCACTACCCCTACCCACCCCCCCCCCCACACACACACACTCAGCAAAACATATCTGAGAGGAGACTTCACACGAGTCTTTAATATTGTTGGACTCGTTTCTACTTTGATGGGTATATTACCCCTTTGAGTAACTCGAGTTACAAAACTAAGCCCTAAAACTTTTGAATAACTGAACTGTTGGGCCAAAATATCCTAGACTGGCCCTGCCATTGGAATTTAGGAGCACCAGACATGGGCTTGGTCCTGTTCCATAAAGACTCATTATAATAACAAATACACAATTTCTGTAACAAATTTGCTATCATCCAATCAGATTGAAGGATTTCAATAGCTATTAACTGTTATTGCAAAATTTTTATTACAACAAGTAACAGGCCCGAGATTTGGTAGATGAAAGGACCAAACCCCTCTCAGAGTAAATGATCACTTGTAGAGCATGCCAAAAAAATTATTTTCAGTCAAGCAGGCTCTTTCTAAACCAGAACATGTTGAAATGTAAACTGGGCCTGAACAGTTGCTCCCTTTCAGACTGATTTACTGGAAAGGTCTTTGCAAAAAAAAGCAGCAATCTGCTGGGAATTATGGCAAAGTTGACTTCTTGGCAGGGGCTATTATACCCCGGCCAAAAATGGAAGAATTACTGAAAGGGGCAGCTTGTTATCAGGTAGCATATACTTAAGAAATCATAACAATAACTGTTTTGCATTCCTATCCTTACCTTATTGTTGTCTCTTTTCTTATTCGATAATCTTTATGCTCTTTCTCTCTCTCTCCCTACCTCCCTTGAAACTTACCCACTAGTATGACTAAGTCCATATCTAATTAAGATATCACAATTATTATCAAACAGTTCATCAAAATGCACTTCACTATTACTACCCTGTAGAGAGGAATGTATGAATTATGTCACTCCTAATTCTGATGATTCCAACCAAATCTGACTAATATTTTGATGTTAGCATAGTAGTATAAGAGTTCTGATTAAGAGTAATGGGTATGGAATATAAAATCCATTACAGAACAGATTGGCTTAATTCAGTCATACAGAACAGCAAGATGCGATTACATATCAAATCCTGTCAGTTAGCATAATATTTTTAAGAAATAAATTTTAGATATAGTTAAAATATCATAATTCATCTTCTGATATATCTGATAAGCAATATTTGAAAGACATAATTTCAGTTTTAAAAAAATGTTTTGGAGACTACAATTTGGTGAACAATAATGTAATTATTGGGCAAAACCATACTCTAAAAAAGCAAAGTAACGATTAATTTGTCACAGTATGGAGAAAGCCCGAATCTGAGAGACTGATCTCTTGCCCATCCAAGCTTGGATTGCGCCCCAGGAGGTGATTCTATCTGAATATCATCAGGAGTCACATGCCTCATGCATAATCATTCCAATGCGCTAGATTATTTCTAGTAATGCCTTTTCCTTTTACCCTCTCAACCCCCACCCCCCCGCTCCCCCTCTCTCTCTCTCCATCATGTTTCTCTGTTCACCCCGTCAGCTCAAAAGAGCTCAAAATGATGTTAATTTTCACCATTATTTTTTTTTTTTTTGCTTCCTCTCTCTCTGTTAACAAGCAACAACTGGATTTTGTTTCAAAGCTCCAAGTGCAATGATTTGATATCTTTCCAGAAAAAGTGCTCTCTCTCTCCGTCTCTCTTTCACCTCATCCTCTAAAATGATAACCTCTTCTTACAGAAACCACATCAAGTTTTCTTATTACTATGTCTTTACTTTCATCCAGATATGTATTTCTTTTTGTTTTCTTATAAACCCCCCCCCCCCCCCCTCTTTCCTATCCTCCCGCATGCCTCTCAAATAGTCCTACTATCTCCAAGATTTCAGCATCTCCTATTCTTTCTACAATCTTCCTCTTTTCTCCATCTCCTGTTCCCATATTCCTCGTCAACCATTACAAAGGAGGGGCTTCATGCAAGAATCCCTTGTTGCTAGGCGATGGAGAGGCAACGGCACTCTCAAATCTGTTCAATATTTCAAGTGCGCTATCCTGGCAGCATTAGTCAGGATTGGCCGCATCAAGTAAAGCTCTGAATTTGCACAGAATGAGTGGTTAGATAGTCATGGGTGAAGGCTTCTGGGGACCGAGTGTGGAGATGAGGATACAGAGAAAAGAGACGTGGGCAAGAGATGGGTAACTGGGATGGAAGATGTGGATAGTCAAAAGGGAGGATGACAAGAAAGAAAACATAAAATATATAGATGAAAGGAATGTGAAAGCAAGAGCAAGAAAGAGGCAAAGAGAGAGAAACACAATCATGAAATGAATGAAAAATAAAAGAATTTAATTTGATAAGAACAGGTAAAGAAATAGATTATATGAAGGTAGGAGACTGGAATCTTAATACAAATATTCACTGTTGAATGGTATTACAATTTATTACTCTACTGCCATGGAAAATAGAAAAAAAGGGTGTAATTTCATGAACATTCATCTATACAGTTTTCCAACTTTTTCTCTTGATGATAGTAAGGGTTAGGGGATCTATATGCATTTCATCTCTAGTGGTCCAATCAAAGTGCTAAATGTCATATTCATATTATATTTGTTCTTTCCTTTTTTTCTTTTATTTCTATTCATATATTATTTTCTTTGTGTAGCAGAGTGTACATGCAAGTAAAATACCAAACTGATGTACCCCTTCACTCCCTGCATGTTAAAATGTAGACATCAGGCGATGTGGATGATTAATGTATTCGCATGAGAGATAGGATCAATACTTGAATGTGACAGCATATATATCATCATCTTGATAACAAAATTATATTAGTGTTTCTACTCAACCAAAAACATGGGTAGTATAGACAAGGAAGATTGATTAAAAGGGCGAGAGAGGGATAAGGAAATTATAAGGGAAGGAGAGATAGAAAGAAAGAAGGTGGAAAGAAAAGGGAAGAAAGGAACATCAGTGGAAAAAAATAGAGAACGGGAAATAAATAAAGAGTTGGTGAGAGAGTTTAGAGAGGAAAGAAAAGGAACTAAATGAGTGAAAAAGAGAGTTTTAAGAGAGAAAAAAGAGAGAGAGAGAGAGAATGAGAAATGTGATGTCATAAAAAAAATAAAGAAAATGGATTAGATGTGAATAAACCCAATAATGCATTTTCATCATTTTCATCTCACTGGAAGTATGTACCAAATGACATCATTTAAACATGTTTACAATCGTGGTCCTGCTATTCTAATCACCCTGATTCTGGTCAAACAACGTTTTGAGACGCACTGTTTTGTAAGTTTACGATCGGCATTCTGAAACGTTGTTTAAATGAAAGTAAGCATGGACGCAACCATGTTGTGGACTAATTCTGGCCCGAAAAATGGAAGCACAAACACGCCCTAAGGAGGCTCTAGAAGAAAGCTTACTTGTGCATGTAGAGTGTTATCAGTATCTTCATGACTTGTCTGAATATAACTCATATTTGTAAGCAATCAAGCTGGATGACCTATTCTTGCTTTGACCTAACCCTGTTCTCATTACATCAGATGATCTACATGGAACATGCACGATCTTTCGGTCTGCAATCTTGTACAATCATGGGTTATGCATGGCCCTGATGTATGAGTTTGACCCTCAAAGACATTCTCTGTCAACTACACTTTCACACCAATATGCTGGTAAGGTCGCAGAGACTGTACCCAGCTACCGTTCCTGACAAATGGTCACTGTATAGCTATATAGCTGATCACTCTAGAGTGATATCTCCTTGGTCTGACTAAAATGGTGAATTGTAGATGGAGGCACAAGTATTGGGAGAGATTACAGGACAGTATGGGCTTAATAGTCTGGTATTTGTCTAAAAATTAAATCTCAATGTGAATGGGACTTATAGCTGGGGGTCTAGTCCGAGAATACCCAATTACCATAGCTCAGCCCTGTTATTCAGCGCGTATTCAATTACAGACATAAGGCGCAGGTCAAGCATACATTTCTGGTGTGCTGAGTGGCAAAGACCTCCAAAGGTTTTTTTTCAAGGGCTTTTTTGGTGCACGTCTCAGTTGACATTGTTTTTTTTTCAATCTCAATCTTCATTCACCATTATCTGTGGTGAACTCGCCTTTCCAAGAAGAACTTCTCAGAAGACCTAGAAACCGACCTTGTTAATAAAAAAGGAAAAAATTGCAAAATATAGAGTTGCAACCTTACTTGAGTTTGCTTTTTCTTCATTTTTTAATCTCTGATTTTTTTTTCTTTGATTTAATCTAAGTTATCATTACTATCTTGAAACTTGAACTTGATACTTGAAATTTTATCTCATTTTCATCTATCTATCTATCATCTATCTATCTATCAATCATTCTATTCATCTTTCTCTCTTTGTATATTCATTAATTTTGTTTCTTAATAATGTTTTTTTTTTATTTATCTATTTATTTATGTTCTTTTGGAGGAGATGATGAGATGATGATGGTGATGACGATGGTGATGATGATGATTGATGATATGTTGATGATTGATGATGATGATATGTTGATGATTGATGATGATGATGCTATGTTGATGACAATGTTGCTAATGATGATAAGGAGGATGTTCCTGCTGCTGATAATGATGATAATGGTAATGAAATCAACTCATTTGTACATACCTTATAATGCATCATCCAACCTGCACAGTCAGAAAGGGTTCTTGGACTTCTCGCCAACACCTGAAATGAAATTAAACCATAATTCCAATCAAATTTCCATTCCTTCCAGTATGTATGCCTGTATGAAGTGATGTACACATACCATGCAAGGAGTTATACCTCAGTCACATTTGCTATACAGCGGACATACGGCGAGATGAAAACAGCCGTTTTATTCATATTTATTCAAACCACCTCCATGTAGCTACTATAAAAATTGTTAAAACTAGTTTTCAACTCGCCGTACGGCTGCCGTTGAGCAAATGAGACTGAGGTATAAATGACCAGCTGAGTATTGCATACTAAATGAAGGTTGATTTCTGGTCATTTGAATTATCTTTAGTAAAAAAAATTCATTAGAAGAGGTGGGTGGAATATAATCAAAAGAGTTTATCGCATAGATATTTTCATAATTTGGACAATGTAGAACATTATCCTTAAGCTACCACTACTCAATGTCTCCTTTAAAATTGACATATATTCATTCATTTGCGTGCTCACTCAATCACTCACTCACTCATTGTTTTCTGTTCTGTTGTTGTTTCATTCATCTTTAAAAACCCTTTTTTTTATAATTTAAAAATTGATTTTCATATTAGTGTTTGTTATCATTACCATGTGGCTGCACAGAGCTTGTCACAAGGAAATCAAATTCTAAGAATAATCTTGCCCTCACTTTAACAACCCCCCCCCCCCCCCCTCCTCCTCGCCTTCTCTATAATTCTCTTTCTCTCGTGACATTCTGACCAATTATTCTCTGTAAATGTTCCTTTCATGTCATCTCTCATCTTGTTTCTCTCAAGTTCACTTCATAACCTGGTCAATACCATAAAAGCGACATGAGGAGTTTGAGGAGAGATAGAAATGCGATAAAGCTTTGGTGCGCGCTTGCTCATTCATCACAGGAAGTGTGTGGAGATGCCTGGAGGTTGATCCATACTATACAGAGGAAAGCCAAGAATTGACTCATAATACTTCATTCAGGTGCGCTAAACTCAAACTCTATACCACACCTATCTCACACTCTCTTTAACCATTAAAGAGAAATTCCAGTAGTTGCAGTTAACACTGATTTCATGAGAATGTCTGTAAAACAAGGCCTAATTGCCAGTATATCATCGAGGATCTAGATCTGGTACAGTTACATTTACTGGACTTTGTGAAATCTTGAAATCTACGCTGAAAAATGTTCACACCGAAAATCCCCAACACAGATAAGAGCACGTGGGACAATGTACAATTATTGCTTAGGGCGTCGGGCCCGACGCCCTACCCGAATCCCGTGCTTATTTGCTGATTTCTCAGCAATTACACAATTTCTTCCAGAATCCTTTGGCACATGCGTTTTATTTATACAAACAGACACTTTAGTGGTCATTTCATTGGATTCTGTACGAACTCATTTTGATATCGTTACCAAAACTAGCATTTACCTTTAAGTTACTAAAATTTTGTCTTAAAAATGTCCCTTCTTCTCTTCCATAATAAAGACCATAAATGCTGAAAGGAATAAACATTTAAGTTATATAGTAATATTATGATAATGCAATCTCATCCTTTAAATGATTTGTTGTAAATTCATGATTCCTGTTACTGATTATTGTTGTGTAGGCCTGTATTTTTCTTGGGTAATTTTGATGTATAATTTTGTTTTTGTATGAAAATCTGTCATTCAGCCCACTGGCCGCAATTGAAGTTTGTTGACCTGATTAGAAATCATTTCTTTTGCATTCTATTGTATTGTATTCTATTCAAATATATCACGTATATAGGATGAATGTTCCTACACATACTGTATTTTTCATTTTGAATCTAAAAACACATTTGACCACTTGTTATAATACCCCCCCCCATGTAAATCTTTATTCTCTTACATCATGCTAACATTTGACAGTCCCCCTCCCCCAACCCTTTGTTACCAAGAGGATCAGATGCAAATATTGAGGTTTTATATAAACATGCAGAATGATAGGTCAACCAATATCAAACACCTTTATCAATTCAAGGAGAACTAAAGTACACTGTATACTATTTGTAAATTGCCAAGCTAGCTTCATGTAGACTCGTTCACACTGCAGTAAAATGTTTAGCATGTACGAACATTTTCTTGCAATTTACGGATTGTTGTAATATGTTCTTGTCTTGTCTTTCCACTAATGCCAACAATCATTACATAGATTATTATGGCATATGAACGTCAAGATTGACTTGACTTGAATTTTGCCGTGACCGACAGGTGCAATACACCGGGTAAACACCTTAATCTTTGATGAATAGTATAATGGTATAACATGCACAGGTTGTGACTCTCCTATACAAGGGCCCAACATTTGCGTCCTTTCCGATGGACGGAGTGCTTTCCAACTACATTCATACCTGCACTGAATACAGTGACGAGGCACGCTAACACACAATGCTATAGCATCAGATTTTTTGTTACCAGACATGTTTCGGCATGAGTGGGACTCACACCCCTCATGTTGAGATCTACTATCTTATCCCAAACATGAGCTCTTACTGAATGAGCTATGCTGCCTCCGTTATGTTTGCTTTGTTTTTTTTATTACACTTTATATTGATGTTTTGTAAATTGACCCATTCAGCCTTGCTGCTGGTTAATATACGTGCATATAGGCTATTCCACGGTTACTCACGTTACATTTGGAGACACCTTGACTCATACTTGGAGCTGTAACTCCATTATTATTGATAGGAACTAAACATCTCATTATCACAACAAAGTACACAGTCTGACTATCCTTTGTATAAAAACAAAACTTGGGAAATTTTATCATGCTCCTGGCAAATCTTTGGAATGTGTCGGTTACTCACGTTACATGATTTGGACATGCATAAAATGAAAAGTCGACATAAGTGAAAAGTCTCCTCATACAAGGCTTTTATGAAAGTTGATTATATCCATTTCAAAGAAGTATATTAGGGAGACAAACTTTGTACATAATTAAAAAAATAAAGAACACATGGTTTTTACTTGGGGTGCAGATAATATGCTTATGTTACGGTTACTCATGTTACATTTTGTCCATGTATGGTTAACAACACAAATGTCATTAAAAATTCAATAATGTGTGTAAAATTCATTGCTAGGAACATCAGAAAGAGATTTTATACAAAAAATTGGAACAATTGGAGCTTTATTAGGGAGTGAGAGGGGAAAAGTATGATTTTGCCTACTAATTATGCATAAATTAGCATAATCGCTTAATACCAATTTGCATGAAATAAATTACTGTATAGTATTGTAGATTATGTCCAAGACAACCTGCGTGCAAATTTTCGGCGTGATCGTGCCGCCAATGGCCGATATCTCAAGGGGGCCTGGGAGGCCCCACCCACCCCCCCCCCCCCCCGGGCCATATTAACTCCCAAAATACCCCAGCCTAGATAGGGTTACAGGTATGGACATTCAATTTGTTGTTCAAACACTCTTTAAAGTTTGGTTAATCGAAACCAAGTCTTACTAATGCACTCTCGCATTGTGAATACTTCTACTAATATTCAATTTTTTGTGTGATTGTATGACCACTGATATTTTGATGAACAAAGAGTCACATCAAAGAGGTGTACCCTCATTTTGCTTTTAATTAATCAAAAATAACTTTACAACTCACCATGAGACTTAAAACTTGACATCCCACAGAAAATGTTACCTAACTGCATAATTTTTACTGGTTACTCACATTACATGATGGTTACTCACGTTACAAAGTTACTCACGTTACAGTTTTTCTTCATCATTTTTATAAAAAATTGTACTTTTTAATAATCATCACTGTGTCGAAGATTGTTTGAAGGAAGAGAATTTAAAATCCCACCAATTAACTGTGAAGAATTTTTCTCTCAGAAAACAAAGTCATTTTTTTCGGTTACTCACGTTACATCACCTGAGCAGGTTGCAATATTCATCTTTGAATGAGTACTACAAATTTACTTGAAAAGCTGTTGTGTATTTTTAGGTAATTTGACTCTTCTAAACTTCAGAAATATTTAAAGTGGTATGTTGTTGCAATAACAAAATGGTAATAAGGCATATTTCATTTTTCACTATTTTACTTGTATTTTGGTACAGAATGGAAGACACAACTTTTGACCATTTTTTTCCAAAGTATACATATGAAAATGAACTTTTTATTTCTTGTTCCTGAAACTATCATGCATGAAGGACTTAAAGTATTAAAAAATTCAAGAAAATATTGAATTTGAATTTTTAAGCTCATGTCCACCAACCTGTGGAATTGCCCATATACTAATAAATAACTATATAAACTTGAAACCCATCATGGGGACATTCACACCAGATCCAGTTTACTTTGATCATTGAAAACAGGCAAGAAAAGTACCCATGAGCAATGAACAGGACATTTTTCATTTCATAAAACTCTGTTTGATTTCAACCTAGTACTCCATTTCCATCTGCAATCAGATTATGTCATGATTGTAAGGCTGAGCTAGATGTTACCATGGACCTATGATGTTACCCACAGTGAGGGAAGGGGTTTGGGTTGTCATGGCAACAGTATGATAGCATCATCATAGGGTCATCTCCATCAAATATCAATTCGTCTAAAACCCAGGATGGAGCTGAGCATTTGTTAGCGACCGACAGATTGTCTTGGATGCTTGTCTGGATAGAAGCTCTCATTCCGTTCTTTCATTAATCAATCTTGGTTCTAATGGCATGATTGTTTTCAGAAATCAAGCCGGTCCGTCTTTCTTCCTCTCTCCCTTGTTTGTAGAAGATGGATGGTTTGCTATATGGGGCTTGCTAAAGCGCTACGGCCCACTAGAGGGCTCTATCTTGCAGAGATTCTCTGACTCTTGATAAGAGAGCCAAGCCATGCATAATTCATAGATCAAATTAAGCTGGTTTGCGTCACCGAGGATTGTGTCCAAGTACAGGCTTCATTTCTCATTGCCCAGCAAGCCTCTGATTTAATCTATTACCATTCTAATTCACCAACATCTCGAAATATGATGTCCTATCCATGTCACATTTCCATATTACCTCTTGCTTGTGATACGACCACACTCTCCCTCTCTCTCTCTCTCTATCTTCTCTCTTCTACAACCAATCTCTAATCACAACGCCGGCTTCGGCTAAATTCCTCCCGACAATTTGTTTTCAAGACGGCTTATCATCCGAGCGCTTATCTCGCAGATTCATCACACCGAGTCTGCTTGCTGCTGCCGAGAGGCTTAATTTGATTTAAAGGGGTACCTCATGCATGTCTGAATGGAATAGCAATCAAATTTACCACTTGTAAAATGAAGAGTGCACGGAAAAACATGTCAAAACCCCACCCTCTAAAGGCTATACACATACATGTACAATGTACAGGATACTTTATTGTAACATTCACGTTTAGTTACTAAGGCATTGAGTATGTCGATCAACATGAAACTAGGGAAATTAAAGCGACATAATCATAATTCATATTCCTGTACATTGCATAGGCCATGATTTGGAGAATTCCTCTCTTGCTCAGAATGATAGAGAACCCTTTCCCCTCTCAATTGTCTGTGTTCAGGCCAGGAACAAGAGTTGGAGGGGAGAGCGACTCTACTGGGTGAAATGTTGACAGGGCACAGTTGTTTTCATCAAATGTGCACATGCATGGATTGGCCCAGGGTTTGATGTGGCATGCACATCAGTGAGTGTGAACCACACTCTTAACTAACACCGTTCTCACCGCATACATCCGTAATTCCGAAGCTTCGTTATTCAAAAGGTTCGTATTTCCAAAGGTTTATAAGTCAGACAACGAAATGAGGTTCGTAATTCCGAAGGTTTGTTAGTCCGAAAACAAAGTGAAGTTCGTAATTCCGAAGGCTCGTTAATCCGAAAACAAAATGAGGTCCGTAATTCCGAAGGTTCGTTAGTCCGAAATTGTAATGATTAACAAACCTTATTTTGTTTTCGGACTAACGAGCCTTCGGAACAACGAACCTTATTTCGGCTTAACGAACCTTATTTCGTTTTCGGACTTACGAACCTTCTGAACATTGATCCTTATTTCGTTTTCGGATTATCGAACCTTAGGAATAACGAACCTTCGGAATAATGCCACAAATGTTTGGATTAACGAACCCTTTTATGTATTCGGATTAACGAACATCGAGGTATAGGCAATTTACGTGTTTCGTAATTACGAACCTTCGGAATAAAGAATCTTCGGAATTACAAACCTTCGGAATTACGAAGTGTAACTATTCTCACTACCGTCCTAAAACTAGTTTACTGGAGACTAGTTAAACGCGTAATGAGAACGGTCAAGGCGATCTTCCAAACCAGTATGGAAAACCACTTTGTGACATAGTTTTCAAGATCCCTTTGCCTGATGTAAAATAAGAAAGTTATGACATTTCAAAGTTTCGCTTATTTTTCACATAAGAGGAATATGCACAACTCAGTGACATGCAAATGAGACATTCGATGATGTCCCTCACTATTTCTTTTAATTGTTTGAATTATACAATATTTCACTTTTTACAGATTTGACAATAAGAACAAACTTGACTGAACCATATAGTTTTAAACAATGCTAATTCCACATGTTCAGGGAGGAATTAGTCTTTGTTTCAGTTGACAAAGAGGAGAAAATGGAAATATTTAGTTATTTCATATATTAAAATACAAAAGATATAGTATAGTGAGTGGATTATGTCATAAGTCTCATTTGCATACTGACAAGAATGAGCGTGTGGCTGTTCTATGAAATTAAGAGAAATTTTAAAATGTCCTAACCTCCTTATTACATCCGATTTTGATGAAATTGTCAGTGTAATGCTTGTTGGATTTTTCTCTTTTAATCCAAATCAAGTTTTTGTTGGGGTGGACTTGTCCATTAAAACCACTTTCAGCTGATCAAATGGGGATGCTAGCAAAGTGATCTTCCAAACTGGTTTCCTGAACAGGTTTCCAGTAAAATAGTTTTAGAAAGTATAAAGAGAACGGTGTCAGTCTGAGTTTTTTATTAAATTGAAAGCGTTACACCAGTCATCCCTGGTCTGTAAAATCAATGTGCTCTCCATACAATCTACCTATGATAAGATGAATGCATGATCTAATTTCCCTATTGCAGTATATCATTATCAGCTATTCAAATAAAATCAAACAAACCACTGCCCCAAAAATGCAATATAAATACAAATATTCCCAAATCTAGAATCAACAAAAAGCTCAGCCATTAATCTTTGCTATCACCTCACAGATAGCGATGAGGAGAAAAGATAAATATATTTTTCCAACCTCCACAGCACTCTGACGAGCAAACAAAACTCTGCATCTGGCACTTTACTCGCAAATAGACACAACCAGGTCATCAGAAGAATTTTAGTCTCGCAAAACAAGCATTTTACACCAATTTGATATAAGCGATCAAGCTCAACCAGTCTGTGTAGTGATATCGAATAAGTTTTATTCCTAATATATTCGTGACATATCGTATCATGAGTACCAGAAGTATTCGTTGAAAAATTATAATACTCTAATCAACCTTGATCTATATAACAGCATCAAAATGGATAGAAGCCAGCATGATATTCCTGAAATGAAACATACCAGTATAATCAGAGCTCCCTGATCATAGTACTTCAGGAAAGTTATAGCTTTTTCACATTGAGTGTCATTTTTTTTCTTTACTCATATGTATTATGTTGAGGTCTGGTGGTTAATATAACTGCAAATCATGAAGTATGGGGTTCAAATCCCAACACAGCAGCACAAACCCATTTTAGATTAAAAGATAATTTGCCACACTCAAACCCAGGTGGACCATGATTGAGAAAGTTATTAAAATTTTTACATTTTTAAGTCATAACCAGCTGCCCCATATGTTATGTATCATAAAATGCATAGATTTCATTTTTTTAATGGCTTGTGATGACTTTTTTAAAAATTTTCTTTTGAGCAGCCGGTGTGAAATCATTTGTGTATTGATATACTGATGGTACGATAAAAATCCTTTAATTTTTTTAGAAAATAATATTTTATTGATTTTTAACCATAGGTCGTGTAGGAAATCTGCTCGCATATGATGTCATAAATAAAATAATTAAAATTCAAATAACTTTTTTATTCTTTGTTGGACTTTCCTCACACCTTCACAAATATTTTTTATAATTTTTTCAGCTATTTTTTACAATAAACTTTTTTGTCAGGGTGACTTCCCCTTTAACAAAGCAGATGAGAATTGGGTCATAATGTAATTCTAGCAGGAGTGCATTCTAAACTTTGAAGATTTGAAATAAACCCACAACCGCTCTGAAAAGTGACCTGCCAAACATAAGATTTAGATATAAACAAAAGATTTCAGCAAAAGATTGAATTCAAATCCTTTGAGAATAAAAAAAAATACTCATGGATTCAAAATAAATCCTGTGTTCAACAAATCACTAATCACAACACTCTGGAATTATTTTAAATCCTTGAAATTTATATAATCGAGCGTACCTTTTCAGTTCTTCAAAGATAAATGGCATTTAATCAAACTTAAAAGAAATTACACAAATTAATAAGATTCAAAATATGTTCCTTTAAAAAGCCAACAGTTCTGGACAAAGAATAGTTTGTTTGAACACAAACTGATAGTGAGAGAGACTGATTGAGGAAAATAAAGGTGAGAGTCTGACGAACAAGTCTAGATATGTGAACAAACAGTTACAATGCGGTCAAAGAAATGCCAATTGAATGCATTATTGCCGATTTGTTTAACACCCTTGTACTGCCTCCCTGAAAGCCAATAGGGCATGAAATCTATGCATGCATCCCCAAATGGCCTTTTCTACCATTTATTTTCTCTTTTATGCCTTTCCAATCTTTTTAGCTGGTTGGCCAAACAGGGAAACGAAAATAGTGACCCAAAATTGGAAAGATTCTAAACTGTGGGCACCGTTATGCCATCACCATTGCCAGATCAGAAATATATTGTGCATTTTCCATTAAAAATATTAATAATCTAAGCAGACGGTCTCTCCCATATTCATGAATTAATTCTCATTTTAAAGGTAAATGCCAGTTGTGGTAACGATATCAAAATGAGTTCGTACAGAATCCGATGAAATGACCACCAAAGTGTCTGTTCGTATGAATAAAACATGTGCCAAAGGATTCTGGAAGAAATTGTGTAATTGCTGAGAAATCAGCAAATAAGCACAGGATTCCGGTCAAGCATCAGGCCGACATTCAGAGCAATAATAATACACTGTCCCACGTGCGCTTATCTGTGTTGGTGATCTTCAGTGTGAACATTTTTCAGCGTAGATTTCAAGATTTCACAAAGTTCAGTTTATGTTACTGTACCAGATCTAGATCCTCGATGATATACTGACAATTAAGCCTGGTTTTGCAGACTTTCTCATGAAATCAGTGTTTACTGCAACTACTGGTATTTCTCTTTAATATTGCCTTTGAACCAGAAAGTTATTGCGACAATGGGGCATGACCTCATCAAATTTACGGAGGTATAAATGCAAAATTTTAGCACAAAAATAATTGTTCATAATATCAAATCAAATAAACCCCTTTCATAAACCCAATTATGCGAATAATATCCGTATAATTTGGTTGTAAAATCAGAGGAGGACCAGAGTTATCCGCATTATTTCGATGCTGCAATTACCCGCATAATAGCGGCATCGGGACCAGATTTCGACTTTATGAACTCGTTTCCAAAGTAATGCAGATAACTGCCATGGTGCGGTCACAAAGTCACCCTTTTCCAACACAACCCCATCAGAGGGGGTGTGTGCAGTTGCCATGAGAATTATCCGCCTTTTTCAGGTCGAGCGCTCGTAAAAAACTAGTGCAGATTATTTTTGGAGTTTGTGAATGCAATTTTTATTGAATTATCCGCATTAATCTTAGGCGGATAATTGGAGGATCGGTTTGTGAAAGGGGTATTACGACACAAATGAGGCATTTGCTACTGTAGCACCCATCCATGGAATTATCGTTTACCATGATTCATTTGCCTGTCTCAACTGAGGTATACAATAAAAGTGTACTAGAAAAGAAATCAGGTGATACTTTATCATACTATACTGGTACAAGTCGCATCATGCATTTTAAATCATCACACACAAAACTGAAACGAAACATTAACACCTACATTCATTGTAATTATAGAGTAAGACTAGGTGGTTTCAAACCGCCTCGATCACAAGAATCCCCGTTAAATTACAAGAACTTTTTAAGGCTAAAAAATACCCGTTAATTATTCCTGCATTCACATCACCCCGAAACACATCGTTCGGGATAAGTTCCCGAAGTTACGAGCATGCGCAGTATGGTCTGATAGGCAGGCAAGGCGCGAGTTTCAAAATCACTAGCCCAGCAGCCACCCACGCCGCCGCGCCCAACGACACGCTGGGCTAAAAGTTCCCGTAATTTGCTTTCACATCGCCAAAATACCTGCGACCTTGGAAAAATCCCCACGAAAGTTCTCGTGATTTCGCCAAGTACCTACCTTTTAGCGGGTATTTTTCTTTCGGGGAAATTAGGCCTACGCGTAGTTTGCTTTCACATTACCAAAATATCTGGTATTTTCTGATCGGGGTAAATTTCCCGATCAGAGAATACCTGGAACTGGCGAACTTCGAAGCGGTCTGAAACCACCTACTGTATTTCATAACTCAGGCATCAATCACATGATGATGTAAATACACAGCTGTGCCACTCATCATGTAACATAGTGCTATGAATATAACAAGCGATCACATAATTATATCAGGAACACGATTTCACTCTACAGCCATAAAAAGCATGCAAATTTGATGAAATTAAATTCAATCACTTTGATATATGGTAAAGTAGAGGGAAATTTCTCAACACCTATAGATTTTTTAATCTTTTAAAAAAGTAGACCAGCATATTTCATGAAGAAAAAATAAATAAATCCATATTTGTCAACCAAACTTTGTTGTTGTAATCACATTAATTACAGGTATTGAAGTATTTGTTGATTAATTGATTTTCATTCATGAATTGCATTCTAAACAGGCGAGTGAAAATCTAGCTTCACGTTCTGATTGCTTCACACAAATAGATGTGTCATCACCCCCTCTCTTTCTCTTTCAACCCCCCCCCCTTCTCTATACCTCCTCTCTCTATCTCTCTCTAACTCTCTCTCACACACTCTCTCTTGCTATCTCCATTGCTTCACTTGAATAAACTTCCCCTCCTTGTCACTGCCTCCCCCTGACTAAAATGCAGCACTGCTCATCATTTTGCTGTGTTACAATTATTTATTTGCCGATTTAATGCGCCTTTTAGAGCTTCCCCTAAAGTCAGCAATTGCTGTTTCAATACAGGGAACTGACTGTCCATTCCTTTGTGCCTGGATGTCTAAAGAGAGATTTAAGTGAGCAAGTAATTTCTATTAATGTGCAATCTGTTCAGAATGTTCTTTCAACCAACGCCGGCCGCCCATTCTCCCAGAGATAAAAATTAACTGGATCTTTCACTGTGTGAAGCTTGACCCAATAACATTTGTGTTAACATTTCAAACAAAACCTTTATTTTGACGAACTGTGTTTTTGTTAATGTATAATAAATAGCATACATGTGTGGTTTTCTAGGACTAACTAATTTCAAAATGCTGCAATTTACACTTCTAAAATAAGTTTGATCCACATTATATTCCATCACGTGTTTTGTATTAAGTCAACAAACATTATCTTTTTAATGAAATGACAGGCAAGATCCAACAGCATCACACCCATTTTTTTTTCATTTTATTTGATTACACAAGAAATGGATTATGAGATTTGTCTAAAATGTGTGCTAAAGGTTTTGTGTACAGACAGCAAATTACCACTATCAACATGGAAGAAACAATAAATTACTCTTTTCTTTGATTTGCAGCAATCATGTAATCAAACAGAGAGCTAGTTTATGTAAATCAGCTCTGTACATATAATAACAGACCTTTGGATATAGAGGTTCATGTATTGACACAGTGGCAAATATCTGGGGCCTTCTGCAAACTGGAGTGTGAACACAACTTGGGAATATCACATTAAAGGCCTGGTCACACCGCCCGAGCGTTGTTGAGCGGTAGGGAGAGAGGGTCGAATTTCGCTCACAAAATTGGGGGAAAAAATCGAAAACAAAAAAAAACAATCGAAATTGAAAATGGTGAATGGTAGCGAGCGGTGATGATTTTTTTTCTCTCCCCGCTCCACGACCGCTCCAACAACGCTCGGGCGGTGTGACCAGGCCTTTAACTAAAAACCAACCAGAATCACGAATTAGGGTGTTCACTTTAAAATTTTTGTAGGAGTTGTACCATTTTTCTTTTTACATACATCTGTGCCTGAGCTGGGTCAGGATATATTGAATAAATCAAAATTTCAGGCATCATAACATTTTCATAAAAGTTATGATTATTTTCCCTTTTTTTCATTATGATGGCCTGACAAGATTTTGTTTCCCCTAACTTGCTTTGAAGCACAGGCCTTTATATCCTGATGAAAATAATAATAACAATAGTACGTTTCTTAAATACGCATAACACTTACAGGTCTCTATGCGTGAGTGACTAAATCAAACATTCTGAAAGAGGTGGATTTTTAATTGAACTTTGAATTTCTCAAGCTGGGTAATATTTCTTAATGAGGTGCTTTTGATAAAAGCAGAATAACTGAGTGAAAGATAATATTGATGTTAAATGCCTTTAATTCTCAAGTAGTGATCCATGAAATAGGAATTGGTAGCTCTGCTGTATGTGTACATAAATCATGTAAGCACTTACATCCATTTCACACCTGAAAGCTAGTGCACTACATGCATACATATGAACAGGTCCAAATGATCAACCCTTGTGGATGGTGATTAATAGAAGGTCAGGCTCAGTATCATCGTCTCTGCTGCATGCCCTTCACATGTTTGATTAGCGGTTACCTTTTAAAGATCAATATGTGATTGACACCAAGATAATCCACAAGAGTCAATTAACGCTCATTAGAGACAAAGGTAATCAGGGCCAGGACCAACTGACCGGTCTACCATTGCACGACCGATGATGCCAGTCAACAGTGCAAACTCCTACTGACCAGTGGACCACTGAAATAAAGAAATTATTTTAAAACTTAGAATCAAATACTCTGACAATTAACCATTTTCAGAACTACACGTTTTTAAATTTTTTCATATCAACCAAGCCAAAGTGGGAGTATGGAGACAGGATTACCCTACTATCAGCCTGCAACTACTATTATGCCATAATGCACTAACAAGCATGCCACACAGATAGACATGCAGCAAAAAAAAATCACACCAATGCGCATTATGTGCACCAGCTTCTGACTTTAGCTAAAGGTTCGATCTTTCATTTGACTATGTTCTTAAAGGCCACCGCACACCTTACGATTGGTCTGCGACCAGATTTTGGAATAAAACGTAGTAAAATTTGATGCTAATATTGAGACTTGGAATATCTTACTGTGTAATGTTCGAAATCATCGTACGACTACCCTCGCTCAAATCTGTGACTATGCTATCATCCTTCTTAGATTAAAAGCAAATTTAATATTTAGTCGCAATGACGTTATAGCAGTCATACGATTGGCTACGATTTGAAACTAATTTGGCCTTTACTCCAACATAAAGGCTTGCAATCTTTCGAAATGGTTATAATTCTTTTAATTCATTTTAACCTCAACTAAAATCATATGTTCCATTCACATTTTCAGAAAATGAGCAAAATGCGGTTTGTTCCAAATTCGGATCGCGAACAGTCGTAAGGTGTGCAGTGGCCTTAAGACGCAATTCAAACTGAAGCTCGTTCAGCTGATCCACCTTAAAGCAGACTGGAGCTGAAAGCAATCACTTCACTCTGGTGAAGACACACCTTAATACGTTATACAAATATGCTGATGAAATCTCAATAAAGGATGGTTGAAGGTGAATTGGTGGAGATAAAAGGTTTGAATTAGACCCATTTCATAATCCAAAAATAATCTTAGTAGGTGGTTTCAGACTGCCTCGAAGTTCGCCAGTTCCAGGTATTCTCTGATCGGGAAATTTACCCCGATCAGAAAATACCAGGTATTTTGGTAATGTGAAAGCAAACTACGCGTAATTTCCCAGAAAGAAAATACCCGCTAAATAGTAGGTACTTGGCGAAATTACGAGAACTTTCGTGGGGATTTTTCCAAGGTCGCAGGTATTTTGGCGATGTGAAAGCAAATTACGGGAACTTTTAGCCCAGCGTGTCGTTGGGCGCGGCAGCGTGGGTGGCTCCTGGGCTAGTGATTTTGAATCTCGCGCCTTGCCTGCCTATCAGACCATACTGCGCATGCTCGTAACTTCGGGAACTTATCCCGAAGGATGTGTTTCGGGGCGGTGTGAATGCAGGAATAATTAACGGGTATTTTTTAGCCTTAAAAAGTTCTCGTAATTTAACGGGGATTCTGAGATCGAGGCGGTTTGAAACCACCTAGTGAGATGGGAATGATCTTCATTACTTACTAATGATCTATTTCGGAGATACGTATGGCAATGTTCACTTTACTCTGGGACTTTACTATCAAAAAGCCAATTTTATCATATTTAAAGATAAATACCAGTTGTGGCGATTATCTCAAAATGAGTTCAAACAGAATCCAATAAAATGGCCACCCAAGTGTTTGTATGTGTAAACATGAACATATTACGAAATAGGTCCATGGTGTAAATAACAAATATGCGCCAAATAACTCTTAGAAAGAAAAAAAATGGGTAATTTCTAAGAAATGAACAAAATAAGCATGTAAAATGTAGTATTAATACACTGTCTCACATATTCCTTTTTGTGTCAGTGATCATCAGAATTATCATTTTTCAGGTAAAATTTCATGATTTCACAAAGATGAGTATATTTCAATGTACCAGATCTAGATCCATGATAATATTGTGGCAATTAACCTTGATTTTAAAGACTTTCTCATAAAATAACTACCATCTTTTGGGCCTTTAAAGATTCCATGAATAATTATAAAAACATACTTTCAATGTACCATTTCAATCTTACAAATGTTCAGTGAGTGTTGTGCAGGGTTTATGTTCTTCCATTGTTAGTTTCAAAATTCAAATTTAGCACTTATAGTGCTTTTTACTTATCAAGCTAATATTTTGTTCATAATATGGGTGCTTTGAACATTACTCTACCATCCCCACCCCCCCCCCCCCAACCCTTCTTGCTTGTGAAATTGTTTTATAAAACAGACACATATATCTTGGACCAGACTTGTAAAATTTCAAAAAACTTGGAATTGGAAGCTTAATCAATTTTCTCATTGCATCTTCCAGGCAATATTAAGTGTTACATATTATTATTTGAATTGAAAAATGATTGATTTTCAGGATCAAAATATACGTTATATAGAGGTTTTAATCATATACATTGATCAATTACACCGAGTTCACTGAAGGGTTGCACAAACAAGGCACAACAATGCAGAGATAAGCAATGGTATATATAATAGGCAATTTTCAGAATTAAATTGAATAGGTTTTCAAGGATATGCAAAATAAAAATCCTATGACAAATGATGCTATATCAAATGCCTAAAAATATGATGATTTCATAATTTGTTTGATTATACAGACAAGTCATACACAAAAGTTTCTATAAATAGAAAAAAAAAATCTTTGAAAACATTGCTTAATATGCATGGAGTAGCAGGAGTTCATGGAAACTTCACCTTAAAAACAAGTCAATATTTACATTATGACCCAGTTCAATATCTGTGAAATATCAACATGAAAAATGCATGCATATTGAAAGATAGCCATACCAGCATCTAGAGCAAATATTTGTCTTCTACCTTCATCAAACAAAGTACCCTAGAGTCAATGTGTTATTGATCTGAAAGGTAGGCTAAGATTATGACCATTGCAGGCTGGATGGAGAGATCACGATAATGCCAGAGACTGATGTATCTTGTCAAAGGCTTTAATTTATTGCATTACAGGCCTGTAACATATGCATCACCATGCCCGCAAAATCGATGCCCTTAAAATCATGAAAATATTCATGATTTAGGAATGGCCCATCAGGGCCCCCGGCTTACTAATACCCTTTTTACACAGACTAAAATTTCCTTAACCCCGTACTATAGGTGGGGCTAAATTGCCATTTAGCCCCACCTATAGTACGGGTTAAGCTTAGCTCACTTTCTTTTTACACAGCATTTTTGCAAAGTGGGCTAACCCCACCTTTAGTACGGGATTATTTGGCCCTGCAAAAAAGCAGGGTTATCCCAGCAATTGGGGTGCTAAGAGCAATAGTACGGGGTTAAGATCGCTAGTGTAAAACAAAAGTGGGCTAAGCTTAACCCCGTACTATAGGTGGGGCTAAATGGCAATTTAGCCTGGTGTTAAGGAAACTTTAGCGTGTGTAAAAAGTGTACGAGTGAAGTACTTGTATTACGAATGATCGACAAAAACCACTAGTCCGGGGTTAGCGAGTTTCGTGTGTGAAAAGCAAGCATTCTTTATCCGGGGTTAGCAATACAAATTTGGCATGTGTGAAAAGGAAAAAAAATAGTACGGGGTTGAGGATAGTACGGGGGTTAGCGATAGTCCGGGCTAAGAAAATCCTGTGTAAAAAGGGTAAAAGAGTTACAATTGATCCGATCAATCATACCTCTATGGAAATCCATCAGTGCCATAATTTTGTCTCCAGGATATTGTCACAATGTACTTTGAAAACAAAGAGAAGCACAGTGAATTTTCAAGAAAACAATGAATGCCTGAAATATGCATCATAGTTATTTGAAGAAACATGATTTTAGATGTTGAGGTTGCTGGCCGTCCAAAGTTGTGATTGGTTGGATCAATTGCAACTCTTTGTAAGATGGGCCCCAGGTCTCCAATTTTGTTTTATGTGCCACCTCCATTTACCTGTTGTAAGGGACAGCGTAGTCTTCAGGCACAGACTCAGAATTGACAGTCCAACCAATTATGCCAGGTCTAGGGTGAAGACTAGACACCAAACTCTCTGAATGTGTCAAATAAGAACCAGCCAGTGCATAGTGAATCTAGTCTCACGACTTCAGACTCTGCACTATGCGCAATGTGAATTTTGAAAGTCAAGGGTCTTTGCCTGCAGACTAGGCACATGGAGAAGGCATTCTCTCTCATTTATAGACCAAATTGGTTTGGGCGCTGCTTTGCATGGAATTTTGTAACTGGATGCTTAAAGTATGCCTAATAGATACTGACATAGCGACACACCTATCACATTTCATGACCTATCAAGGTGTCGAGGTTGTAACAGAAAAATGGGAGTCAAAATGCAGTCTCCGCATGAAGACTAGTTCAAACTGGACAGGTTGGAATAGCATTTCAACTCATTTACACAACCCTAGAGTTCTGGCCTAGTATCTGTCAGCTTTGGTGTTAGGTTGCCATACAGCTCCAGCAGGCATCCACAAGGGTATTTTAAATTTAAAGGGAAGTGACAGGCGATATTATATTCCTACCTCAGCGATGTCATCAATCTATTTTAAATGGTCAACCAAACACTTCTTTTTATCATCATCTATGAGTAACACACAGCAGATCAGTTACCCAGCACTTGAATACAGAAAAAGTACCCCCCCCCCTCCCCCGAAAAAAAAATCATTTAGGGCAACAAACCCTTCTGGCATCATTTAGTACGCATTTAGTGAGGTTTGTGGAAGTACATTAAAATGCGCAATACCACTCTTTTAGGGGACAGGGGAGGCTGCCCCAAATTAAATACACTTTATGACAACTGGATTTAATTCAGTTGGAAAAGGTAATAAAATTACCATCAAAGCTGTTATCTAACCATTTCCAGTCACCCATATCATCATATAAAATATTATTTACACTGCAAACAAGCCAGAGCAAACATGCCTATCAGTTTACAATCAATCATTGTTTGCCAGGTAGGGTGATATGGTGTAACATCTCTGGTAGCAAGAAAATATAATGAACTCCTGGGGAAAAGTACTAGGAACATATGAAATGACACTGAATTCTGAACTCCACATTCCTGCTTGAAGAAGTAAACACATCAAATCGGTGGTGAATAATGAATAAAGGGAGCTAGTCTGTAACATTAAACTCTTTTTTAAAAATAAAACAGAAATGAGAAATCATCAATGTAGTGAAGTATTATGTAGTAACTATGATAGGCACAAATACCAAACAAGCCTATAAAATCACGATATAAAATTCCAGATAAAGTTTACCTGAAACATTTTTTTTCACTTCTATTTTCATTTAAAACTTTTGTTTCATGAAATCTCCCCCACCCCCCCATCTTTCTTGCCACTATTCTACCGTCAGTTTAATATCTATCTGTAAGCAAGTCCTAAAACTCTTATGCTGTTGAATATAAGAAATAAGCATGAATTTCAGCAGATGTATTTTGCGATTTTGATACCTAACAAATTCAGTGATTGCTTCTCAGACAGCTGCAAACAACTATGTCCTGAAGCTTTCAGCCCATATCATTCTCAAAAAATGGTTTTATACCAAAAGTGAGAAATACACATTTTTAAAAAATGTATGTAAAGATTCTGACCCGATTCTCATCCAATGTAAATTGCAAAACAACATCTACTTCAACACTTTTTATTCAATTTCATTTGCACCACAACAGTTTTAGAATTTAAACAATCAAATAATGTTTACGAACTAAAACAGAATGATGACCGTCACTTTCAAAGGGATTGCCAAGAGTATAGAGGGGCTATAAAAAAAATTACCTTGCCTGGTCACGACTGATGGCACTGGTGCAATTTTCATGTAATCAAGAAGAGGTCTGCAAAACCAAGAATAACCCTTCCAGCCACCTAAACCAAGGCTCGGTGCTGAACCAATTCACCGCAGGATGAGAAACTGAAATGCAATTTGGCTCGGCACTGCGGGCAGCTGTAAGGCATTCAGGCGCCAGCACAAGGGAGCAACGCAAGAAGGATTTTACAAAATCATCCCCGATTGTGGTTGGGGCATTAATGCAGAATTTCATCGCTCTGAATTAATCATAGCAACAGCAGCGAGCTGAAGTCATCAACTCTTTGAAACCAGAGGTTTTTCCCCTTGTGAGGCATTAAGATTCCTGATTTTGGCTTACGAGAGGGAGAGGATTTTTGAGACGATAAGACTTCAGAAATAATGCCACGCATTTCGGGAGAGTGAGGAGCTAATGTCAATGCAAATGAATGCATCAAATCAATCAGATCCTCGAATCCCCTCTGTATCATCAAGAAGAGGGGGGTAAGAAAACCGGGAATAAAATTGCAATAGCACAACGTCTCATAATATTTCTGTTTCATATTTAGTTATTTTTAAGTAAGACTTTACAAGGGGCCATCATATTAGCAAAAACAAAAGTCCTCATCTTGTCTCAGCCTATATTTTCAGAATTCCCGGGACCATAGCTCCGAAATAACCAAGTATCTATTCTACTACCGGTCATAATTTTTTTTAAGGAAAATTACACTAATATATCACATAACTACATTTGGCCCTTGAAAAGGAGATGAATAGTTAATTTCTTACGGTAATTACTTACCTTCATTTCTTTGGATAAAGCCTTATCCTCAATTTCCCTTTGACTTCTTGTATGCCGGTAGTCCATAAAGCTGTTGTATAAAAGAAATATGAACAGAAGATGTTACGATAAATAAAATATCACCTATCCATGATGTATCATCAAGTTCTTGTTACATTGCGGATGGGTTTGTTGGAGACATCGATCTAATTTATTCTTGTTATAGAAAGCAAACACCCTGGATCCTAGTTGACCACTGATGATATCGGACACTATATCTTGAGTGTGAGGGACGCATGCTGGAAGACGCCTAAAGCCAGGAGACACTGTGTTCATATAAAATCTTATAAAACCAGAATACGGACAACTGAAGCTAAAATGGCATTTAAAATTGAACCTGTGAAAATACCACATCTTTTTGATGAACGTTAAAGTTGCCCATCTAATAAAGAAATGAAATGCAAGAATGTAACATTTTCATGTGGAGTGGATGTCTTACTACAAATCTTTGATATTTCATTCATAAAAAATGACCCCCCCCCCTCAAAAAAAAAAAAAAATTGCACCCCAAAACCATTAGTGATTCACAAATTAAAGTTAATCTTAATTTCATCCCATATACTAACATGTATTATAAAAAAATAAAAATCTTCCCAGGATATTTAGTAAATTATGATTTTTCAGTCACAGATATCTTGAAAGTGATTTTGTTTCCCCAAGGTGTCTTTTCATCCATATGAACAATGTTAAATACAACATGAATCAAAGTTAAGAACATGTATTTGTTAAGATTTGTAATATTAGCCCATTCCCTTAAATGTCTTTCAGAGCACCCCCCCCCCCCATTCTTCTATGATGGAATAATATCAGTGAAGAAAAGACACTAATATGCTTTTCACACTGCTTTTCCTTAACCCCATACTATCCTTAACCCAGGACTATGCTAAACCCCATACTATCTTTTTTTTGGTTTCAGAATGTCTTTCTTCACCCCATACTATTTGCTTAGCCGGGGTTAACGCCTTAACCCGCACTGTTGCACAGCTTATCAATATTGGTGATTTTGCCACACAGAGCATGATTAACATGCACTTTTGACTTCTGTGATTGGCTAATGCTCAGACCCACTTTTGCTTAGCCCGGTTTTGTTTCACACTGCATCTATTAGCACCGCAATTGTGGTGCTAGCACAATAAGCCGGCTAACCCCGCTTTTTTGCAGGGCCAGAGAGTACTGTACTATTCACCGTGCTAGCCCACTTTGCTAAAACATAGTATGAAACTTGAAGTGGGCTAAGCTTATCCCCGGGAAAATATGTGCAGTGTGAAAAGCATACAACAGGAATCCTGTGGTATATGTGTGTCTCTCACTTTTGGTAGTAAAGTTGCCTAAGCTAAGGTCTGCACGTAAAGATCATTTTAGACATTACTGTTTTCCACACTGTGACTTCACAGCAACAAAAATCTTGTGTAAACATATAATCTTTCAGAGAGTGATAGATGAGCTGTGAAACCGCTCGTAGCTTCACACATAAGACAAGCCATAATACAGCATGAACACAACCCTCTTCGCTTCAATGTCTCAATCAATGACACGATTTCGTAGGAACAGACAGTTTTATGAACGCAACCAAAGAAATTGCAGACATCTCAAACCATTAATCCTACAAAGTCAAACAAGGTGATATTTAGGTACTGCCTCAAACTACTAACGAGGCAATATTCTAAAGCAGGGAAGTTATCTGAATCAATTAGATTTATTTGATAAAACCTCTCAGCATCTGAAGTTTACGTATGCTGAAAAAAAAGAATGCCATGCAGTACTCTATTTTCAATGCAAAAGTGCTTCAAATCCAAATAATCTTCCTTTATCAAATTTGACTCAGAATAGCATCATTTTATTGCAGTAAAATAAAACTTCTGATAAATTTTCAAGTGCAAAGTAAATAGCAGAAATCACAAAACATGAAGAAAGATCAGAGAGCTAAGAGAGTCGCTTGTTACATGCACATCTCTTTATAATTATCACCTCAATTTTAATGGTATTCCTTATTCATGATCTGGTGAGTACTAGTTGCAATTTGTAATATTAGTTTATGATACATTTTGTAGTGCTAAGTATTTCTATTTCTTTTTCACTTCATATTTCCTTTCTCTCAACCACTTAGAGGCAATTTGCAATTTGCAGTATATAAATTATTTTCATCATTTGGGAGTCAACTATTTTGAGTTGAGTGACGCATTTTTGGAATCATGATTACTGGTAATTCATAATTGATTATAATGACTCCAGTTCACATTTAATGATTCCAACTCATAATTCAAAACAAAAGTGACCCCTAGCTGACATGATCCTCAACAAATTTTAGTACAAAAATAAGAGTTGAAAAAAATGATTTAAAGCTAAAGATTTGGTGTTGAAGAAGTATGAAACGAAAAAACCCAGACACAAGAAAGACAAGTAATGAACACAACCTCGGTCTTGATGGAGGAGATGTTAGATCGCTGGCGGGCTGTTGTTAAAGGTGACAAGAATCAGCTTCTAGACCAGTATGAAACACAGATTGGAGTGATAGGGAAGATACATCCCCGCATCATCTGATTAGAGTACTCCACTCTCTTAAATCACCAGAAAATATGAAAAAGGAGGAGGGGGAGAAGGGGGAGGGAAGGAGGGGAAGGGGGAAAGGTGGAGAGGAAGAGGGAGAGGGAAGAAGGGGAATAAGGAGAAGCAGAATGAGAAGAGGGAGGGGTGGGAGAGAAGGGGAAAGAGAAGGGTAGGAAATTGGGGGGGGGTGAGAGGAGGGGATGGTGGAAAGCAAAGGTGCATAGGAGATGAGCAGGAGAAAGAGGGGAGAAAAGCAGGAAGAGAGGAGGCTAATCACTATTTCATTCACTGCAAACATTAATTTGAAATGAATAGAAGTGGGGGAAAAGTTCCTATTTTATATTAATCTTTATTATCAAATTTTCCCACACAAACTAAATTTGTAAAGATTTAAAGGTGTATTTCATTAATATAGTGCAATATAGCCTTCTCCAAAATATCCCTTTCGAATGTGACACAACATTTGCTCCTGCAACAATTTCTCCCGGCTTAATTTCATCTAAGATATGGAGTTGGGCTCTAGGTTGCAATAGAATTTTTTTGGGGGTGTACGTTAGCAACTTTAGGTATCATGTTAAATCCAGGAATGTAGTTGGTGATTCCATTAGTGTGTGGAATTTACAGCAGAGCAGTTATCATGGAACCACCCCCCCCCCCTTACATCTTCTTCACCTGTCTACCCCCCCCCCACACACGGGTGGATCAAACAATTCCCTTCATATAACTTGATCATTCCATTCTCATTTCCCATTTGTAAACCTCTTTTTTTCATATCTCAGTAGACCCTTTCGTGTCAGTTTTTATCTATACCTCAACTTATCTTGCTCTCTGCATAATCTAGGTTAATAGCCTGTACATGTAGCTCATAACTGTGCATTCACAAAAAGCAAAGGAAAAGCAACCCATTATTTTTTTTACATTTCATGCAATAATGAACACATCCTGAACCGTTTCAATTGGTAAATTTTGCGAGTGATATATTGGAAAGAGGTTTTAATCCACTGCCTTCCACTCCTGTCATTAATTATACAGCAGAACCCTGTGTCAGGCAAGATGGTCTTTGAACAGCTGTTTTTGCTCTTTGCCCCAAGTTCAACAGTGCATTTTGACAATAGCCCATCCCTGTTACTCTTCTATCAAGGGGAACCCATGGCCACTGATGATGACAGTGGTGAAGATCTCTTTGTCATTAGCAAATAATTTCCCCATCTCAATGATCTTCCTCACCAGGCTCAAATTTCAGCATCTCCAGGCAGGGAGGCGGGGCCGTTCACACGTGTGCACACACTCCATGCCTTTGTCCATCCCAAGACACTCCGGCTGACCTTTCATACTCCAAGGAATGATCTTGTGGCTCGGCAATAGATAGGGTATTCCTTCATTGATTAGATTCAAATCAATATACTTCCCATTTTCATTTCTTGATCTCTTTCTCTTGGCCCATTTTACTTCATCACTTTATCACTCTCTAACGAGGTCTCACCAGTCACCCCTTCTCTCTCTCTCTCTACATCTCTCCTAATAAAAAGTCTATGAAAATTTAAAAGATTTTTCAAAATCCAAAGAAACCGTTTCATAAGCTTTGAACCCCTGGCCCCTTTTTCTTATTCCTCGAGCTGGCCCCCATAATTTTATCAATGGTGAAGGTCTCGCTATAAAGGCTTGGCTAGTGCTCCTGGCAAAAAAAGGGAATAGTTTTAATCATCCCATCCAAGTCTGTGATCGCAGACTACATTCAATATCCTGCTGGGTGTATGGTGTAACAACAGGCAATTAATAACCTCATCATGGTGAAACGATTCGTTACACCTGAATGACACCTTCCCTATCTCCACACTCCCTCAACATATAGAGGCCTATACCAGATTTCTTTTTCTTACATCAGATTTCAGCAAACTGATTTGATTGAAATGATTTCAAATATTTTAGTTCAATTTGAATGATTCTTGACAGAAAATGACATGAAGTGCACTTAGTGCAGAATTACGTTTTTACCAACAGATGTGGAATTCAATATAGATGGATGTATAGCCTACCTATCATTTTTGTAAGGTTCTGTAATTTTTTGGGAAAAAAAGCAAGCAATGGCCATGGAAATCTGTCAAATGGTAAATAGAGACATGGTTTTGATCTATTAAGCACTTATTACAACTATTATCAGCTTTATTTGTACATACATGTGCTTATTCCAACAAAGGAGAAAATAAAAGAGTCAAATAGTTAAACTGACAAAATCCATGTGACATGCAGTTAATGAAGATGTTGAGCATAATGCCACAAAAGAAATGGATTTCTAATTCTTGTCATTTTGTTACTGCCATATATTACATATCAAAAATAAATTATTTCTGAGAAGAAATACTATAAATGTTAAACAAACATTAGCAGTTTAAAAAAAATCCATGTCCCCATTGAATCACTTCTATTAAAATCATTGTACTTTTAATATTTGAAAAGAAAATCTGTCCCTATATATACATGTATGACACCCTTTTAAAATATCACAAAACACCCAGGGAGTTGTCGATTTACCACATCACAATTATGGAAAATACAAACTACAGCTGCCTCAAATCATCTTGCAAATGACGATATCAGAGATAAAATACATGATTCTCTTCCTATCAGCAAAGTTCATCTTTTGAAATGCTAATTGATGTTCATCGGTGGATCCCCAAAGCATTACATCTGACATTAACAAAAACCATGGGAGGCTACGCAACCAGACAGGAATACACGATTGGATGAAATATGCTGCAATTGCAATATCTCTGCATCCAATGAATGCATAAATCCACATTAGCCACTCTCCACCCAGGTGGGGGCATTAGGGGAGGCATATTCTATTCAAAGGAGTGCAAATATGAAAGGGGTATGCAATCCACAGACCCGATTGGTTTGAATAAAAGAGTGAAAATTAACAAAACAGTGAAATTTTTGTGAATATCCTCTTTCTCTTGATCATAAACCATATTATTTTATACCGTTAACAACGCTTTGGAACCTCTGGAATAATTGCTCTATAAATCCAATTACTATTATCATCATTATACTTCTATGCTGTATACACAAGAGGTATATATATATACCTTGATGTGAAAGATCTTCAGTATCAGATACATTGTATATAATATCATTTCATAAAAAAGAACTATAGATCAAAAGAAAGATATTTATCAATCTAAAAAAAATATAGCATGTTATAAAAACACCCAAAATATGTCTAAAAACCACAACTGCACAATGGGAACTTCGCTTATAAATACATATAAGTTGAATTGAGAGATGAAATCATACAATATTCATTCACGTCACGTAGTTACCGACAATCTTCCATTCCTTTCACAAAGCCATGAGCACTCACTCCCTCATGCGGAATAGAGAGTCATTCACACCAGGAGATATTGGTAAGAATCAGGCAGGTTGGGTTTTTTTAATCAATCGCCTTCCACCCAGAAATCTGGGACCCATAACACAATGCTTAGCAATGATCATAGACCATTTTTCTACGATCGATTCCATAGACTACAATGTACAATCAATCGTGAAAATCAAGCGTACAATTAATTGCTAACCTTTGTTTTACCGTACCCTGATTCTTTTTCCTGATGTTGCATCGTGATCCATATCTTTTTATGTTGAAATTAAAGAGCTGATACATAATATCAGCAAGATCAATTATGAAAATCAATCGAAAAAGATTTGCACAGAATGCAATAGGAGCATTCAGCTGTCACACATATTTTAAAGAGAAATTCCAGTAGTTGCAGTAAACACTGATTTCATGAGAAAGTCTGTAAAACAAGGCTTAATTGTCAGTATATCAGAGGATCTAGATCTGGTACAGTTACATTAACTGAACTTTGTGAAATCTTGAAATCTACGCTGAAAAATGTTCACATCAAAGATCCCCAACACAGATAAGCGCACGTGGGACAATGTATAATTATTGCTTAGAGCGTCGGGCCCGACGCTCTACCCGAATCCTGTGCTTATTTGCTAATTTCTCAGCAATTACACAATTTCTTCCAGAATCCTTTGGCACATATATACAGACACTTTGGTGGTCATTTCGTTGGATTCTGTACGAACTCATTTTGATATCGTTACCAAAACTAGAATTTACCTTTAAGTAATGGGCCATTCATTTGCCTACAGGTAAACTTACATAATCATGGTGATGTATTCCTGTGCAATCTAAATTATACAGTAAAATTCATGTTTTGATTTTTCTTTGATATGAATGAGTCCCTATGTCATCTCATATTGTTCAAGTCGAGTAGAGTGTGCGGAAACCAGAATACATTCATCTTTACCTTGCGGCAGACGCGGCATCAAATAACAAAAGTGATGAAATGAGAGAAATACTCACCAGTATAATTGCTCCCACAGTTACCAAATCTTATTAGGAGAATCTGACGATTGCATGAATTATTGATTATTTTTTTTCCCTTTCAAGCGCAACCACGAGATGCTTATGGTCAATTTGGTTTCATCGTCAGAACTCTCTACAAACGAATCAATATCCTTGCTGCGTTTAGCCAAAGATAAACAGTTGACAATATAACAATCAACTGTATTGATAATAACATGGAGGATGTAAATGGTCTTTATTCTTCTTTGAATGACCTTATCATCCATGTTAAAGGTTCCTTAAAGTGAAGTTCGCCCTAATGTCAAGAAGGTTAAATAATAAAAGCATATTACTAAAATAAGGCATAAAAACCCATTTATGAATGTGTGGCTACATCCATTAATGAATTTGAGTTAAGGAGTTTATTCATGAAATGAATTACTATTGTGATACATGCACCCAAATGCGATACGACAAAAATTCAGAAAATTGAAAGGGACTCTCTTGATGCTTCTTCAAAAAAAAAAACTTTAAATACATAAACCAATTGTTATTTGGGGAATCTATATCACATTACACGGGACAGCTATCATATGTAGGAAGTTTTTTTTTTTAAGAATTTTTTTTCATAAATCTTTATTAGTCTTTAATAATGGATTTTCATCATTATACCATCATTACATCAAACATTTATTTTTGTTTGTTTTGTTTTTTGGTTTTTTGTGCTTTTTAACAAACTGGAAATGTCGTCTTAATAGGGGTTCAGTAACAGTAGGCGGTTTCAAACCGCCTCGATCACAAGAATCCCCGTTAAATTACGGGAACTTTTTAAGGCTAAAAAATACCCGTTAATTATTCCTGCATTCACACCACCCCGAAACACATCCTTCGGGATAAGTTCCCGAAGTTACGAGCATGCGCAGTGTGGTCTGATAAGCAGGCAAGGCGGGAGATTCAAAATCTCTAGCCCAGCAGCCACCCACGCCGCCGCGCCCAACGACACGCTGGGATAAAAGTTCCCGTAATTTGCTTTCACATCGCCAAAATACCTGCGACCTTGGAAAAATCCCCACGAAAGTTCTCGTAATTTCGCCAAGTACCTACTATTTAGCGGGTATTTTCTTTCGGGGAGATTACGCGTAGTTTGCTTTCACATTACCAAAATACCTGGTATTTTCTGATCGGGGAAAATTTCCCGATCAGAGAATACCTGGAACTGGCGAACTTCGAGGCGGTCTGAAACCAGCTACTGGAGTCTGTTGGGAAATATATTGTAGGCTCAAGTTATATTTTGGTTCTATTCCAGATTCCAGTCACATATGAGGCTGATTTTGAAGTGCATATTTTGTTCACACCATGTTTTGACTTGATTTACAAAGCTTTCCAGTGGCCAAACCATGTCTTGGGAAAAGAAACGACGACACCCAATACAATAAAGCAATGGTGATCATTAATTAATGAGCTCGATTCAGTTCAAACTTGACAATACATCCTTCATTACAATACAAGCTTGTGCGATCATGGCCGCTCTTATAGCATGCAGAATACTTTATTCCTCATAAAATATTCTGCACCTAATGGATACAGAGAATGGCATTTTCAGAGGAATATACATTATTTTTTTCCTCCAAAGATTCCTCATACATTAGGAATATAACCAACTGGGCTATTCCACGGTTACTCATGTTACATTTGGAGACCCCTTGACTCATACTTGGAGCTGTAACTCCATTATTATTGATAGGAACTAAAGATCTCCTTATCACAACAAAGTACACAGTCTGACTATCCTTTGTATAAAAACAAAACTTGGGAAATTCTATTATGCTCCTGGCAAATCTTTGGAATGTGTCGGTTACTCACGTTACATGATTTGGACCAACCTGTGGAATTGCCCAACTGTAAATATTAATGAGGGTGAATAAAAGATATAATAATCCATGTTGATGTACATTTTTTTATAAATCTGAGATATTCGCATTGGATAATTGATCGGACACACACACAAAGCATAGAGCTATTATTAGCTCTATGCACAAAGGATCAAAACCATGTAAATCCAGAAGTCATAACAAATCAATTTCAATCTATCTATGTTATAACTTTATCAATAATATTACAATGGTGCAATACCATCCAAAATCTCTGCGCTTGTAAATAATATGTATTAGTAATAATAAACTGTAAGATATTTCATTATCAATTTAATTGAATTTGTTTTTTTTCTGCTATTTTTTTTATTATATATGAAATATATATATTTTCGATAATTATCTTTTTTAAACTATTCATTGTTTTTGTTGTGTGTATGTATGTGTATGTGTGTGGGTGTGTATGTATATATGTGTGTATTCATTTCTTTTTTTTTTCAATTATTTATCTTTTTTTTGTTTCTTTCTTTCAGGGGAGTGTCGTATTCTATGTCCTAGTGTTGAAAGTTCAAAATACCCCCCCCACATCCCCCAAACCTAATAAATGATCCATGTTTCCCAATGACGTGTGATACATATACCTCATGACACAATGGATAATAATAATCTCCAGGATATGAATGTCTGGAAGCCTGTGAATCATTACATAACAGTCATTTCCATATCCAGGGACCTTGGGTATGATGACACCTCATTCAAGCTCAAAACTTTTGACTGCATGAATTCCAACAATGCATACCCAATTCACACTCATTCTCCGAGGTCACGCAAGACCCGAGACCGAATTTAAGGCATGGTCACACCGCCCGAGCGTTGTTGGAGAGGTCATGGAGCGGAGAGAAAAAAATCATGACCACTCGCTACCGTTTACCATTTTCGATTTCGATTGTTTTCGATTTTTGTTTGTCGATTTTTTCCCCAATTTGGAAAGCGAAATTTGACCCTCCTTCCCTACCGCTCCACGACCGCTCCAACAACGCTCGGGCAGTGTGACCAGGCCTTTAGCATGTTTAGGGCTATGGAAGTAGAAATGTTTCCATTTTTATTGATAATAATACGAACAATGACATCATAATTACCCAGGGTAGCAACTTCAGTTTCGAGAATTGTTCTCTCAGTAGGACCCTGCTTAATGTGATTTTATTAAAATCCGGCCTTTGTACTCCTCTGCTTTCCCCCTCATAATCCTTGAAGCACCCCTTCCATACTAATCCACATCCATCCATCATCATATCCATCTTCATATTAACTGACAGTGTTATTAAATGCATTTTACATTCAATATATCATGTCAAGTATTCAATCAATCTTGAAACTCTTTGTTTCATATGATTTCTTAGGTATATATATCATGTTGTCTGATGTAAAAAAGTAGAACATATACACTTCAAATTAAGATTCACAAACGAGGGCAAATGTTGCATGATAATAAGACAAAACCATACACACTTCAAATGCCGAGTATAAGAGAGAAAAAAAATATATATATAATCCATTACCGGGTAAAAAGGAGGCATGCAAGCCTGCTGGGAAAAATTATAATCATTGCCTCCTTTCTGAGGATACTAGTAGATTGATGAGAGAATCATAAACAATTCAAATTTAAGATGCAGGAAAGGAGAAAAACTAAATCATTAGAAATCAAGAGATGATCTGAAAATTGACAACACACTACTTCCATTATCACATCATGAACACGTCATACAAAGTTCTGTTTACATATGACTTTATATGGTTCTATTCAGAAATCCCAGATTCTTAGATATCTGAAGATTACTTAATTAATTGGAGGCTTTCACATTAGGCTATATTTTTTAATCTATTCAAGATTATCCCGTTACACAAAATTTCAAGGGAATTATGAATGTATATAGGCACGTTTGTAGTATACACTGGTCCGATAATCAGAGGTTCTGATTGTCATTGTTTGACATTCTAGAATGCCCCCACATTAATTCATATAAGCAACAAAAAAGTAATCATTTTAAGATTTTAAAAAATGTTACTGACATGAGAGAATCTACCAAAGATAACTGTTGTTTAATATATGTACATAGTTATACAACACGCATCTGCACAGTAAAGAAGTGTTCTTGTCGAAAAGGTTAATATGCTGAGGTTCTTGTTCATTTCAGGGAATAGTCAACAACAACAAAAATCCAACCAATAAGATGAACTTCCCAAGGATTTCTGTAGATTATCACATATACAAACAAGGGATTTTCCACTGGGCAAAATCATATTATCTACATCAAAAGATTAGCACCTCATTACAAAAGTGACAAGAGACTGCTGACATTTGATCAAATCTTCTTACCAGGATTAACACAAATTAGATAGCTGACAAGGGGATTTATTCCCATTTGGCATAATCGTCAAGAATACCCTCTAATAATCATCACATACCCCTTTCATAAACGCAATTATGCGGCTAATAGCAGCATAATTTGGTCGTAAAATTGGAGGACCAGAGTTATCCGCATTATTTTGCTGCTGCTATTATCCGCATAATATCCGATGCTGCTATTATCCGCATAATAGCAGCATCGGGACAAGATTTTGAGTTATGGACGCATTTCCAAATAATGCGGATAATTGCCATGGTGCGGTCGCAAGATCACCCTTTTCCAACACAACCGCAACGGAGGGGGCGTGTCCAGTTGTCATGACGATTATCCGCCTTTTTCAGAACGGGCGCTTGTAAAAATAATGCGGCTCATTTTCGGAGTTTGTGAACGCAATTTTTATTGAATTATCCGCATTACTCTTAGGCGGCTAATTGGAGGATGGGCTATGGAAAGGGGTACAGATAGAAATCAACATTATGTTTTCTCTTTATTCAGGGTTAATATCTGCACCACAACTAAACAAACAATTTTAGACTAAAAATTCCTCATCTTGAATCATCGTACTAGAGTTGTATTATTTGGTTTCTTTTCAATTATTGCGTGGGCTTTCAAAAATTAAAAATAATAAAACATTTTTTTTTACATCAAGAACATCATATTAAAAATGCATCTTATTTTTATTGAATAAACAGAGGAATGGAATTCAAAAATTAATTTTCTGTGTAAAAAAATGATTTTCAGTATAGATAATTCATATTTTCATATTCTGCACCGAAGGCCTACACTTTGAAGGTAAAAATTCCTCTCCTTTTTCTTTTCTCTCCCTCTCCAACAAATCTCCTTCTTCATCCTCTTCTCCTATACATACATGTATGCCTCAGGCGATGAAATTCCCTTGAATATGGATATGAAAATATTTGACTGGTTTGCTTAAGACTTGCATTCATGCCCAGTTTGCCTAACACATTGGGAATAGCGCAACAATTCTGGAGATTAGGAGTGACAGGCGTACTTGGTAAAGTGGTGAGATGGTGAGAGTTTTCACACTGTATTTTAAAAAGTATTACTCCAATGAGTCGAGTTGAAAAGCTTTAAAGGTACAACCAAATTGAACTGCATTGTATGGATATGACGAAATATGTATTTCTTTTCTGGATAGAGCCAGGCAATCTAATATACACTTTAGACCGAAGTGGTTGATATGTGATGTTTCAATGACCCAACTGACACTTTGTACCGAAAAATTATCACATGTATTAATGATTTATGATTCCAAGTGGAGATTCCATGATGATTTTCCCAAAACACATCACAAGCTTCAGGCTCGTTGATTATCAAGGGACTGGGACAGGAGGCTCTCAATGCTAAATATATATTCAAATTAGTCAAAGTTCCCTTTTCTGTGTACATGTAAGCCTATAGTTGTTGTTCTCATTACAATCCTATGGTTTAATGGCAACTAGTTTAGTGGACACTATTCTGACATGAAGGGCCTAATGTGAACAGTCAAAGCGGTCTTGGAAGTGATATCTTCCAAACATGTTTTGAAAACCACCATGAGATGTAGTTTTGGAGACTGCTTTGCCTCATCATTGATCCTACTCTTAGTAAGGTCTATGGCCTCATAAAACAAGTTTTAGCTTCTAGAGACACAATCGTTCTTCAGGGAAGAGATATCTTCACACATGTTTGGCACATTTCGCCACATCATGTGTAAAATGTAGACAATGGTCGAAATAGAGTCTGTGAATGAAGACTACAAGGATTAAAGGGAAGGATAATGATGTCATGGTGTTGATATTGTAAAGGGTATATTTACTCCTTCTGATGGGGTCAATCAAGATGACAAATACCCTTTTCATAAACCTATCCTCCAATTAGCCGCCTAAGAGTAATGCGGATAATTCAATAAAAATTGCGTTCATAAACTCCGAAAATAAGCCGCATTATTTTTACGAGCGCCCGTCCTGAAAAAGGCGGATAATCGCCATGACAACTGGACACGCCCCCTCCGATGCGGTTGTGTTGGAAAAGGGTGACCTTGTGACCGCACCATGGCAATTATCCGCATTATTTGGAAATGCGTTCATAAACTCAAAATCTTATCCCGATGCCGCTATTATGCGGATAATAGCAGCATCAGAGTAATGCGGATAACTCTTGTCCTCCTCCAATTTTACGACCAAATTATGCTGCTATTAGCCGCCTAATTCATTTTAATTGGGTTTATGAAAGGGGTATAAGACACCCATGCTCCATGATCTCCATGAAAGAGATACTTAAAGGCTGCGTTCATTCGGCACAATCTTACCCAAGAAACATGGTTTTCGAAGACATCAAACCATGGAAGTAAAAAAATGAAAGGTCAAATCAGAGTTACTTTCATTTATTCTTGTCTGTCACTCTTTTAAAATTTAAACATGACAATATTCTGGAAAAAGTTTGTGGTTTAATATGGTTCTGCAGATCCACCGATACTGAAAATCAATTAAAAACATATCCAAAGTCGCCAATACTACATGATCGCAGAGGAAGGATAATTTACAGACATAACTGATTAAGAGAATTTGGGTATGCTCGAATGGAGATTTTTCACTCCAATCACAACCTATATACAATTTTGATTTTTGCCCTCTGGAATGAATGAATATAGGTGGAATTTTCACACCTTAAGAAAAATGTATTAAGGAAAATTTCAGCACTGACACACGACTGGCCAACTTCTGGGTAATTTCATAGGCCTATCAAGCACGTGAGGACATTGAATCTTATACTGAAGAAATAATAATACCATCCTTCTGACCGTTTAGTTTGGTATTTTATTCCTCTCAATTGGTCAATGCACTGTACCAAACCTCATGTTACACTTGGCATTCGGGGGAAAGTGTGAACTGGCTTTGGCCTTGATCATTTTACCCTGGACCTATGGTGCGAAGGTAACTAGTGTTGTGTGTTTATTGCAATCAGTGCGAAGTGAAAGGGGACTGAGTTTGTAGACTAGCATTGCGAGGCTTGTGAGGATAGATAAATGTCAATTAATCATGATTATTAATGAGGGTGTTTCAATTGTGTAGACAGTGAGCACACAAGAGACAGCTCACAGCATGGGCTTTGGACAGTAAGCGCTTGCTCGTTCAGAATTGAAGCATTAAATCCCAGCAGTTTTTTTTTATTTCCTTTACTTCATATTGGGTTTCAATGAATGGAAGCTGTTTGTATGCAAAGGATATGTTGCACCATCACATTAAGTATTTAAAGCTCTCATATTTCTCCCAATGAAAGAAAAGGGGGGGTAGTGACACATATTACATTTTCTCATCCTAGTTTGAATGCTTTCCTCTTACTGTCCCCCAAAGAAATCAATTTCATTATTCACATAGTATCTTGAAAGAAAATATCAATTTCACTCCGAAAGAGTAGGAAAATACCTGTGGGGAAGTTTGTATTTCCAAAAATCATTCCATCTGCAACCCTTGATATTGATGCAGCACAAATTCTGAGAAGAGAAAAAGAAGATATTTTACATTGATAATCGTCATGGAAGTCTCCTAAGGAATAAAGATAGAAGAAATAGCTGGCGACGTAGAACCGGGGGATTTCAAGAACAGTAAAAGAGTTCAATAGAGATTAGAAATGCTTCAAACAATAACCTTCGAAGACTATTTGATGATTAGATATAAATGAAGGAAACCACAAAAGAGAATGTGGCTAAAAAGAACATATGAGATGGAGATACAAAAACTTTACAGTCCTAAATGTCTACAAACCAACAGTGAAAGATATAGCACGAACAGATAAATAAAAAGCAAAGAACAGGAAAGGCACAGGGCTAAAAAAAAAGAAGTATATGTATAAAATATCAGTTAAAAGTAAAAAAAAAAGTGGACAGCCTTCATGAAGAGATAAGAAATAGCAGATAGCAAGTTATCAATGCTTCATAAATATTTTCATCACCCTTCATTATGAAAGACTGAAGAAATAAAAAGAGGGAGGGGGAAGGTGAGTGCAGGAAAAAAGGGGGGTGAAAGGAAAAGAAAAAAAAGATGAAAATCGAGGGAGGGGACGTAGAAGAAAGAGAATATTAGAATGGAGACGATTAGCAATGCTTCAAACTATGAATACATTCAGCAGCCTCAGGAAGAATAACCCTTCTGAATGTGCACAATGGGGCAGAGAATTAATTACAATCCAGCGTGTGAATGCCAGAGAGACAGAGCGAGCAGCTCCAGTCGGGTCGAAAGGGAAGCCTTTATTTCAGGAATGACTAGGCATCTGTCCCATATTATGGGAGAGAGAAACGAGTGCATCAAACGCTAACCGGATTTGGCAGGACTCAGGAAATTGGAAATGTCACCAGCCTAATCTCTACACTCAGGGTCTGCAATCTTTGCATAGTGCTTACTCCCTACCCTACTCTACTTCAAATTCTCCTCCCATATTTTTCCCCCCATTTTTTCTCACTTATTTCAAATCTCTTGTCAGCTTTTCTTGCATAATTTATTTGCAATATTTTTACATCATCTGCACACTGTCTCTCTATAAAGTGCAGGCTGATCTTGAATATTTATTTCACTTTATCTACGATAATTCAGTTCAGTTAATATAGTAATTTCACGTACTATGATAATGCACTTACTTTTAAATTTCATCAAAGATGTAGTTATTGAAATGAATCTATTCTTTGAATTGGTTTCTATTCATAAATTATATTGGGGGGGTTCATTGAACTATATTGTGGAAAATTATATCCCTATTCATGAGACTTTTTCCTAACTCCTTACCACTTTTTTCCTAACCCTCCTAATACCATCCGTCCCTCAATTACATTGATTTTCATTATATGATTTTCTGGTTATAAAAAAGCATTCTGCAATATCTGTTTTCAACTATATGCAAATAAGTAACCTGGTAAACGGGTATTCATATATGTTTACTTGCCTTCTTTTAATAGCCTAGTGTGAAAAGGAAATGACTCCTCATGAAAAAATGCATACATTAGCGACCACACAATAAAAATAACACCACTAAGGGTGTGTTTATGCTTCCAATGCGAGGACAGAATCAGCGATTTCAAACGTCGATTCAAAACGCCGATCGTAAACGTGGTTCTGGGAGCGCTGTTTATGCTTAACTTTTCAGCGCAAATCATGATCTCCAGCTGGCTTCACATCGTAAAGTGAGGTCAAATTGGGCGCGCCTTTTTTCAAAAGGGTTTTTTTCCGATTGTTGTTATTATGTAGAGATAACATGGAGCAATACGACTGTATTTGCCCGCGGATTTTCATCTCACCGGAAGCATGTACCAAATGACGTCATTTAAAAACGTTTACGATCGTGGTTCTGTTTGTACTTCCCCAGAAAGCCTGATTCTGGTCAAACGACGTTTACAAATGCACCTTTTTGTGAGTTTACGATCGGTGTTTTGAAACAGCGTTTAAATGAAAGTAAGAATGGACGCAACCGTGTTTTGGACTAATCACGTTTGGAAACGCTGATTCTGGCCTGAAAAGTGGAAGCATAAACATGGCCTAACTGGTAATGACCCTGGAAAGAGTAAACATGAATTTTACATTGTCCACAACACAATTGAAAAATCAAACATCCCTGTTAAATGATTTCAGGATGGAATAGAAAAATACCTTCATGTATAATCTTGAAAATGAAAAATGCGGTTTCTTTTTTTGAGCACTTTTAAAGAGATTAAATTGTAATTATGATCACCCTCACGAGTCTCTGATTGCAATGGGGTCATTTTGTTTATTTCTTGAAATACCAACTGTCCTCATCCATAATTGAGTCTACCCGCCACAGAGATATACTGCACTTTGATACACATCCGTATTATTGATGACAGCGAGGGGAAAAAAAGAGAGTCATCCGTCCTTGTGAGCTGTCATCATCGCACTGTCAAATTGCCAATTTGAAAATATAATGAGCAGTTGCATCAGTTCATATCCAACTTCCAATTTGTCCTTTACTATCACTTGGACCTTTACTTTCACAGTAGGGGATATTTACGATTATCGAGACATTTTGTCCCCTTGGTTGGACCATTTACAGCGAAGAATCATTTCTGTCAGGATGATGAGGGCTTGAACTTGCCACATACTTTTCTTTAAAATCCAGTCACAATAGTTAACATAAGGTATGATCCGAGAAAAATATGCTCACATTAGTGTAAGACGTCCATATTGATTATTTTCATTTCCTTTTATATATACATGTATCTCTAGGTCTCTCCCCCCCCCCCTTTCTTCCTTTTTCTCATTATTCTTTTCATTTACTTTGATTAAAACTTTGATGTTATTTTTTTTTCTCCAAGATGTTGGGTATAGAGTAAGCCTTTAATATACAAATGTACTTTGCCACTCTGCCGCTTGAAAATTTCCTTGTAGTTGTTTATCTGCATGTACTGGAAGAATTATGCGAGGCTTTTATTTGGATCGTGACATTTAAATTCCTCCCCGTTTCCAAACCCCTTCATCCCTGTCACTCTCAATTATCCGTCTGTCGTCAAATTCCTATGGTACATCAATCTCATACAAATTACAATAGGAACTATCCATGCACAATAATTAATTAACAGTTGAACAGAATGATACAACCACGCTCTCAATATTTTTCTCATTGTTCCAGGCTAATGAAAGACAACACGTATACAGCGTTTCAAAGTAAAGTTTAAGTAAAAAAAATGGCAAATCTGAACATATTTTGCATTCTTAGAGTAATTTACTCTTGGATTTCAAAGGAAAGCAATGAGGTTGTAAAAATGGATTTTGTGACTTTTTTAAAAGGAAATTTTCACAAACAGGTAGAGAAAACAGCTGCTTATTCTAAATGTGGAAAGAAGTCAAAGGACAAATAGCATGATTTGGTAAAGCAATCGATGAACGCAAATTGAGCATAAAGTCTCCTTTTTTTCATGAAGCAGTCAAATGTTTTCACAGTTTTTCACACAGACTACAATGTATCTACTGAAGTTCACAGTTTGTACATTCAATCAAAAGCACTTGTAAAAGACATGAACAAACAAAGACATCATATTGAAAACATATAGATCAATCATCATAACTATTCAGTGCCATAACCACAGTGTACGATAGAGGGTGTGAAGTGAAATATCAAACGTTTGGATCATCCGAACAGACCTCACACTGCCTCGCAAGCAAGGGGGTGTTTACCTCCCCATTCAGACTAAGAAAAATTGATGGTATAATTTTATAAAGCTATCTCATGCTAGCTCTGTGGCCATTACCAGGGCAGTATTTCTTTTTATATCCATCTGCAAAGAATAAAAAATAGTGCAGTTTGGTATCCAGGAGGAAGACTCGTGAAATTTGGTCAGTATTAGGAGCATCTGTAAGATAATGCTTAATGGCTTGGAATACGAAGAATATTTTAAGAAAATTCCTCAGTGGGTAGAGAATATGCATACTTACACTGACAGTGTAGCAGGATATTTATAAAAGCAATTTTAATTTCCTATTGACTAAGAGTCATTCGATGAAAAACACAGATTGAGAGACAACATGTCATTAATAATGGAAAGAAATTCATGAAATAATGGCTTATTGCTGCACAAAATGAAATTAAGTATCAAATTAAACTTGGTTGTGTTCAGATTCGATCACCAAATTAGTCTTTTCAAGAGAGAATGCTTTGAGCCTGCCTTCATATAAATAAAATCTTACAAGTTATGCGACGTTAGAGTCTAGTGTGAATGCCCATTTAACTGTTGCGACTAGGAAGCCTCAGCTCTGAAAGGTCACGTTCGGCATGAATAGCACTGAACTTCCATTGAACCAAGAAACCTGGAAAAAAAGAAAACCCGGCCATCAACATTTAGGGAAAATGTTTGCTTGTGGGGAGGTATCACTAATAACAGTTCTGGCCAAATTATGTCATTTATTTGGCACAGACAGGATTGCTTCCCTGCCATAAACAAGCACTCTGTTCCAAACCATTAAACAGAGATGTCAAAAGATTTATGAAAAACATCCTGTCATTTCTATTCTTTCCTTTCAAGCCGTCTTTAATCAATTTAATGATATACACAACATATTTCATGATATCACTGCAGAGGAAGAGGGAGTGTTAACTGGGTGGGGGTTACAGAGTGTGAATAAGCAAATAAAGTTTTTATTAGGAATAGATTGTCACCCCTACATGTATGATGGTGGCTATGATTACCAAATTAGCATACCAATCTTCAATCCTAAGAAATACGATTTGATTAGAAAAATTTCGACAAAATATTCATGACAATAAAAAGGAAAATTAAAAATAAAACATTAAATGAAACGAAAAATTAAATTAGACTAAGCAATAGCAGGAACTAGTCTGGAATACAGAGACCTCAAATTCAATGCTCTTTTTCACAGACAAAATAAACACCGACATTAAGAACGTTGATATCACACACAATGATGTAAAAGAGCGACAGCAGCAGCCAAAATTTCCTTGCACAGAAAAATAATGAAATATATTAGACATTAATGGTCAATTATTCAATTATAAATTAGACTAAAAAATTTTTTTTTTACAAAGGTTGATTGGATGCAACACTTAGAGTAGTGCAACTCAACAGTTTGCAAACAGTTCAAGTTAAAATTCTGCTTTATCTAACTTGCAATGATATAATTAGATTAGGAAATGTGAGATGGCCCTGGAAGGAAAGAAGGCCCTCTGGCAGGTGAAAGACAACTACGCTTGAAATAAGTGTCATATTCGTCAAAATACTCTACCATCAAGGTTAGATCAGAAATAAGATTCTTAAAGTATTTATACAGCATGACCTATAAACACCTTGGGCATTCCGTCAAAGTGGAAATTGGGAAAATGGCCTCTACATAACAAAAATCACATATAATTGTCATGCTTATGGCTGGGCGAGCACAAAGTTGGTGTTAATTGGATTTTTTTTTGGGGGGGGGTAGGACCCTATTTGATATATACAAGCCCACATGTCTTTAAAGTACAAAGTTCAAATGATTGGCATATTTTTCAATTCGTCAAAGCCTATTCATCTAATTGCCAACTCGTCTACTTTCCTTTGGTCCATCATCAATTCGTCCACTATCCACATGGTCTAATTGCCAGTTCGTCCACTCCATTTCATCTAATAATCATCAAGTCTATTGGTCTAATTTGACTAATTTAATTGTGCAAAATGAATGAAAATGAAGTGGATATTAGACCAACTGGTTATGACACGAAATGGTCATAGACATCATGGTGATGAGACGAAGTGATGATTGGGCCAAATGGTTGTTAGACGAAATGTTGATGGACGGATTGGCATTTAACTAATTGAAAGTAGACCATGCATGTGGTGTGTGGACAAGTTGGCAGTAGACGAATTGGCAATTTACCAAATGATAAATAGGTCAGGGTGAAGATGTGCCTCTAGATATCTAGAGGATGCACAGGTAAGGTAGGTAAGGTTCAAATGATAATCAATAATATGTTCTTGAAATCAACTTTCACTTTTTTTAGGATGCAAGGCAATACAGAAATATCACTGTCAATACCTACACTGATATAAAATGAAATAACTCGTAAACTGATTAAAGTCTTCAATCTAGAACCTATGACACGAACACCCTGCTCTTAGCAATTCGCTCTATCATCTCTTGTAGAAAACAGAGTTAATGGCAGGCATAGACAATTTCTTTCACAGTTTAAAAATATGCGTTTCTCCCTCTCATTCATTCCAATCTTCAGGATAATCAAGAAAATACTCTAAAATTGTAGACTGCATGTCCCTGGCTGTAAGGAGAGTATCCTGGCAACCTCATGATCAAATCTCACATATTCGGTTACAAGATTTGCTATTTTAAGTTCATGTACTCGACTTCTGGGCAGAAAAGGGAATGTCATATTTACCCTAGCAATACAGGGGAGTTGACAGTTTAATTTTCTTATCTTGTTGACGGAGGAGGGATTTAAAGGTTCATTCCTGAATGAAACGCAAGGAGATAAAACCTTTTTTTTTTTTTCTCTCTTTACAGAAGATTTTAATATACACAAAAACTTGTTGAACAAAAAGTTTAATGTATGCCATCCATACGACTTCTAATCTCATGAAGAGTTAGATAATTTACAGAGGATTACAAGCTCATAAGGTACAATGTTTAAATAATGAACTGGGAATATACTGAGAGCACCATTGCCCTTTCAATTAAAAAAAATGAGTTAAAATAATACACAAATTAATTTAATTTAATAAAACCTTTTTGGTAATTTAAGTGAATATTCTCGGGTGCTAGTAAAGGGAAACAACTAAAGGAGTTTGCATTTAGAAAATAGGAAAAGAACATCACTTCCCACCGGAGCATAGAGTAAAATTGAGAAAATTAGGAAAATCAAATTGAATATTATGCTGGGAGGAGGAACTGTTAAGAGGTCTTTTTAGTCAATCATCTGGACTCACAAAGGAATTACGTTACAGGCCTATATTAGCCTTGAGAGGTTTCAATGTCTTTATCTGAAAATTCAAAGTAACTTGAACAATTCTGATATTTTTTTTAACTGTCTATTACTGACTTTTTAAAATTTCTATTTTTTATTGACAAGTACTGTTTATCAACAATTGTGAAATATATGGAGGTGCTCAAAGAAATTCTGCCTTCAATGTATATGTGGGACTGATATCTCATTGGCCCAAAGTCACGAAGGTGGTTTTGAAAACCCACGGGTGAATCCACGGTTTATGCAGATTTCCTGTATAAAATTACACATATTTTACCACGTATATTAAAAAATGTCCAATGCTAATGCGCACTTTTATCACAGTGCGCTTAATTGACGCCTGTAACCATGTTTATCTAAACTATCTTATTCATGAGTCCACTGTTTTGAATTAATGGGTCCACTCTTTAAACACTGGACTCATGAATAAAATAGCATTATCTAACCATGGCAACAGGCGTCAATTTGGCACACTGTGACAAAAGCGCGCATCAGCATTGGAATTTTTAATATACGCGGTAAAATAAGCGTAGTTTATACAGGAAATCTGCATGGACTCAACCGTGGGTTTTTAAAACCACCTTTGTGAATTCGGGCCAATATGTTCAGGCTGATCGTGCCCTCCTATAATATGTATACACTGTGAACAATGCCTTAAAAAAAAGATACCAGAAATCAGCAGAGTAAAAGTGATTCTGTAACATTTAAAATTGTGCAGTGCATGCAGATTCAGTATTATTACAAAATTTATCAAGTTTTAGCTTTGTATGATACATGTGTGGAACATTTGTTTTAAAAGAGGAAAAAAAATACACCGGAAAATTGCAATAAAGCTGACTCAGATTGAGATTAAGATGCAATGTGAACGACCCTCTGTAGTGCATCTCCTGTCTGGGGAGAGGGGCGTCTATCAAAAATGCAGTGTGAACAGTCTAAAATATACACATATGTTTAAGAAGAAATGCAGTGTGGATAACAACATACATCGGTAGCAATCTTTGTAATAAAAATGCAATGCATAATCAGCAAAAAGTCTTTTACAATAAAATTAGGTATTGTACAATGTGAATGGACCCTTGCTAACCTGCTTCTCAAGAATACAAAATGGAATGTAAAGCATTTCCTCTGTTGGAAATATTCAGATACTAAATGGGTATGTTCACATTGCCCTGATGGTGAGCAGACAATCCCTAGAGTGAGATTGCATCGAGGAGGAAATAGGAGTGTTCAGGAGGCATGACCACTCTCAAATGGAGTGCGACAAGGGGAGGTTCGTAACCCGTACCTACTCTTCCAACAGTCATTGCCCTCCTTACTAGGACTCCTCAATGAAAGAAAAAGTAACACTATTGTGCACAAAATTCAAAATAATGTTTGGTCATTTTCTTATAAAATGCCTAAAATCTGAATTCAACCTCAAAACATCTATACAAAAAATAGAATGTTTCATTCAATGTGATTTTGTGGCAGGCATAAAAAATGTTTTCATATTATCAGGGACTACTTTTCAAAAGTTAGTGCCAAAATCTGCAACAAGAGATATACATGTAAGCTTTAACAGGGCAATGAATGGGAATTTCCAGGGCTATTTAAATTCAATCTCAAGGCTAAGGTCTAAACATACAGTATTTCGAAGATAATTATATGATCGATGAAAAAAATTATTAAAGACATCATAAGATTCTAGGGTAGAAGATTTCAATGAAACACACACATCATATTTTTTTATTTGGGGGAGTACATTAGCCTATGTATGTGTGTGCTCACTCCAGCAATGTTCGTATTTCAGATGATATAAAAAATTCATAAGGTACTCAGCTTTATTTTTAATCTGCATACACTCAAAATTGCAGGGAATTAGAATAAATCCATGCAGATTGGCTGTTAATAGTATTCAGCCAAATTTTGGATTTCTTCTTAATCTTTAGGATTATCTTTTAAATCTCAAAAGACTTAAATTCAAATACTATAGCTGTGCATTTGAATCAACAAGGTTTAATTTAAATCTAAATTTAATATTTACGAGGTACATGTTACATTACATTAGGTGGTTTCAGACCGCCTTGAAGTTCGTCACTTCCAGGTATTTTCTGATCAGGAATTTTACCCTGATCAGAAAATACCAGGCAATATTGGCGATGTAAAAGCAAATTACGCGTAATATCCCCGAAAGAAAATACCCACTAAATAGTATTCTTGCAAAATTATGAGAACTTCGCGGATTTTTCCAATGTCGCAGGTATTTTGCAATGTGAAGCAATTTACAGAACTTTTAGCCCAGCGGTAGTTGGGCGCGGGCAGCGTGGGTTAATATCTGGCGCCTGCCTGCTTATCAGACCATACTGCGCATGCTCCTTACTCAGGAATTCTTCCCGAAGAATCTGTTTCGGGCTGTGAATGCAGGAATAATGGTATTTTTAGCCTAAAAAAGTTCTCGTAATTTAACGGGATCTTATGATCGAGCGTTTTGAAACCACTTATTGACGATGCCTTGATATAGTGAATGGGATGCCCATGAGGATTTAGTCATCAGAAGGAAATATTTGGGCTGTCTCATCTCCTGTATTTAGGAAGAAAATATCTTAACGTTCCAAACAACGGGATGTAGTTTCATCATTATCTATAGTGCTTTGCCCCAGAGTGTATAAACGGATGGCATTATCACAGCATCATGCACTTCATGATGGGATGAACTTGAAGTGGCATTCAGTAGCCCTTCTCTTTGAAAAGTTTATGTGAAGATTCTTCGGATTTGATACAAGAATAATCATACATTTAAAAAAATGTTTCTTACTGAAAAGTGCATGTTAATTGAATTTGATTAGTTCTGATTTGTCTGTCCTTTAAAGCAAAAAAAATACAAAAAAATAATGTCCAATAGTATTTCATCAAAATGTCTCTACTTTCATATGATAATAGTAATGCTATCACAATATATCGGGCTGAATATAAATGCTTCAAATTGCAAGAATAATAAAGGGAACTATTAAGTAAGAAAGAAGTGCATGAAAAAAAAAATCAAAATAAGCTATTTCCAAACCAGCACAGGAAAATGTGATACAAAATTATTCCAGGATTAAATGAAATGATTTACAAATGTGGAAAAATCTTTAATAAAAGAAGCTTCAGCCAACATGAAAAAATGAAATTTATCAATCGTCCATAACATTTAACATCGATTCATGTTTTTACTTTATTTCTGCAAGGTTTACATGGGTTGAAAGTTGTTTTTATGATTTTTTTACACTTTTGGGAGACATTTCCCCATATTTTAGGCCCAATTTACACTTTCTGCATGGATTCTAATTTTGTTCCTTTTGTTAATATTCCTGTTGTAGGTTTTCAGAAGTTGAACGCCCAAATATCCTTGTGAGGAAAGAAGGAAACATGGCTAATCAAAAGTCAAAACCACAACCCAACTTCCGCAGATAAAATGACAGGATATACATCGGTTTAGATTGTATGGCCCAATTTCATTTTCTCCCTCTGTTCATTGACTCCTTGCCCTCGTTAGCTTTGTTTTTAATTTGTTACTGACTGATACCCCACAGCTATTTTCAAGATTTTGTCAGAAATGATGCGATAGCTAGACAAGCGATATTAGTAATATTACTATTTTTCTATTTCTCAAGAGATCATTCCATCGTTTCTTTGTCTTCATTTCATTATGGTAATTATGTTTATCTTCACTGATATTTATCTTGTTACACATTGTGTAATGATAGCATTTACTAGTGAAAAAACAAGGGGAATGCCTCTGGCCATCTCACCTGCATCACGCGGTTCAATATAGCAGCAGTGCTGACTTTGAACACTACTCTAACTCGCACAAGATGTTCAGTGATACATGGTTACTCTTATGTCCACTTTTTATGAACTAGACCAATAAACTTACAGAGATATGATGGTTATTCAACAAAAAACCCAACATGGCCAAAGTTCATTGACCTTACATGACCTTTGACCTTGATAATGTGACCTGAAACTCGAACAGGATGTTCAGTGATACTTGATTACTCTTATGTACAAGTTTCATGAATCAGATCCATAAACTTTCAAAGTTATGATGGTAATTCAACAGAAACCCCCGATTCGGCCAAAGTTCATTGACCCTAAATGACCTTTGACCTTAATCATGAGACCTGAAACTTGCACAAAATTTTCAGTGATGCATGATTACTATTATGTCCAAGTTTCATGAATCAGATCCATAAACTTTCAAAGTTATAATGGGAATTCAACAGATATCCCCAATTCGTCCCAAAGTTCATTGACCCTAAATGACCTTTGACCTTGGTCATGTGACTGAAACTCATGCAGGATGTTTAGTGATACTTGATTAAGCTTATGTCCAAGTTTCATGAACTAGGTCCATATATTTTCTAAGTTATGATGACATTTCAAAAACTTAACCTCAGTTAAGATTTCGATGTTGATTCCTCCAACATGGTCTAAGTTCATTGACCCTAAATGACCTTTGACCTTGGTCATGTGACAACATGAAACTCTAAATAGGATGTTCAGTAATACTTGATTAACCTTATGGCCAAGTTTTATTAACTAGGTCCATATACTTTCTAAGTTATGATGTCATTTCAAAAACTAAACCTCAGGTTAAGATTTGATGTTGACGCCGCCGCCGCCGCCGTCGGAAAGCGCGCCTATAGTCTCACTTTGCTTCGCAGGTGAGACAAAAATCAACATCAGTTCAAAAGCCCTATAAAGCCTAAATTTTTACTTAAATACTCCCATAATAAGTTTTGCATCAATGCCTGCTATCACCTATAATAAATATGAAGATCTTTCAAACAGTTGATAAAACAGGTTCAGATTCATTAATACCTGCATCATAATAAAAAAATGCAAGGCATACACCAAATTACAGGAACTACTTTCCTTCCCAAACTATTCCTAATCAAAAGACTGTTCCAACATTTTCCCTTACTCCCAACCCCACATTATGCAAGCTTTCTGGGAAAAAATGCTACAAAATTTGTAGCTTTTCACTGTATAGACAGGTCGATAAAAGTCAAATGTACTTTCCTCCAAAACTTATTGATTTGATTTCTGTTTCACAACTGTACATATGATGAACATATTAAACATAACAAGGTCGAAAATACTACAAGACATAATATCATATAACATAATCATAGATTTAAGGAACACAATTTAATCAAGTTACCTCAGATGACATTTGTATTCAAAAGTAAAATGGAGGGTCGTGCCGAAAAAAAACAAAGCTTGTACAAAAGGCAAGCTCCTAACTTTATAGTTTCATTACAAAATTACAACAAAGAAATATTGGGTTGTAATAATATATAGAATTTTTGTTAAAAATGGATACAAACAATTTTTGTACACTTTACAAAAACGTAACTGATGGATCAAGTGAGAAAATATTGTTTTACAATATTAAAGAGAGAGGGGGAGGTGAGGAGAAGAGAAACAGAGGAGTGCAGTGTGCATTAAGTAGAAAGAAGGCGGGTAGCAGGAGCAGGTAATTTGGCTAATTGCAATGTTAAGAAGGAAAAACAAATAATATTCATGGTAATCATACAATATCATGAGCGCATGTAATTCACATACTGTATACAAAAAAGCAAATATAATTAAGTAAGAGTTCAGCTTTACCCAATTTGCAAGGAGTATTACAATATTTATTAAATTTTTTCAGTTTGCGTTTAAAAATATTTACATTAGGGGATTCTTTAAAATCTTGAGGCAGAGAGTTCCAGTAGGCAGGCCCAGAGAAGACAAATGAATTCTTTGCAAATAAAGTTCTTGTTAAAGGAAGGTGAAAATGTCATCATCGCCTTGTTGGGTAGCAGTGTACAGATGCATTATTATGGAACATATTAGAGAAACAGCGGGGAGATTGTCCTTGCTTAATTTTAACATAAATTGACTAAGTTAAAAAAGATATATGTCACTTAATTTGTGAATGTAAGACTGTTATTTAAAAAAAAAAGATATCAGAATGTGATCTAAAGTGTTTGAAAAATTATTCTAAGAGCTTTTTTCTGGAGAAGTAATATTGTATTTATGTGTTGTATTGCAATCCCCAGGCAATTATTCCATAATTAAAATGGTAAATAAAGGTGTAGTATAATGTTAACAAAGTGCAGAAAGGGAGAAAATGTATCATTTTATTAATAATCCAATGTTTCTAAAAATTGTTTTACATTGATATGAGACTTCCAGGATAATTTGATGTCATTAAGGACACCCAAGAATCTGATAGTGGAATCATTATTAAGAACAAAATTATCAAAGAAATTAATGCCTGGTAGAGTATTGATTTTATTACTAAAAAGCATGTAGTTTCTTCTGGTGATTAAGCAGATTGTTTGCCTTGATCCAATATGTAAACATTTGTTAGTTCAAAATTTACGATTCTAACGAGTTGGTTAATATCATCATAGAAAAGAAAATATTGGAGTCGTAAGCAAAAACTAAAATGAGAGTAAATTTGATGTATTTTTGATATGGGCGATTCCAAGGTATTACACTTTTACATGTCTTTTCTTATACTTGGTGCTGTCAGATTTACGGGGGGGGGGGGGGTACTGTCAAGTATAATTATATTGCCAAGCTTTAAAAGATACATACAGACAGGCTGGATGCTGTACATTATGGATGCCATGACGTCCCAAAAGACTTTAAAACAACACCTTGCCCTCCGATAAATTGCACAACCTTTAATACACCCTTCATTCACGCTCTTTTTTTAATATATTTGTAAAACTTGATAATATGCAATTTGATTTCATGCTTTTTATTTTGGTTTACCAATACTGCATATACACTGCTATATTTTAGTCTGAATGAAATATGAACGGGGTTATCTCGGGGGGGGATGAGGTTGCGATTGAAACCTAATAGGATATTGCGTCTTCCATAACATGTGATTTAATAGAAACCTCAATCCCACCGCCACTGGGGTTTGATACCATCAATGACTTCCAATAAATCTTCCTGAGCAAAACTCTTTTAATCAAGTCAATATTGCTGCCCAATTAGGTTAGTTTCGACGATGTATTGCAACCAAGATGTATTATTTCATGAATACCCATCACGCTTTTGAACATTTCTAGGTTTCTTCTTCGCAAAGTATTCCCTCTCCCCCTCTATATTTTCTTCCTCTCTTTCTCTTTCCTACATTCTTTCTCTATGTTTTATTATATGTCACCTTTTCCCCTGGACATTATCTCTCTTCTCTTTTGTTTCTTTCTGTCAAGCACTCCCGAGTCCCTTCTTTAGATTCAAAATTTGTTAATAATTACAATTTTGTCATATACCCCCCCCCCTTCCTGCTTCTGTTTAATACACTACTTCTTTCTTTCTTTTCAACACCTCTCTCTTTCTCTCTCTCTACCCTCTCTTTTTTAGTGGGGGAGGGATTTTTCTTGAGAACATTTGTGGTTACTGTTGTCCGACTTTTTATCCTCAAAACCTGGCCCTGAAAATCTACCTTTACATAATTATCATCCATTGGGAAAAAAATAAAATGTAACCCTGGATTTCTATCATTATGCTTCGATATCAATATTCTGCAATTGACCAAATTTTTCTTCTCTTTCTTCATAAACTAGAACCCTGAACCTTTTTTTATATTTTCATGCTATGGTCTGACAAGTCGGTTTGGAAATGAAATGTAAACATCTCTTCCATCTCAACTTCCACACCCCAAACTCTATATTTTCGTGCCAACACCCCCCTTGTCTGGGATCGCAGAAATGATAAAAACCATCCATGTCAATTTCACAATACATAATATTCGATCATGTCGTGCATCTCGCTTCCCGTTCACTTTCCACAAAACATCAGTCTTGAAGACTTGTCAAGTATGAGAGCTTGTACCGTTTGTAACAAGAATTGTCTTTCAATCAGGCCTGGGCCTTCCTATAGTGCAGCAGGAGATAGATAATATTTGCACAGCTGAGAAGAGCAGTGGTCCATCAAACAAACTTCTATTCAAAGACGGATGATGACCTGCCAGGCCTCATCCCAGTATTATCATTCACCTAGATCCATCTCAATGAGATGGCGTTTCCATCAGCCAGTCTGCTCACCCTTAAAATTCTACACTGCAAAATGATAAAATTTCAAGCATGTTGTTTAAGCCCATCACTCTAACAACTACTTTTAAATTTCAAACAAATTCTTAAAAAATAAAGTTGTTTAAAAGTTTAAACAATAGTTGGTAAAGTGACAGACTTTAAACAAGGTGCTTGAAATTTTAAACAAGGTTTTTACAGTGCAAGTCCACTGACAAATTTGCTCTGAGCCAATCAGATGCAAGGATTTCAGTAGCTTATAACAATAATATGCTTCCCTGATCAGCCCTCTCAAGACAAAAGAAAAAAAAAATTTGATGACCCAGTCTCTGTGTCCAAGTTTGGCAATTATATAAGAATACACTTTGCACTTTAAAAGTTCAGTACTCAATTAATTTATTCAATTCTTTATTTTCCACGTTCAATTTTTCATATTTACAATAGTACACTTTGAGCGCTGTTATCTCATAGAGAACACAATGGTCTGATATAAAAATGAATTAATGCGACCTCCAAAAGTTTCTCTACTTTTGAATAAAAGGAATAATTTGTCTAACCAAGGATCTCCTTGGTCTAACAGAGTGGCATTTCACCCCCATAAAACACCACATCCCAAGTTTAATCAAAATTTGCCTGGGAATTCAAAATACATCCATATTGTTGCTCAATTGCCTTAAAAACAATTCCTTCCTGTGATTCAAATAAGACTGTACAAAATTACAGAACTTACCTTAATAGAAAATGGCACTGGTTGATATTACATGTAGAAGATCATGCATAGATCTGTCACGAGAATCCTTAAACAGTCTTTGATCATAATATTCATCTGAAAGAAGCTCTACCAATACAACTTCATTCCAGAGTGAGGGCAAAATATAAGGATTAAGGTTGAAACTAACACAAAAACCATTTACAGTGTATACAAGATGGTGCCTGATGGCGCTCAAATGCCCCCAAAATAAGGTTCAATACATACATGTCTATGTCACAGAAAAAATCCTGAAATAATTTCGAACTTCTTAAAACTCCTGAAGACTTACATCCCTATTTATAAGTAACAAATGACGCTATAAAGGTTATGACAATTGACCTTTAGAACTGAAGCCATACAGATGTTCTGCCAATGTCAGAACCAAAGGTATTCTTGTAAAGGCTATTTATCATGATCGAATATGAAGGGGGGGATAATTCTTATTTTTGAATAAAATCACTAAAGAATAAAAGACTCTCTTAAAGAAATCTTAGCCACTGGCCCAGCTTGCATACAAATTGAATCACGAAGCTCTTTAGAAAGCATTAATCAAATAAATGTCAGCAAGTCCTACATCATTGACTCAAAGCCACTGCTCCTCTAATTAATTGTTTCTATACTCGTAAGCATCATGCTTTCTTACGAGTCTGGTATAAGATTAACCAATAATTACCAAATTACGAATCAAGTCACTATTTTTTTTAGACTAGTATGACATTATCCTTAATCTTATCAATTCATTAAAACAAGAGTTCCTGGGCTAATCCAGTTTCTAAAAAAAATCTCTTTATCTTTGACCCAAATCACATAAAAACTAATCTCTGAGCAATGTCTTTCCCAAGAATATCCTTGCAACCTAAAATGTGACTTCCAAGTACACTGCAGTCAGTCCAACTTTTATACAGTGTATGAAAACTACAATAAGATTTACTTTCAATGCCCTCAAATTAATTTCAAACACCCCCCCCCCCCACACACACACAAAAAAAAAAGGGGTGGGGAAGTATCTCATTATGTGACTCAATGCAAAATAACATTCCTGGATTTTGATTTTGAAACATTGTTCCAGCCTCTATGAGTCTCAAGAATTTAATTCTAAGGTCTAAATTCAGACTATCAGGTACAGATAACATAAATCAGTTTATTTTCATTTGGTCCAATGCCATCTCGTCTACTATCATTTGGTCTACCATCAGCTAGTCCAATATCCACATATTCTAATTGACATTTCGTCTAATACCAGTTGGTCCAATAGCCATTTAGGCCATATACCACTTGGTCTAATTAGACTGTGTGAAATGGACAAAATGAATGAAAATAAAATATTAGACCAACTGGTTATGAGACGAAATGGGCATAGAACTGGTGATTCAATGAAGTGATGATTAGACCAAATGGTTGTTAGACAAAATGTTGATGGATGGAGTCGCATTAGACTAACTGAAGGTAGACCATGTGGTGAGTGGTCAAATTGGCAGTCGACTAATTGGCAATTTAACCATTATCAATTGCAAGGAACATTATTTCACTACAGAAGGGTACAGATATAGTCAACATCTATCATTCTAATCCCTTTTTAAAGATAAATTCCAGTTTTTAAACGATCTCAAAATGACTTTTTACAGAATCTAATATAATGACCACCCAAGTGTCTGTTTGTATGAATAAAAAATGTGCCAAAGGATTCTGGAAGAAACTGTAATTCCTGAGAAATAAGCAAAATAAGCGCGGATTCGGTCCACTTTCCGTCGGTCTTTATTCCAGCAATAATTATACACTGTCCCACGTGTGCCTATCCTGTGTTGGTGATCTTCAGTGTGAACGTTTTTCAGCGTAGATTTCATGATTTCACAAAGTTCAGTTTATGTGACTGTTCCAGATCTAGATTTTCGATGATATTCTGACAATTAAGCCTTGTTTTAACAGACTTTCTCATGAAATCAGTGTACTGCAACTACTGGAATTTCTCTTTAAAGCAACCATTATAATCCTCTCAAAATATCTACCTCTTTGAATTTAAAGAGTGAACAAACAGAGAAGTGTGTTCACAGTTTCTCACCTATCTGTAAATGACTTTTGACTAAAGTTGAAAGCTCACAGTGCAAACTGAAAATATACCTTTAATGCAGGATTCAAAACCACAACCAAATATCCACCAACTAAAAAGGCAAATTGCCAATTTGTCTACCGCCAACTCGTCCACTCACCACATGGTCTACTTTCATTTAGTCTAATGCCATTCCATCCATCAACATTTTGTCTAACAACCATTTGGTCCATTAACCATTTGGTCCAACAGTTCCTTCGTCTAATCACCATTTCGTCCATGCCCATTTTGTCTTATAACCAAATAGTCTAATATCCATTTCATTTTCATTCATTTTGCACAATTAACATGTAGTCTAATTAGACCAAATGGTATATGGACTAAATGGCTATTGGACCAACTGGATATTAGGCGAAATGGTGAGTGAATGAATTGGCAATTAGACCATGTGGATAGTGGATGAAATGTTGGTAGACCAAATGATAATAGACAAGCTGGAAATTGGACAAATTGGCATAAGACGAATTGAAAATAAACCTCTAAAAAGTATAATTGGAAATTGAGTCTGACATCAGCTTTTAAAAGTAGCTTTACAAACTGCATAATACCCTTATGTATTGAGAACAACAAAATGCTCAAGGAGTTTCCTCACTGCAGTAACAAAGTAGCCTAAATCATAAAGAGATTGGAAATACTCAGTTTGCCATAAAAACAGCCAATCGTACACCCCAGTGATAATTTAATATTTATCATGAGAAATAAACTTTTCAAAAGAAACAATGCGCATTATTGGCATTTACAAGTGGAGCAGTACTGGGGCGCGTCATGAAGGACTTTTCAGACGTTTTATCCGACAAGTACTGTTTTATCTGACAGTTACTATGGTAACAGTGCCTCTCAGCCAATCATAATCAAGGAAAGTTGTCAGACCTGACAACTTGTCGGATGAAAATGTTGATGAAACGCTCCCAGATTCTGCTGCCATCATGAGAAAACAATGTTAATGGTTTTGCAGTCTCATGATATCACGTGAAAAAACTCAGGTTTTTCAGAATTGCCAAACTTGTTTCAAAGTAATTGTAGTTTGAACTAAACATCTTTGAATTGAAATTAAACTTTCCATTGAATGCAGCCTTGGTTTGAACAGAATCAAACAACATGACCACCAAGGATTGTAGATGTCCCAAATTGTTCAGGATATATTATTTAGGGTATGGGTGAGTCTTGTATATGCATGTCAAAAGATCATACATGTACAATCAGAGAGTTGGGAGGTAGACAAATTCATTATGTGAGATAGTGTAATAATACTACATTCATTATGTGAGATAGTGTAATAATACTGCAGTGTGAGCAGTGACAAATGATTCACTTCGATAATGATCAATTCTCAGTAATTTGGAAAACAAGCATGTCATTCTGACAGTTGAAAAACTTTTTCCAGGCTATAATAATACATGTCCGATTATAAGTTTATTTGGTCTGCAGCCAGAAGTTCATTAATCGACCATTTTTGGTGGTTTTTTAAGTGTGTCAGCAATAACTACAGCAAGATTCATGATAAAGAAATATTCACCTCAAACTTGATTGTTATTTTTTGCTAACTGAACATCTGAAGATTAACTTTAAAATGGAGCACTTCATCAGATCAACCTCATGATTTTCTTGGATTCAAAAATAAAACCACTCTGACAGCAAGAAAAAGATTACCTGTAACAAAAAGACTTCTTTCTCAAAAAAGCACTTAAGGAGGGGAGAAAGGGAATTTCATGTCCTAATGGTTGCATAAAAATGGTGTCAATATTTGATGACTTGAAGGAGGTAGTCACCACTGGGGAGTGTGAGAAGAATAAATCAGACAATTCTTCGCATCTTCGCACGAGAAGAACCCTCTCTCTTGACATCTCGATGCAACACAAGATGTGATCGAATTCCATAATATTGCACCAAAGCAAAACACTCCAAGTCATATTTCAAACTAATGGCACTTGGAACTTGAACATATACAAGTATATGAAACAATTCTCTTGAAGGCCTTTTGGTACATTCTGAATACATGTTACCATTTCCCTTGTATATTTTTCTCTTGACACAATTTTCCATATGAAAGTAAAAGACCAACCTATTGAGATTTGACAAGATACTAGTAGTACGATGCCACACTGTAAAAACTGTGGTGTTAAAACTGACACCGATTGGTGTTAATAGAGGACCACAACCTGAGGTGTTAAAATAACACCCTAGAGATTGAACATAACACCAAAGAGTGTAAATGTAACAACCATAGGTGCTGTAATAATACCTATAGGTGTAAAACTAACACCACCAATTTAACACCCATGTAAAATAACTGGTGTGGTCCTCTATGTACACCGGTTAACACCAAAATTTTTGCTGTGCACAATTTAGCTATTGAAGGGGATCTAATTGCATTATGCATACCAAATATAGCCATGTCTCATTTCATGCTTTTAGAGCAAATCTAAATAGTTATGAAATGGTTTCTGTGGTGGAGTTTATGTACATGTATAAAAGTGTACCTTTCAGGCAAACAATTTTACCATTTATTGGAGATGATATAATTCCATTATGCATCACAGCAAGTAAAAGCCTTTCCAAAATACAGTAATGACACTTAGAACATCTATCTCAACAGATATCAAATGGCTCTCTTGATAACGATATACTTTCAGGCAACCATTTTAGCATTTTGCTATCAAGACTTTCACATCTACCCTAGATGTACTTCCTAAAGTAGTCCCATCTGATTTCCTCTTTCTCTTCTATCCCAAATAAACTGACTTAGATGATATCCACTCCTTACTCTCTTTGTTACTCTTATCTCACCCTCACTTTAATATATTCACTCTTTCTTTCACTCTTTCACTATACCCCCATCCCTCCTCCCTCTCCTTCTATTGAAGCTTATTTCTTTTTTGTTCTACATCGATTACTTTTCTATCACAATTCTTTTATATATTTTTCTACATCTGTGACTAGATCAACATTTTCTTCATTCATCCATCCATCCCCACCTCTCTATCTCTCTCTCTCTCTCTACCCTCCACTCTCTTTCTCCCTTTGTATTAATCTTTATCCATCTTTCTGACCTTTCATCTTTTCTTCTTTTTTTCACTCTTCTCTTACTCACTCCCTCTCTCTTTCTCCTCTCCTCTTTCTTCCATTCCTCTCTTCTATATCTTTGCATCTCACTCCCTCCCTTTCTTTAAGAACCACATCTTTAAATGGACATTCTCCACATCTTTTACTTCTTTCTTCATCCCTAACCAACAACACTTGAATCCTTGTATCTCTATAATGATCATTCTGTGTCATTTTCCCTTCGCTTTGCTCTAAATTCGCCCAGACTGATTTCTCTATGCCCTGATTCTCCGCCCCGCCCACTCGCCATCATTGCCTGGAAAGCTTTCCACCCTCCACCGCCTCTATCTATCTGAGGACTTCTCAAGAAAGGAACATGAGGCAAACAAGGTCATCATCAACCAGCTCAAATTGGGACATGAAATGTATTCTGCTATGATTACATCAATATTTTATCAACCAAGGTGTGGAGGAAATTCAGCTCTGCGGTTTAAAGGACAAGTAGGCAGAACCTTCATTGGTATTCACCTCAATGGCAGGTTAGGATGAAAACTAGGACATGGCGGTTTTAACATTAAAGAGAAATCAATTAGTTTGAGCATATATCACTCTTCAATCGGGTCAAGTAATTTCTAGGACTGAGGTACATTCATTTGCAATTCAAGGGGGGGGGCAGGGGAGAACAATTAATTTCACAGACAGAGGGATAATGATAGGTATCATCCCCAACAGCAGAAGCTGGGCTTAATTTATTTTAGGAGGACATATTATGTGTGGGTAGAAAAATTCAAGGGGTCGGCGGAGAGAGTGGAGGATTTCAGTTCGGAGAAACCCGATTCGCAAAAGAGGAAACTGTGTCAACAGGCACTGCTGTGGAGTGGATGGGTTCGTGCAATCGTAGACGTTGATTATTGAGTGGAATGGGGCTCCAGCAAACCGGCCAAGGGGGAGCGACCATGATTAACTCACGCCATCACTCTCAGTGAACACTCCATTACCATTGTACATGTAATCAAATACTCCTTACCTGAGCATGAGAATATACATCGGTATATGAATGTTGGGAGGAGGTGAATACATGGAGAATTTCAGCCAATGTAGTGAGGTAAATTTAGAGATGTTTCCCATTTCAGCACCATATGGAAATATGACTTTGGTATTCTTTTTATTGTATTTCATTTGTTTCTTTTACCTAAAACTGGTTATTACAAAGACTATTTATCAATATCATTACTTTAATAGTAAAATCATTAAAGAATGAAATAGGAGCAGTAACAGTAGCATTATTAGAGCAGAACTAAAAGTTGAAGTAGAAAAAAGCCAGAATCTAGAAAAACTGTAATCAAATGAAGTAGCAACAAAAGTAGCAGGAGCGGAAGCAAGAGTGAAATCAATAAAGGGTGAAATAGGAGCAGTATAACATCATCATTAATATAGCAGAATTAACAGTTGAAGTAGAAAAAAGCCAGAATCTAGGAAAACTGTAATCAGACGAAGTAACAACAGAAGCAGCAGAAGCAAAAGCAGTACTTAGCAGAACAAGAGCACCAAGAGCACAACCAGCAGGAGCACCAGAATATTAAAGAAGCACAAGCGGAAGCAGAGCAGGAGCAGAGATATTAATAGTATCAGAAGTAGAATCAGTAACAGAAGCAGGGCTATAAAAGCAGCTAGGAGCATTGCAGTAGTGCTACTGGCGACATAGATTATGCAAATTGGAGGCAAATAACAGCATTGACTGTCTATTTAGCAAGTAACAATTCTCATTAGTATGTTAACATCAGACTTAGAGCCTGATCCTCCTAATGGATTATTGCTCACTGATCTGAAAGCATGACAGAACTTTTCTGCTTCTCTGGGTAAATTCTCTGAAACAGATATCAGTGAAGAACCTTTCATAAAGTATCAGCATCAACCAATCAAAATTAGGTCAATAAGTGAAATTATAAATGTATATACCAAATTACTAGTAGGGCAGTGGTGCATGCAACTAAGAATCGGGCAATGCCGCAATGTAACCTTTCTGTAACATTTTGCATTTTTACATAAGATAGTTTTACTTAATAATTCTGGTGGAAGACGCTCGAGAGCAAATTCAAGACCGAGGAGCATTCATCTTGTCTTATCAAGGACATGTAAATATTCGATGAGTTATTTCTAGTCTTCTGTGTATAATGCACTACTTGTTACTTTATGATTTAATGCATCTTATCACACATGACAATAAACATTAAAATATATAGAATTGAATTGAATTGATAACTTTATTATCCCCTGACAGGAAATTTGCCTTTCACTGGTGCATTACAAATTATACAAAATAATGCTTACAAGGAAATAAAGTTTACAAATGAGATGACAAATATGAATTGATCAATCAAAAGAGATTTTATTCCATTTTCCTATTTTCCCAAACAATATGACCTATTCAGAGCTGCCAACCTGAAAAGGAACATTTCAGTATTTTTTAAGTTGAAAATCAGTATTTCGGTGAGGAAATCAGTATTTTCAAAAATTACCATAGGACAACACATAAAGCTGAAACTTTAGAAATCAGTATTTTACATGAAACTCTCAGTATTTTTCTCACTTTTCAGTACTAAATACTGAAAGTCAGTACTACTTGGCAGCTCTGCCTATTTCTTAAAATGTTCAGTACATACTGTACATTCTTCTGTCTGGTGAGAATGGCCCCTTCGATCTTGCTCTGACATCACAACTGTGCATGAATTCATCCTTCATTCCTATTTACCTCTCTTGACTGATAAACTCTCCACCCTATCACCTGCTTGGGTTAAACATTTTGCAAACGGGCATGAAAAAACTGACAATGGCAGAGAGCTGGTCTTGTTACTTGTTAGTTACCCAGCTTAAAGGTCAAGTCTACTCAGATACAAAGTTGCTCTTGAAAGAAAAGGGAAAAATAAGGGAACAGGCCATCATAAGTTCAAATTCGGATAACGATTTGACAGGTAAAATGTTTTTGGACCTGTGGTCAATAAATCATATGAACTGACAATCATACAGCATCTCGCATCTACTGTACCATTCAGATATGATACTGTAGATAGTAAAACCCTTTTTATATCTGATAGGAGTGTTGAGATGATCCACCAAAACCAATTATGAGTGCATGTTTGGAGTTTAATGTATTCTTAGGTGGTTTCAGACCACCTCGAAGTTCGTCAATTCCCAGTATTCTCTGATCAAGAAATTTACCCCAATCAGAAAATACCAGGTATTTTGGTAATGTGAAAGCAAACTACAAGTAATTTCCCCCGAAAGAAAATACCCGCCAAATAGTAGGTACTAATTACCAGAATTTTTGCGGAGATTTTTCCAAGGTCGCAGGTATTTTGGCAATGTGAAAGCAATTTACGGCAACTTTTAGCCCAGCGTGTCGTTGGGCGCGGGCGCTGTGGGTGGCTGCTGGGCTAGTGATTTTGAATCTCGCGCCCTGCCTGCTTATCAGACCATACTGCGCATGCTCGTAACTTCAGGAACTTATCCCGAAGGGTATGTTTCAGGGCGGTGTGAATGCAGGAATAATTAATGGGTATTTTTTAGCCTAAAAAGTTCTTGTAATTTAACAGGGATTCTTGTGATCGAGGCAGTTTGAAACCACCTCTTGAGGTAAATTAATATTGTTTCAAGAGAGATGAAATACATTTAGAGTAGGATCTAGATACGGTAGGTCCATGATTAGAGCAAATAGGCAAGAGCACACAGAATGTTTGGCAAATATGCCATAGGTTAAAGAGAAATACCAGTAGTTAAGTAAACACTGATTTCATGACAAAGTCTATAAAAACCAGGCTTAATTGTCAGTATATCGTCAAGGATCTAGATCTGGTACAGTTAAATAAACTGAACTTCGTGAAATCTTGAAATCTACGCTGAAAAATGTTCACTGAACATCACCAACACAGATAGGCACACGTGGGACAGTGTATTATTATTGCTGGAATAAAGACCCGACGGAAGTGACCGAATCCGCGCTTATTTTGCTTATTTCTCAGCAATTACACAATTTCTTTCAGAATCCTTTGGCATATATTTTTCATTCATACAAACAGACACTTGGGTGGTCATTATATAAGATTCTGTAAAAAGTCATTTTGAGATCGTTACCAAAACTGGAATTTATCTTTAAAAGCTGATGCTATGCACATAGCCAGACATAGACTGAGGTCGGCTACTTGCAAAAGAGAACATTTACACTAAAACTGCTGGGCACAACTTTTAGGACGTAACTCTTCATGTATCAAGTGAGTGCGATATATAGATACAGTGAACGCACCTAAAAATAAGTGCATGATTCGAATTATCCAAAATTCTAGCTGTAATATTGTTCTCTATTATTTGGTCCATGCATTTGAGCTGTTGTGTTTTGTCATATTAGAACTCAAGATGGCCTCTACCTTTACCTAATGTGAGGGGTTCGCTTCTACCTGTAGTGTTCAGATATACGTGTGCCTGTTGAACACCGAGCCAACATTTCTTTTTACAAAAAGCACACATACACATAGCAAGTACTTCTATCCAAGATACCACAGTCCAACAAACTTATTTTGCGTATGAATGTGCATGCACTGTGTTGAGAAACTATCCAGAAAACACAAAACACCTCAAAATTTGTTTTGAATGACTTAACCAATCAGACATGATTCTCTGTATCTATTTATGTATTGACACTAATTTTTTCCTTTTTTACTTCTGGCATTCTTTTTCTCCTTATTGCCCTTTAATATTGTCTATAATTTGCTCGCTCAACATGTCCAAATACAGATAGAAAAAGTATATTTGATTGTGAGGAAAGCGCAAGATGGCTAGAGATGAGAGGAGAAGAGAGTGTGATAAATGCAAAATAGAGTAGACAGGAAACAAGGTGTCAGAAATTCAATTCAAATGAATTCAGTTTATCAACAGAGCTGCCAACCTCTGTTGACCCAAAAACATACTGATACATAATTAAAATCATATTTTGAAGGTAAAAAACATATTTTGGTACAAAAGTTGATAACTTACACAAATGAAGCATGCCAATCCAATTTAACAAAAACATATGTTGCAATATTGTAAAAAAAATCATATTTTGTCACTTTTGACTATGAAAAAACATACTAATTATCATATAAACAAATCAGTTTCAGCTTTGTATCAATTCATAAAATATTTTTTTTACTGGGAATTGCAAATTATATAAGTCCAATGACTTGCTAGAACATACTAGGTCTACTGGTATAAATTACACCCACAATAGAACACTATGAGAGTAGTACTGCAACATGGAGGTATTAATTCCCCTTGAAGGAATGGCCCAGGCTGGAGATATTAATATCTCAATAAATAGAGTAAATTTCACAGAGCAAAATGCTGAAAATTTGATCAAAATTGAATAACAAATAAAGTTATTGCATTTTAAAAATTTGGCATTAATCTGGTGAAACAGTTCTAGGCACGTATCCATGAATATTCATTTGATAGGTGGCTGATAAATCATATCCTCACTTATTCCTTCTTTTTTTATTATGTGAAATGAGGTTTATTCAAAAAATTTCTAGAAAGAATTAAAATAATTGGATTGACAACTGATAAAGTGCATTAGTTATTTTTGCCACAACTTTATTTCATCATAATGGAGACACATCATTAACACATTATGAAAAGATGAAACAAATCTTATTTAATGTGATAGCATAAGAAAAGGGAAAGTGGGGATATGACATCATCAGCCCACCTAATGAATATTCATGACAATGTGCATATAACTAATTTTAAAAAATATTGATAAACTTTAAAATTCAATAACTTTGTGAATATCTGATTGTGATGAAATTTTCAGCATTTTGGTCTGTGAATTTTACTCTATTTATTATGTATATATAAATATATATAAAATATGTATAAATATTTTCGTGCTGGACTTCAAGGGATTTTAGAAAATAATTTAACATGTTTTGAGGTTCCTATGAGTACTTCAAACAGATCAAACAGAATTTATTGACAATGCAAATGTATGTCAACAAAGCACATGCTTTATGTTTATGGTTATAACAATACCCCAGGCTGAGTGAGCGAAAGCCAACTACATCTCATCAAGATGTCTTTGTCCACATTCTTTCTCTCCTCTCATGAGCAGTCACTTCAAGCTGTGAATAAGAAACCTGGATCAAAAGCCTTTTCAGACAAGAATCATTAGTATTATTTCAAAGGAAGAGGTTTGGTAACTTTGCTAGTGTGAAAGCTCCCTTGACTGCTCCGACGAAGACCTTTTCAGATCAGGATATTAAGCATCATTCCACTAACATATTTCAGTTCAGAGGTTTCGCTCATGTGAAATCTTTTTATATGTACAGGTGTATAACGTCATCATTGCTGTAAACTCTGTTGCAAGGGAGATACTTCACACATACTAGGAATTAAATTGAAATTTATGATTTAAAGATTTCATATGATTCACTTGAAAGAAATGAGTGACATCACCAGCTCACTACAAATACATATTTACAGTATGATATTAAACACATAAACAACCTTCCTACCAAAATAATACAATCTAATTAAAGAATAATATAAATGTCTATGATTTTTTCATTAACAAATGCAGATATATACACTGGTCAGCCTTGGATTTTACCCTGTGCCTATAGGGAGAAACTCATAATTTTCTGTGTAAAATTGCATATTTGTTATCAGTAATGATCATGCACATGTCCAGGCTCTTCAATTTGAATAACATCATTCATCTAATAAAGTGAGCAGTGTAAAAGACACCTCCCTGCATCCCACCCATCCACGGCAAAAAAATTGCAGCTTTCCCTGCCTGCGATGAAACGCCACAAGCAGGGCAATCGTCCTAATGCAATTTGTCTGTGCTCACGAGATACCCGGGTTTTCCACTTAAGAGTGCTCTGATCAATATTAGTAGTACAATAATCAACCAATTGCAAGTCAAGTTTCAACCCAGTACGTGTCACCGCATACCACTGGCACAAGAGGGGCTTCTCTACATCACCGAGCCTGCTGCCGGTTGGAAACATGTGCATCAATACTGTATCAAGAAAAGGCATGCTCGCAACCAAGGGGTGAAGAAAGCTTTCCTGAGTCAACCAAACTCTATTTATTTTTTCAAGCGCATTCTACCCTTTTCCTTTCATCTGCAAGCCGAGGGATGCTCTTTGTACGATTGCCATCAATAGCTTGTCATCTTTTGTGTACATATCTGTTAGCTGACATTATCAAAAGTAGTATAGACTCTACTCACATGTAGTGTGAAATCTGTCCAACGAACACATTTGGGAGAAGAGAATGATCGGTTCATCACGGACGGACATTTGATAGATTTTGAAAGTTTTGAAGGCTTGTAACAAATTAGGAATAAGATGAACAAGGTTCCTTTGTGTTTTATAGTGAAGGGTAGGACATAGTATGCTGAATGATTAAAAAAGTTTGTTGCCATGGTTACCTACAAACACAGGTATCCACTAAATGTGCCATATCACGGACGGACAAGATAGAAATGTGGTTTTTAGAATTTTTGTACATTTTTATTGTTTCTATCTAAACAGCTTTACATGGACCAATTATTGTTAATGCACCTAACACTCGGGTATGTTAGCTTCTATGTTCAGCATATTGAATTCTTAACCAATATCAAACTTCCGAGAGAATTGCAAATATTTTCCATCACGGATGGACATCATGGACGATATCACGGACGGACACAATTAAAATACAATGGAAGTACTCTGTAAAAAGTTCTTAGTACTTTTTGGTAAACAAATGCAATTGTTTTGATGATTTGTACATATTTTAATAATATTAAACAGTATTAGTTGCACAATCAAGTTGCTACAACTTCAATCAAGTTGCTGCAACTTGATTTAAGATGTAGCAACTTGATTTCTATGCTAGACGCATAGTATAATCTAGACATACGATTGCTCTTAACACATTTCTTGTCAAAATCGAACGTAAAGAATAGGTGATGTACAACTGTATAATAAAAAATAATAAAAAACGTAAAAAGCCATTGATATGCAGGCAGAAAGGAGCAAATTCACATGACAGTCCTTTTACTATCAGAAGATGTAGTATTCATAGAGAATTAGCAAGTGAAAAGACTTTAAATGAAAAATTGACATCCTGGTTCTTCCCGCATACATTTTTTACATAGTTTTTGTGGCTCAACTTACCCCAGACGATGGCACAACTTACCCCACAGATGGGGCAAGTTGAGCAATTTGACATCCTTTTTTTCAAAGGTCACAATGACATTCAGCGTGGGGGTAGAAAGTTATATATAGGTGAAAAATATTTCCCAAGAATCAAATTTAAAGGTAAGGTACTTATTTCTACAATATTACTAGTCATATCAATTCTAACGTGCAAAATGCAAAAGTGTCACAACTTACCCCGCCTTCCCCTATTGTCTTTTTAAAGTGTAGAATACAAGTAGGTTCAAAATCAACAGCTAGTTGATTATTGATCATGTTGATACAAGTATTTTTATGATCATAATGATTTTAGGCATTAATTTTCCAAGAGCAAAGATGTTTTTTTAAGGTCCAAAAACTAACTCTAAAAGATTAACAGGTCACTGATCCTTATGCTTGTTTGTTGGATCAACACTTGTCAGGGGCTCTCTTTAAATCCATCTTTTGCATATATCAAAGCGGAGACACCCCATAACATCAACAGCCCTCATGTATTTAGGCCCTGACCGAATCCAAAATTGAAATTGATATTCCAATCCAAAGCTTAACTTCTAAACACTACATTGCAAGCTTTATGCATTTTCACAGTTTACCAGATAAGCGATTTGCTTAAAATTAGCTCCAAAATGGACTTCGAAAAAAGGTATTCATGTAATTTTCACAAACCTATGTTCTGTTAGAAGCATTGTGAATCCATAAGTTTGTACATGGAAAAATTGATTTTTCTGCTTATCAGATTATGCATTGCATTCTACTTCTTCTCCATCACTTTCTGCAAGCTTGAATTGATGAAATCTACAGCTTTGGACTTGTTCTTGCCATACTTTGTTTCCCGCTTTTTTGGCATATACATGTACATGCAGCTTTTCAACTCTATCTGCATTCCAATAATGCTTAACAATTTTCCTGACAACAATATAGCCCCAATAACGGCCAAACAAAGATATCACAAAAAATTGTGAAGAGTTGTAGGCTTATTCCATTTGAGTTCTGAATAATTCTCAGAGCCATTTTTCACTGCAAATAGAAGCTAAAACTAAACTCATAATCTGCTCAGCAAAGTTTCTCATTTGCATATATGAATCTTTCCACAAGTATTTCACTCGTCCGTCCGTGATGAAATTAATGTCCGTCCGTGATCATTTTTCATTGATTTATTAAATGCATAAAATGTATGGATTTTAGCTATGTTCAAATAAAATGATGAACAGTGTCCAGTGAAATACTTCTACACACTTTTATTTCTGTTTCTATTCTGATAAAGAATAAAAAGCTGAGTCCATAGACATTATCCTAATAAAAATGATCACGGACGGACATTAATTTCATCACGGACGGACGGAAATGTTAACATCTACAAGGAAAGTTTACTTCCCATATTTTTTTCCTACTAATTTATGTTTGATGATAGATTAATGTTCAGAGTGCAAGACCATTAAAAAAATTGGAGTAACTTTGAAAACAATAAAACTAGAGTGAAATGAATTTGAGTGAATTAACTTTGTCCGTCCGTGATCAAATTAATGTCCGTCCGTGATCATTTTTGACTGACTTTATGATATGGATAAAATGTATGGATTTTAGCCATGTTCAAATAAAATAATGTACAGTGTTTAGAGAGATACCTCTAAACCTTTTTATTTTTTATTTCTACTCTGATAAAGAATAAAAAAACTTTTCATCTCTTTTTCCATCACGGACGGAAATTTCAAAATGGAAATGTTAACACCTACCAAAAAAAATTAGTTCCCAATATTTTTATTCTACTATATTATGTCTGATAATAGAGAAATGTTCAGAGTGCAAAAACATCCAAACCAAATTAGAGTAACTTTAAAAACAATAAAACTAGAGTGAATTTAATTTGAGTAAAAATGTCCGTCCGTGATGAGAGGTAGCAGCACCCCCATGAATAAAATGGACTATTCCGGTACTTTCGGAATCATCAATCTTCATGAAACTTAGTTTTTTGAAACCTGAGATATCAAAGATTATTTTAAAAGCAAATTTGATAAAAGTACCTCAAAAAATTTTTTTCACCTCAATGCGAACCCTTAACCGATCATGCTCAGAACGGGAGAAATTTTCATAATCTTGCAAATTAAATCCTCTTGCTCAAAATCTTGTAAAACTGATTATTACATGTGTATCAACAGTTCTGTAACTTGTAACTGAATAATTTTCAATTCTAATTATTGACAAACTCCCTACACTCTATCTTTCTCATCTGGTAAAAACATGCAGCATCTCTCTCTCTCTCTCTCTCTGTCAATATCAATACATGTATTAACTAGTCTTCATTACCTTGCATGAAACATTTAGCTCACTTGACATTTCATCGCTTTCCTTTATAATACTCATACAAGATTTTCCTTATCTGCATGCAAATAGTCATGATTTTGGAGGATAAAAACCACATTAATAAAACCTTTCTGACGTTTTTACTGGATTTCATATGCTCATTTTCATACATGTGAAAGAAAGACTGCACAAACGATTTACCATCTTATTCGCTCCAGTCATCCAAACATAAATGATAGTCTCGAGAAAAAGACCATTTTCACTTCAGGGCAAATCAAAGCCTATTTAAAGCTGTGGTAAAGGGTCAGTGTAATGTGAATTGTACTTGATCATGATTATCTATCATTCCGATTGTACAATAATACAGTGGCTGTTGATTTTTTTTTCTTACTTTTTTGTTCTAAGCATAAAATGTTGTAATATTGAATCTTTGAATACCTAATAGTTAAAGGTAAATGCCAGTTTTGGTAAAGATATCAAAATGAGTTCGTACAGAATCCAATGAAATGACCACCAAAGTGTCTGTTTGTATAAATAAAGAATATATGTGACAAAGGATTCTGGAAGAAATTGTGTAATTGCTGAGAAATTAGCAAATAAGCACAGGATTTGGGTCAAGCGTCGGGCACGACATTCAAAGCAATAATAATACACTGTCCCACGTGCGCTTATCTGTGTTGGTGATCTTCAGTGTGAATATTTTTCAGCGTAGATTTCAAGATTTCACAAAGTTCACTTTATGTGACTGTACCGGATCTAGATCCTCGATGATATACTGACAATTAAGCCTGGTTTTACAGACTTTCTCATGAAATCATTGTTTACTGCAACTACTGGCATTTCTCTTTAAGCATCCTCCCTCTGCAACCTGAGCTATAAATACAAGTGATTGCCAATCAGAAAGCTTACAGACAGACAAAGATGATATCCCAATATTTTGATCCCATTCCATACTTCAGAAATAAAGGAAACAAACTGCACAAATAAGTTATTTTGACATGGCATTACTTTCGACAGCACAATTATATCTTTTATCTGAAAAAAATACCACAGAATACCACAATACCACAAAAACACCATATCCAACATGTACTGTAGCAACAATAATGGGTTATGCATAGTACATGTACTGTATATTCTTTGCTCAGTCAGTACTGTTATTAATCATTTCAAGCTTTATACATGTAAGCATCTCAAATAAATGGTCAGGAGTTGTTTATGTTTTTTCTCTCCTTTCTGTTTGCTTTTCCCCCCATTTTTCTCTGACTCTCTTTCTCTCTTCCTCTCATACACATCCTCATTTATTCCAATCCTCTACAAAGCTCCTTCTCCTCTCACCCATTTACCATCCCTCCTCTTCTGGTCTCTTTCCATTTTTTTTATTCTCTCCCCCCCCCCCCCCCTTACCCTTTCTCTTCCAACTCCTCCCATCTCCCTCTCTCACCCTCTCCCTCCCTCTTCATCCTTCTCCCCCCCCCCTCTCGCTCTCTCTCTCTCTTTAACTCTTTCTCGACCTCATATAAAATGCAAAGCATGGAGAGAGCCTCAATTAAAGAATCACTCTCCACGCGTCACACAACAATCAAGACATATCCCATGGGTTGATTTATGCACATATCTAACTCTGCTCCCCAGAACGGCAGGCACGGTACGGAGGGAGGGATGTCGGAGAAGCATGTAATGAGAGTGACATGGGAGAATAAAACAAATCCTTTAACGGGGACTCAATGCGAGTGCTTGAGGCTCAGTCCGAGAGACAGGCCGAGCAATACTGATAAGGAATACAGAGAGGTATTTGCATGGCAGCTTGACTCCATGAATTTCAAATGATATCAATCCATGACTAAGTGTGCGGGTTACTTTAACTACTCGTCATGAGAGAGAGAAACCTCAATCCTTTCTTTGAAAGATATAATTACATATTATCTTAAATTTGGAAAACACTAACTTATTTCATACAAATGAATGTAATCAAGGAACTTTTCCTTTTCATAAATGATGTACATCTATATCAGAAGTGACCTAAATATCATTAATCTTTGAATTAAAGAATCAATTCTAACCTATATATTTCTCCAAATGAAACACAAAGATAGAAATGAGGGGATGATTTACTAAGTTGAACAACCAGAAGAAATTTTCAAATTTGTAAATTTTTTGTGGGAAGGAATCATCAATGCCATTATGAATGTTTATAAATACAACTCAAACCACAAAACTACATTTACCTTGCTGGAAATTGTGAAATAGGGCTAAATGATGTACAGCAGATTATCCATTTTGAAGAACATGTAATTATATAGGCCTATTCTACTTAATGCTCAAAGGGAATTTTCAGGAAACCAGCTTAATGAACTTAAGCTCAATATTACAATTATTAGTGGTTAGCTTTTCGTCAAGTAATGTTGAAAAGCACCAAAATATTTATTGAGAACAAGCTTGAAAAATGTTTCAATAAGTCGTGCGTGGTAAATTTTGGATCTACCTTAGATGTGGACTTATCCATTACAGCTTCAGTGTAAACATCGCTGCAAACTTTGATTAAGCTCCCTCTCGTGTAAACAATGCCCACAAAAATCAACCATTCTGTAGTCTTGCTTGTTCAGACCCCTTGATCAACATTGAATAATCTTCAAAAAGTTTCTAGAAAAATATATACTGCATATAGCATCAAAATTAAATTCTCTGCACTGAATTGTCTGTGCATGCATTCAGAACTGTGCTGAACATGGCAAATAATTACTGATTTTAATGCTTATTATTCATTTACTATGCAAGGGTTTGGGTCTGAGACTATCATTGTAATGCATACTCGGGCTAGCTGTCACAGGCCTCCTTCCCAATTGTTTAGAATCATCCTCTCACATGACTGACTACCGGACAGCCTGCCTCCAGATACTGGATTATTCAGCCCCATTCACACTCAGCAGAATCTTCTTGACAAGTGACCTTTTGGTGGTCTTTAAACAATTATACTGCTTCTAAATTTCAGATTTCAAAGCGACCTCTAATTGTACTCTCTAAAGAAGTTAGTTTGAAAATTCATTGTTAGAATGGCAATTCCACTTTATAGAGATCTTCATGTATGAAAATGTGTACATTGTATATTGCACACCTTCATCGCCACAACCAACAGCTTAGTTGAATTTGAAAAAAAGCAAAATTATCAAACACAACTTAAAAATAAATGTGATACCAGACTTCTAGATTTGCAACTAATTCACAAATTCCTGCTGCTTGTGGATTCCATTTTATAGAGATCTTCATGTATGAAAATGAAATTTATGAACAGAGGTATCAGAGTTAATTATGACCTATATTGTACACCTTCATCAGCACGAACAACAGCTTTTAATATTTAAATTTGAAAACAAGCAAAATTATCAAACACATCTTAAAAATAAATGTGATTTTCAGACTTCTAGATTTGCAACTAATTCATGCTATCCTGCTGCTTGTGGTTTCCCAAGTTCCCATGAAAACATCCAGGTACATTGTCTAAGATGACTTTGGGCTAGAGAGTGATGCTATCTTCTGAAGATAGTTTACAACACACCTGAAAAAATGGCCACCCCAAAAGATGCTGATGTGAGTATTACACTTAGGGCCTAGTCCCATTTACACCAAACACAACTTCAGATTACTGACCTTTTAGATAATACTCCACTTACAGTTGTCATCATCCTCCACCCTTTGAAAGTGTGCTAAATATTCTTTTTAAAAATACTAACAAATCAATTACCTTTTCTATAAAAAAAAGAAGAGAATGTACTAATGGTAGATGTACGAAACTAGCTTTGACAGATAAGTGCTTTATAAACAAACCAATTCACAAACAGACTACATCTTTAGAATAATTTTCAGACAAATGAACTTTCCGGGGTGTTTTTTTTGTGGAAAAGACAGTTTTACATGTAAGTTACTATAAGCATGGATAACGTATGATAGCCGAAATGTATAATTTAGGAAAAGACTATAAACAAAGTATTACTATATTCACCTGCATACAGTATTTGAATAATGCATACATGAAAATATAAAACATTATAAAAATCTCCTTTTATTTGTAGACATTACAGAATACCATTATTACAAATACAATTATTGTTTGATTTTTATTTTATGTTTATACACTGAAAAAAAAATTAAGGAATGGGGTTTTCTATAATATTTATAATCAGTTTGACCTGAATTTCAATTTATTTTTTCAATGAATACGACACTCGACTTTCAATCACAGGGACGTGGGTTCAAATCCCAACCACGGAGTTTTCCTTCAGCAAGAAATTTACCCACATTGTGCTGCACTCAACCCAGGTGAGGTGAACGCATACCCAACAGGATCGATTCCTTGAATGCAATGAGCGCTGAAAGGCAGCTCGAGCTAAAGGCAGGGTAATAATAGTAACGAGTCTCAGAATAGATTATATCTAGATAGATGGTGCTATATAAATGCCTTATTAGTATTAGTATTATTATAATCTCTACAGGAGAAAAATAGAAATGAAATGAATAAAAAACTGTGAATTAAGGGGAAAAAATATTCATACATATCATTGGAAGGTGAATATTCTCCTGAGGACGACAAGAACACACTTGTCGAAACGTCAAACTTGGGTGGTCCTTTTCAGGACCAACACTTGCCCAAGAAAGTGTACTGTGAAACCTACTACACTATTCTTCTTCGCCATGGAAACCTTCAGAAGTTATAATATAAGGTGAATATTCCTTTTCAGGATGCCACAATAAAGGAACTAGAGAAAATGCAACGATGTTTTGTGATGTGAACCAACCTGCCAAGGTCTTCAATTACACTCTGCAATTTATATAGCTCTCAGAGAACGAGGTTGAGAGGCAGCAGCCAATCACTTAATGAGGATAAATGAGGTAACCACTATCTCCACTGTCCCTCACCTTCCACCTATATATACATGTATACCATGCCTACATGTATATTGCACGCATCACCACAGGAATATTGCACAACCTCAAGCGGATCGACTGGTAAGTACCCAGACTTTGAACAAGGAGGTTTGGGGTTCAATTCATATACATGTAGCAAGAATAATGTATGTCCATTATCAATATTTTCTATATTGCCACTCTCCACCCTGGATGAAATTATAATCCTTCATGGAGGAGGCATTCACTTAGTATCTCTCAAAACCATATACAAGAGACAGTATAAAAAATTAGGCTTGTTCAGACGAGGTATTACAACATAACCCCACCCCCCCCCCCTCCCCATGAATAAAAAAAGAAGTTAATGGCATAGAAAATCGTTTCTGGCTGTAACACCATGGATCCTACTACCCATGCTAAAGCCTTATGAAGCTATGACCAGCCATATTCTTGAGAAATCTTGCATAATGTATGATCTGGGGCCCGTAACCAAAAGGTTAGCGATTAATAGTAAGCTTTATTTTCACCACCGATTGTACATTGTAGTCAATGAAATCATTCATAGAGAAATGTTCTACGATCATTGCCAAGTTTTGTGTTTAATACCGGCCCCTGAACAAATTTAAACAAAATCAAAATTTGAATTTGAATTATAAAAAGTTGTCATCCCTCTTACATGTACATGTGGAAATAAAATGTCTATATAAAATTCAAGAATTGAGGTGGATTCTTTGAATACAATTGAAAGTTGACACCATTAGAAAAAGGAAGTTATATTTAAAGCCAATTATATGTTATAAGCCTTCAAGACCATGCAGTATGGGTATGGCATTAAAATATTAGAAATGTCTCCACTGATGTGTTATTTTGCTGCAGCTGCGTCTCTAATCGCTTCCCAGAGGATTGTAAAGAAATGAGTCCGTCATTCAAGCGATGAAATGAGCGAATCGGTCATTACACAAAATAGACGAGAGAGACATAAATAAGAAAATGTAATAGGTGCACACCACGGAAAGAATACAGGCAAGCTATGAAGGGTGATTTACACCCATTGTGTCAGAAATAGCCCTCAAAGTGGCAAATGAGCTTTCATGAATTTTAAAGGGCTTCATACGATGTCATTTCCATAAAGAATTAGGCCTACTCTAATAATAACTTCCATGATCAACACCCAATCAGAATCAAGGATTCCATTCAAGTTACCATTGGATGTCAAAGCTACAATAATGGTAGCTTTTATGCAATGGCTTCCAGATGTGCCTGCAGGGAAAGTCAACACCATCCCCTAAAAAAAAATTGACACATGAAAAAATCAAAGTATAAAAAAACAAAAGAAAACTTAACTCTCTGGTGCCAACTGTTATAAAGGGTGTTAGCATGATAAAAATTAAGTTGCAGTTTTTAATCTTCTAATGTTACTCCATTTCTTTTAGTTGTTCTTTATGATAAAAGCCATCCATAAAAGATCATAATTAGTACACTTTAATAGTGTGCATGTAGGGAAAAATATAACATAAAAGAGGGAAAGGGAGAGAACAGTGACAAATCCATGGGTGTATATAAACATCAACAAGGGCAAAATTGTGATGTTTAATTTGATGCTTTCATAATGACACTTTTATTTCAAAGAGCTTAATGGATGAGCGAGAGGAACTGATCCTCCAACTCCTCTACATTTATTAATGTGAAGATCCATCAACCTTCACAAACAAACAGCCTTCATGTTCCACCAGCCCTCATCCCCCATCAAGAACATAATCCCGAACACAATTAAGAGTGTCGGCCAGCCACACACTCAGGTGGCATTTCAAAGCGTCTTTATCGGTAATGAAGCCAGGTAATGCACCACTCGTATGTTCTCGGCCAGTCTCCCCTCCGCTAAGCCGCTCACCATTCAAAGCACGTGCACCAGACTGCCTCTCAATTAATAATCTCTCCATCTACGGCTATTGATTCCTAACTCAAATTTGTATCCCTCCTCGCCAGCCAGCGCTGCTTGCACACGGCTTCCTCTCCCCCCTTACCATGAATTGTCTCCCCTCCAGCAACTTTCTATAGCATCATTCGTGCTTGACATCACTGTTTTTTCTATCAATGCATTTTCAAATTTACTATTCACTCAATGTTGATATTTTAGTGTTTGGATGTTGTTTTATTGAGATATCAATCTCACTAAGCCATTTTCGTTCATTTTCCCCCCCATTTTTCTGGGCTTATTTAAAACTGTTTTCCTTTGTTCTTCCCTCTCGATGGCAGATTGTTCTCTTTTTCATTAGATTTCTTTTTCAAGTTTGTGGCTTGCATTCCAGAAAAAACAAGAATTATTGATGCTTTATCATAACTTCATTACAAATACATAAGGCAAATTACATGTACCTATTATTGTATAAAGCTTAAGATTTTCATCTTCCATCCGATTTATTCGTGCACGAGTGAAATGCAATTTAAAAAAATTCCAAAAACGTCACTAGGCGGAAAATAACAGGAGTTTTTTTTCAAAATCACATCTAAAATGTTAAATATCTACTCTTTAACCTACATGTATTAAACTCAAATGATCAAGGAATAAAAAGTTTAACATTTGAATTAAAATAATTTCAATAATTGAAAGGTTTTAGAGGTTGACTGTCGGCCTTACTCAGCAATCCTTTTTATTGTCATTAGATGGCATATTTTCATGAGCTACTACTGACAAGCAGCAAATGTGAGAAAAGAATTTTCCTTTCCAGAGAAAATACAGCATTACTTGCATCAAGCACTAACAATCCATCCATTTAGCTGATTCTCCATCCACAAAACGTCTGCAATTTATCCTGCACCCTTTTACACAACACTTTTTATATTTCAAACAATTAGACTTGCAGACATGGGATACATGTAGATTCTCCAAGTGTGAATGCTCCAGGGCCCCCAGAGCTCTTTTGCAATGAAAGAGCCAAGCGAGGAATGGCATTAGCATCATTTTACATCCTGATCAAGGTCAATGACAAAACACTTTATTGTATCTGTAATGAAAAACTTTCTACTGATATTTTGTTATCAGCTGTGGAGGTACTTAATACTGTATACGCCTTCATAAAATCAGATTGTGTTGAAAATATTTTAGCTTATTGGCATAGACATGTAATATAGTGAAAAGATGTGTGAAGAAACCTTAGATGAGGCCTGTACTGTATATTTATTCAATGTAAATAAACCTTGTCACCTTGAGCTTATTCATGATTTTTTTGTATGACTGAAATAAAAACTTGTTCCAACTTCCAGAGGGAAAGAATGAAGTAAGCAAAGAGGCTATATGGTTTATACATGAATGACTAGATCGGTTTCTGAATAACGTACAGTGTTATTCCTGAGCACTTTCACTAGGTGGTTTCAGACCACCTCGAAGTTAGTCAGTTCCAGGTATTTACTGATCGGGGTAAAATACCAGGGATTTTGGTAATGTGAAAGCAAATGACACGTAATCTTCCCGAAAGAAAATACCCACTAAACAGTAGGTACTGGTCAAAATTACGAGAACTTTTGCGGGGATTTTCCCAAGGTCGCAGGTATTTTGGCAATGTGAAAGCAATTTTGGGGAACTTTTAGCCTTGCATGTAGTTGGTCGAGGGTGCATTAGGTGGCTGCTGAGCTAGTCTTGTGCCTTGCTTGCTTATCAGACCATAATGCGCATGCTCGTAACTTCAGGAACTTCGGGGCGGTGTGAATGCAGGAATAATTATTGGCTAATTTTTAGCCTAAAAAAATTCTCGTACTTTAACAGGGATTCTCATGATCGAGGTGGTCAGAAACCACCTACTTTTAGGGGCTCCAGTTCTGGAGCTTTCTACAGTCTGTGATTCAACTCACCTCATATGTGACTCACTCTTAGGTCAAGTGGATCTCCCACTGAAATGATATTAAAGATTCCTGATCCTACAATACATAGAAAGAAAAGAATTTGAGAATATAATAAGGTTTCATCAAACTGAAAAAAAATCACGTTTTCAACTTAATTGATTTTTAGTGATTAGAAACTAGGTAATTTTGTGTATATACGCAGAACAAAGCTCTTCAACCATTTTTACTTTCAGGCCCACTTTGGATTTGATACACATTTCAAGGCCCACCTAATATTTGAGGCCCACCTGATAGAATCAAAATAAGAGAAGAAAAAAAAGAATTTAATTAATTTCATAATCTGCAATAAGCACTCATATGTAGAAATCTTTAGCAAAAAGGTCTGTAAAACATGTACAGTTATATATAATCAATCAAAATAGATTTTTTTTAAATGTGGTAGCCATTTTCATTTTGGTGTCAATGTTTTTACACTGTGTACTAAAACAAATGTTCCATGCATTTTTAGAGGTACATGTAGGAGAAAACTGAAGAAATAAATTGGAGATGTTGAACTTTTGCATGAAGAAAATAAGCCAATTCTCTAACTCATATAACATATTTGTTATGTTGGACACCAAAAAAAATGCCAATAGAAACCCAAGAAAAAAAATGAAAAGTACATGAAGGCCTATGTTCACATCACCTTAGACTGCTTGAGCTGTCTCCCCTGGTTATATGGATATCTCATGAATATGTATTGATAACTCATTATGTTATTAGAGCATTTTGCAATGGAATTTATATTTTCAGTCTGATGTAACACTTTCCCTCCCCAGTATTGAAAAATTACTCATATATAAAAATGAAAAGAAACTCTTCATTTCTGTTCAATGCCATTCTGATAAGATATCTATTTCAATTTAGAGTAGATTATTTTCAATTCAAATTTATACCATTGCTATAATGACCTTAATAAACAATACATTTAGCTCATCTCTCACAAGATGGAACAAGGGGCTCTATTTGCGCATTCAATTATTCAGTGACATCACAATACAGATCACATGACCCGAAACAGACAAGGAAATAGATGCTTTTTCATCGATCCAACGAAGGAAGCCGGGAGTGCGGTATTTGCATTTTGGAGCCTCTCCCAAGACCAATGATATGCGAGGGTAATTCAAAACTGTCAAAGCCGCTAAGGATCTTCATTAGAAGATGGTGAAATTGCCCTGTGTCTCTGCAAGTAATCAGCAGAGCAGACAGAAGGAGCACCTGGGGTGTCGTCATGTTACCACACCCCCCTCGTGTCTCATTCACAAGACTTACAACCCCCCCCCTCCTCCCCACCCTACTACAAAACAACACTTTTAAATAACTTTCTCATGAAAGACAAGAAGGGGAAGTTTTACATCAAAATTTCCAATAAAACATCACTGCACAAAGATACATTCTAAATGAGAATAATACTTGATGATTAGTGCTTTCACACTAGAAAATTCATAGTCTCTCCAGGTTTATCCATATTAAAGCCTACAACTCTATACAGAACATGCCTTTTAACCAACAATTTACTTTGTTTAAATTTATTTAATCATGAATTTTATTCATCATCAATTTTTCAGCACTCTTTTATTAATATGTTATCAAATAATTATATTAAAATATCATAGCATAAGCATCTGGTGTGAACGGGGAGATCAAGCCTTGCTACAACCGCAAGTGAAAACAGCTCCTCAGCCCTGGAGGGTCTATTTCCTTGCCAAACTCGCCACAGCGCATCCCCTGGACCGCTGAAAAAGAATTTGATATTTGGGAAATGAGCCACAAATTGGGCAACTGAAATTATGATTGATGAGTCACTATGGCCATAACCACAGACTGGAGCCCCAGCTAGGTATAGCAGGGTTGGTCATTAAAGGTAGTCAATTTTGGAAAATGGAATGATTATTGACCATGATTTCACATTGAAATCCATCATCTCTCTTATGACATTGTTATGGGTCTGTGTTACTGAATGCAACCAAACTTGCTTTTAATATTCAATCTGCCTGAATTTATATTGCCTTGACATGTGCTTTCACAAATCCCAGGAGTAAATTTTATTGTAAGCTATACATGTATTTAACTCCTAAATTAATCAACAATGCAATCCCTTCTGCAGGAACTAAAATTTGAATGAAAAAAAAGTAATATAACATTCAGTGTGATGGGACATCTCGTTTAAAAAATTGTTAGATCATTTTCAATGAAATCTAATTTCTCAATAAAATTCATATTTTTGGAATGGGTGTACGGTGACTACGGTCCAAAATTTTCTTGCTATTAAAGATTTCCTTGCTTGAATCACCCAAAGCTCTAATCGGCTCATTATGAATATCTCCTGCTCTGTTTAATAACTTTCCACTTATTTAATTCATGTTGTATATCCCCTCAAGGTTAGAAGGCACGGGATGTATCAGTTGAGACAGCAATTTACTCATTATCTTGCATACGAGAGGAGCCCTTGAAGGGGTGTAAGTGCTCTGTCAATGAGAGTGTTAAGGCTTAATTTATGGAAGGCTGAACAAGCTCTCAAAACACATAAATGGTGCATTGTAAATGTAAATTGGAAAAAAATTTTTTTTAAAGGTTCATTTCACTTAATATGGTCAGTCTCGTCTCAAGTTTGCAGATGAGCGAGCGAAAGAGAGACACACAGAGAGAAAGAGGGTCAGTCTACTCATCATAGAGATGATGGAGAACAAATTAAATGACACCTATTAATACAAATGCAGTTTGAAGTAAAGTTGTGTCCATTCTTCCTCAGGAATTGCATTCATTTTCAATGAAACCTAATATATTTCATCAATTCTTTCCTAAGTTCGGCACTTTTCTCAGAAATTTCAAACCAACTTTGTTTTGACTTTACAATCATTGATCTTGAAAGAACTTACAAGAAAATGAGAAAGGGCACAATCCCGCTTTGAACTAAAAACGTTACTTAAAGGTCAAGTCCACCTCAGAAAAATGTTGATTTGAATCAATAGACAAAAATCAGACAAGCACAATGCTGAAGATTTCATCAAAATCGGATGTAAAATAAGAAAGTTATGACATTTCAAAGTTTCGCTTATTTTTAACAAAATAGTTATATGAACGAGCCAGTAACATCCAAATGAGAGAGTCGATGTCACTCACTCACTATTTCTTTTGTTTTTTATTGTTTGAATTATACAATATTTCAATTTTTACGAATTTGATGATTAGGACCTACTTCGCTGAAGCACAAAATGTATAATGGAATTCCATGTGTTCAGGGAGGAATGAAACTTCATTTCACATGACAATGACGAGAAAATCAAAATATTTCATATTTCAAACAATAAAAAAACAAAAGAAATAGTGAGTGACTGACATCATCGACTCTCTCATTTGGATGTAACTGGCTCGTTCATATATGTTTTGTTAAGAATAAGCGAAAGTTTAAAATGTCATAACTTTCTTATTTCACATCCGATTTTGATGAAATTTTTAGTGTTATGCTTATTGAATTTTTCTCTTTTTATTCAAATCAAGTTTTTGTTGGGGTGGACTTGTCCTTTAACCACCTTTGTGCAGTTTATCTGACACCAAAAAGTAAAATGCAAACGCATCCACAATCACATTTACTCAAGCAAGGTATAGGGAGGTGGCTTGAAGCATCAATGATTCACTGTCACATGAATTAATCATCATGTGATCCTAACGGCAGAACATGGACACAGCTCATCTGAGGGGTGAATGCCAAGGCACGCTCCTCTCTAAAGACCTTGCCTGACATTTCAGACTCAATGAAAGATACTTGAATTCACCAGGACATTCAAGGATGCAGTCCTCAATAGGAGGACAGTATCTCAAGAGCAGGCTGCAATGAGGCAATACATTTATATCAATTCACAGAAAAATCAATGTGAAAAGCGAGTTGAAAAGACATGATAAAAGGAGCTTTTTTCTTCTTGCTACCTGTTTTTCAGTGAGCAGTGAAACTGCACGTTCATCGGATTAATGCTTTTGTAAATCTTGATATATTTTCCATAATTTTTTTTTACAAACACTAAAAATAACAGATTATGGCCTATTTCTATTCTTCAATTTGGTCAGTGCAATGTGGCAACCCTTTGAGCTCAATGAATGACAAAACACTGCTCCAAAGATGTTTTCTTGGAATTTTTTTTTATTAGAAATTGTAGTTTCTCAGCAAGCATAAATGCAATATCGTTGTTGCTGCGGCTAATAACAGTACCGAAATGCACATTCCATTATTTGTTTTCACAACTCCACAATCTAATAAAAACCTAAAAAGCTAAAACAAACAATCTAACAAAAGTGGCTGGTGTGAATAAATCCAAATTACTAATATTCCATAAACAGAGACAATAAAGATAACGGAGAATGGTCTAACAATGCTCTGGGTTTGATTACATTACTGAGGCCACAGGAAACATTTATTAGAAATCTTGCATGCTCAGGGCAAGAAGACCGAGACAGGCAAATGTGAAATTAAGCTTGCCTGTGATTTAATAAGAGCTCTCAAGCAACATGTTTACATTTATCATCTAAAACAAATAGAATGAGCTTCATGTACTAAATTATCTTAGAGAACTATACTTAGAACAAATTTCCACAAACTGGAAAATTCTTTTAATTTACATGGTAAAAATCGTTGCGTTCCAATATAATGTTATTTTGGTTTATGCTGACAATCTTTTTTTATTATTACACATAATATTTAAATCTAGATTTATTGCTCGAGTAATGTAAACCTCAATGATAATTAATTAGGTATTTCCTTAAGGACTTTGATAATCTGTTGGGATTATCATAGTCCGGAAATTAAAGGTACATTTACCTGAAAATTACTTCGACTTTTTTTGGAGACACTATTTTTCTTATGTAATACTGAAGCCCCATGTTCACCTGAATTAGGTCATTAATGACTGCTAAACATATTTCAAAATTCATAAATATTAGCGTAGAGCTAAGAAAAGAAAATAAGTACATGTATGACAGTGGTGGAAATGTCTGATTCCTGCAGCAAACTCTTTCTGGGTAAAAACGAGGGTTATATTACAAATGCCTTAATTAGACTGATATAATGCACTTTCTGAGCTGCCTTCAAACTTTTTCAATTGCAAAAACAGCAATTTTTTTATTATTTCATAAAAAAATTGTAGAGCAGTGGGCCCGTTTCAAAATTGTCGCAATCACTTCGGACGGAATTCAAAAGAAATAAAAAACTGCTGTCATTTTTGTTCCAGAGATAGAGGGCTAATATCATTTTGCAAATGTATGGACATCATACTTGGGTATCAAGATATTATAACTTTCCAATTGTCTTCTCTAAATTTTTCTAGGGCAGCAAAAACTGACCATGTTGGACAGAATGGATAGAAAGTGTTGACATCAACTCTTATTTGGAAGAATTACTTTGTCATATTCTTCTCATTACTCTCACAGTTGTAGGAATTATTTCCAGGCCTGCTCATTATACCTTTTGTATCATGTTTACCCAGCTACATAAATACCAAATCACCTCTACTCAATACAAGGGCTATAAGCTGCCTTTTGTAGTCTCACGCAACAATAGTCCTTTGAAAGTGATTCTTGATCCCAGACTAAAGTGGGATAATTGATGTACTCCTCAGAGAAGCACATTGAATGGAGGGTTTCACACCTGCGCAATGACAAAAAAATACTTCAAATTTTCTATTATTACGGGCCTTTTCACATGTGAATCTTGAATCATCATTGTAATGATGATTGCTTTGTTATCGTGACTGTGATTAGCGTTTGTGATTCTAATCACATTCTAGTTTGGTTTCACACATGCTAAATATTTGACACTAGCCTTTATTTTTCACTGGAGTCATCATTCAAATTACGATTTTTTTTTTACCGTGTGAAAAGGCAGAAAGTGAAAGTTGGAAGAAATCAAAGATAAAGGTACTGTAGGTCTTCCGGTTGGAATTACAAAAATTTCCAGATTCTCCAAGGTTGCAAGATATTTGTGGTATGAAAGTAAACTTGGATAACATTTGAGAAGCAAGAAGGGCATCATTTGCTACAGGAACATGAAAGTCTAGATACAGTACATGCTCATAACTAAAAGAACTAATACCAGATGTCAATGTGTAAAATTAATTATTAGGTATTGGAGTTTAATACATGTTTTCTTCAAACTAATTGACCTATGTATTTGTATTGTACAACGCCTACTTTAGCTTGTACACAAGCAAATGTGAGCCTGAATGTCAAACATTCATACTGCTACAAATGTACCATCCATAACATACCGTTGCACAGGTTAGGAAACGGTGACGTCGCTATCAAAATATGATTAACGTATTGCATGCGCTTAGTTATGCAGGTGCAATACGCGTAGAGCTTAATACTGGCTGAACTGGGGATTTTCCTTTCGATTTAAAATTTTCTTTATTTTCATAGATTAATGCAGGGAAAAAAAATTAGATTATTTATATTTTCACTAACTTCTGAGGCATTGCACAACACAATATCAAATATTCTTATTTGTGCAAAGGTGCAAGATTTTGCATGGGGTAAAAGAGACTATTCTTTCACCTCATGCAAAATCTCGTACCATCACAATCATGCCTATCCATTATTGTATACAAACATACACTGTAACTTCATGAAATTTATATGGTTCAGGCAAATACAATTGTCAGGTATCCTAAGGCTTGAAATATTTCTTGAAAATCATTTTTTTAATCATCTGCCAGTTGTCATTGCCCCTATAGGCCTATGGTTTTCAAGATTGTCCTAAAAGGCAATTTTATAGTGATTTTCTTATGCATTACATCAATAACAAGTGGAATGCCTCTGGCCGTCTCACCTGCATCACGCGGTTCAATATAGCAGCTCCGCTGACTTTGAATACTACTCTAACTCGCACAAGATGTTCAGTTATACATGGTTACTCTTATGTCCACTTTTTATGAACTAGACCAATAAACTTACAGAGATATGATAGTTATTCAACAAAAAACCCCAACATGGCCAAAGTTCATTGACCTTACATGACCTTTGACCTTGATCATGTGACCTGAAACTCAACAGGATGTTCAGTGATACTTGATTACTCTTATGTACAAGTTTCATGAATCAGATCCATAAACTTTCAAAGTTATGATGGTAATTCAACAGATACACCCAATTCGGCCAAAGTTCATTGACCTTTGACCTTGGTCATGTGACCTGAAACGCGCACAGGATGTTCAGTGATACTTGATTACTCTAATGTCCAAGTTTAATGAACTAGACCAATAAACTTTCAAAGTTATGATGGTAATTCAACAGATATCCCCAATTCGGCCAAAGTTCATTGACCCTAAATGACCTTTGACCTTGGTCATGTGACGTGAAACTCATGCAGGATGTTCAGTGATACTTGATTAATCTTATGTCCAAGTTTCATGAACTAGGTCCATATATTTTCTAAGTTATGATGACATTTCAAAAACTTAACCTCAGGTTAAGATTTCGAGGTTGATTCCTCCAACATGGTCTAAGTTCATTGACCCTAAATGACCTTTGACCTTGGTCATGTGACATGAAACTCTAAAAGGATGTTCAGTAATACTTGATTAACCTTATGGCCAAGTTTTATTTACTAGGTCCATATACTTTCTAAGTTATGACGTCATTTCAAAAACTTAACCTCAGGTTAAGATTTGATGTTGACGCCGCCGTCGTCGCCGTCGGAAAAGCGGCGCCTATAGTCTCACTTTGCTTCGCAGGTGAGACAAAAAGGAAATAAGTACAAAAGCACATTATATCTTCTAGACGAAAAGTATACAGGGCAACATAAAATGAATATACAGTATACAGAAACATAAAGCGATTCGGATAGATAATATGCACATGGATTATAAGGGGCCAATTCAATGTACATGTAGACTACTAGAATTATTATTTTGAGTACAAAACAGGAAATCTGGAACAATTTTATGGTTTGCATATTTAAATTAAGAGGTGTTTATTCAAAATCAATATTTTTCCTCATTCTAAACATAATAAAGGATAGGATTATGTGTTAATGAAATTTCAGATGCCTTAAATACACCCATCATATATCTTAATTTATAAATCACGTTTGATCCATCGTGAGAGAAACACCCAATTATTTTCTTCAACTTCATCAATCACCACAATGAACCTATTCCACATTATCAATCAAAAAATAACCTACAGGTATGCATTTGAAAAAAAATGCAAAATCACTACTTCTTAAAGAGTTTTTTCCAATTTTTTTTACAAACCAATCTTGAAATCATAGTGGCACAGTACCAGAATGGAACAATATAAATATGATGCTTGCCTCTAGTTGATCTGTCAAGAAGAAAATCACCAAAAGGGGGCGCACTTGCACTTGGCCACTTGGAAAAGATCATTTCCTATCCTGTTCAGGATGCAAAAAAATAAAATATTTGCTTCCCTTTTTAATATACCGTAACAAAAGAAAGGACATTGAACATTATTTGCTGCATCAGAGCAATAATCAGATATTTATAATGGATATGTAATCACATCAAGTATGCTTCTTCTTTTTATGAATAGAAAAAAACCTATTAAAAGATAACGTGTATCTGATCATGGACCTACAATATCCGTGATCTAGATCTCTTTCTCAGCCTACATTCATGTAGACTAATGCCCATTTCATTAAAATGAATACCTGTAAAGACAAATAAAGAAATTATAAATGGATGGATGGATTTGCGGGTGAGTGGATGGGAGGATGGATGGGTGGGTGGGTGGTTGGATGGATGAATATATGATTGAACGAATTATGAATTCAAAAGAGAAATACATATTACATTGTACTATAAAATATGTTGAATAGGTTCAGGTTTTCTTCACCTCCTATACTAGTGACATGTTTCTTCTATCATCAGGAACTGGCTATTTTTGGTTCACTCATATCACTCACTCGCACAAAAGAATTGACGAGTGGATACCATACGTGACCAAAAACATGTAAAAAGGATCTCTTTTTCAAGATAGGGCATGATACATACATAACTAAATAAGGGTGTAAAAAACATTAAATAATGAAAAAAGGGGTATGTATTTCGCTAGGAAAACTACGTGTTTACGATCCAATTTGTGAGGGTATAAAAAGACTAAAATACTTCATAAAGGATGTACTTTTTGCCCCAACACTATGTGCTTTTTAGGGTCCGATATGAAAGAGCGAGTTGTGTGGGGGTATAAACCCAATGACGTCCATGACATAATAATTAAGATATCGTTGTACTTGTTCAATTCAGGAAATACTTGTCAAGGGTCGATCTACCGTTTTGCTTCCAATAATTAAGGGTAGGGTTTCACATGCAAATACTTGTTAGGGATGCACTTTTATAACCTCAAAATACTTGTTTAGGGTACTTTTCGAAACCCCATGGTCATGCATGGTATTCACATGTCAATAATGGTAAGTGTCCCCCCCCCCCCCCCGGCTGATGAGCTGTCAATACATGGGGGAATTCTGCCTTATAAGATGGGGGGAAGGGTGTCCGGACAGTTTATCTTATAATATTTCCTAACATTTTGTACTAAAAATTAATGAAACTTCGCTTGTAATTTTTTCCAAATGACTTTCTAATATTGATCGTCCGGACAAACAACCTGTCTGGACACACAACAACTGGGCATACTCCGGGGGGGGGCACTCAGTATATAATGCATAGTGGGCATGTGCCACGGAGGGGACCCCATTTTTACACTCACCGCTCCAAGGCATAGCATTTTCTTCTTATCGAGAACGGTTACGCCGCTCCGATCGCATTGAATGAGCTGCAATTTTGGCGAAAAGCAGCCGCAGAGCTCCCCCGGCGGAGGCCGCGCTAGCTGCATCATGCTCGCATGACCGTTCCATAGCCAGGGATGCAAACGCACTTACACGCCGGCGATCCGTTCCAAGGACCCCCGCTTTCACAAACATTTGTCGTTCCAAAGCCCGTTCCGAGGACCCTCCTTTTTACAATAAGCCTGCTCCAAGGCCCCCGTTTTTTGTCTCGCCCGCGGCACACCCCTACCACTTTTTTGGTCGAGTGCCCCCCCCCCCCCCCCCCCCCGGGTATACTCGCTAGATCAGAGAGTTGCTGGAAATAGGCCTAACTTAGTACCTATTCTATATTTTATCTACTTCATTCCTTTTTTAAATTTTTCAAAACTTTGTAACTGATATTACCAGTGGTACTGGACTATGAGTTATTTTAAAAATGCAAATATTTGTGCAATGCCAATGCCATGGACAGATGGATCGACAATATTTAACGTTACATTCGATGCAAGATGAAAATGTTCCATCAACTCGGCTAACACCTCGTTTAATGGAACTTTTCATCTTTCATCTCATGAAACTATTCTTCCCATTGCACACATACACATTCATTATTTGTATACCGTTTCTACTTCTACAAGATGAAGAAAGTAGTCTAGCTTTGCATAGCATAGCACGTGCGACACAGCACGGGGAATCCCCCTTGCACCCGATCCAGCTGACTCGCTCATGTCATGAGTGCGAGCGAGGAGTAAAACAGATAAGCAGAGATTATGAAAAAGATATCATGACATGATACTTACGTCTTACGTAACTAAACTGCCATAAATTATGCACGGCATTTCAATTTTTACAGATCTATGTCAACTTACCTCAATTCATCAAAATCTAAACTGTTAACTTCTCTGACGACCGGCTACATACTAGTATATGTGCATTTAATTGTTGAAAGAGAGAGCATGTGCGTGAGATGGATGCAGCTGCTGCGCGCGCTGCAATGATCGAGATGGAGCCCGAGATGGTTGATGATCTCCAATAAATATAGAGGTGCTTTAATTCATCCACCTCTTTGTCTCCAATACAGGAACGGTTTTAAAATGGATGTATAATCCCCTTAAAGCTGTATTCACACTAAGTCCATAGAAAATCACAATCAGATTGTCATTTTTTACGTTTTTGTACAAATGTTTATTCTAAAATCTGCAGCCCCCCCCCCCCTCCCATATAAGTGACGTGTGTGTGTTCGGGGTGGGACTCGTGGGAGGGGGCACAGAAACTGATGAATCGTCTTTTCCCTCCTAAATATGGATGTATGGTCCCCTTAAAGCTGTATTCACACTAAGTCCATAAAAATATGAAATGACACTAATTATTTGGCTTATATGCCTGCAAATCTTCCAGCCCAGCCATTTTGGGTGACCAATCACCCACCTCGATCTCTCCTATCCTTATGCCAACAATTACCTGTCTAATTCATAATTAAAATGAAATATTATATGCAATGAGGAACAACAGCAAAAAATGACAAATATTGTAGGTGACCATTTTCAGCGAAGAGCCATAGAAGTGGAAGTGAAAGAAAAAAATCCCTAAGATACTAATCCAATGACCTAGAAATTTGGATTTTGATTCCATCACTTGCCCAAAGTGTCAATTTTCCAAGAAAAGCCACAGCTTCTTTTTCAATTTTCTACTTCATTTGTGTCATTCTTCTCCTTTTCATAATTACCTTGCTTTACCTTTCTTCCATCTTTATTCTCATTCGCATTCAAAACATCAGTCTCTGATCTTTACTTTCTACTGGTAGATCTTATGTATTCTTTTGTATTGTTAACATCTCAAATTTCCATTTCTTATTGTTCTTTTCTCTTTTTTTCTCCCCATCTCTTTGCTTATTCTCATTATCCTTGTTCTCACTCTCTCTTCCCAATTTTTCAATCTTTCTCCCCCTCCCTTTCCTTCTATATTTTTCCAATCCCCCTCTCTCTCTCTCTCTCTCTCATGATGAGGATCTTTGTTTACAAATTATGTGAATCGTTTCAGGGGAGGGGGATTAAGATTTTTTTTAAAGAAAAGTGTTCCATAAATGAAAAATGCATATTTCTGTAAAAATGTATCATTTTATATCATAGTATTGAATACAGGGATAAATTGAATCAAACAAAAAAAAATGCATGTATGTAAATATCAATTCTTTTGTTTACAACATATATATTCACCAATTTATTCAATATATTGCACTATCTCAACCAAATTGATAAATTCATTATTGGCAACCAATTAATGTAAAATCCTAAGAGATATGGCCTAACATCAAGCCAAAAAACTAGGTAGGCGATAAAAAAATAAAAAATAGAACATCTTTGAGTACCAGTGATTTGTCTCAATCATGACTTTTAAGCCTGGGTATTCATCCAACTGGTTTCTGGGACAGACTTCAACAGGTAACAAGTGTAATGCCTCTGGCCGTCTCACATACATCACGCGATTCATCATAGCAGCAGTGCTGACTTTGAAAACTACTATGACTCACACAAGATGTTCAGAGATACTTGGTTACTCTTATTTCCACATTTTATGAATTAGACCAATACACTTACAGAGATAGGATGGTAATTCAACAAATACCCCTAATGCGGCCAAAGTTCATTGATCTCACATGACCTTTGACCTTGATCATGTGACCTGAAACTTGCACAGGATATTCAGTGATACTTGATTACTCTTATGTCCAAGTTTCAAAAGTCAGATCAATAAACTTGCAAAGTTATGATGGTAATTCAACAAATACCCCCAATTCAGCCAAAGTTCATTGACCCTAAATGACCTTTGACCTTGATCATGTGACCTGAAACTTGCACAGGATGTTCAGTGATACTTGATTACTATTATGTCCAAGTTTCATGAATGAGATCCAAAAACTTTTAAAGTTTTGATTGTAATTCAACAGATACCCCCAAATCGGCCAAAGTTCATTGACCCTAAATGACCTTTGACCTTGGTCATGTGACGTGAAACTCATGCAGGATGTTTGGTGATACTTGATTAACCTTATGACCAAGTTTAATGAACAAGGTCCATATATTTTCTAAGTTATGATGACATTTCAAAAACTTAACCTCAGGTTAAGATTTTGATGATTCCCCCAACATGGTCTGAGTTCATTGACCCTAAATGACCTTTCACCTTGGTTATGTGACATGAGACTCTAATAGGACCTTCAGTAATACTTGATTAACCTTATGGCCAAGTTTCATGAACTGGGCCCATATACATTCTAAGTTATGATGTAATTTCAAAAACTTAACCTCAGGTTAAGATTTGATGTTGACGCCGCCGTCGCTGTCGGAAAAGCTTCGCCTATAGTCTCACTCTGCTATGCAGGTGAGACAAAAACTCACCATTACCTTAAAATATAAATACTATCTATTCTACTATTTGAATTAAATGAATACCATTTAATAAAAAACAGAATATAAAAAAAATGGTGAAGCAGACAGTCTTTAGATGATTACGATTCTCTGTTGCAGGTGTAACAGAGAAATAAATCAGTGGTACAAAAATGTAAATAGTAATGAATGCAAATTATTACACAAGAGAGAAATAAGTTAATAAAAAGTTTACTGGAAACAATATGACTAGTTGTAAACACCATAGAGCAAAGCCAGCAGATTTCTTTTACAATGAGCCAATATCAAAGCTAAACAAAGGTAGTTGCAGCAACGATTTACGAGAGTCTTTCAAAATACAATCAAGACTAATTGTCAGTTGTCAACATTATCAAAGACCTGAAAATAAGTCTGTATTTCACTGTAGTCCATTATATGGAATGTGCTTTCAACTGCATGGAGCATTAAAAACATAAATAAACATATAATATAAATAACTTATACAACCTAACTTTGTGAAATCATGGAATCTAACATAAAAAATGTTTGAAATGAAGATTTCTCAGAGAGTGTTATTATTGATTGGCAAAAGACCCTACACTTGACTGGAAAGCTATGTTCATTTGCCTGATTTCAAATAATTATACCATTCCACTAAAATCATTTTATATGTATTTTTTTATTCAGACATAAAAACATCTGGATGGTCATTTTATTGGATTCTGTTTGAATTTGTTTTAAGGTTATTTCTACAACTGGCATTTATGTTTAATTAAGATCCCTTGACCATGATTTCCATATATTCCATGATTCTTTAAAAGCCTAAATATGAAATAATTGGCCACAAACTCTTAATTGCAACATCAAGTTGATTTATTTGATTTTTTCTTACAATAGTACTGTTAGTACAATTACTTAATTATGAGGCAAGATTATTATGAATTAAATCTTTGGCATTCAACTGAATTTTTTTATGATATCACTTTTGAACATGATAATTTGATTCAAATTGACATTTTATCTCTTTCAATTTTGTTTTGAAACACAAGCCCGATCAAAATATAAAATGAGCTTGTAATAAATTAACAATTAGCAGTATAGCAAGAGAATAATGCTCACAGTGGCACTAGCATGTTCTAGGTCCTGTTTCATAAGACATAACAGATGTACAATTTCTAAAACCAATACTATCTTCCAATCAGATTGAAGGATTTCAGTAGCTTTTAACTGTTATTGCAAATTTGTTATCATAACAAGTTTTATGAAACAGGCCCCTAATGAAGAAGAAACTCATTTTATAATATCCAACTAATAAAAATCCACTGTATTCACTATGCCATTGGTCGAACCGCAAAACCTTTGTCAGATCTTAAGACTCTCGCTCCACTAAATACAAATACTGTATGAGTTAGCACATTTATTATATAATATTGGAATGTATTCAAAAAGTGTGGTTGGTACAACCCTGCTCTAAAAGATACAAATAAGAATCATTTATCATTTTCTTTTAACGAAAAATTAAAAAAATTATAGTAACAAATAAATATTGATGCAATGGGTCTCACTCCTGTCTTCCATGATCATAGTACATGTAAACATTTAAAACTATTATTTTGACCAGTGAAATGATAAACACATGTTCATACCCATCACCCGAGTCAAGTGTGACAATATCTGAACAAAGTTTCCAAAATTTCAAAAGCCCTTCTTAAATATAACCTGGCAGTTTGACCCAGTTGCATTATCGGAAGGGGGAGGGCTGATGGAGGCAGGCACACATTTCATATGCAATCAACCATGGACCCTACCAAATGCCATTCATCGCATGCACCATAGTCCATGTTTTGAGTCAAAATTCTTGGGTTTTCCTTCAGCCTTTCCAGACGTAACAATTAATGCGATAACATCATTGTCCTCTTTCTCTTCTGCAGATTTCAAGGTGATTCCAAATCAAATAAACCACGATGTTGTGAACTTTGACCTCAGATGATTACAGCATCTGGCTGACATTCCAAAATTCTGTCCCAGATGAAGATCCCTACCATTTTCACAAAATCGTGACCCATGGGGGGGGGGGTCTTGTCCGTGGTCATGTTCTTCTGTTCTTCTTGTTTTAAAGCTTTAATACTTGGTTTTGTTAGCTGCAATCCTAGTCTCATTCTCCTCTATAGACGGCTATATTCTTATCAGTTTCATGAACTTTGACCTCATAGAGAAGTGATGGATCTGGAAGACACTCTGCCATTCTGTCCCAGATAAAGATAGCAATGTTCTCCACTGTGCTAACAGTTGACCCAAAGTAGCTTACATCCTTATCGAGATTCTTGTGATCGAGCAAATCAAGGAAGCCATTCTGTGGACAGGGATAAAAATGCATCTCATACTTCATCTGTGAAAAATTTATAAAGTACCTTGATTGAAGTTGGTTAATAATCTCTCCATGTTTCCATGCACTTATTCAGGTGAGTCAGAGTGGCAAGTCAAACTTGACCTCATTTAAAATTTTACTTACGTCATTTACATGATAATCAACCCCAAACAATACCTATGTACCTATTTATTTCTACAATTCAAGTTGCGGCAGCAGACGAACGGTTACAAATTCACAGATATCTGTAGAAACTTGCGGGCAGGCCAATATTTAGATTAAGAATTCAACCTTTAATGACCTTTGGCATGCTCAATGACCTTCGAACCAACATACAGGCCTTAAATTTTGATACCTTACAGGTTTCCACTCAATGGACATATTTCTATTTTACAGAATAGATGGGAAACGGGAAGGGTAAAAATCTCCCAGGCCAATGATGTGAGTATTGACCGAAGCCAGCCATCAGGAAATCCACTGACCTTGGACCCAATGTAAGCCATGAGAATCAGGCATTCTCCTAAACCTCACTATTTTATATTCATAATTTTAGGTAGCCCTTACCTTCATGTAAATCTTGAGATCTGAGATGTTCATAACCATGCCAGTCACTGGGTCAACCTGGAGGGGGGGGGAATTTAATAGGTTGAGAAAATGTTCTCATAAAGTAATAAACCAGTGCTCAATAGAAGCACAAGGCCAAAATATCAAATCAACTATATAATTTATGTCATACTCATCACCGGTTTCAATTTCAGTCACAGGTTTATTCAAATTTAAATTCTGAATAAAATGAACTAGAAAAACAAATATTGATATTTTCACTTTTCATATTGACATATGTTGGAAACCTCTATACCCCTGTATCCAGATCCATGCTATGCAATTTCTAAATTTACAGTATAAGTCAATATTTTGTGAATCAAAAGTGTGATCAATATCAATACGGATTATCTCTTCTCTTTTCAAATATGTAAATACATTGCTTTGGTTCTTTTCATAAGAGATAAGATTTAGTCAGATTAGTCAAACATAACATTAGATTTCAAAACATACCTTTCCTCGCAATGTCAGCTCAACTATAAGGAAAAAAAGAAGATAATATGACAGTCAAGACTGTTTTAAGCCAAGTCATATCTTGTGATAATTTGAGTACAGTTTGTATTACAGTCCATGTGGGCAAAAATGTTTTCTGATCCTCTCTTCTGAATACAATTTGTATTTTGTCTAGTTACCCAAAACTACAACTGCATGGCAATTCAAAATTGTGTCACTACTTTTTTAAGATATATGACAAAACAAATAAAATGGTTCAATTCAATTCTCTTTTATTGTCATGTAATTTGATAAAAAACGCAAAACTGTTACCAGACTCATGTCACAGTACCATAGCAAAAAAGTGCATAGTAAAAGAATATCAGTCACAAATAAATACATCAGAAACAGAAAATGCCAAAACAATCCAAGAATACAAAGAAATAAACGTAGGAAACAAATAAAAATCAGTGCAAGTAAAAAAGAGTTCGAAGACGCCACAAAGCAGCGCCCTCTAGAGTACTTGTAATTGTAACTATATATTGTAAATTTTAATAATAATTATATAGGGTATTTATATTGCGCACATATCCACCTTGTTAGGTGCTCAAGGCACTCCTATATTACCCAGCTAAGCTAGGCGTTCATAGCGCACACAGCTTTTTAAGGAATTACTTCCTACCGGTAGCCATTTACCTCATCTGGGTTGAGTGCAGCACATTGTGGATCAGTTTCTTGCTGAAGGAAATTATGCCATGGCTGGGATTCGAACCCACGACTAACTTACCCACGACCCTCTGTTTCAAAGTCCGAAGACTAATCCACTGGGCCACAACGCTCCACAAGAAAAGATAAGATAAAGAAAGCCTTCATACTAACCTTTGTAATTGTGACCATGGCCATTAGGGTTGTTACATTTACTGTACAGTTTGAAGTTTTCATCATCACTTAGCTCTGAACTGTTAAAAATAGGGAAGAAACAAATGGTGTCAGTGATCAATCCAGTCCAGTTAGATTTAATCACATCTTTTTGTTATTTTTACAAAACAAAGCACTAAAACAGAACTATGCAAATAAGTCGATATAAAAATCATTGTTTGAATTTTTCGAACACATGTCATTTTATACAGATTTGACCAAAATTACAGAAACTTTTCATTGAATTACAATAGGTTCGTCTATAGGGATTCCACATTTTCAGAGAAGAAGCAAAGTTATCAAACTGCCTATACATAATGAGCAAAATTGATTTTATTAAATACATTTAATGAAAACAAAACAAATACTGCCATAATCGGTTCCTCATTTGCATACCAACCAGGATGTATATCTTTTGTAAAATTAAGCGAAACTTTAGTACATGACCAATTTCTAATTTAACATCCACGTTTGATTACACCTAGACTGAAAAATTATTTTGGTCAGGATATGCTCTGCTGCAATCTTGTCTAGCTTCATGGCATCCCTCCCTCCATAGACTAAAGTAGACTATCCCATAAGCACCACAGGGGGGGTAGACATCAACACACAAATGTGATTGGATAGCTTATTAATATCTTCAAGCTGCATTAGAAACATGACCATACACCAGACACTGTCTGTTTGAAATCAAAACTATAATTAAATAGGGTGAGGCAGCTCACACTTTTCCCCATGGACACTGTAGTTAAGCATTGTGCAAGCCATCACCATTGGACATTTTCACGGTAACTAACGTTAGGCCTACACGGCACAATTTTACACACTTTTCATTGTGTGTATGATTATCTCTAAAACAACAAATGATGGGAGTTTGCTTTAAAAATATGAGAAAAGATGAAAGTATGATGAGAGAAAAATAAATTAAAAAAAAAAATCAAATGAAGACGGTGATCTGTTTTTTCAGATTTCAGATTCAGATTCAGATTTTATTTCCAACAGAAATAGCAAATATACAAATCATTTTCATACATTTTAACAAATATTTACAATACATTAATGATAATAACATATAAAAAAAATACAAAATATTTTATAGAAAAAAATTATAATACTTTGGAAAGAAAAGTATCTGTGGAAATGGGGGATTCACTCAAAAGCATCGCTTGTATAATGTGAACCCCCCTAAAGGAAGAGAATAGAGGAGAGAGAGAGAGAGAGACGCAATGGTTGCTATTTGCCTACGAAGATTTACAGAATAGATGAAAAAGAACAGGATAACTCACAGAACAAGACAAAACGAAGAAATAATAAAAATAAAAAAGAAAAAACAAAACAGGACGACAAAAGTAGAATAAACGTAAAATAGAATCAGGACAAATTACGACCGAAAAGAGAGGATAAAACAAAATGATAAAGACAAAAACATAACTTGAAGTCTGAGAGGAGATGATAACAAGCGGGAATTAGTAATGAAGACCTCGGTAGGATTGAAGTAAGAAGTTTTTCAGTTTTCTTTTAAAAGAATGTATGGAAGGGCTGTTTTTTATGTTAATGTCGAGGGAGTTCCAAAATCTAGGACCATCGAACATAAATGTACTCTTTGCCAATAAAGTTCTAAAACGGGGTAAATGAAATTCGTTAGATTGCCTAGTAGGGTAATTATGAAAAGACCGATTAAGAGGAAACATAGAATCAAATACACGTGGAAGTGTGTTTTTGTCAAATTTAAACATAAATTGTCCTAAATGAAATAAGTATAGGTCGCTTATCTTCAGCAATTTGCTATCAAAAAATAGTGGGTCAGTGTGTGAACAAAAAGCTGAATTATGAATAACACGAAGGGACTTCTTTTGCAGTAATAACAGTCTATCTAAAATGGTTTGGTGGGTGCTGCCCCAGGCAAGTATCCCATAATTCAAGTAAGGCAAGATCAGGGAAGAATATAGCATTAAAAGTGATGACGACGAAAAATGATATTTTAGTTTATTGATAATGCCAATATTTCGCGAAATAATCTTACATATACAATCTATGTGGTATTTCCAGGAAAGCTTATTATCAACGGTAACACCGAGAAATTTAATGAATGTGACACTTTCTAAATTAGTGTCATCTAAAACAATGTCCATGGGAAGTGTATCAATGGAATTGCTAAATAGCATATATTTAGTTTTAAGTAGATTAAGAGACAATTTGTTGGATCTTATCCATTGTGTGACTTTTAAAAGTTCATTATTAACAGTATTTACTAAGGTATATGGATTTTTATGGGAATAAAATATATTAGAATCGTCTGCAAAAAGAATGAACGAAAGGATATCAGATGATTTACAAAAGTCATTAATATAAATGATAAATAATAAAGGGCCTAACAGACTGCCTTGCGGGACTCCACAATTAATGTATTGCATGTTGGATGCATGACCATTCAAAGATACAAATTGACGTCTGTCGGACAAGTAGCTTCTGAACCACTCCAAGGCCTTCCCGCGCACGCCATAATGAGAAAGTTTATGTAATAAGATATCATGGTTAATGGTGTCGAAGGCCTTGGAGAAGTCCAGAAAAATGCCGACTAAATGTGAGCAATTATCAAAAGCGTGGGCCACTTTATCAACGAAATTCAATAGTGCATGTTCTGTGTTGTGTTTTTCTCTAAATCCAAACTGAAAGTTAGAAAAAATATTGTGAGATTTAAAAAAATCAATTGTTTTGCTATAAACCACTTTTTCTAAAATTTTTGACAAGGATGATAATAAAGAAATTGGGCGATAATTACTGACACTTAACTTGTCACCCTTTTTGTACAATGGAATGACCTTGGCAATTTTCATGCGATCAGGGACTTGACCGGAGGTTAGAGAAAGGTTAAAAATATATGTCAAAGGATCGATAATTTCAGATATTATACCTTTTAAAATAAAGTTATTGACATCATCATAACCAGGACTTTTTTTATTATTCAAATTAGATACAACGTCAGTAATATCTTTTTTGACTACGGGAGTGAAAAATATTGAACTAGAATTAGGTGTACCTAGGTAATCATGAAAGTGTTTTGTTGAAGGGGAGATGTCTCGAGCTAGGTTAGTTCCTATAGATGAAAAATAGTCATTAAAAATATTAGCTATATTTTCAGGATCACCAATAATATCACCGTTAGACCTAATTTCAGTTATATCGGACTTGTTACTGGATAAATTCATGGCTTGTTTAAGAACTTTCCATGTGTTTTGAATGTCGTGTTTATACAGAATTATTTGATCAGTAAAATATCTTTTCTTTGCCAAACGTATTGTTTTAGTTAAAGTATTCTTATATGTGGTGTATTTAGTTTTTGCCTGAAGAGTACCTTTAAGTTTGGAATTATAATATAAACTGTTTTTTCTGTTGATTGAACGCAAAAGTGCTTTGGATATCCAAGGAAGTCTCGGTGATTTTTTGTAGTTAGTTTGTTTATCTTTTACTTTTGGAATATGCTTGTCTAATTCACTGTTAAAAATATTAAGAAAGTTATTGAAGCATGTGTTTACATCGTTATTGTTATAAATAGGCGACCAGTCAACAGATTCTAACGAAACACCCAATCTTGCAAGATTCTCGGGAGTAGGTCTCCGCCTTGATGGCTTGGAAGGATTAATACACGAATTTTTAAGGGGAAAATGTGACATAATGGGAAAATGATCTGTCAGATCGGATAGTATTATTTCAGAATCAGGAGACGGCATGATGTTACAAAATATGTTATCAATGAGGGTTGCAGAGCGATCTGCAATGCGAGTGGGTTTTGATATTAATGGCAAATATGAAGAAGTCAAAAATGTTTCAAGAAATTCATGGGCAGTATTGTTGCTGTCATGCTTCAATATATCGATATTAAAATCTCCTAATATAAAAACATCTTTGTTCACCAACAATGGATTTCTAACTAAGTTAGAAAGATAAAGTAAAAAATCATTGTGGTTGGAATTTGGTGGTCTATATATAACACCTACAATTATATTTTTGGAATTTAGGACATTGATTTCGATAAAAAGTGACTCTACATATTCATTCATAGTAGTGATTTCGTCATGAATTTTGTATTCATAATTGTGGGAAACATATAACGCAACACCACCGCCATGTCTATCTTTCCTGTTATTAAAAACGAAATCATATTGATCTAATGCAAATGGAATATTGGATTCATCAGTTAACCAAGTTTCTGTAAGTCCAATAATGGAAAACGAATGTCTAGATGAATTATTGTCTAAAAGCAGTTGGAACTCTTCGAAATGTTTATTTATGCTTCTTATGTTTAAATGTAATAAAGAAAAAATATCTTTGGAGAATTGTTTACTAGTGTTTTTGAATTGAAGTTCAGTGATGTATTCTGATGAAGGATTGCGAATTAAGTCATGATCAGTGTGAAAATCTAGAAGTTCTGATGATGCATTGATGTTGTTTGCTACAAAGTGGTTGTACGCCAAATTAGCCTGAGGGTTGCCATTTGAATTATGTGTATTCAAATTAATGGAGAGGTCATCATTACTCAAGGAATAAAACGGCATATCAGTTAAAGTATTCACGGAAGTACAGTTAGTGTCTCAACATTCACTACTACTTTCGGCATTGAGTTGGTAAAAGAAGAGTAATTAAAATAAAAGGTCCTGTGTGGGAACAAATAAGTAACAGAGATACATAGAAACACGAACACATAAAAACAAATAACGAATTCATAAAAGTTCGAGAGAGGGCAGCATTTAGCAGAAATCTTCGTAGGCAGAGCGGACAAACGCGTCAGAGAGCAAAGATGGTAAACATACATCATTGATAATTACTGGAGAGATGCCCAAAGAAAAAAATCAATATAAGAAATGCAAATGATGAAAAATAACGATAACCCCATACAGGTTGGCAAATAACAAGATTAAGCATATCAATATAAGCAAAATCCATATTGTGGACATGAAAAGAGGCGACAATAATTTTTGCCACGTACAATTGAAAATAGATAAAATTGTTGCTGTTGCTAATTTTGGTAAAGACATGCAAACAGGCAATTTTCTATGAAAAAAAAATATACACCAGAGCAATAAATACATAACAAAGGAGAGTACGCTATACCAGGCCAATCAATACCAATCACCCAGTCTAAATTTTAAAATTCATGAAAACACAAGAGAAAATTGGCAATGAGCATTTTAAAAGCTTCCATGAAAGCAATGAAAAATACAAGAGCGTCGCTTAGCCAAAGACAAGCTATACTTAAACCGGTCAGGGTCGAACATTCACATTTGAATAAAGCAATCTCAATTGAGTCAAAGTATGTTTAGAGAATGCATTATTATGACATAATCGGGAAAAAGGCGTGTAACAAATGTACGATTAGAAACATGCATCAAAGTATTGAACAATGAATAACAAACAACAAAAAAAAAACGGAGATAAAAAAGTCGAGGAATACCCATACTAACCAGGGTCTGGTATTCACATATGAACAAGGTACTTTCATGCTTATTAGGAATGGCATTGTTGTTCTTTTTTGTAAATGAATGTGGTAAAAGCTTACAAACAAAATTATGCAACGATCGCTTGACCAGAACCAAGCATGCAATTTTCACTACCCATAACAATTGGGATCTGGAGTTCTGGCCAAATGCATGCTTAGAGAAAGTGATCATTGTTGCCATTTTATAAGTGTGAACAACAAAGGCATGCAAACAAGGCAATGTATATCGATAAATAGGCGATGGTACATCAATAATGACATTTTATCAAAACACGCGCGGGAAATCGTTGAAAAGTCATTTCAAGAAAAAATACATTATAACATAAAGCACTGGATAACATTTTGAGGCGCTCATCCAAAACCGAGCGGCGCCCAAAACCAACCGATACTGCCTTTTACATTCAAACTTTAATTACCCCCAATTATAATGCACTGCTTAAGAATGTGGTTGTTATGAACAGGGTAAATGCATGCAAGCGAAACAATTCGTAAGTTGCAATTATATCCAAAGGGAGAATGCCTGAAAACACGCGGGAAATTGTGAAACACAAAAGCATTTCCCCAAAACATGCGATAAAGCGCGAGATTGATGAAAGGAACATTATATTCCTAAGGACATTGCTCGGCCTTGGTTGACTACCTGAATATAGTCACCAAAACCGAGCAATGCCCATACCAACTGGATTCAGGTGTACATAAACAATTACCTCCATACATTCGTTGAAACAGCCCAAAACATGCAATTAAAATATATTATCGCTCAACCAAACCGAGAAATGACCATACCAGTCAAGATTAGGACTGGTGTTCGCAATATAACATCCTTCAAAACATGTTTTAGAAGAAGCGGTAATTGTCACTTTGAATAAAAGACAATGTAGAGTCATTCGAATAGATCAATCTTATGTATAATTTGGCGATGGCGCTTAAAATACTTTAAACGCGCGGGAAATTGCTTAACAAAAAAAAATCCGAAAGCATGCAATTAAAGCATTATAAAGCATCGTCCAACCAAAACCCAACGATTCCCAAACAGAGTCACGTTTTTAAAACTGAGCTATAATTATCTTTAATGGAGCCCTGAGAATGTCATCATTGTATTTGAGAAAATGAACAAGGTAATGGCATGCAGTCGAAAATACATTCCTATGTCTTGCAATTTAGTGTACATGGGTGTTTGTTTACTGGGTCGAAAATATACTATGAAAACATTGAGCATTTCCGACAAACGTATAACAAAGCATTAAACATGGTTTAGGTGCAACGCCCAACCAAAGCGACCTACGCTATTTCGCCCAGAAAAGACATTCACATTACTATATATACATACATGTTTTGTTTTTTTTAAAAGAGAAACCGAAAATTTGAATATGAACAGGGTAAAGGCATGCAAACATGTATAATTACCAATTCATCACATGCAGGAAAACGCATGGGGGCAACGCCCAACCAGAACTGAGCGAAACCCATACCATCCAAGGTTTAGCGTTCACATCTAAATTATGAATTGCCCCCCCCCCCAAATCTCATCAAAGGAATGAGATAGTCGGATCACATAAAAAAATACAAACACTCAAATGTATGCATAATGAAGTACATAATAGATGGTATACTTTATTTCAACTTGGCATGTTTACACACGATAATATTGCATCAATTTATGTGATGTTGGATGTTTAAAGGTATGCAGTGCATGAGAAGTACAAAACAAAAAGGGGGGGTCACAGTGTATGTGATGAGATGGGCAATCAGGTTAAGAGATGCTTTAACAAGCGATGTCAATACGACCCAACTGTAGGGCATGCACATTTTTTTTGAGCAAGAAAATTGCCCTATAAGGAAAAGCAATTGTGCAGATGAAAAACCAGGCATATTCATGTCAATTGACATGCAAGTTATTTCTATTTAGAATAAAGGGAGGAACTATGAAAAGTAAAGCTGAATATCAACAGTACTAAACACATCCATTATTCTCTTGACCATTTTTTCATGGTTATTGAGAGACGAGTTTATTATTCAATCTTATATAAAGATTAAATTGAAGAGTGTTAAAGGGAAAGCATACCCCGAAGAAAACCCTGCTGCAAAAATAGCAGAAAAAACAATAAAAAAATACTGGCGAAGGTCTGAGGAAAATCCATTACAGAGTAAGAAATTTATTAGAGTTCAAAACTCTGGATTTGTGACGTCATAAACGAGCAGCTGCCCCATGTGTTATGTAATATAAAATGTATGAATTTCAAATTTTGTATGATTCCTGATGACTTAATTTTGTTTTCTTTTCATGATCTGGTGTGAAACGATTTGTCTATTGATATACAAAAGTTACAGTGAAAACCATTTTCAATTTTTTGAGAAAATGACATTTCATTGATTTTTTACCATTCGCTATGTAGGAATGCTGCTCGCACATGACGTCACAAACGAAATATTTGAAATTCTAATAACTTTTTAATTATTTGATGATTTTTTTCCCAAACCCCAGGCAATACCCCTCACTATTCCCTCCGCCATCCCCACAACAAACCTTTTGTCAGGGCGAACCTCCCCTTTAAACCCAATTGTGAGGTTTAGTGCCCAGTGAAACATAATTTATAAAATAAGCATAAAAAACATGTAGACATAAACGCTATAAGTTTCAAATTTGCATACAGCAAGCAACATTATGAAATACTTTTTTGGGTTATCATTCATTACAATGAATTTGATAGTTATCAAATTTTCTTACCATCAGTCAGACAGACCAACTAACGTTGTCAGAGACAAACATGAAAATATGTGATTTTACATACATATCAAAATGACAGTGAGAGCTAGACGTGAATAAAATGAAGATTAATGAAGATGCAACTTTTGAACTAAAACTGTATTTTTAAAAATGGAATATACAGATCTCTGTATATCTATGAATTGAATATCCATCAGCTGCTTCAGACAAAAAAAATAATTATAGTGAGGTTATACATGTATTTGGATTTCCTAGGGAAATCCATCTGTGTTTACAAGTCTCTCTTATGCATATATGGGAGGGGATTCAAGACTCCGAGTCCAATGATGAAGTAGACCAAAAGCTTCAGTCTCTGTATTTTGGTTGTTCCGCTGAACTACGTTGGCTCCACTCACCATACATAGACTGAAGAGCTTAGGGGCCCGTGGCTACAGACAACGTATAGTGAACTAGCGTTTTATAGATCGCGATTTAAAACTTTTTTTTTTTAGCGAAATTTACAGTTTCATGGTTTCCATTATCAGGGAAATATAAATAACTTAAGTAATTGCATACATGTACCTTGGACCGGGGTTATAGAAAAACAATCCACTGGATGATTGAGAAATCTGTCATCTACGACATTTTCACCTGACCTGAAGGTTTTTCTTGCAAGTTGCCATCTTGAATGACGTCATTATCGTTATTAACTTAATAAATGTCTCGATATATCACGATTATAACTAGTATCATTTGTCTTTGTGTAGTGTATCGTATTATTGTATTCATATATTGCCTTGGAAGTGTGCTGGTGGAATGCAATATCGATATCACATTCATAAATTGTTGACGCCCTCTCCGTTCGTTTGTAAATATTTCATACTTTGGCTGCCGTTTTGATCGATTTTGCTGTGTTCTACCCAACTAAACATCGGTAAAGTATATTTTTCATGCATTTTCATCTATATCGTTTAAAGTATTTTAAAATTGAATAATTACATATTTTTAGTTTGTAGTTTTCCTTAGACTGTGTAACTTCGATGTGTAATATTACACCAAAGTTTGGACTCTGGATTGACATAAGTGTGGGTGTTATAACAAATGCGAGCCCACACGGACACTTTACCATCGTAGGGACAGTGATTTTCCGCGATCGCGGAAAACGGACGGAATTCACGGAAAATGCTTTTTGAAACAGAAAGTGGCATTTCAAACGGAAAATCACGGAAAACGCATTTTCCCTCAAAATACACAGAATAGCAACAGAAATTACTCCAAAATCACAACAAAATGAGAATATTAAATGGCCACAAAACCCCAGAAAACACGATCTCACTTCGCTACAATCATGACAATTCACAAATCATGACTGCACCCGACATCAGCACACTCGATTGTACAGTACCCCACGCCCGTACCCGGCCTGCCGGCCGGGTTGGGCTTCACTGCACTGTACCAAAGATCGTTCCAACTATGAACGGTCGTGTGTTGCTGCCCTCTACGTTTGAAGATGTAACAGCACGATATCGTGGTCTTAAAATCCAAGATGGCGGATCGGCAAAAGCCGTTGACTGATGATAACGATGTCAAAAAACCCCAAATTATCGATGAAAAATCATTTCACCGTGAAATAATGCTAATGATGTGAGAGGTGAGGATGTATGCATGCTAAATGTCTTTGTAAAAATATTATTTACACCCGCATAGATCCGATTAGAACGGATTCTATTGTGTTGTTGGTACAGTAGCAGATACAAAGTTGGACTAGTGCGAGTGTACGTGTAATTTTGCTATTCAATGTGGAAACGGAATTGTCACTTTTCCGTGTGTACAAAGTCTATGGGGAAACGGAATTTCCGTTTTCTGACGTGCTGAAACGGAATTTGAGATTTTCTGAAACGGAAAAGGCAATTTTTTGAAACGGAAAATCACTGTCCCTACCATCGGTGAATGGGGATTACAGTAAAATGTCGGAAATTGTTCAATAAATCCCCAGAAACGATGGTTATTCCTGTCTAATGATGAAGAAGAAAAGTAGGTCTACCACAATTGTCAATTTTTTTTAAGACATCATCCTCATGCAAGACTAGATCTAGATAAAGTAGCACTTTTTTGTGTGGGTTTGTGACGCTTAATATGGTCACTATTCTCACATCTAACACTTTTGAAAACAACACACCTTCACACGTAAAATGCAGTAAATATTAAAGATAGACCAACAGCAACAGGCAACAGTAACACCACGGAACGCCAGCGGAATATTAGGACCCAGCCTGCCCGTCTCGCCCCGTGACTTAGCGTGGCCGTGTCGTGGGGTTCGGGCCGGAGCCCGCCTGTCTGAATTAATCCGATGGTCAGGATACATTTCTTGCCTCTACGTTTATTATTCTCAGTTGAATTGCCTTACCTGTGTAATCTATGACAAGCTGAAAATTGCTCTATTCTCGTCAAATAAACAACTTTTTGCCTTTCTTTTGATGTCATCGTCAAAATAACAAATTCATCCAGCAGCAGATGGCGGTATGGTGAACTACATATCACAAAATAAAATGGAAAAAGAACTTAATTATGAACATCGGGGACCTGTGACCTGAAATGATGGGGACGGAGAAGATTCAAGAATCTTTTATTGGTCAATGTAAACATACAAATAAATTTGGTTTCCAATGGCTTTAACAATAATTATACAGCAAGATGAAAAGTACAATATATCATGACAATATTGAAAAATTTACATAAACAAGCAAAATGAATTATTAACTTTCTGCAATTATGTAAACGTGGATGAGGATAACAGGTTTGTATGCTGCTGTAACGCCCCCATCCTAATATATGTGGAATATCCATCATTAAATTTCAGACACAATAAATGTAGAAGAAAAAGTATAGATAATACACTTTTACAAGACAGTGGTAAAAAGTCAGTTAGAAAGAAGGAGAGGAAAACAGAAGAAGAAGAAAGAGAAAGAGTAGTTTTCTGGTCACTTAAACATCCATTGGGCGCTTCCCTCCCCCCGAAGTTGTATAAATTTGAACCCCCTATAAAGGATAAGATCAAATTCCCATACCGCTTTTATTCCCATTTCCCTTTGACCCCCCCCCCTCCCCTTTGTCTCCGTCTCCCTCTCTCTCTCTCGTTCAATCTCTATTTCTTTCTTTCTTTCTTCCTTTTTTTCTTTCTTTCTTTCTTCTTCTTCCTCTTCCTCTTCTTCTTCCTCTTCATCTTCTTCTTTCTTCTTCTTCTTTCTTCTTCTTCTTCTTCTTCTCCTTCTTCTTCTTTCTTCTTCTTCTTCTTCTTCTTCTTCCTCTTCTTCTTCTTCTTCTTCTTCTTCTTCTTCTTTCTCTTCTTCCCTTCCCGAAAAATAGAATCACATGATGTTGTAAATCAATTGTCCACACTTAAATTCTTTTAATAAGAAGTCACCATTAACACTAGACTAAGAACCAAACGAAGAAAATAGTATGGTTCTTATTTTCATCCAATATGTTCACTTTTCCAATGTTGGGCTCCTTAATTTAGATCAATTTGGCTCCCCTGATTTTAAGACCCGTGTTTAACATTTCCCCGAGTTTACGATCGGATTTGTACCCCTGATTTAATGTTCGTCTGAAGTTTTGGTATAAAGGGTCAGTCAGTAATAATTATTCCCAACTCCCAAGTATCATCTAGCATTCTAATATTACAAAAATATCGTGGTCATTGGATATTTCTTCAGCAATTAAGATCAAATCAAATCATTTCAGCCATTGAAATTCAATTTTGACACTATTAGCCATTAGAATTGCACCTTTATCTGTAATGTTTTTATTTTCATGTAAAACAGCAATTTGACCATTTACTTCACACATTTAGTAATGCTATAATTATCTAAAATCTACATTCAAAAGTTGTTTCATTAAAATTTCAGGCCCATTATCATTCTTGAGAAGGCAATGTCAAAAATATGCAGATGTTTCATTTTGATCAGGGAGTAGGCACCCGATAAAAATAAATTTGGATGTAAAGTCGATAAATTTATCAAATAAAACACATTCGAATTTTTACTCCCTACCAAGATAAATCTTTTGTTACCGTTAAAAAGTTTCTTAATGTTCACTTTGGCTAAATCTTCCAACCTACCGTGGGTACTGCCACAAACCCCAGAAAGAGCTCTTAATCTGTAACCTTCAAAGCGCTCTATAACGCCCCACCTCTATGGACCCTTCCTACATTAAGCTCTACGTTCATTCACTGGCATAAAGGGGGGAGTCTTGTTTCACTAGCGTACCTGCAAGGGGGGGGGGCAGGAGGGCACTCTGCCCCCCCCTGACGAGACGAGTCACAACCCATGCAAGGGACGTATCCCCCCTCCCCCCGACGAGCTTAAAGACTTTTTTTTTGCTTGTCATTTTTTTTTTCTCCTATGAAATCCTATACTTGTGACCCTTTTTTTTATTTTTTTGCTTGTCAAATTTTGGGGCGGACGAATTTACCCCCCCCCCCCCCTTTGAAAAAAATCCTAGGTGTGCCACTGTTTTGGTCCCAAATCCAAGGGGAAATAAAAAAAATATTCAATTCAATTCAATTTATTTATTTTCTCACCATTATATAAAAAAATTACAATATGTACAAGAATGAAACTAACATGTAAAAGAAAAAAAAGAAAAAATACTAAAAAGTTCATAAGAACTTGTAAGTTGTAGCTCTCAATAAAACAAAGTAAAATACAAATGAAAATCAAATGAAAAATATACACACAGCATCAGCAATTACCAGCATACATACAATGGGGACAGTCGGGAAAGTGTAGAATTAGGCAGGAAAAAAAAATCAATATTGACTTATATACACGTTCTTACCTAGGTTTTAAATAAGGTTAATGTAGTTGAAAACTTGATATTATCAGAAAGATTGTTCCATCAACGAGGGTGTCATAAACAATTCTTTTTTAATTTTTTGCACTAAAGCAAAATTCTAAAATTTGTTTGTTTAACACAGAAAATGTTAACAGGAAAAATTGATTAATGGTGTATTTCCGAAAGTTGTGTTTGAATTAAAAAAAATTTAAAAGGTATTGATAAATTACTTATTTTGGCCTTGTGATGGCAGAATTATTGATTGAGTTGCGTAATAGAAACGTATGTATTTAATTTCTTTAAATAGGAAGGACTCACTAGCGTACCTACGGGGGGGGGGCAGTCTGCCCCCCCCCCGTGACGAGTCACAACCCATGCAAAGGACGTATTCCTGCCGCCCCCCCCCTCCGACTAGCTTGAAGACTTTTTTTGCCCCCCCCCCCCGACTAGCTTGAAAACCCTTTTTTTTTTTGCTTCTCATTTTTTTTGGCGGACGGTTTTGCCCTCCCCCCTCTGGAAAATCCTAGGTACGCCACTGGAAGGGCTATAATGTATTCAGCTCTTGCAGGTTCTTTTGTCGTAGGTTCCCGGTTCTAGCAACGGGTGGAATAAACACTTAGCATTCCAAGACCCGCCCGAGGTCAATTGATTGTACAGCGCACCTAATTGCTGTGCAGAGAGTAGGATCACTTTCATTTTGTTTCTCTTTGTGTTCTCCTTGATATGACCCTCAGTGTTAATTGATTTTGGAGATTTCCTACCCACAATGGTTGTGAGTCTATTTTGTATTTTATCAGTATATTTCAGCTTAAAAAGGGAAAATGTTAGATTCTTCATTCTAAAAGGTAATTTTGGTCTGAATTTCTAATCCAGATTTTGTTGTAATAATTATATCAATCAAAAGCCTGTTTTCTGTAACTTTATTAGGCATAATTCTACGTTGTGAGTGTTTAACAACTTCCGGCTTTAAATAATTATCACAAATATATTTCAGTAATGGAATGGTTGTGTTTCAGTATTTTTCAGGAGTGAATTTATGTCAGTTTTTCTAGGATTGATACATGTATGCTGATGAACTAATACTATCTAGATGTTATGTTGATGCTTATTAAATAATAAGAAAGACATGTATTGATTAAATGATTTATAAAAGTAATCATTGAAATGTTACAAAGTAGAATTTGCCATTTTAGATAATGGGAATTTGTTAAATTTTCAAGGGAGCTGTTACCCATGGACAGCTATTTTATTCTGGGGCTACATCCATAGAAGCTTTCAGTTTTCGTCAGCCCTGAACCAAGATGACAGACAAAACTTGAGTATTCAACACAGTTCAGCATGCGACAGGTCGAAAGCGCCTTGACTTCGGTGACTCCATTCTTCGACAGATCCGACTTCGTGGATCTCCGACCCGGGATCTCCGATAACCCTCGACACACGTCATTCTACGTCATCGGTATTCAAGGTCATCGGATAACCGCTACTTCAGTCAACTTATCACCATTTTTTCATCGACATCTCATGGACTGCATCCATGATTAATCAGGGAAGTCCTTTAATTTAATAAATTCTTAATATTGTCTGGACAAATTATTAATTCTCCCATCCATTACTCATATTTTTTTTATTCAAAAACTGACATTCTAATTTCATGAAATCATTTTTTTATCTTCTGAAAGTCAATATCATATGTGAACTCATGTTACATTTATTGTTGAAATTTCCATGGAAATGAATCGCATTTGTAATAAACAACTTTAAACCGGAATGATTATTGTGCAGCGCAATTACTTATGTGTACTTCGACTAGCTCTCTTCACTTAAAAAAAGGATGCTTGGGGTTTGTGAGATTGTTTATGTGATTTGGGGTGATTGGTGACCAAATCTTTAGGTAAGCAAAAGTTCAGGTTTTTATCCTGACAGAGGGCCACGATGCCTTGATGAATTAAGTAGAATTTGAGTTTTAACTTGGGGATAATGAAATTCATTGCTTGACCCGAGTATTATGAGAATGAACTGAACGATTTATGAGAAACATTTGGGAGATGTTAGAAGGGATTATGTTGCCAACTGTTCGTATTTTTGTAATATAAATGTCAGCTTTTTGCTCGCTCGCGACTTTTTTAATTTTTTTTTCTTTTCCCCTTCTGAGGTACTTTATTTCATACAATCAAATAACAAAATAATGACATGTATATGAAAGGATTCGCGCCGACGACCACACAGCACAGACACGAGGGCTGAGGTTTCTTGAGTTCTTTTATTGACCACCCCCCCCCAAAAAAAAAAAACCTCGGTCAGAACACTAATTCCGCATTTGCTTCAACATCTTCAGCCTAAGTACATGAAGGGAAGTCCTTGCAGAAAGAAGTCTTATATACTTAGAAATTAAACTTTCTTCTGCAGGTACAAGTAACCTCATCAACAACAAACAGTAGAAATGCCCTTGCTACTGCCAGTGTCATGAGTCACTGGACTCCTTGTAGCTAAAAATTAAAGTGCAATGGTGCACATCAAAGTACAAATGCATCCGCAAAGGGGGGTACATGAATTGGCATTACTGCTACTCCTAAAAAGGCGGGACTCCCGCCTTTTTAGGAGTAGCAGTAATGCCAAGAATTAGCCAATGAGCAGAGAGGGAAAGAGTAAAGGCAAAGTTTGTATAAGTACAGAGAGGGAGAAAAAGTACTAAAGATAAAGTTGGCAGATGCAATGAGAAATATAGATTCATTATAAACATATTCAAATGCTATATGTACTGAAATGAAATAATAAAACTTAATATCCTTTTAACTAGATTTTTAAAGAAATATCATACAAGGAAAACCCAATTTACAACAAATACAAAATTAACCAACAGGTGTAGAAAATGAGTATATACAAATGCAGAAAAGGTTAGAGTATCTCGAACATAAACTTTTCTAGTTATTCTGATAAATATTATTTCTGTATTTGCACTTAATATTATTCCCGAAGTCATTTTAAATACCATCCAAATTGATTGACTATTGAACAATTTATTCCTGAAGTAATTTAACATATATATTGTACACTGCATATTGTGCATAAACTAATAATAGGTTAATCAGATTAAATTTAGATTCACTGATTTTAAACCCAATTGCAATATTTTTTTCTTATAAATAAACATTTTAAAACCAATCTAATATTAATATATGAACTATTTTCCCAAACATCAGCTACTTGCTGACATTTTAACAAAATGTGAGTAGAAGATTCAGGTCCGTTACAAAATGAGCAAATGATGTTTGACGAGATCTTGTCAATAAGTAAAAATACTGTGCATTAATTTGAAATTAAATTGTCTCACTTTATTGTCTCTAACATTTTTCAACTTGAAATCTATACGTGCTTCCATTCATAATCTATTTGCAGTTGACGAATTCCCTCCCACCTCCATGAAACATGTACTCTTGTTCTGATTAATTTAGTAATAAAATAAAAAAGTTTTGCTTTCATACGACAAACTTTAATGAAATCATCAGATGATTTTTCAAACATTTCTGGTTCAATTTCTGTTTCATCTTTGGTGTAGACTGCATTTCTTATTTCACTCACCCATACTTTTGGAAATGCCTTTTTCAATTTAGAAAATTCGGAATCAATAATGAATTTGTGTCCTATCGTCTTTGTTATGAGTCACACGATATCCACTGCCCATTTTTTAAAAAGGTCATTGACTTTTTCAATTCCCGTTAGCTTTCCACTTTTGCAATAAGACAAATTATGCCCGATACGCCATATCTGCCCACTTAAAAATTTGGCCTCACTACACCACTGCTTGTTCATATCATGATATGACCGGGAAGTTTTTGGCTCTTGCCCCCTTGGCCACCGCCCCTGCTGACAGTCGGACGTTCTTAATAAATAACAAGACATATATCCCGTAAACGATTATTGCAAATCCAAAGTGCAAGCTTTTTGTAGGTCAACTAAAAACAGGACATGCTATTCACCTTTTTAATCATGATTATAATATGGGTTTCTTGCTAAAGAAATGATGCAAGCGCGAACCGCGAACTGATTTTTTTTTATTATTCAATTCTGAAAGCCGGACATTTTAAGCACGCTTTTAACTGTTTATAAAGAACGAGTTGTGTATCTAAATAAACAAATTAATGGGAGTGTGAAGATGAAATTGATCTTTTTTTTTCAGTAGCATTTTTTAGGTTTAGGACTAAATCTGGACCTTTTGTAACCATCAACAGACAGGGGCGTCGATCCATTTTTCAGATGGGGGGGGGGCAAAATCATGAATCAATTTTCCGAAGGCGCTCGATCACACAAAACAAACACACTCTCTCACACACACACATCTGCCTATATATATATGTGTACACACACACACACACATACATATATATATATATATATATATGTATCTATATATACAGACACACACACACACACATATTAATGCGAGCGCGAAGCGCGAGCTGAAAATTTTGACTTTTCGATATGAAAAAAAATGAGTTTAATTGACGTTTTTAATAAAGAACAAGATATATATCCAACAAAAGATTATTGCATATCGAAGTGGGAGTTCTTTTGAGGTTAAGAACTGAAAACGGGACCATATTCACCTATTTAATCATGGAAAGTATGAGTTTTTGTTACAGAAATGATGCAAGCGCGAAGCGCGAGCTGAATTTTTTTTTTATTCCAATCTGAATAGTGGACATTTTGAGCAAGATTTTAGACGAAGAACGAGTTTTGTATCTCAATCTCGCTTGCTGATTTCTGTGTAACATTACAATCTTATTTTATTTTTAGCACATGCGGAATTATTGGGGGGGGGGCAAACGATATGTTTGCCCCCAATATTTTCATTGGTGGGGCGATCGCCCCCCCCCCTGCCCCCCATAATCGACGCCTCTGTCAACAGATGATTATCTAACTAAGCAATTAATGCGAATGGAAAGCGTTGAAAACACCTGAAAATGGATATTTTAAAAATTGTTAGTTAGAATTCAGAAATGGGATATCTCGCTTATCAGATGATGCGATCGAGCGCGTGTAGTGCGAGCTTAACTTTTTTTTATATTCAGTACAGTTTTGTAATTATGAACAGGATGCATAATCGCGTATCGCGAATTCGAATTGCGAGCACAATATGCTATTCGAATTGACTACAAAACGGGAAATAGTATTTAAAGCCCCTATATAGTTTCCTTCACTTTTTTTATTCCTTGAACTTAGATCTGGTTTGGACGGGGTTATGTGGCTGAAGGTTCAAAACCCATACCTATATTTATGGGTAATTTTGGCTAAAAGGTACCCTCTATTAAGGATTCATTAAAATTTGACAAGCACTGAAAAAAAGAGGTTATCACCCAAAATTGGAGAATATAGACCCGTATGAAGGCCGGTTTGCCCTGTTTAAAACCAGACCCCATGTACCTGTGATTACTTCCAAAAAATCAAGAAATCCAAGGAATCATGATTTTGTACTGTACTATAGATTTAGAAACCAAATTTTATATTGTTATTTGTAACATTACAAATTTATTGCACTTTCGGATTTATTGGGGGAGCTAAGCAGGGAACGACTACTATGGTGCTGAAGTAAATTTGACGAGTAAAAAAAGGGGGGTTCACTATAAAATGAAGGTCGTTTTGGTCCAAAGAAATCTGAAGCACCCCAGTACCCCGCTTCCCAGGTCCATTCTCCTTGTACGACGGGTGGGGGGGGGGGGGAGATTGGTACATGATGTATGTATATCGGTACGTACCGCCGATACAAGCAGCCAGTGCATGCATGCAGCAGTACGGTACCTGGGATTGGTGGTAACCACGAACGCTCCTCAAGAATTCTGCGAGTATTATAATAGGAGTATAGGAACGTAGGGAAAGAAGATCGAGGAATAATTAAATGTGTAACATTTTTGTCGCTTTCTTGCCACTCAAGTTCCGGAAAAGATATTTGTCATTTGTCTTTGAATCTGAAACGAAAGACGTTTGTTTTGTTCATCGGAAACAAGGCCTATTTTGTAAGTGTTTATTTTCCAGTCCTAACCGTGCTGTACCCCTCGCCCCCTCTTCATTCACCTGTTTTCGATCAGCATAATCTTGCCCGCCTCCTCCCCGCACGAAGACTGTCCAGTTCAGATGAAGATTTCGTGTACGCGCAGATTGTCAATGATCATGATTACGGTAGTCGTTAGCGTTATTAACATGTTGTCATAACGGAATTCAGAAAATAAGTTAGTCGAAGAAAGATCAACCATCATAATCACTTTACAATTTTAAAACATTAAAAACTAGTATTCAGACTACCAAATCTCACTGTTGAGAATTATACCTCAGGCTCAACTTCGGCTCAACATTCTTAAATTTTTTAAATTTCTCCTCGTACACAGACGGCTCGCGATCGTACAACCATCAATAGGGGGTTAACAATGCAAAATCTCCCCGAGGGGCTCATCGTTTTTTGTCTTTTTTCATGAAAATATATAAAAAGAACTGGACCAAAATAAAGATTATTATTCCATTTTGGCCTGAAATGCAGCAAAACAGGAAGAAATAAACTTAAAAGGACAAAAAACTGACTTACTGCGGCTGTCGTGCAATACCCACTTCCCTGGTTTATCCGAACTTAATACATAAACATATGGCTATAGAGTCATTGTATAGATCGAGTTAGAACTGTGGTCTCTAGTAATTGGTGAGTGGAGCCAACAGAGTTCAACGGAGCATCCAATATAACAGAGACCGAAGCTTTTGGTCTACACTCCACTTCACTACCGCTACACCGCGCTCCACCTTCCCTAACATCAAGGTCCAAAACTCGCTCTGGTACTCCGAGTGGCCAAGGTGGGATAAAATGCATATTTGTTTTAAAAATCCTATGTACCGAAACTAGCTTAAAAAGAATAAGAAGCTTAATTTCTTACTTTTCATCCTAATTTCACTCCATATCCATTCTCCGGTTAGCCTCATAATTGATTTAGAGCCAGCATCGAGTTCCTCACACGTACATTTATGAATAATTTGCTTCTGATTTCAAAACATCGCATGTGCATGATACGCACGAGGGTTCGAGCTCAGACAAATTATTTATACGTGTGAGGAAATAATAAAATGATGGCTCTTGATCACCAATTTTTAAGATAACCAGAGGATGGATATGGAGTGAAATTAGGATGAAAAGTAAGAAATTAAGCTTATATTCTTTTTAAGCTAGTTTTGATGTCGGATTTTTACAATAATTGCCCACCTTTGCCACTCGGAGTATCAGAGCGAGTTTTGGACCTTGATGTCCGGGTAGGTGGATCGTAGTGTAGTGGTAGTTCAGTGAAGTGGAGCCTGCACGAACATCACTTGAGGTATGTTGAGTATGGCTGAATAATAAAATTGCTGTTCTCTGTTCTGCTGAACTATGTTGGCTTCACTACTACATAGACTGAACGCTAACCTCATACTAAGATTGTAGTCACTGATTGGTCAAAACTAGATTGTGTGACGTGGTGCGATCTACCATCATCTCAAGGGTTTTGACTTTGCTTTCAATTTCTTTTATCGATGTCTGTGATGGAACACGTGATCCGTGAGGTCAGGGCAACAAGTTATATTGCTCAGCAAGCAGCAAGCTGCTCGAGCTTCCTGGTACTGATTGGTCACTTACATGTACATGTAGCCACCACCACACTGGCTATGCCTGTACCACCTGGTTGTAACCAGCGGCAGTGTAGTTTCTGTAATTTTCAAAATCATTTAGAGAATCAACTAAGATTAGAGTTACATTTCACGGACCTGAAATGGATACTGTATCAAAGGCTCTAGGGTAGGGTAATTAACGATGGTCGATATAAAACAAATAAATCGTCACTCCCTATGTGGTTAATGAAAAAAGTTATTAGAATTTTGATTTGCGAGCAGTTTTCCTACATATCGTATGGTAAATAAATGAAGTGCCATTTTCTCAGAAAATTTGAAAATGGTTTTTACTGTAATTTCAGTATATCAATGGTCATTTCACACCTGTTCCTAAAAAGAACAAAAAAATCATGAACCATTGAAATATTGAAATTTATGCATATGTTATGTAATATTAATTACATAACATATGGGGCAGCTGCTCGTTTATAACGTCACAAACCCAAAACTTAAAATTCTAATAAATTTCTTAATCTTTAATGGATTTTCGTCACACATTCACCCTTATTTTTTTCTGCTATTTTTGCAATTTTTTCTTCTGGGTGAACTTCCCCTTTTAAATAAATCATTAAAGTTGAAATTAGAATAATATTGTTATGCACATAAATTATAAAAAAGAGTTTGCTAATTCGGTTTTAAATCATTCTTTTGCAAATATCAAAATGTTTGAATTGATAAGAAATCTACCATTTCAGGCCATCAGACGCATATTTTTCCATTGTAGAACCTAAATCATTTAATGAATTCCATTTCCACTTTTATACACATGATTTGACAAGTCACGTTATAAATGATGATAAAAAACCGAGTTAACAGTAGGTCTGTTAATGTTATTTTTTGCCTTATTTGATTTTATAATATTTATTTCACAGGTTGAATTTACTCAATCGAATACTTGAATAAAGCTGGTTAATGTGTAAAGCAGTAAGAGCACATCATGAAGAATGATCGTATCTCACTGCATCAGGTATGTATCATTACATGTACAATATCTGAGTCATAATTATATAACAGGGGTTCAGTCACATCTATGCATATTTGAACTATAAATTTTCTTAACTTTGTTAATTGTTCAAACTGATCATCCATTAGTTTTTGCTTTCTTTCTTCCTCCTTTTCCTCTTTCTTCTTCTTCTTTTTCTTCTCTCCTCCTCCTCCCTCTTCTTCTTCTTCTCCTCCTTCTACTTCTCCTTCTTCTTCTTCTTCTTCTTCTTCTTCTTCTTCTTCTTCTCCTTTCTCCTCCTACTTTTCCTCTTTATATTCCCTTACCAATGCCATAGTCCCCCCTCTTCTTTATCTCCTCTATTTTCTTCCCACTCTCCAACTTCTAATATCAATTAGACATTGTGTAGATTTTAATCCATAACAAAGAGCTCACAGCCACTGAAAAACAAATACATAACAATAGAGTTTGAAGGGAATGTTTGATCAGGCCAACAGAGCATGCTAGTATTACAAATTAATATTTCATTGACTTCCATGGCCTAAGGAGCACTTTTAGTTGTGTGCATGCTCAGGTTTATTGGGCTGTTTCCATGGTTACCATATCTTTAAAAACAGGAGCGAACTGCCAAATGAAAAATCAATTTCCATATCTATATCAGGCTAGACTTCATTGAATCCCCTGCTATGAAATATTGAGCTTTATATGTCTCAATTATGTATACATAATTTTTTAGTACATATTATTTTTCTTTGATTGAATTGTATTCTAATTTTGTGTTCTATTAATAAACTTAATCTGATTTTCTACTTTCAAAGAGTCCCAACTTTTCTAGGGTTTTGGTCTTTTAGGGGCCAATTCACACCAAGTCCCCTTGTTCGGTTTCCACTGCTTTTTAGTATTTTAGCTAGGTGTATATGTAGTAAATTTCAGGGGAAGAATGAATATTTTTTAATGGGGACTTTTTTTAAAATCAGGGTTCAATAATTTGGAATGAACAGAAGATTGTTCCAAATCATCCTCTTTATTGAACCTTAATGAAAAGACCCGAGTTTTCTGTGATACGGGAAACAGACAAATTTCACAGATCAGGAAGAATACAGATTTAACAAAATTTCTCAAACTAGAAAGCACAATTTTTAAAGGCTAAAAGTATAACAAGTTTTATGTTTTACAAAAAATACAGCGAAGATCATGAATAGGCCTACTAGTAAAAGCAAAATCAAAATAAACAGATCTGTACATCAAAAGAAAATCTGCTGATTATACCTGTTCTCATATGAGCAATGTGTGTTTCATGAAAACTTGAGTATTTCTAAGAATCATTTTCACTAATCATTTGGACATTTTCTTGTTTCTTACAAGTCATTAATTTTGCCTTTTAAAAGTTTTAACCAAAAAAAAAAAACCCTAGAAAACTGGAACTTTACTCACCTACTTTTTTTTCTGAGATAAATTCTTGAAATTTTTGAAATGGGTATTTATTATACCATGAGTGAAATATTAGGTCGACCATCAATTAAATGGTCTAAGATTAATTGAATGAGAATTATTGAAATTTAGTGCAATGTGTAGGGACAGTGATTTTTTGTTTTACCGTTAAATAAAACGGAAGTTCCGTTTGGTTCTTGTACTTCTCATGTAAAAAATTCTTGGAATTCACCCAAGTTGCAAAACGGAATTCAGGTTTTTGCTGTAGGTCTATACATTTTCAGTGGCAAAACGGAATTTCCATTTTTAGATCGATTTTGAAACGGAATTACAGAGTTTTAGGAACGGAAAAGACAATTTTTTGAAACAGGAAATCACTGTCTCTAAATTTTCAGCATTAATGTGAATACGTAATTAATGTCTGACTGAGGTTGAACTTTGTCTGTGTACAAGATGTTTGATTGGTTACGTAATCTTGTCATTAATTGGTAGTCCAGGGTGTAATAGATATATTTGTCTAGTAAATTTGATAAGCAAACATTAGTGTTTTAATCAAGGCTGCCTACAAATGCAGAATTGTACTGTATGATGTATCACACATTCGGTGTTGCTTGAGCGTGCAATTAATGTGTACATCAAGCTACATGTAGATAAGGATAGTGTAATTTTATATACAAACCATTGCACAATTATTGTTGTCTTTGTTATATCTAGTCTGAAATATTTCTAGTAGAACTGTAAAAAGGTAAGGAATAATATACTTTTGTAAGGCATACTCTTTTTACTTCTTTATTATTGATTTTTTCTTTACTGATGTAATTTACCCAAGCACCAATGAACAAATCAAGATATCAAAGATGGGAATCACTTATATTTTGGCGCTTGATAAGTGAATACCATAGCAGGTGTCGATTTGCATTGAATTAGTGGCAGTCACCTGTCGTGGCTACTATCTGAATTAATATCATACCCTTGAAGATTTTGTCAAAGCAAGGTATATTGATGTACAACTTTCTCTTTTGTCCAGTTAACTGTAATTCTTATTGATTTTGACATTGTTATTCTACATAAGAATTGTTACTTGTAGCTGCATCTGTTAATACTACTCATATGTGATAAAAGTATTCACATAGCTGGGGAAGGGGGAATTTTTACTTCTTGCATTAACATAGGCCTACATGTATGCTTACACACTTCTTAGAATTGAGGAGGCAGTCTTGAGACCGTTTTTTTCTGGGCTACAAGTAAATGTGTGGGTAGCATATTGATACATTTGATGCTTGAGTCTTTAAAATGATGTTGTGAATTCCTCCTTTTATACGTAAATGAAAAAAAACAATGTTTTGCTACAAATTCAGTACTCTATTAAAGATAAATTCCAGTTCTGGTAACGATCTCAAAATGACTTTTTACAGAAGGGCAATTCCATAAAATATGTACGTCCGACCCCCTATATGCGGTACCTTCATGAAATTTTCTGTCACTGATTTCTGGTTCTTTTAATAGTCTGTAATACTTACAAATGACCATGACTTGGTCAGTTAATGAAGTGAAATAAGACTTGAGAAAAATGGTGGTCGGATGTACAAAAAGGTTGATCATTTTATGGAATTCCCTAGAATCTAATATAATGACTACCCTAGTGTCTGTTTGTATGAATAAAAAATATGTGCCAAAGGATTCTGGGAGAATTGTGTAATTGCTGAGAAATAAGCAAAATAATCGCGGATTCGGTTCACTTCCGTCAGGTCTATTTTACTTTATTCCAGCAATAATAATACATTGTCCCATGTGTGTCTATCTGTGTTGGCGATCTTCATATTTCAGCTTAGATTTTATGATTTCACAAAGTTCAGTTTATGTAACTGTACCAGATCTAGATCTACGATGATATACAGTAGTCATACTTAACCTTGGTTTTACAGACTTTCTCACAAAATTAGTGTTTTACTGCAACTACTATCATTTAGCTTTAAGCTTATCGTAGTCATACCAAATTTTTGGAACTAATGTAGATTTTATGACTGCAAGATGAACATTTGCAATAATGTTTGGTTGAAACTGAAATATACCCTTGAATTTACGATATGTAGAACATTCATATCACTTGTAATTTACTTTGCAGAATGTAAGACATAGAGGGTGCATCTCATCTTAACGACATGGACGATTTGACTGACCTGACCTCCATGTCAAAGGTCACTGACCTGAACCAAGAGGGTCATTTGCTGTCCTGGGGCTGTGGTGAGTTTGGTCAGCATGGCCATGGTGGATCTGGTGAGAATGTTGGTTCGGAGGATGCTCGGGTGGATCATGTGGATTCGGCGAATAGATCACACCGCATCAAACATATTTCATGCGGGGCAAGCCATACAGCTGTTGTGACAGGTATAGTTGTTTTTTTTTATTGGGAGGGGGGTAACTTGACCATAGCACCTCTATAATGCTCTCTGACTCTATGTCATATTTTAAATATTACAAATTTTTCATGCAATATCTTGCTTTTCACAAATTGGTGCTTGATTTTTTTTTCTAACTTAGTATTTGTGATGTTTTATGCATGATTCTGACTGAATATCAAAATTTAATTATTTTTCAAAATTATGTTGTGTGAATATATAATATACCTTTATTTACCAGTGAACTTTTTTCTTCAATATTATAATATTAATAGGTCTACTTTTTTTAAAATCAAGGAAATACCTCTATAATACTTTTTTTTTCTCTCTTCATTCCTTACATTTAGACCAGGATGAAATACTGACCTGGGGAAATGGCAACAGTGGACAGTAAGTATTTCTTACCAATGGAAGATAGAAATTGAGTTTAGTTTCTTTATGAATTTAGCATCTTGATCAAAATGAACCAGCTGGGTCCCGTTGCAGAAAAAATTAGTTTAAATGCAAGTCCAAATATCATTGGCAAGTCTCAAATGTGTGCTGTTGATTGGTTGAAAATTAAGTTGCACTTGATGAGAAGAAGAGTTGTGTTTGATTGCAACACTTTCTGCAATGGGCACTGGACGAGTTTGTTTTACAAATATATTCAGTACCATTCTGTTTGTCAAAGAAGGATATTTTAAATGTTTTTCTACTCTGAGGCTAAAGAATTTCATTCTTGAAGGGTTCTGATAAATATGTGACAGTGGATGTCATGGTTGCATATTAATTCCTGAGGGGGGGGGGGGTCCTTCTCTGGCTCCTTCTCTGGCTCCTATATTAAAGAAAAATTAGTTTTAATAAGAAACTGAACAATGAGCCCTTTTCAGTGATTGAAATCACTAGCTTTCGGTGATCATTGCCAAGATGATGCTAGTTGTACATGTATGTTTGATGTATTTTATAAAATAAGTAAACTGGATGCAGTGAAGGCCTTTGGCTGCTTTTTTCATTATCCTTCAATAAACCATTCAGTGAGATAATATTATGTCAACATCCTGCATACATTATTTCTGATTTTTCAATATTTTTTTTTTTTTTCAGACTTGGTTGTGGGGACAAAGCAACCCACACCAGCCCTCAGAGATTAAGACTGGGCCCTCATGATTCTACTGTAGCGGGTGTGGCCTGTGGTAGCCGGCACACAGTAGTCTGGTTGAAGAATGGCCGCGCCTACAGCTGTGGGAACAATTTCTACGCCCAGCTGGGATATGACTTCCGAATCAAGAACTATAAGGAAAATCAGGTAAATGTTTAAAATAAGGTGTTTGATTAGGCTTAGTGTAGTTTGTTACTGTGTTTGGGAAATGCCTACTATATTTAAAAGTGCCATAGCTTGTTTGCCCATTTGGTCATCCAGTGTACAGTGAATGTCCATAATTTCGAAATTGTTTTTCTTCATTTTATAAAAAATAACGGATTTGAATTACTTTTGTATTGAATGATAGCACTATGTTGAGGTTACGTTCCTTCAAAATTCACTGAATTAGCATGTATTACTATAAAAAACACAGTTCAACAGAATTAGATAGCCAAAGTCAGGCAAAGCATAGAAGTTCACAAAGTGCAAAAAAATAAAAAAATAAAGAAAGGACAGTGCAACAACATCTTAAAGACCTTTGATACAATATTTACACAAAATACAAATTGTTCACTTCACCTGTGTATTTTGCAAAAATTATTGCCTGATTTTCACCTTTGAGCTCATAAATTGATCAGGACTGGTCGTGACTAATACCACAATGTGATAATATACATAAAGGGCCATTTCACACAAGTACACGTATTCAAGGCATATACAGTAATAAAGGGATTTGAATTATAATACAAGTGCATACAAACCATTTACAGTGAAAATGGTGATGTGCTCATTTGAAGGATAGATGTGCTGAAGGGATTTTTTTTTCTTAAGATCAGAATTTGATAGAGCAATGGATTCATTATGACCCTAATCAGACAAGGGTACTTGGAACAAGAAGTGTAAAATTAACAAAGTTTACAGTTCTTTTTGTAAGATAAGATTGGTGAATAGTTCATTTTAGTGAAAATAATTATTTCTATAAAAGAAATAAAGTTTAGCAAAGTACAAAAAGTGCTTCTGTTTATAAATAAATGTTGTTTGTTCAAACCTTCATTTATTTTTTTCCAGTTTTGTCAGTTCTTCTATCATGCTGATTTTTACTTGTCAGACAGAAACAATTTAAATATTTTCTTTTTAAAAGTAAATTATAGATCCTTTTCTGTAGTGTGCCATTGTCTAACAATAAAGTACAGTGTACTATTAGATTTTTTCTTGCATTATTTCTTCACATTTTTGTGAATGAAAGGACAATGCATGCAAATGTTTATATATATTTATGTGTACATTTGCCTGGATATAATATGTTTCATATTCCTTTAAAAAATATTGATTTAAATGGTCAGCAGATATAAACGCCAAATCATACTTTTGAAAACAATTCCACAAACATATTTGTTAACAATTCCACAAACATTTTTGTTGAAGGGATGTTGGGCATTGGGAGAAATTCAGAAAGAAATGTATGAAATCTCTGGTGTTCATTGGCTGACAAATGTAAAAGAGTGATGTGTTATTATTAAATGCATACATGTAGTTAGTCATCCCATCTTCTTAATCTACTCTTATCTGTATGTGCTTCCACTTCTCTATTGTGTTTATTCTTTTCTAAAGTGTTTACCAGAGATGCACCTATTAGCCTGATTACTGATATTGACACCAATTAGTTCTAAATCAAACAAATTTTATCTGATGAAGTATGCCATGCACTTGGAAATTCCTATAAAGTAACTACAGTTTTATCGTTTTTGTTTCCATATTCAAGTGGAATTAGAAAAAAGTTTTCAAATTTTGATCTGACATGGCATTATTTTTGAGAGACACAGATTTAGGCTTGAATTTTCAAAATATTGTATCTTCTTTGAAATTGAGATCTCAGCATGTAATTTAGTCAGTGTTCTTTTTGCAAAAGAGAAAAGAAAAGTCTAGAATGGAGTTTTTCTGTCTGTGGATACCAGATTGACAGAAGGGGAAAAAAATCCCTTTTTTTGAAAAATAGTTTGTGCTCTTCTTACCTAAATAGTAGTTTACCATTTTAATTGCACATGCAACTTATTTTGTTATATTCTATGTTTCTTTGAATTTATTTTCATAAGATCATTGGGTAAACGTATCTCCTTCTAGACTTCCTGATAAGGTTGCTGTGAAAGTCCTTCATTAAATAAATGAATAACTTGAAATAATGTTTTATTTAGCAGCAACAACAAAATGAACATATACTTGTAGTTTTGAGAATTAATGTAGTATCTTCAATTTGCACACAATCATTTAAACCGTGTCTTGAACATCAAGATGGTCAAGGGGGTTATTTAAAATGAATTAATGTGTGGTGAGTTATGTAGAATACCATAATGTTTAGAAATTTGCTGGAAAATGTTTTTTACAAAGCTTTTTTTTGTTGAAATGTAATATAAATTATTTTATTTTTCAGTATTATTGATATTCATAGAATTTATTTACTAAACAGGTCATGAAACAGCGTCTTAAAGATGAGCTATCTGGAAGGGAAGGTCCATTGGAGGTACCGCCCCACCCCTCACCTATTATCATATCTCCAAAATGACACGCCTTATTTAGCCACACCCAAGTCCATCACCTTACTCCACTTGCTGGCCCACGGAAAAAGCACCTTTAATGATCAGTTTACCCTGCCCCAAACCACAGCAGCACATTATTGTATGGCTGGGAATGCTAACATTTTGGACTCGAACGTTGTCATAATATATCAGAATTCTGTTGTGATATTGATTTTAATAAGAATAGACAAACAGAAGAACATACCAAGAAAAAAGAATTGGAGCATTGTTTGAAATTAATATTTATGATTTTACTTTGTCCGCATTCAGAATCCGAATCATAATTTCAAGAATATATAACAGCCTTTTTTTATTATTGAAAAAAAGAAAGCATTTTATGTAAAACCATTACTGGTTATACATACTCCCTCGTTCTAATTCCTCATCCCTATTCTAATGTAGATTAATCGAGGATGAATTAATGGAAGGAGTAAAAATGAAACAAAAATACTTTAAATATTTACATATTATTTTACAATTTCATTCCCAAAGTTTTAGTATTATGGAATATTTATTGAATGCTTCATAATCATTTTTCACACGGTTGCACTGGTCCTACTGAATGATTGCAATGATTGGATGCAAAACATACTAATAAAACTCATTTAGTTTGTAAAATTTTTCTGCATGCCATAAATAGATTCACCTCCGTTGCATGCATCACCTCAGCATGACTTAATTTTTTTTTTAATTTTAGCATTCAGCTTTGGCAAGGTATATAATGAATCTGACCACCCAGGTCAACAGGTACAATAAGTTTCCAAGTAAACCAAGTACAGTGTACATAAACATGTTGCAAAATTATGCAATGTAATTTCCGCATGATTTGTCTTTTTTAGGGACCCTGTTAAAAGATATGATCTAAAAGAACTACCGGTACTGTTGCAGAATTTGTATACTGACAACTTTATGAGGGATACTTTTAGTATAGGGTAGTAGTTTAAAAAAGTTTATGTAATCCCATTTTCAGATTATAAATCTACATGTACATGTATAATGGATGACTTGAATGTTAAAGATTTGATGTAGTAATGCACATAATATTATGGTATGTGGAAATACTAATTCAACCTTTTAGAAGGGCCATTCACACTAGCACTGAATCATCGCGATGATTCAATCATTGCAAAGATTTGTGCAGGTTTTTTTTTTTTTGAGAACAGAAAATATGCATTAAGCTCTGTGATGAAGATCGCACGAAACATCAGGTTTACTCAGGTGTTTTCTAATTTAATCCAATAATTTGAGTCCATAAGTCCATTGCGCAAGCGCACTTGTGCCCCCCAAACCGCTATGTTTTTATGGGTCCAGAAAGAGCGCTGTGCTTTGCTGCAGTGTGAAAGAAGGAAATATAGCTATAAGCTCGTGAGTCAAATCATTGTGGTGTTTCAAATGAGAATGGCCCTCTCGTGAAGGCTTTTGTCAAGTTTGGTCTTGACCAGGGAAGGTGGAGGAGATCATTTTGGTGTTGTTCATTAATCATCTGTCCATCTGTTATGCAGTCAAAAACTCTCTTTGTGCTTTCTTTCAAACAAAAGTAAAAAAAAGTAGTTGTCACGAACACGATGCTTGACGAGACATGTTTTGGTGGTTGCCTTGTTATTTGTTCATCATTGCATGTTCATATTTGATTTGTCATTACAACCCATTTTCTAGATTTATAATAGTCAGATATGGTTCATGATGTGAGTTGTCTTGTTGTTTATTCCATCTAGACCTACACATATCAGATCAGAAATATTGGTGCAATAGTCTTTGTCGGTCATTTTCTCTTTACAATTCTACTTCTTCTCTTTCCCCCGATCTCCTTTGTCTTCTCATGATTGAATAAATTTGGAATTTCTTTTGAGGAAAGCAAACCTTATTCAATTCACGAAACCCGGTACTTTGACTAAGAAAAAGAATTTTAAGCTTAATAATCAGAAAATAAAAGCAATGTATTATCCCAACAAAATAATATGACATTCTACTATAAAACTTTACATGCTTGCCTAGCATATTATTGTCTACTTCGAGCAGGGCATACTATTTTTCAAACTTCATAATGTAAATTGTATTTTGTATAATTTGGATTCATTCATTTGCTAAGAGAAAAAAGAAAAATGCACTTTGTAAATCATTATCTGCATTATACTCAATGAACCACACTCTGTTACCTTGCTTTTCAGTATTTTGATATAATATTTTTTGTCATCAATGAAGTTCCATATATAAAAAAAAAATCAAGCCACAAACACCACTAGCTAAATCATAAACAGCTTAATCACTAGCTTAATCATAAACATTTGGATGTTGCATGATTTCATTTCTGGACGTTATATCACTAATTTATTCATTTGATTCTATTCAAATTAGTTTATGTGTCACACAGCAACAAATTTATTTTCCTTTATCTGCTCAACGTGAATAGTAATGAGATGTCATTTTTAATGTTACTTTAAAAAAGAAATTATTCAAAGGGTTTTATGGCTGACAATATCAGACCAGTTTAATTTTGTTTCCTAATTCAATGGATACACATTGTTCTTTGTGGAATGTAACATATGTGGATATGAATAATTTTTGTGCTCCTGTATCCATAATTGTTTGATTATATTCTGTTTCATTTTTCTCTTATTTTTGACAGGTTTTACCCCATTTTCTGCGTCCCATCATGCACCGGAAGGTGGTCCAGGTTTCATGCGGGGAGAAGTTTACTTTGTTTTTGTTTGAGACGGGACAAGTAGCTGGATGTGGGTAGGTCCACAAAGAGAATCAAAGCATTGAAGATGATGAAGCTGAAAATATATATATCATAGTACATAGAGTAGAATTCACGGAGCAAAAGGCTGAATATTTAATCAAAATCAGATAATAAATGAAGTTATTGAAGTTTAAAGTTTAGCAATATTTTGTGAAAAAAGTCATCATGAATATTGAATTAGGTGGGATGATGTCACATCCCCACTTTGAGTTTTCTTATGTTATTACATAAAACCATAATTTGTCATTAATTTCATACTTGTGTGAATAATACATATATGTCTCCCTTATAATCAAATAAGTTGCAGCAATAAATATCTAATGCACTAAATCATTTGTCAATCCAATTTTTTTTTGCTCTTGAAGAATTTTTTTTGAATAAACCTAATTTCATATGATAAAATACAAAAGAACAAAAGGGGATGTGACATCATCAGCCCACCTAATGAATATTCATGACTGTTTTCACAAAATATTGCTAAACTTTAAAAATTCAATAACTTTGTTATTTGTTATCCGATTTTGATAAAATTTTCGGCATTTTGCTCAGTGAAATCTACTCTAATTTTTAAAGCTATAAATACTTTCAGCCTGGACCATCCCTTTAAGGACATGAATGATAGGTCTCCCCTTCATGCCAATTTTTTTTAATTTAGACAAAAAAAAAGAAAGGGGAAGAAAAATACAATATTTAATTGTCCAAATTCATTTATCAGCTCCTTTGATTTGTCAGATATCCTATGACAATACATACATGTTCATGATGTTTTTCTTTGGATATTTTTTTCACCATATCTCTAGCAAATACTGATACTTTAATACCACGTCATATGAATTGCAGCTCTATTGGATTTAAGTATTATTTTGTTTTTGTTTTTCTTTGGATATTTGTTCCACGGTATCTCTAGCAAGTACTGATATTACCATGTCATATGAATTGCAGCTCTATTGGATTTAAGTATTATTTTGTTTTTGTTTTTCTTTGGATATTTTTTTCACAGTATCTCTAGCAAGTACTGATATTACCATGTCATATGAATTGCAGCTCTATTGGATTTAAGTATTATTTTGTGCTAACTGGTGACAGTGGCACGTTAAGAGTTGCAATCTGTTTGAAAAAAACATTGTTATCCCCCTTTTTCAGGGCCAACAACTTCGGGCAGCTGGGTAACGGAACGAGGGCAGAAGGTGTATCTCCAAATCCATTGGATGATCCTGAAAACATTGTCAGTATTGCTGCTGGATCTTGTCATTCGCTTGCCGTCACTGGTAAGCAAATCACTGCAGTTGAAGATAAAATTGTTGCCTTTTAGCCCACATTTCGTTAATTTATATTTCAGAATGTTATCATATTTTGAACAAAATAATGACATGAGAGTTTGTCTTATGCTTGTATTGGTCAGATATGACACTCCTTGTGCTCTACATTATTACCTTGGCATAAGCTTTAAGAGCAAATATTAAATGTGTCAGGGCATAGTTTACTTCTTTGTGGAGTCAACAATAATTTCTGTGGGAATATTGCAAACAATCAATAAACTGTTTGCAGGGAATATTTTGAGAAAGGAATTCTCAGTTCTCATCAAGACCACCAACTGGTTCTAGAGACCATTGTTTAACCCATGGATTGCTGAAATTGACTGTTTAAATCATCAACTTCGTCTTCACAGACATTTCAACTCGTTATTGTGACTCTAATTATCCATCGCGTTTCAACATCAAATTTCATCATTGCCAGCATTGTGGACTTCAACTTAAGGAACTCCTTGCCTGCCAACTTGGATTTAATACAGGATTATCATATATTTGGGTTAACCAGAACTGACTCCTCAAGATTTGCATGATAATTTATTATTTTGTTCAGTGTTTGATATGTTTAACTGTTAATAAAAAAAGGCAAAAATAATTTAACTATTTATTTTGATATTGGTTCAATATGGTAACAGTATCAAGTGACTAATTTAATCAATAGAGATGTAGAGAGCTATGTGTTTAAAATGTCTTCATGTGTCATGTTTGTAAAATACAGATGAGAGATAAATCTTTCCGTTTATACTTCATAGTGAAAAGGATACAGTAAATCTGAATAAAGGTTGAAATCATGGCATTATGAATAGTGCCATCTGTTGTCAAATGTTGAGACAAGAAGAGAAATCATTTGCATTTGCACTGTTTTTCTGAATCCATCTTAAATTGAAGATTGCCCTCTTGTGACTATACTCATGTAGTTTAGTACCTGTTTTCAGAGGCTTATGAACTATTATACAGGAGGCAGTTACTCATGACATTGCCCTTTGATTGCGAATCCAGCAAGAAACCCGATCTCTCTCCTGTAAGGGCTGTTGACTTGGCCGGCAGCACAAATAGCGCCCTCTAACCTCCAAATTAGTTCATTGCATGATCCAGCCGTTGCATGCGAGGGCGAGGCATGATATCCTATCCCTCCAAACTTGAAGTAGTTTTAATGAACAAAGTTTTTGTCAGTACGCCCCCACATTTTGTTGTTTTTGAGGGAATGCAGTGTAACTTTCAGTGTGCAGGCTTTCTTGTATTGGTGCAGAATTTGGTCTCATGTTGAAATGGTGATTTATAACTGAATTTTTCAATTCTTTGGTAGTTTATATAACTCACTACCCAGTGATTCCTGTCATTCCCTAAGTAATTTATGAAAATTTTGATTTCTTCATCTGTCATTTTAAATGAGCTGTATGTTTAAACATTGCAGCTAATTATGAATATAATGTTAAAGAAAATGAAAAAGAACCAAGCCATTCCCAATTTTTGTCAGATTGGATTCTTTAACATGAATTAAAATGTGATATTTTTTTGCATATTCAAATTTCAATTATATTGCAAAGTATCTGGTTCTATTTTTCAAAACTGTGTCATTCTTGTGTTTTCTTTCTTTACAAGCAACTGGTGAATTATATGTGTGGGGTATGGGAAGAGCCTGTGGAAGTCGCCGTGATGATCTTCTCGTACCACATCGCAAGACGACCCGCCGTAGCAACGTTGTGGGCGTGGCTGGAGGGAGTGGTCATTCACTTGCATTAACAGGTGAGCTTCTTTATAACATTTCATAGATTTCTTGGAAATAATTATTGGATACTAGTATAGAGATAGGCTTTGACTTAATATCATCAAGTATGAGATAATGTTCATTGGTGCATCTGTTTTTTTAGTGTGCTCTGGTTTTACCAGAATATGTGTTACAAACAAGATATACGTATCTATTCTCACAGACCAATTTTGTCATGTATTTAGACAAAAGTAGCCACTGGGACTGCTTCCTTTTATTTCTTGCACTAAATCAACTTTCGCCAATGATACATGGACTACTGTTCCGCGAAGCCCAGAGAAATCTCTCTCTCTCCTTCTTTCATCTTCAATCAACTTGTCTAAACATACACGCTTCAGTTTCAACCTAACGGACCTGGTTACCATGGCGACCAAACCACAGAATATACCACCTAACGAAGAGCAAAAGAAGTAATGAATACAAGGCATGATGTGGAGAAAAGAAGAAAAAGCAAGGAAGCTAAAACCAATGGGAATGAGATATTTTTTAATGTTTTTCATGGGGGCTATCATTATACAGCGACTAATACCACACCTGTACAGGTTGTACACATGACTCTAGGAGCCGCGCTTCAGGCTGTCGCTCCGTTGAATGACGCAGACAGTGAATTTGCCCATGAAGATGGTAAAATGATGGAAATGCGATCATTTTATCAAAGTATTAATCATACTAAATGTAAATTTATCAAGGAACTCTTAAGGTATTGATGACAGTATTCCCTGTTGATTATGAATCTCTTTGGTTTATCTTTTGCTTGAGTTAAGACACAATTTCTTAAAATAAGGATATGTCCATGAGAATAATGATAAAGTCAACTCAAGAAATTCTAACATTTACATTCTTCAACCTCTTTAATCATATAAACACATTGATTTAACTTTCAATGGATTTTTCTCCTTTCTTTTACCCTTTTGTTTAAAAATTCTTGTTACTTTTACCAAAGCTAAAGGCCAATTTTGGTTTATACCCGTCATCAATATTAAATGCAGCTTATCAAATGAAGAACAATAGGGAATCCCAGTCTTTCTGTGATACTAAAATATGTGATCTTCACCACATGCATATGCACTGTCATAGAAAACATATTCTACACGTGATTTAAGCTCCGCCCATGTAGATAATATTTGTACACAGGTGGATTCATAGCATATTTTCCCAATTTCGTGAAGTTGGTGTTTTTCGTATATCTTTCACTTTCTTTCTTTCTTTTTTTTGTTGTTTTCTTTTTCCTTTCCTTTTTCCTCTCTTCCATTCTTTATTTCCTTTTTCCTTATGCTAATTCTCCTTGTATGTATTTTTTTTTGTTTTCCTTCATCTTCCTCCTCTTCTTTTTTTCTTCCTATTTCTTTGTCTTCATCATTCTTATCTACTTTTTTTTCTCTGCCTCTTTCTCCATTTTCCTTCCTGTTTGTTCTTTGATCTTTCTTTCTTTCTTTTTTCTTCTTTCCTTCTTTATTTCTTTATTTCTATCTTTCTCTTGTTCCCATTATTTTGCCTTAGGGCTTTCTGTTTGGGTTTCCTTCAGTTTGCAGTATAAAAAGGTTTACATCATTCTTCCCCTTTCAGCAAATAAGAAATGCAATGAACACTAAAATGGATGCTGATAGTTTCAACAAAGTTTATTTTGTAAATCTTCATCTAGAAGATGTGTAGAAATTTAAAGAAAAGCAAAATCTTCCTTTTTTATGGATTTATCCCAAATTCCCACTTTTGTAAATACATTTTTTATGTAGTAACAAGTATAGATGTACATAGGAGAGGATAGAATGGCTAAGAAAAGAAGAGATTGACAAATAGGGAATTTCAGCTTGCAGTGGAAGATAAAAACTAAAGATACCTGTAAAAGAGGAGGGGAGAAAGAGAAGCCATGACTGAAAAGGGGACAAATATAGACAAAGTAATATTAATTGACATTGAATTACATTTCTCTGAAAATGTGGAATTTCAACTGGTGTACATGTCATTCTTAATCCATCCCAAGCAAATATCAACTCTTTTGATAATATCATTATCAGAAGGAAATGAATTCAAAATACATGACATCTTAGAAATATCCAATACTGACAGGTTGATTTATAGTTCAACTGATCTTTCCTTATCTGTAGATCATGCAAATTTTTCACTTCCATTCATTTCTTTATAATTTGCTTTAGCGGAAAAGGAGCATTGACCAAGCATGCATGATTCGGTTAAAGACCCTTCTGATATTTAACATATTAGTGAATGATGATAAATGTGCTTTCATGAATTGATGGTTGAAATTTAACTATAGCTTGCTGTTATTGTTATAGGAGACTGTCACCATCTAGGAAGAGAAGTGCAAAATTGATAGTGGTGATGATGGTATTGACAATATTAATTGTATTAAAGAATAAAACTAACATTAGTAATTAATAAAAATGAGAGTGTTGATATTATCAATATTATCATTATCAGTATTATCATCATTATCATCATCATTATTGTTGTAATCATCATCATCACTTCATTCTATGAGTAGTCTTGCTGACTGAATGAATCAAAGACTTTTTGGCAATGAGGTAAATTATAAATTTCTGGTAGGAAAAATTAATATTGTTTCCGATGTATTGGTCCATTTCACCTGATATTTGCATTAAATTTAGGCTTTAGTCATTTCTGGATCCGATGGCATCTTCTTGGTCAGAAATCAGTACTCTCATAGATGGATGTTGGAAATTTAAAACACTATGACAAAAATAAAGATCACATCCTGTTCCCAGCAACTAAAATGATTGAAAATAAGTACTGAAAAGTATTGATCTTTTAAGTGTACTCCTGAAAACCAAAATGAAGTTGAGCCTGTTGCACCTTGTCACTTTCCCGTCCAAGATCCTAGATGTCGTTGATGTGTCTCCCAAACAGAATGTGATATGCATTAATACCTCAGGAATGCTTTATAGAGACAAGATATAAAAGTGTACTTTGGTCTCTCTAATTTCATTAGCTCAATACAAAATATGTTACAATATCTCTGTTAGGGCTCAGCTGAATCAAGGAAATTCCCTGATTGGACTAAGAGTGACCATATACATTCATACACACCTCCTCCACAAGTAGTGTAACTTTCCTATCGCCCTGATGTACAATAATTAGCAGTTGATAATATTCGTACCCCCAGCTGATCAAACCAAAGCGCAAGATTGTGTACGTTAAGCATATGTTCGCATCATGTATAGTGCTTGCCTGCATGGTAACAATTTACGTCACAATTACTTAACCAAGTTTACTTCATCAAGTCCATGAATAACCTGACATAAAAAGCAGTAACAAGTGAAGAGGCATATGAAATGTTTCCAAATAAATGCTTTAGATACAGTTGTAGGTAGTATCAATAATACTGACTTGCGTTGATTTTTCGGGAGATACCAAATTATATTTCCCTCAGTAGACTCGTATTTCCCTCATCAAAACTCGAGACAATGTGAGACTATACTTTGGAAAATATAATTGGTGTCTCCCTCAAAATTATATAATAAAGTTGTCATAGTGGAAGGTAGGGCACTTGGAATCTTGAACATTCAAGTCAGATCATGATTGACAGCGATGAGAATAGTATGCGTCAAATAATAGGGACCGCTGGTCAAACCCTTGTGAGTAAAGAGCCAGCCAGGCTTGCCTTTCTGATAAGCCTTTGAATTGCTGGAGAACAGGGCAATAAGGTCAAGCATGGGTAACTAGTAGGGCAAGTTCAATCTTTGATTAGGGCTATAGGCTTGCCTTATTAGAGCCCCTTGTAATTTAAGAGACAGCCAGGCTTGCCTCCTTTTTGACAAGTCTTTAAATTGCTCGAGAAGAGGGCAATAAGGTCAAGCATGTGTGTGGTAGGGCTAGTTTAATCTTTGATTAGGGTAAGGCTTGCCTTATTAGAGCACCTTGTGAGTTATGAGTCTGCCAGGCTTGTCTTTTTGACAAGTCTTTAAATTGCTGGAGAACAGGGCAATAAGGTCAAGCATGTGTGTGGTAGGGCTAATTTAATCTGTAATTAGGGTAAGGCCTGCCTTATTAGAGTCCCTTGTGAGTTATGAGCCAGCCAGGCTTGTCTTTTTGATAAGTCTTTAAATTGCTGGAGAACAGGGCAATAAGGTTGAGCATGGGTTTGTGGTAGGGCTAGTTTAATCTGTGATTAGGGCTATAGGCTTGCCTTATTAGAGCCCCTTGTGAGTTATGAGCCAGCCAGGCTTGTCTTTTTGATAAGTCTTTAAATTGCTGGAGAACAGGACAATAAGGCCAAGCATGTGTGTGGTAGGGCTAGTTTAATGTTTGATAAGGGCTATAGGCTTGCCTTATTAGAGCACCTTGTGAGTTATGAGCCAGCCAGGCTTGTCTTTTTGACAAGTCTTTAAATTGCTGGAGAACAGGGCAATAAGGTCAAGCATGTGTATGGTAGGGCTAGTTTAATCTATAATTAGGGTAAGGCCTGCCTTATTAGAGTCCCTTGTGAGTTATGAGCCAGCCAGGCTTGTCTTTTTGATAAGTCTTTAAATTGCTGGAGAACAGGACAATAAGGCCAAGCATGTGTGTGGTAGGGCTAGTTTAATGTTTGATAAGGGCTATAGGCTTGCCTTATTAGAGCACCTTGTGAGTTATGAGTCAGCCAGGCTTGTCTTTTTGACAAGTCTTTAAATTGCTGGAGAACAGGGCAATAAGGTCAAGCATGTGTATGGTAGGGCTAATTTTAATCTAATTAGGGTAAGGCCTGCCTTATTAGAGTCCCTTGTGATTTATGAGCCAGCCAGGCTTGTCTCCTATTTGGCAAGTCTTCAAATTGCTGGAGAACAGGACAATAAGGTTGAGCATGGGTTTGTGGTAGGGCTAATTTAATCTGTAATTAGGGTAAGGCTTGCCTTATTAGAGCCCCTTGTGAGTTATGAGCCAGCCAGGCTTGTCTCCTATTTGACAAGTCTTTAAATTGCTGGAGAACAGGGCAATAAGGCCAAGCATGTGTGTGGTAGGGCTAGTTTAATCTGTAATTAGGGTAAGGCTTGCCTTATTAGAGCACCTTGTGAGTTATGAGTCAGCCAGGCTTGTCTTTTTGACAAGTCTTTAAATTGCTGGAGAACAGGGCAATAAGGTCAAGCATGTGTATGGTAGGGCTAATTTTAATCTAATTAGGGTAAGGCCTGCCTTATTAGAGTCCCTTGTGATTTATGAGCCAGCGAGGCTTGTCTCCTATTTGGCAAGTCTTCAAATTGCTGGAGAACAGGGCAATAAGGTTGAGCATGGGTTTGTGGTAGGGCTAATTTAATCTGTAATTAGGGTAAGGCCTGCCTTATTAGAGCCCCTTGTGAGTTATGAGCCAGCCAGGCTTGTCTTTTTGATAAGTCTTTAAATTGCTGGAGAACAGGGCAATAAGGCCAAGCATGTGTGTGGTAGGGCTAGTTTAATCTGTAATTAGGGTAAGGCTTGCCTTATTAGAGCACCTTGTGAGTTATGAGTCAGCCAGGCTTGTCTTTTTGACAAGTCTTTAAATTGCTGGAGAACAGGGCAATAAGGTCAAGCATGTGTATGGTAGGGCTAATTTTAATCTAATTAGGGTAAGGCTTGCCTTATTAGAGTCCCTTGTGAGTTATGAGCCAGCCAGGCTTGTCTTTTTTATAAGTCTTTAAATTGCTGGAGAACAGGACAATAAGGTTGAGCATGGGTTTGTGGTAGGGCTAGTTTAATTTGTGATTAGGGCTATAGGCTTGCCTTATTAGAGCCCCTTGTGAGTTATGAGCCAGCCAGGCTTGTCTTTTTGATAAGTCTTTAAATTGCTAGAGAACAAGGCAATAAGGTCAAGCATGTGTGTGGTAGGGCTAGTTTAATCTATGATTAGGGTAAGGCTTGCCTTATTAGAGTCCCTTGTGAGTTATGAGCCAGCCAGGCTTGTCTTTTTGATAAGTCTTCAAATTGCTGGAGAACAGGGCAATAAGGCCAAGCATGTGTGTGGTAGGGCTAGTTTAATCTTTGATTAGGGCTATAGCCTGGCCTTATTAGAGCACCTTGTGAGTTATGAGCCAGCCAGGCTTGTCTCCTATTTGATAAGTCTTTAAATTGCTGGAGAACAGGGCAATAAGGTCAAGCATGTATATCTTTAATTAGGTAAGTCTTACCTTATTAGAGTCCCTTGTGAGTGATGAGATAGCTAGGCTTGTCTTTTTGATAAGTCTTGAAATTGCTGGATAACAGGGCAATAAGGTCAAGCATGAGTGTGGTAGGGCTAGTTTAATCTGTAATTAGGGTAAGGCTTGCCTTATTAGAGTCCCTTGTGAGTTATGAGCCAGCCAGGCTTGTCTTTTTTACAAGTCTTTAAATTGCTGGAGAACAGGGCAATAAGGTCAAGCATGTGTGTGGTAGGGCTAGTTTAATCTATAATTAGGGTAAGGCTTGCCTTATTAGAGTCCCTTGTGAGTTATGAGCCAGCCAGGCTTGTCTTATTTATAAGTCTTTAAATTGCTGGAGAACAGGGCAATAAGGTCAAGCATGTGTGTGGTAGGGCTAGTTTAATCTATAATTAGGGTAAGGCTTGCCTTATTAGAGTCCCTTGTGAGTTATGAGCCAGCCAGGCTTGTCTTTTTGATAAGTCTTTAAATTGCTGGAGAACAGGGCAATAAGGTCAAGCATGTGTATGGTAGGGCTAGTTTAATCTTTGATTAGGGCTATAGGCCTGCCTTATTAGAGCCCCTTGTGAGTTATGAACTAGTCAGGCTTGTCTTTTTGATAAGTCTTTAAATTGCTGGAGAACAGGACAATAAGGTCAAGCATGGGTGTGGTAGGGCTAATGTAATTTGTGATAAGGGCTATAGGCCTGCCTTATTAGAGTCCCTTGTAAGTTATGAGCCAACGAGGCTTGTCTTTTTTTGTAAGTCTTTAAATTGCATCATCTGAGAACAAGGCAATAAGATCAGGCCTGGTTTTTTGATAGGGCTAGTCTAATCTGCTATTCCTCAATGGTTTAGCCTTCTTTTTTGCATTGCCAACTTTTTTGGGACTATCACTTTGGCCAGCACACTTTTGTAAAATCCATAGTGAACAGATACTTTGCCTTGGATAGTCTGCTACTTCATTGCGGGTAAAGTAGGAGACTAAGCTATCATTTGCCCATGTCAAATGATTAATTAGTTAGATATCAATGTACTTTTGTTTCATTAATGAAGAACTGTCCAAGCTGAAGAAAGAAAGGACAAATAAGATTATTTTATTGACCTTGAATGTTTCAAATTTGAAGAAACAGAAATGGGGAGAATAGCTGGTGGAAAATTACACTTACTATGATACCAAATCACACTCTCTTGATGTTTGTATGATGATATATATAGAGATGAAAAGGGGGGGGTAGAAGAAAACAACACCCAGTTCATACTGACATTCAACACAGCTCAGATGTTTCCAATTGAGTTGTGCCACAGATGAATGCATACATGTAAGTTCTCTTCTCGATACATCTGCAAACGCTTCTTTGTTAAGGCTAGAACTTGTACAGGTAGTTATGATAGGTAGAATGTGATTGAGATTGAAAATTGAATAATTTATAGTGCCCCTATGGTTTAAAATAAGGACAACAATCTTATATTATACCACACCAAAGAGAGCTTGAAAAGGTTGTATAGGAATAAGTGTCTAGTACACAATAGTACACACTAAGCACACATTTAGTATTCACTTATTACTCAATTAGTACACACATTAGTCTTGGAGAAGAATAATTCAGCCTTTTTTTAATTTGGCGGGTTTGGCATTGCCATAGTAATCACATATTATTAAGGGTGCAAATCAGGGAAAATTTTGTTTTCATCTTTTATTATGTTCCTTTCATAAGGCTGTTGGGCAGAGTATGAATCACCCAGTGATATTTCTAGTTCGAGGGTGCAAGGATTTACCGGTAACTCTTTGACATCAATTATGTAGAGCTAATTTTCTTCTGGCAATCAAAAACAATATACTGACCAATTGGTGTGGTATTTTAACCAGTTTAATCAATTATAAGATGTGAATTCGCGGGGTACGCTGTACAGTAATGAAATTGATACTCTTGAGCTCGAGGAATTCACTGGTTTTTAAATTGACAGTGGGGTGGGGAGTAGTGAGAGGGAGAGAGAGAGATGGAGAGAGAGAATAGAGCTGGTTGTGGAATAAAATGCAGGAGTAAGGGGCATTAAAATGGGTGCATGTGGAATTGATTGATATCACTAGAGTTGCTTTCCACCTTGCTCACATTCATCATCATTCATTGCCCTACCCATGTTAGAGGCAACCTAAGAAACCGAATCCACCCGCACTCCCTATGTTATTGACATTGCTCGGCTACCAGATGGGTTCATTGACCAGCGTAGTCATCACCACGTATGCATCAATATCCCCTTTTTTGGTATTTCTGACTTACTATACCCCATTTCTCATTTTAAACCTGGCCTTTCCCATTCCTTTCTCTCCCCTTCCCCCCCTCTCTCTTTACCCTGCATCTTATTTCCCCCAACTATCTTGCATTGTATGCTACAATATCACTCATTAATAATCCTTCATCATCCACCGTCATTCTAAATATCTCTCCCGATATATTAACATACTTTCCTCAATTATTGTGAGCTGTTTATTCTGCTTCATCGTTTTTTATGCTCCTCTCTTTTCATCCTTGCTGGACTTCTTGCCATCCATCTTTACATGTAGCTATTCTTATAACCCTCTTACTTATAACTGTTATGTTCACTTTATCTCAAACTTTTCTCTTTTTTTCTGAATTGTTGTGATTTTAAATAATTTTGTCTTTTTGTCAACTTTCCATCTAGATTTCACCCTTTTCCAGCAACTGCACTTCACTTTGACATTGATATTTAATGCTGCTTCTTGTTTTTACTTTCATTTATTTTTAATTTAGTTTTGATTTTTACCAATAGCTATTTTCTCTTAAAATTTCTTTTGATCTTGATTTTTCTCATATTTTTTTCGCCTTTTCGTTTCACCGTTTCCTGTAACTTTCTTTGCATGTTTCTTAACATTTCTTTTTGTTTCTTTCAGCCATTGAACTTTACAAGAGCTGCATTTGAGCATTCGCAAGGGAATGTTTATTTCTAGAGATGAACTGATAGTATATTGTGTTTGGCATTTCCCAAAAAGTATAATTCTCTAAAATTACTGATTTGCTGACATAGAGCCTTTTCACTCGTGAATCGTCTTTAGAATCATCGGACCTTTCACACGCTCACTCCTGAATTCCCGAGCGAAGACGGTATGTGTCCTTGGTAACTTGTCAATCAAAGCACTTTATTGATACGATGAGTGCATGACAATTGTATTATCTACAGAAGTGCTTATAAGTTCCGCCCCCCAAAAGATGTTTGGAGGTCAAGCCTTTCACACGTAAAATTTTACCATGATAATGAGTGAAACTTAACTGGAATTCACCTTCGGAATAGAATTCCTTATTGTGATTAGCATTCATGATTCTGTTTGGTTTCACATGTGCTATAATTGGTCATTAGCCTTATTTTTCATTGGAATTATCATTCAAATTAGGGTCTTGCTTATCGTGCATCTCTAGCACCTTCTATTGGTTAATTCATGTTAGTGCTAAATAAAAATACAGGTATTTGATTGGATTTAATGTTCTATCTTGGAAAGGTTAAAGAAGGGGGTTAATCCCCCTGACAGCCTATATAATCCCATACACCGCCACAGTGAGAGTGAGTTCAGCATCTGCCTTTCTCCAGCAATAAATGTCAAACCATCTAGAAATCAGAGATGAGAGGAATATGTTTGCCTACAATAGGCCAGTCACATTCTTAGCCCTGGTGATCGATTATCCGTCATCGTCCACCGAGAGAACCCCCCTTTACCTCGCTCGATGCTGCTTGATGGGCCAGCCAGCGCTCAGCTCCTTTATCGGCTTAGCAAAGAAAAAAAAAGAGAAGAAATATGCCTGGAGACTGTAACACTCATGAACAGAGACGTGGATTCCCGATTCTAGTGTATCCAATGTACATGCATTTATGCATGGCTTTCAAACTGGACCTGCTTGATTTCTTTCTCTTCAGCCCCCCCCCCTATGTACATGTAGTCTATAGCGGTCAGTTGAAGTCGTATCCTCATTCACCCCCCCCCCTGGTTGCATGTGTCAGATTTGCTATGTCTTCATTAAAACCAAGATGTATTGAAAAATTTTGAATACGCAAATTTACTGACACTTTGAGTCAAACAATGATGCGTTAGCAAGGGAGTTTTGCATAAAAGATGATGAATGAATATTTACCGTATATGGTAAATATGGCAATAGAGATGAACTTTGATTTATACTTCTGCTGGAAATCTTTGTATTCATGATAGCATGCAAACTGTTTGCTCAGGTTTAACAGGCTACATCTGTTTTGCTAGCATATAAGTTGTTATGTGAGGCTGAATAACTACCATATTTCCTTGAAACAGAGGCATAACGAGCCAACAAGTTTTAGGGGCTATTGATCAAAATTGATTAAAAATTTGCCAAAGAGCAAAGTGAGCGAGCAAAAATGTCGACATTTTTATTACCAATATCTAATATTTTGATAGATGTTGATATAATATAATCACAAAATGATATATTTCACTCTTCTCTCTTTCTTTTTTTTTCTTGGTCATGAATTTTTTTTGGGGGGTGGGCAAGTGCCCCCAAGCCTCCTCCCGAGCTGTATGCCACTGCCTTGTAAGATGCCAAGTACTTAGCAGTTAGATGCGTAATAGACACTCAATAACCATCTAAAATGATGATATTATCTCTTATACCCCTTTCAAACTGGCCTCTTCATTTTTCCCCGGCGAACTTCTCCGGCACATATTCCTCACTTTCCCGTTGAAGAAAAAAAAATGTACCCTTTCGCACTGACTTCTCTTCCGTGGCGAAAATCAACGGGTGATTTCCTTGGGTGGAAGTTATATTAGTATTTAATGAAAGCGCGCTTTTTTTAAGTTGAATTTTAATCATACTCTTTCTTTTACTAATTGCAGATACCTAATTTATTTTATCAGTGAAGTTTTGGAGATGGTGGCTGGTAAACACTTCGCAGCAGCTGCTGCTATGCACAATTAGAATGAATGAAAAGAAAATTGTAAACATTGCTTCTTACCGATTACAAAAAGGTGTTAAAAAAGTCTCAACATATTCTAGAAATATTAGAAGTAAAACAAACAAAAAAGAATCAAAGTATTTTGATATTTTAAGTGCATTTTCAGTATGTAAAATAACACTTTTATAATAAATATCGTTAGTGAAAAAAACAAACTGTATGTTCGAGGGGATTTAACTCTATGGAATGATCAAATCGCTCATAAAGCGTGGCCTTCTACATTTAGCCATGGAAATAATAGCTACATGTAGCTAGCGTGCAGAATCTCGGTTCAGGGAATTTCGGGGAGGGGAAAAAATGACCTCTGATATCATTAAAGAGGAGAAGTTCTCCGGTTTGCTTTCATACTGGCTGTTTCACCGGCGAACTTCGCCAGGGAAACAATCTCACCGGCAAAGTTCTCCACCTCTAGAGAAGTTTGCCAGGGAAGTTCTCCTGTGTACCTTTCATACTGGACACTTTCCCCTTTGCTGGCAAAGTTTGCTGGGGAAAAGCGCAGTATGAAAGGGGTATTAGATAAAGAAACAAACCATACATCAATCTCCATAAGGCAGTAGATCAATGTGTACCTGTTTCCACACCTAATGGGCAAAAACTTTGGTAGTTGTGTACCATTGCAGTAGAATTTGAATGTCTCTTTTACATTACATGAACATGGCAACACCGTAAAGGCAGTGCAAAAAATTGCCATTCTAATGTGTGTATGCCAAGATGCAAAATTGGATTATGATTTATGTATTTGGTTCTTGAAGTCCAAAATGCTAATTAATTCTTTCTATCTCACATCACTTGACTTTTATGCTAAGTACAGAATGAGAGACATTGATAGGTAATTATGAACTAAAGAATTTAAAATGAAGTCCATGTCACTTTTATGAAACTTTGCAGAGATGAAATGATTAGAATAAAATAAATAGTTGTTCATAAACTTGATCGTAATGTATCATGTTCAGTTTTTAATTTTTAAAGCTATATACAGTGTATCCATATATTTAGTGAAATGATGATCATGAATACAAGATGAACAGCTGCAAATCTTCATTTATGTTTAATGGGTCACTGCAAGCAATAATAATGTAACAAGAAATGAATTCATATTGCAATAGAGAACATTAAATTAACATGTGTATATAGTTTGTTTTTCTTTCAGTTTGAAGAAATAAAAATACCATACAGTTTCTTGGAAAAGTTGGTTAGTTGTAATGCATCTATAAATAATGAACTCTTTTTGCCTTTATGTGGAAGGAATTAAACAATCATAGATATTGATTGTCAGAATGAAAATACATGTATGAACATTTCTAAGATATTAGTTTGCAAAAGATGATATTTGACAGTAGAAGTGAAAGAAGTATGTGTATTCTTATAGTTCTCATTTTCAGTATCACACTTGTAAAATCGTATTGAAAATGGATTTTTTTTCTCAAGTTGATTAATTTCATAATTTGATGATTTGTAAAGCAATGATCAATATACAATAAATTGTGGCCGTAGAATCAAGATAAAAGCCAGTGGATTACAAAACAGTGATCTCTTTGACAAGATAAACAAAATAGTGCATCAAGACATGAAAAAAACAGACAATTTGACAATAAGTCCATAATCACATTATAAAGAATTTCTCTACTCCATTTCCCCCCTTCACTCCACTCTTCCTAGTTCATCATCCCTGAATCTCTCTCTCTCTATCCATCAAACTACAACTTTGACATGTTGTGGGGGAAGGGGGCGCGTGAAGTGACCCTTTCGTGTTGGGGGCTCTCGGAGCGCGTTCCGGGGCCCTGGCCGTGCTACTCTTTCTATCCCTATTGTTTGTAAATGATACTGCCTTCAAAGAAACCCAGGGTCGGTATCAATTCCAGATCTGAATTAGTCATTACTATGGTAGCTGGCAAGGAGCAAAAGGAGACGATCTCATGTCTCTTATTGTCTTACGGCAGATCATGGTCCTTATGATCAATATGATGGCTTAAAGATGTTTGGGGTTAGCACGCAGTGACCGAAAGGTGAGTTTGACGCCCCCTCTTTGGTGTTGGTTGAGTTTTCATGATTTCTTTATAGGTTTGTTGAGATTGATGCATATCTGTGGAAAGCTTTTAATATTTCAAACCAAAGAGAGAAGTCTTGCGTCTTATAGGGCATAGTGTCTTGACTTTGAGCATGACGGTGCTGAATATTATTAGAATTTTTCTATCAGAAATATGGATAGATTTTCATACTAGAGACACAAAAAACAAATTTTATTGTGGAAAAAATAAAATTGACATGACACATCATTGCATCGAAAATGATTTTTTTTTTAAATATTTAATCCAGGTTTGCTTAATGCATTGATAAAATCACCCATTGCTAAAGTTAGAAGGTGTGAAATAAATGAACACAAAAAAATGTTAATGTAATGAACAAAGTTTAACTGATAACAAATCACAAAAATCCCGTCCTGCTACATGGAAAAACTTGCATGTACAGTTGAGGCCAAAAGTTTACATACACCCATTGAATTTAGTGAAATTTGTTCGCTTTCCAAACATTGCAAAATTTACTATATCTTCAGAAATATAAATACTACCATGACGAATTAGGTATCAAATCGAAGAGCATTTTAAGCTCTTTCACATTATTGGGATGCCATTTGGATTATACTATATTTCAGATGAAATTTTCTTTGAATAAAAAAGTGATATTCGTGCAAAATGTATTCTATTGTTTGCTATTATATTTTCAAACATCGTTTCATAGAAATATAAAAATGTCAAATTTATGATATATATTATACTTTTTATCATGATATATGTCACTACTGAATAAAAAGTGTAACAAAAAATGTTTGTGTTGAGAAGTAAGTAGCACAAATATGAAATGTTTTTGTCAAGTTTTTATTCTCAATTTGTATAAAATATGTAGATTTGGGGGAAAAAATTGACACCTAAATATTTTTCAGCACCTGATGACAAAGCAATGTGATGAATAGGCATGCCATACTCATTTGTTTGATATCAAATTCGTCATAAAATAGGACAACTATTTTATAAGATACAGTAAATTTTATGATGTTTGGCAAGTGTCAACTTTTCTTTGAATTTCCTGGGTGTATGTAAACTTCTGGCCTCAACTGTACATGAAACAGATGTCTACTTTTAACTTCATCTTATTCTATTTGTGGTCATATGAGAATGAATCTTGCTGCTCGCTTTATGCAGGATAATCGTTGACAATATCTCATTTTTTTGTAAAGTTATGTTGTATTTGGTATAAATGCAGATGGTTGCAATTTACATATGCAAGTGTTAAATTTTGCTTTTTGTGCATGGATTTTGCATTTATTTCAGTCTTACTTGAAATTCCTTAGGGCCATGTCTACCTAGCTTTGTATTCTCTTGAGGAGAAAGAAAAGGAAAATAACAAATGAAAGTTATGAGTTTTATAATAAAAAAACATTAAGCATTCACAATGTAGTTGGTGTTTTTTCATATTTTGATGATTACTTGCATTCCTTTCATTTTCCCTTTTAAACTTCAGTTTCAAAGTTTCAGAGGATGACAATGGGATATATATATATATTATAATATATTATAATATATAATTACATTATTATAATATATTATACTGACAATGGGATATATATATATTATATATACTTTCATATATATATATGAAAAACAGAGAGGGGGACTGTAACCCCCCCCCCACTCAATTGTAATTACCTGTGATTCTTTTTCATATGATTCACCCTAGATCAGTTGAGATTTTTCAATGAAAGATCATTCTTGTCATTCATACACAGTGTGTCCCATAAAAAAAGGAAACCCGTTTTCAGAGATAGATTTCACAATTATTAAACATGTTCTTACTATGAATTTGATGCTCATGGCAAGAGTGGAATCGCATCTCGATTTTGAAACCAACAGCTAAGCAAATTGTTCACGCATGGCAGATTACAAACAAATACTGAGGCATATCAGAAACGATTTGCACAGAAACTCACATATGAATCTGAATCCACTCTCATTTCAAGGATCAGCGAGAGAATATTAACAAAGAGTACAAAAGAAATGCTTATGAGCCAATCGTCAAATAAGCATGTCGTATCTTAAACAAATCTTGTCCCATTTTTCTGCGCAACCTGGTTTTGACATAAAAATTTCAAACTCATTTCTTGTTAATGTGTGAAATTTTTGCCTCATGTTAGGTATCAAAATAAAGAGGAATAATTGAATTATATGACTATGTAAATGAAATATCATAGTTTATTTGCCTTTGAAGAAAAAAGACATGGGAATCCTGGTTTCCTTTTTTCCGGGACGCACTGTATAGTTTGAATTCTTTTTTCATCTGTAGGTCTATGATTACATTTAGTTTCATTGCTTTTATAGAGATGGTTATAAAGCATGTGAAGCAGTGAACAGATGAAATGAAATGAATCGCTGAATGTTCTCTCAGGCCACAGATCTATGTTGCGTTCCATCCTACTGTTACATGCTATCATCTTAAAAGGTACATCAATGTGCTGCCAGGATAAGGTGGAAGAAAAATGGTAATCATCCCGTTTGTGACCAAAAGCCTTTGAATGTTTCAGGAGTTAGTTTCAGCGTGACCACAGAGTCTTCGACTCCCGACCGCGAGCCAATGTCGCCGTGTGGCATCGGATTGCGCATGGGGTAAGACGACGCAATGCTGGTGCAACAACACCGGTAAACGAGCGTCAATTTAGTCACGGGATGCCCCTCTCACCAACAATATTTTTCCTCCATTCATTCAGCGGAGGACCCGCTGCAGCCGTGTCTCGCAGCCCTCGGGCGAAAGGGAATGCAGCGTGCGCAACACGATAGTGTGGCCTCCGCGGCTCTCCCTTCTCGCGCCTTGTGCCGCAGCCGGTGGAGCGAACAATGCATCACCCCAAGAAATTCCAAGGAGTGCGGTGCTCCGGGGCGTATCGATCAGCCAGCCTATGACTGTCCAAAGTGACCTTGGGCGACCTTGTGCTGTCATCACACCAGCTTTTCTTACCCTCTTCCTTTCTGCCCTCCTCATTTCTGGAAACTGTAGCTCATTTTCGCCCTGTCAGTATTATCGACAAGTGAAGATTTGAGAGGCATTGATCTTGCAAGCTGGGAATAGCCATCCCCACCCTCATTCTTGCCTGCCTCCCTCCACCCTTGGGTTGATGATGCATGCAATAGATGATTGACTAGAACATTGAGGGCTTCTTGTCTATGGTTGAAGGAAATCATCATGGCTTTTGGCTCATTTGCAGTAGTTCAGGTAGCGGCTTCCTGAATGATTTTACACCTGACAGGACCTATGCTGCCTGTTCAACCTTCCCAATTACACTCACTCGATATCAGATGTATCTCCTCTGCCAAGTCTTCTCCTCTTGAAGTGACATGAATGCAAATTAAGTTTTCCTCCCTTTGGAGACCTCTCTGTACAATAAATAACACTTCAAATACTTCCTACTTTTTGTCAGCTTATCAAATTTGTGTTTTATGTTCTCTCTAGTATTACTTCTACCCATCCAACATTACCCAGGGATGCCTAGAAAGCTACATATGATTTTACTTCATCCATTCTTCATCGTGAAAAAATATATTGCTGTTATATTTTTATCATATTTTTTAAAATGTTATTTACATTAGTTTTGATGATTATTGTCATTACTTATAATATTTATAACGAAAATGATGATATCATATGAAACTTTAATATCATACTTGAAAAAGGTGATTTAAAAAGTACTGCATATTATTACCCTGACTATGCATGTAGCATAGCAGCCGATGGGTCTCTTTTTACCATTTCAAAGAATAAATTCCTAATAGGTATCCATTACCTCACCTGGGTCATTGTTTGGCAAATCTAGATAAATGCCTTGCCAAAGGACATTAGATTGTTATTAATAATTAGGAGACATATCCGTTAGTCCAAGACATCTCTAACAATTGAATCAAATAAATATACATGAGAAAACAAAATCATGTACATTGTAGTTTAATATTTAAAAATCTAACAAGACCTTCCTTTCAAAAATTTGAGGAAGAAAATGTTTGAAAACTCTGAATTTATTTTGAACAAATTGTGTTGATAGTGATTGCGTAATTTAGACCTTTAACATTAATCATTAAAAATCTACAACTCTAATATTCTATAACATTCCAGTATAGCTTTTTTTAAACCTTCAATTATACGTTTCTCTCAGTATTCTGATTTCATTCAAGCCTTTCAGACTTGAAGTCTGAGTGGATCCCCCTTTTAAAAGCTGTGAATACATGTAACTTTATTCAGGATTCAAAACTAATTCACCTTTCCAGCTACTGTTGTAATTCGAATTGCAAATCTTTAGATCAGGGGCCATTTTCATAGAGAGTTGCAGTTTTTGTGACTTTGCCAATATGGACACCTTGATTTTGATTGGCTGTTGAGCCCTGTTGCCATGGTAGTTGCAAATCTGGCAAAGTTACCACAGTTGTAACTCTTAATGAAACGGGCCCAGACAGGGATCATGTTAACAGACTAAGCAGTCATTCATACATGTATATCAAGTTTTTTACCTTAAAAATGTATTTTCTCAACAACGCACGATTAAGATATGTTCTGGTAGGCATAGTTTGGTCAGTATTCTGTCTAGATTTATAGTTGATATTTATAACTTTATATTTATAACCCATGTAGTCAGAAGCATACTTGTTTCTTTTATTTTCAGCATTGTTAATTCATCCTACTAACCTGTTGCCTAGAGGAATCAGGTGATCCTTGTACAAAGACTATGGAACTTGCAAACATAGGTTTGCATAGGTTTAAGGAAATAGGAATAATAATTGGCAAAACCTTCCCATTTTATTGCTTCACTAAATCCCTTTTAAGGTTCAGGGATGAAATTTTCAGTGCTGCAGATTTTAAAATTTATATTATTTTAGCATGGCAGCTTGTTTGTGTCTTTAAATGGTCTCCTGCCTCACATATGAATAAAGCTTTATTTCTTCCACTGTCTCCTGCTTTATATGGTTGACCAGCTGACCACAATATTAATATTCCCCATCTCTCCATAAACTATGTAATTCCATATCCTCTTGTCTGTCTCGTAAGCCCTTGAGGAAGCTTGACCATTGTCATAGAGGCTCTTCCGCTTCATCTCTTCCCTTCAGAACTGCAATCAATAATTCAACATTTCTACCGTCAGACTTAATTGGTTTGGTAAGATTGTCTATTCTTATTGCATTTGTGCAAAGTATGGTGCGCTCTGATTTTGTATTGTCAGGCTGTGACACCTAGATGACTCGGGTCCCATCGGAGAATTGTGATTGATTCAATCAGTTGCAACTATGGAAAGCCACTGATTCCTTATCTGGGGATTTAATCCTTTGTCCCTTCCGATAAGCGAAAGATGATTTTATTGGTACATGAATGAATGCCTTTCACAGAAACCTCAGGCATTGTCGGTGGTAATTTCCCCCTCTTGTACATATTCTTGTTGTCTTTTTGCCTGGAAATGAAATAAATAAATGAATGAATAAATAAAAATTTGTGTTGCATATATCATATCTAGAAAATCGCTTATCTGGCATATTTATTTTAGTATTCCATTCCAATGAAAAAATGGATTTGAATTCACGTTGATAACATACATCAGAAAAAGTTGCTTTCTTATTTCACAAGTTATTCTGATGCACAAGAGGGGGGAGGTTGATATTGCTCAATATGTGGAAAAACCACACAAAATGCAGTGCAATAATCTCAGCAGTTCAACTTGTCGTCTTGGAAAATCATGAGATGAATTTTCCATTGTTGGCCAATACCTCACAAACCTCAGAATTAATTTAAAATGCATTATTTTAGAGCATTTGGAAGTACACAGGACTGCACTGCAAAACTTTAACTGGACGGTTTATTTCTCTGGTCTTAGTGGAATTCTTTTTTTTTATTCACTCTCACTTTGCTTTCCTTCCATTGTGTGTTAGTGGTATTCTCAATTACTCTGTGTTATAAATGTTCTTATGCCATTTTGTGCTAAAAGCCCCCCAAAGTTATTGCATTGATTTTTTATTTCTTGCCTGGACACAATGAAAACTTCTCAAAAGTCCTTTTATTTTGGGTGATTAAGTTGCCCCCCCAAAAAAAATGTATATCACTGATGGTGTGGATATCGCTGTATTCCAAATGTCATAATTCTCTTAGTTTTACATTATATTTTAATTAAATTGTTTGATTTTCAATGTATTCTACTGCTATGTGTGGACTTGGCCTTTAATCATATATTCTGTTTTCATACTCTATCAGCATTAACAAAAAAATGAGTATCTTAAAAACTAATAAAGCATAAGATACTGTTTGTTGACTTAAAAGGGGAATTTTGACAAACACTAAATGCTCATCAGAAATTAACTAAGAGAGATGCTATGAATATTTGCAATTGTGCAATTTTTTTTTCTGTAGATAGAGTTTAGATTGTAAATAATCTCTGATTCATGTATATCGTGCAGCATTGCTTTTTATCTTGCATATTTTCTTTCAAAATTCAATACGATGTAGTCAATTAATTGAAAGTGTAGATTCTCAGATCCAACTTAGATGAGAACAATGACAGTTACTTTGCTAAATATACTTTTACTAGTTTTGTTTACAAGAAAGAATGATGAATATTTGATTTTCTTTTTTAGAAAAGACAGATGAGAAAGATTCTAATTAATAAGAGTAGAACATCACATATCTCAGTCAGTCAGTGATATCTTCATCTTCTTTTTCCTTGGCTACATCTTAAAAATCTACTGTAACTTTTCAGACAGTAAGTTTTTTAGGATTTTGTGCAATTCCCTTTTATGTCCTGACTTTGCAAGAGAATACTTTTCCCTGCCCTTTCCATCTCAGCTCGCCAGACTGGCAGGTATTGCCGAAACCGACGTGTATGAAACATACTCGCATTTATTTATGCATCATGGCGTATCCCTTTCCGAAAATTAATCAGCAGTCCGAAATTTGTCTGGATGATTTTCAACCAGCGTCTGCTCACATTTAATGATGTGAAATCATGCTTTTTAATAGCGGCAGAGGTAAACAAAGCTATGAGGGAACTCAAAGGAATTCAACAGAGAGCTGTCCACCTCGTGGCCCATCCAGGGCTGACGGCGAGCTATGATTTCACCCGGTAATTTGCAATGGAGTCGACTTTTCCTCCATCCTGGCTTGAGTCCTCTGGATAGCGTGTAATGCAGTGTGTCGTATTTGAGGTAAATTGTGTGATTTTCGCTGAGATCGGGTGTCTAGTACCTGATCCGTTCTGCTGCTTGACGAGAAATGCTTCGCCTGGCGGTGTACCTTTCTCTTAGCTAGGAAACCCACTCTCTATTCAGGGTCATTGCCCTGCCATAAGGTACCCTGCCACTTGATGTTGAGAAGGACAAAAAGTGAAAGAACAAAAAAAAAATCATGGACTGGGGACTGCAAGCAAAACTTTCATGTTTAGTCAGGAGAGAACTAAAAGGACTTAATTTTAAAGGATATGATTTCGAATTAGTACCTTCTTCCCCCTTTTGAGGTTTTCAGTATTCGCATCGTGATGTGGGATTGAGGATGAAACTGATTCCCACAATGTTGACTGTGGAGTTGATACCTTCTGGCTCCCAATATTAAAAAAAGTTAACTTTGTCCACATGAAGTATTAAGCTAGGATCCATTTAGTTAAAAAATTATAATGGTTTTTAGTGGTAAAATTATCATTGCTCTATTGACAACCAAACCAAGCCACTCGTCTTATTCTGCTTTATTGACTCTCAGCCTTGCACTTATTCCAATTTTATCTACCCTCGATGCTAGGGTAGGCAGCCAGTGAAAATGAATTTGTTTTATCAGGGTATGGAAATCCAAGCAGAATAAAGATTGTGTTACTCCCAGCTATTTGTCATGATTTTTTTTAAGGTGTCTGATGAAAGGGGAATAAATGAACTTTTTTTTAAAGGTTATTTTATTTTCTCTTTGAAATTCAGAGTCAACCACCAAATGAATTGCTGGAATCCTCTCTTCACATTGTCTTTACCCATTCATGTGCTATTGGAGTATTTATGTTAAAGTTATATCAAATGAAATAGAGTAATGTAAGTTTTGCAACAATGTGCCACTTATGAAATATTGAATGATTTGAGAATTTTTAGTTTCATTGTTTTCTTGAATACACTGGGTAAGTCTAATGAATAAATATTAAGCAGTTAGGGAGAGCAAACTTATTACAGGTGGCGTCTCGCCGCGCCCGGGGCCACAAGAATTTGTCCAGGACGATGATGCGAATGATTTTCCCCTTCAACATATCTTGCGGGCCGGATGCGGCGGGTTGCGATTCAACCCGCTGAGGTTGGGACGGCGCGCTCGCGAGAGCAATGCAAAATGGCAGACCCACACTTTGAGAATCGTCCTGCTGCGGTTGGGACGGGATCATTGCAAAATGTAGACATCTGGCAACAGTCTTGTTTTGTGTTTTTTAATAAAGGTATTTGGTTTCTTGGTGTTGAACTGCCATATTTTTGTATTTGCTGAAGTATTGATTTGTTTTGATTTAAGGGTGATGAAGAGTAGATCCAAGCTTTTTGAATTAGTGGAGAATATGCCTTGCCTAAAACTATCACATCAATAGGTGAAAGGAAAGATTTGCTAGTAGATATGTACCGCCAGTCTTGCAATTTTTTTTTTTTGGGGGGGGTATAATAAAAACATGTAGAGGTTTACCCTCAGGTCGAGTTTATTTTTATATAAATTGAAATTGAACCAGCAGAAAAATCATGAAAATTTCATGAGAGAATGGCATTTATGTCCAATTTACTTTATTTTCCTATTCCAGATTTTGCAAATTGTACAATGAAATCAAATTATACTTTACAAACATACATACAGATCTTACAAGCAATATAAATAGTTACATGTAAAGTATTGAATGGAAATGAAAATTATGACACTTTTCAGTATCATCTTTTTTGTCAAATAATGATCAACAGATTGAGCTTATTATGTCAAACTTACAATTCATCATTTTGTAAAACTAGTTTTAAAATATTTCAGTGTTCCACATATTGGGATCAGACTTTCTTATTCAAATAAGTTGTATTAGGATCATGAGGAGCTAAGCAAAATTTTGATTCTTGGGACAAAATTTGAAATGATGTAATAACATCATTAACCCACATCCTAATATCATTGGCTGGTATCTGTACCTTAGCCAGTTGGTGAATAATATAAAAGCAGATCATTTGTTGTAGCAAAGTAGTAAACTGTACTAACATAGATGTTCAGCAAGCTGTCTTATCTACCTGCATTGAAAAATTGAGTGACATGTAAGGTGGTGAATTATAATCATAGATAATGTAAAAATGAAGAATACCGGAAATAAAATATATCTCTCTTCAAGGTTGAATATTATGGAGAAAAAAAGGAAATAACAAGATGTTTGCCTTTGGGAGGTGAGAGAACTAGAAGGAATGTTATTTGGGGGTCTATTGTATACATGAACAATCAGGCAAACGGATACATTGTGAGGAACTGAAGTAGAAAATAAATGATAAAGCTACAAAAGTCTGATAAAAATGGATGTTTTAGGATGAGGAAGATTGTCAAGATGAGTAAAAATAGAGGAGATAACAAGAGCTAGAGGCATGTGAGGAAGAGTTTCACCTGCTTCTCGTAGCCACATGACCGAGCAATAAGGCACTGACATCAGAACAGACCAGCTATGCGACAATGCCCAGGCATAACCCCGGCTGCGGCTGGCTGCCTCCGGAGTGTCAATTCCTCGGCCAGGGTTCAGCATCCCCTCGTAAAATGGCCCAATGTCAATACATCCGGTTAGTGAGCTTTAAAGTGACTGACTGTTGTGAAATTAAAATTGATTTTGCTCAATGTTATGCCAACGAATGTTTTCTTTTACATTGTGCGGCGGGAGAGCGAGCCCGCGGGGCACGACGGGTGTGACTGCCGTGCACAGGGGTTATCGATGCCCCCGGGCGTCTCGCCGCGAAGGTCACTGCCCTCCCCGCATCATTCATGAGCTGGAAATATAGTCGGGCATCCCCCTCTCCATCTCGGGTGAATGCATCTCGTATTTAATCCGTTTATTGAATTAACCCCTGGCTTAGTTAAATGAAATGCCTGAGGGGAGGAACATGGTCTGTACAGTCGGTTCCTTCTCTAGCTCCTACCAATTCTCTTTCTCTCCTCTCTTTTCCCCCACGATGCTATTCACTCTCTGACAATCGGGGGCCCGTCTGAAGTCTCGTGCCACAGCTCTAGGCTCCCCTCAACCGGCTTCCAATTTCTCTCATTTCATCTTTATTCCCAGCTCCATTAACACAACTTGCCAGGCTGGACTAGGTTTGCATGTCTTGCTACAATTACTTCTCACACAGCCATAGGTACTCTATTTGAAATTGTATTGATGCTTTTGATTTGCTTAGAACTCTAACAATCTTAAAATCTCATTTTTCTTCACCAAGCTCGTGTAAATGATGCAAAAATGTGTCAAGATTTTCCATAATATTCAAATTTTTATGTTTTTGCATGCATGATTCGTATACTCTGCATCATATGGAGCACAATTATTAACAAGTTACCATATCTATACTTTAGAAATAAAGGATCAAATTTTATGCAGCATGGCTAAGGTTTTTTCCCCTATACTGTGCCAAATTACACAAAAAATTAAAGGGGACCATTTGACTATTTCCCAGATATTTTGCTAATGATTTATTTACTTTCAGCTGGTTTTTATAAAGTCATTCAATTTATCACCAAGCTATATTCCATAAAGTTCTAATCTGCAAAAATGGCAATAAACAGCAATGCCTGAAACTAGTTTAACATTTGGTCTTTAACTTTGTAACCGTAATTCATTATCCATTACCAAATCCAATAAAGTATGATTGAAAATTGTATGATAGTTATGTACTATTTCAGAGAAAGTAGCTGTATTCAATTCAATACTTTGATTTACTTAGTATTGGAATTTTGCTTGCCAAGGCAGAATACTGGAATGCATATTCAGATTGATTTTTGAACTGCAAGGAGACTTTAATTTAAAATGCTCATTTAGATGTGAACCATACTCTATGCCCAAATCCAGAAAATATTCAGAAAAAGCCAAAGAGGTTAGTATTTCTGAGTGACCAATTCATGCTAAGAGTATCACCCCCACCCCGATATCCGTCCTGATTATTATGCAATCTGGATTCTTAATTAGAGGCCTGTTTTACAGTATATTAGTTATTGCCATGGGATAGAATTATATTTCGACTAAAAATTACAAGGGGTAATGGTTAATACTTAAGTTGTGTGCCCTCTCCCTTTCCAACATGTTGTAATTATACAAGCCAGAGAAAAATAAAAATGGTTAAGGTCAAGTCCAAAACGAATATTGATTTTGAACAAATTTAGAGGAAAAAGTGTAATGCTGAAAATTTAGTCAAATCCGGAGGTAAAATAAAAAACGTTATGACATTTATTAGTTTTGCTTGTTTTTCGTATGAAATGCACATCACATTGTTATGCAAATGAAAGAATTGATTGCATTACTTTTTATTCAAATCACACATTTATTGGGGCAGACTTTTACTTTGAAATACTGTTTAAAGGACAATCCATCCTAACAAAAAAATGATTTGAATAAAAAAATGAAGAATCCACCAAGCATAACACTGAAAATTTCATTAAAATCAGATGTAAGATAAAGATATGACATTTAAAGTTTCGCTTAATTTCACAAAACAGTTATTTTCACATCCTGGTGTGTATGCAAATGAGGCGACTGGTGACGCCATCCACTGACTATTTCTTTTGTATTTTATTATATGAAAATTCTTATTTTCTCCTGTCAAAGTAAATTAACGATAAATTCTTCCCTGAACATGTGGAATTAGCATTGTTTAATACTATATAGTTCAGTCAAGTTGGTCCTTATTGTCAAATCTGTAAAAAATGAAATATTGTATAATTTAAACAATGAAAAAAAAACAAATGAAATAGTGAGTGATACACATCATCGACTGTCTCATTTGCATATCACTGTTTTGTGAAAAATAAGTGGAACTTGAAAATGTCATAACATTATTATGATGAAATTTTCAGCATTTTGCTAGTTTTACTTTTCTGTATTTATTCAAATCAACATATTTCTGGGATGGACTGACATTTAATTCATTCAATTCTTCTTAAAACTACTCACATCCCAGTCCATGGAGTAGTTTTTTAATTGATGTACTCATATCTAATCTTTAACTTGGGGTGTGGGTTTTAGATTAGACTTGTCTTTCTGTTCCTTTTCCCTGATTTTTTTCAAAATAAACCCTGTGTACAGTAAAACCTGCCTTTAGAGACTACCTGTCTATCGTGAAAACGTGTATGATTGTCTTCCATTTCAAAGGAATATGCATTAACCTATCTTTAAAGGTCACTTTTCTCCAGTGGCCACCATTTCTCTTTCCCTTGGGTGCATAAATGAAGAGGTTTGAATTTTGTATTTGTATGGTATGTATTGAATTTGTAAAATAAATTACATTGATTGAATTAATTGAAAGTAAAAGTTTTTATATTTGATAGAACTCAGTTCAGTAGGCCACTCTAATCTTTCATCTGAGGTGATTTTTGTCAGTTCATACCCAATATCCTAACCTTCCTAGTTACTCACATCATACTTAAAACAAAAATGATGAGTTATTTTTCTTCATTCTCAATAAAAGAGAAATCCTGGATGGGTAGCCATGGCAGGAGGAGGTACACTCTCCAGTCTGGAAAAAGCCCTCTATTGGTCAAATGCATAAAGGTTGTACTTCCCCTCTTCACTCAGGCTTACAGATGCATCTTACAAATGCACAAATGTTTGTATGATGAAATTATGTGAATTGAATACCCTTCTTTTTGAATTTTCTATCTTTATCTTTATATGTGGGATGTACATGTAGTACTGAACATAACATGCTAATTTTACAGAAAGCAAATGTAACTGCTATTGGAAGGCTTTTCTAATTGAATGTTACTTTTGTAATTACATGTATCCTACCCACTGATATTACATGTTAGTTTATTATCTATTGTGATGATGATAAAATGCTTTGCATGAAGAGCTTATACAATCTGTGCAACCACTAATGTTTTTTTCTTCTTCCTTTTAAAGGACAAGTCCACCCCAAGAAAAATTGTATTTGAATAAAAAGAGAAAAATCCAACAAGCATAACATTGAAAATTTCATCAAATCGGATGTAAAATAAGAAAGTTATGACTTTTTAAAGTTTCGCCTAATTTCACAAAACAGTTGTGAATGCACATCCTGGTCGGTATGCAAATGAGGAGACTGATGAAGTCATCCACTCACTATTTCTTTTGTATTTTATTATATGAAATATACTAAATTTCTCATTGTCAAGTGAAACAGTGATCAATTCCTCCCTATACATGTGGAATTAGCATTGTTTAATACTATATGGTTCAGTCAAGTCGATCCCTACGGTCAAATCTGTAAAAAAATAAATATTGTATAATTTAAACAATAAAAAACAAAAGAAATAGTGAGTGATAGACATCATCGACTGACTCATTTGCATGTCACTGAGTTGTGCACATCACTGTTTTGTGAAAAATAAGTGAAACTTTAAAATGCCATAACTTTCTTATTTTCCATTCGATTTTGATGAAATTTTCAGCGTTATGCTAGTTTGATTTTCTCTATTTATTCAAATCAACATTTTGCTGGGGTGGACTTGATCTTTAAAGAAGGGGTGTAATGTTATTCATCATAATAAAAGCAAAGTCATAACAATGATGTCCGCTAAATTTATTGAATAACATTCTTTCATTTTAATAGACTTATTTTGTCAAAACTGCATATATGCAAAATTTATGTATAGCTAAAATGTTTAATCTGAATTCATTTTCATTGTGAGTTAAATAATCAATTTAAGCAAATTCATTTTAACGTTATTACATAAGCAATAACTAACAAATTTTGTTGAAATATCAATTTACATTAATTAATGTTTATAAATAATTACTTTTGAGAAGAGAATTTATAAAGAGAATTCCTTACAATGATTTCATTCACATATTTCGTAATTTTGCATTCAAGTTTTATTCTCTCAACAAAGACTCAAGGGGAATTCCCTCTACCGCACCTAAATGAGATAGAAAAGGTTCACCCATTTCAGATGAATTATCAAAAATTGATAGTAATGTCATCTCTGACTTACCCTTCCTTCATGCATATCAACTGATTAATGAATTACAGGTGTGGTGAGACCTAGTTATCGTAGTCTTTCTTCACAGACCCCATATTTCATATTTTGAATTTAAAGGACAAGTCCACCCCAACAAAAAGTTGATTTGAATGGAAAGAGAAATCCAACAAGCATATCACTGAAAATTTCAGCCAAATCAGTTGTAAAATAAGAAAGTTTTGCTTAATCTAAAAAAAAAGTTACATGCAAATGAGGAGACTGATGACATCATCCACTCATGATTTTTTTTGTATTTTATTATAATATTCTTATTTTCTCATTGTCAAGTGAAACAACGATTAATCCCTCCCTGAACATGTGAAATTTGCATTGTTTAACAATATGGTTCAGTCAAGTTGGTCCTTATTGTCAAATCTGTAAAAAAGTAAATATTTCATAATTCAAACAATAAAAAAAAGAAATAGTGAGTGGATGACATCATCAGTCTCCTCGTTTGCATATAACTGTTTTTTTTTAGATGAAGCAAAACTTAAAAATGTCATAACTTTTATTTTACGATTGATTTGGATGAAATTTTCAGTGATTGGGGGACATCATCGACTGTCTCATTTGCATGTCACTGAGTTGCGCATATCACTTTCTTGTGAAAAATAAGTGAAACTTGTAAAATGTCATAAATGTGATTTTGATGTAATTTTCAGCATTACACTCTAAAATGACAGGGATTGATTATAAATCCATTACGGTTGTGAATATTGACCAGTTGATGCTCGGATTTAAAATCTCTGAAGATTTAAATGATCTTAAAAATTTATCTTTAAATCCAAATTTATTCACATTTAAATCTTTAAGGATTAATTATAAATCCTAACATTGACTGGTCACATAGCCGTAATGGATTTATTTTAAACCTTTGTAATTCAGAGTGTATGCTACATGTAGTTTGATTTTTCTCTATTTATTCAAATCAATATTTTTCTGAGGTGGACTTTACCTTTAGGAATGACAGCCAGTTTGGAAACTGTTGTCACTGTTAGTATTTATTCTGAAAGTCATTAAGGTAATTTATTATTTCTTATTTATATAGTTAGGTTCCATCCTAATGTTGATTTTACCATAGCAAATCAATGAAATATTGGTGTACACTGAATTTGGTATGTACCCCCAACTGTTCTGAGTGTTGAATAGACATTTAGTTTATTACTTTGAGGCATGTTTAATATGGTTTACATTTGTAAATGTGTATTGTAGAAAGAAAAAAAACATGAAAATATGGGGGGTGGTATATTTTAACAAATGCTAGTTTGTTTTATTCAGAATTAATTCTGTTATCATTCTTGTACAACAACCTCAAATTATTTTTAATTTTTCCAAACCCAAGTTGTATCATGTCGGCTTTAAATTCTCCTGCACTACACCTTCCTAATGCCAAATCAATACAAAGTATTCAAGTCAAAGTTACCTTCAAAAGTGTTTGATATTTTGAGTTGTATCAAATTTATATTGATTTAATGATTTTTCAATAAAAGTGGTTGAAATTTAGGATACTGAAATATGAAAATGGTATCTTTTACAACTTATTATTTGATACAGCACATTTTTGCAAGATATCTGGAAAGGTTGTAAAAAGACCTATATGGATGGTTCCGATTTTATTTATGAAAATGTGATGATCTGTAATATTTGGCTTTTCAATGAGATCTGATAACTTATTTTGTATTCAGTGTTTCATTGGTTTATCAAATTTTATCAAAGCTCGTTCCATAAATGGTTGATGTCAACTTAAAATTTGCAAGAGGCCATCTGACGTCTCAGGGGGTACAGTGAATATGTCTGCCCTGTGCTAAAAAGTTTCCAAACTGGTGTCAGAAACAAGATTCCAAATTTGATGGGGACCAAAGTCTTTCTACCGCTCTCCCTATCTCATCCTCTCTTCCTGTTTCTCCAATTTCTCCAAGTTTTTACCGCCCCACCCCTTTCCTTCATTCATCCCATTATCTATCCATTTTGTTGTTATTTCCTTCTCCATGTCTCCCATTTGCTTTTTTTAAATGTATTATTTTTTTAATGTGTTTTATTGAATCAATATAATATAAAACATAAAAATATATCAATGATTCTGACAATAATAACAACAACAAAAATGAAACATGACAACGCAATGTATATGAAAATGCAGCTTATATCCATGTACAGATATACGAATACATATTACAACCTAATATGATGACAGTCATCTTTAACTCTTTCTCTCTTTTCACTCTGTCACTCTCTCCCTCTCCTTTCTTTTTTATGGTGTGCCTTTCCTATTTCCTTTTTTCTTCGTTGCTTTTACAATAACGAATCAAATTATTTTACATAACTCTTTTCCATGCATTCATTCTTTTTACATCTTGTCCATATTATAACATAAACTATTTTATATAAAGAGTACTATTCCCAGTAATATTCAATATCTTTGGTAAATTTAAAGATTTTTAATGATGATGTTCTTTGAACTCGGTCATTTTTTTTTATAATCATAATTTATACTTAAATCAAAGATGTCAAGGAATATGCACACCCCCAATAAAGAATGTTCCATCTTAGGGTCCCCATTCCACTTGTTTGATCAGGAATAAGGATCAAGGATACTATAGTATTATTTCCTCTATCTATATACACGGATCAAGTTCAGTCTGACTCCAAGGGCATGGGTGGCCCATAGGATATCTGACATCGGGTCACTTAAAGTTGAACATTTTTAAGGGAACAGAGGAAGTGCCCTTGGGCTGATATGACTTAAACTCATTTTGATTATTAAAGTATCATAAAGTGAAAAAAAAAAGTTAATTAAATGTAATGAAGACAAACATTAAGTAAAAGAAATGATCGACAGGTCAATATCCTGGAAAATTGAGATTGAAAACAAATAGGCTTATTATTGTACTTTGTAGTTACAAAGATTTCAGTTATACAAGATAACAAGATGATATTGAAGTTCTGTATATAACTTCAATGCGAAAATTTTCTTTTAAATATACTCTATGAATTTGCAGCTAATGACGAGCACACCAATTGTCACTTATTTGATTTAAATATATTTTTAAACTTCCAATAACTATCAGACTTGATAAACAATTGGAAAAAAATCTTCTAAATAAGTTCCAGCACAATATTTTAAAGTCTGATAAAAGCTCTTGAACTTATTCCCAGATAAAAGAAGAGAAATATTGAGCTATATTATTCTATTTTCCTCCTAAAATCTCCTATGTATTATGGATTTGTTGTCCAGAAAATAGAAAATAAAGCACCTACATTAAAAAAAAACAAGATAAGATCCATCTGATGACTTGGTTTACCAGAATTGATTTTTGTTACAAAGTGAAAGTTTGATTTAGTATACTTTTAGCTCTAGTTGTCCTTTAATTCGTAGAATGCAGATTCACAGTGACAGAGGGTGACCTTTTGACCTGCTTTGTGACCTTAATCTTGACCCTATTAGGTGTCCAATGCCATTGGTTTTCTGGTAGGAAGATCAGACAGGCAGTGGGTGATCTCATATGCATGCAGGGGAGATGCTAAAGGGGGGGAGGGGGCATCCACCCCACCCCATAGCTATGATGTGTTATACATAGATGAGAGAACAAGCAAGGAAAGAGGAGAAAATGAAAGATAAAGAGATAATCAGTAAACAAATATTTTGGAGATGTGATTTTATCTTTGAAATTCATATACTCTTCATCAAAATAGATTTTTAGTACTGTATTCATAAATTGTTCCTATGCATGATAAAAAAAAGCTTTAATAAAAGAATCAGTTTAATGCTTTACAGTAAATGTCATTTATGAATTATGATTGTGATTTTCTTATAAAACTTTTAATTATTAGTCTTTCGTTTCCTGGGATGCACACTATTATTAGCATGAATTCCTGTTTTTCCCACATTGGAAGTTGAAACTGATAATTCAGCAATCACCTTTTCTAAGGTAAAAAAAAAATGAATTCCATTTCTTGTTATTTTCTTATTGTTTTATGTGGTAGTAAAAATTGTTAGTCATTTGCTTTGCAAAATGAATGATTCTTGCTTGTCACCTTCCAATTTTGAATGTTTTTCTTTCTAGAATGCAAGAATATGAAAAAAATATAGTTTTCTGTTTAAAAAGCTTAGAAAACTAAATAAACAGGACTGCATGTCTTTTGATATTTGACAAGTGGTCAGTAAAAGAAAAGAGGGCAGAGTGCTGACTACCTATTTTGAAAGTGAAATTTCTGAAACTGTACAAATATGTCCACCCCTGATAAGTGTATTTCTGCCTGGAAGCATATGTAGGAATAGCTGTTTTTAACCTGTTGTTTTCAATCTTTGCTGCTCAGTGGTTGACCACAAAGTCACTTTTAAAGGGAGGAACTAAATAGAATGACTATATGCAAGTTTCTGTTTATCACGTAAATAGCTTGTTGATTTGCTTGATTTATACTGTAATTTATACTTTGATCAATCAAGATTAAAAAAAAATTTGGATTCTGGAAAAAAAATATATTTGTGTTTTATGATACTTTATTTGTGAAGGAGAGTTTGTTCATGCAGTGTTTGTGAACATGAATTCACATCCTATAACATTGCATGAAGGTTGATAAAGTTGACTCAGCATCTGTCTTGTTTCTCTTTTAAATAAACTTCTGAGGAGTGTATAAATGATAAAATGTGTTATCCAACATAAAGAATAGAAAGTATATAGTACATGAGTTGGAGGAGGAAAGAGTATATGGGAATATAGGGGCATGGACTCCACCCCCCCCCCCCCCATTTCCCCACACTCCTCTTCATTTTACACCCCTTGAAATGGTATTGCAGAGACAGATTGTCCCATTTGACTTTCAACTTGCCCCCAATCTTGACTCTATAATCATCCCAAGGCCACTGGTGTGAAAAAAATCAGAAAATTTATTGAGTAGGAGAGAGAGAGGGGGTAACAGTCAGATTTACAGACTGAGAGTCAGAGATAGAGAGAGAGATGGCTAGACCAACGTGAAGGAGGGGTAGGGGATTAAGCACTGCTCAAAAAGAAACATTTTAATTTCATAAATTGATTGTTCTCTTTTATTTTGTATAATAAGAATGAATAAATATATATCTAATCACATTAGACTTCTGAATAGTTATCATCTGTTACATTATATCATATCAGGTCTCCATGACATGACATAATTCAATAGAATAAATCTTTCATCTTTTTAAATTAATTTTCATGGTAATATATGGTAAAACTTTATATTCATCTGCATATTTTTAAGATGAAATTAGGTGTGCAGTTTTTAAGGTCACTCAATTTTCATTGTCATATTTTGCAATGGGATGTAATGTCAAAAAGAGGAAAAATGTTATACTTTTTAACAACAACAAACTGTGAAAGTAGTCATAATCAGCTAGACGTTATTGTATTAACCAATTGTTTTTTTCTTTGTTTCTCCTTTTTGAACATCCTTCCCTTCTGTTTGTATCATTCCTGTATGTTGGCCCGTCTGTTTTGTGTATGTTTCCCTTTCCCTTCCCTTCACATTTCTCATCTCTACAGGTAAGTCAAGCATAAAATGAAAATGTAAACAACAGTTTGATATCATGAAAGGTAAGTAAAACAAAAGGATACATTTAGGTGTAGTATTGAAGTATTGAAAAATATGCAAAACTGCACATACAAAATATATATATATGTTCAAAGCTCCATTTTCAGATCAATTTATTCCCCTTCACAAGCAACTGATATGTTATTTGCATAATAAAGGTTTTGATGTAATTTTACTATGATTGTTTGAAGACAGTGGTGTAATGTCTTCAAGAGTGTTTGCAGACTTCTTGGTGTAATGTCTTCAAAGAATGTTTGAAGTCTTATTGGTGTAATGTCTTCAAAGAATGTTTGAAGTCTTATTGGTGTAATGTCTTCAAGAATGTTTGAGGGACTTGTTGGTGTGATAGCCCAAGAGTAATGCTAGAGACAAGTGGTGATAGGTCTGGAATCCCCAGAAATGCATGTCAGGTCAAAAGGCAGGACCTCATCCCAAAACAGCAGCTGTTCCATCAAACGAGCTCACTCCCCATGGTTTCTGCGTTCACGGTTTGTGTGTGTGTTGTAAGTTTACTTGTGAAGAAAATGACAGTAAATGAGAGAAAGACACAAGGAGAGAGAGAGAGAGAGGGACAGAGAAGGGGGGGGGGGTCACAGAATGTTTCTATATGATGATGAAACCACTTTTCTGTCTAGTGTGAAATTTGAATCTACTGTAAGTTCCTATTTGGTTTATCTTTTCAGACAGAGAAATTGATATAGGCTCTCATGTACCAATGGTTCAGAATTATTTGTGCATACATTCTAGAATTATTGTTACAATTGATATGAATTTGTCATTATGTGGGATTTGCTTCTTTTTTAAACACGCTCTATAAGAACCTTGGAATCAAACAAGTGAAAATTAAAATAACAGGAATACCAGAGGCAGCTAGCAGCAACATTTAGTGAAATGCTGCCCTCTGTCAGGCAGAAATACACACAAAACTTTACGAGACCAAACTATCTCAGGGCCCTGTAACATTGGAAATTTAATCAGTCATACAATCGATTGTAACTGTTAGTATATGTATGACAAGTCATGTTTGAAAGAGTTGCAATTAATTGCAAGTAAGATTGTATTCATTTACGTCACAATTATGCCTGAAGGTGAATGAACATTTCTTTATTTGAGTCAGAAAATTTTTGCCTTATGCTCTAGTAATCTATATTTGAATGAGGGAGAAAACTAAAAGAGTTGTTTATGCTGATATTGTTAGATCCGAGAAAAGGTGTAGGAATGAAAAAGTTACTGAGAAGGTCTGAATTATAGTGATTAAAACAACTTAAAGAATGAAAGAGAGAACATAAATTCCAAATGCATAATAGTTTACTGAAATTATTAGAGGCACAAAGTAGGCCTACAGTCGTAGAATTGAAAAAAATACAAAGGAGGATATATTCAAGAAAGAGAGAAAAGGAGAAAGAAAGACAAACAAACATTAGAAACATAGATTACATTCATTCAAGAAATTAAACTAATTAGATAAAGAAAAGAGTGTAGTGATGAAATATTGGTGTTGATAATTTATATTGATATATAATTTTCTTGATATCCTTTTTTATAGTACTACATGACAGATCTGTCTCTTAGCGGTATTTCTGTCCTGTAATTATTCTGAAAGTGTGATAGAATTAAAGAGTAATTATAAGCTGTATAAACATGCATCAGAGGTTACTGCTGGTCAGATTCAATGTAGTTAGGAAAGATTATAGATCCATACAAGAAAAACAATGATGGAAGATAATGATTGGGAGCATAAAGGATATAAAAAACTATTTTTGTAGGTTTATTTTCTTCTTACTCTGACAAGATACAGAATTACGAATTATAGAATTACTATTAGAAGTAAAGGGAGATAGAAATAGGTAGGGTTTTTAAAATATATATTTTTTTATAGATACAGGGAGCTATTGGATAGAGGTGTTAGAAGGATGGGGTTGGTGGGTCGGGGATTGTCTCTGGTATGACAGAGAGGAGAGGGGGAGAGGGGTGAGAGAGATAGAGAAGTAAACAAAGAAAGGAAAAGAGAGGGAAAAAAAGAAGAGGGGAGGAAAAGGATTTTGAAAGAAGATGAGAAAGTGGGGGAGAAGAGGGAGAGAGATGGGAAAGGAAAGTAGAGAAAGAGAGAGAATTATGAATAAAATGAGAGAGGCAGAGAGAAGATGGAGGATGTCGGTATCGAGTACTAGCTGAATAAATATTTCTGGGGTTACTGATGGTCAAGTTTACAGTAATCAACCATTTGACAAATTGATCTTGGGAAGCCTCCGGGTCGTGACATCATGCCTGAACTCATGAATTCCATTACGGCTTATTGCCTCAACTTTGCAGCAGCCTAACTTGAGGGAAAATTCACAATTTTCTGATCTCGGGCCAATTTACACTGCAGAAAAAAAATGATGCATTTTTTTTTTTTGGGGGGGAGGGTATGGGTTGGTAGTTTTTCTTATCCAAGTACCATCTGCATGAAAGTGGTTGTAAAAGAATATAAATTAAAAATTAAATTATAATTGAATGAGGGCAGGGCAGCAGAGTGGTAAGATAGGAAATTGGTCACTTTATGGCCCGTATTCTGATAGCAGGTTTAACTTAAACTCGGGCTTAAAGTTGTGGTTTAAGTATGGATAGTCAATTATTACATAAATCACTAACAGTAGAGATATCATACTTCAGCTTATTTGGCTCTCAAATCATTCATAATTGTCTAGGAAGTATAAATAGATGATTGTCTTCACCATCGATGAATTAGGAAAGAGCAAAGTAAACATAAGAAACATACAAATTTTGATACTTTTGGCTTTCCATACTTAAACCACAACTGTAAACCTGAGTTTAAGTTAAACCTGCTATCAGAATACGGGCCTATATGTACATGTGGTTCAGTTGCTGCAAGGACTAACACATTTCTTGAGAGGTGCTGTGATTGTGAGAGCTAAAAGCTAGATTTGGGGAAAAAAATCAGAAAAAAATAAGTATGCCTATGTACATCGTACATGACAAGCCGTTTCATCATTTGATCTTCCTTCTTGATATCAAGAAATTATTATTGCCTGGTTTAAAGATAGCAGCTTTTGGTCTCAAGAATTTTAAGACTTCATGCTTGAATAATGGATTGGCATGTCATAAGCACATTTTACATAAAACTCAGATTTTTTTGACAAATTAGCCAGTTTGAAAGAAGAATGGGAAGTGAGGAAAAGGTATATTTTAATGCAGTGTTTGAAGCAATAGTATGGTGAAGGGGGCTATAATTGTTTTTGTGGCTGGAGTGCTATGCAACTAAAACGGTTTCTTGTTTTCACCAAGCATGTTTGGCTCGTACAATGTCAATTGACATAAAGTGAATATACCAGATCCATGATTTGGTATATAGATAGATTGGGGGCACCCAGGGCACCCCCCAAAAAAAAGGGGGGGGGCACAAAAGAAAAGGAAAGGAAAAAGGATGTTAGAATGTATCAAAAATAGATTTAAATTTTAAAAAGAGAATTTTGGAGATATTGATCCACATGCCATGTTGTGCACAATCAAAATTTTGGGCTCATTTTACCACTATTCACATCCAAAAAATAAATGCTTTTGTAATTGATTTTTTTTCTTTCAGTGTTTTAATAGTAAAATTCTGTGAATGTGTAATCTAAAATCTGTTGCATTTTTATGGCAAAAAAATATGCGCATCTAGATTGACACATTTGTAATGGTGATAATGGAAAGATACCGATGATGACCAGAACAGTAATAATGATGAAAACCTAAATACTAGCAAAGAAATCAATTCTTAAAAAAAAGATATTCAGTCATAATAAATGAGCATTCATCTCATAGTTTACTTCAATGTGAAACTAAATTGGCAGCAATCTTCTTTATATGATGCACCATGCAGGACCTTGGGGGTACTACCGTACACCAGGGTACCAATTAGTTGCAAAGTGCCATCCTTATGTCCAACCAAAATAAAAAGTCATAATGATGAACAATCATGGACACTAATGTACATGTAACAATGAGTCTTAGCAAGCATACATATTCTGCCTGCGCTCATATGTTTGCATTTTGCAGTACCACAGTGCCGGCCTTTGTCAATCTTTCACAATTAAAGCATTTTGAACATTACTAAAGCATGCATAAATTAATTTCAACCTTTCAGAAGCATAGGCATTGTCCTAAAAATGAATGATTTTAACAAAATGGATTTTTATTTGGTACTCCAGTGTACCAAATAAATAGTGCATGATGTGTACAGATGAAACTGCTTTATAATGATACTTCTGATATCAGAAAAAATGAATTTCAGCAAATAATGTTCGTCTCATATTTACCTTTTTTATGTCAGTCTTTGAGGATCAAATTTTAAATGTTAACTTGTTTTAATGACGTTCCCCAGTTATGTTTGTGTGCATCCCTATCTGAGCATATTTTACGCCATGCACGTTAGCATCACAATAAGTGAACAGGTAAGTAATCAGCTACCGGTATTAGCTGATTTTTTCCAGTCATCTGCACTCTAGCAGCAAGTCTTGATGTGTCATTTTACGAAGCTATTTGCTGAAAATAATCTATGGACCAACTTTTTAAATGCCTCTACCTCTTCAGAATACTTTACTCTGCAGTGCTGCATACTATGACCTCTCGTTTAATTAAATGGGATAGTGGTGTAGAATTTGTCTTTATGTAAATTCAAGTCTTTTGATCCATTTTTTGTGTTTTAAAATCACGTTTTCTCCAACGAAAGTGCTAATAGTTTGAAAACAAGCACATGAACCCCCAATTTTTAATGTTCACACCTTTTTAGTATACCTTTCTCTACAACCATACAAAATTTGATGAAAATGACATGGGTTTTGAATAAAGTGCAGCATTTATTGTACTTCTTACATTTGTTATATGAATTTCTAATTTTGTAGATATGTTTTTTTTGTCGTCTTTCATACCTTATTTTCAAAATTGAGGGTACTGCTACTCTTTTAAGAGCAAACAAATAGCAATATGAGTGGATTCTTCCTAAGTATAACATGAACTACAATGTGAAATTTAGATGGATTTTGACTGATAAATATAAGTTTAACTCAATGTTATGATATTGTTACGATACTGCAACAAATAACAAGTAGATTTTAAATTTAATTTTCCCTTTTTTTATTACAGGAAATTGATCATGTATTTAAACAAAATAAAACCAAATAATCTTACATTAATCTCTTGAAGTGTCTGATGTACAATCCAGGGTTATAGTTCACTGTTATAGTCCAATATATATTCCAGGTAGGCTGGGAAGATTCCTTATTGATGATGGCGATGATGAAACTGATGTTGAAGTCCGATGAATAATAAAGTCACTGTAACGAGTTGAAATGTCCGTGAAGACGATGTTGATGATGATTAACAGTCAATTTCAGCAATCCATGGGTTGAAGCGTGTTCATTGAACAGGTTGATGATGTTGATGATCTCGATGAGAACTGATAATTTCTCTCTCAAAATAACTGCAAACAGTTCATTGATGGTGGGCATAAACTGCTCTGATCTGATCTGGTGAAGTGATCTCATATGATGTGATGTGATCTCCTGCTCTCATATGATGTGATGATCCTTGGAAAATCTGCCAGCCTTAAATACTAATTACAAGTATTCTAGATCATTCTCAAATTTCAACTAATCTACAAGCTTCTAGAATTCACTCTTCTGGAAGCTTCTTTATTTCTAAAACATTCTTGAATGACCTCATTGAAATCAACATGTGTAAACAAAATACCTAAGCCTATTCATTTCCACTACCAATACAATTCTATTGTTTGGCTTTTCCCTATTCAACAATAAAACTCCTTGGCCTTTAAATAGGCAAGGCCTGCATAATAAAAAGACATTCTGGAAAGTTCTTTACAATTCTTGGCTATCCTTAAAGGGAAATAACTAAGAGATGAATGTAATTGCTTTTAATATTCTTTTACAATTATTCTTATATGTAACAATATCGTGGGTTCTAAACATGCAGAATTATTTTTATTGTGTATTATTTGAGATCTTTGAAATAGGTTAACTTCAAAGCTCGATAGCAACAAATCAAGCACATGAACCCATGTTAAATTTTGCATATTTTGAATAGTTAGGTGCTTAAGTACCTCTGTGCAAAAATTTGGTGAAAAGGACATGGATTTCATTTTAACTGTGGAACGTCCTTCTAGGCTTGGTCCCACTGCACTTACGGATGCAGAGAAGATGTACAACGGAAAAGAATCTTGCCATCCGTTGGAAAAAGTTTTGTATCCATTGTGTACTCTTTGCATTCCTGTTTCATACGCTCTATATCCATCCACTGTGATTTCATTGTTCACCCATTTTGTCCATTGTCTGGAGTGGATGAAAATGGATGGATCCACCCCAAAATTTGCTTGTCCGCTGTATCTGTTATGAGTACATTTTGTGTCTGTAGGCCAGTGAGACCAACCTTGAACTAAAGGCCCGGGGGGGGCCACTTCCATTCACGAGTGGATACCATGCGCGACCATGGGGTCTCGAAAAGCACCCTAAACACGTAATTTCCATATTCTGAAAATGCACCCCTTAACAAGTATTGGCGTGTAAAACCCTACCCTTAACAAGTATTGGAAACAAAACGATACTCTTGGCAAATATTCCCTGAAATGAACCCCTAAACAAGTACAGGAATGTTTTATTGTAGTTTTTGTTACGGGTCATTCGGTCGTCGGCTTTACCTTATTTGATTTAGTACGATCCCACCTTCTACACCTCGCGCAAATCGGACTCTAAACAGGTAGTGTTGGGGCAAAAAGGACATCCTTTTTAAGACATATTAATTTTGTCTCATCATCCCCGCAAATTCGACCCTAAACATGTAATTTTCCTAGTGAAATAGATACCCTTTTTTCATTATTTTTGCGTTTTTGACACCCTTATCACGTTACGTACGTAACGTGCCCTATCGTGAAAAAGACATCCTTTTTACGTGTTTTTTGGTCGCGCATGGTATCCACTCGTCAATGTAAGTGGCCCCCCCCCGGGACTAAAGGTGGAAGAAGATAAGTGTTTTAAGAAGTAGGTCAGTTTGGGGTGGGTCATTTATGCATTACATTCAGATATTTTGATTTTGAATAAGATCATATATTTTTATAAAGAATGACAGGTAGAAAAGATACAGTACAAATCATTACTCAGCAGGGTGTATGTATTTTCACTTTTTACACTCTGTAAACAAACTAGGTATAAAGAACAAAATGAAAATTGCAGGAGTGAATGAATGAAAGAAATGGATGGAACTTGCCAACAAACTTTTCAGTTTTAGAAAGACACCATTTTCATCTGTGGTATTAGCTAATGGAAGTGAAGTTACTGTAGGAGATCATGTGTTTAAATGCATTTTATATTTCCCATATTTGTTTCTAAAATAAAACACCACTGTCCCTCTTCAAACACGAACAAGAACTCTTCATTTTCACTTATTTCTTATTAAAAGGTGTACCTTCCACCTGGAGTTGCCTTGGTTTATCATTTCATATTAATGCATTCAAAGGACAAATTCTGTAAATCAGGTAGAGTGTGAAAACTACCAACCCGATGTATTATTCTTGTTTTATCTTCCTTCTTTTGCCACCGTCCTCCGGAGATCATCCCTGGACGTTGGAGGTGAGAGAACGGTAGATTCTAGCGGTTTGGCTTGACCGCAAGCTTGAGTAATGATACAATGACCCCGGGAGATTTCGCTGGACGTTGGCGCCTGTGGCTGCAGAGTAGCCACCCATCACGTGCCATATTTCACGGTTTTCGTTTTCACTTTTTTTCTTTCCTGTATACGTTTGTTCCTCATTCTTTACTTTGATTTGCTTGATGTTTTCCCTGTATTATCTCACTGATTATTTATTCTAAAGCTAGAAGCAAGAAAGTATGTTTAATTTCTCTCTCTTTCTCACTTTTCACCCTCCCTCACACACTCTCTCTTTCCTTTTCTACTAAAAAATTCTAAAACATTCTTCTATATCCTCTATAAAAGGTCATCAATTGATAAAACAAGAAATATTTCATGAATAATACATAATGCATTGATATATTTCCTAGAATGCCTGGACAAAATATAAATAAAATGTATGTACTTTTCACTTGTCATTGTTTTCCTCTCCATATTTTATTATTCTTTCTTATTCTCACATTTTACTTTGATGGATGGTTTTTGCCCCCCCCCCAAAAAAAGATATACATATTATTTTTGATATATGTATTTCATAGTAATACAGTTGCATTATATAATTGTCTGCTTTTCTGCCTTACATAATAAAAATGAACAGTTGTAGCAAACTAGATGTTTGGAGCTTTTAGGTGTTTAAAAGAAAACCTTTGCTTTAAAATACATAACTTTATCGAAAAAACCTGCATTACCCTAATCGTATGAAGAGAAACAGTCACTAATATGAATTGAGAATAATTGATAGTTTATTCATTTTATTCATTTACATCTTTGAACAAAGACACCTTTGCAACAGAGCCACACACAGTACATGTGTTGCGTTCACAATCATATTAATTTAAGAGCAAACATACAATATAAATGGCACTGAAACTACATAAAAAATGAAAGTAAGAATTCATATCTGAAGGCAAAAATGAAAGATATGAAAAGATAAAAATGAAACACATGCCTGCCAATACACCTCCTTACTGTACAAAACTAGAACAAAAATACCAGACTGACTGTCAAAATGGTATACAAAATGGGTGCCCAGATTGACGAGGGTAAAGTTAACTTATTCCCTCAACTTTTGAGAATAATATTTTTTATAAAGATTTAAGCAGAGTGGCTGCATAAAATTGTTGGGGATCAAGAGACAATATAATACCCCTTTCATAAACTCAATTAAAATGAATTAGGCGGCTAATAGCAGCATAATTTGGTCGTAAAGATGGAGGAGGACAAGAGTTATCCGCATTACTCTGATGCTGCTATTATCCGCATAATAGCGGCATCGGGATAAGATTTTGAGTTTATGAACGCATTTCCAAATAATGCGGATAATTGCCATGGTGCGCTCACAAGGTCACCCTTTTCCAACACAACCGCATCGGAGGGGGCGTGTCCAGTTGTCATGGCGATTATCCGCCTTTTTCAGGACGGGCGCTCGTAAAAATAATGCGGCTTATTTTCGGAGTTTATGAACGCAATTTTTATTGAATTATCCGCATTACTCTTAGGCGGCTAATTGGAGGATAGGTTTATGAAAAGGGTATAAGAGTATTCATTTTATTTTCATTTTTATTTTAAAAAGATCTTTCATATTATCATGGCTTTCTTTTACTTCAACTTTGTTCCTTTTTTCCTTGACTAGAAACTGCTTTTTTAGTTTCTTGTCCTCTTGACTTGTTATTAAATGAATTGATTTATTTTGCCCCTCTGTCATATTTTCAAATACTTAGAATTGATTCAGTTATAGGTCATTGCTTTTTGATTTGCCCTTTTATTTCCTCCATATTCACTTCAACTCTAAACCTTGAGTATCCTCCTCCTAGTGTTCCTTAAGTGGTCCAGAAGTGTTGTCATTTCTAATAAACTTCCAAATAAATTGCAGGAGGGTGAACCGGCTCAAAAATATAAATAGGTTGGAGTCTCTCGCTATGATGGCCAGCTCTTGAGGATTCCCCCATTTGTCTTGAAAAGCTCAAGAATAAAACTCAAGTTTGTGTGTTTTTATTTTAATTGCAGGCGCGTGACAAAATTCTTGGGGTTGAATGATGAAGTGTGCTGTCGGAGAGGATGTATTTGTTGTTGGTGGATGGGTCCTAGAGAGAAGAACCATTGAACCATCTTGCGTTGTTTGATATTAAGAGATACCTTACACAACCTGGATTCACAGACTAGTCTTGTTACAGGTGTAAGAGTATTATCGTGGAGTCCTGTGGGAGGAGGGTTTTTGGATGAGAAGTGGTAGAGGAGGAAGAGGCAAGAGGGAGGTGAAGGAGAAAGATGAATTGGTATATCTTAAGAATCAGAAAGAGAGAGAGACAGTGAGAGTATCCAGATGAAAACAAAGAATAGGAAAGGAAAGATGAAGAGGAAGAAGCTGTGAGATTCTTGAGCATACTTAACCCATTGACCGTATCAGAGGAAGGAAAAAAAGATGTTGCAACTATTTAGGATGAAGAGCAAGAGAAGAAAGAAATAGAGAGAGAAAGAGAGAGATGGAGGAGAGAGAAAGGGGGTGGATCAAAGTGGGAGCTTTCCCGCTGAAAACGAGGATTGTTGGATGAAAGAACGGATAGGAGATAGACAGAAAGGGGGAAGAAAGAGAGAAGAAGTATTATACACTGGCGTGCATGTCTAGCGGCTCAGCTAGGATCTTGTTTCAAGTACGGAGTCCCACTGGCACTTCCTCCTTGCCAAAGCAGTATGCAAATGTGTGAGGTGCATGACCAGCTGGTCGTTGCCCCCCAACACTCCGCTATTACCAATTCTAAGCAGTGGTTGATCGATCGTAGAACCTCCCAAGAACCTCTGTATGTAGCATCTCATGTTTTGCCTCTTTTAGATCTTTTTTCCATTCCCAATTTCTTTTTTCTATTTTAGTAAGGATTCTTAACTTCGGTAACCACCCTTACACTCGTTCACAGTGTTCTGGCTCAGTTCCTAATTTATCCCATTATGTTTTCATATTCTGCCCGTCTATCCCACATTATGTATCAAATCTTTTATGACTAGCCCAAATCTTATTATGTATCTCTGATCTTCTCCATCTTTCCTCCTCCTTCATTTGTCCAAACTATCTTCTGCTCCTTCTTTTCTCATATCTTCCTCTCTCCCTCACTCTCCTCGGTCTGTTCCGCAATCTGATGCATCTCATTCTCTTCTTTTATACCTACAGGTATCTTCTCTCTTTCCTCTTACTGCATCTGTTTCACCCTCTCTTCTCTCAATGTTACTCCCTTCCACCTGTTTCTTCTTGTCACCTTCCGTCGCTCCCTGTCTCCTCTTCGTCTCTCAATTTCTTTCATTTCGGTCTTGTCAGAATGAAAGAAATAGGAGTATGTTTGTCTGCAGTCTGCTGAAACAGTGTTGGTGGAAAGCTTGGCTGCTGTGCCCTACAGTCACATCCCTCATCTTCAAAGATACAATATGCAAATAGACAAGGTCTATGACCAAGGAACCAACTGCCCCGGTTGGGGAAATGTAGACGTAGCGGTTTACGATTCAGATCTCCGGGCGCTGAGTCTACCGTTTGGAGGGGAGCGGCCGGGAATACGGCAGAAGAGGGATAATATTGTGGTAGATAGCTCCTGGTAGGTTGCCCTTCTTGTGCCTTTGACTCGGGATCCCCTCGTGGTAATGGCCTAGCTTTATGAATGAAACAAGTATGAGGGAAGAATGGCAGATTGGGGGGCTGAATGGTCGCTGTACAGAGCAGAGAGGGAAATAAAAATACGATTGTTGCGACATTTGGCTGTAGGGAACCGGGCAATGATAATAGTCGGAGCTCTCCATTTTGAATGCCCTGTCAGTTATGCATCTCTCCACTGATTTGTTTCAATTTTATGAGAGCAAAGTGGGTACGGGGGCCAGGAAGAATAGAGGGTTGGGAGAAGGTTATAAAAACGGAGATGGATCATACAGTCAGCGCTCCTGAGATACGCACTCGAAGGCAATAATATTGTGCTGGTTAATTTGATCACATCCATAAAGGATGCGAGCAAGCGTGAACGCAGACAAGGAGGCCTGATATAATATTTTGAGTTTGGCAAATGAAGTGTGAAAAATGTTGCCCTTGGTCGCTCTCATAAACGGAGGAGATGATTGCAGGGGCGCTGTCTTGACCAATCAGATGGCTGCCCCTGCCACCAAAAATGGCCGGCGGGCGCAGGCTTCACGTCATTATGCGCATTGTCAGGGTCACGTGACCGTCCCGGCGCCCTTCTACCATGGACTGCCATTGGTAATACAGGAGACATGCCGAGTTCAGTCACCTCCAGAGCAATGTTCTTGCCCTTTACTCGCTCAATGTCATCTCATTTCTCTTGTTCAGGGGTGCATCTGGGAGAGGTCATTAACATTCATTTAGATTGCGTCAGTGCGGTTTCTCTTTCCCCTCTCTGACTGATGGAAACGCTTATTTGTATTTTGTGCATGAGCCTTCTTCTGATGGATGCTGGCTGAATTCTCTGTTATTGTATTAAAGTGAAAAACATGCATTAATGTCAAGTCGCCATGCCTATATCCACATCAACATAGAATCCAAGCTTTTAAGGTGGCGAAACGATCCCCACAACCATTCAATCTCGATTGATTCATGAAAAAACGTACATTTAACATGCTAAATTATTCTGCGGCTTTCAATTCAATCTAGTCATGTGAGGAGAAAATGTTCATGTAGAAAATGTATACAAAAAAAAAAATCATTTTTTTTTGGGGGGGTGGATTATGAATATACATTTAGAATAATCCTTATGATAACTAGAATTAGAGTGTTATTGTCACCAATACATCTATAAAAAAAGATCTGATTTTCCTGCTATTTTTCCTGACCAAGCAACATGGTGAACATTATGAGAGATGTAGAAGAGGGACCGTGCGTCATTGTTGTCATGGAAACCTAAGCCCAAGGCCAGAGATAGGTTTATGTCATGTGACATACAACAATTCACTTGGGAAAAAATAGACAAACAAAGAAGGTTCATGAAGTTCAAGGCAGTCATCTTATATCCGGTTTTATCCAGAAAATGAATATTAATGGTCCTTTTTTCTATTTCTTATTTTGAGACGAACACAAGATTTCTTTGTTATCATTCTAAACACAGTATACACAACCAAATCAGCCCATTTTATAGCAAATAGTGGCCCTGCTACAATTGATATCAGTAGAGATTAAAATGATATGGTGATTAATAAAAAATCTTAAATCAATGGGCAGAATTATTGAAAAAAAAATGGAACAACAGTTATGATATTTAAAAAGAATATTTCTAAAAATTGTAAATCACTCTGTTATATATTTTGTCAGTTGGTATGTAGTAGTACCATGATATATCTTATCTTATGCAAACGTATTCATTTGAAATGATTTGCTTCAATAAAACAACTTTTGTCTCGCCTGAACAAAGTTTGGCAGAGATCTGCACTAGTAATCGGTCTGTTAGTCCGTTAAGATTGTATTTCGGCATCAAGTAAGTTCATTCTTGGTACATATGATCCTTGGTAAAACCACATGTGTGTATATGTGATGTTAAGAATAATGGGGTCAAAGCTCATCTCGGGTTAAAAGGTCATGTTTTATTCGCTTGCATTCCTTTTTTTTCTTCATCAATTACGTTCACACTTGGTACACATGATCCTTGGGTATAAGACCACATATGTCCTTGAGGTTGATTGGGTCAAAGGTCATCTTGGGTCAAAAGGTCAAATGGTGTGAAGTCATGTCCATCCTTTTTTTTTTTAAGTTTTTGATGAACTTGATCTCATTTATTCATTTCTGTATCAATTTTGATATTTAAATGATCCTTGGATAATACCACATGTAATTTGCCGAGGATGATGGGGTCAAAGGTCATCAGAGGGTCAAAAGGTCAATTTCTTTATCTTGCTCTCATTTGTTTATTTTTGCATCAATTTTTTAAAACTTTGTACAAATGATCATTGGGGAATTCTATGTGTGCTCATGAGGATGATAAGGTCATAGATCATCCAGGGGTCATCATAGTGCATATTTTATTGATCTTGAAATAAGGTGAGACTCGAGTTTCGTGAACCACCTTGTTGAAAAATATGCTTCTTGAAGGTAAATCATAGTACATATTCATTATTGTGAAGTATGTTGGAGAATATTCACAGATTTAATTTCATAACCATGCATTCTCCATAAACTATCCCATAATGGATTTAATAGACACAAATAAATTTTGAGATAATACATGTTTAAAGTTTAACTTATTTTGGGGCTGTGCAAAGGGTTTGATTTAAATTGATCTTATTCTATGAAAGTGCAATTTCTAAGGAATTAATTTAAAGATTCTGAAATTTTGTGAAATAATTTGCATTCAACTGATTAGTAATCATGTTTTTATTTTCGCTGTGGCCTTTCGGGTCAATGCTTAGATATGAAGATGAAATCTTGTGACCAAATCATATTTCATTGATCAAAGTTCTGTAAAATTCTTTGAGTTGGTTTCATATATTGAAAGAAAGAGAAGGAAGAACTTTCTGGTTGCCTGCTATGCAAAAAACGATTGATACTAATGATATTGTTGCCAGAATGTTAGCCTCAAATTTCAAAACCCTGACCCATGTCTGATTTGAGGGGGGGGGATTTCTTTTTATATTTCCTTTGACATTAGAAGGGAATATCTAAAGATAATTAAAGTTTCCAAAAAGGATGTCATTTATATCCTCATTTTTCATTAGCCACTACAATGTAAAATGCAAGGTAAATTTCTTTCTATATTTCCTTTGAAGTCAGAAGGAGATAGTTAAGGAAAATTAATGTTTCAGTGAGGTTGATATTTATCTCCCAATACCCACTTTACACCAACGCTATATACATCCATGCAGTTCTCGCTACTTCAACAAAAATTCTCATGACGCAGTGGGAACTGCGACGGCGTACTGAGAGCGTACCGAGAAATGTCAGTGTTGTGGCATAGTCTTCATGATCATCGGAGACCCGTTTTCCGCTACATAGACTTTGAACATGTCCAAAGTCCATGTAGCGGGAGCGCCGTCTTAATAATGTGTAGTAATGACGCAGTAAGGACCATCTTAGGACCTACCAACAACTCCGACGTAGCATAGACGTGGTGGAAGAGAAAGAACTAGCAGCCATTCTGTCCATGTTTACTGCGTGGCCCCAACACATTAAGTTGTTGCTACGTCTTTTACACCATATGAAGTTCCTGCTACGTACTTGAAATTCAAATGAAAACCTAGTACTCGGTGCCACCTTCATTTGATTTTCTCAAAAAATGTGAAATCGACGAGAGCTTGCTACGTTTGTGCCACGTCCTCGTCAAGTTTGAAATAGGTTTTTTGCGTGCATGCTGCGTCGAAACGGTTCCCGCTACGTTCTGACTACATGTACATCCAGCAGATCTGTACCTTTTTCTTTTTGGACGTAGCGCCAGCTGAGTGTGCGTGGTGACCACGTAGAATAAACTTAGAACTCCGCACACAAGACATAAATTTCACGATGACGTGGCGTGGACTTAGCACACACATGAAAATATCTCATCTTCCAAGAAAGTCAAACAAAGTTGGCGGCACATCTTCGGTTTTCTTCTGAACTTCAAGAACCTTGCAGGAACTTCATCTGGTGTAAAGGGGGTATTATTTTTTATCAGCCATTACAATGTAAAATGCATGAAAAATTTCTCTCCATCTATCCTTGGATGTCAGAAAGATATATCTTAAGAAAATTGAAGTCTCCAAAAAGAAATTACCCCTTTGATGTATATGCTTTTATTTTTGGTCCGTTCTGAATTCGGTCAGGTTTTATTTGAAAACAATACATTTTCCTTATAAATCATTTCTATTCATATTTGTTATATACAAGTGTGTATGATCTATGAGTATATTTTGGCGTATATGTAGTCGCCATAGAAACCAATTACCATGGCCTATTATGACCCTGTGAAAGAAATTCTCTCTTGTACTTCTTACCCTGATGATGGTAATAATAGAACAATAGATGATAAATCAATATTCCCCAGGCCCCTTCAGCATTTCATGTTCTGTAACTCTTGACCTTTAAAAGTTGGAAAGGGCATATGATGAGGAACTTCTAACTAGTAATGTATAGTTTCCTAAAACTTCATGAGGGATGGAATGGTATTTTATGTTGGCTCTTTTTGGGGTATTTGATTTCAATGTGTTGTTTATTGTTATGGAAGTTTTTTCCCCTACTGCTCCTTTGTCCTCATATTCCTCCTTATGGATTTTAGGTATTGTTTCTTTGAGGATTGGGCATTTATATCTAAAGGTAAAATCTGCCTCTCAAGACTATACCCCTACTCTCCCATAAAAAATAGGGGCAAAATTTTTCTTCAAAGTTAAGTTGAAATAATATGAGATAATTTGGTGTGATGGGAAAGTGATGGAAGTAACTTATACATTTCGACACAACCCCTTTCACTTACGATTTCTCTCTTTCAAAAGTTGTATTTTCCAAGAGGTATTGTGGCCTCTACTTCTTTGATTTATTTCCATATTTTACTGTTCCGACTTTGCTGCCTTAATTCGTCATTCTCTTTCCTCCAAACTTTTTATGTTGGATGTGGGGGGGGGCAGTGAAGAGAGGAAGGAGGGGGGTGCTATACATGGTCTTTGTCTCAGGCACACCAGCGTGCAGCCCATTTCATTGTTATTTGAGCTCTCATGAAGAATATTGACGTTTTACCTTCACAATATGACCATGATTTATCTCTCATATAACTTAATGTCTGTTAGCAAGTGTCAAGTGTTTAGAAATGTTCTTCAGAAATGTGAAGATACATTTCATGTTTGTTTTAACCCCCAGCAACATACTTGCAGATAAAGTACTCAAATCTTTTGTCATAAATTTAAAATGTTATCTGATTTTGCAGTTTGAAGGAAATGATGATTTTGAAACTTTTTATTATAGAGAGGAGATGCCACTGTATCTTCTTTTTTTTACCCCTTCCAGTGGTCTATCTTGTTTTACATATCACTGTTCTCCATCTACTCTAACAGAATATGATATATAGCTACCCAGTGTATGATGCATTCCTTAACAATTGGATCTTGTTTATGAATAATAATTTTCCTTTCATTCTCTCATAAAAAGGAAAAGAGCTTATCTTGTCCCTAATCTATCTTCTCTAGGAGTTGACAAGTCCATTCCAACAAAAAGTTTATTTGAATAAAAAGAGAAAAATCCAACAAGCATAACACTGAAATTTCACCCAAATCAGTTGTAAAGTAAGAAAGTTATGACATTTTAAAGTTTCGCTTAATTTCACAAAACAGTCATATGCACATCCAGGTCGGTATGCAAATGAGGAGACTGATGACATCATCCACTCACTATTTTTTAGTATTTTATTATATGACTTGATATCATTTGTCAAGTTAAATAAGAATTAATTCCTTCTTTGAACATGTGGAATGAGCATAGTTTAATGCTATATGGTTCAGTCAAGCTGGTCCTTATTGTCAAATTTAAAAAAAAATGAAATATTGTATAATTCAAACAATAAAAATAAAAGAAATAGTGAGTGATGGACATCATCGACTGACTCATTTGTATGTCACTGAGTTGTGCATATCACTGTTTTGTGAAAAATAAGCGAAACTTCAATATGGCATAACTTTCTTATTTTCATCCGATTTTGATGAAATTTTCAGCACTATGCTAGTTCGATTTTTCTCTATTGATTCAAATTATCACTTTTCTGGGGTGGACTTGACCTTTAATTAATGACATGCATTGTAGCTACTTCTGGAGTGAACTTTTGATCGTTTTCGTAGACATTGTCACTCAAAAGCGAGGTTAGATGCAAATCTCAGTTCAAAAGTAGTGAAACTGTTTTACTCCAAGAGGAGTGTGATTTTAAGGACCAGATTAGCTCTTAAGTATTTAGCTTATCAATAAGTGCTTTTGAAATAATCCATCAATGAATATTTTTACTCACCATCACCCTTCTGCAAATAAAAAAAAAATAGATTTCTTGTCATATTATTATCTCTTTAGTTCATTCATTGATAGCTTTTGAAAAAGATTTGATTTAAGATTTGCATTTGGGTATAGTCCTGGGGAGAGTTTTATGAAAGGACTTGTCAGACAATTTATCTGACAAGTTCTGTTTTATCCGACAGTTACTATACTAACAGTGCTTCTCAACCAATCAGAATCCAGGAAAGTTGTCAGATCTGACAACTTGTTGGACGAAAATATTGATGAAACGCCCCCCTGGATTAATTGATTACAGGTGGACTGTTCTATCTATAATTTAGTGACTGATGATGAGGATTTTTTAAACTTTATTTTTAAAAAATGACCCCCCAAAAAAACAACAACCAACGTGGCCATGAATTATAAAGTTTGACGCTCTAGAATGGTATTACAATTTATATTGCAAATCTTTTACAAGCATGTGATATCCAAGGATTATTCAATGAGAATCATCACGGATATCAAAGATTTGATTTTCCATCTCAAGTTAACTGCCAAATGATTTAAATGTATGTTCTCTAAGTTATCAACAATGAATATATTACATTGGTCAATATACCAAACCTAACACATAAGTTTGTCCCTTTATCTGTTGTGAAATTGAGACTACTGCCCTCTCACAAGCAAGGAGCTAAAGGCTTTATGTATACTTGTAAGTTTACATAAGGTAAGGTGCTTTGAGGTGTAGCTCATTTCATTATGAAAAAAACACACTCTAATATGGGGTAATGGGGGAAGTGGGCTTAAGTTGGCCCAGGGTCATATATATATATATATATATATATATATATGTATAAGGTAAGCACTCAAGGGATTGTATAGTCATTATATAATATAGTTGCTCTGTAGTATTTTCACTTACAATAACAATGCCTATTGTTCAAAACATAACCCAAAGCATTTTACCTATAGGTGCTTCTTTCCATCCAGGTGCAGTATGTTGGTAAAGTTACAAGTGAGTTCTAATTATTGATTTTTGTTTCATCAGATATGATATGATATATTAACCAAGTGTTAATAAATTGATAAGACAATGTTATAAGGGAGTGGTCAGTAAAGGCATGGTCACATCGCCCGAGCGTTGTTGGAGTGGTAGGTAAAGAGGGCCAAATTTCGCTCACAAAATTGGGGAAAAAATCGAAAACATAAATCGAAAAAATACAAAAAAACAAAATCGAAAATGGTGAACGGTAGCGAGCGGTGATGATTTTTTTCTCTCCGCTCCACGACCGCTCCAACAACGCTCAGGGGGTGTGACCATGCCTTTAGAAATTATCATAAGAAAATCAAGAAATTTACCCTTTTCAAGCGAAAAGATGGAAAGGTGGAGTAAATTGCAGACCTTGACACATTTTCTTAATTCTAAAGCATTTTCTTCCAGGTAACCAAATCTACCAGCTGATTCGGGTTGTGATATTTGACACTTTCTGGTCACCCTGATACAATTTCCGACAATGGTGCTATTTTAAGGCTATTTATGATGTCAATTTTTCTAAAGATAGAACGATAGCTGACTTCTTTCTTCATGCTATTTTGCTCCTGTCATGAAGTCCATTATGTCTGAGTTTTCTTACAAACACTGCTATTATGGTTCTAATCCAATTATCAAAGTACAACTCTGGCTATTCTTTGCTACTGACCTCTTTTTTCTGATTTGTTTAGTGTCTACAAAAATATTTTTGTGGGGGGGGGTCCACAGTGGGGCAATTGCTTTTCTTTCTCTCTTTTCGAAGTGTATTATTATTCCCCTCAAATACTCTGTAAGGTTACCTTTTCTTGTGCCGTTTCTTGCAACAGTGATATTATCTTCATAATGCACTTTAATATTGAATGCTTTAGGTATTGTGCGTAATATTTACTTGTAGGTTGTAACTCTAATTGATTGCATGTTTAGTACAGTTGATGCCTGGATGGTGCTTCTAACTCTCCTCTGTTTGACCGTTTCCGACTAAAAAATATTCAATTTTATTTCCAATGTTCTGCTCCTTGTCACCTCTCAATTTTTGATTTATGATTTGCAATATCGTATCATTTGTGAATATTTTTAAACTTAATGATTTTGCTTATAATAATGATATTGCTTGTAATAATAATTATAACTCTTATTTACTCGGGGAAGCCTCTTTAGCTATTAATCAATGATATGATAGTCTTTAAGGCCCCGCCTCACTGCACTTACGGATGCAAAGAGGATGTACATGTAAAATGGAGAAAAATTCTTGCCATCCATTGGAAAACAGCTGTGCATTCTCTGTGTACTCATAGCATATGTGCTTCATACGCTATATCCATTGAGCATCTGTCTACTATGATTTCATCCACGCAAAAAGTTTTGAGCTGCACAGAACTTTTAGAATGGATGAACGTGTACGATGTACATGTAAATCCACACCATTTACGAGCAACAAACGTTCCGTATCCGTTATCATCCATTCAACGTCCGCTGTATCCTCTCTGCATCCTGTGGGCATCCCGGGGGGGGGGGGGGGGGCACTCGACCAAAAAAGTGGTGGGAGTGTGCCGCGGGCGAGACAAAAAACGGGGGCCTTGGAGCGGGCTTATTGTAAAAAGGAGGGTCCTCGGAACGGGCTTTGGAACGACAATGTTTGTGAAAACGGGGGTCCTTGGAACGGATTGCCAGCGTGTGAGTGCGTATGCATCCCTATGTAACGATCATGCGTGCATGATGCAGCTAGCGCGGCCTCCGCCGGGGGAGCTCTGCGGCCGCTTTTCACCAAAATTGCAGCTCATTCAATGCGATCGGAGCGGCGTAACGAAAAATATGTGAAGCTTTGGAGCGGATTTCTCTCTTCTTTTTTCTCGATAAGAAGAAAATGCTATGCCTTGGAGCGGCTTTCTTTGTTTTTTTTTCTCAACAAGGCAAAAATGCTATGCCTTGGAACGGAAATTTGAGTGTGAAAATGGGGGTCCCCTCCGCGGCACATACCCACTATGCAGTATATATCGAGTGCCCCCCCCCGGGGGGGCATCCTCGCAACTCACATCCACTGAGGCTGAACAACGAAAGTAGGGAGGAAAGATAAGTTACATGGAACCTATATACATCGTTATTAGCATGGAAATAACATACCCTATACATGTATGGCTAGTCTTCAAAAAAACAGCTTTGAAAAAATACCCTTAATACGTTTGACCCCATGATTCACCATTGACCAGTCTTTTAAAACCACCCTTTTTCTTGAAAATCTGTGTTTTTATACCCTTAACAAGCGTCCAAAACTGAAAACCACCCCTTTAAAATGCGTGTTTGGGGTCATGCATGTGTACAGCAATATATTTGACTGCCCCCCCCGCAGGAAATTTACCCACATTGTGCTGCACTCAACCCAGGTGAGGTAAATGGGTACTCAGGAAGAAGAAATTCCTTGAATGCTTGAGTGCCTATATGGCAGCAAAGCTAAAGCCAGGGTAATGATAGCAACGCTTTGTATCCTCGGGCAAAAAGCGCTTAATGAAGCCAGCTATTATTATTATTATTATTATTGAATTGAACCCACAACCTCCTGTTCATGAGACAGGCATGCTTTCACTGGGCTACCATGCCTGGTAACAAATGCAACAACAAATAATTTTTTTTGTGTGTAAATACAAATAAAAAAGATATTGGTCATTGTTATTAGATATAGGTATATTATGTTGTATGTTCTGTTATTTTAAGCAAAATGGAGGAGGGGATTTAGAAGGGGGAGACTCCATAATCATGTTATGCTCCTCAATCCTGTATTGCCCTTAATAATTTCAATGTATTCTTGATTGGTTAGTGTTTTCCTGAAACTGATGTATAATGGTTACATCTGTTTACAAATTACAAGAAGAGAAGTAAAATTGATTTTTTTTATGCCCATCACAGGCATCCATTATATTAATTGTTTATGTGCAATAGATCCAGTGTCATGTCTTTCACCTTCAAGCAGACAAAACGAGGGAAATTCCCTCAGAATAAAGATTTCTACAGTAAAAAGACCATGGGGTTCTAGCAGTATCCAGTACAATTGATAGGTGAGCTGGACAGTCTGAGCGATAAAGGTGAACTTCCATGTCTGTTTTGTGGAGCTGTTAATGGAAAAGGGCATTATAGCTTGCAGATGTGAAATTTGTCACCAGCGCAGAACTTGGAGGATGCCCTCCTAAATTCAGGTCATGACTGATTGCTGCAAATTGATAACAAGCCTGTTTATTTTCTGGGCACCTTGGATTGGGGGAAAAGTGCAATTCCTTTCTTTTCTACCCCCCCCCCTCTTTCCTATATCCCCCTCCTTTCTTCCTCCCTACCCCTCTTCCTCTATCTAATTGTCTGTTTCTGTCTCTATTTTTTTCTCCCTCAATCTATCCCTTCTCTTTCAATCTCTCCATCCTTTTTCTCTCTCTCCCTCCTTTCTCTCTCTCTCCCTCCTTTCTCTCTCCATTTATCTTTCTTTCTCTCTTGGTCACATTTGGAATCTGCACAACATGAACCAAAATAATTTTTTTCCTTGTTCACTCCATCAAATGCTCTTTATGTTTCTGGATCCACAGCTATTTTGTATCATGTTGCAACTTCTCTCTTCCTATCTTATATTGCCCTATCTTTCCACTGTCCATCTGACAATCTGCACTTCTATCTCTTCATCTATCTGTATCTGTATCTGTTTTCCCTTTCTTTCCCTCCCTCTCTCTCCCTTTCTCTCCCTTCTATCCAAGTCTTTTATCTTGTCTGCTCACTAAAACCGATGAGGAGGCGGGTGTTGTGGCAGCCTTCCCGCTCCGCCGAGATGAACTGTCCAAATGCTTTATCCAGCTGTACGTCCATGTAGTGTCGGCGAGCATAGGTAAGCACTGGAGTAGGATAATGAGCGATTAACTTCTTGGCGAGCTGGCAGGGATGGCCAATATTTGTCCGTTTTTCAGGGTATTAGGTGGCTCTTCGGTGACAGATAGGTTACAAGCACCTGTAGGGAACCATGACAGAAGGTGAATTTAATCATCGTTCTGCGGCCTGGAGACAGTGCCGCGATGATTCCAATGTTCCACTTTGCCTTTAAACTTCACCTGGACCGCTGGCTGAGGGTATGATAGCATCCCAACATTGGGGGGAAAAAAAACCCACCAAGATTGACACAAGATGCAATCAAATCCCTTTTTGCATCTCTCTATCCTTTCTTTTCACCTCACCTTTTGGAAAGAAAACGAGAGTACGAAAGGTGAACAAATGTTATATGTTTAAATGTGCTGAATGTGCGTCCCCCATTTCGCTCCTGAATCTGTCATTTGTTGAAGATTAAATCTAAAAATGATGACACCGTGATAGGGTAGACACTTCATTCAACATTCTTTTCTTCCCCCCCCCCCCCCTGCTATTTTAGGAGGATGTGCAGAATAGAGTGCCTGAGGTGGAGTGTGCTGTTTGCATCAAGGTGTATCATATCTTTTGCTGGTTTCAGTGCAAGTTTTTTATTCCAATGCAAATCTATGTCATTCTATTTCTGAAAGGTGAATTAATCAAGAAGCAGACGAATATCGTAAACTTTAGATGCATATTTTCAGTATTGCTCCGAGCAGTTGATGTTTTTATGTATAATGACCAATCAAAATTATTTCCAGTATAGGTAATTTGATTATGAATATCCAGACACACATTTTCATTGTGTAGCCAATCAACAATTTATTTTTGTTTGCCCTAAACGTAGTGACAATAACTACCACTCCCCATCTTCCACAAATTTCCCTAACAGTGGGAGCTTCGATTTCATGAAGATGATGCATCAGTCAGTCATCTCTCGTCATAGAGCATTCCCTGTCCTCCATGGTACACCCGTGAGATGCTGTTGGGTAATCCTGTCACTTTAGGGGGGTTGATGGTGTATATCTAGCACTAATCCTTAGTCCCAACCCTTATCCTTCCTGCTATTGCTTCCAGCCAGCCAGGCTCATTGTGAAGATCAAACTGTCCAGGAGCTATAGTCATGTTCATGTTACCCCCGCATCTCTAGCTTGCTGAGGTGATGAATTCACTTCTAAAGTATCTTCTTGTTTGCCCCATCATTATTTGTCTATTTCTCTTTCTCTTTCCATCTCCTTTTAAAGGACAAGTCCACCCCAACAAAAACTTGATTTGAATAAAAAGAGAAAAATTCAACAAGCATAACACTGAAAATTTCATCAAAATCGGATGTCAAACAAGAAAGTTATGGCATTTTAAAGTTTCGCTTCATTTCACAAAACAGTTATATGCTACATCTCGGTCGGTATGCAAATGAGGAACTGATGACATCACTCACTATTTCTTTTGTATTTTATTATATGACATATGACTTTTTAAAATTTTCTTGTCATTCCTCATTCCTCCCTGAACACGTGGAATTCCATTATTTTAACATTTTGTACTTCAGGCAAGGAGGTCCTAATTGTCAAATTCGTAAAAATTGAAATATTGTATAATCCAAACAATAAAAAACAAAAGAAATAGTGAGTAAGTGACATCGACTCTCTCATTTGGATGTAACTGGCTCGTTCATATAACTATTTTGTTGAAAGTAAGCGAAACTTTGAAATGTCACAACTTTCTTATTTTACATCCAATTTTGATGGAATTTTCAGCATTGTGCTTGTCTGATTTTTCTCTGTTGATTCAAATTAACATTTTTCTAAAGTGGATTTGACCTTTGATTCTGTTTCTGAATAAGTGGGTTTTCCCCTCATCACCTTCTTCAAAATTATATCCAATTCATTGATGAATTCATCAGAAAATGATACCCATTATCAAGGTTTTCATTTGAAAAAAAAATCACTTTTCGGTGTAAAATGCTGTGTGGACATGATATTTAAAACTGAACCATGTTATAAAGGATTTTTCTCTCTAGATCCATATCCTGTGGTTAATGGTTTTTTTTTTTTTTTTTGGGGGGGCGGAGTAATAGATATGACACAGTCATGTATGTATTCAGAATGTGTTAAACCCACATTGGTTTCTGGTGAGGTCATCCTTCTGAATACTATCTACTGAAGATGTTAAGTCCTCTTTTATTTTGAAATTGGAAATAAATTTAAACTCATTTCATTTTCACCTTAAATTAAATACTCTGGACAGATTATGCCAGTTTAATACTTCATTTTATTTATGTTATGCCGGTTTAATACTTCATTTAATTTATATTAAATGTACTGCCATTGATGCTTAGGTAAATGAAACCAATATGTATAAAGTTATTGTCTTGTTTCTCTGGGAGACAAGGTTATATACATGTAGCATCACCTTTCACTTGTGTTATTTCTGCAAATCTGTGGTCAGACACACATAGAATCATAATTCCTTGAAATCTTCTAGTTCGGAACAATGCTTAGACCCTAGTTAGTTATCAAATAATAATGATAATAAACAAAGATTGAAAAGTCAATTTAGGCATTATGTTTGCTTACTATTGTACATGTATCTAAAATTCTTTCTTGCTATATTTATAAAATGTTTTTTATGTTGAATTCTAATGTATATCATGCTGTTTTTTTTTTATATTTTTGTTCAATGTACAGTGACGATGTAAATGAGAACATACAAATAAAAATTGAAAAAAATAAAATAATAAGACATTTATAATGTGCAAAAACATATCCACCCTATTAGGGGTGCTCAAGGTGCTTACAATAAACTTAACTCACTACTGGTACAACTTACAATTTGGCCATTAGATAAGTTTTCAAACTGGCCTTGAAATGTTCTAATGATCAGTAGTTATTAATTTTCCATTAATGCTATGTGCTCATTGTTTGAAAATAAAAAGTTACTCTCAAAATATTTCTTTTTACACGGACTTTCTATTTAACCACGGATGATTTTTAGAAACATTGAAAGTGTGAACCTCATCTTCACCTCACCCTTTGCCTGGGTAAAGCAGGGGAAGGGTCATGGTACTTCAACCTGCCACAAGTGACATCAATCAAACGTCATAAGGAGATAAACCTCTACCCAAAGCCCCTATAGCTACCATGGATGCATGCCAGGGTGAGGTGCGTTTACACCCGCACAAGTTTGAAGCGTCTCAGTGCTTGTTTTCTTCATGCATCGCATCCCTAAATATGGAGAAAATATAACAGAGATGAGTTACCTCTCCCAAGTTTGTGGAGGATATTTGAGATACTTTTTATTTACCATATGCCCTATTTAAAAAAATCTTCCAGTGGTTTCTTATTTCTTTTAAATTCTTGCCCATCTCATTTTGCCATGAGATACACAGAAGTAACTCAGAATTTACTGAGTTATGACAAGCATCGAGAAAGCAAGCATGATAGCCCCTTCTGGACAGACCAGGGACCCACTTCATAAAAAAATAGATAATGGTATTTACCATGGTGACAGGGCTCAACAGCCAATCACAATCAGGATTTCCTTGGTGGTTAAACATAATGGCAAATTTCTTGTTTAGTTAGTCTTTTTGAAATGGCCCCAGTGAGGAAATAACCGAGCAGGAGAGAGAGAGAGAGAGAGGGGAACAAATGAGGACCAAGTGAATGAACGATCAAATGATATAAGAGAAGATAGACTAAAGAGAATGATTGATTGGAGGAATAAATGATGGATGGATGGTGTCATTATCTGGCTGATTCTCTTTCACTGAAAACATGTTGTCTTGCCTTCCAGTGAGACAAGGTTATGTCTGTAATGATGATGATGGCTGTGAGGAACTTTCCACTGTTAGCTTGTGCTTGTGGAGCCTTATATCATCAGTTTATAAAGTTGTATAGCATTGAATTACAATATCTAGGTATGGAATTCCAGCAATCAATAGCGATAAAGATGACTTTTTGTCAAGGGCTTTAAAAGTTTCATCACAATATCAATTTTACTTGCTCAAGTTATAAAAGTTATGAAACATGATTTTTTTTCTCAGACTGTCTTCTGAAATCACATTCTTTCTAATTTCTGTTTACACCAAATGATAAGATATATTCATACCAATGTTATTTCTGTAAATATCTTGATTTGTGAAATTAGTATATCTTTGCTTAAAAGAAGAAAATGAGCTGTAATTGTATTATTTGTTCATGATAATAGCTGGATTTATAAAGAACTTTTTGCCTGAGGATACAGAGCGCTGCTATTATTACCCCGGCTTTAGCTTGAGCTACCATCACCGGCGCTCAGTGCATTCAAGTAAATAATCCTGCCGGGTACCCATTCACCTCACCTGGGTCGAGTGCAGCACATTGTGGATAAATTTCTTGCTGAAAGAATATCTCAATATTCATTTGATAAATCTTAAGATTTGATTATTTGGTATTTGCTTTGGGGAAAATTTCTCTGCTATAAATTCCACACACCAATAGAATGATCAAATGTAACCATAGATTTAATACCATCCTCTCCCAACCCTAAACCTAACCTAAAACCTTTTGGCAATTCTAACCCTAAATTTTTAGACAAAATAAGACCCAGAGCAATTGTCGCCAGAGCAAAAGTTGTATCACTGATTTTCTCCTTGGAAGATAAAGTGAGGACATGCACTTTTTTGGTAATGTTCATTTTTCGACTCTGAAAGGAAATCATCATGAAAGTCCCATGTATGATTTTAAAGGTTATTTATCTGCTTTTTTTTTAACGGTCATGTTATCTCCTTGAAGATCATGGCCACCCAACGCTAATCACCAACATCAGATTCATCCTACATAGCCAAGTAATTTTCAATTCCATCAACTTATAAATCAAGAAGAAGGGGTAGCTTTGACGCAATCCCCAGAAGCCCTTGCTCGGTCGTCCCACAATGCATCAATTCTCCTCGGCTCTGGCTCCCTCGCTTGACTGATTTGGAGGTCATCGGCAGATGGCCTAATCGTTCAAGATCGGGGAGAAATTAACCCAAACCAGCTGGCCAAGTTTGTGATGATAAATGATGCAAGAGATTGAAGATGCTTTATAAGGCTTCAATAAACTGTACTGATCAATTCCTGAATCGTACGCTCCAGTTTATTTCTTTATTTTCTCAGAGAGATGATTCATTGGTCTTGGAAATTTGTCAATTGGAAACAAGGAATTAGCTTGTGAAAAGGAAACAAATTAACTGAAAGTATCAACTAATTTATAGACTTTGTACAAGTGCAATTATGACCTACTGAAAGCAAAGTCATATTCCATTCAATTTTCTAAGAAACCAGCATATAACATTTTCCTAAATTTCAACAAACCTTCTTTATACTCCTGTAAAAAGTTTTGTTCCCATAAAGCCAAAGCATGTTTTGAAAAATTTGTCCTGCCCTTTAATTTTTTCTCCTTTTCATCTTCCATTTCATCTGGTTTTGCAGGGGGCGGGGGTAATATTGCAACTACATTCTGCATGTATTCAATTTAATTTTTTGGTACTTGACCAACGATAGGTGATATTAGTGTCACACTTTGTTAATCCTGTTTAAAAAATTTTAGTGTCAATGTGCACATCTATTCATGTTGACCTGATGACATTAATGTCTGTGATCTGAGAAGTCATAATTCCCACTATTTTTCTCATATTATCCTCCTCATGACCCAAATAGTTGCTATTTTGAAGAGATAACAATGGATTCTTTTGGCACAAGGAGACCCCATACAAAGAATGTGAAAAATGGATCCTCTACAATTGTTGCGATCATCAACAAATGTGCTACTCACACAGATATGAAGATAAGAAAAATCGAGGTGATATTGTGTGACCCAATTTGACCCAAAACGGCATGTTTCTGCATAAGGATCTTTGTACAAATTAATATAATAATTTACAAATAGCTGAAGAAAAATGTTGTATGTAGCAATAGAAATTATCATCTTCATGTCTTTTTTTTTCTTGTTCTACCTATCTATTTTTTATGAAAAAAAGGTGTGGAATGAAAATGAATATGAATGAGGTGTTCTTTCTCTTCATTTGAAACCTCATTTTTTTCTGACACAAAAACTTGGTTTGACCCAAAATACAAAGCATTGATAATGTAACATGTATATTCATAGAAGATTGCTTATAATAATTCATCATTGTGAATTGGGGAAGGGCTCTTTGAAATAATTCTGTATGGGTTCTTTTCTTGAAAAAAAAAGAACATTTGTGACCAGTTACCCCTAAACTAACAGTAAGTCACCCAAGATGCACATTGAGATTTTCATTGAATTTGAACATCTAAAGCTTTAAAATGATATATATGATTTGTCGAACTTGATCAACAGTAACTCATTCAATTTCTTGATTGAATGCGGAGAAAACAAAGCGAGAGCTTCAGAAAATAAGGAGAAAAAACATTTGAAGTTTGTGTTCATTCAAACATGAGAAGTGCACACTATGCAATTTCAATCAAACTTTCGAGCAGTCTGCAAAAACTTGTGCCAAAGACAGGCTAAGTTTTGAATTTTGGCTTCTTGAAGACAAATTTACTGAAGTATTTTGGCTACTAACAGAGAACCCTCCCTGGTGACTTATTGGTGATTTTTGGGGTGGTTGGTCACATTTATTATATTGCTATCTACATCTGTCTTGATCTTAATCAGTCTGTCTGATATTACGTATTATACAACTCCAAAGAATGTTCTGTAATCTGATTGGTCCAAATCGGATCACATGATGTTCAGCAGATTGCACCATGGCATCCAAAATGCACTATCCTGCACTCTGACGTCATACCAAATGTACTATCCTGCACTCTGACGTCATACCAAATGCACTATTCTGCACTGTGACGTATCTAGAATCTAACTCAAATATTAGCATTTGGGGCATATCAGTAACATGGGAGAGGGGGGGGGGTTGTATAAAACAAACAATGCACACATTCTTGTGCATAGAGGACCTAAATAATTAACTCTGCGGACCTTCCATTGGCTCTTCTCGAACATCGTTCATTATTTGGCCCTGCATGCATGAGCTAACATGCATTATTTGCATAATATCTAGTTCGACTAAACGCTCCTTATTTTTGTACAAAAAATCCAACCCCATTTACAGCAGATATATTCATAGGGGTTTACAGAAAACTTCATGATAATACTACCAAATCTTCAAATCATTTTGTAAAATAAATAAAACTGTCTGCAGGCTTGTTTACACAATATCTCAGTGGTATTATATTTTTGGAGATATCAATGCAGCATCGTTCAGTTGTCCCCTAAATTTATATGTGAAGCTCCCATTGTTTTAGATGCTTGGGTACATGAATAGGCAACAACAAGCTCAGGTGACAAATGTTCAGAGGTGAGGGGGGAGGGGGGTTTGCTTATTAAATTTTGTGTTCCCTCACCTAAATTCAGTTTTACTAAATTCACGATTTTGGCAAGAGAGTGAGAATGGACCTCACTTGCGACATACAGATAAAGGTTCAAAATTGAATACTTCAGAATCACAGCTTGCCCCTCCCTAAAAATACCAGTCATATACGATAATTCTGTCAAATCATCCATCATTTTTAGTTCTATTATGGAATTGGTGGTGGTGGGGGGGGGGGCTCCTGGCAGAGAACCCACCACTCCCTGACATAAATAACCTGTAATTGACAGATTTATAGCAATCAGTCATGGAGCACCAAAGTCGGGTCATTAATCAGAAACTGTGAGGTGATTTCTTACCCCCATTTGAAGATATCCTTTCTAAAAAAAAATGATCCAATTTTTTTTTCTCGATCTTGTCTCAGGTTCATGGTCCCTTGATCTCTCTCTCTCTCACTTTATTTTTTTCATATTCTGGATCAACTTCTCATTTTGCTGATGCACTTTGTGATCGTCTTAAGTTAAGGTGTGGTTTCTGAAGAAAATATCCTCTGTACATATATAATATCGTCTTATTAGCATCTTTCCTTTCCTCCCATTTTCATCCCATATTCTGTCTAGTCCTCTTATCTTGTTTTTTCTCCTTTTCTTTTCTTCACGCTCAACTTTAATATCTACCCCCCTTCCCCCCCCCCCCCCGTCTCATTTACCCCCATATTTAATGTGATTCTTTTATTACAATGCCTCTTTTAAGATGTGCTCTTTCCTTTTATCCCATCCTCTTCATGTTATCTTTTAATTCATCATCTCCTTTCTCAGCCCCCCCCCCCTCCTCTCTTTCTGTCTGTCTGGCTGTCCATCTGTCTCTCTATTGTAATACCTCTAGCCCTTTACCGCGTCCATTACCAAGGATGGCATGGAATAGCTCCATGCTATCACAAAATGCTTTTTATATATGAACAAAGTGTGGAAATTTTTAATAACATTTTCTCATTTTATATGATCATGAGGTGGTAGGTACACTACAAGCACACAATGATTTCTTGTATCATTGCGTCTATGTACTCTGTCCTCCATCTCTGAAAGCACATAGAGGACAGGGCATGGTATGGTATGAATCTTACTCTATCAAGGGCACACATGCTTTTTGTTTTCAAAACACTGTTGCTCCAAATGTTAGTTGGATAAAGTAGGGTTGAGCAGGGATTCTTCCCTCTATCTGTTTTCCCTTTGCCCTGTCGGTAGAAATGCAAAACAGACACCAATGGTTTGTCAAGAATGTGCCAAGTGCAGATGGGCAACAGATTGATTTTGGTGGTAGCATGTTATGCTTAATACGTTATTGTTAACCTCTGCTTGAAATGTAACAAATATTTACAAACAAAATGTTAAGAGATAGCCCAAAAGTCCATTTTAATATGTTTTGAATTTTTTTTTTCTATTTGTATATTTTAGTAAATCATAAAAGCATAATCAAGGTAAAATCCCAGTGTTTACAGCTTATTAAAACAGATCAGAGTTATTGTAACAAAAGGCAATATTAACAAAAATAGAGCTTAACAAACAGCATTGCACAGTTGCTTCTTGCTGTACATGAATGGGTTGAAAAGACTAGAAATATCGATTGAGCTGTATAAGTATATTTATAAATATAAACAGGTTTACACCTCAAATTTCCATTTTTGTTAATTGGATGGAAAGCTTATTTCTTTTTTGGCTAAGGAGTATTCCAAATCTTTGTGTTTTTTAACAATGTAAAGGCCTCAATGTTTGGTAAAACATCTTTTGAAAATATTTCCGTGTTTGACGACTTGGCATACAAGTGAGCAGGAATTGATGAATTTACTTCAATTTTCTTGTATGTATTTAAACACAAACCTTACTCTGTAATTTTGTTTAGTTAGGCAAGTGACTTTCCTGCACTACCAATCTTGTGTGTGGAGTCATAGAGTTAGGCATTGATTGTGCTGCCACCGATATGGCTGTATGGTCATTGCTAGTCTGTTGGGATTTAATATGGGAAGTTGCCTTGTAGGGCCTATAGATATGTCACAAATTTTTTATATATACGCTAGCCATATGATGGATGGTAGGGACAATTTATTTACAAATTAACATTCAGATGTACAGGGAAAAAAAGCAATCCTATGTCACATCTGAAATAAACTGGGTTAGCTTGAAGGTTCAAAGGAAATTCACTTCTGTCTAAGAGGCATTTATCCAGCATTAAAGGGTTGAGTTACAAGATAATGTAATCTGTAGACTGAGGTTCAACCCAAATTAGGAATTTAGGTAAGCTAAGAAGAATACGACTTGCAGGAATTTAGGAAGAAAGGCAAAGAAAAAAAAGAAAGGAAAGATTGATGGTATTGTCTCGGATTCTGGGTCTTTATTGGGAGTTTCATTGTTTAGCTTTGGCAATATATTTGTTTTAAAATAAGTTTCCAGCTAGTGTCAAAAAATTAATTTTGCCAATATTTTGTAATTATGGATGATTGAATGGCAGAACTTGTAGTACAGGGAATTGCCAATGTCAACCAAGTTATGCCATTTTGAGTTATCTGATTGTTAGATTATGAAATTCCTCTTTTAGAAGCAGCAACCCCCCCTTCAGGTTTTGAGTGGTTGTTTGATAAATTTTCTTCGGCACTCGTGGTCATTTTGAGGGAAATTATTCAATCTGAATGTTTCTCCCATAATGCATTGCAAATTAGTCAGTTATGACCCAGGAAGTAAAGGTCGAAACAATCTATGTACTAACCTGGAAGCAGGATATTAATGTCCTTGGAATCATCTTTCTGAACACTCATTTTGCAGCAACTAACATTTGCACTTTGCAAGACTTTCTTGTTTACAACTGATGAAAATTTTTATTAATGCAAATGGTTTTAAATGTCTTGAAGTATCGTAAATTTAAAATGGAATTCAGCCATATAGAAAAGGGCATCATTTCGATAGCATGCTTAAACAGAAGCTAAGTCTAGGCCTAGTCCTTTTAAGGACTATACTATATGAAAGATACTTTTACTTCAATCTTTCTTTTTTGTGCCTTGGAATTTTCATCTCCACCACTCAACAGTCCTTTTCAGGACCGACTAACCACTTGGAGAGCCATACACCTCTTCCATGTTATCTGAATACCATGCAAACCTTCTAAGACCATCCTTCAAACAAGACATTATTATTATTAAAGCATTACTTTAGTGTTCTTAAGTAACAAAATTACATTGTTTTATTTTGGACTGCTGTGGGGTAAGTTTAGATTTGCATTTACTTGAATAACTCAAGAACATGTGAGAAAAATGACTGCAAAATAAATGTAAGAATTATGATTACATGCTTCCCTCCATATACCCTCCACTTTTCCCTCCTGTATTGAGATTTTCCCTTTAAAGGTAACATACACAGCTCAGTGCCAATGCCAGCCATAAATAAAACTATATTGTCACATTCCTCTATTACATGCATTTTATAACTATCTGTGCATGCCTCTATGGACTATTCCTGCCAGAAGAAACTGGATCAAAAATAGGAACTAAAATCATAAAACTCGTAAAAATTCAGCACATCTGTGTGAACTTCACCTGTGCAGACTTAGCGAGATACAGAAAAACAAAATCCTGCGTGACCTCTGATATTGTCTGAGTTTTTTTTTTATCATTAAAAATGAGCATGAAAAGCTCAGACAGCTATAAAAGTCGCAGAGATAAACCTATTCACTTTGTTTGGGTTGGAGTGAGAAGGATTTTAACCCTTTCAGCATGCGGTTATTTTAGTTCCAAATCAATATATCATCCCTCACATTGGCAAGAAGAACAATCCATTTTTCATTTTTGGTCACAAAAAAATGTAATATTATTACTTGATACCGGATGTACTGGAAGAATGTAGAGATCAATCTCTGAATACTATAACTGCATAAGAAATACCTGTATTTGAATTGAATTTTGAATTTGAATTTATTGGTTCATTTCTTTTTCTTTATTGGAATATGAAATTTAAGTTTTAACTACAATCAATTAAAATTCATATCAAAATCTGAAAAAAATTGAAATTTTCACAAAAAGGAGCCTTGCAACATGTTCACAATTTGATGATTTAAGGCCTCTTTCTCCTTTTGATTACCTATACCACAATGGGAAAATTTTCGTAAAGGTATATAATAAAGTTAGGCAAAGGTTCATTTAAAAATGGTCTATTGTTGAGAGAAACATGTATATGAATAAAGGCTGAGTAAAATGTGTACAATTCAAACATATGAAATGAATTACATTACATACATAATGTTACTTTAGTATAAAATGATTAATTTTGCTGGAACTAAGAAATGGATTGCTGTCAGACATAACTTATGCATTGCATTGAGCATTTAGGAACATATTTTAATTATAAAGTATTTTAATTATAAAGTGCAAGGCACTTTGTACAATTGACTGCCTGTGAACTGACAAAGTGGTCTATCTGCAATTTTTCATGGTATATAACATAAGTTAAGAACTTAAGATATGTAAGTTAAAACAATTATTGGTAAAATCTACCATGTTTTTAATAATCAGGATATTTAATTGAGATATTTACCACTCTTTTTTCAATTTTCTGCTTGGTTATGTTCCAGTTAAAAAACAACCCAAATAAACTGTTCTCTCTCTGGTTATTGCTTGTTGTGCTAATAAAATGTAAAAACTTATAAAAAGTGCATCCATATACAGAATATTATTGCCTGGAAATGCACACTTACCGTGGCTTTGTATATTCACCTGTAACACACCAATATAGTAATGTGGTTTTCTGCGGCCAAACGTTGGAATAAAGCAACACCTTGGTGATGATGTTCTTAGCCATGGTAGGGTATGTATCTCGAAAGCGGTTTCACCTTTAGTTTAGACCATTGTCTATTCCTGATAAAAAATTATAGTTATGTGGTTCTGAATGCATACTATCTCAAGCAAAGTGTCTACATGTATATTTTTCAACAGCAAACTGTACTTTTACAAGCACTTTCTTCATTATGTTTGTTCATTTTTTTTCATGTACAATGGTTAAACTTTGGATTTGATTTGAAGTTTAAAGGATATTTTTTTAAAAATCTAATTAAAGTCGTGTGGTCCAGTGGTTAGAGCATTGGACTCATAATCGCAAGGTTGTGAGTTCGAATCCCAACTCTGCCATTGTCTCCACTTTAATATAAAGGCCCGAGAGTGATATCTGTCATCTATAACGTCAGCCATTATGACTGATTAACCTAGACGTAAAATGTTTCATAGGTAATTGGTTATATACCAGCTTGGCGTTTACCAGCAAAATGCTGTCCTGCCGAGTTCCTACGGGAGTTACCACAAACAGAAACAGAAAATCTTAACAGATTATTAAAGTAAAATCTTAACAGATAAAATCTAAATCAAGTAGTCAGCTGGTCACAATTCACAGCCCAATTTATTTAAAATCTATCAGATTTAGGGTGTATGGCTCACCTCATAGTTTTATTGAATTTATAAATCAAATCAAATTTGCTCTGGAGAATGAATTGGATCTGTGTTACTTTAAAATATTTTGTTTTATCCTTGGACATCATAAATCATCTTTAAGAGGAAGAATTAGGGTTCATATCACCCAATATTGCCCACTGATGTTGATGATATGCCTCCAAAATTTGACCCCAATTATAGGTGAAAGGGGACATTTTGATTGACCCACTTCTGTCCCTTTGGCCAGATGTAGCAAAAGGGAATTATATTAAAGGTCATGCAAAGATGTAAAAAACTGGGATTGTTAGTCAGTTTCTTTCTCCATCCCCTCCTTCAACATCACTTTAGTCAAGTTCTATTTTAAAGTTGAAAGTCAAACCTGAAGTTAGTTTGGATAAAAGTAGACAAATTAGAGGATTTTTGAAGAACCGGTGAAAATTCTGATCATTGAATATGTGGATGGTTCATAAAGAATGAAGTAAATTTCTACCCCCCCCCCCCCACCTGTACTCAAGCATAAAAACCCCCAATAATTCTGAACACAATTGGTTATTTATATCAGAATTGTATTGATGTGCCATTTATCTATGAACAGTGCTTATTTTAGCCAACCTTTGAGATATGAAATGTGTGACATACGTACCATCCTTCTCATAGTATCCAGAATGATATACCATAGCATGGGCATATACATGGCAGTAGGATTGCTACTCATCTTCCTTTGAGCTCGTTATCTGCATCTTTGCTGGATTTACTTGTTTTCATTTATTTATGTGATATCACTTTCAGCTTGCAAAGTAAACGTAGAATACAAGTCACACGCATAAAACTTTCCCCATTTTTAAATCCTGGATTATTATAAATATTTCAAGGTGTGCTACAACAATAATAGTGAAAATTATTCTTCTTATATCACTTGCAAAATTCAGTCTATTGTATATGTGTCTTTTGTTTGTATATGATGAGTTATTTTCTTTCAGTGCTCAACTTATTTAGGTTACTACTCTTCTCCATGCTCATATATTAAATACATTTCTATCTCACGTTTCTTTTGAATTATAACATAGCAAGGTATCGAACCCCGTGACCTCCTGTTCATGAGGCGGGTGCCCTACCAGTGACTCTGACCCACCATGCAGTTTATGATTGCTGATAGGTGATCTCTAATAATGTTGACAGTTGCTTTTTTATTTGTTAGGTGTTGCTTTGTTGTCTGTTGTCAGAGTTTGCCCTTGTTTTTGCCAAAGCTTTAACATGTTTATTTATAGTTTGTAACTAGTGACTTGTAAACACTTGTCTATCATGCTTGTATGACATGGGGGAAGGGGAAGGTCAGAGACAGCAGGCATTGAAGCTGTTGTTCACCTTATAAAATGGATGCGGGGATATTTACATGCAAGTGTTCTGATGGAGCAATTACTCTCTTGGAATAGTTAGACATGGGTGGTCGCAGTCTTCAGAGAGTGGGTGATTTGATAAATGGAGGAAGATAATGAAAGGAAGAGAAGGGATGGGATGGGATGGGGAAGGAGTTATTTTGTCAATTAACATTTTATGTAATCATTTGGTTTGAACTTTGAAATCTTATTCAATTCAATATGAGGTGACCACAAAATAATTGCACAAAATTGCATAAGAACATAGAAGGGAAAAATAAGATTAGAAAAAGAGAATAAAATAAAGCAAACAAGCACTGACTTACAAAAATACCTGTATTGTGAAATAACAATGTGTTATCAATATAAAATATTTATTTTTATTTGTTTAGTTGAAGGAGGGGGGGGGGGGGGGTGACACTTGCAAATATTTCTTCATGTTCTACCTTTGTATTTGAAAAACTGTAATTATGTATGCTGGTGGTAAAAACAATCCATATTTGGTTTGAACTTAAAAATCTTATTCAATTCAATATGAGGTGACTGCAAAATAATTGTTAAAAAATTGCATAAGAACCTAGAAGGGAAAAATAATAATAAAAAAGAGAAAAAAATAAAGCAACAAACACTGATTTACAAAAAGATATGTATTGTGAAATAGCAATGTGTTATCAATATCTCAATAGAAATTATGTATATTTATTTGTTTAGTTGAGGAGGGGGGGGTGACACCTGCAAATATTTCTTCATGTTCTACCTTTGTATTTGAAAAAAATAAATATGTACTCAATTTTGATGCTAAAAACAATCCATAATTGCTTTAAAACCTTACCTCACAAAAAAGTATATTTTTTCAATAACATATGGAAATGACACACAAACAACCTAATTAAATCCATTTACAGTTTGTTATGTTTAAGACGAAATACCAATAATAATGGTCTTTTATTTATTCAATGTCATCATCACAAATAAGAACTGTTCTTGTGAATTTTCACCTTTTGACTTGCCCAATTTTTGCCACAGGCTTTGCCCAAGACATGCAACCACAATAAATATTTAAAGATCAGTAACCTTTTCTTTTCCTCGCTTACTGAGGAGGAAAACATATCTCCTGTTTTTGAACTAAATTAATCGAAACAAACAAATTGTCGTGGTATTTGTATGGGTATGAATTGGATGCCGTTGGTCATTCAATGTTGCACCCCCCATGATTTCAGTGACCATTTGAACAAGAGGCTTGGATAAGCTCTTTGCTGATTGGTTCCTGGTGGTTCTATGCATCAGTAGTGACAGGGTTCATGATTGGCTGAATACTTGTCCTGTTCCACGAATATTCATAAAGCACAAATTGATTGGTGACTTTCTTCCCTCCTGTCCCAATCACCTCTCTCTCTCTCTCCCTCCCTCCTTCTATTACATTAAACAAAATCCTGAATCCCTTTTTCACGCTCTTCTCCATCTCTCTCGTTCTCTCTTAAAGATAAATTCCAGTATTGGTAACGATCTCAAAATGACTTTTTACAGAATCTAATATAATGACCACCCAAGTGTCTGTTTGTATGAATAAAAAATATGTGCCAAAGGATTCTGGAAGAAATTGTGTAATTGCTGAGAAATAAGCAAAATAAGCGCGGATTCGGTCACTTCCGTCAGGTCTTTATTCCAGCAATAATAATACACTGTCCCACGTGTGCCTATCTGTGTTGGTGATCTTCAGTGTGAACATTTTTCAGCGTAGATTTCAAGATTTCACAAAGTTCAGTTTATGTAACTTTGCCAGATCTAGATCCTCGATGATATACTGACAATTAAGCCTGGTTTTACAGACTTTCTCATGAAATCAGTGTTTACTGCAACTACTGGCATTTCTCTTTAAATGATACTGTCCTTGTCCTTTCCTTTGCAGTCACACATCCAGGGATATTGGCACTTTGGACAAGTGCTACACCTTCCATTGTCTTAGCGCTGGAATTAATTAAACATTAGAATTGCAACCCCTTTCAAATTTTGATACCTTTGGCTTGTATTTTTATTAGTTTAACATATTCAGTCACTTTTTATACATTCCTTCTCCCCCTTTTTGTGCCCCCTAAAAGTGGTGCATGGAAAGGGTGCCCCCTTGCCCCTAGATACGCCACTGCCCATATCTTTCTCTTTATCTCTTATTCTCTGCTTAGTTCTAATGGACTTTCAAGTAAGGTGTTAATGGATTGTTGGGTTTGTAATATATATGTCTCCAACTCATTACTCCCTCTTGCATATAGTGTCAGTCTTCAACTTGTCTTTCCAGCACACATTTCTTTTTTCTCTCTCTGTGGTTTATAACTTTCTAACTTTCAGAAAAACAAATATTTTCATATCAAAGTGATGGAAAAATCAGTGGAAAAAAATATACTTCATTTATGAAGAAAGCAGATATGATGTGGTGTTTACTGTTATGTTGCATTTCTTTTTCTTTTCATCCTTTTTTGTTGCATCACTTGCACGTTTTAAAAATGATGTCAGTTTCCATTTTTATGGAAATTATTTATAAAAGGTAATAGTATTTTTTGAGATGCTTTTCTATGGATGTACTGTGTGCACAGTATGTACAAGAAATAAGTAGATAATACTTTTATTAAGCATTCATTATTTGATTGTTTATGTGCTTGTTTATATCAATTGAAATTTCATCAATGAAGAATGATAATAATCTTTCATATAGCGCTTAATGCATCAGAACATCTCTAAGCCCTTGACCCCAGTTGTTTGAAGCCGACATGCCTGCACACAATGTATGCACCCTTCTCCTCTCCCAGGGGAGCATTCCATCAAGACCCGATTGATTTTGCATCCTTCGGGGTAACCATTTAACACCTGGGTAGAGATTGCCAAAGTGTGGATTAATGCCTTGCCAAAGGATGCTACGCCGAACACACAACTCCTGATTACAAGGCGAGCGTCAGAACTGCTACATTTTTTTTAAACCACGACACTTCCACCACCAAGAAACCAATCTAAGTAATTTCATTGAAATTTGTGTGATCTGACTTTTCTAATGCTGCAATAAGTGGAGTATGAAATACAATTTCTTGCCAAGCAATTATAGAAACCAAAATTATCCTTTCCTACATTCAGCTAACCAAAGCCCTATTGATGACCTTTGTAACTGCTGTCTCCCTCTCTGTCATCCAAGCACGACCCCTGTTGAGCGGTTACGTCTTCGCTGATCTTGAAAGCGATGAGAAAACGGGATGCAAGGTCGCAATCATGCGGTTAACTTCTTTGAATTGCTACCAAGACGCATGTACAGCAGCATTCGTGTCCAGGGCCACTTTTCCAAACCATTAGTTTGCGCAAGTCCTCTGACGATGCCGCAATCAGCGCAGCTAAGCGTACCACTGCACATGTTATTAAACTTCCATCACAGCTTTTAGAAGGTTGCGGCGGCCGGCAAAGGTGAACCCAAGAATAGCTGGGAGCTCAAGCTTTCTCACTTTATCAATATGAAAAAGAGATTAACCATGTGGAAAAGACACTCTGACATATGCATGTTGCATATCGCATTATCCAGTTAGCTTGGACTGTTGTCTGTGATTAAGTGTAGCAACAAGACCACATAAAAGCCCCTGACGATCTTTTTAATTAGACCCTAATGGCCGGGCATGCAAACTACGAGAGAGCATGCATACCGACAAGTCGCCAACTCTTGGTCAAGGTCAATCGTCGTTTGGGGGTCCAGACTCACTCCAGCTTGCCTGCCGATAAAACCAGTCCCGACGACCAGATGTTCCAGGGTATCAAAGCTTTGGTAGTTTGGCTGAGAACGTTAAAGGCTATATATTCTCTCACTTCTGTTCACTCACTTCTGTTCAAATATTTGTTGAAAATCCTGGTTTTCATCCCTTGAAATAATAAGAAAATCATTAAAAAGTAAGTTTGAATTTTATAAAAAAAACCTCATGACGATAGAAACAGGAAAAAGGGAAAAGAATCAAGAGAACAAAAACATCAGATTTGTTTATGCAATGTAAATTTCTTTCACTTGTTGCCTGACTTTGTTCATTGAAATTGTTGGGATAAAAGAAACATTCCTCATAGAAAAGCTGATTTATTCTTCAGTTTTATATGCAAGTTTCTTTTCACCTGTTGATTGGCTCTTTAAAGTGAAACTATATTCTTATATTCAGGCACAAATCTATAATTTTCCATAGAGTCTGAAATGTCAAGCATTAAATAATTTTTGAGGACCAAGGAATTGTCGCATCAACATTAAGAATGTTTGATCCACCAAATCTAAAATGTTTTTTTATCAAGTTTACAAAGTTGTCACTCTCTGGCCCCTTTTGACTATTTTCAAAAAAGATTTTTGAAATTATCATCATTATCATCATCACATCACCATTTCCATCTTTACGGACAATTATTTCTTACTGCTAGCTAATCATTGATTTTTTTTACTGCTTTAATTGATCTTCTCTTCCTCTAAGAAATGCTATCCCTGAAATCTTTAAGCAAGACTACAGAAATATCTGGCTGGTATGGTGACGACGACGATGGCAACCCCTGCATCTGCTAAGCTAATTTGGTGTTTCTGGGTCAAGACCGCTTGTCCAACCAATCATGTCTTACATGAAGATGGTAATGGGGCATTTAACTAAGACTGTCTCTTGAATCCAGAGCGGTCTAGTATTAGTACCTCATTCATCTATTCATACGAAGTACCTTCTTTGGAAGTATATGTATTTAAAAGAAAATATAGTGCTTGAATTATTTTGATAATCAGCAATGTATTGGTGGTAATTTGGAAACAAAAATAAATAGTCTCCTTTGGGGCTATTCATTGTTGACATTTTTGATGTAAGTATTGCTTACAAGTGTGTAAGAATTAGATACTTAATGGATTGATTTTAAATATTATTTGTTAGATTTTCATACCTTAGATTTGCTTAAAGGCCCTGCTTAATGACCATGTCCCCCAATCTCTCCTGAGTCAGTCGAAAGACTTTTAAAAAGTGTCATCTCAAGACAAATTTCAATTTGCACTCGTTCAAAACATATATGTCCTCAAAACTTGGAGTGCTCTCTGCATGATACCACAAACATTATTTTTCTATGAAACTGTTGAACAGTGAGGCCTTTCTCATTAATTAATGCAACCAACCACATGATTCCATTAGATTTTCCTTTGAAAGATTTTTTTTAAAAAAAGACATTTTCTGGTATGGAACAGTAAAAAAAAGTATGGAGCATGCAGAGTATAACCATCCCAAAGCAGACAACCAAATTGGACTACCAGCCAACTCTCTCATACTTCCATCAAATTCTTACCATGAAGCCAAGGGTTCATAGACCGGTAGGTAGTATTTTCTCCTGGAAGAACTGATTTTATTTGGCAACATGTTGATGTTTTTGTACTCAGGACAAGAGTATAAGAACATCACAAGTCATTTTGGGTCACTCCCATCAGGACAGCCATTCTTCATCCTAGATCACTTCATACTTGTCTACCTACCTCTGTCTCTCTTGCTATTCCTTTGCCTGATCTATCCTCTCTATCCACCTTCCCCCTCTACCTTTCCGTCTCTTCTCCGTCTCTCTCCCTCTTCATACTCACTCTATATCTTCCCATTCTCCCCCCCCCCTCTCACTTTCTGGCTTTCTTTCTCCACCCCTCTCATTTTCTGGCTTTCTTTCTCCACCCCTCTTGTTCTCTCCCCCACACCCCCTTGTTCTCTTCCCCCATGCCCCCCTTGTTCTCTTTCTCTATTTTTATCTTTCTGTCTTTTGCTCATCTCCTTCCTGCTTCTTTATATCTCTTTTCCCCTTACTCGAACGATGGATCTACCACATATTAAATTGTATCTATTCTTTTTATTTCTTCCAACTCCTTACCATCTATGAGGGCATGGGGGGGGGGGGGTGGGGACATGCTATTCGTACTGCCTGTATTTCCTTTTCTCTCTTTTGTATATTGCTCTTGTCTCCAGCCCTCTCCCCCTTCTCTCCTCCCCTCTCATCTTTCTCTCTGTATAAAGCTCTAACTGTGTTGTCATTCCTCTGTCTGTCTTGTACTTCTCTCCTTCGTTTACCTCTACTCTATTCTATCAAATCATATGGAATCGATATGGTACTTAGTGTTTGTGATTGATCACATTTTTATGTTGATCTGATTGAGCTTATATCATAGTGTAAGTCACAACTTGAATGAAAGAAAATGATTGTTATACTCAAGCCTGCAGTAAACTGTTTGTTGAAATGAAAAGGCACCGAGCAAACAAATACGGCCCATTTGCAGGCATTGAAATAGAGTTATATTGTCATTTGTCAAAACATTTTCCTCCATATAGCAACTCTCTGAATATTTGTGAATTTCTTGTATTCAAACAGTTAGGCATTCAACAGACTTTGCTTGTGTAAAAGCATAATTAATATTTTCTGGCTATACAAAACAACGTCTGCCCCCTCTGACACTGTTGTTTATATATGCAGGCTCTCACTCTTTGTAACAATTATAGTTCATGACCCCTCCCTGTTAGCCCGTTCGCGACGGCATAGTAGAATAGGTTCTAACACCCCAAACGAGATTAATCAGCCGACCATGTCAAGTTCGAACAGCTCCATTGTTCCGTGCGTGCGAGCTGGATCGTTGATTACAAAAGCGTGTGTGCGATCCACGATGAGTGAATTGATCGATCGATAGTTTTCGCGCATGCGTAGTTCATTTCCTGTTTTGGCTGCACGGAGTTCAGAGCTCACCTGTCGCTCCAGTGCTATAATTATGTCCGCACAGAGTGACTTCTTTGAGAATGTATTGTTTGTGATGTGGGTTTTGAAGTTTTTCTTGGACTTCTTCTTTTTCGATATTACTATTATCATAATATTCTCCCTTCCTTTCTTCTTCCTTTTTCTTCTTTTTCGATCTTCTTCTTGGACTTCTTCTTTTTCGATATTACTATTATCATAATATTCTCCCTTCCTTTCTTCTTCCTTTTTCTTCTTTTTCGATCTTCTTATTATTATCAAAATTATTATTCTCATTTCTTTTCTTCTCATATTCTTCTTCTTTTTCGATATTTTTCTTATCTTATCATCCTCATTTCCTTTCTTCTTCTGTTCGATCTCTGTCTCATCTTTTTGTTCTTATACTTCCTATTTATAGACCCCCCCTTCTCCCTTGATATAGTCTTGCTTTGTTTCCTCTTGCAAATGAAATCCTCCTTGTTTTTCCCCCTTTTTTATAATGCTCCCTTTTCCCTTTCTCCTTCTTTTTCTTCACTGATAATTGTGTAATCCTACACCTCCTCCATCTCCTAAGTTTTCTCTTTCCATTTCCCTTCTATTTATTCTTGTTATGAATTTGCTTGTGCTTCTTCTTTTTCGTTTTTTTCTTCGTCGTCTTATCTTCTCTTACCTATTCTCATTATTCTTTGACTCCCGTCATCCTATTTTGCTTTATTTTGTTCTCTCTGTTTTTCTCTTCTTGCAAAATGAAAAAAATGAAGAATATGATATTTCCTTTTAAAAGTATGCCCGCCAAAACATGAATCTTCAAAATATCTTTATATGCATACAAGTAATACTTTCTGAACAAGAAATCATAATCTTCTCGATTAAAATTTGCAAGGTGGTATACGACAATTATTATGAAGATTATTTATCATCTATCATCCAATTATTTAAGTTAGCCCACCCCATCCCCATGATCACCAGTATCTTCTCCCTTCATCTTTTTTTCTGTTTCGTCTGCTTTTTAAAAAATCTTTTTCTTTGTCTTATCATTATTATATTCATAATTCTAACCATTGTTGTTATTATTATCAATATTATTAATATTATTTTTATTATCCGATTGTTATATTTTCTTTTATTATTTGTTATTATCATTGTTAGTGTTGATAGTAATGTTTATAATTGTTATCATTGATATTATGTAAACATTTGAGTATTTTACATGTAAAGAATAAAAAAAATAGTTTAATTCGATTGAAAAATATTATTGTTATTATCATGTTTGTTTGGCGCAACCCGACAGAAGAATCAGTTTCGCTGAATGCCACCCCCTCTACTCTCTCTAATCCCCTTACCTCTAGTCAACCTCTACTTACATTCTCTCTCTCCTCTATTTTCCCTTTACTTTTTTCCCTTCTATTCAATCAGTAGCTTACGCAGGGGGGAGGGGAGGGTTCAATTTCATACGAGGCGCTTTTAATCGAAAAAAATGTACTACAACACTGCGCAGACAAGTGGGTTATGCTCTCCCTCTCTTCTTCCATCTCCCGTTCCTTGCCCCCCCGGCCCTCTCTCTATTTTTTCCCTTCTGAGTATTATCTCGTCATCACAGAAATATGTCCAGACCCGGCCCTCCAAGCCCAACCCATACTAAAAATAGAACCTACATTAGGATAGGTGCCTGGCATATTCGGCCCATAATCAATTTCAAATGATGTCTAGATTTTACGTCGTCGAGAAATGTTCAACAAAAACCTCCAAATTATTTCCTTAATTCAAAATCCAACGGTGACGTTGCCATGTAAAAAAAAATGAATATTATGTATCAAATGATTCTAGCAATTAAAATTGTATTATAAACAAGACATTCTGCCTTTCTTTCATTATCCAAGAATATACAATAAGTCCCTGCAATCCGTTTTATTTATTGTGAACTTACTCAATTCTCAGTTTATTTCACTAGTTTAGAACGTGTGTGGTTATTTTCTTGACATTTATGTGCAAAGGATTTGATGATCAACAAATGATTAGTAATGCATGGAAAATGCAAGAAAAAATAACTTAAGTATATGTTGGACAATTTAAAATGGAAAAAAAATGAGTGTGACCAGAAAGACATTTTCGGTTTTGCTGGTAATCTATTTGTCAAAGATCGGCGGTGAGCCAAGGAATTCTCAGTGGAAGGGACTATAAATGCGCTACTTTTTCTTTACTTTTTTTCTGACAAGCAAAGGGGGGAGGAGATAGAGGTCAGCAATGAAATCGCAACCCAAGTTACACCATTACTATTTTATACCCTTTTTTCTAATTCTAGTGCATATGAATTATATTCCATCATTTAACCCCCCCCCCCCCCTATTTGATTCGCTTCGCTACACTCACTGTCAAATTTTCGGACAATATGATTTTATTAACATTTTAGGAACTTTCCGTTCGGAAATTATTATTTCCTGCGTTCAGTTTGTTTTAATATACAATTTCGTCAAGATGAAAAAGGACTCTGAAAATAATAACCTGCATTGCCAAAGTAAAATTCTAAAATGTCGTAAGTGTATATAGTTTCTCACCCGGTACATTCACCTTTACAGAATTTCGATGTATTAAAATAATTCTTGTTTTATTTCTCCACTACCTTTTTCCTTGTAGCCAACAATCCATAAGAGCTCCGATGAAAATACAAATATAACGAGTTAATTAGAGAACTGTAAGAGGAAGAGCGTGCTTCAAAAAAGATACATAGAAAGGCCATTCTCGCCTGCCTAAATATCATATTCCAGCTCATATTGAGTGATATATTATCTCTAATTAATTAATTAATTGTCTTTATTAATTAATTCATGTACTGATTGCTTTATCTCATATTTATCTTTATTAAACTTGAGCGTCTGTTATATTCTATGGAGTACGGCCAAAAATGAAACAAATAACCGAATGGACGTATAAGGAATCAGAATATGCTTTATGCCGTTTTTCTCGCACCCTTCTAACAAGCAATACAAAAAAATTAAACGAGCCGCATGATGATGATTAATAATTCATATAATATCCACTAAACATTGTGATCAAGGCGCTCTACTTATTCATTACCCGGCTTACATCATTTGTTCCGTGAAAAGCATTATAGGCCTGTTTGCAGACATAAACATAAATATTTTATTTTAATATATTCTGCTTTTCATTCCCTCTATCTTCTCGAATAATTTATCCATGGAATGCATATTTACTCCATGCTCTGGATTCCTATCGCATCACATTTTTTTATATGCAGGTCAAACCAAACCACGATAACATGCTCAATCAGAATAAAATCAATTGGGGGAAACCTTAGATTTTTCGAAAATTCATATAATGAGATTATATGGATAAAACATGCTTCATATACTTTGTACATCGTAAATAACACATATTAGTCTTCATTAGCACGATTATTATGTCACGGCGTTTATCACTCTTTGGTGTTAAACCAAACTGACAAAGGGTGAATTCATCCGTACATCCTTCCTTTTCAAGTCACTCGTTTACATTGTTAGTAAGTGGCAACTTTATTGACCTTCGCTGGATGCCCTTTTGTGATTTTCAAAGGAAAGGGGGCCATGCCTCCATCAATTACCACATCCGTATCGTTAGAACAAAATAGAGTGTACGTACGATCCGAGGTATTCTCAATAGCCAGCTGTTTGTTTTTAGGATTATAGAAATCGATATCAACTTAAAGTCGTGAACTCTCTTCTAGTTTGATCTAGCTTGATCAGTTCATGAACTTGAATATTATGACAGCCATTTTCAAGAGGCAAAATAATGCACCTAAATGAAAGAAGAAACAAAAATCGATGTTATAAACTGAAACCATGGTTTTTCTTCCTATATTTTATCAACGGCGCCATTTTGAAACCTCACAAGCAATTTTTTTTGTATTGAGTAGTTTTTATTGACAACTTCAATTCATATACAAAATAATATATATATAACAAATAGAACTTTGAAACATAATATTTTCATGAATGTTACAATAAAACACAATGTCAGACATCTTCCAATACATAATTATAAATAACATTGATGATAATTATATGCATCAAGAAGAAACTTCTACAGAAAATTCCAACATATTGATATTTTTCCAGTTTCAAATAAAAAACATAAAAGAAATTTTCCACATACAAAAATAAATACATAAATCATTAATAAAACCTAAACGAATTGAAGCCATCAGCATATATATTTTTGACCCATCACCTCGGCCTCTTCACCCAAATAAATTCAAACACAAACTCAGCCCTTGTCATTACCCCCCCCCCCCCCACCCTCCCAATCTAATATAGTATCGATCGTTTTCGATCTATCGTTGATCATATCAGCGCACGCACGGAGCTCTGCGTGCGTTTTGGGTTGCATTTCGCTGCTCCCATTATTTTCCCTCACTTCTATTGATAACGGTATATACGTGGTTCTGCGAAACTGAAAATCATTGAAATCAAGCTTCCATCGCGGCAGTGCCCACTGTACGCCAATATTGGACTATCTTCGAAGCATAACTCGTTTTATAATGCTTTATAAACTATAGAAACAAAAGGTAAAAACGTATGACTTTCTGGAATGTGTAGTTTAGTTAATGGACATTGTAATTATAACACAGAAAAGGCAGAAACATAGTATGAAATTGTATTTTTAAAGCCTGCAAATGGATGCGAGTAATAGCCTTTGGGGAACCGACTATATACGGCTCCCGTACATGAATGAGTTTTAGGGAACCGTATATAGCCGGCTCCCGTTGGCAACGGGTTAGGGACAGGGCTGTGCGTTGACCCCGACTCATTTTTCATCTTCGCTCTAATCCATCATGTCATAAAAAATATCTCATCCTTATCCATGGAGAAATAATGGCCCCCATATAATGCTGGCAAAGTCAAGTTTGTTATGTATTTGTGACAGATAAGGGCCGTCTGCACCATCCCGAGTTTTGAAATTAGCGCGCTATTTCTGATCCGGCAAATTATCCCGATCTGAACAATCTGGAGATTGTTTGTAATGGAGACGCAATTATCGCGCTAGTTCGTAGGATTAATCTTGAGATTATTATTTTCAAAATAGCGCGCTATTTTACGAATTATCGCGCTAATTCTCAGGTGCTGACGTACTCGGGATTAGTTATTAACTGTGTCAGACCATAATGCATCGATGCCTTGCTCGTGCAGGAATCGCTCTTCTTGCGATGGTGGAGACGGGGTTTCTTGAATCTCAAGATTAATCGCGAAGACGGCCGATCGGGCTAAAATCTCGAGATTGAGCAAACTCAGAATGGTGCAGCACCGCCTATAGTGAATGGTGAAATTCACTGAGAAGACTGGATTTTTTTCAGGAAGAGCAAGAGAAAGAAACATATTTTTTTTTACTTCAGACAAAACAAATCTTTACAAATTCTGCATGTACTAGTTACTCTCAATAAAGAAGGGAACCTTCTCACAGATACATTTCTTAAGAAACTAATAACCCTTCTTGATTGTCAATAATACTTATGGCCTTTAGAACCATTTGTGAAAGGTCACTTCCTGGGATAAAATAATTTTGTAATGTACTTTTAATAATGATCTGATGGTATGCCCGTATACCACTCTAAATTTGTATGTTATTAATGACATTAAAATTGAAATGTTTCTTTATGTGGTGTTTACAGAATCACAGTAACCTCTAGGAGAAATGAAGATTTATTAGGAAAAGGATAATACACTTTTTGCAATGGAAAGAAGGAAAGGTGGATTATTACTTAAAGGTCATGTCCACCCCAACAAAAAACTGATTTGAATAAAAAAAAGAAAATTCCAACAAGCACAACACTGAAAATTTAATCAAACTCATATTTAAAATAAGTTTAGTATGACATTTTAAAGTTTTGCTTTTTTCATTATTTCACAAAACATTTACATGCACATCCTGGTCGATATGCAAGTGAGGAGACTGATGACGTAATTCACTCACTATTTCTTTTGTATTATATTCTATGAAATATTCCAATTTTATCCTCATCGTCAAGTGGAACAATGATTAATTCCTCCCTGAACATGTGCAATTTAATAGCATTGTTTAATTCTATATGGTTCAGTCAAGCTGTTCCTTATTGTCTGTAAAAATATTAAATATTTTATAATTCAAATGAAAAAAAAAAGAAATAGTGAGTGAAAAACATCAACCTCATTTGCATGTCACTGAATTGTGCATATCAACGTCTTGTGAAAACAAGCGAAACTTTAATTGTCATATCTTTCTTATTTTGCATCCGATTTTGAAGAAATTTACAGTGTTATGCTAGTTTGATTTTTCTCTTTTTATTAAAATCAACATTTTTTCTGGGGTAAACTTTACCTTAACGAAACAAGAAAATATCGATTTGAGTGTTACAGAGTGATGTGTGTATATAAAAGATAGCCCTTTTATTGGAACAGTTTAGAACTTGGAACTGCAGTCATATTTAATGTTATATACAGGTAATCATATATAATCATATTTTAATGTTATATGCCTTCATTGACCTATATATTGCAAAAGATGAATTACTCCAAAGTTACCTGAAAAGGCCTTTTATTGTCTTTCAAGGTTTTCTAAAGGACATCTCCATCGTTCACAGAGGAAATTACCTTTTGTATGAGTGAGGAAGAATGAAAGAAAAGTCCTTTGAAAGTTCTGTCCTGTCTCTTGCCCATGATGGAACTTGTCTTTGAGTTGCTGGCAGGTAGGGAAAAAAAGTGTGAATTGGTAGTTGGTTAGAGCTCATTGCTTGTTGTCATCGACGACGCCATTGGGCGATGCAATGATGCATCGGTGCAATATGGTAACACAATGTACCACCATCACGGCACTTCCAGACTGCTTTGGGGGGCAAATTCAGATGGATCTATGCAGCCACAGTCTTATTCCTCCTCCCCTCTTTGAAAAAAAGGGGGTGCAGTAATTGGCGGAAATGAGACAAGGTAATGTTATGGGTGAGTCGTGTTTGCTATCAATACTTCACTTGATCAACCTTGGCAACTTGCTTTTCTTCAGCATTGTTCTCTTCCCTGCCTTCTGACAGTTCCGTCAAGCCGACAGATCCGACACCTTTTTCGTCTTCTTTGGTTTTCTCTTATAATGTAGAAAAGTGAGCTCCTTTCTCTTACATGTATAAAATGCTACCCATTTCTCATTTCCTCTTTTTTCTTTTTTTTAATCATCGAGGATGTATTCAAAATCCAGAGGCATTTTTGCCACTCTAGTTTTACCCTTCCTACATTACCAGGCTTCTACCCTCTCTTCCTTGGAACATCTCTTACCCGATTACATTTATGATGTTTATGCTGCCAAACACGAATTGACTTCACGATTATGATGTGCTGAATAGTTTGTCTTTGCAAATTGCCATTGAAATCTGCCGCTGCTGCGCATAAGATACCTGTCTCCCCCCTTCCGTCTTCTTTATCTTTCTTTCAGTACCCCTTTCAATCAGCTCATTTATCATATGGAATGAAAGCCCCACCCCCAGGAGAACATAAAAGAAGTAGTTTAAAACAGGTAAAAGCTTAAATGCAGAGTGCGCCCCCTGGCATTACTTTTAATGTAAAATCCACATCATTAACTATTACTTTGTGTTTCATGATGACATGATGAAAATCCGTTTTTCATGCAGTTGCTCCTGTAATAAAGCAGAAGCCAGACATTGAGATGTTCTTTTAAAGGTAATCATGTAATTCTTCTTCTCTCGACCAATTCCATTCCAAGGTGCCCTGAACCTTTTACATCCCAACTTTGATTTCATATTGGAAATCGACTTTTGAAAGACAAAATGGGCAGGAAGTTTGTAAATGCTGGTAGGCCTGCTCATACCTACTTTATGAATGTTTTTTTCATAATATGATATACAACATTAAACATGCTTTGAGAAGGGGGTAGTGTAAGGCATGATGCCATTATTTTAATTCTTTTTTTTTCATGTATGCAACCAGAGAGAGTGTGAGAGAGAAAGACTGACATACAGCAAAAGAGGTTGTGAATATAATTTTATTTGAATTTGGTCGCAGAACCACTTTAAAACAATGAAATATAATATTAAAGTTCAAGTCCACCCCAGAAAAATGTTGATTTGAATCAATAGAGAAAAATCGAACGAAAAAACATTGAAAATTTCATTAAAATCGGATGTAAAATAAAGTTATGACATTTTAAAGTTTCGCTTATTTTACACAAAACAGTTATATGCACAACTCGGCAACAAGCAAATGAGAGAGTCGGTGATGTCCTCTACTCACTATTTTTGTTTGTTTTTTTTTGTTTGAATTATACAATATGTCCATTTTTACAGATTTGACAATAAGGACCAGTTTTACTGAACCATAGAATGTTAGAACAATTGTAATTCCCCATGTCCATAGAGAAAGAAAACTTATTTCACCTTCCAATGAGGAGAAAATTAAGATATTTCATATTTCATATAATAGAATACAAAAGAAAAAGTGAGTGAGTGACATCATCAGTTCCATCATTTACATACCGACCAGGATGTGCATATAACTGTTTTGTGAAATTTAGCATAACTTTGAAATGTCATAACTTTCTTATTTTACATCCGATTTTGTTGAAATTTTCAGTGTTATGCTTATTTGGATTTTTCTCTATTTGTTCAAATCAAAGGAAAAATACAAAGAGATAGAAAGAGAAGGGGGGATAGAAAAACATTCCTTCTGGTCCCCAAAATCGGATACACAGAAATAATGGAAAAGATGGATCGGAGAACGCCCAAAAGAGAAAGTTAAACAAATAAAGATATAACTTCACCCAATAAAATTTACAAAGAAAGACAAATTCCAATTTTAAATGAATGAAGATAAAGGTTAATATACAATAGGGGTTGATAGAACAGTAAGAAGAGATTGATATTTGACTAGTCATGAAGAAAAAAATAGATATATAAAGATATGATGAAACTTCTGGAAGATTCAAAGCTTTTAAGTAATCATGATTGTTCATGTACAATGTTGATAAATGAGAGTCAACAGAGTTATAGCAGGGGAACGCATGTCAGCCAATCGTGTTAGCTCTCTCTATGTCGATGTTGGTCTCCGTTATCTGACTTCGTATCTAATTATATCCCCGGATCGCGCCCTTGTCAGCGATGAGACGTGGTAGTGCTGCGCTCTGCTGATGAAGGAAAAAATACCAATAGGAACCCTGAACTTGAAACAGATGATAAAGCCATCAGAAATGTAGCGGGGGGGGGGGGTGTTACATATTTTATATCATAGCATTATGATAACATTTTCATGGTTCTCTGACTTTACAGCATCATAGTTCATTGGCGAATCAAGCATAGAAATAATGACATATTCAGGAATTGGGTGATGTAGAAGAAAAGTTTGTATGTCATTACATTTATGTCTTTTTTTAACATGGACTTTGTGAAGAAAAAAATGAAATTGAAATAATTTTCTTCTGTATATAATCATTTAAGCTATGCCAATTTGTAACGGTTTTGTTACGGCTATTCTTTCAAAGCTTATGTGATTGCCTGATGAGCTGCTGGTGGCTGGTACCTCCTCCACTCACCCTCATATAAGGGGGCTTAAGTTGTTATAGGTTCTAGTTTGGAATACTGGGGAATTAAAGGGGAAGTTCACCCTGAAGAAAATTTTGTTGCAAAAATAGCAGAAAAAATAGTAAAAAATATTGGTGAAGGTTTGAGGAAAATCCGTTAAAGAGAAAGAAAGTTATTAGAGTTCAAAGTTTTGGATTGGTGACGTCATAAACGAGCAGCTGCCCCATGTGTTATGTAATATAAAATGCATGAATTTCAAATTTTGCATCGTTCCTGATGGCTTAATTTTGTTTCTATTCATGATCGGGTGTGAAATAATTTGTCTATTGATATACAAAAGGTACAGTGAAAACCATTTTCAATTTTCTGAGAAAATAACATTTCATTGATTTTTTACCATTCGCTATGTAGGAATGCTGCTCGCATATGAGGTCACAAATCAAATAATTGAAATTCTAATAACTTTTTAATTATTTTATGAATTTTTCTCAAACCTTCGGCAATATTTTGTATTATTTTTTCTGCTATTTTTACAATAAAGTTTTTGTCAGGGTAAACTTCCCCTTTAAGATGAGTGTTGGCTGGAATTTAAATATCTATTTCTATACCAGGGATGCCAGTTTTCAGGCAAAAGCCTGAATTCAGGCTCTGGCAATTTATTTTTACGCCATAATTTTAGCATTTTTGTGTACAAAATATTGTATTCTAGGTGATTTTCAGGCCCTCTCAATTCCAACTGGCATCCCTACTATACACTTATGACAATTTTCCATAGGAATGGTGTTGCCAAAGTCGATGTCACGAAAATAATACATATTTCATAGACATTTATTTGCATATATACATGTATGCTGATTTAATGCACTTGATGAACAAACATACTTAAAAGCTTAAATGTAGATTGGTATTACCTGTTTTGTATATTGGTATGGTATCTTAAACGATACCGAATTCATGCAACACTACATGTAGCTTTGAGGCAAATCAAAAGTCCCTTAGCCTATTTCTACCACTGCATTTTAAGTTCATTGACTCCACAGCAGTACTATAAGTGAACTGAAAATGCAGTTATTCCTACAAATTTGAATTAGGTGACAAAGTGCTTCTTCATCGTAGTTGTGTTTTCTTGGTCGTCTCTGCGCCCATGACAGTTTGGGTTGATTACATTTCATTTGTAGTTTTTTTTCCAAATGTGAGATAGAACCTTTAAATGATCTAATGTAGCTTGACCAGTGAGAGTGCAACTGATCTTGTTAGGGAAACTGGTTCTCTAAATTACCACGGAGGGGCAATTTGAATTGGGACATGAACTAGATCACTAGACCCTTTGCTTAATCTCTTCTCGTTTCAAAGAAATAAGGAAGAGGGGAAAAAAGACAGATTTGTGAATGAGTGTGTTAGAGAGAGATAGGGGGGGGGGGTGTACTGGGAGGGATAACGCTATCTAATTGCATTGTAATCAGAGAATTATCTGTACGTTCTAATTTGGATGTGAACATGATGGTGGTCTACTGCATTCATTTATTATATATATATATATATATATATGTTTACATTTATAAAAGATTAATTTATACTCACATCCTTATTTGTATTTATTATTTAATATGACTACATTGTTTATATTGTGAATTATTTTGTATATTGTAATTGTAAAATTTTTGTGTTGTGTTTTTGAACACAGAAATAAATGCAACAAACAAACAACATAGGAGCTTCCGAAACCAGCAAACATTTAATTTCATGATTTGTTTTGGAGGTTTCTTATCTTTTTTTTTTGGGGGGGGGGGGTGAGGGTAATGATTTGATAAATTTAGGCATAAGATGAGACAAGTGATTCTATTTTGGACTGGACTGAGATCATGGGGAAAATGCCCAAAAAAGCAAAAATGATGTCAATTCAATTTTCAATTCAAAATGTATTTCAATCAATCAATCATCAAAGTACAGGTATATACAAATTAGATAAAAACATGGGATTGGGAGCCCCTAGAAGTTTTCATTTAAAAACTTATAGGTGGTGCACCACCATGATACAATTAATGATGATGTAACTAGACTATACATATTACAAGGTGGGAGAGGGAGATAGAGAGGGGAGGGCCAAAGAAGAGGCAGAAAGAGGGAAGGAGATGGAAAGGAAGAAAGAGATAGCGTGTAAAAGGGAAAGGCATATCAATGGAAATACAGAAAAAAGACCCGAAATACTAAAGATATATTTAATAGATGTAAATATATATCTATTGCTACTTCTACCAATCGTCAACCTTCTCTATCAAGAAAATATTTCATGTTTCGATAAGAAGTTTATTTTTTAATGAAATAAATTGGGTCATGAGAAATGTAAATTCAAACCATTAAAGGTTGGAGCGGATGACACCAATTATTGTCCAGATAGGTGTCCATGTAGACCCCTGCTGCAACATTCAGCTCCCCTTTTATTCTTAGAAATGAAGTCATGTCTAAAATGTTTACTACTATCATAGGCCTAATATCTATTTTACAAAGTGCATTAGCCCTTATACTTATGACTGAGGTCAATCAACTCGGAGGTTCACACAAAACTGGTACATCTCCCCTGCAGATTCTCCCTCTTTTAATAAAAATTGCGTCATCATGCTGCCTTTTTTTCCCTCCAATATCCGCCGATTAATAGGGATAGGTGTGAGTTGATTTAATGCATATAGAGAAATAAGCTGATGTATATCTCTGAGGTTTTTCAGACAAGTGGCTTTTCATCAATTTCACAATTTAAATGATAGTAATTCTGTTCAGTTGAAAACAAATGAACTGGTAATGAATGGTGCTGCTAAAATGAAAGTCTAGGAATGTTTTAAACCAATCATGTATTTTTCCAATGAATGGCTCATTGATTTTTTATCCGAAGTACAAGAAAGGTAACTACATCATGGAAACCTCTTCCCACTTTTATTTTCTGCTCAAAATCCGATGTGAAAACTCTATTTGTTTTGCCATAGTTATATAGAACAAATATGAATGGAGGTTTTATGGAGTCAAAAGTAGTCTGTAATTACTGCTCTATCAATAGTGCATTAATGAAATCCCTAGGTTTTTAAAACATAGACTAACCCTATGCTAGGAGGGATTTAGCGTCAATATGAAATATGACATTTAAACAAGGGGTGAAAATCCTTTTATGACACATTATGTATGTTGCCATTTTGATATGTTCATTTTCATAACTACATCACTCACAGAGATATAAAAGTGATTAGCCTATGGTACTGTACATTGATTTGACTATTAGTTTAGTTGTTTTAGATTGAATTAGTTATTTTAGTGAATTGTTAATTCATACAATATTTAGATTGAAAAACAGCAGATATATAAAAAAAGAATTTCTAAGCTTTACACTCCTCATAATAGATTATTAATTTTCACATGACTGATTTTTTTTTTTACTTGATTAATAAACTGATAGCTTGCTTGACATAGCAACAATGAATATATGCAAGAATCATAGATCATTCATTGATAATGAATAATCTTATCCTCAGATGTATAAAGAAAAAAAGCTAAAAAATTAATATTTTGAAGACTTGAATTCAAATTATTATTTGAATAAAAAAGTAATGTATTCATGTCTTAAGGGTGTATACATTTTTAAAGAGGAGACATTTGAACTTATGGGAATTAAAGTATATTGGCTTGGTTGGAGTTCCTGCACCACAACTTGAAAGTTCCTGGTTCAAACCAGTAGAGAATTATGCTTATTCTTATTATAGGACTTAAAAAAATTGCCTTGTGACCTACATGTATCTTTTTTGTAGTATAGTATTTATTTTCTTTATGAAAACAAAAAAATACAAAATGGATGGATTTTCATTGACAACAGATTTATGAAAAAATGAATTTCTAAGCTTATACTCATTGCAAAAAAAAGAGAAAAAGTGGAGATTACTACACAGCTACTAAAACAGAATAAGGTGCACCATATATTCAGAGATATTGGCCCATATTATGAAGTCAGGTTTAACGTAATCCATGGGCTTTAGCCAAAAAACGAAAAAAAATATGCTTATATTGTATATTTCTTATATCTACTATTCTGTTGAACTTTGCTTTAATAAATGAAAAAAAATAGTTATCGTTCTGAGACAATTATGAATGATTCGAGTGTCATAGGAGATGTTGAACATGTACTTGTGCCCCAATGGCTCTCCATAGTTACACTACAACTTTAAACCAGGGTTTAATTTAAACCCGAGTTCAGAATACGGGCCATAGAGTTTAACTTATTCACTAGCTTAAATAAAATTAACTTAATGCTGGAGAAAATCTCTGTAGTTTGCAAATTATTGGAGTTGATAATTAAAGATCATTCTTTGGTATTCAAATGCTTCATCTTCATTTCCTTTAATCATTTCTATTGTCTGATGTGTTTCTTTATGTAATTTTTTTTAAAGAATTATTTTATATATATCATGACAAATCTGTGATAGCCTTGGATCATAGATTGTCCATGTTTCCACTATCTCTTGATTTTTAAATGATTAAAGTCGGGTCTAATCAGCATCCCTGTCCCCTCCTGTGAAATTCCATTTCGAAATCCCATGCTGTTTATTTTTATCCTAATTTTAATTGTTACCGAGATCTAGACTAGGGCAGCAGGACTCCAATTTCTCCCACTGACATTTGGCTTTGAATTGTATATTACAGTCCTACTGTGAGGAATAGCTATGATATCTACCATTATTTGACCTTTGTGTTATTTGACATTGTGGTATCTCGGGGGTTTGAGTATCTATTTTTGTCAATTCAACTCTTCAAATGCTGGAGATACGTAACTCCTTGAACTTCATGTGTTCTAGTATTGTATGGCAATAATCAGCAACTCTAGCATATTATTACAGTTTGTTGTGATAAACAAAATGTCCTGAATTGAGACATTGCCATTTAAATAAACTATTCTCAATACTAATAGTGAATTGATAATGGAAGAAAAGAAAATGTCCATTGCTGGGCTTAATTAATTCAACTCCACATCTTTTTGGCTCTTTTTGTTCCATTCTGATGATCCAAGACTTTTCTCACACCATGTTGGCATTATACCTCTGGCACACTCTGCTTTAAAGAGGAATGAAACCTTTGGGAAAAAGTAGGCTTGTGTCAAAACAGAAAAATCAAAGAATAAGAACAAAGGAAATTTGAGAAAAAATCAGACAAATAATGAGAAAGTTAGGAGCATTACAATATTTCACTCACTAATGCCATGGAGATCCTCCCATTGGCAATGCAACAAGGATGTGTGATGTCACATCATTGAACAACTTTCCCTTTGATGGACTATAAAATACCCCAAAATGTCTCTTTTTGCCTTTTCTTATGGTGATACAAACTCTTTATCCATGAAATATTCTTTAAAATCTGAATTAATGCTCTCCTATAGAAAGAACACATGATATACTAATAGATGTGATAAAAGAGGCAGTTTTAGTGAAATATACTAAAGTAATGGGTAGAATTGTTCACAAGTGACAACACACATCTTTGTCGCATTGCCAATATGAGGATCTCCATAGCATTAGTGATCACAATTTTCGAATGCTCATAATTTGTCTGATTTTTCTCAAATTTTGTTGATCTGTGTCTTTGATTTTTCTGTTTTCACACAAGCTATCTTTTTTCAAAGGTTTCATTTCCTTTAAGATTTGTGCCTATTCTATGTTAACCTTCATAATAGTGACAAACACTGCCCCCATTTATCATCTCTTTGCCGATTTTTGGCTAGTCGGAAGAGGGTTATCATCCACCAGAGAAAGGCCAACTATAACAGGTAGTAAACACTTTGTCTCCTACAGTTACCATAATAAATACCAATCACAGATACTTTTCTTTTCTTGTGCTGCGCTTCCCAGAGCTCAGGCAGAGATGTCAATAGTGTTATCAAGAAGGACACGAGCCAGAAAATATTGACAAAACCTTCTCGTATTCCTCTAGTCGTGGAAGGTTTAGATAAGATATCATTTGGTGACCATGGGCCAATTATGGATGTATACATGTATCGCTTCCTATTTTGTCTGTTTGTTTCCGTACTTTGGGGAAGCATATATCTATCCTCGCTTTTCCCCCCTAAAAGAAAGAATGGTATTTAAAAACAATAACTTTTATGCGTGAAATTAAGTCTAGTGTACTTGACGTTTTTCAATTGATTTTATTCAATCATATAAATCAATAAACTGTATCAAATAAAATTTGAATGAAGTGTCTTTAGGAATACTTTTGACCATGCAGACCTTCACTTGTCTGAAAACATGTTCCAATATCAAATTGTAAAATATGTTTCAAAAGATGTTTCAAAAGATGAAGCAATGGGTGAAAAAGGTACAAAGAAAATGTCTAAATGTTAATATATTCCCCCCTTAAGCTTCAGAATTTCCTTCATTTAATAATACTTGAGATATATTTCCCCTCTTAGCTCCAGAACAGGCACCTAATAGAATACATGTAGTATAAATTCACCAAGGTCAGGTCGACCAATGGAATTGAGCTTAGCCCCATGATCTACCTAAGATGTTAATGTTTTGTCAGATGGTGACCTCTGTGTGTACAAACATCATTGACTTGTGTGACCTCTGCTGATAAGAATGAGATTCATTTTCAGTTACATAAGCAGTCCTTTATTTGTTCTCAGTATCTTTCATGGCCTGCTTTTCTAAGAAAGCACAATTTCACTCACTTTTGTCAAGTAGATCAGTGTTGCAACCTTCCTTCGATCATGATATGCTTATTCATACATGTAGTATATTTGTCCAAAGTATACATCAGACAGCCCCTTTTCAGGTTAAATTTGTACTTTTTAAATGTATAATGGAAAGAATAAGCTTGGGCTTTCATTTACACTACCTAGAGTATTTATCTTAGATTTTATTGAAAATCACTTAATTCTCTATTTTCTTTAATACTATTTTTATTGTCTGATACATAGAAAAGAGCCTGTGAGATATCTTGGACTTCGGTTTGTCCCTTCATTCAAAAAAAGAAATAATTTACTTATTGTTTTTATTTGAAATTCCGTACTTTTTTCACCTGATACATATATATATATATGTACATTTTTCTATTTTTTTTTTATTTGTTTTGTTTGAACAATTTTGTCATTAGTTTTTATTATAGAATTGTGGAAATAATGTACTTATTCATTGATATTCATTTGTGTTTAAGAATCAGAAGACATGCATACATGTATATGCATAACTACAAATATACATATAACTATAAAAAATTGTGAAATCTCTTTTGATCAGATTTGGCCTGTAGAAAATGTATTGAATGTCAGTGGCAAATCTATAATTCTTAATGTCCATTTTTCTTTCCATCTTACAGCATCGTACATTGCTTGGGCCTTTAGCCAAGCGGTCATTGTACCACATCAACCCCTAACCCTGAAATCCACACTCTACTTCCTGAGGTCACGTACATTATTTGCAAGTGCAGAGTAATTAGCTCCTGTAAACAAGTCCTTTTCCCCAAAATTCCTGCCCCAATTCCCCTGTCGTAAGGGCATTAGTATTCCATCTTTGTCACTAACAATCGTGCCACTATCAACACCTTAGGGAGATTTGGGAGGAGGGGGAGAATTAAATGGCCTTGGCCATGACATAGGCGATAGAAAGAAAAACTCATTTGCACAACTGCATGCCCAAAGAGTCACTGAATCCTGGCTGTATCATGTCAATCCACAATGGGGCTCAAAGACTTCATTGCGTAGGGAGGCTTTGTGATGAAATGAAAATAAATAGGAAAATGAGCGATGTATCCGATTCCCCAGCCACATCACTTTTAGTTGCGTCCCTGCTGTTTTAGTAAGACATACACAATAAACCCCCACAAACCCTGCTCTCAGTCCGGTCACTGTCAAGTTTTCTTTGCCCATCTTGCGGTGTGTGGCCGCAATTTGGACTTCCTCTCTTTCAGGCGCTAATTACCAACCCTAAGTGCCTGGTAATGTATTATCCCATCGTTGGTCTATTTTCAATAGATTGCCCTTTGACCTCCAACCGTGACCCCTAGATAGAGGGATGACCCTTCCTGCTGATTAGAGGTCGACCCCCACCTTGGGTTTGTGCCCCCATCACGGCTTGAGCTGGCATTTCTAATTGGTTACAAGTTTCATCTAGGAGTGGCCCAGCAACTTAAGGTAGAATCAATGACCTCTAGGTTTCATGCCTCGTTTGAATATCAACGAATTGCCAGGAATAAGATACAAAAGAGGAAAGATCAGAAGGAAAAAAACCTCCAGTATTGAACTTAATTTTTATTTTTCCTCTTATTTGAGTATTCTGTCCCCCACAGCTTACCATCATCATCTTAAGTCTCATAATCAAGGCATTGCATATTCTTGACCGAGACAGATTTTTCGTGGATTTGCTGGAATCTCTCCTGCTAACTGCAGATTAAGGGAGATCGCCTGAGTGAATTTCACCCACGAAAAGCAAAATCCAAGAACTTGCCTAGAATACTGAATCTTGTATCAGTGTATTAAAGGATTTTTGTTTCTTGTAGTGCATGATATAAGCTGTCATTTTCAGGTGTTTTGAGGTTTAACTTAAGTTACAATCAGCTACTATAAAGCAGCTGCAGGTCAATTCAATACTTGCTATACAATCATCCTTAGAAAGTTATCATTTGAATAAGGTAGTATCGCATGGCAGAGTCTTTTTAAACCACACAAGGATGTAATGATCTGCATCAGGTGATCCTATGCATCTTCTAAAAAAACAAAATCTTTAGTTTTGCTCCGAAAAAAGATAAGTTCAACTAAGTATCTTTCCCTTAGCGCTGATTACTGACTTTGAATTATAAATTGAAAATCTTGATCATTTCAACCTTATTACCATATTCACTATGTAAGCAGTGCTCTGTGTTCTTTGTTTACTGAGAATAAACTGATATATATTTTGAATCTTAGCTCCTCAAAACCTTTAAAGTTGATGGCTCTTTTTATCACGTGTGACCACTGAATTTGTTGGTAAACATGAAATAATATTAATAGTTTGGAAGAAAGCAAACATAATTTTTGGTTTATTAGAGAATAGGTTCCCTTTTGATGATTAATTTTGGTAAAAGTTGTGTTGAAATGAAAATGATTGATGACATTTTATGCTTTTGTTTAGGATTAATGAATCTGTACTCATAAAATATATGAAGAAATTTTCAAGACCTAATGGTTGGATGGGAAAGAAAAATAACTATTACACCATTCGGTAGAGCAGTAGGTCCATGGGTAGAGCTAGAGATAATATGAAAAGTAATCCAGGTTACCAGGTACGTACACGTTAAAGAGATATTCCAGTAGTTGCAGTTAACACTGATTTCATGAGAAAGTCTGTAAAACAAGGCTTAATTGCCAGTATATCATCGAGGATCTAGATCTGGTACAGTTACAGTAACTGGACTTTGTGAAATCTTGAAATCTACGCTGAAAAATGTTCACACCGAAAATCCCCAACACAGATAAGCGCACGTGGGACAATGTATAATTATTGCTTAGGGCGTCGGGCCCGACGCCCTACCCGAATCCTGTGCTTATTTGCTGATTTCTCAGCAATTACACGATTTCTTCCAGAATCCTTTGGCACATGCGTTTTATTTATACAAACAGACACTTTAGTGGTCATTTCATTGGATTCTGTACGAACTCATTTTGATATCGTTACCAAAACTAGCATTTACCTTTAAGCATCTAACTGTAGCAGCCTCTCAAGGCAAAGGCTGACTGTTAGGAAGATTGCGGATTGCCTGCTTGCTTCAGAAAATGCCCCCAAGGCAAGTGAAATCATTTTGAACATAAATGTTCATTTCTGGTTCGGCAATGAAGATGAAGGGTCCTAAAATGCACGCTTTGCCAAAGTAGCAATTTCATTTCCCTTTTGCTTTTACTATGCTCTGAAGCTGTATGAGTCATTATGCCTGCAAGCTATGTTGAATATTTTGATTTTTTTTCATCCCTACCTAACTTGAAAGTGTTATTTCCGAATGTATTTTCATTGCATGTTTCAATTTTGGAATTTCCCTTCCTTGGATTCCAGTAAGTCTGTAATTTCACGTGGCACAGAGCAGGAGCGGAGTTAGCTTAATTACGTATGTATATGTTTCTATGTTGCGTTGTTTTAGCCATAAATCGCGTAATCTACCGAAAAGAGCCCGCTTTCCGCAAAATGTGCTTATCTTGGATGATCTAACATTGAGAAGATGCCGAAAGTGGTTCGTTTTTCGCCCCTGATGGCTATTATCATCACTGGGGCTGTCACAAACTTTGTATGGGTGAGGAATTGAAGATTTTGTGTATTAATCTTTTTGCAGGCAAGTATAGCAAGGAAACCACTGGATGGTAATTCCAACCACTCAGACGATGGGAAAGGTCACTTTAAAGGCTCACTATTCGTTGAAACAACACTGAATTCATGTCTGATGTCTATGTAATGTAAATTGAGACTTCTAAAGAGAGGATTGGGAGCTCATTTACAGCTGTGGTACTCTCACAAATGGAGATTCATTAGAAAATGATTAGAGTTAAGTTATTAGCCTTGCATGTGAGGAAGGCAAGTTTTAAATGCTCTCAATTCGTTGATGAAACACTGAAACACCCTTGGTGTAGCTCCAGCTGCTAAAGACGCTTAGTGCATTCAAGGAATTAATCCTGCCAGGGACCCATTCATCTTACCTGGGTTGAGTGCAGCACAATATTGGTAAATGTCTTGCTGAAGGAAAATGTGTCATGACTGGGATTCGAACCCACGTTCTTCTTATAGTGGTGGTAGTGGTAGAAGTAGTGGTAGAAGTAGTAGTAGTAGTAGTAGTAGTAGTAGTAGTAGTAGTAGTAGGAATAGTAGTAGTAGGAGTAGTAGTTATAGTAGCCCTTCTGGATCAAAAAATATTTTTTCGATTGACTTTATATATTGGCCACTTAGAATGTGCAATAATTCCTTAGATGCTCTTGCGAGTATGAGGTGCTAATCAGAATTTCTGCTGATACTTGATACCACATTTTCTTGATGGTTAATCCACAAGATACAGACCAAATGTCTAGGGTAATGCATTTTTCTGGAAATATCTGTCCCTGTTTGGCATTCAGCTTTGCACCAGACAGATCATTTACAAGGATGATTAGGGAGACCATTCCTTGTGCCCCCACCCATAACTTTCACATCATCCTTATTCATTTCAAGCAGTTCCATGAACCGTTGTATTCCTTCATAAGTTAAGCCGTTCCTGGGGATATAGCAGAATTGGCAGTGTTCAGTCATTGACTTTTCTTTAATTTTGGTGCTGATACATTCGACATTGCGGTTTCATGCTCTTTCCCGTTTCCCTCCATCTCCCTACTCTTCCCCAAATCTCTTGACTTTAACAGACGTGTATCTCCATGGCAAACGCACACCCCAATGATGTGTGCTTGCATCCTGTATTTTTGCAAAAAAAAAACCATGAAGAAAGAGCGGGGGTGAACGGGAGAGGAAGAGATAGCAAGGACAAAATCTCTCAAAACTTTGAATTTTTTTGTATGTGTTCTGATAAGAAGCGATGTGAGCGGGGATAAATGGTAATGACTTGCCTGTGGCCATAGATGTAGCATGGAATCCCAGGTAATAGAAGTGGGAATTATCTTGACTGTCAGAAGTCACTTCCCTTCTTCTGACACCTTTGCAAAAATGCAAATTGAGTTTACTTTATAAAATCCAATGAATATTTTCTAGATATAAACGGAGAGGAAACAAACAGGGCTTCGTATCTTACTGCCAATAATGGCCCCAAAATAAAGAAAACTGATAACCATCATGCTTAAGGTTGGAAGGTCTGACATTTCACCATCGCACTCAGAGTGATGAAATGAAATCAAATTGCACATCAGATTTTTATGTAGATCTATACGCTATTTTCAGTATTTTGCATGAGTTATATAAATCCATGTTGAGAGATGATACACTCTAAAAGATGAAGTGCTAATTTAGCGCTTTCAGAGCTTGTATAGTGACTGCACTTCAGAGTGCTGAATTATTAATTCAAATTTGAACTAGAAAATCAGCACTCCAAAGTGCAGTCTATACAAGCTCTGTAAGCGCTAATTTAGCACTTTATTGTTTAGAGTATGCAGGCAAAGTCTCTTAAATTCCTTGATTTAAAATTATTTTTGGTTTATTTTCTCCATCCCATTGCTGGAATATTTCAAAAATTTATTTTGTGTGTAGGTGAAGATTTGTTGTATTTAATAACAATGGATGATCCGAATATGTATATATATATATTTTTACATTATTATTGCATATACTCTGTTTTATTTGTTTTAAATTCAAGAGATTGAATGTGTATTTCTCGAACTAAGAGTGAAAGAGCAGAGCAAAAATAAGAATGTTAGAGAGAAAGAGAGAGAGAGATGGGGGGGGGGGGTTGGGAGATGGAAGGAATGAATGTATTTCATTTTTTAAATGAAAATAAGCACATGACATTCCTAATTGAACATTCCCTTCTTGAGTAGACTTCTAAAAGCGAGAAAAAAACTTGCAGTGTTTGAGGAAGAGTTAAGTGTGCATTGAAATTGTGCTGAAATTTTGATTTGCCAGCATATTTAAAACAAAACATTGCTCAGATGATGCCAGACTCAACTGTTTGTGAAACAGTCCTGCGAGTGGTAGAATGTCAATCAAGTATGTGTTGTCAGTTCAATGATATAACAATGTTTGCTTCTCTCTCAGTGGAAGTTATTTCAGGGTGTATAAGCTCATTAACTTTATCTCCATCCCACTTTACACTAACACCCGATGACAGCCAATATTTTTACAATGAAATATCACCTTTCTATTTCGTCCTCTACCTCTCTGATTGCCCATAGAAAGTTATCTGTTTTCTTTCTCTCTAATTTCTTTCTCTTATCTTCCAGTTTGTGAGCTATATCTTTTTTTCCCATTTTTTTTTCTTTTGGCCTCTGTTTCCTGCTGCTGTTGCTGTGATGTACATTTATTTTCATTTCATATCGTTTTCATGTTACTTTTTTTTACTTATGTTAAGGCCTGGTCACACCGCCCAAGCATTGTTAGAGCGATCGTGGAGCGGAGAGAAAAAATCATCACTGCTCGCTACCGTTCACCATTTTCAATTTTGATTTTTTTTTGTTTTTTTCGATTTTTTCCCCCAATTTTGTGAGCGAAATTCGACCCTCTCTCCCTACCGCTCCAACAACGCTCGGGAGGTGTGACTAGACCTCTATCCACTTCCTAGCCATGTTTACCCGGTGCCAGTTTGATACCTGTACAAAGTCTATGGGAATTACGGAATTCAGTATTCAACTGGTTATAAACCTCAGACTCTCTTTTTCTCTTTCTCTCCCTTCATTTCTATCTGTTAGCCCTCATGGAATGAGTTCCTACATGTTTTTCATTCCAAGAGCTTAAATCTACCTCTAATATTTGGATTCACATTCCATGAATAAATCAACTCAACATGGATTCCATTATTCATGTAATTTCTTTCATTCAAATGTTCAGTGCTTCATTGCCAATGTAAGATTTCACTCAAACAAAATCTGCTGTTACATGACGAAGTTCAAGGGAGAGTAGATAAGATACATATGACTATTGAAAAAAAGATGATTATGAAATTTTACTCACTAGACCTTGTAGTCAGTGACTTTTCAGGAGAGAAATTGTCATTTTGCATTAAAAATATAATCCCCCTAAAAAATGTATGATTGGTCAAAAAGTTAATCTCAGTGTAAAATATCACCATCTCTGATGAAAGTCTGTTGCACTGATATGCACTGACATGGATGAGAGTGTCACGCACTGTGTGAAAGTCATTGCAGTGCCCTGCATCAAACATCTTGGTATAAATAGTTGTTCACTTCCATGGTTTAAGATAGATTACTTAATAACAATGTGCGATAACAAATATAAAAGAGAAAATATATGAGAGATGGTGAGCAGGCGTGGATCCAAGATATCCGAATTGAATGCATTTCTCCAGCCCAATTGTCTAGGGACAAAAGCAGTTTTATTGTGTTTAGGTATGGGCCAGATACATTCATTGTATGACGTCGGTCTGCGTCCGTCCACCACTGATGGTAGGGACCAAAGTAGATTCTCAAATGTTTGTTTAGGAAGCCCCAATGTAGTAGTAACAAGATTTGCTGACATTGAGGGGTGCATTTTCAGTATATGGAAAATACGTGTTTAGGGTGCTTTTTGTGACCCCGTGGTTGCACATGGTATCCACTCGTGAATGGAAGTGCCCCCCCCTGGTCTTAGTTTCAGAGCTGATGAAATATTTCATGTATATCGTTGTCCAAAAACAAAGACTTAACTGCTGTTTGGATTCAACAATTCTTAACAAAGAATAATTAGTTGTTCTTTGTCATTTGACGGGCAATTGACAATACATTTCTCTGTTCTTCCGTCCTCTGTACGTCATTGTGCGAAAACTCTCTATCAAATGAATAGGAGTTAATTGTGCCACCAGACCACTGCATGGATGGTGCCTTCTCAGCACTTTCAACGGTACTGCATGGCTTGCCTACTGCCAGACCAGACCCCAAAAAAAAACATCTCTTGGGGCAATAAGAATTAATTTTCAAAGCCAAGCAATGAAATTTCTTAAAGTAGTTTATTTTGGAATTTGTGTAGAATTGCACTCCAGGTGTGCACCTTACCAAAAGTCAGAATCATTGAGACTTTCTTGCATGAATTCTGCAAGTGTCTTTTCATCGCTTATCTTCATGTTTTCATCATAGACCAAACAACAGGGAATTGGGGAAATCTACTGTGCAAGATGTCTGATGCCTTTATAAAGGGGTTCCTACCGTCAAATGGAGCACAGGTTCTTGGGAAGGTGCCTAAAATCTTCAGCTTCTCAATCTATGAATAATTATTACCTGAGTGAGGCATTTTGGAGACAACTAAAAACACATGGACCAATAATTTACTACATAGGCGCAAGAGAAAAATGACAAATTGCAGAAGAGGGGTGTATAAATATCGTAGTCCCTAGTCATTCATTTGAACCCTTATAACCAACATGGTTATAAACTTGAGTTTTTAAGTGGATCTTCATTCCTGATGACAACCAGAACACGCTGGTCGAAATGTCGATAAGAGTTCTTTTCAGAGCTAACATATATTCAAGAAAGAATAACAAACAGTCCTTTTCAGGACTACATACATGGTGTTTACCGTAAAACCTTTCAATATTCTCTCCACCATGGAAACCTTCAAAGATCATCTTACATAATTGGTCTGTTTGATTGATTAACTCAACACAAAATATGTCACAATTCTCCAGCAAGGGTTCAAATGAATGACCAGGGACCACGATATTCATACACCTCTCTTCTGCAATTTGTCATTTTTCTCTTGCGCCTATGTAGAAAATTATTGGTCCATAATGTTTGTATTCCCATTTCATCAAACCCAAGCACAAGTCTGGTACTAGCATGTAGATGTGGACGTGTGAAGTGTATGTGCACGCAATGCACGATGCGCACCTGCACTGTATAGACCGTAGACGTCACAATTACTAGCATCAACTTCAAGAGTATCCTGGATGTGGAGGAACCAACAGGCAAGCAGATATAAATTGTTACAAATAATAGCTTGAATTGCATATCATGCAGCTGTGCGCCTATAGAGGAAAATAATAATAATGACTGGCTTTCATTTTCGGAGATACTATGTCAACTTCCCTCAGAAGACCCATATTCAGGGGCTGCGGAAGAGGGGGGGGGGAGGCTTAGGGGCTTCAGCCCCCCCCCCACTTTTGTCCAAAACCATGTACAGAAACATAAAAATGACAATACATTGTGATTTTCTGCATGGTCAGCCCCCCCCCCACTTTGAAAACCGTTCCGTAGCCCCTGATTTTGACTCATTTAGGAAATATATATTTCTCTCTCCGTAAATCCAAATTGTCTACTTTTTCACAAAATATAATGACTAATTATGCTTGTGATATATGTATGCCTCTGTGTTAGCTATACATTCCATCAGTTGCTGCTCAACAGGCAGTTAAGAAAACTGAAGGCATCTCTTCACTCTTCAGTGTACCTGTTGTGCAGTCTTCTCCAAGTCTTCAACATGTGGCATGCAGATGAGTCTCAAATAAAACCCCATTATGTCAAGAGAGCTAATTGGTCGTTCAACATGGATGGACACTGCTAGATTCAGGAGCAATTAGATCAAAATTGATTTCAATCTTGGTTAGACTCCTGCTGCTTGCTCCTTTTTCATTTCAGTGTTTCTTTATGGAATCCTATTTCTCATTTGTCCTTATATATAGTCATTGACATTGGCTATTATTTAGATATTTGCATCACTGTACAGTCTTTCTGGAGGAGGGAAGACGCAATATACTGTATTAATATAGCTAATAGCCTTTTTGATATGCACAGGTGATACTTGTGCTTTGCAGTTAGTACGCGTGAAGTAAAATAAGTTGTTAAGTTGATGGGACAAGCTTTTTTTATGTTAGCAATGTTTCTTAATTGAAGATCCCGATTGCCAATCAAATGCCTGTACATCTTTTTCCCAGAAATAAGATATTGACCTTTAAAGGACAAGTCCACCTCAACAAAAAGTTGATTTGAATAAAAAGAGGAAAATCCAACAAGCATAACAATAAAAATTTCATCAAACTCGGGTATAAAATAAGAAAGTTATGACAATCCAAATTTTTGCTTAATTTCACAAAATATTTAAATGCACATCCTGTTTGGTATGCAAATGAGGAGACTGGTGACTTCATCCAAATTTTTTTTGTATTTTATTATGTGTAATATAAAATACTATAATTTTGTCCTCATTGTCAAGTAAAACAACAATAAATTCTTCCCTGAACATGTGAAATTACCATTGTTACTATATGGTTGAGTCAAGTTGGTCCTGATTTTCAAATCTGTAAAAAAAATGAAATATTGTATAATTCAAACAATAAAAACAAAAGGAATACTGAGTGAGGGACATCATCGACTGACTCATTTGCATGTCACTGAGTTATGCATATTACTGTTTTTTGAAAAATAAGCGAAACTTTAAAATGTCATAACTTTCTTATCTTACATTCGATTTTGATGAAATTTTCAGCATCATGCTTGTTTGATTTTTTGCTTTTTATTCAAACCAACATTTTTCCAGGGTGGACTTGACCTTTAATGAGTGAATAATTTTTAAGTCAAACTTTAAGTCTTGTTTAAAAAAAATATAATTAAAAAAAATATAGTCTTTGGTTTATGTGAGTTGAATGTCCTGTTTGATATAGCACTTACTATATTGTATCTCTTAAAGCTGATGCATCGTGATACTCGTCATGTTTTTTCTTGTGTGAAAAAATGAATGTGAAACTATTGTCTGCCATAGTTATATTGAAAAGAACAGAATCAATGACAAGCGTTTCTTCAATATTCAGGTTACCTTCAGTTGAACTGTACTATGCTGATTTCAGTGGGGTTTTTTTAGCATTTCAACACAATGTTTCAGTATAGTCTGCAATCATGATGCCAATACATAATGCTAATTACATGTTCTTGCTTTCTTAGAATGGGTAGAGGATCTGTTGCTTTGCTTTATAAACACTCTTTTGGATTAGGTAACCTACTTTAGATAGATGCCTTGCCTGAGGGTTCACCACTATGATTTTCCAATTTCCAAGACCCCTACTATGAATTTGCAACTTATTACTTTATTGACACTTATTTGTATATCTTTAGGGGTAGATTTTTATGAACATAATTATTTACCCAAGAAGCCATTTATTGTTTGAGATAGGGATCAATGTATCCATCTTGTGATGATATTGAGTTGTTTGTGTTCTACAAAATTATGCTCCTTCTCTGTCTGTGTGCATCTGAGGGTGTGTGTGTGTGTATGTGCATGTCTGTTTGCCCCCCCCCCTTTCTCTGACTATGTCTGAATAAGCTATATTCATATTTTTTCTTCACTTGAGAATTTTATTTGACCAGAATCCCGATCAATATCAACATAACTATATTATTTGTTGACAAATTATGATTTCCTCCTATTAAAGCCTCGTTATTAACTATATTATTGTTTATAATGTGCTTATTGTTATTAAGCCATTTCCCAAGCATGACATGGATTTAAACTTTCAGGATCATCTATGCAGCTAGATAATATGCAAGCACTAAATTTTTGTGATAAGTGTTCATATTGCCTTTTTTTTATATAAAATTTGAAATATCGATTTTCATGAGGAATAGATGGTCAAAAAGATCAACATTCACTACTTTTTTGTAAAACAGGAATTTTAGTGTCATGCAGCTGTCCTCATGCCCAACCCTATTTTGTTTAATAGAATAAGCCATAGCTCATTTGCATTCTGTATCTTTACAGCAAATGGAACAGTCTATTCTTGGGGAGTAGGGGTGGATGGACAGCTTGGTCATGGAGAAGATGTAACCTACCTCGCTCAACCAAAAGCCTTGGTGGATGGTGTCTTCCCTGGTAGAGTAGCACAAGTGGCTTGTGGAGATTCATACAGTGCTGCACTGCTTGGTAATTATTGTAATTATTCTGACTGATCATTACCATCAATTTTGTAGTCATCGTCATCATCATTGACATTGCTGCCGTCCTCGTCGTCGTCGTCATTATCATTTTCATAGTTGTTGTCATTGTCATCATTATCATCGCCTTCAGCATCAACATTATCCCCCATCATAATTATCATCTCATCTCCATCTTCATCATCATCATCATGAACATCATCGCATCATCACCATCATTTTTATCATTCATGTACAAAATCACCACCACAACCATCATCATCATCACCAAGCCATCTCCCCTTGATTGCCTTCTCTAACAGCCGTCTGCCCTACCTCCCTTATTGCTCTCTTTCTCCATCCTCTTTATGCATTTTCATATTTTTTCTCAATCTCTTTTGATGCTTTTTACTTCCCCTTCTCTTGCCTCTTCTTTTTATTTCTTTTTTTAATTCGCAATCCTCCATTTCCATTCCTCCCCCCCTCTCTCTTCCTCCCCCTATCTTATTCTTTCTCCTCAACTTAACGTCAAGTCCACCCCTGACGAAAGATGATTTTAATAAATAGAGAAAATCAAACAAGAATAATGCTGGAAACTTCATCAAAATTGGATGGAAAATAGAAAGTTATGACATTTTAAAATGTCGCTTATCATTCATGAAACAGTTCTATGCTCAACTCAGTGATATGCAAATGAGAGAGTCGATGATGTCACTTACTATTCAGTTTCTTTTTATTTGAATTATGAAATATTACATTTTTGTTATAGATTTGACAATTATGACCATCATTGTTTGAACCAAGAACTGTTAAAACAATCAAATTCAACATGATCAGGGACGAATAAAACTTTTTCCGCATGACAATGAGGAGAAAATTCCAATATTTCATATTTCATGTTATAAAATACAAAAGAAATAGTGAGTGGATGACGTCATAGTCTCCTCATTTGCATACCAGCCAGGATGTGCATATAACTGCTTTGTAAATTTAAGCGAAAATTTAAAATTGTCATAACTTTCTTATTTTTCATCCGATTTTGATAAAAAATTCAGTTTTATGCTTGTTGGATTTTTCTCTTTTTATTAAAATCAACTTTTTGTTGGGGTGGACTTTTCCTTTAACATCGCTCTTTATTGTACTAGATTGTATTTTATCTATAACAGGTCACTTAAGAAAATATACATTGTAAGGTAACAAATGATCATGTCTATAAAGTGTGAAGCCTAATCAAGTGGAGCTGTCTGGGGTTCTTCAGAGGATTTAAGCTGGACATTACCTCTATCTCTATCATACCAGCGAAATGAGTGTTGTTGCTACCAACAGAATTATTCATGTCAGAGGATATGACTTCCACAAGTCTAGTTTAAATCCATGTCCTCAAATGGTTATGTTCACACATGGATTTATGATTTTAGTGAAACCGGAAGTAATTTACAAGTATGAACTCAACATTGCTAATAAAACATAATGGCCCGTATTCTGAAGTCGGGTTTAACTTAAACTCAGGTTTAAAGTTGTGGTTTAAGTATGGGAAGCCAAAGGTATCAATTTTTTTTATTAAGTTGTATGTTTTGTATGTTTGCTGTGCTCTTTCCTGACTCATTGATGGTGAAGACAATAATCTATATATACTTCCTAGACAATTATGAATGATTTGAGAGCCAAATGAGCTGAAGTATGATATCTCTTACTGTTAGTGATTTATGTAACAATTGGCTATCCATACTTAAACCTCAACTTTAAACCTGAGTTTAAGTTAAACCTGCTATCAGAATACGGGCCAGTGGCATGTATGTAAGATACCAGAGGACCGACTGCTTTCAGAGAGAACATGGCATTGATAAATCAAGGGCAGTGGTACACCAACTTGGTTCTAAACTTGGGTTAATAGTATACAAATAATGCACGTCATCTAGGGCATTATGAAAAATTATACACTGTTAGGAGTATTTCAAAGTTAAAGGACAAGTCCACCCCAACAAAAACTTGATTTGAATAAAAAGAGTAAAAATCAACAACCATAACACTGCAAATTTCATCAAAATCGGATGTAAAATAAGAAAGTTATGGCATTTTAAAGTTTCGTTAATTTTCAACAAAATAGTTATGTGAACGAGCCAGTTACATCCAAAATGAGAGAGTTGATGACATCACTCACTCACTATTTCTTTTGTATTTTATTATATGAAATATGAAATATTTTTATTTTCTCGTCATTGTCATGTGAAATGAAGTTTCATTCCTCCCTGAACACGTGGAATTCCATTATTTTAACATTTTGTGCTTCAGGCAAGGAGGTCCTAATCGTCGAATTTGTAAAAATTGAAATATTGTATAATTCAAACAATAAAAAACAAAAGAAATAGTGAGTGAGTGACATCATCGACTCTCTCATTTGGATGTAACTGGCTCGTTCATGTAACTATTTTGTTGAAAATAAGCGAAACTTTGAAATGTCATAACTTTCTTATTTTACATCCGATTTTGATGAAATTTTCAGCAATGTGCTTGTCTGATTTTTCTCTATTGATTTAAATCAACATTTTTCTGAGGTGGACTTGACCTTTAATAAGTGTGTGTAATTATTCTATTCCCTGAGCAAAATTATGTTTATTGTAGTGATGTGTTTCCCTGTTATTTGATCAACCATCCTCATCTCAAAACCTCAATAATTCTGCTTTGCCAGCTAAGCACTGAAAAATACTGCAACAGCAAGTAAAAATCATTCTACAGGTAATATATCACTTAAAACTTTGAATAAGGAAAGGGGAATGCTAGACATTTTTTTAAGGAAATGAAATGGTTAAAATATTTTAAAAAGTGTATAAGAAAGTTAACACTGTATCAAAGTGTTCACAAGAACTTTGGGACTCCCTTTTTAAATACAATTTTAGAATTTTGCATGCTTTTTGTCTTTTTTATTGTATATTTGGAATAAAAAAATTAAAAAGAATTTTACAGATCATAAATACAGACTCCCTAATCCCTACTTCACACCATTAACTACTTGGAACACTAATATCTGTAGAGGCTCGTCTCTTATGAGATTAGAATGAGAAAATACATGAATGCGTCCACTTTCCTATTAACAATTTTTTTATAGCTAAAGAAATATAAAAAAAAATATATAAAGAAATTCCTGTGGTAACACTCTTTTCATATCAAATCCAGAATGAATTTGTTTTTTTTTTCACTGGATTAGCTCACATTATTTTGCTCCTTTTCAGTCTAGTAATAAGGCAAGGCAGTCAGGGAAATAGGCTTTTTTATGAAAATTATCCCTCAACATAAACTTCCCTCGCAGAGATCTCATTCTCATTTTCCACATAATGGTAAGCTCACGCAGCCTCTTTTCTCCTTCAATATGCTATGATTTATGTCATTCTGAAGTGTTAGGGGACAGAATATTTGTGCTATATGCATGAAGTGGATTAACATGGATGAAGCAAAATATATAAAGCCAGGCAAAATAAACTTTCCAAGGTGTAAATGTAAGTTAAATCCTTGAAAAAGATTTTCTGTGAGTGGCCTGAAATAAAGAGTATGCCCGCCTGGCCTTTATATCGGAGGGACTGGATAATGGGAGCGAAATCAATCAATTTTTTCTCTGCAAAAGTGTATTTCTTTATCCCCTACGCCAATGGGCATACTTTGAGTGTGATCCGTGCTAATGCTGCACATCAAGCTAGAAGTTTAATCGCCAGAGACTACTTGCCCGAGATCTTCAGTCTTGTGTCGGCAAGAGAGATATGTCAATTGCAAGAATAATCAGTTCCTGCATCGTATTAAAATGCTGGGTTTTTTTTTTTATAAATGCAACAGTTAGAAAAAAAGAAGAGACATAGAGTACTTTGTAGATTTGAAAATTCATACCCTCCATTAGTAGATAAGTCTCTTTTGACATGCTTACTACAATATCACTTTATTTGCAAAAAATTATGAAATGCCAGGATTTCATACTTTTAATATGTTTTCTTAAATTTGTATTGGTGATCAAGGCAAAATGCATGCTCTAACAAGAACTGTTCTGAAGATTTTTTTATGGTTCCTCATTCTTTTGTGTAAAGGAAAAAAATATGATTGATTTTTGAAATTCAAATAAATGTATTTACTCTTCTGCATTGATGTCAGATAATCAAATGCTTACTGCATTATTTTTTTTTCATTTGCTAAAGATAAGGAAATATCAGGATTCTATTTCATGCTTTAAAGTCTCCATTTGCATTGATGATCAAGGGAAACTGGATGCTCCAACAAAATGTATATGAACTGTTCTGAAGAATTTTTTTTTGTTCTTCATTTTGTTCTATAAAGGGGAAATGATTTATTGTTAAAATGGAAATAGATGTCATTACTATTCTGACATTAATATTTTTATCTTAATGTCGGGCATGGTGGCTCAGCGGTAGAGCGTCCGCCTCATGAATGGGAGGTCCTGGGTTCGATCCTCGGCCGAGTCATACCAAAGACTTATAAAAATGGGACCTTCTGCCTTCTTGCTAGGCGCTCAGCATTTAGATTGGAGAAGGGTAATGATAACATGTTATGTTATGCAGGGCCCGCTGGTAGAGCAGTTTCCTAACTAAAGTGGCTACCCTGGGTAAATAAAACATTATTATTATTATCTGATAACAGAACTCCATGAAAGTGTTTATTCCTTCTTTTTCTCCATTTTCAGGTGATGGCTCCCTCTACATGTGGGGAAAGAGCAGTCATGTTATACAGACTGACCAGCCTTCCTCGCAGAAGGTATTCCGACCCGTTGGTATCCCCCTGAAAGGACGTTCCGTTGCCATGGTTTCCTGTGGTTCATGGCATACAGCAGCAATCACAGGAAAACCAGGTCTGTAAAAAAAATACTCTTCAAGACAGTAGAATAGAAAATAAGAAGACTTGTAAGAAATTAAAAGAGCTATCATACCAAAATAATACAGTATAATTCCACCCAATGGCATAGTTGTGCATAATGTCCCATCATTTGGGGCCTAAATTCATACAAAGTAGGTTTCAACCATCGCTACTTTTTTAACACTCATGAGGATTTCTAGATGTGAATAAAGCATGAATGACCTACTTGTGAACATTGACTTTAAAAAGTAATTAGAACTTAAGGTTTAAAAATAATGTCTGTTTACTGAAATGAAGGGTAAAAAGAATGAAATCGGTCTGTCTTTAAAGACCCTGACCGGTGTAAAAACAATCATATATTAAAAGAAAGGCAATGATTCATACAATACAAATATACCAAAAATATTCTATACATCTCCTTCCATTTTTTAGAAATATTAGATAAAAATCAAAGAAACTGCTCCTCCAAAGTACGCTTCGATTGAGCACCCCACGTCGCCTGGAAAGGATGACGTCATGTTGTGTCTGGAGGGTTGCGATTCCATAGGTTTGTGTACAAAAGCATTGGGTATTTTCTTCCATTTCTATATTATGAATCCAATTTTTTTTTTCGTTTTCAGATGAAAATGGCACTCACAATTATTCACTTTTGAAATTGATGGAAACCTACAACTATTCACTGCCTTTTTTGTGACTTCTTTGTTTGGCTCTTATTGGGCCTAAATTGCTATGTCAGGAAAAGTTGTGATACATAATCTGAATGCAGATAGATTTGAAATCTACGCCAAATAAGTAGGAAATAAAATATGGCAAAAACTAGTTCAAAACTGTAGATTTCATAATTTAAGCATGTAGGAAAAAATATATGTGATATCACTCTGTGATGGAAGTGAAAAAAATGAAATGCGTAATCTGGAAAGCAAAAAAATAACCCAGTTTTTCTGTGTACAAACCTATGGAATCGCGACGCTTCTTACACAACGTGACGTCACGGTCTCGAGGCATTTGAAAAGCACAATAAAGCCTATTTTCTAAGCCGGGTTCGAAGCCCGATAATTGGAATATTCTAAAGCAAAATACTCAGCTGGGAAGGGTGAAAATGAATAAAGCTCACAATGCTGTATTTAGTAGCTTATAAGCTTTCGATTGGTATATAATTTGTCAATTTCATTTTTGGGTCCGGTCTGGGTCTTTAATATCGTGTAAGAAAAATAGAGATCCTGAATAATAAATCCACCTTTTCTGCAATCATTTGTCAATTTGTATAAACTTTATTTTGTAAACAGAATAAATATTGAGAAACTGTATGAATGTTAGGGTTGGTCAACAAACTTATTCTTTGGGGTCAGATTGGATTGAAAAATAATAAAGTTAGCAGATTTTACAAGGGTCTGTTCTGTTGTGCCACAGCAAGCAATTTTGATTTGCCTTATTCTACACCCATTATATGGTTAATAAACCATGTAAGGGTTTTTAACATCCAGGGTGAGATCAAATCTAAATTAAAACCCATTCCTCTTTTCAGTCTCAGACAAACACATTAAATCCACCAGAAGTTGAAAAGTGTGCAATTAAAAACTGACATTGATTGTGTAAAAGTAATTGAGATTTCCAAAATCAGTAATATTTTGTCTAGCATAGACAGGCATTTGCAATTAGCATTACAAATCCAAAAAAGCAGTGATATACTTGCCGTTTTTCTGCAAAGAAGGTATTTTTCAGATAATATTCTTTCAAAAGCGTATTTTTCTTTGTACTCTTTATTGATATTAAATCTATTATTTACATTTTTTATCATGAATTTGGTCAATTTTAGGGATTTATTGTCAATCACTGCCTTGCTTCATTGTACTGGGTATGTTGAGAACCTGTAGGCATGAAGTGGAATAATAGCTTGATTTTCTATTGTCTGTAATCTGTTGGAGATATGGTGATTGTGCTTTAACGCACATTTTCTGTAGAATATGTAGAATATATTTGGGCTTAATTGAAGTAAGAAGAAGAAAGCTCTTGAAATTCAGATTGCATTGGTATTTTGTTAGTTGCTATTTATAGAATAATAATTGGCCATCTTATCATTGAATCTTTCTACAGAAGCTTTTCAGTTCCAGAAGTCAATGTGTTAAGCAAATAGTACCTTAGAAACTGTAAAAACTTGTGTTATTGAAAATGAATGCCTTAATAGCAGGCAGTTCATTGAACCTTATGCAGAAAAAAGCGCTCAAGATCAAAGAAATCGAACTCCCTGGAAGCTATGAAAGGGGAGGAGAATAAACACTTAAAAGATACAATACTTCCATTATATTCTGCCCTAATAATTTTCACAAGTCTTTGTGTATGAACTACAAAAAATAAAAGAGGGGAGGAACAGAATAAAGAGGATGAATTATCCTCTCTGCATCTCTTTCTTGACGCAATTGAGAGGATAAAGGATAAAACAAAATAGATAAAAAGAAAGTATATTGTGTACTGTAACCTAGAGGGCATAGGATAGTGCAGTTGTCCGTCAGTATTCTTATGGCGGTCACAAATTACAACCCTTGGGCTGTTGTCATCATTGCATGCCTTTCAGACAGCCAATTGAAGAACAGACCGATAGAGAGAAGGAATCTAGAATGACCAATAGACATATGATTGCTGTCTCTTTTGTTATCGTCCGTGACAATATGATGACCGGCATTGATTTGCTTGGTCGGGGTTTTGATTTCTATTACCGATCGTAATGCCACCGAGGCATGTTGGCTTATAAAAAAGCGCCGGATCAAAAGACGCGGACAATGATGTACCATGACGTTATTAATTCAAATATTGCATTTTAGATTTGATTAAAGATCGTGACATGACCCATGATGCACTTTGGTCCGCCTCTTGTCCGTGCGGCTCCCCCTGTTTTTTTTTTTCATTGCCAGGGCGTGTGCACGTAGGAATTCAATTAAATTCAATGTCGTATTCATCATGGGTCTTGCTGGTCTAAATGTCAGGAGACATTGACTTATGATTCAAACGTAAACATAATTTGCATAAGGAGTTCTATGAACCATGACAATAAAAACAAACAATCTTGCATTGATCTTACTAACTGAAAAAAAATCAGTTATAAAATTCAGCTATAATTCTTATTAGCTATCAAGGTTTGCAACCTGTTGAGGATGTATAGGTCTTATTTGTGCAATCATCATAAAGTATAAATTTTGTTAACCTTTGAGAGACGATTTGATGAAGATAAGACTTTCAGTGCCATATAAGCATTGAAATATTGTAAATATATTGGGAAGTTTCATGTCAGCCACGTATGCCAAGTATGGTATTTGGGTGTTGAAGTCTGGTGTTGGTGTTTTATCCTTTTGCAAGGCATTATCCAGGTGGGTGTTTCATGAAGCTGTTTGTAAGTTTAAAGCGACTTTAAGAACGATAATGATCCTTTTTTGTGGTAAATAGTATACACAAGAATGTTCATTAATGATGGTTTAGCGTGTAAGAAAGGTTCACCAGCTGTTCTGAAAAGTCGCCTTTAACTTACAAACAGCTTTATGTAGCACCCCCGACCGGTGTAATAAATGGGTATCCAGTAGGAAGTAATTTCTTGATGTTGCCAAATTAGGGTAGCTGCACACGCTAAGCCGGGGTTATATGCACCGTGTACATAAAACATATTGATATTGATATTATAAGTATCACTCGGTGTTAAGATATGAATAATAAGTTTCATTCTTAGCCCAAAGAATATTTCGTAGCTATGATGTATTCTCCCAACACCAACATCTAACACCTTTCTTAAAATCACTCATTGCGATGATAGAGATAAGAACTCTGCCTTCGGAGCTCAAACTTCTCTAAGGCTTTCATCTGCAGAATATGCAATATTATTATTTTATACATTTGTAAAGATATGAACAATGAACAGTCCTAGTTAAGCTGCACTTTGCTCAAAAGAAATCCCCCAGTCCCTTGCCTTCGGGGCATACAGTTGTTTGAAAATAATGTTGCAGGAAGAGATGAACGGTTCTCTGACACGATCGCCAAAAGGTCATGCTTTCTTCTACCTGTCTTACTAATATCCGCTTGTGTTCGGACGGGAGAATAAAAGCGACGTTTAGTTCCAATATTGGTTTTATCCGTCAGCTTTCATTTCTTTTTCGCTGCGTGTTTTGCCCATCGGGGCTACCATGGCACTGTGTCTCCCCTTCGTCTTCACTTAACAGGGGTTCTTTTCTTTTATCGAGAGGCTGGCACGCTCTGACACTTTCCCTTGTTAGGCCTGTCATTATTCTGGAACAAAAATTGATTATTTTGTGTATCAATGGTGTCTTCTTTATTTTTGATAGCAAGGTTTTAGAGATAAGGTATTTGACCTGGTGATGCACTTTATCTCTTGGTCATAATCTACTTGCTATTTTCTAATATCTGACACCCTTTAGTCTCTTGTTATGCAAGTGTTTCTCGCAATATTGCAATCTTTTCTTATTCCTCATATTTGTTGACATGACTTTGTTTGTATTCCGAGGTCAGGTTATAATTTCCTATCTTACTTGTTCGATGATATGTTTTGCCCTGCTTTATACATTTAATTTTCTTCAGATTTTTAAGTCGAGTTTTGCTCTTTATGACATGTTTGCCCTCTTAATTTTTTTCTTTAGTTGTTTCAAATGTACATCCTTTTGTCCCTATTGTTTTGTCATTGTCTACTATTTTTCTCTCTCTTTCTCTACTGTTTACTATGTCTCTGTCTTTTCAGGCTCTTGTCCATTTGTCTTTCTCCTCCCCACACTGCTCCATTTTCTCTCTTTGTTTGTCTCTGTCTCTTTCTTCTGCATTCTTGATCTTAGTTTGAAAGATACATTATTGGATTTATTTGTTTCATTATGAAGTTGGCTTTGAATTACCTGTATCATTCATGTCATTGCTTTTAATCCGTACCCGTTTCATTTTCCTTATCTATTCCATAGTGTACGATTGTCTGCACAATCGTAAAACTACTTATTTTCCTCCTTGTGTATATAGCATACAGTATATATTTCTAAGTCTACTCATAGCCAGCTAAAGCTAGATATCAAACAAATTGGAAATGGTTTAGGAGATGGGGGATAATAGACCTTTGTCCTGAAAAATGAAATCAGGATGGATCCATCCATGTTGCAGACTGACATTTACAATGAAAATTACCTTACAGGCAATGCGAGCATGAAGCACGAGCGAAAATTTTATATGGTGAAATGAAAGATTCTTTTTAGTTACAAAGTCTTCCCCTAATCTTATTGTATTTACTCGTCTTCCTCCTCTTCTTTTTCTCCTCTCTTTTCCATCCTCTTTTCCCCCTTTTTTTCTTTCTTTCCTTTTTTTCTTTTTTGTTCCGCCAATGGTGGGGGGGGGGGCGGGCCCTTCGGGCCCCCCTGGATCCGCCTATGCTCCATTTTCTCTTTGTTTGTCTCTCTGTCTCTTTCTTCTGCATTCTTGATCTTAGTTTGAAAGATACATAATTGGATTTATTTGTTTCATTATGAAGTTGGCTTTGAACTGCTTGGTTCGCTGATGGTCAAATAATATCATACATTTTAATTGAAGGAAGATTGAAGTCTTTGAATACACTTTTTACATCATTCGCTTCCGCATACCACTAGTATCTCTATGTGTAGAATAAACGATAAGAAAGGAAAAAATCTGATGCGTAATGCGAAGCTTTGTGTTAGCCTGAAATAAGATTGCTGCAATGCATTATGGGTGTACTCTTTGACCTGTTTGTATTTCATAAGCTTGTGAAGGATCTTACTTCAAGCAGTCAGAAAGAAAAGCATGTATCTAATGCATGATTGCTTCGATTGTAATGGTAATAAGGATGACGTATTCAGTTCTGATTTACATACTCACATTCATTGTTTGGCTTGCATGCGCATTCTAGAGGAAGGTGAAATGCATTGTGGAAGGTACTGGTGTAATGGCCTTTGACCTTAGATCTACGACTACCCAGGCGGTCTTATCTGATGATACAATGTTTTATTTTAACATACCTTGTTGTAACATACATGTACCTTATTCTGATTACAACTGGCATCGACTCGTTAATCTTCAGCTTCTGAGAATTCTGAGAATTTATAAATGACATACTGCAGTTAATTGAAATATTTACTGGTTCGAAAAATCGCTGCTTAGAACTTTTTTTAAGTCTGTGTTTTCATAAAATGTTGGAATTCATTTCACAATTACTGACCATTATACCTAGGTAGCTCTTGCTCATATCGAGGCACAATGTCTTGAGTTTGAGGGTCGATCAATTTTTTTTATTTCTGTTTTTGTCAAGGTATTTGCTGGTAAGTAAATGTAACGTGATAGGATTATCATATCAAATGAGGTGAACAGTATATTTTATAAATAACACTGTTTTTATGATAGATCAACAATTACCGTGTCGTTCATGTTATTGCTTTTAATCCCTACCCGTTTCATTTTCCTTTACATAGTGTACGATTGCCTGCACAGGAGAATTTTAAAATGTGGGCTAAAACTACTTATTTTCCTCCATGTACATATAGCATACAGTATATATTTCTAAGTCTACTCATAGCCAGCTAAAGCTAGATATCAAACGAATTGGAAATGGTTTAGGTGATGGGGGATAATAGACCTTTGTCCTGAAAAATGAAATCAGGATGGATCCATCCATGTTGCAGACTGACATTTACGATCACATTAATCTCTATTAAAAGTATTACCGAGTCAGAAGAATTACATCCTGTTTAGTCTCTGCCCATACGGTGTCACAGACATTTGTACTTTGTATTTTTATTGCAAACATTTCTTTTTATATAATAACAATATTTCTTTGGTCTCTTCTCACAGTTCATTGTTAACAGCAGCATACCTGGCTGTATGTTATTGGACTGTGCGTTATGATGTTTCATAAAATTATATCAATGTTCTTTTTTCATTTGATTTAGGTAACAAAAAATGATAATTTCAAATAATTACAGTACAGTATACTCTGTCATAATTACATATTTTACATGACATTCATGAAATATATATCATCTTTTAAATGGCTATTTCAAATTGAATTTACAGATATAATGTATGAACTGGCAATGATTTCTATCTGAGCAAAAGTAGTCTCATTCATGGAACAAATATTACTGTGAGCACTACATCAAATCTTTGACCCTCCCCTTTATTTCATCTAGAATTATTGTGGTCCTGTATTATCCAAGAAATTTCAAGACCATTCATAATCAATTCCATGCATCTTCTCATGGACCATATGTTTTATAATGCGTCTATGAACGAAGACCCTATCCTCTCCTATCCATAGTGACTTATCCCATGTGAATGAACTGTGGCTTGGACAGACCAATTAAAGAGATGAAAGGCTTAACCTATTTCCCACTTCAAGAAAGTCAGATGATTCTCCTGTCCCAGTTTTCTTTTGTATAAAGATAACAAAATCATAACGATGTTAAACTGTGATCTCTTTTTTTTGCGTAGCATCCCATTTTTGTCGGCGCTATTTTGCGGTGATGTGGCGAATAAAGAGGAAGTGGTCCCTAACTGTAAGGTATCGGTGACCTGTATCCGCATCACTTAAGTTTGATCAATAGACATTCATATGGTCGACGAGAAATGAAAAGACCTATTTGAATCGATATCCCCAGTGAATTCCTGACAAGGCCCTCGACTCCTGTTTGTTATCCAAACGATCTAGGTCAATTGCAATGCAACAATTAGAGCGAACCATAGCTAAGGAAACAAGTTTGTAATCTTCTGTAATTGTTGCACTATGTAGGTTAAAAGCCTTTCATTCTGTGTCAGTTATTTTAGTTCGTTGGTCCTGTACTGGGGCTTGGAAAATGAAGCTTTTGTTGCAACGGGAACTCCCTTGGGCTGTTTTTATTAGGAGTCACTTTGAGGCATTGCTATCTGTCTCATTAGGCCCACAGAAAAACCTCTCGAAAAAGCCAAATTATTGCCAATCAGTGATGCACGGGTCATTGTCCATTCATTGAAAATAAATCAGTCATGTTTTATTCAGATCTGGTTTTAGGAAATGTTCTTATTCATGATTTGCTCAACTGTGGCTTTATCACCTACAAACTGGACTGTTTGAGGGTTTTCTGAAAGGGTGAATTAAGGCTAATGTACATCGTAGTTCTCGCTGAAATGTTTTGTAATATACGTACCTTTTGTGTGAAAGGACCGGAGAAGGCTACAGATCATATTTCCATACTGTATTTTGTATGACTGATTTATGAGGATAGCCAGAAACAGGACAATAACTACCATTTTTAACATCTCTTTCATTTCAATATTCCATTTGTACATCACAATTATTGAATAGGCAATATTTCAAGCTTCAATCTGCATAAATAAGCTGCAGGAAAATCCATGATGCCATCATATTCAGTAGCTGGCAAATTGCACTTAGACGTTGGTACGTCATGTGCCAGGCCGAAAAGTATCCTTACTCTTCATTAATAGCGAATACTTAGGAACTGAATTTTTTTAATTCTGTTTATAAACCATATTTAAACTCACTAATTATAAAATAAAAATTTTACATCTCAAATCAATTTAGAATGATTATTTCAAAGAGGGTTTTCCTGAATGAATTCTGAATGATGATATATAATTGTAAATCAGCAATTATATGTATCTAGTTGCCTATTCAATGGCACACTATATTTTTCTGTGCAGCTCTAGCTCATACTGCTGTTTCCAGCGCTTGTCGCTTTGAAGAAATTAATCCTGCTATGTATTTTATTTCAGATCTTTTTATTGACCCCCGAATGGTCATTAAATTGTCAACAAAATCAATCCCACTTGCATGTTTGTACAAAGAGTTGCATACAATGTAATTACAATATACATGCATCAATACAAATAGCATGAATGATAATAAATTAACATCAAGGAAAAGGGATACAAAAATTACACAAACTGAGCAATTGGTATTTAGAATTATTTCAATTTTTTCTACCAGATCCTTACTCATGTAAAGTATCATATTTTTCGTTATCGTAACGTATCATATTAATTCACTTCACCTGACCTGGGTTGAGTGCAGCACAATATAGTTCAATATCTTGCTGAAGGAAATAACACAACGGTTGGTTCTAGAACCCTCACCTATAAGCCATGATTGATAATCCTTATTAATGTTATTATCTCTACATGTACAGAGAGACAACCTCTTGAGGAAGACTCAGACACCTCAGAAGAAGATGAGGAGGAAGATTTGGATACCCTCATCACCATGGAAACAGATGATGGAATAGATGCATTCCAGGACAGGGCTGGCAATGTCTGGGAAATGTCTGATGAGGTATGAATTATGACTAGATTCAGGTACTGTTTTTTGTACCTCGTGTATTACCTCAGAACAAGCCATTAATTTGATCTGTAGAAGTTTGTGATTTCCCTTCTGTGTAAATTAAGGTTTTAAATGAGATAATTTTACAAATGGGATGATGAGAATGATATATATTTAGATTTTGTCATCTGTTCTATGTAGTTTTATGGCTCATTTACTTATTCCTCCTCTTCCCATCTTTCTAATTTCTTGTCCTATCCAATTGGTTCTCTTTACTTTTCTTCTTCTTCTTCAACCCTCTTTCCCTTGTCTCCTTTTCATAATCTTCTGCTCCTTTGTTGTCTTGTCTGGTCTCTTTTATTTTCTATATGCATCTTGTTAATCTTACTCTTCCTTCCCTTTCTCCTGTGATGCTGTGGCTGTTAGTGATTCCAGAATGAAGTCGTGTATGTGCATTCAATATCTTTGCATTCTCTCCGTATTTCAGATCTGTGCAGACAAGACCAGTGCTGTCTCCAAACCTGCTCAAAGTTCCTTAAGGCCACCGTACAGGCTTGCTCGCGAGGGGACCACTCTGACCCTTGAAGAATTCTATTCCTCCACCCCTGTACCTGTCCGTCGTCCACGAGAGCTTCCTGGGGTTAGGGTTCCTGAGAGGAAACGGACTGCAAAGGCCGAGGTGCAAGGAGAAGATGATTGCGTCGATGCCAAAGTGACAGTGGCGGAATCAGAAAGGGATGAAGGAGAGAGTTCAGATGATTCATCTGCGGATGATGACATTGAGGCAGATGAAACAGAGATTGCCGCTATGGCTCCACCAATGGGCTCTACTGGAGAGCCAGAAATTATGGACAAAGATGCAAGTCTAAAGACGGAGCATGACAGATCTTTTACAAAGACAGAAAAACTTTCTAAAAAATTCAATCCCCAACGCCAAAGAGATACTTATTTGTCAAGATCCAAGACAATGGGAAGCATAGACATACCAAAGAAGTCTGTTTCAAAACAGAACCAACCAACTGTGTATAATATGAGTGCAATGAGTGGTTCAGGTGATGCTGATAGAGCCCTCACAGGAAAGTTTGTGGTTGACAAGCATGTGGCTATACAGAGTAGAAAGGCCTCTCCCTTATCATCAGCATCCTCCTCCCCTTCTTCAAAGAGGATAGAGAGCAGTACCAAACAGACCATTCCCACCGTTAGCCTAGTCGGCACTGACAGCGTGGACTTGCCCCCGTCCAATGATAGAGTCCCTAAAAGCTTGCCGATGCCTAAGATGACCAGAGCTCATACGCTTTATGGTCCAATGAGAACTCACGGAAAGATTCGGCATTCCAAAAGTGAGTCTCCACCGGTGATATACCCTGTTCCACCTGTAGTATCAATGGCTTACAAGACAAGGCCACCCATTGTCAGGGATGGAGGTCACCCAACAGCGAAATCTAAGTATGGGACCAAAGATAAGGCCCTGAAAGACCTGAAGCAACATCATCAAACAGGGAATGTGGGTGAAACTGCAAGCCAGAACAAGACGGCCGGAGGCAGGAGGCCTCTTGGTGCCACCTCTTCCTCTCAAAAGAGACCCGTCTTCTCTTCTGCAGGATCATGGCGACAAAGGTCAGAGGTTGAGGATGTGCTTCTCAGAGATGGTACACCTCCTGGTAGTCCATTGCACAGGAAAACTTCAACCAAAGATTCATGACCCAGGACTTTGTTCTGTTTTCTTCTTTTTAGTGTAAAAGTGAGTAAAGGTCATCTTTTACCAAAGACGTTCTAATATGACTCAAGGGGAGTACTTCCTAATGTGATGGACAAACATGTTTGCAAGTGGTTTGTTTACTGTGAATTTCATGACCTGTGCAAGAAACTGATTCATTTTCATGTTAACTACGTTTCTTCTGACCAAGTTTTCCTATTGAGAAAGGTGTCAGGTTGTGCGTACTGTGAACCTTGTTGTGATTATTGATAAATATTAATATAATTAGGTGATCTGTCAATCGACAGATCAACTATTAATTTCGTAAGAATTTTCTTTTTTATTTATTATTTATTTATTTCTTAATTTTTATTTTTCCACCCTTTTCTTGTTACCATAAAATCTCCAAATCTACATCATCAATTATCTTCAAAATATCATCAGATATGGGGACTTATCATGTCATGTGAACGAAACAAGTTCAAGGTCAAAAGGTCATCATGACGTCATCTAGACGCCATTTTGTAAAATCACATTATCAATCATATCTTCATTATCAATTATCAAAAATTAACCATATTTACATCACATTAACTTCAGGTCAAGGGTCAACTGTCCATGTCATCAAAGGTCATGAAAAGGTCACGACGTGCGCGTACGCGCGCGTCAAAATTTAAAAATGCTAAAAATCGCTTTTTGACCAAAGTAGAGTATGTTTCAGGTGATTTTAAGCATTTCAAAAATTTGCGCGCGCGCACGGTTACGCGCACGTTCCCGCGCGTAACGGCACTATAAAACATTGGATTGCCATTTTTTTCATATCAATGCACCGAGAATATAATTCTGAACAATTTGATACCTTGATCAACCTTCTACGACAAGTAATAAAGGAATTAGCCTCCATCAAAGTTTACAGCACGCCCGCGCGCGCGCACTAACCATAGACAATATTTGTGCAAAAACATGCCTATACAAAATTCATTATAGCTCTTAAGGTAGTCCGTTGACCCCCATTTTTTTTTTCATATTCGAATAGAGTATGGATGGGAGATGTGATTTCATGTCACATTTGACCCGAAATTTTATCATGACGTCATCAAAATGGCGTCGGAACTCAAAATTCCCATTTTGCTACTTATGACGTCATCATAATTATGCAAATTTGACTCTAACTCTGTAAATATTTGTCAATTTTCGCTCAGTTTTTTTCTACGTTGTAGCTGAGGACATGTTCTTTCTATTGTGATGGGTATATTTACATTTTAAGGATCGGATCATCCTCAAAAGTGGCAAGTTATAGAGGCATGTCATTTTCGTTCATTTTGTGTGCAATCTCTATGGGAAATGACTTTTTCTCAAAACTGGATTTTACATTCCTCTATTTCGCGAGCCATATCTCCATTTCTATTTGTTGGTTTTCTCTGAGCTTTGAGTATGTTGTAGCTGAGATTGTAAGCTATCGCAAATGTGGTCTTCGTTTTCCGATCAGATGCCGGGATCATGCCCGTATTTCACTTGCAAAGTTGGATTTCAGATCCTCTTGTTTTGCTTATGTGTAAAGTCTATGGGATACCGTGCAGCTCAATTGGTAAGGCACCAGACTTGCATCCTTAAGGTCGAGGGTTCGAACCCAAAAGTGGACATAAATTTTTTTTCTTTTTTTTTTCTTTTCAACTTTTCGCAAATGTTCCTTAATCACCATTACAAGGTATATTAGTTCAAATATCGCACAATAAAGTAGGTTAAAATCGTTTTTAATAGGCCTATAACATGTACAATGTGTATCGCCTATACACCTACATGTATTTCACATATCCTCATTTCCCTCTTTTTTAGAGTATTCAACATGTTCTTTTCGTAATAAAAGTTTAGTTTTCAGTATGAGCATCGTATTGATCTCAATTAATATGGTGATTGTATTTATGATCATGAAAATCAGAGACAGATCACCTAATTCGTCTTCATGACGAATTAAAATTCTAGTTAATATAATATTCCTGAATTTGGGACTTATGTGATGAATGGGGAGGGATGAAGTCACCATTTGGTGTAATGATGTAAAGTAACATGGCCATTAAAAAAAGACATTTAATGTAAATGTAATATTATTCAGATATCCGAATCAGACTTGCCTCTGCAAAAGATTTATTGCATGCACTTTTCAGATAAACTTTGATTTATTTATATATAATTGTAATTGGTCTATTATCTTACCTGGTCTACTGAATTTATTTTTATATTTTATTTTAGATTTTATTGATAATGAAAAACTGATTAAAATTTAAGTATATATAATTGCAATTATATATAATTGCCATTGCAATCTTCTCATTTGAAGTAAATCATTATTTTATTCATGTAAAGGTTCTAATCTTCTTTGACTACATGATAATTTACAAAATATGTAATCTTACACATATATTATTTTTACAACTGATTTTAAAAAAAAATCATGTTTAGACAAAATTTATGTATAGTAATGGTATGGAGGAATATGTAAAGAGAACATGATTTTTTGAAAAAAAATATATAAATTACAGAATTTGCATTTTAAAGGAAAAATAATTAGTCTAATTATTGCATATACATCTTTTAGGAATACAGTTATAAATAAAAGAAAAACACATTTCAAAATGGGTTCATAGTGATTGAAGACAAATATTTTAAAAGATGAATTCATCCCACCTGTAACTCATTCTATCCCTCACCTTTTTCCTTTTCTGTGGCTGTATCCCTTATTTCCATATTTCCATTTCCATCCTCCCCCTCTCAACTTTCATTTCCTTCCCTCTTTCACTTTTCCCCTTCCACCCATTACACATCCTACACCTCTCCTATTTTACTTTTCTTATTTGTTCCTACTCTCTTCCCCTCTTTCCTTTTTTCTTTTTTTGTTCTCCCCTCTATCTCCCCCTTCTTTTTAAATATAGTACCCCTTACTCTTCCACTCATTCTGCACTACATACTGACTTCCCCCACCCCCACCCCTCTGCCCCTTTTAGGTTTTTTAAGCGATGTGTACAGGGTGACTGGGAAAAAGCAGATGAGTGAAAGATGAATAATTTCCCTCATCAATTTGTCAGCAATTGTTGGCCATAGCTTCTACTAACAATGATATCAACTCTATTTGGTGAAATTATTTCAATTCTATGCCTCTATCTTGAAATTCAGTCATTCTCAAATTTCACAAACTAGGGTGACAAATGATACAAGGTCTGTCGCGAACCATGAGTCTTGCTTGATTTTGCGATCATTAAAGTATGCAATATGATCTTTTGACCCCTAGATGACATTTGACCTTAACCTTATCTTCCTCATGAACACATGTGGTATTACCTAATGATTATTTGTACCAAGTATGATTATAATTGATGCTGAAATACAGAAATGAGAGTAAGTTGAACAAAACTTCAAAAAAGCTAGGGTGGGCATGACCTCATATCATTGACCTTTTGACCCCTAGATGACCTTTGACCCCATCATCTTCATGGACCCCACATGTGATATTACCCAAGGATTATTTTGTACATGTATGAACATAATTCATGCAAAAAAATGAGACCAGGTGGAGCAAAAACAACTTTTTTTAACAGACTAACAGCAAAAGTGTTCACTAGGTCTCTGCTGAATTTTTAATTCAAGCTGGAACGTCAATTCAACTTTTTCTGGGACTCTGTACTTCAGTATTGCAATAAATATAGTTCTCATTAACAACACTAATGCTATCTTTAGCCACATGCGAAAGACATACCCCCAAAATATGTCCCAAAAAGTAAAAGTACCAAGGTTTTATTTAGCAAATTAACAAGGATATATTGTAGACTATTTCCAGCTGCGACAAGACAGCTATCTGGTTGGATATTATTAATAAACAAGGGAAGACTAAATACAGAAGTTTAATAAGTAGGTTTAAAGTTTGTCCTTTAATGCATTTTAACTCCATTCCAATTGTATTTGATCAATCTGGGTAATACATGTATAATTCTTGTAGATGCCCTGAGCATCCCGCTCTTATGTTATCCCTACACAAAAGATATTTTATAAGTTCCTGTCATATTTCAACAATCCAAACTGTACTGAGATCAAAGTCTCTGCTCTAATTTATAAAAGGAGAGACTGTAACAAGAGATTTATGGCAGTTATATTGTGAGTAGTCCTGACATAGAAGCCTTTGTCTTTTAAAGAGAATATGTGTGCACGGTTGTTGTTGTTGTTTGCCCTGTTCATAAGAGATTTGTCATTGTTTTATTTTCATGAAATTGATAATGAAAGTTGTCAACTTTGAATGAAATTAAACCTCAAATTAGAGATTTTTTTTGTAGTATTTTCATAAGATAATCTGGAAGGAGGCTTAGTTTATTGGTTACTTCTTGTATGGTTATGAGTTACAGGATTTTTTTTTAGATGACTCATGCATCCTTGATTGGTCCATTGTTGATATTGCAATTTTCATTCACTAAACTTGAGTTTTGATTGATTTCTATTTCACTTAAGTCATGGTATATTTTAATTTTCTCCAAAATTGACAAAAATTGCATCTGTTAATATATAAAAAATCCTCCCATGCACGAACCCCTTTGATTTCTTTTTGAAAATGAATGCCATGATCAGCTAACTGAAAATAAGCCATTGGTTCAGATGAACAAAAAGTAGCAATTGCTTCAAGCACAAGCAATTGCTCGCCAAGCAAAAGATCATGCTTCAGCAATTGCTTTATTTCAACCCCTTAATAGTGATGGAACCCTTTCCTTGCCTTCACAAAAGAATTGCTAGCGGTTTGAACAATAGCGACATCACGCTGGTGCGAACACGACTCACAGAAAAGACAGGAATCAAACACAAAGGTGTGGCAGTGGTTTCTAATTAACTTGTTTCTTGTCAATTAATTTATATATTTGGCATTTAGTTTGCACTTATTAAGAAGAAAACATGTACATGTAGGCAACGGTATACCTTGGGGTTCTCTCTCAGGTGCATAAATGTGGTTAAAGAACGCGAACGCCCTGATCAAGCAAACGCTCAAGCTGCTCTGACGGAGCTTGAAAAAAACCAAGCAAGTGCTTAAATGCACAAGCTAAATGTTTGTTTTATGGATATGCTTTTTAGCAATGGCTTAATCTTTAAAGAAAATGCTAGCAGGCAATTAGCAATTGCTTGAGCTTACTAGCAAAAGCATTTGCTCACTCATTTTATGCATACGGAATCAAGCAGAAGCCAAGCAAAAGCCTAGCAGAAGCAAATGCTACTTTTTATGCATCTGACCCATTGGCAGTTTGAGTGTTGCCTGTATCTTTTCATCAATTGTTCTAAATCACAAGCACTTTACAGTAAAAAAAGTATTTATTAAAGGCACATTTCCAATCTTTCTTTTTTTAATTGAAACACTGCTGTCATCATCATTTGAAGGTACTTTTTATTGAAATCAATTTTATGTCATAATCTAGCCAAATTCCCCCTGAAATGGACATTGTAATTTTTTTAATTGTGAAATACAAGCTGCAATTACCCTGATGAAATGATTTTAAAAAATGCAATTACTGCCAATTTAAGATGTACTTGAAATGTATTATTCACAATCTTGTCTGTCCATTTTGCTAAATAATATATTCATCATGGCTATATATTTTGTTTGCTGTGCGGAGGTTTAGAAATTTTATGTATAAAGCATGTGGTCATTTTTATAGTTGTGTCATAAAATGTACATTCTTGTAATAAGATATACATGTAGCAAAAAAATAAATAAAAGATGAAATTTATATGTTTATAAATTTCATTTAGTTTAAGTTCCATTTTGTGGCAATTAATTATGATAACTGCAGAAAGTTGGAAAAGGTAGTGTCAGTGGTGGTTATGTGTGAAGTTGATGGTGTCTAGAAGGGAATGTTCCTAAAGTTGATCTTTACTTCCTGGCAGCTTTATGAAACACGCGCCAGGAATGGGAGGATGATGATGATGATTGGCATGAGATACCCTTGTATTCCTTCTGTCATTTTGAAGATGGTGACGATTGTGGAGTCATGATACCGATGATGTTTTCATCATAAAATTAATTACATTCTGTATAAATTTATTCATAATTGATTCTACAGATGCTTCACCAAAGTCCTTGAATTGAATGTGCAGCGATTCACTTCCTTTATTTGCCTTCGAACGGTCACTATATTTACATTCACCAGATTTCAATCTGCTTAAACCTGAGCAGTTACATCTAGATCTTGAACTCAAAGATATATGCATTTTGCCCTTCCGCTTTCTTCGTAATGCTGATTGCTATTGGCTATAAAGGTTATCAACAAATTCTGCCTTTTTATACGGGGCAATACTTAAAACTTAAATGATTGACATGTCACATACAACTTCATAAAGGAAGCAATGTTTAATCTTTATGGTGGCTGCAGTTCATTTCTAAAAAGAACTTTGTCCATGCTTAAAACACCGAGTTTAGAATTATGTGAATAACTGACAGGCAGATTGGAGGGGGCCTTTTGGCTCTGGTCCCCCCCCCCCCCCCTCCTCCCTTCCAAAAAAAGTTCAACGACTAAGAAAAAAAAACAAGCAGAAAGTGAACGAAAAGAAAAAGTGAAAAAAGAAATGGTGAGAAATGATATTATTTGGTGAATACTGTCTACATCGATCGCGAATTTTCAGTTAAAAAGGGCGAAAAAATGTTCCCGCCCGCTCGCAAATTTGAGAAATAGTCCCACATACGCCATGTTGCGACACCCCATCTACAGTTTTGGCTCACCGCGTCACTGATGTAAGTTACTAACCAACTTAGCGACTCTTGCCGAGTGACAAAAACATGAAATAAAGTCGCTGAAATATTTTTTTATCTCTTATAATTTACTTCCTGCCTCGGCTCGATAAAAACCAAGTCGGGGTAAGGAGATCGAAAATCAGAAAATGACCGCTAGATCGGGATGATCGATAGAAATGCAGCTGGTTCTGGCGATGGCATTTCTTTTTTAACAAGCTACTCGAGGCAAAAACCGATAATAATAGCAATCAGAGAAAAGATAAGGAAACAAGGAAATAATGATAGAGAGAGTGAATGATAAGGAAGAGATACGTCTATTTGTAGAGAGGGGGGAATGGAGTCGTACATGAATATGATATCATGTATTGTAAAGAGGATCAGTGCGAGAGCGAGAGAGATTTTATGAAAAGGTGCAAGTTTTAGATTTACAATGTGACACGGAACTAAGTGGTATATTGGAATTGATAATTCATATATATCAGTTTCCTTGAAATGATGAGTAGGCCCAATGACCTGTTCAACTCGTATGAACATGAGAGAGCACATCCCCCAAGTTCAGAAACAGGGGGCCGAAGCTGCCGCTGCGCCCCCTCCCCATTGGCGAGACATACACAAAAAGTGAAACGGACACGGAGAAGAAAAAATATAAGAGGAGAAAGATGGATTAATGAAATAAATGGATATTGGAACAAAACATAAAAACGTTAAGGACATATAAAAACTGCCCCTTCGCGGTCGCGTTGCGTGTTGGGTGAGATAATGCTCTGCTCAAGAGGATACTGTGGGGCTAAAATATCAAATTTTCAAGTCATTATAGGCGTAGATTATTCTGCTCATTTTGTTTAAGCGAGATATACATCCTGTTCATGATTACAGAAAACGGTGTACGTATAAAACACAGCTTGCTCTGTTAAAAGTTTTTAAAAAATGAGCTCGCGCTTCTCATTTTGTAGGCTATACTTTGTTCTTTCATTAAAAAAAACGTGCTTAAACTGTTTAGTAAGATACCCATCATGTTAATGATTGCAAAATTACAACAAAAGAAAAATGGCTAGTTTTCAGTAGATACCCGTCCTGTTCATAATTACACAAAATGCTTATAATTTTCAATGTTCAGGTCAGAAAACATTTTTTCTTTAGCTCGCACTTTGCAGTCGCACCAATTGCTTAGTTATAGATACCCACCCTATATTAAAGTTTAGAATGCCAGTTTCGAGTTGGAATATTTTCAGCTCGCGCTTCGCTCTCGCAATGGTGACATAATGCTATTCACGTGTCACTGCAAATAGTCTTTGCTAGGTCACTTTTTAGGCCTTTTTTTCTAAATTTGAGCTCACGCTTCGCGCTTAATAAATTAGATACATGTATCTTATTTATGATCACAACTTTTCAGAATCTTCCACTGGCAGTTTTCCGGTTTAAATACAGTCATGAAAATATCGGAACAATGAGCTCGCGCTTCGCACTCGCATTATTGATTTTTTTTATGATGTACCCTATCTTGTTTTAAGAATAAAGTGATGATGTACTTGAAGCTTATATCCTTACTTAGGTTTACAACTCAATGTTACATATAATGAAATTCACCAAGCAGAAGCTTAGAATTTCGATAGCTATTTTACATATAACCGATCTTGGTGGTGGCACTTCAATTCACACGGAAAGTCTCTCGACTCCAATTTTGGTAGTAGTAGTCTGTGCAGTTCGGAGCCAACGCTTGTTTTACATCTAAAATCATCAGATGAGTGCACACCATGGCGAGTTTAGAAGCCACAATCCTCGACTCGGTAATCTAATTTATAATCCATTATGATAGTCACACCAAAAATACCGACTCCAAACCGATTAATGGTATGACATTTGAAATAAACGTAATGGCTTTAATAAGTGTGGATTCGGATTGAATGGTGTGACTTGGTTCCTAGACCGCATGTCTCTATAGGTTTGAAAAATTGTTGGAATCTAGAAAAGGACTTATCAAAGTACTTTAAACTATTCTGTTCATGGAATTTGAAAACGTTTCCATTTGTTGCTCGTGTAATTTCGTTTGATTCAAACAGATATTGCGTACGGTACACTTATTATTTTTTGACACTGGTCAATTGAGCTGATCTTTCCTCAACGTTATCACACAATCATAATGAAATACGATATAATCGGATAATCATTTTGATGATGTTATTGTAATCGTAAGACTATCATGACTATTCAAATACAATCTAACACGATTGACTGTTTTTTTTTAACAAAATATTTTATTTACTCTGAAATGATTTAGAATTTATAATGCACATGTAAATGCTCCTGTATCAATTAAAACTTTGCATGTTCAAACGCTACCTTTTGAATATTTCTTCCGTTAGTTTGTCTGTCTACGGAGTAAAGAAGGAAGGTTTGGGAGCTACAAGGTGATTGGAGAAAAGATACTTCGCTCGGAAATATCTCACGACGAAATAAATTATTTGAAAAAAAAAGAGAAGAAAGAATGGAGTAGTATGACGTCAACACGATTTGGGGTTCTCTTATATTTGTCTGCTTTCTTGTTTTTTGCTTCCTTTATTCACTCTTTTTACCTCTAGTAATCAATACGTCGTTTTCTTTTGCACACTGCTCGCCTCCTCCACAAAGTCTCGTCTTACATTTCACTTCCTATGTTTTATATTTCTTGAAAAAATGCATTTTATTGATACGTCAGTTCACTGACTGCAAGGGCTTATTGCCACCTATACTTTGCCGTAGCGATCTCCATTTTGTAATGTATTCATCCTATCGATATGTTACCAAATATTCGAATGATGTTGAAACTTCATTCAAGAACATGAAATAATGCCATTTTCGTCTCACCTATATCTAGGATGGTTTGTTTCACATACGATATAAATAGAACTTGGAATTTGACGAGCACAAGTATTTTTTTTTCTTTCAGAATGGGGTATAAAACGATGCGTGTCTGATGGTATATCTATAACGCACGAATAAAATCACACTCTTTTTCTTGAGAAAAATGACATTTTCGGGAATTTATATCACCCGACATGTATGGAGGAGTTGCTTGTCTGTGACGCAACATAATATCAAATTTAAATAATATAATTATTCGGTAATTACATCCCCTCGCATGACAGCAACTACCTTATGCATATATTTTGTGAATGACTTCACATGCCCCCCCCCCAAGGTATAACTAAGGCCAGATAGACTTACAAGTACACCAGTGGTATCAGTCACCTTCAGTTTTACCCCCCCCCCCTCCCCTCTCATCCACCAATAAATTTTCAACCCCGGGTATTTTGGCTTGAATCCATAGTTCTTTGTTGGTCTCCAGGATCTTGGTTCCTTGGTGTCACCCTCTCAGCTAACCCCATCCTCTATCTAATCATCGACTGGAGCCGAGGACGAGTGTTTGGCCGCTGGATGACTTCTTAGACCCGTCTGGTCAGTGGCCACCACCACAATGCTGCGTGCAGAGACACAATGTAGCCCCTTGCTCCTATTTTACCAGCTTTTAGGAAGAGCACACTTGAGTAACCTATCTTGAAAGAAACTTCTTCCCCAATTATCCAAGAAGATCCGGCTAAGTGATGCGTTCCCTTTGCTCTCGTGTTCGTCGGGACTTTGGGGTGTTTGTCATAAGACCTGTCGACTCGACTCAGTTAATGGTCACTTGACATTCACATGCTACAACTTCAAGAACTTCGGCGTTCTCCTGGAAAGGGAAGTAGATTGAAAGAGGGAAACAAAAAGTAGGATATGTTACATGACATTAAAAACGGATAGAGAGACGCATTTAAAAGTGAATGCCGAAGAGGGGGAAGAAATTGTTTTGGACTCCGATGTCAACTCAAATATGCACAGGCACACATCTCGCACTCATCATTCAACTTCATCAAGAAGACCAAATGAATTAATGATGTGGTCATCAGCGACATAAAGAGATGAGAAGTGATGGATTGGAAGCAAAGGGGACCGACATCAGGTCGAGAATGGACCGAGAGGGAGAGAAGTTCGTGCCCAGGGAGCTAGGCGGCAAACACCTCTTACATTGCCGCTCTCCAATGATTTACTCCGACATCTGAAGATACGGCAACTTGAGCATGAAGTGTCTCCGATTTTTCAAAGTTTTGACGATGACCATGATGATGCTAAATGTTCAGCAAAGTCCCCCCCCCCCTCAGCCAGATGTAAGAGATTCAAGACAAGATAACCTTTCCATCCTCAAAGTTACTTCTTCTTAGCGTCATTTTAAATTTTCCTAGACATAATATTTCCATTTTTTAGTAATTGTAGTAATGTTTTTACTTTCATGTTCTCTGTTCTTCATATAACTTTTCTTAGCGTTTTGAAACATACGTACAAAGAACTCTATGAATTATGTGTATTTATTTTATTGTACTGTTAATTATGTTCATCCCCTTAAAAAGTATCTCGGACTCTGTAAAGCAAAACATTATTTTTCAATCAAAAGTCTTTAAAAATTATGCTTGAAAAAGAGAGCAACTTTCAATGTTGGTGTACTTTTTTCAGGCGAGTTATAGATTCTCGAGCAGAATCGTATTCTATGCTCGCAACCCTAAAACATTTTAAACGTGCATTATCTGTGAAAAATCTCGACTTCCCGATTTTTTTGTTCTTTTCAATTTCAATCAGACACTTTTGCTGGTGATTAACCGTGTCAACAACAATACTTTCAAGGAGTGGGTTTTTTTTCGAAACCCTTATGACTTCACAGATGTGTTGTGAGAGAAATGTGCATTCTATATATTACTGATTCAACATCAACAAGCTCGTGTTTGCCACAATGACCTGCAACAGAACGAAAATTAAAATGCATGTCATGCAAATTAATTTGAGGTACATACATGATAATACATATTAACACTGCTAACTTAGCCAGAATCATTCACAGTATAGTGGAATAATGAAAATGTTTGGGCCAAAACTTGAACAGTAGGTAAGCAATTAATTTAGGTCAAAAGCTGAAATAACCCCTGAACTGTCATTTGGTCATTTCACACGGGTTATAACTATGAGGTTCTCAGCCGATAACTTTATCATATCCCATGTAACTAATCCATAAAAAAACCTGGGGTGGTATTCTGAGGTCATTTTATCTTTAAAATATTTTATTTTATCTCTTAAAATGAAATTGGTATTCTGAGATGAGATTTTATCTCTCAGATAAAATTTTAGATTTTATCTTGCGTATAAATTTTATCTTGCGTATCTACAGATGATACGCAACAGAACAATGCCTGCGTACACATACCCATCGCGTATCTGGCCATTGCAACGCAGATGATGTGCTTGCGCCCATGTTACTTTGAAGAAAAAATAAAATAAACTTAAAAGAGGGTAGAGGCTATTTTATCTCTGCGACGTTGATTTCTAGGTGAATTAACCCCAAATGGTGACATGAAAATGAAGAAAATTTATATATTTGTTGAGAATAACACCTTAACGTTTTTCCTGTACAATCAGAGAGTATTTCATAAGACTTTTCTTGACTAATATTGTCTTTGAAATGATGCTTGAAAAGATGCGATATAGACTTCGAAAAAAGATGAGAGTATTGTCCTTTTAGTTAAAAAGAAATCTCCGTAAAGACGCGCAAGCGTATTTGAAGTCAATAAATTGACGCAGTCTCACCCCTTTGCCACACCTCCTGGCGGAATGGATTTTAATTGGTTGAGTGATATGAGAGAGCTATAAAAGCGCGTTTCTAATTGGATATTGATGAAAAAATAGGTGTGTCTTACAGAGATAAAATGAAGATAAAATGGTTCTCAGAATACCAATTCGGAGAGATTTTAAGGGTATTTTATCTCACTGATTTTAACGGAGATAAAATATTTTATTTTATCTGAGATAAAATGGATCTCAGAATACCACCCCTGTTGTAAGGTAAAACATTCACCGATCGCTTTACAAGTTAAAGCCTGGTCACACCGTCCGAACTTTGCTGGAGCGATCCTTGAACGGTAGGGAAATGGGGCCGAATTTCGTCACCGCGCACAAAATGGGGGGATCGAAAACACGCGCGTTGCCTGAGCGGTGCACCGCTGAAGCCGGCGCTGCTTTAGCGTTAGTTTAACGTTAGCGAGCGTTGGTTTAGCGGTGACGAGAGCGTTGGTTTAAAGTTGATTTAGCGGTAATACCGCTTTTGACTACGGAGCTGAATGGATCTCTTTGATAGAAGTTCTGATATATTCCAAATGGGTGCCTGGGGTGGTATTCTGAGATCCATTTTATCTCTGATAAAATAAAATATTTTATCTCCGTTAAAATCAGTGAGATAAAATACCCTTAAAATCTCTCCGAATTGGTATTCTGAGAACCATTTTATCTTCATTTTATCTCTGTAAGACACACCTATTTTTTAATCAATATCCAATTACAAACGCGCTTTTATAGCTCTCTCATATCACTCAACCAATTAAAATCCATTCCGCCAGGAGGTGTGGCAAAGGGGCCAGATTGCGTCAATTTATTGACTTCAAATACGCTTGCACTATACGCTTGCGCGTCTTTACGGAGATTTCTTTTTAACAAAAAGGACAATACTCTCATCTTTTTTCGAAGTCTATATCGCATCTTTTCAAACATCATTTCAAAGACAATATTAGTAAAGAAAAGTCTTATGAAATACTCTCTGATTGTACAGGAACAACGTTAAGGTGTTATTCTCAATAAGTATATAATTTTTCTTCATTTTCATGTCATCGTTTGGGGTTAATTCACCTAGAAATACTGGTGAAATCAACGTCGCAGAGATAAAATAGCCTCTACCCTCTTTTAAGTTTATTTTATTTTTTCTTGAAAGTAAAATGGGCGCAAGCACATCATCTGCGCTGCAATGGCCAGATACGCGATGGGTATGTGTACGCAGGCATTGTTCTGTTGCGTATCATTTGTAGATACGCAAGATAAAATCTAAAATTTTATCTGAGAGATAAAATCTCATCTCAGAATACCAATTTTATTTTAAGAGATAAAAAAAATATTTTAAAGATAAATGACCTCAGAATACCACCCCTGGGGTGGTATTCTGTAACTCTGTCATAACTTTTGTCATAAATTTTGTAATTTCTCTCTGAGATGTGACACCGCTATGATTGTCACAAATCGGTATTCTGAACATTGTCTTTTCCCTGTCATATCTCTCAAAGTTCCCACCCATCTTTTCGGAAGCAAACCAATCAAAATCATCGTTAGTTCCCAGTTGGAGCCCTTCTAGCCAATTGGAAAGCCCCGTGGCAAGTAGGGCGTATCCCCAAAACAGTTGCTGGCATCGCGCAACTACGCGTATATTGATGCGCTTTTTATTATACAAAGAGAGACAGGGAGCTGTGAAGAATTTTAGAGAAGTATAAAAGTAAGGAAAACAGAGAAAAAAAGGAGGAATAAATATGTAGGGCCTAACTAATTGTAGCATGAAAAAATAATTTTGAAAATTGTCATGGAAGATGAGTGAAACTAATACCACAATCTAATCTAAATAATATAATTGTTTGCTTGACATTCAGTCGGCAGGGTATCGGGATATTTGGTACTAAAAGATATGACAAAATTTATGACTGCTACCCCCCTGTCATAACTTTTGTCATATCTTTTGCTTGTATAAAAGGATTACGCGCATTTAAGGCCGCGTATTTTTGGTGCGCGCTAAAGAGAAGAGACAAAATTTATGACAATTTTTGTGACAAAAGTTATGACATCCACCAGAATACCGATTTTGTCATATCTCTGAGATAAGATAAAATATGGAGAAAAGACAATGTTCAGAATACCGCCCCAGGTCTTTTTCTCCCGTATTTGTAGCCAAATGCTGATCCCGCTGATACCTCCATACCAACGCCAAACCAAAGTTCATCACCGCAATGGATTGCTGCTTCAACAGTCGACACCGTTCCAGCAATCCCGTGTCCGCTCTTAATTAAAACGCTTACAACTGCTCTACCGAAGTTTGTGCAATGTTTAATCACCGTCCGGACAAAGCTCGCGAAGCAACGATGCATCGCGATGGTCCAGCGTTCAAGATTTCTGCGTTGACCTAGTGGACCCAAGCGTCCACGAACTTGCGTCTAGCGGTGCCAAACTCTGACTGGGCGTTGTTGGAGCTGTGATGAACATTGCCGGAGCGGAAAATTGCCCACTCCTCACCCCTCGCAATATTTTGTGCAGCTCAAAACTTTTGGAGCGGTAAGAGGGATCATCTGCGGTGGCCACGCGTATACGGCGTTGCCTTAACGGGGGACATCTTCTGTTAAACGGCGGTGAACGGTAACGAGTGGTGATGAATTTTTTTCACCGCTCCAGGAACGCTCCAGCAAAGTTCTGGCGGTGTAACCATGACTTTAAGGTAACACTGGACCACCACTGCTTCGCAAGCTCTGATCGGGCGGTGATTAAACGTTGCAAAAAACTTTAGTGGGGCGGTCGCAAGCATTTTATGAGCAGACAAGTGATTTCTGGAACGGTGTCGGGCGTTGAAGCAACGATTCATTGCGGTGATGAAATTTGCTTTGGCGTTGATATTGGAGGTAGCGGAGCGGGACCAGAATTTGGATATTAGTTGTTTTGACAGTTTCATAGGCTCAATACACCAACCTAGAAATGTTCTTTCCGATGAAGTTTTTTTTTCTTGATTCGTGTTCCATATGGGGTCCTAGAACAAACTCAGCTTGATTGCCCAAAGTTGCCGTTTGGGAAATTTTGCTAATTTGCATAAATCCAAAATGGCCGCCAGATGCCATCTTAAAAACCTAACTTTTGAACCCCTTGCCCCAAAATAATGAGTAATGACTCTTTTTAGGGGTTTAGGGGTGTGTAGAATCGATTTCCGCTATCTATTTTGCAATATAATATCATCTTCAATTCAAATCTAAGATGGTCGCCAGATGATGGCATTTTGAAAAAATGAACTTCTGAACCCTTTGTCCTAGAATCATGAATAATACCTCTTTTCGTGGGTTATTTGGTATGTTGATTCCATTTCTTTTAATAATTTTGCAATATAGGATCATTCAGATGAAAAAAGATGGCCGCTAAACGTCACATTAAAAAAGAACTACTTCCCGAGAGTACTGAACAGTGAACCTTAAAGAAGTACTATCCCAAAAAAGTACACGCTGTCCTAAAGAGGGTTACTTTTATCTGTAGGAGCCGTAAGATTATTTCAGTAAGAATGATTCATTTCACTTAATCTCTCCACTTTTAGTGGTCAAGTCAGGTCTCAGAAGGTCAGATGGTAGATGTATTTTGTCATTAACCGCTCACCTTAGAATGAAACCATTCAAGGTTTAGGCTATGACCTATTTCGGGAGTTCTCATCATTTTTGTATGTCCAGTCATGCTTTTCTAGTGAAAGGACTTCAAAGTGTTATTTTGTAATTAAAACGTGATTTCTCCGTATTTTTCAGAAAATTAATTTACTTATTACCTTCCTTTATAATTATCATTGGACCGTTCGTCCTGACAAGAGTTTATGACTTGGTCAGCACGAGTGCACTTTTTAGCCTCCTGTAGAAGATAGGCTCCCAAAGACTGATCCATGGTCACATGGTCATAGCATTCCATGAGCACAGTTTGCTACAAGGCTGGAACATAATGGTAGCTTCCCTAAAGTTCCAGTGAGCAGTGGTGTGAATGAATTAGGCTGCGCCTGGCCCTGACACTCGTTGGGATCTTCTTATCCATGCTTCCCCAGTATGCATTCGGCGAATGTACAGAAGGCATCTACCTGTATATCCGTGCCAGAGCAGATGGGAAACTCTTCAAAAGAGACCGGCTACGTGCCAAAACAGCGGTCAGGATGGTTCTCTTTCGTGAGATGTTGTACGGCAACGACGTCGCCCCTGCCTTTCATAAAGAAGCGGGGGTATAGGCCTACAAGACCTACAACTGCCTGTCCTGTGCATGCAAGGAGTTTGGATCACCCTTCAGCCTGTAAGCAGAAATCCTGATCGACTCAATACACTGACTGTCCTCCCGATATCTCGATCAATTACGCACTCGTCTGGTTGTGGTGGACCTCTCACCTATCTTGGATTGACTATCTCTCTCTGTCCCTTTCACTGGACAAGGAGATAAGCACCAGGATAGGAAAATCTGTCACAGCCATGGCCAAGCTCCTGAACGGAAATAAGTCCTGGAAAACGTTCGCTGGTCAAGAAAAGCAGCTACATGTATAAACCCCTTCGATGTCAGCTGCCTCGGACGTATTCTGCACATTAAATGGCAGGACAGAGTGAAAAATATAAGGCCCTTCAGCGTACGTGCATGCTAGCATCCCCAGCATATTCTCGCTCCTTAGTCAAAGGTGCATCAAGGGTTGGGGCATGTTCGCCGCATGAAACTTTGGCAAATCCTAGTAGGGATTCACCAATGTACGGTGAGCTTTGTGATTGGTCCCCCGATAGATCACACCTCCGTTATAAACACACTTGCAAACGTGACATAAAACTTGCCGGCATAAACACTAACACTTGTGAAGATGTAGATGATACTCGCCGTCTATGGAGAGCTACTAAGTAAAGGGGTCAAGGCGTCAGAAAATAATCGGAATGCTAATTTGGCAGACCAAAGACCAAGGAGGAAGGCTAGGGCAGCATCTCTATCTGAGCCTGTCTCAGCGCCATCCTCCTTCATCTGTACAAATTTGCTGTAGAGACTGCCACTCTAGAGCGGAGCTCTACAGCCACTCTCGAAAATGTAATACCTAGCGCGCTACCAAATCGTCTTTTGAGACGAACTGATGCCTACCAATCATTGGACAATTTGATTTAGGATAAATATGGAGAAAACACTTTCAAATTCAAATAAGGCTTTAAAGCCTCTTCTGTACACAAGTATGGATGAACAAAAAAAATATTGATAAGAACACGCGAAATGTATCACAGCACCGAAACCAAAGGAGGATTCAATCTAAGGTGAGCAGTTAATGACGAACGTCTGACAACATCTCAGATCTGACTTCCCCTTGAACTAGAAATTGAGAATTAATAAAAGAAATGAGTATTCTTACTGAAAACCCCTTACATAAGCTCTTACACCATAAGCCTCGAAAAGTAATTTCTCAAGATGGCTTTTGGAGGTCATCTTGGATTTGATCTGAAGATTATCCTTTATTGCAAAATGACATCAGAAATTGAAACAACTTACCAAATGACTCACGAATAGTGTTGTTATTCATGTTTCTGGGGCAAAGGGTTCAAAAGTCAATATTTTAAGATGGCGTCGTCTGGCGGCCTTCTTGGATTTCACCTGAAGAAGACCTTATATTGCAAAATAGATAGCAGAAATAGATTCTACACACCCTAACCCCCTAAACAAAGGTATTACTCATCATTCTGGGGCAAGGGCTTCAAATTCAATTTTTCAAGATGGCATCTGGCGGCCACGGCCATCTTGGATTTGACCTGAAGATGACTTTATTAAAAAAAATAATAACATAAATGGATTCTATACACCTCTAAAAGGAGTTATTCCTCATTATTTTTGGGACAAGTGGTTCCAAAGTTAGGTGTTCAAAATCATCACCGCTCGCTACGGTTCACCACCGTTTAACCAAATTTGGCCTCCGTTAAGGCAACGCCGAATACGCTCGGCAACCGCTGATGGTCCCTCCTACCGCTCCGAAAGTTTTGTGCTGCTCAAAATATTGCGAGCGGTGAGGAGCGGGCAATTTTCCGCTCCAGCAAAGTTGACTACCGCTCTAACAACACCCAGTCAAAGTTTGGCACCGCTGTGGGTCCGCTAAGCCAACGCAGAAATCTTGAACGCTGGACAACCGCTGCTTCGCCAGCGTTGCCCGGCCGGTGATTAAACGGATCACAAACTTTGGTGGAGCGGTTGTAAGCGTTTTCCGAGCGGTCACGGGATTGCTGGAACGGTGCATTCATCCATTCATTGTTAGATAATAGCAATAAAGGGATCTTCTTTTGTCTACCAGAGTAATTGTGGCGAGTACAATGAGTAGCTGCATAAATAGCAACTCTTTTTGTCATCATGATCATAGTGTAAAACCCCGTCGAGCCGACGCCCGCGCATGCGCAGAACTCCGCTCTATCAACGCTCGAGTCACCGCTAAACCAACGCTCGCGACCGCTCGCCACCGTTAAACCAAAGCTAAAGCTACATGGCTTCAGCGGTGCACCGCTAAGGCAACGCCCACGTTTTCGATTTTTCCCCACATTTTGTGAGCGGTGACGAGCGTTGTCGAAATTCGACCCTCTCTCCCTACCGCTCCAACAACGCTTGGGCGGTGTGACCAGGCCTTAAACCAAATTTTGACCCCCGCCGAACGCCGTATGCGCAGAACGCCGCTTGATCAACGCCCCCTTACCGTTTGCAACCGTTAAGCCAACGCTAAAGCAACGCCAACTTCAGCGGTGCACCGCTAAGGGAACGCCCGTGTTTCCGATTTTCCCCCATTCTGTGCGCGGTGACGAGCGTTGTCAAAGTTCTGCCTCTTCTCTCTGCCGTTCAAGGAACGCTCAAACGAAGTTCCGGCGGTGTGACCAGGCCTTTACGATACTCGCAATCCACTCTCCATTGGCGGTGTTTTTTTTTTTTGGGGGGGGGTCAGAAATCGTGCCTGGGAAAATGTTAGGAGACTGTGCAAGTCTTATGACAGCTGGATGGCGACAAAAGAGCTCGACATTTCATTTTTTTTTATATATATATATATGTCCTATTATTTTCTTCATGTCATAAATTTGTCTGCCAATGCGATGATTTCAACCCTTCCAGCTTGGAAGTAACGACTTCTCCATCATAAAATGCAGTCTGAGAGATCTAGACATTGATAATGCTTAGAATGACGTCATTGCATTGAGGAAAAAAGCTGAATGTAAGCGCCTCTTTCTGGTTTTTATAAATGCAACACTAGTGCATTTTCAAAATATTGTAATTGTACTTTTTGTAGACTTGACTAAACCACATTGAGCTTACACCTCTAGAAGATTGGATCACGTGCACTTTTCGCAGTCTGCCGACACCAAAAAGTGCACCTTAAAGAGAAGTTTGGTGGCCGAAAGCCCCCGACTTGTGCACTTTACTGCAGCCTGCAACCCGTGCTATCGACGTTAACAGCATAGAGGTTGTTTGCTTGGAGAGAAAGTGTAGCAAGCGATAGCACAAAAAAAATGAATTTATGAAGAAGGGAAATGGTATAATTCGTCGCACGAAAGTCAGGCGTGGTCAGATCATGCTGATGATAACGCATGAACGGGTGCTCACGCAACCATTCCCGAAAACAAAAATATGAGCTTTTTCATATTCCCCCTTATATCATTTTGCAAAGTGTGCTTCTAATGAATATGAGCGTTAAGTGAATATGAATTGCAGATTTAATAAAGAACAAGCAGAAGCAGAAAAGAAGCCACAATATTATGACAAGAATAAAGCGAGAGAGAAGACAAAATACAGAGTAAGTGTATCGTTTGATGATGCCAGGTCGATACATTTTCGCCAGTCTGCAGCTGGTTCGACTATTGCGAGGTTCACGCAGTATTAAAGGACAGTTCAGTACACGCCATGGTAAGATGATGATTTGATTTTAAGGAATAATCTTCATCACTTATTGGGGCGCCGCGTCAAATGTATACCGTAGGCAGTCAGACCAATCTTAGAGGTCATCTCCCCAACCCACTCCCAACAGGTTGTCCAACGATTTCTACACTAAACAACCATGGGTCGTTCGATCAATATCTACTACATTTACATAATTTTCACAGACTCTCGCAATATGGAAGTAAGTTAAACATTTGCAATACAAGCCAGGGAGAGTATATAGGCCTAGGTTTATTTGCATTTTCCAAAGTATTTCCATTTGTGTGCATTATGTAGAAAAAATCGCAAAAGTATATCTGTAACCGTCTTTGTATTTTTTATATATTCCTTCTGGAAAGTTATAATGATAATTCTTGAAATTATCAAAATGATTGCAGAATGTTAATATTTTGCATGGTGTGTTCTTTCTTTTTATCTCCGCGAAAAGTTTTCTACATCCACTGCTCCGTCCTACATTTGTGATTATTGTGAGAAATAATCATGGATATTTCAAAGAACTTTTCGTCATGACTGATAAGAACGACACTAATAAAAAAACAAACACATTTTGGGTTTCTCCGTTATTTTGGTCCCATTATTTCAAGTTAACATTGATGTTAGTTCTTTCTGTAAATGTACATTGTAGTGCAAAGTTTGACATTCACTCAAAAGAAAGAAAAATATGATAATTTTCAGTTCACTCTTTGGCAATTTAAATCTAATGGTTTCATATATGTATATATATATATATATATATATATATATATATATATAAATATATAACGGTTAGTGAATTCATGAACAGAAATAGAACGTTGAAACAACCCCGCCCACCCCCCCCCCCAAAAAAAAAAGAAATAGAAAAAAGAAAGGCAGTTTTTGCTAATCAAATAAATGAATATAAATATTTTTAAAAATCCAAAAATCGTCAACTCGGTGCTCCTTAAAAGCAGACATTCTTATGTTCAAGTTTGTTTAAACCAATAAAACAAGAGACATAATTATTACACAGTTTGACAAAAAACAAGACATGATACGTTTAGGACCCCATAGAACATGTAGAAGCATAGCTTTTTAAAGGGGCTATTTATATAGAACATTATAACAAGAATATTGCTGAAAAAATATTTTCAATGATAATCTAGAGAGTAAATAAACGAAAATACATTCGTATATCCACACGCATCCACACATCTGCACACCTATGCGCATCCTCTAACACACGCACACACACATGGTTTATCAAGATTCGATTAAAGATATTTTGTTGTCTCTCAAATATTTTCAAATATAGGTAGTGTTGGACTGGATCTAATGCTTTGTGGTAACTTGTACCATTCTTTGATACAAAATGTCACCAAAAAAAAAAATTCAAAGCAGTCTTTGTTCTAGCGAAATGGTTGGTCGAGAAAATTTCTCTGACGTGCATTGTACATTATGGACCTATGATTAAACAACAAATGCTTCTTCTAAAAATGAACAGATTTGAGAGGATTGTGATTTGTACATAAATATCAACCAATTCAAGGAGACTAAATCATCAAGAGGCAAATAAAGGAATACTTGGACTCCTGTATTGTGTCATTAAAAAAAGGAAAATGCGAACGTTGCTTTTTACTGCTTATACCATTTCAATTTCCCCAAAAGAGAGCAGATCATAGAAATTCCTGGCTGGGAATCGAATCCTGGACTATTTTGTCACGTGCCTTACCTTAGACCACTCTGTCTGCAAAGGCACCTCCAAAGTCCCATAAAAAATGACAGTAATCAGGGGCCCGTCTTACAAAGAGTTGCGATTGATCCGATCAATCGCAACTATGGATGGCCAGCAACGTCAACATCTATTATGCATGATTGTTAAAATTATTTTCCAGCTATGATGTATATTCATGCATTCATTGTTTTCTTGAAAATTCACTGTGCTTCTTTGTGTTCACAAAGGACTTTTTGTGCAAATTTCCTGTAGAAAAATTATGACGCTGATGGATTTGTATAGAGTTACGATTGATTGGATCAATCGAAACTCTTTGTAAGACGGGGCCCAGAAGTAGCAGAGGTTGAGTATTTGATAATAGCCCTTAAGCAAGGAATGCATGTACATCAGAACTAATTTTGATAAAAAAGTTGTCGAAACCGTTTTATTTTAGACTGAAGTGTACACTTTATTATGTAATCAAAAGGGAGGATAAAAACTAATTCACGTAGTGTTATTCCCATACTAATAGCATGCTTTAGATAAATGGAAAAGAAATGTTTGCAGATCTTAAGGAGTCAAGCAACGTTGAATCAGAAATGAAGACTACCAGAAAACAGTATTTAAATGTAACAGGCCAATCAAACTATTAATTGGCCTCACTCCCAACTTAAAACAAAAACAACATGAATAAATGGAAAATCGTCGAAATGGATCAAAAAGATATGAGACATTTTTAAAACTTTGTGATTGTTTTCCCCATAAGTATGCATGAAAAAACTTTCATTGTATCAAACAAAATCCATATCCTCTACATTCCAGTGTGTGTGTCTAAATACATTTTAATTTTTGGATAAAATAATTCAAAACATTCTAATTTTTATTTAATCAGATTTAGGAATGTGCCTTTATAAGATTGTCGTTTCAGTAATTTTACATACTCGATTATGTAGTGCATAATTTTATAACGAATTGGTCATCAGATTTCGATGTTCTGTGTGGTAAAGTTCACTGTACGTCAATTTTACTATTATGTTGATGTAAATCTTTTTTCTATTTTCCTATAAACTAATGTAAATCCTCGTCAATTTAGCTACAGATTAATGTAGATATTCCTAAATTTTGATATACATTAAGGTAAATCTTTATCAATTTTGATATCCATTCTGAATCTTCGTCAATTTTACTGTATCTGTGCAAATCAGGACCTGGTTAGTATTCTCCATTGATACATTAAAAAACACGCCAGTCAAATATTTCATCATTTGTATTTCATATGCCTGTTGTAAAATATACGTGAATAATCGATTTTTGTAGCATTTTATCAATCATGCATTCATGTAACTGGCATGTTGTTATTGTTTATTTTGGGCTTTACGACGGCATGTACCATTCAGATGTGAATATTTACGCCTGATTAGTACAATCTTTCTACCAAACTATAGGAAAGCCGTGTTAATGATTTCGTTATATCAAAGCTTCAAAAAAGTTGTAAGTTTCACGATCATATACGATGAAATATTAGATACATGTTGAATAAGAAAACTATAATTATACGTTTTGACTATGATATCAAACATGCTTTGAATAGAGTCTTGTCAGTACTTGTGAAAAGCCCTCGACCGCAGTGTTCCCGTTTGGTGCCAGTCAGAGATACTGTCGACAACTCTGCCTGAAATAGATACGTTGTTAAAAGGCTTTCTCTGAAATTCTCCTGCAGACAAATACTTCTTGTAATTGAGTGTCATATTCGAGAGTTACAGTGCAATGTTTGTAGCGAATCAAAGTATCTCTCGTGATTTTGGTTTAGACGGGGCCGGGAGAGGATGGAGGAAAGTACGCAAGCGCGAAAACAGCTGGAAGACAAAAATTGTTGGTGTGCGGAGTCGGAAATGCTCACACTGCGAACAAGTGACGAAGGCAGATGGTCCGAAGCCCCTTCTATCCGGCCTTGGAGTATGATATGTCCTCCGATGTGTCAACATTGTTAGAATCTTCCGTAGAGCACCAAGGAACAGGTCTAAAAGAAATAAAAGGATGGGGAATAAAGGGGGAAAGGAAGAAAAGAAAGTCATGAATACATTTGCAGCTTTTTTTGTTGTGACCCTTTCCGCTTCTCGCTGCGGGATGTGAGAGCAAGGAGTTGTTTGGTGAAAGCGTGTATTTGGTTGGGTGTCTGGTATAGACTCTTTACTTCTAGAGAGAAATGGAGAAAGGCAAAGGATGGGAGGGGGTAACACTGAAAGTGAAAGCGCGAGAGATCTTTAAAGAAAAACACGCAGAGAATGGAGTTGGGGGCTCGGAGAAGTCAATACTTGTTAAAAGAAAATTCATGAATACGCCTGACATTCTTCCTTAGTTCCTGTACCGTTATTTAGAATTGCAGAAAAGAATCGCTTTGATCGAGGTGGGGGAAGGAGAATAGAGTAGAAATCTCATGAATACATAAGCAGTTGTTTTCTGTGGTTGCAGAGAACTGCCATATATTATTGAATTGTCTTTCTTCACTCGTGAGAGAACATTGGTTGGATTGATCGAGGGTCTGGAGATAGAGCCTTACCACCTTCCAACGTGTGACAGGAGAATAGAAGGCTGGGAAAATTAGAAAGTGAATGATTTAACGAGTACGCAAACTATATAAGGAATAGGAATTTACAAGAATAGGCATAGTTGAAAAAACATGCTTTAGAATTAAAAAAGAAAGTGGAGAAAGGTGACACAAGAAAGACAATGGGCTAGGGGAAGGGACAAACGGTGGTGAAGGGTAAGAGATAGTAGTATACGGGGTGTGAAGCAAGATGGGTATTGATGATCGGGGTGGGACATGGTTCGGTACCTTCGCATCACTTGATTCGATGCGAGTGTTATATAAGAAAAAAAAATGGATCGATTCCAATGAGATGAGATGGTATTGAAAATCTTTCGACAGAATTAACACTCTAATAATTATTGTAACCCCCCCAAAAAAAATCCTAATCCTCAGAATATTTTAATATTATTGGCAGGTGGAGGTGAAGATAACGCTTCTATGGCATCTTGGTAAAAGGGGAGGGTCACGATATTGGTTGATGGAAATGGCCGCGTTAGTAGAGAAAACAATAGTGGTGATGATGATGATGGTGATGATGGTAATAACGATGACTTTGACGATGATGACGATGATTATGAAGACGATGAAGCTCTTAATACGCGCTTCAACATGAGGATGCTCATTTCATTGGCGGTAAATAAATAAATAACAATAATAATAATCCGCATTTATATAGCGCTTAAGACGTCGAAACGATGTCTCCAAGCGCTTTACAGATATATTATTACCCCGGTCATCAGATCCTTCCATGCCCACATACAATGTATGCACCTTCTCCATTCCAACAAGAGTTTCAAGACTCAATTGCTAGGCATACTACATAGGCTTTCGCATCCTACCGGGTACCCATTTAACACCTGGGTGGAAAGTGGCAAATTGTGGACTGACGCCTTGCCAAAGGACGCTAGGTCATGGTGGGATTCGAACACAAGATCCTCTGATTACAAGGCGAAAGTCAGCACCGCTACACCATGGCGCTTCCTAATAAAGAGACCATGTTGATGATGATGATGAAGTGATAATAATGCGCTGGCATGTTATGATAGTAAATTCTTTAACAGATGGTTGATGGAGAGAATCACAAAGTTAACATCAGTTATATTAAGGAGAGGTGAGAAGGGTAGGGATATTCGTGTTGTTATTATTGTTGTTTGATGAGGAGACTGTAATGAGGTGACGACTGGCGAATAAACGTGTGTGTGTATGTGTTATACGAATGGTGGTGCTGGAATAAATAAGAGAAAGCGCTATGACACGAAGATTACCAGCTGAATAATTTTTTGATAAGGTGACACTAAAAAAATAGACAAAATTGAAAGAGCGATGCTGAAGCTGATTTTCGTTGAATAATTCCTTTTCTTTAATCCGAATAATTTTCCGGCGACCTTAAACATGTTTTTTTTTGTAGCCCTCTTGATGAAAATGTCTATTGTATGTGTTTTTTTAATTTTTGATAATAATTGAATTTGAAATCACATGATATAAACACACATTCATCCACGACACAACCATTACAAAACCCATTTCAGTTCTTTTCAATAGTACCCGAACATTTTCATTAATTTGTGCAATACCGTATATTTCTGCATTTCGATAATATTATGGACCTATAGGTCCATGATAAATCTTGGTGGATTGTTTGCCCGACACAGCCACCAAATTTATTTTAGTGCCATTTTTTGTTCACCATGATCACAGTTACAGTATTTTCTGAATATATTCCTGTAAAATGTATTAACTCTCCTTCAAGTGTGGTCGAATATGGCTATGCCGAGACGACTACTACTTATTGATAATGTCTGCAGCATTGTCTTGCAAGCTTTGGTAATGTGATATGTGATATTGCGAGTAGGTTATACCTTTTTTTAAAAAAAAAGTTTGATGCATATCATAGGCCAAAGCTGATTCTCATTCGATCGTTAGTGTGCCGCCGGCAACCAGAAAAGATGCTCCTATCACCGGCCAGAATTTCCGCCCAACTGATCGCCTTCGCACCCCAGCAATGTGATCACTGATTAGCAGAAGTTTGAAGTTCATTTCCCTTTCTTCAGTTCAAAGGCATAAAGTCGTTTTAGACTTGCGCCCCCCCCCCAAAAAAAAGGGGGGGGGGGGCTTTAGCGAGGAAAAGAGGAGTGCATGTCAGAGGGTTCTCTCAACTTACAAACTTGAAACTTTGGGTTCTCAAATGGAATGCCGTTATAGGTCTGCATGGTATATAAATTTTATGATTGTATCAATTCATGAATAGGACACATACAAAATAAAAGATGTCGATGCAGCATCTGATGTACTTGAACTTACTGATACAAAGGAAGTATCACATTTTAAAAGCCAAAACATGATCTCCTTCACTCAAATAAGGTTTAGCCCCATCATTGCAGTGGCATAATCATGACAATTATATTCTCAGTCGAATAAACATGATATCTCCGAGAAATTATCCAATGACGTGCAAGCTACTTTCGCCTTGCTTGGTATGTGTCATCTTTCACATGTGGATATTAACGTAACTATAATGTTAACACTAGTCACCCCATTATTTTATCTGCGATTTTTCAAGCAGCATATTGCACGAGCGACATACAAAGTGGGCGGGGCAGGTTTATGAACGTTTCAATTTGCCATGCTTGAAAGGGCACAGTGGGGGTCCGCTTATTGTTGCCCTTTAACATCACATTTTTTTTTCAAGTGGTAACTTGCTGTAATTACAGGCATGAATTATACTAAGGGGTGTCGGTCTATAGGGGTGGTGGCGCATGGGGCAGGGGTGGATCCAGGAGGCATGGGAGGGGTGCAGGGGGTACGCACCACCAGTTTTGCAATATGTTGTAATTTTGTCCCCGCCCCCACCTTCTTTTATGAGATGTACCTCTCCTTCTTAAATCATGGACGGAAGTTTTTGTGTTGCTTGTCAGGATACTGTGAAGTAATTAAGTGACCTTTTTTTCTGCTCCCTAATTTATAAAGTCACTGCCCGCTCCTGGTACACTGTAAAAAACTGTGGTGTTAAAACTGACACCAATTGATGTTAATAGAGGACCACACCTTGAGGTGTTAAAATTACACACTAAAGATTGAACATAACACCAAAGAGTGTAAATGTAACAACCAAAGGTGTTGTAATAACACCTATAGGTGCAAAACTAACACCAATTTAACACCGGTGTAAAATAACTGGTGTGGTCCTCCATGTACAGCGGTTAACACCACAGTTTATGCTGTGTATAGGGAGAATAAGGGACCAAAGAGATACGCCCGACATTCTTACGAACTTGCATCAAAACCGAACATAGACCAACACACTTTAAGTTTCGCCCGACAAGAAGCATTATGGGGAAATTTGGTGAAAGTAAAAGATATAAGAGTCATTGAACCCGTCCCCACCTATTGACCACGTATTTTGACTGGGTGTATATGTGTCGATCATGTTTGGTGATACTATTTGCTGATTTTCTTCATCAGTGCTAGCTTGAATCAATATAAAAACATCCCTCATTCACGACAGTTTCTTTTGGTATTTGTTTAATCGATCGATGGGTTTCATTGGTTCTTCATGATGAAGTTTAATGAGAAAAGCGGGAAGATAATGACAGCTTCCTAAAATAGTATATTTCTTGCATAATTGAATGAAGATGGGAGCAAGTCTTTTATTTACATAGCGAATGAAATAGCAATAAATAATGAAAAATGTGGTTATTTTTTACTTTTACTGTATATCATGAAGGAGAGTATAACGGTCTTTCTTTTAATAATGAACGAAATATTCTATTTTGAAAGAACTGATTGTTTCCTCTGATCAAAATAAGCAACTCAAATATCTAATATAATACATTATAATGATAATAGCGCATAATCAATCAAATTTAATCGCTGCGCGTCACATACACAGCTATCCATTAGTACAACAATACACTACGACAAAAATAGATATGGTTTTTGATGTCTTTTTAATTATTCTACAGATATACAAGACCGAAGATGGATTAGTAAACTGTTCCACACTTTGATACCGGAACATTCAAAGCTAGCATCCCCCTTTTTTTCAAAAAAACTCTCGGAATGTGTAAGATTGAAGTGTCTTCACAAGAACGAAGTCTATAACGTGGTCGGTGTCGTGTTTTGAATGGACTATAGAGGTATTCGGATGATAATTTATGTATACACTCATAAACAAGCAATGCAAGTTTGTAAGATTTTTTTTTCAACGGGTAACCAGTGCAAATGTTTTAACAAAGGAGTGATCCTATCTTACATTATTAATACATGCATACAAATATGTTCTGCAGCTGCATACGATTTTTAAATTCATTGATATAGACAGGAAATAGGAAAAATGATGTACATGGGCGAGATAATATATATATATATATATGTAAAAATGATAAAATTAAATAATATCTGTTGTTTAAAATTAAACAACAGACAGTTACTGTCTTTTTTGCAAGAAAAGACGGTGGCGGATAAATGTCAAAAGGACTTCAGTTCAGTTGGTATTTATTTCATCTCTAAAAACAATGAGTACATATTTGCATCAAATATACACATCAAGTATGCAGATTAAAAGTGAAATGAAATGAAATCATACAAAAATAACTTAAGATAGATACAATGATATAATTTGGCCTGTATGGTCATAGAAGAAATGAAATAGGAAGACTTAAAATAAAGCCAGCGATGGCCTTGTGAGATAAAGCCTCCTTAACTATCAAATGCCTATGTGGAGGCTACTTTGCATATTTTAATAAAAACAAATATATATACATAAAAAAACATAGATGACATAAAGGTTGAAGGATACATGTATATAAAAAATGATAAGTAACACGTGTTTTAGAAAATCCATATTGTGGTTATAAAATTGTAGCAAAGCTGCTAAATTGGACATATTTTGAAGTTAAGTCGACAAAGACGACGATGTGAATGGTGGTAGTAATGGAATGATGACAATTATGAAAATGTTGACGATGACGATCATGATAATGGTGACACAGAAAGTGGTGATTACCGATCAAAATCTAAATACTGCTCATGCTTCAAACCAAGATATACAGTCAAAGTGGCAATATGAATTTTCTGTAGCTTTGACAGTGTTAGATCGCTAAAACAGTGTATCATCGCACAATCTTTCAACACGAATTAAAAAAAAACAATACCATCAGCAACAGCAACAAGAAACGAAAAAATAAAGTATATTTTCTTTTAATCTAGATATGAATTTAATATCTGTGTATACGCCAATCGCATTTCTATTTTATATGAACAAATGCAAGATCTCTGTCGAAGCACAGCCTATACGGAAATACCAGGCCGATTAGATATTGATACGGTAAAAATGTGGCGTAATTGATCAGAGCTACCTTACCGCAGCTGCTATATCGTATCGAACTAGTGGTTGGTCGTCCACTGCTACTGGCGGCATCGCCTTCAGCGAGTTCCCCTCGCTGTGCAACTCCTATTTTCGACCATTCAATCGGTAAAATAGTCACATTTGTTTGAATACATGAAATGGATATAATATTTCCATAGCTAGCAACCGATTCTCCTTCACTTACATTTACAAAAAAAAGTTGATGCACAGGTTAACCATGATAATAATAGGTTTAAAATTCGAGGTATAAATAATTGATGGTTAACTGCGCTTTATCTCATACTTTTAGAACTCTTAACATGATCTGTAGGGCCTTGTATCCGTCTTAAAACTATAAAACGAAATAAAACCACTAAATTTCTTCACTTTAATACTGCAATATTCGAGTGTAATTGTTTATTCTGTTCAAACATCTACATGATATCATGACAACAACGTTTAATATCGTATTATCAAAGGTAGATTACTGTACTCGAATTAAGGCGGTCTACCTTATTCTAAAACATTAATCAGTGAACATAATCTACCCTTTGCAATTGCTCATTAATAGCAACAATCCAAATAACATTTTAAGACTAAAAATTGCAAATATTTATAGTAGAAACAAACTTCCTTCAGAATGTATCATTAATGTTTGTAATATTCCCCCACATTCTCGTTCTTCACAGTTTAGATTTTCTAATCGTTCTTAATTATATTCTTTATTACAAAGATTCACTTTTAGATTGTATTCAAGTTACAAGTGCACCTCAATTGTTCACGTCAACTTTGACAATTTATTCATTTGACATTTAACTTTAACTGATGGTAAACTAAATTGAATTAATTTTCTCGTTGGTTTTATTTGAAATTTTACAAAATGTACAAAAGACCAATTAAATTTGGTATAATTTTCCTACTTGAAGCAGACAACAGTACTCTCGAATCATCAAGTTACTTAATGTACACGACATAAATGCACTACAAGTCATAATATCATATAGCAATACCAGAGAACAATATCAGTTGGTATATTTGTTCCATTTATTTTAATGTAGTAACACTCTAAAAACACTGACTAAAATTTATCCAATATTGGGTAAAAGGGGAACACGCATATTTGCTGGGTATTTTTTTTTACCCCATATTGGGCTATTTCAACGCAACATTGCGTAGAATTTACCAAAAAATATGTCTGTTTACCCAACCAACATGCGGGTTCCCATTTTACCCAATATTGGGTAAAAAGTTTTTTAAAGTGAATTGGAAATACATGTTCAGCCTCAGGACTGTTTTAGCTAGTTCGTATAAGGATAACAGTAAAATCATAACAAATAATAAAGTATAACAAAATGTTAACACATAATGATATAAACCATGTATATAGCCAAAACGAACAGAAATACACACATTATAAAAACGTTATGTTTAAAAAATAAAAATGTGTCCATCTGAAATAGACACTCTATTTTTTCTCTTGAAATTCATTTTTAAATGTTTACTGTGAATCATTTACGATGCTTACATAAATCAAATCGCATAAAAATGTAAATATTGGAAGACATGTTAGAGACTAAACAAAATAGTTTTTAAGGAAATTACTTTCCAACATAAACCCATTTTTTGAAAGGAATACCTCTAAAATATTGCAAAAAATATCAGCTGTTTTTCAATAGACCTTCTAGTCCTAGATCAATTCAATAGGAAAAAAATTCGAAATCCTCACGGTATATCAACTCTGTAAAGAAAACACCGGATTGAGGAATGCATTTCCACACGTAAACTTGCACGAAGAAAGCAACCCCTTTTCTTTTTCTCACCGATAATTGTTTCCACGTGCGGTGTCTAACGACTCATGCATTCTCACCGGCGCTCCGCGGCGCCGCTTCAACCCGGTAGGTTTACCGCCTACCTGCGATCACAATATAGCGCCAATGACTTCAATATACTCTGAAACAGGATTGATAAAAATGACCATTCTCTTGATTGATATGTGTCCGACCGATAAAAATAGTCAAAACAAACAAAATCATTAGTTACAATCTACCAGGATTTTGCTTGATTTTGACAATTTTATCGGTTGGACACATATTTTCCAAGAGAATGGTCATTGTGAACAATTTTTTTAAAAGTGTAACTCAATACTATCTTGAAAATAAACAAGTGTTGAAATTGATGAATATCAACTATGTATTAAGATTCTGTAGAGTCAAATTGATAAGTTCAACGAAATTGTAAAATGTATATTAATAACTGAAGCAGACATGCAGGCATTTTTATTTACACTTTGCTGATATTTGAATTCATGGAATTTGTCAACTTCTGTATATCAGAACACTGATGTGGGATCATAGAATTGTATGAGTTCAAGCTACTGCAACTTTTATTTTCTAATGACAAGCTCCTTTTCATTGTCATCTCGTTATAATTATATTATTTTCAAGTCTAACAGTTCATTATTTGTCTGGTGAAAGTAAACATAAACTCTATATTTCTTCAAAGAAATGTATCATTGATGTCGCAATTCTATGAGGTATAATAGAAATAGGAAGTAGATTATCTCACTTTATACTTTCATAACATTTAATAATAAATCTGTAGTTTACCCCAAAAATTACACTACCAAAACCTATTCAGTGTTGGATTACTATGTAATTTGTTTTTTATATCAATTTTACCATCAGAACGACGCACTATACATTCCCTTTAAACTTTTCATGAACGGTTTTAATAAAATATAAAAAGACATTGCAAGCATAAATACCATAAACATTATTTATTTCAAGAATTTCTTCATCAGAGTTTTGATGAACCGTTTTCTTCTGGGAGTAAGCTCACAAATTTCAAACCATCTAACTGAACAATTATCAATATTTTATAGACTCATTCCATTAATACAAATCGACGGTAATTATGTAATGAAATCAATGAAATGACAGTACTGCCATTGCATGGTAAGTTGTATCTCTAATGCTGACCAACGATGGCATCTCAAAGTGCTTTGTATATCACAGAAAATGCACTATAAAGGGAGATAGATGTATATGCATAATCCTTAATTACGTAAATTAGACAACTCAAGTACGATTTTATTGCATGCATATACATTTAATTTTATTCTCACTAATTTCATATATTTCAAAAGACATTTAAAAAGGATTGTAAATATAGAGCTGCCAAGGAATTCGACATGAAGATGTAGGACAGAGGCGGAGAGCCGAGGATTAGGAAAAGGAGGTCACCAAAGCAGGACTGGTCATTTATACTGACGTCCGCAGCCACATGTCCTATTTGTTTCGCCCAAAATGATATTCATCTGGTCACACACCAGTCGCCACAACCAGACATAATTCATTACATCCTACTAGCCAAAGATACATGCGGTCATTTTGTAAAGCGATTTGGTGTTATTGTTGCTGGTTTTTTTTGCCCCGTATCGGACCTTGTCAATCGCCCGAGTTTCATTCACAGGGAAGACTTTTGGTTAGGCACAGTTAGACAACCCTTTTGGGGCATCAAAGGAGGGACACGACCAAATTTTACCCTTTAGACTGCTTTCATTGAAAAAAAAGCACGTCAATATCGTTAGTATGAATTGATTGTAATTGCTGGTCTATTTCTCGAGGGCTAGGCATACACAAGCAAGGACAAACTTTTCAGCTTTAATATGTTTAAAATGTATCTTAGTTAAATTGTTCTTCGTCACGTTTGATCTTTTTTATGACATGAAAACCCAACTGTCATTTAAAGCAATTTCATTTTATTCATATCTAAATGGATTAATCCCCATCTATTTATTGTAGGCGTTTAGATTATTTCTTATTCTTCTATTGTTTGCTCATGGCCATACTAGCAATTAATGAAAAATGCCCCGTGCTGTCGATATATAGAAATTAGGTTATCATTATTACATTAAATGATTTCTGATAGGCTGACCCACTTCCCTTTTCGTTTTGTCTCTGACTGATAAGTCATTCACCTATTGTAAATATGATAGAATATATTTTCGATGTATCTATCAAAGAAAACTTTACTTTTGTGGGTTCATCTAGAACTGTAATGCTAAATGACATGCACAGTGACTCGGAAACAACTAAAATTCCTACAAAATGAATTTTAATTTGAGGATGATAACAATAAGTTTAAATCGGTTGAAAAATTATTCCATAATTGCCTGTGAATGTTGGCATAATTAGTCCTAGCGACTGATAAAAGTAAACAGCTAAATAGAAAAAAATATGTAATTTTGGGTGCGCATATAATGTTTTTTTTTAAATGAAAGCACCCTTCAAATAAACACCAAAAATACATGTATTTTCCAAGGTATTTTCATGAAGAGAAGTCTGCAATATGCATTCCGTCTAAAGAAAAGAAAACGATTATTGAAATATTTTCCGAAAGTTGATATACTCCGGAGCTTAAAATTAAATGAAAAAAAAAAACAATCTGAGACACAGGAAGACGTATTGTAGAATATAATATATATTGTATAATATTGTTTCATATCCAAGACAATTTCCACATACCTGTAATAACAAAACCCTATTACTGTTATTTCTCTAAGTTGTGTTTGAGAATTGTTCCTTTTCTCATGTTTGTCGATTCCACCCTTCCACTCTCGTTCATTCTCTCTCTCCCTCTATGGCATTTGTTTTGTTTTCTTGTGTTTCTCCTCATTTTCTTTTATTCATGACCCTAACTTTCTTTCTTTATACAGTGCCATGACCAGGGGAAAACTTTTTATCAGTCGACTTTTCAAAGCAAGTGACAATATGAGTTCATCTTCTGTCGGGCGCCGTGAGGATGTCCTTAAACTAGCAGAACTCTAGCCGCTGGGAACCGGTATGAAGCCCTAAAGCATCATAGTGCAGGGCAGTCGCCTCCCGGAGCTAGATGTCTACCGGGCCGCATGTCAATAAATGGAAATTTAAGGAACGCGCCTTCCCCGTGCTAATCAAGCTGAAGAGGAAAGAGGAGTGGAGTGGAATCACCTGGGGTCTAAGTCTAATCGGGCGTTCACTTTAACAATTGACGTGCGCAAAAACTTTAAAATCGCTCTACGATAAACCACTGACCATACGATAGGCCTGTAGGGGTGTCTTTTCCGCTTTTTAAGTATTAAATAACTTTCGATTTTCGCAAAAGTCAGGAACGCGTTTTAACCTTACGTATACATAACGTATAAGGGATATGATGAGATCCACACAGGAACGGAAATTAAAGGTTTTTCCGCCGTTTGCTGACTCCATTTTGTATCTGTTTCGGATAAACCGTTCTTTATAGTTAAATCAATAATGGTATGATAGTGGATTTAGCTTAGATTAAAACTCGTGTATCATTTAGAAGAGACTTTTTGAAAGTGGTGTTTTCTGAATAAAATAGGGGGAGAACGTCAATAACGGGAGTAACAAAGTGTAAATTCTTCTTAACTCGATTATTTAGCAAAGAATACTTGTGTCAGACCCAGTACTCGATTTTTCTTATATCTTCAAAAATAACTTTGTAAATATTCACTATAGAATAATGAATGTCCAATGTGACCGACCTTGGACATATTATGTAACATTTTGTTTTTACATTCAGGGAATAATACATGTATTTTATTTGTTCTTTTATCTGATTTTACATCCAACTTATTCATAATGTTGTATTTCAAATATTGTATTACTATCTTATGTTTTTCTCTGGCCAGTCAATAACTAAACAAACTATCGTAAAATAAAACGGTTGAAAACGTTTTTGTATACCACGGCGAGTGAAACGATAAGTCGATAGCACTGGTGTTTCTATTCAAACATTCCACTGAAAGTTAGTCGTTATATGTGCAGTACTTCGTCTCTATTCTTCATCTACACCATTTGGTGTCCAGCATATTAATGAAACAAAATAAAGTTAATACTAAGAACTTCTCAAATGAAGGTTGATGTATAAACAAGCTCTAGACGTAAGTCTCTTCACCATCTTGACATTCAAGTGTTGTTTGAAGGATTTAACTTTCTTGTGCCATTATCCGCGGACTGCAGTTTATTTCGTGTTTTCCATGATTGAAACTTCCTCGATTTTTTTTCCAAATACGCCCACATTGTGTTCCATGCAATGTAACCCTAATCTTGCTTTGAATAAAGAAGGTGTCTTATGTCCACGTGATGCATTAACACCTTGTCGCTCTATTTTTTCCTTTACCTTGGAAAAAACAAAAAACAAAAACAAACATCGCTGCATTGTTTTCTGTATGACTTCTTCCTCCATTTGTGATAGATTCGAACCTCTTCTAACTCCACCATGCATTCCATTTTTTTTAAATTCTTCTTTAAAATGACTGATTCTAACTGCGCACCCGATTCTCCCCACGCACATTTAACCGCCCACACTTACTGTGAGTAATGGCGTGCATGCATGTGGGTATATGTCTCCGTATATCTATTGGCATCCGGTTTCTTTTACGAAACAGCCCATCAGCACGCCATCCCAGATGGATGACTTTCTTCGGTTTAAGTCTAGAATAACAGCTATAAGTGACGGCTGAGAAAAAAAAGAAGAGGACGAAAAACTATCTCAATGTTCGTTTTTTCATGCATGACTTTGTAAGTTTTATTTTTTGCGCTGTATTTATAGTGAAGAGAGAGGAAACGGAGGGTATAGGTGAAGGATGAAAACGAAAAGTCAGTGCTCGTTCAATGACTCTTAATAAAAGTCACGCCGGTTGGGGTCTTTGTGGTGTGTGTCACGACCATGGGTAGGCCATCCCTACGACAGGGGTGTACATCGTAGGTCTCGTGGTATTTGTGCAAAATATAAAATGAAATTTTACAAATTAAACTGCAGGCCTATAAGGAGTAGGAAACGGATATAACAATTTTGATTAAAAAATAATGAGGCATCTTCCAAATATAAGTTTCAACCTTAAGTTGTTGATATGCTACGAAATCATAATATTTTACTCATGTCCTGTTTTTTTTAAATGAAGTTTAATACAATAGTTTGAGTGCATTAATCTTGACGTATATTAGCGAAGAGGAATTGATTATTATCTCTTGCAATCCGCGGACTTTTTAATTTTGTGGTCGTCAAGCTTTATGATGAGACTTAATGATACCAGCACGTATATAGTGTTATATCCATTACATTTCAGATCAAGTATATGTGCGAAACGGCTAAACCTCCCTTTTAACTTCTTTTTCAATTCTGAATCATATATATATCTGGTAATCTTTATGCCCTTTTCACTACCTTCATGACAAAAATAAAAAGATAATTAATGTAATTATGTCTATTTTACTTTTGCATTGATGGCGCGGTTATGATTTAAATGCTAGCATACATCAGTAAAATAATTACACACTACAAAACAAGATCATGTCATTTTAATTGAAATTTAATGGGTAATATTGAAGAGGGATAAAAAAAAATGATTTAAACCTACATAAAGTATCGACAATTTTATATTTTTCAGGCTATATTATTATCTGTTTTCTGATTTAAAAAAAAATACTGAAATCAGGATTTCCTGCTGTCATGGCTGTTTGATGTTTGCAACAGTAATGTAAAAAACAAAAAAGTCTAGCCCAAATTTAACAGCTGGATGAATAAAGTGAATATTTAGAGTGAAAAAAAACAATCATTTGGCTACCATGACTATCTGCAAGAATTCTACATCAAGAAAATGTAAACGGACCAACATAAGACCAGAATGCTTACAAACATCCATTTTCTTTATAGAAACTCACATTGCTCTTGTCTAGTTTATGCTTGAATTACTTGTTATTCCCTTTCTTCTCCTCTTCATTCTTCTTTTTCCTCGTCTTTCCTTATCCTATTTCTTATTTTGCGTTATCTTTTTTGTTATATACCAACACCTGGTTTCTCACTCATCTTCTCATGTATTTTTTAACGTTTCTTCATCTATTTTTTTCATTCCCATTTTCTTTCTACTTCGCTTTATTAAACCATGGGTTATTCTATTTTTTCCTTTCTTCATTAACAACTCCTTCCTTTTCTCTTCTTTTCTTCTATTTTTCTGTTCTAATAGGTCTTCTTTCCTTTGCTGTTATTTCCATATTTCCTTATTCATCTTCCTTTTATCTGCTCTTATTGACGCCCTTCTTTTAAAAAAAAATTCTATTCCATTTTCTTTAAAGTGCTTGCCCTCCAAATCACGATCAGTTGTATTTCTCTCCGAATCTTTTCAAATCTGAATAGTGGTTTCAACTTAGCCAGTCTGGATATTAGTTGCATAATATTAGGGATGATTGCAATGGTGATTTGGCTGACGATTGTTCCATGGTGTATCAGAAATCAATAACGGTACCCCCGAGATGGAGAAGCTGGATAGAACGGATGTTGCCAGAGAGGAGTAGGAGACGACTCGGAAACACATCGGGGTAATGATCTCGCACAACCCGAGGCAAAACGATCTTTTTCCCTTTTCTCTCCGTTTTTAGCATGAAATATTATGCTACTATAAAGGCCGAAACTGCCCACAAGTTGCTTGTTGTATCTTTAATGTCCCTTATTCATCCCCTTCTATCTTAAATTATTTTTATATTCTCCTCTATTAACGGCCCTAGATACATTTCCCTGACTTTCTATTTCAAGGAATCCATGTTGCAAATAATGGCAACACTTAACTATCATATTAGGAGATCGGCGCCAAAATCGTAAAATAAATTCATACTTTGTATAAGACCAAATAAAAAGTGTAAAATCCCTTCAAAATAAAGTGGTATGATACCATCTAAAGTCATGATTTTCTTGCTTTTGATTTAGAAAACAAAAATTATATGATAATGAATACTAGAAATTTCTTAATGAAAATGCTTAAAGTTATTTACATGAATACTAATCATTAAATGCTGTGAATGTATGGAAACTGACGAAGATTAGTATAGTGAAAAGGTAATAAAGTACATAGAGCTACAAACAGCATTGCACATCCCATATTTTAATGGATAACTTATAATGTACATTACATTTCTGTATGTATATATTATAGTATAATTATAGTTCCCATGCACGATAGTCACGAATTCATTTCGAAAACCATTCTGTCATAAAGAATCAAATTCAATGTAAATAAATTTTTCGCTTACACAAATACATTGCTTAAAATGAGTAACCACAGTATCAGTGCTACCTGTCACAAATTCACATCCTGAACAAAAGAAGATATATACATGGACATTTAAATAACTAATTATTTTTCTTTCATAGAATCAATCGTAAACATCTTCGTTCCTTTCTTTAAAGACACATTTAGAGAGTGCCTGCATGCATAATTAGAGGTATATGTATTCCTCACAATGACTCACATTTACTCTCATGATATTTGAATTTATGACTCGGTGTCGAAATGCTTATTTAAATCATTAATCACGCTTTCGTGTTCAAACTACCCCACTATTCAATGATATCTTCCATTAAACTCTCATTTCAACACTGAATTCTAACGACTTACAATCGTTTCGGTATTGTTTCGGCCGTCTTTAATTAAAGTAAATCTGCGTAAGAAGTGCGGCAATGTTAGATGTGCGCCAATGATTGCTTCATGTTACCCCCAAAGATATGAGCCGCCATCCCTCGCGCAGCAACGTGCATTCACGCTGTAGCATTTCGCGGCGGATCCTGCTGGTATTAATGGCGTCTTGAATGTTTTAATGCGAGAGTGTATAGAAGCTGCTCTGAACTTTGGAGCCTCCCCCTGTCCATTTCTATTATCTCTGTACGTGATGTTTCACGCCTCTTCAATTTACTGTATAGATCATAATACGTGACTTGTGTGGAAAATCCACTGATATAGGCCTCTCAAATTTGATTAATTGTCGCCTGTATGTGTCCGGTTGATATGTAGATAAAGAATTCGCCTTTTGAGCTACGCAGTATGCATTGAATTCTCAAAACGATAATGGTAAAATGTCACAAAAGAAATGACGTTTTATTCATTGGCATATAAATGATTCAGACGAAATCTTTATACATTGAACATCTCAGTGTAACATAAGTGTGTTTGAATGTTTGAGAGAAAGATGGGTCGGTAAGGAGAGAGAGAGAGACCCACATACACACTCACACAAGCACGCACGCGCTCGCGCACCCTCCCCCACACATAACACACATACCCACTCAAACACAAATACTGAAAGAGAGATGGAAAGACAGGGACATTTTTTTAAGGAAAGCAAGTTAACCATGAGATAAGGAAAAGGCTTCATAACTAATTACACACTAACAGGACACTGTTATGTTTTGTTAGAATGAGTTAATTTCGCGCTTTCTTATGCCAATATGTGATTTATTATGGCGCGAAACCGAAAAGAGAGAACGGCAAAACTGTTTCACAAAAGCAATAGCAATAATAGGGTGATATGAACTATGATTGACAATGCCATTAGCGAAGGTTATTGTCTAATTAGTGGCGTCATTAATACTCTACATGCCCCAATACAAACTAGCACGCAGGTGTCAACAGCTAGACAAAGCAATCGCTTTTCCAATCATTTCCCTCAAAACACTACCCAGAGTCTCCTAACAAAAGTCTGTTTCCATAAGTCATTAATAGGCAAATATTTTAATTATCCCCGGCGTACATAAATGTCAGTAAACCCTATCGAACATGACGATCATAAATAGAAAAGCAGAAAAAAACTGCTGCTCAATTACTCGTCTTGCAACACTGGTTCTGCGGTTGTCTAAATAGGTCATTGGTTTCGGGGTTTGGAGACCAGAAAAGGCGGGGATGAGGTTGCGAGGTCTATTTACTACGTGCTAATTTTCTCTGCTTATTTACTCGCGTTATGTCTCTCTACCCCTGCCAAAGGCGAATGAAAATGAAATAGAGGACTTGATAATGGTGGAGTAATTAATCATCACTTGAAAAGAAACCTAACCTGCGTATCCCATAGGGCCCCATTTAACTCTCCACAAAAAAAAGGGAATAAATCCACAGTTTATTTAGTCAGGCGATTCCATGAGTAGGGTTAACCTGTAATTATCATGATTATGGTTGGTTATGAGCGATCCGATGAATGCTTAATGGGTAATGATTTAGAGAGACAAATCTAATGTTGTGCGAAGCGTAGACACCTTTCGCCAGACCTTGCTACTTTTGTCTCGGAGAAATGTATCGGGGTATTGCTCTAACTCTTTGCCGGCGTCGCTGGCTGAGACACGATGACATGCTACGACTGTGTATGTTCGATGGACTATGCTTTCCTTTGTCTCTTTCACGGCCTTTCTCGTCCTATTTACTTCGAGTAAATCTTTGTTCATTTCTTCTTTTCTCATATTTATCATCAAGATCATTTATTCATCTTTTCGATTAAATGCATAGATTCGAGATTCATGAGGTGAATGAGCTTTTCTTTCACTCCTAATTCCTAAGCTTGTTTACTACAATCAGAAGTACAAAAGTCAACAATAATTTAGGGTATTGATAAGCACAACCACTGGACTTGAAATCTAAAAATCGAGAAAAAATAGCGATAAATTTCAATGTCATTTTACGATATTTTTTTCAATATAAATTGTGGTTCAACAAGGGGGCAAGGGGCTTTCGCCCCTATGTTTTTTTAATGTAGTGAAATATAAGAAAATAAAGATGGAAGTGGGGAAGGGAAGAAATGAGAATATCAAAGAGAAAGAGAGAGAGATCGTGTAGCTCTAAATTACCAGTCTAATAGAGAAAAATGAGAAAAATAATGGTAACCATGTCCCTGACTGCCTATTTTGATTTCATCTAATTTAACAAATGTATATCAGATGATGTGAACAAAATATTTACAAAAATGAAAAGAAGTGCAATTCTACATGTAAATAAACTTATACGAAGAGGCGGTAAAATTGGATTTATTGTTAAGTATCATAAATTTAGAAATATAATATCCATAATTTCTGTCAGTCCAATTCTCCCTTTCATAACACATTTATCTCTGTATGTGTGCATTATGAAAAGTGTGCACGTGTGAAGGTGTGTTAAAGGGTTGATATAGCTTGAGAGATGACCAGAACAAATTTTGAAATCCAAAAATATCTGTTTTCATCTTTATACAAACTTAAATGGAGAAAAGGGGGAAAAGTACTGGGCATGTAAAATATATACATAAAAAACAAATACCATAAGCATTAACAAAATGCTTTCAAAATTTCCAAATTTTCTCATTAACTAAATATTTTGATGGCGTAATTTTGTATCCTACATGCGATGGGATTATTTTGCATATAATATAGTCTGGATTAGGATCATCCTTTTTTGTGGGGGTAAATGATTTGCAATAAAATTTAACATTAAACATGCAAAAAAAAATGAAATTGAACATGCCAAAAGATGACCTCGCATTTTCACATTTAATAATCCACAGAGCTTTTTATACTTTGTCTCTTTGGTAGCTTTTTGCATTTATTCATTCCTGAATACTACTACCACTACTACTACTACTACTACTACTACTACTACTATAACTACTACTTCTTCTTCTTCTTCTTCTTCTTCTCCTCCTCCTCTTTCTGCTTCTTGAGAAACTGGTAGGACTGCACCATTACCCTTTTTGAATATTCATTATATCTTTTCCTGCGAAGAGAAAACTATTATAGTTTTCTCTTCGCAGGAAAAGATATATAATTCTTCTGCGTTAATGGACACTGGTAGAGGATAGGAACCAATGACAATGCCCCATATTATTATTAACGCGTCGTTTTAAGCATCGTAAAATCTGCTGGTGATAAAAAACAATTGACTAATGTATAATGTGAATGCACTTTGAAATCATGGCTCGACTAAGCACGCATTTATGATTGATTATAGTGATGAAAATGTGTTTGAAATAAATGAATAAAACTCACTGCGGCTTCATATTCGTTTATTTGGTTTGTTGATGCCCCCCCCCCCTCCTCACTTCATCAGCGCCCACACAATTTTTTCTTAAGTTCCGCCAGTTATAACTTACTCGTTCTTGAGGTCTAACAGTATCCACGTACATGACTTGGAGTAACCTCTCAACATCGGTCGTTCAGGACAGAAACGCCATGAAACATAAGAGTTACATATGTCTGATTCTTTTGTCCTCTGAAGAAAGAGAAAGTGAACTAAAAGCTAGTCTACCAACGAAAACACCATCTTCCAGAAAAAGGCTACTAAAGCTCAGTACTTCCTAGGAAGGAGTACCCGGCAAGAATGCATGCCTCGAGACGGTGAATTGAAAAAATCAACCCAAATGATGCAGTAATTTTTTTTCTTTGAGGTATGGTTGGTGATGTTTCTGTTTTTTCTTGGGGATGCTGGAATTATAGCATGGATGGGGTCTTGTGGTGGCGACCACCACTTCTAAGAGGCGTGGTCTTTTAAGTAACAGTTAAGGAAGTGAAGCACCTGCGCCACACGCGCTCCTTTGGCGATGGACACGCGATGTCTCGAATCTCACCCAGACCCTCATACGGATCTAATCCGCTCATCATACAAATATATCAAAACAGACTCACAAGTGTCGAATTCATCCAAAAATACTTACAACGAGAAATAGTAAGAGTAGAAAAACAAGTGAAAAGGATAAGTAAAAAAATGCAATTTATTGTTTATACCACTACTTTAATGGAGAAATAAAAAGAAAAGGGAGAGAGATTTTTCAAGCTTAGAAGGAGAAGGGATATTTTCACCTTCCCTTTTTATGCATCTTCTACATTCTGTATTGGCTAAAATTGATTTGGAGGTATGAAATATTACTGCAAAACTATTTCTACTATTTCCCCAGATGACATGCTTTACTTAAATTAATATGAAAACACCCTACGTAAGTAACAGTAAATAATGTGTTCTGCACATATCTTCCTCCTTTCCTCATTGCTCAATGATGAACATTTTTGTTGTCATTTAAATTATAATCCTGAAAATTTAATATTTTTGTTTAAATACATTTTTCAATCAAGCTACCGGTTTTATAGAAGTTTAGAAGTTTTATAGAATCTTCTTTTCACCCATCTTTTATTTTATTTTCATTCAAAGTCTAACTGTAGGCCTTATCTCAATTTCTTTTCCCTTTGGGTTTATTCATTTTGTATGTAGTGCCAAAAATGTTTTTCACTTTTTATCTCATCTAGTATCCCTTCTTTTGGTAAAAATCTTCAGATAAAACTTCTTATCATCTACAAGATTATCACAATAAAGATACAGGGAGTTATTAAAACCACTTCAGGTGATCATTGTGATGAATAGCTGTCCATAAAACATTGTTATTATTCTATGGCTTTATCATAATAAACACAAATAAGCGCACAGACACACAAACAACACACCATCACTCACCCACACATCGAAACGCTGACACGGCAACAGGTTTGAAGATAAAAACACACGAGATTTAGTAAACATTTCTTCCTAATAAACGAGGGAGATAGCATTTTCCCTTAACCAAAGTTGAAATTCTGAATTTTCATGCAAATAAAGGACACTATCCTATTTGAAATTTGACCTGTATTCACTATTTAACCGTTCTTTTATGTCCGCTTCGTAGAAAATACGTCCCGTTTCTAATGTATCTGTAAATATGACATCTGAATGATTTTTAATACCAAGGAAAATACAAATAAAAGTCCGATGGCTATGTAATATGTACCCTGACCCTCTTCAATATTCATGTAGACTAATATAAATCATTTGTTATAAACCTCATTATCATCATCAAGCCTAAATGTTTACACACTAAAAAACAGAGAGTAAAAATTTACCCAATATAGGGTAGAAAGGGAACATGCATATTTGCTGGGTAATTGTTTTCCCAATATCGGACAAAATGCATGTTTGAAGGGGAAATTTCAACGCGTAAAATCTTTCATTTCATTGCGAAAAAATAAAAAAATATTTGGTATATGTTTACCCAAGTAATATGCATGTTCCCAATTTACCCAAAATTGGGTAAACTTTTTCAGAATGTACGATGGCAGTCTTCTGCATTCTTTTAAGAATTATTAGTTTGTAAAACGTATGATACATCTTCAGTTGTTGATATTTGTTTTCACTGCTAACACTGCTAACAACGATTTATACTAGTTTTCTGATATATTACCTTTGTATATTGTATATTTTGAAATTCTGACACTGATGTGAATGCAGAAAAAAAATCATTCAAAATCAAATCGATATCAGACATATTCAAAATTAACGATTAGATTCAATTCTATGAAACATTACTAATGTATTCACTTCGCATCATAATTAACAGATGACGGTCATTTTTCTTCGATATGAGTCGATTTGTGCGGGTACGTTCCTCCTACGGAGATCATCCTAAGCTACAATTCTCGCAAGTCAATGACCCCCACCTGTAATAAGATATGCTTCTTGGTCGTGTTCCCACTGCGTTGAGAGAAAGTTTGTCCTAAAGTTCACTGCTCGTTCGTGCACAACCCCTTCTTAACTGCCTTATGCTGATAGTGAGTACACACACATCACCCACACACGCCGCCGTGATGGATGATTTTATATTGCAAACATAAATAAAATTCGATCAGTATGAATACAATTAACCATTAATAGATGTGGTGAATATTATTAGCATCAAACCGTCACCAATACGTTTCACTATTTGTTCCTTTTTCTAATTAAAAGTAAATACACACACGCACACACTCAAACAACGTCACATATATGTATCTATTACGTCAAGGCGAACTCCCCCTGTTCACATTTAAAAAGAAGAAAATTGAGATCCAAATTTTCTCTAGTTGCATGGAATTTATCATGTGGCATCTACTTTATTACAAATCCGCCATGTAAATTAAAATTTGACCGATTTATAGTGTAAATAACTAATTTTTGCCAAAGATGGACTTCTTGACAGAACTCGCTAGAAAATTTTCATCCAACACCTATACGTTGTTGGCATCTGACCTTTTTTGTTCTATTCCTGAAGCGTGCAACAAAAACACTTTTCTTTGAAACAACGGATTATCACTTACTAAAGCTGGCTCAATATATATATTTTTAATATCCGAGTGTTCATTTGTGCAGGAAACATCAACGATTTCTTAATCTTTTGCATCAGATGTTTTACATCACTTTGCATTGTTACCAATGTCACAATAATACCTCTCTACTAGAGTTGGTTCATATTGTTCTGATGTGTATCAGAGCTTTGCACCATCAAATTATTTTGCATGCTTTTAATTTTGTAATTTTACCATTTTCAGTTTGTTACCTGCTTATTTGGTCTGTCTCTGAAAACCAATTATATTTTTCTATTCTATTTATATCTTTTAATAATGATAATAATACTATATGTGATTTGTAATGCGCCAAATCCACTTGGCAGAGTGCCCAAGGCGCAGTGAAAGAAAGAAAGATGAATTTATGATTTTTTTTAAATATCAGTTACCTATCTTTTTATCAATCGTTGTCTAAAAAGACCCGCTTGTCATCAATATCGGTTGATTAATTAACCTTGATATTCCTTATTACTGAAATAGATGATAATCTTGAAGACCGTTTTAATTTCGACTGTATATATTCATTTTTAGAAATATTGTTTGAGGTAGAAGTTCCGTGGTCTAGTCGGTATATGTCTCATGAACGTAGACGAGAAAAGGTTCGTTTTCTCAACGAGGTAATACTGTCCATCAGATTGACAGGTACCCACCAGGAGCTCATACCTTAAAATTTTATTCGCAGCTAGGCTGAACCTATGCTCATTATTGTGGAACACCGAGGGTGTCTTATATGAAAGACTTTAGAGTTATAAGCACCAACAGTTGTTCTGTTCATTATTGCTTTGCTTGAAAAAGTACACATCAAAGGACATACTATTTTCAATTCTTGCAGGAGTTGGATGTCATTTATAATTATGTTATACGAAGAGGCGAATGCTAGAAATGTAAATGCTTTGGATTTCCTTTGCATATCAATAGTGCTTGCTCTATCGTATCTATATCGATGGCCTTTGGTAGCCATTATGGGCCATTCATCCTTCGATGTCTATGTTAAAAGACATGTATTTTCAGAAAAGAGCCCAAGCCAAATTCAACATATGGTATCTTATTGCTAACTCCGGTCACATATTCATGAGAAAAAAAAACTTTCAGCAACTGGGACCGAATCAAGGAAAGGATTGGAGTGTCATTGACCTGCCTCCAATTGAAGATGTTAGATCGTTTTAATGACGACGTTGGTGATGATGGTACTGCGATATTTATTTCAACTGTTACCAACTTTCAAATCATGTAATGACGTATTAATTCAAATTTAGATAGGATGAGGTCCATATTGGGCGATGATATATCCTTGATGAATTCCAAAAGTACACGTACAAGTCAATGCAAGTTACTAAAAATGTGAATGACCTGTCTCTTTCAATCTAATTTTAAGCAATACGGATAAAGAGCTTTGCACCAACTTTGAATAGTACATACCCCCATAAATCATATACTGCAGATCCATCTAGTTTTATTACAGAGTGTAGTAAAAAGTTGCACTTTTTATAAAGCGATTGGTTTTGGATAACTTCCATTCCTAGGTGGAGATTGGAAATGGACGAAGAAGAAACTACAAGCCATCTTTTAGCATTTTCGTTAATCCATCATTAATGTTAAATGGGAATAAAAGTCGAGAAGAGATGCCCGAAATCTTACACGCCGACGGGGAATTACACTTTGAAATGAAGCTAGGCATGAAAAATCAAGTAAATCTCTTGAAATATGGATGAGTGGAATACATAGGGATGTCGGATCAGAGACCCTATTCGCGCGGGCAACTATCCGGAGCGGCTTCTCTTTGGTGCATCGTGTCATCCTCCTGCTTTAGAGAGGCGGCGGAGAGTGGAGGCGAAGGCAAGCATTCGGCCGTCTTTCTCTCTCTTTATGTCTCTCCCTCTCTCCCTTTCTCTCTGTCTCTATCTTCTTTTATTCTTCGTAAATCTTTCCACGGAGCGGACGACTAGAAGCCTTTTAAGCCGGGACTCCCCCTGACTCGTTCCCAACCCGACCGATAACTGCGTGCAGAAAACTCACACTATTAGTCGTTTTCTCGCTTTCCATTTGGCACCAAATAGGTTGATTATAATGAGTTTTCTCTTGCACAATGCGGGACGGAAGAACATAGAAAAAGTATTGTCATATGCCCTTCGTAACAAGGCACAACCAAGAAATTTGTGTCGTAAATTGATGAATCAAAACAACAGTTTCCTCCTGAGGCCCGTTGCAGAAAGAGTTCCGTTTAAACGCAAGTCAAAAAATCAAACGCAAGTCCCAAATGCGCGCTGTTGACTGGTTGAAAATCAAGTTGCGCATGATTTTTAGAATTGCGATTGATTGCAACTCTTTCTGCAACGGGCCCCTGGACAAACGACAAATTTTGAATTTTCCGAACTGCTGTTCTGGTTCACCAATTTTCGACAAAGACCTCACAGCTGTTCTTTGTCATTTTGACGGTCTCTTTTTTTGTAAACATTTGCTGTGTTTTTAAATCCGACGTACGTCGCGGAACGAAACTCCTTGATGACGAATCATTTTAGGACACAAGATCTACGTATAACATGCGTCATTCAGAATGTAAGCCTCCTTTATAATTCAGCAAATATATACCTGTATATAGGCCTAAACGCAATCTTTTTTTTGCATTTGCAAGCATCCAGCTGATATTTTGCCAATGCACGTCGTCACTGTCACAACATGCGTCCATTATTGCTGACGTAACGTATGCACCTGATGCATCAAGACATTTGACCCAATTGTCAATAGTGGGAACAAAATCTAACCCATTTTAACATAAAGTTTAGCCACACTGCAAAAACTCTGGTGTTGATTTAACACCAGCCTGGAATCTATATATGTCCACACCAGAAAAGTGTTAAACAACACCAATTAGTATTAAAACAGCATCGGTTTGATTCCAAACTGGTATTGTTTCAATATTTCTCTGGTGTTAGACCAAAACGAAACTGGTGTTGTTTAACACTTCTCTGGTGTGGACAGATATAGATTCTGGGCTGGTGTTAAATCAACACCAGATTTTTTGCAGTGTACCACCAGCATCACCCAAAACAAAATCCCAAATCTATGGCAAGAACAATATTGCAGGCAATTTAAGAAAGATAGTGATTTTCATGTCATTGCAAGACATATTCAAGACCATGAAGACAGAAGACTAAATGGGAAAAGCGGATTTGGAAGGAAGCATCCCTTTTTTTATATAAGGGGCGGGGTGTTTTCTGTGACTAAGCATGGAGCTACTTCATGGACTAAGAACACGAGATTATTACAAGAAATGAACAAAACAAAAACCAAGAACACTTGAACAAGAAAACTCGCGTCTGAATCGTTTTCCTTATTATGGAATGAATAGTTGGAAGTAAAAGCAAAAGTAACTGGAAAATAACAGAAAACGTTCGCAGAAAATATCGAAGACCAACAAGTGTACAGGAAACATTTCTTTTTTTTTTGCAATTATTAACCACTCTCAAAAATGAATAAACATTTGTACTCAGGAAATCAAATTTTCAACAATTTGATATCTGGAAAAAAGAATTATGTTATTTCTATGAATCTGCCTGATGTAACTTGACGATGGTATACATGTTAGACATTTTACTGTCAACCATCCATTTACAGTACTTTGATTCTTCTTGGCAAGCACGTTTCATGACTTCATGTGGGTGGTTGTTAGTTGTTATTTATCCACACTCTTTCCACGCTTTGCGCATTCTTAACAGCAAAGTCAGTTTAGAAAGATACAAACTACCTGCTCGATTTCCATTGTTGTAAGTTTACAAAAGCCCTAAGAATCGAAGCCATTTAAAATAAAAGCCTTGGAGAATGTGTCTTCGGTAATTAAGTGTAATTTCATTGCTTACGTCTCTCTCCCTATTTAAGATACACATTACCTCCAGGTAAAATTCCTCAACAAACCGATCCTTCCTAACTAGCTTTTGTTTTTTATTTGTATTATTAACTCTTTTGCTTACTGTACAAGCCCGATTTCAGGTACGGCAGAATTGGGAAGGAACTACTTCCCACAATTCTATTAACGTGACATTATAGCTCTTTATATTCTTCTTTCTTCTTCCCCTCGTCACCACCCCCTTTCTCTCTCTTCCTTGCATCTGTTATGTTATACCCTCTGTACACGTTTCACCTCCCTTCGCATTGGCTATGCTTTTACAACTTTTCTTCACACTTTCTACCAGGAGTAGCGCCACAGACGGACGCCAATCGGTAAAGAAGGGCGTATAATTTTTGCAACTTGGAGTTAATAAAGTTTTTTGGGCGAAGATTAGATTTCGTTTTTTATCCTCTGGTGACTGCGGGAGAGCTAAAACAAGAACCCCGTCCATACCTCTTTATTCTTTTCTCTCGTTGACTTTGAAAACTAAAACGAATGTTCAACTATTTCCTCTTCATTCCGGGGAGAAAAGAAAAGGAGGGAAAGGCAATATGTACAGTGTTGATTGGAAAATGAAGAAAATGAGACAGAAGGCAAAATGCCTTTCAAAAGTGAGAAAAGTTCACTGTCCGAATCGGCATCGCTTTGGCTCGTGCTTCAAACAACCGATCGGTCACCCACCTCACAGGCTGATTTACATATTACTTACGTCATTGTAAACATGAGACAAACATGAATGCTGCCCCTTGGTTCCGGGGTAGGCAGGGGATGTAGGGGGAGAAAGAAAAGGCTGGGGAAGAAGTTAACAATGAAGCGAAGGGGTAAGGGTGTGAGGCAAGATTGAGGACGAGAAGAGAAAGAGAGAAGGGAGAGGAGTTAATGAAGTGAGGGGTGTCGGTTAGAAAGAGAGCAAGAAAGGGGAAAGGGAGGTAGAGAGAGGGGGTGCGACAGTGAGTATGGGTGGGTGAAATTAAATGAAAATGTTCAATACATCATCTATTCCACCAATGAAGTTCAAAGGAAGAAGGTGAATTTATCTAGTTCAGGGCGTAAGCCTCAAAATTAAAAAAGTTCGCTTTTTTACCATTCTTTGTGTAGTCTATTGAATGATTTGTATGCAAAGTCAGGTAGTTTAGAAAAGAAATCCGTAGCCCGAAATTCACTCATGTCTCTTCTTCAAGTTGATCTTGGGACTCAACGGCGGCACAAGTGGCCCAAAGTTGTTTGAAGTGAATAAAAACTCCAGAATTTTTTGCGAGCCGCCTTTGAAGAATATCTAGAGTGTGATTTCATTCACGTCATCACAATTGCACTATTTTATTTCGATTTTTTTTTTAATGTGAAGGGAAAAAGAAAAATCGATCCCTTTGTGAAGAAATGTCCACTAGAATATTCCAGTCATATTGTCTACCCGCTTTTCTCTAGGCCTCTTTGATTTTCCTGATTCATCTCTTATTATAGATTTTTCTTGATCATATTTCACTCATCTGTTGTACTGGAATGAGATGAAATTTCCAACCCCAAAGGTGGATACTTTTACCAATAAGTAAGGAAAATCAACATCGGAAATTCGGCTTTTAAAACCATCAACTCTCAGCTTTTGAAAAGTTTAGTTTACTTTTATCTGTTTATATATTTTTTTGCCAATTTATCTTCCCCTTTTCCTCTGGTATATATATATATATTTTCAAGTTAAACCTTTATGAACAGATAGACTAGTGGTGGGTTCTAGCACTTTGTTCATTTTGCTTTATGTTTTTAGAACCTTGTACTTCTAAGTAAATCCGTCTGCGGGAACAACGAGTCAATTTACCTCGATTCAAATCAGAAAATATGAAAGCTCTGTATATTAACAAGTCATTATAAATGTCATTACTTAGATAGATACCACTTTGAAGTATATCATAAACATAATATTCACTAATTTTCTCATTAAAGTGATAATATTCTGTAAGCAGATAGATCAGTTCTGTAATTAAACATGATTGAAGAACACTAGTAAATGATAGCAAAATACATTCCTATAATTTCATTCGTAGAATTTGTGAATATAATAAGTGATAATTTTCTTATAGCGTTGGTCCTGTTTGATCTGAAATACTTTTTAACTTTAAATGAAGATCCATCACTAAGTTTTGCTGTTTTTTTTAAGTAAGGGGGGTGTGTAATATTAAGATTTAATTTCTTATTTAATAAATAATTTGTAAATCACTTCATTGAAATTGAAATCCCTTCAGTAGACATACTAAACCAAGATTGCAAATAACTGGGAAGAGATGACATGATTTTTTTTAACAAGGAGGTCGTATAATTGTCAATTATAATTTTACTTATTGACTCGTCATCATTTAATTTATTATCCCGGGAAGAGCAAACCATTTATTACTCTTCCCAATTTTGTTTGGCAAAACTTATCACCTATTTTCTCTCGAGGTTGAAATGCTATATGCTGCATGCCAGATGAACAAGAGGACACGGCGCCAATTATGGGCAAACATTTGATGTGTGTGTGTTTGTGCGTTGTTCAACCTTTTCGACATTATTTCAAAGAATAAGTATGGTTAAACGAAAGCTACGAGTAAAGCAATTCCTTTATAACTTATTTTAAACTGTTCAATAGCTGCCATATGGTATGTTTTATAGAGCTATATACACTGTATTCAGTTGTCATTAAAACTGTTTTGCTATGTCTTAAAATATAACTGGACCCTATGTCATAATGTACTAATGTACTACACTGTAAAATCTGTGGTGTTAAAACTGACACCAATTGGTGTTAATAGAAGACCACACCCTGAGGTGTTAAAATAACATCCTAGAGATTGAACATAACACCAAAGAGTGTAAATGTAACAACCATGTGTGTTGTAATAACACATATAGGTGTAAAACAAACAGCACCAATTTAACACCGGTGTAAAATAATTGGTGTGCATGGTCTTCTATGCACACCGGTTAACACCACAGTTTTTGCTGTGTAAGCAAGTTACCATTGGATGTCAAAGTTACCACAATAGTAACTTTAATGCATCGGGGCCCTGGATTCTGGACAATGCAACCATCAACGAATCTCCTTAAGGAAAATAAGTTAAATCTAAAAATATAATGTATTTTTCATTTATGTATACTGTTGGGCGACGACGCGTTGCCAGTTTATCGATTAGCAATAAATGCAATAAATACATCCAAATAACACCAGTTTAGGCGTTTTGTTCAAATATATATATCTTGATAAGTTTGTCATATTGGATAACAGGTCAAATTAGAGTTGAGAAATAGAAAGGAATGCTATGGAGATTGGCTTTTTATATAAAGCTCTGCCTTTGTGCCTCTCCTAATACTTTCATTTGTACATTTGTATTGTTTGTTTTTATATGTTTTCTTTATACTCCTTTATATGTGTGTATATATGTACAGTGTTTATATGTTTTTAATGAAAGTATTGAATAAATGAAATGAAATGAAAAGTTGCAGCGTGATTTTATAATGTCAACTATTTTCTAAAGGCTGAGGATATCAGTGCTCTTATTCCTCGATATCATTTTGTATATCTAAAAATTGACAACAATACTTATCCATCAAACATTATGAATGACATAGCATGGGTCGACATTATCATTAGATCAAATTTCTCAACTTTCTATGAATATTCTAAAGAGACTTTAAAGGACCGTTCATTATAATACTGAAATGCAGTGAAAAAATTGTCAATATCCACGTTAAATCGTTGTCTCTTTTTTTAACATCTACTTCGCGCGTTTACCTCCGGGCTATACTCTCTGCTGCAAGTGTTTGTTACGCTCCAAATCTCCGCGCGTAACGCCACTTCCAAAGCGTCAATAATTCATGTGAAGGACGGATATCTCTGTCGTAATTATTGAAAGTGTAAACAAGAGAAATTATGTACAGAGATTAATTCTAATGTCTTTTAGAGGCTCTAAGACGTCGATCTTTCAGGCAGGAGAAGGACCATCCCCCGCAATTAAAGACGCGTCACCCGCATCAACGCCTTCGACGAGCGCGGGAGCTAAGAGTGCTTTCACAAAACATGTATCCAGTCTCTATAAGAGCGTAGGTGCCAAGATATGCCGAAAACTGAGTCCTTGGTATTGAAGCCGTAATATATCACTTCGATGGGGGCCCCCAGGCTTGAGATATTAAGCCATGGGAGGATCCAGTGTCTACATGGTTGTCTTTAGAAGTCGGATGGTCATGATGCTAGCCGTGTCCTTATCAAGGGTTGGAAAGTCGAGATGGGATATCTTTTCAACTTTCATAAACACATTTAAGATGTAATCTGTTGATAGGGGTGCAACCCCCCCCCCCTTTAAAACAAAAATTCATCATTTTCAATTTTCTTTCCCAATTATTAAGTTTGTGCACCTTTTGAAACAATTTATTTCGTTTCTTGTACATTTCTTTAAGGGTCTGTTCTCACTATTTTCCCCGTCTCTTCATTTCAAATATTTTGTATCAGTACGTGATTTCTTAATTATTTTTTTCTCCCCTTTCTTAACCACCTGCCACACTTTCTTACTTTCTTACCTTTTTTCATTAGCTCGTCAATATTTTTGAAATACTTTTTTATACCTAGGTGTATCATTTTTTTCTTTTCATCTTCCTTTCTTAATTTTCTTTATTCTAGACAAAGCAAGACACACCACTCGGATGCACCATCCTGGTGAAACCTAGACTGCCGACACGGCTTTCGTTACCCTCATCATCGACATCACCTAAGAAGGAGTTAGCCATGTTATTCAGGCGTGATGATGAGGATGATATAATACCGTCATATTGACAGGGAGATGAGCTCCGCATCACCGATGTCCAAAGTGAGATGGGAATGATGATGATAAAGTATTTATTTGGACAAAGGAGAGCCCAAATTCGTGCATCCCGGGGGCGTTACATTGATTAATCGAAGAGCCGAGTTGAGGTGTTTCATGCCAAGTCGTGTCCGGATCAAAAGAGACCCAGGAGTCTGTTTTAAAGCCTGCCAGAGATCAACGCCTCATGTCTCCCCACGCTTTTTTTGCGTAACTCCACACCGGTATATGATTTGAGGGTAGCTTTAGCAGAGGCACGAGCCCATGAAAAACATACCCAACTTCAGAAAGCGGGAACTTTCTAGGTGTTTATTCACCAAGCAAGAAGTTCATAGAATACAGCATGCAGTGCGACGTCCTTCATTTCAAAAAGGTAAAAAAAGAAGAAAAAGTCAAACTTCTTAGCTTTCTTGGAAGACGTGTTACTGAACTCTAAAGAGTTTAATATTTAGAGCCTTCATATCGGAAGCAAACAGTGATAGACATGTGTTTACACAAACAATGAGGGTTCAGTATTTCTAGCACGAAGGAAAAGATGCGCAAATGCCGACTTTTGATTAAAATCATAACTTTGGGTTTTGCTTACCTCTGCATATGTCAAAACAGGCTGCTCAGATAGAACCATTGAATAACTTTCCAACCTCCACAAAGGCTTGTGACAACAACAACAGTTGGGTTTACACATTGCTCCCGTCACACCGAAAAGATTACGAGACCGGAATATAAAATCATTTCTGTATTGAATAATAAATATTGAGTCGGTTTATGGAATCTGTCAGTGCTTTATTGCGCTTACTATTATAGCCTCTGCTTATGTTGCCGATGAAGGAAGCTGAACTCGGTACATCATGATTAAGTAGCTGTTAATCATATTACGACATATATATTCTATTTGAATGTATCGAATCCCTTAATCCATTTTTTTTCTATTTGTTGGACTGACTTCCCAAATGTCCACAAACATTGTACATCAACCGCACAACATCGTCTTGTAAATGTTCTTGCTGAATCTACATTGATAATGATTCATAAATGGTCAATTTTTTTAGTTTACTCTGGATCTTGTTTTACAATATATTCTTAGATCGCAATTTTGTGTAATTAATCCCTTTTCACTATCTTAAAAATTCACCCTTCTGATATGTGAAGTTTGAATATGACTCAAATTTGTAGAAATTCAGTTACATGTCTCCAGGACCTTACTAAACCTGAGACATGTTTATTACTATCTGTTTCTCAGAGTTTTATACACTGCCCTATCGACGGCGGTTAATATCAAAGTATTTCCTCTCTTGTCTGGTCCACCAGCATTTAGTCTGAAGTACTTCTTTAAAGATATCAAATGTATAGAAATCCTCAGGATTCGTTTTGTAATTAACTTAGCTCTCAGCCGTTCTCGGGAAAAAGGGGGTGCTTTTATGAAATACATCAAAGGCCTCGGGTTAAATCATGTGCAAGACAACTTTCATATTAAAGCTGTAAAATGGAATAATCGTTCAATTCAGAAGCTTGAACTTAATTGCTTTTTTTTTCAAAAAAAAATAATATACGGGAGATTTACCCCTCATCAATAATTCATATTTTACATTACTTGGTATTGGTATTGGAATGTATGCTCTGGGCTATAAGGGGATAAACTTCAACATGTTCTGTCACCGGCCTCCTTTCTCATACTTGATTAGATAATATCAAAATTATTTGAAAAAAATACTCGTGTTTAAAGTGAATAAGCAAGAGCTGACATTATTACTGCCTACTTTTATACATGTCATGTGGTGTTTTTCTATTCTTTACAATAATAGTTTACTTATTTGTTACAATTTTACGATTTGTACATGAATTACATAATGTATCATTCAGAATTGTGAGCTAACCCCCACAAGACATTAAAAAACAAAACTATTTATTTTAAACTTTAGTGTTGTTTGTCTCTTATTTCAATGAAAGTAGACCCTTATGATTTACAAAATAGGTTTCTCGAAGAAGATTTACAACTTTGTTCATTTAGTTAATCTAATTAATCTTATTTCTTTTCCGATTAAATATATATTTCAGTATTTGTATTCTATTTAATGGTAGTTTTATGGTTCCATAGTAAATTAATTTAAACACAGGGGTTGTGCTATCTTTTAAAGACCCAGACTGGCACTAAAAGTGATATTGTCAAATGGAAGCTCTTGAAGCTACAAATGTTTTGTAATGTTCTTTTGTTCAATATACCGCAGGCTCGGTTATTCAGAAGCTTCAGGATGCAACGGCTCGTATCTGTCAAATAAACGCTTTCATATGACTCCCATCTTGAATTCGCTGTATTGGCTCCCTATAAAAAATCGGACAATCTTAAAGATTTTGTTGCTTGCGTGTTATAGCATTCATGGATCGGCACCACAATACATTTTTTTCTTTATCAATACTACAGACCAAGTAAGTCTGCGCTCATCCACTTCTGGCTTCCTTGTTATTCTGAAAATTTAAAAAAACTTGGGGGAAAAGATAATTTGCTCATGCATACCCCACTATTTCGTATGGCCTTCCTGAAGACATAAAAAATGTACCTCTGTCTCGACTTTAAAAAATCTTCACAAAACTCTTGATTTTAACTCTTAGCTCTTTATGCGCCTTGAGCACTCTACAGAGTGGATTTGGCGATTTATAAGTCACGTTATTATCATTATTATTATTATGTAAATTTTATACATAGTCATCGCTAGCCAGCTGAGTATTTTGCTTCAGAAAAACTCAACAAAAGCCTCGCTCAGACATAAGATCCAAGTCGGAGTAAAATTATATTATGCCTAGATCAAATTTACAAAGATACTTCTTTTATCAAGACCAAGACAAAGGTTGTTTTGGTTGGAGGAAGGGTCGAAGGAAGCCCAGCCAGAGGAAAGGTCGGAGTTACTACGACATTACTCCGACCAAGATATTCCTACTTGTTTCTCGGAGTATCTTGGTCGTCGGAAGGTTACCTTTCTCTTCTTACGATATTTTTAATGTCCGATGACCGATATGTTCTTTTGTAAGTCATGTAAGAGTAGTTTGAATCATTGACCGTTTTCAGCACGCAGCGGACAAGTCACGCTTCTAAAAAGTCATTTATAATTTCCCTTCAGTTTTTACACGAAATTCGCAACCTTCAAGTGAGTATTGATGAATCGCAGTTACGCGGTTTGTTATTGCTGCCGAGATCAACTTTAAACGTATTTTTCCACTAAGTAGTGGATAAATGAATGAGTCTTAACACTGTGTAGAATGACTTCTTTAAGGTAACTGGAGATATAATTTGTATGTCAAAGAACATTAATAAACCCATGTCTATGAATTAACCATTTTTGACAATCCAGGTATATAACTTCCTTTTTTTCTGAGTCCTGTTTTATCACAAATGTAGGTTAAAGAAGAGAGAGAGAGAGAGAGCAGAGAAAATGTCTTGTCCCTGCAGCTGAAGTACAGTGCCTCTCAAGGTAATATAATTCTAATTTATTAATTATATAATTATATGTTTCTTTTGCAAAGAAAGAGGCTCAATAGGAAAATATTTATTTTCGGTTGAGCTAGCGAATTAGGAAATAATGCTCGGTTCCTTAAACGTTGTTCTAACTCCCGAAAGTTTTGAAACCAATCAAAAAATAAAAATAACCACTTGAAATTATCATACATGTGCGTATTGTCCAATAGACCGTCAGGTTACCAATCAGAATAGTTCTTCCAAAATTTTCAATCGATCAAAAATATTTGTATTTTAGTGTTATGGGTTAATTAATTATATAAGAGAGGAACTATTTAAGACGCCACAAAAATGCAGAAGCTTTTAGGAGAAGTTCAGAAAAAATGCACCCGTTACAACAAAACATGTAAGTACATATAGGGTGTAAAGAAAGTTTGGTTCAATATTGCATTCGTAAAATGATGACATTTGACAATCAAATACTTATTGCCATTTCTTGTAATGCAATAATATTCCAAGCAACCAGACAAACGTAATAGAGAATCTCTGAAAAAACACTTTGCATTGGATCCCAACTTCCTGTTTCATAGACTGAAACTTGATCTCACGTTCCTCAAAGATGACTTTGTACAACTGATCCTAATTAAGTTACAAACACCTGTATATTTTTAATCAGCTTTTAATTTCCAGAGGCATTCTCAGGTCTGACGACAAAACAATAATCAACAAATGAAAATTGTAACCTCTGAAATGCTATCGTAGCAGAAATCATTACCTTGTTAAAGTCAAACAATAGGGCTAACTTTCCGGCTTCATATCCAAACCAAATTTCATTTTCTAAGCAATCATATATGTCCAAGTCTAAGGGAAATGATAGCTGTTTTGTAGATTTTATTTTGAAGCATATTCCGTTTTTTTTCTCAGAAAGTTGGACAGTAAATTCCCAGTGGAAATCTTCCAAAGCGATGGTGAGCACGATTTAGATCAGGACCAATCTTCATATTTGTAAGTTGACAAAGCTACATGTAGTTGACAAATATAAGTTAGTAACAATGATACTTTGAAAATCTTAACGTCTTCTTTGTATCTTGATGAAAAGACATTAAATCTTCGAGGAAGTTAGTTCAAACAAAAAGGGAAGAAATACAAACGATGTAAATACAACGACGAAAAATTTTCTGCTGGAGAAATGATTAGGAAGAGAGTTGTGATTGTTACATTTTATGTCGTCAGTTAAAAGTCTGGTTCCCATTTCATTACATTATGGGTAATATCCAAAATGTCACCGACGATAATACTTTTTGAAGTCTACATGGGTTATTTCAATGTATTTTTTGTTTCTGAAATCATGAATTGTTTTATGACAAAATTCCATTCACACATTTTAAAAAACAAAAGCCCAATATAATCTTTCATCATAAAGAATAATATAAACATGACAATTTATCAAATTAATGACACACAACCTAAATGGATGATTATTTCGCAAGTGACGTCACAAGATTACATCTTTATCATTTTATGATTATTCTGTTGGATTTTTGCCAAACCGTCATACGTGTTTTTTTCTTCGTTGTTTCTGCTTATGTAATCCAACTTTAGGCCAGGGTGCTCGGATTACTATGTATTTAGAAGAATCACTTAATTTAAATGTCACATACCCTTTTTATGATTTATATTTTCAGAGAGGGGTTTAATAATGTCCCATATAATCATGAAGAATATTTCTTACTTAGTAAACAGACTACTGGGTATTTATCTTCTAAACCGAAGTGTGGATAGCCCATATGAAGTAAATTATAAGATTTTATTCAGAGATGAATAGGTATGCTTTTATGGCATTGTCAAGAAATGGTTTACAGAAAGATTTAAATGAGTATGATACAGAGAGAGGGAGAGGGGGAGAGACAGTGGTGTGTGAAAGAGAGAGGGAGAGAGAGAGAATAGGGGGTAAGAGAAAGAGGAGAGGGAGAGAGAGAGAATATGGGGGTAAGAGAAAGAGGAGAGGGAGAGAGAGAAAATAGGGGGTAAGAGAAAGAGGAGAGGAAAAGAGACAGAGGAGGGTGAAAAGGAAGAATGTGTACACTGTTAGAAAAATTATCCTTAGAATAAAAGAAGTTCCTGCCGCAGAGTCTCGAGAACACCTGTAATCTTACCAGATTGCGTAATCTTACATTATATGATTACAAGAAATTTGTATTTGGTGTATGGAACTTTACCAATTTTCTCCTTTTTAAACAGACCTGCTCTTTCAAATTGCAGAAGAATTCCTGTTTTATGACTTTACTGAATGATTCTGCTAATGCTTTCTGCAAATCTTCTTTTATTTTTCTGTAAAATCAGTTTTTTTTTATAACAGTGTAGTATATATTTAAGTGTATGATGAACGAAAGCACGTGTTTGTCAAAGTAAGGGTGTGTCTATTGGCATCTATTAAACGAGCGTGGATGTGACAAAAAAATACAGAGAAACAGACGGAAATGAAGTACAGGAAGCTGAGAAAGAAGAGATATGAAGGGGCGTGGAGGGAGAATAAGAGGGGGAAATGGTAGGGAGAAAAAGAGAGAGCTAGTAGGCTAGTCGTGTAGGACGCTCAATTGTGCAGGAACATTATATAGTTCTTTAGGCTGGGGTATGCATTTGTGTGTACTTCTGAGACAATCCTTTATTATGAATGAGTCTGACACTGTCAATAGTACACATTTTATACAACTTTATTCAAAAGTGGTATACTCGGGCAGAAAAAAATCAAAGTTAATCAGCAGTAGATATGAAAGTAGTATCTTTTCAACAGAACCGAAAATCAGATTATAGGTAGGAAGGAGTGTAAGATATCACATGACAGTCCAGTCTCGTCATAGCTGTACGCAGACATTCTGTGCTGGGGGGGGGTTCAGGACGCGTAAGATTTTCAGTAACTTGAAAGCGAGGGAGCGAAGCGACCGACTGAGCTTGTTATTGGGGCGCTTTGGCATTTGTAGAGTATAATTGCAAGATTCCGTGCATACTTTTCTTAAATTTTGTAAATATTTTCGGTTAAAAAATGTAAGATTTCAAAATTTATAGGGGACAACTACCCCCTCCCCCACCCCACCCGCTAGTGCTCATTGGCAAGGCATTAATCCTCATTGACTTTCCTTGGACCTTGTATACACTCTGCTTGCGGTACTTAAACCAGTCCTGGATCTGCATTCTCGTGCCTTTACACTACCTTGTTGAAATGGCGCGGGATTTTTTTTTTGTTTCACGTGACTCAATACATGATTGACACTGGTTCCATGGCCCTTGGAAGCGGGGGTGGTGGGGGTGCTGCCCAAAAATTACCTTGGGGTGCTGCGTGTACTATTCTCCATAAACACCACAAGATGTGTAAAAATGTAACCAAACGACCTTCATTTCGTAGTGAATCCCTTTTTTTTGGGGGGGGGGGCTTTCAAATTCCTCGGGACCAATTTCATCCCCATTCTGTAGTAAAAACATTTTTTTTTTCAAATTTACTTCAGCACCCCCACTGGTTCCGAAGGCCCTGACCAGTGCGTGACGTCAGAGCGATCTGATAGGTGGATATGGTCGTGCTGTCAGCTGGGCCCTTCAAAAATACTAGTTCGTATGCGTTTACATCAACAAAAGACGCCCATATGAGCCAACCCCAAAACTACTTCTTGGAGGTGTACCACAATTTTGTATCGCATTTTTAAAGAAGATGTGTTTTGATGGTTCCGCCTTTTTTAAGCAGTCAGGTAAAAAAAAATATTTACCCTTTCAACCTTATGACCTTATCTCAAGTTCACTGAGAGTGTCACTGTCAATTCATTGGTCCAAGATTTATGTTTTTAAAATTCGAAACGTAATTACTTCATTCGCATCAATGAGCATATACTGCTTATAATCTCTTCCAGATTTGGCCATTTAAAAAGTGTTAATTAGAAGAAACGCCTTTTGAGCGAGAACCATTTCAGTACGAATGAATTAACCTTCCAATAACACCTGATCTGACAAACATTCGTCTAATGATCTATTTCATAAATAGGTACATGTATACATCAACATAATCAGTAATTAAATTGGAAATTTTCTTTGAATTAAATTAATTCACCTGTACTCCCATGACAAAATACGGGTTCAGACACAAACGACCACGTGATGTAGTTGAATGTCCGCCTCCATTTTGAGGAAAGACATTCGCGGCGCGTGCTCAGTTATGTCAAGGTTTTATCGGAAAGATTAATATTTCGTTTATTGTCCTCATGAATAAAAGATTCACCAGGGGAATATTTAAGGCAACTTCACCGCGAATGGGAAGCCCTAATATTGCTGCTTTCGAACGGATTCAAGCGCGCCTTTGGGCAAACAAAAGTTGCATTACTCAAATGAATTTCAACTGCTTGTTCGACGGAGAGTCGCGGGATAGAATGTAGACAGTCGAATGATTCGTTGTCATCCCCAATATGGGCTAACATTGTAACATGTCTGCAGAAAGCATGGAAATGCATATGCAAGAGCAAGGTTTGGAGAGGTTAAATCGATAATGGGTAGCTGTCGTTACTTTAACATTCCTCATACGATGGATACCATCGTCAAAGAACAATGGTGAGGGATATCTATCATTCGTATCAAACCAACAGATCAGATTACTGCTAAAGCGATTCTACTTGAAAGTGACGCAGAAAGAAAGAAAACACTTTACTTTGAAAGATCAGATTAGATAATAGAGGCGTCATCAATTTGACCACATGGCAAACGAAGATTTGCCCTTCCTTTCCGTCATGAAATGGAAATGTTTTGAATGTTACTGTTAGAAGGTAAAATGTTCATCCACAGTCGACAAATATTTTTCAAAGAAACAAAGATTCAAACAATAATGATTATAATGATAATCTGATTAATTATAATGAATCTGAGCGCCTGCAGATTTATTACCACCCCTGTCTTATGATTCAATCAGCCATTCTCACACACAAGGAATGCACATACTCCACTTCCAGGGGAGTAATCCAGCCAGTCACCGTTGTAACACCGGAGTGGAGAGTGGTGGCAAAGTATCGATTCACACCTAACCTTTCATTTACCAAGGCTTATCTTATTTATATTTTCTAAGAACGACCAAGTGTACAACGAGACATTTATTAACCTGAAATAATTAATGAATATGACCGAGAAAACGGAGTGTGTAAGGAGTATCATATAAGTTGAAAACTCTTTAAAATAAGTGACTTACGTTCATGAATCATTAAATCAACCTGATCACTAAAGTATAGGACAATGAACGAGTTAAAATGAACCATCTCTAGTTCACCTACACTGTTACCATACATCTAACTACTTGGTTAAACTCTTCTCTGATTAAAACTTTCCTCATAAATCTAAAACCAGGATTTCATGTTTCTCGAATTCTAATTTCGGCAAGTACTGGCTGCTAAATACTTACCACCTATAAGAAAATTAAATATTTCAAAATCATACTTACATACTCATGCTTACAAACAAGCTATCACATAATTATTAATTTCTGTGATAACCAGTTCTATCTTCATTAGTTAAGATTTTTTTTTTACTTTATTTCAAATTATAAACAAAGCCTACTTTAGGTAATATCATTTTAGGAAATATGGTAATTAAAGATTGAGGTCATAAGCGTTTAAATCGTAATGTGGCCAGGATAAATGTTAGGGTTAAAGCTAAATTTGATGTGTGGTTTTATGTCTGGGCTCAAGTGCCAAATGTTTCAAAGGGGCAATTAACTTCGGCTATAATATCAAGGAATCCAAAGTAACGGTAAAATGTAGTTCTAATATAGTAAACACAAACATTGTTAAGATGTGCCTTATTTCAAGCTGTGAAACTGAAACAGTTTCAAACACTATATGCATCTGTTTGGTTGAATATTGCCCCCATCAACCGCCGAGAAGACAGATGGACAACCTTTTACGGCAAGTATAAAGACCTGTTTAGAATAACAGGATTTTCGTTTCATGAAAATAGATTCAAAGGGACAATCATTAAAAGATTTTTAAAAAATAATGGAATGAACTTCCGATACCAGTCTGTCAGCTGACTAGAGCTATTTGGCTAGATATTAAGCCGCGCCTAGAGATATAGCTACTGCTTTTACTGGCCTTTTGCTACTTGCTACTCTTACCTTAAATTCAAATACTTGAAAATAGGAAAAACAATGTTTTTGTTAAAAGTTAGCCAGTGTAAAGTTACAATATACCATCGGTTGTGGTCGAGCCAGTGTAAGAATTTAGGCATTTTAGCCGTCACTTCACAGACGCTTACTATAACGCAGATGATCTTTTTGTCAAAAGCTCTTCATAACAAATGTAAATGATCAGAAGCAGGAACACGGTCATTATTTACTATTATCAACACTGAAGCAAACATGAGCCTATGGACAACTACCTACAAGGCGCATGGAATTTTTGGTCTCAGATGCATTTCATGTCAGTTGTTGGTGATCGATTAAGGCTTTCCATGTACATCTGTCTTTATCAATTCTAAAATGTGGTTGCTATACCAGCCAGTCCAATAAAGTTTTAAAAGTTCTAATACACTATGTCTCTCATACTCTGTCCCTCAAATTTGCCTGTCATTATTCTACTGTTTTTTCCAAGACATGTAAAAATATATAATGACAAAAGGAATAGATGGGTGTTTCGGAAACCTGTTCGTAAGTTAAGAGCGACTTTACGAACAACTGGTGAACACTTCTTACGCGCTAAGCAATAACCAATGAACATTACGTTTACCAGAAGAAAGGATCACCAGTTGTTCTGAAAGTCGATTTTAACTTACAAACAGTTTTATAAACATCCCCTTGGCCTCCTGGGCTAGGGCATCATAACATCTTGGTTTAAAAGGCGGTATGCTGAACTAGTCCTTCCTGTATACAATGTCTATCTTCAGGTGGCCCTAAAAGTAACAAACAGTGAGTGCAAATATGTCCTTAAAAGTAACAAACAGTGAGTGCAAATATGTCCCTTCTAACTACAATCCGTATCATGTTATATGTCCCTTGAAAAGCCCCAAATTAACATTGCAACAATTGTGTTTCACGAACCATGAAATATCTTAGCTGATGGAGACAGCTGACCTAACATAAAAGTTGCTTGATTGATGAAAATAAGATCTAAAAGTTTTAAACTCAGTTGAAAGAAATTAACAATAAACTCAACTGCAGATCTGTTATGTAAAACAGAAGTGAGGGATATGCTGTTTTGAAATATCCATACACGACAAGATATACTTGAAATAATTGTTTTCCTTGTCGTGTTCATTTCCATATCATTGATTTAATTGTGACAACATGTCACTTTGGCCGACAAGTATTTTCTTAATCATGTCATTTGTTGAAAACTATCCGGACCCGGGACAAGATCAAAGTATGCAGCCGTCCATTTTAAACCTGTCAGTGGTTAAGTGGCGGATCATGGACATCCTGAGGACAGGAGGGTACACGAACGATCTCAATCGCTTTGAGGACTCAAATATAAAATCATAAATAAGATTTCATTTGTTAAATGGCCTTGTCCTGGCACAGCGTCATCTAAAAAAAACACGCAACCTTGATTTGAACCTGGTTTTCTCCTCTGCTAAATACCAACGCAGAAACAGGGATATGATGTAAAGAGCAATCGGCCGGAACATAAAGGGGTATCGACGGCCTGATTCCCTTTCTTGCCTTTTGTAGCCAGACAAATCAAGAGGTATGGCCTTATCGGTGGACAACGGTTACCATGGAAACATGATTGCATTAGGCTCGGACATCGTAATTCTACAATGTCCTTTTAACCCCTACCTTCTCGTGTTGTCAGGATGATGGAGCACAGTCGAACTTGGCGACGTAAGTATGTGGCCTTTCCTAGACCTTCTGTCAAGCCATTCCTTACAACGTCCAAGCTGAAGTTTCTTGATTAGCCCATCGGCGTCCTGACTTGAATTTTCATTTTCCTCGCTGAATTTCAATCAAATGCCTATACCTCGATCATGAATCCATCTTGATATGTATTAATTCACAGTCCGACATGTGTCCGGTGATGTATAAATGATGATAAATCAAAAAAACGTCTGCCGGTACGTCAGCAAAATACTAAATGAGTTATAGTCTCGATCAATATTTCCCAGATATGGACATGTTCTCGAATATTCCGTCTCGCTTTAATCCATCATTCCTTTTTGAACATTATATACAGGGACACATAATCCTTAAACTTCGCTAATTGAATTATGAAAGTAACTAAATTGAACCGAAATAGACAGACACGACACGAAGAAAATATCATGCCTTTCAATAAGTCATGTTAATAACGTCAATTTAACCGCAGGCCAGTCTTTAATACTTTCTCTTTTGCAATACGACGTGTCGATTATGTCTGCTTGAAAGAATCATATGAAATTATCACAATGGGTTGGAATGATTGGCAGTAGACCACAATTCTTGTATCGTTTGTTAGACAGGTCTTCACAGTGGTATATATTTATCAAACGGGCTGATATGTTTCGTATGGAGTACGCCATTCCTCAAGAATTATTAAGCATTTCTTCTTGTAACTCTTTGAAAATATCAATTCACTTATAGAACGACAACCCAATGCTTTATGTGGCCTACGGACATATGCCTTCGGATAATTGCAATTTCTATAAGAAAAAGGGAGGGTATACCAATTCTTTAAAAAAACAAGGCACTCCCTTTTCACCCATCTCCCCACACTATATGAAAGAAAAAAAATCAATGCAGATATCAACTGGTGCAACAAATAACCACATGATTCAAACTGCATATTCACAGAATATAAAAAAATGATACTTCTATGCCTTCTCTTCAAACGTTTCTGTATTTATAACACCAGGCTTTTCAATCATTCCTTAAGAAGTATATAAACCGTGATAAATTCTGGTTTAAATTTGTCATTCGTATACATATATCTCCTTAAATTAATAAATTTATGCATGCATACAAATTTACATTTTTGTATCCAAGTAAATGTATATTTTGAAAAAGGGAAAACAATAATGATCTTCAAAGAGCATGACATTGGTACAACCCATTCATTAACAAAAGTGCATTTGCTCATCAATAGAATTGTTGCACTTTGTGATGAGGGGTGAACAAAGTGCAATCCATAGAGAACCTGGCCACCCTTCCTTCAAGTTGAACGCCCTATTGATATCAACATGTTCGGAAGAAAATGCTCTTCTAGACCAGGGCTTTATACTTTCGTTCTTCGTCAAACTCTGTGGTTTTGTTCTCCGTGTACAATCATAAGGATGTAAAATAATTGCAAATGACTAGAATCAGATATGGTGACGAAGGCACTGCAGCGTACAGAGATGTAGAAATGACACTCACAACTCGACAGAGAAATATATAAGAAAAAAAGCTAAATTTTGCAGAAAAGTAAAAATAGGAAAATTATACATACAAACTGACGTATTAGACAGTCATAAATTTTCTGGGTAATTGCACTATTTCCTCTAGGCTTTTTTCACTTCCTCCATTGATATTATATTATCGCACTTCTTGATTGTGAATGTTTGACGACGAAAGCATTAATTGTTCCTCCAGCTTTTAATGCCTATATTGGTTTTGTACTTTTTGGCTGAGCCTGTCTCCCTTTTTTCTAAAATAACCGCAAACTGTAGGGATGAAAGCATTTTCTTTTGCCAACTTCTTCCACTCCTTGTACAACTTGTTTTGTCGCCATGTGGATGCATTATTCGGCTAAATGAACAACCGACCGCCTACCCTGTAAGTCAAATATACATGTCTTTATAATACATAACAGAATTATGCTCATTTGATGAATATTTCCTCTCTTTCTCACGTTAAGAGTCTAGAAGTGGAAATGTCAGAACAGATTGTTTTTAATTGTGACGTCTCATTAGGCCAGATAGTTTCCTTTCAATCAAAGGGGTCAAAAAAACTTCCGGGATGAAGATATCCTCTTACTGACACCGAAATAAATTTCACCTTTTTTTTAGATGTTGGTCCTTTTCTTTCTTTCTCCAAAGCAAGTTGAGGATCGACACCGCCACATACCATACAGTATATTATGGATTAAAGGGTCATCGTATATATTCTATAAAAAAATTAACCAATATTGGGTAAAATTGGAACATGCATGTTTGTTGAGTAAAAAGATACCAACTATTTTGTAAATTTTTATGCAATGTTTCGTTGGAATTTATCCTTAAAACATGCATTTTGTCCAATAATGGTGAAAAAATACCCATGCATGTTCCCTTTCTATCCAAAATTGGGTATTTTTTTTACTCTGTGTCCTTAGAGTGGATCAATTTCATATCATTTGACATAAGATAACATATTAGCATGACTTGTAGCAATAGCATGCTCAATGCAAATTGAGTTTATCCCCCAACCAACGTTGAAAGATCTTGAAATATGTGTACCATTATATACTAAAATATGATAATAACAAAAATGTGCATTTTCAAATTCCACGCATTGTAGAACATAAACCATTTACGAAATCCCACTCATATCCTCAACACCCCCTTAACATTGGGGGTAATGTCTTTAAGAAATTATTAGAAATTCCATCACCATTGATCTGAGGACTTTAGAAATGTTATCTAAATGAGCTATGAAGAACAAGACTTCCACAAAGATCAAAGGATGTTAAGATTATTTGCATTATAAACATATATCCCAATCTCTCAATTACATCGTATGAGAATCAGGTTCCATAGGCCAATCTATCTGTTATTTCCTTCATGTAGTGTGACCTTAATTCGCACGTTACCTGATTTAATATCTTTAAAAACTGATATCACCAACATAAAGAGCACTTTAAATTACTCAGTATGGTAATTTTCTTGAAGGTAAGGTCTCTATTTGTGAAAATATTGGCAAAACATCTGCAAACTATGTTACATTTTGCGTCCGATCTTCTCGACAAGCATCAAGAAATCGCCAGTTTGGAAGTGTCAGGGTGAGAGCATTGGACTCATAATCGCAAGGTTGTGAGTTCGAATCCCAACTCTGCCATTGTCTGCACTTTGATAAAAAGGCCCAAGAGTGATATCTGTCGTCTATTACGTCAGCCACTATGACTGATTAACCTAGACGTAAAATGTTTCCAAGGTAATTGGTTATATACCAGCTTGGCGTTTACCAGCAAAAAAATGCTGTCCTGCCGAGTTCCTACGGGAGTTACCACAAACAGAAACAGACCAAACACCAGTTTGGTTTTGGTCTAAAACCGGATATGTGTTAATACAACACCAATTAGTATTAAAACAGCATTGGTTTGATTCCAAACTGGTGTTATTTCAATACTCCTCTGGTGTGGACAAATATAGATTACGGGCTGGTGTTATATCAACACCAGAGTTTGGAGTGTAGTTGTAGCAGAGGTCATAAGGAAACATGCATTCAAAAACTTGTTTAAGATCTTTAGTACCGATAATTTTACATCAATCATGAGATATTGGAATACGTATATCTCGAGAATTTCAAATGCATTTTTAATTAGACAAAGTAAACGAAAAAATAGTTATTTGTTTTAACCTGTGAACACTTAAAGTTTAATTTGAGGTCTCCTTTGTTTAATTTTGTAGCACTTGGTATAGATTTCTTTTATTTTAATGTGTTTTATACCTTTATATACACGACGTACAAAGGTTTGACACAATATCATTAATAGGATGTGAAATAATAAAAATGCCCCCCACAAAAAATAGAAATAAAAGGTTGTCGGATGAAAAGTAAAATGAATAAGAGAAGTAATAGCCATGCTGAAAATTTATGAGACAGTTTTATTCCATGTAAGAAACACACAAACTAATTTTAGTTGAAATGAATCAATTGCAAAATGTGATTATTTTTATTACACAATTTCAATACCGTCACACGTAAAAATTAAGGGAAAAACAACAACAGCAACACCAACTTGATAATTCCGACATCTACCATAGATGTTAACTTGTGTAAGCGGAGGTAAAGATCAATTGATAATCAACATACCTGAGTGGCAAAGATGACCAACGGCTGGTGTTTGTGAAATAGGTCGATGTCAAAAGTAGACATGGTTCAAATGTCACTGACCGTTAAGTGTTTGAATTTTCTGATGTAGATGACGAGGCCATTTCTGATTTTTATTCGACACGAGAGTTGAAGCTCCCGCCAAGTGACCGCGCCTAATAGGACCCACCCATTTGTGGGCGAGCGTGGCTTCTGGTGCATACGTGCAGGTGATGTGGTTGTGAGTGTGTGAGTGTGTGGGTTGGCGAGTAGATGTGAGCGTGTGCGAACGGCTCTGCCTAAATATAAGCTTTAACAATTACATTTTCAAAAATTGCATTGTGTATCGCAGACCATTTTAAATTGTGAAAATTATCTGAAAATGTTGCGTCCTTTTTGTAAAAGAGGGGCTAATAACATGTTTTTTTTTCTTCATTTGTTGTAACCTATTTCACATCAGTACATATTAGTTCATTGACATTGTACTCTAGGGTAGAGCCATAATCGTAATTTGTATGAGGGTAGAATTAAGTCGTTGAAATTGAATAAGGAACAAAGGATATTCTAGACCTGTTGTGTCTACAAGGTCTTTTCATCGAAGTTACTTCATGCCGATACCTTTTCCCCAATAATACCAAATCAACAAATCTGCCCTTTGGTCTAAGTAAAGAGAAAATGAGAGAAAGAGAGAGGTGGAAAGGGGGAATGGGCGAGAAAGATGAAAATCGAAAAGTTGGTAAGCACAGAAATTGAGGGGGGGTGAGCCCCATGGAGGGAGAAAGGAGATGAAAAGGGAGAGGAGTAGGAAAGTGATAAAATGAAATAAAATATGAATAGAGAAAGGGGAAGAGAGAGTTCGAAGAAAGTGTAAACAGCAAATTTAGGAAAAGTTCCTCGCCCGGACGGTTCTTCGCTGCGTCTCCGAACTCCAAACGTTGACGTCTCTTTCAGACTGAAGTTATTTAATACGACCTGCACGAGCCCGCCAACAAAAGAGCTGACAAAAGGTGCAATGGGAACGGGTCAAGGGTCATCAAAACATTTGCCAATTTTCCTCTTTCGTCAAATATTACAATCACAAACATTTCAAGAGCCTTTTGCATGTTGGAAGGGTAAGGAGGAACCGTTTTGTGAACCCGTCGGAGTATTGTGTAGCAACCGTTTACCCCACCATTAGGAACGGACGAATAGAGGAGGCGACGGCACAGAAATTACGCCTGGAAAGCTCGCTGACTTACCGGTTACTGACTTTCCCCCATTCTATTCACCTCGTCTGCTGTCTTCTCTGACCTTGCAGTTGGCAACTGTATGTAGATTTACATTTGATGGTCCATACTGATCACCTTTCCCAATCTACCTTTATGAAAGGTATTTCCTTAATATTTCATCCCTCTTCTTCTTCCTCACAAGATATTGGTTGCTAGACTTAGCAAAATAATGCATGTCATTCTGTATGTAAAACGTCATATATACTTACAAATTTAAGCATGATTATGGATCTTTAATTTAGTGATCATGATATAGCCCCATGTACTTTCCGAATGCTTCAAAATCCTGTTGTACACTGTAAGTCCTTTACCGTCAGTGGGACATGATGCTGTTTACCTAGGGCCCCGGATTCCCGTTGCAAAACACTGCTGATTGAACGTAAGTTGCCATCATAACATGTGACAATTAATGCTCGATGATACAAACATATGAATAAATTATAAGAATCAAAGTTCCCGCAATGAATGACTACCAGAGGACTCTTGTTTTGCCCCATGAGCCTCGTCGACATGGCAACGATTTCCAACAGTATTTAAACACTTTTGTTAAAATATCAAGACAATTTGACATTTCTCTTGGCGGTCCACATTCGGAGAGCATTTTTTTTTGGTAACATGTAACGAAACAGCTGCATGACAAAGGACTCAGATCAGAAACAATTGTGCCAAATATGAACTTTATACATACTTTTTAACCATGCGAATGATTAGGTTACTTGTTAAAATTCGCATGAACAAAAACAAAAGAAAATCGAGGAATTTTGACCAAGTGTTTTTTTTTATAATTCTATTGGATTCCTGGCATAATGACTATATATAAAGATTTATGCAATTTGTTATCGGTTTTTCTACCTTTGAATACGTTCGGATGAAAACATTGAACGTATCTTTGAGAGTGAATAGTAATTCAAATGAGATTTATATAAAGAAAATTTCTGAGCACCATCTCAATGACTATGTATGTAATAGCCAACCATTCTCGTTATTGAAATGCATATAAATGCACTCTGGATGAATCTTCCCGACATAACCCAGGTATCCTTTAAAATCATATGGATAAAAATGAAGAATCCATAAAATGAGATGATAAAGCTTTGGAATGATTGCCACAAAAATTATGGGGTAAAGATTTTTTTTACTGACCAGTAGTCAGTGGCCCGTATTCTAAAGTCGGGCTTAGCTTAAACTCAGGTTCAAAGTCGTGGTTTAAGTATGGAGAGTCAATCATAAATCACTAACAGAAGAGATATCACATTTCAGCACATTTCGCTCTCAAATCATTCAAAATTGTTCAGGAAGCATGAATAGATGATTGTCTTCACCATCAATAAATCAGGAAAGAACACAGTTAACATAAGAACATACAACTTAATAAAAAAATGATACTTTTGGCTTTCCATAATTTTAGCTCAGATTTAGACCATGGTCTAAGTTAAACCAGACTTCAGAATACGGGCCAGTGACTTTTTTTAAACCAGTGGAGTCGTGTATGGCACTGTTTAAGATAAGATATGCAACTAATCAAATTATTGTTGTATTTGAATACGTCCCATTTTAATTTATATATATATAATTTTCATTACGGAGTTTTATTTCTGTTTTAACTGTTCATTGTACCAACTCCGAGCAGAAAATTCCCACTTTGTTTTTATATATATATATAGAGAGAGAGTTCTGAGGTAGATCTTTTGAGAGTCTAAAGACATTTTAAAATATTTTATTTCTTATTGTTTTTTTTATATAAATTTAGGCCCTTTTTAATTTGAAGAGACAATACTGAAACTCCATCTGATAGACTGAATTATAGGGGAGGAAAGTACAGACGGACCCACTACCAGTAACCTTCAATCACCGATGAAGCCATTATCTTCGAATTCACAATCGAAACGAAATAGTCATAAAAGAATTAGTTTTTGACCACTAAACGAGTGGCGGTTTATCTCATGTGGTTAGCAGTAGTATTGTGCGCCACGAATAGATGATAGGCCATTCTGACAATAAAATCAAGGCTCTACTAAAAATTGTAGCTCTGGAACTAATCTCCTTTCGTCTTGGAATCGGTATATTGCCTTGTCTCCAACTTAAGTAAGTAGTTAAGTAAAGGCTTTACCGGGACATAACAGGCCACGTCTATGCTATTTGACCGCAAATGATTTCACCCTTGCCGAATCATCAAACGACGATTCTGAATGATTACTTTTCATTTTCTGGATGTTCGTTATTTTTGGCTATTTACCCAATTAACCTCTTCAAAGCCGGCTCACTGTTCGTAGGGGCACCATTGGCAAATTATGTATATTATGTATATATCGAAGGAGCCCAGTCACGATGTAACGCAGGATACCTTGAAATTTGTTCTCTGAAATGCACTGCAATGAATGCATGTTATTAAATATAAAGTGGCGCCGCAGAAATACCTTTTTTTCATTTCAGTTGTTTTCAATTGTACCATAATCAAATGCAATAATTGGCTAATTTAAGTTCTACCAAACTTGTATGTTGAAGCACTGCTATTATCAAACACACAGATGTGAACGTGACCCAACAAATGGCTCTCATTCCACACGTTATTCAACACGTGGCACGCAGATTAGCCTTTGATTATCACCATTTGGAGAGATGTTTTAGGTTAATTCAGTAAATGACAGGGTAAATATAGAATTCAGGGTCTTCCAAAATAATATTTGAATTAAACATGCAAATGTATGTATGTATTTCTTAGGTCTTTCGTTTTTTCTTCTTTGTTTGAACAGTGTTTCCTTGCTGGGTTTTGTTCTTGGTGTCAAGTATAGCAAATGTATTTTATTTTTACAAACATTGCGACAGTGAACGCGATTCGCTTGTCCCAACAGACCAACTTTTGATTTATGAGTCCCTCTCAATCGTAGAAGACAAATGATAGACTGTAAGACTACTTAGAGTTTAATGAATAAATACATTCAAAGGGGAATCCAACCCAAATGAAAACTTGCTTTCAGAAGAAAATGATAAATCAGACAAGTTGATAGGTGAAAGTTTGAACAATATCGGAAAAACAATAAGATACTTATGAATTTTTAGAAATTGTAAAAATTGGTTATCACTGGTAATAAAAAAATGGAGACTGCAAATTTGCCGCACAATGTGATGTCATAGTGAGGTAAGGCAAGGTCGACTTTTCCATGTACTCCAATACATTAAATTTCTAAAACGTCTTTTTATTCAAGTTTTTCTTCAAATTGCAGTTTTCTTTTGTGAGGACATAAAACAATATACTACCTGGGTTATATCTAGTTTACTCCCCCAGGAATGGGTACTTAGAAGAAAACCACAAATCCCCGATACTTAAGTACATGGTCTATGGGAAAGTTGTCCTTGCCCCTTGTCATTATTTACTTACCCAGTTGCCGATTTGAAATCTTCATAGTCTTAAGGGTCCCAATTTTTTAATCAGCCATAACTTTCTTATTTCTTGTTCGATTTCTTTCAAACTTTCGCTATTCTTTTTTATTCATTTTATGTTTTTCCAACACAACATTTTATGACCAAGGCTGGATTCCCTTTAAAAGTGCCGAAAGAAGCAATTATTAGAGGCTTTTTGCCTTTTTTTTCTTTCAAAGATAAATTTTAACTCGTATAAATATACAAAAAAGTGCAAAACGTCTGAGACAATCAAATGCCCTTTCCACACGATATACCTATACGATTATACGAAAATCGAAATAACCATGGAGAGGGGTAGCCACTTTACTGCAAATAAATAAGCAATTGAATGGACATGTGTAATTTCGTTATTGGTATTCCCTAACGCAACTACCAGAAAGGGCTTGATTGTATATATCTATCGCGAGTAATGATAGAAGGATGGGTTATTTTGAGAGGACTGTTAGCCGCTAAAATGAGGTTTGGTACTCGACGGAAACAGTGAATGATTGCCTCGCCTGATCAGAAAATTTGCAGAATGAAACGAAGTGAGAAAAGAATAAAAACCATGATGTACAAACCCTTCTTAAATCTATATGAAATGAATCGGTACGAAACCTGTTTGAAAGAAAGGTCCATAAATGTCGACGGGCGGTTTATATGTTGTTACTTGAACGGGGCAGTATAATTGTGAAGATATTGCTTTCACCCTTTCATGAGAAATACGTATATGAAAATGAAACAAAACTAGCTCGTCGTAAGTAGGTGTTTTTCTCTGAGATGCAAGGTAAAAGTTGCGTAGTGCAATGCCCTTTTATAAACAAGCTGCATTGTTATGACTCTTATTATCAAAGAATTAGATCAGGATAACGTTTTGTCCTTAAGAGTGTAAGAACCAGTGTGTAAAAGGAAAGGCAAATGTTTTGCCCCAAATATAGTTTATGAGTCTATATAGCGGGTGAATAATACTTATTGCACATTTACAAGAACCATTGTAAACATTGATAATATAGTGTAAGAATTCATACTTTTATATTTCAAGTCACATGCAAGTATACACCAGTTATGTTTGTGGGTGTTGTATCTTTATAGGAAGTAATCTTAAAATAGGAGCTGTACAGATGCTGATGCACAGGAAGATGAAACACATTTTTAAGAAAACAAAAAGATTGTTTTTTTTTCTGTGTGACATCGTTATCCTTAAAACAGCCAATATCATCATCAACATCATCATCACCGTTATTATTGAAATCGATATTGGTTTCGTAAATGTCGCTATCATTTTTATCATCAACATCAAGGAAGATCATCATCATCATGATTATCAGCACTAATACCACAAGCTTCACAATCGTTATCATTGATTCCGTTAAACAAGATTGGTATTCTCCATCCTCATTTTTAATCCTCTTTATCTCTTCTTCATCATCATCACCTACATCACCACCACCATCATCATCATCACCATCATCATCCTCATTACCATCATCATCACGTCACCATTACCATCATCATCACCAATATAATTTTCATCAGCATCATCATCACCATCATCACAACCACCACCATCATCATCATCACCATCATCACCATCATCATCTCCATTATCATCACGTCACCATTATCATCATCATCATCATCACGTCACCATTATCATCATCACCATCATCACCAATATAATTATCATCAGCATCGCCACCGACATCACCACCAGCACCAACACCACCATCGTTATCACCCTTCATTACCATCACCAAACTCAACACAACCAGCACCACCCTTAAAGGGGAAGTTTACCCTGACAAAAAGTTTATTGTAAAAATAGCAGAAAAAAATAATAAAAAATATTGACGAAGGTTTGAGAAAAATTCATCAAATAATTAAAAAGTTATTAGAATTTCAATTATTTGATTTGTGACGTCATATGCGAGCAGCATTCCTACATAGCGAATGGTAAAAAATCAATGAAATGTCATTTTCTCAGAAAATTAAAAATGGTTTTCACTGTACCTATTGTATATCAATAGACAAATCATTTCAAACCCGATCATGAATAGAAAACATAATTAAGTCATCAGGAACCATAAAAAATTTGAAATTCATGCATTTTATATTACATAACACATGAAGCAGCTGCTCGTTTATGACGTCACAAATCCAAAACTTTGAACTCCAATAACTTTCTTATTCTTTAACGGATTTTCCTCAAACCTTCACCAATATTTTTTACTATTTTTTCTGCTATTTTTACAACAAAGTTTTCTTCAGGGTGAACTTCCCCTTTAACATCAAGTTCACTGTCATCACAATCACTGTCGATATGCTCAATGAAATAAGCCAGATAGATACATTGTAACAGTAAGATGAAATTTAGTAACGTTTATTGTATCACCACAGAGGACGTATTTTGTGTGGTGAATCTAAAGTACATTTTACAAAACAAATGTATCCATGATTAATTCTCAGAGTATTATTTAAAAAATTACCACGGGAAATAAATTTTCACTTTTCTGAAGCCTATGATTTCTTTTAAGCCTTCAGGTTCTTTTTTCTCAAAGTAATATCTATATGTCATTTTTCAGTGACCTAGCTTTGAACTTACAATTATCCTAGTGTCCCATGCAAACCTACATTTCTTGTTTTTGATGAAATATACTTACCCAGAGTGATTCCTTTTTGTACTTTTGAATGTTGTAAATACTACTATAACACCACTGCCTGTCGACCATAAACCACAAAAAGGTCATTAGTATGGGCGGTATTATCATCGATATGGGTAAACAAATCAACATGAAATGCACACATGAACCAAAATTCTATCATGAGAAAACCACATAGCTTCCGAAAAAAATGAATAAGAACCTATTTAGTTCCTAAACCAATTAAAATAGGGCCTATGGATATAGCTTTAGTAATCAAAATAAAATAGATTTAATGCACTTTGTGCCCTCTTAAAGAGTGGATTAATGGCATAAAGGGTTAATTTAGATTATGCATAGAGTATTTCAGCCTAAGATAAAATTTGATGAAATGAATGATAAAGGCATGATTCGGCCTTCCAAATTTGAATTTGTCCGTAATGTCTGATCTTATACGATCACATTATTATGGAATATATGTCCGGTCTAAATTTCATTCGACAAAACAACTCAAAATAAAACATGTAAACATACATATAAATCCTTTATACACGATATCATTTCCAGGCATCAAGTAACCCCTGATGTAAAAAAGTGACATTGAGATGAATTTTATGTTAATACGAAATCATAGTGATGTAAGATATTGTTCTGATTAATGTGAGAAATGTGAGAAAGTCTCTTTTCATCACAGTATCGGTGGAAGTAATGTTATTACAAAAGCAGAAATAAATAATTAAAGAAAAATGAAATGTTTACTCAAATCGTTCACAATTCCAATGACAACATACTATCGAATGTGGTGATAATTTAAGTCTTCTTTACTATGTAAATCAGATGAGAAAAGTCAATTTAGTGACCTAGTAATCTATCCCAATGCATACTTACACACTCACAGACATTATTATTATTATCATTATTAGTAGTAGTATTTGTTTGGCGTCAGCTGTGCCCGGGAGGCGAAAAGCGAACTGAATCACTATGACCCGCAGGTCTCTCCTCCCGATATAACTGATTGAAGGAGCGCAGGTGGACCACCACACCGGGATTTCCCCCTACTTTTATACGAATAGGACAGTGGGTTTGCAAAGGTGGTGACTCTCCTCCACATTTAACGTCCTATCCGAGGGACGGAGTGTTTTCCACTAACACAGTCTGCATCTATGAACCATGGAAGATACGTTTACATACAACGCACATACACACACCCAAACACCTATCCTACCATTAAACCCACCTAAACACACCCACATACAACACCATTTTTTTCAACATGTTTTTATTAAGGATTTAATTGAAATGAATTACATAAACTCCTGATAAATACAAAAAAAATGCAAGTCTTCATTTTATATCAACAAGGATATGCAAAAAACCCCATACATTTACCAAAAACTGAAGCAAATAAGGACGGAATGAAACTCATCAAAATTATACTTTTATATAAAAAAAAACATAACTGAGCCCCAACCCTCTATGTATTTTAATAATAATCAATATTAAATGACTAAATGATTTGCAGGAAAACAGAAATCAACCTACATGTATTATCATTGCATCCCAGTTTAAATCAAGCTTTAACATAACTTTACATAATTATACACACATACACACACCCACCTTAACACCCATACACACATGCACATACCATGCATACGTAAACAAACATAATATATACAAATCTGCATATGAACGTTTAACAATTTGGCGCAATAGGATACAGAAAGAAAAGAACCTGCAAATCATATTGATACAAGACAAGGGGAAATTGAAAAGAACTAGTAAAAGACACAAAAGAAAAGAGAAAATCATCAACACACACACACCAGGATTCACACTCGCACCACACTAGACACATCCCACCATCCCCGCACCCAAACATACACACCCCCACACACCCTGACCCTCAGACACGCCCATCCGCACCTTCACCCACCCACACATCCCCGTACTGGTTAAGAATCAGCAATGAAATATTTTCGCTGAATGTTTTATAGAAGGAGCTCGGCTTAGCTTAAAATTCTTTTTAGAAAATCGATTGTTAAAATATCCCACTACTGGAATTTAGCGCACTATCACCCATTTTCTCATAAAGTGCAATATACAGTATTTCTACATGAGCGAGCATTCATTATATCACAACAGAAACGTTAATATGGCCTACCCCGAATTACCTATGTAAGTCAAGAATTTTAAACAAATCAATTACTTAATTTGTTACCTTTTAGTCATCACCCATTGCCCTTCAAACTGACAGGTTTTTCCCTTTCCCACCTTATTTGTCTAAATGCTCCTAAAATTAAACGGAAGGCTGTAACGTCAATTTTCGCATGGTACATTAGTATATCTAAACATGTCTAAATGTGAATGTGATATCAGAAACGAAGGTTGCAGTCTTTAACATTAGTATCCAAGCAGTACGTTGATTCTTCCCGTTTCAATGAAAATATAATATAATTTTGACTCTCAAATAAAAACGGTAATCATTTTCAACATTTGTACTCTTCCGGTTCGTATAGAAATGGGGTTTTGCAAGGCAAATGAAGAAGGTAAAATATATTAACACAGTCACGAAATGCGAATCGTTCTTTTCAAGAGTTAATGCACTGTGTACTAACCGTTAAGAATGTCATTTGTAATGATTGTACCTTGTTATCATTCTAATTGTTTTAACCTCTGCCCAGATTACCATTACATTTTAGCTTGGAGTGAAGCCAAATGTATAAAACGCACAGGTACTACATACATATTTTTTCTATATTGTCATTGAAATACCTATCAACTTTGTTTAAGTTTAATATATTTTATGTGTAGGTGTATTATCATTGAATAGTTTTATTTTACAAATATAGCACATTTGTAGGCTTTAAAACTAGGAATGAGAGAAGAAATAGCTATATTCCTACGATAAAAGGAAAGATTTTCTATTTGACTTTGACTTTATTTGGCATACTTCACATAATTATGTAATAGGGTCAGCTAAGTACAAGGCTTGTTCCTTTCTTGCTGTCCCTCTCATATTCAATCCAATGTTTATTTCTATTTGTTGTTGTTTTTTCTATTTTGTTAATACGATGCTTTGTATAATTATGTAGTGTTTTGTATAGATTTTTATGAGAAAATAAATTGAAATTGAAATAATTAAAAACATAATACAAACCAATTAAACATCCGAAGAAATAATATCGTATAAAATAGACATGGCAGCATTCATCGAAATTAAATAATGCACCAATTTGAATCAAAGACAGTGTAAAATGTGGTGAAATATGAGGGAATCGGTAGAAAAAAACAAAGCTTGTTATACGTCTGCAGAAAGCAAACAAAATATGAGCCTTCATTTGTAGGAGAGGACGATAAAATGAAACTAATGCATAAAGAAATGCCAATGTATTACAACTGTCGGCATTTAGAGTGTACATTAAAAGAGAGAGAGAGAGAAAAAAAAACGTAATTGCCACTTTTTGCAACTAATACTCGGCCAGAGCGCATTAAAAATATACCTATACAGAAAAATTAAATGAATTAATCAACGTCATTTTCAATTTACGTTTGAAAATATTTAGAGAGGTACATCACTTTATTGGGAAGACTGTTCCAAAACCTGGGTCCTTCAAAAGCTATTGTTCTCTGAGCGAGGAGAATATAGCAACTTTTTTTCTTTTTTTTTTCGTAATCCATCCACCCTTCTGCGCCTCGGAATAGTTTACTAGGTAGATGGCACATAATAAATGCTGTGTTAATTATTATTATTATCATTATTATCAGTAGTAGTAGTAGTAATAGTAGTAGGCATATGACTTGATGTAAAGAATTCAATTTTGAATGACAAATGCATTTTACTGCCTTACAGCAAACATCTATCTCCGGAAATAGAAGATATTATTCAATTCAATTCAATTTATTCAGGTCCATAAAGGAATTTGTTTCGAGATTTACATACATACATTTCATGACAACATCTAAAAATACATGAATGAAAAACATGCAAAAGTATGAATGGCAATTATAAAGAAATAGTGCACCATTACAATATATATATATATATTATATATATATATATATATATATATATATATATATATATATATATACATATACATATATGTGTATATATACAAACATAATATCAGCAAAGAAAAGAAATCTCCTACAAGGCACCATCTCCTCCCCGCGCTCACCCGACAAGAAGGTGAAACAATGTCCAATGTAGAGAGATAGAAAAAGAGAAGAAGAGGGACAAGAAGTGTAGAGAGAGGAGAGAGAACAGAAAGGGGAGATTCTCCCGGAGAAAAAGGGAGTTAGCCGGAGGGGGGCAAGACATAACATATTATTTTTTTTCATGTCTTTTTGTTTTTCAATATTAAACAAACGTAAACTCATATGAAATGCTTTATTAAAATGTACACAATATTTCTCCAGCAATTCTGGTGTCAGCAGAGTCACCATATCTTGTGCTGTATATGTAAAATTACAAAATTGTTGTTATATTTCTCCTACAAATATAATACAAACAAAATAAATATCAAATCTGGTACATTTGTAAAACAAAATAAATTAAAAAGTACAGTACAGAAATTATTAATATTTCCGGCTTTCTCCAATATGTTTTGTGGAGATATTAACAACAAAGCTGTTTTCTTACATCAGAATTTATGACGACTCTGCTTACACAAAATCAATGTTAATACAGAGGGATGATTTTTTTACGGTGTATACCGAGAAATATTCATTTTTCGAGGCGATTTTTTTCATCTATCAGGGCTTCAAACAGTATTGATGAATTTAATATTTTAATGAATAAATATATTCAAAATCTATATGTTATTGGTCGGAGGAAAATCAATCAAATCTATTTTTTGACATATTTGTACATATTTCTTCAACTGAAAAAAAGGAATAATAAGGTAGACAAGACAGTTTACATTATAGAACCGATATATACCAAACTTAATGTTTTTACTTTGATAAAACACAAATAACTACAAAGCTTGACCCTAAAACTAAGTACATAAAGTATGCAGCTGACACAGGTTGGAAGAAATATATTTATGAAGCAATTACTAACATGCCATAGGAAAAAATAAAAATGGAAACAGCTAGAAAAAGATAGCCAAGGACCAGATGGATTACTAAATTTCTTATCATATTGTTTTACAATTTATTGTGTTTCGAACCACGATTCAATCAGACCGGTAATACATTTTACATTCAATTGATATCAATTTACCAACATTCCAAGAACATTACCCAGAATATGTTGGGTTTAATTAAATCTCCCAAAATGAGAGAAAATTAACAATCAAAATTGGCAAAAAACATAAATAAATAAATTGATAGACTATGTGGCGTCACATGACAGCTCCTTCTTTATATCACGCGATATTTAACAGTGCATCAACAGACACATTTATATACACACTTTTATGATTTTGAAATCATTTTTATTCACAATCCAGTAAAACCACATGATATTTGGGCCAACTGCTCCCGTGTGATGTCATTAAAGTTTAGAAAACAAGCCATATCTTGTTATTTTATTATTATGATGATGGATATGCCTCAAACTACCATGCACCATGCCATGTTTCTCTCATTTATTGTTACAATTTACCTGAAACAAACTGGATGTCTGGGTGGATTTCAGTGCACCTTTAAAACCCTATAAAAAGCTATAAATTATACGAATTATAAGACAAATTATACAAAAAATCTATAATAGGTTCCTCGTCGCATCGAGTCAAATGTTTTGGAACGAATGCACAATGATTCATTTTTAATATGACATACTTACCTCACATAATAGGCCTATCATTGTAATCAATGACAAATTATTTTATTGCGCATGATACCTTTCTTTTTATGAAACGTATTTGACATTGTAATATTCGATATCATATCAGTTAAGGTATAGGTATAATTTTACATCCGATTTCCGTTTCAACTTCAAAGAAGAAATATGCCACTTGATATAAATACTGCGGGTAATTTGAAGATCAATGAGATTATATGAAAAGATTTTTTTTGCATAGACTTTGGATGTTTTCAAATTTGAAATATCTCAAAAGCATAATCAAAATGTTTGTTTTCCCTGAATGCAGAATAAATTTGAACACTAGGATGTCCTTTTTTAGATACAAAATTATGATTGGTTCTTGTTATGTCACGTGGAAGTATTAAAAGAGGATATCGAAAAGACAGCAATCACTCAATAAGACAATTTATTGAAGCACTATTTTATGCGCATTATCCATTCAGTATAGGTCCATACGCTTCCATTTCACAAAAGAAAGTTTAATGGGGAAAGTAGCGGTAAGTTTTATCACATTTTTACATTGAAACAATAATATACAGCAATATTCTTAATATGAAAATTAAACTTATCAAATTTTTACGCCATGCAAATGCTGATATTTGGCGTCACACTTTTAAATACAAGTATATGCGCTCACCATTTGGCACTGTGATAGCAAAGAAATTTGGATGGAGGAAACTGGTGGGCAGTGAGAGAGAGAGAGGGGGGGGGGGGGGCTTGAAAACATATTTATCATGTTTGATTAAAAAGACTTCAGACCTATCTATAAAGGTTTCTAGCCGGTATACCCGAATAATCATTCTCTGTATGTCGGTAGCTGCAACTCAATTTACAAAGGCATTCAATACAAACACAAATAATAGATGGATCTATCAATCTTCAAAACACGACCAGTTTTACAAATGATTATCTCTTGTGAATATAAATTCCAGTTTCTGTGGGCAAAATGGTTCAAGACGTCGAATTTGGTCGAGCATTTAAGTATCGCACATCAAATATTACTTCCACACATAAATATGAATACGTAGACGTGTGAATCAAAGCAATCTGGATAAATTTAGATACACAGTATAATTCATATGGGCATGATCAAACAATTATCACTTATTTTGATTATTCTATTTCCTTTGAACAATTAAACATACCACATAAAATGAATTAACAATAATATTTAATGGTAAAATAATAACAGTTATTGCATGGGGTTTAATCATAAGCACAATGGCTTGAAAAAAAACAAATGACGCCCCTTATTCATACACGTGAAAGCATGGCAAACACGAAGATTAAAATTTAATTTCAACCAAATTCAAACAAAATAAAGTGTAATTGGATAAACAATCAACATACCTCATGACATTGATAATGATAACCATATGCAATCCGTATATGTGTTTATTGCTCTCTTAACATGTTTAATTTTCTATACGTAGTTCCCTTTAGTAGCAATAAGAGCAATTTCATGACATGTCCATGTAGATTGGATGAAACATGAAGATGAATAGAAAAAAAAACATTAATTTGGCATCATTAAAATAGGGCGAAAGTGTACTTGATGATAGACAAAGCGTACAGTTACCTTTGAAAACACACTATATTACACCGGAAATATTATTCATTGACAAAGAGCGAGGACGTGACTCGATGTTGAGTACATCTTCATCTCTATTTGAAACAATGGATAATGAAGTTGAACTGTGCGTTTTATGCTTTATGAAGGTGAAAAGAGGTTTTATTTTCACAAGCACGTTATTTTTTGCTTATATTTTCAAACAGATACTTGAAGGGTGCATTATTTCAAATAGTATTCATTAGCAATTGATCTTTACTTATTTCCTGCTAATAGCGATTGTTTCTCTAATTCTCTAAAAAAATAAAACACGTTTTTCTCATGTTGTATCGCAGCACAATTCGAGGAATTCTAATTTTGTTACAAAATTATGACGGACGTTATGATAGCGTACATCTACGAAGATTAAACGAGCAATCTATTCCGATAAGGAATCACTTCATATTTTGTTTTTCGATTTATCGATGGATTTTCACATCACAGTTTATGTTTTGCTTTACTAATATATTTCGAGAAAGGCATATCCGTATTCCTATCAATCCAAATCCGTTCTATTGGTACTACTAATACAAGAGGACGAAAAAGGGAAAAGAAAGGCTGATAAAATGCACCCATTTGGGTATTTAATTAAAAACAAATATCATCATTAGATTCATTATTCCATGATTCTCTTTTAAATTATTCACGACTGAACTGATAGTAAAGAAAATTTTGTGTTGCATTACTCGGTACCACTTACCGTTATACAAAGTCGGTATACATTCCACGAAAATACCTTGAACACCTCATCTATACATGTACATTGCATGTAACAAGCTGACTATCTACTGTAAAAGGACACCTTTTGTACCTGAGAAGAATCACATCAAGGGAATTATTAACCATTTTGAATGTAACAAAATTATACACCAATATAATAAATAGATATAGGGAATAAATGATGTAATTGGATCTCTCAAATGAGATTGAGAATATACAAATGTCACAAAAAAGTGAAATAATAGAAAAATAACATAATAATAACAAAAGCTGATTTTCTGTTATGTAACATTAATCCAAATCATTACCAAAACTATTATAATTAAAATAATACTTTTAAATTTCGTCTAAAAATACAATACGATGCAAAATAAATTATCAATAAGAAACAAATGTATCTTTCGGATAAAGAAAAACGTAAATAGGAGGGGGAAACCGAAATACGTACTAAATATAATGCGAAAACATTATGTTCTTTAATTTTTTAGAAACTTAATCTTTTCTTTTTCATCGGAGGAGAAGTTGTAGAATTGAAATGAAAACCAATTTAGCACAAATGAAACGGAATGCAATGGGGTCACGATGCATCTTGATTGGAATAGCAATTTCTGCACCAGATTCTGTCATTTGTTGTTACTGTTTAAATAGCAATCGATATTCAATGATTAAAAAGGAAAAGTAGTACGTTTGAATATACTGTTTTTTAATCCAATGTTTACAAAAGTCGTAGATCTATGTATCACTATTTTTATGTTGTACATTATGTTTCTTAATAATTTCTGTTGGAAAAATGCTGAAATAAAATAAGATAAAATAAAATTTGATCAAAATGTTAATTTCAAGAACACTGTATGTAATCGTTGACTTCTTACCTCAAGATATTTCATGCATTTAAAAGAAAATTTACTAATTGATTTTACTTGATTATTACGTCATATTCATATGAAAGAATGCGAGGTGACTGAAATCAAGCAGGTCGCAAACAGTATCCCACAATGCCTCCCTGTCATTCGCGGGGAAGTTTCGGCACAGTCGTATTAACAATGTCCGCCGAACATTCATGTGCGAGTAATGACGGAGAAAGGGAGTATTACTCTTGGCGCATCGAGCGAGTCGCTCTATTTTCCCCCGCCGATAACGATGGCGGTGCAGTATAGCTTCCCAACCATTACGACTCCCTTCCTTTGTCTTTTCTTTTCATCTTCGCTCCCCGCTCCCCACTCCATCCGTCCCCCTGTATTATCCCCCCTCTTGGATGAATGGCGACAACTATTCCGAAATATTTAAGAAGGAATCATCGCTATCAATCTAGCTATGTCATGGTTTTCAGAGCGTGGATTTTGTGGCACCTAAAAGGTGAGAAAGTGACAAGTATCTAGTTATCAGTCATGAATCATCACCATTCATCTCCGACAACAATACACAGGGCATATCAACATACTGACCAGTAAACAAAATGTAGGTATTAACATGTTTAATCAGACGGATGATGTCATATTTTGTCAATAACGCTTGTAATATACATATATACCTAAATCAGACATGACATGTTTTTTTATGCTTCATGTGCTTATTTATATTGTCAAAAAGTTTTGATCTGGAGGCCGAACCTCCTATAATTTGTTTAATCATATAAGGAATAAATAAATTTCTTCAGCACAGTCGTTATTAGAATGACGACAAACTAAGTCGATTAAAAAATCACAACATCATTAAGTGTTAAATGATGGCCGTATTTTGCATTGAACAGGAATTATCTAACAAACATCATCATAGCCTTAACTTTTCAAACTATATTCAGGGCGAGGCCATAAATTACATTTTTATGAATTCCGCTGAAACAAATTTGATACAAATTCCAAAATTGTTATTTATGTTTTTATTGTTATTTATTTTGATTATCAAGAATACCTGTAAATGGTATTAATGAAAATCAACAACGCAGATAAAAAGCAATATTTCTATAAAAAAAAACACATTCGGATGTATACTGAATTATATACGGAAACATACGCGCACACATATTACTGTTACTGGAAACGGTCCATTTAAAAAAAGTTGACCTGTGCTCTGATATATCGTTTCACCTTTTCTTGTCTTTAAAAACAGGAGAAACACAAAATAAAAGGATAATTAAAATATTGATACACGCACACACTTTATCATTCATAGCAGCAACATGCTAAATATATACATAATCATATATACATGCACCCTCACACATACCCACACGTCCACCCCACACATATATAAAATAAGATTTTAAAATAATTATTGTACAATAAAATGTGTACAAACATTCAAATAGATTTTAGGATTTTGAAAGGAAAAAAAGCGAAATATTCATTGAATTTATTAGAGTAAAATGGTTGGTACACTGGTGTTCGTGAACTATTCAATGCATGATTTATCGATAACATAAATATTTTTGTATTCGTGCCAATGTAAATGTCACATCGTGTATACATGCAAGTGTAAAAATAATTTTTTTTTTCTTTAATTCGCAAATATAGTTTAGTTTATTCATATAGGTTAGTATCCGAACGGTCTACATAGGAGCATTTTGAAAGATATTTCTATAATCGGAACCTAAACGGTAGTTAGTAATATAATACCATAGCATTCGAGTCCCGGCTCCTTGCATGAGCAAAATAAGAATGAACATTTTTACTTACTTTTCTACATCCAATCTGCCGAAGGTGTTCATGAAGGAATCGCACTTAGTCCCGGTATGGCTGCTTCCTACTTTATTAATTTGAAAACGAAATCATAACTTCCATAAAATGTTGCATAAACTGTAATGAGTGAACAGGAATATTATTGATGTAATAAAGAGGGATGAGCTCCCTCGCAATCGCGATGACTACATAAAAGACGTGTACTTTTCAGTGGTTTTGCCCCGCTTGGTTAGTTAGTATCGCGCCCGTTTCTTGAACATTAACAATAGTACAATCGTTATGAGAAGATTAATTGGGCCACGATTTGGTGATGTCACGTGATTAGATGACTTGACAGGATCAAAATGTGGAAATGTTTATGTCATCATATATGGATACAGTAACAAACTTTTTTTTGGTTAATCTAGCGATTAGATCATAAGACAGGTGGTTACGCGCACTGCAGCGTGCATGTCAATACACTACTCATCTGTTGCGGCATGATATACATATATATTTTTTTACATATACGCATCCAGAAGACTGAAACTCATTATACATCTTTCTCAGTTCCACAACGTACACAATCTAAGACCAGTGCATTGACATGTTGGTTTGAACTGCAACAAGGACTGACTTTCGCACATTTTTTCGACATTGCCAACGACCTCCAAATAATGAGTGTTATTTGTTTTGGACGGGAGATGGCGCAGTGCCAACTCGTGGTGATAATTCTTGGCAGTATCTACTATCAGTCATCGTGGTTGAGTGTGGCAAGGATGGCAGGGAATGTCGACGGCCTTCAGCTCACCCCTACCTCCTTCTTCGCTCTTAACGATGCGCACAAGATGCTTACCCCGGTCACACTCGCGACTCATGGAGCGTCGGGATTGGGCGAGAGAGCTTGGCTTATTTCTCTACCAAACTCAACTTGCAACTCCCGCCCAAAAGTAAGGATGAGGGAAGAGAGAAGGAAAGAGGGGGTTAGAAGACAAAAGTGGAAATACAAACTCCGGTTGATGCCTGGGAATCTAAGGAAAGGAGCATCATTCTTTTACCGGCCATCTTGATATGAAGAACCCCTGTGACGCGGCCCCAGGAAAGCAATAGGGCCCGTAGGTCAGGGCTCGATGGCGTAGAGTAGATAGCGATATGTAAGCATGTCGCCGATATTAATGTGCGCTATGTCAGGGGTCAAATCCGACGGTATACACACGTATCCACACAGTGCACTCTGCCACTAGAAGCGTGTACACCGAACGTTGAGCGGGCTCTAGTTCAAGTTCAATAAACTGGCTTGGTGACGGTTTGAAGCCAAGCTCTCACAACGTCGCCCAGCCGACAACCCCCGATGCTTGTCCGGGTCTTGACAATACGCGCCCCTTATTTCTAGCGCTGATCAACAAGTGTTGGGCTGAAAAGAGATTTTTTTCGTCGTCAGTCAAGAAGGCTCGTGCTCGACTTCATGCCCGGATACAAACCACGGAGGCTTTCCTGAATGCACACCCCTCTTTCGCGAGCCTCCCCTTTTCACTTTTGTTATCCACGTCCGAAGCCGAGTTCGTTCTGGGGTTGGATCGGGAGCATAGCCCGTTGACGATTGTGCCACTGCCCGATGGTTTCATGGTATGTCGGCTGCTCGGCTCGACCACACATAACGGATTTGAGTTTGTGAGTTACTTAGAGTGGTTTTCCTGTCTGACAGTCTTGATCGACTTGAAGGTGTTAAGTTCAAGCCACAAGGATTGAAGGTGAGCCACCTCTTGCCCCCACTCACCCCTCCACCAGTCCCCTTGGTAGGCGGTGATGTAGCCCATACCAAGTTTCTATACCAGTCAAAGCCAGACTCCAATTCACGCCATTCTCTTTGGGAATTTTTCGCACATTTCCCTTTTTTTATTTTCGCTCTTCATGCATATTTGACAATTGTGTGTCAGTCCATATAAATAGCGTCTCCATGGTATCTTATTTTTGCATCCAGGCCTATATATTTTATGCAATATTTTGCTCTGATTTATTTTCCAGTCTTAATCTATTTTTAATATGATTCATTGTTAATTTTTCGGACGTACCTTTTTTCATGGAGTAATAAAATATGAAAATCCCAACTCTGTTTAGGCCTAAATTTACCGTTCATACAATTTTTACACGATTTTCTTTTTAAGATGGTAAGAATGATTTTTCGGCCCTAGCATATTTTTTTTAGATGAAATATAGATAGGTAGTCCATAAGTATATATCTACCTTTTGCAATATTCGCGGTACCTCGATTTATGGGAAAATAATGCCATTCAAAAGGAAAGAGAGAAAGTGAAGAAAAACAAAATTTGGTGCCAGTCTTTCCTTTCTGGCTTCCGGCAACTCAAACACGTATTTTCCGCTTCTTCTCATTTTGTTTCCTACAAAACATAGGAATGCACCTCATGTTTCGGTTCTACAAATAAAAACGCTGAGGTTATTCAATGCCAAAGAATTAAAATATAATTTTGTTACACCAACAGAATTAAAAGTTCTTGTCGAAATTTATCCAATTTTCGTGAATTCTAAGGAAGGCCTACTATCAATTGTCCATAAAATGGTTGATGAGCAGATAATTTGTGTAGAAATAGACACCATGCACACGCATTGCGCAAAAGGGCGCCAAATTTATTTGCAGCAAGAAAAGCCCCCTCAGATCATCCTTTATTTACATGATTTTATTTTAAAATCGTTTCTTTAGATGTTTACATATGTATTAAGTGGAATATTATGTAAATGGTTTATGTATATTTCATGTTTGTTGCATGTCGGAAATACATGTGTGCAAATACTTGATTCTTGGCATCGCTTCATGCTCCTCGTAAAATACACGATGCGTTAGGTCGGGTCAATGCAGCAGCTTGCCACCGAAACCTCGTAATATCCCGCCCTACCGTCCCGGCGACGCAAAGCCGGACCCTCCGATCAAGCCAATCACCGATTTGCTTCTGCGAATGTTTCTGCAAAACTACTCATCTTTGTGAGGTAACGGCGTATTAAATTGAAACTCCTACCATTCCTTTAAAATCATACATTGATATTGCAGAATATTTTAAACAGATTTCTTTAGAAATGTCCCTGTTATTGTCCACAATTTTAATGACTTTGCATTGGAGATAGCATGCTGATCAATGCGTAACAACACGGGGTAAATATAAGTACTCTCTTACTACATCATGTACATAGCTCAACAATTTGCTATGCACCAACATTAAACTGAAAAAAAATATTAACTAATTGATGCTTAAAGCTACATCAGTTCGTAAATTTTAGTACGTTAAAAAGATGAATAATTGTTAAATACTGAATAAAACTAAATTTTGGCATCAAAGAATATTGTGAAGATAAAGACATTCTTTAAATTGTATGAAATGGGGACCTAATTCCAAAAAATAGAATGGTTTGAGGTAATCTTTATATTATCTTTTGTTTCACACTAAAGACTTAGTTTAAAAGGTATTAAAAGCATTTTGTGTTTTTATCTGATGTATTTACTGATCGATTAGAACAATAATAATATCAGACCGCTTGTGCATAAAAATGATCACTGCAGTTTATTTAGTTTACTCAATTTTCATTTATTTACCTCAAACGTGAATAAGATTGATTTTACTAAAACTCCATTCTGAGGAAAATGAATAGACAAAATTTCACTGATTGGCCCCCCAAAATCGCACTTAACCGTATGAAAATACAAATACGTTCATGTTTAATTTTTTTGACTTTGTGTTTGATATCAAGTGTCTTTCTTCATTTTCAGAAAATATTTTTTTTAATATGAGAAATAAATGATGTTATTTTGAACTCCAAAGATAATCAGAGTTGATAAAATACTTAAGTTCAATTCAGGAAAAAAAATTCCTCTATTGATAATTTTGAGATTAGTATCAAAACTGGAAATGGCCTTCTCTTAAAAAAAAATTATTTGTTATCCGTTCACAATTGAAAATTCAACTGTTATAGCTTAACATAATTATATATAAATGGGACACATGCCAAATATGAGATATTATTATCATTTATATTATTATTATGCATTTGAACAAATCATGATACAAACATAAATGACTTTTATACATGGTAAAAACAAACGGTTAAATATATGAGTTGGATCTGTAATGATCGCTTTGAAAGTTGTAATATTCACGGCTCTTCCTGGCATGAATGTGAATAGATTGACTGAACATCGTTTTCTAGCTAATTGGTGCGCAAGAAAAATAGTGTGACGATATCGTATGGAAAAACTATCAATAATTGACATACATTATTTTCATCTGTTTTGAAAGACACATTTGCGAAGAAAGAGGAAAATAGGTTTACATAATTATATACGGACGACTACGTCATAGTCAATCTGTAATGATATCATTATTAGGGTACAGTAATTTTCTTCTATTTTTTGACGATACTAGCATTTCTAATGATTTAAATTTTGATTTTTGTTGGATTATTCAATTAGATACCACCAAAATTGTTCAGTATTGAATCACATTTGATGTATTAGTAAAGATTTGTATTTAAGGTTAGTGAATGCAAATGAGAATATTGTCATCATGGTCTGAAAAGTGCTTCATTGACGTAATGAGCAGGAAATGTTTACCTTGATAATTTTCCAAAATTTTAATCATCTTAAAGAATTAAGTATATTATAGGTCTACGCGGAAATCGACAAAATAATGAGCCTTTTGAAGAGTTTCTTCTAATGTGTAACTAGAACATTATACGGAAATACATATTTGGTACATTTTTAATTAATGATATAAAAAAATAGCATAACGAAGTATAACTGATATTCTTTTTTTTAATTTGTGTTTTTGTAGTAACAGACTTAACAATTTAAGAGAAATATACAAATTCATTGATAAATACCAAATTACAACAGATTTTACATTTTAAGAGAATACACACATGTGTATTAATATATGAATTACAAGATTTAAGCAATGATGAAAAATCAAGTAATTTTATGAAGTATTATAATGCTTACAGCAATCGAAGAAATAACACGTGCAAATGTTTGATCGATAGATTTCTCGAAACAGAAATGTACAGAAAACGAAAATGCATTCCAACAATATTCGAAAAAAAATTGGAAGACAAAGATTTTCTACTGTTATTTGCGAAGTACCATGAATGCTACAACCACATTGTTATATTTTCTATAATATTTGTTTTTATTTTATTTGCACATTTTGTACTTAGTTACTCCAATCGTTTAAGATTTGAAAGGTCATTCGCAATCCGATAGATTTTGAAAGTAATTTATAAAGTATTATACAAAAGGCAAGTAAAACAATTGTTAAAATATATAAGTATTTCGGTTTGATGCATTTTTATATGACCTGACAGTTAATGAATATAAATTATCCAGACATGATTGGATTTATATTATATGGCCGCTTGTTAAGTTAGAGATGATATTTGTAGTATGTATAATGATAAAATTACCCGGATAGGTAACTTGCATTTAAGTATTTGCATTATTAATATAGAAGACTCCTCAATATATTTGAATTCAATTTATTAACAAACTTCATTCATTTGACATGAACATTTTGTTTTACAATGAATAAAATGAAAACATAAACTAAAATATATTCAGTACAGTATGTTGTATAAATCCGTAATACATCAATACATTTTCCATAGATTTCCGATTAATATACATCTATTATCTATATACAAAGAAAAATAATGTATTGAAATTTCATATAGAGAAAGTATTGTATTTCGGTAAATTTACGATTGAGCTGATGCATGACGAATCGATGACATTTCGAAAATTAGACTATGAATAAAGCGATTTGTATTCAAATGAGAATTATGCCTGAGTTTCATTTAAGAAAAAATCATTCAGCAGTCAAGGGTTGGTTATTTGCAGAAAATCGCATATAAAGGAATAAGTAATTTACAAAAGTATAGTCAATTCTATAGTCTCTAAGGAGTTTGACTAACAATTTAGATAATAATTGTATAATCCGATTAAAATAAGACGATCTATGCGTTTCATAATTACATTCCTCACTTGATTTTTTTATCTGCTTTCTTATTAATTCACATTTTACGGAATATATCCGAGGAGTCATTTGATGAACCATCTAGCTGCGTACATGATGGGAAATGTATGCATTCTATACTCTTGATATATCAATTTTTCAGACTGAATATTAATGGAGTATTGACAATTATAAAAACCATCTACCACCATAATCTGCGTTTTAAATATGTCAAAATGACAATAGAATAACGCATCAGTTTCACAAGCATGACAAATGATTTTAATACTTGTATTTACTGTGATGTCTTTCCATAATGATTCAGATACATATATAAACAATTTGGTAAACAGTTGTTTGTATCGAATACTGGTTTAAAAAGTATTTTTCTCCAGCAATTCTAATGGTAGTCATGTATTTGGTCCAATATATTTAAATATAATTTGGGCCCGAATCATATTTAAAATTATCTTGAAAAGTGAGGTACACCAAATGATCGAACTCTCAATCTTAAATTTTGGAAAAAAAAACAGTTATAACACAATATACTAGGTTTATTAATGTTATATTAATTCATACATCTACCATGAGAAGCATTAAGGGATGTTCATCGTGAGCTATTAATCACACATAACATAATTTAAAAAAAGAAGATGCATGGGTGCATGTGTTGGTGGGGGGGGGGGGGGTAATGTTTTTATTCTCCTTTTTCATAATTTTGGCACTGATACTATCAGGTAGCATATTCATTTTTCAGGTATGTTATCATGAAAAGTGTCCGTTCACTTATCTAAGAGTTCATTTATATGCATTATTGAATTATGTTTCTTAACAATAGTGCTTGAAAAGTATCTGCATATTTCGGTTTGATCACGCTGGGAATGATTAAACCCCAGTGCTTCATACAAAGATTTGGAGTCTCCAGTAAATATTATTTGTTTTACTTTTTTTCTTCTTAAAATTGCAATTAGCCGAAGTACCTGCTCCTGCTGCCCACCTTCTTTCTTTCTACTTAGTGTACTGCACTCCTCTGTCCCTTCTGTCTTCTCCCCCTCACCTCCCCTCTCTTATAATATTGTAAACGTAATATTTTCTCACATGATCCATCAGTTACGTTTTTGTCAAGTGCACAAAAATTGTATTTATTTTTAAACAAAATTATTATTACGACCCAATATTTATTTGTTGTAGTTTTGTAATGTACCTAAGATAGGGGCTTGCCTCTTGTACAAGCTTTGCTTTTTTCGGCAAGTCCCTCCGTTTTACTTTTAAATACAAATGTCATTTGAGATACATTTATTTACTGAATTGTGTTCCTTAAATCTATGATTATGCTATATATATATATATATATATATATATTAAAATATATATATATATATCATATTTGTAGCATTTTCGACCTTGTTTTGTTATGTTTATCATATTATTGTGAAACGGAAATGAATAAATCAAATCAAATAAACATATATATCTAAAATACAAATCTAATTTGAATTACAGTGAAGTGAGTTGCATCGTCGTGAATGTAATGGTCAAGTTAAACAACTCTGAATATATATTTCTTGAATTAATAACAGCCGAATCATCAGGGGGTTTTTCACGTGCAAAAATTCAGGTTGAATCGATAAGAAAAACAGGAACACAATAAATTTTGCTCGCTTGCAGAACGTAGGGCGCAGATTCAGAATTCGAGTCAATAATTCTTAGCTCGATCTAAGTCAAGCAAACAGGTTTCGTTGTATGAAAATGATGGTAAATAATATAGGGAAAGTGAAGGAGATTGAGACGGAGAGAGAGAGAGATGGGGAAGTATATAACGGGATCGCATCTTTGACTTAATGGTGTGCGAGTTCACTTTGAACGGTATTTTTTCGGTGAGGGCTATTCATATTCCAGTCATTTATTCTCTCCAATCTTTCATTAGCCTCTTCCCCCTCGCTGCGTTCGGGTTCAACTCGTGTCAACCTCGCTATGGTTATGGAAAGGTTGCAGCGGACATGTTCTCCATGCCAATACCCTGCCAGTATGAAATATCTACAACTCCACGTTCATGCTAGATATCAATCTTCTTGGTTCCATAATCGCTTTATTTTCGAAGTAAAGCAAATTATTATTGCGAAGTTTCGGGAATATACACTTAAACCTATATAAAATATATCATTTTCTCACAGGCCTATATATCTCCTCCATAAACATTGCAAAATAAGGTAGAAGTGAAATGTTTTGATATTTTGATTTTGGCCAAAAGAGAGGGTATAAGCCATCATAGCATGATTATGTTCAAATAATTTTTGAATTTATTTCTATAAATAACAATATGACAGTAGGTATGACATCAACCCGTTGGTAGAATTCAAACATAATCGAACTTTGAAACATACAAATTGACAGTTTTATCCATCTGCATTAACAACGAATCCTAAGTTTTTTTTCATAAAATGATAAGAGCGTATAATACCGTAAAACCAGACTTTTCGAAATTGCCTAGTAAAAAAAAAAGCCAAACAAAATATCTTCAGTAATACAAAATATTATGGTAAGTAATTATCTACACTTCACTAATCTTTATAAAACATTAAACAGAATTAGGGAATTGTTCCTTCAGGCAAAGTGAAAAACACAAAAACAAAGTCGTACATCGCCATCGATTCGTAACTTTATATTCTCGGACATTTGTTGAAAATGTGAATCCAGTAAGCACACTTTGTTATTGATTATGAATCAAGTAACAAACGACATCCCTACCAAAAAGTTTTAACGGTGCTCCTTTGTGTTGGTGAGATTTTGGTTTACCCCCCCCCCCAAAAAAAAAAAGGCACGTTTAATTGACATTTTGTTCTTATATAGCCCATGTTGGGATAAGAATAATAAAATGTATTGAGCAAAAGCTGTGCATTATTTTGTACATTGAATGTTAATATAAATAATGAGTATATGAATGAGTTAACACACACACACCCCCATATATATATATATATATATATATATATATATATATATATGTATGTCTGTTTCATATTTGTTTAATCAATTTATGCATGTCTGTTATAAAATCAGTACTTTAAATACTTTGTAGTAGGAAGTACATTTATGGGGGGGGACATAAAAATTTGATAAATCAAAGTTTGGCATAATAAAATTTTTAAGTAGAAGTAGAAATTTAAGAAATTAATTATAGGTAAAATGTATATCTAAGTATTTAAATGTATGTATAAGTTTGATTATAAGCATATAGTTTGTAGAACATACCAGCAGCAGCGTGAGTATAATAAGGAGTAGTAAAATAAGTAAAGGTAAAACTTGTTCTAGGATTAGAAGGATGAAAAGAGGAAAAGAAGCACAAGTAAATATAAGAGAAGTAGAAGAAAATGATAACTTTGATGAAATGAAATGAGTGGGAGAAGAAAGAGAAGAAAATGATGAACATGAACGAAAATGAAACTCAGGAAAAGTTAAAAGAAGGGATTAGAAATTCAGATCTACGGTTATGACGTTAACAGAATTAATATTACTATTATCATAAGGATAGTAACAAGAGAAATGACGGTAGCAACATTGCGTAATTGAAGTAGTAAAATTTGTCATAGTAGAACTAGCAGAATTTCAAATTCATCATTTTAAGACTTCAGGATAAAACATTATAACCCACTAAACTCGATGGATTAAAACATATATGATTGATAATGAACTCCAATATTCTTATGAAATCAAGAAATAGGGTTTACCACCGAATACTGTGTTCTCCGTTAATGAAAAAGTATAATTATAGAAAGTCGCAGTTGTGGAAGTAGAACTTGTCCTCGATATTATTCTTTTTATTGTAGGTATACTCAATATGCGTTTACCCTTACTCGGGTGCATGTTCGGTGGGTATACCCAAAATGCCGTGTGTGATACCAATAACTCTAAGCAATGTTGTATGATAATTTACCAATTAAACATGCGTTTTCGATTTTTTTGACCAAATATTTAACCCAAGGAATTTACATGTTATTTCTTAACTCGATTCAGGGTAAACTTAAGTCAACCTTTTTAGAATATGGTAACAATAGAAATTTGAGTGATACCTATGATATCGTAGAATAAGCAGATATTAAAGCTAATCGTAAGGAAGTAGTAGCGGCAAAATTATTTGCAGAAATAAAATATGAAACCCATAAATATCACGGTTGAACTACCGACAGGTCTCTCCTTTAACTAAAAACAAGTGACAAAGATGCACACATTTCTCTTCAAACTGTCGATCCTTGTCAAATCCAAAATAGAAACTAATGTAATAATTGTTAGTATCCATTTGAGAGCAATCTTCTCTTTATGAACTTATTGGATATACTTTCTAAAAACATTGAAGCAGGGTTAGTTAACTTACTACTCCGCTGGGATGGCTAAAATGGATTAGCAAAGTGATGTGTGACAACAATTACTGGAGTGATTCGTCGACGCATTATCTCCCTATTCGGCATGCTAGTGCATTTTAGAGACCCAAGTCAACACATGACTGCGTTATACCGTAGTAGTCGCGGTCATAGACGGTTAATGTGATTGAGAGTGGGAAGGCAGTTTTGTGGACTTGGGGAGGGGTGGAAATGTTCCAATAATCGACCTATGAAAGAAAAAAAAATCAGTAAAACATCCTCTCCATATTTTCATATACAGGTGTGTTTCTGCGCTATGATAATTATTTGTAGTTTTATCATATATTTTATCTTTATTATTTTTTTCCCATGTTGGAAATTGTAAAGATAGCAGTATAAAAGAGTAATTATGATAATGGTGACGATTACAATGATAATGATGATGATGATAATGATGATAATAATAACAATAATAACAATAACCATAACAATGATAATAATAATGATAATAATGATAATAGTAACATGATAATAATAACAATGATAATAATAATAATCATGATAATGATGAATAGTGATAGGAAGCCCTGGAATAAATAGTACCAAGAGAAGCAGCATCACCATGACTTATTCTTCATTTGATACTATGTTTTAATGAACATATCATGTACTTTATCAGAGGTCTAGAAGTGAGTTTATTTATATATCTAAGCTTATCCGATCTTGTCTTTCTATTATACTGTTCAAAAGTTGAATTAGAAGCACTGGATCTACAAAAAAGGCATTTATAAAATCGTGAAGAAAGAAAATTAAGTGCACGTCAGGCTTGAAAATTAGTGACCTATTTTCCCAAACATTATTCTTTAGTAGAAATGACGTAAAAATGATGGTGATATGATATCATGTAATGTGTTTTTGATGAACCCAATAATTTGGCTTCAACTGAGATCAGTTAGACTGACTACGATGTAGTCAATGGGCTTAATGACCCAACCTGTTATAGTCACGACAGTCTGTAAGATGAATGAATGCTGGATGGGGACTAAAAACACTATGTCTTGTCAGCTTTGCTATAGCATGTGGAGAGAAACGGATAAATGTTTATTCCTTATACCCTCAAAATCAATTGAAACTGATAACGTAATTATGATTAATGGAATAGGCAGAAAGCAAAAAAAAGAACTCCATAATTTCTCTCACGGAATAAGTGATGTAAATTAAATCCTCAAATGGGTGTTTTGGATTTTAAACTAGTACAGTCGTATCATATAAACAATTTATAATTTTAAAGTAGTATGCAGTTAGGAATAACTGGTCAATATACAAACATACATATGTGGCGTAGTCATTATGTTCATGAATTTGTGTTTGTGTGTGTGTGTGAGAGAGGGTGGTGGTTTTTAGATATAGGGAGATTTTATAAAGCGATTGCAAAATAAATTAGCATTACTTCATAAAAAAATTGCTTAATATGTTGATCATTTAGTATGTATTCCAAATTTCATTTCTTTTAATGCGCCGAAAACGATTCCATATTCTAAAGAAATTATGTTAATATACTTTTTGATATTCTCGTATTAGACAAAATCAAGGCAGTCGAGAAATGTTTTTATAATTACGCACTTGAAATAAACCAAACTGGACAGTGTCCATTACAGTCATTATTTATAGGATATATAGATATAAAAATGTGTGATTTATTTTAGAATGGTGGTAAATCCTGGTTGGCAAGACTGGTTTTCTGTTACTAAGAGTGACCAAAAACAAAATGGCTCTTAATGAATAGGTCTAAGAAAATATTATCTAGCGGCGGCTGTGTGTGTGTGCGCGTCTGCTTATGTCAACGACACGGCTGGATAGGAGGGTGAAAAGTCAAGTTGTCTGGGTCGTCAGTTTGGCCATGACGTTAGATAAATATGTTTAGTGCTTGATCTTCGAACTGCCTCCTGGATCACCATTGTGCTATCCCATTAAACCAGGGCTTCCTTAGCTGTCTTTTCTCGATATTGCTTCTACCATAATTCTCTCTTCCTTTCTCTCACTTTCTCTCTTCTTTTCTCCATTACCCCCTCGCCATCCGTCTATTTTGCATTAAACCCTTATTCTTTTATTCACCCCCTTCTATCTTTTCTCAGCTCTCAATCTCTGTCTCCGAGAAACACTGTCTGACGCACGCACGCGCGCGCGCGCACACACACTTTCTCCCCTCTATAACCCCTTCCCCTTCAGTCTATGGATTCTCCAACCCCACCTCTTGATTTACTCCCACCCCAGTATCTTCCTCAGCATTCAATGTCTATCCCCGAGAAACCCACACTCACCAACGCACGCACGTACGCACACACTCACCCAACCTTACACGCACACAAGTTAATAGGAGTTACATAGACACCTATTAATATGCTATATTCACGCACCCATAAAATATCTTCTTTATTTCTGTTCTGTGTTTCTATCTACCCCTCCCTCTCTTTTATTGATGTTCATCTTTTACACTTAATACTTGGAAGCACGGACACATATAACACTGCTTTGGTTGCTTTGCTTGGATTGACCCGCGCATTCTACCAGCGAGGTATTTGTTCAGGCTCGCAAAACAAAAACTGAACATGACATTTTCGACCGTTGACAAATTATGTACATTGGTTTAGGTATTATGGTTGATTGAAAATAAAAAGTGTATGAATGATGCATCAGTGGTATTTCTTGGTAGGAAGATAGTAAGACATCGTGTAATCGAAAATGAATATATTTTAAAAATGCAACTCTACCTGGTATAAAGTTATCGTTTTCTCTAGACACAAACGTGAAAGAAATTGCGTTTTGTTCCTACATTCTCATAATAAATCTCTTGATCCTTTTTCTATGATGAAGTGTGTGCGCGTGCGTGCATGTGTGATTCGATTTTCCTTTACTGAAATAATTTTCTTTCAGGAATTAACACGGAATCGACATATCAATCTGTGACGCCAAAGCTATACAGTCATGTTTTATATTATTTTTTCCCTCCACGAAGAAACTAATAATAAATTGTTACAAAATTGTTAATTCCTCATTAAATTCAATTTTCATTACACTATAAAAAATACAATATAACTTTACATTCACAATTAATTTTTTGATATATTGTGTTTATTACAGCTCTGTCCCATGACACATGCATGAAACTATATTACTAACCAAAATAAAATGAATAAAAGAAATCCATATTTACTTTTCTCTGTAATCTAAAACACAAGTTCACAAACTGACCTTACGACTCCCTAGATTTATGATGACACAATGTCTAACCTCAAATTAATTTAATTCAGTATGATGCGTGGAATCTAGCTTTCATTTTCCAAACAGCGGTGTATTCTATTTTTATATCGTTTCCCCCTTGCCAGCCTTGTGGCGTATCCAGAAACTGATCTCAGAAAGGGGGAATGTTTCAATGTGTTGTCATTAAATCTTTTTTTTTTCATTTGGGTGCGCCTGGGTATTTTATCAGGGGGTATAACGTGTGTATTATGGCGAATATTCCTATATTCCCCATTCTTCACCCAATCAATGTTTGTTATGATTTAGATTCTGTTGTATGATATTTGTCCCTTTGTGTGTCAGCAATTTTAAATAATTAAACATTACTATGTTTTACTATGTGCTTACCTCTTTTATACTAGTGACAATAATCTATAGCCATCAGAAATATGAAACAGTGTGATTTCCCCTTTTACCCCTCCTTCGTATCATTACATTTTGCTTTTATATACTATACCTTGTGACCGCAGACCAAATTCAAATCGCAATTCCAAATTCCATATCCCTCTTTTAAAATGTAGTTGTGGGCGATCTCCGACGCACTTTGACTTTTATAATTCCTTGATGATCATTATTCCTACTTCAGGTCAACTACGGTATGTTTTCCCAAGAAATATTATTATTCGATATGGACTTCATTTTGCTTTCCATTCTCGTGATTTAGATAAGAAATAATCCGTCTCTTATTAATTTCAAAGAAATTCCAACAGCCTTTGCCTCAGTCAAAATTTCAATGAAGGGGGGGTTACCCATAAAATTAATGTAAACCCCATGTACCATATTTATTTCCAATTCCTGTTTTCAGTAGTCGCATTTTACGTACTCTAATTATCAGTTCAATTTATATTTCACTGTGATTGGTAACAGATTTGTTCTTTACAATAATCTGAGTACATATCAGGGTCGACCTCTATGCACTTGATAATCGTTCCCTTTTCTCCTGCTTTCTCTCTTCATGTTTAGACCTTTGATCTGTAACTGTTATCCCATCGAGTGGTTTAATGATTAACGCTAAATTGTCAAGTAGGAGTCAAATGTATGGACAAGGTTACTCGCTGCAGCTAAGGCCTAGATGTATTAAGGTCATATGTCGACCAGATTTCAATTCTATCTTCATCATAAAATTTGATTTCTTTGTTTGACAAACTCAAATTTGTACACCTGCTACAAGTAAAGAGATCGACTTTGGACTAGATGTATAAACATATAAATATTTACTTCATAACGGTTTTTCACCTATATATGATTATGTTGTCAAAATAATATCGTCGGTGCCCTGCCACGTTTACCATGTAAGAAAATCATTACAGCCCTATAGAAATACATACTGATTTAAACTTTTCGCTAGCTATTCTCAATATATTCTTTTGTATATTATGAACAACGTCGTAATGCAAATACATTTTGTTTTTATTTCAGTTTATTAACAAAATACCATAAAAATATAATGACTATCAGTAAATAATCATCCTTAATTATTATGTTTAATGTTGATACTCATCTGAATGAAGCTTGATTTGTTTATGGGAAAATATTTTTTGAATGAATTTATGATGAATTCATTTCTAAAGTCTGTTCATCCTTTTCACGTCTCAATGTGTGATCAAAGACGAGGGAAATATTATATCAAATGTAATATTTGATATCATATGTGGTTTGAAAGATCGAATTTTTGAAACCATATAAGATAGTTATAAGATAGTTATATGCCAGGTTTAGAGTGAGATATATGGTAATATTCAAATAAAATCTTAATCAGGATAATTTCTTAGAATGAGAGCGTAAGAAAAATAATGAGTATTATAAAGATTGAAATCATATCCCTACTGGCGTAATGCCAGTGAACGCCTGCTTATGAATCTAAATCAACAACGAATTTTCTAATCATCACTATTATGAAAATGTATTTATAATTAAAGGATTCAAGTTTCAGTATTCTTCAATACAAGGAGGTTTCCAAAACAAATAATATGATTTGCATAACGTAGATGTGAGAAATTAGATTTAAACATAAACACATGATCCCAATAGCAGAGTCTCTGGAGGCATCATTATCATCACATTATTTAAAAAAAAAACATACAAACTAAAACATAATTATGAAACTGACAATGCAGTTATTGGCAATCTTTTGCTTAGTCAGTTAACCAAGTTAATACACCTACGGGTCAAGTTTCACTGGCGATCTTCAGTGAAATCAAATGGAAAGAGCAATTTGTAGTGACGAACTCTAAGCAAACCTTGTTTATGATGGGTTCGGAAAAATTCTGCCCAACTATAAGACAACCATTGCCAGGGGTCAGTAGATGCTAGAAAACTTAGTCTCTTTCAAACGTTCCCACCAAAAGTGCTGAGCTGTTTCCTTATTAACTGGCATTAGAAAAAATATTATGTTTCCTTTGATATATGTTTTTCTGATTTACTAAGAAAACCATTTTCCGGTTATTTAAAGTTATAGGTTTAGGGTTGCAATTGAGTTTTTGTTAGGCTAAGGGTTAGGTTTAGTATAGAGTATAGTTTTAATTTTGTTAGGTTAAGATTTAGATTTAGGATAAGGTATGTTTAATCCAGGGTTGAAGTTGGTCATTCCATTGGTGTGTGGAATTCATAGCAGGGCGATTGTTGCCGGAGCAAATATAAAATTGGCATTGCGGCTCAGTGGTTAGAGTGCCCGTCTCATGAAAGAATTCTGGGTTCAATACCCGATCAAGCCATACCAAGGACCTTATGGGCTCGGATTGTTTGACTGGAGAAGTGTCTGCAGGGCCCGCTTGATCGACTGTTGTAATGCTAACGAGACTTCGTATTATTGTGAATTATGTCGCCGTATACCGAGTCTAAAACTCATTGATATACACTATACAATAATGAATACATAACCGTACAAATTATGTAATGGATGGCGGGCCCCCTGCCATCTAGACTCCTCCGTAACAAACTATCGTCAATAAGTTGCTCACTTTCTGTGATTAAAAAAAATCTCTTACTCTCTTTTTTTTCCGTCGATAAATTTGTAATCACTTTAACCAGAACGAGATATGAACATTTTATGTTTACCATGGAATATTGTATCGAAAAAGTACAACCTCGCATATTCCGTGTTACGAATGGCATTACGTGCCTGGTTTTAACCTTGAAATAACTATGAGAATTAAATGTGAAAGCAAGCGTCCCTTGTTCCTGTTTTCCTTTACACACATTCCCCTACTCACAAATAGGTAATACAACTGATGCGATGAAGTTTTCATTTTAAGGCACAGAAATCCAAGCAAGCATGAGGGAGAAAACTGTTTAACAAGTTATTTCTGCCCAATGGAGCATTAACGCATTATTAATATCACCTTCTATTCATCGGACTTGAGCCTTTCATGCAGAGGGAGTTCACTCACCTGACACAATGGATCCATGTGCAACCCCAATAAATATTAACATACATATACGTGACATTGCAGGGGTTCTTTACAGAAAGAATTGCAATCAAACGCAACTCTAAATAACACACGCAAGGTTATTTTCCACCAATCAAACGCAGGCATTTGGGGATTGCGTTTGACTTTTGGACTTGCGTTTAAATTCAACTCTGTCTGCAACAGGTCCTAGATCATTCTGTAATAGGGCTTTGAGGGGGAATAAATCGTATGACTCCTAGTCTTCCTTCCAAATCTTTTTTTGTTTATTTATTATCGATTCATTTCTAGAACTCATTAAAAGCGGATTATAGACCTATAAGTCAAACTTGTATCAAACTTTAGTCAAAATGAATGAAGTTTCATTTTTCCAATAAAACTCTGTGCAACAGTCGTACCGTGCCGAATAAGGGTCTAGATCCCTACATGGTCAGTAATTAATACACAAAAATAAGGGTGGCATAACAGTCATAGTATCTTTGTCATGATTGTTATAAATCGCCCTTCCATTGTGTCACATAATGCATTTTCTTTTGCTCTATCTCAGGCTTTTGACGATGTCTTGTTTACCCTGGTACGATTGATGGGAAACAACTGTGAAGACGGAAGTTGTTGCATTCCCATCGAATACCCCCAAGAAATTCGTATCAAATGGGACCGGTGGTGAAAGTTTTCATGACAAAAATTGAAAAGAAAAAAGAAATGTTCACTTGTTTCTACAGTACGATGCTTGAAAATCATAGTAACCATATATATATATATATATATATATAAACTATGATTAGAATACAATATTGCAGGACGTTTAATATGTTTTAGATATTTTTATTTATGTTCTGGGCTTGATATGTAACACGCTGATCATTTATTGTGTCTTTTAGTTTATCTTCCTTCTACATTTCAACAAGGTGCCTCGGAATTACACTTACTGTGTAATTCCCCCCATATCTAGATCATGATTTGATTTGACTTGATTTCATATCACCATCTTCGCCAACACCGTGTTCATTTATCCCCCATCTCCTGAAATAGCCATTGGCGGTATTATTTTTATTATTTGCTATGTGCCGGTACGATAAGAGTCAAAATCGGTACCAGCATGTCTGCCATTCAGATAAACTGCATTATTGCCGAGGTCTAACATTAAAGTTTCGTATGGTTTAAACCATCTTAGAATCAAACAGGACATTAGAATACACTGCGATGAAAATATGGCTTTTATTTTCATCAACATGTCAAAGCATCAGATCCGATCTTTTATCGAATATAATTCAAGCATGCATGTGCATTATTATGAAGAACGTATCTTTAAAAACACAACGTGTGAATATGATTATGCTAAATTTACGCCATAGGGCCCGGAAATCACGGTTTCAAATCGAAATACTAATATCAAAGCTTTTTGTTTTTAACCAAAATATTCATATACAGTTTTATGTTACTCTTTTTCAGGCCAAAAGTGCCTTTTTCGTGCTAAAACTTTCATGAAAATAGATTATGTTAGTTTACCATTTTTTCAATTAAAGGAAATCTTTATATACATAAAAATAAGTAGAATATATGTTATGAGATTAAAGTGAACTTGAATTAAAATATAGTCTTGAAATACATTAATAAAGACGTATATCTGATATGATTTTCTTGTATTTTGGGCATATTCTTTATATATAAACATTACCTGGATCTATTAATTATTAGTTAGGTGAAAGACATCTGAAAAAATTATATCCGTATATCATCATGTTTCACCTGTACTAAAAATGCGTTTCATGGAAAAAGATGCTTACCATAATCAGGAATGAAGGTCATGGTTCCACCACTTTTCTATTTTCTCGTCAAAAAGCGGTATGCTTTAAAATGCTAAACCCCGACGTTTGAGTCTCCTTCAGCTCTTTGGAGTCTTTAAATAATGGCAATATGACGACTAACTGCATGCAGATTTACCGTTCTTTCCATTTAAATCCAGAGGTTATCATCATCATAAGGAATGTTTACGAAAAATGTGGGCCTCAACGAGTGAATTCCTTGAGCTCGATTAGCCTACGGAGAAATAGATATCACAATCATGGACACGATATACCCTTATTTTCCTCTAGAGAGGAATAATCCCCATATTCGGACTATAATCTCAAGTATAAATAGGTATTTTTATGGTAAGCAAAAGGGCTAGTGGAGGTTTATTTCAATTAGAGCTTGTATCGGTAGCTATTTAGAATAAGCTTGTGAACATCTTGAGAGAGAAATGTATAATAATATATTGTGGTATACCTAACCGACTATTGGCCTAATTATCAAGGACTCGATATTCTGATCTGTGTCATTCCTTCTCGTTACCTTGTTACCTTGTATAAGAATAACCTGGTGGTGGGATTCTTCGACTTGGACATCAGTTCAATATTTAAAAAAGATGTAGCGGCTTTATCCAGTTGGAATAGATTCGAATGCCAAAGCGTCCTTGCATAATCACGAAATCTATCAGGATAATAAAATAGAACGATCGACTGTTTCAGATAGAATATGTCTTCATCATTTCCAGATAAAGTAAGACCTGCGATGAGGTGTTCTATCCCCCTTTTTCGTGGTGTATCGAGAGCCGATATCCGCAAACGGACAATAAAAAAAGAGGTTGCACCTCCTCTATTCCAATAGTACACGAAAACATTCAGTATTTGATTGATGCGACCCTGTATAAAGGACAACACAACGTCTTGACAGGGTATAAGTCATGAACTTTAAATAAAAATGCCCCACCTCAATTACGATGTCAATCTGCGGAAGGAAGAGGTAGGAAGGAAGGAAGGGGGTTGTGATATGAAGAACTGGTCTTAAGCATGCAAGAGAGAGAGACAAAATAAGACAAGCGGAGACAGAAAGAGAGAGAGAAAGGGGGGGGGGGGCAACACTTGTGATGGATAAATATGCAGCATTTTTTTGTTCGACTGCAAGCCCGATGGCTTTAGAAGATTTTAAACGGTTCGTTTGGAAAGGTCACTGAGTTGAAATGATCAGTTTGATTACGTTTTACATTTTAAAGTTACATCGAAGATGGATGCAACTTTCCTCGGTCAATTGAAGGTTCCAGAAAAATCATTATTAAAATGGGCATCATCATGCTGATCATCACCTTCATCATTGTTATCGTCAATACCAATATTCCTTCATTATTCAATGGAATATTCGCATTAATTTTAAGCATGAGAATATATTTATGTTTGCTGGTGAGTTTATATAAAAAATGACATTTTCCCAATCATGGCATTGATGGAAAGAAGAAAAAGGTGATTTATGACAAATCTTTTCAATAAAAACTGTTTTATTAAGTCCCAAAACGTTTCATTTTTCTATAAAGATACATGGATTCATAGGCTCTGTGTTAAAATAATCCCGTCATATGATATGCTTTTACACAAATTCTTGTTATTCTAATGTATTTTTTTCTCAAGTGTAAGGTCCGAATGACTATACATGCAGATATGAATGTGATGAGTTTTGTATTTAGAGGTGGGAATACACTTAAACAAAAGGGTTCAGTCAAAATCTATTCGTAAGGGATAGGAAAAATAATTCAGGCTTAATTCCCCCCCATAAGGAAAATATTTGTGCTCAGATAATCTGCTTTAATGTACAACATTCATATAAATAGTGATTGAAGAAGGGTGATTTGGCTGTAGCTTACTGTAACCATCATGATCATGGTAAAGAGACTTGTGTTCATTTATTTTTTTTGTAGTTCCTTCGATTGGCACCAACACAGTTCAATGGAATTTAGAAATTACTGGAAAGTCTGATTACCAAACCTGAAGGCTTTCCCGCTGACTAGAAGTCTTCAACTTTCTCAAATATCAGATAATTTCTATCTACACGTTTGTGGATTAGGAAACATGAAAATGAATGTCCTTTTCTAATTTTCAACTTTTATTTATTTCCTACAGTATTTTGCCGACACATTTTGAAAGTATTTTTAATTTACTTTGAGAGAAGGATATTTGTGTGTTTTATTTGCGTGAGTACGAGGGAGTATGGATTATAATTGGCCTTTTAGTTACCCTAAAAATCATAGGAATGAGAATGGGGAATGGAGAAACATTACTTTAAATGTTTCGTTTTTTTTTAAACATCCATATACATCTCTGCTCAATGGAACAATCCATATATCGTGTGAAAAAAACCAATCGCCTTCGCTTTTGAATTCTGTTGTAACGATGAGATAAACACTAAGGAGAATTAAAAAGGCAAATCCGCTGATGCCTCATACAGCTGTGAATATACAGAATATTCAAAGACATTGTATGAAAAAGTTGATAAGTTGGAATAGTAGATAAGAGCAATTTAGCTTATAAACAATATTATCGCAGTGAACAATTGATATTGGCTTCAATTCCAGACAGAGAACGGAACCAATCTCATTTCCGATAGAGATAATATCCAGAAATGAACAGATTTGTGTTACAGTCGGGCTTATCATTGAAAGAAATACTTAATCGCAAAAAACGTCTGTAAATTATGCAGAATTATGTAGTTATAACTTTACATTTGAAAAAATGCATAATTTTAAGTATTCAGTAAAAATTCCTGCAGAATTTAGATTGCCCAATATATTCCTGAATTTTGTTTTGTTACACGTGTCTACATGATGGCTATTTATTTTACCCAGGTTATTTTTTAAAGTTATTAACAAATCAATTAGTCCAAATCTTTAAAGGACATTGTTACACACAAGTTTGAGTTGATAACAGCAAAATATAGCTGAAGCTACCCTTTGTCATTTTATTTCATCCATGGATTATATTCGTAGGATTTTTTTTAACTCGCATATCATACTTTTGACTTATTTCGTATGGAAATCTTCCTACGTGGAAAATGGGTATTAGCGAAAGAAATTCAGAGGGCGATATTTCTGGCTTATGACTGTTAGTCCTGCATAGATAATCCTCACCTGCAATGCATATTCACACAAGCCAACATTCAATCAAAAGGGTAGTTGATTTCAACGGCTGTGGGCATCCACCGCGAAAAGGGAGGCGCAGAAAGTTCAAGGGTATTTTTCTCGTATTTTCTCGTTTCTTTGGGATAGCTCTCGGAAATCTTGAGTCGGGGTCAAGAAGGAAACGCGTGAATTGCTTTGAGGTCAACGCGTTTTCATGGTTTGACTGGAGTGTGATAGATGACGAATAAAGAAAAAGAAGTGGTAATCTCCTACCGATATTACAATGAACCTGTTGCTTAAAAAACGACCAGATAGGCAGTGTGTCATGGTCGTGCATACATGTATGTAGGATTAGTAATTCAATCAATGCCAAATATCGTTATGTTAAGCTTGGATTGTCCATTGGTATGTGATGAGGAGAATTATAATAATAAATGATAAATATACTCTATTACGCTTTGGTTACTCCTACTTCTTATACTTACTAAAAATGATGATCGTATTACTTACAAGCTTCCACAGATGGGTCTTCAATAATGCTTTGAAAGAAGAAACAGACTGGGTCATTCTAACGCTATCATGGCTATGGGGAAGTTGGTTTCATAATCTCGGAGCTGCATAGCTAAATGCACAAATTTAGTACTTTTCTATTTACGCATTTGATTTCAAAATTGTATGATAAGATGAATAGTATTCCATATTGCAAGTCAGCTCACAAGAAATTAAAAAAGAAAAACAGAATGATAAATTGCATTCAAAAGATACTCCACTAACACGAACAAGATTATTGATTTTTTTCTGTGGAAAGTAGAGAAGGTTGTTTTTCAGAAAAAAGTCAAATATTGATGTGAAGAGTTATTGAAGAGCCATTACGTATGTACCCGTATTTTACTTTACGAATTGTATCCTGCGTAAGAGGTAGTAAAGAGCTTTACCCCAAACAATTATCATTATTCAAGAATAATAATTATATTTTGATGTTGTTGCGCATAATTTCTTTTTTTTTACGAACAGGAAGCGAATAAATTCACCGTTCGTAAAGTGACTTATGAAAAATAAGATGTACTTTCGAAGTTCCTTGCTTTGTATACGTATGGGGTTCGAATACTTTGGAAAGAGTTGAGGGCTGCGGCTCTATCGAAATAAAAACATTCATGCTGAAATATCTGTCCTTGATTTCTTAGAAATTGTAATATTTTTATACAGATTTTATCGCATCTTTCCATCATACTCATTGCCAAGCCTCACAGTTTTTGTCTACTAGAAAACTCGACTGTCGTAAGGATGATCATTTTCTGTATGAGCTATCTTCGCGTGTGTTTGTGTATGGCTGTGTATTATCGTCAGAAAAGAAAAAAACGATGACGCACACTTTTCATATGTATGTTTATTAATCAAATTCATGGGTCGAGCGAATTATGAGCAATGCGATTCTTTTTTTTTTTTCGACGGAGCAGTGCCTACTTTCATGTATCAAACTATTCCGTGATCGAGGCACAACTTCAAGTACTTTGACTGGCCGGACCTCGCGGCGTCTATTATACCTCTTTCTCGCTGCTTGCATCCAATTCATCTATCCGGCAAACGAATGCAGGCAAGGCAGACAAGCAGTGCGGAAGACATTGAACTCTTTGCCAGTTTACGCGGTCACATTCTCCAAATAAAAAAGGTGGATAAGTGGAAAGGGGCAATTGAGCGTAGTTAGATTTCTAAAATTACATTTAGCATGGAAATTATGGTTGGTATCGAATCGTGTAGCCCGAAGGCTTGTAGAATAGGCGGAAGAGCTTATTCCGTTGCCTGTGTATATAACACGGCACTCCACGGAGCCACTTGGAACTTGCCACTCAGCTCCTTCTCAGTCAGTCACACGAGAAAGTTGCAGTCAGCGGTGGCAATTCCGCCTTGAATGTCTTTCTCTGCATGTATGCACTTCACAATCATGTTTGCTCTGTTCGGATATGATTGGGTATTGGCAATGGATGTCGAACTCAAACAGGACTGCTGTCATAAATATCTAATGTATGTGTGTTTGTCTATGAACCAGTATGTTATAACGGTAGGAGGTAAGTTGTGTCGTCGACCGAGGTCGTCGTATCGAGACAGTCTGAAGCCATTGCGCGCCAACAAACCGCCTTCGTTTTTTTTAATAGGCGGCAAGTCAATGTGATGCTCTTCTCCTCATTCTCTTCCAGATTCATATGAATGCATTGATCACAGTTATGAGTAGACATGAGATAAAAGAGCTTCCAATTTGTTATTCTGTTGTTGTTAAAGAAGAAAACTTCGTTTTCACTCTCATAACATAAAGTATAGGAGAAACATGCAAGTTTGGTTAAACTAGGGGTTTGGGATAAGGTTTAGTTCAGTTTGATAACAAAAGCCAAACCTACCACAAAGCCATCTTTTTTCAAATAAATTGTTATCTAATTTTAATTTCACACACGTGCGCACACCCACACATCCACAACGTACACATGACAAGCAGCAAGCCTTTCCTAATCTAACATAAAACACATATCCAAAAAATTGTTCGCTTTTAGTACAGTGGGAATATAACGTTGGGTACGTTATGTAAAATTATAAAGTGAAATTATAACGTTGAAAATGTTGTTTAACGTACAGGAAAGTGAAATGTGCAGAGGCCACATCTGATGAACAATGTGCCTTAAAATACTCAGAAATGCGACGAGGGAAAATAAAACGAAAGGACAGTTTGCAAAATATATACATGTAGATATGGTGGTCAATGTCGGCCTTGTTAATGGGGCTAGAATAATGAGAAGTGAGAGAGGATAAGAGTTGGAGGAGAGTAAGAGAGAAAGGAGAATATTATTAGAATAAAGATGAGTTGGATAGAAGACATAAGGAGACAGTGGGAGGAGATGGGTTAAGAGAGAAAGCGGGGGAGAGGGATTTGAAAGGAGACGAGACAGAATGCTGACCGAGAGTCTAAATCAATTACTAGACGGACGACAGAGGGCATTCGACCACTCAACCAGCATGCATTTTTATCTCCCTCCTTACCTTGAACTACCAAAGCGTTTTCTCACTGCTAGAATGGTAGATCAGTTATCATAGCATATTTATTGTGAACAGGGACATGTCAACACTAATTATTTATTCTCACCAGTAGGAATTCGCATAAATTTACTGGGCAGTGTAGGATAGAAATGACCACAAAACGACGCGTGTCCGCTGGCTATAACGAACTTGGCCGTTGACCTTCGTTGCCTGTCTGGCCGCCGGTTCAACAGGCTTTCCTAGGTGACATACTTCTCTGACCCGTCTTACATTTTCATCGCTGAAATCCAAAACCTATTCCATTTCCCTCTCCTTTTTTTTCATTTTTATTCAATGCCTTGCCTCCTGACTCTGCATTTCACTTTCTTAAATCTCCTTTTTTTGCGTTGGTCGAAGTCGGTAAGAGCTCTGCTTGGTAATTTGATGCTGAGTAGCCAGTGTCCATTTTTGGCCGTTTCGGCGTCGGGGTGAACTTGACCGCTGCCATTTCCAGTAGTCCGAGTAATATAATAGCTCTTACATTAGCATGTTATTGTTGTTGATCCCGGCGAAATTTTTAATGCTCGCTCTGCTGTTCTATCTAGTCTGTCTGTCTCCCTCTCTATATCTATATCCCTCTCACTGTCTCCGTATCTCACTTCATTTCATTCCTCTCTCTGTCTCCCTCTCTGCCTCTTACTCTCCTACTTTTCTTTCCTAACTTTAGTCTTTTTACACACAATATAACTGTGTTTAACTACTATACATTCTTTATCATCCATCATCCTTTATTCGCACTTGTCCCCTATCTCTCTCGTATTCGACATAACGCGCACACGCACTTGCAACATCAATTTACAATTATTTATTTCTCATTCCGTTGTGTCCCTTTCTCTAAGTATCTAAGTATCGCAGCGTTAGTTTATTCTGCTATTGTGGTGGAGTAAATTGTAATGTTTTCTCACCAGGGATATCATCAATATCATCAATGAGCGCCATCCCACAAACCCTCACCCGCCATAAGGGTTCACCCTCATGTCCATTCGCGCACACACACCAAATTCTCTTCTGTATTTCTTTTTTTTAATCTGTGTATTGGTATCACTCTATCTATTTTTCTTTGTCCCCCAGTCTCCTACTGTCCCATCTTCCCTTCCACGTTGATACCCTCTGCCATGCCATCGTCGCTCACTGGCTCCCATCCCCTCCCTAGCGTCCTTTCTGTCCTGTCAATCCGCCTTATCTACATCTCTCCTCACTCATAAAGAATACATCATGGTCGAGTTCGCGGATCAGGTGCTGGTCACAAATTTGTTATCTAATTTCTTGCTGGAGGTTATTGTCCGCCGCAATTAAAGAGCTCGATCACAGGGGAACTATCTCTCCCTTTTCGTGTACATAGTCGAGTTGAAGCTGAGGAAGAGTTGGATGTTAACGCGGGTGGAGGGGGTTATACACGTTTAGGACCCGGATTCACTCATGCATGGCCATGGCAACGAAAATGCAAATGGGAGAAGGATTAAAAAAAGGGGAGTGATAAATAACAATGCGAGATGTTATGGATGGGGGATTTATGGAGAATGAAACACATTAAATGAACGTAGGAAACAAACTGGAGGGAAACATAATGAAACCTGTTTTCTAAGTATACATCGGTATATGTTTTTTATTAAAATTTCTACAGTCATCTTCACCTTAACGCACGCTACATAATCTCGGGGCAAAAGGACAGACAATGTCTCCATACCCAAACCTGTAGTCGCTATCTAAAGATCTTACACGTAAGACATTTCCCCCCTGATATTCCCTATCATCGGTCTATCGCTAACACAATGTGGCAAGGATAACATTAAGTTAAAAGTAACGTCCAAGCTGCTTGAATTAAAAAAACATTAGCGTTCAACCGATCGGTCAGACATGTCGTAAATTCACTGAATCAAGCATTCTGTTACAAATAGTGTATGTAAACGCACAGGACAGATGGGAAAAATATCTAAATTTGTTTACGATCTAAGGAAAAGTTGAATTCTTCTTATCAACACGATTTGTTGAGCAATGCTTCCGCAACCTTCTCATTTTCTTTCAACAAAGGGACACCCTGTTTCAATTTTATAGGTATTTGAGATATAAAATTTAATCGTAGCTAAGAAAATGTGACGATGTATATTTTGTGTGTATAGATTTTTTGTACACATAAATCTAGAATTGTTAGGCGCGTCAATATGTACAAGATGTACATTGCCAACCAAAGAGAACATGATGTAATTCAATCATAGCCAATATGAATTCGCCAATTGTTCATAGTATAATTGTATAATTGCAATTGAATGCTTTAAGATGGATCAAATGTATATGTTTGGGTAACACGTGACACTAATTAACAGTACATATGATACAATGTTGTTTTATGTCTTTCATGTCCGATTTCATTCATGCGCTATGTCTACATCTACCTTAGATGTGTTTCGCATTTTCGCATAATTGAGTATAAAAATCAATCCCTCCCAGATTTTTTTTATGGATTTCAATAAAACGGTTTTATTATCATATTAATAACTCCCTTCAAGGAATATTGAACTACTTTGAATTTTATGTCTGTATGAATGTGATATTTTACTACGTATGAGTACGGAATACATTGTGAAAAGTCCAATTACAAAATCATGAAGGTCTTTACGTTTGATTATTATTTCATGTTAAATTTGAATAACCGTATAGTGGAGATGACAATCTATCTAAAGGAGGTATAGTCGATCACCAATTTCTCTGTCTCTCCCTTTTAAGTAATTAACCGTTTTAACATCCCTGTCAATCTTCGTTCTCCCCCTTGACTTGTCTGTCTGTTCTAATTACACACAATCTCTATCTACCATCCACCCATCTTTCTCATTTTCCTGTTCATCTCATCTCTCTGGCTGTAACCCGTGTAGTTCATTGCAGAGATGTTCTCTCTTTCCCAAGCCATCGTTCTCGGCTCTTGAACGCGTGTGTGATTGAGGATCCTGTCCGTGTCTTCCTCGTAAAAGCCATCAAGATTTCTGTAAGAACGATCAGGGCGTTGATTTCTGCATGTGTTTGACATGAATGAACGCTAAACGGTGTCCTCTAAAACACAAACCTCCTGTAAAGACTAGACTCACGTTCACGTAGCTGAATGAAGGGATATAAACAGACTGAAAGAAAGCATTAGTATGCAGCTATTGTTTTTCACATTCAATGTGGGCTAACTGTCAATTAGTATGCATGATGTCGAGACACTGTTTCTCTTGCTTCGATTCATTTTCCATTCGTTTCAATTAAATTCCTCCTGTAATGGGGAGACATTAGTCTCGCCAAGGCTCTATTTTTTCCATTGACTTTATTTTAGACATGGGAATTAAACCTGACACACGGTATTAGTTAGGTAGGTGGTTTCAAGAGATTTGTATGTTGTGATTATTCACCCTGCGGCATTCATAAACTATAGTTTGTATCAGATATTGAAACATGCAGGTGAATTATTAAGTACACAATCATGCAGCATTATCTACACCGAATCGATTACGTACATAACTTGACATTGAAGAAAAAGAAGAGGAATGGTAACTCCGCAAAAGTTCCAGGATTTTTTTTGTTTGCTTTAAGAAGGTACATTGGTTAAATAGCAATGTTGTTATTTGCACTGAGATTAGTCTATGTCATGATGTAACTAGTAAAGAACGGTTGGGCGATCGGAAAATCATTTTCCACATCTTTAATGTTTAGAAAGTATCTCTGACAGCACATCATCATCCCTGTTGTCCATAAACAAAGGTAGGTATACAATTGGAGTTACGTAGGTTCGGGGGTTAATGGTTGGTTGGTCTTGATCACGGGAAAATACGCCGCCCCAACCAACCGTCCATTTTGATAAACTATGTTGTAATGGTGTGGACCCGCTGGTGATGAGGCTAGAACAATGTTGTGCCACCATGATCCAGGCGTATTTATGTGGAATATGAATTTGAGATTAGCAGACTACGGAGTGTCATCCGATACTTGTTATGTGTCTTACGGTCTTGGCGTAATGCATGCGGATTATACATGTCCAAACTAATTATGTCATCGAGAAAGACGATCAATGGCGAGCATTGCATCGAAAGAGACAATGTAAGAATAAAGCAAAGGACTGAAGACTGAAGAGAATGTAGGAAAGGAGAAGGAGCGAATAAGAGAGAGGGGTGGGAGAGAGAAGGGGAGGTGCAGTGACAGACGGACATACAAACAGCCAGTGGTCATTGGAGAGAGGCGTTGGGGAATAGCGAGAGAGTGATATGACAGTAATTGATAACTGATAATGATATTCATATATCTATTTGTATTCGATTTAAAATTATGAGGTGCATTTGTTAAGTACCGATGAAGTGTATGTGGTTGACGTCTCTTGGAAATCATTCAAGCATATATCCGATCATTTACTATGATAAATGGAAACATGCTAATCATTTATTTTTCTTATGTTATCTGGATTGCATCTATAGATTTGTTTTATCAAATAGGCGCCATGTCATGATGGTTATCTTTTTTCTTATTTGGTTTTTTTTTCATTTCCTCGCCTCATACAAAACAAATCATATCATGGCAAAAGGTAATAAAATAATGACCATGAAGCGTGACTGTCACATTCGACTGATGGTAGCTATTTTCTTCTCCTTTCTTCTCTCCACTCGTTATTTTTGGAGGTATCGGGGTTCCTATTTCGATGCAGGAGGTTTGCGGACATCCTGAATGCAATAGATATGTCCGGTTGACGGGTACTGGTTCAGAGAGCAACAATGTCACGGAATACATGACGAAAATGATGCGCCATTAAGATGGTGCTTGCCTGTAAATGACGTACCGGTGGGAATAGAAAGGAAACCCTTGACGAGACCAAATAGTGCCCCAAGGTGTTGATCACCGTGTTCATTATACCCGAATCGAAATGTCAAATATGATCTCATATGATGTGTCTATAAATTACAAATCTTTTTGCATTGGGTATGTTTCTGCGTCGACAAGGCATATAGTAAATGATTCGTCCGAAATGACCATTTCGCGTTTTTATTTATTTACCGTTGTCTGCTGAAATGACTTGTCATAGAATATCTTAGTGCCGCCTGAGTTGAAATATGCTGTCGGGTAAGAGGTTTCCTTTCCTTCAAATTCCTTGATACACGTTCGGAAGTATAATTGACAGTGCAATTGCATTCCATTGTAGGAAACTTTTAATTTGATTAATCGACGAAAAGGTTTTATAGTTGTAGAAGAGAAAGGTTTCCGAACTACATGTATATGATTTTACACTTTTGACGGACTCTCATACGATTTTCTTAAATCGTTTTATTAACATTTCGATGACAATATCGATGATGGCACTTAATCAAATCAATTATTAAACAGGAAATTAAAAAATATTTTGAAATGCATCGTGTTGTTGAGAAAATTATTTTATTTATAATAGTTGTGCCAGTGTTGTATCAGTTACAGTCTCTCAAATATTGAAATATTGTCTTCGTTGTAATATTTCGAATGCGATGATATTAACACACAAGTATGACTGTATAATTTCCTGTTCTATTTAATGTATTTACGGGAGTGCGCGTATACTTAATTTTACAAAATTCGCCGCGCAGAAAAAAAAAGCGGAACCACATTTTCAACGCGAGTCGACGAAATCTCATAAATCTGCCTGTAAGTCGCTGGAGTATTTCACTAAATAAGATAATATCTGCCAGATTTACCCCACCTCAGTTGAACGTGACAAATGTAGATAGATGTCTTGCCAGAGTTTCTCATCGGATTTTAAGAACCCCATAGACTGATATCTACAGTCATAAAGACCTATCCACCTGACCACGACACCGGGTGGGTGTTTCATAAAGCTGTTCGTAAGTTAAGAACCACTTTAAGAACGACTGGTGATCCTTACACGCTAAATAATCACAAATGAACATTAAATGGTGAATATCACTTACCACAAAAAAGGATCACCAGTCGTTCTTAAAGTTACTCTTAACTTACGAACAGCTTCATGAAACGGCCCCCGTATGATTCTCAAGTCTGAAATATTCATAATTCGATTTAAAGTACATTTCCTCGGAAAGATTTTCATTTGACATTTTTGATGTACATTAAATATTTGCAGCGAGTGGTGTGATTTGTGTATGTTTATACTCAGAAACAATGCAACATTGTAAAATAACTTGTTCTTAAGAGCAATTAGTTTTAACTTTTATTCCCGTATGACCAATCAAAATGCAAGAAAAATACTACAACAAGGTGACTAAACCTTGTGGGAGTGAAATAAATCACTTTATTACTGCATTATTCAAAACAAATTTACCAAGCTTGAGCATTATTTCATCAGAAAGCAGAGAAAACAAAAAAGAATGAACATGCGGTTTTTCTAATTTGCCTGCAAATGGATTGGTTCTTGAGATATCCCGCACAACATGAACATGATGAACAATGGTCATAGCATTGAAGGAACAATGAAATCATTCATTCTTCTTTGAACGTGCACTTCTTCTAAAGCGTATGTGCACAGAAAACCTTTTAAATTGTATATACACAGAAAAAAAATATAGATATATATTTGTAAGTGAAATGCTGAAAATGAGAGATATTCTGACTGTCATTTATCATGATAAATATTTTTTTCTATTGAAATATATTTATTCAGGAAAAAACACAAGATCAGTATAAAAACACTGTTTTACATCAAGGTCCTGACAAGGTTAAAAAGTTACATCAAAATTCAAAGCTGATATAAGAATACGACCAGCTGCATATAATAAGCTAAAAAAAAATAAGAATGACAATGGCAGTTCGTATTACGAAATTTATTGAGAATCAGTATTTACAAGTTAAAATGAGAAAGAAAAGATGAACCATTTGCAAACCTCGTGATCCATTGAAGAGTAGGCCTACACACTATGCACCTATCCATCCACCCTATCACCCTAACACACATTCACCCACAATCAATCACAATCAGTCAACCCCACACAGATTAATTCATAAACTATCAAACAATCACGGTAAACAGATCACCCTGCAACAACACATGAATTAATGTTCCTATTACAATTCATTTTAACCATCTTAATCCTAATTAGTAGTGGTATATAATACACACACACACACACATATATATATATATATATATATATATATATGAATAAATATATGTATATATATATTATTTGATTATTTTTTATTACATTTTTTTTGTGTGTGTGTGAAGGGTGTGTTGCAAGCGGGTACTCCATTGATCAGGTAACTACTTGATGAAAGGCATTCACAAAAATACCGTCCGATAAGTGGCTCTGAAAGAAGCTGTTGACTACCCCAAAACGCTTGAAATAGATATGTATATATATTTTTTGTCCCCATGATGTCAGTGTGATGGTCGATGATAGCTAAAGCACCAGGCGATGATTTGACAGTTATCACGGCCATTTGACGTCCACTTGCTGTCATCCTGCCGCTGGGCCATCCTCAAGATGGCGCTCCGATGTTACACATTGCCAACCAGAAAGCGCGGGGGAAAAAAAATCCTACCTTCTACCCGAGAGCTAAAAAGCAGATGACAATCTAATGTGATGTGAAATGAGAAGAATAATAGAGAAGCATGTCATTGTGTTGCGACATTGTCCAAGTTGCTAATCAAAGGGGTTCAGCCATTTGTGAATGTGATTTCAAGATGTTATTTTTTCCGTAGGCCTCTGATTTTGTTAATCTTTCTTGTCCGGTTCAAACGTCCAACAACCAGGCGACAGGTAAAACGACTTGAGTATAAGAAATACACTTAACCGACTGGCGGATGCTCTTCTTTTTATTCATTCTTTAAAATTTGTTTTTGGGGGATGGGTTAGGTTGTAACAACCTGAGTTTAAATTCCATCGAATAAAACCATGGTTGAATAAATATATTAGAAAATATGTGGTGTTTGCAATTGTTGTGATGTTTGAATTTCCGATGTGACTGTGTTGACTTATACCTCGGTCACATTTTCTTTATGGCGGCCGTACAGCGAGTCGAATAAAAGCCGTTTTATTCCATTTTTTTCACACCATCTAGCTGGTGCAATTTTTTTTAAACATGTTTACACGCCTTTTTGCGACTTGCCGTACGGCGCGCCGTAGAGCAGATGTGACCAAGGTATTAGCAACACTGTAAAAACTGTGGTGTTAAAACTGACACCAATTGGTGTTAATAGAGGACCACACCCTGAGGTGTTAAAATTACACCCTAGAGATTGAACATAACACCAAATAGTGTAAATGTAACAACCAAAGGTGTTGTAATAACACCTATAGGTGTAAAACTAACACCACCAATTTAATACCGGTGTAAAATATGTGGTGTGGTCCTCTATGTACACCGGTTAACATAAGAGTTTTTGCTGTGAACACTTTTCTCACTGTTTTCTTTACTTTTGTCGCAATATCATTGGAGATTAAGACAAAGCAAATTCCAAAGAAGACAAAATATGAGGAATTAATTTTTTTTTTCAAAGTAGCTTTATGATTTAGCTATTTCGAAATATTAATGAGTCGTTAACAACTTTAGTTTTTATTTAATCGCCGCGATTCGGCAATGCTCTTATGGAATCGATTTAAAAAGTAAACAAAAAAATTAAAAAGTAAACAACAAAAAAAAGCAATGTATGATGCTTTCATATGCATTGCTTCTGTGACGATTTGATAATATATGACTCTGCCTCGAGGTAGTTCTGTTTAAGACTTGCATGTGTCACTATTAGAAAACGGAGTACCGTAAATACGTTTTAAAGTTTCAACCAATGGATGGTGACGACACAGTATAAAAGACATTAATTGTATAACACACATACATTTACAAATTAAGCATCTTATTACTTCTGTTGTTATGGAAAGCTATATCTTCACGATCATATGATATGAGACAATTTTTATTATGATTTTAAGGTATGCTCTCGATTCGCATAAACTGAATTACACTTTCAAAGAGGCAAAATGCATTCAAGGGCAATTGCCGGGGTGATACTTACTCATTAAAATGAAAAGAAAGTAAACTTTACGCCAATGCCTTAAAATTGGTTTTTAATCGTTTGGTCTTACTGAAAAAGAAACAAAGAAAGCAGGCCTTCTGAACCAATACAGCTACCACTGAACCAACATCATGTTCTAGCCTTCCCGTGACGCGTATGGTTGTGCTGAGCGTCCGTCTTCGGTCGATAATGTTTGACATGGATTTTTCGAACGTCGAGCGACGCGGACAATAACGGCATGTGGTAGGGCTCTTTATGAAACAGATTTCGCGCCAAAAGTTGTGTTGGTTTAGATCACCAACTACAAGAGCGGGAAAAGGAAAAGGGTGAAAAATAGTGCATGATATTAATAATTTTGTGAAGGCAATTTGGGTGAGGTGTGACACAGGCATCATCTACGTCCTCGAAAACCACTGCTTTATCGACTTGGCTAACCAACTGATAAAGAGAAGTTAGATCCTGGGTGATAACGTAAAGCATAGCAATGTCACTGACAACAAACTTTCCTCACCAAAAGCATCCTTAAAACAGACGCCTTGCTCTGTGAAAATATCAATTGGTTTCTACTTTATTTCATAACACTTGGTGTTACTTAAACAGTAGCATTTCTATTGATTGAAACGGAAAATGCAGAACTATTGATTGCAAATGTGTGAAGGTCGAATGGGCAGAGCTACGCATGCAATGCTACCATCATCGATTAAGTTCACCGTAATTTTCCCCCTTTTATTCATTTATTAATACTATTTCTGAATACACATCCCCCACAACCATGACAATAATTGCCCAGTTAGCTCAGTCGATAAAACATCAGACTTTGGGATGGTCGTGGTCTAGTGGTTACGAATTTCCTCTTTCAATCTGAGGGACGTTGGTTTGAATCCCAGCCACGGCGTGTTTTCTTCCAGCAAGAAATCCATCCACATTGTGCTGCACTCAACCCAGGTGAAGTGAATGGGTACCCGGCAGAATTAATTCCTTGAATGCACCGAGCGACTTCAGCAGCTGGAGCTACAGCCGTGGTGATATATCGTGCGCCATCGAAACGTCAACTAGATAATCAGAGAGAATCAGAACATCATTGCCGAACAGTTACCAGGTGATCACCAAGTTTAATATGTAATATTTTAGTTTTTTAAGCATCCTCTTTGGCATGTTTAGACCACTGACGATTTCAATTCAGCATATATTTGCAATTTGACCAGTCCAGTAAGTGTGATGGACATTAAATATGAATAACAGAATCGACATAATTCAATGCAGACGGATTAAGTTTACTTCGATGCGGTTTTTGTGGAAAATATAACACGAAGAGGAGAAAGAATTAGAGAAAGAGGGAGATGGTGAGAATGAAAGGTAGACAGAGAGAGAGACAGACAGAGAGAGGGATGGAGGGGGTGAAGCGACGGAGAGAAATGGTGGAGGAACGCTAAAGGAGGAAATGAGGTTGAATAAATGCATCCACGTCGCCCTTGTAAAACTCAAATCCGGAAAAATTGACTCTGACGGGTTTTGGATACGACTGTCGTACGTGAAATATGCGGCTTGATAAAGATACAGGACCCGTATACAGGCGGAAAAAAAATATCCGACAAGAAAATATGACCGGGTAACTAACATCTCTTTCGTTTATCCTTTGGTAGTCTTGCTGTTCGAGAAATGTAAATTAATAGTCAGCGAATGACTTGCTGGCATTCATTTTGCTAGTAAGTAGGACATTGAACCGCTCAACGACTCAGAGCGCTCGCCAAGCATGTATTTCAGGCATACTTATTTCTTATTTTCTTAGGTAAAGCCCGTCACGGGATATGAAAATAGGAAAGCAAAACTCTTAAAATTAATCAAAAGACTTAAATCTGATGCGCGATATTTACTTTCAGTGTCACTGCCATATCATTATAACTATCGGCTATTCTTTCAAACCACATCGAGAAATGTGTAGCGTCTATGTCATGTTGAGCCTCTCGTATTCTCATCTCAACTGCAAAAAAAATGTCCCTTCATTATTTCGCTGGTCATCTTCTTTACCCAGCTAACATGTATACGTATCTAGCACCAACACAGACTTCGGGACGTCGTATTGTCAGCGAAATCAACACGTTTTCTTGTCGAAATGGCGAACGAGATTTTAATCAAGAATTCTAACCGTTGGGTGTCATATCTGTCAGTGATACTTTTCCCCGGCATGCTAATGACAAGCGTTCAGAACTGGCCGGAAGATTGGTTTTCTGTAGGTTTTTTTTTGTCAGGGCAAGGCAATCCAGATTCTGCATGTTTCTTCTTACCCGTTATATTCGTAGGGGTATTCTAGGCTCATATATGCTGATAATATGTAAAGGATTCGAATGCCGATCGCAATTGTTATTTGATGACATAAAAGTATGCTGCTGGTGTGTTTTTTTTAACAATAGAAGGTAAATTTCTGCACTGCAGATGGATTCTCAATTAAATTCCAATCATTATCATTGGATGTGGAAAACTTAAATGGGTAACTGTTGATTTTGGGTAATATTGTTAGGACGTATACATCCACGAAATGATTAAACGCATGAACACAATTCCATTAGCTACATTTTCTGGAAAGAGTGTGTTGATGAACAGTCGAAAGTTACCATTTATATTGTTTTAGTCAATAAAAATCGTCATTAGTAGATTTCATTACGAAATAACAACTAGCAAGTTCCACCCTGTTTATCCTTACATAATTATAGAGGTGAACCTGTTTGAATCAACTTGACTTCCTAAATCTGTAAATATTGCTTCCATTTCATTTAGCCGATTATTCGACCTATCGAAGGTCAACCTCTGTATATTTAAAATGATATATTTCCGAATCTTACTCCCATCATTTGTTCTCTAAGGAGTAAAAAAAAATACATTATAAAAATACATTAAAGAACACTCTTCTACATTTGAAAATATCCACTCTTCTTTTCATAAAACGAGTCGGTAGTATATCAGTGGACATAAACCTCTTGTTTCTTACCGATGATAAGGTGTAACATTTCGGGAAACCTCAGCGGAACTTGGGGAATCATCAGGAAACACTTGTCAATGCCCTGGCGTATATTTCATGTACTCATGCATTCATACTGTATACGTTATTCTTCGCATGTGACGCATGTGGTGTGGACAAGAACATGTCCCTTGCTCTTGTATATCCCTCTTACCCCTGTCATACTCTTGAATAACCACCTGCCCCCTCCAGCTTGGTCCAAATGGTCATTGTTCGTAAGGTTATTACCATTTTGATGGGGGGGGGGGGGTAAACTACCGGTCATGTGGCAATGGTAACATAAAGAAGTATCTCAATGCCGGAGAAATAGTTGGAGAAGAACACAGAATATTGATAGAAAGAATACAGTATTCGTATAAAAGTAGGAGGTCGTAGAGATATAAATAATTATAACCCTGGGTGTATTGGAACTTTGCTATTGAAATACTCTTTATGTATCAAAACTGGTATAAAAAGATATCACAGGAGAATATGATATGATAATCAGCTTTCTGTTTTCCGGAAAAGATAAAGGATCGATGAAATAAAAAGCAGAATATTGATTGGCATGTCTTATTTTCCATCACCCATTAATAGTATAGCCGAATAAATGAGCTAGTGTTTCGATTGTCTAGTTCCTAAAATACTTCTCTTTGGTACGATATGACTAGGTGTGCGGTGAGAGCACCTCCAATTGTGTAGGAATGATACTCTAGGTCAAGTCTTCATACCTCCCTCCATTCATATCTCAATCTTCCACAGTCTGTCGGCTTTGTCATTTTCTGCTTTGCAAATACATAAGTTTCTTATAAAATTTGTACATCTTTATCTTGAAAACAGTTAGGAAACAACATAGGCAAACCTGGATGTCTGAATATGTTAATTATTTTTGGATCACGGGTACGTACTTAATCTTAAACAAGGACAGAGATTGATAATCGAGCATTTGGCGATATACTCTGTGTCGTACAGAATATGGTACATGTTAAGAAAACATGAAGAACTGCCATATAAGGAGAATAAGCCTATGATTTACATGAAGTCTATGTCACATTTCTTATCGACATCTTTATCATCCCTGGAACATATAGCGGGTTGTTCTTTCGAAGAAAAAGAAGATTTGTCCATAGCTACCATTAAATTTCCTTTACTAATATAACAAGTCAACGTACTATACTGTGCACGTTATTCCTTGTTAGCCCACGAAACTAACTTTTTTTAGCCCATGTCTAACGATGCGCTATACTTCAGTTTGACTTCATGACTCGTTGACTAGATTATGCAGCTCATGGTATCCTGAATACCCCTTCCTCCAACCCCGAGAGGAAAGTCAACGAAGCTCGAGCCCAATTTATCGGTTGCGTGCTGAGCTGGAGGAACAGTTGCTTCCAACCATCTAACTCTGATGGAAGAACAGAAGAAATGGACAGACATTCAACTTCATGAAATCCTGGCATTTGCACAGTTTTTGCACACCTCGAAGTTTTGGTGTCTGGATCGTTTGGGATGTGTTCATACATGGTCTTTAACCATTTCCCCCACCCTTCAGAGCGTCGTATTTCATCCCCTACAACAGAGAGTTCGCACCGTGACGCAGAACGCGTCCTAGAACATAGAAAATGTATTGTCAAATGGCCTTCATGACAATGAGCAACCAAGAAGTCTTTATTGAAAACTGGTGAATCAAAACAGCAGTTTCGTCCTCTTGGTCCTGGAAGCCGTTTCATAAAGCTGTTCGTAAGTTAAGAGCGACTTTGAGAACGACTATTCGCCAATGAACATTTTTGTGTATACCATTTACCACAAGAAATGATCATCAGTCGTTCTTAAAGTCGCTCTTAACTTACGAACAGCTTTATGGATATTTGGATTCACCAATTTTGACAAAGACCTCCCAGCATCTCAATACATTTCCTGCACTCTTGAATTCGTTCTGTGTGTCGCTGCGAAAACTCGCAAGTGGTAAAGTAGCGTAACTGTGGCACTTAGAGTTTCTCTGTACACCAAACAATGAATGAACCTTACCAACAATGACGACAAGGAAATTAACTGTCGTGTCAACAAAAATGAAGAGATTTCATTTCAGTTTTTATTTTCCGCATCTGAACTTCATTGGCTTCCCAAGCCTAAGGGTTGCTTATTATAGAATTCCTTGACAAAAGAAAAACCACATGGAACATAATATCATATTAACAAGAGTAAACTTAAGAACAAAGACAAATGATTCACAAGTCTTATTCTTGGCTTGTATTTCTAATTATCGATCAAAGTATTTTGGAACCAAAAACAAATTGACATTTTGTGCAACAGTTCGATACTTTGCTAAAAAAAAAGATGTTTGACGAGAACAGAGCCAGTACAAACTTCTCGAAGTATCTAAGAAAAAAATAGCAATAATGTGAAACTTAGCATCGAAAGTGATGAACGGGCTATCATCAGCTATTCATAAGGGCCAGAAAAGAAGATGTCAGACGTATAGGAGACAAATGTATATCCAACAATCTATTGTTGAACGTTGGGGCTTGACAAACGAACATCACGTCTTCAAACCAATGACGTAAGGACTCGTGTTTCTTAAGCAGTGCAAATCTGTTATCGATGGTTAGCTACCCGTCTTAATTTAATGTGTTATATTATTTATCATTTCTTCTCATCGAAAGAACGATTGAAATGGGAAACGGTTGTCTCTTTGTTGTTGAAGATCAACGTCAGGATCAACTCGTTTTTTCTCCTTCTTTTTCTTTCGTTTCGTGTTCACTTGAGGTATGTTTTATGATATCCTATCGCTCTTGTTTGAAAGCATCTGCTTGCCCGTTCGTGTCTTCTTACAATTTATATATTTCTAAAGAAAATCAGTTATTCATTATTACAATAGAATGAATAGAAAATAGTAGATATATTCCCAGCTCCATTCTTACTGTTGTTAATGTATAGTTAAAGTTTTAGTTTTCCACTGCTATTTTATTAGCCGAAAATGAGAAAAGGATTTGAAATCCAAACAGGATAGAAATGTACATTTTTCAATGCGACACCGTAAATTGTTGCAACGTCTTTAACAACGCGACTCTCTAAAAACGTAGAGGTCTCCATTTTATTCACAACGTTTTCTCCTTTTGAACTAACATCGCATCAAGTGCCATTGTCTTCTGCCATTTGAATTCAATAATTGAGTTGCTATTGATTGCCTCGATGCATATGACGTGCATATACCATGCAACAAGACATCCTCCCTGACCCATGCATGAAATTATTTTACCTATGACAATTTCAGCGCCTGTTCTTGCTCCCTTTAGAAGAACAGGCTGAAATTATGAAATTATTTGAAAAGATGAAATGCCATCTTGTTAAACAGTCTTAAATGGATGGTCCAGGCTGGAAATATTTATATCTCAATACATAGAGTAAAATTCACAGAGCAAAATGCCCGAAAATTTGATCAAAATCGGACAACAAATAAAGTTACTAAATTTAAAGATTAGCATTATTCCGATGACACAGTTCTAGGCATTTTATGAATATTCAGTAGTAGGACTGATGATGTCATATCCTCATTTTTTTTTTGTTTTTTTATTATAGGAAACTAGTTTTTTCAATTTTTTTTCTACCAAGAACTAGAACAATTGTATTGACAGCTGAGCGCAGTAGTTATTTATTGCCGGAACTTATTTCATCATAATGTAGACACATCATCATGTGTGAAAAAAATGAAACATTTATGATTTCAATAACATAAGAAAAGGGAAAGTGGAGATGTGACATCATCAGCCCACCTAATGAATATTCATGACAAAGTGCATATAACTGTTTTCACAAAATATTGATGAAATTTAAAATTCAATTACTTCGTTATTTGTTATCCGATTTTGATGAAATTTTCAGCATTTTGCTTTGCGAATTTTACTCTATTTATCCAGATATAAATATATTCAGCCCGGACCATCCCTTTAATGGCAATTTGTATATGATTGGTTTTGATATTGTTGGGAAGAAAATTTCGGTGACCAGGATGACCACAAAGCTGCTACAGGTCACTGGTTTAAAACGAATGGTAACATTCAGTAGAGCCAACTCTCATTCACTTCATCAAAGTTTGGGGCTAAAACACTATGGACATACATATTTTTGTATTGATTAATGAAGTTCATCCATTAGTCAATTGTGTTGATAAATGATAGAATAGAAAAAAAACCCGAAATGATGTAGTATGGCGCTTTGGGGTGCAGTGAGGTATTTCAATATATGTACCACCTCTCTCTTTTTTTTTTGTCTACCTGTAAATAATAAATAAATTAATTTATCAGTCATATGAGGTTTGATGTGTGCAATGCTTTATTATAGAATTAAAATCTATTATTTAAAAAACTTGGGAAATTGTTAAATCAAGGCATGATATGGTGTGACCACTGATTACCCAATGTGCTTCAAGGGTTTAGGTCTGTACTCCTATTGAACCCCTCTACATCCCTCTTTGAAGGAGAATGAAACCCTTGGAACAAGATAGCAGCTTGTGTGGAAAATAGAAAAATCAAAGAAACAGATCAACGAAAGTTTGAGGAAAAATCGGACAAATAATGAGAAAGTTATGAACATTTGAATATTGCAATCAATAATGCTATGGAGATCCTCACATTGGCAACGCGACAAAGATGTGTGATGTCACATGTGAACAACTCTCCTCATTACTTTAGTATATATTTCACTTACATTGCCTCTTTTATCACATCTATCCATAGATCATGTGTTCTTTCTATAGGACTGCTTGTAATACAGATTTTTAAAGAATAAATCATGGATGAAGAGTTTGTATCACCATGAGAAAAAGCTAAAAGAGACATTTTGAGGGTATTTTTTAGTCCTTCAAAGGGAAAGCTGTTCACATGTGACATCACACATCCTTGTTGCATTGCCAATAGGAGGATCTCCATAGCATTAGTGATTGCAATATTCAAATGCTCATAACTTTCTCGTTATTGTTCCGATTTTTCTCAAACTTTCTTTGTTGTTTTTCTTTGATTTTTATGTTTCGACACAAGCCTAATTGTTCCAAAGGTTTCATTCCCTTTTAAGAATGTTGCGGGTATTAAAGGTGACTGCACTTGATACTTTCGAAGTATTTTCTTGTAATTGCCGGCATTATGAAGGGGAAAAGACAGAATATTACAGACGACGATGAAGACACGAACCATCACATTCCTAAGGTATCATCGACTTTCAAACACGAACTTGCAGGTGAGTCGGAAGTGCAGTCACTTTTACAGTCGTTAATTGGTCGCTGTACGTGTTGCAATTGCTCAATTACAAACTCGTACGGAGATTTGTGTATTTCACCAAACTACACCTACAATAGACTATGGGTAAACGCATCTTTGTATTTGTTAAATGAATACCCGGGAGGTGGGGGAAATGGCAATAAAAGCGCGAAAAGAAAGTGCAAAAAAATTCAAACGTGTGCACAGATAGATGAGAGAGAAAAGAATGACGAAAGTAAAAGAGAAACGTGTTTCGCGTTTTTTCTTTCCATCGCGATTTTGTTAAGAAAGGGGCGTCTTTTTGTTGGGGTTCAAATGAACTTTTTCTTCGTCTGATGAGCCCAGTGATGTCGTAGAGAGACGCATCATTGCATGATTAATTCCGGGGTAAATTTAGCATGCGTAAAATCACAATTACCTGTCGATCGCTGTAGACTCGCCCGCTCACACGAACCTGGCTATATAGCTGGGTCGGGCTAAAAGAGATTTGCTCATCAAACACACGTATTCACTTGATTGTATATACATGATATCAGGAACCTGGTGAGGGCGATGTCGGGAGCTTGTCAACCTGCATCGTCAACTTTCCAAATTGAGCGTATTCATTTGTTTCACAGTCTCCTTTGTAATATTCTCGTCTCTTCGTTCTTTTTATTCTCTCTCCAATCTCTTTCTTATGATCTGTCGTTCTGTTCTGTGCGCATTCACTTTCTTTCTCCATTTAAGCTATATGTTTTCATTCAAATATAGCACCTGCAATCGTTCTATTTTGCATCCACAAGTATTAATACTTGTGAGACCATATTCTCTTGTTCTTTCCTGTCTTTTAAAAAAACGTCAAATAAATGTTACTGCATAATGTAGCACTCGCATCATTTGGTTATTGAAATACGTATGGTCTTATTGAATTCCTACAAACAAGCCATAGAATGCCCCTCTTCAGATCTGAGTTTCAAAATTTTCAGCTCGCGCTTCGCGCTCGCAATATATGATTAGTGATATGCGTATGTTAATCATAATCAAAATGACTACAAGTGCTTTATGCGTTTAAAGGTAATTTAAACAAAATCAGCAAGCGCTTGGTACTCGCATTAGATGAATATGGTGAGATATGTAGCCTATACTCTTAATAGATTCCTAAAATATAGTCCTTGAAATGTCCCTGTTTGGGGTCAATATGAATTTCAACTCGCGCTTATCGCTCGTATTGTTTGTTTAGCGAGACAGGTTTGTATCATGATTACAAAAATTGGCTTATAACGTCCCTTTTTAGGTCTGAATATCAAGAATTTTCAGCTCGCGCTTCGCGCTCCCATTATTTGATCAGTGATGTATATATCTGTTTAATGGCACTGTCCTTAAAATGTCTCTATTAGGTCAGTATACCTGGCAACTGAGCTCACTAAGTGAGCCACAGTACGCCACTGAGATCCTCAATTTGTAAACTTTGTCGCAACGTACCGATTTATTCGCTGTAGCATCGTTTACTAAGTTCGATGGAATTGTGCAAACCTGGAAGAAAGACTATTATTGTCTACATTGATAAAACTTTATCCTATTCTGTGTAGATTTAAACCAATAATGCGTGCTTTGGGTGAAGGCTACACAGTATTGGTTGAAAACTACCCAGAGTTGGATAATTCTTTTGACCGATTATTGTGTGGACAGTATATGTTGCCCAACATTTTAAAAGTGCAGCCAAACTGAAGCTACTTTTAATTGTATCTCCCACTTGTCTAATTGCCATGGCAATTTAGTGAAAACATTCAAATAACTTTTTTCCCTTTAAGTTGAACATGTTAATGGAATTCCTTTTGAGTCGTCATTCCGTGATCAGCCTCAATTTCCAAGACAGTCTGATTTTATTGCCATTTTACATTTTTTAAGTCAGGGAAGGTATTCTAGTCTTGCGACTCGAATATCTGAGTTGTTTATCTAATTCGATGTGCTTCAAACCCTGGTCGATGTGCGAGTGCCATTTCGTATTTTTTTAGCTTTAAAGTCTCGGATCTAAGTTCTTGTTTTATCATTAAAGATTTGGAACATAACTGCCGATCTTCATGATTCCCAGTATTTCAACAAATTGTATCCTTAACTTGATATAAGATTCACTAGATTAAAGTTATACCTCTGAAAGGTCGGGGTTGATGACTTGTCGCCAAATTATGGAGAATATCTCCAGCTTATTTTTTCATGAATTAATTTACATACATGTATATATAGCCGTTTCTAGTTAAACACCCCTTTATTCATTCTACTATTACGTTTATAATCGGATCAATTTGCGGCGGATATAGGGGATGTTAGTGTATAATTCATGATGATAATACACTACAAAAGTAAGATTATGTACGGTCTCCTCCTCTATGCCATTATAATTCCCTATTTTGCAAATGTTAGGGGAAAAGGCAGATGAACAGTGTTGTTATGCGGTTCAACCATTTCCCCGTGATATCAACAAAATCTTGGGGGGGGGGGGGGTGAAAGAGAGAGATGTTATATATCAAATAAAACATGGCACATCCACTCCTAACATACACCTGAAAAAGAAAATATGAAGAAATGAACATGAAAAATTACAATAAACACAAAATTATAAAATATTAGATAAAAATGATTAGGTGTTTAAAATAATTCAGTTATCAATTATTTTGTATTTGAGCTGATATTTTTTCTGTTCATTCCGATTGAGGTAAATGTAGGTTTGAATGCTGCCCACGACAACTAAAATGTTACTGACCGATACTCTACCAGACTGAAAGAAAGTTGAAATGTGATATATAATCCTTGCTAGCTGCTACTCTCTACCACGTTAACCTGTAACCTATTATAGTAGGTAATATTCAGTGGGTCACATCTTAATTCTTAAATTATCTTTTGTCGTTCTTTATCTTCAGCACTCTTTGTTGGCATGCACTATGTAATTAGATTTGTATTGTTCTCACTCTCTTCTGAATTTAAGAATATCTTTTTTGGTGGAACCGCTTCTTCATGAACCGAAATACTTTGATTTTAAGCAGAATTAAATCAAATCTACCACTTCATATTCATGTTGTGGACCAGATCAACGTTTGCTGTCATGGCTGTGAAAAGTTTTCAAGAACGAATTATGATGTCACCTATTGCGACACAATATATATTAGCACAAGCCTAGATTGTTCTTGAATGGTTCCCCGTGACACATGAACGGATATCCCACCCTACTTCCACACTGAGCGTTTTGAGCGGGAAAGATTATGGATCCTCGAGTCGGATCTATTATTCGATACTTCAGCTAACAATGACAAAGACGAAATGTGAGAAAGAAGAATTCCGAAGACAGTGTTAGCCATGTTGATAGTGTTGAATCTGGAAAGTAATGATCGAGAAGTAATCATGAGAGCTTGTTTTAGGGGCTTGAAATGTTTGTTGATCGTGAATGCTCCTCGAAACCCTTTGTCATGTCCGGATTGTTGATGTGGCTTTGCCAAGGTTTCCGCTTGGATTTTGAACTTGGCGACCGTCTTCCTTTGAGGGAAGACAAGAGACGAGCTGCTCTGATGAAAATGACAAAGAACTCAATTGATACTGACTTTCTCCCCTCTCTGTCGTCTTAACACATGATAGGGCAAGTGCGAAGAAAGGCAGATCTAACCTTGGAGAACCCATGAACTTTGCAATAAAATTGTATGTGAAATGTTATTTAAAACACACACAAAAAACACACTCATAATTATGTGAAAGGTGGTCGGTATAACAAAATATACTCATGATTTTGAACACACACTCTGAATTGTAGGGATTTGATATAAATGCAGGTGGAATGTACTTAGGTACCATCAATCAAATTCTGGGTTTAGATTTAAATACTAAAAAATAGTTTTAAATCTCAAGGGTTTTGAAATTAAGTCCCTAATTTAAACTAAACCCAGAATTCGGTTGGTCCCTAACTACAATCTACCTGGATTTATTTTAAATCCCAATAATATAGAGTGTATCCCTTGCCCTCTTACTTGTCTCTAAGGCTTTGTTAAACAGCCTTAAAAAAGTATTGGCCTTTAATGGCCAATATATTGGTCATTATGTCTCAACCATAAACGACAAAAATAGGCAACTTAAATCGGTTCACTGGTTAGAACATACCAAAATATTAGTTGATTTTGACCGATATTCTTGATGGGGCCATACATTCACCTACAGACTGGTTATCTTGACCAATCGGTTCATGAGTATATTTGTGATTCATTTTAAAGACACCACCATTTTTGCGTTTTTTGTAACTGCCTCGCAATTATTCTTTGCTGTCGGAGGGTCGTTGATCCCATCCAAACCTGAAATATCCTTATTCAGAGTCGATTTAGCCAAAAGATGTTTCTGCAAGAGCAAAATGAGTTGCAAAACTCTGATAGAGGAGCCTTTGGAATTATCGTCGTCGTATACCTGAAAGATTTTTCCATCGTTAATTTCTAGGAAGTAATTCAGTGGCACGCCTCATTTCACTAAGATATGAACAACAAAAGAAAGGGGAAAGGGTGATCTCTCGTTTAGCATTTAAATGACAAGCAGATAGGACGCTGAACCCCAATGGAAAATAAAGCTTTTATTATCATATCAGAATCTCGGAGCACTCGAGTGAACTCGGCAAACCAGTGTTAAGGTGCAGATACATGATGACCATAATACTCGACGTCATCGTAACTGTGCCTCGTTTATTTTATTTTTCTAATCAATTTTATTTTTATACATTTATTTTTGGGGATTATTGTTTTTTACTGTGTCTTTAATTAGTCCTATTCTCCAAAATGCTCACTTTGATTAATTTGTATTTGACTATACTCATACGTGTATATAATTTCAATGAAAAAATGATTGCTTATTTTTAAAAAATAATTCTATGAGATATGCATTATTTTAAAAAAATTACAAAGATATGAGCAAACTGTATTTCTGTTGAGCAAAATTGTATCTCCTTTGAGTCTTCAAAAATGTTCTTAAAACATTTCTTTCTACTTCTTAATTTCTCGATGCGCCTTATGCACTAATTTGATTTGTTTTTCTTCTTGTGTGTTTTCATCCGCCTGAACAATAATTAAAATAATAAATATAACATGAATAAAAGTTCAATATAAAAGACCTTTGTAATGTCTGTTTATACCTTTAACCTTGGAGGTAGAACATCCATGCTTTAACAGAAACACGGAAAACAATTCTGTAGTGATCTCAGTCAGCATTATTTTGCCAATATGAAATGGCTATGCGTTATCTTTCCTAAATAAGATATCAAAGCGATAACTTTACAAACATTCCAACTATCATGAATTGAGTTCCGACTGACTTACAAATAATGACCACCAAATTGGCTGTACAGTATGCAAAGGGATTCTGATAGAAAAATAATAATTGCTCACTGATCAGTAAATAGCAGAAAAAAGCACGATATACTGTCTTTTCTGAGCACCACTGTTTGTAATAAATGTATGAACACGTTTTCTTCTCTACCCGTGCCCATGCCGTTTTCCATAACTGTATTATAATCTAAATCTGTAACAGTTTGCCTTGATGTCCAAGACTTTCTTTCAATATTGTTACTTACTTTGACGACGTTTGTTTGGTTTTAAAACCGGATATTCTGACTTCTTTCATGTTTTTTAATAATATATTGTGAGGTATCGCTGCGTAGCAATAATGTATTTCAGTACACTATCTTTTTGAAGATTCAAATTATATAGGTGTAGGTAATGCTAGATACAATAACTTGCACAATTCTGATTTTTGTTTTGCCGTAATATGAAAATCTGTTTCGTACTCATTAATATTCATAGTTTTTACCGGATGGTATGTGTGTCTAGACATTCTAATGATCATTGTCAAAATACTGAAAACGATAAAGCTTTTCATAAATTTTGCAGGCATTGTAGCTTCTTTCATGATGTTGTTTTAGTTGGGATTTAAACAACCTAATTCTAGACCAGAAATTGATCCTTATCTCCTTCAATATGAATTCAATCAAAAATATTGAATTGTTATCATTATCGATATTAAATTTTAACTGGACATGATGTACGAACTCTTGTCAAAGATGTGCTCCACTTTCTAAATATTTCTGGTCAATTACAGATGTAAGATTTTGTCACGTATTTGCTCCCTGACAGAATATCCATATATCTTAAGGCAACAAGTCACGAGTAGTCACCAACCACTGCGTAAGGACCGAAGAGAGTAGGACTTAAGAAAAAAATCGGCAACTATACTCAGAAACTTTGAAAACAAAAGCCATGGTGACTTAGATGTTAACTATAATATCAAGGTCTTACCAAGTCATTTTTATTTTATCATTTTACAAGAGACACACGTGAGTTTTATCTTATGCAGATATCAACTCACCCAGCGTTGCAATTTTGCGCTGATTTTTAAATAATGGATTGTTATGCTGTATACAGTATATGTTTTCTACAACAAAGCTGTTAATACGTATGTGTGTGTATTTACATCGACATGCAACTCAACATTTCAGTATTTATTCTAGAAATGGAATCTGTATTTTGAGAATAATATGACATTATAAATGGAAGAAGAGTAGGGGAAATGGATGAGAGAAGAAAATAAATGAATTGTACTTATGTTTTGAATTAAAATGTGAATTTATTATAAATATTTAATAGAATGATTCTTTCTTAAATCACAATAGATAAACTGACAAATATAACTATTTCAGATGTTCCACGAGGAGGAAAATCACGTGTTATATTCTAGTTGAACGACAAGTTAAATATCCGATCAAGGATCAACAACCTGTTATCATACCTGAGGAATTAAAAGTTGTACTTTCTTGTCCTCTCCCCACTTGTCTAGTAAGACAACCCTGGAGAATGGTAAGAGAGGGAGGGGGGGGATAGAGGGGGTGGAAAGCGAGAGAGAGAAAGATGGATAATTATGAGGTTGATAATTATACATACTAATGAGAAAGGGGTTTTGATTTTAGAAAATGTTAAGGTTTTTTTTTCGAGAGAATATGTTCGGAACTCAAGGAACTGGATTGTTGTGTGATTTGTAACAGCTATTAATCACCTTAATGAATGGCCATCATCAAAGACTGCCCCAGTCCTTACAGGGGCACACCTTTGCACACATGGGGCTTAAAAAGACACCTCTCTGCGTGACTGGTGGCGCCGCGGTACATGATGGTATAGAGAAAGGGTTAATCTATTGGACTGCAATGAGAGAATGTCATGAATTGAGATGAGTCACGGTAGACGGTTTTAATGATGGTATTCTAGCCGAGTTCTGAACCGTATTTCGTTTTGTGGTTGACGGTGTATTACCTCTCCATAATGCCTTGATAGCATGCGATAGAAGGTCACCGAGGTCTCTGACATTGGTGACCGTGGGATGACTCTCATCTCATTTAAAGGCATTACGCCTTCCCCCCACTTCTTTTGCCGCAGTGCTCTTGGGCGATGTGCTTGCTTGGCTAATATATCCTCCCACTTGTAACTGTGGCTTACATGGGCAAGGTCGAGTATGAACGATATCTGTCAGAATTTCACTTATCACTTTTTTTTTTACTTTTCATTATAAAAGCGGCTGGACATTCCCTGTTGCATTATTAAATACCATTAATCGCGATGCTAAAATAGTACATGGAATACTACTCACCCTGCACGTATCGTTCAGTACCGGGTTGCAATTCGAAGGTTTACATAGAATGACTGTTGATAGATCCATTTTTTTCACGGAAAATAGTTCTTAAATTAAATTTAGTTACTTTAGGTAAAACCCAAAAATCCTTTTCAAAACAACCCGTCGTTCTTTAATCCAAGTACAGGTCATTATCAAAGCTGAAGTGTTGTGCACACACACCAAAGCAGTGTTCATGCAGGCATTTGGTCTGTCTGTACCCCCAGGCTAAAATCATTCCAAAACCAACAGCATACATTCTAATATTCCATGCAGGGTACTTTGTATTTATGTGTATAGGTGAGCACGGCGAGTACAACAGGAGACATTCGTCGCTTCATTTGTATTGGCCTCTGACCTGAGGATAACAAATTGATCAATTTCTGGTTTCATAGACACTGACTTATTATTGAAATTTTGATTAGCAAACCCAGCTGCTCTTATACAATACAATGATATATCAATATCTCAAGAGTGTTTATCATTGAATTGAATTTTCATTGGGATGAAAAATGCTTTATTTCTTTATATAAATCGTGTTATCAGGAAGTTCTCATTGGAATGGCCAAATCATCTAACTCAGTAATTTAATAGTCCAAAAACAGAGACAGTAAAAACACGACTTGTGCATAGCATTTCCATTATCAGGAGTATAGCAAATTTTACCAAATACATTAATAACCTACTTAATTTATATTTCTGACTAAATCTATATGAATTATTTGTCAAATAATAAACGTGAATTTATTATCGGTACACTGGATTTAAATCCAGTTGACATATATAGTAAAGTTCGAGATCTATCACCGACAAGTTCACTGCAATATATTGAACTGAAAAAAAAAACCCTGTTTTGGCAGCTTATGACTCCAGAAATATGTTCCAAAACTATTTTTTTCTCAGAAAATATCGTATTACCATTTAAAACCATTGAACGATTGAATGGGATTTAATCCCTCGATTCGCGAGGATTGTTTTTATTATTGTTAAAGGATTTTATTTCATATCCGTTACTTTTAAAACTTCGACGTTGGCCGTCATTAAATACGCTGGATTTTTCATGGCTTTAACTTTTCTTTTATTTCCTTTCGCCGTAAATTTCTTTCCTCGAGCAGTTTTGCCTATTACATTTCCAGTTGAAATGGTTTTATTTGCAGTAATGATAATTATTGGGTCAGTAGAGTCCAATATTCGTCGCCGTTTATATTTTTGACCTAAGGACATAGTATCTCCAAGGGCTGGCTATCTTTGAGTCAATGACTTGTTGATGTACGCCATTTGTGCTTAATCGTTTATCTTCTCTTGCCCCCCTTTTACTCCTCTCCTTACCGCCATCTACACAACTGAACGCTTGCTCTCTTTGCCTTTCAGTTCTCCAGGTTGCCTATTTATTCATGACTTCACTCATTTAGACAGATGAAAATTTTACAAAAAGTACCTGTGGGAGAAACATTTGTGTGAAGAGGTGGGAATAATACGCGTTTATGACTAATTTGGCGTGGAAGTTGGAAGATAGTTTGGTATAAAACAAAACCCTTAGAACATGATACTAAATGCGATGGCATTTCCCCATCCTTTATTATTTGTTTGTCCGTTAACGATTGTGACAACCCTATATATCCAATTTGAATGGAACCTAAATAGTCCCTCACGAATTGTGTAAGAATCTATTTGAAAGTTCACTTGAGGCACTTAAAAATTTGTACTGCTGATTTGTCAGTACTTTTATTTCACGATATAAAATGTCTTCTGGTATTGATGATTAGCCACAACATTAATTTACTTTTGCCACACTTAAATCCAGGTTTGGTAAATGGTTATCATCATGCTGAAATGATGATAATAACTGTGGCATGCAATAAGAGCTCTGAATAGCCAAATCCTATCATGCCTGTGGACATATAATACGAAACCCAGAATCAATTTGCTATATATACGTATATTATCATTTGACGTCATTTTATCATATCAACATTTTGTGTTGCTGAAAAGATTTGGATAACAATGACAACAAAAATTATATTATAACTTAGGACTAATGTAAATTAAATACAAGGAAGCCGGTGCATTGGTATTGTTTCAGCATTCTATTTTCTGAAAAAGAAATCAACGTGACTGTTACACTAGATCCTTCCTTTTCAGCTTTAAAATACAAAAAAAATAATAATAAAAACATCTCGCCTCCATGGTAAGCTCGCTCTCTTTGTTTCCTTGATCACATTACGTTATATCGATCCTAAGGGACAGTGCTTTACGGCCACCTTGTTTTTGTTCTTTTTCATCGATATGAACTGGCTATATGGAAAGAGCGAGAAATTTGGATTGATCTTAGAGGGTGTGTAGGTGTGTGTGTGTGTGAAAGAATATACGAGGGTGTATTACAATTTATTGTGCGGTGTGTGTGTGTGTGAATAATTTGATTTGATTTTTTTAATTTTTATTCTTCTGGTGGGTGTTTTATAAAGCTGTTCGTAAGTTAAGAGCGACTTTAAGAACGACTGGTGATCCTTTCTTATAGTTCTAATGATAATCTGCTCCTTCACATCCCGCTCGTAATACAAGATAACTTTGGGAGATCGCGCTTTTGCCTGTGCAGCCCCAAGGTTATGGAATGGTTTGCCATATGTTGTGAGATCATGTCCATCAATAGAAACGTTCAAACTTAAACTGAAAAGTTATCTGTTCAAATAACTACCATACATTTCTTTTGTAAACCCCTTTTTCTAATTTTTTTTCAAGCATTTCACCAGCTCTAAATTGCAGCGCAGTAGAATATATGCACATAGTTTCTGCGCTATATAAATGAGTATATTATTATTATTATTACATGGTATATTCATTAGCGAATGTTTAGTACGTAAGAAAGGATCACCAGTCGTTCTTAAAGTCGCTCTTGACTTACAAACAGCTTTATGAAACGGCCCCCTGTATTCATAACATTCGTATACAATACAATTTTTATTACGTAACAAACATATATGGGTAATTGATTTTGGTAAGAACAATAAAGAAAAAATGCAAATTAAAGTCATTCTCTAAACAAATATGATCTACTACCAACAAAGAAAATTTAACATTTACCGTCTTCTGGAGGATTGTCATTATAAGCAGATTGCTTGAAAAAAATGACAATCCCGGAATAAAACTCATTAAATTATTACAAACATTTATAAAGCAGAACGGAAATGTCATTTTGTTCATATTCTATAATGATGAAAATGGAGATGAATGAGGATGACGGTGATAATGGTGAAAATGAGGGAGAAAAAGTAAGCGAAAGTGAATTTGTGGAGAGGGGTAATTAGAGTTACATTTTGACAGGATGCAAAACAGAGAGAAAGCCTTAGAATGGAGCGGATGGTGAGGAAGGTTGTGCAAGATTGAGGAGAGTGAGGGAGTCGAGAAAGGGGTGACGGAAAGGGTAAGATAAAGTGTGTAGGAGACAGTTACCTTTAAAGTATGAGTAAGAGCGCGCGGGGAAAAACCTCGTTTGTTGGCGCCTTGTCGTCTGCCCGTTCAGTCGATGCACCCACGAGCAGACGTTCTCACCCGCAACTCGCGGGCAGGTGATCCGTGTAAACTACGTGTGACGAACGCAACCTGAGGCCCCAACCAGTATGTTAGCGAACACCAACGCGACCAGATGAAATTACACAATGTGCTTCCTCCTTAAATGTTTAACTTCTTCTCCTTTTCTCCCTTTTCTCACTTTTCTTTTCTGTCCTCCTGTATTTTTCTAAGATTGCGCTGAATGAGTGGCAGCACGAGAGGTTATTTGAGGTGAAACGTGTTAAAGGCCGCTTGTTGGTGCATGCACAAGTAAGAAGTGTTCGTTGCGATAAAAGAATGGTGAAGAACGAAAGGAAGTAGAGTTGAAGATAACGCTGACAATGAAAATGCATTTTGTACTTTTATAATGATTTTCTAAACACTAAATATTTTTTACGAAGTAATTGACAACCATAATCGATTAATCATCTGCCAATGAAGCCTCATTAATAATTAAAAAATAATAATTGTCTGAGGTAAACGTTTGCGAGCATCTATTAAATGTATTTAGTAATGATTGCCCTGCCTATTAGGTTATAGCCCTATGCCTTTGTTTGAAAGTCGTCTTGATTAATGCCCATGTTTTATTATTTATTAAGTCTATGGCCCGTATTCTGAAGTCAGGTTTAACTTAGACCATGGTCTAACTCTGTGCAAAAATTATGGGAAGCCAAAAGGGTCAAAAATTTTATTCAGTTGTATGTTTCTTATGATTACTGTTCTCTTTCCTGGTTCATCGATGGTGAATCTAATTATTGTTTATACTTCATAGACAATTATGAATGATTTGAGAGCCAAATGAGCTGAAATATGATATCACTACCGTTAGTGATTTATGTAACAATTGGCTGTCCATACTTAAACCACAACTTTAAACCTGAGTTTAAGTTAAACCCAACTTCAGAATACGGGCCTATAAGTTGATTTGTGTTGATAAACTCATTCGTCATTCTGATTGCTCCTGTAATTCGTTTCACACGATTATCATAATTATTGTTAACTTAGTTAATGGAAAGTAATATATATATAAAACCTTCACTCAACAGCATATTGTTATCCACAAATAAATGTTTTTCCTCCTTCCTATATTCTCCATCAAGTCTGTCTACTAGATACTCATTCGTTCCAGCTCTGAGTTTTATTATATTTTTGCCATCCTTCCCTAGAACCATGGACCTACCATGCTTACACACACACACACACCCACTCACTCACACACCTTCGCCGTTTCCTTGTTTCCACATCCTCTCTTTCTCTCTTGCTGCACTGTCAAGTACAACCGTCTTGCTTGTTATTGTCTTCCAGCTTCCTCGCCCAAGCACAAATCGGTAGTCTCAACGCGCCACGCCGTGTTCACATCCCACTTTATCCACCTCGGGGGCATGTTCTTTCTCCCTCCGATCAGTCTGGTTACTCCAAACATGATCTCGAGTATGTGTCTCTCTATCTCAATAACATTATCTAGGTGTTACCTGATGAAACCCCCTTGATCAAGGCAATGATTACTTGGTAATGCGACATTCAGCCAGAGTCCTCTTGAGGATACGGGTTCTTCTTCATTTGCGTCTTTCTTCTGTTGTCTCGCTTCATTTTCCTGTAGAGACGAAAAGATGCCACCGACTCCACATTGTGGGATAACATGGAATGTACTTCGTGTGTATTAACACGATCGCAAGCTGTTCCCATTGCCTTCAGATGCTTTGTCTGCCCAAGTTGTGCTCATCTTATGTTTAAAATGGCGCTGATCAATACATTACGTCCTTGGTGGGTTTTGTTATTAGCATTATTTTCCCTAAATTAATGTGAATAATGGATTCTAAAAACTGAAAACCACCTGTGAACAGTTTACCTCATAAGTGCATTAAAAATGACACTAAAATATTTTGACTAGATGAAGGTTTATGACCCGGGGAGCGTTTCATGAAAGGTCCTATTTTATCCGACAGTTACCATAGGAACAATGCCTCTCAGCCAATGAAAATCAGGGAAAGATGTCAGATCTGACAACTTGTCGGATGAAAATGTTAATGAAACGCTACCCAGGTCGTCATGGTCATTGTATAAATACACTCTCTCGTCGACTCAAAATAGTTTAAAAAAAACAAAACAAAAAACGTTGTAATGTGCTTACAGGTTAGGTGTATGTGCACGAACCCAATCGAACAGTTTGCAACCCGAGTTCGAATGGGTAAGCTCGTATTGCAAATAAAACACCAGGAACGGTTTTGCACCACCCACTTGGCATCTTATACTCCGTGTTAACACTCCTTTGCTGTACACGACGAAGTAATTTGTCTGTGTAAGATGATATATTCTACATTCAGTGTACATTACACAATCAGTGTCTGATTTCAGCGACTAATCTTGGCGTTTTTTCCACCTCCTTACTCTTCGGTCTTCTTCGAGACGTTAATTAATATAGGCGATCATTGACCCTTTCCAACATCCAGATGATGACGTCGTGAGTTCCTTCACCGATGTCATCTATATGAGTCAGGGTGGATTATTAAAGGAATAATACCACACACACCCACACTCACAGATCTTGTTGACACTGCATCCCCGAAGCACCATAGCCTAGCAGATGACACAACTGCTTCGAAGCCCTTGCTCTGATCGCTAAAATTTAAGCGCGCGCGTTTCAGAGGAGCTAGCTTGTAGCTATGCATGTATTATTCATAATCCATGTTTATTTCGTCGCTCTATGTGACAAGCTGTCTGCCTGTGATTTTATTCGGAATGATGACGAGCTGTGTGTCAGGTCAGCAAGGTGAATATTGACATTCCTATGTTCACAGAACCTGGTGCACACTTACTGAGTTATCCAAAATATTCCAGTTACAAAGTTACTCTTTACATCTAATTTTCCGACTGTCTTTCGAAGAAATCATAATTTATTCGCTAATCAGACTGCCTATTTCAAACAAAAAATTGAGTGTAGATTTCTGATCAATATTTTGAAGACTCCTTATTCTTTATTTTGGCCCGAGATAATTATTCTGTGCTTACGATCGTCAATGAAAAAAGGTTCCTTATCCTATCATAATGCTACGCATCTGGACGAACATGACGAGTGTTATTGGTGGCAAAAATATAGAAACAGACTAAATTGCGATGGATATTCTTTTCTATTTTATAACATGCAGTGCTTCCATAGAATGATGAAGGTTATCCATATAGAGATGAACCCGCATAATATTATCTATACCTTTATTGCAAATTATATATGGAAAGCAGGTTAGAGCTTTTCAATGAACTATAGTATAACATCATTTTTTCTTCATATTTCGCGTATGGCTGTCATCTATTCCGAGCATTGCTATTTCAAATACCCAACTGAACTTGCTGGCAGTTTTAAGTTGATGGCGCTATACCAAACTTGTCATCGGTTCGTACAAAAAAAATTGCAGCCATCGTTGAACCACTCACGGTAGAGTGATAAATAATTACTGTTGGGTTTTCACCCTGCCGTTTATTGAGATATGTGTATATATCTAACTTTTTTACACAGACACATCCACTCACTCACCCACTCATACGCGCGTGCAGAAGTAGCAAGCAACAGATTATAAACTGCCTATAGCGAAGAAAGAAGTATTAATTTATAAGCAAATATTGTAATATTATTATTAAATCATCTCGGATTAATAAAAGCGGAATGTTCGAGTTTGTTGATACCTAACTTGCACATAAACAACAAAAAACATGAATCTACACCTTTTGTCTTCCAGATACATCCATTCAACCATCTGTTGCGCTAGTGGTACAAGAAAAAACTATCAATAATGCAATGATGGGTTGCTTTTTTTCTAATTTCTGGTAAATACGATTTTTTTTAAATTCAGTAATCAACAATTTTTTTTTTCATTTTGATACATACTGAGAATGTAATGCGGATCGATTGTCTCATTATCCTAAGGTTCAAAACCAATTGGATGCACTAATGGTCTTTAGTAAACCATCGATTCTCATCTATCTGTCACTTGGAGAGAAATTGAAACCGTCTAGCATAAATTATGTTTGCTAAATTCAGTATTCTATTTATAGTGAGGAAAATCTCAATGAAGGACCAGTATTGTCCCTCATAAAACGAAATGAAGAGAAAATGAGAGGTTACCAAAACCTCACATGTCCAAGTCCGATAATCGAAATAAATGTTACCAAAAATTTCCCGAATCCTCATTTTTTTCCGTTGATAGAGGACTTGGCATCCGAATAATTATGAACTAACGCCCGATAAGGGGTACCGAGGGACCTGTTTAACTTACCCACGTACTGAATAATGACTTTTGCATTGCCATGAAACACCTAGTGATCTGTGGTTTAGACAGACAAGATTAATGCCATCAATGATGGTGCTAATTATATGAATTCCCTGACATGAATTTCATCCACGGATACATATGTTTCATATGTCTTTCCAGCAAGTAGGATGAATTAGTGCGTATCGCATTTAAGTATTAGAATGAAAGTCACGAGAATATTGTGTGCTTTAGTCAGCCATGCGATGTTTTATGAAGCTATGCGTTACCCTTGTCTTAACTACCGATTAAGGAGGAGATTCCCAATCTAAAATAGCTAAACTTGAAATAATGCTGATTATATACTTGGAAACGTCTTTGTAAATACACATCTAGTAACTTTTGAAGATCTAAAATGCGGGACTAATTTGTGCCGGCATTCCATACACGTCATACACTCTTGATCATAATGGTACAACCCCAAATCTCATTTGAATATATACCATTTACGTAACTCAGTGACTGTCTTTAATATATGATTTTTTTGTGAATTACACACACATTGAGTGAAAGACCTTTTTGAAACTCATTTAAAATTAGGCACACCCTCACGCGCACACATCATGTTCCCACTGCAATCTTTCCTCGGTGACTGAAAAAATATCCCTTCCTCTCTTTTTATACGCTTTTGTTTTCTCTTCTCAATCGAGTCAATCGATTGTAAACAAACCCACTTAGTGGTGTGTCCCGAACTGACCCGTGAAGCCTAATGTTACGTAATAGTTCCGCCGGCTGGCTAGACAGCACGTGCCCATTCTCGTTTGCGGTCAACCCCAACGCGTAATCGCAGCTGGTCTGGAGGGGTGAAACCAGGTCATGGTCATACCAGCTAGCGCTTGACCACGGAGAATCCAAGCAGGAATGTGAAATGACTCATATCAAATATCGCTCTCCCTCCGCAACCCGAGCCCTTCCACGGTGCCGTTGAAATCTATCACATTCCATTGCCCAATCAAAATTGGACATCCCCGTGCATCACGATCGTGTATTGGGCCAACAAAGACTGACCGTCCACAAAAAAGACTACGCTCAGGGGTCTATACCCCCTGCGAACCAATCAAAGCTGCAAGCTGCTCGTCTGCTATCTGATTACGTGCATCCATTCGTTAACTGATTAGCGCGCCGTACTGTGGCGTACACAAATTTCAGTCATTACCGCCACCGTTATAAACATTGTGTCGTCTGCTCCTCATGACATGTCGCGTGGCGCACTGTCAGTAACAAAAACATCTCCAAACCCTGCATTAGCTTTCCCCACGACCAACCTGCTTCAGTCAGTCGCCTTCCTTGTGTTTGGTTCCAGTACGTTCACGGGGGAAGCTTAACCTTCAGCTATCGGTCATCTAAGGGCAATCTGCTAGTATCGTTTAGTGGACAAGATTGGTATTTAGATTGTACATGCTAGTATGCCGGTAAACCAACGTGGTAACATAATCAACAAGCGGAAAATTGGACAGGGAAGACACAAAAATAAGAAGGAATTTTAGAGCAAGCAGTTGTAGATGATTGAATGAGCTGTAGTTCTGTCGAGCATTTATGATGAAATTTCTCGGATTTTGATAAGAAAATACAGAACGCTAAACCAATCACCGATAACGAAGAGGGGAGAGAGTGCAATCGTTTTATTGAGGAAAAAAAATCGTCGAGATTCTTCATCTTCATGGTTCTACATGGTATGTTTTCTAAAGATTTTTTTTGTGTGTGTTTCAATTTAGTTGAAAAAAAAATGATTTCAACAAACCAATTTATTTTCATTCTACCGTTTATGATGGGGTGGGGGTGAAATAAATATTTGTTCATCCTGATGATCGTTCGTTAGAAAAAAAAGTCAATAATATTTTTATCCAATGTTTCTAACGTAAAACCATTGAATCATTCTTATATTTTTCTAAATAAGCCTTAAAACCATAGAGATGGAAAATTGAAAACACACCTTGAGTGCAAATGATTGTTTTATAGGAAATTATAGTTATCGTTTTTTTTATAATAGTAGTAGGCCTAGTTGAATCGATTGATTAGTTACAAAAGAGTGTATAAAAAGTCTATATATACAATAATACTTTGAACAGAGCAATAATGCCGATTCGAATAATGTATTGACATGATCTCGATGTATTTAGGAACATATTTAATTCGAAAAGCTTTCGGCCGTTCATCTGGCTTTCATCAGGCCTATATTCTTAGAAACAAACAAAGCATATATGTATACATATACACATTCACACATACACCACACACACAACACAACATATATATATATATATATATATATATATATTTATATATACATATATATATATATGTGGGTGTGTGTGAGGGTGCGTGTGTGGGGGCGCTTGTAGGTGTGTGTGTACATGTATATTAAGTAGTAAATATATAAAAATCATTTCATTTTATATCCACATAATATTTTGCTATGAAATATATTCAGCCTATTCTGTATGTTCACATTCTTCTCTTATGAAGATAAATAATTGAAATGACATGTCGTGGAACAAGCATCTATGTCAGAAATGTGAATACTTGTTATTTAAATGAGTTTATGAAGAGAGATGAATTAATCATGCCAATCTCTCAGAAACAGTGGTAAACAAACACGTTATACAAAATTACCCAATACAAGCATCTGATTATTAATGTTGTCAATACCCATCCCCTCAACTGAAAATGCCTGAAAATGTTTTAAATCCTAAAAACAAAATTATTTCATTATAAAAGTATATCAATCCGCCTGTTTTGACATAACTGAACGGTAAACTGACCCGGGACTTCGACCATGGTCATACCCAGAAGAGAAATGTTTTTGCACTTTGATCTGATGAAAGAATTTCATTAGAGCATCCATAGGTTTATATTTTCATTTTTGTAATCAAGTTAATATATAGGCTATATATATATATATATATATATATATATATATATATACACACAGTTGAGGCAAAAAGCTTACACACACCCATGGAATTCAGTTAAATTTGTTCGCTTGCCAAACATCGTAAAATTTACCATTTCTTATGAATACTACCATGACAAATTTGGTATCAAATGAAAGAGCATATTAAGCTGCCGTTGGGGTTAAAGTATATTTCAGATGGAATTTTCTTTAGAGAAAAAAGGTAATATTCGTGCCATTCGTGTTTTCTATCAATATGTTATTATATTTTCAAACATTGTTTTATAGAAATATATAAAAATGTCAAATCTATGATTTATATTATATTTTCTATCATGATATGTCACCACTGAACAAAAAAGTGTAGTCTGAAATAGTTGTGTTGAGAAGTAACAAGCATAAATATGAAATGTTTTTGTCTTTATTTTTAATTTGTCTAAAATATGAAGATTTTTGGGGAATAAAATGACACTTCAATATTTTTCAGCTCCTGATGACAATGCAATGTGATGGAGGGGCATGACATACTCATTTCTTTGATTTCAAATTCTTCATGATAGCACATTTTATAAGATATACTAAATTTTATGATGTTTGGCAAGTGTCAAATTCTCTATGAATTTCCTGGGCTTATGTAAATTTCTGGCCTCAACTATAAATATATATGAATATTAAAAAAAAATCAGTCAAAGTTGAAGGTCATATTTCGTCCATGTAAAATTTGCCAAGCAAAAACTGTGTAAGAACGACACTTTTACATTACAAATTTTGATTATGGCTCTCAGGTGGGGGGAGGGTGTACATATACTGATTTCTTTTTTTTTTATAATAGTAACAATACTAGAAATAATAAAAGTATTAAAAGACAATATAAAGGTTATACTGATAGATACGAACATATGATTTTAATGAGGATGATAATTGAAAATGAATATAAGCAAAATAAATGACAACGGGCAATTCCAAGCAAAAGCGGACATTTTCCAAAAATTTGTATTGGCTCTATTTCAAATCTGGATCAATTTTTTCTATCAAAACTCATATGGAATTTCCTAAATACAAAAGGGGAGCATAATTAGCCACAATTTTTTTTCTTACGCATCTCCTTATAGGAGAATCGGAACCAGACAAGAAATTCTATACATGGGACTACATAAATTGTTTTTTTACTTAATTTCAATTTAACAGAAAACTATTGCTTGTTTTGTGAAATTTTGTTTTGGATAATTTGAAGGTCATCATTTTACATCATATCAAACAAAAATTTTAAAATATAAGTTCATTTTATGTTGTTTTATGAGTGGATATTTCTCATGTCACTCCGTAACCAGGAATGGGTTTACGTTTTAAGTTGTAATTAATGAAATAATTCACCAATTTTGTAATGTAATGCAGCATATTAAAGCCAGAACAACATAGAATCCAATCAATAAATCAAAATTATGATAGCAATTCAAGATTCACAGAGATTGAGCAATATGTTTTCTCCTCAAATATGCATGTCCATTTTGCGCCACTCCGTAACCATGATTATGAATATTCATATCTCATTAATTCAGTGGATCAAAATAATGCATTTTATTATTTTGAAAAGTGGGTTTCATCTGCTGTCAGGTACCATTTCCTTGCAAATAACTATTCAAATATGGGTGATATCTTTGTCTGAATGCAAAAATGTTGCTTCTGAATGTCACTCCGTAACCGTAGAACTGCCCCCATACATTCATGTAAGTAGTTGCAAATACATAATGATGGTGAACGTTGAGCCGTTATTTAAAGGTCAAGTCCACCTCAGAAAAATGTTGATTTGAATTAATAGAGAAAAATCAGACTAGCACAATGCTGAAAATTTCATCAAAATCGGATGTAAAATAAAGTTATGACATTTCAAAGTTTCGCTTATTTTTAACAAAGTAGTTATATAAACGAGCCAGTTACATCTAAATGAGAGAGTCGATGATGTCACTCACTCACTATTTCTTTTGTTTTTTTATTGTTTGAATTATACAATATTTCAATTTTTACGAATTTGACAATTAGGACCTCCTTGCCTGAAGCACAAAATGTTAAAATAATGGAATTCCACGTGTTTAGGGAGGAATGAAACTTCATTTTACATGACAATGACGAGAAAATAAAAATATTTCATATAATAAAATACAAAAGAAATAGTGAATGAGTGATGTCATCAACTCTCTCATTTGGATGTAACTGGCTCGTTCATATAACTATTTTGTTGAAAATAAGCGAAACTTTAAAATGCCATAACTTTCTTATTTTACATCCGATTTTGATGAAATTTTCAGTGTTGTGCTTGTTGAATTTTTCTCTTTTTATTCAAATCAAGTTTTTGTTGGGGTGGACTTGTCCTTTAAAGAAATAAGATATGAACAAAAACGAATGCTATTAAGTAGAAACAAAGCATACTTCTAATAAAGAACAATCCAATAAGTTCTCTCTGTTCAAATTGTAATGTTTCGCATGCATTAGCAATATGAAAAGTACAAACACGATGTGTAGTAATTTTATGATGATTATGAATGTAAAGAACAATGTTCGGTTCATTACATTTATGCACGGATAATGCAAGCCGAATTAACATCCCTAAATAGATCTCGGAGATGCAAGTAGCTGATCTGATTAGAAGAAAATATTTTTATCCTGCATTATGGGAAGCATCAAATGTCAGATGAAAGTGACAAACGATGAATCTACAATTAATGGCAATTTTCTTTGCTTGATTAACCACTTCCAAATAAGTACAAAACAAACCAGTAAACGGGAAAGTACCGACTGCTTACGGAATATGTGGGTCGTGTGAAACATTACCTTATTCCAGTCGCAATTAGTTTACTTCCCGTTTTAAAAAATCGTGAGTTGTGAATTTCTTTCTCCGTAAATATCACAGAGCGAATACTCATTAACTATAAAATAAGGGGAATTGATAGACCTCGTGACTTCATCTAAGTGATCTATATCATGAACTTGAAAATGTATGTAAAGCTTCGAAGATAGACTAATACTCTCCGGCGATTGACCCCGCTCGCTCTGCATCAGTCTTACCATTGAAATTATAATTTCATTCAAATCTAGCTCAAGGTCAAAAATTGCTTATGATCGATTTTATGCGGGGGAAGTCAGCGTTTCTGATTGCGCGAAACAAAAATTAATGTGCCAACGTTTTGTGCATTCTCTGTCATTACACCATGGTTTGGATAGGCGGCTCTGACAAATACAAATTACATTTTAGTATACATCTGTGTGAGAAATTTGTACTCACCATTCATCATCATTTATCACCCATTTCTTCTTCAGTAGAAAAGAAATGGAGGATGTTGTACATTTTTTCTATCAGTGTAAAATAAGTCAAGATATCAGATGGATTCTCAGTCATACCCAGGTATGAATTTATTTTTTGGAGGAGAATATTTTTGGTTCGGAATTGAAGAGAATATGAATAAAACACTTATCTCTGATGTTATGTAATTAAGCAATAGTTATATCTGTAGAAGTTGAATGATAATCTTTTTAGGTATGAAATGGTAGAGCAGAAGATAATCTAGTAATATTTGGACATTTGGATAAGAAAATAGGCGTGTGTAATGATTTCTGATGAAAATGGCTGTTACTGCAATCGCTATTTGTTTACGTAAGTGAGAAAAGAGTGTAACTTGTATATGCATCATGTATATTATGTTGTCAAAGGGGAATGTTCGTTTTTATATTAATTATCATTAATGATTAATAAATACACTGTTAGAAAATTCATCCTTGAAATAAAATAAGATCCTGCAGCAGAGTCTCGAAAACACCTGTACTCTTACAGGAAATTGGTATTTGGTGTATGGAACCTTACAAGTTTTCTTTAATAATACACCCTTTTCACCTTTTTAAACAGAACTGTTCTGTTAAATTGCAGAAAAAAAATCATGTTTTATGAATTTACAGAATGATTATGTTATTGCTTTTTGCAAAATCTTCTTTCCTTTTTTCTGTAAAGTCAGTTTTTTTTGACAGTGTAGCATGTGGAGGGCTCAAATTAATGATAATAAGATAATAAAAATCATGCAACATTATCATGATCTTGATGTCGGCCCGATGTCCATTTGGAATGAGTGTTTGGATGTGTACGTCTATCGTTATGTGCCATGTATAGGCCTACCATATTTTATTTCATTCATTTAAAAAAAAACAGTAAAATATGTTACATTTCAATTCAAACCTGTAGGCCTATAGAGTCGTATGATTCAGAATTCTTTCTCTGTAAGAGAATTACGAACGTCCTGTAACTCTTTTAAAACTGAGCAAAGTTATCTTTCGAATATTGTATGAGAGTGCATTAATCTTTGAAATGATATTTCATAATCCGTATGAAATGGTGAATCAACGGAGCACGAATTTAGAGAATGTTGGTATCTCCATCAGAGTTCTACCATATAAAACGCATTTGGAAGATAGTTTTAGATAAAACACAAAACCTATGACATGATATGGAGCCAACATTACCAAGTTCCAACCATGGACCCTACGAAGAAGGGTCCATGTTTAAGATGGACGGGCTATGGGAGTTACCCTTTCCTCTCAATATGAGGATATATTCGAAGTGGGATTTTAAGATTTGGATTTCTGATTTTCCAAAGGGGAGATGAAAGTAAAACAGCACAGCACCCTTCGAATACCACTGGTGACCCGTGGGGAAGAGGGCTTTGCAATTCGAGGCAGACATAATCTTTAGCATCTCCGTGTTCCGATTGCCCCCAAAAGCGTTTATACCAAGGAGATATCAAATTGTGATATATTCATCGTTGGCAATGGATAACATTGTGCAGAAATTCGTATTTGTTCGTATTTGTACTCTGAATAGAATTCATCTCTTCAAATCCTAGTGTTTAGGCCTATATGTTGCCACCGAGAGCCTCTGGGACGATACGAAATGCCTACACTTGTTCCTCATACATATTTTTTTTTAATATATGAAGATGTGTATTTTAATGAATTCCATAATAATACAATAAAAAATGTTTATATCGATTTGACTCATTTTTTTCACCCCTCATACCCTTAAACTGTCGCCTAAAAGAAAAAAAAATGTGTCACTATTGCTAATTTTTTATTTGCGGCATAAATCAAATAACACACAGTACACAAAACGTACGGCAAGGCAAATGACAATTACTAGTTATGAAAGGTGTTCTTGTTTCTCTCTTTCATTTCCGTAAGGGAGTATGGTAAAAAATAATGTTCATTTTAAAATTTCTTAATAAATATAGGAAGTTTATCCATACCATTAATACTATCACTTCGAGAACTTAATTTGTCGTTTAATGACGTCACCGGCATGATACTTGCCTGTGTTGACATATAGATACATAATAAGAATTTTGCACCTCGTTTAGAATATTCTTTACCTTTTATATAGTAAAATGATTCTGCCAATAAGATTATAAAATTAAACTTGGCTATCATTTCTAAAAGCTTTAATAATCAATCTAATGAGCCGAAGGCCTAATGATTCATATAATACGTTGGTATAATATGAATTGTTAATAATAATTCATTGTTTTAGATTTAAATACCATGAAAAAAGCAAGGGATTCTCTGAATAAACCAACCTTCACAAAAGAGAGGAAGGTAAAGTGCATTTCAACTTTCTAAGCATCAGCCTTAGCTTCCAAGTTCAGGGGTATGTAAAATAGTAAGTCATAAATGTGAATTAAATTCTCCATTTTAATCTGCTTCATTGTAATTAATTTCACATGGTATACTCCTTTTGAAGATAATTATTGTTGGTGGATAGAAGCATACAATTTTATAACAGATCGATGCCCATCGAATGAATGGTAGATTAAATACTTTAACTTCAGGAAAATCTTATTAAGATGTAAAAGGCGGAAGGTGGTTTACACGAGCGTAATGAATCCTACTATGTATTCTTTCCTTCTTCGAACATATTAAGTGGATAATCATATTAATAATAGAAATCTAATGTTTGCATCTTGCTTACGATGGAGACGTTGAGCCGTTTCGATGTGGAGATTTAAGTGAGATCATAAGATGAGAATAGGGGATGGGAAACAAAACTCCGACTCCTCTTGTTGGTCGGTGTCCCATTCCAAAACCAGGGCTCTATCATCTAAACTCGTGGAAAGAGAGGCATGTCGAAAAAAAAGTTTACCCTCTCCAACGCTATGGGACCGCCGAGTCGGTATTACCGAATTTACATGGAGGAAAATAAAATATCGAAGGCCACTTTCCTTTCCGATACACGTTCAGCTGGTAAGCCGTGTGCGCAGGGGAAAACGAGCAGGATTATCTTGTGGGCACGACGAATAAAAAAGCCACACATTTTTGTTCACCGATTTAGGGAAAATAATAATGTCCCTAAGATTGTTTTACATTTATATTTAGCTGTATCATCTAAGGAAGTTCATGTTCATTGAAGCTCGTGGGCGAGTGTGTGATCCTAGCTAGCTAGTTTGTATTTCGCAGGATATTCCGAAAAAGGCTTCCATATTGTTTTATCCCGATTTGGAATAAACTTCCCGTCCTGGAAAACGAGAAAATGTATATATATATATATATATATATATATACCGTAGATAATATATATATATATATTCTATCTACGGTTGTTTTATTCACATTGTATTTTGCTTTATATATATATATGTATATACGGAGGTTTCCATATGTCGTAATAAAAACGAGGGTTGCCACCTATCAGTCCTTTGTGTATTTACCATTACACTATAGCCCTATACTACAAGTTTAATCTTTACGAGAAAAAAACGGCATTACAATATCAACGATATATTTTGTAATAAAAAAAACAACTTAAACTTGTCAGACAGGTGGGTTTTTTTTTCATAAGTCTTACAATAGTGCGCCTTAAGGTATCCAAAAATAAAATAGTAACTCTAGGGAAACGTTACTCGTTCCTTTAGTACCACCTAAAAGATGAGGAATCTTAATAGTTTAGAATAGGTGGGGTGTCCCTCGCGTTCCTAGAAATTTACTTTAGAATAAAATTATTCTCGCGTGGAAAACAGTAGGCCTATAGTTTTTCTTATCCGAAAAGATTGAAGAACAAAAAGACAAATTCTACGTTATATCAGTCGCTTTCAACATTAAAATATCTTCAGTCATCTCGTTTCTTTTGTTTGCATTGTGTTAAATTATTTTCTCAATAAGTTATTTTCACATCAGCCGAAGTTGAAATTCGATCTCTTAGACTTGTTACCGCCGTCGTTTACGTTCATTAATTTGAATGCAAAAATCATTTATTCGTTATGATTTGATTAGAATTGTATAAAGTTCATCCTAATTCAGGGAAGATTTGCGGTATCTATCTCATTTAGTACAAGAAAGGCTCCGATAATATCAAGTGTTCTTACCACCCCCTCTTCTATTGAACTTACCATCGATAATTATCACTGTGTTTGTGAGTTTGTCATGATGCGTGTATGTGCGTGCTTATCTGTGTGGGTGTCATGTGTTAAGGCATGTGAGTGCATGAAGCCAGGGGAACTTTACTTCAGGCATTTTCATTTTGCTGCACTTAGATACTATAATTTGCTCAAAATTAGCTAATCATAAAATGTTTCGGAAAAATCGTAAATTGCTAGTTGTTTGAAGGAGACCACACTGAAAACAATAATTGCATGTAAGCCTAGGCCTATGCGTTATTGAATGAAAACACAAAGGATAGGGAGACGAAAGTAGGAATGTAGGTCGCTAGTATCCCTTTGCTTCTCTTAATAAATGGCAGACTGATGCAGGCGATGGGGTGGAGGGGAATTGGTCGAATCCAAACAAGCTTCGGCCCTGGAAAGGGTTGGGGTTTTATAAAATAATCCTTCATGACCTTCTGGTAGGCAGGCACTCTGTAATCCTCCACTGCGTCTGGTATGTGCTTCATGTTTGGTAGGTCCACATCCATGGTATGACCAACTCCAGCTAGAGGGGCGGGGCGATGACGAGAGGGGCGTTCCTGACATATATATGTTTTTCATGAAATTTGATGTAATAACCAGGACGTGAAGGGAACGATGATAAAGATGATAAACGTACAGCACTTGCTCTACTTCTAAGCGTTTACAAATGTGTTTAATATTATCCGGAAATGAGGGGCGTTTCCCCAAATTTTGACTATTCTGCCCGATTTGGGGGCAATTTTCGAGGGAATGTAACTCTCGGTATCATTCTGCCATTATCAGCCTCGTGGAAACTTAATAAATTGATGCGGTTCGATGAATATCGAAATTGATCAGAAATACGAATTCCATGGATATGTGATTGCTATTCAAACATACACTTGATGTCCGATTTATATGTGTTAAAATAATTTCATTGAAGATACAAATTAGATATTTGACAAATGAATGCACAGTGTTATCTGGTCAGCATCAACGATTTTTTTTTATAATAAAAAATTAGGAGCAAAAGACTGATGTGAAAAGATAAGGCTTCGATTAATTAACAAGTAGCGCTTCTGGCAGTCTAGCCTACAATACGCGCTTCAATATAGCAGCAGTGCTTACTTTGAAAATGACTATTAAATAATTATTCACAAAAACACTGTTCATATAATAATATGCTACTACGTTCATTGACCCTTGATCAAGTGACCTACGACTTGTGCAAGATGAGCAATGATACTGGATTACCCCTACGTCCACATTTCATTAATTATATCCATAAACTTTTAAAGTTATGAAGGCAATTCAACAACTACCTACAACATGGCCAAAGTCCATGGACCTTAAATGACCTTCGACCTTGATCATGTGACCTGAAACTCGCACAGGATGTTCAGTGATACTTGATTACTCTTATGTCCAAGGTTTATGAACTAGACCCATTAACTTTCAAAGTTACGATGGTAATTCAACAAATACCCCCAATATGACTCAAGTTCATTGACCCTAAATGACCTTTGACTTTGGTGAAGTGACCTGAAACTCGCACAGGATATTCAGCGATACTTAATTACTCTTATGTCAAAGTTTTATGAACTAGCTCCATAAACATTGAAAGTTATGATGGAAATTCAACAAATACCCCCAACAAGCTCAAAGCTCATTGACCCTAAATGACCTTTGACCTTGGTCATGTGACCTGAAACAAAAGCAGGATGTTCAGTAATAGTTTATTACCCTTATGTCCTAGTTTCATAAACTAGACACATACTTTCTAAATTGCGATGTAATTTCATAAACTTAACCTTATGTTAAGATTTTATGTTGATGACGCCGCCGCCGACGCCGTCGGACAAGCAGCGCCTACAGTCTCGCTCTGCTTTGCCGGCGAAACGGAAACAAATACTCATGCATGTTAATGAATGCAAAGATCATTAAAGAAAATCATCGTAAAGACACTAGTAATAAGTTTTAAAATATGGATTTACGAATTATATTTCTATTTCATGAGCCGTGCTGCGCCCTATAAGAATACCGGATACTAAACAATTCAATTTGAAATACGATTATTGGGAAGCCATTATCACGGCATGGTTAGAGGGGCTTGGAAAGTAAGCTGGCTATGAATTTTAAAAAGGGGGCCAAAGCATATATTTCTATTCCCACTCACAACTTAAGCTGATCACAAATATTGATCAGTTTATTATCCCTGGCAATTACGATTTGATTTAGAAAAGGAAAACAGGAAGATGTCCTATTTTTGCCCACTTTAGGATGGAGGGGGTGGGTTGGGGTGGGGGCGAGGGCGAGGGCGAATACCAGATTTTGCCTCACTTGTGAACTTTCGATTTAATGGTACCCTTTTTCCTTTTCACCATCGATGACTCGAAATTGAACTTTGTATAATCATGTATTGTACTATCTTTCTATAGAGCACTGTCTTCATTTATTTTAATTGGATATATACACTCTTGAAAATGTTTGGAAACCTACTGTCCTCACAACAATAATTGGTTTAAAACTTAATCAAATTCTGGGTAGTTTTAAACCAATAATATGTGCTTTGGGTGAAAAGTACACAGTATTGGTTGAAAACTACCCAGAGTCAGATAAAGTTTTTAACCAATTGTTGTGTGGATAGTATGTTACCCAACATTTTAAGAGTGTAGCATTACTGGTAATACACTATGATCTAAGAAGATTAACATGTGACATCCAAGTATCTTATTTTATGGAGTTGGGGTGAGTGGCTTATTGCATGTTCATGCGTATTTGCCTTTTACTATGATGCATTAAATAGTCACGGTGACTAATAAACAGTATCCACAAATATGATTTGGAAATTCGACAATATAACTCCATTGGGGTTCTCATCACGAATCAGTTTCGTGAAGTATGACATTAAAAGGTGATTAAATTTTTTCATTTGCAAGGTTTCCCCAAAAAAATAATGTCAATGCCATGCGAACGGCTATGCCTAAATCTTTAAAACAAATATATTTTATTTTCGAAGTTTTTAGTGTTGGATAGTTCTACAATTTTACTCGATGCAAAGGCATTGCTTCGTATCTTTAAGTAATAACTACTGTAATACAAGGCAGACAGGGGGCAAAAGGCCATACTAGTCGAGGCCATTATTTGAAGAAGATAAAGATGCACTTGAACTTGGATCTAGAGAGTATAACAGGGTCTGAACCGAATGCCATAATAGATCACGGGGTGTATTTACTGAAGAGCCAAAGATCAACCTGGGATCCAGGGTCCTACACCATGCACAGCCACATCAAATGTCTTTTGGCAAAGTAATCACGACAACAGAGGTGATGCATAATTCACATGAATATTCATCGAAACGCTTACAGTCTCCCGCCCTTTTATTATATAAATCATAAAAATTCCCCGATTAATTAGTATTACAATTCAAGCTTGAATTATCGTTGATGTACTATTCATCCACTTCGAATATGTACACATCGTTATGTACATAGCATGGTCGAAATATTTGACTTTATGAATGTCTTTTACAAAATCACATTCAATATCACATAGTATCACATTATGCACACTGTTTGCTTTAAATGAAGATAAATATCACGAAGTAACCTAAATTCAGTCACATGGCTATCTTTACGTCCATGCTTTAATAAAGCACTCAAATGTGTATTCCATTGTATTGTAGTAGGTCTGTAATAAAACGTTAATCATAAGTAAACAATATCTTTAAACATTGGCACATTTTAGAAGTCTCTTTTAAGCAGTTTAAAAAAAAATATCTCTTGAAAGTGTGAAAAGCGATGTATAGCCTATTTTACCCCGGGATTGTTAGACATTGTCAATATGTATTGTATCTTGTAATCCTATGGAGTTAATTCAAAAGCGAATTGAACAAATTAGCATATTGAAAAAAAAATACTGCCTCTATGTGAGTCGTTTACTTTTAATGAAATTCATCAGCTTATCAAGCTATGCGATATTCCAAGTATATACCTATCTAACAGACGTGACTTTTTACGCAAAGTAAGGAAGCTCAAATGTATAGTCCAACAGAAATATCCAGATAAAATGAATTTTGATTTATAAGGGAAAGGGCTATCTGTTTGAGTCACATATATCCACAATACTGAGTGCCATTGCATGATTGGTTGAAATACTAGCGAAGTTCTACGTCACATAAGAGTAAATACTTACTGAATCGCCAATCAGGAAGCTCTAAATCGAAGAGAGTGTGTCTTTTTGCCCATTTCAGCGCCTGTGTAAGAAATACCGTAGTAAGCTTTCCATCTAAACACCAGTCACTAAGATACCCCGTGAACTTCGGTGACACCACCTGCCATATAAGGCAGTGGGTGTCATGGAAACGATGCAGTTTGAGCGGCTGGTGTCAAAGTTCACATACACAGACAAGAGCTCACGCCCCCGTTTAGCTGCGATTACTCCGCTCTGCTGAGCAGGCGAGTCACACAGGGGCGCATTGGCTCACCTCTCTAGCGCTTCAGGTTGCCACTCTGAGGTTAGAAGTTAGAGCATCAGGTCGTGCCACCGCACCCCGCTAGGTTAGCCGACCCTGCCCTTCAATTTGACCCGCGAACACGAAAACTTAGTTCAGAAACAGTGCGTTATCGTAGTCCATCGCGCGCGGGAGATTGTCGTCAATGTCAACGTGTATCAATATTACTGTCTACCACCTCAGGAGTTGTAAAGTTATGTGGTTAAATGTTGTCATGCGTAGGTCAGCGAGTTAACCCGGTTTTCTTTTCCTTTTTCCTCTGTCTTGTTGACTCTTTCTACCAGCCGGTGATCGATTCCCTCAACGCCATCGCAGTATGTCGATGGCAGTCAATTCATGGAGGAATGAGGACCACCTCACCGCTGACAAGCACCATGGACCACCGCAGCAGACAGGGCTCGAACCTTCACCTCTTGATCCCTGCCCACCAGACACGGATCATTATGCGGACACAGGACCACTGCGGTTGCCGCCACCTCCACCACAGCCACAGCCCCCGCATTCAGCGGCCGGACCTCCACCACCACAGGCACAACAACCCCCACAAGCCCCTATTGGACCCCCACCACCTTCAGGGGCATTGCAAGCTGCCACGCCGCAGCAAACACCAGCCACACCAACACAGACAGGACCAGGGAGCCAGGGTGGCGGGGGAGCAGCGCAGAATGGCCCGCAATCGGGCTCGGACTCGGGTAGTAATGTCACTTCCAATAACAATAACAACTCACAGCATATCGAGTGCGTAGTTTGTCACGATAAAAGTAGTGGAAAGCATTATGGTCAGTTTACCTGCGAAGGTTGTAAAAGTTTCTTCAAAAGGAGCGTCCGACGAAACCTCACCTACTCTTGTCGTGCTAATCGGAATTGTCCAATTGATCAACACCATCGGAATCAATGCCAGTACTGCAGACTTAAAAAGTGCCTCAAGATGGGCATGAGAAGAGAAGGTAAGCAACTGACTTTTTTTTTATACAAAAATCATTGCTGTATTGGTTTGAAATGCCCCATGTATTTCACATTCCTGCATGATCTCCTTTTCCCCATTATTTGAAGCTACTTAGGTAAGAAAAACGGCATCATGCATCAAAACCCATGTATACAGTGCAGTGCCATGTCCGCTGGTGAAGTAGAATAAAAAATATATATATATAGGCCTACATATGTATACATGTAGGTACAAAAAGATCGATCGATCACCAATTAAAATTATGATAAGGGCAAGTGTCTTTTCCAACGCAAAATGCCGGCCATAGATATTATGATTCTAGATCATAATATTTCAAAACGTAGTCGAGTTGCTGAATGCTCGTCTCAAATGTTGGTTATTTTATAATTGCATATAAATAATATTATATATATATATATATATTTAAATTTATTTACAGTTATCATTAAATTCATGTAATTGTAGTGAAGTGTATGGTGGGAAAATAATTTCCCTAACTAAGCATCGTATGGCTAGACCTATTCCATGGCCATGTTTTCCACCCCGGGGCTCGAAGTCGAACACACCTGCATTTATGCTGAAGAGCTTAAATATAGAGTTGACATACACGAACGTGCAGGAGCGGTGTCTATTGAACCCCTTTCCTGGTCTGGGCTCAAAACCTGAGCATCTTTATGCTAGACTTTCGATTCAGAAATTCACAAGGGCACAAATTGGTACATGTCAAATATCATCATCGTCTGTCAATATGTGCAGCCGGGGCGGTAGAGCTACACAGTTAAACTGTAGGGGGTATTTTGTTTCGTTCAATCACTACCCCCCCACACACACACGTCACAACTCTCTCACACACACACCTACACAACTATCCATACTCCTTCGCAACATGCGCAACCGGATATCTGTATTTCTGTCAAATTTTGTGGTTCATTTTTGGTTTCTGTCTCTTCCTTTCAACTTCTTTACCCTCCAAGGAAACGCCCCCCCCCGAAAGTACCATGTTCTCTATACCTCTCTCCCATTTCCCCTGCCCTGGTTTGTATATTTCTAAATGCGGCATTTCTGTTCTGATTTGCTCTCTTATATTGACAGTCCCTTTTTTCACCTCAATTTTCTTTTGGAATTGTAATGTGAGGTTCAAGGGCACACATTTTGTATACTCAACAGTGCATTGACATTCCCTTTCCAAATACAACCTTCACTCGCGTTTGTATAAAGTGATCTAGCGCAGTTTTTAAACAATTTTTAAAAGTATTAGGTATAGGTAACGACATGTATTTGTATTTTATTAAAAATGTAAATGCCATTGCCCTACATCCTTCCAAAATCTTTATTTTCATAACTTGTGTAAAAATGAAAAAAATCAAAATTCATGATAAAAGTGACATAAAGTACAAGGTATTAATAGGACCGATGTCAGTTACAGATGACTATTGATAACATGTAATATTTTTTTTATTTCGAAAGAAAAATATATTTGTAACTTTTATCATACCAACATACAACAAAATTCAAAAGTATGGATATAGTCTTCCAGAGGTTCAAATCCCACATGTTACCCAACTGCAATCTGTTTTAAATTATAATTGTGATTATAATGCAGTATCTTTAACAACATTCTAAGACACAATTTGATTTATGTTCACACATTTCATTTGATTTTGATTTGATTTATTTTATTACACATATATATTTGAAAATGTTATTTTATTTTTAAGATAAAGTTACTTTTTTTTAGAATTAATCGAATGCTATTGAATTATATTGAAATATATTTAATAGCAGTAGCTATTTCTCGATGATTTTTGGTTTTCACAAATTCCATCCATACATACATTTACTTTTATGTGAATCTGATGCAAGTGACATAAAATTATTTCGTCAATAACTAGACATTCATTTTGGTTTACTTGTTCATTGCATATGAGATAGCACAGTCTTACGCTTATTCCTGGCTTGATTCAATGAATTTGATATCTATTGATCTAGAAATCATTCTTTTGAAGCACTTCAGAAGATAAATTCTCTGCAAATAAAGCTGGAACATTTTTCTTTCACAACTATAAGAATGAACCCGAATCGAATTAGACATGCTAACTCAGCAGTAAAAATGAGTTGTCGTCAGCCCTCCAATACCTAAGCTAGATCATGTTGATTAATTAATATTTTGATTTTTATTTAAATCATAAACAGTGCTTTCGTAATCAGGAAGCTGCTATTTGCATTCAATTCGGTTACATTCCATGCCTCTTTCATTTTAAATCTAGTTGTATAATATCAGAAGCAATAATTCAATATCAAATACCAATGCATGTTCCATGTAAATGAAATTGTCAACTCTTCCAGTTGTACACTAACTTGGATATAGCCAATTAAGAAAATTCATATTACGCATTTTTAATAACTGTTGTTCATGCCTTCTAACGAAACAAGTCCATAAGATCACTGTGTTCTGTAATCATGATGTTGATTTTATTAAAACACGTCATTGTTTTAAAAAGGAGATTATTTTGTTCAGAAAGCGACAACTTATCTTGGTCTAAACTTTATTATGAAAATATAAGAAACCTCTCCTCTATTCTGACTATTTGTGAATACACATTGCAATGAAAAATGTTATTTTAAAGATAATTAGAATGTGTTTCACTTTCCATTTTAATTCCTAAGGTTATATGTGCCAAATAAGTTAGGAAACAACTTTTGACGTGATACTGATATATCAAGTTTTGATTCTCTCTTTGTTAGCTCTCGTGAGAACTAATATGTGATATGAATCATTGCTCTTTCCCCTCTTTTTATTTATTTTTTTCATTAAAGAGGGCGAATAGAATGCATGTATGGCTATTTCAACAAAATGATTAGTTGTTAGAGATATCACAAAATCACAGATGTCAAGTAACATTTATTTAATGATAAAATACTAGTGAAATAGAATATATGTATACTGCTGTTAAGACGTGCCATAAAGTGTCTTTAATTTTAGGGTTCATTAGGCTCTTGTAGTTTGTGGTAATGGTGACTAGCCAAAGTTGATTATTTTGTTTTATTTGTTATTTGTTGGTCTCTACTATCTACCCAACGATTTATGATTGGGAGACTACTTCATTTGGTAGAATTGAGGGGGGAGGCACCCAAGTGACCCAACGGTAGATTAGAAGTTATACATTCAGGAAAATAAATATTGTTAATGGCCAATTTGGTTTTCACTACACCTGTCCCATCGCTTTCCTTTTGAAACAATTACCACGAGGTAAACTCAAATTTTTTTTCCATTTTGTCGAATACTCGGAAAAACAAAAAAATATTTTGTCACATGAATTTGCGATTTATCCAAGACATCAGTTTATTCTATAGCCATGCTCATTCACAAGATCCATATTCTAGCACTAGCATTAATCGGAAATGTTTTGTTGTTTTTCTTTAAAATCCCGAATACTTTTACCATTACTAAACTGGAATTTGGAGATGACATCAGTTTCTTTTTTGGAGCGGAGAAGGACTTGTCGGTTTACTCATATATCCAGACATTACCCCGAATGTAGTAACTTGTTTCTTCATCGGAATCGGTCAAGAAATTTGGGCAATGCTTCCTCCTGCTCCCTCATTTCAAAAGGAGTTATCTTTAAGTTTAACTGAATACCAAATATTCCTGGGGTTATTCTGATTGACTTTGAATTGCATTGTTTTTTAAGTGAAAGAATGAAATGTAACAATCTTCCCTCTGATACTACTTAACTTAACTAAAAGTCAATTTGACATGCTTAAAGAAATCAAAATCGTAATTATTCTTTTGTTAGTAAACTTGCGACTGTGTTTCGGAAAGAAAAACTTGAGGCAGAGTATGGCAATTAAAAATAGAGTGAAAGAGAATGCGAAATGGCATTGTTTGTTTATGTAATATATATTTTTATATAACGTTTAAACGCTAAGTGTTCAGAATAGGTCTCTGATCTATATTTTGGTGGTCCTATCATATACAAATAATCCAAAAATTTCACAAGTAACAGAATTAGAAATCGATAATTAATTAAAGATAATTAATGAGAGTGAGTTCTCAGACGATCATTCATTTTGCTATTCGGTCACTAATCCATGAAGAAGAAAAAAACCCATGTCAAATGGAAATTGCCAAGTTTATTTTCAAGTCTCTCCTGTATTTCTTATTTTCATATGGTGATTCTTTTACCGGGAATGCTGAGAAGGCAGAAACACTGTATCCCATCACCCTTTGGACCTTCAACTTAACCTCCCATCCGAGGGACAAGGTATGTGAAAATACCTTGCGCCATTTCGTACTAGTCAATAACAATTAGTGATAGCGTAATACTGTAGGACTAGTTATTTGGTGAGGGTAATTTCAGAATGTAATGTTGTCATGGATATCATCATATCATCATCATATATATATGCTGTTGTTTTTTTTTTGTGGGGGGGTGGTGGTGCATGCTTCTTTTATCCCCATCACTTTCCATAACGCATCTTTTATAGTCCTGCGTGTAGGGGGTGACATTTTGGCAATACATTCTTTAAAAATATTTCAGGAGCAGTGTCTCTGGTAAACGTTAATTAAAGCTACCCACCTGAAAGTAATTTCCAATGGAAGTGATAGAAGTGATATACAATATTGGTATATTGGTCATTATTTTGTCATCATAATTATTTATAAATGCTAGAGCGTGTTCAATATAGGGTAAATCTGACTGTTACCGTGGTTATTTTAGTGAGTAGCATGGAGAATTGTTGCATTTTTAAAAGTATGATTGGAGCTGTTGCTTCTCTTCTACATTATACAGTTCGGTACCAAACACTTTCATAATGGCAAAGAACCGTGTTACACAAGCCTGTGAGACTCTCTTTCCTGAACCTCACAGCCCTGTTCTTCGTCCTTCTCAAAGTGCACATCACATCGCACAAACAAACTTGACAAGTTGATACCAGACACATTTTGATGGTCAACAGGCACTGGCGGAATACCCTATCCCTACCCCTCTCCCTGGAAAGACAATCCCGGCAAAAGCCCCTCTCGTATTAACAGTATAGGACCATGTATTAGCAGCCCTGTATATTTTGTATGTCTACAGGTCTGAAATGTTTATTTGAAGTTTCGTCACATTGCACTTTAGGTGTTTGGGGCGCCCATTTCTTTCATTTATGAAGGGTTTCACTCTCTTGATCTCCTGTGATAAACCAAGGGACCTTCCCACTTGACACTTCTAAAGTAGGTCCATGGTTTAGGCAGGTATTTTAGGGAAACAGTGCATACACGAAAAGATCCTAAATAAAAGTAAATGCAGCGTTATCAGTTATTAACTGATTACAAAGAATGCATCAAAGAAGATCACATATGGACACATCTGCTAAACTTTAGCAGCCTAAAGGGCACCTTATAACAAGAAAGCAAAAGAAGAAACGCTTATACAGCGAATCTCACTGGCACCGCTTCTACTTTTCTAATAAATCTTGATGAATCTGGATAAATCTCTAATTGATTGATGCCAATGAACATGTAATATTTTGTCATATTTAGGTGATCTGTCAATCGACAGAACTATCAATTTCGTACGAATTTTCCTTTTTTATTTATTTCTTTATATTCATTTTCCACTCTTTTCTTGTTAGCACAAAATCTCCAAAACTCCATCAATTTTCTTCAAAATTTCATCAGATATGCAGATCTATTATGCCATGCCATGTATGAAACGAATTCACGGTCAAAGGCCATCGTGACGTCATCAAGGCGCCATTTTGTAAATTCACATTATAAATCATAATTATCTCCATTATCAATTATCAAAAATTAATCATACTTACATCATATAAACTTCAGGTCTAGGATCAACTGTCCATGTCATCAAAGGTCATATAGAGGTCACAACACGCACGTATGCTCGCATAAAATTGTTACATGCTCAAAATCACTTTTTGACCAAAGTAGAGTACGATTTAGGTATATTTCAAATATTTGCGCGCGTTCTCGCGCGTAACGGCATTACGAAATATGGAATCACCGTAATTTTTAATGTTAATGCATTTATGATATAATTCTGAGCAATTTGATACCTTGATCAACTGTCTACGATCGGAGGGGGGGAGTCTTATTTTTATTTGGCAACCAGTCAAATTTTACTATTTTCGCCATCATAAATATTATATTATTAACGTTTGTTTTCTTTGAAAAAAAAGTAAATGAATAAAGGAAAATTCAAATATTTATTTATAAGTAATATTTTATCAGTAATAAAGGAATTAGCCTCCATCAAAGTCTACAGCACGCGCGCGCTCTCACCATAGGCCCTACATCTATATGTGCAAAAACATGCTCATCCAAAATGCACTATAGCCCCTCAGAATGTCCGTTGACCCCCATTTTTTTCTTTATTCGAATAAATACTCGATAATGTCATGACGTCATCAAAATGGCGTCTGAACTCGAAATTTTCATTTTGCGTGTAATTATCAAAATTTGAATCTTTAGTCTTATTCTGTTAGTAGTCGATTTTGGCCCAATATTCGATATGTTATAGCTGAGATCATCCTTTTTCTGATCTATTGCTTAATTTTTCATTTCAAGAAACGGATCATCCTGAAAAATTACAATTTATAGAAGCATGTCATCTTTGCTTATTTTGCGTGTTATCTCTATGGGAGATGTCTTTTTTTTCAAAACTGGATTTACCTTTTTTCTCTTTTGTGAGCTATATCTTCATTGTTTTTGGTTGACTTTCGCTGAGCTTTAGATATGTTTTTGCTGAGATTCTAAGCTTTTGCAAGTGTGCCTTCATTTTCCGATCAGATGCCGGAATTATGGCCGTATTACACTTGCAAAATCGAGTTTCAGATTCTCGTATTTTGCTTACATGTAAAGTCTACGGGAAATAGTGTAGCTCAATCGGTAAGGCATCAGACTTACTTCTCAAGTCGTCATGGGTGCACGAGTTCGAGCCCAAGGGTAAAGTATTTTCCCCCTTTTTTTCCTTTTCACCATTTGGCACATGGTCGGTCCTTTTATGAGAATTATAAGGTTTAAAAATGAAAATATTGCACAATAAAGAGATTAAAATCCCTTTCTTCATATATAAAAAACTTTCCCATTCTCACTTCACATTTTTCAAGAGTATCAACACGTTCTTTTCTGAATAACAGTTCATTTTTCATCATGATGATCACTTTATCAGGATAAACATGGTGATTGTATTCATGATGAGGAGAATCAGAGACAGATCACCTACCTAATTCGTCCTCATGACGAATTGAAATTCTAGTTTCATTTTGTTTTAATGATTGAGATAATTCTGACGAAAATAACGATATTCGTGGAAATTATTTGACGAATCAGAGTGTTGTGTGGAGATTGGAGAAGGGTTACATCAAGCATAGAACTATATATCTCGAAGCGCTATTGATTGACACTGTGTGAAAATTAAATTCATGATTCATGATTATTAATACTATTATTAATATCGTTATCATTTTTGTTATGATTAACAAAAACTAGCAAGACAGGCGCTCGAATTTCTCCCTTTCTGGAGCCATCTCCGATCATCGGAAAATTCGTTTTTCTAACGACTGTTCAATACCACTCGGCCAAATCCGACCCACTTTGTAGTGATAAGCTGGGATAGAAAGTACTCTTATGAAAGAGAATTTCAGTTATATTAACGTGGTTTCCATCATTCTGTGACAAGTCCACCTGTTCTACTCCACAGTTGGAAAAAAAAATAACCAAGGTCAGCAATTATAACTCTTACGAGCGGGCTGCATCTTGCAGAGCCATTCGTCGCCAAGTAATCCAAAAACCTTTGGTCGGATGAAGAAATTAAAAGAAATTCCCCGTTAAAGAGTTTCCAGGACTCACTTGTTGAACTGTACAATGGATTTATTCCGGGCACTAAAAACATGAAGGACATGAAAATCTATAATCTTCGGATATTTTTGCTTTGTATGCTTGGCATTTACTTCCTGTCTCGGAAATGGCTTCGTCACTTTGTGATCACGAATTTACCTCTATTACTAGTATGATTCTTATACATTCAGAATGCCTTAAAACATATGTTTGGAATGAATGGACATTATTCCAAAGTGATGAATGATATTTGAGTATTTCTCGAAATACGACTTATTGATTTGTGAACATAAAAGCTTATACGTGGGACCATCTATGACATTACGATGACCTATTTTCATAAGTCCCGGTTAACAAGGGTTGTCTGGTGGGGGTAGTGCACTGTCTCCAATGAACAGGGGATATTTAGGCAGACTCGTCCCAGTAATTGTCCGCATTAAATAAATCATGTGGAAATGCACAAACAACAAGCATGTAAATACCAATTATATAGGTCAGGTGTGTTATCTGGGACACGTATCAATTCAGCTGCATTTCTAGGCTGGCCCAGACAATTGAAATCGTTCTTTATCTAGCCTCATTTGCATCCAGGCATGGGAAAGTAGATGACTTGTTGGAGATCGGTCGAGAACATTATGAATTATGTACAGGGCTGTTGCAACATCGCAGCATTGAGGCGATGACCCATTTTCTATTTATGTGGGTATAATTCAAAGTGCAGAAGATCTTGATCTTTGTCCCCCATCATTTGTTGACTCTCATATAGTCATAGAGCTGGGAGAAAGAAAAGGCGATAATAGGCTCGCCAAGTGTGGCACAATTATTATGAATTGCACTTCATACTCGGCAGACATGGCAAAATGGAAAATAGGAAAAGGGAGACTGTTGACTGATAGTTTAGTTCGGAATTGAATGGTTAAATGTGTCAACAGGGGTTATGTACATGTAGCTAGGCCATATCTTAGGTTTAGGTGCCTGTGTGTGTGTATGTGATATTTGGGCATTGCCATGATAAATGTCGGAAAGAAATGCTATATTACCAATAAAGTAAACCAAGGACATAGTTGTTCATATCTTGTATACTGTCTTCGATTAATCTATATACCCAAGTGATAGAATAAATCTCTTCAGCACGAGAAGCTTGAGTTGTCTTCTCGTAGTCGTACATCATAGACGTCAGAATACTGCTTTCTCTTTTATGTTTATTTATTTATTTTTTAATTGTGGAGTAGCTGGCTTCCATTCTGATAATGACTGATCAGTTCTATAGGCCTACCTAGAAAATATATTATTTCAAAAATTCAGAAAAGATTTATGCTTTCATCATTGCGAAACACTTCGCGTTACCCTTTCAGATGCTTGTACGTATCATGTTTTGGTCCATGGTTGGATCATGGTTGGATCATGGAGCTATCTGTGTTTAAAGAGAAATGCCAGTAGTTGCAGTAAACACTGATTTCATGAGAAAGTCTGTAAACAAGGCTTTATTGTCAGTAGATCATCGAGGAGCTAGATCTGGTACAGTTACATAAACTTAACTTTGTGTGAAATCTTGAAATCTACGCTGAAAAAGTTCACACTGAAGATCACCGACACAGATAAGCGCACGTGGGACAGTGTATAGTTATTGCTTTGAATGTCGGGCCCGACGCTTTTACCCGAATCATTTGGTTATTTGCTGGTTTCTCAGCAATTACACAATTTCTTCCAGAATCCTTTGGCACATATGTTTTATTTATACAAACAGACACTTTGGTGGTCATTTCATTGGATTCTGTACCTACTCATTTTGATATCGTTACCACAACTGGCATTTACCATTAATAGCTCCATGGTTGGATACTGAATTGGCGCGGGAAGGGGGGGGGTCTTATTTATCGTTGAATTGATCCGTTACATGTTGGGATTCTTTTAGTCAGAGTCTGTTAACCTGACGATAGGTCAGCCAATTAACTATCCGATAGTTCAGCCAATAATATGAAACAATTTATTTCTTTAGCCAGTGAACAAACACGTATCTTGGAGTATCAGGTTACATTTATTAGTTTGTAGCAAGTGATGACGAGCCGTCTTTATAAGGCCGATACTACAGCTGGAAATGGTAGCCGTATTGAGTGGCGCCGTTGCTGACGAGGGTTAGTAAAACTAAAACGCTGATCATGTTTATCATATTTGAAACGTCGCAGAATAAAAAAAACGGGCTCCTTTAACCTGCTTGGCCAGGGTGAGCCAACCGTAATTATTTATCGTTACTACATGAATCATTTTGACAAGGTGACATCGGGAGGGAACGAAAAAGGAGAACTGTAAGGTCACTTTGAGGTCAATTGCAGTCTGGTGACCTTAGGTCAGTTTACGGTAACATCGAGTGTTATGACTGTCATCAGCGGGAGGGGTTTCCAAGATGGTGTTGGCCTACATTATGTTAGGGACAGGGTGTCAGTCCAATGGTCCGCAGATGCATATGTTTTAAATAGTCCGTGTCGGAAAGGCACAGTGAAATTATGGGAGCGGTGTTTAAGCTACATATCATTTATCTCGAGATTGAGTTTGCAATTGCACTGCTATTTGTAGGCTGCGTGAAAAGTTCGAGCAAAGCCAACAATCGCTCGAACTTACAAAACCACAATTTTCAAAATCTCTAACCTCACAGATAACCGACTAACCAAACATAAGGCAACCAATAGAACATAATTCATGCTTAGTATATGATGTAGGTTTATGCTGTAGTAGATATTCCGACCAGATTTTATTAACATCGATATGCACTTAGGTATAATAAACCTACGATATTTCCAACATCCTTTGGCATTGACTTTGGCTAATATTATGAGGTTTACAAACGTATGATAGGTCCCGCGTTGTGGTGATCTTTCCTTAAAGGTATCAATGTGAATTTGCTTTTAAATGGTTGCTGTGTATGATATAAGCATATTTATAATGATAACTGATCTGAACTATATCCCTTTGAAAATCATGGATCTATGGATGGATTGAAAGGTTAATTGAACTGATTCATCACAAGAATGACAGAAAGATGATTGCAAACCTTGGTCGCAAAATGTTCGGAACATCAAATGCAACTTGCCTAGTCTGTAGCATCAAGCATGTATCAAGCAAGCACGTCTTGTATTAGCTGTGCAATATATGCTTTCACCCATCCTGGTACATTGCCAGTCCCTAGGCTCTATACAATTCCTGATATTGCCACCCTAAGCAATACGAATAGTACTTCTACTACAATTCCGAGATGATACTGCCTTTATGTTATATTGGCATCTAATATTGAAATGAGTCGAGATGAGATTATCAATAGAACTATGTACATGTACAGTAACGAATTCGTTGGGAGAAAAAGTCCTAATATCGGAACTTCGCTATTTTTTTACCAGCTGTGATGTAGGTTTCTCACAATTTTTCCTTCATATTGGCATGAAGTTTTTCTATCTCACTGATCTGGGCTATCCCCTTTTTGTATTTTCATGTTTTTCTATCACTGAGTATCGCATTAAGGAAATGGGAGTTGATAGCGCTTTAATCATTTTATTTTTATCGAAAGAAGAATGATGCTTACAGAATGAACTGAGTTTGACAGGTTATAACAACATTCATTTGGCCGGGTAAACAATACCAGGCACCCCAATCCCTTCACGAACCCAGTATACACAATTACCTATCCCATAATTCATTTCACGAACATATTTACACGTACAAGTATGCACATGTAAATATGTATTTTTGTATTTTTGTTTGCCATCATTTACTTCCATCATATTCACCCCCTCCCCCCCCCCCCCTCGTACGAAAGACTGCACTTTAGCATTCCGAAATAATTGCACTTTAGCATTCATGATTAATAGGCCTATTATAATCTAGTAAGTCCATGAAACCACGATCAGTATAATATCATTATCCAAAATTTATTTATGAATATTAATACTGATATGGAGTGTAAACGCTTTGCCCTGTCATGTCTGTGGTAAATTTTTGGTACCATCATAGTAGCTCCATGTTTCAACTTGAAACAACCTTCGTTGCAAGTTCAGCTCAATTTTTCGTTAAAGGACAAGTCCACCCCAACAAAAATTTGATTTGAATAAAAATTCAACAAGTATAACATTGAAAATTTCATCAAAATCGGATGTAAAATAAGAAAGTTATGACACTTCAAAGTTTCGCTTCATTTCACAAAAAGAGTTAAATGAACGAGCCAGCTACATCCAAATGAGAGAGTCGATGATGTCATTCACTCACTATTTCTTTTTTTTATTGTTTGAAATATGAAATATTTTGATTTTCTCATCATTGTCATGTGAAATGAAGTTTCATTCCTCCCTGAACACGTGGAATTCCATTATTTGAACATTTTGTGCTTCAGGCAAGGAGGTCCTAATCTTCAAATTCGTAAAAAATGAAATATTGTATAATTCAAACAATAAAAAACAAAAGAAATAGTGAATGAAGTGACATCATCGACTCTCTCATTTGGATGTATCTGGCTTGTTCATATAACTCTTTTGTTAAAGATAAGCGAAACTTTGAAATGTCCTTACTTTCTTATTTTACATCCGATTTTGATGAAATTTTCATCATTGTGCTTGTCTGATTTTTCTCTATTAATTCAAATCAACATTTTTCTGAGGTGGACTTGACCTTTAAATTTCTCTACTGGATAATGGCGCGAACACTGAGCATAAAATCCCACTGTATATCCATGATTGCTTGCCCGTATGGAAGCACGGACACGGCTCTGGTTTATACAACTTCCCTACAGTTGGTGGAAAATGAAAAAAAAAGTCTAGCCAACTTCTCTTTTTCTCACCGGCTGACGTGTGCTGACCTAGCGATTTTGCCTAACATGTATTCGTGATAATGGCAGGTCCCACCTAAACGAGAAATCAGTCTGTTTGAGCAGATAGGAAACCCAGATGTACAGCACTCGAAACACGTCGCAAAGATACTTGCAATGATTATAAGTTTGGATGTAGGCCGACTTGTATTATAATTCAGAGATCTAAAAAAATATATAGCACGTGAAAGAAAGTGACCCGAATTTTCAAGGAAAAGGCTGGGAACTCAAAAGATTAATTGCTTCAGTCAGTATTGATTACAGCATGTCTCTTTTGGTTTTGGTGTCAAGGTACAATTTCACGATGGAGAAATCAAGGAGAGGAATGATATAAACCTCAGGAATCTCGAATCTCTGCACCGTACCTTGCCCCCTTCCGATCATGACAACATCTTTTAACATAATGATGGAAACCAATACCGATAACATTTGGAATTCAGTACCTTTAAATATACGAATTTGTAACAATATTTTCATATATTATTATTCAAGAAGAATATGAAGGATTTGTATCTCTCCAAAGTAATGTAAATGATAATGATATTTCTCAAAATTACTTTCATATCTGAGGTGCATGAACGATGTCCATGGACATTATCTTAATATTTGTTTAATTATCCCCCCTGTGTTTATGAATGCTTAATTCGCGCCATTTTGTAGTTAAACGAGTTACTTACATGTACGATGTTTATTAGGGGACTCTGCACTTCAAACAATTTTAGTTTATGCTTAGTTCCTACTGTGTAACATTATATTTTGTCAATTTATTTCTCTTTATGCATGCTCATTTATCTTTATGGTGAAAAATAAACACACAACTGTATATCCATGTTACGGGACATTGAATCATAACTATGAGAGAGCGTAGTTTGTGTGTACTTTAGGCCTACATCTGCTTCTATGCAAACGGGGAATAAATTTCAACGAAAATTACAAAATTGTGTTTCCATCTTAACAGTCAATATCATGTATACAAAGGCTGACATTAGACAAAATTGGAAGAAATTGAAATTCAACTTCTCTGAATCCACGATAAGAATAGGCCTACACGTCTATTTCAGTTACTTTGTGTACTTACGGATTTATTTTTTTAACTGATTTATTGACGTCAGCGCTTTTGATTTTTCATGTTTTTGTTTCATTTTGTTTAACCTAGCTGTACAGAGGGGTCGTATGCCACCGACCCAACCGGGCCCTGGTCAGTACCTGGATGGGCGCTTCGAAGGACATACATTCCTCTCGGGTTACATCTCGCTGTTACTTCGAGCTGAACCCTACCCGACGTCGCGTTACGCCCAGTGTATGCAGACCAACTCGGTAATGGGGATCGACAACATCTGCGAGCTCGCAGCCCGTCTTCTTTTCAGCGCCGTCGAGTGGGCTCGCAACATCCCTTTCTTCCCCGACCTCCAAGTCACCGACCAGGTGGCCCTGCTCAGAATGTGCTGGAGTGAGCTCTTCGTTCTCAACGCGTCGCAGTGTTCAATGCCACTCCACGTCGCCCCACTCCTTGCTGCATCGGGACTCCACGCCAGCCCGATGTCGGCTGACCGCGTGGTCGCTTTCATGGACCATATCCGTATTTTCCAGGAACAAGTTGAAAAACTGAAAGCGTTACACGTGGACTCGGCAGAGTATAGCTGTATCAAGGCAATTGTACTCTTTACGTCAGGTGAGTTTACAGAGTGGCCCTCCTTCGTCTCTTGGTGTCCTTATGCTGCATGGTCTGCTTCAACCCTTTCCTTGCTCTATCTTGTAATCACAACTCTACAATAACTACCTTCTCGTTCAAAATATTCTTTATTGTAGAACATGTACATCTTTCATTACCATTATCATGTCTAAAGAAATAACATCTAGCAATGTTTCGTCTGCAGGCTTCCCCCTGATTTTAATACTCTCCTCTGTGTTTCACCAAACATTTAAAGGGGAATGAAACCTTTGGAACAATTGGGCTTGTGTGGAAAGAGAAAAATCAAAGAATAAGATCAAAGAAAGTTTGAGAAAAATCAGACAAATAATGAGAAAGTTATGACTTACGAGAATTTGAACATTGCGATCACTAATGCCTATGGAGATCCTGACATTGGCAATGTGACAAAGATGTGTGATGTCACATGTGAACAACTTTCCCTGTGATGGACATGGACTATAAAATACCCACAAACTGTCTCTTTTTGCTCTTTCTCATCGTGATAAAATTCTTTTCCATAATGTATTCCTTGAAAATCTGTATTACATGCCCTCCTATAGAAAGAATACATGATCTACTGATAGAAATGATTTAAAAAAGCAATTTAAGTGAAATAATGAGCAACCTTGACACTGATCTAACAATGTGAGGTCTCTCAAAAAAAAAAAAAAAAACATTAATACAGGGTGGCTAAACGTTATTCAAGCACGATACATCGCATTCTCTGAACTTGAAGCTTTAGCTGATGTACATGAAGCCCATCAACCTACATGAATTATCATCTTGGGAGATATTTATATTAAAATGCTATTTACAGGGAATTGTCATTCATTAAAGCATGAAAATATTAATATAACAAGCCCTCTAAAAATGTAGGCCTAATTAAAATTTGGCAACCCCCCCCCCCCCGCGCTATCTGCTCTTTCCCTGATTTTGATAATGCATTACACTACACATGACTGCCTATGTCAGTATGTTTATATAGCACTTCTGTTGAATGTACCATAGGCCCCTCAGCCAAGTTAATTGTCTTTAAGATACCAGGACGTCATGGTCTGAAATATGCCTCTCCCATTACCAAAATATTTTATTAAATGAAAGGTTACTCTACTCTCTTTCACCCCTCCCTTCCTCCGATCCATCCCCATTTCAATCCTAAGCTTCCTTCAATGTTGTGGCTAAATCTTTACCTGCATTTTGTTCATCTCCTCATCTCCGGTCGGGAATGGTTGGCAATCGAAGTTGAATTAAAACTGATAAATGACCCCGATGCGCGAAATGTCAGCCAGATAATTCGCACAGGTAGCAAATAATGTCAGAGGTGGACGGCGGTTAAAGGGAGGGAGGAACAATTTTGTTAGCCATACCATAAATCATTTTGATAGGAACCGCTGATTGCGCGGACTGAATATATATGAAAATCCACCTTCTCCGCTTTCGTTCAATAGAAATTGATCTCGGTAAGCGACTGCGCAATTCAAGAGCTCTGTGGTGATTGCCCGCTTCTGAGTGATAGAGATGTCTATACTGTCATGGTTCTCTTCGCCGATTCTGACCCGACCATCAGAAATTAAGGATTGTGTAATCAGGATATTCTGAGCAGACCGATTTTTATATTTTGATCATTGCTGTCTGCTCATCTTCCATCTTGTCATCTCTCTCGAAGCCTTTCTCTCTCTCTCTTTCTCCCTCCTCTCATTGCTATTCTCCCATCTCGCTGTCGATGAGAGAAGTGAGATGCATTTGATGATGTCGCGGGGGCAATGGCCTTCCCTGAACCCCGACGAACTAGGATGCACCCCGGGGCATGCAGCCACTTCTCCCGTGCTCTTCAAGTGCAGGCCGACTGAAACATAATAAAGTAACATGAACGAGTCCGTGAGCTGAATAGGACGGTAAAGAAAAAGAAAGATCAAGGCGAGACGGGATAACGAGAGGGTATACAATCAAGGATTTTTTTCTCTGCACCTGATGCAGATTCCTGCAAGCTGAAAGGTCGGGTTGAGTAATCACCTTAATCGTTGAAAGTGAAAGAGAACAGGGAGAAGGGGGGTTGAATCCCAAATGCAATGAAACAGTAGAAAACACTCCACGTCGGAACCATATTGCTTTCCTTTCCCATCCTAGCATTGACCTTTAATACGTCTCCTGATACCGCCTGTCACATTTTAGCCCACTTTAGCCCCAAGCATGCATCCTCGTGTGGTGCGCAAGATTCGATTAGATCGCAGACGTGCCTAATGAGATAAATGAAATAACTAATTATACCCAATTACGAGTATAAATATTAATGTTTTTGCATCAGAACTGGAACTTTGTCGTCTCTGTAGTGCTCACGCCTGATTTCTTTTGGGCTTTTGGGAAATAAGAGATGCTGTTTTAATTCATGGTTAAGTTTTGATGCTGAATTCGTGTCGTTATGTCGTCACATGTCTTATTTTCATTTCACCTCTTTCGTGCAGTCATATGCTAAAAAATTGTGACATTTCATTGATCCCCTTTTAATGAATAGGCCTACTGAAATTTAAGATTATATAATATCAGTATTTAGCCATTTCACCTTTTATGATATGGAGATGGACCGTTTGCCTTAATAATTGGCAATGATAAGAGCCAAACGTAACTAGGTTTTTTAATGATTGAATGAAATGAAAATCTGGTTATGTTTGATAGTGTTCATAGTTAATGGCAATTCTGTTTGGTGTTGACATCGTGTAAGACTGGATACACCTTTGGAATCGAAGGTTCACTTCAAAAGCGAAGTATGATGAGAAGCGAATATAATTGAGCACTTGTTTAAATAAAATTACTCTAACTATCTCGCTGGTGTGGCTTTTGTTTATATGAGTCATGACCCTTGTGATAACTAACTGCTTGGCGTTCACTTATGGTTTACGTTATTCTCTAAAGAGAGAAGGTCCCGACCATTTCGTACACTTCACAGTCAAATGGTTGCAATGATGGGTAGTATTAGTTTTCATAACAAAATATTCCATTACTTCATGAATCATTTTACATTCGTTGACCTTCCTACTTTACAAGGAGACATTGTTTATGTTTTGGTAACAATCGTCGATCTGAACTAGATTTTGATGCAAACTTTTTTTTTCCGCACGTCAATTCTTAATTCTTGATTAAGAAGTGTCCTTAATTGTCTTAATAGTTGTGATAGTTCATATATTATTTTTTTACTGCTTTGAGGATAATGTTCAGGCCCCCTTATGGTTTAAAACGATGATATTGGTAGTTATTTTCCTCGTATATTTGGGCTCAGAATATTTATTCGGGTGTGAAATGCGCCCCGAAATAGATTTCTTCGATCAAATTTCATATTTCAGTCCTTGACACATTTTCCCTGGCGCAACAAGAGAGTTTTGGTACGATAGAGGGGAAGAGAGAACTGAAGAGATTGGGTTAGAACTCTGAAAGCCATCAGCTTACCTCGCTCTTGTAATCCCATCGTGCAACTTGTTAAATCTGAGGAATTAACCCCTGGTCGCGGCCCGGGCAGGTTGGGGTCGAGGGCCCCCACCCCTCAACACTTGCATGGAAACCACCTGCTGAAAGTAGACGTGATGGCATGACACCAAAGCTGTGAAACAGAATAGCAAGACAAAAAGGAAGTTAGGGGATGAAAACACAAAAATCGAGAGAAAAATGGGGCGATATACACGAAAGGCATACAGAATGCATGACTGTCGGTAACACAACGTGCATTGTAGCTCATTTTTTAGCTTATTATAATTAGGCCTACGTATAAAGGCCCATAGTTTGGACGTGTGTTACAGCCACAAGCTGACATTTTGTCTCTGATCAAGCCTATAATTGGGGTAAAAAATAATGTCAAGCTATTCCTTCAACAAACAATGTTCTGAAGTTAAGGCGCAGAGCATGGTCAAGTGTGACAGGCTGCACGTTTGCTACCGTGATTCAGAATTACAAGCGCAGTATTGTTAACACGGTGATTCAAACGTCAGAACATGCGACTTCACCACATCCGGGTCGATGTCATTACCAAAAATATGATGTTGACAATGAGCCAAATAATGGTTGAGAGACGGAATAGAGAAGCCCCGTTATTCCTGTATATTCTTGCACTTGACTTTCCACCCTTCTTCTTGTGCCTGTCTATCAAGAAGACACAACTGTTTACAGCAATGGTGTAAACAGAATACCTGGACTGTTACCCGCTTAATCCGTACACTTAAAAAAAAAGAGTGCTCGAAAGTGGAAACAAGACAGGATGAAATTGTTTCAGGCTATGCCTATGTTCATGTTCCACCACACCACCGATTGTGTTCCAGTGGTGTCCCTACCGGGCCTACCCTAGGAATTAGGTCACCTGTAAGCAGTATTGTAAGAAAAAGAAGAAGGGGCAGTGATCTATAGCGATGGCCGACGGGTCTAAACACTGGTGGTGGTACTGTATATGGTGGGATGAGAGAGAAGTAGAACTTTGCTTCAGACGGTGGTGGTAGCAGAACAAAGAATACGTTCTTCTTCAATCAATCAGCAATGAACTTCACACAACTAGGCGAGGGCTAGAGTGGAACGAAATTGGAGCCAGCAGCGTCAAGCAAAAATTGTCCCACCCACAAAAAAGAAATTAAGTTAGATTTGCCATAGAAAGTCAGTTTTGTTATATGCCTAGATAATAACAATGAAGACCAATGACTTTACATCTACTCTAGATCCAAGGCAAAACAGAAAGATACACAAAAGCTTATACCCTGCAATTTACATATGACTTTAAAAGGGTAAAAGGTAAGAAGTTATTTAATCTGTTTGATTTTCCACTATGACAATCATGACACTACTGTTTGCCAAGGAACCCATGATTAGTGTTACCCTAGTGTTAGAGTTAAGATACTGAAGATATTTTATTCAGTTTGAAAAGCAAAGCATGGTGGACTTCTTTTTTGTCTTGTGTACTATAAATCATGATATAGTGTGTAGGCCTAATACTAAAACTGTGGAGATACACACCCAGACCACAAAACCCATCAGACCAAGGAATCTGGTGTTAGATAGGTGCATTGATTGGCAGTACATAATTAGAGTTTACTCTGTTCGCACATGGTGGTTTTCATATCCGAATAGAAAACAAAATAGAAACTGAAATATTTTTTCTCACGGAAAAGTATGAAATTATTGTAATTTCGGGTGATGTATTGGTTGTGCCAAAGCTTCATGAAAACGAAGAGGGAATTACCCAGAATGGATTTGTGTTTTCCCATGGAGTGTTGCTCTCTTCCGGGTACCCTGGAAATTAAAGGTCATTTTTTTTACTGTTTTCTATTACTTTAAAGGTTGCTATTCAAACAAAACATTCCAGGTATTTCATCATGATATTGTAAACTTCATCTTACCAAGAATGTCAGTTCGTATCTCTTTGACCTGATTTTGACAATTTTCCTTCATTTTCCATGATTCAACATGTACTGACGATTTCCAGGTATTACCAGATCACTACATGAAATACCTATGGCTATGCCAACCAGGCAGTGCACTGACTTCCACGTCATTGCATATTGGGATGAAAAAAATTCTAACAAAAAAAAAAATCTCCCGTTTAATCTCCATTGAAAATTTGCGACTGGTTGTTACAGATCTCTGGGGTTGATGCCTTTGTCACCTGTATTGACTGGTGTTTTGTCTCGTTTTGATTTGTAGAGCTATTTGGAAAAGAAAGGGTAATTCTTCATTTTATCGACACTGGATGAAAGGGTGGGTACAAAAGTCATACCCGGGTGGTGAATAAAGATTACTATAGCATGTACTCGCTGAAATATTATTATCGTATGTATAGGCTGCTGTTGAACTTCAATGAGGCGGTGGGAAAAGGGAGTGATTTTGAACTAAACCGACTTTCAGACCCCCCATATCACTATTCCATGCTAAATATATCATGGTTTTCAAGACCCGAGAGTGTATCTCGTAGTCGCAGAATGTAAACTTTATGACACCAAGGTGTAGCTGGAGTACCGAATCTTTCTCCTACCGGCACATTCCATCGTGATGCCTTCTTATGATCGATTTTACATATAATACTATTGTGTCAGGTTGACCCAGATTGTCAACCTAGTTTTATTTTGAACTTTTCACATTTTATGGCGAGGTTGGAAGGGGCTTCCGCGACTAAACTACTTGGGGCTTGTCTGAGAAGGCTCTTGAAATGCAGAGGTCAGATTATGTGACCTCAGCTATTGAGGCAAAATAGCGAAACGAACAACAAGCCCTGTCGCTACGATTCCAAATTGGATGTATCGGGTCAAAGGTCACTCGCATTGAACAAACAGCTCCGAGATCGAAGTGGAAGGGCAAATAATAGAGCACAGATTTGCGGGAAATATTAGTGGGATAATTTGGTTGTGAACTTGTTCTGATCTTCTTCGCAAGGCAATTCGTTTACCATCATATTGCACGATGAAGTATAAAAGAATTATGTGTCACTGTACAAAGATGTAGGCCTACATTCCCGGCCTACATTTTTGTTTAGAAATACATTTAGAATATTACAATGCTTCAAATACGCACCTTGAGAGTGACAGACTGACTGTATGGTACTGCTTACCTAATAATAAACCCAGACAATTTAGTTTTTAGAAAGTTAAGAGTCGCTGAAGAAGTCTACTTTATGGCAATTAGGACTTAAACGTATGCCGTTGGCCCTATACATAATATATCCTGGACCTGTATATAAAATTTATTTTTCACATTGTAGTTAAACGGCATTCTTCAGAAGAAAAAAATATTCAGTCTCAAATTCTTAAAAATATGTCGGGTAATGAAATTGGATACATTAAAAATCTCTGTATAGATAATTTTCGTCTATTTACAAGAAAATGTCACCCAGTTTTCTTATCATTCTTGAAAAACCAAGTTAACAAATACCGTTTTATTCATATTGATTCCGTATAGGATGGATATTATCGAAACTTTCGAATTATATAATTTTGTATTCCCCCCTATACACAATATTTTTTTTTGTCACGGTCATTACTGATTTATCTTACAGGTCTGATACAATATAAAGGCAATCCGGTTATTAAAGGTCCAGACAAATGTTGATTTAAATCAATAGAGAAAAAATGAGCAGAACGCTGAAAATTTCATCAAAATCGGATGTAGAATAGGAAAGTTATGGCATTTTAAAGTTTCCCTTATTTTTCTCAAAACAGTGGTATGCACAACTCAGTAACATGCAGATAAGTCGGTCGATGATGTCCATCTCGCACTCTTTTTTTTTATTGTTTGCATTATACAATGTTTCAGTTTTTACAGATTTGACAATAAGGACCAACTTGACCGAACCATATAGTATTAAACAACGCTAATTCCACAGGCTCAGGGAGGAATTAATCGTTGATTCACTTGACAATGAGGAGAAAACATGAATATTTCATATAATAAAATACAAAAGAAAAAAGAATAGTGAGTGGATGACGTCATCAGTCTTCTCATTTGCATACTGATCAGGGTGTGCTTATGTTTTGTGAAAGTAAGCGAAAATATAAAATGTCATAACTTTCTTACTTTACATCCGATTTTGATGAAATTTTTCAGTGAATATATATGCTTGTTGGATTTTTCTCTTTTTATTCAAATTAAGTTTTTGTTCGGTTGGACTTTTCCTTTAATGTAAATTTACGTGAAAATATAGTCGGACACCTCATGAACATAGTTTTTGACAGACTGAATGTCTTCAAGGGTCATTAGACTTTGTACTTTTGCACTATTTCTTCTAACTGAACTTAATCGTAATATTCATTCGAAGGGTTGTTCTGTCTCAGTGTTTTGTATGAATGTCTCTAATATGTATAGTGTCATTGGTTTCGAACACTTCTCTCAGATGTTTTACGATTGAGTGTCATGCCTGCTCAGCAAGCCAGCATGAAAGGGACGAATAGTGCACTTGCACTCTTTACCTTTCCATCTCCCGCACATTGGAATATTGCAGATATCCGTAGAGAATGCAAAAAACATTCATCGATTTGGTGTTCTTTTATTGTTATTATTAAGTCCAGTGCTTCACACCAAGTGATTTTTACGACTGGTTCGCAGATACAAGGTTAGATCAGCGTGAAGAGTGAACTTTAAGGGAGAAAAAAATCGGTGGTTTTTAAAGTGTTCCTTCTTTTAGGAGAATCCATATACATAGACCATTAATGCCGAGCTACTACTACTAATCGGTGGAGCATGCGATCAAATTGATTCAATGGAAAAGAGGCGACAACTGTAGGTCCATGGGAGAACAGTATGTATTGTTGCCAATGTACAATCAACGCACTCCCTAGTGTATATGAATAAAACTTATCATGCTGGGTATTTTTTTAAGAGAACATTTTGATGATGATTTTTTTTCTTTTCAAGGAAACGTGCTGAATGTAAAGCGCTCAGTCATTCATATAGGTCCTACGAAGCGAATGTAATCGCAGGATATGCGGTGATTGCCCGAAACAAGCATTGGGCTGGAATAATTATGACCGAGACTCATTCCCGAGCCCGGCAAGTACTCTCATCCTGCTCCTCCGCAACGCAGCAGCATCATCAGCATCACCGAGTCGCGCCGTGTCGGAGGAGTGCATGGGCCTTTCCCGCCTGTGAAAGTTCATCACATTGGAGATGAAGTCGCCTCGAAAAGATGTCATGAATGAAGTTAATGACCTGATGCGGGCGGACGGATGGTTGATGAGTGAACAACATTTTTCTTAGCGACTGCACCGCGACGCACTGGCTGCTATGGACAGAAAGTACTGTTCGGGTTCGCCATGAGTCAGTGAATTGGTTGCTTGTTGAGTAGACGTGATGACTCCCAACATAGATTATATCATGTGCGAAAAGTAACGGCGAAAAAGGGGAAGGTTAAAAAGAAAGCATGCATAAGAAAATTACCCTTGAATTATCCATTTCTCGCAATCCCGCTTCGTGTTTATCTGGTATAATGTTCTCTTCCTACGGGATGGTTTAACAAAACACGGTTTGCATTTATTTCCTCCTTCATGCTGATTTCATGAATCTAACCCGTATTGTAACCACAACATTCCTACTCATAGGAAAATTAATATTTCGCCAGTCCATTGAAAAAAATGATGATTCCTGCAGCTTTTGAAAAAAAAACATTTGCATAAATGTTGAAAGAGCGAGCAGATGAAACAGAACGGAGACAAGAATGCATAAAACACGTGAAATTTGGTAAAGAAGCGTGAAATTTGGTAAAGAAGAAACTAAACCAAATTTACAAAAAAAAACTTAGAGACAATGATATAAAATGGCTGATGATTAATTACATTTAAAAGGAGTAGCAGTAATGTCATTTCGAGAGCAAATGGGATAAATTCATACGATTCATCACAATGTCATTTAGGGCAGGTGGGATTGATATTTTCACCATAGTGCAGCAATTGTCAAACAGCCTATTAATAGGGAGATGTTATTTCTGTTATAACTTATTAAAGTACTGTTACACCAAATGGATGGTACTTTGTTAGAAACTATAAGATATTTGATAAAAAACAACTGTAAAATTGTATTAGCAAAGGCAGACGTAATAAGCTCTATGTATGTAAATGTACTATTGTAGGTTATGTTATATGGCATGAATCATAACAAATTGAATTGTTCTTTATAAAAAGCCGTCTGCAGGAAGAGATCATGAAAGCATGATTTCCTTCCCCATTCTCTCTTCGCAAATAATGTACTTGACATAATGAATGTGTACTGGGTGATACACAGCAAAAGGTATGTAATATACAATCCAACCAATATTTTTTTAACATTTTCATGTGAAGCTTTTGCACAAATATGTGTGTAGTATTTTTTTCAACAAAAATGCCCTCAAAGTCCTTTTTGATATGCTCGGCCGCTTCACTCCGTAGCTTTCTTATGTTTTCGATCACTTTAAATAAGATATTCCTGCCCTCAAGGAATTAAATAAAGTGAACTTTTGTATAATAGCTACCCACTCTAGAAAAGTTCTTACTCATGGGTTTTGGTCGAGCATTCCTCAAGGGTGGAAAGAGTGGAAAAGAGAAATCCAAAATTATACCGTGATTCCGCGCCAGGTGGCGCTGTTTCGAAAAGACTGATCGAACGTGGAAACCACTGGGGTCTGATATGATATCATGCACATTACAAGAGAAAAATGAAATTATCGTAAGGCATAGTCAACATTCAATATCATTTTTTTTCTCGTCAAGTCTACCTGCTCATCCATCCTTTCTTGTTGCAATCAGAATCTGCAATTAAAATTCGAAATTTTGGTATCATGATTTTAGTATTTCCGTTCTTATTTCCTGCTTTGCAGGGAGACAATTGAACAGTGTGTGATTGTCACACTTGATTTCATGTAACCATGGATCATGGATGTAACCGTTACCTTCTTTATTTCTTTCTCATACGCGTGCGTGTGTAATCGCCATGGAATAAACTGTGGATCCAATCTTCCAAATTGGCTTGTGTAAATCAAGATCTTAGGGAAAAGGAGGTCGTAATAACTGAAATTCCATCGCTTGCAATTGTCATCTTCGAAACCATACCTCTCAAAATGTGGGTTAGAACTATTTATCTTCCTTTGAAAGGAGTTGGGCGGGGTAATCACAAATGTTAGTCTCGTTTGAGAAGGAAAAGGAAAGAAACAATTTCGACTGTCAACTTTAGTCCGTCTTCTTGTGTTTTCACCTCATGTCTTCTCTAAGAATTCCAGTGGGAATTTCTGGCCGCTTGTTTGAGAGCAAATAAAGGCCGTCTGAATAGTATTTAAAGAAAGAAAAGTGAATTGCTTGTGGGAAAGGGGGGGTGAGGCGTGCAATTTATGGGTTTGAAGTCAATATTGAAAGAGAAAAACCGGGTTTTGGTGAAATGGGTCCTCCTTTGACTTCAGACCTAATTTCTTGAAGTGATTGGTCTTCCTTTCCCAATTTTATTTTACATATTTGAAGGGTAGGAGACATTTGAGTTTCCCCACCTTGTTACGCAGTTTTTGTTTTTCTCTTGACAGTCTTCTCTATAGGTGCAAGAATGAATTTAAATTCGAAACAGCAAGCGTTGGTTGACCTGGGGCCCATTGCAGAAAGAGTTGCGATCAATCGCAACTCTAAAAATCATGCGTAAATTGATTTTCGACCAATCAACATCGTGCATTTCGGACTTGCGATTGTTTTTTTTACTTGCGTTTAAACGCAACTCTTTCTGCAACGGACCCCAGGACATGTTAGGATTAGAGTAGATCCATACTTTGATCTTACTTTAAGGTTAGCAGCTAGTACTGAAGAATATAATTTGAGTAACCCGTTGCCACCATACTATAAAAATGTGAATTCCGAGACTTTTTTATGTTTGCATGGAATTTAAATTTACTTAGGCCAACTTAAAAGCCAGCATCTTTATAATTGAATCAGTGTTGAAGATGAAGCCCTCAGAGTGATTAAAGTTTCCTGGGTAATATCGTAAAAATATGCTTTTTTTTCATTTTGAGTATAATCCAGATATGTCTAGGTATGCTGATCCAATTATATTGACTATTGTAGGTTTTAGTTCATATCAGGCTTTACACTGTACCATTTCTGATAACCTTTGGATTCCGAAACAATCCTTTGCAGAATATGTCAACGAAATAATGGCTATAAATAATCAGACCTGAAAAAGAGGGCACAATCATTTTCTAGACCGAATTCTGCTGTTAGAAATGTTGAGCATGTCTGGATAGTGATACAATTCAAAGGTTTTATTAACCAATCGCAGCCACTTTGTGAAAAGAGATCTATTATTGAGTACTCTGCAACAGCGAATTTCTTTACTGATTCCATTATACAATACAGCCTTTATATCATACACATCAACATTACCAACATTTCATTTCCATAAGCCCCTTTTGTGATAGACTTTTATTAATAAAAAGAGTGCCATAATAATGTGTGCTTATGTATCGTTTTTAAAAAAGGACACTTTTCATGAACAAGTTCATGGAACCTCAAATTTGCAAAGGCGGAAGGTGAATGATTTAGGAAGGGTTTTTCTGTTTGTTTCAAATATGAGGATAAAATGGCCCGGCGACTTATCCCTCTTTTTTCTTCAATCAGAAGAGGGAGAGAGATGGGGGAAAGCGGTAATGAAAGAAGAGAAAGGGCCGCGCCGGTCGCTCGGGGCATCGGATGTCGGGAGATGTGGTGGAGATGAGAATTAGTTTTTGGATACTCACTGATTACATTCACTCATTCTTCCCTCCTTCCCCCTCTCTGCTCTCATATTTTCCCCCTTTTCGATGGCCTTTCCTTTCTCCCATTTTTTTCTCTTTAGCAACACCCTTTTCTCACATCTCCAAGCAGGTTTGTTTTTTTCGTGCATTCGTACCTCCCTGCAAATAATTATCTGAAAGAAAACCCAACGAACGTTCTCCCATCCTCTCCCCTTATTGCCTCCTTACCGGTCCCTCACATCTTCCCCTTGCCCCTCCCCTTTCTTCATTTTATTGGTTCATCGTTCAAGGAACCTTGGCCTTGGCTGATGACCGTTAATGAACCCTGGTTGAGTGTAATCTAGTATTAATGCATGGATTCGATTTGCATTTTCTCCTAAAGGGTCGATATGTCTCCGCGTTTAGCGTTTGTGAATGACAAAGAATGTTCAGCTAACGCTTGCTTCCTTAACAATAAGCCGGTATTTGGAATAGTGCTTTTTATTAATATCTCCTTTTCGTTTTGTCGTGGTGATTAGCATACAAGTCTTATGTCAAAGGCTTATAATGTATTAAAGTCATATTTGAATTTGGAATATGAATGGAAATGAAATGTAAATTTTGATATCCCCATCCTTACAATATCATGAGGTAATAAAACATCATTATTTTTCGGACTCAGATACTACGTTTTTCTTTTACCATTTTAAAAAATTATATTGTGAATTAAAAGCTCTTCTCAACTTGTAATTTTTCATTATGTATTGTTCCTTTTTTAATCAGTGGGCCTTATTTTTCGAAAGTGAAAACGATTTTAAACCATTATTATTTCTTTTTTATAGCAGAAACGATTGGCGAAATTTGCTTTAATGGTATTTGGGTTTCCCTGAAACATTGAATCTTGTATTAGAACCATCTCGTATTTGAATTTAAAATTTGTATAGCTAGCTATGCCTACCACTTTCTGCGTTGTAGATTGGGTCTAGTTGGTCCATAGTTGTATCTTAACGCCATCAAATGTCCCATATCCTATAGCTGTGTTAATTGTTCTTAAGGGGTAGAGGCTTTTTGGTGTCAATCCTGCCATGACATTGATCAAACCCGATATACGCATATCTAGGGTTGTTTGTAATGAGAGAGTTTGACGATGTAGCGATGTTATTACGCCCCGATTAATAACAGGAGACAAACAAGACCTTTCTAATCAATTTAAATGAATGAGCGAGGTCACTTAGGCTAAGAAAAATGATAGAGATAATGGCTTCGGTGACGACGGTCGGTTGCTAGTTTAAGCATGAGCAATTATGCATGCGACCGAGTACATTGAACCGCAAAGTGTAGTACATTAAGCCGTAGATATTATAGTTGACGATTTGTGCAGGTCACGAGAAACCATGTGCGAAATATGGATGATAACTTATAAGCATCTTCACGAACCATAAATTTATATATTGTTTGGTACTAATTCATAAACGCTACGAAAACATTTGTTAAAGATAATTACAATGTTTACTCCCGCGCTCCTCCAGTGCGCTTTTTGTGGTTGGCATATTCTAAGAAAAAAATTTAATCTCAACTGTGCAATCTCAATATCTACTGCAGACCCCATGGTGATAAAAACATCTAAACCAAGGCTGCAACCCAATGATAAACCCCGTTACAGTTTCTGTATAAGGGATGGCTTTCAAGTTATGAAATCGAATATTAAATGATGTGGGAAACACCAACTCTCCTGCACAATGTCAATTATTACTATTGTGTTATATTAGAGCCAAGTTGGTGGTATTCGGAATCAGGACGAATGAAGACTGATATGAAACAACATCTTTTAAACTTTTCGAGAGGCCGAGACTTGAAGATCACTGTTGTAATTGGTTATCAAATAGTGGTAAAAATGCGGGGTAGCATTGGAATGAGATGATGACCCTTTGCGTTAGACCGAAGATATGTAGGTCTACCCCCTTATTATTAATATGCCCGAAAGTGGCGTCTTACGCCGGACGCACAGCGTCTCAATGGGAAGCAGGTACCGGTTGCAGTTGTTGGGCGTCACGCCAAGAATATATAACTTGCTTTCTTAAAATTATCATTGCCTATATGCATGCATTGATACCTGCCCCATCAGTTGGCATTACCACCTGGCATAGATGCCCTACAGTGTCTCACCAAAGATTTGAAATGGTCCTTTTTTGTCTTGCTGCATTTGAGAACGCAGCAAGATACTGCCCCATTGGAAGATCAGTTAGTAGCTATAATACCTGGGTAAATGAGATTTGTTAAACCATCATTAATGACATGTTGATATACCTAGCGTTCTTGCAAAGGATGAATAATATGGTAAATTATAATGATGTCTTCTTGAATTACCAGCATTCTAAAAATTTATTCAGATACACCCTAGATTACATTTGATGAAGTACCTCAGTGTACACATACTTATAATGAAGTTTATTAATATGCTCTCTGTGTATATTGCAATATATTGTAACGAAAACAAATGCTGTCTTAGGAAATATTCTCTTCATGCATTCACACCTATGCTAGCTTAACATTCATTCGAAGTTATTTCAAGTAAGTAGTCTATATGTCAGTCGGTTGATCCCCAAGAGGAACGCTTTACTGCAACCAAGTGAACCTGACATTATTGCATGGCCGTTGATTTACTTCTTCACCGAGTTTGAGTTTGCAATATAGGACATGAACCATCATTACCTAAAGATGACAAGAAATGAGTGTAATGTGCTCAGGAAAGAAAGAGACACGAATTCAGCCTTTGGTTCCCACCAAAGAGGTGGACACAAACCGAAGTACAGACGATGTCCCTGCAGGTCCCATTCCGTGCTTAATTACGATCAATCAGACCACGGAAGCGGGCTCTTAGATTGAAGTGTGTAGAACCTAGATACCTAACAGAAATCCAAACCTTGAAATTTGCTCTGTACTCATTCCTATTTTACGTCCACCTTGCCGTCCGTTCGTTCAATGCGAGACTGCCAATTCAACGGACACGAACTCGACCGGGAGAAAGAAAAGTGCAGCCAAAACTCATTTACCTAGTCTTACTAAAGAGTCTGCCTGTTTTTTGTAGAGGAAAATGCCCGATCAACCTTGTTTTGATCATTGCCCCATGCTTGCAAGCAGAAAGGTTTAAGGGGGCTAAATGAGCGCGAGATTTAGAAGTCGAATTTGTGGTGTTCGACGTGACTCTGCGCTTCTCAAGACCTCAGCCAGGGCCACGGTCGGTAAACACGGGCGACCAGGATCGGCTTTCTTATCGTGCAAGGGTAGGATGTGACTGCACTTCTTGCCCGCTACGGAGCGCTGACTGAGAATCGGTAAACAGAAACTCGAGAGAGAAGGGGGAACGGACAGGGGCGGCTCTTTCAGTTTTAGAGCTCGCCGACAAGAAGGATGAAATTATAATTCCACATCAACCTACATATTTCACCGTGTTCAAACAGTTGCTGGAAATATTGCCATCATCTGACCAAGCCACTCCTTCAATCAGTACTGTTGTAATATCTTGTACAGTGTACAATTTGAGCCCAAGCTGAAACTCTCAGGAAATGTTGTAAAATGAAAAATATATACAATATTACGCCATGTCCCAGATACTTGTAGAGAGGGGTGCATTCTTTAAGACCTTTACGAAACATCAAGAGTATTTATGTTAAGAGTCAAAGATGTACAACAAAAACACTTCATAGCCTCATCCTTGAAAGTTAAAGGAGAATGAAACATTTGGAACAAGATAGCTTGTGTCAAAACAGAAAAATCAAAGGAACGGATCAACGAAAGTTTGAGAAAAATCGGACAAATAATGAGAAAGTTTTGAGTTATGAGTTTGAGTATTGCGATCACTAATGATATAGAGATCCTCAAATTGGCAATGCGACAAAGATGTGTGATGCCACATTGGTAATAATTTTTACTTAAATTGCCTCTTCTATCACATCTATCAGTAGATCATATGTTCTTTGTATAGGAGGGCATGTAATACAGATTTTTAAAGAATACATCATGGATAAAGTTTGAATCACTATTAGAAAAAGCAAAAAGAGACATTTTGAGGGTATTTTATAGTACATCAAAGGAAAAGTTGTTCACATGTGACATCACACATCCTTGTCGCATTGCCAATGGGAGGATCTCCATAATATAAGTGATTGCAATATTCAACTGCTCATAACTTTCTCATTATTTGTCCAATTTTTCTCTAACTTTCTTTGTTCTTATTCTTTGATATGTCTGTTTCGACGCAAGCCTACTTGTTCCAAAGGTTTCATTTCCCTGTAAGGAATGAACAAAAATAACAAAAACACAGGAACATTCCTACATTTTCATATACATTACCGCTGACATATTTTTACAAAGATAGCATACATGAGGAGAAAGCTTTTTATGATTTTCTTTATCGTATTTGATCAAGCCAAAATCAGGAGCAATTGCATTCCACCCAAAGAGTTTATTTAGAGTTTAATTCCTGGTAACCTTTTATTGCGATTTTAGTCAAAACATCACTTAGAAACTCGATATTGGAATAATCCCTTAAACCTCATTATTTTCCATTTTAAGTTACCAAAAGGAAGAAGGGAAATGCACTTGGCTGTTTAAGGCTTTCACCCAACCTGAATTCAAATGTATATTTTTTATTTGACTTTTTGTCTACATGAGCTTTATTTGTAAAATCATGCAACACCAACAATTCATTTCTGGTATTTGTAGAACATCAACATTAACTTGCAACTAATGTTTCTTCAAATTGAAGGATAGCAAAATGAATACGTGCTTAACGGAATTCTCATTACATCGTGAAGTATACCATTTTTTCTCTCCCTTGACGAATGACCATCCCACTCTTGTGACGACATGAATATATAACAACGCCTCACGAATGACGAGGATGAATTGGGGACAGGCGAACAGGGATTTTTCAAGGGTTAAAGATAAATACCAGTTCTGGTAACGATCTCAAAATGGGTTCGAACAGAATCTAATGAAATGACCACCAAAGTGTTTGTATATTTATATAAATAAAATATATATATATGTGTGTGTGTATATATATATATATATATATATATATGCCAAATGACTCTAGAAAAAAAAAGTGTAATAGCTGAGAAATGAGCAAAATAAGCATGGGATTCCACAAAATGTCGGGTATTTTTCAAACAATATTAATACCCTGTCCCACATATGAATTGTTGTGTTAGCTAGTGATCACCAGAATTAGCGTTTTTCGGCCAAGATTTCATGATTTCACAAAGATGAGTTTATTTCAATGTACCAGATCTCGGTCTATCATTATATGGTGATTTAATGGACTTTCTCATGAAATGATTGCTATAACTACTCTCCTTTGCCTTTAGATTGAAGGTCCGGATAATGGCAAATGAAGACAGTTTATCATGCGCTGTGGTTTTCCTTCTGAAGTTTAATTTCAAAGACCATTGTGAAAGAAATATCTCGGAAATAGATAGATAATAGGTATTGAACTATCAGTATCATGTCCTAATGTGTACATATAAAGGTCACATTACATGCATATGCATGTGCTACCATATGATGTGCATGCGTCAGCGTGACGTTATTTTGCGCGAGGCGAGAAGTCTTATCTCGTTATCAATACTAACGATATATCACTTTATAAAGTCATCTACAAATTACCACAATACCTTTCCACTTTGGCTTCAGTCTACAATTCCTTTAAATTCAATTTTATCTTTAAACAAAAGAGGTCCCATGATAACAACGTGTTGACGAAGTTCTTGAGAGAACCCCAAGGTCAGACGTGTTCAAGGTTTGGGCACGACTCGAGAGCTTAATGTTACAAACATTGACGAATACATTTGTTCAAAGTAAGGACAGGAGAATATATCAAAACGAATGAGTTTCTACCTGCTCTTTTGTATAAAATTCAAAGCACTTAAGCAAGCAAATAGGAACGTGAACGCATCATGTGGAAAGAAAAGGGAAGTCTTTCAAACTTACTACAGTATCCATATTAATTTTGAAATCAAAATTTGTATAGTTCTATTATTTATTAGCTTTCCGATACTAGATTATTGACACAAAATGACAATGAAAGACATAGATGTTTGTCATAAATAAAAAGCGATGTTAGATTATTAAGCATTTTATCTCGCAGTTTTTGTGTTTTTTTCCCTTCCTGCATTACTATCCATTCTCTTCTTAACAAACAAGAGGACGATGCTCTGATAATCAGATAAAAAAGATGTTTCTTGAAAATGGGCCTATTGAGAATAATATTTATAACACACGTACCCTATGTTGTATGCAAGACATTATTGACACTCGTTTTGTACAACATATTAGTCTCCATTCCCCCTTCTCTTCTCTCTTTAATGTGTGCAAACAAATTGCTCTTATATACACAACAACGACGAGACGTATTTAACCAAGTCCTGTTTGTTCTGCATCGACATTCTAATATTAGAGAGAAGAGAAAAAAAATATATGAATCGTAATTTTCTGAAATGCAAACACTTGAGCGTGTATTATATGAGGAGGGTCAAAGACCAGATCAGTACCCTTTGCTGCACTTTTCCACCCGCCAGCACGCCCCTCGTAACCTTTTAATTCCATCAGATAGGTAGGATCACCCGTGATATCACTCGACTCCTATTGTGTACTCAGCGATGGTATATTAGAGGTGGATATAAATTTGTATGGTTGTATGTAATGCGTCAATTTTCATCCTCCGCCTCATGCCCCCCCCCCCCCATCTCCCTGTGGTTAACTCGTACATTTGTCTGCAATTCATTTCGACTGTATATAATTGATTTATATTTTCTATAACCAATTCAAGTTTCATTTTTCTTTTACACTTTGAAATACACACAAAATTCCCTGTCTGGTAAACGCACACCCACAACCTCTCATATACTGATACCCTACCCAACTCAATCATTTTTTTTCTGTCACCTTTTTTTTCCAGGCTCTGTTACACGTATCTTCTGTCCTGGCATTAGTATTTTTCATATCTCATGCTGTACATGTAGGCCTACACGGTTTTGTGGGTAACACGTTGGCGTTCAAAGCCAAAGTTCCAGGTTCGATTCCCGGCTGAGACACATTTTCAAGCTTGATTAAATGTAATATATGAAAGGGTAGGGCAGATCTGGTGAACTTTGGAACTACGGAACTATTTATCTCTCAATTGATTTCATGTGTAGTTCATAGTATGACGTATGTGACTCTACGTCAATAATTACTCTCCGTTCATATATTCCTCTCAGATCGACGTTCCATTTCCCATTACCTCATTCCATTCTCCTCCCCTTCTCCACCATCCCCCTCCCTTTCTCCACCCTTTCCTCCTCATTCCATATTTACCCATGTATTATCTTCGCAGCGCAGGTCTATTTCCTTATATTTCCTATACTACTGGCTTCTATACATCGATTTACCCACGTATTATCCCGTATTATCTTTGCACTGCAGGTCTATTTCCTTATATTTCCAACTTTCCTACTGGCGTCTTTACATCAATCTGATACATAGTCCTTATTCAATAGAATAACACTATTGAATGTCAAGTGCGGAATGATAAATAATTCCATTATCCGTGCCACTATTGATGCCGTGCGGGTCGAGCGTTTTGTTTGATGACTTCCTTAATCCCACGTTTAACGGATACTCCTGTAAACAATGTTCCATGCATTTGGGGAAATGGTTAAGCGCACATACCCACGTCATTTGTATTGTCACTGTAATAAGTTATGAACTTTATTTCAATTGAAATTATTTGCTGATTGATTTACCCTGCTCATCGAGTGCCTGTAACTCGAGAATTTTTAACTCGTTATTTTATGCACATTCCTATGCATTATGCTCATAAAAACACACAATTTGCAAAATCAAAACATTGGACTTTCGCTATACAAGTTCATCGGGGGAGGGGGTTTCACCCTAGCCATTTTTTTTTTTTTGCTTTTCATTTGACGCAAAAAATTCGATATTTAGAGAGGTGATTTTAGTTGTATTTTAATCTGTAACAAATTTTCTTGTTTTTTTCTCTTATAGATGCTTGTGGTTTGTCCGATGCCGCGCACATCGAGGCTCTCCAAGAGAAATCCCAGTGCGCCCTCGAGGAGTATGTCCGCAGTCAGTATCCTAACCAACCCAACCGATTCGGTAAACTCCTCCTCCGGCTTCCGTCACTCCGAACGGTCTCGTCTCATGTTATCGAACAATTATTCTTCGTTCGGCTAGTGGGCAAGACTCCCATTGAGACTCTCATTCGCGATATGCTGCTCTCTGGAAGTTCTTTTAGTTGGCCCTACATGACAATGCAATGACAGTGATGTCGAGGGCCGGGGGCCGGCAAAAAAATGAAGTTTTATGTTATAGAGATAAATATGTCTATCAATGCCAAAAATAGGTAAACTACAAATATAACTGACTTACAGAGAGACGAGAATCAGTGGACAGAACTGGAGTAAGATATGCAATGTGCATAAACCGGTATTGTAATCGCTGTCCAGGGCGATATACTTTCCAGTACAAATTTCATTCTTCTCTTGATAAGAAGACAGTACTGAACAAAGATTACAGAGAGATGGAAAGGATTGTCTAGAAATGAATTTAGAATTGAGAGATGTTGCAGTTGTGGTGCTACATAATTACCCTCAACTTTGGAAGCTTCTAATCAGGAGCAATTGTGAATTTTGGGGGGATGACTACACTTACTGTCTCACCTTGCAAGTCCGTCCAGATACGGATGTCCTAGAGAACTGCAATTCTTGGGTTCCGGAACAGATGACCCAGGGCCCAGGATCTAGAGGACAGTCCCATTTTCAAGAACCGGATGGGAATATCTTCAGCTAATCAGCTATCAATGTCACCAACATGAACGTCCTGTGTGAACAATATTTGTTTGAATAAAAGAACAACGTATATTTTGGGGGAGGGGTGAAACTACACTCTGATAAAGGTGCATTCCATATGGTAGAGAACTCCCATTTTAAGGACAATTATCTTCACCATTTCTAGTATGCTCAATATTTATCTTTTTACTTGTGACCTGTCTCATCAACCTTTTGTTTCTTCTGCACACGTTTCATAAGAGCCTCTACTCTTTGATAGTCCACTTTATGGAATATTTCTGACCTAGTCTGTTTAAACCTCAGTGTATTTGATTAGCTTTAGAAGTCATTATAAACTTGAATAGAGGGGTCATACATGATTTTCTCTATCCAAATAGTCAAAGACCATTGCTCTTTACTCGTTAGATGTCTTATTTTTAAACGTGTTTCGAGTAAATTCAATATCATTTTTATATTGGAGAAATAAAGACCCACTCCACTGCAATATTCTTAATTTAGCAACAAAAGTGGGGGCTATCCCATGCCTCGAATGTTGGTAAAGCAATATGGCAATGGTTATTATTTCAAGGGGATGGTTGTGGTGATAAGATGCTCGGAATGACGAATCGTTTTCTGAATGAACTTCAAAGTTGACAGCATTCCATTAAATAGGACACACATCATGTATTACTGAACTATGCTGTGGTTCCCATAGAATGTGCAACCAGTATTCTTGGTTTTAGGGCAATTTACATTGTGTATTTAAGTACGTACTTCGTGTTTGAATTGTTTGTATAACTAGTGATACGTTTGATTATATTCTATCATTTTTATGTTTACTGGTTCCAAACTGGTGTTGTTTTAGAGTCTAAAGTAGACGAAACATCTCACCGCAAGTATTCGTAAGAGTCGATAGTTTCTAGAGCTATTATTGCTATGTTCTTAATGTTTGCCTAATCCTGATATTGAATTAAAACTTACACGTGTTCATTTGATGCTCGCGTTTGAAAAGGGAATCAATGATGTAAGTCATAAACTGTAATTTTAGATTTGTGTGGTATAATTTTGAACATTCACCAACCTGCTTTGATTTTAAGAACATTGGAGTAAGGTATCGATTTTAGCCCAGTTGATTCTCTTTATTGGTGGAGCCCATGTGATAGCAATCACATGAATAATAACAAATCTACATTGATTCTTGTTCTTTCAAGTTTCATTTCACCGTTCTGTTTCCAATATTTTTTAATCCCTTGAATATATTGTTTGTTTATTTTGTATATGCATGTTTTGTTCTTATTTTAACCCCCCATACATTTCATTTCCAATTTTGTGTACAGCTCCACCTTTTTTCATTTATGATAAGTATTTCTAGACTTTCCCAGTGTCAACAAATTAATTAAGTTGACGGTTTGTTAGCCATCACCTCTAAATCATTCTCCCTATACTACACTTCTTGACTGAATGAAAATGATTAACATTCTGCTTAAATAGTCGGTAATGCACTTATTTCTTAAAAAAAAAATGAGGTATATACAAAATAATGTTTGTCTTCAATATAGTTTGGGTTTTATTACGTTTTCCTTGTCTTTTTCAGCTTTTTGTTCATTTTTAAACTTCCGATAATAGAAGAGAGTAAATCGACACATGAAAACAAGAAGTGAGTGTACTATTTAGCACCAACTTCGTATGAAGACAAGTAACCAATGTTGTCTTGGGTCCCAATATGATCGAATCGTAGTTTGTATGGAAGAGGGCGCTACGTTTTTGTAAGAGAGCGTGTAAACCACAATGCTGCAGTGTGTTTTTTGTATCTTAAGCTTGAAACTCCAGTATGCGTGATGCAAAAGAAGTTGCTTTTCAGTATATCTAGTGTCATTTTATATAAATAGATAATCGTATACATTTGCTATATAATTATTCACATTAAAAATGTAACTCGAATTTGAGTTACATATTTGTTACTTGTAAATAGACAGTTATTGTCATTTTTGTGTGTACTGAAATATATTAGACAAATGAAATACTTAAGATACTCAAAGTTTGTTTGAAGTACTATCTATCTATATATAAAATGTACATCATGCAATTATTACAGAATTGTTAAAACATCCGCAAAATTTCGCTGCCAATTATTCCGCCTAATAAATAAATCTGAAACGATTTTTTTCAGTGTGAATTTGCCAAAAGAAACCATTAGGATCCCGTTTCTAAATATTTGTGACTGCCAAAGAGTCAAAGTGTCACATTGAAATGTCGATATAAAGTGAAAACCTGTGGCTGCTTCTTTTTTCACACTTTGCCTTGTGCTCTGAGCATGGTGAGGCAATGTTTTTGTGTTTTCATGCAAACATTATGTTCTATATGATTGTGTCTGTTGCTATGGTTTTAGAATTTAAATTCCGTAAAAAGTTTTTTCATTGCCCTAAAAAATTATCTAAAACCAAGAGCAGTGCCGGGTTCTTTGAAAAAGTATAAAAGTCTTTTCTCTCAGTTAAATTCTGATTTTTTTTCACTCTACATTCCTTGTCCAGAATTTAAATGATAGCACAAACCCAATTCTAACTGGATAAAGGTTGCTAGAATTTTGGAATAAAATAAAATAGAACAAAAAAAAATCAGCTTTGAACCGGGTCATTTAAACTGGATTACCTTATAAATTTGAAATATAGCTCAGGTTTTGATGGACGATTTTATGTTTAAGTTTCTTAAATAGCTCTGTTACGTAATCATGTCAGATCCTCATGTGACTTAGTAATCAAAGGTAATAAACGGGAAAATAATGAAAACAAAATTTCATCTCCATAACAATCGAATTACAATGTTTAGAATATAAAATGTGCAGTATGAGGGACTTTCACGAACAATAATACAAGTACAAAAATCAATTATAATTTTATGATTACAGATATAGAGATAAAGTCTTTGAATTTGTTGTATCAGTTGTGCACGTTTGTGGTTATCGACATGTGTAATTAGAAATTAGAAATCACATTTCCTATTCCACCTGCGGCTAATTTCGCTCAGTACTTGCCAAAATCGCAAATGCCTAATAAAATTGAAGTGCCACCTCTTTGTTATAAACTTAAATGTGTAGCTTCATTTTGTACTACAATTCTTGAAATAAAAATTCCTTACTTACGAATCTCTGTTCATCTATCCACCTGCATAAGAACTGCAATGTATTGAATAAATTCATGGTATTCATTAATTCCTGAGAAATGTTATCGCAATTTTTTTTTTTCAGAATTCATCATACAGGCACTGTGGAGACATTAAAAAATCCTAGCGTGATTTATCTTCAAAGTCAAATCGAAAATTAGTTAGTTTTGAGGTCGCTCCTTTTTCATTTTAAGCAAATAAGTTTCATATTTGATTTTTTTTTTCATTTTAATCGTGGCAGGATATGGCATTTTTTTATACTTGTTTTTTTTTAGAATGAAGTAAATTGTCGTTGAAAGATATTTCTAAACAATCTAGCAGAATCCGAATGGTACTTCATATAATTTGCGTAAAATGGCTGTTATTGTCGTTTCGCATTGTTTTAGACTACATAATCATATTTAGGGTTTTATCACTTAAAAAGCTGGGAATAGTAAAACACAACTTTTCCCAAAATTTGTTATTTCGGAAGAGTGCCCGGTTTTTAAAGATTTGATCACATATGGCCATACATGTATATTTTAATTCTATTTCTTCTTTTTTCATCTACTTTTTTTTTCTTAGCCTGCAGCTGGTAATCTCATAGCATTCATGCCATTTCTTGCAAATCTGTTTTTACAAGCAGAAAGCTATTGTATTGCGTTCTATTCATAAATTCACAAATTTATGGTATTTGTACTTAATTACTTTTCCCCATGTTTTATATTATTAATACACTTTTCATTGGTGTCCAAAACATCCTTTAGAACTGACTTTCAGGACATCCGTCAAAAGCTTCAAGATATTCTGGAAATACGACGTTGCGACCAATTAATGTGCCAACTACATTTAGGGAGCTGGAATGATTCGCACTTAGTTTTAGTCATTCAACACAGTTTTGATATTAATTACGTCCTAAGACAGTCATGTTCGATGCTCGGTGTCACAGATGGTTATTGTTTCCTGTGGTTCCAAATAATATTGATAGCGTACTGTTGAGATAAATATATTGTTTTACATGAAACTGTCGATATGATATCATTTTCTGTACTATTTGCCAACTTGTCTTTTTTTTTGGTCCAACCTGAATTATTAGATTCCAATCTGATTCTTCCCCATTCACCTAGCTTCTTCACAGACACCATAGTCCGTGATCACGCTTTTTGGCTGTGCTAGTATCAGCTAGTTATCTGCCATTTAAATTGTAGCCTGAGTGTTAATCTAGTGCGTAGTCTTGTCTTCTTGAAATGTCTTGTGTCCAAGACACGACGTTGTCGACGTTTAAAAAAAAGTTGAAAAAGTGATTAAAATATTTCTGTATTTGTACATGAAGTAATGATATGAGTAGTTTATTGTTTTGTACTGGTCATCGAGAAATTGTTTGGAAAATGAAATTCATGACAGGCCCAACACCAGCTGCTGACGTCTGTAGGAAGTGTGGGTGCAGGTGTGCGTATGTGCTGACCACAGAACGGTAACATAAATTGTATTTCTTTGGTGCTGCAGGTAGACATACACATATGTGTATGTGTGGGTGCACGTGAGTGTGTGTGCGCGCGCGCGCGTGGGTGTGCTTATATGTTCGTTCTTGTGATGATGTGGGTGGATGTTATTGTGCTGACGTGCGAGTTATTGAAAAAGTGTTCCTAGTATTTTAACAATTTAATGAAAAATAACCTCAGATATGAAAGAATGTGGGAAAGAGGGGAAGAACGTCAAAACACAACAGACTTGGTAAAGATCAACAGAATTCAGATGTAGGCTAATTTGTACTTATTCCAATACCATGAATACTGCACTCATTACAAAGGACATGTCAAATTGTCAAGTTCGACCCAGTCCTTAAAAAAACTCACTGATATTAACGAAAGGTTCCATGTCATTTGCTCCGGCGACAATTGCTCTGCTCTAAATTCCACACACTAATCGAAAAGACCAACTTCAGCCCTAGGTTTCACCAAGGAGATATGAGATCTCCTTGGTTTCACACTCTATATATTACCCGAAACCTAACATGAAGCCCTATTGCAACCCTAACCCTATACATCTTCGACGAAATTAAGCCCAGAGCAATTGTCGCAGGAGCAAATTTCGTGTATACACCTGCATCAATAAATGTTTAACTATTACAAGGACTACTTATTCTTTCGCTGCTAATCAAGGAGATCGAAGAAAAACTTGGATCTGTTCATCTAGGTATACACGGGAAAAAGTCATGCCCTTTTCTTTTTCAATTCCCTCGCCTTTCACATTTAGAAACGAAAGGAAACGTTAATAAAAGAGTTGCACAAAAATGGAAATGATTTAAAATGTAAGTTGCTATATAGGAATATGACATGAAAACTAAATTTCTCAATACAGGAAAAAATGATGTACATACACTAATATGTTTGGCAACATACGGTCCACGCAACAATTGGTTACAAAATTATCAAACTCTGGGTAGTTTTCAACCAATACTGTAGTTTTCACCCAAAGCACACATTATTGGTTTAAAACTACCCAGAATTGGATAAAACCAATTGTGTGGACAATCTGTTACCCAACATTTTTTAGAGTGTATAGCTATTAACCTATAAAATCCATAAAGCTTTAGACAAATCAAATCCATTTTAAAAACGAAACTGACCTTAAAAGAAAAAAGATAAAGTTTGGGTTCTGGAAAGACAGCATTATGAGCTACATCATAAATGGCTTCATATGCCCATCTGCCTATGGGCACAGATTATTTCATTTCTTGGCGATAAATGTTCTTCTTGCGAAAAAAAAATTGTTTCAAAAGTAAAGATATTCAATAATCAAGATGCATAATTAGCGCGTATGTACTTTTATTTCAGAATATCAGACTGACGCAGAGAACGTATTTGGAATAATGCACGTTGGCTCAGTGGTGGAGATATTCAAATCCCCCAAAATTATTTTGAAATGAGATCCCTTGCCATCACGCGTTAACAATATTAGAATGGAGGATAATCATTATCACTCCATGACCACGGGGATTTACATTTATTTTCAATTTTTCAGGGTCTTCGAGAGTTTCCACTTCCAGCTCATGAATCAGAATTTGCCCTTTTTCTAACCATTTTGCAAAATAAAGTTACATTGCCATGATTTTGATCATTTTTTTTGCTCACATTTCTGGTTTCCGACTGTCTAAATATTTCTATTTCCTGTTGCTAATAACCAATCAGAACGAGTTTATGCTTGGAGACGATCTTTATTTGGGAGATTCGTTTTCCATTACAACAAAACCATTCGAATGATTACCAGGGATCCTTCTCCTGGACTAGGGCTGCTCTATCTTTCTTAGTATCTCACAAATCTTCCTGAATTAATTGCACAATTACATTTGATTTGGGACCAATCGGAGAGGCAGCAATGATCATCTCTAAATCTTGATGCGCGAGACGAACAAAATGCCGTATTTCAAGGTAAAGTGAAAAGTTCGTGAAAAGTTCATGATAAACCGCTGCTTCTTGAAGACTGTTTCATGATAAATCCACCCTCTCATTCCCTGTGGAATTAAACTCAGTTCAAGTTTGACACAAAAATGTAACGACAAAACGACATTGAACAAAATTTACTTACAGAATGGGAATCAATTACGATAATTCCTTTTGTTGGCCACTGGTCTGCATAGATAGGTGCCCTTTCGTAGAAAAGGATTCCTTATACAGAATAATAGATCATGCAGCAGGCAGTGAAATATTACACTGCAAAAACTTCGGTGTTGATTAAACACCAGCCCGGAATCTATATACGTCCACACCAGAGAAGTATTGAAACAACACCAGTTTGGAATCGAGCTGATGCTGTTTTCATACTAATTGGTGATGTATAAAAACCTATCTGGTGTTAGACTAATACCAAAACCGGTGTTGTTTAACACTTCTCTGGTGTGGACATATATAGATTCCGGGCTGGTGTTAAATCAACACCGGTATTTTTGCAGTGTAGTGACATTTCCCAAATTGGCGTATTTTAAGTAAAGCAGGTCATTGTCAGTCCTTGTTTGAGTTATATTCTTAACGTGATTCGTGCATTTCATCATCCACACTGATTCATTGATTCGGACATGATATTTTCATTCGGTTGGGTGTTATTCACCCCACTAACCCACTCACACCCATTCACACTCCTCATTAGTCTATATATTTGAAAGTAAGCATAAAAATGTTTGGAAATTAACCAATAATATAGAGATAAATTATAAATAATACAAATAATAAATAGAACCTCAGGCCTATACACCATTTTGAAAAGAAAGATGGGGATGGGACACAAGATTTAAAAATGTCAGGTTCGTGTTCTCTTGGATGTTTGTGTGTAGACCTACGTCTTGAAAAAAAAAAAATCCCTAACATGTACAGATAGATATGAATTGAAATGATATCGTATTGAGAAGTGACGAAGTTTGAAATACCCTACAGAATATAAAGGGAATATGAAGTAGAAATACGAGGCATATATGTAGGATTTAACGAACTTTGAAGGATTGTGTTTATGAAAGGATGCTATGGGCGATGCATGTAATTCAGCCAGAGTTGAATTTGAGATAGGACTCTTCAAGTTCAAAACAAGGATGATCTATCACATGGCTGTCTCCTCACATGCTATCGCAGGAATGCAGCCGGCATCTTGGGGTGAGACGGGCCACGACATTAACGCGATAGCGCCCTGAACTCTCCCCTCCAGCTCGTCGTTTATTCAACACGCTGTCGTCTGCAAATGGCGGGAAACAAACAGATAACATTCTGACGTGAATCGAAACCAGAGAGCGACAACTGCGCCAAATGGAGGGGATTGTGACCCGCCCTTAAAACTTTATTTATTTATTTATTACTATCAAGAAGAAACACCACTGCGGTACTTTGCTCGTGCCACTGAACATGTAAATAATTTAATTTATTACGTTCCATAAATCATTATTTTGTAAACAGAATTTTAAGCCGCGGAATGTATTGCACCCCACAATTACCAATTTTTACATAGAGAAATATGATCTTTGAAAAAATCATATTCATTATGGATATTTCAAAACAAACATTTTTGTTGTTACGACGTGTGAACCATTGAAGATTATCTCATTTCTATTCGTTAAGAATAAGATATAAGAAAATAAAAATTGCCGTCCTGCCTCGGCTAACACAGCAACCTCACCCCTGTGATTTTCTTGCAAGGTAACTGCAAACCACATTACCACATACTGACATGACTTGTAACATAACCTGGGGAAGATGGCTAACACACCGGGTATGAATTTGTCGCTGACATATCAACGTCCATGGGGGAGCACGGAGCGCTCCACGGTGAAGAATCTTCACCCGATGACCCCCCTCCCTACCCCCTTCCCCCGAAAAAAAAATGCAAGTGCGATTAAACTCCCGCCAAAGGTCAAGATGACATTAATCGAGCAACAATAATGAACACTCATTTATTTTATTACAATTTGAAGAACGAGGATTAGGTGAATGACGACTTATGCACGTGATGTTATGGCTATCAGACATCGAGATAGTGAATAGCCTTGAAATCAGACTCCCCAAAGCTACGATGAACCGCCCTCAAATTTATTTCCTTGATCCTTTCCAAATTTTCACTAAATCCGGGATTGAGGCAGTAACAGTACATTAACCTATTTTTTTTAATTCTGAGAAAAGAAACAGCTTAAAATGGCACTTCGCCCTATAGACGGAGCAACATAAGAAATAAGTTTTGCTCATGCGCCCTTAACGTGTTATTTTCACAGCGAGGAATAATAAATGGTAAAAGGAGTAGGCCTAATTAAGATTCGTATTTTCCGGAAACACCTCATTCAAAGATCAATATTCAAATAAGGAAAATTCATACAAGCAAAAGAAAAACTGCAAAATTTCATATCTTTTAGCTTTATAATGCAGGGCCCGCGGAATAGTTTTTAAAGTTGGGGGCTGAGCCGAAATTGGGGAGCTGACTATGCAAAAATTACAATCAGATGGTCATTTTTACGTGTTTGTACACGATTTTGGAAAAAAGTGTTTGCTGAGCCCCCCCCCCCCCTCGTTCCGCGGCCCTGTAATGTTAGATAACGAGGGAGATGGCAAATGCAGCGCTACGGGGGGTCGACCGACCATTTTTAAATAGCGAAAATAATATAGATAAAATATATATTTCAAAAAAAGCAAAGGGAAGAACGAAAGAAATGTATATTTAAAAAGAACGATCTCGCAACTCTATATTACCTCTTTGCAATTCACTCATATATTAACATCACCTGTCTTACCCCCTCCCCTACCAAAATACCCCCTGGAATAGGATATTTATGCAACAAGTCCATGGGGTTTGTGCTTGGTGGTCACCCCAAAAGATTCACGTACAAGCGAAAGGGAGGACTAGAAAGGAAAGGAAAGGTAAAAGGCTGAAATTTGAGGGGGAATTCCTAGATAATATGTCAAAATCTATTTTAAACTAAAAAATTTCAAAATTTTGTGATTCATCAAACTATGTCGTTTTACAATAGTTGATAAAAAGAGAAAAGATACCAGTCATACCATGCATTAGTTTTAAAACCTCATTTTATCATATACATCTTATTGGAAAATTTTCATACTACCCAGACTCCATATAAAGTGATACTTGACAAGCTGAAAATGTACAATCATGTGGAAATCATCACACATAAACATGGATTAACTGACAACGGTAGTAGACGTGGAATCAAAGTCAAATGTTCAATGAATCCCTCCCTTGTAAAGTATATAGGCCTAATTATACATCTCTGTCACCTTTTCCATTCCTGAGTAATAAAGGCTTGATAATTGTTGGAAACATTATGATTTAAGACCTTCGTAAGATAATATCTTATATGTAGTAATCAGCCACTTCATTTTTGTTTTCTACATTTTTAAAACCGTTGATACATCGCAGCCTTTCAATTAGCACCTCCATTCAAATCATCTTCAGTATACAGACTGGGTATATATGTTGTGTGGGTGTGCATGGACAAACTTGTATAGACTACGGATGTGCGGTCCAGGATGTGTGCGAGGGTGTGGATGCTCGTTCCCTTTATCTTGCTGATTGATTGATTTGATATTGATTATTATATTGAAATTCGCAATTGACAATTTGTATATTTATTATTTTTTGTATAATTTAAGTGATTAAAGACGAGTTGTGACAGATGAATGATTAGATGAGGATACAATTCTGGTTTCTGAAAATGTTATAAAGTTTGGTTGTAAATCAACTGGACGTCTTACCATGCTTACCAAAACGAAAATTCAAGCCTCGCTACCGTTGCTCCAGGTTTTTTTTTTTTTTTTTTTTTAGATTTTAGCTTGCTTAAAGTACTTAGCTGATTAAACTTTGATGTCGAACTATTCGTCCATTTCCTTATCCGATTTTTGCCTATCAACAACTTTAAGATTGACAGCAACTGTGATTGAAAAATCCATAGAAATTAGAACTCTGTGGACACTTCTCACGAGAAATGGCCGTTGATTAATACACATCCATTTCAAATTATGAGCTTTTTTCAAAGCCATGGTTGAAGAAAAACGAGAAAGCTGGTGAACCTTTATTCTCGAGTATAAACGGGCGATAATTAATGTCACATATTTGAGACACACAAATACGAGTACAAGGGGACCCCTATAAACTTCATCATTTACCTGACGGCTTAGGACGGCTGGGAGTAAATTTGAGCTGGGCAAATTCGCGTTTGGGGCTCGCCAACTCTAAACATATAGCTTTATGCAGAGGATATGCCGCCTTGCCGACATCTGAGCTCGTCCCATCCCGCTCGCCGAATCTCCCCCGTGCATCGATGACGCTTGTTTGTGCTCACGGGCGACCTGGAGGATCCCCTTTCCAAGGTCTAGGTCTTGGTCGCGTCCCTGTCTAATGCCAATCGATACGAGGCCGGCTTCCGCTCGCCTTCCGCCGTGGTTCTAGTCTTGCTCTCATGTCGCCTCCTGCCAGACTGATAGATGACTGCATTGAATTCGGTTGGTCAGCGAACCAATCCGACCAAAGTCAGAAGCGGTGATCTCTTTTGAACAATTCGGTGAAATTAAGAAATGGTTATAAATTCCGGCAAATGAGCTTACCTGCCTACATGATGTTGCCTACTATCTCGTGTCAAGAATCGCTAGGGGTGCAGGCGATCATATGGCGATGTTGCTAGTCAGGTGGTCAATATCTATTTCAAGAATTTTACACCTCGGCGAGAGCTTACACCCGTGCCAATCGGTCAGGAGGTATTTTTGTGTTTGCATTCGATTTTTGTGCGAATCACACTCGTCTCCTGTGTTTTCGCGCCATTAATTAAATCCATCGTGGATGGCTTGCAATTGCAACACGAGTATTTTCCTGTTCAGACGTTCCATCTTCATTTTTTTATTTGATTTGTTTTCATTATTACTATTATCATTATCACCATCATAATCTTATGTAATTTTTCGGGGAGTGGGGTTGTATTTACCTAATTTTCATCTAAACAATTTGTCAATATTTGCACCGTCCGCACCTCTTTCTCTCCTTCTCACCTTCCATCCCCTTCTCTCTCTCTCTCTCCCTCTCTCTCTGACTTAAGTCATCCTTATTAATACTTTAGATCTTGTGGTGACCAGTAAGTCATTTAAATGGTACACTTGGTAAACATTGTGAATGAAAAATATATTTTTTTATTTAAATTATTTAAAACTCTGAACACATATGTTGCAGTGGATATGCAGATTATGACCCCTGGTGAGCGGGGACGGTTACCCGTAAGTCCTTCTGGATTGGCGATTGCCATTTGTGTGTGTGTGTTGATTACTTATGAAATGATTGATTGATTGATTCATTAATTCATATATAACCTTATTTATTCATTCATAACATCTTGATACAGGATGACATGTTTAGGTACATACTTTCAAAAACTTTTTAAAAGTAAGACAAAGTTTCATTTGTAAAAAAAAAAGAATGTAAGTGTAGAAGAATAACAAAGGGTAATCTGAAATGTTATAGATATACTGTAAAATAAGGCATATCAGCGTATGGATAAGATTTGAAAAATAATACCTATTGTAGACAAATACAACTTGTCTTTATTTTTTTCGTCTCCTCATGACTTCTATTCAGGCCAGATTGGTCGATGTCATTTCTTTTTAATTGTCTTTTCTTTTTTCTTAATCAAACGTTTTTAATCATTGTGTAGTATCTGATCGATCTATAGGCCAAATCGTCCCGTATCATGCACGCCCACAACAGAACACTCGCCACAATTCGATCGCTGCACACGAGCACTCGATCTTTATCCCACTTGACCTAAATCCCGTGTTGTCTTTCTCGATTCCTCTTTCACAAAAGCAAAAAAGACGAAGAGGCTCTATGCCCCCAGTTTACCCTAATTCAGATACGGACCAAATTAAAGAGATTTTTGGTTTTGAAATCTGTTTTAGTTCAGTTTTGACAGAATTAAACTGGCTTATGGTGTCTTTATGGTGCAAATGTTTATGGAGACCACCCGAAATTTACAAGCATTTCTTTGGCATATTGTCAGACGGGCCTAACTGGCAGGCCAAGGATATTCATTCGAGCCAACCCATTGCTCAATTTGATATTGCTGATTGACAAAAATGAATGAATATGATTGACAATCTAACACTGATTCTTGGGAGGGTACCTACTCTACTTCCTTTATCCAAATTGGAAAGATATATCACTACTTTGGAACTATTCTTTTACTGGCGGAAGAATTAGGGCCATTAAGTTTTACTCTCTCAAGTGATGAATTTGTGTGTGTGGGTGTGTGTGTGTGTGTATTTGAGTTTTGTCAGACGTGTATCAATCAGTATGATTATTTACGTCTGGGACCGACCTTTAACGTCACCATCCGAAAGACGTGACTAGGGCTCGAACCTCTGTATCAATTTGTAACTTCCCACAGCTTGGATTACAGGCGCACGCCACAACGCCCAGTTGATCCTGTCAGGTGTAGACTTCATAAATGCCGATTTATTTTTAAAATGAGCCGGTCGAGGTACCCTTTTCTGGTCAGATATGGAATGTCAGACATATATCCTGTCCACTGGTAGTAAACATTCAACCCTCGAATTCCTCCTTATTTTTTATGAATTATTTTAAAGTGCCACTATAACACACGAGTCTATGGGAAATGATGTAGGCCTGTGATCCCATATGCTATGAATGAAATAACGTTGATATATAAAGAAACGCCATCTAGTGGTTAAACCTACCCGACGCACCTAATGAGCAGTGGACCATGTCTCGATCTTGTCATTTGAATCTCAGAACAGTCTATATTTCAAAAAATTATCTGCAAGAATAATCATTTCAACCTTATGCATAATATTGCTTTAAAATATACTAAAAACTTATTCCCCATCTTCCAGTCAACTGTACATGTAATACTGTAGTTCACTTTAATCTTAAATTCCAAAGATCATCGTATCTGTGAGCAATGAATGTCACGTGATATACAAAGTGAGCCAATCAGCAGGTAACGTTACTTATAATAAAGGCCTTGTTTTCGGTTCCATGGGATGTCGTGTCACTTCCTTTTCACCCCCCCCCCCCCCCCCACACACACACATGCACACACAACAATTAGACAATGGAAGACCCGAATATGAGAATATATAGAGAGATGAAAATAACAAAACGCAGGCCTATCTGTATATTTTGGAAAATGTCACCTAACCCCAAACTTGACCTATGGCGATTTTCACATTGCTGACACTAATCATGCTAATGAAGAGATCTCCTGTTCGCGTATTACCTTGCACCCATCGGAGCTGCTAAGCGGATTGTAATTGGGCAGAAACAATCCAGTTTTGAAGTAGTGTTGTCACGTAGTGTAACGACCATGACACCGACTTCAGTCGGGGGATCGTGCCCTTGCAACCCGAAGATATCGATGTCAATTACGATCAATATCGAGTCATTCTTAGTCTTTGATAAACAGACACACTTGTTGTCTACAATGTTCTAAAAAGAAATATTTTTTTTTAATCATGCCTAATTAAGAGAACACCTCATTCGCATTATTTATTAATCAGAAATTGATGACCAGATTTGTTAAATGCACCTTTATTTGTATCGATATGTGTTTTATTATTACCATTATGATTATTGTCTTAAATAGTCATGTATAAAATCGACTTTGATTAATACCTCCAAAAACATATCATTTGGCGTATTTTTGCCTTTACATTCTTAACGTGGATATATTACGATAAAGTGGTCCATTCTAGCAAATGGTTGGGAATTTGAATTTCAGCATCGTTCGGTAATGTATATCATTGTATATGCAAAACTTTACCCGCCAATAACTAATGGTGGCCAGACATCGTTAGTTTAATTAGACTTATTATTTCCTACATCACATATAAACATCCAGATCCCGGATCTAGAATTGTGTTCATTTTCATAACATTTATTTTAATCTATGGCATCGCAGTGAATACTGGCCTATTCGCTATTTATGGAAACAACAAAAATTCGCATATATTTATGCAATGCTCCAAGATAAAGCTGGCACGTAAATCGTGTTAGCTTTCAGTTCTCAATTAATTTAATCACGTGTCTTTCAGGGAGATTGACATTGTTCTCAATGAAGCTAGCCCACAGGTTACTACTTGCTATGATCTATTACTTCAGTATCTTATCTATAAATGGATAATGAGAGGTATCTCAAGACTATTGTCAAGCAAGGTAGTCATGCTTTCATCCAAACCGGGATTCATACCATCTAAATTGATCATTTCGCTAATGAATTTTAATTATCCTATTATCAATCATTGTTTTGACATTTGTTTTTAAAAAAATAAAAAAAGAAAGGTTTTAATATTAATAGCTACGGCTGAGATTCACATTCCATATATTTTACTATATTACTTACAGGCATTGAAGCCATAGATGATTTTCTGTCAAGTGGGAGACTCATTCCATATATACTGGTCTTGCTTTACCTTATTTACCTTTTTGTTTGCGTTCATATATATATATATCAATGTTCTTGTATTTTGTTATTAACAAAATCTGTTCGATGGTATTTTTTTTATTTAGAAAAAGAAAATTGTTAAGACTTCTTCCCAATGAAGCCGGGAATGGGTGACCACAGGAGTAGAGTCCTTGCCCCAAACTTCCTCAATTAAATTTTGCTACCTTTTTTTAGGGGGAGGAGGGTTGTTCTGGTTTTGGTTTCCCTGATAAAAGGTACAATAGAATAAGAAATAAAGACAATATGTACACTGACACGGTAATTATGCTAATTATGCATGCCACTGAGGGGGTGTTTGACTTGACAGTGTGATGCATTTCTCTGAAGGAATGTCCCCAGTGCTCCCAACGCAATAACTCAACTGCGAGGTCATTCTCCCGAGTGGATCCTCTCTCCCTCATGTTTACCCGATGACACCCAGAACTAGACCCCTGACCCTCTCATCCTGGATCCATCATCTTGGTAAATGTCCAAGGAGTGCCGACATATCAACTATCGCTACAGATACTGCTGGGCCGTGTCTGCGTCAGGCGGGTTTCGGGAGAACTTGTCGGAAAATGCTTCTGTCAGAATGAAAAGCAACATGGCCCCAGTTTCAGAATCGTCATCGTTGAAGATTGATTAGGCAAGGGTATAAACGTATAGTTCCTCTCAGATAAAGTTCGTTGCAATTTGTTTTCCCTCTTAATTTGTTATTGGTTAATGATACAAGATTGTGATTTAATCCTGTAGTCGTAAATTATAATACTTGTCGATCATACAGCCGTAGGGGAGAAGTGAATAAGATTGGTTACACATAATCACTATAATCTGTCTTCAACTAAATATGGCAAAGAGCAAATTGTGAGTTGAAATAGAGAGATTCATATGGGTTGAATAAATGTTCTGTAATGAAATAAAATGCTTTTCTTTGGAGAGGTGTCTGACTCTATGCAAGGAATGTGGATCTGTTCAAGGTTGCATTTATAAACATTGGTATGATAAAATTTGTTTGAGAGTTCCTTGAACTACAGATAGACCTAACTACCTATATGTCGTTTTATGATTTTTATTTTACAATTGTCTGGAGGCAGAATCGTATTTACTGGAGGACTGACCAATTTGGAAATTGCTGTCGACTTCAACATGGCTTTTGTCAGGTTTATTCGTACAACGTACATCCGTCGTGTAGAATTGAGCTTAGAGATCAAGGGGAGCTTTTATGATTCCGCTTTAAACGCAGCGCTTAGCTGGCCCACTTTTGGAGGTTACGATTTCTAGTAAAAACACATCTGAAAATCCGATAAAAGGCTTTGTCGCTTCGCCCCTGGAAACGTCAGTTAAGTCTTGCTAGTCCTGCAGAAACAACACCCCCATTCGCTGAAAACTGTTGCAATAGTAAGACGGGGATGGTGGGACAGCGGTCGAACTCAAGGGCGAGAAATACATGAAATTATATGAGCGAAAATATGAAAACAAAATTGAGTGTTTTCTTTACAGAGTTCAGTGAAAGATTGATCTCTCACAATATCATGAATCTTGCCTGTCACGGGTTCGGTGTCTTATTATTTCTTGACGATGCCCTATAATTGAAAATTATAAACATTATATAAGAAAGATGTGAACATAAGTATCTCTCAACGTTAATGTTTTAAGTGGAATTAATATCGAAATACTGAGACCGACACAACACTCCCTCACACACACACTGATATATATGACCACAACACCAAATTACACACACCCTCATCCAAACTTAGACACACACACTCACGCACGCATTTTTGTCAACATGTTTTTATTAACGATTTCATACAAACAAATTACATAACCTAAAGGTAAATAATTACAACAAAATTTACAAATCTTTGTTCTTTATATATCAACAATAGTCTAAAAACTAAAAAAAAATACCAAAAACTGAATCAAATAATGATGGAATGAAATGCTTCAAAAAATATATTATTATACTAAGAAAACTAAACTCAGCTCCGACCATCTATACAAGCCTAATAATATATGAAAATTAATATTCATGAATGATTTGCAGAAAACAAAATTAAACATTATCATCGCATCCCTAATTCCATTTTACATCAATCCATCACATGCAACGAAAAAGTATACATAAACACCCATACACACACACCCTCGCACACACACATACCCACACATCCAAAGAGTAAGAAGTGGGATTATAATTTATACTTTGATCAATTAATATTGAAAGAATAAAAAAGAAATGGGATAAAGAAGATAAAGGAAAAAGAATAAAATAAAAGGGAATAGAGAGAAATAAGAAAATCTGCAAATTCTGTAAAAGTGAAATGTTTTATAAGTTCAGAGTACAATACTCATCAGCTTATCTTAAATTCCTGCTGAGAAAATGCACATTGTTCCTCTGATGAGTAAAGAAAACCACGTAGCCTATATTTCTGCTGTACAAAAATCTATATTTAAAATAAAAGTTTATAACTTAGTTTGTAATCTAAACATGTATTTTTCATCGTTCAGCAATATAATGTTAGCTTTGTAAGTTTATTATATAGAAGCGCTTGTAATTTAGCAAACTGTTGTCGCGATGGGAAACGAAAATAAGAATTTGTGATTATTCGAATCTAGGCGGATCCAGGGGGCCGCCCCCCCCCCCCCGCCTTTTGGCGGAGCAAAAAAAAAAGAAGAAAAGGAAAGAAAAAAAAATTCAAGAGAGGAGAAAAAAAGAAGAAGAGGAAGACGAGTGAATGAAAAATATTAAAATGAGGGGAAAACTTGGAAAAAAAATTTCATGTCACTATATAATTTTTTTTCGGCTCGCGCTTCGCATCAATAATTGTTAAGTTATGTACCTATTCTGATTAAGTTACAAAAGTGCACAGAATTTCCATTCTTTAGCAAAAAGCGTCAAAAATTTTCAGCTCGCGCCTTGCGCTCGCATTATTTGATTGTTGAAATATGCATGTGTAATGTCTTCATAGCTAACTGCAAGCAGTAGGCCTTCCTTTTCGATCAGTTCAAAACGTGCATCAAAAAATTCTGCTCTCGCTTCACGTTCGTTATGTAGTTGCATACACATTTTTTTTTTATACAATTCAATTTATTTTTCATTCTTCAAAATAATACAAATAAGTACAAGATAGATTGATTCAATTAAAATAATAATAGGCATTGTCTAGAATGTCCACATTTTAGGAAAAAATACAGCAAATGTCCAAAAAGATTTGCTCGCGCTCGCATTATATGAATAAGGATTATGATATTATATGTTTATATGATTTAAAAGAATAAGGCTAAGAAGTACGACTACTCCTTTAAAGAAAAAAAATCATGTTCGAGCGGCCTATCGGGATAATATGGCTGAAAAAATTCCGCCCCGCCCCCCCTCCCCCTATTGGCGAAGGCTGGATCCGCCCCTGGAATCACCTTTTTATTAAGCAAATTATGATTTATGTGTATATATATTTCCTCGTATGAATTATATTGATTTTTATCATTTACTGTATTTAGTTACTTTACATACAGATAAAGGTTTTTAAAATGACGTAGAATCACGCGTACTTTGTAAACAGTGGCCACAGTTTTTCATTTTATCATAAATTGCTCTTCTTTTCATATCCTCGCAAAAATACGAGCTAAGCGAATCCCCAATTTTGTAATTATTACAATAACTATAGTTGTACAAAGATACAAACTATTTGAAAAGAATTTTAACCAAGTATTACAGTACTATTAAACGGTTGTCTACAGTTACGATGCTCTCCGACAAGCATGCTTCAATGACGGGGGAATGGTGAGGTACCTTAAAGCTAAAATCTGTTAAAGGTTTATTATTTGGGGATGACAATCCAATAATTCATATCATTGAACCATTATACCAAATCTTAGAAAGCTTTGTACAAGTGGAGGAATGCGTGGGATTCAGAATATGGTTCATTGATGCCCAGATTTCATATATATGCAACATAATGATTACAAATCAATTAAAAAAAACATAACTATATTTGAAAAAAAAATCAAGACAAACCAGAATACTCCTGCTGAACTGCTTGTGCTGTAAGGCGATATTGTGAGAAGAAATACTACACGATATACCAGATATTGCCATATTCTCAACTTTTAATTTCCGTTCGGGAATTGTTACCCAAATATTTTACATACTTGTGTATCACAGTAATATCAAACATTAATTAATACACCAATACTTCACAAACATGTGTATCGCAGTAATATCAATAAATGTCAATGCCTGCAGAGGAAGGAGAGAGTAAGGCTAAGAATTAACCACATAGGGGGAACCGGGTCACGAGTCACGTGACCAGCTGGGAGGATGGTGGCTCCACCCAGTGTCCCAGTTGCCTGGGACGGGGATCCCCCTACGAAATATCCGATAATCTTGGCCTTTCCCCGCCATTGGCTCACAGAGCTCTTGGTCATTCCATCCCCTGCATGCTTCGAGAAATGATAATGAAATTGCCAAGTACTAAAAAACACCCAAGATGCATGTCGTTTACAGGCTACAACGTCCTGTTAATAACAACACCAATCATCCAGCCAAATATTTAACAACCCCAACCAGCCATCCATTTCTTTACAAAACCATATATCAGCCTATGAAGATACATAAATGAATCTTACTAAGCAACAAGACATGCAAACTCATTTAGCTACTCCATGGACAACTGAAAGTCCAAACTTCCTCTAGAGTAGCACGAGGTAATAGCTTTGTACCAACCATCTGTTGGCCTAAGTCTTGTTGATAACAACCCCAACCATCCAGCCAAATATTTAACAACCCCAACCAGCCAACCAAAATATGTGTATACAACCAAGGAGTTACTCCTTGGTACAACCCCAACCAGCCATCCATTTCTTTACAAAACCATAAAATCAGCCTATGAAGATACATAAATGAATCTTACTAAGCAACAAGACATGCAAACTCATTTAGCCACCCCATTGACAACTGAAAGTCCAAAACTTCCTCTCGAGTATAACCGTGAGGTAATAGCTTTGTACCAACCATCTGTTGGCCAATAGTCTTGTTAATAACAACCCCAGCCATCCAGCCAAATACTTAACAACTCCAACCAGCCAACCAAAATAATATGTGTACAACCCCAACCAGCCATCCAATTCTTTACCAAACCATAAATCAACCTATGAAGATACATAAATGAATCTTACTAAGCAACAAGACATGCAAACTAATTTAGCCACCCCATGGACAACTGAAAGTCCAAATTTCCCTTAGAGTATAACCACGAGGTAATAGCTTTGTACCAACCATCTGTTGGCCTAAAGTCTTGTTGATAACAACCCCAACCATCCAGCCAAATAATAAACAACCCCAACCAGCCAACCAAAATATGTGTATACAACCAAGGAGTTACTCCTGGTACAACCCCAACCAGCCATCCATTTCTTTACAAAAACATAAAATCAGCCTATGAAGATACATAAATGAATCTTACTAAGCAACAAGACATGCAAACTCATTTAGCCACCCCATTGACAACTGAAAGTCCAAACTTCCCCTAGAGTATAACCATGAGGTAATAGCTTTGTACCAACCATCTGTTGGCCAATAGTCCAGGTTTTCTACCAATTACATGTGTTATGTATCATAGTAATCATATTTTACCATTCCTAGCACAGTGAATGCTAATTACTTCATTAATGCTACCCATTCGTGCCCGTCTCGCATGTTATACTGATAAGATATATATATTATTTTTTTTTTTCTTTCTTTTTTCAACCCTTGGCTAAAAAGAAAATCCACTGATTAGATATATCGACGGAATCCGTAAATGCACCTTAAGGAACATCAATACATGAGGAATGAGGGGTGGGAGGTGGGAAAATGTCTTTCCCGGACGGAAATTAAAAAGTGAATGACTCGATTTCATCCGCGCTGATCGCGCATTCAGGGCATTAGCGCATTTCGGATGTGTAAAATTACCGCGCACGCTTTAATGTGATACAATCCTTCCGGGTGCGCGTTTTGACCGACTTCCCCCAACAGAAGTACACGTGAACTTGACCTCCTTCTGAAGGGCAGTGAACTGGTTCATAGTCAATATTTGTTTACATACTAAAACTTGTATTCTCTCCCAATAGAATTTATTCGATAATCGAATAAACATATTGTGAGAAGAAATACTACACGATATACCAGATATTGCCATATTCTCAACTTTTAATTTCCGTTCGGGAATTGTTACCCAAATATTTCACATACTTGTGTATCACAGTAATATCAAACATTAATTAATACACCAATACTTCACAAACATGTGTATCGCAGTAATATCAATAAATGTCAATGCCTGCAGAGGAAGGAGAGAGTAAGGCTAAGAATTAACCACATAGGGGGAACCGGGTCACGAGTCACGTGACCAGCTGGGAGGATGGTGGCTCCACCCAGTGTCCCAGTTGCCTGGGACGGGGATCCCCCTACGAAATATCCGATAATCTTGGCCTTTCCCCGCCATTGGCTCACAGAGCTCTTGGTCATTCCATCCCCTGCATGCTTCGAGAAATGATAATGAAATTGCCAAGTACTAAAAAACACCCCCAAAACAAATGCCCCCAAACAACACCCATAATTTTTTTTTTTTTTTTTTTTTTTTTTTTTTGCCAATTCTTTGATTTGTTCATTTGCACCAAAGTAGTTACCATTAAGCACTGACCAGAGCAAATTTCGTACCAAGAAAAGAACCATTGGATAGGCACTGTTTCTGTATATCTTGCCATTTTGCAGAAAGAGGTTCTCTGTTCATTAATTAACTCCCAAGTTTATTTTCACTATTACCCATGTCCAATCAGGTGCGAGTGTCCATGCACCCACGCCAATATGACAGATGTGATTGCATTGTAAGGTATAACCAAACTAAATTCAAAACTATCAGCTTGTCTTAATGCCAGTTGCTAACCTTTGAGCACTTCGTGCTATTGATCTATTGAATTTATTTGTCGGTGTTACTCATTCGTTCATTAAATCTTAATGTTTCTCTTGTATTTCTCTTCGGTATGAGCCGAAGGAACCGTTTGGTTAAACAGATAACGAACCAATATAAGCATGAGAAAAACCATTATAATAGTATGAGTGCCATATCATGGGTTGTGTAATTAAACTACACTTCCCTGCACGTCCAGTGTCTTTCCTTCGCTATTCCCAGATCAATTAAAGGAATCGCACTCGCCAATCCTGGGACTCTTAGAGCTCTCTTATTCATTCAAGTCTTGTCCAGTGAGGGCAAATTAACCTGCCCTATTGAAATCACTAGTCAGGATGTCACTTCCTTCGTCTGACCGTTGGATGCCACCTCTGTTGTAGTACCGGTGTTCATGATAGTGTAAGATGTGGTTGATAAATGACGCCTTGTGCATGCACCGAATCCTTCTCTTGGCATATATATTCGTTCACAGATTTCCTGACATTGTCACTAGCTGCCTGTGAGGTGATAGTTCTTTCTTGTGCATAATAGTAAGGCGTGGCAAGATGCTTGAGAAACATATGTCGCACCAAGGCCGTAGAGCTCTGGTTGAATTCAGTGCGTTATCTCCAGCTTGTCTACTTTCTTTGGCACTATATAGCTGCCCAATCATTGAATCCATTGGATCCCACGTGAATGATTATTAAGGTTGGTATGGGGCTGTATCTCAGTCGATCCCCCTTGGAGGTCACTCGGGCAGTTGGGAAGCGTAGTACCCCCACGGCTCCACCAACTAGTACACCTCGTAGCCTTTAATCAGCCCCCAAGGTTGTGGTTCCCCGTGGTGACGGCCCTCTCCCGAGCCCTCATTGTAAGCTGTCGCCAAACAGCCAGATTCTTCGAGCCCTGCAAGGAGAAACCAGAAATCTTTCCGAGTATATATTCTTTATGGTAGCCTATGCCGTACATGCATGTCAGTATGAGAAAATTTATTGGTATCCAGATGTATGGATATAATATGGTAAATGTAATTATATATGATTATATCTAAGCTGGAGTTGCATTGGGACACGGCATGTAAATACCCTTAATGATATTCAAAAATAACTATCAATTGTGGTAGTGAGTTTACTGAACCTGAAAAATGACCCCAACATCTGTTCATATGAGCATTATTTATGCCAGTGGATTCTGCAAGAAATTGTGAGTTCTGATGAATAATCAAAGATCATGTAAGCATACATTCCACGGATTTGTCTAGTCCTTTCCTTTATTTGCCTGTATTGGCGTTGCCCATGGTAATTGATAACCGGCTTAGGTTTCATGTTTCCACAAGATTCGATTCATTTAAATGTACCAGATCTCTGGCGATATAAACTCATATTGACGGCAACTACTCTGATTTATATTTAAGTTGAAGTTAAATTGGCACCTGTAATTACCCATACTTCTTTTTACTTTGGACTTGCGTTGGGACATGTAAAATACCCATAATTCCTTTTCAGGTTGATTTGTCATGGATCATGTTAAAATCACCTAATTCTCTTTAAGCCGGAGTTGTATTGTGCGTGTAAATACCCTAATTCTGTTAATTTGGTGTTGCATGTAAACTATACACATTCCATTGACATAAAGAACTTTCGGCAAAAGCATGCCTATTTAAACTTAAGGCCAATTAAGATTTACTTGCTCTTCTCATGCACGTAGCTCCCGACTTTTTATCTCTGTTTTCCAGTTATCAAATTTATGAATATTTTTTTTTTCATTTATTTTGGCTTGTTAATCAATTTATTTTAACTAATAGTTGTAGCAGAAGAGTATCATAATCAACAATATTCATACACTGTTTATAACCTCTAAAACTACAGAAATAAGCCAAATTGCAGACGCCTTTCTTTTATTTTTTGTTAAGTTCCTTTTTTTTCCATTTATTTATTTATTTATTTTTTTACATCCCGCCAATATTAAAAGTATTGTTTAACTTTGCGGGCTGCCGATTTAAAAATCCTCAAACCAAGATGAAATATGCGTACAAGTGCATGTATCACAACTAATAAACCCTGAAAACAACCATTATTGAGAATGAAAAGCTAAAACTACAAGGCAAACCCCGATTTTGTAATTAGGCGTCTTATAGATGCTTGAATAGTACACATAAGTGTATGGGATGAAATTAAGATGGTATTTCCGGTCACTTTATATTTCAATTTTGAAAAACTATATAATTATTTTCGAACGCAATTTTTTCTTGGCTTCATTTTTGTAACATATCACAGACGCAGATGACAAGTGTGACCTTCTAGCTCAAATTTTTTAAAAAGTCAAACCAATGTTAACCAATCCCTTTAAGCTCTTGCAAAATCAGCAGAAGACCACTGGTCACCCATATTCCCCTCACTGATCAATTCCAAAAAGCAGCCACCTGTACATTTATGAAACGTGCTGAGTAAGTAATCCGTGGCTTTCTTTTGATAGAAACCATGGATGTGTATCTGCGTAACATCATCTGAATTACAAGAATGCACTGCCATCCTCCCCGAAAACCAGTTATCCAAACTACTACAGTTGGGTAAATACCACCCATTTTATCACATAAGACATTTACGACTTCATTTCCAGGTTCACCCGTTCACCTACATGTACACTTGAACTAAATGGCTTACTTCATTTGCATGTATTGTATTAAAAAACGCAACACATGGAAATTATGACCGAAGCTTTTAACAGGGCTCAGCCACATCCGAATACAAGCCCATGCCCGCCTGTCTATATCCATTAATTTCCACTTGACCCCTTCCGGAATTATTGTTTCAACTTTATTTATATTTACCGCTATTAACATTACTAGCAAAATTATTATTACAATTGTTGCCATTCATGATATAGTCGATATCATCTCAGTTCCAACTACTCACGGGCAATCTAGGCTCCTGTACTATTATTCTTCAACCATAAATTGTAAGATTTTATTGTGTTGAAGATTGACAAAGCGCTATATAAAAAACAATCGCTGCTTGCCGAACCCCTTGAACTTGCCCCTTCCAAAAGAGAGCAACAATATTGCACACTATTGGTAATAATACTATCCAGATTGAGGTAGGAGTTCCATGCTAGTTCGCATTGGTGAGTGCATGGTAAATTGACCGTTACTGTGTTTTCTCGAGATTTAAAACTCAAAAGCAGTCCCAAACATCGACATCCATTCCATACAAACCTAATTCCAAATACCAACCTCCTTTCAAGGCGTATGAACCGTACCATTATTGATGCTTCAAGGTGTAGATCTTGGGATATTTATTTTTATATTCCATTATCAATACTACCAACTCTATTGTTCCTTTATTTACCGTGTATGTTTTCTATCTATCTCTATATTTATTTATTTTTTTCTTCATTATCATTATTTTTTTTTCTTTATTTATTCACTTTTTGTTGAAAGACTGAGAGAATTCCATTCAATAACATTTCAAGCTAGCCGGACAGGGATAAATTCGAGACCATCTCGCTCGACCAACCATCCAAATTAAATCAAAGAGGTCAACATTTATCTTTCAAGCTGATTTATTGCGCATAATATAGACGGTCTTTATGGTTTATCTGCCAGCTGAACCAGGGCCTAAAACAGACAAGTCTAGTCTCTGGCTACATCTACTCAGAAATAGAACTAGGCCTAGGCTCTAGCCTAACTTCCATTGTGAAGTTGATATTAAAGATGTAGGCCTACATGTAGCTGTAGGCTGCGCACAGAACTGGCAGTAGACTGGATCTGACGAAGAATTGACTTTTCCCATTCAATTTAATTTGAAAAAAGTTCGGGCATTTCTCCAATTGCAAAAACGGCGTCTTAGAATTAGGCCTAATTCTGGTCCTAGATAGATATTATAACCCTATACGTATAATCTGGCCAAAATTATGAAAATTTAATATAATTTAGGCATTATTAGATCTTTAATTTATCCAGATCTAATCTAGCCTACTTCTGACGTAGAGTCTAGACTACCCCAAAAATCTAAACAACCGGCTTCGGAATTACAATGATTCAGTGTTATTGGCCAAGCCGGGCACTACGTTGTAGTCCTGAGTAAGACCAGGTCCAGGCCAGGCTAACGTTAGGCCCGGGCTCGATATTTATTTATATTTTCACCTATGCGGCAGTGGTAATACCACTAATTTCTTCAGTTTAAACGACGTTTGTACCCAATTAATAGGCCTATGTATCAATCCATTCTGTATGAATTTATCTGAATTGGTAGCAATTTCAAAATTTAGACCCCTAGGCCTAGACCTTGATCCACAGCCAAGTGATTAAAATTAACTGCAGGCTAGGTCCACATCTACATGTGCTATGGCGTGACATTAAAATAGGCCCTAATCGCTAGCACTTGCATTTTCCCTGGGTCTGGGACTAAAGCCCTGGTTGAATTATCACTGCAAAATGAGCGAAATGTTAATCTAGGCCTAGCGTTATATTGTCAGCTGTATTCCCAAGACAATTCACCCCCTGAGTTTCCGTCGAGTTAACCCTCATTCTATTTCTACTAGTTTCAGGCACAATAGGCCTACTAATGAGAATGAGTGACACAAGTTCACCAGAGCCAGAGGCCTGGATTACAGGCCCAAGGCTGGTTAACTCACCGGATGACTGGTGGCTCGTCGTGGTTTAACGTGGGTGGGAGGTGGTTGCTTGTTGAGAGCTCTATCTCTGGTCCATCGCCTAGCGAAGGCTCGATCACCCCCGGTCTGGTCGGCTGCTGGCTTTGCCGGGCTCTCCGTTGTGGCTCTCGTTGCTCGTAGTCGTACCGGTACCCGTACCGGTACTCTGACCGCATAGACTCCGTGGACGTGGGCGTCTCCTTGAACCTTTGGCTCCTTTCCCCCTGCCTCCTCTGCTGGTTAATCCTTTATGTTTTCCCATCTTGAGGCATTATTTCATTGAACCAGTCAAGTTTTGATGTCTGCCGCGATAATCATACTTTAGAGTCGACCGTCGAAATTGAGGAGCCAGTACCGTACCGTAATGTGGTCGAAGAGTTAGCTTATCAATCTGCAGTGTAGCTGGCCTACAGTACATGCGACTAAAATTGAGTTTTAGTGAATTCACGTGTGAGATGTCTCCGAGGCCGGCCGAGGTAGCCTATATATTGGTTCCGTAGATCTGTCCGAATTAAAGGATTAGGCCGAAGCGAAGAGTACCGTATAGGCCTATAATCTAGGCCTACCCTAAAATATTTAATCATCTTAACAGTTTTCAGATGTACGGTATCAGTGCCAGTGGAATATGTTCCGATGGTATTAGGTTAGAGTCCGGCTAGGGTTGGATTTAGTTTTCCGTGTATAGATCCAGATCGCGATAAAGTACCGTAAATAGTTCTATCTGAGATATCTCCGTGCATGGGGATCGTGTTTCCGAATAAATCCGAGTAAAAGGTACCGTAGTACCACCGTGATCATAAAAAATGTCTTTCCCGGACGGAAATTAAAAAGTGAATGACTCGATTTCATCCGCGCTGATCGCGCATTCAGAGCATTAGCGCATTTCGGATGTGTAAAATTACCGCGCACGCTTTAATGTGATACAATCCTTCCGGGTGCGCGTTTTGACCGACTTCCCCCAACAGAAGTACACGTGAACTTGACCTCCTTCTGAAGGGCAGTGAACTGGTTCATAGTCAATATTTGTTTACATACTAAAACTTGTATTCTCTCCCAATAGAATTTATTCGATAATCGAATAAACATATTTTCGTCCGATTTTGCTTAGTACGCTCCCCATGACTTGGGTAGCTTAAACGGGGGCTTTCTGGCATCGAGTAGAATTTAGGTCAAGACAAACAAACTCTCGACAGTGGGCGAAGTACGATGATGAGTTCAAGCTGAGGAATACATAAATCGAAGAACTAGTGCTTACTTAGCAGTCCCAAACCTCTAGAAAAGGGAGAAATATGAATCTGTACATTTCTATTTCTGTGCTATACTTTGCAAGCAGGGTCAGGCAGGGAATAATGGTATAATTTGCAATCAAATTCGATGGTAATAACATAAACCTATCTGAGTCTTAAATTGAATGGTATCGTTTTGGGGCCTTTTCCACAAAAAAAGAACAACATCATTATCAATTTTCTTTTTTTTCTCCGAACCTTTCCATCATTCGTAAATCATGTTGTGTGCATGGGTAGTTAAGAGTTTAAAAGGTAGAAGGGCTATCAAAGCAGCGAGATATGAGTATTGAGTATAGAGATTATTGGGTTGATGGGGGGCAAGCCATATAATTGGTAACCTTATTAAACGTTCACTTACTTCAACTATATACAGGATATGGCTATCCCCTAAACTGCATCTTAATATTGTTATTTTTTTCAATTCAATTCAATTCAAATTTATTTTCATTCTTCAAAATGATACAAATAAGGACAAAATAGATTGATTCAATTTAAATAAACAATAGCATGAACAAAATTCAATATTGGAAGAAAAAAAAATACATATTTGAAAGTAATCTAAATATAAATTAACATACATGTCAAATTAAATCAATACAATCAATATCATTAGATATAATTGAATCAACGCAATTATATATCATAAGAAGAATGGAGGGGTCCACTGAAAAGCAAAGCTTGTATAATGTGGACCCCTCAAAAAATAGATACAAGGAATATAGAAATATACGTAAAGTAATACATGAAGATAACGAAAAGGCAAGTAATAATAGTAAATAACACGAAACAACACAACACATGAACATGAGGTGGACAATAGTACGATAACAACTGCCTAGAATATAGAAAGAAAATAGAGATAGGGAGAGGGATGCAAAGCTAATTTGCTGCATATAATTATATTATGTCTACACATACATACACATCAATACACGCACACACACACACACATATATATATATATACATATATACACACACATACACACAAATACATACACGCATACATATACACATAAACATACACACACACACCCCACCATACACACATATACAAATACACCATTACACACGCACACACACACACACACACATACAATAAAAAAGGTACAATATAATGTATAGACAAGATATAACTTTCAAATTTTATGTCTAACTGGAAAAAAAAATAATAATAAGGCTTTATGTTCTGTATAAACATAGATTAGCAAAAAATGATACAAAATTTTAGTTTAAACAGTGAATATAATTCATTAGGAAATAAGGAGCATAAATTTTAATTTGTTTTTAAAGGACAGTAAAGAACGGGCATCTTTAATCTCATCGCCAAGGGAGTTCCAAAATCTTGGACCTGTATATAAATAAGTATTTTGTGCTAGATGCGTTCTGAGGAGGGGCAAGTGATATTCATTTGACTGCCTGGTGGGATAGTTATGGAGGGATTGGTTTTGGTGAAGCATAGAGTTTTTTACAATGAGGCCGCCATCAATTACGAGCTTAACCGGTCACAATGGCGGTCTCCCGCGTTCATTTGTTAATGTTGCTTTTTATTATTACAGGTATTAAAATGTGAAGTATATGCCCACACCATTTTTATTTCTAAATATGTATTATGTTTATATTGTATACATTATGTATTATTTTGTATATTGCAAGCAATGTAAATATTTTAGGTAATGTATTGTGAACTCAGAAATAAAAATAAAACAAACAAACAACGTAATGCAGGGGCCTTAACAATGTGGGTGGGGTGCATCCCCAACTTATCATCTGGTAGAATGAATGCTGTATACAATCATCCCTCGGGTTTCAAGATAGACGAAAAACAAATTGTGTGTAAAACATAAACTTATAGTTTTCATTATTATCATCATCACCATTATTATTGGTATATCATTGTTTGTATGGACTTACTCTTTTAAATGATTTAGTCTCTTTGTATAACGAAACATGTCATTTACGTTCACAAAGCATGGATTTATAGTCGTACCTCCAATATCAACAACATCATGATATGGCGAACGTTCATTTGCTCATGCAGCCCCTGTTTTATGGAAAAAAAACACTCCCACATTCCCTGAAAACAATCGAATCAGTAGACAAATTCAAAACAGCTCTTAAAATATACTTATTTAAATTGTACCTAGCCTCTACAAAATGAACTCACAAACACTTCTCTTCCTCTCCTTTGTTTTCTTAAGCGCATAGGGACCTATTTGTTTTGTGTAACAAAAACTGATCATTATTATTGTTATTATATTTACCATTGTTAACATTGTTGATATGATCCGTTGAAACTATTCCTTTGAGGGTCGATGTTTTTAGTAATATTCCTTTGTTTGTTTGTATTTATTTCCATATAAAACAAAATACATACATGATCAAAGTAAAATAAGAAAACGAAAATTCGTCAAATGAAATATGCAGGATTGCCCATTTCATAGGTATTAACATAATACCGCTGTTCTTATGGGGTCTTTGCAACGTAAATATATATTGTAAAAAAAAACACAATATACATTGTAAAACAGTTGTTTTATTTGCTTTCTTGTTTGCTTTTATTTCTGCGTTCAAACAATTCAATATCAAATGTGGCATAAAAATACATTATATGCAATATATAAAATAATCCATAACATAAACAATACATAATACATACAAAATAATGTTGTGAGCCTAAACTTGACTTTTTGATAATGATTATAATATATAATATTAATAATGCTTACTGAACGCAGGAGACCGCCATCGTGAGCGGTAAAGCTTGATATTGATGGCGGCCTCATAAATCAGATGGAAGGTGTGTATGCAAATTTATGTAAGTGAAATGTATATGTACACACACACGCGCACCTCCACACACGCTCACACACAGCTGGGTCCAGCTATTGCAATTATTATCTATTAATTTTCCAAAGAAAACAACATAAATGAATTACGTAACATACATTTATTGCAAAAATAGGAGTCGGATAAACATTGGGGATAGGAAGGGATGTATAAAAGACTTTATTTTACATTTTAAAATTCATTTTACAAACAAGATAATGGATCTCATAAGCCGTACATTAATAATGCGATAATATATACTTTATAATAGCCTGAAAATTTCTCTCTTTTCCTGTATTCTTCGCCTCCCCTTATTTCACTCACTTTCTTCCTCGTTTAGATTTTTCTTCTTTTTTTTCTCCTACCATTTTTTTCTACTTCTTATGTTTTACCCCTCTCTCCTCCATTTTCATGTTTTTATATATATCTATTTATATTTTTTGCGCAGCCATGAAGGGGGGGGCAGCCGCTTCTATTCCCTGGACCTATGCCAACACATACATTTGCATTTAAAAAATCCTGTACTTACATTGCTACGGGATCATTCATCTCTTGGCTATGAAGACCATGAAGACAGTCCTGTTTACGCCACGGGTGCTTTGAGCCAAAAATTTGACGAGCAAAATGCCTTTAAAAAAGTTGTGAGCAACTGAATATCATATCCAGCCAAAAATATATCTCACCATTTTCCCTTTCGTTTTCTTTTTTTATCCTTATTTTTTTTTACATTTACTTTTATCGTGGAACTATAAAGCCACTCCATCTAAACACCATTGCCCCTCCCCTCCCCCCTTGTGCCCAATATAGTAAATTTGAGATATTTTGTATTTGGTTCTAGTTACGTATTGTGTGATAACTGTCTACAGAAAAAAAAATGTAGCAGAAGAAGAAATGTTACCTGCATCAAAAGCCAGGATCAAAAGAAGCCTAAACCTGATTTAGCCAGTGTATAATGTGGACCACTCAACCTTCCTCCCTCCCTCCTTTCAAATTACCCCCATTTCCCCCGAATCCCTAAAGAATTAGCACCACGGTCTCGCTTGCGATTCATTTCTGATTTCCATCAAATTACTATATCGCGCTGCCACCATACCAACAAATCTCCAGTTTTGATGGCAAAAAATTGTGATATTTGCTCAGAGAATCAGCGCGGGAAACTCTCTCAATTCTTGATTTGCTCGGCTCGGTCGTTCCTGAGCGTGTGTTGACTGAATCAAGTAAACGGCGGCTGTTTTGTACAGTGCACGTCCCGTGTTAAACTCTCATTTGAGACCGACTTTGGAGATGGAGATAGAGAGTGAGCTTCTGTCGTCTTTCAGTTTGCAGCCGACATTACGAGTAAAAAGGTCGAATTCTTCACAAAATATCCGGCTTTTACCCGCTTCTGTAAACAGAGCGAGGTATAGGAGGAAAGGGGAAATGACTGGAAGAGAGTATAGTGCGCCGATCCTTTCCCACGAATGGTGCCTCGAAATGAAAAAATATTCGGATTCGGACTGTCCTTTGCTCAGAATTCGTGTTTTTTTTTAAATCATTATACAGGTGTATTTGTTATATTTCTTTTTCATTTATCCTTCTTTTTACTCTTTTCCTAACCTGCTTCATGCTCTTCTCAACCATATACACAATACTTTTTACCTCCTTCCCTACGATAGCTTCCCCCTTTTCTCATTTACGGTATCAAATTCAACGCATCAATCATTAATTTTCATTGCCTTTCATTAAATTAAATTAATTCATCGTAAAAAAAAGAGCATCATGTCAGAATATTGTAAAGACGTATAAATATCATGCCTATTCCATTTCATGAAAAACTAAGCTCAATACTACAGTAAATGGGATTTATGTAATTGATGTGACCCTGAAGATAATTGGTGTTGCCGAAAAATGTAAGAAATTAAACCTGAGCATTTAAAATAATGATTTTTTTTACATATTCCGCAAAGAAAATTGTTGTATTGTTTTAATGCGTATAATATTTCACAATACTGTTATCATTCTTATCTCTTCAATTTGTTAATTCCGAAGAATATAAATTTGCCTTCATGTCAACTTATTTCTAACAAGCAATATCATTGATATTGGCCCCCCTAAATCTATATTCTGAAGTGAATGTACTGTTTTACATAGACAAATTAACGAAACACCATCAATTCAACTGCAGTTTCAAATGTAATTGATGAATTACAATTCTTTCGAATCAAATTTTTTAATTCAACATATTTTACTGGCCATAATGGCATTTTGGTGGTCTTCATGTTTTGTTTTTTCGCTAAAAATTTAAACCAACTGTACTGTTTTTAGTACTAAGTTTTACCAACTAGATTTAGTGTCCCTTTTCACTTTGTGTTATTTATCTGTTTATTTATATGTTTTTTGGCAATTGTCAAGACTGTATTTCTCGATTTGAAGTCTTGACTCGGGATGGTGCAGCACCGTCTTTTGTTCACTTGCGCTATGCGATATCTTGCCTCCAATATTCACTCGTACTTTTTATTGCACCCCCCTTCATTTCATTTTTTTCTTATTTCTGTGACAAGAAACTATACTTTAATACTGTTATTGATATCTCACGCCATACCGTTAAAATAATTTTATGATTAAAGATGATATGCCTACGCATCAACCAATTATCCTATTGTTTAGGAATTTGTATGATGTGTATTGGTACTTGAATTGGTTCTCATCACTTTTTTCTTCATATTTTTAAAATGATCGCCAATTATGAAATATGTATATTTTCTGATTTGATTCGATTTTATTTGAAACATATTTTTTAAAAAGAGATAAACATTTGATTAAATATAGGCCTATTATGATTGCATACATGAACTTGTAGTTGTAGGTTATCGAAACATAAAATCTATTGTGATAAAAAGGGAACAAAAGGAAACAATTGGTACTTAATAATTATTTTTTTTAGTATAACAGATGATTATAATGGTTAATAACTTTTTAAGTGATTTAAAATGATTTCATTTTTGTGTTAAAAGTCATAAACTGATCTGAAAGACATCCATATATAGAATGACGAAGAAACACATCAAAGAAAGTAATGATTTGATTTAAACTGCATGGCCTGATTCTAACGATTAACTGTTTTTCATAGCACCTCTATAACAGATTGGTACAATGTCTATTTGAAATTGTTGACGAAAGAAAATATAAGTAGCATGCACTATAAAATTGAAGGTAAAAATAATCAATATTTGTGTTTGGATGTAGAGAAAAAATATCACTCATGTCATTATTCACGTCATTTGAATCTCCGGTTATGTGGACATGCACTTAGCTGAAATGACATTTGCCGAGACATGGATTTGAAAATCACAACTTATAAAAAGGTCATTATGGCATCATAATCACTTAGGTTGCATTTCGAAAGCTGTAAAGGATTTTATAACCCATGTGAAAATGTGTGTCATGTCTAATAAATGCGCGATGTGACTCTTCATCAATGTCCTACATTATTACAGGGTCTGGAATCATAAAGGTCTTTACCAGTCCATTCGCCATCGACTAAAGGGACAAGGAGAGTGAAATCTTTCAGTATTATTACCCAAGTGCTATTGGATATGTCTTGAAACCACCACCATGCAGGTAGATGAAGAAGAAAATGGAAAATATGAGCAAAGCTCGAAAATATTGCACAAAAATCTGGCAAGGCGGCCCACAAAATGCCATTAATCACGATACTTTGAAACCCGAGAGTTTGCCTGGCGAGAACGTCAGCTTTGGCAAACACGCCTATAAAATACGCAACCCCTTTCCTCTCCTCTCTATACCTTAACGTTTTCTCGATAAAAAGACCGCGCATTTTCCTCTCCAAAAATGAAATATGAGAGTTGTGCCAGGCGAGAACACGATCTCCCTCACCAATCGTATCTTTTCAAAAAAGTTGAAGGCCATGCAAATGATCAAATAGAAATCAGAGAGTCAGGAGAGATGGGGAGAAGAAGAACAAGGGAAGGAGCTCTGGAAAAGGCAGAGGTTGTTTAAATTAAAGAATTATTTGATCTTGCTCGAGATCTCTTGACATTTTGGTCGGCCATTTTGTTCAAATACTCCTCGGTGTTATGCAGAGGTCAAGCCACTTTCAGGAGCAGACAAATAACTTCAATCAGTCAATCAGCGGAGACGTATGAATGTCATGTAAAGCATGTAACAAAACGCAGTTTTGAGAATTAAAGCTAAAAGTCCAAAGAACGAGAAGTAGGACGGATCAGGGTTTAGGAGGGTGGGCGCCCCACCATACTCAGTCTAGGTCAACCATACACCGGGCCATGCACATATAATATGCCGTTCTATATGCTGTTCTTAGAAATAAGGATGGAAGTGGGTTAGGTTTTTCATAACCTATTATACGGGATTTTTTTTAAACCATCAAATAATGGTAAAAGGCCTAATATAGATGACCACCAGAGGGGGGGGGGTGTCAGCCCCTTGGCCCTCCCCGGGCGCCTTATAAATGGGAAGGGGGGTCATGCAGAAACTCAGGACGAGAAAATAGACTTGAGAGCTCTATAGAGAGCACTATAAGTTAATCTACGGAGCCCTAGGCCTAAGGTACAAGGCATCATGATGCGTGACATTTTTTCCTAACTCGTTCCCTCGAAATTACAGTTATAATAAGTCGAGGGAACGACTTTTCGAGGGAATATTGAGTTCTATAAGTCGACGGAACGAGTTATGTTAGTCTAGAGAACGAGTTTACTCGTGGGAATTAGCTAAGGGAAAAAAATAAGCTACGTTAGAGACTAATTTGGGGCTACTTCACATAGGTACGAACCACTCATCTCCCCTCAGTGGTACGGGCAGGGTAATTTCAGAAAAGTCTTTCATAAACAATCCTGAAATGTAACACTATAATATTGCATTCTTCAAAGTCTTGATTCTGAATAAGATTTTTTCCTCTTCAAATGAATTAAATTTGAAATAATTCTCCATGTACGAACCATGATGCCCAATAGAATTCCACATACCCGACGACTCATGCGGCTACCCATACTTCATCTAAGTGTATTTTGGCTTGACATAGAAGTTTCCACGTTCTGATTTATTTTGGTTCTATTTAGGCCTAGAGAAGTTTCAAGTTTGGCTTCTAAAAAATGTGAGTACGTGTACCAGATGAACAAGAAATACATATTCTATGTAACTGTTGATGTAATCAGATGCCAGGTTTTCAATTTCGGAATTGGATGTTTGTGTTAATCGTTACTGTTGCCTCACGTTAGATCATTCGTAAAGATTATGTGTAGTGTAGTCCCACCCGTTTGTTTGCGTAGCCAGGAGGCTCCCAGAGATCGAGAGTGAACCGCGTTTGGCACTGGATTTCCATCTAGTGGGTCGCGCGTGCTGGGATCTCATTTCTGGTGTCCACAGCACACGACTTCTACGGCTTGATTCTTCTGTGCGCGGCAGCATGTAATGAACCCTTGGGTGGATATTGATAGTATCAGAAAAATATTTGTTCTTCATTGCCACCTGTATTTCGGAATGACGACTTTTCATAAAATCATATATTTCATAAATTAAATGGAGGTAATAATCTTTTATTTATTAGTGTTACTGATTGTAGTCGATGTATGGAACTTACTATATGAGGTAAAAAGAGAAAAAAACTTTAAAGATTAACAAACATAACTGGATAAATTAAAAATTTCATTATTTCCCTTATTTTAGAACATGGACGGTGTCCTTTTAGAGACATCTTTCATTGATATTTCCATGAAAGAGACCCTTGTCCGACATAAAAATTGAATTAAGTAATTTTGACGTTGTATTAGTTCTGATTCTGATTTTTTTATAGAATATTTATAATAATAATTTTGCAAATTATGCATTAAATGTTTTTTATTGAGGTAAATATAGGGTTTGAGCACTCCTAGTACCAATGAGGTCCAAACATTAACATGTATGGACCTCATAGGCGACATTACCCAAAAATATGGGTTAGACAATGCTGTTCTGATTTCCAACCCAAGACTTTGGTAAATGTACGCCTTAATACAAATTGGAGTTACGTGATATGACTTTCATTTGTTGGGGAGACATTAAAAGTATTAATTAAGTAGTTCAAATTAAAATATATTATCATTAAACTTACATTTCAGGCCCTTTTTGTTGATTTTCGGTGAGCGTTCCACACAGCTGCGACGAGTGATCAACTCCGAAGTAATACGCGAACTGGTCAGCTGATCGGTCAGGTGATCGGTAGATTATCTTTTTGTCAGACGTTCATAATTTATGTAAAGCGTATCAATCTTCAGTATCTTGATTCCAAAGTATCAGTATTGCAGATAAATGTCATTATTGATTGGAATCAGTGGCGGATCGGGGGGGGGGGGGGGGGGGGGGGTGGGGGTGAGCATTTCTGCCCGATCCCCCTATTGAGATTTGTAGTAAATATTTTGGAATTAAATACGTTGTTCATACTAGTTATGCGACCCCTCCCTTATGATGATCACAGCATTATTTGTAATGGGGATATTTCGTTCATAATTATTCTTGTCTCTTCTTTCTCCTTTTTAGCCTTTTTTTGCTTGTTAAAACCTTTTTTCCTTTTTTTTTGGGGGGGGGGCTCGCCAAATTTTACGTGGGTCAAAATTACCTTCATTTTTTTAGTGACAATCTTTTTTTCATTTGTCCAGTTCTACGCGAGACAAAATTACCTTCGATCATTATTATAGTTAAAAACTTTTTTATATTTTTTATTTATTTATTTATTTTTTTTTTGGGGGGGAGGTTGCCAAATATCACGCGAACGTTTGTCAGCTTTTACTGTTTTATTCGACTTATAATCAAATATTAAATGGGGCTTACCACAGTTTTTTTTAAAGTCAATTCATAAGAATATTCCTCCTCGGGATTTGAGCTTTCTTTCATGAAATATCAGTTTTTTTCATGATTACCAAAAATACTTAAAATTTTTTATCGGTGTATGCCTATAAAGCTTTAGCTCATGCGTTGCGCCTGCCATATTTTAATGCTGATCAACTTTATGCTTTTAATGAATTCCTAAAAACAATAAATTCTCAGATCATCAATTTTGTCGCAATCGAATAATTCGATTGCGTCTCTCTATCAGTTTTGAATATTCATAAAAAATATCAGCTCGTGCTTTTTGCTCATAATATTTTGATTAGTAAATTCTTCTCTTATATAATCGAGTCGGATAGATAGATAGATAACTAGAGAGAGAGAGTTGGGGGGGGTCCCTCAGCTACTTGTCCTCGCTTATTTGTTATTATTTGTTATTATGCTCATGTTGTGAGAGCTTTGTGTTTTCACATTTTTTTCTTTTTCAACCTTTTTATTGTCTCGGAGCTTCCCTCTATTTCTTTACACTATATTATAATGTAGTCCTGTTTCAATCATTGGCGGCGGAAGCCCCAAATTTTAGGAGGGGCCAACCTAAAAAATTTTGACAAGCAAAAAAAAGGCTCTCAACCCAAACATTTTAGGGGGGACGTAGGAAAATAAATTGACAAGCAAAAAAAAAAAGGTCAACAACAAATTTAGGGGGGAACGTCCCCGCTTCCGCCGCCTATGGTTTCAATTCTTTTTTTGTTCTCATTTCAATGAAAACATCATTATTAAACTGACGTACATGTAGAAGACTTTATTACGAAATTTTGACATTGTTTTGTTTCATTTGTTTGGCTTTCTTTTTTTCTTCTCCTCATCTTCTTTTTCTTCTTACTTTTTCCCTTTCCTTATTTTCTCTTCAGTATTTCATTCAGGTATCCGCCAATTTATACAACACCAAGCATATAGAGGCGGATAATCAGTGAGGGAGCATGACGGTGTGCCGCTCTAAAAAAAAGGAGGAATATTGGAAGAAAAAAAAAAAGAAGAAGGGATGGGGAAAAAATAAAGAAAAAAAAAAGATGATGATGGCAATGACGATGATGAAAATTATCTTGGTGATGATGATGGTTGTGGTGACGGTTGTGGTGATGATGATGGTGATGCTAATGATAGTGGTGATGATGATGATGACGAGATGTAATTTTGTTATTTTGTCTTTGAAAAAATTAAGTAGTGCAAAGTTGAATTCATTTAAAGTTTATTATGAAAATAGCAGAAAAAAAATTGGTATGCGTTCGAGGAAAATCCATCCCCCACCAATCTTTTTCAAAGGTAAGATTTTTTTTTTGCCCGGGGGGGGGGCCACTTCCATTCACGAGTGAATACCATGCGCGACCATGGGGTCTCGAAAAGCACCCTAAACACGTAATTTCCATATTCTGAAAATGCACCCCTTAACAAGTATTGGCGTGTGAAACCCTACCCTTAACAAGTATTGGAAACAAAACGATACTCTTGGCAAATATTCCCTGAAATGAACCCCTAAACAAGTACAGGAATGTTTTATTGTTACGGGTCCTTCGGTCGTCGGCTTTACCTTATTTGGTTTAGTACGACCCCACCTTCTACACCTCGCGCAAATCGGACTCTAAACACGAAGTGTTGGAGCAAAAAGGACATCCTTTATAAAACATTTTGATTTTGTTTTATCATCCCCGCAAATTAGACCCTAAACACGACGGTTTTCCTAGCGAATTAATAGATACCCTTTTTTCGTTATTTTTGTGTTTTTGACACCCTTATCACGTTACGTAGGTAACGTGCCCTATCGTGAAAAGGACATCCTTTTTACGTTTTTTTTTGGTCGCGCATGGTATCCACTCGTCAATGTAAGTGCCCCCCCCCCCCGGCCCCCGGGTTTTTTTGTGACGGCGTAGGCCTTTGCAAGCAGCTATTATTATGGTAAAAAAGTAAATGAAATGTCAAGAAATACATGATAATGATTTTTATGGTACATTTTAGTAGGCCTATATCAATTCATACTTGTTATCAAAAAGAAAAAAGTGGGTCGTTACGGACCATTAAAAATGGGAAATTTGGGCATTTTATATTTAGGATAGAGCAACTGCTCGTTATAGACGTCACAATAAATCAAGCATTCTAAATTCTATCAACTCCATTTTTTGTCAAATAACACCTTCATCGATATTTTGAAATGATTTTTCTCATATTTTCATCATCTTTTTATCAGGGTGAAATTCCCCTTTAATTTACAAAACAGATTCGCAAACAATATCAAGAGTAGTGGGAGGCAAGGGTGGAAATCTAAGGTAGGGGACCAGGGGCTGGAAAACAGGCAAAAAAAACAAAAACAAACTAACAAAAAAAAAAACAAAAAGGAAGGTTTATCACCCCCAAAAGAAGGTCGTCTCGTCCAAAATACATGTTTTACTTCGATTTAAATGATGTAGGCCTATTTCTTTCCATCATATATAAAAGAACAAAAATAGTAGGGGGACATTTGATAATGTGCCCCTACTATTTTGGGTTAGGGGGAAGTGTCCCCCTGGGGGGTGCTGCACCTCCTTTCGGAATCATTATGGAACAGTGTGAATAGTCGCTGTGATTTCGATCTCATACCTATAAAAAAATAGAACAAAAGAACGCCTTGACCACAGGCCAAAATGCCTAACAATTTTTCCGCGGCATTAACAACTCTCGTAAGGGGCGCTCTATTTATAAATAGAGTTGCATGTGTAGCTGTCTATGGCAACAGAATCCATCGCAGAATTGAAGCCAGAAGCGTGGGAATTTGGCAGAAAATTCAAGAAAAGAACCGGTGAGTACCGATTTAAGAGTAATTATATATTCATTAACATTTATTGAATCATAAGAATAAAGATTTTTTACGGAAAGAAAGCTTAGTTCTAAGCTAGGGCTGCCCAAATGCGCGTGAGTGGAGTCTCAGTTTCTTAACACGGGTAAGTATTGCGGTGTCGCCTAGAGTGGGTTTGAGCAGCTTTCTATGTATCATGAATTAAGAAACTCAATAAGTTGTCTTTTTCTTTTTAAAAAAATGAAAATGGGTAGTATGGTATTATATTATATGGTAATAAGGTTACCCCAAGTCTGTGCATACACATATCTGCGCAATTCTAATTAAAGAAGATATGCAATGAAAAAAACTATTACACCAGCAATACATAGATCTAGACCTATATTGATTAAAATGCTGATTCAGAACGGTGGAAAAATATTGAATTTCAGGCATATCATGTGATAACCTATGTACCCAAAAATCAATGATCGATTTTTTACTGTGAATACTACTTTTTTCGTCGATATATAAATTTATGAATGATTAATTTTTAAAGATAATAAAATCTTATCAACACCATGATAGTGCAATTTTCTAACAAAATAATAATCACTGAAAATCAGGGAGCTTTTCTTGAAAGTAGTTGTCAGACATTTTATCCAACAAGTCCTGTTTTATTGGAATGTTATTGTAGTAACGTTGCTTCTTTAATCAAATTCAAGGAAAGTTGTCAGATCTGACAGCTTGTGAGACAAAAATGTTGAAAAGCTCTCCTGAACCTTGTTTTTTAGGTGAATAATACATTGGCCCGTATTCTGAAGTGAGGTTTAACTTAGACCACGGTCTAACTCTCTGCTAAAATTATGGGAAGCCAAACGTGTCAAAATTATAATTGAGTTGTATGTTTCTTATGTTTACTGTGCTCTTCCCTGATTAATCGTAGTGAATTCAATCATTTATTTATACTTCCTACACAATTATGAATGATTTGAGAGCCAAATGGGCTGAAATAATATATCTCTTTTGTTAGTGATTTATGTAAGAATGGCTGTCCATATTTAAACCACAACTTTAAACCTAAGTTTAACTTAAACCCAACTTCAGAATACTGGCCATTGAGTCTATGGGGCATAGGTCCCTCACACTGTGTGCAAGGTGGCTAGCTGTCTGTGTAGGAGAAACCCCAAAAAGGGTAAAAAAAAAAACGGTTGTCCATGCCTTGAGAATAGTTGTTCAGAAATCACATCTAGGTTCCGTTGGAGAAAGATCTGTGTTTAAACGCAAGTAAAAATCAATCGCAAGTCCCAAATGTGTGCTGTTGATTGGTTGAAAATCAAGTTGCGCATGATCTTTAGAGTTGCAATTGATTGCAACTTTTTCTGCAATGGGCCCCTGGCAGGCTGAAATGAGGCTAGCAATGGTTGTTAGTAGATTCTAGGACATCGTCTGTTTGTTAAGTTGCACTAAAAAAGAAGATGAGGTTGATGTAATAATATTAGACTCTGCATAAAGCACTCGGTTTGCTTATATCGTGGGCATTATGGACAATGTTATGGACTTTATATTTAGGTGCAAGATATGCGATAGGGTAGCGCAATACATGCATAAGAAGCAAGGTCTGCAGGTGATTTTTTTCATTGTTACTTTTAATTCTTTAGTCTCAGTACAAAGTGTATTGATATGTATAGGCCTACTCATTTCTTTCTTTTTATACCAACTATTATAACCAGATGTAACCGAGTTTAGAACCAAACTGAAGAATGGCAGCAGGAGGTGGAAGCAAGGAGCTTAAAGCTCCTATCAAGAGAGCTAAAGAAGCCATCAAAGTAAAGGATTATCAGCAGGCTTTAGAACATTCGAAAGTAAGTAATCTTGATCCAACCCAAATGCCAATTTTATCTACATAACTAATCACAAAACTATTCATACACTGATGGCTTAACTTGACTTGACCCGTATTTGCTTACTTTTGTTGAGCGACCACTTTTTCATGGTTAAATTACTTTATTGTACTCCTATATATCAATTATCATTTTTCTCCCCCTCCTGACTAAACAGTGAATACTTACGAATAGTTTCAAACAACATCCTTTTCTTAAATTTGTATGACATTCAAAATTAGATAAGTTTCAAATTAACTTCATCGTATGAATGGGTATGCAATAAAAATCCATATTTTTAGTGTTCGAAATAGAAATATGTCAAATAAAAGAGTGATAGCAGCGAAAGCTTGCATATGCTGTTACATTCCAAATTTCCAATTGAAGACAAAAATGTGTTTTTTTTCCTCATTATGATACGGTACCTTGATCGTGGACCAAGAGATTTGACTTTTCCAAACATGGAATATGAAATACTTAGATGACCGCATCAGCTCTATAGTTGTAAATTTGTTGCCTACGAAATATTCAAAGATATGAAGTATTCCTTTTGATTTTTTTTCCCACTGACACTGTCAGCATGCTTTGAGTGTGGATCCTAAGCATTACAATGCCTTGATATTTCTTGGTAAGTCTACCACTGAGCTTGGACAGGGAGATGAAGCAGAGAAAGCATATAAGAAAGCAGCAGACATAGATCCCAAGCAGACTCTAGCATGGCAGGTAAGCAGATAGGCACCCATCTGCACTCACTACATTTGCTAATGCCTTTGTCACATTGTTCCGTGCAACCCTTGTGGGTGATTGCCCGCAACTCACTTGGAACAAAGTTTTGAGCGCTACTACGGGCAACTGCACGTGAGATACATGCAAGATACTATCAATGCCGGCGACCTGCAGGTAGCAAAAATAGTTACCCAAAAGTCACACGCAAGGCTTGCATGGAACGATCAGACAGGGCCTTTTTAAATCAATGAGTGCAAGATTAAAGAAAACCGGTATTAAATATACATCTCGAAGCAAGCAATAATTGGCGTGACATTTTGCTGTCTTATGATTATGAAGGGAATTGAAAAGATTTCTACAATACGCAATAGACCAGTTCGTAGTTACTTCATGGACAATTTTGGTCAAATGACCTTTCATTTCTTTCATTATGATAGGCAGATTTCAAAGCAAGATATTACATAAGCTTGCCTTATGTAGCAGGATGAAGAAATTGAATAGACCAGGTGACTAGAATAGCACACCAATGAACACTTTATGAAGGTATTTGTTGCATTCCTGCTTTGAATGCATATCATAGCATGTTGCACAATGTACTTGGCAAACTGTGAAATACCAGTCATTCGTGGACGCATTGTTGTTTTTTGTGGATGTAAATGAAAACCACAATTCAAAAGAATATATGAATAATCAAGACATCAAAGTTGGTGCTTATCTCATTAGATTTTAAACCACCATAACACTTTAGGGTCATTCCATGCCAATTCACCCAATGAATGTGCAATTTTGCACCCGACTGTCTCAGAATTTGTTATAATTTGGTATACATAAAATTTAACATGGCCCAAGCACAAAACAAAAAAAATTAGTCCAATCGGTCCGTCGGTTCTCGCGCTACGGCCCACCCTTTTCTCCTTGTTTTGACAAAAATGGGCGTGACCTTCAACTTTCAATGGCCACTGCATTGTTACGTGTTGACCAATTTTCATGAAACTGGTACCATTTGATAGGAAATTCAGAGAGGAATCCAAAACATGCATCGAATAATGTATTGGAGCAATTTATAAGGTCATGACCTTTGACCTTAACTTTGACCTTGAGTTTGACCCCCGGACAAATAATTTTTTAACTTGATTTTCGTGTATGTTAATTATTGGTATGATATTGACAAAATATGTTAAAATCAATGATGATATTTTATTTCTTCACCTTTAAAAACTCTTCCAAAGATACCATGAAATTTCACTCTAGTCCCACACACTGATATTCATGTTAGTAAAGTGTTTACCAGTTACATGATTTCTTCCAATCTTAAGTTACAGTATGCAAGCACATGAAAAGAAATTAAGCTTAATCAGTTTACAAATAAAAGACTAAACCTTTATGCTAATGAATAGGTATCTGTTTAGGCATTTTATGATTCAGCAATATATATCATATACATATATATATACATGTATATATTTTGATGATAAAAGTGAAGACTTTACTACTATGAATATATATGATATATATTGCCAAACATCAAAATGAATATATATTGATGAACATCAAAATGCCTAAACAGATACCTATTCATGAGCATAAAGGTTTAATCTTTTATTTGTGAACTGATTAAGCTTAATTTCTTTTCATGTGCTTGCATACTGTAACTTAAGATTGGAAGAAATCATGTAACTGGTAAACACTTTACTAACATGAATATCAGTGTGTGGGACTAGAGTGAAATTTCATGGTATCTTTGGAAGAGTTTTTAAAGGTGAAGAAATAAAATATCATCATTGATTTTAACATATTTTGTCAATATCATACCAATAATTAACATACACGAAAATCAAGTTAAAAAATTATTTGTCCGGGGGTCAAACTCAAGGTCAAAGTTAAGGTCAAAGGTCATGACCTTATAAATTGCTCCAATACATTATTCGATGCATGTTTTGGATTCCTCTCTGAATTTCCTATCAAATGGTACCAGTTTCATGAAAATTGGTCAACACGTAACGACGCAGTGGCCATTGAAAGTTGAAGGTCACGCCCATTTTTGTCAAAACAAGGAGAAAAGGGCGGGCCGTAGTGCGAGAACCGACGGACCGATTGGACTAATTTTTTTTGTTTTGTGGTTGGGCCATGTTGAATTTTATGTATACCAAATTACAACGAATTCTGAGACGGTCGGGTGCAACCACTGGGTGAATCCAGATGGAATGACCCTTTAGTACAAATGACCTTCCTCTGATCATGCGTAGAATCTTTTGGTCATGCGCAGAAAGGAACTACGAACTGGCTTATTCATCAATACCCTTTCTGAAAAAGATTTTCTCAAATGTACAAGAATGTTTTGCAGCATAAAACCTGCTGTTCTGAAAGGGTTGGATTGACTCAACTCCGTAATAAGAGCACTGTCTCTGGATGGGACTCCAACCAATGAACTAAGTTAAAGAAAAATAACATTTTGTCAGTTTTGATTTGTGTAAGGTGTGAATTTACAATCTTTCTTCCCTACAGATATATAAATTTAATTTAAGTCCAGTGTTTGTCTAATTGTGTGTGACACTCTGTATTTTTTTTTATTCATTCAGTATATTTCTCTCTTGTCTATTGTGTGTCACAGGGACTGGCTGCACTCTATGAGAAGATCGATACCCCCCAAAACTCAGAAAACCTTGTGGATGTGTATCAGGAGCTTATGAAACTATCAGATGATAAGACAAAAGAAACTCAGATTGCTGAAAAACTAGCAGACCTCTATCAAAAACTTAGCAAACCTTTGCAGGTAATGACATGCCTGTCACAATGTAGGCTTCTTGAAATATGATTATCATTCTTCAATTTATGTAGACATTTTTGTCAGATAACTTACCGATAATGAAATAGTGAAAAATATTCTTTTCAATAAATTGTTGGAAAAGAAAATGTGTCTGGGTAGAGAATTTGCCCCCCTCCCCCTTTGCTGTGTAGATGTTATACTAGAACTGCTATGAATGTAGATACAACCATGCACTGCTATGGGTACTGATGCAAAGTAAAATTAATATAGATGTTAATGTACATTTGGAATTAATTATACAGTTATAGAAACTCGGTCATATCCTACTAGTATAGAATCGATTTCAATGAAAATTGACCTTTTAAGCTCATTGTTAGCTTGTAATTTACATTCATTAACATATTCCTGATCGACAATATAAATGAATCGTATCACTTTCTATCAGGCATGTGAAGTCCTCCATTCCTTGATCTTGAAATCTGAAGACAATGAATACAAGATTGAGAAGTGGAGCAAGATAATACAACTCCTATCAAAACAGGCATCACTTGACGAGAGCAATACCAACCTGGTAAGTAATGGATCTTAAACCCAATGGTCAGTATTCTGAACTCTGATTTAACTTAAACCATGGTCTAAGTCTGGGCTAATAGAATGGAAAGTCATGAGTGTCAAAAGTTTTATTGCAATTGTTATGCTTCTTGTGTTTACTGGGACTCTTCCCATTTTTTAATAGCGAAGAAAATATCATATAATGTTTTTAAGGAAATTTTAATGATTTAAATGCAAAATGTGAGGGTCAATTGATAATAAGAATAATAGGCATTTATATAGCGCGATCTATATAGAAATATTCTGTTCCGAGGCGCATTGTTTTATCATTATTACCCCGGCTTTAGCTCAAGCTGCCTTTCAGCGCTCAGTGCATTCAAGGAATTAATCCTGCCGGGTACCCATTCACCTCACCTGGGTTGAGTGCAGCACAATGTAGATAAATTTCTTTGCTTCGGAAAAATATGCCATGGCTGGGATTCGAACCCACGACCCTGTGTTTCAAAGTCAGAAGACTAATCCACTGGGCCACAATGCTCCAATTGATCATCTAATTAAAGAAAATGTTGTGTTGTCCCCTTATTTCCTACATGGCAAGGTGCCTTTTAATTAAATATCTGCTATTAAAATGTCCCTAGGTCCATCCCTGCCTACCAGGTGGGTGTTTCATGAAGCTGTTCGTAAGTTAAGAGCGACTTTATGAACGACTGGGGATCCTTTCTTGTGATAAATTATTTTCACCATTAAATGTTCATTGGTGATTATTGGAAGAAAGGTTCACCAGTCATTCTTAAAGTCACTCTTAACTTAACAGCTTTGTGAAAAGGCCCCCAGATACCCACTCACTGTATGTATAATAATAATAATAATTGGATTAATATAGCGCTTTTTTCAGAGGATACAAAGCGCTGTTGATTGCATTAGACAAGTTAAGGTTTACGGTTATATAAGTGTGTTTTGAGATGTATGTCTAGTGTAGCAGATTAAAGTCAATGTCTTGCAAAGAGGCATGAAAGCATGCTTTGAAATGTGTGGATTGAAACCCTTTACTGTTTCATCAGTGTTCTTGAAATTCCTCCATTGAGCCATGGCATCTCTATGTGAGGATTACAGTTGTTCAGTTTTCCCTGTTATGTATATTAATATTGAAATGAATTCAACAGATACTTTCCATCTACCCAAATTACTGTAATAATTGTTTTTCCTTCAGCTAAAGGAAGCATATACTGTGGTCATGGAGTCAGGCAACATTGAAAATGAATCACTGAGAGAGCTCTACAAGGGATACATTGACTTACAATTTAAGGTAATATTTTGTTGTTCCTGTATTGTACTCAGTGGAATACTGTGATTATATCCTTTTTCCTAAAAGTATTAGTAATAATCTGATTACTTATAATGTGCTTACATGTATATCAGATTCACTTATTCATTCCCTAACACAATGTACATCTATGCACATTCTCTACTTTTGGGAGTATTCCAGCCAATGACCTTTAAGGCGCACACAATGCTGGACAAGCTTCAATGATTGTCACATCCTACCATGTACCTATTCACTACCTGGGTGGAGAGTGGCACAGTGTGGAATACACCTTTATAAAGGTCAGGGTGGGATTCAAACCTATGACCTTGTAATTACAAGGCAAGAGTCAGAACCAGTGCACCACGGCCCTTTCATTGCTAATCCATTTGCACTTTATGTTTGATTGTTTACACATGACAATATTGATATTGTGTTTATTTGTATTTAAAAGTTACATGTATTAGATTAGTCTTTTTTATATCAACATGAGTGACATTTTAACAATTATTTTCAACCACTTTTCATACCATTTACTGATATTTCCTACTCACAACTGTAGGCCCTATTTGAAGACTCCATGTAGGATTTTTAAAAGCACTTTTCATGTCATCTTCATGTATTACCGTACTTCGGCAAGGTTATATTGATCATGATTGCAAGTTGCTATATCCAGCCCACAGAAGATCGGCCAATTTTCACTTGCTTGATATCTTTGTGTGCAATCAAGTTCCCATGGACTTTTTTTTAGTAATCTTTACAATCTTAAATCATGCATGTAACAAAACATATCACTCTGACTAATCTTTGGATAATTTCCTAATGAAGTTAAACTGACATTATGTTTTTATCTCTTCAGGACAGGGAAGTTGATGTAGGTGCGCTAAAGGCAACATGTTCTAAGATGTGTGAAAAGTTTCCATCAGAGATATATCCCCTGGAGAAAATGACAGAAATGACTCTGATTGAAACATTTGGTGAGTCTCAGTTTTCTTTGTATATTGAATTTGAAATCAAATGTTTTTTTAGGTCACAAATCAGAGCTGCCAAGTAGTACTGATTTTCAGTATTTAGTACTGAAGAGTGAGAAGAATACTGATAGTTTCATGTAAAATACTGATTTCTAAAGTTTCAGTTGTATGTGTGGTCCTATGGTATTTTTTTTAAATACTGATTTCCTCACCGGAATACTGATTTTCAGCTTTAAAAATACTGAAATGTTCTTTTTCAGTTTGGTAGGTCTGACAAATTGTTAATCTTATATTTATTTTAAAACTCAGTTCCCTTCGTATAGCTTGTCATAGTAACACAATAACAACATTCATATGCTGTCAATAAATTACTGAGAATAACTTTTACTTGTACATTTGATGTTTTTTCTCCCAGCATTGAAGACATCTGATGACTGGTCAGTCTATGGTCAGTTACTAGAACTGGATAAGGACAATGTATGGGCCGTGATTGGTCAAGGTCAACTTAAACTGACCAGTGGAGATTACAAGGCAGCTAAGGAGTATCTCACAAATGGTAAATATGTACAATAGTGCAAGAATGATCATTGTTTCATGCAACATGTGGTTTATTTCTGTTATAGATATTTGGTATATACTGCGGGTAATGAAAATGAGTTCCAAGAGTATGTTATTTATTTTCTTTGCAAATATTCTGATGTTTATGAATAAGAATTGAAGCGGAGTTCATTATAACCTTTTGTTGAATAACAATTAAAATTGCTACATATATTTTGCAGGAGACATATTAAACATAAACCACAATGTCTTTACACAGAACAAAAAGCAAGAATTATTCAGAGGAAACCGAAATTCCAAGCATGTTCAGAAAGTTTTTTTCATCTTGCTAATTACACTATAAATATCCCGATAAAAGTTTATAAAAGAGTTTATGGACATGAAAAATAATATTTGTTTTAATATTGAATACAGTATGGATATCATAATTTTCTTCAAAATATTCCATGATTTTTTTTTCAAAATATGCCATGATATATAAAATCCAATTTGATGTACATAACCTCATGAAATTTTACCCCAGTGTACTGTATATCATACATTTAGAAACTTTCAATATTCAATAAATTTTTTTTTTTCTTTACAAATTTGATGTCAAGATGCTATGGTTTGCATTTTTTTTTTTTCTCTCATCATAGCATCACAAAAGCTACCCGGCTTTCCACTTAGTTGGCTATTCTTGGCTCGGTGCCAACTCAGTCTCCATGATTACCAAGCAGCCGAACATTCAGCTGAACAGGGTATGAATATTCATGTATATGTAAATAGATGTCAGTATAATGATACAATCTCAACAGGCTATGAATATTCATGTATATGTAAATAGATGACAGTATAATCATACAATCTCAACAGGCTATGAATATTCATGGATGTATTATTATAATTAATACATAAAAGAAATAATATAGGATTTTTATAGTACATGTATCCACCTTGCTAGGTGCTCAAGGCACTCCTATACATGTATTACCCTGGCTAAGCTAGTCTACCAATTCTGGTGCGCACAATTGAATAATACACTGTGCACTCAAATATGCTCTGTGTCTGGAATAATTTGTATTTATATGAAAACTAAAATGGGTGAAGTACATCTAGGGCCTCTGTCAAATACCTATATTCAGGACAAAAGCAATGGTGTATTGCATACATAAAAAAAAATCATCAATTATTTGAAGGCAAATATGTATTCCCAAGGAATGAATGCTCTATAATCACATCTTTAATACTCCATTTTTATAGAAAGTCCCTTCCCACACCCTTTCTACACTGATTGATTGATTCGCTTCTGGCTGAGGATCTCACACTTTCACAAAATTTTGCCCATTCTAGATTGTGCTCCCTAAACTGAAAGTGTTTTGGCACGCCTGCTGCTGCAGATAGAAAGAAAAATAAGCACATCAATTTTTACAGATTCTGTCGTAAACTTCTCATTAAAAAAGCACAATTTTTACAGATTCTGTAGTAAACTTCTCATTAAAAAAGCACAAGTAGAGAGGTAGTTATAAAATGTGTGTTATTGCATTCCCTCTATTGGCACTTCATAGGTAGAAGAGCTCTGAAGACCTTCAAGCATCCAGCACTCAGTGAGGCAGTAAGATTGCATGAAGCATTCAGAATTCTCCAGGGAAAAGCTTGCATCGACTCGGGCCTTATGGCACAGGGCCTAAGGGCTGTAGAAATATTTAAAAAGGTAAATTTTAACTATAGAAATAATTGATTATATTTTTATGTACATGAAATGTATGCATTGGAGTTCACATGTAATAAGTATGTCAACATATGTGTCTTATTTGTTCAAACTGAAAATTTTCAATTCTATCACAGAATATTTTCAAAAAATTGACAGCTTTAGGTATGCTTTTAAGCCTTTGTAGTGATAATTGTTTCAATATCTACCATTTGCATAATTACCCTCATTTGCTCTATCCTATCCACATAATTATTTGTCATGAATGAAGGTGTGAAATAAACCAAGAAGTGTATCTTGTGCTAAAATCAAATCTGGGTGTATTCAGGGAAGGGTGGGTGTTATTAACTATTTTCTTCCATGATGTAGCTATTTTTTATATAACTAGGTTCAAGGTTGTATGATTTACATCAGCAATCTTACACCATTTCTAGTATCAAAATATTTTTGTTCATCAGGAACCTCCTTGCTGGTTTCCTCCAGGGAATTCTCCATTGACCACCCCTATCCCAAGAATTTCAATCACTTAGGAAAACAATCCTCTTCCTGTATATTGTAGTGGTGCCACAAATTGTTGCTAAATCAGTCGAGTTTCCTCATGGCATGTTTGTTTGTCATTTAACAGCTGTTACCTGAGGCTATCGATAAGGACTCCATATACAAGCCGTTAACCTTGGCACATCTTCTTGTAGGGGACTTGGCGAGTGCACAGCAGGTTTGTTTCCATTTCATGATCTAGCTAACACACATGAATGAATTTTATACACTACAATGTTAATTTGTATTCCTGTTTATCCCGTCTTTCGTGGGAGTTTTGGCTTCCATGTAACATGGACCACGACTCTTCAGCACCATTGATGGTGCAATGCATAATGGCCTTTGATCACCTGACCAAAGACCTGTAGTCACCTGACATAAAGCCTGTGGTCATACCAATATGTAGCAAATTGTCAGAATTTTGAGGTGTTGTGCTACTATATTCACTCCTCTGTCTATCAATTATAGTATTTTAGGGCTTGCATAAAAATCTGCCTGAATCTAATGTCTATCTGCAATCCACAATACTGTTCCATAAAAATTGTTACATAGTAAAATCTTTGATAGTTGTAACTTCAGGGCCTGTTAGGTTAAAAAGTACTTTAGCTAATTTTTTAATGAAATCATTTTTTTACATGTAATATGTTTGACACATTGACATGCAAGAGCATCTCTATTCAAACAGTCACATCAGTACATCTTTTTCTGTTTACTGCAATCTAACCCAATTCTAATAAGTATGCTTATTTCATAAAAGTGGGTGTATTGATTAATCTGTATTTTTGATAGAGTATTGCTATTGTATTGGTCAGCTTTTGAGCTTAAAAAAATACTGAAGAAATAAAGTATTCTTTGTCAAGAAAATGGATACATTGTGTTGCTTTTATTAGAAGTTGTTATCAAGCATTTTGTTGTTGTACTTTCCAGAGCTTTGAGATGATATCTTCTGATCAAGACCAAAGTGATACTATAGCTTTAGGTGGCTGGTTGAAGTTTCATCAAGGGGAATTTTCTGATGCCCAGGAGAAGTAAGAAATACATAATTTTTATTTATGAAACCTCTAATCATGTGACCTATGAAATTGTTTTGAATTAGCAATATTTATATTCTGTTGTGCAGTTTTGTTGCTGTGAATTATTGTATTGCTGTAAGCACATCAGGGGACCGTTTCATGAAAGTTGGAAGCACTGACAAGTTGTCTTTCTCCGACAGTTACCATAGCAACAGTCAGAGCCAGTGCCTTTCAGCCAATCAAAACCAAGGATTTCACTGAAATTGTCAGCACTGACAATTTAGTCAGTGCTGACAACTTTCATGAAATACCCACCAAATATTCTTATTTTTTAATGTGAAAATAGTGGAAAGAACTAATTATAAAAAAAGGATGTATTAAAGGTCAAGTCCACCCAAGAAAAATGTTGATTTGAATAAATACAGAAAAATAAAACTAGCACAACACTGAAAATTTCATTAAAATTGGATGTAAAATAAGAAAGTTATGACATTTTAAAGTTTCGCTTATTTTTCACAAAATAGTGATATGCACAACTAGGCAAGTCAGTCGATGATGCCCATCACTCACTATTTCTTGTGTTTTTTATTGTTTGAATCATACAATATTTCATTTTTTACAAATTTGACAATAAGGACCAATTTGCCTGAACCATATAGTATTAAACAATGCTAATTCCACATGTTCGGGAGGAATTAATTGTTTTACTTGGCAATGAGGAGAAAATTAGAATATTCATATTTCATGCAATGAAATACAAAAGAAATAGTGAGTGGATGACGTCATCATTCTCCTCATTTGCATACAGACCAGGATGTGCATATAACTATTTTGTGAAATTAAGCGAAACTTTAAAATGTCATAACTTTCTTATTTTACATCTGATTTTGATGAAATTTTCAGTGTTATGTTTGTTGGATTTTTCTCTTTTTATTCAAATAAACTTTTTGTTGGAGTGGACTTGTCCATTATTTGCAAAGAAATCAAATGAGTTTTAGCTTAATATAAGTTAGTTAAATGGTGAAAACACTCCCCTGGCGTATCTCTATATTGACTATGGAACCATGCAAGGTCAATTTTTGCATTCTTTTATTTTATCATATTCTGTTATTTTTCAATCCTGTTTTATAGATTACAGGTGGCTCTAGCTCGGGAAGAGAAGGCAGTCTACCATTACTGGCTTGGCAGAGTGTACTGGGCTTTGGGAGGTCAAGCACAGCTAGATAAATCTAAATGCAATTCATCCCTACTCAAGGTAATACATGATGATTATTGATTTGATTTTATTTTTTGTGTGTGCAATAAAGGAATCTAAGGCCCGTATTCTGAAGTCAGGTTTAACTTAGACCATGGTCTAACTCTGTGCTAAAATTATGGGAAGCCAAAAGTGTCAGAAATTTTATTCAGTTGTATTATTCTTATGTTTACTGTGCTCTTTCCTGATTCATCCATGGTGAAGACAATCATCTTTTTATACTTCCTAGCCAATTATGAATGATTTGAGAGCCAAATGAGCTGAAATATGCTGCATGTATTTATACTGTTAGTGATTTATGAAACAATTGGCTATCCATACTTAAACCTGAGTTAAGTTAAACCTGCCTTCAGAATACGGGCTTAAGACATCTATGTTTATGGCTAATCCACAGTGTAGGAGCCTTAAAAATTCATTGAATATCTCCTGTAATGCAGCATCAATTCCAAATTGATATAATAACACCCTGCGATCAGGTATTAATCCTCTTGAACAGGTCCCTCAAAGACGTTTTTGTCTCACCTGCGAAGCAAAGTGAGACTATAGGCGCCGCTTTTCCGATGGCGGCGGCATCAACATCAAATCTTAACCTGAAGTTAAGGTTTTGAAATGACATCATAACTTAGAAAGTATATGGACCTAGTTCATGAAACTTGGCCATAAGGTTAATCAAGTATTACTGAAGATCCTAGTAGAGTTTCATGTCACATGACCAAGGTCAAAGGTCATTTAGGGTCAATGAACTTAGACCATGTTGGAGGAATCAACGTCGAAATCTTAACCTGTGGTTAAGTTTTTGAAATGTCATCATAACTTAGAAAATATATGGACCTAGTTCATGAAACTTGGACATAAGGTTAATCAAGTATCACTGAACATCCTGCATGAGTTTCACGTCACATGAACAAGGTCAAAGGTCATTTAGGGTCAATGAACTTTGGCCGAATTGGGGATATCTGTTGAATTCCCATCATAACTTTGAAAGTTTATGGATCTGATTCATGAAACTTGGACATAATAGTAATCAAGCATCACTGAAAATTTTGTGCAAGTTTCAGGTCTCATGATTAAGGTCAAAGGTCATTTAGGGTCAATGAACTTTGGCCGAATCGGGGGTATCTGTTGAATTACCATCATAACTTTGAAAGTTTATTGGTCTAGTTCATTAAACTTGGACATTAGAGTAATCAAGTATCACTGAACATCCTGTGCACGTTTCAGGTCACATGACCAAGGTCAAAGGTCAATGAACTTTGGCCGAATTGGGTGTATCTGTTGAATTACCATCATAACTTTGAAAGTGTATGGATCTGATTCATGAAACTTGTACATAAGAGTAATCAAGTATCACTGAACATCCTGTTTGAGTTTCAGGTCACATGATCAAGGTCAAAGGTCATGTAAGGTCAATGAACTTTGGCCATGTTGGGGTTTTTTGTTGAATAACCATCATATCTCTGTAAGTTTATTGGTCTAGTTCATAAAAAGTGGACATAAGAGTAACCATGTATCACTGAACATCTTGTGCGAGTTAGAGTAGTATTCAAAGTCAGCACTGCTGCTACATTGAACCGCGTGATGCAGGTGAGATGGCCAGAGGCATTCCACTTGTTTTTTTTTTTTTGTTGTTGCATATTTACATGTGTTCATCCTTTCATGGCATTCAAGTAGACCACCCCAAACCAATCAATCTTACTATTTTACCAGTTACTTTTTTAATTCTTAACTTTATTTACTTCAGAACAATACATGTATATGAATAGATGATATACAGGTAACTCGTCCTGTGGTCTTTCTGGATCACAGAAATCTGTTTCTCTTAGCAGAAAATCGACTTATAAGAGGTATATAATGTGCTTCGCTTAATCTGGACTGTAATGGGCAAATATTAGATTCATAGAAGGACAACTTTATAGAGCATGTTACCTGTGTATGTCTTTGGGTATGTTCAATACACCAATGGTTGTGACGGCCATAATAAGTGCATTTTTTTTGTTATTTTCTTAGGCTGCCAAACTTGACCCCAACTACTCAGATTCCTTCCTTTACATTGGACATTACTACATGCAGATAGGCAAAGATACAGTGTAAGCATATTTTCTTTCTTTTGCCTTTCATGTTTCCCTCCAGTTCTTTCAATTTTTTTCTGATGTATGTTTTGTTAAAGATTATTTCTGGTAAGATACTTTCATTGTCTATTCAAAACGATTTTTAGCCCAAATTCACAAAGATGGTTTTGAAAACCCATGGTTTATGCAAATTTCCTATATAAATTACTCTTAATTTACCGCATATCGGGCGCTTGAATAAAAAAATGTCCAATGCTGATGCGTGCTTTTGTCACAGTGCGCCAAATTGACGCCTGTTGCTATGGTTAGGTACGCTATTTTATTCAGGAGTCCACTGTTTGAAGAGTGGACTCGTTATTCAAAACAGTAGACTGATGAATAAATTGCATGGGTTACCATGGCAACAGGTGTTTATTTGGCACACTCAGATAAAAGCTCGCGCATCAGCATTGGACATTTCTTAATATACGCGATAAAATAAGCGTAATTTATACAGGAAATCTGCATGAACCACGGACTCAACCATGGATTTTCAAAACCACCTTTGTGAATTTGGGCCTTTTCTGTCCAAATGAATAATGATAATGGCGATGATAGTAAATCAGCATGAATACACTTCTCATGTTTATGTTTGTATATTTTCAGGAGAGCGAAACGTTGTTACAAAAAAGCCTATGATTTGAATCCCGCTAATGAAGCTGCAGCTAAATCCCTGGGTGATGTGTGTGACTTACTTGATGAAAAGGTAATACTTGCTTCTTAGTAGGGTTGGAGCTAAGGCCAATATCAAGGCCATATTTTATTGGTCTTGGTCTGTTTGTTGTACACAAAGTCTATTTGAGTGACTTCTATCCAGCGGCTTCATGCCTGAGAACTTTTGGCCTCAAGTCCACCCCTGGTGCTTACTCCTTTGTCTCATATAGTGTTATTACTGTTTTCATGATTATGTGTGATGCTTTATCAGATGAAGGAATTAAGAAATTTGATCAAAGAATTTGATAAGACAATCTGTTCTGATGTTGTAGCGGCACAGCATTGCAAGACGGCCGGTGGCCGCCCACTGTCTTGCGCTGCTCACGTACAAAAAAAGACGGGAGTCAAAGAATTACAAGTTCGATGAAGTTAAATTGTATATCAGGTTTTATTCTAAATCAGAGTCAAATTACATGCTGGATAATAATATACGTCGCATCTCTGGGCTGGACGACCGACAACAGTACGAAAATTAAGCCGACATGGCCTACGGCAGCAAAACAAATCGGGAACGAAAATTCTTATTGTCGACTAAACACTCCCTTTTATCCCCTTTTGGGTCAAACACCACATGGCGAGAAAAGCCTTTCCCCAAATCGACCCTATCACGTTTGGTGTAATGCGCGAAATTAATCCCCTTTAATGTTAGTGTATAAAATGGAACTAATTATTGTGTGTACTCTGATTCCAAATTCAAGCTCTACGGCTTTCCATTATTCTTCCAACATATGTGACTCTCTTTACCACTCCCCCAACTGCTCTGTCGGTCAACTAATCCTCTTTTGCGACTCTCCCACTTCAGCCACTCCCACTACAGCTTACTCGTTCTACAACTCCTCACAGCTCACTTCCACCAAGGAATTACCAGCACTCCTTGCTTCCACACCTGTTCACATTCTCTCTCTCTCTCTCTAATCACTGAAGAATGCAAGCAAGCCGAAGAACATGAATAAGAAGCAAAGTAGTAAAATAACTGAAGTTCCAATGGACTTCCATGAGTCCTGAACGCCTAGCAACCCAGTCAGTTTGCCCTCTTTCACTTCCACATTCCAATTGCTAGTTTGGCCCAGCAAAACTAGCAAATAAAATCAACACCTTTAAGGAATGTAAACAATGGAAGAAGGCGAACAAACTTCTTTACCCAAACAAACAAATCTCTATTTTCCATCCTGCTATAATGTTTTGAATGTTTTCAATAAAAAAGTTTCTCTTATTTCAAACATATGTGTACATGCATCAATATTCTTCACCCTACTCACATTGTTATGGGTTATTTTCTTAAACAGTGTTTTACTCTGGTTTAAGAAGTTGACATGAAGCATTAATCTCTAATCAGGAACACTCTAGACTATTTCCTTTGTGGATTGGTATATTGTATTGTACAAGATCTTGCTTGATGACAACATTTGTATCTTACTTCGATTTTGTATGATTATTATTATAAAGAGAGTACATGTATGTGCTTATAGTTCGTTGTCAAGGCTGCACTTAAACTCTACATTTATATTGGATACCAAAACAATGAAATCTCTTTTTCGAACATCCTACTTATTTCTGTTCAAAATGTAGGCCTTTTTAATGCCATATTTTATATCAGTCTTGTAGTCAAGGCTCAAACCTCCAAGGCCAAGGCCAAGGCTTTAATACCCAAGGCCAAGGCTTCAATAACCTAGGCTGAGGCCAAGGCATGGAAACTCAAGGCCAAGGCCAAGGCCTGAAAACCTCAAGGCCAAGGCCAAGGCATTTCAATTGTACAATATATGGAAAAAATTAGACAACAATGCTTAGGCGGCATACATGACACACAGGACCAAATGTATGAAAGGTGTGAGCGAGAAAAATTTTTGACCCTTGTACATTTAAAACAAAAATAATTTCATGATGTAGATTTAGAGACATAAAAACATTTAATTATTGTTCTAGGCGATTCACATTGCAATAATTATTGTTACCAAGGTGATCTGATCCTCGCATGCCCATTCTCAACATATGTCTTTCTCCTCTACCTGGTACAGGGGAGGCAGAATGTTTGGTTTTTTTGGGGGGGGGAGGTCAAAGCCAAAAATGCACTTACAAAGTCAAAATGAGAATTTTGGTGCAGTTCAGCAAAGCTTTTTTAAGTGATTTCTAATTGATAAGACAGATATTTTGATTTAGGCTTTAATTTCCCGCTATAGAAAGCATAGCGAGCAAGTGGTTTTGAAAAAAAAATCAATTTTGAAGTTGTAAAACTCGATTTTGGGTCAATTATGGTGCTAATCACTGTTAAAAGGGCATCCTTGCGAGATGTTGTAATAAGATGTAATAAGAAATGAAATTTAAATATTTCGAGCTGTTTTTGTAATCATGAAAAAGGTGTGCATCTTACTAAACAAATTAACGCGAGCACAAAACACGAGCTGAAATTTTTACTGACCACAAAAGGAAGCTGTTCTGGACTGCATTTGGTGACTCATAAATAGGATACATAACTCACTAATCAAATAATGCGAGCGCAAAGCGCGAGCTCAAAAATTTGTAATATTCCGACCTAAAAACTAGACATTCTAGGCATTTTTTGTGTGTAAATTGAATGCGAACCTTACTTAACAATAATTTATGCAAGCACAATCCAAAAATTTGTTGATTTTGAAACCTAAAATTTTGCTCTGTATGCCATGCTTGATCCCTCAAAAACTTTTTGGCTCATCATGCCATTGATGCCATAGCCCATTTGGAAATGACGAAATTGAAGTGTGTGTTCAAGTTTACCAAATCTTTTCGGAATATCATTAAGACTTAAAACATTCTTGTTGGTCAAAGAAAATAATACAAGGAAAACCTAATGGAATAGAAATCAACCTTGTTATCATTCTTTAGAGTAAGCTATTTTTAAAGTATGAAAATTGTTCTCAAAATTGCAGTCAGATCTGTCAGAATTATTCCTGTCATAAAATCACTATAATCAGTGGCGTACCGTGGGTCACGGCATTGGGGGACACCAGCAAAAACTTGGAACTGCCTAGTGAGCTCGCGAAGCGCGCCCAGTTGCCAGGTATACTGACCTAATAGAGATATTTTTATAAGGACAGTGCCAATAAACGGACATGTATCTCACTAGTCAATTAATGCGAGCGCGAAGCGCGAGCTTAAAATTTTTGATATTCAAACCTAAAAAGGGACATTACAATCAATCTTTTGTAATCATGATACGTACCTGTCTCGCTAAATAATGCGAGCGCGAAGCGCGAACTGAAATTTTTGTAAATATTGACCCCAAACAGGAAGATTTTAAGGATTATATTTTAGGAATCTTTTATCTATTAAGATTATACACATCTCACCATAGTCATTTAATGGGAGTGCCAATAAACGCTTGCTGATTTTGTTAGAATTACATCTAAACATGCACATAAAGCACTTGTAATCATGATTAACATACCCATCTCACTAATCAAATCTTGCGAGCGCAAGCTGAAAATTTAGGAAATTCGGACCTGAAGAGGGGCATTTTAAGGCTTGTTTGTAGGAATTCAAGAAGACCTTACATAGTTCACTAACCAAATGATGCGAGCGCGAAGCGCGAGCTGAAAATTTTTGATATTTAGATCAGAAAACAGAAAAAGGGACATTTTAAGGACTCATTCTAGGAATTGATGGAGAGCAGACATCTTTCACCAATCCACTACTGCGAATGTAAGCACGGACAGGAAATGTTTTATATTAAGACCTTAAAATGGGACAATCACTTAAAGTATTCATGAAAAAGAAGCATACTATTGTACATGTAAAATAATAACTTGAAGTGCGAGGAAATATATTTGGTAGTTTGGTGTATATTGACTTGAAAACGGGAGGTTTTAGTATAACAGGATTATATATCTCGGTAAAAAGACAATGGGAGAACCAGGAACAATGAAGACATATATGCCCTGAGCCAATTATGTTTCATTTATATGAAAAAAAATGTTTCTTATGTAATGTAACATAACATAATTATAACATTATAATGAACATTAATGTCTTCTTTCCCACTACGTTTCTCTTCCTTTCTCCCTCTTTTCCTCCTTTTTTTTAGTCAGCTGATTGGGGGGGGGCACGTGCCCCCCCCTGTAGTTACGCCACTGACTATAATCCTAATCATAATTATCATTATTATTGATATTGTCATTATCCTTATTAGTCATGATTACATCATATTACCAATAAATAATATTAATTTTCATCACTTCTCTTTGTTACATAATTATGTGATGATAATTGTAATTGATGGCACTGCTAAGTACACTTATACATGTACTGCTTCTGCTGCTGCTGACTGGTAGTATTTAGTGTCATTAGATATACAGAACAATTGAAACATTTATAATTACTTTTATAAAACAAATGAAAGTACAAAATACAAAATGCCTTGAAAAAGCCTTGAAAATGCCTTGAAAATGCCTTGAAATTTCAAGGCTCAAAATCCTCAAGGCCAAGGCCCTCTCAAGGCCAAGGCTTTGAAAAAATAGGCCTTAAGGCGCCTTAAGGCCAAGGCCGAGCATCAAGGCACTACAACACTGTTTTATATTGCTCGTTTTGAAAATTAAAATTTGATAGGATGAAGCTATTTCTGTCTACACAAAAGTGACCAGTCGGGCTGCTCTGGGTGAGGCAAAGTGGGCGTGGCTAAGATTAGGTCTTGTTCAACTCAAAGCAGGCAATGCGACAGAAGCTGTAGAAAGGTAAGTAACTGTTGTTTTGGTCATAATCCATTGTGACTACTGCCCTTCAGTTACAATCCATAATCAATAATAAATTGAATATTGCATTCTCTAAATTTCAGATGCTTAAAAATTGAATCATTTGCTTGTATTGACAATGTGGTGGACTTATTTTACCTCGTTGATCACAAGGATAATGTGTTAAGAAGATTGTGATGAACTCATCATTTCATCTTATAATTATACCAGAAATGAAGAGTTTGCTAAATGTTTATGACCCAGTTTTACATTTAGCCACATACATGGAGATAGGTGTCACTAACAAACTTACTGTGGCCCCTTTTGCTTTTAGCAGTAATTTTTTGTGTTTTTTTTTTTCATTTCTGTAGAAAGATAGGACATCATTTAGTGTATAACGTGACCATGCATTTATTTTCAATAATTGAAAATCTATCATTGATTTGCAAAGTATATTTACTCAGAGTGCTACTCCTGTTATTAATGCTCTATTGTTTCATTCTAGTCTCTTTTATTTTATAATTTCTTCTTTTCAGCTTTCAAGCAGTTCTGAGAGCTGATCCTGATGACATGTAAGTAAAACCTGAGGAAATAAAGTGATTCGAAATTATGCAGTACTTTTGAACATAAAAACCAGAATAACCAACAATGTTGATTTGTAAATTATAAGTTGTAATGCTGTCCCTGTTTCCCTATTGTGACACATATTTTGATAACAGATTTATTTGATCCTCTTGATTGATTTCAAGTCAAACATTGGTTGGTTACACAGTAATGTTTTTCTACTGGTCTCTCAGGATGGCAATCTTGAAGATGTAATTGATTTTTGTGCTTGATTTAAATTACAAGAACAAGTGCGCAGAGAAATGGGTGAATATATACATTTGCTGGACTGCACATTGTATTATTCAACAAAACTTGGAAATTGTACACCACATTATAAATGACTATGATATTATTACCATGATAATTTGTTTACATTGATATTCTGCAGACACTGTCAGGAATGCCTTGCTGAAGCTTATTTGAGCCGAGGCAGCCACACTGCTGCATTAAAAACATTCTCTCGCATTGTAGAGGTAAGTCAACCATTCTAAATAGACCAGCTGGATCCTGGGATTTCCCTTGATAAGCCTCTTTTGCTTTTAGTAATCCCTCCATTTTGTTTCTCTAGGCATTATTGAACTTAGGACGTTTTTTCTACCATGCTTTTTGCCATATTTGTAGTTATTCTTTTTTTTGCGTTGATGAATTGGAATAGGCAAGTTATTGGAATTGAAAGAAAATTGTACTTTGCCTCCTGTCATAAATGATGCTATGCAATTGCCATAGCCAAGTAGTTATTGTACTTGTTTATATAGGAGAGTACTTTGGGTTCAATCCTTGCTCAGGCACCTATAACCATGAGTAAACATTTTTAATCTTGTATCCGACATTAAATAAAGATTCATTGAGGTATCGAGTGGTTGAATAAAATTATTAATAATTCAGTGTATGATGTCACCATGCCCTAATGCCCCCTCATTTGTATCATTTTTTTTTTCAATTTTTTTTCATGTAGGTGGAACCAAATTCAACATATGCTTTATTCAAGTAAGTTATTATTCCTTGTGAAAATGCAAGTTCTTTATGCATGTAAAGGTTGCAATCAGTTGTAATATGTTATGTGTTCCGTGAAATTAGATGACCGCCCGATGCTCATCAGTGAACTGCTCTCTGATGTTCGCATCTATCCACACTAGTATTTGTACAGCTTCCGCTGATAACTCTTTGACGTCTGTAAATCGCCCGCTTTCCACACCGCCGGCAGCTGACGGGATATCCGCGACGTCCGCATGCCGCCCAGCGATCGTACCGTCCGTGGCTTCTGATTGGTCAGTTGCTCCGACCAATTGTAGCGTGGCAATTCCGGCACCGACGGCACGCAGCTTACGGTATAAAATGCGCACGCAGCGATTGTCCGCTTAATTGCCTGACGAAGACTAGCAGGTGCAGTTGAAACGTCGCAATTTCAGTTTGCCGCATCGTGAGACAACAGATTATTTCCTTTACCGATTATAAACATTCCTATAAATGAGTGTTGATTATAGTTAGGTATACGGATGGTTCAAATGCTGCAAATAAAGTAATGCTTTTTTTCCCTTTGATTATTAACTATCTAGGATTGGTCACATCAAGCAGACTGTTGGTCTTTACTCTGAGGCAGTGTCGGACTATCAGGCCGTCCTCAGCAAAACACCTGACTATGTCCCAGCGCTGAGTGGTAGGTTAAACAGACAACATACTGTATCATTCTCTATGTCTGAGAATCAAGGAAAAAATTTGCCATCATATATTCTCATTGAATTAACATGTTTCAAAGAGGATACTTCAATAATGTGGGAAAAGTTGGAATCAAAACGGGAAAGTATGATTATATGACATTGGAGAAGTAAATCCTCACTTGAAAGAAAAATACACAGACTCTTTATGTTATTATATTTTTTAGATTTCTCAACATAAATAGTATATTTACATTTCAACCTGTTATTTGTTGTAGAATAAAGATGCTAAATTTAACTTGAGCTAAGCATAAGGGATTTACCTTCCCTATATTTGTAAAGTATAGTAACACAAATAAGCTCCTGTACCCTGTCATAAAATATATATATAAAGATAATAAGCTAGAATTTAAGAAAATAATGTACATTGGTGTATATTGCATTTTATTCTTAGGCCAAGGTGAGGCATACATCTTAATGGCCAAGGCTGCTCTTCATGAGTTCTTCAATGCCAGATGTGTTTCTTACATCCAGGATGCGATCACAGTCTTGACAAGGTATACACTTCAGCATGCTGTTTGAGAAGAATATGATGATGAGGAAGGGTAGGATGTTGATGACGATGATGTGATGGTCATAGCAACTGCTGGTGATGGTGATGATCATGATTATGATGATGATTATGTTGATGACCATCATGATCATGATAATGATGAAGAAGATGATGATGGGTATTTGTGATAGTGGGTTGGTGATGATGGTGATGGTGGTGATGATGATGATGATGATGATGGTGGTGGTGATGTTGATATGATGATGATGATGATGATGGTGATGGTGATGTTGATATGATGATGTTGATGATGATGATGATGATGATTATGATGATGATGATGATGATGGTGATGGTGATGGTGATGATGATGATGATGATGATGATGATGATTATGATGATGATGATGGTGATGATGATGGTGATGTTGAGATGATGGTGATGATAGTGGTGATGATAGTGATGATGATGATGATGATAATGGTGATGATGATGATGTTGATGGTGATGATGATGGTGATGATGATGATGATGATGAAGAATATTATAAATAGCACATGAGTAAATTTCTTAATTCAGCAATAATTTCCCATGAACATTATGTGAATGTCCTATTATCCCCTTAACAGCTCACTCGGTTCTGGACAGAACCTATGCATCTATTCGATATCCCACACAGTTGTTTCTGTTTTAACAGCTATTTTTCATCCCAAACCGTAATCATTGACTATTCCATACTTTCTATATACTACCTCAAGAAAAATATTCCTCATCCCAAACTGAACCTGTTACATTCTTGATTCGCCCATGAATTTGTTTTCGTGTTTCCTTCCAAAAGAGCTGTACTACTTCGTTCTGATATCTGTGGCTTGTGGAAACTGTTGGGAGACGCATGCACTGTGCTAGCTCCACTACACAACAATCTCATCAGGTTAGGTGACATACCGACCCTTATTCTGAAAGTCAGGTGTGACTTACACCATGGTCTAAAGTGGTGGTTTAACTATGGGTCACCAGTTGCGACATCAATTTCTCTAATTACATTATCACATTTGGCATTGAAATCACAAAAAAATGTTAAAAAAAAAACTATAATTACAATAGTTTTCTTTACCATTAAAATATGGAGACAGATCTAGGTATATACAAGAAGTAAACAGACTTTCTACATTTCTACCTTCCCGTAATTTTACCCCAGGCTTAGTCCAGAGTTATATAAGTTCAACCTGACTTCAGAATATAGGCCATCATATCATCAATTTAAGCTTTCAAATATGTTCCATTCAGGAAAGCATGGATTTCAATAAAGTATTATTCATTTAGTTTTGTGGTGGTCAAATTATTTGACTGCTTAGAAAGCACAAATATTTTAATAAGCAACTAGAGGACATAAAATGATAAGGTCCTCTTTGAGGGACTTGGTAATGAGAATAAATGCCTTACTGTAGGTCACTAGAGAATCTACCAAGGTCGACGTATTGTGAGACCATCACTCTACCAACATGACTATTGTGCATCTTAAATCAAAGATTTCACTAACAAGCATAGATATCACTTATCAACTACGTTACATCTGTTTATATCAAGATTTTCCTGTTTTAATAGAAATTTTCTTTTAGCATAAAGATGCATGTTTTAAGGAAGTTCTGTGTATGATACTATTAAAGACACTTTGTTCCTAAGGCATCATTTCTTCTTTTCATAAGGCATCATCACTCTTTGTCATTTTTTATTTCTTCAGGATTTCAGTGAATGGTGCTTTTACCTGTGGAGACGAGAAGAAAATTGAAACTTTAGACAAAGGAGAACTGCTTGCCCTGGGTGGGAGGTTAGTCATCTCGCATAATGTTAGAATATCAATAATGCATGTTATACATGTACAACTCTCAAGAATGTTCTGTAATCTGATTGGTCCAAATCGGATCACATGATATTCAGCAAATTGCACTATTGCATAAAAAATGCACTATCCTGCACTCTGACATCATACCAAAAGTACTATCCTGCACTCTGACATCAGAGTGCATCATAGCACAAGGTCTGGAATGATCTAGAATTATCTAAAATTTAAAACAAATAATAGCATTCGGGGCAACTCAGTAACATGGGAGAGGAGGGGGGTTGTATAAAACAAACAATGCACGCATTCTTGTGCATAGAGGACCTAAATAATGAACTCTGTGCTCAACTTGGCAAATGGATATACCACACTCGGTCCTGCGGTATATCCATTGGCTCGTCTCGCACATCGTTCATTATTGGCCCTGCATGCACGCGCTTACGTGCATTATTTGTATAATGTTCAATTTTACCTCTGCCATTGGTTGCTATGTAATAGTGATAACATTATATCATGTGTTTTCTGTTCTGAGAATGTGTTTTTTTGTTTCGGGAGGGGGGGTGGGGGGTGCGCAAGCGGCATAAAACAAACCTGAATCCCTGCATATTTGGCTTTTTATTCATATAACAAAATATTCAAGCACTAACAATCAATATGAATATTTTCCTGGATATTGCTTGTAAATTTAGTACAGTCATCTAGTTATACACTCTGTGTGTAGTCTCAAAACATTTGTGCCTTTATATTATTCTCAACTGCCATTATCCCATTGACCACTGAGTTCCTATAGGCTTTTATGTGGAATCTCATTCCAGTAAACAATGGGATATCTGTCGTAAGCGGGAAGGTCGTGCCTTTCATGTTATGATGTCTGCCAGTTGTATATATATATATATATATATATATATATATATATATGATCTATATTTCAAAGATTATTTACCTGTTATTTTACCTATCAAATAGGTGTTATGGTCGAGCTGTAGAGAGGCAGAAGGGGTGTGCTAGCTTGTGGCATGATCTAGGCATCAACTTCTATCATCAGTATCAGTACACTCAGGATGTGAAAATGGCAAATAAAGCATTGCAGGTTTGTTTTGATCATCAAATTCTCACATTTTCCCCAAATTTTGAGCAAAAGTCTATATTTTATATGATCACATAAATGTAATAATAATGATAATAATAATCAGTTCTTGTATAGCGCATAACACATATGAATAACGTCTCTATGCGCTTTCAAAGGACTTGGATATTATTACCCCGGCTGTAGCTCAAGCAGCTTTCACGCGCCCGGCATTTCAAGTAATAAATTCCTGCCAGGTAACCATTCACTTCTCCTGAGTTGAGTGCAGCACAGTATGGATTAATTTCTTGCTGAAGGAAACTACACCATGGCTGGAATTTGAACCCACGACCCTCTGTTGTTAAAGGTATTAACTCAAAGGTTTATACCAGGCTTCTCAACTAAAGGTTTATGGCCTACACAACATTTAGGGATTAAAGAATTAAAAGAGAACCATATGCGACACATCTTAGAGTCGACCGTATTCCTAAATGACATCTCATCAAATTGACCTGGAATAGAAAAGCAGACATTTTTGTATTAGATTGGAGAAAGGTATGGACATGCAATGCTGTAGTTCAAAAATTACCACCCAATTTGATCTATCTTATATTTTTTCTTCCATGTGTTGATTTTAGTGTTTTATGTTTAGTTCTGGTGAAAAATTGATAAGACCGCCATATAGACCTGTTAAAAAACACCAGGTTCTCAGTATTCTTAGTGAAGCAGAAAGTCAATTTTTCTCATACAGGTGTAACTATGAAAACCTGTCTAGATAATCTCTTACTTTGAACTAACATGTCGTTATTCTTTTTTTTTAATACTGGTGTACAGTTTATCCGGAAAGCCATCAAGCTAGATGAATCTAATCACATGCACTGGACTGCATTGGGTGTTGTTGCAGCATCAAAAGGTTAGTACATATCAGAGTCTCACTCAATGTGCACAATGGTGAGAGCTTGAAGACAATTGTGATATAGGCCTATCAGCAAGACACGATACCTAAGATATCGAGGCCATCTGAATAAAGAGTTAAATTTCCATTTCTTTGCTACTGATAGTGGGTCAATATATTCACACAATGCTTATTGACCTATTTAATTGGACCATTGCAAACTCCTAACCAAAGATAGCCTCATTGATCAGTGCGAATATTTGTGGAAATAATTTCTTACTAGATGTACATGTATCTCGATCATCATTTGAACTCTTAAGTGGAAATTTATCAGCCATCTCACTCATGTATATTTATTGAATCTCTATCTGCGAGGCTAAACATTTTTTTGTGTGTGTAAATGGACAATTGGTGGTATGCTTGTACCCCCAAAAAAAACTATTAAGTGGTAATGCTACCTAAAGTATGGAATTATTTGGTATTTTCATCTTTCCATGCAAATTGTACAAAGCATATTTTATTCATATAACTTCTGAAGGTTTCCATGGCGAAGAACAATAATGTAGTAGATTTCACGGTACACCATGTATCTTTCTTGGGCAAATGTTGGTCCTGAAAAGGAACACCCAATCTCGACGTTTCGACAAGTTTGTTCTTGTCATCCTCAGGAGAATGAGCAAAGTTTGTAAAAGCAGGCCTTATATACTCTGTCGAAGTGCCGTCTGCACGGTATCTCGCAGGGTACATGTGTCTGATTGGCTATAGATAAGTCACATGACATCCACATATGCGGACGTGAGTGACAACATACAAATTGGGCGCGCAAAACCAGCCACGACCTGAAATGCCGTCATTTATCATTCCCGCTAGGATTAGCATTTTATGAATGACAAAAGCCACCACTTCCGCCCGTGCGCTGCAGTGCTCACACGTGTGTGTGGAAACTCCCGGTAGGCTAATTAGGCAAATTAGCCCCTTTGTCTAGAACGGTAAGCCAGATATTGCTAAGTTGGAGGCCGCTGTCTTGAGGAACAGTGTTATGTTCCTCAATCTCCAACGCTTCTCTGACTCTCCGCTGATGCCAGTAGGGGACACGGGTGACTAGTCTACTTTCATCCCAGAGGATCCGGTGATCATGCGTATGAGCATGATCGATGATTGCAGACTTGTCCCTCTCGTCTCTCCTACCATGGGTCTTATGTTCCTTAATCCGAGGGTCGTTCCTTTAACACTCGGATTAAGGAACATAGCCTCTTTATTTTAATACTTTTGCAAATTTCGGAATGCGAGTGCAACATATGGATAGGAGTAATTGCATGAAGTATTGATGGTTTTGCCTTCTTGTTATTTACAGCTGTTGACGACCCAAAACTTGCACAACATGCCTTCATCAAATCAATTCAATTAGAATCAAAGGTAGACATTTTTTTATCTTATACTCTGTATTTGTAGTGTTTAAGATTTAATGTACATAGTATGCCACAGTTATGAAAATTTCTTGATTTAACACAGACATGTAGAAGGTCCCGTAATAAATGTACACTTTTGGCAATGGATCCTGTATTTGCACTAGTAGATATGCTAGTTGCTGTGCTTCAGCCCCTAATTATTATTGTTTTTTTTTCTCACTGTTTATATAAATTATTTGCACTTGTCTTAGAAACTTGCAACCAAAGTGACCATGATTTTTACCTTTCTAACTAGATTATTTGAATTTATTTCAAATTCATGGGCTAAACTATTATAATATAAACACTAATATGAATTTTAGTACATTTGCTTAAGGACAGAGGATCTTCTTTTAAAAGTTCTGAAGTATGACCTGACCAAGCATAGAATCTGCAAATCCCTGTCAATTTATAGCCAACAAATGATTGTCTTTGTTAGCTGAACATTTCTGGAATGTGAGTCAATAAAATGCAACAGACTAGAAGTTAATGTTAATTGTGTCTTATTTTTACTACAGAATGTTGTAGCTTGGACCAACCTAGGAACCTTGTACCTATCCCATGGGAACCTAAAGCTTGCTAATGAAGCCTTCGCTGTTGCCCAGTCTTTGGAACCGAACTATGTGCAATGCTGGATTGGACAGGTAGAAATAATTTGTGTTTTGTCAAAAAAAAAAAATACTTAGTAGTAGCTTGATTTATGTAGCACATTTTCCAGAGGATACAAAATGCAACTATTACTACCCTGACTTTAGCTCGAGGTGCTGCGCAATTCTGGCACTCGGTGCATTCAACAAAAATAATTCTGTCAGGTATCTATTCACATCACCTGGGTTGAGTGCAGCACAATATGAATAAATTTCTTGCTGAAGGAAAACATGCAATTGCTTGAATTCAAACCCATGATGATTTGTTTGAAAGATGAGAGTCAGATACACCATATGATTAAGAAAAACATGACGATCATTTATTTAGCGAAGCTTGATATTTTCTTCTGTTGACCAGTCAAGTTATCTTTTAAAATTGCTCCATCTGCAGTAATTACATTATGTTAAAAGTTTTGCAGAAAATTGTTTAAGAGATGATCAATAAATTTGTTTCCTGGAAAAGTGTCAGAGTATTTTCGTTCGGTGTCCTCAAGTATCTCTTAAGCCCCTTTCTGGTTGTTGTTGTTCATATTATTGTATTTGTACATTAAAATAATGAAATATGTCATGTAAATACTGATTTTTTATGTTTTTTCCCTTCTGTTTACATGTATTTTCTAAAGATATTTATTCTGAATCTCTATCATTCAGAGCATGCTAGCTGAGACGTTAGGGAGCCAAGAAGCCATGGACCTCTACAGACATACCACAGAGTTAACTACACATGTAAGATCTACAATGCTAAGATATCTAATGAAAATAACTCGGATTTTTCATGGTACTTGAAAATAATGGTAATAATAATAATATATAGCATTTATGAGGCGCCGATCTATCTAGTTGCCTATTCAGTGGCGCATTATATATTACCCCGGCTGTAGTTTATAGTTTATGGTAATTTATAAATGGTTTAAAAAAGGAACCTACTTCCTTTATAAGTATGACTTATTCATTTTTAGATTTAACCGTAATGTGTGCTATAATGTGCACCTAAGTATTTACATATAGTCTAGTCTGGCAGGGAAAAAAAGTTATATGGGGGCTTTGGGCAATTTAGCCCATTGCCCCAAAATGGTCAAAAGAGCCCTGGAAAATAAAAAGAAAGACCCCCATTGCAGAATTAGGCAGCTTAGGCAGTAGATTGTGAAAAGTAGCCCTGGAAAATGAAAAAATAACTCTTTTGCCAGAAATCCAGTTCTACTAAGGCCAGATTGGCAATCTTCATATCCGTGACAGAGACCAAACCAAGCCTGGTAATAATCGACCTTGATGTTGACCTTGACCTATTCTTCTAAGCATGTTTTTTTTAATATTCTTTGATAGGTTGAAGGTGGCCTTGGCTATGCTGATTTGGTGTGTAGTGCACTCCTAGACCCATCACTCAACAAGGATTCTGAGGTGTACAGATACAATGTGATTCAGATGGCTGCCATTCCCGCTGCTGATGCCGCAATAGGCAAAGTTGCAGGTGTGTACACGTACAGTGAATGATCTATAAGTTGGATTGGGTATGACAATAAAGATGCCGATTTGACAAACAATGACTAAAATAGAGATAAAATGAAAAAAAAAACAGTGAGAGAGTGAGATACAATAAATTTGGATTTAAAACTGGCAGCTCAATTCAATCCATTTCATGGTAATAACTATACATGTACATATTATGATCATAAATGGTTCAGCAAAAACAAGATTAGCTGGTGGTTCATAAAGATTTATGATATAAGGGTAGAAGAAAAAAAGAAGAATAGTAAATATGTGTGTAATGGTAAAGAAGGTTCCAAGATTGACTTGTCTGTTGTAAATAATTCTTACACATCTTCCTTTCTAAATCTATTTTTATGTTGCATTTATTATTATGAACTTGCACCTTATTAAAGCTAATTGATAGTAGTTGCAGTAAAACACTAATTTCGTGAGAAAGTTTGTAAAACCAAGGTTAAGTATGACTATATCATCGTGGATCTAGATCTGGCACAGTTACGTAAACTGAACTTTGTGAAATCATAAAATCTAAGCTGAAATACGATCACACTGAAGATCGCCAACACAGATAGGTACACGTGGGACAATGTATTGTTATTGCTGGAATAAAGACCCGACTGAAGTGACCGAATCCGCGCTTATTTTGTTTGCTTTTTTCTCCACAATTACACGATTTCTTCTAGAATCCTTTGGCACAGATTTTTTATTCATACAAAGAGACACTTGGGTGGTCATTATATTGGATTCTGTAAAAAGTCATTTTGAGATCGTTACCAGAACTGGAATTTATCTTTAACTTATTAAGCCCTTTCTCCCTCTTTTCTCCTTCCCCCCTTTTTAATCATCAACGTTATCACAGATCGTCTCCAGATTAGTGGAGAAGCTCACACTTTACATGGAATATTACAAGAAAGACAAGGTCTACATCGAGCTGCAGAAGTGTCCTATAAACAGTGAGTCTTAATAAATGTAGAAATATTCTCCACTCAAAGTCAACTTCAGTTTGGTTTATTTGTTAAAGTCTCACAAAATGTAGTATGACATTTGATGAGATAGGACAAACACTGATGATTAGAATACAACCTAAAATTTTCATAGAAGTGATATAGTGGTAATAACAAAAATAATGGTTAAATATGAAGGGAAATACCATTGAAAAGTTGACCATAAGATAATAGCTTCTCTTTTAATGAAACAAACATGTAGATGTAAGATATAAGTAGCAAAGCTTGGTTTATAATACTAGTAATGATAGATTCTTTTAAAGCAGACACATCCATCAGGCATGGCGCTTTTTACAATCATTAAAATTAGGGCATAAATACGAAATTGTCTTACACCTTATAATTAAGTACAAACTATCAAACTTAATACATCACTTGCTGGAACTCCATTCCTTTTCAGCTTGCACAAGATATACAGATGTTTCGAAGCACGTTGGATGAGCTGTTCCACTTGCAGATCCCAATTTAGGTTCCTTTCAAAAGGAAGGGGGCAAGAACTTAACAATAATTATTTCAAAAATTTCCCATCATTGTTATGCATGTCCATACTTGCTAACTGCCAAGATAATTCTTTACACTGTTTTCCCAGAGCACTAGAGGTGGTAAAGACTCAGGGAGATGCGAAGCAGATCAACATCGCCTTGTCTAATCATGGTAGAGCTTTGAAGTAAGTGGAAATCAATCGTTCGTTCTTTTATTTCAGTGCCTAGATAGAAAGGCAGACACAGAAGCATGTTGACACACACCTTGTTAAGAAGTAACATGCAGCATTGATTTGTCAATATAAGTTAGAATATGGATTGTCTGCACTTTTTAATTTTTTCCTCAAATCTGTGTACATGTATGTTTGTGACTTATATGCCTTTTTACTAAATAGTGCAAAGTCATGGAAGTTTCTTTCCTGGCAAGTTTCATAAAATTGTTCATAGGATACAAGTGACTTTATGCAGAACTGGTGACCTTTTCTTGTGCTAAATGTCATATTCCTATGTAGCTGACATACATGTGGCACCTAAGATCATGTTCCAGTCGAACATAAAGTCATGCGTAACTTTATTTCAGTTCAGTATCAAATCATTTATCTTCCACAATCTGATAAAAATACAAGTACAATAGTATAAAAATATTCAGAAATACATTAAAACTACAAATACATTGATATACAAAAGGATGCATTATAAATACAACAATAACAGAAAGTGGTAGGTTTTGACAATGGGCCTCAAGACCTTTCAAAGGTCAATCCTTACAATGCATGAAAAGCTTTATGACAACCCACTGGAGAACCCAGTAACAAGGTATCTACATGTACTTAATAAAATAATTACAATATATTGCAAGCATTTTGCAAACAGTACATTAATTGTGGCTATGTCCAACAAGCTCTTTCAATCTCTCAGGTTTAGTGTAAAAGACATACATGAAGATGATAAATTATTCACTCATTTTAAAAAGTTGAATCTCCCCACTTATTCCCAAATCTGAGAAATCATACCCCTTTCATAAACCCCATTAAAATGAATTAGGCGGCTAATAGCAGCATAATTTGGTCGTAAAATTGGAGGAGGACAAGAGTTATCCGCATTACTCTGATGCTGCTATTATCCGCATAATAGCAGCATCGGGACAAGATTTTGAGTTTATGAACGCATTTCCAAATAATGCGGATAATTGCCATGGTGCGGTCACAAGGTCACCCTTTTCCAACACAACCGCATCGGAGGGGCGTGTCCAGTTGTCATGGCGATTATCCGCCTTTTTCAGGACGGGCGCTCGTAAAAATAATGTGGCTTATTTTCGGAGTTTATGAACGCAATTTTTATTGAATTATCCGCATTACTCTTAGGCGGCTAATTGGAGGATAGGTTTATGAAAAGGGTATCAGTCACTATGCCTAAAATATAATATGTTAGTAAGCAGATTTATCCTAAATGTTTTTTTATGGTTAAAGAAAATAGAGTACTAGAATCATTCTATCCTTCCATCATTACTCCAGCTCCATTGGTAAAGCAGAGGAAGCCAGAGATACCTTACGTTCTATCAGTCCTCTGGTTGATATTCAAGACATCCTTCAGCTTGCTCTGGCCCTCTATCGGAACAAGGAATGGCAGGAAGCCTATATGGGTAATTGGCAAATTTTCACACTACATGTATCATTAGCTTCTTTCTTGCTTTTTAGTAGTTGCAATTAACTACTTAGACTCGAGCGTTTTTTATGTCCTCGTGGCAATGAGTCTTTGAACGTGTAATATGGAACTCTTTTTTTTTAATGCATACAATGGTTTTAATTTTCTTTTACAGTACAAGTAATATGTTATGTGATTCATTAGAGTATCATACTGAAATAAAGGGCCTGTCTGATGGAGTATTATGTAAAAATAATTTAAAATGGTGTCATTACCACTTTAAAATGTTTTGATCATGATTTTTTTAATCAATATTTGTTCAACCAAAAGGAGGTTGTTATGCAAATGGCCAAATTTATGATGTCACATTAAACATTGTGTATTGTTGTATAGTGTATAAGATGAGAGTAAGTTAGTAAAAAGACAATAAGATAAACTTAATATCACCTTACTATCTCAACTTTCTATACTCTGCAAAAAAGATACAGTGAGACTATAGGCGCTGCTTTTCCGACGGCGTCGGCAACAACATCAAATCTAAGGTTAATTTTTTAAAATGACATCATAACTTAGAAAGTATCTGGACCTAGTTCATGAAATTTGGACATATGGGTAATCAAGTATTACTTAACATTCTGCCTTGATTTCAGGTCACATGACCAAGGTCAAAGTCATTTAGGATCAATGAACTGTTAGGGGTATTTGTTGAATTTCCATCGTAACTTTGAAATTTCTTGGATCTAGTTCATAAAACTTAGACATAGTGACATACAGTAAGAGTAATTAAGTATCACTGAACATCTTGTGAGAGTTTCAGGTCACCTGACGAAGGTCAAAGGTCAGGGTCATTGAACTTTGGTCATGTTGGGGGTATTTGTTGAATTGGCATCATAACTTGTGTATGGATCTGATTCATATAACTTGGACATAAGAGTAATCAAATACTTGTGTAAATGATCTTAGAGCACATGATCATGGTCATGGTCAATGGACATAGTATTTTATTATTTTTATATTATCATATGTTTTCTTTTGTGAATTATTATTCAATAGCTGTTTTTTGAAAGTCAGCACTGCTGCTATATCGAATCGCTTAATGCAGGCGAGACTGCCAGAGGTGTTCCACTTGACTGTTCTTGATTTCCCTTGCTTCTGTACATTTTGTCTTAATACATGTATGTTATTTACCATTGTAATTTAGCTCATATTTTTGAATTAATTTTGTTTATGTATGTTTCTATATTTTCTTGACTCAATCAGCTTATGAGCAAGCATTGCAGTTAGTTTCTTCTGACGTTGAGAGATCTCAGATCCTGACAGCTCTTGCCATGGTGTCCTGCCAATCTGGAGATCTTGCCACTGCTAAAACCTTGCTCTTTCAAAGGTGAATCTCACCATTTTTAAATCTTATTCACCACCAATCCTCTGATTTTTTACATATTTCTGAACTTTACATTTTTGACAGGATTTTGAGATTATTTGCTTCAATGTGAAATGAAATTCAAATATTTCATCTACTGAAGAAAAATGGCAAGTTGTAGGTCATGGCTCTCAGAGGCATTTTTGGATTCTTTACCTAGATAGCATATTCTACATATATATGCAATGTCAACTATATTAGAGTACCTGCACATCATTAGAGGCTATGGTCCTTGGGTGTTTAAGGTTAGAGACCTTAGATATTGTCCTAATGTATAATTTGGTCCTATTCAAATTGCTCTCTTTAACATTATGATTTTGTGCCAAGGTTTCAACTTTCTTTTAAACAAGATCATGGATCTGTCTATAATGGTGTAGATGTGGCTAACTTTTCAACAGTAACACATCCCTGTTCTGTATGCTGTTCCTGCTCTGCCCATGACATTACTCTGTTTTTATCTATGTAGGGAATAACATTCAATATATAACTAATTGTATGTAAAGCATTTCTTGGTCAAGCACCCAGCTACACCATAGAATTGTGGACTTGTCATGTAGGCATAAACCCAATCAGCCCATCAGTAAATAAGTTGAAATCAATATTTTTATTATATCTATTTGATGAATAACAAGGCTTATCAGGAGATCTGGGGGGCATTTCATGAAAGGACTTGTCGGACGTTTTATCCGACAAGTCCCATTTTATCCGACAGTTACCATAGGAGCAGTGCCTCTCAGCCAATCAAAATCATGGAAAGATGTCAGATCTGACAACTTGTCGCATGAAAATATGATCAGTAGAATGCATACTTATTGTTGAATAGTATCTGCACTCTATAGATATACTGTAATCATTATCATTATGATCTCCTTGTAGTTCCCAGCTGTCGTCCCCCTGTCGTGAAGGGCTAGTAGCACTGAGTGCCCTGGGACTGCAGACCCAGGATATGGTCCTCACCAATGCAGCCCTGGCTGAGCTTGCCAAGCAGCCTAACCAACAGGACCTGGTCCACCAAACAACGGTCCTGGCCTCCGCTGCTCATTACTTGCAGGTTAATAAGAAATTATCCTCAGGGCAATTAAAAAAGATGTTAGTCCTACCCGGAATATGTGTGGGCGCGTGGTCTAGTGGTTCTGACTCTCGCCTTTCAAACAGAGGGTCGTGGGTTCGAATCCAAGCCGTGGCGTGTTTTTTTTTTCAACAAGAAATTTATCCACACTGCTGTTCGACCCAGGTGAGGTAAATGGGTACTGGCAGAAAGTAACTCCTTAAAAAGCTGTGCGCACCAGAATCAGTAGACTAGCTTAGCCACGGTAATATAAGAACGCCTTGAGCACCTAGCAAGGTGGATACATGGGCGCTATACAAATCCTATATTATTTATTTATTTGTTTATTTGTTTTATTTATTTATCTTAATTTAATATGTGGTACCTTCATGAGATGATTTTTATTGTTCTTATTCATATGCTCTTTAATCATCATGGCTAGAGTAGCTCATGGATTGAAATAAAAATTGAGAAAACTGGGGATCAAAAGGCTGGTAATATAAGTGGAATTAGAATCCAACATTAACATAGTTTTTTGTCTCACCTGCGAAGCAAAGTGAGACTATAGGCGCCGCTTTTCCGACGGCGGCGGCGGCGGCGTCGTCAACATCAAATCTTAACCTGAGGTTAAGTTTTTGAAATGATGTCATAACTTAGAAAGTATATGGACCTAGTTAATAAAACTTGGCCATAAGGTTAATCAAGTATTACTGAACATCCTATCAGAGTTTCATGTCACATGACCAAGGTCAAAGGTCATTTAGGGTCAATGAACTTAGACCATGTTGGAGGAATCAACATCGAAATCTTAACCTGAGGTTAAGTTTTTGAAATGTCATCATAACTTAGAAAATATATGGACCTAGTTCATGAAACTTGGACATAAGGTTAATCAAGTATCACTGAACATCCTGCATGAGTTTCACATCACATGACCAAGGTCAAAGGTCATTTAGGGTCAATGAACTTTGGCCGAATTGGGGATATCTGTTGAATTCCCATCATAACTTTGAAAGTTTATGGATCTGATTCATGAAACTTGGACATAATAGTAATCAAGCATCACTGAAAATTTTGTGCAAGTTTCAGGTCTCATGATTAAGGTCAAAGGTCATTTCGGGTCAATGAACTTTGGCCGAATCGGGGTATCTGTTGAATTACCATCATAACTTTGAAAGTTTATTGGTCTAGTTCATTAAACTTGGACATTAGAGTAATCAAGTATCACTGAACATCCTGTGCGCATTTCAGGTCACATGACCAAGGTCAAAGGTCAATGAACTTTGGCCGAATTGGGTGTATCTGTTGAATTACCATCCTAACTTTGAAAGTTTATGGATCTGATTCATGAAACTTGTACATAAGAGTAATCAAGTATCACTGAACATCCTGTTCGAGTTTCAGGTCACATGATCAAGGTCAAAGGTCATGTAAGGTCAATGAACTTTGGCCATGTTGGGGTTTTTTGTTGAATAACCATCATATCTCTGTAAGTTTATTGGTCTAGTTCATAAAAAAGGGAAATAAGAGTAACCATGTATCACTGAACATCTTGTGCGAGTTAGAGTAGTATTCAAAGTGAGCACTGCTGCTATATTGAACCGCGTGATGCAGGTGAGACGGCCAGAGGCATTCCACTTGTTTTATCATATGCCAATTACTTAAAGTTAGTTCTCCATTGGGTTATATGGCAGTTTTTTTTCCAGGTATCAGCTTACTCACAGATGAATTTCTAGGATTGTTATTTTGTATAGCAGAAGCCACCGCAGTAGTTTTAGACATTACAAGTTAGATTTTGGAGATACCCACACCAAGAATTAAGATCTGGAAAAGTACTTCTTTCAGAATGTATTATACTAAATTTTTACTCTTAAACAAGATCGAATAGATGGCTCGTTTCGGCAATAGTACACATCTCCTTTAACTTGCCTATTTAATGACTTTCAGCTTACAAAATGTATAATTGATAATGATGAATTGTTTAGTTTAGTCATGATTTCGTTTTGTTTTCCTCATATATCAGGGTGATTTACCAGCAATGTCTAAACACCTCATGAAAGCAGTTAAAGAGTAAGTACATGTACATCAACTTAATAAGCATGAACCTTTGCAGTCAGAATGATGTTATGTCACACATTGAAGTTATACAGAGTATAGTGAAATGTATTCAAGCTTTAATCTCATGGATTACTGATCCAGTTGATGTTTGAACTCTGTATAAATCTTAATTGTAGAATTTTTAATGATTTGATAGTTAATTTTCATCAAAATAATGTTTGTTTTTCTTCTAATTCAGTTATCCCAATGACAATCAGTTATGGAATCTGGCAGCAGAACTGATGCTACTGCTTGATGCTACAAATGTGGAGGTATTTATCATTTTTGTTTGTTTGAAAGAATCAGATCGCAGAGGCCTCTTTATTAATCATCCCTTCGTCCAAAAAGAAAAATCAATATGAATATGAGGCACTGACATGTACATTTTTTTTTCATTGTTTAATTTCTATTTCATCACCTTTGTAGCTTTCATGATGCAAGAATAGTGAAGATTGAATGATTAATATCCAATCTTTAATTTCCAAGATATATTTTTCTCAAAAATGCAAGCTTTTGCCACGTACCAAAAATATAATGGTCAAGGTTTTGCGATCGAAGGCAAGAGAAATTCCAAACAAAATATGAATTCAACAACATTGATTGGCAAATGTCATACAATGACTGATTGCCAAACTTTGTGCAACCAGGATCCAGATACACTGTAATAAAGGCCCATTTTCTAATTGAATGATGGGAAATGAAGTCGTGCTCAGTTATATGTATGTTAAGCCCGTCTCACACTTTGTGTTCCGATATGACATTATTTTCTGTTAAAATCACATTTTGCATTTAATATGAAAGTTCCAAAAACATGAATTACTTTATTTGAATTTTGGCATAATGAAATCATAATTTTGCTGTGCGGCAAGCCCTGTGGTCAGATTATTCCAAATCGGCTTCAAGTCGCAGCCGATGATGACGTCATTACGATTTGAAATTGAATTTGCTCTTATTCCTACATTGAGGCTCGAACTACAATGAATTTTGATTTCAGTAGCTCTACAAGTATTCTGACCTCGGATCACTAAGATTTTATTGGTTGGAATGTTCATGTCAATAGTATTATGATTTCTTTGAAAATTGGATCGCAATGAATTGCAGTGTGAGCCGGCTTTAAAATAGACCTTGAGCATCCCAAACATTATAATCATGTGTTGAACCATGTGTTACTTCAAAATCAGCTTTATGAAGTGCAACTGTCTTCCGTTTCTATTTTATTGCAGTTTACATTGACCTGTTCAGAAAAGGCAAGGCTTCTAGTACCTACCCACAAGGTGAGATGTAAATATATAAATTAGTTCATTTCAACAACAAGCTCATATTTTCTGTACACAACATGCCATCATTTAACTTTGATAAAAGTTTAGCTAAAAAAAATCTTATTGTTCAAAACAAAGGAAGAAATTTGTATAAGTGCCAGTGTGCAATGTCATAAAATAAAGTTGTTTCTATTGGTTTCTTTCTGTTTTGAATCATTGAACATATGATAGTTCTTGTGTTCATTGTGTAGATATTTGTGTGTAACCACTGTCTATAATGCCTTCTTGTAGAATGTTCTTCAAGTCAATGCTGCAGCAAAACTTTGCTCTGGTTGCCATGGTAACCCTTCCAGAGGTCGTCTTTCTCCCAGCTTGATCGCAGCACAGAAGGCTGTCCATGCCATGCCAGGTACATTCAGAATATTAATTAAAGAGAAATTCCAGTAGTTGCAGTAAACACTGATTTCATGAGAAAGTCTGTAAAACCAGGCTTAATTGTCAGTATATCATCGAGGATCTAGATCTGGTACAGTTACATAAACTGAACTTTGTGAAATCTTGAAATCTACCCTGAAAAATGTTCACACTGAAGATCACCAACACAGATAGGCACACGTGGGACAGTGCATTATTATTGCTGGAATAAAGACCCGACGGAAGTGACCGAACCCGCGCTTATTTTGCTTATTTCTCAGCAATTACACAATTTCTTCCAGAATCCTTTGGCACATATTTTTTATTCATACAAACAGACACTTGGGTGGTCATTATATTAGATTCTGTAAAAAGTCATTTTTAGATACATGTAGTTACCAGAACTGGAATTTATCTTTAACCCTTTGAACCCTGAATTATTTGGGGTGGTCATGACCCATACCTACCCTGAATTATTTGCACTTATCAACCACATTAATAAAATCCCATGATTCGAGCCCACGCGGCATCTTCCCCCTGCTGGTACGTGGCCCGCCCTGACTGAAGTTGTTTAGCTTCTTACAGACCTAGTCTACAGACAGAAATATGATCTTTTGTGTCTGTTTTAGGCTCAAATCACTCTTTCAACTGAAGTGAGTTTTATCAATAGCTGCCCCACAGTCAGCGTTATGACTCACCGCATATTACCATACATACCACACAATCTTTTGCAGTATAGTAGTATATGTTGGCCATTTTTTTTTATGCTAAATGAAATTATCAACTGAATATTCCTACTCGTACTAGAAAGATGACATCATTATTAATGATCACTGGATATTTAGAACCCATGTTTTTCAAGTCACATGGCTTCAGGCCGGTAGGTACTCCGGCCTGTTGGGTTTTGGCGAGTTCACTGCACAGTATTCTGGCCTATCGGGGTCAAAGGGTTAAGAGAAATTATCTTTGAATCAGTCTTAAATTTTGAAGTCAACATTAAACCCTTACCAGACTGATGGCATGTATGTATGGCAAAGGTGATCAAGTAGAATCTCAGAGCAAGTAAAATCTCTTGAAACTGTGAGAGCTAAAGCTAAAAAATAATTTTCCTTTTGTTATTAAGAATCTAGATCATAACACATTGCTGACAACACTGCTTAGCAGTTGAAGTGTAAAGAACGAGCAAAGGACTCTTCATTCACTGCATAATTGATACTTCTTGGACAATCATAAGTGAAATAATATACATGTATATATGAAACGTGCAGAAGGTTTACGGTTCACCATGTGTAATATGAAGAAGGGAAGGAAATACAGGCAGAAAGATTGAAATGGAAAGACGAGATGGAATGAACAGAGAAAATTGGAAGTATTCTTTTCTTGAAAGTGAGTTAAGTCCTGAAAAGGACTGTAAACCAGATGAGATGAGCTGAATATGGCTTGAGTAGCGATGGTTTGAGTAGTAGCAGGTTGAAATCTCGTCTTTTCGTTTCAATCTTTCTGCCTGTATTTCCTTCCCTTCGTCATATTACACATGGTGAACAGTAGACCTCCAGGTTACAAACTCCACCATGCAAACCTACAAAGATCATCCCAATATATATATGTCATCGTGTGCTAATATGTAAAGCCATGCACATATTTTCACAAAATGCTTATGCGCCATATTCACAATTTTGATGTTTTTATATGCAGCAATAGCCATGTAAAGAGGAGTAATTTTGACAATTATCTGTCAAAATAGGCAAAACCTAAGGCAATACAAAAGTTTCAGATCGTTGAGTCTTTACCTTGACCCAAAACATATCACACTTTTGCTGTTTAAAGTATTTTTTTATTGCAGACAATTCAAACTTTTATTGAGTATCATTCTCTTTCACTTCATTTTATTTATTTCATTTTTTGAAAAGGTGATATGAATAATTGGGCCCTTCTTGGAGCTGCTTGTTCTGCTCAGACAACATACCAACATGTCCACCAAGACAAGTGGAATCTGATAGATGTCAATCTTCAAGTGGCCAAATTCCTCTTGCAAACAAGTGAGTAAAATGGGTAATTTGGGTAATGTTATTTTTGTGAAGTACCTGAAAAGAATTAGTTGATTCAGCCACTGAAAATTCTTATATTTCAAGAATGAGAATGTAATTTCTGAATGTATTAAACATATTCACAAAGATGGTGAAGTAAAAATATGGTTTGTGCAGATTTATGTAATAAATGACTAATTTGGCATGTTAATCGAGAGTGGTCAAATAATGCAAGGGCTCTTTTGGCCAAAACTAGCAGTGGTTTTAGACCATGGTTATTTAACCCTAAAAAGACTGGGGGGGCTGAATCAGCCCCCCCCTCGACATTTTTCGCGATAAATCCGCCGCGCGAAATTTTTTGACCGCGTCACTCGCTGACTTTTTACTTTCAAGTCTCGCGCAACTTTTGAGACCAAAATTGTGACCCCTGGGTACGCGGTTCCAAAATTACGCAACATTTTGTAAGTGCATGCAGACCCAAAATTACTCAAAAACATGAATTTGTGTACAAATCCAATGCAAATAGTGTTCTTAGCCAAAATTCATAAATGTATCATTATTTTTCCTTTTACTGCTTAAAATCAATTAATTTTGATTAAAAAATTCTTAAGCGTCGAAATAGCCCAGTCTATTTAGGGTTAGGTGAACCCAGTGACTGATATTGACATAAATTATTACAATTTCAAACCATGGCAATAGCATAAATTTTGCTAGCTTGGTAAAAGAAGAACTTGTGTCCAAGATTAAATGCGCTTAATATAATGATATCTGAATGATGATAGTATGCATTGCTTGATAAACTAGGTGATGTAATTGTAGAAAGATGCATAAGACATTAGAAATAGTCAAGAATGTATTTATACTTTTAACTTTAAAGAGAGCTTGAATTATTTCATGATGTCTCCCATAAATGGTCGTTTTCTGTGAATGATTGTGGAAACTCCATATATCAAGTAGTTAATGAGATTTATTGCGCATTTATCTGTATTTAGGTCAAGCAGATTCTAAGCTAGCTGCATGGGTGTCTCTTCACAATGTATTCTGCTTGTTACAGAGCCAACAATGGAAGGAAGCGAAGGATCTATCACAAAGGGTAATTTATACCCTAGTTTGAAGGCCACCGCACACCTTACGACTTTTTGCGATCCGATTTTGGAACAAATCACATTTTGCTCATTTTCTGAAAATGTGAATGGAACATATTTTATTTGAGGTTAAAATTAATTGAAAGAAGACTAATGTAACCATTTTGTAAGATTGTAAGCCTTTTTTTTGGAGTAAAGGCCAAATTAGTTTCAAATCGTAGCCAATCCCACGACTGCTATGCCGTCATTACGACTAGATATAACGTCAGCCACTATGACTGATTAACCTAGACGTAAAATGTTTCATAGGTAATTGGTAATTACCAGCTTGGCGTTTACCAGCAAAATGCTGTCCTGCCGAGTTCCTACGGGAGCTACCACAAACAGAAACAGATATTAAATTTGCTTTTATTCTGAGGATGATAGCATAGTCAAGATTTGAGCATAGGTATTTGTACAATGATTTAGAACATTACACAGTAAGATATTCCAAGTGTCAATATTAGAATCAAATTCTACTACGTTTTATTAAAAAATTGAGTCGCAGACCAATCCTAAGGTGTGCGGTCGCCTTAAGATTTTGTTAGTTTATGCTTACGATAACCACTAGTAAATCTAGTAAAACTATTCTAGGGAGCATGCAAGAATGAAATCGTGTAAGTAAGAAATAATTCACGACAGCTGGACAAACCATGACAGTTCAAACCTCCATTTGTCTTTATAGTTCCGTTGTGTACAGAGTTTTGTTCTCAACATCTTAATTTTCAGGTTGATATAAAGAATCAGACATTTCTATGAAATGGGTATAAGCATTTGGTTGATGTCTTGATCATAATTTGACAACTTTCAATTTCATGAAGCCCTGGTAAACTTTATTACATATTTATGAATATGAGATGTATTATAGATCTAACATGAGCATGGACATCACATTTCAACTGCAAACTTTTTCAATGAGTTTGGTAGCATTCATCTTCATTTCCCTAATGCAAATTCCTTTTTTGTTAATATTTCTTTTTGTTAATTAGGATATTGCAACATATGTACATGTATCAGGACTTTTCCAACTATCTTCTCTTGGTAGAACAATATTTTGGGACATCTGGGCAATAGTTAGTTCTCAGATTAATTTGTCAATACTAAATGGTTTGAATGTTTCAGTTATAAACATGTTCTACTTGTTTCAGTTTGTTCTTGGTTTCAAATTGATGATTTCGTCGTTCAAACTTTAACTATAGCATTTTCATCCTCTCCCAAATTCCCTACCTTCTCTTTCATCATAATCAGTTCCTTGAATGGTGTAACTATGGAAAGGAGACCAGTGATGACCTTATGCTACTACATACCCTGAGTGACTGGATGGCGACAGGAAAGAAGTCTAATCTCAAAACACTCAGAGAAGCAATCACGGCTTCTCAGTCACCACTGGCATGGCAGGTACAGGTTACAAACCCCTAGGCCTTCATCCACAAAGGTGCCTTTGAACCATGCTTTATGCAGCTTTAGGGGGTGTGATTACGCTTAATTCAGTGCGTGTATTGAGAAAGTGTCCGGTAATGATTGTGTGCTTTTATCACTGCACGATATTGATGTTTGTTACGAAGTAACAGCATTTGTTTAGATAGATTAATTTACATAAAAAGAGGACTCGCTAATACAGTAAGTTTAGAAGCAAGCATCATCATAGCCTTTCTGGCAATAATCAAAAGTGCGCATTCATTATTGGATAAATTAAACATATGTAGATCAATTAAACGACAAGTCCAACCCAACAAAAAGTTGATTTGAATAAAAAAGAGAAAAATTCAACAAGCATAACACTTGAAAATTTCATCAAAATCGGATGTGAAATAAGAAAGTTATGACATTTTAAAGTTTCGCTTGATTTCACAGTTATATGCACATCCTGGTTGGTATGCAAATGAAGAGACTGATGACGTCCTCCACTCACTATTTCTTTTGTATTTTAGTATATGAAATATTCAAATTTTCTCCTCATTGTCAAGTGAAACAGTGGTTAATTCCTCCCTGAACATGTGGAATTAGCATTGTTTAATACTATATGATTCATTGAAGTCGGTTCCTATGGTCAAATCTGTAAAAAATGAAGAAATATATAATTCAAACAATAAAAAACAAAAGAAATAGTGAGTGATGGATATCATCGACTGACTCATTTGCATGTCACTTAGTTGTACATATCACTGTTTTGTGAAAATAAGTGAAACTTTAAAATGCCATAACTTTCTTATTTTACATCCGATTTTGATGAAATTTTCAGCAATATGCTGGTTTGATTTTTCTCTATTTATTCAAATCAACATTTTCCTGGGGTGGACTTGACCTTTAACCACTTCAAGGTACATATCTCTCCACCTGACTCTCATTTTAAATTCTTATTATTAATATTCTTATTATTTGATGAAATGTGAAATGAGGGTTTAAAATTTAAAAAAAATTGAGTTTGCTACTACTGTATGTACTAGGAAATTTGTACGAAATTTCAAGATATTGTTTAGTTTCAAATTGATACTTTGAATACGAAAATCAGATAATTACAAGGTTGATTGTAGGCAAGTATTTAATGTATTATTTGATACTTTAAGTAAATTTGAAAAGATTCTGAAGAAATTAATTAAACAATTCAAATCTACAAGATTGTCTAATTTGATTTACTGCATTGAGGTCAAAGACCATTAATTAAGATCTCAGCATGAAAGATTAATTAGGATTTAAAGAAAAATCATGGCAAATTGGAATGAATTTTTATTTCAAATTTAGAGCATTATCGGATGTTTTAATGAAAAATAAAAACTTATTTGAATGAAATTGATTAAGTTTCATGCAGATATTTTATCTTTCTTTTGTGGAATGAAGACATTAGGTAAGATCTACACTGAATCCATGATGATGGCTGCAGCAGAAGCTTGCTATAAGCACTGTCTATCTCTCATCAGTGGTAGGAAGCAGATCACTATATTACATCAGTTAGCATACCTTGCTATCTTAGGCTTGAAGGTGAGATAACTATGTATTTAATCTTCTCACTTCCCTCTCATATTTTCCATTATCTTAATAATAATGATAACGGTTATTTATATGCGCTATACACAAAAAGTATCACAGCGCTTACAATTGTCAAAAATAAAATATAAATGTAAATCTTAAGTACATAACACACAAAATAGTATAAAAATTGTATACATTAAATTGCATCAACTATTGGTGTTCTTTCCTGTCAGTAGGATGATGTGCAGATTACATTGGAGAAAAGTGTTTGTCCGTTTGTCCCCAATGATATAAAAAATAGCCCTTGTAAATTGCGAAAGAGTTTCTATAAATTGCTTCAGATGATTCTGCATAAGTTTCCCTTCTGTAAGTCAATAATCACTAAAGTTGAAAGAATTTTTTCAGATCAGGAGCCTGTAACACAAAGCTTAGCAATCATCATAGAACATATTTCTACAATTGATGGCATTGACTACAATGTACAACTAATCATGAAAATCAAGCATGTGATTAATCGCTAACCTTTGTGTTTACGGGATCCAGGTTGTGCGAAATGTGGGATTTAACCTCTTATAAGTCTAATTTTACCCAAGTTGAACAGGTTTATTGGGTTCCAAGGGATTTGAACATAGGGAGACTCACAGGTATTAAATCCAATACAAAATATTGGTTGGAACAATTCAGAGTACAGAAAAAAAATCTTTGTACGGAATAGCCTTTCTCTGTGGTGCTGTTTCTCCGGTCCGTCCAGCCAGTGCTTACTTTGTCTTTTCCTCAATCAGAATTATTTACTTCATAAGGAGATATCTTAATTGATGTTCTAACGATGATTGGTGCTGATTTGTTGTTTCTTAATCTTACTACAGATAGCGGATGATAGTGGTTCGTGGAGTGAGCTTGGTCAACAAATGATTGATGAACTCAACAGACAGGCTCCTAAGGAAGCTATGAGTCACTTACTGAAGGGATTACTTTATAAACATCTAGGTAATCAAGACAGGTAAGCATGATTAATGTATTCCCTATTGTAGTTATTGTCATCATTATCATATTCCCCTTTATAATTATTATAACCGTTATCATCTTCATAATATTCACCATCATCATTATAAACATCAACACTATCATCATCATCATTGCATCACTGTCATGAACATCATTATCGTGAACAACATTATCATCTTCAATATCATTAAGGTCAAGTCCACCCCAGAAAAATGATGATTTGAATGAATAGATAAAAATCAAACTAGCATAACACTGAAGATTTCATCAAAATCGGATGTAAAATAAGAAAGTTATGCCATTTTAAAGTTTCGATTATTTTTCACAAAACAGTTATATGCACAACTCAGTGACATGCAAATGAGAGAGTCCATGATGTCCATCGCCCAATGTTTCTTTTGTTTTTTATTGTATGAACAATATTTCGATTTATACAGATTTTGCATTAAGGACCAACTTGACTGAACCATAAAACTTTGAAACAATGGAAATACCATATGTTCAGGAGGAATAAAACTTTGTTTCACAGAACAATGAGAAAATTAGAATATTTCATATAATAAAATGCAACAGAAATAGTAAGTGGATGATATCATCAGTCCCCTCATTTGCATACTGCGCATGATGAACATATAACTGTTTTATGAAATTCAGCGAAACTTAAAAATGTCATAACTTTCTTATTTTACATCCAACTTTGATGAAATCTTCAGTGTTATGCTTGTTGGATTTTCTCCTTTTATTCAAATCATCTTTTATGAGGGGTGAACTTGTCCTTTACATTGAAAAATCATCCTTATTCTTATTATGGTTTGAATCAACATCATATTCAACATTATCATCATTACTATGAGCATCATTATGTTAATTTTATCACCTTCCTTTAATATCATAAGTACCAGTTACCTGTCGATAACTGCTGGTTGCTTTATACAAATGTACGATGAACTGAATTATTGTAACTCATGTTAGCTACACATATGAAGAAGACTCTTGATTTTATGTATTCCTTTCTTGAAGTATCTTAGGCTTATTTTACAGTCTCTTTCATTTGTGATCACTGTGCAGGCAATCAAGAAGGGAATTTCAGCATGGCATGGAGAGCAACGGGAAGCCTGGGGGAGAAGACTACACCCGATCTGTAATAAGACTTCAATTAGTAGAGGCTTTGATGAAGAAGGATAAGGAAGCTTCTAAGGTAACTAAACTGCCATTTTCATCAATTGTTTTTTTGTTATTTTATAATTTTTTTATTTTTATCATTTTCTTTGTTTTTGCCTTTTCATTTGCCGATAGAATAAAATGGTAACAAAGTGTTTGCACACTTATTTGAAAGAGATGTTTAGATGATGAAGTGTCCAAAAAGGCATTTAATGAATATCAAAATATTCTGTAAGGATCACAAACCTTGATATACATCTGTTGTGGAAATTTATCATCTGACACTTTTGCCACTAGCGTGTAAGTGGGAAAAAAACCTAGTCGTGTAAACAAAAAATTCATATCATTTTCTGTATATTAAAGCGTTGAGCACACCACATCAGTACATATCTTGATATATTTACTTTTGTTTGCAGGAAAAAGGTTAATATTCACAGAGTTTCAGGGAAGTCAAATACTGAATTGGATAATTATACCATGGTCACATTTGTTCTATGACGGCCATACAGCAAGTTGAAAACGGCCGTTTTAACATTTTTTTGTCCAACTACATATAGGTGGTTTGAATCAAAATTAATAAAACGGCTGTTTTCGACTCATCGTAGAGAAAATGTGACCAAGGTATTAGCATATGTCTCCCATTGTTGGTTGTTTATTTTCTTTTGATTCATTTGGTTACTTGTTTTCCATATACAGGCACTTGTAAATGAAGCCTTGGAGAAACAGGATCCCTTCAGTGAAAGACTACAGATAATGATTTCAGCACTTTAATTGTAGTTTTTGCAACCATAACTTGATACTTTGATAGCTGAACTTACAATTCAAGAAAAAACAAATCTTTTTAAGACTTTATTTTTAAGGGTGGTGGGATGCTGAGCTATGGCAGTGAAAGCCTTTTTTAGACCAAATTTTGAACAAATATCAGTCTGGTAAATTGGACAATCATTATTCACGGGAAAGGAGGAGAGCAAATTTAATCCCTGATTATATAACTTTAAATCCTCCAAATTCAAGGTGAGGAAAATGTCATTGCTAAGACTTGGTGTCAATGTAATTGTCCCAAAGATTTTTTAATTGAACTGTGAAACAGCAACTTTCTTAATCTGTTTGGTCCATTGTCTAGATCACTGGGCCTATTGCAGAGGCATTGTTAGAGCAGGAAACTCAGTACATGTATATATGGTATAAATAAAAGGCAGAAAAATACTACCTTAATTTATCAGAAACATGGTAACACGTTTAGTGCAAGAGGTCTCATAGACTTGCATATAAAGTGATTCATTACTTTCTGAATTATTGGAATATGAAATCAAAATGGAAGTCCTTATATTTTCCTGATATTTGAACAAAGTTTGACTGTGCATTCAAATGATTTTTTAAATTCATACTGGAGATGATGTGACTTGTGTTTGAACACCCCAATGTATCTTGCCATATCTCAGTGGTTCAGTTGTGAAGTTATGCCTCAATTTAGGAACTATGTTATGGAAATTTCTCAGATCTCCAAATACTGAATGTATGTTGGTGGCCTATTATTACTACACACTAATTGTTGGATGATAGATGACAAAATAAATATGGTCAGATGAGTTAAAAATGGGATAGGATGTACAAGGAATTCAATGAGATTAAAAACTTGTACCTATATTCCCAAAGAAAGCTATATTTCATTATTAAATATGAAAATATAAACCTCGGTGTACATTTATTTCTTAAGTCATTATTCTTTGAATCGTTTTATGTTGTGTATGTGGGAGAAGAAAAATTGAACACAATATAAACCTTGCTGCAAGTCAGTGGATAATTGTAAGATATAAAAAGGTAGAAGTGTAGACCAACATTTAGACTTTCATTGTTTCCGTATGAGAGAAATATGAATGTTGTAACATAAATTAACGGTAACGCTAAGGCCAATGAATTTGAATGAATCATTAAAGTTTAAACAAGCATCATGCTGGAGATCCATTCCTTACAAAGGATCATCATCCGTTAAAAGTACAGTCCACCAGGTTGGTGTAGGATTTCCGGTTCTAATAATTACACACTAAAAGCTAGAGAGATGGAGACAAGCAGTGTATTTTTTACATGACTAATAAAATATTATTTTAATTTAATAGATTTCACATGGTTTGGGGGTTATGTGTTAATGTTTTTAATCTTCTAGTAATTTCTGCACAAGGAATTCTGTGTTTCATACACCGAGTTAGCTTTAACATGTTTGCTTTATTCATGGGAAATTGTGAGAATTATAAAAGATACCCCCTTCCCCTTTTTCTTCACTCCCTCTCGTCTGTCACATACATTGCCTTTATCCTCCATTTTTTGTTTACACAGACTCTGATTCATAACAGATTTTCTTTCTCATGGAAGATTACATACAATCAAAATGTTCAAAATGTTCAAATAATTTGTGAGGCAAGCCTTCTGCTTTTGAGGAAGAAAACTTAAATGGGAACTTGTGAAGAACTATTGATTGGCATTTGCATTGCATTCATACTGCATCCAGACACCCTTTAACATTTTAATATTGCATTCCCACCATATTCAAATCGGACCACAGTTCACTGGAAGGTTGATTAGTATCAATCAGTCATCTGGTCAACGGAAGTACTCTCACAAAGCAGTAACAATAAAGGTCACTCTTGAATTCCACTTTGAATGTTACCAGAATTTTCATGAAAAATATTCCTGCTTGCAAGATGCGAGGTTTACCGGATTCTGGCAGATTCAAAACACGCTCGAGGTACATGTACTGTAGGCACCATCGATATTTGGATATTCAGTACAATTGGGTGTCCAAAATCAGTTTCACAATTTACAATTTGAGTTGTGTTCCTGACATGACCTTCTTTTTCTTTTTCTTGGTCTTGAATCCATGGACCTCTGAGACTACTTCCTCTTGGAGCTTACTGAAGAATGCCTTGGAAGATTTGAGATTTCCTTTGGTATTCTCCATATCCTAAAAAAAAAAGGACCAACAAATTCAGTGCAATGCTAATCAAATAATGAAGTGATTACCGATGAGTAATGACCAATTCATTTTCTCCCGCTCTCTCTACTTTGTGAGTTTGCATAATCCAGAGTCTTGATGACATGACCAAGTCTTGCATAAGTGTCTCAGAACTTCAGATTTTGGGGTTGATATGGAAGATTCCCAATTCATGCACCTATTATGAAATGGCATTTGGCATTGTGATGTCCTACTGATAAATCTTGTAACATACATGAAACTCAATGAAAGAAAAAGGTTATTTGATGTTACGTGCATAGTATATTTCCAATACAGAAATGACCAAACATATTGTGATAATTGGTTTCAGAGCTCTGAGATTTCTACCTGCATTTCTTACCTACAATCAATAACCATTGGAAAATGGCATTCAAAACTGATGCTTTTCAACCTGCACTTGTCAGAGTAAAATCGCATGAATGAACATAACGCTATCCTCTTTCCAAATATACATTCTTCAATCAATTTCCTGTCGATTTTGTGCAATTTTCTGAAAAATCATAAGCCTAAAAGCAAACCAATGCAATTAAATGTTGATAAGGACGAATACAGACCTTTACAATTGTAGTGGTACTAGATGGCGCTTTGCTACTCTTTTCCAGTCTTTCCATTGCAGCCTTCTTGCTGTACTTGTTACCAAGCCCTGGATTTAATTTCTCAACCAGCTTCTCCTTCCTTTCCCTGTCCTTGGCCCTGGCTCGCTGCCTCTGCTTCTTCTTACGTAGATCTCTGTTCCGATCCTCTGACGTCCTCTCTGTCTTACCCTTCAGCTCGCCCTTCTCCTTGTCCTGTGATATGTAAGGATAAAACTTGTCATCACTTAGCCGTCATATATTGGTTTTACTTGAAAAGCAAACAGTAGATCATCAGCTAATCACCAATCTAATCTCTTTAGCCCCACCACCACACTTTAAAAATCATGTACACAAATGGATATTACTACTAATGACACGTCCGGGAATGAATTAACAATGCTAAGCCAGGCTTTGCAATCTCACAATGAGGGTTGGTAAATCATGTAAGGAATTGTTTGTATCCCTACATATGCAATCAACCAAATTTAAAGGTCTCTGTTCTCTGGTTTTATGAGGGAGGCACAAACAAAGTACATCAGAAATAACATCCTTATCACTACAGAAACAGTGACCAGCGAACCTTCTATGCTTAATTACGGTGGTGGAGATAGGTGGAAGATCTCCAAAAATTTCATCTATTGTTTTGTGATTGCTCCAACTAATATTTTGTACCCTCAGTATGGATACACATAATGCAAAATCATTAATGAGCCTATGTAATTATGCACATAACATTGGTGGACTGTTCAAACCTCACATCTCAAAATTTAGAAAAAAGGAAAGCATGGAAAAGCTGTATTTTAGAATAATGTCATTTCATTTGAAAATGGTCTCCAAATTCCAGTAGAGAACTCTCTCGGCAAATAAAGTTGCCATTTATGTCATAACTTTAGATAAGAGCTTGTTCTGAGCTGTCCTATTGCTATTGTAAATATTGAGACACAAGGGCCTGAATTCACCAAGGTGGTCTTGAAAACCCATGGTTGAGTCCATAGTTTATGCAGATTTCCTACATAAATTACGCCTAATTTAGCGCGTATCAGGCACGTGTATAAGAAATGTCCAATGCTGATGCGCGCTTTTGTCACAGTGCGCCAAATTGATGCCTGTTACCATGGTTATCTACGCTATTCTATTTAGGAGTCCACTGTTTGAAGATCGGACTCATGAATAAAAACAGTGGACTCATGAATAAAATAGCGTAGATAACCATGGTAACAGGCGTCAATTTGGCACACTGTGACAAATGCGTGCATCAGCATTGGACATGTTTTATACACGCGCCCAATACGCACTAAATTAAGCGTAATTTATACAGGAAATCTGCATAAACCATGGACTCAACTGTGGGTCTTCAAAACCAACTTTGTGAATTAGGGCCAAGGTTTCAGTGGTCCATCGATGACAACTAACCTTGATCTCTTCTGGAGCCAGCAAGGAGGAATCAGCGACACTGATTGGTGCAACCTCCTCCATGGAGATGGCTGGAGTGTTGGAGATGATCTTGACCTCGGGACCGATTGGTTTAGGAGCAAAGTGGAAGTTTGAAAGGGCATCCAGTTTGATGAAGAGTGAATCCATGGATTCCTTGATCTCCTTGTGCAATGGATCTTCCTTTTCCTCTTCAGCTTCTTGCTAATTTTTGAAAAATGGGACACAAGAATGATAAAATGGGTCAAATATATTTAATTTGAATCAAGAGATATTACATATTAACAATGATAATCAATTGACTTTCACATCTAGTACATGGTAACAAAGGAAGGTGTAATGAGGAAAAGGAGGAGGTAGAGAGGGCAATAATTAGAAAAGAGGAAAGGAGAGAATGGAAGGAGGAATGACAGAGGGAGAGGGGAACAAGGATAGGGGAGTATAGACGAAAGGAAAGGAAAGGAAAGGGGGTGGGGAGGAAACCAAGAGGATGGGTCAGGAAAAAGAGAGATGAGGAATAAAGGGGTGGAAAAGAAAAAAAAATAGAATATGAGAGTGGAGAAGGAAAATAATTGAAGATGAAGGTTGCTCCTGCAATTTGTATCTCTAGGAATCCAGCAATACTTTATATCTTTCCTGTTCTCATCCCTCCCACACCCATGAACTTGTAACAACAATAATAGAAAAACCCAAATACCTGAGTCTGTTTGATGTATTCCTGTTCATAGATCTCTCCTAGACTCATCTTGCTCTTCTCCTGGTCTAAGGTCACCCTCTTCTTGAATTCCTTGACCTCCTCTTTAGGCTTGGCCTTCCTCTGGACATCATCCCAGGCCTGGTCTAGGACGCGTTGCTTGATCAAAGACTCTAAATTCTTGGTGGTCTCCTCGGTGATCACGGGAGCTGGAGAGGAGTCATTTGGGAACAGGGTTAGTGATATGATGGAACAGGGATCAATCTGAACAGAGAAGATGCAATGCTTAAATGTGGACAAATGTCAAGACCTGCCATACGCAATTAAAATTTCACTTCTAGTCTCCCTTGGTATACTAGACTAATAAACACAATACCTTGGGTTTTTTTTGCAGGAGTTTCTGCATTTATTGTAAAGTCAAAATAAATTTACAATGAATAAAACATAATCGTAGTATGACATGAAAGTACATTGTAATGTGACAAATTTATAGTAGTGTCATAACAAAATTTAGACATGAATACAATAAAAGGACAAGACAAAGTAATGAAAAAAAAATGCAGTGGCAAACTATATAAGCAAAAAAATGCTTGAGAAATAGCAGCCAAACGGGGAAAAGTGCTACATGGAAACCTATTATTCTATAGGTCTATATCTGGAAGAAAATCTTACGTCACAAATCATCAGAAAAGGAGAAAGAAGAAAAATGAAGTGTGCGTGTGTGTGCAAGTGGTTGAACGTGCAAGTGTGAGAAAGCATTACAAAACCATCGCAGCCATATCACATACTCGTGCTAATGCTATTGTGAAAGCTGATGTCATACATGCCCTTGCAATTTTTCTACAGCCTCTGCCAATCCACCTTGAAGTTAGCGTTAACATGACTAAATGCATACCTGGTCTTGTTCTGACGTCAAATTCCAGGTTTTCTTCAAGGAGGCTGTTCTCAGGTCGTTTGATCCCAGCAACCTCTCCAGTCAGCTGCCAAGATTTCTTCGCCAAATTAGACTGTTCCAAGTCCTTAATCTTGCTACGGAGCTGTAAATTAATTGACAAGAGATTATCATCGTATTATTTTGCATCATTCAAATATGAATTGAATACAAAGACAACTCATGCTGTCCATTTACAATAAAACATTTAACTATATTATTTAAATCATGGAAGTTTCCTTCCTGGCGAACAAAGGCCCAAATTCACAAAGGTGGTTTTGAAAACCACCTTTGATTGAGTCCATGGTTTCTGCAGATTTCCTGTAGAAATTACAATAATTTACCGTGTATCGGGCGCGTGTATAGAAAATGTCCAATACTGATGCGCACTTTTGTCACAGTGCGCCAAATTGACGCCTGTTGCCATGGTTAAGTATGCTATGTTAATCATGAGTCCACTGTTTTGAATTAATGAGTCCACTCTTCAAACAGTGGACTAATGAATAAAATAGCATGGATATCCACGGCAACACACGTCAATTTGGCGCACTGTGACAAAAGCGCGCATCAGCATTGGACATTTTTTTAATATACGCAGTAAATAAGCATAATTTTTACAGAAAATCTGCATAAACCATGGACTTAACCGTGGGTTTTCAAAACCACCTTAATTCAGGCCAAAGTGTCCAAGTATATACATCACCATTATTATCAAGGAAATGGTCTTAATACACAGAATACATTGTGCATACATTGCTTTTTGCTTCATCTGTCAAACTTATCAGTAGGCTTTCAGGCTGTCACCTAAAACATTTAACTTGGAAAGTAAGCAGATAATGAATCATTTGTAAATGGGCCTTATAGTCAATATCAAATAAGAAGGCCTAATACATTCTATGCAATCTTCCATTTGTGTATCAAGGAGTGGGATATAAATCATGTATAGAATTTTCTAATTTTAACATTATTTCTGACCTTAAATTATGCTCTTTCAAGACACAGCTTAAACATAAGGATCAAGTCAGATCAAGACATTACTATTCAAATCATTCTCCCAGATGCCCAGTTCCTTCCAGTCAATTCAGACATGTTTTATCCTTCCATATTTATCAAATATGAACGGATAAATCCAAACTGTCACCTTTTCCTGGCGCTTCTCGAAAGACGACTTGTCCTCTCCCTTCTTTCTCTGACCACCAAGGATGTCCGAGATATCCTCTCCTTCACTCTCACTGCCGCTCAGGAGTAGATCATCCTTATTCCTGGTTCCTGATGCCTTCCGGAGGTCAGCAAGCAGCTCATCATCGGCATCTTCAAAGTCTGCCTCTTCAAAACTTAAGTTTATAGGAATCAACAAACCATATCAACGAACATGACATAATGCCCAAGTGGATGAAATTACTAATGATAGATTTTCCAACCAATTGAATTTCAATTGCTTTAATAGGCAATCAGAATTCATTGACCTTAACCAGTGCATGCAATTATTAAACACAAATGTCTCAAAAGATTTAAAGGGGAATCCAGCCTTGGCCATAAAAGTTGTGTTGGGAAGGAGAAAAATAAATTAAACAGAATGGTGAAAGTTTGAAAGAAATCGGACAAGTAATAAGGAAGTTATAGTTGCTTTAAAATTGAAATCACTAATACTACGTAGATTTCAAATTGGCAATTGAGTAAGTAAATTATGACAAGGGGCAAGGACAACTTTCCCATAGGCCATGTACTTTATTATCAGGGATTTGTGGTTTTCTCCTAAGTACCCATTCCCCTGGGGCAGTAATCTAAATATAACCCAGGGAGTATATTTTTTTATGTCCTCATGAACGAAAAATATAATTTGAAATAAAACTTTTGGGAAAAATGACATTTTAGCCATAATGTGTATTGGAGTACATGGAAGAGTAGTCCTTGCCTTACATCACTATCACATCCCATATGTGGCCAATTTGAAGTCTCCATGGGTATAGTGATTACCAATATTTACAACTTTTAAAAATTCATAACTTTCTTGTTGTTTGTCCAATATTGTTCAAACTTTCACCAATCAACTTGTCTGATTTTTTTTCCCTTATAAAAACAAGTTTTTATTTGGGTTGAATTCCCCTTTAATATATCTCTGTGATACAGTGTTCAGAATGCAAATGATAACAAATATCTGGTGTAGCACTTTTGTAAACAAACTGAAGTTAAAAAAAAAAAAAAAATTGCTGTCTTTCAAGAATTTCTTAAGCACCATGCCTCAACACTTACCTCTCTTCTTCAAAGTTCTTTTCATTCCCATCTTCTTCAATCTCTTCTTCTTCTTCATCTTCCCTTTCAAAACGTACTTTCCTCTTCTTAGAGAATTTTGTTGCCATCTCTGCACCAGGCTCGGCAAAGAAGTCCCCATACATCAGGTCACGCGTGCTCTTCTTATCCTATAAAAAAACAAGAGATAAATATGCAGAAATGCCAAGTTCAAAGACCAGCTATGCGTGAGATTTTCTGCGAATCTTGAGTGAGATCACAGACATTGTGTACAATGTATATGGGGATAGGCTGTGATACATGTAGTTGCGTGAGACAGAGATTTGAGGGGATAAACAAGAGTCAAAAATGCTTGAGTCTCACGCATAATGCGTGAGACTTGGTAGCTCTTGAAAATGTGACTGCTTAAGATTTATGAAACACAAAAATCAGGAATATCTACTTTGCTAAAGCACTGTTCATGATCGTTGTACCAATTATCATTGATATCTTATCCTGTATACTGATTTTTTTGATAGATGGGTAACAATTCATCCAAATAATGAGTAACAATAAATATGTGATCTTGAATCTACTTTGATGGACATCATCAACATTGGTAAGCCCTTATTCAATCGAAGTATCACACAGAAAAATGAAGATAAGAAGCCATGCAGAAAATTGCATTTCCAAGAGTAAGAATATGTATCATAGATACAAAAAAATGTTGCTTTTTTGCACATAAAATATGGGAGGCTATGGGGCAAAATATTTTTAAATGGTAACTGCCCTTTCTTGCCTTTCACTTTTGCTTGAATCATCGATGTATTAGGGCTGTTATCGTTAAGAGAATTCTCTGTTGATATGTCGCTAAATCTATCTTGGCGATATCGATAACTTTCGACAAAAGAACATACCTGTAATCAACACACATTTTTTTTTATGCATTATAGCAATGTCACATACCTTGCTTTAGCCCAAATTTGCATCTGCCACTGTACTTAGAACGCTTAAAATCCATGTTCATCAGATGTAAATGATTACATAACAACTTTTAACAAAAATATTTAGCATAAAAACAACCTCACCTTTCATGTTATAAGCATTATTTTAGGGTTGGATGAAATTTTATAGATTATGTTCAGACTTTTTGGACATCGTTCTGAGCAGTCAACGTCTTCTAAAGTAAAGGGCAGCAAACACGGCCGTGTGCTGCATGCCTACCACGTTAGTTGGTACATTACTAAAATTGAGCTTGCCCTGTGATGCGATGTTTTTTACTCAAATGCAATAACGATGTTTGGATTGTCTAGCAAAGTGGGGGTGAGATCGTGTTTTGTGGCTAGTATGTATTTGTATTTTGTTGAGATTTTGTAGTAATTTATGTTGCTGTTCTGTGCAGTTTGAGGAAAAATATGTTTTATGCGATTGTCGGTTTGAAAAGCCACTTTTAAAAGGCTTTTTCTATGAATTCCATGAAATCACGGAAAATCACTAACAGTAAATAACAGCCCTAAAATATATATGTAATACATTTTGGCGTAAGTAATGAAATGTAAGACTTCTATAGCTACAACAACATAAACAGAAACAATATTTACAGGTGTTAAATTTTTTTTAATAACAAAAATTACATTTGACCTCCAACCTTTGATTAAAGGACAATAAAACCCTTGAAACCAATATTTGTCCCGTTCTTTAAAACTTTCATTGATCTTGTTCTTTGTTTGTTTTCAATTCACACAAGCCAACTTGCTGCATGTGTTTCAGTCAGTTACCTGTTTGTGTGTAATGTTGACATCATCTTCATCATCTTCATCATCCTCATCGTCAAATCCCTCATCATCAGATGAAGCATCTTCAAAGAAGTCCACTGGTTCCTCCTCATCATCTTCATCATCTTCCTCATCGTCGTCATCATCACTTCCATCTTTTCTTTCCATTCGTCTCACACGCTTTGCTTCCTTTGCATCCTCCATCTCTAAGAACTTCTCCATATCTTCAAGTCTGAAAAACTGATCATCAACGACCGACGCTTTACCCTTCCCACCCTTGTCCTCCGACAAAGCATTTGTCTTTGAAGTTTTCTTTTTCGGTTTAGTTCTTGAGTGCAACTCATCAATGTCGAAATTCGTATCAGACTCGTCACTTTCATCAGAGTCTTTGCTGGCTTTCTTTGGTTTTCTTGTTCTTGTTAAACTAAGATTTTCTTCTTCATTCTCGCTATCCATCAGCTCATCATGATCTGCATCCCCTTCGTCTTCTTCACCTTCATCATCTTCTTCATCATCTCCCTCATCGTCACCATCAGAACTCTCCTCATCTTGATCTCCATCCTCAACCCCAAGAGTGCTTTTTGCATTGGGGACTTGGAGATGAAGTCTATTTCTTACAGCAATTGCTTTAGAAACATGCTTCACAAGGGTGCCAAGACAAGGCTGATTCTGCAGTTCGAGCTCCTGCCATATCTGTTCCTCATCGAATCCTTCGGTGATAAGCTCTGATAGCGGATTTGAAGAGTTGAGATTTGCCTCTGCATGACTCGCTGCCAGTCCAAACAAAGTCTGGGTGCATGATGTCAGAGCGTTTTCATGAGCTGGTTGGGAACTGTAATGTGAGAAATAAATTTAAGTTATTAGTTCCTGGCTACAAATACAACACCATCATGAAACTACAAAGAATTAATGGGTCAAGTTTTCACAATAAAGGAATAAAGAATGGATGCCTGATACTGGGATGGTTACCCCTTACAGTCTGCACCATGTTCACTAGGGAGGTTTGCTGGTGGAACTCCTTGAGTTAACCAGATCTTAAATCACTGCAAGTTCAGTGACACACAAAAACATAAGAAAATCAATTCATTAGCTCAGGGTGCTGAATATGAGATGGGGAATCCTAGCTTTTTCAGGCATATTCATAAAAAACAAACAAGAAACACCATGTCGGGTTCCACTCACGTGTGTGCTCTGTCAACAATGTCGTCATTTTCAATCTACTTTTCTATTTGCATCACCATTAGACATACTGGATGCCATTATTATTTTCTTGTCTTGTCAGTAGAGACATCAGACTGAAAATTAGGATCATCCCTGTATTAGGATTATCTTCATTTATGATAAATTCTCTACACAAGAAATCAAGGAAAGTTCATTCACCTGTCAAGTGCAGTTGGCCAACCCCAATCAGTGTGCTAGTTAATGTAAATATATCAGGTTCATAACATGATTGTTTGAAGACGGCAAGTAATAAAATGGTAAACTGGGAGTAATTGAGATTACAGAATCTAGTTTTAGCACTCTCAGTACCCAAAATTGCAAGAAAGTTGAAAAAAATTGTCCTCATAAAAAAAGGACAATCTCAGTGTAACAGGACATGATTTGTATAAGTTTATAGGATAACCTTGTTTTCTAAAATGATCCTCATTTTTGGAACGACACTAAGTGTCTATGTTAACCATTGGCCATATTGGCGTTAGAGCAGCCTGCCCGAAATTTGACATTTATTAATGCAGTTAAGCTTTTCTGTAATATTTTTTGTTCTAATTCTAAAATGTCTTTTTTACAAAATGAAATTCGAATCAATGTTTGATGGATATATATTTTTTAATTTTTAATTGCAATGTTTATTTTTAACTTCTGTCTCAAATTTTATGAACTCTTGAAATGCATCACCATACATTGCGGCCACAGTTCAACAGCCCCTGCCTTTTGTTCGGCATAACACATCGCACCTTCCGATCTTGTCCGATCTTAAATACATAAACATATATGGATATTGAGTCCCCTGTACAGATTGTGCTAGAACTTCGGTCTTTGTATAAAATTTGGTGAGTGGAGCCAACGTAGTTCAGCGGAAGAACCATCTAAGTTCCACCCATGGTTTCAAATCATCTCGTGTGTGAAGGATTCATGTGCACCTGGTACACGCGAATCTTTCACACCTTTTTAGCTCAAATAACTATGACTTTACATCATAGCTAAGAATTCTAATTGTGCTATGACACTTACCAAACCATATGGATCGTTTGTTGACTTCTCTTTGCTGTTTTTTTAATAAAATAAAAGCATTTTTTCGTGATCTTCACGTAGATGCCTCTGGATCAGCGTGGATATCAATTTTTGCCTAAAGAGGGCGTGCGATACTATTCACAAGCCAGTTTGTTTACCGTTTGTTTACCTCTTCTGCAGCTTGTACTGCTAGCTGCATTCTAGGCGATCAGCATTATTTTCTTGCTCGTTCAATCCACTTTCTTCATCATCTTGTCAATAGATGGCGTACTTTACCTATAAGTATATACATGAGATGCAACCTGTTGATTTTTGGTACAATTTCCTATTATGCGCCAACGACTTGAATAGAGAATGTTCGATAGGAAAAATTGAATTCCGATTGTTGTTTGCGTAATTTCCACTGCAGTATTAAGGATAACTAAGGATGGATTGAACGGTTGATATTTGGAGGTAAGCGATAAAAACACTTTTATAAATAATTCCTTTTTAAAATTAACTCAAAATACGAATGTGCAATTACTAGATAGCATAGTGGAGAAATATTGAAAGGTTCGGCGTGTTTTATTCCCTCTCACATTCGTGTGATGAATGAAAACGTCGAAGTCCACTATGAAACCACATGCGTTGTGCGAGGTTAGTATTACTAACCTCGCATGTTGTGTGAGTGTCTAAGTTCCAGCAGTTTTGGTCTAGTGAAGTGTTAGTAGTGTTGTCAGTCGGTCCGGGATCGGGATGAATTCCCGGCGGTCTGAGGCTCCGAGACGGTTCCGGGATCAATCAACTTAGACCGTATCCCGGCAGGAAAATAAAATCAATAATGGCCAAATTCATGTTGTAATATTTCCCTAATTAGTAATTGTACTTACGAAATACGAGAGAACAATTTAGTTTCAACTGGCTGTGTGCACATGCACCTCGAAATATTACGCAATTACATAGCTATCTGTACTCGTCGATCGCATGAGCATGCACGCAATCTAGCTTTGCACACGGCTCCGAGAGATCTACGCAGACAACAATCGTCTACTTTATAGTCTCATGTGCAGACCTCTTTCGCCTCAGTTTGTTTTACTGAGTCATTCATTTACCCCATACTTTCGAGTTGAATCTGCTACATGTATGGACTAGTGAATTTATCATGAAATAATTTACTAGCAATTGACGATGATGATCTATGAGTATGCAAATTTAGTCATTTAAAAAAAGTCGACATTAATTTTGTGATTTTGTGATTAATTTCACATATTAGGAGGATTGTTGTTTGCTTCAGATATTTGCTTATTATTTGACTGATGGATATGTATGTATGTATTTTATTATTATTTTACCATATTCCAGTTTTGTTACAATATGTTAATGTTTTATACTAACTGTAGGACCCCATTGGAAATAAGCCTTTCGGCTTTCATGGGCTATCCTGTCAAGGTATTCTTCAATTTCATTGTAATCTCTTGTGATATTCTTGACGAATAAAATCAATCAATCAATCATGATTGTATTTGTTGGGGTATTTTTTTGCGAAAAGGTTTGCAAATAACAACTAGACGAATGCGCACCATGTTTCAGCTGGTTAGAGTCGGGAGAGAGAGAGGGAGAAAGAGAGAGAGAGAGATAAGGGGGGGATTACGGGAAGTGCTTGGTCGTTCACGACTAGGGACCATCTGTCATCGACAGCCGTCAATGGTTGATAGTGTTGACTTGATGTTTACAATTGCAAACCAGTCGGTCAAATCATTTCTCCTAGATATATTTCGACTTAAATTATAAAATTGTACCAAAACGCTGTTAGAATTGGCGATGTTTAAAGTGGCGTTGTTCAAACTTTGAAACAACATTGTTTTGAAAGTCATATCATACCCTATATGTTGTAAAAATATGTTGTTAAATGCATCAAACAAATTTCCAATGATATTAACAGTTTTAAATGATATCGTTGGAAATTGCAAAAAATATTTAAAAACAAACTGTTTAAAGTTTTAAAAAATTTCTATTGGTTTAATAGTTTAAAAAATAGTTGTATATTGACTGGCTTAAACAATGTTTCTTGATATTTAAATAGTTGTTCAAAATATTTTTTTTTACTGTGAATAGTCTGAGTATCTATTCAAATAATGTTTTCTTGATCGAAAGTTATTCATGATTAAAGAAAAAATGAGTTTGTTGTTTTGATGCGAAGTGCCGGCCGCCGGGACTAATCTTGTGTAAATTTCCAAATAAGCTTCTCTGATAAGATAGTATTCACTTTTCTCAGTAGTAGTGATATCAAGGAGATATCTCCTTGGTGATATCATACTGTTCAGAGTTACGAGAGAGGGAGAGAGAGAGAGTGAAACTGAAAATTAATCCATATTCCGGGCTAGCTAGGGCCACAGGCGCACTGACAAGACATTACGCAATTTGCTTATAACTGTCAACCACGTGCGCACCGACCACAGATCAGTGGCACCGACACGTGTGTTATTGGACTGTCAGATCAGCAGCTGGATCGACTCAAACATAATTCGGGTCATGTCAGTGGTCATTAATGTTTACAGTTTGCGGTGGTGGCACGCTTTGACTGTCTCATCATTATTTTCCCCACGTTTTGAGTGAATGTTTACAATTTGCGGTGGTGGCATGCACACTTTGACTGTCTGGTGCACCGCCAGTGCGCAGTGTTGTACCGTATTTAAGGCTGGAAATGTAGGTATACAGTTTTGGATTGCATTTGTGCGTGGAGATACGTTTCGGGATTCGGGACGAGCCGGGATCCCGATAAGGAAATTTTGAAGTTGCCGGGACGGTTTCGGACCGGGATTTTTTTTCTAGATAACAACACTAAGTGTTAGACCAAAAGCTTCGGTCTCTGTTATGTTGGTTGTTCAGCTGAACTCCGTTGGCTTCACTCACCAAATACAGAGACCGAAGTTCTAGCACGATCTGTACAGGGGACTCAATGGCCATATGTTTATGTACTTAAGATCGGACAAAACAGGGAAGTGAATTTCGTGACAGCCGAGGTAAGTCACTGTTTTTGTTCCTTTTAACTTGATTTTTCTCTGTTTTTGGGGCAATTAATGCCAAGAGGGAATATTAATTTGCATTTTGGTCGCAATAATTGTCTATTTTTTTATTCATTAAAGACAAAAATCGAAGAGCCCCGACGGGGGGATTTTGCATTGCAAGTCCCCTAAATGGTGGCTGCACGATAGCGAGCCATGTGTACGAGCACTTGTTCACTGCTACCACCCTGCCTGTGGGGAATCTACAGGTAGGACTATGGTATGCCAATGTTGTCCAGAGCACACACTTTAAAAAGTCATTAAAATATCACTTTTGTGACCAAAATTACTAATTTCCATACAGTTGCAATTTATTTTTTATTAGTAACTTGGTCTTGGGAGTAATTTTTGTATTCACCAAAGCGCTCAAAAACTTGAATTTTGGGCATATTTTTGTGTACACCCTCTATTGGTGGAAAGTAATATGGCAAGAAAATTTTCATTTTTTTATCTCTATTTTTAATTAAGAAAAAAATGATTTAAAGTGTATGAAAAATAGGTGTAATGGAAACTGTCAGTGTAAAAACATCAAGCATTTGCCCCAAACAAAAAGAGAAAATTAGCCAAACATTGCCACCCTTATTTTGCCACACATGGAGATATAACTGAGGACAAGGTTATATCATAACCACTCATTCAATGAACAAGGTTATAATATAACCTTGTTCTCAGTTATATCTCCATGTGTGACAAAATAAGGGTGGCAATGTTTGGCTCATTTTTCTCTTTTTCTTTGGGGCAAATGCTTGATTTTTTTACACTGACAGTTTCCATTAGACCTGTTAATTCATACCACTTGGCTCATATTTGAATTTGATTCTTTATATCATTTTTTCTTAATTAAAAATAGAGATCAAAAAATGAAAATTTTCTTGCCATATTACTTTCCACCAATAGAGGGCGTACACAAAAATATGCCCAAAATTCAAGTTTTTGAGCGCTCTGGTGAATACAAAAATTATTCCCACATTACTAATGATAAATCAATTAAAACTGTAGTCATGGTAGTGTATGGAAATTAGTAATTTTGGTCACAAAAGTGATATTTTAATGATTTTTTAAAGTGTGTGCTCTGTACAGCATTGGCATACCCACCCATGGGTTCATATCGTCTCGCGAGTGAAGGATTATCAGTCATACGCACGCGACACACCACTACACTTCGAAAATACAGTGGGCTTTTGCCCACATAAAATATTATGTATAAATAAATATTCCACATCCTGCTATGACACTTACCGAATCATTTAGATCCTTCCGTGACTTCTCCTTGAAGTTTCTTTCTAAAAATATGTATATTTTCTTGATCTTTAGTGAAGATTTTACGGAGATAGAAATCAGTCAGCGTTGATATCAATTTTCTCCTGAAGAGGGCGCGCGATTTATATTCATATCAAAGACACGACAAGGGAAAGAATAGGCACCTACACTATTTTACACGCATATCGACGCAAGGCATTACGCAAAGTCCGTGAAGTGTCCATCTTTTCATTGTATAGACTTTGGTATACCGTATACGTATTATTGACGTTCGTCAAAGCTTGTACTGCTGGTTTCTTTCCAGGCATGTATATTATTTTCATTTTTTTTTATCAGTCATCTTTTTAAATTAATGCAAATGAGTGTTATCATCACCAATAATAATCATTAATTATGTTTTTTGAAGGCATTTCATGAATTGGTGCCCATAATTAGTAAATTAATCATGAGGATTGCGCATTCAAAGAATTTAGATACAGTTATAAAATTACCGAGGAGCTGAATCAAGGTTGTGAAATTATTAGCGCCACCAACGGGCTTCCTTGTATTTCCGTGGAAGAGACAAGCGAAGTCACTTTCGAGGCCGAGGTAAGCAAAATGTGCTTTTTTTATCGGATTATTATTTTATTATTCTTTTTATATTCAACAAACTCTTGCTACTTACCGGCAAGAGCCCCGGTGCGTAGCGAGAAGGAGCTTCGGCAAATATTACTTCAGCAATGAAGCGATGTTTGCCGACTACTTCGAAATCCAGGGTCAAACACGGTCTATTGTACGAGGTTAGTACATACTAACCTCGTACAATGTGTGAGTGTGGCATACCATAGTCCTACCTGTAGATTCTCCACAGGCCAGATGGTAGCAGTGAACAAGTGATCATAACCTTGTTCATTGAATGAGTGTGTACGAGGAGAAATATAAAAAAATGTTAAAAAACTCCTCAAAACAGATGGCTGCCAGCTGTCTAGTGAAGTGTTTGCTGTGTGTTGTGGTGATTGTCTGCTGCATGCTGCAGTGCAGCATCGGCACTGGCTTGTGAAATTAGTTTTCCATGCGTGCATGTTGAATTTAGTTACTCTTTCCGGGCGTTGCTGCTGTCACTGGTCGAGTTAGCAAAAAATCTTCTCAACAAACTCAAAACTACATGGGTGGGACTATCACAAAATCTCGTAAAGATAAGCTGCAAATTAAAGCACAATAAGGAATTCAAATTAAATGACACTATAACCATCACTACAAAATCACTATACAAACCTAATATATCTTTCTGGATTCTTCGTAGCTTTTTCGAACTTTTGTAAAGCACCATTTAAATGACAGTCTCTTGACGCCATGCTGCTGCTGCAGTGGGTATGAAGTGGCGTTGCTCTAGATATATGGAAAGCTAAAAGCTAATTCCACATTCAAAAAACTTTCCTTGTTTTTTTCTTTTTTTTCTAATTTCAAGGAATTTTTGACGAAAGAAGGAATTTTTCAAGGAATTTTGAAAAATCAAGGAATTAAAAAGAAAATGAAAAAATCAAAAGATATTCAAGAATATTAAAGAAAATCCAAGGAAATCAGAATAAAATCCAAGGAAAATTAAAGATTGTAATAAATTGGGTAAAAAGTGATTTTATCACCCTCTAAAAAAAGCTGGATCGGATCCGCCCCTGGCATACAGATGGGGGCTTGGGGTGATGCCCTCCTGAAAACACACCATCACCGGGGGGGGGGGGGGGGGAGAAAGAGAAGAGAAGGAAAACGTGTCACCGTGTACCCTAGCTGTGTAATCATCCTGAATTTGAGGGCATATAATGTTGGTACCCCCCCTTCACTCGACTTTCCTCCTTCCTTTTGTCTAATTCATATGCAGCATGATGCTTTCTTTTTTTCTCATAAACATACACATATATCTCTTTTCCTTGTATCTCTCTCTCTCAGAGAAATGACTGTATTTTTCTTTGTCTATTTTCTCACTCTTCTACAGTTAGTCTATATATCTTCACATTTCTTCTTCTTTGGGTATACTGCCCAACGCCCAACAAAGGGAGCCAACCAGGCAGGAAAACATTTCTTCATTTACTATGTCTCATGAATATCCATGTGTTACCAATGCAATATGCAATTGTGTATCATGATGTGTATCATTGTTACTGGATTTGGTTGTCTTCATAGCTGGGAGGGCGTTCCTATAGAGCAACCAAATACTAACTTCTGAAAATCACAACTCACAAAAAATGTTTACTTTTTGTAATCCAATATGACATTAGAAATTCATGACCATTCGAGGATAGGCATAGGCCTACTGCACAAAACAGGATATGCACGGCAACATTATTACCTGCATCATATTAAGGGAGATCCTCTTTATCATGATCATAAACAGTTCTCATTGGAAAATTTACTCTTTTGGCTTTTTTCACATTTAATCTTACAAAACCATACCCCCTGTTCAGGGTTTTTTTCTTTAAAAAAGTCATGCAAATTAGAGCGGCACATTTCTGAACACCCAAATAAGAGTAAAGCATTATCATCACCATCATCCTTACTATGTATCTTATCTTTTCCTTACTTTTCCTTTCCTTACACGTTTCATTCACTTCCTGACCCATTCTTCATCTTCTTCTCTATAAACTGCCTCCTTCTCTTCTTAAGATTCTTGCAGATTTTGATTTATGTTATGGTGGTCAAGTATTTGCGCATTTAGTTCTGCACCTCCAAATGAAAATATTCATACATATAATAGCTTCTGGATATATTGAATCAGTGGCAGAATCAATAGTAGTGTTTCCACCACTGATCTTTCCTTCCCTCTCCCTTTGAGAAAACATTAGCATAAAAAAATAAAATAAAAATACTCAATAGAATAGGTAAAAAAAAAAGAGTTCTAAAACATTGTTCATGTAAGAGAAAGGGTGAAATCTTTATTGCACACACAAAATCCAATAAGAATACAAGTCTATCATTATTCAACAGTATGCATATGTCCATTATATGTACAAACATCATGAAACACAAGTTATTGTCCTTTGATGACAATAATAACTGATTGCGAACATTTGCGTGCAAAGTCAATATCATCTTTCCACAAGACTTAATCAGATCATTGTCACACGAATGTGCAAGCATGAGCCTATCATTGAAGTGGATACCCCAAATTGTTCTTTAGTTCTTGGAAGAACGAGAGAGCTTAAAGGACAAGTCCACCCAGAAAAATGTTGATTTGAATAAATAGAGAAAAATCAAACTTGCATAACGCTGAAAATTTCATCAAAATTGGATGTAAAATAAGAACTTTATGACATTTTAAAGTTTCACTTATTTTCACAAATCAGTGATATGCACAACTCAGTGACATGCAAATGAGATGGACAATGATGACCGTCACTACCTATTTCTTTTGTTTTTTATTGTTTGAATTATACAATATTTCATTTTTTACAGATTTGACAATAGGGACCAACTTGACTAAATCATATAGTTTTAAGCAATGATAGTTCCACATGTTCATGGAGGAATCAAGCGTTGTTTCACTTGACAATGAGGAGAAAATTCGAATATTTCATGTATTAGAATACAAAAGAAATAGTGAGTGGATGATGTCATCAGTCTCTTCATTTGCATACCGACCAGGATGTGCATATAAGTGTTTTCTGAAATTAAGCAAAAATTTAAAATGTCATTACTCGGTGCTCCACACTAACCCATTTTTTCTACTGGTCCAACCTTTTCATGTCGGACCAGTAGATACCCAGTTTTTCAAATTTTTACTGGTCCGAACCTAAAATCTACTGGTCCCAAAAAATAAAGAAAACATTAAGAAAAGGCGCAAGTCTAGCCTTTCGTAAGTTTCGTTACCCCCCCCCCCTCAAAAAAAAAATGAAGGAAATGAAGGACAAAAAGCAAGCAAGACAGAAACGAAGAAAGACAGAAATGAAGAAAGAAAGAAAGGGAGGGAGGGAGGGAGGGAGGGAGGGAGGGAGGGAGGGAGGGAGGGAGGGAGGGAGGGAGGGAGGAAGGAAGGAAGGAAGGAAGGAAGGAAGGAAGGAAGGAAGGAAGGAAGGAAGGAAGGAAGGAAGGAAGGAAGGAAGGAAGGAAGGAAGGAAAAGAAGGAAAGAATAAAAGAAAGAAATAAAAAAAGGTAAAGAAAGGATAGATGTGAAGGAAGAAAAAAAGAAAGAACTAGAGAAGGAAAGGAAGGAATAAAGAAGGAACAAATATAAGAAAGAAAGAAAGAAAAGAAAAAAAGAAATGCAAGGAAGGAAATGAAGCAAGCAATACAGAAAGAAAGAACAAATCCAGAAAGTAGTAAAGGAAAGAAAGAAGAAGCAATAAAAAAGAAAGGGTAAAAGGAGAGATGGAAAGACAGACAAAGGAAAGAAAGGAAGGATTGAAAGAAGGAAGGAATTAACGAAGAAATGAAGGAAAGGTAAAATGATAGAAGGAAAGAAATAAAGGAAGGAAGGGAAGGAAAGAAGCAAGCAATTATAAAAAAAGAAAAGGTAAAAGAATAGATGAAAGGAAGAAAAAAAGAAAGACCGAGAGACAAAGAAAGGAAGGAATGAAAGAATAAAGGAGAGAAAGGAAGCAAGCAGTCAAAAAAAGAAAGGAAAGGTAAAAGGATATAATTAACAAAGGGAAAAAAGAAAGAACAAGACAGATAGAAGAAAGGAAGGAATGAATGTAAGAAAGAAAGGGCTGAGAAAAGAAATAAAAAAAGAAAGGGTAAATAAATGATGGATGGAAGAAAGAAACAAAGAAAGTAACAAAGAATGAAGAAAGGGGTAAAAAGAAGGAAGGAAAGAAAGGAAGAGAAGAGATGAATATAGGATGGATGGACTCAAAAACTAAAGAAAGAAAATATCAGAAAGAAAGAGAAAAGGGAAATAGAGAAAATATTTTATAAAAGGATAGAAAGAAAAAATGAATTAAAGAAAAAAAGGGAAATTAAAAAAGACAGTAACAAAAAAAAATCGAGGGAAGAAACAAAGAAAGATTAAGAAGGAAAGAAAGATAGGAAGAAAGCTAAAATTATTATCATAAATAATTTATCAGTTTCTTTTTGGCTCAATTAAAATAGCTACGAAAGAAAGTCAGATACCAAGTGTATCAACACACACATAAATGCATATGTGGAGCTATTATGTATTCAGACGATATCACCCGAAACCCGATCTGTTTGAACCAAAACAGAAGTGAAAATTTCTCCTTTTACTGCTTACAAATGACAGAGTTGCTCCAATTTTTAGGAAATATGGACATTATAAGAGCCTTTCATGAGTATGAACCTTGAATTTTGACAGTTCTGTGAGAGATTTCTGCCAGAGTTTAGCCAGGCTTCGTTCGTGCGGCCAGTGGAGAATTTACCATGTGGTTGTGTGGCTGACTACATGTACACTGTATGCATGCTGTATAGTACTCTAGTAACACTTACGTGCGATTCATTCTGTGTGTATTCTGTGTGTGAATGGCAGAATTTAACGGGGGGAAATGGTTTGCTGTGAATTTGACCATTTCTGGAAAAGCTATTGGCCCAACAATGGTTTTTATTACTGGTCATGTATTAATTACTAAAATCATAATAACTAAAACATGACCGTAAAAGATAGAAGATAGAAAACATAATGCTTACAGTGGGAGGCGACATGAACAGAATTCATAAGAACAACACATTTCATGATACACATATTAATGAAGGTGGTTTTCTGATTACTGCAAATTTGGAGCTCTAGCATGTAATAATTCTGCTTTTAAAAATAACAATGATCAGTCTTTATTATGGCCATGATCCAATCAACATCATGGTCCTAAATTTGCAATAGTTAAACAATTTTTGATACAGCATGCCCTGGTATCATTACAGCAAGCAGGAAAGTGTTGTTTGAAGGTTTGCATGGTGGCATGTGCAATCGCTGATGTGGTTTACGGTACACCATATGGAGTATTATAGAAACAGTGGATAGAGGAGGAAAAAGAAAAAGGAAAAGGAAATGGATAGGCAAGAAAGTGGAAATTTGAGAGTAGAGTAATCTTTCTTGAACGTAGTCCGGAAAAGGACTGTAAACCGGAAGAGATTGGTAAATTGAAACAGCTTGAGTAGTAGGATGGATGAGGAGGTGCTGGCTTGAGTCTGCGAGTAGAGATGATAAGCAGAAGCAGTAGAGAGACTCGACGTTTCGGGCAGGTTGGCTGTCCGTCTTCAGGAGTCAATTCAGGTTCAAGTAATCTGATCAAATATCTAGTCTTTTTCACTGGATCAGCCCTCCTTATTGAAGTGCAAAACCAAAGTCTTTCATCAAGAAGTGCCTTGCTGATACCATCAAAGGCATACCTTAGTCTGGAATGGTTAAGGCTTCCCCAGGATAGTAAATGTTGCCTTCAAAAGCTCCGTCCACTTGGCTCACTACAGAATGGCACTAACATCTTGTATACACAGAGATTTTTTTCTCGAATTGTTTTATTGATTCTCGAAAGACATCCCTCAGTCATGAACAGCAAAGGCCTTGAAGAAATAGACATCTTTAAGAACTAGGATCATCTAAATCACTTGCTGCCCTTAAAGTATGTAGAACATCCCAATTAGTCCGTCAGCGTCCAGCCACTGGGCTCTATAAGTCTATAAGTCTGTTCTTGTCTTTCATGAGTAAGTGCCTAATCAATTTTTCAGGACTCCAGAAAGTCCTTGAAAGAAAATGACACCTTCGAGAACAAGAATCATCTAAATCGATTGTTGCCCTGAAATTGTGTTGATCTTCCACTCATCCCACCAGACATTGGCCTGTAGTTGATGAAAGAATTCATTATGTAATAGTATAAAAAAAAGTTAAATACTTTTCAAGCAATCACACTGAGTAAGTCCAAAAAAAATTCACACCTCAAAAAATTGTTAACTTAATGAAAATTAATCATCATGAAAACAAAATTATTACTGAAGAGTATCCCCAAACAATTTACTGCCATTTTACAGGGATGTGTTTAGACTTCAATAAATAAGGAGGAACTTTTTGGTGTTACGTAAGTTTTGATCTGTGCCAAATAAGGTCTGTCTCCAATTTGATGAATTAATGCAATTAATCCATTACCTACAAAGTTGTGGTTAATTCATTGCAAAATAAATTCTCAATTAAATTCACATTAAAACTATTAAAATAAACACTTATCAGCGTCAATTTAATTAAATTGAGAACGTATTTTGCAATGAAGTTTACTGCCATTCATGCAAGATTATGGCTTCATGGACATCTCAATTCATTCATTGCAGACATCCCTTTTATTTTTCATAATTGCTTTATTAGTGAGGTCTATGTCCTCAAAAAACAAGGAATATGAAGTTTAAAAACATCAAAGAGCACAGAATTTTTACACTTGAAAAGAAAAAGTAGTAACTTCAGTTGTCCATTTGATGCTTACTTGTGAACTGATGTCTTCTTTTTCTGTTGACCAGAGGATGTTTTACTTCTGTAAAGATAATAAGGGATGAATAAGAGATGGTAATGCATTTAAAGAAAACATGTACTTACACAAATGAAATGTGTTTAAACAGTCATAGAAAGCTAGGAGATGAGAAGCTGCAACATCATATAATATTTGACAGTTGGCATAATATAATAACTTGATCTACTATTCTTCATAAAATGTATGGGGCTCCATATATGACCACAGCTTATGCCATATCATATTATCTACTGCATCAAATATGATCCTAGAAAGTAGGTCCTATTTTCCTTCTCCACTTTTTATCCGTCTGTTCTGGTGCAATCTTCCATCTCTCTCCCTCTCTCTTATTCTTTCTCTCTTAATCTATTTCTCCTTATTCCTCTTTTTCTGAATGTTGACATTATCCCCACACCCACCCCCATCTATTTCATCTTTATAATTACATAGACTAATAAACTGATGAAAGCAACTATTTATTAAATCAATTTAATGACAACCTTCAAAAGCTATATACTTGGCCCTGAAAATTGAAAACTCAGTATTCTGGTAACTTCATAGGATTTTTTTTTTTTTTTTTTTTGGCAGTTGCGTGTTGACTATTGAGTATTGTTACCATGGCAGTTATCTATTTAATATTAAGCTTTACACTTCCAGGCCAAATACAGGAGCCCTGTAACTTAAAAGTTTGTCATGAAATGCAAATATGAAAGAATCCCTCTGACTGGCCAGTGGTCAGTGTTTTGAACAAAGTGTGCATTGCGACAATGATTTTGATTGGTCATTGGTATTTAGTGACTCCTTGCAAACGTTTATATTATGGAGCCCAGATGACTTACTTCTTATCTGATTTTCCTTTGAATACTTTGGTAACATCAAGCTTCTGTATCGGTACACCTTCAGGCATATTTTCATCTACCTCCTTCTCCTCAGGCCCAAACATCTCTGTCAGTATAGAATCAACTTGCAGCCGATAAGGACCGTACAGATTAAACCATTGCTGCAAAAGGAAAAAAACAGTCAGGTAACAGTTAAGGTACGAAACAAAAATTTATGTCAACCAAACAGATAGAAGATTCTTTAAAGGCACATTGTCATAAGTCTTTATGGGGATTTTGACACAGTTCAGATGCTTAACCCGTAGAAGCTGATCTGAATAAACCCAAAGTGGGACAATATTTATGACCAACAGATGTTGATGCAATGCCACAGAAAATTTTCCCCATTGCCTTGTGGTAAAGTCATTTGCTCACTTTCTCTAGCGCGACAAGTTTGTCAAAATATTATAGAATCTTTGAATGAGCATTACTAGATATGATCACAAACATTTCATCTCCAGTACACGCACTTATATATCAATGAATAGATGACTGCTAAAATTACAGTCAGAAAAAAATGGCTTATACAGAAATATTGCTTCCCTCCTTTACAATGGACGTACTCAATCTGGTACCTGAAATTTAAAAGTCTGATTAAATTATGACCATGAAGCATATTATAATCAAACTTTCTTATTTGTTCACATAATATATTATCAATACACAAAAGCAGCATTCATTACACGATCATGTGTACATAATTATAATGAAGCATACTTCTTTGCTAGATCTTCAAGAATAATCAGGAACACCCTTCTTTTAAATGCTTTTTCTTACCCGAGCAGAAGGACTGAGGCCAACATCCGTGAAAGCATATTGCCACTGAGGGAGCCCTAAATGAACCATCATGAGACGGAAGTACTGAGCAAAGGTACTGGTGAGGAAGTGCCAACGGAGGGCAGTGTCTAGAAACCAGATTTCTGCAACTTCAGCTGGTGTGCCTTAAATGAAGAAAGAAATTAAATCATTCTCTTCAGGGAAAATGAGACCGGGATATTTGTCCTGCTAGAGTTGTCCATTCCAAACTATATCTTGTATTGAACCCTGTAACAAACATTCAGCATTTGCTTTGTATGTCCCCTTTTTGTTTTCATGGATGAGCAGACTGACCTCAGCTATTATACTTATATTTCTTTAGTATCTATATTTTATAAATAATCACATAAAATGTTGGAGTCATAAACATCAGAATTACATTGAAAGATCAGTCAATCAAGTCAATCAAATCGGTTAGTATTCCCCGAGATCCGAGCACAAACCATGATTGACTAAACAGGTTCAACAGAACCACAGTTCAACGGGTCGTGTGGTCCGGCAGTTAGAGCATTGAACACATAATCCCAAGGTTGTGAGTTTGAATCCTTACTCTGCCATCGTCTCCCCTTTGATAAAAAGGCCCGAGAGTAATATCTGTCGTCTATTAGGTCAGCCACTACTACTGATTAACCTAAGCGTAAAAATGTTTCCTGGGTAAGTGGTTGTATACCAGCTTGGCGTTTACCAGCAAAAATGCTGTCCTGCCGAGTTCCTATGGGAGTTACCATAAACAGAAACAGTTCAGGTTGAGATCATCTACTTAACCTGGTTTTGTATTCCTGTAGACTAGGCACACCTTCCCACAACCTTGGCAAGGATCCAACTCAAAGACCCTACTGCTTGGTCCAAAGCTTGGTGTCTCATCTGAAAAGTTTTAGAATGAATATGAGTCGAGACAAATAAATTATTACACTATTGTGACACTATTGTTATTTATGATTGTTTTTATTTACAAAAGTATTGATTTGAATTCATTGATTTATTTCATTTTCTGTATCAATTTTTAACATCTGAAATAAAGAAATACAAATCAGTGATAAACAAAAGAAAAGTTGTAGATGGGTATTAATATAATGCAAGCATAGTACAATAAACTCTTCATTACTTCATAGAATAAAGAATTCAACACTGATAATGATTAGACTGAGAAAAAAAAATACTTTGGATTTCAAAAAACATCATATCATTGATCACTCATGAGAATCCTACAAAAGCAACGGATATTTTCCAGAAAACAAACCTGTCCCAATCTGTAATAAATCACTGGAAGATTCATACAGCCCAGACATTATCCCATTTACTCTTATTCACTTTAACATGGTAAATGAGGGAATGGCATCAACATACAACAAACTATTTTCAATACAATACATCAGTACCGGCTGCACAGAAACATTGTTAGCATTAACAATGTGCCAGAGGCCCTGTTACAACCGGTAATGTTGCAGCGATGACTAATGTAACAGCAGCATGTTATTTACTTCTTGGATCAACGTTTGACATCGCAATCCAAAAGATGTGACTGGGCCTACCGTTAGTGCTCTGTTAGCGCTAATGTTTCTGTGTGGCAGATACAGGTCAGTAAACTGGTCTAAGCTGTACAAACATAGAATGCATAAATGATTTGACAATTATTCATAGGGGATGATCTCTTGCCATAACAAGATTAACCAATAGCCAAATATTAAGAATACTCCAGCCCTGACCAAATAGAGGCTAATTTCTTAATTTCAATCTCATTGGAATTAAAAAATCAACTGTCTCACTGCCAATTATTCTCACGGTGCAACGATAAAAGAGAATTTCATCCATGCCATTTCAAGCAGCAAGTTAAGCTGTAATCAAATTCAATTATGAAAAGTTTTCAAGGGCTTTACCCATCTCGGGTTCTTCATCAGAGTCCTCCTCAAGGTCAGCAATGGTAGGATTATTTCTTCTCGTTATCTTTTCACCGGCAATCTTTGTTACATCAGAGATCGAGTTGAGCTCCATCCTCCCAAGAGGCTCAACATTGTCCCCTGAAAATCAAGATATTTTAAAGTTTAGGTAATTAATCAAATCTGGTTACGCATTTGCAAAATTATTATCTAAAGTATGAAAATTCTGTTCAATAAATGCAAATAGATTACATGAAAACAGTCATAATAAAATAGTTATCAAGCAGAATACACATTCATTTAATTTTTACTAATTAGTAATGAGTGAAATAGAATCAATTCTGAATGAAACAAACATAAAAAAGATCAAGATGTCAATCAATTGTACTACCAACATTATTCTTCATCTAATTTTTTTTTCAATTCAATGAGATACCAAATCACTGCGCAAATTCCTGATTAAAGGAAACACTGAAAATACATAACTGTCTTGAGAACTTATCTTGAGTAAAATAATACCAAGATTTCAATGTCTCATCTTGAGTATTTTTTCATATCTGATTGTCATGCCAGCCACAGTTCTACAAAGTCAGGGCTACAGAATTCGTAAATTTGATGAAATGATTTAATGCAGCTGTTAGATTTCAGCTGGGAATTTGTGTTTCTCTGCTAATTCTCATTATTTCACCTAGCTATTACCATCTAATTTGACACTCCACTGCAGCAGCAAGCCATCTGTCATCTGATAGAGATTTTTAAAGTCTTCTGGCAAGAGGCAGGAATTCCGTTGTTCCCAAGATGTGAGTTGATGACGATGGGCTTGTGGTTTCTCAGTTAGCATGATGTCACATACTCCTGGCCTCTTTTCTACAAACATGAATAAAAGATAATAGGGTAACCATTGAATAAAGTCAAATCTTACTGAATAATTGATACTAGGAATAACTTTAGTTCTAATAAAAAAAATGAATATACCAGAAATAATAGTTCAGTCAAAATGCTGAAGTTAGTGACCAATCTTATGTGAACATGCGGCAAACAAACGGATGAGGATTTATTTCCAGTTGGTCTAATGCCAATGCAGCCAATTGCCAACTCATCTACCATCAGTTCATAAACTATCCACATGGTCTAATCGCAAATTCACCATTTCGTCTATTAATAACCAGTTGGTCCAATAGCTATTTAGTCCATATACCATTTGGTCTAATTGGATTAAGTGTTAATTGTGCAAAATAAATTGAAATGAAATGGATTATTAGACCAACTGGTTATCGGTAAAGATGCTCCCTGCTTTAAAAAAATCAAGCATTTGTCCCAAAGAACAAGATAAAATAAGCCAAACATTGCCAACCTTATTTCATCACACAGGGAAAACTAACAGAGAACAAGTTAAATCAATAACCTTGTTCACTGAATGAGTGGCAAAGCAAATAAAAGGCAAAGCAGCGAGCGAGTGAAAATTTGAACGAGGTCAAGCCATAATTTTGCAATTTTTGGTATGCATTTCGCTCTCCCATCATAAATGTTCTATTTTAGTGCTAGATATATTATTTTGAGCCTTCTCCATTTTTTTATTCTCAATTTTAGTGGGAGGTACATATGGGAGTCTTGCTATAATCGGAAAAGCAGTGGGCATAATTATCGAAGCAACAGCGCCAAGCCCTACGACAGTACGAGTTTTAAAAATAACAGACATCAAAACTAACAAAAGGGACTGAAAATTAACATTTTTGCTAAAAATAATCTCCCTTAATAGTTGGCATTAAAATTACACAAAATTAAACAATAATTACCTAAACTTTTGCTTATACCCGTCGTGAGTCTGTCGAGGAGCTCTTTGTTAAATGGCGATGGTGATTCAGTCATGTTTTTATTATTTTCGCAAACCGAAATTGAGATCGATCAGCTGACTTTTTTATCTTAGCGTCGTCGGGAGTCACTGACAACAAATCCAGATGGCGCTGTTGAAAATCCAGGCTACCTGTCCATCCATCCATTCATTTATTCATTCACTCATTCATCCCAGGGGCCGCGGGACGGTTTTCGAAGTGGGCTTGGGGAGGGGTACCTTGCAATTTTTTCCCGTTTTTGTATAATTGAAAAAAGAAGGACAGAAGCTCTACTAGTGCCCGACCACCCCCAGTTCCGCGGCACATGCATCTATCCAAGAAAATCTGTTCATTTTCACTTTTGTTCATTCTTTGATTTCTTTCTTTCTTTCATTCGAGCCCAACCATGATTTATTCATATTTGTTGTGCTTCTTTTGCGTTGTCACGTTTAACACAACTGTTTGGGGAAGGGAGCGGGGAAGAGAGTTGCCAAAAAGAGTTACGAAATGTGTTCTGTGAGAGATGTCATCGCGTGTTGTTTAGGCCTGTGATCGCCAATATGTAGGGCTGTTCAATAAAATTTAATCTGGATGAATAACAAAATCTAAAAAAAAAAAAAAACTAACACTTGTTTCATCCATACAATCCTGTACGCTATTGTTCTGTTTAAAAAATGACGATCCTGCGTAGAGAAAGAATACAGAACAAATTGACAGTATGGATTCAACATTTAATGTAAAAATGCCGTTTAAATAAAAGTGTGCCCCCCCCCTTTGAAAGTGAAGGCCTTTTTTATGCTTGTCAAACTTTTTTGTGTAGGAAATGTCCTTAATTTTTGGTTACCCCCCCCCCCTTCTTGGAAAATCCTGGATCTGCCCCTTACAACAAGACACTTACAGTTCCGAGTATTTGAAGTTTTATTATTGAGCAGTTTTTATATCCTAAATTTCAGGGTAGTGTGTGCCATCAGACTTTCATACTAGATATCAAGAAAGGCCTGTAAGTCTTTGTTGAAAAAAAAATCCAAACCAAATTCTTTAAAAAGTGACTTTGCAATAACGGTATCGATATATTTTAGTGTTACATACGGCACCTTGGTCTTAATCAACTTTAAATAACTTTAAGACAAAACTTAAGTAAAAACTTACGTCTGGTCCCTAAATTTTGTGATTTGCCTTAAATATTTAGTTGTGGGATGATTGGTTAGACGATTTATTTTAAATACTAGTATTAATTATGACATACTACTATTTTATATAAAGTTGCCCCGCCCCATTGTTTTGTATTGAACTATGTTTAGATAAATTTCTTTCATGTACTATGTATATTAATTGTTTTTTTTTCGTCAAGGTGCATTCATCACAAGCTGTGCTTTCTGAGTTGCTACCTCTATTGTTTTGTTCAAGTTTATAAAATGTATTGTTGTTTTTATTATTGGAAATAAATGTACTTCATTCATTCATACTTGGATTGATTGACACTTCCATCAAGGAGTTTTCTTAAATGAAATGGTCACCCTCTTAAAATTAAAATACATAAATCAGTCTATCTTAATGTTCCGAGTAGGGCCGTTGAGACGATGACCAAGGAAGCACCCAGAACACTGACCCAGCTCGGTAATGTGCCGAAAATGATGAATTGGAAGACGAAAGAGAAGAAGATGGATGAGTTTCTCATAAGTGTAACGGGAGCTGCTCGCTCAAGTTGTAGAGCCTTGCCAAACAATGTTTGTGATGTCAGCCCTGAAATGACAAACATAACATAAAAGGAAAGTTACCATAATGAAAATCAATGTGGTGACGTCGTGTATGAAAATTGAATTTAATAATGCAATGAGATTCTTTTATAGGATACGCCTATATAGGTTTGGCGGAACTGATATTATTTACTATCTCAGTTTCAGAAATTTCCATAAAGAACGATGATCACTGGTCACGGTTGCATGACTGGTTTATGCCTACTTACATCCCTTCCATATTCATCATGTTCCGTTGTTGGTTTGAATAAAATGTTATGAATAAACTGTTTCATCTTTGATATGAAATTCAAATTAACTATACATCGATAAGGGTATGAATGAGTAGCTCCCAATTTTTGTATGCCTTCTTTTGTTAATCTTTTTTACGGACCATTCAAATTTACTTGGAAAAAAATATAATTAGATCAAACTTTTTTTTTTCTTGGTGTTTATGGGTATTTGAAACCTCCTTTGAAATTTGCTTTACGAAAATGATGGAGTCAAGAGGTTATTACCAGCAATGACTTCTGGAATTAAATATTTCCAGTCCGCTAAAGGAGGAGGTCGCACCGTTTCCATGATTGCCATGGCAACGCAAGAGTATACCATAATCCCAAAACTCGTGATGCAGACAATCGACGTTGGGGGCATCGTCTTCGAGAGTTTCCTCGACAGGACAAACGAGAGCGAAGCAGCAACTGGTACAAGAATAGCCACGCCCAGGTAAAACTTTTCATCGTAGTGAACTCCTATTTTCGGATTATCCCTGTAGTGGGATGGGATGATGAAGGAAAGGAAGGTCGGCTTGTAGATGAGAGCCACACCAGTCCACGCGAGGAAGGTGAGGTACACGTGTTTCCGTTGCCACGCCTCTCCTAGCAAGACCACGCCCATTATACCAGTGAATACCGGAGTAACTCCGAAGATAGCTGAGGCGTCACCTGCATATAGTCCAGTGGAAATTGGTAAAGAGTCATTTGATTTTTATTTGTGCCCGTGAATAGTTGTCACACAATGGATATACGGCAAAGTTGTTGGTATTTTCTTGAATTTCATTTTTTTATAATGATTTATTAAAGGTCAAGTCCACCTCAGAAAAATGTTGATTTGAATCAAAAGAGAAAAATCAGACAAGCACAATGCTGAAGATTTCATCAAAATCGGATGTAAAATAAGAAAGTTATGACATTTCAAAGTTTCACTTATTTTTAACAAAATAGTTATATGAACGAGCCAGTTACATCCAAATGAGAGAGTTGATGATGTCACTCACTCACTATTTCTTTTGTTTTTTATTGTTTGAATTATACAATATTTCAATTTTTACGAATTTGACGATTAGGACCTCCTTGCCTGAAGCACAAAATGTTAAAATAATGGAATTCCACGTGTTCAGGGAGGAATGAAACTTCATTTCACATGCCAATGACGAGAAAATCAAAATATTTCATATTTCAAACAATAAAAACAAAAGAAATAGTGAGTGAATGACATCATCGACTCTCTCATTTGGATGTAGCTGGCTCGTTCATATAACTGTTTTTGTGAAATGAAGCGAAATTTTGTCTTATTTTACATCCGATTTTGATGAAATTTTCAGTGTTATGCTTGTTGAATTTTTCTCTTTTTATTCAAATCAAGTTTTTGTTGGGGTGGACTTGTCCTTTATTTAGACGAAGGTGAAGCTCCTTTCATATAAGCTCTTTTCATTATCATTTTGTTGATTCTCTTCCTTGAATAATCATTTCTCATCTTGATCCCTTTTCTTGATCTTACCGGTGTCAGCTTTGTTCTTTGGTAAGAAAGAATAGAATAGTTAAATAAATGACTTCAGAAATAATCTGTCATTAGGAAATCCATGTGTTTTTTAATTACATTTTGGTCCGTTTTCTTCGATTGCTTCCATCAGAATCGTATATGATCTCATCCAACACTGTAGCCCCATTATATTATGTTACACCGCAGATCGTCGACAATATGGCATCAAAATCACCCGACGGTGACTGCATGTATTTCTTAATAATACGTTTAATATGGATTTTATTTACTTCAAATCAACAAAATTACCGAAATAAAAATAATCCCAAATATTCATACCCGTACCCATAGGTATCCGCTGATAAACTGAATAGGCCGTTGTCATCGCCATGAAAGATGAAAAAGATCGCACAAGGAGCCATCCGATTGTTCTGATTGGTGAATCAAGTATTGCGTCACGAAACTTGGACCAATTACCGCTCAGTATTCCCATCATTAGGGTGGAGCAACAAATCAGACTCGTGCGCAGAAAAGTTATTTGTAGAAATGTAGAGTTTTTTGCTAGCTTTGTCATGAGTGATGAGATGGACACTGCGAAGCCCGAGAGGAATGCCAGAACAAGTCCGTTGGAGTAGATTTCTAGACTATCAGTACGTCCTGTAATTTTTTGATTTTTGGATGCCATTTTCAACTTGTGCTGTCCAAAGTAAAAACCAGATGCGTTTCAATGGCATTCAAGATACATTCTTCAATTATTTACAGGTTTCTTTTATGATAGCTGAGTCTTTTTTGTTACTTTTCTTCTCCTTCTTTCACACAGATGAATTGACGAAAATCGTTGGCCTGCAAGGGTAGGAATGAGTAGCAATGAACAATAAACCTGATCTTGAACTTGGTAGAGGGGACAGTAGAGGGGGGGGGGTCAGAATGTGATTTCGAATATGGAGAAACCAACAGCTACTAGTATTTTCTTATTTTGTTAATCTAATTTAATAAAAGAAATACGAAATTAAATGCACGGTAAAGGAAAAACTCAACACATTTTCTGAATGCATAGAATACCCAGGAATCGGTTTGTTGTCAATGTAAATAATGAATGGGTTGTCGAGTGCCATCTACTGTATCATCATTGTAACGATAACTTTGTTTCAGTTAACTTTGATAAAGTACAATAAATTGTTATCAAATGCAATAATAGTGTGGTCCTAATATCACACATCTTTGTATTTCATTATTTGAAAAATAATATTTCAATTTTCCTCAAATATCAAAATAACTATAGGTATTTGGTAATGTTATTAGTCATCAGCAGTCAAGGACTTCTTATTTATAACTATTTTGTGAAAATAAGCATAACTTAGAAATGTCACAAATTTCTTATCCGATTTCGACTATTTGAAAAAAAAATGAAATCAATTTCTTGTTTGGGTGCATGTTCTTTGCATTTGAATTGTTCACACTACGGGAGATTGAAATCCACATTTCTTGACCATTATTTGAAACATCCTTGTCGTGCAACCATGGGTATGGGGGTGTTGACATAATTATGACAATGATAATATTCCTCGTTTTTGTTCACTATATTGTGCAACGATAAAGATAAAAGATAACGGCTCACCTTTTCTATTGTCCACAGAAAATAAAAATCACAACTGCACTCAAAACGATGAAAATTACATTCATTCGCAACGAAAATTACACGTTGGGGTTTTCCCCCTAAATTTAAGTCTACGTGCAATAGAATGAATTACATAAGAATCAATGTAATCAGCCTCATGACAAAACAAACAATGTGTTTGTTAAAAAAGTGTACTTTGTTATTATGTACTTTGGACTGGTGACTGAATCGATTGTTTTATTACTGTATTGTCTCAAATTTTCCCTTCAGAAGAGAGAGAGAGAGAGAGAGATACAGAAAATAGGGGGGGGGGGTAATATTACCAGTTATATCGAACTAAGAAGTTTGAAAAATGAAATATGCTCTACATTATATAGCCTGTGGACGGGATCAGTATGGATTACTATTGAGCAACGATTAAACCCGGGTATTCGAATACAACCCCGGAGGGGCCACTTACATTGACGAGTGGATACCATGCGCGACCAAAAAAACACGTAAAAAGGATGTCTTTTTCACGATAGGGCACGTTACGTACGTAACGTGATAAGGGTGCCAAAAACACAAAAATAATGAAAAAAGGGTATCTATTTCGCTAGGAAAATTACGTGTTTAGGGTCGAATTTGCGGGGATGATAAAACAAAATTAAAATGTTTTATAAAGGATGTCATTTTTGCCCCAACACTTCGTGTTTAGAGTCCGATTTGCGCGAGGTGTAGAAGTGGGGTCGTACTAAACCAAATAAGGTAAAGCCGACGACCGAAGGAACCGTAACAATAAAACATTCCTGTACTTGTTTAGGGGTCCATTTCAGGGAATATTTGCCAAGAGTATTGTTTTTGTTTCCAATACTTGTTAAGGGTAGGGTTTCACACGCCAATACTTGTTAAGGGGTTCATTTTCAGAATATGGAAATTACGTGTTTAGGGTGCTTTTCGAGACCCCTTGGTCGCGCATGGTATCCACTCGTGAATGGAAGTGCCCCCCCCCCCCGGGAATACAACACCCAACGGGTCATGGAATCCGACTTCGTACCTATACCAAACTTTCAAACAGTTTGAAGGTTGGATTAGGTTGTCAAGGGATGGGGGTTGGAGCGTCGGAACGGTCTTGAAATCTCTGACATAATGAGCTACATAGGCGAACCCAGCCAAAATTTTTGGACTGAATAAAAATTAACATCAACATTATCCCCATGCAATTCATGAATAATTATCATATATACAGTACCTCATAAATAAATAATTTCGATTGCCCATTTTTACCCAAAAGCCCCCTCTCGAATGTCTTCTGTGCATGCCCCTTTCACCTGAGAAGGATCCGTTTTATTTCTTAGCAAGTGCCCCCTTTTACTCAAGAAAAGTGCTTTGTGCCCCTTTCATACCTGAGAAGGGCCCGTTTTATGCCATCAGAAAGTGCCCCTTGCCTTCTTATATAGGTGCCTGACCTTCATACCAGATAAGTGCCCCTCCCCACTTTCAACTTCGCTCAGCCGCCCCTGTAAAGAATTAATGCAAGCACGACAGTGAGCTGAAATTAACAAAAGGATATTTTAACGGAATGTTTGTAGGCATGAAAAGGATATCACTAGACATTTTTTTATATGAAGACTTAAAAACAAAGAAATTTAATAAATGATCGTATGATACAAATTTCACTAAACATTATTTCTATTTAGCGGCTTGGGATAGCTGCTATTGCATGGTAAATTTCTCCCCTCCCCGTACTATTTTCTTCACTTATCTTTATCCTTTTATATTTTTCTTGCTCCTTCTTTCCTTTCTGTGGCTTCCTCTACTTTTCTCTTTTTCCCCCTTTCCCCTTTTCTGGTGGAAGGGCAGTCTTTCTGCCCACCTTGCTGTTTAATTTTTTTTTAAAAAGTTCTTGCTAATCATTGATTTTTTTTTATAGTCACACAAACATTCATGTTTTTTTTTTTTGGGGGGGACGCAATGTGACACTTCAAAAATAATTGTACTTTTTTTTCTTCAATTATCAGAAACATATGTGTAAAGAGGGCAACTTCTTTTCTATTTTGTTTTTAAATCGTGCTACATGGATTTCACACACTGCTAAAGTTATACTTTTTGATGTTTAATCAAGAGTGGCGGGCATGCAGTCACATGGTCAAATAGAATTTGTACAAATTTTAGAATGTTTAAGGATACTTTGAAGTTTGAAAAGTATTTACAGATCCTGTGTAAGATATAGACTGTTACTATAAGTATATTCAGATGTCGAACAAATGCATTACCTGTTAATAAGGGAAGGTTTGATGCAAGCCTGACGAATGAACTGCATTGTACTCTATGTTCACATGCAGACATGGGAGATGAATTTCATTATATTTCTGTTTGTCCCTTTTGTCACAAAGAGAGACTTTTGTATTTACCGAGTAATCTAACAGCCAATAGACCAAATGCATTGCACATTGCCAAGCTATTTAATTCAGCTAATGATTGCCACTTAAATAAAACTTGCAAAATTTGTCAGAATAATTGTATTGCATTTTTCAAAACCAAAGAAAACAGACAATAGTTTTAAAGTAATCATAGATGAGAATGTGTGTACACTCGTAGTGGTAGAGTAGTCAAACGCCCTAAACATGCTAAAAAGGCGCCTTGACTTGTAAATAATGTTATCTTTTATTTTCACATGTACATAATATATTATTGTCCATATATTATCACTTATGTTTTTGTATGTTTGTATTCTCATACCCCGAGAGGGGGTCGATAGAGTCAATAAAATCTTACAAATCTTACATGTAGAACTATAGAAAAGAAGTTGCCCTACAGGATGTTGAATTAACATCCTCATGAAACGCGTCAATGATTTTGAAATATGCCCGTGAAACATGGACAGGCCCATCAAACTATTTTACTTTTTAGATTTTTATGTCATGTATGATTTTTTTAATACTCTATACTCACTTTTCATTTAGTTTGTATGGAGTTTTGTTGATTTATACCAGATCTCTCATTATCTCTCTCCTCCATAAAAAAGATCATTGTGAACAAAGATTGGTTCAGGGTACAATTTTTCTGAATAAGAGTAGCAATGGACATCTCTATTTTGATCGATGAACAACGTTGGCCGAAAGCAAACATGAGATCAATAATCTGATCTGTGACGACTTTTCTTACTTTGGATAGAGCGCCCCCTATAAACGCTGAAATTGCGGCTAGCTCTCGTACGCGTTACGTCAAAACTCAAGTCGAGTCTTCACTCATTTCTAAATACATGGAGTTATAAGGATTTTCATTCGTACCACTGTTCACACAAGTAGTATCTGTAAAAATTAGGCTACTCAGGTAAATTTCCGCCTCTTTCCATTATTTTCTCCTTTGAGTAAGATCGGAATTATTAATTGTGAGTGGCTTGCTGGTGAGTGGTGTGGTGGAGGTGGTGCGTGGTGAGAAATGCGCCCGTTGCACTGGCGTCGTTTTATTTATTGTTTGGCCTCGGAGGCGGACTATTGTCGCTCGCGCTCTGCCGGTGCCTCGGCTCAATGACAATGAATTGTACTCATCAAGACTTAAATTCCGATAAAACTTGCTGGTAATGTATGTACTCAGAAAGGGGAATAGATCATGCATGTCAAAACTGTCCTACATTACAAGTAATTATGCCATTTCCTTAGCTTTTGCCTTTGGAATGATTGCATGTGTTGACTCATTGAGTGCTTCGTGCATGCTACGTATCCTACTATAACATGCCACACTCGTGCTCGCACGCCTACTATTGATTGCTTTGTGCTTGCATTGTTTCCTACCCTTGCCTGCTTCGTGCATGACTGCGCACATTCGGAATTACAATCATTGTTACGCCGTTTTGCATTGTATTGCGCATCGCATGCATGCCGTAATTAGCACTATTGTGTGCAGTGCGAACTCTGCTTTTTGACAGATCAACTTACGCGGTTTACATTCGACTTTTTTTTAGTATTTCTACATTTTTAAAAGATATGGCTCCGCCTCTGAGAGGGAAGAGACCTAGGTTTTTTGATCCATACAAAACACTCCACTAAATGGAACTACTTGATACAACTCATATTTTAGCGGTAAAGATAATAACCAATCTATATAATGAGGACACCATTATAAGGGGTATGAAATTTCCTACAACTTTACTACACAATATTTCGTGGATAAACTAATCGTTAGAGAGTTATAAGCAATTGTAATCATGACTATTGAAAGGAGCGAATACGACTCGCGATCCCAAAATCAATGTGGCACAGGGGAGTTTTGTGGCTGGCACAGGGGATTAGCATCGGATTAGCACTGTAGCATTGGGTTAGTAGTGTGCATGGCATGTTAAGAGTTAAAATCTAAATGATGAAAGTAGGGCCTACACTCAACTTCAGTATGAGGCAAAAATAAAGAACTGCATCATGCTACTGCAGCTCAGGCGATGGTTCGTGTAGGATCCACTATCTGACTATACTTAACTACCGCTACCCTCTGCACATTACCCGAACCATCGGCGATAACTACTCGCTCTCAAAAACCAGTGACAAACTGTCATTTTTTGGTAAAAAGGGCAGGCAACACATGACGTAAAAAAAAAGACATTAGGCCTAAGCATACTCTTCAGTGACTAACCTTACTATTGCTTGGACACAGACTCACTCATTGCCCTTTCTTGTAAACGTAACATCGGTGATTTGAAGCTGGTTTCCAGTACCCCACACGTATCAATTCACCGCCAAATACAAAATAGCGAATGGGTCATGGGCAATTCGCGTTTGCTATTTTGGATTCGGCAGTGAATTCATATGTGTGGGGTACTGCGAGCAGGTTTCATTTCACATAAACTATGAGGCATTAGCATAATTGGGCAAACGCGGGAACACCCTCAAAGTTGAAGAAATCAAAGGGAGCCTCAAACCCCTTTATTCAATGCTGAACTTATATTTTTTGTAATTAAAGATCAATAAATGAGAAAATCTCATAATATTTATTTACAAATTTCATTGTATTATATTCCCAGACCCGATTGTTATTATTCATCATGTTATTTTAGTGATCAAGTTTCCCTTTCGAATTTTCACTTTTATGTACTTTTCAGAATTTAGCTGACTGCACCACAGTTTAGATCTATACCTTCAGAAATTCCTCTGTGGCAGATGAATTTGTACTGGAACTTATGACAATGGCATTTTCAAAGGACAAAATCAACAGGAATACCAAAGTCATGAGGAGCTTCCGACTTCATCGAATTACTGCAATATGCATTATAGTGACTTTGCTGTTAGTGGATCATATTAGCTGGGCGACAGAGACAGTTATTGTTCGGGAGAGGAGTTTTAGTGTTGCAGGTAGGTTTGTGTTATCAACATTTAGTTATGTTTATGATGCATATGACTTTTCGTTGTTTCAGATGTACAGGTATCTGTTTCAACTTGACAGAAAAATGTGCTATACATGCAAGTTCCTGTTGTGTTTTTTTTTTTTTCAAGTATGATTTGTATCAATGCAGTAGGTGTCATGTGAAATACTTCAAAAGGATGCTTAAAGGTATGAATTTATTTAGTTCTGCATATTACATTATTTTGAGAAAATTAAGATTTTACTTAGGTAAATAAGAATAAATACACTCCCAAAAGTAAGATTTTTGCAGTTGGTACACTTTATGGCTTTATAATTTTCTCTCTCCTTCATTCTTGTGCAGTACTATAGACGTCAAATTATTATTATCTGATACATAAAAGATTGAACAAATGTAAAGTTATAACACAAACAACATTATGAAGAGATATTGATTTGGATTTATAGAGAATGGATTTTCTCTTTTTTTCTCTCTAAGATTGGGCCTAATGTTTAGGAAAAAAAATAAGGAAAGTTAAAGCCAATGCACATAGCCTAAATGGAGAATGGACAATGTTTTAAAAAGAAATTGTTTAACATTTGCGGGCAATAATTGTTCACTTGTGAATCTGGACATGGCTTTGTTGTTTTAGATATACATGTAAATATTTTCAGCCCGGACCATCCCTTTATTAAAGGGATGGTCCGGGCTGAAAATATTTATATCTTAATACATAGAGTAGAATTCACTGAACAAAATGCTGAGAAATTCATCAAAATTGGATAACAAATAATAAAGTTATTGAAATTTTAGCAATATTTTGTGAGAACAGTAGTCATGAATATTCAATAGATGGGCTGATGATGTCACATCTCCACTTTTTATTTTCTTATGATATTACATAATATATTTTTTTCATTATTTCATACTTGTGTGAATATGTCCCCCTTATAATGAAATAAGTTGCAGCAATAAATGCAATTCACTAAATTAGTTGTCAATCCAATTTTTCTAGTTCTTTGAGGAAAAAATTTGAATAAACCTAATTTCATATGATAAAATACAAAAGAACAAGTGGAGATGCGACATCAGCCCACGTAATGAATATTCATGACGAATGTTTTCACAAAATATTGCTAAACTTTGAAATTCAATAACTTTGTTATAATTTTTGTTATCTGATTTTGATGAAATTTTTGCATTTTGCTTAGTGAATTCAACTCTATTTATTAAGCTACATGTATACATACTTTCAGCCCGGACCATCCCCTTAAGTCTTTAACTTTACCCCTAAGCTCACCTAATATAAGATTCAATAGGCAAATACAGGGTGACAACTCAATGATCCTAATAGCCCAACTGCACCAACTTACATCTTCCTGGATAAGCTCTTTTATTCTTTTGAATGCCTCAATGATCTCCATGAATAGCGTTCTTTACAAGACAAAGCAAAGTTCAGAAGCGAGTGTAAATGTACATTGTACTCTATCCAAGATACATTACATGTAATGTGACAAATACAATTGTACATTGTACTACAAGTATAAAGGAGCTTTATTTAATGTCACAATCACATATTGGCGAAATGTATTTAGACTGCCATTTCTATGTTTGTGAATTAATTTTTGTGGGAGATCCTCCATTCCACTGTTGTGAAGTTTTTAGAGTACCCATATGTACATGACCAACTCCTAAAAAGATCAATGGATACATTTCAGGTAAATCAGAAATCTTGCATGAAGCTTCAGTACAATAAAAATGAAGCTGACTGTTTGGTTTTAATGTTTACATAGTAGGCCTAAATTGATATCTACACTGTATGTGTCTTTGAATTGTGATGAATCCCTTTGTATTCTAGGTCAGTGACCAAAGTACACTCATATTGATATGGGAGGCTGTTGAAAAAACTGTGTTTATTCATGATCAATGTGTAGAGTAGACACATCATACATGGATCATGCTTTACTTTCAAAATGTAAATAAAGTATGTATTCATGGCATGATTTTGTTCAAGGGTATCCAGTTTCCCTCTTTGCTTGTACATGTAGCTTTCTGTAGGTTCTTTTCTTGTGGATGCCAACTTCACATGTCATTGAGTAGGCTATTAATGCATGAATGTCACTGTCATTACACATTCAACAACCATAATAAAACATTCATAAATTTGAAAACCTCACCAAAAGGTTTTATAGATTTGCCTCTATTTTTTCTCTTAGTAGTATGCATCCCCTTTTCCACTGTCCCAGTGAAGAAAAAAAAATAAATTTACCTGCAAATAATTAGATTTTCCCTTGCAAATAAGCACATTTCTGTTTCATTCAGTGAACATGCATATTATCCATATTTATCTACATGAAATCCTTCAAACATCTTGAGTTATGATGGTGTCAAGGTGCGTTCTGATTTATACTCTTTACTGACAGACAGCAGATGTTAGGTTTACTGACAACTCCATGAAGCTCCATGGATTATGGTTTTGACCCCCTTCAAGAATCATGATTTGTGAGCTCCACAATGTGCACTCTACATGTAGCACAGCTGTGATTTATGGGGTTTTCATTGAAACCAGGCACATCTCGAAAAAGAAAATTTTGAAGAAAACTTGGCTCCTGAAGTTGTCTTTATATGTACATGTATGTACAGCTCATACAGATATATGCCTATATGCCTATTTTAAAGACCAAACTCATGTTACACACTCAAATTGAACTACCTCCCTGTATATATACATGTAACTTGTATTACTAATTTTATACATGTATTATCATAGTCAAGTCTGATATGATGCAGTTGAAGAGGCTGAAACATTGTGGAATAGGCCTATTGAAACTTACAAAACTTACAAAGCTGTAAAACTTGCTTAAAAAGAGGAAACATAAATATCTCGAATGCAGGAATATGTTTTTCTTTATGTACATGTACATGCATAGTTTGGATTGATATCAATTTTTAATACAAATCACAAATATTTTCATGATACATTTGATAAATTGTAGGATTTATTTATTTGTATACTACATGTATCTCGGCCTTGATTTTCCAGATTTAAATTTCAACCATTTTTTGTCAAGACAATATGTATATGTAGACCTACAGTAAAAGTATGGTAGATTACACACTACAATGACTTGGTTTGTTGGATGACGTATACGTGTACATACTGTATTTGCTGGTATATTGCATTTTCAGAGTGTAATTTGCACATCATACTTGTATAGTACACGTAGTACTTACTAGTAGGAGAAGGTGAAAATAGAGATGACTGATGTAGGGTTTTCCAACTTTTCCTGACAAATAACTACTAACGTCCAGATCTACATGTAGACAAGCACTGAAAATGTAGAGGCCTACATCATGCATGTTAAATCATGGTGGATGTTAATTTTTCTATTTGTTACATGTAGCCATCAGTTCTGTAAATGTTACATGTAGTTGTGATAGAAGTCAAAGTGCTATCAATGTAAAGTATGTGTCAGTTTTTTTATGTTCTTTTTCTTCTCTCAAATGATCAATAGGCCTAGAGTCTTTTGGATTCTTACTACATGTACATGTACATGTATCTCTGATTTTTTGTATTTTGCTGGTCTTTTCCCACCATGGCTTCATAGAAAAATATTTAAAATCAACCATTACCCAATTTTGATTATTTTTACTGATAAAGTACATGTACATTATGTGGAAGAGGTTCATCGTGGTGAAGGATTGAGTAGAAGAAATAACCAGTTGTCTCACGATGTAGCAAACGTAGTAGGAAAGCGACGTTTCGTCTGCAAGCTGCTAGACTTCGTCAGGCAATGAGCAAAGACGCTACATGTACATACATGTAGCTTTATAAAGTGGCTCCAGGGGCCCGTGGCAGAAAGAGCGATCAAAGTCATCAAACGCAACTCAAAAAATCTTACGCAACTTGATTTTCAGCTATAAATGAAGCACCCGTATTTGGGACTTGCGCTTGATATTTTGACTTGCGTTTAAACGCATCTCTTTCTGCAACAGGCTCCAGATGTCCATTCCCCACTAACAGTGAGTGATTCCATGAAGATTCAGTTGCAATTAAAACAACTCAATAGGGAGACCTGACCTGATATTCTAAAGTGTTTGTCTTTCAAGGACAATTCAAGGATTTCTGTTTTTGTTTAGGAGATCAGCATGTCATCTTTTGCTTTTGTCTTCATCCTTGCTGTTTTATTTCGTCTGGAATTAGCCTAATTCGAGAATTAGTACACTCACACCAGTTCATATTTACCTGTCTACATGTATATTGGTACAATTTACGTAAAGGCCTACATGTGCATGGATATTGCTATACTGCCTGTACATCATATTTTTTCCTTGTCCAAAACTTGATGATGATGATGATGCACAGCATTTGTTATAGCACCATATATCTGTCAAAGACATTCAAAGGCGCATTGGAGGAGCCAGCCAATCTGGGTCGCCAAGAAGGGCGCTTCCATGTACATGTAGCAAATGGGTACCCGTAGGATGTGAAAGTCAAATCATTTGATCAGTACTGGCGACTGACTGGAATATACTCCCCAGGGAGTGGAGGATGTGTATATATTGTGTGCGTGACTGACTGATTGAATCCAGTGGCCGGGCCTATCTGTAAAGGGGTATATCTGTAAAACACTAATAGACATGCCAATCGAAAGTATTAAAGCACTATATATGTAAAAGCCGATTGTCATGAAATTACACATTAAAGAATGTTAAAATCAACAATGTAGACATTTTTTTCTTTCTTAAACAGAATTGGCTCTCAGAATTGACCTCAGGTTTGTGCACATGCACATAAAAACATTTGTTGGCTTATTTTTCAACCAGTAGGGAGGTACATGTAGGCCTGGCTACTGGTACATGTACATCGTACAATGTACAATGTAGTCTCAGATTTTAGTATTGAGCTACAGTTCATCATGTATAAACTTGGTGATACTTTTTGTCAAAGAAGGGTTTCTTTGCCAAGAGGGACTTCACTTGATGAGATATTAGATGAGGAGAAGTTGATGTACCTCTGTATTGATGCAGGTCTTTAGAATCAACATGCAGACATGTTTGCCAACATCAGCATATAACTTTGAGAAGCCATTTTGAAAGGAAATTGATGATGTTTGTGTTGCTTTGGTCTCTTGAAAGAAAGACCCACAAAGACACAAGAACCAGGGCCTGAATGGCTGAATTCAAAGGAAGTCTCCTTTCAATAGGGTCCAGGGTTGGGACTAATTGAATAAGGGTTGTGGCCTTTTTTGTCCTCAAGATTACTTCCACAATAGATCTGCCAAGGGAGATGCTATTATGCTGGACACATGTAGGGTAAATTTTACAGTCCTCTATTGTTAGGGGTAAACTTCTGCTCAGCCAATGCCAGTAGAGGGGTCTTTGGTTGTCCTTCATATACAGATTGCTCGGGTTTGCATAAGTAATGACTTGTAAATGGTGTTTGGGTGAGAGGGATCACGGTAATTGGTAACGAAAAAAGCTTACATGTACACATATACCTATACAATACAGCAACACTGAGCACTGTATTAAAGGACATGGTAGCAAGACTGGGAACACCAGTTACAAAGATGTAAAATTAAAAAAAATATAGAGGTGCACCCCATAGAATACCTTCATTGCACACCCCGTAAAATGGGCAATGCCCTTCATTTTAACTTTTTTACAGACACTTTTTTTTTCGCTTGTCAATTTTTTTCTGAAAAAGTCACACCCTGTGGAACGCTGACCCAACATGTTCGTAGATCTGCACCTTGCAAAAAACAATATCATACAGTGTATCATAATTGGAAAATTGTATTCCAAGAATAAATATAATACAGGGAAAATGTTATTTTCTTGATGTACATTTAGGCCTACATAATGTACTTGTGATATATCCTACAACATTTGCTGTACAATATGCCACAGTATTCAATCGTAGGTAATTATGAGTCACAGAGTAGTTTTCATATAATTCTTTCAAATAGCTTGTTGTAATTTGGGTGGAATTGACCTTTAAAAACATAATTTTCAATCCTGTCTACGTTCCCATTTCTCTTGACTAATGTGCACTAATATCTTTGTTTATTTAATACAGATGTGCCAAATAGTGAATTCTATCCTGGTTCAGGGGCAGCAGTCACACCATCCTTCTATAGATTACTAGAGTTTCATGATAACCGAGGAAACAAAAGTAACATGTTTGTTGGGGGTAAAAATGTTCTTTTGGAGCTCCGCCTAGACTCTCTTTCGCTGGTAAGTTGCTCTCTTTAAAAAAAAATGTGTTACTCTTTTAATATAGTGTTTAATTATTCAGCTCCATTGTATGTATTTATAATGTTAACACAATATTCCGCATACCAGTAGCGGTTACTTTGTGATTGTGCATAGTAATAGCAGCGCCCGCTGGGAGAACTGTTTTCGGAACTGAAGTGGCTACCCTGGGTAAATAAATACTGTTATTATTTTAACTTTTGGGCCCTGTTACATAAAAAATTTAGAATTCAAAATTAAAATTAGAATATTTTTTAGTGAACCATGTACAAAAGTAACAATTTGATTTTACTTTGAATTGCACATTATTTTATAGCGAACCATGTGCAAAAGTAACAGTTTGATTTTACTTTGTAGGTAAACTCTTTTTTTCACTGCATTTCCCAGGTATAAATGCATATTTGGCTGCCAAAAAAAAAAAAAATGAACATCAACGAAAATCACTTCTGATCATGTTTTATAAAAGAAGGCAAAATAAACTTCCCATCCTTGGATTTAAAGTTCAGAAGGCAAATAATGGAGGATTGAGCTCCTTCACATACAGAACGTGTATGCCCTTTTGATAGATATATAATGAAAAACATTTTGCTCAAAGATAAGCTGAAGTTTATATCCTTTTCAATAACTTCATGATTGTCTGTCTGCAGCTGCAATAATCAGTGACCTTTTAGAAAACCTATTTTGCCCTGCCGGCATGGAATATGTCAGAGGTGCGATCCCTCAAATGCTTGCAGACCGGAATAGTATGTTTTCTGTGGCAGACACTTTATTGCATTGCGCAGTATTGATTAATGTCTCAAGGGGGTGTTTTGTTGTGATGGGTAGACCAAGCAGGTGATGTTTTATTTTGGTCTGATTTTCTTATGTCCTAATACCCCCCCCCATCTCTCTTCAATAAATTGGCAGTCCAAATAAAGTGGTTTCAGACCGCCTCAAAGTTCGTCAGTTCCAGGTATTCTCTGATCGGGAAATTTACCCCGATCAGAAAATACCAGGTATTTTGGTAATGTGAAAGCAAACTACGCGTAATTTCCCCGAAAGAAAATACCTACTAAATAGTACATGTAGTTACTTGGCGAAATTACGAGAACTTTCACGGGGATTTTTCCAAGGTCGCAGGTATTTTGGCAATGTGAAAGCAATTTTACGGGAACTTTTAGCCAAGCGTGTCGTTGGGCTCGGGCGCTGTGGGTGGCTGCTGGGCTAGTGATTTTGAATCTCGCGCCTTGCCTGCTTATCAGACCATACTGCACATGCTCGTAACTTCAGGAACTTATCCCGAAGGATATGTTTCGGGGCGGTGTGAATGCAGGAATAATTAATGGGTATTTTTTAGCCTAAAAAAGTTCTCGTAATTTAACTGGGATTCTTGTGATTGAGGCGATTTGAAACCACCTATATAAATGTCAATTGTTGCACTTGTTGGTTCATTAATCGTGTTTTGATAAACCATTTTTATTTTAATTGGAAATTGAATTGAATCTCACAATGAAATTCGATGGCCATAGAAGATTTTTTTTTGTTCTATTGAGTGTATGAAAATGTTTAAATGTATTTGCACCTTTTAGGTACCATCCCTTCCCCCCCCCACAACAGTACTACCATTTTTTGTTTTGTAATTTGTGATTTGTTGCGATATATTGACATCCATAGGTTTGCAATGTACATACTTGTACTTTATTTCTCATTTACAGATCAGAGAAATTGTGGTTCCAAAGTATGCTGTGGGTTTTTCATGTGATGACTTACAGGATAGTGAGGTAAGATGTGTTGCGCTTTGTTGACGTTTGATGTTTAATGAACCAATGATTCCAGTATGAAAGCAGAAATTAATATCATGTTTTATTCATTCTATAGGCCTAGTGGTTTGTAAATCATCTTTTTAATGGCATCCCTGCTTGTCAAATCAGAAAAATATTATGATTTTTGCTTATGAATAAAAGTACATGTGTAGGCTATACACTACCTTTTCCATTTATTGACATTCTGGTAATATGTGTGCGTGTGTTTGCTGTTTGCTTTCACTTTCCTACATTACATAAACTATAAACAGTGCTTGATTTTATCTTTGTAAAACAATATGCTTTAAAGTAAACATGCAGGTAGAGACATGGTACTGCTGTCATGTACATGGACCACACAATGTGTCATTAAAATTGATTATCAATGTGGATGAGAAAGAGAGGTGGGGGGGGGGGGGTCAAAAAGGCACTTAAGTAAATTAATATCGTGTCTATCAACCTTCAGTCCAATAACTTATTATTTTGATCTAGAAACATTAATTTTTATTTGAGGTTTTTTGTGATAGTTACAAGGAGAAAAATATATCAGGTTTCATTTACTGAAGTGAGGTACATGTATGTACAGTACAACACTGAAAATATATTTGATGCAGTATTCATGACGACATTCCACAAGACTTTTAGTACATCACATGATTTTTGAACACTTTTACATAAATAATAGGAAAAAAACCCAGTAAGTCCCTCTGTCATTTTGAGTCTGATAACTTTATTCTCAATATTAACACATCAAAGAGTTTCATTTTGTTGACGATCTACATTTACATTGATGGATACAGATAATGTATACATGACACATGTTGTATATATATATATTTTTTTTTTGGGGGGGGGTGAAAAAAACTCCACTCAAGCAAACTTAATGTAAAACTGAATATAGGCCTATATTTACGTAGCCTACCTGCGAACTATAATTGAGTTATTTGAGTGTGATAAAAAGAGGATTTGGGTTTTGTGGGGTGTCATATTCTGAGAATCACTTCTTTATATTGACATACTGTATGAGTAAGGACAGAAATATATTAATCCATACTGGTTTCTCACTAATTACTTGGTTGGTTACCCTTCTTTCTCATACATGTACATAAACTTCGAAATATATTTTCAACACAATTGCATGTAGGTTCCTCTCAACTCTCAATATAACGTGTGTTTGTATGGAATGGAACTTCAATAGCTTTTGGACTGATGGTTGTTTTGTGGAAAAGGACCCACTTCACGTTCATTCTCCTGTGCTACTCCAATGGCAATCAAATCTCATCAATGTGGAGTATATGTAGGAAATGCCTTCTTTTGTGTGTTTAACAGAGCATCCTTTTAAAACCCAGGTCATAATTCCGCATGATGATAATTATTGTGGGTGCTTGTGAGCACTTTGGTTCACCACAATATCTGAGCATGCAGGATACAGTACATGTTCCAAAAAAAAAAAGAAAGACCAGTGAATGAAATGAAAATAAAGCATTTCCTCAACTATAATATACATGTACGCCTACTAATAATAATGGTATTTTATTCAAAGACTGTTCGCAGCAAGAGCTGAATTGTACAGAACTTTTACATAAAAAACAGCATTAAACATAACAGTATCAAAATAGAGTTATAAAAATACACAAAGCATAAAAAATCTATCATTAATACTTTGGGGGTTAGGGGGTTAATATGAATCATCTACAGCTCTAAAGGCAGTATGTAAAAAGTTAACATACAGTACATGTACAAGTACCAGCACATTGAAAAGGACGCTTATTATGAGATAAAGGAAGGATTAATGCGACAAGATCTTCTTTATTGAGTATGAGGCCCTTTCCTCCATCATGAAAGTACCCATGTAGTCAATTGATAGTCAACTCAAAGGCTGCTTTATTAAGAATCAATATTTGATTATAAAAGTAGTTAATTTTTAAAACTGAACGAAAGTGTGAAATCTAAATTTATTTAGAATTCTCTCATATTATGCTTGTACGTTTGTACTTGAAAGCCCTGATTTTATCACAAAAGCGTCAATAATATTGGTCTAGATTGTACAGATATTCTGTGCCCTCTTTTCTGTTTCTCAATGTAGGCTGACAGTGATATTGACCAATGCTACCCATGCCATACCTTGAAGCTTACAGTACTTGTACATGTAGTTACTATAGATTAGCACTCCAGTGCTGGACGTCATTAATCAAACAAATACTTACATGTACAAATGTACAAGGAGATATTCTGTGATCAACTCTCCCCCATCCCCCAAGTGGTTAATCAGTGACTCATTGGGTCCATTTGTCTAACCTTTGATATTATTTACACAAATTGGTGTGTTGGTGGTGTGAGTAAAGATCTTCATCCACCCAGCATGCCTATACTCTATAATTAGATGGATCATCCTTGCAATTAGATGGATTGCACTGAAAATATGTTGATTAATGCGCCTACATGACTCATGTTATCAGTGATGGTCAGTCATAATTTACAGTCACTGGTAGACCATTGTGTCTTTTTAATATTGATTTTAATAATATCGGCCTTGATAACTGTATGTGGAGCCCATACATGTATATGTATGTACAGTGTATATGACCAATTAATTTTCTCTGTAGGAGGCAAATATCTTTTTAGAGTTTGATGACAGAAGATTGATCCTTTTGGTGATAGTGATATTTTTTCAGTATATTGATGATGTACATACAGTAGTACACTGTAGATGAAGGCCTACTTGATGATGATGATGATGCACAGCATTTATATAGCACCATATATCTGTCAAAGACATTCAAAGGCGCATTGGAGGAGCCAGCCAATCTGAGTCGCCTAGAAGGGCGTGCACACAGAACTGTGACCCGTAGGTCTCTCCTCCCGATAACTGGTTTGGGAATGCAGGTGGACCACTACACCAGGGTTTCCCCCTACTCTTATTCGAATATTGCAGTTGGTTCTTAACATGCAAAGGTTGTGAATCTCCTCTACACGGGGCCTCCATTTAGCATCCTATGCGAGGGATGGAGTGTTTTCCACTGTAACATAGCCTGCATCCTACTTGGATGCACTGCATCATATAGGGACTGGAATCGATTTATAAGTAGGCCTATACTTTATGTCTACATGTAAAGACAACACTGGTAGTCAATTTGCTCACAATACTTCAGTTTCATCTAACTTCTAGTAATACAAGTTGGTCAAGTATGAAAGTGAAATATAGACCTACATGTAAAAGGAAGATTCACATTTTACACTTTTAATAGCCAATAAAAGGTCTTGATGCCAAAGACTGCCTGTGTCAAATGAGAGCCATGTAAGTGCTAGTCTTCAGGCACAGAGTGACAGACCCTCATTGGAACTTTGATCAACAAGTGTGCCTCCACGCAAAGACTAGCACATACAAAACTTGCTGTTCCTGAGCGAGAGAGCCTTCAGTACACAAGGCATGAGTAGGCTGGACATTCAGACCCTTACATGTATTTCGAGTGCAGTGAAGGGTTTGACCAGCAGACTATGTACAAATGTAAGTGCATAGATCTACAGGTAGTCTCACTACTTCAGACTATACTTTGTTTTTGCCCTATGTGAATTGTGAAAAGCAAGGGTCTGTGCCTGCAGACTAGTCAAGAGTTATGATCTTCTTTGAGTCCAAATTGTAAATAATATTAACATCCATAGGAATACCATATGTCTATTCCTACAACTACAGTGTACAAGTGATGTACGTGTAGACCATTGTCTCTCACCATCTCATTAATTCCATGTGCATATTTGTTGGATAACGTTGTCTCCACCAGCCATTTCATGCTGTTGACATTATACAGAGCCTTCATGTCAACACCATATCCATGGAAACCACATTCGTTGTTTAAAAGTCAGATTTGTCATCTCTTGCAAGTTCTGTGATTGTGTTGCTGTATAGGCTCAAATCGTATACGTTTTATAAAATTTTGTATGAAACAATTTGTTTTTAGAATAACTCATTGGATGAATACATACACTGTAAGCTCATTTTTTCTTTAAATTGATGAATGTTTTTTTCCTAAAATATATTAATAATGAGAATGATTTTGAACTTCACTTTGACTTTTGTATTCTGTGAATTTTACCGAGCATTCCTTCTAGCCCAAGAAGGCCTCGTCTGTCTGAATGTCAACTTATCACTGTGAGAAATACTTTCCTCCTGTGACCCCTCCAACAAATCAAGATTGACCAATGAAAATGGAGTTTCATTGTGATTTTCAAAACGCTTTCATCGTTGTATAGTGAAAATACTAGTAGGCCCGTATCTATTACGTTTGAGATGAAAGTGGCCGGAGGCACCTGGTGAAATTGACCCAGTACAGGCACAGCTTGCTTTCGAGCCTTAAGTGCAAGAAAGACGTAGGTCATCATTGGATTTAATAACCTTTTGCAAATTGATAGCCATCATTGCCGTGATTGTGATTAAAGGGTGTTACACCTCCTCACTCGTTAAGCTTACGATAGATGGAGTTCAAGTACACTGTATGAACTTCATCTTGATTTCTTGAATGTCAAAGCTTTTAATGTAAAACGTAACGGCAATATTTTCCTCTTTTGTAGGTTAATGAGGTTTGGACTATTTTTTAGGCCTGTGTCGTGGAAAGTCTGTGTTGATGTTTTGTTTAACCCTGGAGTGGAGGAAAGGAAAGGACCCCATAACTTTGAGCTATGTCAGTTGGCAGCAATGGATTAGCATTGCATTATTAATTTTGCTCAATTTATTTTCACATTTCCATACAAATCATCATTAAGCATTATACATGTTCAAGTAAAATCTTGCACATGTGCACTATTATTAATGGGTGAATTTTAAGTCTTCTACACGTAGGCCAGTTATATTTTCCAAGTAAAAAGGATTTGATTCTGATTTATGTGTACATATACATTACATGTACACTGAACATGTATGCATGGTTACATTTGTAGCTCTTGACTACTGGGGGCTCAGAAATCTGCTAATAAACAAAGTTGACCCCATTGGCATAAAACCAGGATAGAGTCATCAGAAAATGTAAACAGTGGACCAGACAGAAAATAACATCTTGATTTCTTTTATTCCTTGCACGTTTTCTAAGCATGTTTAAGTGTGTACATAAAGAAAACCGTCTGCTAGTCAGTGATACTGTTGTTCCTCATGTACAATTATATGTAGGAACTAAAAATGCATCATTGATCACATAAATGACAGTGAAATTTGACAGAACAAAACTGCTTCCATGTATTTTACATGTATATTCTGTACAATCTTTGGTACATGTACTTCATAATTAAATTAAAGATCCGAATTGTCCTCCGGTGGGGTCACTCAATATGACTTGGGGACCTCATGACCATTACCAAAATCGCGGGAAAAGGGGTCAATTTCACGGAACGTCCGCGGACAGAACACTCCTCGAAGTAGTGAAAATAGGGGTGCTCACCGTCCTCGATCTGATGGAAATAGGGGTCAGGAAAAAGGGGAGAACGATTACGGGAAGTAAAATCCGTCGCCGAGTCACCAGCCGCATCATGCTGTGTATCTTTATATGGTCATCTCTACATTTATTTTTACAAAAAATTCTACTTTTCTTATTTTTCAAGAAAAATAAAGTTCTTTTGGATTATTGTATCACTATATGACATGGCTCTTGGTCATCTTTCAGGACTGAGCACTCTGACGCCTGTGTTGCAATTTCCTCTAATGAGGAAAGGGTGTAAATGCCCTGTCCTTGAGGCTTGAAATACGGTAAATAGGGTAAATTTGCGAAATGGGCAAAAGTGTCCTTACAAATACAATCTTATAATTAGGGGTGTTTCAAGGTACCATTTTACCGCAATTTTGTCCTTGTTTTGCGTGAAAATAGGGGGGTAAATTTCACAAAATGTCCTTGAAATTGACTGCAATAGGGGGTCACTTGCATTTGTGGTAACGGTCATACGTGTCCTCCTCTGCGGCTGAGTGACCCCACCGAGATTGTCCTGCCCTGTTGTGGTTCCTTTAAGATATGGTCAGATGATATTGACCTTAACTCTGTAACCTCTACCATACCAATGCTTCCAACAAGAAACACCTGTCTTTTTTGGTATCACACCTCGTGGTAACCTAATGCTTTACGCCATTCACCAAGCCTCATCAAGCCATGAAAAGACTGCCCGCTGCGTAATAAGCTAGAACCTCAGGACCAAAAATAGTTCCGAAACCAGGTCCCATTGATGGCATCAATTCTTTATCCCAGTAGGCTTGCTTTCAAATTACCCCATGCTCCTATTACAGTAGTAAATACTTTCAATTTATGGTCTGAATGATTAAGACATTTTTTTTTATAGTTTGTGCACAGTTTCAAAACTTGGTGCAACAGCCACTTCAGTAATGAATCTCAGTAGGTTAGCTTTTAAATTCATTTTTGTTATTAATAAATTTATAGCAGACAAAATATTTGTCTGATTTTTCAAATTCTTTGTTATTGAGGTACATATGTATAGTGAAAGGCACGATAGCTCTGTCAGTAGAGCGGGGGTTTCGGATTCGGGTGACCTGGGTTCGATTCCCAAGTGGTGCGCTAGTGCCCTTTGGTAAAGCATTTATCCTCATTACCAGGTCCCTCGGAGAGGACCTTAAGCCGTTGGTTCCCTGGTTGCTTGCTCACAGGCATTTGTGCTTTCATAGCAGCCAGGTAAAAAACCTTGGTATACATGTATTCTGAAAGTACTAAAACTGTAAGAAAAGAACTACATGATGTACTACATGTAATATGTACATTGTTGGCTGGATATTGTAGGGTATTGGTTTTCAATGATCACTCCCTTTATTAATCCCACTGTGCTCAGTTCCCAAACCTCATATGTCCTATATGACAGAAGACTTTGTATTTTTTTTAGTAAGTCTAGATAAGAGACCTATGAAGAGCTCAACTTCAATAATATTACTATTTTGATAGATGTATTTAGCATTATTATTTTTATCGAAATTATTTATTGTCATTATTATTACAGTTATTATTGATATTGTTGCTGTTATTATAATAAATAAAATGATAATAATATAGGATTTGTATAGTGCACATATCCACCTTGCTAGGTGCTCAAGGCGCTCCTATATATTACCCTGGCTATTAAGCTAATCTACTGATTCTGGTGCGCACAGGTACCCATTTACCCCATATTGTTATTTATCATTTGTTTTTATTTATTGAAAAATTAATTGATAATTGTTGCATACTTGTACCCCACTACACCATCCTTACTGCTTTAAACGCACATAATACTTTCACACCCATTTACATGTTCTTCATTACTGTACTCTAATACTTGTACCTTTACTGAACATTTATCAACTACCTCAGTCACATTCTGCCTACGGCAGCCTTACGGCGAGAAAACACAGTCATTTTATTCATTTTTATTCAAACCACCTTCGTGTATATACATGTATGTACATGTATCTGGTACAAAAAAGTGTTATTTTGACTGTTTTCTACTCGCTGTATAGCTTCCATAGGGAAAAAGTGACTGAGGTATTAATACTGAACAGATCTGTACTCTTCCTGTGCCTTTGATATATGTCTTTATCAGACATTTACAGTTCAAGTACAGATAAACTCCAATCCGAGTCCTATTTAATCTTGTTTGTAGAATATACAAATTGAAACAGCTGCTGCATCATGAACAAGTAGCCAAGAATATCAGATGATCAGTGGAAAATGCCAGTAACAATATTACCAATCTTGCCAAGAAGTTCACAAAATGATTACATGTCTTAGATGATAAATGTCTGAAATGGCCTATATTCTAATTAAATAAACTCAAATACAATAATTATTTTCTTTTTGTATTGTAGCATTTGGAAACAATTATTATTACTGATCATATTTACATGTACTGTACATGTAAATCAATTGTTGAAAGGGCCTTTTCTACAAGGTATTGCCAAGTATATTTTTGGAAAGCCAAAGGCATGGAACATAACTTTTTTTGTATTATAAAAAGTCATTGTACTTGCAAATTGCCTATGGATTGACAACAATTTTATGCTATTTGTTAGAATGCAGTTCATGAATGAAAGGGGAATAAATTTATTTTATGATAATATATCCATAAAATCAATGGTGTGAGTGATATTTTGATGATATTAGAATAAAGAAAGAAAAAATTCTCAACTTATAAACTTTACACATTTTCCCATAATTTAATGAAAGCTCATTGCAAAGAATTATGGATTACAATATTGCCATTTCAGGTAGTCATTAAGAAAGTAAAAGTCACTTTTTGGTTTCCAATGGTCAAGGATGTACATGTTGGACCTACATGTATACATGTACATCCTGAAATTCATAACAAAAGGGATGAACAGATGATCTGTTCTGCGACAATAATAAAACTAATTTTCTTTTTCTCGTGAAGCAAGGAGGCAAAGTTGTGCTACCAGGAATTTGATTACTCATAAAAGCATGGAGCTTTTAGCACAAATAAAAATTGTGCCCACCAGCAACTGCCCCGGCTTTTTAACGAAAGTCATGCCCAGCCGGCAAATTGTATTCTGTTTACGCATGAGAGGTGCGGTAGCCCACGACGGAATAAAACATATATCTGGAACTAGTCAAATTCACACATACACATGAGTCAGTGAGGGAGAGAGAAAGACATCAAGGTAGGGAGAGAAAACGACGAGTGCGATGCGACAATGTTGGCAGACTGAGATTATCTCATCTCCAAGATGTTCTATGTAAAATTGGCTTTTGCCTAATGCACACTGGCTTCGGGGCACCATTTTTTCGCTGCTCCAAATGACATGTTTTTGAGGAGATCAGTATCATGTTTGAGGGACCTCATTCTAGTGGCTCTCTGTATTCTTCTTTGTGTTTTCTCTGGTATTGATAATAAATATGGTATCCAATTACCATCCTCTCCGTTATTATTTTGGGCTTTTCAATTTCCTTCGTAATTTGGGTTCTACCATGTATTTGCCTCAGGTTTGAAGGGGGACAACTAGTGCTGTTGTCGGGAACAAAAATCCATGTCGACATGTCGCTTAAAAATTAATCCCGACATCGACAATGTCGACATGAAAAAGGGACCGTAATTTAGCCTAGGCTCCCTAACAAAAAAAATCATTCGATCGTGGAACATAACACTCTCAATCAAATGTATTCACCTTGACACGAGTGATATCCCCACACTAGAGCTAGATCTATATAATACAGGCTCAGTTCGGGAAAACATATTTTCACTAAGCTAGAGTGAATTCACTTTCAAAATCACCGATTTAATCCACATCTTTTTCTGGAGAATCAAGTTTTGTACCACGATCCGGTCTCAAAAGCATTGCGCAATAACACTCGGAGCCAATTTGAGAATCACCAATTACAATAGTGATCATTGCGTATTATACGCTGGTACACATGTGCTGCAAACGCAAGCTCCTCAAATTGACAGTAAAAAATAATGAAAATCGACCGATAATTTCAGCATCACTTCCGCGGCGATCCATGCAACGATCTCCAAACGAAGGAAGGGAAGTTTTCTGTGACTTCGTGGTTTGAAATAAGCGCTCAATTGCGGCGGTCACAACTTTGACAAAAACGTTTATGTGAAAAGTAATGCATTGAGGAGCAACGTATTATCAAGCACGGTGAATAGCGATGGGTACATATGGATGGGTACGGTGAATGCTACTACGTACGCTACGCTAGCTAGATCTAGAGCGATCGTCGAGGGACAGCTCGATCGGCGGGCAGGCCGGCCCCACTGCACTCAGGCACGCGCACTGACGTATAGCAGGTATTTTTTCATTTAATGTGCCGCTTTATAGCTGAATAAACCTTTTAATCGCTCCACTTACTGTGGATAAAAGCTTCTAACTTTTCAGCTAAGCTTTATACTCGTGACTTTAGGCTAGACCCCTTTTTATTTTATGTTTGCATGTCGATGTGGGTGCGTGCATGTCGACATGTCGGAAACATTGAAAATCCTTCGTATGTCGACATCAATGTCGATATGAGGCCTATCGACAACAGCACTAGAGACAACAGCCTTTATTATTCATGAAAACAGCTGTGTTTTTAGAGTTTTACCACATTAAAACAAAAACATATTCAGACTCTAGGCTTAGTGTCTAAATAAATAATTCAAACTATGCCCAAATATTTTCATGTTGGAAATGTTTTCTCTTGTCTGTCATTCCAAGTTCAAATGTAGGGTGTCCCCTTGTTCAAGTATGGCATGTAATTGTAAGCCTTTACCTTGAGCTGAAAATTCAGAGTTGAGAATCTCTTATTATTGCCATTTTTTAATTGACCAAGTCATAAACATAATACTAGTATTACATGTTGAAATATACATACAGTACTTGTGTATTGAATCAAGCAAAAAATAGAGGGGGGGGGGGGCAAATAAAAACAAGAGTAGGGGAGACCAGGGTAAGTTGAAACATTGTAATTTTCTTTAACGCCTGTAAAGTAAATTTATGCAATACTGCCCTCAATTTATTGTTATTGATAATACAACAGTTGTATCATTAATAAATAGATATAAATTGAGGACAGTATTGCATATTGCATTTACTTTACAGGCGTTAAAGAAAATTACAATGTTTCAACTTACCCCATGTTCCAACTAACACCGGTTTCCCCTACTAATTTACACTGTAAAATTTAAGTTAAAGTAAAAAGCTGAATTAAACTGCAATTGAAAGGGTGATTTATATTCTGCATGATTATTAACCATTGAATATAGGATACTAAGTTCATCTTATTTTCCCTATAAAATTGATTGAATAAACCATTGAGATATTATTTCATCAAGTAGAAAAGTCATTTTATTTTCTTAAGGTACAGTGTACCAAATTGCCATCACTTGAATTCTATACCAAGGTTGCAAATTCTTTGTGAACGTCCATGTTGGAAAGGTCCATTGCATATTGTGCTAGCTTCTTTTTATGACTCATACTGCTATTGTGATCTCACAAATGGAATATGAAATGAGTTTTCATGGAGGAAAAAAAGAAGAAAGATAATTGGGTTTTCCATTCCTATTTTCATTGTACTCATTTTCAATGTTCAATTGAAAAGGAGAAAAAAGGGATCTTCTCTCACAGCATTAAATCAACTTCTTGATAAGAAACAGGCTGAATTTTCTTTGTCGATTGTGAATGTCAGGCATTAATGCTTCCAAATATAATTGTTGGATTACCTGGGGCTAGTCATTGAAAATATTATGTTTTCATGCATACATGTATTTTTCTTGCCTTAATCCAAAAAGGAAATATGGAAGTGGTTGATTTGGTCTGCTTTTCTTATCTTTATCTGGTTAACCAATGTTATGAAGAAGAAGAAAAAAGAAGAATTGACTATTCTTATGAACAGAAATGTTTGGTTCTTTATTCTTATTTGGGGCTGTGTTCAGCATTTTAGTGGAAAGCAATATTTTCTTTTGCAAAGGAGTGATGAATGATCAGATGGTGAATGGTTTGATGGAGGAGTTCCTAGCATGATGATTAATTTTATTCATACTCGGGAAGAATTATTGAAATCATTGACAGATCTCAAGCCAGAGGTTTCTTCCTGTGTGATATGTGCTATCAGTCTGGACTAGACAGACAGACAGAGAAACTGTAATGATACTGCAATGCCAGTCCTCGGCCAAAGCACTATAATAACACTTATCCATCACCCCCAGTATCCATGTCCCAAAGCTTACCGATGAGCCATTCTGCGCATTGGCCGCAGATGAAATTGGACGAGGGCCGCATAATTAGCGGTATCGCATCCACTCACCTCTTCTGCCCCGTTTCATGACTTTAATCCTGTAATTGCCCTCCGAATCGTGACGCACGTGCTCACGATAGATGCTCCCGTGTTAGCGTAGACTGGGGCGGTTTCCGCAAGAAGATGAGGTTTTGTGGCAATGGAATTATTTAGTTTGAGGATGATGATTCTCTTTTACATGTTTGTGTAGAAGGCTTGATCACTTCCCTGGTAGTGTAAACATAACTGGAGCTCAGTTTTAAATTGCTGACCCAGTTTCAAGTAATGTAATGAGACTCTTCATTAAAGTATTCATCAAAGAATTATTTTATCATTTCATTGAAATGAAACGAAAAATTTATTATTTTCTGAGAAACACGAAAGCCTGTGTCTCATAAATGCATGTCAATATGAAATAAAAATATCATGCAAAATCATAGGTTCTCAAGCCATATATCATTTGATAATATGAGAGATAGATTTATATCAGCTGCCAAATTTTGCAGTTATTAATCTCTCTAAGTTGTGTTTACAGCACTGATCCATCACTCTAGTTGACATGCATTGAATGCCCCATTTGTAATATCCTACAATCTGATCTTTTTCAAAGTGTATTGATAAAGTTCAGCAACTGCTTTCAAGTTGAACACACCTTGCTGGGTCACAAGGTTAGTGGAAAGTCAGCCTTTTCAATCAGTTTTGGCAATCTGTTGGTAGTTTTTCTGCCATAGAACATATTATATAGCCCGTAGCTGTAACAAATTGATCAAAATTTGATGAGAACAGGGACAATACCCATGAAAAGAGTCAACCCTTAAGGATGCATCATGGGAAAGATCTTCGAAGATGGATTTAGAGTTCAGGTTCATATGATATTTTGTCCATTTTGAGTTGAGATTGTGGTTGTAACTGTAATCATCAAAATTATCATGGGGTTCTAAAATTTGAGACCCTAGGCTCAGTGTCTCGGATTTTTGAACTAAAAGAAACCCCAAACATATCAGTTTATTAAGCACGAACTACATGGTCTGAGTGTGTGTTCTTATGAAGCCAGGTGCGTGATTCATACCTTAATAGGGTTTTATGAGGGTAGGGTTAATACAATTTGAAATTTCTCTAAGCTTGTAGAGCTAAAGTGGTTTTGTGTGAACTGCCCTTCTATATAGTACTTCTTTTTTCATAGATTGCTATTAATTACATGTATGTAACCACACAACTGTTGGTATATTATCATAAATCTCTGATCTAATCTGAACACAAATCCTCAATGCGCCCTCCTCTACTTGCTTTTTGTTCACTTCCATTTGTTTATTTTCGTTTTCATGAAATTTATACAATCTTCCTGGACTCTGATTTATAGGGTGTGAAACAGTAAAGTATGAAAAGCTGGCCTTTAGCCAACTTCAAGGTGGAAATGGAGAGGGATGGTTAGAATACATGGAGCTGGAAGCTACATGTAGTCACCAAATCTTATGTCTTTATACCCATTGATGTTTATCTACTTATGAACATTTTTGAAAATGAAACATTCCTCCTTTCTTGGCATCATGCAAGTTCTGAAAATATTTTGTTTTACCAAGAAAATAGTAGTTTTATGGGGGTAAAGTAAAACAAAAGTGAGAAACCTCCAAAATGAAAGTGTGTTGTTTGCTTGTGCATTGTTACACCAAAACATTGTCTACATACAGATCATTGCACCTCCAAAATTAAGACTGGAAATGGTTTGCTTACCATGTGAAAAAAAAAACATTACGGAAGTTGGTAGAGGAAGGAAGAATTTGGTGATAAGATATAAAACGGTACCTGGCAAGTACAGGATAAAGAACCTACATGTACTTCATGCATTGCATGTATGTACATTAACATATTATGATGCAATGATCCGGGTTCGTTTTGATTTTTTGAAAACCGTTAAACACAAAAGTGGAACCTTTGTGAAGAAACACCATGTGCACTGTCATAAAGACACATTAAAATGATTGTGCACATGTGCAGGGCTAGATGTACATGTATGGGTTTGATATGCGAATATGTTTCAATTTTCAATTATTGTCTAGATAAACCTATATTAAGTGATCTTATTTCAGTGTAGAGGTCAGTACCAGTGCATTTGCTAATTAAGAAATAGTTGAGAGTGGGCCTCAAAGACGTTTTTATACATTAAATTTAGGCTTACTTTTAACATCCGTTTGGGGTTAACCAACATTATCCAATTCAATCAGAGCTGCTGCTTTATGTATATTGATCATCCAAACCAATTCAATAAACCACCTATTATTTCATCGTTGTACTCAAACTTCCCCACCCCTCTATTACAAATTTCCCAGTCATGGGTGAATGGACATCCATTGTCATTCACATTGAGATCAGGTTGAAATTCAAAAATTATTTTGCAATTGTTTTTATGATGGCATCCAGCTAGTCCATATAGATTTTGCGTGTGTACAGTGTATGCTCCAGGAGTGACGATGCCATTGAGATGAAGCAGAGCTTGACTCGGGAACTCTTTGAGAGCGCGTCTCCTGGTGTGGGATCACTTATTACAGGGTTCACCCCATAGCTAGAATGTCCATATTTAACTTCAGTATAATTTTTTTTTTTGAATTGTGGAAATAAAATGAATTGAATTGTATAATTTAATGGAACACACCTTTCTAATATAGAAAAAACAAAAAATATTTAACTATACATGTAAGTATCATTAGATGGAACACACCTTTCTTTTTATAGAAGACACAAAAAATAGCAGTATTATTAATTGTATCAATGATTTCAACCTGACCTACATGTACCAGGTGCAGTTGTCCTTTTGGACGAAATAACAAAACAAATATGATCAGCAAGGAAGATAATAATATAAAACAATCTTCTGTTACACAAAATTGTTTAAGATATTTATAAATCATGTGATTTCATTTGTAAACTTATTGAAGATGTGGGATATCCTAGACTGAGTTATTATTCGGAGTGGGAGAGATGGGGGTAGGTATTCTTCTTCGCGGTTCTTATTCTTGAGATAAGGGCGAGAGAGTGTAGAGAGGCAAAGCATGCAGTGTAATCTATTCTGACAGTAAAAGCCTAGGTGAACCATTAGCTGTACAGGTTATTTTCATCCTTCATGTCTATGCATACACACCTCACTTTCTTGTCTGCATTAATGTAAATCGAACTCTGACATTGCATTCGGAGCCTCATTGCATTTTATAGGAGCATCGCTTACACATGCATGAGAAAGACCACAAAACAGAAAGTTTGAGATTGTGTTGAGTTGAGGTGATGTCATACCCACCTCACTGAGTATCTGATACATGTATATTCTGATCAGCAATTCTACCTCAAGGTAAATTACCATTGTTAAAACAAAATAAGCCCACTGATAGACAAGTTTACTTTTTAAATAATAAAATAGATACAGTGAAATTTTTCCCAGGGATTTCTCCAAGGGTTGTTGTGGGGAAAATCTCGAGAACTTCAAAAATTATATCGGAATGTGAGATTTTATATTTTGCTGGCTTCAAACTTAAGATTTTACCTTGCTTTAATAGGTAGGTGTGAGTTGAATGCATGAAGTGAATTAGGCCGACATTGTATCAGGTAATATGGAGCCTGAACTGTTATATATAGGCCTAGGCCTATATATGTTTGGTTGAGTTTGGAGGACTTCACTTGAGTGCTTTTTTTGTCATTTCTAAAAATGAAATTAGTCTTAGATGTGGCTTTATACAAACAGGAATAAGTTATGATGGAGATTGGAGGAAATGAATACATATTAGCAATTATAAACCTTCACATTAGTTTATTGGAAATGTGATGCTTTTGTTTTAAGAGTATTTAATCGTACATATACTTGTTCATCATGTACATGTACTTCCTGATGGCAATGATAATGTTAGCATTGAAAGATGAGATACTATTAAGATCAAGTATGATAAACAAAGGTATTTGAATATGAGTGACAGTGTAAATTAACATAATACTGAACTAAAATACATACGTCAATATTAAAGATAAATTCCAGACGTGGTAACGGTTTCAAAATGAGTTCGGACAGAATCCAATGAAATGACCGCCAAAGTGTCTGTTTGTATAAATGAAAAAAATATGTGCCAAAGGATTCTGGAAGAAAAAAAAATTCTGCTGAGAAATTAGCAAATAAGCACGGGATTCGGGTCAAGCATCGGGCCGACATTCAAAGCAATAATAATACACTGTCCCACGTGCGCTTATTTGTGTTGGTGATCTTCAGTGTGAACATTTTTTTAACGTAGATTTCAAGAGTTCACAAAGTTCAGTTTATGTAACTGTACCAGATCTAGATTCTCGATGATTAAGTGAAAATTAAGCTTGGTTTCACACACATGTTCTCTTGAAACCAGTGTTTACTGCAACTACATGTACTTTCATTTATCTTTTAAAACTCACGATATTATCATATCAATATCAAGTGTTTAGCATGTACAGCCAAGGGAAACACAAAATGTGGCCTTTATAGACAATTAGACAGGTTCTTTTACACACAATCTGCCTTCATGGGAAACAGTTTTTAGTGATCCCGATAGGCAGGCGATTGCTATAGGTGGGTAGACTTGCCACTAATGCAGGTTTGACTATACATGTACATGTACATTACTATTGTTTCTTTTTTCATTTATCATTCCAGTAAACAGTATTACTATAAATCCATTCTTATGGGTACCTTTAAAACAGCAATGTCATATTTGTGGCAGGCAGTGTCAGAGACCAGAGTGTCACAGTCGGACTCATTTTACCCATCTTTTTGGTTATTAAAGGAGAATGAGGGAGTACCAGCACACTTAGTGATGAGATACCCTTCTGCCTAGCCTTATCACTACATCACACAAGGACATCCACTGTCACATGAAGCCTTCCCTCAACCCAGTTCACACTGTGATGGAACATGATTATAAAACGTTGTTTGAAGTTTAAGAGAGTATAATCTTTTTTAATGATAATTTTAATTTCATTGGACCTAAATGTACAATATGTATATAGGCCTACTCATTTTTTTGGTAATTTGTTGTAAATCTACTGTATATTCTCCAGATGAGCTATGCAGTGAGATAAATAATGTTCCCATGTCTGGAATATGGATGCTTTAATTTCAGCTTTAAATGGGAAAGGACCCAAATGAGATGATTTCATTAGTTTGGGTACACTATTCAGAGGACAGAAACTGATACTCTGAAGAATTATGTATCTTCCCACAGTTAAAGGACAAGACCAACCCAACAAAAAATTGATTTTAATAAAAAGAGAAAAATCCAACAAGCATAACACTGCAAATTTCATTAAAATTGGATGTAAAATAAGAAAGTTATGACATGTTAAATTTTCACTTAATTTCACAAGACTGTTACATGTATATATGTACATCCTGGTTGGTATGCAAATGAGGAGACTGATGACATCATCCACTCACTATTTTTTTTTTGTTGAATGAAATATTCTCATTTTCTCATTGTCGAGTGAAACAACAATTAATTCCTCCCTGAACATGTGGACTTACATGTAGCATTGTTTAATATTATGGTTCAATCAAGTTGGTCCTTATTGTCAAATCAACAACAACAACAAAAAAATGGTGAGGGGCACCATCAACTGTCCATTGGCATGCCACTGAGTCGTGCATATCACTGGTTTGTGAAAAATAAGCAAAATTTTAAAATGTCATAAGATTTTTATTTTACATCCGATTTTGATGAAATTTTCAGTATTACGCTAGATTGATTTTGTTCTATTTTATTTGGGTAGACTTGACCTTTAAAGACTAAGGATGGGAGCTATACATGTACTATAGAAGACCTTTCAAACTTGGTATTGAACATCAACAAGGTTTCTGAAAGGGTGGAATATAATGATACGTCTCCCTTGGAGCTACGTATAGCTGGTATAGATCGATGGTCTTGTTTCCACTTTTGGGGGAGATAGCATGACACAGGAGAACTGATGGATGCTGTCCAATTATTGATCTCTTTACATCAGCTATGGATAGAGGGCATGTAATGGCACCTTGTTCATATTCTTAAAGTGTAAACATGAAGTAGAATCAGTGGATGCAGTGCATTCATGCATCTATCCTGTGGGAGATGCATGAACATGTATGAGGATAAATGATGAGTATGGGATCGTGGACCATGCATCACCCTGTGACCATAATGTGCTAAACTATACCTGCTGTGATGTTACTCCAGCATTACACACAATAATCCAAGTGCATTCAGGTTTATACCCGAAGAAGCCGACACAAAAAAAGATACTCGTACAGGTATATGTGGGACTTCACATAATTTACATGTATGAATGATGGCTTATCCTTTGACCTATCAATAACATGCCTTCCATGCCAATATATATGTCACTTTACATAAAATTAAATGGATTTTACAAATAAAAATCAGTAAGGAGTTGGGGCTATGTAATTCTTTTGAGAGCGTGGATATCAAATGTGCAAGTTAATCATGGAAATTGTAATTAAAGAGAAGAGTTAATTACATGTTTCAGTCACTTCATGGCACCCAAAGGAATAGTTAAAATACATGTACTTCCAGTTGTTAGAAAAACATATTACTATCAGGCAATATGATTAAGAAGGTGATGATCAATACGAGTCGAATCAGGAGGAGGAGAATGAAAAGTAAATACAATGATGAATGATGGTTATGAAGACGGAGAAGGAGCTGGCCCCACTGGAAAAAAAACATGTATAATTGAAGCATGATGGTTTTGCAGCCTACAGCGTACAATTTCAAATGAGACAGAAATGTCACATTCGATTTCATCTCCATCTCGTTTCCAGGTCAAAGAAGAGACAGACTCTAGTAGAATGTTTACAAGGAGTTCATGGTCTTTAGTTGTGATCTGTGGATCAAGGTGATGAATACATTGATCTAGTCAGGAGGGATAGGCCTTGGGGCATGGACAAGGTTGCGCTTTGTATTCTTCAACAAGAGGGAAACAGTTCCCTCAACTGCACTTGCAAATGCTTTCCTGTCTGTAGCGCACTGCTAAATACATTGTGGCGTCCCATTTTGCTTTCACCTCAATTTCATGGAGAAAGTTAATAAGCATCACCAATTCTCCCATCACTTAAATCTATTTTGAGCTTTCCATGAAATCTCAAAACATCTATGCTACCTTTATAATTCCCTGGCTCTATCCACAACTAATGACATTACAATATTTACCAGATTAATTAAAATTTTCCATTATTTACAATGTCCCATAAGACAACATGTTGCAATTGTATGACGCATCACAAAATACCAGAAATCTTTTGATTTCTATTTCATCTCCAATGTGGGATGTGGGTAAAATTCATGTACGCATACCATGTACATCAAGCTTGAGCGTCATCTCATGAAAATGTCTGGGAGAGTATAAAGTAATTTGTGAATTTAGAATTGGTTTTCTCCCACTGCTGTCATAAAATGTATATTTAGATTTTAGTGTTCTGTTTGTTGGAGAATAGAATGAAGTACATGTAGCGCCCTCATACATGTTGAAAATGTGAACTTCCAAGTCCATATATGCTAACACCTGTACATGTAGGCCTAAATATACAAGTTTGCTTTTGATTTTTTTTTATATTTCAAAGAAATTGTTGCAACATCTGCTTTTTTATTTGATACATGTACACATGATGTACATGAATGTTCCATGAACATTCTTTGCACAAATGTTCTCCGTGCACAAATGACGCAATGTAATTTTAATATTGTAGAAAGGTCTGATGTGAATTATTCATTTGATTGCCAATTATGGATCTAATGCACACACGCATGTTTTTCAATCTATGGACATTGAAGCTCAACGCGTCACAACCCAATTCTCTTTACATGGTGACGCCATTACAACCAAGGCCTTATAAATTCTCTTCCATTTTTACTAATTTGCATGGTAGTGCCCTGAATTATGTACTTAGTTGTGGGGCTGGTATAAATTGCATTGGCTTTCTGGGTACGCATTCATGTAGGTGCCAATTCAATCAATGTTCATTAGTTTTCTAAATAGCAACTCCCTTAGGTGCTTACCAAGTGACATTTGTGATGGAACAATATGCAGATGTCACCGCATTCAGATTTTCAAACAATAAGGGTTGATTATGTCCGCATGTTCACTGTAATACCCAGTGAATTGAATTATCATTGTTTTTTATTGTTTTTCTTAAGTCATACATGGAACTACGCGTATACATGTAGGCCCTATGCATTGGTAAAGTTGTCAAAAATTCTTCAGCAAAAAGTAAATTTTGGTGAATGAAAACATGGTGAAGATGTCAAGTGAAAGTAATTTACACTGCAGGCTTGTGATATGGAATGTGTTTGTTGATTTCAGCATCTCACTGGTAATTTGAACAAAGTTGGTTTGGAATGGTCACTGTAATGCTATTCTGAAGCGTAAATACAGATTTCCATTAAAACTTTGATTTTCTAGGGGTTTTTTACCACAAAACTCACAATAAGATGCTGATATTTGAATCTCTCCAGTATAGTCAGATTATACTCTGTTGATGATATGGAATTCTAATATTTTGTTCCAATAAATCACCAAAATTCTAATCTACAAGAATAATCTTTTAGAATTGGTGTCCTGTGTTAGTACTGTCCTCTGTGCAGTTCAAGGAAGATCCATATGCACTTTATAAATTAGGCAGTTAAAAAATTGATTGCATTTAAGTAATTAAAATCATGTCCTTGGTTTAATGTGATGCACTTGAATTGTTTCTATGAAAAGCATCTATCAAAACAAAAGCTGTAATTGATATAAAAGTTATTATGATGACCCTGTTATTACGATCAGGGTTGTTGGTGTCACGCAATGGTCATTTGTAGATTCAAAATAGAAAATGGAAGCAGATGGTCTACTTGAAGTAGGAAGGGAAAAAAGTTATGTTTGGTTTTATTGAATCAGTCGTGAATATGGTCTGGAATAAAAATTTGAACTCAACATGATTTTACCCAGACTCTCAGAGTGTTATTCCCCAAGTTCTATTGCATAGGATATATTTACACTTACATTGTTTGAGCCAGTATCAATGAGCTGAGTCTGGGTTGTCCTGTGTAGACTCAATAATGCAGGATGCATTACACTTTACTGGATAAATGATTGCAAAAATATTGATTTGAATTCTTTTCTCTATTATACGGGATGGAATAGAATGCAGTGATGCTGCCATTATTGATTGATGAAATACACATTAGTGGGTCAGACAAAAAGCAGATCAGGGATTGGGATATTCTTGTTTTTGTCTCTGTTGATTGGTCTTCAAAGACATCATCAAGTTGATATTGCTGTCCTTTTTAACTTCAAGCGGTGTCGAGAGATTGGAATTGTACTTTTTAGAGGTGGGCGGATGTTTTCGCTTCAGTTTGTATGCCTTTGCTCTGGGTGTTTGGATTGGAAATGATTTCTTTCATGCAATTTGTAAGTGAGAGTTTAAAGCTGAATAGGTGACCTCAGCCCAATTTCATCTCTTGAATTTCCATTACAGATGATAGTGCAATAACTCTCGATATTTTGGCCCGGAAACTGTTTTGATTTTTAGCCCATTTCCAAACACCGGCTGTTTATAAAAGATGAAGATTGAATTTGAAATCTAATTTCTGCAGAATCATATGGACATCCACATGTAGATTTCTTGATGTCTGATTCTTTCTGCTGATAACCTATTGTTCAATCCTACATTGTAAACTTTTGATCTTTAGAAACAAATTTGTCAGCTTCAATTAATTACGATTCAAATGAATTGAACTTGAACCATTATTTCAAATCAAAATCTTGTGTTTTGCAGTTTCAAGAATGAAAGGAGTGACTTCAAATTACAGCAAGACATATACACCAGGGCCCCGTCTTACAAAAAGTTACGATTAATCCGATCAATCGTAACTCTATGGAAATCCATCAGTGCCATAATTTTTTTCTACAAAAAACTTGCACAATGTCCTCTGTATGCAAAGAGAAATGCAGTGAATTTTCAAGAAAACAATTAATGCATGAATATACATCATAGAGTAGAAAATATTTTTGATAAACATGCATAATAGATTTTGACGTTGCTGGCCGTCCATAAATACGATTGATCAGATCAATCGTAACTCTTTGTAAGATGGGGCCCATAAGGTTTTAGATTATACCTCTAGTCCTCTAGTATACGTTCTTTGGTAACCTATCTAGAAGGTATCTCATCTGTAAATGCAGCGCGGCTGTAGTGTAGGTGTTTGACATTTTCCCTGAGTTCAGCTGGAGTGTGGTGAATAGCACGAAACATGGATTACAGTCGAGATTCAAGTGATTTTTTTTCTCTCCACTGCCTCCAGAGAAGCCGCTGGTCCAGATATCGTTGGGATAGCTTTTCACGGCAGGGGATAAAGCTAACAATAACAACATTCTCACAATGTACAATGTACATTTGTTATCCATCCAGACCAAGCGTTTTTGGTTTCCATTCCTTGTGGCATTGATGTTATCCATTCCGTGGTTCGTCCTACCTCTGCAATTTCAACAATGTTTTCTGTGATGTGGACAGTTGGAGCATTCATGCTTGATGACAAAAGCTGAAAATGTGAAAAACAAGAATGAAATTTCAGTTTAGGAAATTGATATTAATGTGAAGGGCTAAAGGGGTGAGTTTTAAGTTGAAATGGAGTGTAAATCTTCGGAAGATCTAGACAGTTGCAGGACTGCTGCTGTAGGGAAACCACGTGAGGGACAAAGTACAATCTGAGTTCATGTCAAGGAAGGGTACAGCTTATGCAAGTTGTAATTTTGATGAGGGGGGGGGGGGCAGGGGCTGTTGAACCAATTTGAGTACTTATCACACTGTTATTTACTATTTAGCTCTCTAAAACATGAAATCCACCTGCATGCGGCAGTTTGTGTTGCTCCTCTGACCGCCTATCTGGCTCTGTCTGCACCCTCTCTGTTTAAAGTTGACACCTTCCAGGATTGGGCCTTCCCAAACATGACCCCATAACACCTTGTGAGAATGGGAGCAATGTTGATGTAGGGACTATTCAACCTGTATGGTGGTGTTGAAGATATGCGAGTGTTTGAGATAGATATGCTGGTGTTGAAGGCAGCCGATGCCAATCGGTGTGTCACTTATCTGTTTGAATGGAGCCATTTTGGAGATCTGTTGCATGTGGCCTTTGGAAAGGACAGATATGAAGATAAAATAATCATCGTGATTCAATGCCTTCCTCTTTCAGAAAAGGTGTATGGTATGTCAATTGATTGGGAAATATATCAAGGAGTTCCAAATAGCTACATGTAGGCATACAGTTTCTTAAAATGAAAATGCATGTACAAAGAGTAACACATTTTATATACGGCATGTTCTGACAGCAGGGACTCTGAAGCCAAGATTTCAAGTTCAATTGCAATTTTGATATTGACTTGCATTTAAAGGCAGTCAGTACTTTGTTGATTCTATAATATTGAATTCTATGCATTTAGGATTATCACCAGTACTCATAGTCAGAAGATATTTACTGGGAGATGTTGATTGAATTACAACTTCTATAACCCAACTGAGATCCTTTTAGAATCTAATCACCATTTGCTATTACAGGAGGTTAGAACAAGAGAGGATGAAATCATGGGATGGGGGTTGGAACTTGACTCAGAAAAGTGAGGAATCCTCGTCCATCATCATGTATTCTCAGCTTTTCTGTTGCCATTGGATGTCAATGTCAAGGGGTCAGTGCAAGAAAGTTAGGTTGGAGCCCTAGTTATTTGATAGGTCCCTGGTTGGATAGAGCAGGCGGGCTGTGCGGCTTGGGAGGTGTTAGGGCATTTCAGAAACTTACCATGCCTCCTGCTGATTGAATAGACTAGAAGGTGCCTGGTAGTCTACTCATCAGACTCCATCGTAGAAAGTTGGATGGTTGTTTTATGGGAGGTATTCCTCTGATTGTATGGCCCGTGAAGTGCCTACATGTACATAACTTATTTCCAACTTTTGCTGTCATTTCTATGATGCTTGGATACCATGCACTTCTCAAGCTTTTAATATTTGTAGATTCATGTAAAAAATGCTGTATTAGAAATAAAAACAAATAATAATGATAATAATAATAATAATAGTAGGCATTTATATAGCGCCATCTATCTAGAAATATTCTATTCTGAGGCACGTTGCTAGTATTATTATTACCCCGGCTTTAGCTCATAAATATGAATAGGTTTCATATACCTCCATAGAATTAATGATCAGGGCACACTTTTGATAGGTAATATGAGAGATCATGAGACTAAACCATAGAAAATTATTTAAACATCTTTGAAGAGATACACGTCATGGATGCATTATCCTGAAATCTATTCGGGTGGCTGTTTCATAAAGCTTTTTGTATGTTATGAACGATTGATGATCCTTTGGTGTGGTAAATGATAACCCGCTAGATCTTCATTGGCATTGATTTCCTAAGAAAGGGTGACCAGTCATTAGTTACATTGCTTGTTACAGTTGGGCAATTCCATAAAATAATCAACCCCTTTGTACGTCCGACCCCCATTTTTCTCAAGTTTTACTTCACTTCATAAACTGGGTCCTTCGAGAACATTACAGACTGTCAAAAGAACAAGAAATCAGAGACAGAAAATTTCATGAAGGCCCCACATATAGGGGGTCGGACGTACATATTTTATGGAATTGCCCAGTTTACAAACAGCTTTATGAAACGGGCACCTCGTTGATCCAGATGTCTCTGAATCTCGGTTGCACAGTCTGAAGATCAACATTTAGATAAAAACGGGTCATCTTGAAAGACTAGTCTTTAGAAGATGAAAGGAGATTGGATTGAGATACATGAGACATCATCCCATCATCATGGTTAAGAAAGCTGATCTCATAAACACTAATAACATGACAGAAAGCCACATTTATTTTCACAGTCGGTACCACTGAATGTCTTCATTTATCAAAGAATGGTCCAATTTCTAGCAAAATAGAATCGGATAGGTGAAAATTGAAGAAGTGCTCTTCGGTGTCAGCAACAGAGTGGGTTCTTGTCTGTTTGTGGAGTATTTGAATAGATCATGTTCCTTCTTATAGAGAGTATGTGTTATTCTTTTCAAGAAATGGATTAGACCCTGTACTCAAGGGGTAACTGCAAAATAATGATGATCGTAATTGGTGATACACATTGCAGAACCTAAGTTTTCCATTTAGTCTGGAAAGGCGCAAAAGATCAAAAGATATCTCGTCTCATTGATTTGGATAGATCTACATTGTATAGCCAAGCATATATCTATTTATCTTTTTTTTAATAGGGGGGGGGGGGTGTTGAACAGTTTGATTTTCTAATGTAAAAATGTGAACATCTGTTCTTTACCATGTTCTGTGAATATATTTCATTCATGTTATTGTTCACATTTTCACAAAAAACTTAACACATCTGTTCCTGAAACTCATTGCATTGTCATTCTTTGTTCAAATGTGCAGACTGTTATTTTTTGCAGTGTGTAAACTTGTTATCTTAATCGGGAGTCATGAATGGATGTTATGGATTATTTTGCCCTGTGGGCACATGAAAATGATTGTGATAAGATCATGAGCCATGTGTCTGCAACTGCATAATGAATCAAATCAATCAATGATATTCAGTTAACAAGTAAAATCAATGCACATATATCTGTTGGCGTATTGCTATTCCACCAAACTTCCACTCATTTTTTTACTCATAATACATATATATATGTCTATATATATATGTATATATTGAATCAAAATCATATTATGCTTATTGATTTACAGGCCTGTATACATCAATTTTAGGCTATAGAGGGAGAAGTTGTAAAAATATAAGTATTGTTTTGAATTAATTATTATTATTTTATTCGGCATTTCAACAAAAAAAAGTTTACAATCAATTTACAGGAGAAAATACAATTACAGAGTGGAAAGGGATGTTTTCAGAACAAGTCCAGGTTGCCTGGAAAAGGAAAAAGTTAAATAAATAACTGTAGCCCGCAGGCTATCCTCCCCGACCTGGACCTGTATGTAAACACCCCAAGAATAAAAACATGTATATAGATTATTATATTAATACAAGCAATAATTCATATAGAAAAAGCATATTGAAATTGATATGTATAAGAACAATGCAATACAGTGTGATTGAAACGTAATTAAAGGGCAACTTAATTGTTCATCTGACAAAGTTATGAATATCTTTCCACCCAGAAAGCAACACCTTCTATCTCCTTCAAGTGATTGGTTAACATTGGTTTGACTTTTAAAAAATCTGAGCTACATGTAGAAGGTCACACTTGTCACTTGTGTCTGTGATATGTTACAAAAATGAAGCCCAGAAAAAATTGCGTTCGAAAATAATTATTTAGTGCTTCAAAAATTGAAATATAAAGTGACCGGAAACACCATCTTAGTTTCATCTCATACACTTATGTGTACTATTTAGGCGTCTACAAGACGCCTATTTACAAAATCGGGGTTTGCCTTGTAGTTTTAGCATTTCATTCTCTATAATGGTTGTTTTTAGCGTTTATTAGTTCTAATACATGCACTTGTACACATGTTTCATCTTGGTTTGAGAATTTTTGAAATCGGCTGCTCACAAAGTTAAACAATACCTTTAAATGTGCAATGTATTAAAGTTACATTGTCTTTTTTGTGAAAACAATCCACTCACCAGCAATACAACCTGTGTCTCCAATTTGATATTGTTAATAATGATCACAACATGATTTCCTCAGCCTGCATCTGCATACAATGATAGAGGTGTAATTGAATTAAGGTATCACTGAGAAGAACAGATAAAAACAATCCAGATATTTCTTTTTCTCTCACCATTGGCATTATAATCGTTAGGTTCACACGACCATTACAATTAAAGTTAACTTTGATTTGAATGGAGCTTTGGTCCCTATTCATTGATATGAAGTTGAACATGGTTTTACTGGGTTGCACTTGACATGACTACTTTCTGGTGTTTGTATGTGGCAATGTCATCAGTCTCAGATTAATACTTGTTATCGTTAATGAAGTTTTGCAAACTTTTGATAGAGATCATCACCGGGACAGCTTCGTGTGAACATGGTCTAATTCTAAATGTTCTCTGTATGCTCCTGATAACATCCCATGGATCCTGGATGCATTTGCTGCACATGTGTTTCCTGTTAACCCCCTGCGTATTCAAAACCATCACCAGTGGTCCAGACTTGGCCAGAAGGAAGCCAATTATTAACCTAATGTTTTTCTTCCAATGACCCTAAAACTGCCAATAACATCTTAATATTTGATCCTTTCTGATAACACTCCACAATCCCACCCTACTGAAGGTATATGCATTTGTGCACTGAAAATATTTGAATGACAGGGTAAACCATCTTTTTCCCCCCTGGAACTATATTTTTCAAACATATCAAAGAAGCTCTTTGATCAATTAAAAATATCAGGGGAAAAGAAGAAAAGCGTATCTCGGGTCTTCAGAGCACGTTTTGTTGATTGAACTATTTGAACATGTATGCCTCATTGGAGTACGGATTTTCCGGATAAAATCGCTGAAATTGTAGTTGTTTACCTGCAAAATGCAAGTAATATTTTTCTTTAGGAGGGATGAAAATGATTTTGCAATTCATGATATACACTGTAGCCAGGGGAATATGAACTGAAAAAATTGATTACAATAAATTTTCACACTGGGAATTAAGCACAATTATCTGTAATTTGACAGTTAATACCTCCAATGACATATTGCTGAAATAGTTGCTGATATAGTTGCATTACTATACTGATAGGATCAGTGTCATTGACTGATTTTGTTTATTGGTAATAAACTGGACTTTTGAACTTTTCTATACAATTCTCTCAGTTTTGTAGTATTGATATGAGAGATTTTGAAATGCACTATAAATTGAACTGATATTATTGTACCAAATGTTGACCTTGTTTCTATTGGTCATGTGCCTTTAGTCATGTGATACCTCTAATGGGGGAGAGTAAGGTCATAGTAATTAGCTTTAATTGTTACCATTGAATACGTGTGGAGGGTGTATTTCACACCAATGTCAATACAGGAAATATTGATAATGAAAACCACATTATATTTGGGTTGATCAGCTGGCATACATTGTCGAAAAGTCTTATCCAAAGAAATTTTAATGACACCAAATGAGAAGTGCTGACCAGTGCGCATTGAATAATTGAGTAAAAATAATTATAATTGATTAAAATAATTATGATTGATTTATCTTCAAGTTGTATGAATTTTAAGTTATGAAGCCAAAAGACCCCATTAGTTTCCACTCTTCAGGGGAGTGTTTCATCAACATTTTCATCCGACAAGTTGTCAGATCTGACATCTTTTTCTGACGTTCATTGGCTGAGAGGTACTGTTACTATGGTAATTGTCGGATAAAATGGGACTTGTCGAATAAAACGTCCGACAAGTCCTTTCATGAAACGCCCCCCTGGTCTCATATGGACCAAACGCAACAAACACGTGGGATTAAAGTCAAAGGGTCAATGTTAAAAATTTGTGAAATTTCAGCGTAACTAATTGAATTAGAAGTATTTGCTTTGGGAAAGGAGTTCTTCAATATTGATAATTTTATATTGTAGTTCCATATTTTCTCTATTCTTACATTTACAGATTGTAAACAATTTTATGCTTGAGGTGAGCTCAGCAATGTTTTCGGCTTGAACTTGTTATGCTCTTTTTCAAAGTTTTATGGTATGAACTGTGGAGAGAGTTGGATGACCCCACTTTGATGTGGGATCTTTCGCTCAATCGAATTAGAAGTAGCTTTGGAGTCTTTTATTCAAGACTTGTTATCAGTACAATAAATTTATTTATGGCTAATAATGTGATTTAATCCAATCATTTAGCATTATTTCATTAGCTTTTAACTTTACCATTGATGACAGAATGGTTTCTTATCCCCAAAGATACCATGTTTTGAGTCATTGGGATCTAAAGAGAGACAGTGTTTTTTGAGCAAGACATGGATAGAAACCCTGTGTAAAGAAGATTGTTTTATTTTTATAAGAGTTGTAATGCAATATATTTCTTATGTGAATGAGTCTATAAAATCTGATATGACTATAGTAAGTTATTTTGGATGAAAGATAAGACCATGGACCTCTAAAGACTATGGTCATTTATCCAAGAGCAAAATGACACCTTTGTGATAAGTGTCTGTTAAGGTCTGGTTTCAGAGAAAGGAGTTGACTGGCTTGACTTGGTCCTGAATAAGAACAATTTGCAAGTGTTCTTTGTGGTTTTCCTGTGGCCAGATCATAAAGCTGGGCAAGACCAAGCCCAGTCATCCTGTCAACCACAAGGAACATACTCTTTGTCCAGCCCAGTGACCTCACTATCAGGTGAAAGGTCATGAGGTCAATGGCTGTCTGGCACATGAGAAGGCTGTCTTTGTTTATTGAGTAAATCTGGAGGAGGAGGAGGAGATCTGTGGGCATCTTTATCTTGAGTGACAGGGATATGTGTGAAGTGATGTTAAGACCATTCTATTGGAGATGACTGGCCTGTCTGTGACCTGATGGTACTGTTTGTGGTCTAGGGATTGGATATCATAACAATCTCTAACATGGTACTCATACCAAGTAACTCCTTGCTCATTCTTGGAAGCAAAAGGATGCTCTAGCGTGGGTTGTTTTCAGATACACCGTCCTTGTTTTGGTAAAACTGAGGAGGGTATCATTGTGTTTTTCCCCATTTGTATCAGAGGATAAAATGCATGAAATCTCACATCTTTTTGATTGTGATACATTATTAATAGTTTCGTCTAGAAAATACATGTTGGTGGGTTGAAATATTTTCAATATACTCTAAATCACCCCTTTCTTGTCGTGCAATCATTGTTCATCATTTAAGCTTGCAAAGTCTTTAAAAGCATTCATCTTTGAAATTTCTTTTTGTGTTTCGAATGTTTATGTCCCAGTTTGAATATTAAACCATGTTAAACAAATATTTAGAATGGAAAATTTTACTCTAAAGTGACACAGATCTTTTTTTTTTTTAATTATGTGTTTTATTGGTATTCAAAATCACATATAATCACAATATTTACAGGTAATTGGAATGATTTAAAACAGTTCAAAAGCAGTAAAATCACAAAACAAAGATGAAATGAAAAAATAAATGGAAATGGAAAAAAAAATAAAAAGGGTGACATAAATCAAAATAAAACATTGGACTACACATCAAGAGGGAATACACATCAAGATAAATTTACATGTATAATCAATTGTAGCATATTACTCTGTGCATTGTACTAGTCTCAATTTAAGATACAAAAACAAATAGAATGGAAAAGGGGGAACTACCTGTATCTAAAATAAAAATCATATATCAAATCGCCACTTCTTAAAGTGTGCAGTGAGTTTGTTTCTTTTCTTGGCTAGGTGATGCTCAATTTCCTTTTGTTTCTTCACAAAACTTTTAAATGAATCCACATTTGGTAAGGTGTTCTTGAATTTACAAATATAAATATAATATTTGGCCAATAGTAAAAGGTAAGTAACAAATCTATCCGTTGATACACCAAACAATTTTTGAAAATTAGTGAGATCGAAATCTGAAATCAAGTCAGTCACCCTTTGAACTATAATTGACTCAGGAAGGAATAGAAAAAAAACATGACCTAAAAAGGGGATTTAGAATGGATATTTATTTGGAAAGAGGAAGAGATGAAACATCACAATATCAATGGAAGAAGGAAATGCATCAGGAACCAATGATTTTGCCAAGCTGAAAATGCGTTTCCTTTATTTTTAGATAATATCACATTACAGCGTGCTTTTGCCACATAATCATGTACATGAAATTCATGAAGAGATTTTTGTTTTTCTTAAAGATGATTTATGATTATTCTGCCAACTTGTTTTAAAGGCAACTGCTTGTTCAGGCCTTTTGTCTCAAATATTGGTATTTGAAACACGATTCATTTTGAGGTGTAAATTTTTGCCAGTTCAACATTTTTCCTTACCATGATCAGTGGAAAACATTTATATGTAGGTATCATTCGCAGCATTAAAAATGAATTGAATATATTTTAAACAGGGATGATACTGCAAGTTTCAAGAAAACCAATGGATTGTTTTCTGTATTTTCCCTGATAACCATAGTCATACATGCCCCAGGTGACATGATAAAAAGTCCATGATTTTTCCTCTAAATTTGGCCTCTTCTAAATTTCCCTTCAGGATAACCAATGATAGAAGGACCCACTTGCTCAGTTGGATACCAATTATAGATCCCAGCAGGCAGCAACCAAGAAACAAAGTCCACCAAGAAAGACCTCAATTTGACGTTTCCTGTTGGAAATAATGATTTAAATCAATTCGATTGTACCCTCAGATTGTTGTAAAAACATTTATCCTTTGAAATCTTCTTTTTGTTTTGTGTTGGTCCTGGCTCTCATTTTAATCCAAGGTAAATCTACCCTTATTGGAAGGTCAGTGAACTTAACATCATTTCTGGAAAAAAAGGTGACTTGGAAGTGATTTGAGGGAATTTGATTGTGCTTGATAAGATATCAAAGTATCAGGGGTCTTCATGCATTATTCATAGACATATGATTGGAATGACAATGGATGATAAAAAATGGCTGATAAATCTCTGTTGGTTCCTGCCAAGGGTGGGCTGTTGTACCAAGCTCCGAAGAATCTTTACAGAACATACTGTGATGATTGCTCCACAACATAATATATAGGCCCACACATACCACATCCAACAATAATCAATCGAATGCAGATAGTATTGGCAACTGTCACATAGGCAAGTGTTGAGAAATTAGCAATAGGCCTAAATTTATGATATATTCAGACACATTCCCATATCTTTCAGTCATTTCAAGAAGTGAAATATTCACATGCTGCTGCCCTGTAACATAAAAGACACAAGAATGATTCAAAAATCTTTATAATTAACATCAGTTTATACATGTAGGTCTATGGCAGGCTATGTTTGACAGCTACATTTGATTTGACAATGGGAAAAATTTAAAGGCTTTATCACCATATGTTACATTACACTGTTCAACTGTCATAGTTTTGTGTACGTTTTGAAAGTAAATGTATACATTGAGGCTCTACAATGTATTTACAATTGTGATTTTTATAGAATTGGAAGGAATATTTCAAGGTTGTGTATTGATTACTGAGTCTACCGACTTGATTATTTTTGTGATGATACAGTTAATGTTTATTTACCTTCAGAAAAAGACTACTGTGCATGTAGTGTGAATGAATGACTCATGAAACCTTGCAGAGGGCTTTAAGAAACTTACCAAACGCAGAAGTCCTTCATGATCTTCTATGTAATCTATTAATGTTCCTCGTCAGCAAGCATGTAACGAGGTTGTGTGATGCAGATGAACAATCTGTTTAGTGTTTGAATAATGATGATCAACATGCAGAATAACAGATAACCAGTTTTAAAGATGCATGAAGGAGACCTAGAAATGACTAATGTAGCCTGCTGGATGGAAGGCAGCAAGGCTATTCATGACTTGATGATTAAAATTGGAAAGTAGCCATGTTGAAAAGGAGATCAAAAATCACACATGGACTTTGGGGAGTGGTTTCATGGTTTCGTGCATATTGTATCGAGAGATACCACTACCAGTTGTGACTCTTTTGGGAGACAAGTCTTGATATACCTCTTTGAGATATTTGTGTTATGTCACAAACCCATGGCATGCCTTATTTCCCTTCAACAAGAAGCTAATCAAAATTGCTTCATTACTGGAAGCCCTTCCAGTGAAAGAGAGTTTTCCTTTTCTATCTATGCACATCCTTCAGACCAGTCGTGACATCGCCCCATTTCTGCCATGGAAAGCGTTGACATGCACCTCGACTGACTGAGGAAGATTGCCATCCAAACAGACAGTTTATTAGATTTACACCCAGGCCGTCCCATGTAATCAGATTTCGGTGGCTAATTCCTATTGCGTTGAAAATGGCTCTCATGTTGTACCCCAACATTCACACGATTGCGATGTAATCCCGATGCTGTATATACCCATGCTGTGAATTTTAAGCAAGATTATGATTATTCTGGATCAAATAATTGTCTCTTTGATGTTAAACAAATTTTGAATAGCTGCAGAGACAATTTATTTAGTGGAAAGAGTGAAATGGGTGGTAGTAGTAAATTTAGTCATTCAGTAGGTATAGCAGGAATAAGTAATCGAATATTGCTGTTTTTGCTTTAGTAGTGATAAGGAAGAGGGTATTAGAAAATCATTGTTTGGTGATTTTTTTTCTATGAGAGCGACTGTACACCTATTTCATATTTTTTTAATGGAACAAATTACTTTTTGTGAGCAGACATGTTGGGGATAATCTTGAAAGTTTTAGCTTTACGAATACTCTATCTGTAAAACTTTTTAGATACATTGTATTTCAAACTTATGGATATTGATATATTTGGAGCAGTGGCAAAGAATTCCACTGATATCATTGGCTGTGGGGGAAGGGGGGGGGGGCGACATTGTCACAGGAGGCATCTACATTCACCTTGCTTGGGTTATGACAGTAGCATGTGCTGAATTTGATATGACAGTATTTGCTGTATTTTTAAGACATTGAATGCAGACATTACCTTGCATTACTTTGTCTCTACATGACGATACTGATCATTTAGTCATGAAACTACTGTTAAGAGGATTCACAGTCTTAGAAAGTTACAAATCCATAGTCCTATACAATGTATATCCCTCATTGTTTATATATCACAGTAGAATGTTGAGAGCCTTGTTCAATTGCACACATTGTTTGACCTTGCTTTCTTGAGTAGACGTTATTATATTTTGATGTGAATTAAATTCACAATTATTCTTATACAGATCTTTCAAGTGAACCAATGAAAGATATTAGTCATTCTTCATTTATTTCAGCATTTGAAATGTCAAGAATCCTCAACAATGTGCAATCTTGCATTCCAATTGTAAAAGCAAAAGGATTACAAAAAGAAGATAAAAGCCTATTGTGAAATAGTATCATAGAGAGTCTTAATGTTCACACCTGAGCAATGATGCAAGGAGATGAACCTCTTTATCAAGGGGAATCCTTTCAGTGTCTGCCCTTTATATCTATCTGATTATCAATCTTGTCAATCCACTACCCACAACGATATGCTTGACTTGGGATGTTTAAAGGGGAACAGTTGTCTATTGCCCAATAAAATTCACCCACTGATCCTATGCTTTTATTCACATTTGAAATGTCATATTACTAAAAAATAAAAACTATTCCAGATTTATTGTTCGCAAATATTTTTATTGAAATGCTGTAATACTTCACCCTTTTTTTTTTTACTTTCTCGGGAGAAGAGATGAGATTCATAAATGAAACATGAACCCAACTGTAGGCCTTTTGAATATTGAATTCAACCATATTAAAATCCACACCTCCACCAGCAACTACAAAATAAACTGGTTGCATATAAAGTACAATATTTTCTCAAACATGTATAGTGAATTATTGTCTACCAATTTATTGAATCAAACCATAGGGGTTTTCCATGGGTTTGTCAGGATAACCGTTTTCTGAGATCCAGGTCAAAGATTGGAGGTGGAGAAAATGTAATCTAAACTCTAAATATGTTTGAAAAGACAGTGACCTGTTTTGATACTGAATCTTGCTTTTAATTTACACGGTGTTTCGAGTTTTGGTTTTCCATTTTATTTTGTGTTGTCGCAGCTACATGAGGATCACTCAGCACTTCTAAATTAGTGTAGCATCAGTGCATGAAGAATAATGATCCCGGGCCCTGCCTATGTTATTGCATTACATACTACATTAACTTTGGCGCATTATGACTAGATGATGTGGGCCATGAAGTGGGCGTTGTTGGGTTATGAGAACTGAAAAATAAAATAAGTCAAATCAGTTCTGTTATTGCAAGGGAAATCTTGGATAAGACACTGCAATTGTCTGTAATGTGATAAAAGAAAGAGATGAATTATTCAAAGTAGCAAGATAGAAAGCTGTTTTAATTGTAAGCCATATAAATCTTTAAAACTGATTATGAAGGAGATCCGGGCCCCGTCTTACAAAGAGTTACAATTGATCCAATCAGTCGTAACTCCATGGAAATCCATCAGTGTCATAATTTGCAAAATGTCCTTTGTAAACAAAGGAGAACACACCCAACTATCAAGAAATCAATGAATTTATGGATGTACATTCGTATCTAGAAAAAAAAAATGAACAAACATGCATTATATATGTTGAATTTGCTGGCATTCCATAGTTGCAATTGATCGGATCATTCGCAACTCTTTGTAAGACGGGGCCCTGGTATCATATGATACGTGTATGTCTCAACCGCATTTTCATTATTAAAGTCGTCTAGAGAAGATGTTGAAATGTTGGTCATCAGGATAAATATGATTTTGTAACGTTTGGCCGACTTTGATCAACCAACTTTGTATGAATCAGAAAAATCCGTAACGGTTTCTCTTTCAAAATAAGATTAAGGATTTTAATGAACTGAATGGAAACAGATTAATTCTTACCTTCGGAAAAGAAGAATGGACATTTACCAAGTTCTTACATACATTGAGTTGAGGCAATAATAAGATCTATTGGATTAGTTTAATTCACTGGCTGTCAAATGTGACAAATGTTCATGGGACATTATTATGACTCATTACTTAAACATGGAGTTGTATTAGTCTGGTGGGTTCAGGGGTAAAAAGTCAGTATGTTTATTTAGTCTGCATTTCCAGCAAATGTCAATATGCAGTTTGCATGGATGCATAATGTACCTGAAATTCAAGTAAAGTGCATGATGGGCAATGTACTACAAACTTTTACAAAAATCTTTGCCTTCACATCCTTGTGAATACACCCAAAGGCATTTAAAGAATACATGTAGGTGAATTGTGAAGAATCTACATGTAGGCATTATCTTCTTTTAGATGAAATTTGGATTGGAAAACACAGTGTCATTTTTGCACATATGCAACATTATTGACTTTGAATGGATACGATACATATTTATTCTGCTCAGATTAGAATATTAGTACATGTACAGCTTTACTGGCCGATTACAGTCACAACGGCTTTAAATCCTCTATAAAAACTACATTACTGTTTTGTACTTTTGTTACAACATTTCTGTATCAGTTTGCTTTTCTTTCAAAAGTTTTATTTCATCTGGCTAGATTTTTGGTTACTTCTTACCGTGAGCAGTACGATTCTATACTTTAACCCAACACCTTATTATAGCACACTGAATTATGGATTTATACCGCAATGTTAGGTATGCTTCACGAGACTCCATCCCCAACACGCAGACTGAAAAGGTCACTTAATTTATCAATGGATGAGTAAGATTCCTTATCTATTTTGCATGATAATAATATGGTTGGCGATAAGCATATAATCAATTTCCGTTGCATGGTCATAGCTAATGCAAGAAGTTATATCCGTGACAACTGTTGTGCGAAGGAGATTTTGAATGAAAATTAGGGTTGGTTCTTATTTTGGCTGGCTGAAAATTTGTCATGAGAGATGAACGCTTGGACTGATGTCAGTATGAGTGTCGGAGTCTTACCTCGGGTGGTATCAGATAATGAGCTTGGCTTTTCATTACAATTAAAAATGAATAATGAGTTCATCTAGCTCATTGGAAATGTAGAGCTCATTTGCATTAAAAATAAATTGATAATACATAAACAAGAGAAAAGAGAGTTTGATGATAGTATGTGCTATTTATTTAAGTGACAGTTTCTATTTTGAAAATAAGAAATAATCTCAAAATGCAAATATTATAAGGTTACATGTACAAGTAACATCAGGCTTCAGGGAATAATTCTGCTTTACAAATTCGAATAGCATTTTTGGTCATAAGAGAAAAGCTCTCAAAAATAATGTACAGTCCTACATGTACATGTATGTAAATATATGCTATACAAAAGACTTTTTGCATAGCAGTCTTTGAAAAATGTGGAGCAAATTGCGATTCGATACCAGGAAAATTATTCCCTGGGCTTGCACCAAGGAGATCTTGCTTGCACCAGTCAAAGTTTGCTGTACATAAATAAGCTAATTAGATTCGCCAAGCAGTTTCATAATGACATTGGCTCGGGGATTAGAATTCAAATCCAGTTGTAATTGGATTAGAGAGTTTAGTTGATAGGATTACTGAAGTACATTCACGCACATGTAGAATGTGGTTTGGAAGTTCTGATTATCAAACCAGTTACATGTATTTTATTTTCTAGTATTTGTTTGGAATCAGAGGAGTATTAATTTCATGATTCTAAATTGATGAATTGATGAATCATCTCGATATAGGCAGCAAAATTGATTGAGAATGGCCTGTCTATAAAAAAGAAAAGTAATTGCCAACCGTTTGCAGTCTTCTAGATGAATATGCTCCACTGATGATTAAAGCCTCTCAAAATCTACCAGTACCTATCTACTATGTTGATTGTTTGATAATGTGTTGGTGGTGGTAATGGTGGTGGTGGTGTGATGGTGATGATGATGACGACGACGACAATGATGATGATGACAATGATGATATGATGATCATGTTAATAATGATGAATTTAGCACCGAGATAGATGGTGTAATATTCAGTTAAATATAGACCTACTCTTTAATTTCTTTAGAACTGCATTGTCTCAATTTAATTTCCCTCTGACTCACATTTTTATGGTCCTTAAAAAGGAACATAAAATGTTTGCACTTTATAAAGTAGATTTTGCTCACGAATATGTCACGACTACATGTCAGTTTCATTGGAAATTGCTTGTCACATGATGTACATGTACCTCCATGCAATATGTAATTATCTGATTTCATCAATTGAATTGCTTTTTATTTTGTCCTCTGCTGTTTAATATCATTGATATCAGCTTTGCTGTTTAATGTAAATCCTCTTGTTGTTTGAACTCTGAAGGTCCTGTCTTGGCTGCGTGACAGACAAACCAAAGAGAAACTGTAAAAAGTGTAGTTTTATATTCGTGAGAAAAAATAAAATGTTTTAAATTGATATCCTCTTTTGGTTTCGAAAACAATGATGTATTAAAAGTGGTTCATGGAACTCTTCACAGTAATCTGTTTCATAACTAATCAGATGTTAAAGAGGAAATGTAGGCCTTTGGTTTGTACCACTTTACTAATGGATGACTAGACAATTTGATTTAATTCCAAACAGATATATGACATACTTTCAATTGCATCTTTACATACATGCTAGTACTTGCATTTCCCTGTATTATACTAAATCCTAAATATTTGGAACAATAACATGGTGCTTTTACATGTAGATGTTTCAAAGTTAAATCTGTTACTCAGTGTATCAACTTGGGCTGAGTAAAAACGTTTAAATGACGTTCAAATGACCGTTAAAAGCATAAAGGTTTACCTATCTTTTTTTTTCAACCCCCGCTGGTTAACCCTAACCGCCAGTTTAATATTGATAACATTTAAATGTTTTTCAAAATAAACATAATGACCAAGGCCTGGTATCAAGTCATGTCATACTTCCATAAATCTATAAACAGTAGATCTTGAAATGTGTTCCCTGGCTTAATATACACATATACTCTGGAGGATATATCCTCATGTATAAAGAAAAGAATAAATAGGGAGATTCCCATCAGCACTTCTACTGGAACCCATCCCAATACACATTTCTGCTATCTTCATTAGATAGGAAGACACTATTTGTAATATTGCCCAAGGCCCCGTAGTGTGTATGGAGGAATTGCATCATGCTATGCCGCAGGACACGGTGTGTGTTTGTTTTCATTTCCAGATATTGCATCTTCATGTATAACCTTGAAGCCTCATAAGATTGAAATGGAAAGCAATTTCATTTTCAGGCATAAGGTCGTAGGCTCCTGTAGTGAATGCAGTTGCAACTCAAGGTCAAAGGTCATAGCTTGCACTGCCCCTTGCTGTAGAGATCCGCTGTTAAGGACTTGACTAACGTTCTTTATTGAGTGTTGATTTGTACTGTATTTGTATTATGTTTGCATGATTTCAGTAGATTCTATTAATAAGTGTATAGGCACAGTATTGACACAGATTGATGGAGGATATTGAAACATCAGGAAATTAAAAAAGTGGCAGAGGGTGCCATTGAAATCAAATTACTGATCAGTCTGCATTTACATATTATGTAGCTGCTTTAGATTTGTTACTTCACATCATATATTTTCAACAACGTTCATTCATTGACGAAAACTTTGTACAGATAATTACATGTTTTAAATGCATGGTCTTACAATGTACAGAGTGTAAAGGCTTTGCAGTCTTAGCAAATTAGATTGTATGTGTTTTTGACATGTTCTTAGATAGTGCAGTGATGACAATTTAGTTCGCTTTATTAATGATAAAGGAAGTTGTCATGGAATGTTTGTAAACATCATCTGTCAAACCCCTTTCTTTTCTTATTTTCCCTTTTACTCTACAGTTCTATTGCCATAATTACGTCACGTTTCTCCAGGAGATAAATGAGTCTACTAGCGTTCTGTGTGGGACAAACTCCCTTGCTCCAACATGTGTTATGTTCCCTACAGTAGTAAGTAGTACTTCTAACAAAGATTTTTACACCAGTGGAAATCTGTGCAGAGTTTAGTAAAACCCTTTAAATCTAAAGGAAATACCTTAAATTGATTTACATGTAGAGTGCCATTATTCTTAAGAAAAAAGTGCTTGCCTGTTTCATTTACTTCAATACTACAAAATGAAATCTGTATTACTATAGAGCTTTTTGTTTACAATGCTGTAAAAATGTCATCACTAGGTGAAAAATAAACGGTATCCAAAATACTTTCCAAATTATGCTAGGTGACAGACAATAGTTTGTTTTTAAAAACACTAATCACTTGTAAAATCATTTCTGTCATGAGAATTGAGTTTCTTTTATCTCAAAATATTACAAAAATCCTTCATTTTCTGTAGTGTAAATATCCCAATAGTCTTGTGACAGAATTTCTGACACAAACACCAGGCAATGGTGATACCAGACAAGATCAGCATGCAGTGTGAATGATATGATTGTGATGAGCACTGACATGTACGGCTGCTGGATGAATCTGAAAAACAGTTTTGGGTTCAAGTCCATTTGCCGTGGCATAAAAGAACAATTTTGCAGCTTCCGTTTGCCACTCGTCATAGGCATCTGGTTTTATCAATCATCACACAATGAGAAGATCTATTTTGTGAGAGTTCTAGGGTAATGGAGATGCAGTGATTTTAAGAAATGACCAAGATGGATAGATTCTATTATCTTTTCTCCATCATCATTATAAAAAAAGTTACAATTTTTCAGATCTTGTCTTCCTTACATTTTGAGAAGCTGCAGATATTGAAGAGTCGTTCAAAATTGTATCTCATTCATTTTGATTAATGAATTATGTATTGTTGAATTTTTTATTGAATATCATATATTTTTTATTATTGAATATAATTTATAAAAAAAAAGAACTTAATATGTGTGCTCTGAATGTTTTTTTTTTTGTGTGTGTGAAATTGTTATTTTTAACTCACAGAGCAATAACTTAACAGGAGGTATTAACTGGCCTGCAGCAGGTATGTCGGCATCAAGCCCAGACCAGAATGCTATGACCCTTATCAAAGTCAGAGGTAAGTCAGTTCTCACCATGTAATCCACCGCATATGACTAAAGAGCATTCTTATTGGCTCCTTTGCATATTAACTGTTGCTATTTGGTACATGTAACTTTGCAATCCAATGGTAACGTTCATGAAATCCTTATGTTTGATTGGTTGTTGAACATTTATTCCATGATAAGTAATAGCATTGTTTGAAAAAGGGAAAAGTCCACCTTATCCACAAGTTAAAATTTCAAGAAAAATGTCTACTTTTCTATGTTGAATTTGATGCCAAGACTTTGCAATAGTCATGACAATCATTTGGTAGATAAGATATACAAGAATGAAAATGAAATTGTAGTCCGAGGTGAGAAAAAATACATACTGAAAATGAATTTTCATTATTGTAATTGTACCCCTATTCCTTTTTTCAGATGGTAATATGGTCATATATTCTGGAGCGCCAACAAAGGCTGAGTACTCTTATGCCTTCAGTCGTACTATAATGTCTGCGGAAACGCCTAACAGCACACCTCTGAGTGTGGTAAGGACGAATACAGATGTATCGACCTGGATCGAAACATCATCATCAATGGGTAAGAAAGAGGGGATCAATTATTCTATTTCACAAGGTGGGAAAATGGTTAATCCTTTTCTTTTTAAAATGTAAGAAATCAATTTTATTTCTGTTAATTATGAATGATAATGAAAGGGGTTTTAAAACTCTTACCATGCCGGCTGAGCATGTTTAGCCTGGGACTCTGGCCTCTTTCAATTGATTTTCTTGTTTGTTAAAGTAGGTTTGGTCATGTGGTTTCATCAAGTGAAGTCATCCTTTCATATTTTTTTTCTTCTTTAGCTGGTCTACATTGTACCTGTCAAAAAATGCATATGTGTGTGTATGATTAAATATTTCCTGAGACATCTGACATCCCTCATGATGTGTATAAAAAGCAAGCCCTTTTCATTGGACAGTTCTATAATACTGGTCTCTCTTTGGGTAGACAGATTCAAACTTTCCTGATACCCAACAATACCATGAGACAATCCTACAAATGGTTTTATCTAGATGAAGCGATATGAAGAGGAGGATGTTCATCGTGTTTAAACAGGAAGCAATATATCCGGCTTTAAAAGCAAAGGCTATTTGATTGTGGTGCCCTAATTACCCTCTTACATTATGAACTTTGTGATGGAATTTCTGCTTGGAAATCCAATTTAGGAGTACTCATTTAGATGAAAAAAAAAATGTGGAAGGTATTACTATATAAGGTCTGAGTTCAAGTAATGATCACTAATTAAAATGTCTTCATGGATCATGTCTTTTTAATGTCATTACTTATATTGGAAAGCTCAGCATGTTTCTATGAAAGAGAAAAAAGAATTGTCCGAATTCTTGCTGCAGGAAATAATCACTGTGTTTATAATTCAAACCATTATATGAGGAGGTACATGTAGCTGCAATGTTGTAGTTGGCAAAGTTGCAAATTCTGAACACAAGGGGTAGTAAAAGGGTAACTTTGTTACAGAAAGTCCCAGGTGCCATAATGCAATATTAATAACTTCCTGATTGAATTAGAAGTTGGAACCTAAAGTGAACAGGTTAATTTGGTGGGTACTGTGAATACTTCCTCCCATTCAGTCCTACTACTGTGATAAGTGAGGGTCTTTCCTACATTTAATTCGATTCCATATTCAAGTAATTTCATAATAAGTGTGATTAGGAAAATCTAATATGTAGAAAAAATGCATGATATCAATAGAAAGCAGCAGTTTAAAAACAAAATGAAGAAACATTTCACAAGATAACGTCATGAAAAGGGCTGTATTAAGAATATTCTGTTATTTTCCTGATCTATAAATCTCATTTCCTTATTATATTTATGTGTAACCTTGACCAATTCATTTTCTCAGGATATTAAAAGATTTGTTTTCAAATTAGAGCTCTAAAGCACCTTGAAGTTTATTGGAATGATTGATAGATAAAGAAGAATGTTCTGGGGAAAACATTTTTGATGGGTTTAATTTATTTAATATAATTGTAAGCGAGCCTGAAGGTCCTATGAAAAGTGTTTTCATCATGTTTGTTTATCATTATGATTTAAATAATAGTGGGGTTTTATCAGTTAACAGAATTGTCCCTATGCATAGATTTTGTAACTTTGCATCGTAATGCATCACTTATCACTTAACACAATCATGATTAAGAAACCCCGAGGTCTACATGTACATCAACAAATCATAAAAATTTATTGCATGATGCAACGTTGATTACCCATGGTCTGCAGTACATTTTTAGTTTAACTTGTCACTAATGTATTAAAGGGTTAAGATCAAAAAGCTTTGAACAAGTGCTCTTTTAATCTAGTTCAAAGTTTTATTCTCTGAAGAGGCTTGCAGTATCACATTTTGAAGCGATTTTGTATGAAGTTTCTATGTCAGCATGATCACATGGTGCATTGACTGTTTCTTGAACACAGATTACCACTGTGACAAAACTTTAAAAATTATGCTTTTTAGAGATGCAAATCCATGCATTGAAATATATTTCTAGTGATTTGATTTCGCTCTCGTTATATTAATATTATGTGCTGATGGAAAGGATTTATGCTACTAATAATCTCTTCACAAATCCGTAGATTTTCACACATTGTTCACTATGGTGTTTATTGTAGGGGGGTGAGGGTGGAAGACTTACCAAATTCATTTTTACAGGCTGATAATACTTGGACTTGGTTGCAACCCTAACAAAAGCTTGGGAACTGGAATTTACTTTGAATGCCTTTAATAGTTTATGAAAGAAAGAGAAAACTTATGGGAAAAAGTTTGGACAGAAAATGTACATATCTCATTGATTTGGTGTTATAAAAATAGAGGTCAAGTCATTTGATTGCATTTCTAGAGACATTTCAAGGCATATCTCTGACTGTTTAAAATTGAGCTTCTACTCTCACACCATATATCAATTTCATGCACATTTGACTTCTCTTCCTGAATGGTGTGAATTTCGTCGCTGCATACTGATCGTTTTTCAGTCGAGCAACAAGCACCATGCCAGTGAGAGGCTCCTCCACCCCTGTCGGTGCGAACTATAAAGGAGAAGGCACATAGTCCAATTAAATCTATAAGGACTGCCCCTGGTAAATGACCTTTTCCATTGCCCGGGCCATTAAGGTGTTAATGAGGCTTATGAAGCACCCAGTAGTCCATGGACATATGATCATGCCCCAAACTAGAAGGTTTCCATGATTTTAAAGGGTTGCATTCAATGGAAAATGAATTATGAGTTTATTGTTTGGTGAAATGAAAGGGGAAGTTTTAGTTTATTAGTTACGCAGTCAAAATGGTGTGGGGATTTTCAGGGGTCTTCGGATAAAGGGAAATTGAAAGTTATACTGATGCTGATTTATTGTGCTATATTAATTTTTAATAGCCTGTATGTGTTTTAGATAGTATCAGTATTTCATTTTCTTTTGATATTGTTTTTGCTTCAAACCATGAGCACAAAATGAGCCTATCGCTAGTATTAATGTTATTATCTTTGCTTCGTGGAAAATCCGAGGGGGGGGGGGTAGGGCACTAAAATTATATTTTGATGGGGGCTTGCCTCACAAAATCCTGGGGTCTAAGGAACTGACCACATGTCCAAGGTTAAAACTCCAAGGTTTGGAAACTACCGTAATAATATACCGGGCGGTGTAAAAAATCAGGGTCTACGGAATGGGATCGCGGTATTGCTATATGTAGGTATGGTGTGCGCTTGAGGTCATCAAAGCAGCACGCCTCCTTACCTTCGTACCAACAATGCATATAAGCTCTCCGTCAAGTGGGTCACTGACACTGATATCGGTATCTACCAGAAAACATGAGAGAACCTTGGCACTTTTACCAAGAATTATATTCTTAAGCCAACATAATTATGAAAAAAAAACATTCTAGTTTTATTTTTGCAGCAGGCAATGATCGAAATACCAGTGGACTTTGTAACGATTCAACAATAATTGACTTTTTATATGCAGACTTAGATTTCAGATTTGGTTTAGAATGGGGTAAAGAGTAGTAAAAGTTAATTAAGGTACATGCAAGTGTATAACAGAGTATTCAGAGTAGGGGAAGGAAGGTGTCCTGCAGTCGGCATTTATCTGGAGGTTCAGGATAATGAGGAATCATCCCATGAGCATCTCATGGAATTGATGTCATTGTGAAAGACATTTGTTTATTACCTGGTGGTGAAAGAGTTGTATGTTTACATTTAATGTAGAGGAAATGTTTCTCTCATAGGTTTGACTGTGAGAGGGTGTTGAGAGATTTTGGAGGGTATTGTAAGATGAGTCATAATATATTTGTTTTTAATAATCTCACTGAGTGCTTTGATAATACATGCTGGCCTATGTAGGCCTACATGTAGGTATGTACTTGGTATGGGTGCCATATGTGCAACTACAGAGATTGAAATGTAAACAAATGGAGTGGATATTGATTCTTTGATTGTTATGAATTTACAATGAAATGATGGAAATGTTTTTGAATTTAGTTTAAATGTCAAAGTAACATAATTACATAACTAAATCTTATTTTAATCAAAAATGTTTGAATGGTAACTTGTGATGAAAAAGTTGAGGCAGAAATGAATTAGTAGGGGTAATGCTAGAGAGAAGTATATGTTTAAATATTGAGAAAGATACTTTGAAAAGAAAAGGGAGGAGGATGAGTAATGATTGCATATAGCATGGCAATTGGCATTGAGGGAGACATTTCATGTACGATTATAAACTATTATGAAGGTGGCAGTCTACCAACGCGGTGGATACTCCATTTAATAAAGGGCATCTTGACAGATGGAATCAATTAATCCATTATCATCGGTTATCCCATACCCAGAGGGATTAGGCTGTCCTTTCCTACCTCCACCATGCTCTGGCATTCTCGGCTGCACTTCACTTGTTCACTTGAGCCCCATGGAGGCTTCAAAGACGCAAGCATCTCCATTGTATGACAGGTTGAGGCTCTGAGTTTTCGCATCCTGCGTGCCATTCATGTTTTTTCAACACGAATAGTATTTCAGGAACTTCTTCCCAATCCCCAGGAATCCGTTAATGTTATCTCCTCAGATTTATCAAAAAGAATCTTGAAAAATATAAAAACTATTCCCATGAGGTGCACTTTGAATTTAAGACTCTCTGAGAGAGAGAGACATTCATGTGTACATGTAAGTGATTTTTATTTTGTAGAGACGTTTATCGTCAGTGGTGTCAAATTAACAGAATATTCAACAGAACTTGTAGAAGTTAAATGTACCCGGGTGCCGTCTCATAAAGCTGTTCGTAAGTTAAGAGCGACTTTAAGAACGACTGGTGATCCTTTCTTACGCGCCAAACCGTCGCAAATTCAATATACATCTTACCGCAAGAAGGGATCACCAGTCGTTCTTAAAGTCGCTCTTAACTTACGAACAGCTTTATGAAACGGCACCCCGGTACGTTGAATGGGCCTGTTACTGTGAGCATCTTGTTCCAATAGTGACAAAGTGCAAGGTCTAACCTTTTGAGTTTTATATTTAAAAAAAAAAAAGGAATATTAATAGATCACTGCAGTTTTTTTTTCCAGGCCATACAGTACATTGCATTTCTGAATGTTTGTGTCCCAAACTATCTAGTTTTTCAAGCAGTCTGATCACGTTGTAGCTGTGCACTACAATCCTACTCAATATCAACCTGTGATCTCACAATACACTTTCTTTTGAGGTATTGTCAGTTTAAGCAGACTAATTTCCAATCACTTCGGCAGAAGTGAATTCCAAATGCAATCTGTGCATATGGATGTCTGGTTTAATACTCCTACCACGAAGCTGTTGATCTGCCTATTACATGTCAATTATCACATCATCTGCTTGCTCCTGTCTGTTGAATTTGTCACCTTCAATAGGGCCATGCTTCAATCAGGCAAGCAAGGATGTCACTGGTCTGTTTCAAAAGAATACTTTTTCTTTCTTTGTAAATTTTAAATTAGGTCATCAATTTATAGCAAAAGCTGAAGTATTTTTAACAGTTTGTATCTGTATACACTGTACATGTATTTCCTAAAGGTGTACATGCACATCGGTGTAAGAAAAATTGGTTGCAGACAGATAATAATTGATTGAGAAATATTAAACAATTAACCCAAAATAATAGTCATAATAAACTCAAATACAGATCAGAGAGACCTACATGTACAATGTCGATGGCAGACATTTCATCTTCATATTTGTTTAATAACTTCTCATTAAAGAGGAATCTTTTCAAAGTCAAACATTGTGGTTTTAAAAGATTATTTGTAAATGATAGATTATAATACTAAATTTGAAATTTGTTTTGATGTCTTTTTAAGCAAGTCTAATATCTGGTGAAATCTATAGATTTCTTGGGTGTTTTCATTCAGTTTTGCCATTTTTCTCAGACAGGTTTTCATAATGCAGTTTTTAATGCCTTAAAATATATTAAAGTATCATTAATATAAATTAGTTGTGTGATGATTTGATAAGTTGGGAACATGAAAAAAGTGTATTTTTAATCTCACATAGACTTCATAATTCAGTATGAAATAAGTGTCAAAATATCATTATCAGCCATATTTTTAGCTTCTTATTTTGACATATATCTTTTGCATATCATATTAAAATAATTGAAGTGATAGAATATATGATAAACTATACAATAAGCCTCAGACTATTTTATTATGATAATTTTTGATATGTTCTCTTTAAGTAGTTTCAACCTCCCATTATTGAGAAGGGTGGAGCTCGTTATATTTTTTGATCATCATACTTTATTATTAAGGTTGAATTTTAAGTTACAATATTTTTTTTCAAGTGGCAATTAACAATGAAAGCTAAGAAACCACTTTGTCATTTGTTGTACCTAATTGATATCCATTTGTAAGTTTCACAATCATATTACTTTTGGCAGTTTCTGATCTATTGTTTTGATATTAATTTTGCTAGTATCTGTGATTTAGAAGATTAAATGGACCCTGTGTTATAAATGGCAATTCATACCTAATTATCCATTCAATAAAAAAAAATGATCCTATAAATCCTACTATGAATACATGTAGATCTGTGCAAACTCATGGTTCGATGATCATGCCATGATTATCAGGGAAAGTGGTAACCACACCCTTAGGCAGATACCAAATGTCATCCTACAATGTACATCTGTTTTTTCTGAAGATATAGTTTCCGTGAATGGAACCATGACATGCATAGGCCTTGCCTAGTTAATTATCCACTTAAAAAAAATGATTGCTCCATGAAGAGGATGTGTAAAGATGATCAAGGAAAAATGAAACCGAGCCTGCAAGCGGTTGAGAAGAAAAAGCTCGTATTATACGCCTTCTGTGTCTGTTTTTCGTGAAAGTATCGTTTCCAAGACTGGCACCATGCCATGATTGGGCCGTAACTAAATTGATTATCCATCCATCCCCCCAAAAAAAAAAAATCATTTTCCTATATAAAAGGATGCATCTTCCTTGAAAAGATGATAATTGAAAAATGAAACCGAGCCCTAAAGCGGTTAAGAAGATTCAGCTCTTTTTCGCCTGATGTGAAAAGTAGCGTAACCTGACACTGGCTAGTGGGTATAAGGAAATATAATTTGTTCCATTGTCTAGCACATTATAAATTTATCCATGCATAGAACGATGATTGGTTTACAGGACAATAATCTCTTTCCCCATTTACTTTGGTATTTCTTTTGAAGAACAGTAATTTTCTCCATTGAACATTGGGAATAATGATGTGTACATGTAATACGTTAATGATTGATGATATGCCGAAGATGTTTGTAGGCTCATGTACTGTCCCCTTTACTTTTGTCTTTAATGGAAGAAAATACAAGGTAAAATTGAAATATGATATTGATATTAAAAACCTGTACTGGTACTATGAGGACAAACATTTAGTGGTCAACACTCTGGAAGAAGTCAAATTCTTTTAACTTTCTGGAATAGTTTAACATCCTTGAAATTTTCTCTAAATTGACCTATATATATGGTAGTGATATTTTTACAAGGAACATCCTGGTTTTGCTAATACCCGGTCATTTTAAGTTAAAGTGAAATTGAAAGATGACAGATTTTGCCTTGTCATTTCAAGATTTATATGAATTGGTTTATGTGGGATTTCCATTTTTGAAAGGGAGGGGGGGGGCTTGTATTGTTTTTTTTTTAAGAACACAACCATAATTGTCATAGTTGGTCATTTTCCAATTTAAGTTCAAGGGAAAGGGGCCAATTTTTTCATTAAATAATTCTTTAAATTATTAATGTTCTTTGCAAAGAGTTAAGGCTTACTGTGTGGGCAGCTGTATGCAAACTGATTCTGGAGAAAGTCATTGTATATATGTAGTCCTTTCAATGGATATGAGGTTTTTCCTTAAAATTAGTGTTAATATTGCAGAATTCTATGGGATTGTATTTACATGTATGAATGCAGATATATTATAGATCTTTAAAAACTCATTTAAGTTAACATTCAATGTAGTTGAAAATTTACACCGCATATCCCATTCACTATTAACCCACCCTCTCCCAGTAAAAAAGCAGGCTGTGGTCAATCAAACAAAATTTCCAGCATTCTTTTCTGTTATTTTGTAATGTTCAAAATCACCATTTAAGCAGATTCTATTCAATCTCCCACATTATTTCATACATTTTATCTTTTACAATGTTTATATTTTGGTGGCTTAATCCCTAATATCCCATGTCTTTTCTCACTATCTGTCTGATTTTACAGCTCCCAGTTTTATTGGGGACCCAATCGAGTACAATGGGAAGGTCTACTTCTTTTTCAGAGAGGAGGCTGTGGAAGCAAAGAATGTAAACAAAGTGGTCTACTCCAGAGTTGGACAAGTCTGTGAGGTAAGAAGTTACCCCTCCCCCTTCTTTCCCTGCCCCCCCCCCCCTTTACCCCCCCCCCCTCCCATTTCCACCCTCTACAGATTTTCCCCTCTTTTCTTGAAGATTATCTTTTCAGGATTTTTTGGGTAAATCCTTCTTGCTTAACATATTAGTTTGTATGTTGGTATGCTATAGATATTCTTATAATATTTTGCAAAATTGTCTTTTTGATGACATCAGCTTTTAGATATCTATCAAGGTAATAGTTCGACACAGCCACAAATAAACCCCCCTGATTGAGGCTTGGACAGACCACAGACTAGCATCCAGACTTGTACTTGACTCTTCCACCCAGTTCTTTCAAGATCAGTTGCCTGTGATCACCCTTGCTATCAAGAGAGTTCACAAAGAGCAGGGAAACTGGGAAAGAACAAATTGGTCAAATTGTGGATTCCTCACCTTCCAAACCAGGGAAAAGTACATATATTCTGGGTCCATAGCAGACTCAAAAACATCAAATGCAAGTCTGATAAGTTCTTCTGAATGGATGAAAATAAATTGGCTGGTGTGAAGCAAAAGTACTCACCAAAGAATAAATTAATGTTTATGGTTTACAAGAGCTTTTTTATTATGGTTGCAGAGGAAGTGAAAGCAAGATGAATGTGAATTCTTCTCCATAGAATTGTGAATGCTCTGTCACACGGTCTGAAAAGTACAAGAACCTAATAGTTACTGATCTTGTTTGAGAAGATATGAGCCTTCAAAATATGGAAGGTATATGTATTGGAGGGAGGGAGGAGGGAGAAGGCTAATATGAATTTGATAAATCATATTATTCCGATCTGGGAGGTTAGACTGTTCTCATTTGTAAAGGGCCAGTCCCTTCTCATGCTTTAGGACCAGTTAATCTCCCCCAGGTTCAAACCAAGTTTAAAGTAATTAACCAGGCTTAGAGACAATCTGAAGGGCTTTAGCCAAGGTTGAATAAAAGCTTGTGCAATGGTGGTTTGCATGGAGCTGGATTTCATTCTCTCAATGGATTTGTAGATCTGCCTCCTTACATATGGTTTTCATTGTAGATATCTCATTTCACTCCTTTCTTCTCAGATCATTGGGTTTAAGTTCATATTGGGTACATACTGTTTCAACAAAGGTAGATATTAGGTAGAATTGAACCCAAAGTACAGGTTGTCTGGATAAAAAGTTATTGCATTTATTGAAGAAGAGAATATTTCCAGTCAAAACCTATTTTATTAGAGTTCTGTAAGGTTAGTTCCTACTTCCTAGCTGTCTTTAACAAGTCCTGTTTTCAACTTGGTTTTTAGACCCTAGGTAGAAACCTGTTCAGCAAGTGACGTTTTAACATCTACATGTATTGTATTCTTTTCTAACCATCAAAACGACTCACTTTTGTGTTATTAGGAATGTAAAGACCCAAGGAGGTTATGTTTAGCGTGAGAGAGAGTGCTAACCCGAGGTAGGATTCGATATATATGAATGAATTTTTAAAGGGGAGGGGAGTATTTGTTATTGAATGACAAAAAGAAAACCTAATCATTCCCCAAAGTCATAATTATCCTCCCTCATGGAAGATTATTGGTGTCCGATGTCTTTCGCAATCCTCTTGGCCGGCACTCACAGACTGAGTTTCCTGTTGTACCAACTACTCATGGGTATTTGAGAAGCATATCAAGTTCATATACTGCTACAGTTGGAAATGTCCCAAGAAACAAGCAATTTTTTTTTATTCTCAAGTGCTGGGAGGAGAAGAAAAATATTTGCCTGGGGTAGAAAACTGTTCTTAAATACCACCTCCATTTCTGTATTTGCTTGAACTGTTTGCATTAATCAAACCACACTGAAAAGGGCTTTTGTGGTAACTGTTGTAAATATTTAGTGGGGTCAATGACATTGGCGTTCATAATTATGGCTATTTTTTCAAACCTCAAACTTTTTGAATTACGGTACTTTCACTCTTTGAGTTTAACCAGTCAATATTTGCATAGTCATCTGCTCTTGTATAGGAATTTATATATTTAAAGTTATTTTTTCAAACTGCAAATATTCATCATATTTCTTCTAGAGTTTTGCAAGATTAAACAATTTTGGAAGGATTTGAAAAAAGTTTTTTAGAGTATACAGAAAACTCTAATATGATTGGACTTAAAAAACTACCAACCTTGAACAGACAGCTCTCATCTACATGTACTCATGTGAGCTTGACTTGGCCATTAAAAAATCTACAGAAAATCTTTATACCTACATAATTAACATTGGAAGAAGCATACAAAATCAAGTTGTAATATATGTATGCTGCGACACAACGAATCAAACATTTTCTTCTCCATTCTTGCTCTTTACATGATTTTTTTCACCTTGGCTAATAATAAATAATACCCCTTTCACAAACCCATCCTCCAATTATCCGCCTGAGAGTAATGCAGATTATTCAATAAAATTTACATTCACAAACTCCGAAAATAATCCGCACTATTTTTTACGAGCGCGTGAACTGAAAAGGGTGGATAATTGTCGTGGCAACTGCACACGCCCCTTCCGATGGGGTTGCGTTGGAAAAGGGTGACAATTCAGGACAGCACCATGGCAATTATCTGCATTACTTTGGAAATGCGTTCATAAAGTCAAAATCTGGTCCCGATGTTGCTATTATGTGGATAATTGCAGTATCGAAATAATGCGGATAACTCTGGTCCTGCTCTGATTTTACGACCAAATTATGCGGATAAAATCCGCATAATTGGGTTTGTGAAAGGGGTATAAGACCTAGAGCCTAGAGGTACATTGTAAATAGTGTGAGCAGTGTGTATAATAGAAAGGTAATGAGGTAAATAATTATCTCTTTGATTGAAGAGTTTTCCAGTCAGTTAGTCATGATGTGAGGAGCTGATTCTTGTATGAGGAATACAGATGTAGATTCATGAAATTCCCTGCTGCCTTCCATTGTTATAATTATCGGTCATTCCTAAATCCTTTTGGTCCTGTCCCTGAAATATATTTCGGGGTTAATTATATGCTATCTGGAATAGGAATTCTAACCGGCTATAGCAAGTGTGTGGATATAATTTGGGTCTGTTCTTCTGTTGTTTAAAATTATTTCTCTTTTGTTAAATTATCAAAGAAATATACACTGTACATAACTTGCTTCAATCAACTTTAGTGGAAATATGGGGGGATACTAAATAGACACATTATGCAGGGATTAATGAGGATGCAAATGTCCTTTATAGATTCAAGTATCTAGTTTCATGATACTGATGACTAAAAATGATGACAAAATTCTGGAAGAAATCTGATATTAGCAACAAAAAAATGATGAACATAATAAGCAAAAACAATTTTTATAAATCATATTCGGCAGAGATAATTTTTTCTTGATTCTGTGTGAACCGATGTTATAGCAAAATTTCTTGTTTATGACTCTCTTGACATTTGAAATCAGTGACCTTCTCACCTTGTAGGAACACACTGCAATCATAATTTGTATCATTTTGAAATAAATCACTTCCCATATTCCCAGAATATGGGAAGAACATGTCAGAACAATATTTGTTTATACACTAGTGGAAGATCATTTAGTGATTGCATTCAACTTGCTTACTATGTAAAAATGAAGAATGTTATGAATTTGATTATTTATAATAGTTAAAAAGAGGATTCCATGCATTTTTCTTTGGAGGGGGGGGGGGGGGGGGGCAGGGATAATAGATCTAATAGGGCCAGTCAAAGTTCAAAATTTAGTGGTGTTTTTGTGAGTCATACATGTATTCATAGTTCTCAAAATTTATATAAAAAAGACAGATTTACAGATTTTATGGTTCATTGCTGATGCACTTATTTTTTCTCCTTTTGTGTTACAAAGTGCATTGATCAGATACCATGAACATTTTTTAGTGCATTGATGAGATACCATGAACGTTTATTCAACTTACGGTGTATAAATATTGTGATGTTCTCAGTACGGGAGATGATTAACCCTTTTTTTTAAAGAACATCATTTTTTAGGGAAAAATCAATTTCATGATTTTATAGTAACTTTTTAAGACCACATACAGGGAAGAAATTCTTACAAAGTAGTCCTCTGTTATTTTTATATGCCACTTTGCCAATTAACCTTAACACCTAAACCACATTTGTAAGTGCCTTTCTTTACCTGAATTTACAATTGTTGTTTCTTCTAGTCCATCGAGTTTGAATTTCTATTGGGTGTGAAAGCTCCCACCTGTGTTTTTGTGTGTATCTGTTATCATAAATAGAATGAGCTGCAATATATTATGAGCCTGGAGAGCTAGGAGAGTTCACACGTTGGAGAAGTATAGTTCACAAAGACATGAGCATAAGTTTTTGTAATGGTTCCTTATAGGTTGGCAATGGCATGGAAGTTTACAACAAAGTCAAGAACATTTTGAATACATTGACCCAACAGTGTACACTACAGTGAGGATTTCTTTTCACTGCATATATTCCATGCCCTATCCAAAGTTGCTATCAATTTATGTGAACAGCTGTAATCACGGCCACCTGGTCCTACATGTATGTAATACAGTATGCGCTCCCAATATATTAAAAACCCACTGCATCTTTCGTGATATACATGTAAGCAACCCATGGTATACATGAATGTAGGCTAACGACCCAATCCTAATTTAGACGAAGTACTGGCACATATTTAATCAGACACCCTTAGATTATGCGGGCGTAACGTATCCAATTAGGAGAGCCATTTTTCACCCTGTGGGTATAACGCCATGATTCTTGGGGCAACCGGTGTGTTCCTTATAATGTCGTTCTTGGATATGTGTTAAAATTGGCAAGCCATCTGCTAATTAAAGATAACAGGGATTTGGGAGTAGAAAGTATGATAATGGCAGTGAAGAAAAAGGAGAAAACAATGGACACATGTTTTTAATTAAAGCCCTATAGATTTTAAGATTAATGTATATGTGTGTGGATAAATGCTGGACTTTAAGGTAAAAGCCTACCCACTAAAGAATATGATTATAATAAGCAATGTAATGAAAATCCTCAAATTTTATTTGGATAAAGACATCCCTAATAAAAAAAGAAATAAATTAAAAAAATATACTAAAAGAAAATAAGATGAATAACAAATTTAAAAAAGTATATGGAAAAGTAGAAAAATCCTATTACAAAAAAATGGATTTATTATATTTTTTCTGGGAGATACCTCTTGCTTAGAAACATTACCACCTAAAAGCCCTATTTAACTTTTAAAAAAGCTGCTTATTTTCAATATTACAGATTTTCAATATTTCACATTTCTTATCAAGAAAAATATTACCACAATTAATGAAAAAGAATGAACTTTTATATTAAACATTTATTAAAGTGTTGAACAATATTATCCAAAATACGATTTCCAGATTAGATTTTGATGTTGTAAAAAACTTAATGCAAAATAATATCTGACTTTTATGAAGCAATTACAAATGCAAACACCTGCCAGTGAGTGTGTTTAGGTAAATCAGTTATTGGTCAGATGATCACTGGTAATTGTGAATGTACGGCAGTCAATATAGTCTTACAACTTCTTGCAGTAAGCAATCTATTCTGATCTATGCCCACTGTATGTAATTCATACCAGCACCTCTCCTAGTGTTTCGCTACTTCACGTGCAAACCGAGCATGGTCATTGATTTTACCACCTCCTGGTTGCATCAAAAATGCAAATGGAATACCGTCTAGACTGAGGTCTTCCCTTATGTTTTGCGAGGTGTTTACCAGAATGCTAAAATGGGCAACACATCTGGATTTCGTCAGAGGAATCCCAATGAGATCTCTCGGTGCTTTTTGGTTTCAATATATACAGCCCATGATTTCTTTTTCTCCTCTGAATGCTGAGGCAGTTGTAAACAACTGAAGTGGTAAAAGCTGTTTATTGCTTTTGATATGAACAAGTTCCGCTGATGCTTGTGACAGTTATTGTTTAGTGTCCAGTCATGATTTCGGGGGGGGGGGGGGGTGTAAAATTGTCTTCAAAGGCTTGTATGTTGAATGTAATCCAGTCTTATTTAAGTTTCCTCGATTTTGTAAAGATGATCATTTTTTTTTTAATTAAACAGTTCTTGAGTTGCCAAGTTTTAAAATCCATAAAAGTAAAAAAATGTGAGGATGTGGTTTAATAGAGACCGCCTCGAAGTTCGTCAGTTCCAGGTATTTTCTGATCGGGAAATATACCCTGATCAGAACATACCAGGTAATATTGGCAATGTGAAAGCCAATTACGCGTAATCTCCCCAAAAGAAAATACCCACTAAATAGTAGGAACATGTCAAAATTACGAGAACTTTGGGGGATTTTTTTTTCAAGGTTGCGGGTATTTTGGCAATGTGAAAGCAATTTACGGGAACTTATAGCCCTGCGTGTAGTTGGGCGTGGGCACCGTGGGTGGCTGCTAAGCTAGTGTTTTTTTAATCTCACGCCCCGCTTGCTTATCAGACCATACTGCGCATGCTCGTAACTTCAGGAACCTATCCCGAAGGGTATGTTTTAGGGCGGTGTGAATGCAGGAATTATTAATGGGTATTTTTTATCCTTAAAAAGTTCTCGTAATTTAACAGGGATTCTTATGATCGAGGCGGTTTGAAACCACCTACGCTTTCCATGAAATTTAGACATTAAGTCTATAGTTTGGATTATTAAAGAGGATGGTAGAAAATGGACTAGTGGATATGAGATGTCTTCATTCAGGTGTGCTATGTCTTACAGTGCATTAATGTGCCACGTTTTTACCCTAGAGTCATGATTTGAATCATGATTCAAATATTCTGCAGAATCACGATTGCATTTAATAAAAAACAAAAATAAATGTCTTTCAAATCACAAACATAGAACACACGGAAAAAGGTGCGTTTGGAAAGACGTTTCTGTAGAATCATGAACAAAAAAGGTCTTATAAATGCAATCATGATGTCACTGTGTCGGGCTTCTTCCGGTTTACGTCTTGCCAAGCTCAAGGCATGCACTATTATATGTGCTATGCATGCATTTCTTGTCACTTGCATTTAATTTCAAGTTCTGTGTTGGTCATCGCATCGTCCACTGCTTTTCTTTCTTTTTTTTGTCTTGGCTTCAACCTGAAGTTCTCCAACGGGACAGACAATGATCTCAGCTGTTTTTTAGTTAACAGTGTCAATGTCAAGTTGGATCTATGCTGAAATTCACTTCTAAACACCATTTTCGATAAACCAACAAGATGAATAGATTTTTTTTTAAATGAGGTATGATGGACTGAATTCTGGAAGCAAAAGATTGATTTTTAAAAGAGCCGAAACACGCGCGAAATACTTCGGGTGTCAAACTTGCACTGTGATGCACACTGAATCGGCTAAAATCCAAGGAGAAACAGCATCAGAATGAAGGCTGTTTAAACCCTGATTCTGTGGTATTGTGATTCGTGTTTGTGTTTTGAATCATGATTCTGTCTTGATGTTGCATGAACGTAGCCTCAGTTCCCCCAGTTAATATTACTGATCATCCAGCGGTCACTTGCAACCACAGGTGTATCAGTCTTGAAGAAAGCATATTAATTACCCTGAAAGCTACTGTGTCTAGGTGTCAAACTTTCTTTTAGGCCTGCTTCATTTAAAATCATATAGGCCTTCGGTCGATTGACTTTGTGAAGTTCATTATCAGCTTTGACCTTTCATTGACTTCAATCCGGAAATTCACACGCCCTGTTAATTCAATCACCTTCATAGACCCACTTTATGTAGTTCCAACATACAGGAACTCATAAAACATGGGGGAAAATTGATATTTTTCTTTCCCACAGTTATCAGGTATGATTTTTATTATCTTGATTTCATGAGATGTGTAGATCTGAGTCATATTAGTATCCATCTCTGAAGGCATCAGATTTTGATCTCACCGATGAACCATTATATTACACCACCCACATCCCGGAGATGCATTATGTAGATAGTATGTGTTTACACCAAACTTTTTAATGTAAGATGAGCATTTTGAAATGTACATAGTAAATCTGAAAAAAAATGTATATATATATAGTTCATTGGAATCAGTAAATGCTTTGCTCTTTTTGGTGTCTCTTATTACGATTGCCTTATATTTCTGGAGAAGAGTCTTCTCAAATGCATATTCGTCTGAGTTTATGATCAGCAATCTGTATTTTAAAAAAATAAAAATAATAAGGAAGTACCCACGTGTGACCCTTTTTGTTTTGTAGTAATGTTTTCCATGTAAATTCTGGGGGGGGGGGGGGTGAAAATTCAACAAATGGGACAGAATGAAATTGTTTTTCTTAGCCATAAAGTGTATCACAGTACCTTTTTTCATTTTGCTGAAAGAGAAAACAATAGTATGAATGCACTCCCAGGAAGCGAGTGATAAAGGAAGTGATAGAGTGGTTTCAATACGGAGAATACAGTAGATGACCGTATTCTGTATCAAGGATATTACCCAATCCTGGAAGGATGGGCTGGGAAAGGATGCATTATCAGAACAGAAACATGATCAAAATCATGATTAATGGACCTCATGAATCTGGGTTATTAGGAGGAATTGAAGACTGCACAATACGTGTTGGCAATATTCATGAAGGTTTTTTAACTAGGGACAGGGGCATTTGAAGGGTTGGGCAGGGGACAATCGTGGGGTGCAGAGAGGGGTAAGGACATCTTTCAAAGGGAAACTATATGTCGAGTCTAACAGCCATGGGTTGAGTCTTACATGTACGTCAACAGATGAATGCACTATCCCCGCTTAACATGTGCATGCTATGTTACAGGAAATCAAACTCTCCATCTCTGGTATTATAGGATGTTAGGGGAGAGTCATCATCTTGGTTTCTATGTAACACGGGAAATCTGTCCTACCTCACCAATTTCTTGTTAAAATGCTTGATTTCTTGCATCCCACCAGTGATCACTTTATGATAACTATGAATAAAATGGTTATATACCGGGAACCACGATTTACATTTTAATTTCACACGTTTTCAGTCAAATGAATATTCATAACTTGAGGAATCATGTAACTCCCTAACAGCTCTAGTTATAAAAAGAAATTTTTATTTGATATCTTTGATCATAGAATGATCCTGGCGGTGTAGAGGACGGTGCTGGAGTCTTCACCACTTTCTTGAAAGCTCGCCTCAGCTGTGCGACGGGTGGTGAATTTCAGATGCCATTCAATTACCTTCGTAAGTTACTCCATCTCATCCTTCTCCCTCTTCCCCAATTTTTGTGATCAATAGGGAGCCTTAGATTTCTCATTCATGATGCAGAATCTTCTGATTTGGGGGTAATCAGTCGTACAGTGCATTAATAAGTAGTAGGGCATCGCGTTAAGGGAGAGAAGATTCCGCGTCAAGGGCTCGAGGGTGAAATCTAATACCCCCGATGAATATAACATGGAGCTTTGTTGATTTGATTGTATGCATTGATTGTCCTTAACTTTTCGTCTTCCAAGTAGATCACCACATGTATTTGGTCATTTTCAAACAAAAGTGGACATGGGGGTGAAAATTAAAACTTGCTAGAAATCATTAGGCATCAATGTTTTTTTAAACTAGACATCTTAAAGTATATTTTTCCATTTCATTTACATAAAAGTATTAATTATGTCTTGAGATACAGTGAATTTTATGCAAGGGAAATTAAATGTTACAAAATGTTGATTTTTGCATTAAAATTCACATATTGCCTATCACAATATAAAATTTGTATTAGAAGCACATTTGTTGGCAAGATACAAGCTGTGTATTGTATCTAACTCCTAAATAGCAAACAAAAATTCTGTGAAGTGTTTTTCTGAAAAAAATTGGGTTTCGAAGTTTTCAAAACTGGTTGTCGTGTCACTCACGTTTTAAATGCAAAAAGTTTTCTAGAGCTGTGTATTCTGAAAACTAATTTATCCCAGTACTGGAGCAAATACAGTTTATCTGTACCTTATTGTATATAAAGTAACTTGGTCCAATGTGTTAAGGTAAAGCTAAAATTAACTGTTAAAGTTGTGTCGTGTCACTCACAATGTCGTGTCACTCACGAAATGTCGTGTCACTCACGGTATTATATTGTGTATAAAAAAGGACATCCAGTAATTTTTGAAGCGTTTTACCAGGGATACAGTCAAAATGTTGTTCCTGACATCATTTAGGCCTATTTTAGGCTAATAATTTCCTCCATCTTCCTAATTTTACTCCTTTTTATGGAAATATTGAATTTGACATTGAGTTCATCTATTTTCTCTCCTCTCCGTGGTTGCCTTGGTTTAAAAAATCCTGACAATTTTCCATTGGTTTGAAGACTCGGATCCTAATTCATATTTTGGTGAATGTACTGTGATTAAGAATATAACAACATAATCAATCAACACAAAATTATGAATGTATCAAGAGAAAAACCACTATACTTTAGCAATGGACATATTTACAATGCATAAAGGGTTGGTGATGGTGATGTTTCAAGTCATACCTAGGTATTACTTGAACATTCACTGTCTCCATTTACAGAAATGAGCAGAAAGTTCACCTTTCTTTTGAGCAATGTTATTTCTTTGTTATACTCATAGAGCTTTAGAAAAGTCAGGGATCCTTTTTTGAAATTTGCAGAAATTTAGTGGTAAAGTAGTGTACATGAGATATAAGAGATCACCATGAACACCAAACATTTTTTCAAATTCAGAAAAAAAAAAAAATTTTCTTTTCCTTCTGATTGATTAAATCAACCTTTTCATTTGCCATAAAGCTTGTATTCCAGGACATGAAATAAACAAATTTGCAAGAAAACAAACATTTCAGGTGAGAATGTACTGAGATTTGATAGAACATTTTGGATATTGCTTGAAGCAGCTACATGCCAAGTTCAAAATCATTATTTGTTCGGCCACCATTCATACCGCTAGTGATTAACTACATGTAGGGTCTGAACAGCAAACTACCATAAGTGGGCCGATGTGTGTTCAGAGCAGATTTGCAGTTACACATATTCATTACAACAAAATGATGCATGTTCATGTAGGTCCCAACAAGTCCCAACCGAGACCGCATTTTGATTTGAGCAACTTTGGATGGGTTGCCATGTACCAGTAGATCAATTTTTTTTTTTTTGGGGGGGTACCCTGATAAGAACAGAGCTGGACCTCGAGGGGGAAAAGCTATTGAGGTATAAAGGGACCATGCCAGATGATGTTAGCGACTATTGAGAATACCTTTCTTACAAGGAAAAATTATTCCATCCGTTGTGGATGCTGAATTGTAGGAACCTGTAAACTTTCATATACAGATAGGGAGAAAGAGTTAAAGTTTTGAATGATATCAGGCCACAAAAAGAATGTTTGAGTTGATGTCAATGCCAAGACCTTATAACACCTCCTTCAAGTGCCCCTCCTCCTCTAAAGAGGAGAGTGGTAGAAGCCCTAGTGTGACAATGTGGTATGGTATAGGGAATGTGAGTTGATGGGCAAATATGACCATAAACCAAGAATAAAACATCAGGATGACATATTATGAACTTTAAAGAAAGCAGTTATTATGTAATTAAGCTTGTTTTTTGATTAATGGTATTTTACTTTTCTAGATCATGCAAAAAATACTTTCAATGTTGAGATAAATGTTGTATTTTTGCACTTGTCGTGTCACTCACGTTTTGGATGTCGTGTCACTCACGGTATATAGGAGGGTACCATTTTCCATAGAGGTTTGATTGATTTTGACTATATGTGTTAGATAGGTACACTATTTATGTCCATTTACTGGTACTCACAGTACTCCATGACAATTACTTGGGCACGAATCCAACCATATGTGTTAGTGGTCAGAAACCCATGTCCAAAATTTGTCGTGTCACTCACGCACCGTTTTTTAATCATATCTACTAAACGAATTGTTGAATTCAAATCAAACTCGCAGTGGCCCATGCCAGTCCTACATTGTATATAATATAGTAGTCATGATTGATTCATAACCTTTAAGTTTGAAGATATGAGCCCTTAAACCTCTCCGATTGTCGTGTCACTCACGTTTGAAAATGACCATTTACAAATTTTTTGCTTTTGACATCAGTTGAAATTGAGAGCGCGACATGGTTATTCAGTAACCAGTTTACCAGGAACGTATCTTATAAGAAAGTGTTTCCTAGTTTTATTTGTATTTATTTGTTAGCACCAGAATTGGTTAGAGGTAGAGGCTTTAAGCATAAACATGAAGAAAGGGAAATATGTGTCGATTCAGGAAAAACCTTATTTCCGCAGGACCCTGGCAGTCCTTGGAATGGTCCTGATACTGCTTCCTTGCCACAAAGATAAAAAAATGAAAAATATGAAATATGAACCATGGAATTACCAGTGTCGAAAGTTTAATCAGAATTCATGCAACTTTTTCTTTGAAGACTAAACCAAAATTGAGGATGTGAAAGAAAAAAAAACTTGTGTCAGGAAGAAAGAGAACACAACCTATTTGGCAAGAAATGATAAAGAAAGAAGAATAAGTAAAAAGAACAAAATAATTGGACATTGAGACAGCCTTTGAATAATAGATACTAGTTGATGTGAACATAATCTAACTTCAGATAGAGATGGCAATGAAATATTAAAATACGACAATGTACTGTAGTCTAATTAGTAATATTTTTATGTATAGAATCCCCTTGATTCAATAATATTTAACAGTTTGTACTGTAATATCTTTTGGTAAAGAGAATATCATATTTAGAAGTTTGAACACATTGTCATTTCGGCTCTTATATTTATTCCAATTTCAGGTGGAATCTTCAGATCAAAACAAGATCCAGACATCATTTTTGGTGCCTTTACAACACCAGAGTAAGTACCATTCATCTTTACCTCTCTTACATAGTAAAAGAAAGGGACCCAAAACAGTAAACTTTATATTGTACTACTTGTGCAAAGCCTACAGAATTCAGCAGTTAATAGGTTGAACCGGTTCAGTCCTAAGCTAGAAATAACCCAAGATGGGGTATATTGAAATTGAAGTATAATGAAATTTAGTGCTGATTAATCATTTAACCACCTTTATACTTTTCTTTGCGTCTTTCAGATCTGGGTTTGCTGCATCAGCCATTTGTGCCTATCATCTTGCAGAGATAGAAGCTCTATTTACTGCGTCACCTTTCAAAGGCCAGAAGACAGGCAGTTCATTCTGGCTCAATGTGCCCTCCAATGATGTCCCAGAGCCAAGACCAGGCCAGGTAATTAGAAGAAAACAATGTGCTTAAACTTTCTCTGATTTGGGCCTTGTAGCATAAAGAGATGCAAACGATATTTACAGTAGTTATAGCTTTTATGTAGCTGGGTTACCATAGACCTTCAATGTACAATTAATTGTAGGAGTTTTTTTTTCTTAATTCACCTGATCTGGTTCTTTCATGCTCAAATGTAGTCAGGAGAGTGTCTCATGAAAGGACTTGTCAGATGTGTTATCTGACAGAGTCTGTAGTGCTCTGGTCAGGGAGACGGGTCACCGCGCAAGGAATTTTGTGTGTGTTATTGTCTTCGGTATAGCCATTCAAGTAGATGAATAGCATAGATTGAAGGGATGTAGCCCAGTTATTGATGTAAATTCTGTTTTGGTTGACAATTACTGTAGTAATACAGGCAACTATGCTTCTCAGCCAATCAAAACCAAGTTAAAGTTGTGCTGTAGTAATTTTTGTTATCAAGTTTTCAGATTTGATTATTTATCAAACATCAAATGTTGATGAAGTGCACTCAATGGTTCCATTTCATAGAACTTGTGTTAATCTTTTACTTCGAATCACCTCTCCCCACGACCAGTGCTCCGCTACACAACCTTTTGACAGCTATGATAAATTCCAACTCATGTCCGAGCTGGTTCCTAACAAAGCAGATTACACTGCACCTGCTCGTACTGACCTGGCCGCTATGCAGACCAGCCCTCCCCTCCTACTCCTTCAGCTCTACCGATTTCAACAACTGGCCGTCCAAGAGAGGGATGTGTCGGGACTGGCTTATGATATTTTCTTCCTTGGCACAAGTGAGTATAAGCATTGTTATTTTTTTAGACTGAGAGAGGAGGAGAAGAGAAGGGTAGAGGATGAATGAGAAAGAGACAGAGGCCCGTATTCTGAAGTCAGGTTTAAAGTTGTGGAAAGCCAAAGTATGGAAAGCCAAATGCATCAAAATTTTTATTAAGTTGTATGTTTCTTATGTTTACCGTGCTCTTTCCTGATTCAGCGATGGTGAAGACAATCATCTATTAATACTTCCTACACAATTATGAAGGATTTGAGAGCCGAATGAGCTGAAGTCTGATATCTCTACTGTTCGTGATTATGTAACAATTGGCTGTCCATACTTAAACAATTGGCTGTCCATACTTAAACCACAACTTTAAACCTGAGTCTAAGTTAAACCCGACTTCAGAATACGGGCCAGAGAGTCAGGCAGGGAGGGAGAGAGAGAGAGAACAAGAGATAAAGAAAAATGGATGGAGCATAAGAGGGGTGAGGGTGGGGAGAAAGAGGGGGGGAAAAGAGGCTCTCGAAAAAAAAAAAGGTGTAATTGCTGAGAAATGAGGAGAATAAGGGGAATTCCATAAAATGTTGGGTATTTTTCCAAGCAAGAATAATACACTGTCCCACATATGCCTTTTTGTGTTTATAACTATTATTAGAATTATCGGTTTTCAGTTAAGATTTCATGATTTCATAATATGTTGGAAATTAACCTTCATTTCAAAGGCTTTCTAATTGTTTGCTGCAATTACTTTCTTTTACTGTTAATCTCTTCCACATGCTCTTGGAATAAAAGTTATTGATTTTGTATTTGTATGTGTTTTTTTTAGGTGAAGGACAGATTTTAAAAGCATACATCTACAATGGAAATGCAAGGATAGTTGACGAGATTCTACTAAGTCTGGACAGTGATGTCGCTGTAAGTTTTGATTTTTTTTTTTAAATTATTTTTTTCATTCTATTCTTGTTATTGGAGGTGTGTAAAGTTTATTGGGATAAAATGTATTCCAGATGGAGATAGGGTTCTTAGAACAAAATCCAAGAAATGATAGATTCTTTTTTCTTGCTATTGAAAGGAATTGCCATGTGCTATTAATGTTGAATAGCATATCGATATTCAAACAATTATTATATTGATTTACAGATGAACTTAAAGCCTGTGTATAGCTTTGGTAAAGGGTCAATAATGTGATTGATAATCGAATATCATCTAATATGACAGTCTTACTGAAGCGTAGAGACCGTTAGATATTTTTCCAACTGAACTTCTCTGAGAAAATTTCAAATATTCAAATCTTGGATATATAGCGCCCTCTCTCGGCGATGCTTGTTTTAAATTTTTTAAAAATGGGCATTCAAGCACTTATCTTATAAATTTAGTGATTAGATATCCAAAAGGTGCATTTTGGTGGATTTACCAAAACTATACACAAGCTTTAATACATTTTGAAGATCAAAGATAAACTTCAGAAAAATAGTTAAGTAGTAGAAATGTACTGTTACTTAGTATTCTTTTCGTGCAGTATGATTGGTCATGTTTTTATTATATCTTTTAGGAGGCCATTAACGTCATGAAAATCGATAGCCAAGGCTCAAGAATATTTGCCAGCACATCATCGAGGGTGTACAGTGTTCCAACAGAGAATTGCCAGCGTTTTAAAACGTGTTCAGACTGTGTTTCAGGACTAGACCCAGCATGTTCATGGGAACTATCTGGTGATCAAGGATGTATAGCCTCTCAAGATGGGTAAGAGTTTTCATTGTCTACATGTAAATGCATGGTCACACCGCCCGAGCGGTTGTGGAGCGGATAGAAAAAAATCATCATCGTTCACCATTCTCGATATCGATTGTCGTTTTTTTTTTTCTCGATATTTTCCCACAATTTTGTGAGCGAAATTTGACCCTCTTTCCCTACCACTCCGCTTGGGCGGTGTGACCAGGCCTTAAACTCTGCATTTGTTTGCAATGTACACTAAACTAATTATAGCATTTATGAGGCGCCGATTATCTGGTTGCCTATGCAAATGGTGCACTATATATTATCCCAGCTCTCTAGCTGCTTAAGGAGCTTGGTGCATTGCAAGGCATTAATCCTGCCTGTGACTGTTCACCTCACATGGATTGAGTGCAGTACAAATTAAGATTTGCACCTGCATATTAGTGTAGATAATTGAATTTATTCTATAAATATTATCCGCAATAATATCCTTGTCAGAAATTCTATACCTCAATATGAAATCCTTTGGAGTGTGTCATGCATGTATTTTAATGATAAAACCTGGGATTTCTTTCTTGCTGATAAGCAGGGTAAAGAACAGTGACAAAGTTCCATTTGAAGACAACAAAATAGCAATATTGCATATGAGACTTTGTATGCGACCATTTATTTCAGTGTATACAAAATACTTCAGAATGAAGAAGTACATATAGGCAAAATTATAAATTTGCATTTGGTTATCGAGTGTCAAGTTCTGCATCATTTGTCCACATGTATAACATATCTGATTGAAGTTAGCTTACTCAATACAAGTTAGAATTCCTCTGCTATGATGGCAAACCCAAAGAAAATTATTAATTGTAAGCTATGTTCTTCAACCAACTATGTAAGCTTATGTTCTTCAACCAACTATAGTAAGCCATTTTCTGCTTTTGATTTAAAATAACGAGGGAGTCTCTGACAATATTAACTACTTGAAGCAGTGTTTCTGCTTACTTTGTCATGCAATTGTGTGCCATGTTATTTCCTAGCAGTACCGACTAAGCATCTACTCTTCTGTACTTGTTTGTGACACAAACTTTGCTTAAAATTCCAATGTCCTTTTTGGTAGAGATGAATCTTCAGCTCTCTACAAAGAATTCTAATGATTACTTTTCTTTGCCTCCTTTCATATTAAGAATAATGGATCTAGCAAATGGAGATCCTGCTGCATGTCCTGTAGCATCATCAAGTAAGTAAAACCACATTGTTTGACAATAATTAACACAACCATACAACATTATTCATTCGCAATATGACATCCTCTTGGAATCAATCAGTTCACAAAACTGTTCAATATTTTTTTTTTTGGGGGGGATTTTCATATGACTGTCATTTCTGATGTAATTTGGAACTTTACCTCTTTTGTGTTTACTCAATTTATAGAGGGTCTGCCCTGGGGATATTTTTTTAGGGGGGTAGGGGATGAAAATGTAGTATATGAGCTTATAGAGACCATGGCCCAGATAATGTCACGTCTTTGGTTTTTATAAGCTTTAATATTTGAAAGGAACTCAGATTAGAAGCAATGAAATATAAATATGTATGTTTCATATTTCCTTCATTTACAAGGCAGAAATTTCACGAGAAGCATCTAGTGGAATATTCGGAATAAAACTTCTATAATTTAAAGGTTATGTGAACTGATATATTCATGAGGTAGTTGAGCTTTGTTCCTGAACTAATTGCAAAGCACAGCTTGAAGTCATGACCACCAAAGCCTAATATGTGCATCAGACAATGATATCATTAGTTTTTTAGATGGGTTATGTTTCCTCTTCAATTTAGAACAAAGATTTTTCATTTATTTTGAGTTAATTTTCAAAGAAAGAAAATAAATAGAACTCTTGCAATAAAAAAGGCTTATTTTTAGTAATAGATTCATTAAACTATATATCTAAAAATAAAAGTAACATGATATTATAAAGAAACTGGAAGCACTGGTAATTTGATGTAAGTGGTGTTGCAAAAGAAAAGGGTCCAAGTTTACAAAGGCTATGAAAGTTAAAGAGCTATTATTCATTTTATGTATCTGTATATTTAGCATGAAATTGCCAGTAACTATCCATGAACTAGTGTGATTATGTTTTGCATGTGGAATTAGATCAATGTAGTATCAGTGTAGTCTCATTTATTGCCTGCTATGTCTGTATTTTTTTCTTACTACTAAAGTGTAAATTATTTACATATCTATTTTTTGGCCTCACACCGTGCATTCTAAATTAAACTTAACTGATTCAGTCCACTAAATACACACATTCATCCCTTGGTTTCTTTATTTGATTATTTTCATGGTATTTTGGAACAGTATTATGACATTTTCACCCATTATCAATTCACAATTTGATTTTGATTATTTCATTTGAGTTTATAAAGCAAAAGTCCCCTCCCCATCCACACATTCCCCATATCTGCACCCAATGAAAAGGGATGATAAAAGAGACCTCAAATCTATTCTGATGGTGGGGAGAAATACATAGTTTATAGCAGATGAATCTCACAGCTGTTTTTCTAACAAAATAAGATTTCATATAACTTCGTGGCCCGTGATATGTTTAACAAGTAATCATTTCCCGGAGAGCTTCTGGAAATAAACTGTGATATATTCTGATCACTTATACATTGCTCTCTTTTGTGTTGCCTGTGCGTGTGTATCTTTTTTTTTCCTCCTGTGATTGTCTTCCTGGTCTGCCATCAACAGCCCCGACGATCCAGACCAACCCGGCCACGCCGGCCAGTGAGACCACCGATCAGACGCCATCCTCGCCAAGGATGACCACGGGCTCCGATGGAAAAACGCCCGGCTCCGACTTACAAACCGGTACATACAATTCTACAGAGAGCATGGGCACCTATCCCCCATCTCCTCCAAACTTGACCACCACCACCAATTCCATCCGATTAACGGCCCGTACAACTCCACCACCACAACCACCAACAACTTCGCAAACAACCACCGAGTACAATCCCTTCAACTCCACACTCCAGTCGCCGAATAGCGGCCAGCAACAAGTTTGTATGTCAAGATTCCTCTTTGTTCTCTTTCTTTCTTTATTTTGAAGGAATAATACAGAATTAATCTTTTCACAGGGAAGTTTCTTGTATGGCAAATTTCAATTCATAAATTTCGCAAAATAGAACTAAAATCATCTCTTTGAATTTCATTTTAATCCAAATGTTGATTTCTGACTTTGAAAGGAGGAAAAATTCTCCTTTCCTTCTCATTAACGATCAAATCAAATTCTTTTCAACATTCAAGAGGTAAGGAATTGCTGATTTCGATCACTTTCTTGTACTCAAAATGCCTGATATTGGGTGATTTAAATTTGGGATGTCTGTTTATGAATTAAAGAACAGCTTGCAAGAAACGGCCTGGTGCAAATGTTGTCATCATTTCAAGAATTTCAATTTTATATGATTTTGTTTCAAAGCCGATTTTTTTTCAATTATTATTATTGTCTGACTCTCATCCCATTCAATACCAAGCAATACATCCATCTCAAAACCTCCGGCTTCTCTAATTACGCTTCTGCGATTTGTATCAAACGACACACCACGCCCCAGCTTAACACCCACCCCTGACGTTATCTCTATCATGGCAAGCGTGTATTCCACTTGGCTTTTACTTCTCTAAAGCTCTCAGTTTCTACGAGGTTCGGCTGTTCTTCCTCTGCCCAATTCACGTCACCCGTTATCATGTTAACCGTTGACTGCTGAATTATGTAAATCCCATACGCTCTGTACAGGGGCCACCTGGTTCCTTGTGTAGGCGACTGGATAATATACACACTTGAATTAAGCACACATGCCCCCAACATTTCAAATCAGTCGACTTGCTAATTTTTAGTGGCAGAAACTGCTTTCTAATTACTTAGTAAATTTTAAATTTACATTTCAAATTCTAACAACCAATGTCTATATAGAGAAGTCATGAAGCACTAGTCATCTTATTCATGAAATATAGAATGTACTCTATATTTGCAATGCTGCTACAAATCACAGAAAATTAACATAGACACACTGCTTATTTAACAACATAAGGTTTCATTGCATGTTTCACAAAAAAAGAGAGAGCTGGGTCTTTAAAATGATATTGTTTTATTGTAGAAGACATCTTACTGAATTTATTTGATGGATGAAAACAGGGATCGGAAAACATGGAAGATGTCCTACCGTATATTAGACAAATGACACTCTATGATAAACACCAGGGTATCCCCCAGAGGAAAATCTACACCATCCTTTAGAATAGTATATTCTGCTTCATGCTTGAAAGCATGTCCTTAAAATTACTTGTTGATAAGGTTAAAATACAGCGCAATAAAATCAAACTTATAAAGTCAAATGAAAGAATCGTTCGAGGTGGGGGGGGGGGGTTAAAAACTGCATTGTTTGAATGATTCCTTTTCCTCTTTTGAGCAAATAATTTTTATGTCGACTATTCCTTTTTGTGATTGATTTAGGGAGCAATGGTCTGCCTGAAGAAAAAAATTGTATATCATGCTTCAAGTGACCAAAGAAATTTATAGTCAGAGGGATTTCACAAGTTTTATTGACATTTATAATAGAATGAAGCCATACCCCTAGTAGCAAGAGACACACTTGTAGGAATTATATATACATTAATATGATTTAATTGAGCTTTAAACTGTTGGATGTGTTACAAGGAATCCTAATCACACCAACACAATCCCACTCACCAATAGTTTTGAACTTGCAGAAGTCCTTTGATAATGTGTTAAAAGGTACATGTACATGCATCATTTCTTTCTCTTCCAAGTAGCGTTTTCTTGCTGTGCTTTTATAGTAGTATAGTTATTAAAAACTTTGCAGTGGATGTAAATCTAAATGTGATTTCCCATCGTGTTTCAAAGGCAGTTTGCCCTTTGTCACACATAATCTTCAGTTTTGGTTTCAGTAAGATATTTTGAGTTTGATATCTATAATAACTCTGAACTACTTAAGAAGAAATAGTATTGATACCACTGAAAGTGGAAATGGGCAATCACAAGTGACCTGAAAGTGGAAATGGGCAATGACAAGTGACCCAAACAATTATAAAGTGAATTGTTTTTGATACTTTATGAAAGTGATAGTACTACTGAGCCACAGCTTTCCAACAAAATATATTAAGCTGTGCTGGCAATGAACCATTTTTTTTTCTTTTTTTACTTAATTCTTAAAAATTACAAAGACTATAGCATTAAGATGGATAGCTGAAAAGGGGGTAGGATATTTTAGCAAAAAAGCAAATTTACAAAATGACACCTTTAGCTAGCCCTGAAATTCTTCTATGGAAGTTGCAATATTTAGTATTTTTCATATGAGATGTTATGTAATTTCCCTTTTGGGATGATTGTGGAAATATTTCAATATACCATGTCACTTGTATTATTAGACCCCCCCCCCCAGTTCTCAGAAATTCATGACTTCCGTTATTGTCTCCGTTATTACAGCTGAGGAAGCTGTGTAAAATGATTGTTATTCAATTGAGTTTCATCTCTGGTTTCACATTTTAAATGGTTTGATTCTCCATCTGCACCTCTTACCTGACTTTCATCACTCCTTCCAGTACCCCCCCCCATGCACATGGTGCACCTACTATGGTTTGCTGTGAGGGTGTGTTTTACTAACAGAGGGATATCTAGCAGCTTGAGAATGGGACTTTTACCAACCCTTCCTTGAAGTGAGATCTAGCCACTTATATAACTGGGGAGTGTTTCATCAACATTTTTGTCTGACAAGTTGTCAGATCTGAGTCATCTTTCCATGATTCTCATTGGCTGAGAGACACTGTTACTATGGTAAAACAGGACTTGATGGATAAAACGTCTGACAAGTCCTTTCATGAGCGTTTCATGAAAGGATTTCTCAGATAAAACGTCAGATAAAACGTCTGACAAGTCCTTTCATGAAACACTCCCCAGGGGAGCGTTTCATGAAAGGATTTGTCAGATGTTTTATCCGACAGTTATCATAGTAAAAGTGTCTCTCAGCCAATCAGAATCAAGGAAAGATGTCAGATCTGACAACTTGTCGGACAAAAATGTTGATGAAACGCTCCCCTGGTCTTGATTAGTTGATTATGATAATTGACCCAGGATATTTTGTTATCATTTTGGGTATATTGACCTTGGTAATAGATCTGGGAGCAGCTGTTAGCAAACAGTACATGAATGCCTTCTGGAGTTTGGTTGTATTTCACTTGATAGCAATTCCCCCAGTCTTTGATTTGAGTCATATTTGGTATGTGAAATCAGATATTTCATTAAAAAAAGCTCCTCTCCAGATTTGAGACCTTGCCAAGTTTAGTTTTTCAGCATACTGTTGAAATGCTCTGCAAGTACGCAATAAAGTACCATCTTTCTCATCCACCTGGACTTGTTCAATGGACAGTTGCCATTTTTTGCGAATGTGATGTGATGTTAGGAGTCGACACCCTTCTCTCTACTTTCATGTTTTAATAGGAATAGGTTCTGTAACCCACTGGAGGTGTTTTGGGATGTGACTCTGATTATTTTTTGATTTATTAGTAGACACAATTACTTCTTTTTTTTCTTTTCTTTTTTCTAAGCACTGACAATCTCTTTTTCGTTACCTGCATGCATTATGAAGTGTACATTGCACATGCATCTTTATTTGATGTAATGTATGTCCTAGTTTGTCAGACAATTATACATGGAAATATTTACAACCAATGCACATGTATTACAAGATTGTTAATCGTATACATATGGATGTACAAATGTAAAACTTTTGTGTACAATATCAGTATTTGGGTCTGTACCGTCCATTATTGAGCAGTATTTGTAGAATGAATATTCAATATAATCATATATTTATATATATTTCTAGGTATTCATAGAGTCATATTTTTGTATATGTGTATGGTTTGTCACAAACCCTTTTCATATATCTTATCAAAAAAAAGATTACTTGATTTGTAAGTACATAATGTGTCCTATCATACACAGAAAAGAAGGTACATTTTCTTTAATTCGAGCAAATGTCTGGATAAGATGACAAAATGATCATCAAAATGCTTTCTTTACAAATATTTATATTGCAAATTATACTTGAAATTAAAACTTAAAGCTGCACATGGCAAACAAGCAAGCTTCAGTAAAGATTTGTAAATAGTTTGTCAATTAAAAAGAATATATGATTAAGGGTAGTCGAGAACATAGAAGTTTAGTTGCATGTCAATGCCATAGATATATTCACACAAAAAAAAGAAAAATCATGCACACATGCTAAAAAGGTTGTCAATTAGCTAACCTATAGTTACAAAATAACAGATTTATAGCAAAGAAGTCTACATTGATGTGTAATTTATACAATAATTTTCTTGTTAACATACTTATAGAATTTATCTTATTGATACCTGATTACATCCAATGAGATGGCAGTGCAATTTATTTCCTTTTGATTACATTTTACAGAATAGATCTTATTGGCGTTTCGAAGACCCAGTATGAATTAAAATGCATGTGCTATTTTTATACGAGCATTACCAGCTAATGCTACTGCATTCGATATGGATTATGAATTTGATCTTATAATACTTTTGCTCGTGTGCACCCAGACAAGTGATAATAGCATGGTATTGCATGAAAATAATATTGAAGTACTTAATTCAAATGATTGAAATCATGCAACAAAATCTATTGCATAGTATATGTGATAGAACTAGTATATCTTAAAGTTTCACGTATTGGCTTCTCTAATAGACAAGTAACAAAATATGCTGAAGATAAAAGGTAATGCTTTCAATGCCAATATAGTTTTTATAGGATTGATTTATTTTTATGGGATTGATTTCTATGATAGAACTAGTATATACAGAATGTGGAGAGGGAATACAATAATATATTGCAACCAAACCTAAAGTAATAGGGCTGAGGTTAAAAAAGAATTCCACAAACATTTTTTGCTAGTTCTTTGATATTTTATATCGTATCTGAAGAAAGTGTTCACAGTTATGAGAAAAATGTCTGACCCAAATACATAATAATTTTCATTCAAGATATTGAGATTATTGACCGAGAAATTGATACCATTGGAATAAAAAACAAGGAAGTGGGATAAAATGTATCATATAAAAGATGAAGATAGGATTTGTTTATATTCTCACAATAGGAGAGGAGGGAAAAAAATCACAGGATGAATTAGACTTCCAAGGGGAATGTGAGAATAATCCGAACAGAAAAATTACGTCAAGATTTGGGATTGATTTCTATGCCAAGTGATTCAGTTTTCAGACAATGTGAAACCTATTGTACGCAAATCGGAAAGAGTATTTATTCAGGATGACGGAACTAATTAACAACAACTTTCAATTTACAGCCTGAGAAAATAGAAATCCTAGCGTTGTCTTGTGACAGTTTAATGTGGTTTCAAAAGGATCAGGCTTGATTGTGGTTTTGATTTCTCTCTTAAAAAAATACAAGTTGAGCCAGTTGTTTAGAAAGGAAAGTGATAAATGCAAGCTGGCTTTGAACAAATATCAGGATCAGAAACTAAAACAGTTGCTGTGATTCATTAAAGCGTTTTCAGTCATTTTGAAAAATTAGACAGGAAGAATTAATAATTTTGATTCTCAAGTGGAATTTGAAGTACAATGTACATGTATATATAATCATGATTAATGTCATTAAGCAGATATTCCATGGCAGAGTATGTTTCATTATTGTAACCTTCATGTTTTCAGAAAATAGATTCATATTCATGCCTTGGTCACATTTGCTCTACGCCGGCTGTACGGCGAGTCGTAAACAGCCATTTTATTCATTTTTATACAAACTGCACCTCTATGTAGCTCATACATAATGTTAAACCGGCTGGTTTTAACTTGCCGTACGGCCGCCGTAGAGCAAATGTGACCGAGGTATAAGTAACAGCATTCAGTATGTCTCAGATTTCAGTCAATTGACATAGTGATGCATCTTTTGATTGTGATCTTGTTGGATGACTTCAGGTTTTCCGTCAGTAGGTCTTTACATCCCGTTTGTTTTTTTTGCGATACCTATAGGGTAAGGGACCAACTTCAAACCTGGCTCATGTATGAGGGATGAAGATCTGATTAGATTTTGGGGGGTCACAAGGTTAAAGGTCATAGAGGTTATTAAATACCTGAATATGTACTTTGCAATAACCAAAGAAACATTTTAGGAATAAAATTTGCTTATATGCATATGTTAATGTGACCAGGTGGGTGTTTCATAAAGCTGTTCGTATTAAGAGCGACTTAAAGAACGACTGGTGAACCTTTCTTGTGGTAAATGGTATATTGAATCAGTGATGGTTTAGCACGTAAGAAAGGTTTACCAGTCATTCTTAAAGTCGCCCTTTATTTACGAACAGCTTTATGAAACGGCCCCCATATTTCTAGAACATGAGGTCACAGGTAACAGAGGTCATTTTGTTCCTTTAAATTGTACTTGTGATATACAAACAAATGCTTGTTAAATCAACTTAAAGACTTGCCACATGTATGCATTTTTTTAGTGATGATGATTTGCTTTATTGGCAAAGTCAAAGGTCACAGAGGTCATTTTTAAAATTTCGGAAGTTAGGTTAGAATACAGTAATAATCCATCAAGTTTACTCCCTATGTGAAGTCATTCAAAGTTGTATAGTGATAGTAAAATCACTTGCATTTGTTGTGGTTCTGCCAGTGTGTACACACATTATATTCACAGAAATATCAACAGGTTTGCAGTGAATCCATTCTCCACACACCACATTTCCCTTTTCATGCAAATGATTGTGATTACATGTAACAATCTATCAGAACAGTCTAGTCATTCTCTCCCTAGTTTTTCAGTCTTAAAGAGATGGTCCGGGCTGAAAGTGTGTATAGCTTAATAAATAGAGTAGAATTCACTGAGCAAAATGTTGAAAATTTCATCAAAATCGGATAACAAATAACAAAGTTATTAAAGTTGAAAATTTAGTAATATTTTGTGAAAACAGTCGTCATGAATATTCATTAGGTGGGCTGATGGTGTCACATCTCCACTTGTTCTTCCGTATTTTATTATATGAAATTAAGTTCATTCAAATTTTTTCCTCCAAGAACTAGAAAGATTGGATTTACAACTGATTTAGTGCATTAGATATTTATTGCTGCAACTTATTTCATTATAAGGAAGGCATATTATCAACACAAGAATGAAATAAAGAAAAAATTATGATTTTATGTAATAACATAAGAAAACGGAAAGTGGAGATATGACATCAACAGCCCACCTAATGAATATTCATGACGACTGTTTTCACAAAATATTGCTGAATTTTCAACTTTAATAACTTTATTATTTGTTATTCGATTTTGATGAAATTTTCGGCATTTTGCTCAGTGAATTCTACTCTATTTATCAACCTATACATTCTTTCAACCCGGACCCTCCCTTTAAAGGAAATGCTGGATACAATGAAATAATAGTTGGATTTACTCTGGAGCATAATACTTTGAAATTGTACTTGTTTAGAAATTGGTATAACATCAAACAAGGAATATTTCACTGTCGCATGCATGATTGTTATCACAGTATTAGAATATATTAGAGATGGGGTAATATATCACCATTATAGATGAAACACACCTTAGAAAATGCTTTCGGATCACAAAAAAAAGAGCATTACTGCAATACTTTTGAAAGTTTTCTATTGTGACTTATATATTAGCTTCACTCTATCATTTTATTTGCACTGGATTCCCAGTAGAATCTAGTGGAGTAATGAATTAGTACTCTAGAATCAATTAACAAAAAGACATGAGAATATTGAAGATGAAAGAGTTTTGCATAATTCAAAATCAATAGGACAAGATAGAACTTTTTCAGTAAATTTTCCTTGTTGAACATACTATTGAAAAAAAAAGCCTTTCCACCTTATGACTTTTTCTTCATGATCTGACAGAATTCTCTTAGTTGTAGAGGATTTGATTAGGAATCATTTGCTATCTGAAATGCTGCACAACTCTTTACATGACTCTGTTTTAGCACATGGGCATTTTCACAGTAACTGACGTTACACGACACAATTTTACACACTTTTCATTGTGTTGTGTGTATGTTTATCTCTAAAACAACAAATGAAAGGTGTATAAAATTGTGCCGTGTAACATCAGTTACCGTGAAAATGCCCACATACATGTAGTTAATGTCAAAATCTAAATAATAGATACATAGGCATTAAAAAAAATGCAACTTTAATTTAAACAAAAAAGAGCATAGAATATCACCATTGCATCTTTCTTGAACATTATTGATGGTGACAAAGAAAAACTAACAGGATTGTAGTGGAAGTGCTGAGCAAATTGGTCACTTGGTGTGTTGGTAAGAACATGCCTGCTATAGACATATACATGAAATCATTGTAACGTTTACCAGGGGAAGCGAATGATGCCATGCTTTGGTGATAGAATGAGATGAAAGTCAGACAGTCCCCAAAAGATGGGTTACCATTCTTCATTCTACTTGTGTGTAGTGAAGAGACCAATGATTATTAAAGGGAAAAGACAACAGTTTGCATTCCTTTGAAAAGATGTATCTAGGAGAACAAGAGGAATCAGTCAACATACAAGCTAATGCTATTCTCATGTGTAGTCTTTAGCTAACTTCATGAAAAAAGAAAAACACATTCTAATCTCTCCATTTTGGTATCTTCAGGAACTAATTTCATATTCATCTGTATCTTTCCCATATGATCATGACATCACTAATGACATGTACATGTACCTACCCCATATTATAAAGTTACACATTTTGTGTGACTTTTCAGAGTCATAATCTCTGTCCTTTTGTGATATTCCTTGTCATTTTATATTCCCCCTTCTGAATCAAATATTTTACATTATTTAACACAATTTTATGCTTTATTTAATTTTTCAAATTGTTACAATTATATTTATACAGAGAGGGACAAGGCTTGCAGGATTTCCCTCTCTTTAATATTGCTAAAGATACTCCCCTTTCCTGTAATGATGTGGTGTATGATGCATGGTTCATGAATCTCCTTTAAAAAGGATCAACAACCGAGACTCTTCCATGAATATAATGTTTCATATCCTAACTCTTCCTATTTTCACATGCAGCATGATTCAAAAATATTCTTACTTTGAAATAATTTTGAATGAAACAAAATCTCTTGAAGTCAATATACATGTACATAAATTTTTCATTTGATTTAATTTGGACCTTTGCAAAATAAATTATATGGATACAGCAATTTGTATTTGATATTAGAGATTTATAGCATGAAAGAGTTTAGATACAATGCAAAAAAATAATGCCTCAAGTGATTTATTAGGAAATGATCTGAATTTAATAAGTTTGACCCCGGGTAATTTTTCCAACTGAAAATGTCGATATCAGACCCCTGCATCTCAACTGGAATTGGACATTATTTGAATGAATCACTTTGTGTGAAAAAAAAAGGTTGGAAGTCCATACAACAAAAAAACCCAGACATTTTGATACATATATTCAATTAAATTCATTTATTCATACATATATACACATTCTATCAAGTTATCTTTTTAAGGAATATTTTGAAATAATTTTAAAATAACGTTGTTTTCTTCCATTTACATAGATTTCCCTTCAAATCTATTATATTCATTCTCACTTTAATCCCATCAACTTCATACCCCCCTCCCAGCTGACCCCCACCACCCCCCCCCACACATGCCCCTCCCTGCTCCTTCCCCTTACTTTCTCATAATTATGCCTTAGTATACTCATTATATGTAAATATTCATAATTGTATCGAATGATTTGCAGTAATGAGATGATAATGCGGATTATATCATCAACCGCAAATATATATATATTATTTGTGTGTTTATATGACTATTTTTCAGTAAAAATGTAGATTTGATTTTTTTTTCAGGGGATATATGCCATACATTCTGAATTCATATAATTTAAAATAAATCCAGATTGGCTTTGAATAGTGATCAGTCATTGGATAAAGATTCAAACCTTGTGGATTTAAATTTTAAGCTGAAAGACTTGACTTCAAAACTTTTTAGATTAGAAGTTGATCCTAAGGATTAAAAGTAAATCAAATTTTTGGCTGGTCATTATTCATAGCTGATCTGGATTTATTTTAAATCTTTGAAATTTAGAGTATTTATTTGCTGTAAATGGTATTCCACTTTACAGTATACAGTCCAAGTTATCAATTGATTGAAAGCATACTTGATCTTTAGACAATTGGAATACTGACTGTAGTATTATTACTATTATTGGCCTCGGATCATCAATCTACATTTGTCATTTAACTAGATATCATCAGTTTTGATGTTAAAAGTAGAGATATGAAAATGAATTTTGTTTCCATAATATCCCTGAATAAAACTTACATGTAATTATCCTTTATCGGTATTTAAAAATAGATATTAAAAGATTATTTAGAAACAGTTTAATGATGACTGAGGAAAAGGATAGTAGGGGTAATTGCCAATTGTTATGCTTGATTGCTTTATTGGAAAAAATAACCAGTCTGAAATTCTCAATTTTAAAAGAGAGAGAGAGAGCTTGAAGCCAACAGATTCAGGGATTTCAGTTCCACTTTCTCGATATTGGCACTTTATAGTCAACTCAACTTTTCTTCATAGTGATAGGTTTGAAAAAAAAATTAACTATCCTTTTCAAATCACTACTCAAAGATTAGACAGACCCAAACTGGTTTTATATGTGAATGCTTTGAATTTTAATATGTTAAAGCTTGTGTCCCATATATATCCCATGATGAGAAGCAGAAGGTCATTATTTTCATTCAGCCTTACATGTAGATAAAATATCAACCTTCTTGCTCTGAATTGGTTTGTGTAATAATGTATGCTGAATAGCCTATTTTCAGTGTTTGAATTGTTTGTTAGTATTTGATTATTAAGTTTGCTTATGATATTATTGGATTATGTTTTGAAGTTGTCTCCCATGATATGATGAACATGAAAAGGGAGAATGATATGGCATGTGCTAAAAATATATAAAACAAATAATGCAAAGCACCAAGTATTAATATGTTGATGAAGCATGGATATTAATCATTAAGGGTTTTTCTAGCCCCCTCCCTCCATTAATTGTGATGCCAAAAATGTCTAGCCTAATGCCTGCCCTCCCCCCATTAAAAATGGTTATATAAATCCCAAAACAACCCCCCTTGTGCCCCCTATACCCAAATTTATATACCTTTTCATATATTTTTTGCTTCTTTTCTCCCCCTTTCTTAAACTTCCATCACAATTTATTCATTTTTTTATGTTCTCCCATCCACTTTTAATTTGCGATATGTTTGTTCATTTATTTTTATTGGTTTTGTGGTTTGTGTAGGCGAATGTGAAGAAGGTAAGCATGAGGAAATTGAAATATATTTGGTGTTTGCCTGTATTATATACAGTATGCTGTGATTGTGGCTCGCTGTTGCATGAAATGAATTAATAGTTAATTGTTAACACAACTAATAGAAATTAATAGAGGAAATATAAAATTAATGCTACTAATACAGACAAGTATATTGACATTCAATTTAATCTTGAATATTATATTAAATGATGGTTAATTTACTAACTATTTTAATATTAAGACTTTTTAAAAGTTAGCTTCGATTAAATCACAGGATTTTTGCAGCATCAATAAATTTCTACCTCAATGAAAATGGTAAAATAATTTGAAAAACTCATCAATGAGGGACAATTTAGGAGGTAACTGGAAGATGTGCACTAACATGAATATGATATTTAGTCTCTAAATTACTCACTAAAATATAAAGGATAGGTAGAATAGGGAAACTGTGGGGGATCTATGAGATCTTTAACCAGGAAAGGGTGGACTGGTAGGTCCAATAGTAATCCTAATGAATTCAGGGCAAATGTAGTTATTATTGAATTCTAATATTTGCTTTAAAGATTTGTGTGTGATTTTCAGAGTTGGGATATGGCTCTTTCTCCTCATTGGTTTTCTTTTGGAACCTTTTTTTTTTGCATATCTTTTATGTGTAAATATTTATCTCTTCTGTTATTGGCTTTTGGGCAATAGTCTCTAAGTCTATGGGAACTATTTAAGGTGTTAGTATTTTTCTTTGTTATTCTTTTTCCTTCTTTTTCTTTGTGATTTTTCTTGTAATAAAGCTTAGTTGAATTTTGGGGATGGTGTATTTAAGTCTTTTCACACGGGTGTTTAAGTATCATTTATATCATGTTATTTCAAATGGCATTTTGCTCATGTTAAAGCAAATTGGAATAACAGTGATTTTAATTTTTGGGGAACGACAGGTTTTCCTTTGGTATCTCATACCAGGGACGTAAGAGAGATTACTTACTCCTCTGTACAACAATTCTTTGTTAAATGGTTGATCCTTGGTCCGAAGAGTTCATTTATGCTAAACTTTTGGGAAATGGATGCAGAAAATATTGTATTTTGAGATGAGGATTTCTTTCAGTCTGCCTTAAATATGAATGGAAACACCTCGGCTCTAAGCCCATAATTTTTTAGCATAAAAAGCTTGTCCGAATTCAATGATACTAAAAACCTGTGTGAAAGCAGTTGTACATGAAGTGTCTTTCATTCTTTACTTTTTGATCTGAAGAAGAGAAAAGTCAACCAAGAAATAGGCCACAGGAAGATTTGTTTACTTTTCACATAGTCTGAATAGAAGTAAAGTGGAGATCAAAGATTAGAGTACATATTTAGACTAGGACAATTAATGTACACATACAGGGTAACTGGGTAAGACATGAGCAGGCAGTGTAGTTGTACATCCATGGTATAAAGTTAAAGCGAGGAAAGAAAATATCAGAAAAAAATGTGAATAAAGAGTAAGCGTATAGTCTGTATATTCTTTTTTATAAACAACTGCATAATGCATATGAATGCATAGTATCTTTCAGGGAATTTAATTTGTGCTTCATATACTCAATACAGTTCAAGCCATTCTATCTTTGATATTTGTAAATCTTTCAAAAGTGCCTGTCTCTATTCATATGAACATAATATAATAGGTGATCTGAGAGGGAGTGCCCTGAAATGGCCTGGATGTGAAGGATATAAAAATTAGAAGAAAAAAAATTACGGGATAAATTTACCAATTTTGCAACAAAATTGATTTTGATTGGGTGCTCTAACAAAATAGATATCTGCACATTTTTGTCTCGTTTATACTAAACCCCTTGCTAAGCATGGTATGGGCTTAAAATTTCAGGTTATGAACTTTGTAGCTTTGTAAAGTCAATGATAATATGCTATTCTTGAATAATAACAAAAACATAAATAGAGGATACTAAGTGTCAATTTAAATTCTAATGACCACTACACTTTTGTAATATTGGTATGTTTCATGATACTCAAATATAATTTACATAACTGATCTCTTATTATTTAAGCTTAAGGGGGGCTTTTACGTAACAGATAATTTTCAGTGTTTTTAACATACAAAGCATAGTTTGTAGGAAATTTACCTTTGAATTGATACTAATTACCACCTAATTTATGATAGTAATTCCCTGGTCCCAGCTAATATACTTTAGACACATTAGAATTAAAATCTTATTTAAATAAAAAGACGTATGATACCTGATATGATAGGCATTATGTTGATAGATTTTTTTTTTGTTAATGTCACAATGAAAAGGGGATTAATTTTCACATAATTCATACAATGCTGTATGTATCAAGTAGACATGGTGATAGAGCTGGAATTGTGATTTGAGCTAGGATTAGGATTAAATGTGTGTCTGAGCATAGGATAAGGAACTGGGCTATGGTTGGAAACTTGGAATAAAGGCAATGATTGGAATTAGGATTTGGGGCTATACAAAAGAAATAAACCCAAAATATGTCTTATGCTTGAGTTCCATTCTCATTTATGTGCACCCTTTTATATTTTTTTTAATAAATTCACATAATATATTAAACTGACTATAGTTACAGTTTAAGCCCAAAACTGAATTGAACAGCACCTTCAATGTTAATGTTAGTACTCATATACACAAATTAATAAATATTTCATAATCTTAGAATAGAATTGAATAATAGTTCTGACTATCTGATTTGAAAAATCTTTTTTTCTTCAAATCTTGCTTCTTGTACTATAGCTTGTGGTAATATCTTAAGATACTTGTATTATAAATGCAATATTATGTTGCGCAGTGGAAAAATTGCTTACCATTAGTTGTTTTTATTGTATTTTGGTTAATTGTTATGCACATACTGCTATAGATGTGAAAAAAAAGTAGTTGTGTATTCTTATCATTTAGTTGTTAAGTCTTTTTAATGAAATCTTATTCTTTAAAATCCTATTTATTTATGTGCATTATGATGGGCAATATTTGATATTGGTTATTTGGGTAATTGTGTTTTATAGTTTTACTATATTTGCTCACGTTTTAAGTAAGATTGTTCAGATGAAAATGATGGGTTTTTGAAATTTGTTCCATGCATAGTTGAATTTGGTTTATCTTAGGATGTAAGTACTGTTTCAATTTCATTTTTTTTTCACCTGACAGGAGATAATATGGATAGAGCAAAAAAGGGAATGAATACGGAGGGAGGCGGTAGGAGTTGGAATTTTTAGATGTCAAGTTATTTTCTGTCTCATAAAAGCATCAATTTTAATTATGGGGTTTTCTTCGAAATTTGCACATCATCTGGGTGATTTTTTTTTAAATGTAGGGTGGGGGGGTATATTCAGAGTTTATCTTCTTACCAAGATATTTGAGTGTATTGTAGAGAGAGAGAAAAAAAGAAGGTAAAGTAGGAAAGGAGAGAATAAGAGATAATAGAGAATTTTAAGTGAATATATATTCTAAAAATTGCAGCACTGTAACCCTTTGCTTCAAGTATATAATCCATTTAACTAACCAATCTTTGCAAGTTGATCTTTTGCAAGGTCATACCTCAGATCTATCATTCTATGGAATACAGAGAAGTATTCCAATTCCATGGTATGAAGTGGCGTGATACAATTTATTATAAGCATTATGTCCATCTTTGTTCCTAGGTCCTAAGAGTGAGCTTCATATGTGCTTTCCTTGGATTCTCGGTTCGGTGTTTCTCTTATGCTGCTGCAATATACCTACTTGTATTGCCATCTTCCTGAGCTGCAGAAAGAAGAAAAAACACTATTCCCCATCTGCACTGAAAAGGTAAGATAGAATTGGTTCATATTACTGAGGCACCCATTATCTGTTTATGAATTCATTCACTCATTTGTCAATTATTATCCATTGTTTTATGTATTTCATTCATTCATCCAGTTAGTCGTTAATTGATTACTTATCGTACATATTTCACTCTCATTTATTCTCTCATGTATATATATATCTACATTTGTGTTTAAGGCAAATTTTTTGTCTTCTTTTGTTGTTTGTAATGCAACGACTTTACCTTCGTCTATATGTGTATTATGACGGAATAAACCCATTCATAGACTTTGCGCTTTTGTAGGATGTAGGCATATATATATTTTTTCTTATTTATTCATTTATATGTTTCTGGAATTTATTCAATTTTTAAAGGAGTGAGTATTTCCACAAATATGATTTTATGTGTGTTTTTGTAGTTATGTGCATTAGTATCTCAGGATGATTAATATTCATATAAACTTATGAATCTTTTGTATCTAATTCTATTTTAGAAATCGTGACGCATCTCAAAAGGTACCATTGCGTTCCATGGAGCGGCTGAACTCCGACTTAGACGAGGAAGCTGATGAACTGTCACCCATGACAGACACTGACAACGGGTCTCCTCACCGTCACAACGAGAACTCGTTACATGAAAAGAAGAACGGGCAGTCTGTAGCGTTAAGGATACCTTCAAAAAGCACACCTGTCCGAGGGACAACATTATCGACATCAGAAGCATGATAGTTTGTGTGTGTGTATATAGTGTGACTACATTTTTAAAGGTAAGTGTGCTGAGATGATTATTACCCAGAGTGTTTAAGACACAATGCTCTGTGCTAGGTCAAATTTAAAACAAGTGGTAGGCTAGGAATTATTATTTGTGATTTGTGAGAAGGGGGTGTTTAAAATGCCATAAGTTTGGGTTCATGTACATGATGCAGATACTTTTTGGAGCATGTTTACATAATTAACAAAAGAAAAGGGAAAGGGGGTATAAAGAATTTTAGATTTATTGTTGTTATGATTTGGTTGACGATACTCTTCAATTCCTAATCTTTGAGATTTTGCAATCTTTGTTTTAAGCAAAGAAAAAATATATAATTGCTAGGCCAAAATTTGAATTCTGAATAGATAAGATTATATTATTGGTCTGTTCACGTAATGTCTGTCTGAATATGGATTCTGGTTGCATGTGTTTTAACAAGGGAAAAGAAATGATACCTGTGATGGATTATTTGTTTTGTTTTTCTTAATTCACAGTAACAGCATTCCAGAACTGAAATTAACCAGTTTAAACCCCGGTGCTTGATTGTCACTAGTTGAGATGGCGAGGGAGCTCTTCTGCCTTCTTGATCAATTCCCAACCAGCCCATTGTCACTGATGATACACAGTACTATACATGCACAGGTCAAGACAGGCATGTGTGACCTCAGCTGGAGGTCAGAGGTCATCCATCAGCATCCTGAGGCTGAGAGCAAGGCATCTATCTATTGGTCTATTGATGGAGAGCTAATGTTGACAGATTATTGATCATCACTACTAAGGATAAATGCCGTACTAAAGGATACTTGGTTCTTACTTATATCAGTACAAAGAAACATGCAACCCCTTTTATGGTGTAGTTATCAAAGTTCTGTCATCTAGGCAGTAAAGAAGAAGATAATCTATGGATAGCAGGCCATTGATGGTTAACAGTATGTCATTAGTGTTAAGAGTCAAGTAAATTTACCATGAAATTTTTTAAAGGAATTATTATAAATGAAGAGTAAAAACTGACAATGTGGCATGATTTCAACGATAATAAATGCACTTTTGGTGGTCATAATGAGTGAAAAATGTTTAATTTCAATATCCCTTTTGAGCACCATTTCCTAGTACATTAAAACTTGCCAGTGTTTAGGAATTATCTTACATGCCTGATCCAACATCAAGAATTTGCTGATAATTGTCAGATGAAAATAATATATTGTATCTAGTACTCTTTTGTAAAGCAAGAATAAGATGTTAAAAATTATTTCATTTTGTGTATATATGAATATCATGTTTAATTTTTTTTTTTGCCTGTACTGCATTCTTTTTTTGTAGAAATAATATTGCAATTTGCGATCTATCAAATGGGAATGTACATGTACATAGAAAATGTTGTATACTACGTGTATGATTTGTACATAGATATATAAATTTTTGTTATTTATTTCAGTTCCGACATTTTTTATGCGTATTTACTGTAAGTTTGCCAAATTTCATGTTTTTTTCTCTTCAGTTTTATAAAAAAAGTGCTAACAGAGCTTGATATCTTCCTCTGCTCTGTACTTTTGATCATGAAGAAAATGTTGGTTTGAAATTAGTCATACATGCTGTACTCTATGGCCTGTATTCTGAAGTCGGGTTTAACTTCCACCGTGGTCTAACTCTGTGCTAAAATTATGGGAAGCCAAACGTTTCAAAATTTTGTTTACAGTGAATGCTTCTCATGTTTACTGTGCTCTTTGCTAATTCCTTAATAGTGAAGGTAACAACCATACTTATCCTTCCCAGGCAGTTTATAATGTTTTTGGAGTCAAATGAGCTGATACATTGAACCTCTACTGTTATAGATTTATGTAACAACTGGCTTTCCATAGTTAAACCTCAACTTAAAACCAGAGTTTAAATTAAACATGACTTTAGAATACGGGGATATGTATTTACCTGGCACTCATTTTGAAATTCCATTCAGTAATCCGTGTATCCGTATATCATATATCCGTTACTCATCAACTATTTGATGAGCTATTGCACTTGAAATAATACCCCTTGAAGTGCTATTCTTGATGTACTATTATCTCAGTAGTTATAAATGTAATTGTTCCACTGTCATCCTAGGATTCAACATCAGTATACAAAACCCAGTAGCACATTAAGTTCCAACATCATTTTTTTCCATCCAAAATTTGTATGGAATATCTTTTAGATGAACGTTTGCATCAGCATGTCTTATTTATTCTTTGTTTTGTTAATGTATATGTAAATTACTCATCGTGCAATGATTTTATACATTTAGCGTCTTACGATAGAAAGGTTTCAAGTTTGATTGGACTTGTTTTAAAGCTAGATAGTTTTTTTTTCAAAGAAAGAAATCCAGCAATGACGTGCATGACTGTATTTAGGTATGATAATGGCTCTTATTGAATTTTAATTAATATACTGCATTTATATGTATTGGCATAAAACAGGGACTCAGTTTTAAGGGGAGTGAGAGTGATCACTCATTACCACTCTCCTTAATCCATTTTTGGTAGAGCGATTTATCTCTCCTCAGAAATTGCTTAACAAGAATGTCAGTCAATGATCAAACTCGAAAACCTCATTCTCTGTCAAGGTTTTGTAAATAACATACAATTTTATTGTAATCAATAACACACTTGCAAGAATGACATTAAAGATTTCGATGAGATAAATGTTGCATAGGTCTATATTTGATCGTTTGGTTGTGGGTTGTAACTTTAATAGTGTACGTTCCTCCATCCATTTTGAAATTTGACAAGAGGGCTCCCCTTGTATGTCAAAAAAAGAGCTTTTTCTTGTGCTCCCCTATTGCTCCCCTTAAAAATTTGAGGAGAGCTTTTTATTGCTCCCCTCATAATCATGAAACTGAGTCCCTGCATAAAAGTTTGGTCAGTTGTCAATCTATGAGTTTTTTTTAAATCAAAAGGGGCATTAGCTTCTTACATGTACGGTATTAAAGTAAATTGCCTTTTTTGATTGGAGGGGATAGGAGAGTGTGGATGTGTTGTAAAGAGGAGCAAGGGAAAGAAATGTCAACATAATACATTTTTGTAAAGGGGCCATTATAAAGAGCTAATAGGATATTGATATCTGAAGCAGCTGGAAGTTTTGATGAATATAATCTTTAAAAAAAAAGAATGCTTAAGTGTTTATATTTTTCTTGAAATTACATAGGTATTGCTAAAAAAAACGGAAAAGGGCTTATAAGATTGAAATTGTATATCTTAACACTCAACTTTGATTTGAATTATTTTGGTTGGTGGTGATTTTTTTACCTGATTGCTAGGAAAGCATGAATGCTTGTAAGCAAGCAACCAGCGTAAGTAATTTTCTTTTGGTAATGAATTATGATGTAGAATTTATGGAGTCAATTGTTGTTTTGATCAAGTTGTGCTTTCATGCTCAAGGAAATTTGTTTGGTGATGTGATTTGAATTTTTCTTTGTAATAATTTTTTTTAATATTTCATTTGATTGTAAGGTATCCCCCCCCCTATTTTTAAATGGGATGAAGTAGTTATACAATACTTGTAACCACTGACCATGCGCATGTTCTTAATCTACAATTTTAAGTGCGTTTGTGATATGCACTATTTATCACTGATGATTTCTTTCTTTGAAAATTAGAATATAAAAGTAAGAGTAGATGATTTTTGTGGAATGCAATGAGTGTAAATAAGCAGCAGACTTGTTTGTGTATACATTGACCAAAATCAAACTATATGTATATTTTTGTAACAAACTGCTATCTTCCAACTTTGATTCTTCTTTCTCTTCTTCGCATTTTACTTCTTTCTTCTTTTGCAAAGTGAACAATTTTATTTCATGGAAAAGGAAATATGCAAATTAGATAATGCCGTTCGAGATTACCTAGTATGTAGTTAAACTTGGGATGTTTCTTCAAGTTGTAAGTTTGAATTGTAAATGTTTTATATGTGTGGACTGAATGTAATTGTTGCACCATGCAGTTATTATTTCCATGACTATTGAAGATATTATTCATTTACTACTATCCTGTGGATAGGCTGTAAACACAAATATCTTATACATGTAATCTATAGGCACATGTTCACATATAGAGTAATTGGAGGCAATTGTAGGGTAAGTTATACACCAATAATGAAAAAAATATATATTTTAAGATCAGTAACCAATTGAGATCTCTCTACTAATTAATGAATATACTGATACATCATCATAGAAAAAAAAGTAAATTTTATGCAACTAACATGTAAGGAGATGTAATAGATAACAAACATGTCATTTTCCTTGGCATTACAAGATTCATTGCTCCCAGTTTTTCTACAAAAACTGTAATTGTCTTATCATTTTGGAGAAAAAGACTTAATTTTACTGCTGACAATCAAAGATGCCTAATTATGTCCTTTTATTTCGGGAACATATGAGGGAAGGTAACATTCCATGATAATAAAAGAACATGATGTAATTTAGTTATGTAAGATATTTACATGTCTTCTGATATAACTCAGTTAGGGTTAGGACTTTCATGAGAATTCTATGTTACAAGTACTAAAATGTATGTACCGTCTATCTTTTCGGGCACTTTTTATCATTATACATTGTCTACCCAACAGATATATTGAAAGTGTGGATTTTCTCTTTTTAAGTGTGTGAGGAAATGGTAGATGAAGTGATGTTTTTTTTTTATGAAAACCATTCCAAATTTCCCTTGAACATTTCAGTGACAGTCATTTCTTGAGTTTCCAAAATCGGTGGAAGGGGTAGTCGGTGAAACAATTTGAAGTTGTGCACATTAGTGGCTGTCAATATAAACTCTAAAAATTATGTTTATCATTTTTTTTGTAAATGAAACTAGTTATATTTGTAGAAGTGTATGTCCATGTCTTTTGATCTGATTTAAAGCATTGTTCTACTCTCAATGAAACTGACTACAAATCAATCAATTGTTCAGCCATTCGAAATTACATAATACAGACATGCCAACCGTTCCCTTTTAGAGTATTTGTTCCTCTTTTTTGCTATAAACACACAAAAACTCTTTTTGTATGATTTGTTACTTTATTTATATTTTCGATCATGGAGTATGTATTATACACAGCGCGTGACACTAGCGCCGTTCTGACAGTTACAGACCGGTAAAAATCACTTTCGAGCCAGTAACTTGTTGCATGAAAAGAACAAGTAAATTCTTGCATACGAGCACATGTTTAAAAGGGTGAATTATAAAGTTTTCAAGTAGAGTCATTTCACATGTTTTCCACCGATCTCACTGCAAAAGGTTGGCAATTGTTACGTTGAGACAAATTTTTTAAAATAATCCTTTTTGTCAATTTTTTTTTCCTTATAAGAATACTTTGAAGGTTGGCAGGTCTGATAATAGCTTTGATTGGTTTGGAGTTGATTTCATTAGTTTCACTATAGCATCGAGTTCGAGAAATTGATATGGCTGACCATAAGCATTATACATTACAGTTTCACCACTTGCAAGATTTTTTTTTTTAATTATAAATTTGAAATTAAACCCTTTCTAATAGTCCTTTATTTAACAAGATCAATCATTGGATTAATAAACAAGTGTCTTTGAGTATTTCTATTTCACTACCTTGAAAATTGAACAAAAATAGGATGCCTTTTCCAACCATCTTTAATATATAATCTTTGCCAGTTCCTATTTCAAATTTTTTCTGTGATATAAAATTTTTTTTTTCAATCCCAACTGAATTGTATTTCCTTTTAATGAGAATTTTATCTTGTATTTTTAACAGTAGATTCAATCTCATTGCAAGCAAAAGCTGCAGTTGAAAAGGAAACTAAATTGTGCGAGATTGTGTGTTGATTGCTGGGAGTCTTAAGATATTGGTATGTATGCAAATTAAAATATGATGTGACAATGTTTATGTATCCTTCCTTATGTGATATTTTTGTGTGCATTCTTCACCATGAAGAAATGGATGTAGGAAATTTAAAGCAATGTGTAATAAATACATTCTGAATGTATGCCTAAGCAATAACCAAGTTGCATTTGATTGCCTCATTACTTTGAAGTTGTCGCTAATATATTAAAGGACAAGTCCACCCCAACAAAAAGTTGATCTGAATAAAAAGAAAAAAAAATCAACAAGCATAATGCTGAAAATTTCATCAGAATCGGATGTAAAATAAGAAAGTTATGACATTTTAAATTTTCGCTTATTTTTCACAAAATAGTTATATGCACAATTTAGTCACATGCAAATGAGAGAATCGATGATGTCCCTCACTCACTATTTCTTTTGATTTTTATTGTTTGAATTATACAATATTTCAATTTTTACAGTTTTGACAATAAGGACCAACTTGACTGAACCATATGTTAAACAATGGTAATTCCACATGTTTAGTGAGAAATAACTTTGTTTCACAGATCAACGAGGAGAAAATTAGAATATTTCATATAATAAAATACATAAGAAAAAGTGAGTGAGTGATGTCATCACTTTCCTCATTTGCATACCAACCGGGATGTGCATATAACCATTATTAGAAATTAAGCAAAACTTTAGAAAGTCATAACTTTCTTATTTTGCATCCGATTTTGATGAAATTTTCAGTGTTATGCTCGTTGGATTTTTCTCTTTTTTATTCAAATCAACTTTTTGTTGGGGTGGACTTGTCCTTTAAAGCTTGTCCAATGAATTAGCAGAAAGAGGGGAAGGAATGATGATGGAAAATGAATGGAAGGGAAGGAGGAATGTGAGTGGAGTGAGATGGGAAAGAGGGAGGAGAGAACATCAATGAAGGGGAGGGAAGGAGACAGAGTGAAAAGGTAAGGAAAGAAGGACAAATTGATAGTTTGACAATAGTAGAGAGGCAATAGAGGAATTGGTATTTTGTTTTGGCAAAATGGATAGGGGATTCACAATAATAATTATTTATCCAGGGTAGCCTCTAAAATGAGGAACATTCTTCCAGTGAACAGTGGATAAGATGTTATTATTACCCTTCTCTATTCTGAAATGTCAAATGCCTAACGAGAAGGCAGGTCTCGTTTCTAAGTCTTTGGTATAACTCAGCTGGAGATCATACACATGACCTCCCATTCAGGAGGCGGACACTGAACGACCATTTCTGAATTGAGAAATAGGGAAAGAAGAGGAAGGGAGAGCAGGGGAAAGGAAAGAAAAGAGTTGAGAGAAAGAGATATTTACATTCTAACATGGAAGAAAAAAAAATAGAAAGGAGTGGAGAAGAGGTAATGTAGCTTCCAAGGTCATTAGTGCTCTAACTTGTAGGAAGATGACAGTCAACTACAATGATTAAACCCTACATCAAGTTCTTTTCAGGGACATTCTAGCCTGAAATCAAAGTGACATTAAATAAATGACAATAATTAAGCAAGCAGAATGTAAAGTTTCATTGAAATTTAAATCGATAGCCTTAAATCAATATGAACCTCATTAAAAGAAAATTAAACTTGCAGAATGTGAAGTTTCATTGAAATTGGATGAAAAGGATGATATATTTTAAAGATATCAATGAAACTGTTCTATGAATGCCATGAATATGCAAATAATGCAATCAGCTTGTCTTTTGTATTTCATCATATGAAATAGTAATTATTGTAATTTTCTGTTTCAAGAAACTGGATTGACTCATCATTTAAGTAAAAGGATCATCATATCTGTAACTGTTTTTTTTTAAAGACAGATTTTTTTTAAATATATGGAAACAACGATCAAATAATTATATTTCATAAAATGATGCTAGGAAATTTCAGTGGGGACATTCAGGCACAGATCCAATCAGTTTTGACACAATACCATTTCAGAGGCCATATTGTTTTTGCACAATAGTCAAGTTGGCTTTTCAAACCTTATGGCCCGAATTCACAAAGGCGGTTTTGAAAACCCACGGTTGAGTCCATGGTTTATGCAGATTTCCATCATAAATTAAGCTGAATTTAGCGTTATAAGTATAAAACATGTCCAATGCTGATGCACGCATTTGTCACAGTGGGCCAGATTGACGCCTGTTACCATGGTTAGATACATTATTCTATTCACGAGTCCACTGTTTGAAGAGTGGACTCATGAATAAAATAGCGTATCTAACCATGATAACAGGTGTCAATTTGGCGCACTGTGACAAATGCGCGCATCGGCATTGGACATGTTTTATACACTCGCCCGATACGCGCTAAATTAAGCGTAATTTATGAAGGAAATCTGCATAAACCATGGACTCAACCGTGGGTTTTCAAAACCACGTTTGTGAATTCGGGCCATTGTGTCTAATCCAGAGGGATCCACACCTTGGATCCTGACATCATTAGCAAGGCATCCACACAACTGTTTCGCGAAAAATCCCCCCCCCCCCCCCTTTGCATTAAGCTACGGCCGGGATAATATACCACATAATAAAGTGCAGTTGGGTATATGCTCAGAGTAACAGCACTATATGAATGGACATATTATTAAACAGTATAGTTTCTTTTTTTTATTACTTGCAATAATAAACTGCAAATTTTTTCTGTATTCATAATAAAAATGTTGATCAATATCTGCACCTTCAATCTTTACCTCATCCAGCATATATTGAGAACCCTTTCGCTATCAGTATTATAATTGCTAGTAACGTGCTTAAAATTTGCTTCATGGTAATAAAAAAGTACTACTGGGTAGTCATGTGAAAAAAAAGACTACGAACAAAAATAAGTTGTCCGCTGAGAGGTGTAAAAGTTGTGTGTCGTACAGGACATCTCTGCGTCCCGTATGACATTTTCACCTCTAATTCACAAACGGTCATATTTTGGTTGGTTGTCATTTTTTCACACGACTACCCAGTCATACTTTATCATTATCACAAAACAAATTGAAGTTCCTCATTTGTTTAGACAGCAGGTTGAAAAGTGTGGTGAGAATGGCCAATTTTGGAATCGCCCTTCAGCTTTTCATAACATTCTCTGCCTCAGAATTTATTTTTCAGGAAAAAAATCCGACTTATTCTAAAGAAATTTCTGATTTGGCAAACATTGCTAAGTTTTGTAGTGTATCATATTTACAATCCAGCCTCCCTCCTCTGAAAAAATGAAGGAAAAATCAAGACCATAATTATCTTTCTTATGAATTATATATTTTTTTAATCATATAGCATCCATGTACACGATTATGAATAAACAGATAACACCTGAAAAGGTTAAATGACATAAAAACAATTATATTGTGGAAATTGCTCTAAATAACAAATTCTGTACTATTGGTATATGAAAAAGGATAGGATATGGGGGTAAAAAATACATAACCAGTCCTCTGAGCTGCCAACCTTGGGCACCCCCCCCCCTCCCCCCAAAAAGGGAACCATAACGGCCAAAAAAAAGGAATTTTTCAACACAACCCTTAAAAACAAATCTTACAACCTTTGGGAATGAGAAATTGATACATTCAGTGATTCTCAAAACTGTATTTTGAAAATTTGACCCACAAATGACCTTTCAACCTTTGGTGTAGTTCCCTTCATCCAATAAAGATTTATTAAACAGAATTCTTCAAAGGATACAATTTTCTTTATAAAATCTAAAAAACATATATATAATAATAATTAATTTCAATGTAAAGACATATTTTGTGAAGAAAAAATACTGTAATTTAGTTGCCAAAATGAGAATAAATAGGCAAAAACATAAGAGGCAGCAGCTCTGAATCCTACACAGGAATGTCAAATAAAGAGAATGAGTGGTACTTTTTAAAAATTAGTTTGGGACAGAGAATCAAAGGTTAAATTGAATTATTTACAAAGAAATGCACCAGAGTGACCAGAAGTACAAAAAGCTGATAATTTTTGGTATCATCCCCCGTCAAAAAAAAATTTGTAATTAAAAAATGTGTTCATTACTACTCGAATTCCCTATATGAACAATTATGATGTAGAGGGTATACAATAAAAATGTGCTTTACGGGATGAATTTTGCGATTTATCCTTTTTTTTATTGGATGCCTGATAAAACAAAATTGTTTTTTTCTTTTCTTATTTACAACCTATTCCAAAGCATGGAAATGGCTGGAATTTGCAGGATATTATCTTTTTGTAGCTTTATGATATCCAATCATTGAAATATGAACTGTATGAATTGTAAGATAAGAGCTATAAGTATATAAAGAGCACTTTTAGGGAAAAAACATCAAGAGAAGGTGCTAAATATCTAAGAATGGAATATTTGAATATTCAGAGAATCGGCAGTTGAAAAAGATTGAACAGCTACTGCACTTCTGTGAGATTTGCATGTTACTTGATCATAATACATTACATTTACCCTTTAGTTAATCGTTGGCTGGGCTTTAACCATCCTAACTAATTGATGAATTTGATAGAAAATGGATGTATATATATTGTACAAGAATAAAAATACCCATGTTATTTCTATTCTCATTTCTAATCTACATCAACTTATCATTCAGAAAAATTCTATTCAGTGTCTTGAGAATTTCCAGTGTTGACAGGTTCTGTATCTTGGTTACACATATCAATATCTATCTGAGTTTCATCATCATCTTCATCATCATCATTGATAACATTCTTTTTACTTTTCAACATGGTATACAACTGATCATCTTGTGAATTATTTATGTTCTGTGTTTCGACCTGTTCTGTCATTTGATTCCAGACTTCTCCTGCATCATCACCCACGACTTCATCTTGGCTGTTGCTCTTAGATCTTTCCTGTGATACTGGAAAAGAGTTTGAGTCTGTCGGATTTTGAGAAAGAACTGGTTCGGTCATCTGATTGCAAATATCAGCTTCAGCATCCTTGAGATGCTTCTCAGTATCATCCTCTATACCTTCAACATCTTTAGACAGAACATCATCTGTTTCTTCATCAATGACTCTTGCAGTCTTTTCCAACTTTGAGGGTGATCTAGAGTCTACATTTATTTCGTCGGAAGCATCCTTAGTTAACTGCAGAGAGAGAAGCTGCGTCATCTTGCTGGAGTCTTCCATCTCATCATCGTCATCATCATCGCTGATAACTCTCCTCTTCTTGGCTCCTTTGGAAGGCATCACTTGTGAATCATCTGTCTTGATGTCTTTGACAACCTCCATCACATCATCATCATCACTGTCATCATCGATAAGTCTCTTGTTTCTCTTGATTCCCTTAGGTGCTTCATCTTGTGATCCAACAGATTGCGAGTCTTTCACTGCTTTTTCCTCCTCGTCACTTTCATCCTCAGTTATATCCTTGCTCTTCTCAGCCACTTTAGGTACCTCGCATGATCTATTGATCTGAGACTGCATTGGCACAGGCTGGGTCATCTGATTCCACATCTCGTTCTCCATCTCCGCTTCATCCGCGTCAATTTCCACCTCTTCAGAAGCCGCCCCTTTCTGCGGAACCTTCTTCTGCTCCTTCTTTCCCTCCATCATCTGACTCTCCCACAGCTCCCTCTCCAGTTCATCCTCATCAGAATCAATCCCATCATTATCTACAACCTTTGACTTGGCTGATCCTGTCCCAAAGAGATCATTGAGTTCTGCTTCATCCAGACCATCACCCTGGGATGCTCCAGGCTTCTGGCTACTCTGCGCTTCCTTTTGCTTCTCCAGTCGACGTTCCATAGCAAGTCTCTTGTTGCGTTCGATGCGTTCCCTTTGCTCATCTGTCATTGGAACCTAGGTGTATCAAAAGAAAGAGAAACTTAATAAATAAATAACTAAGGCATTAACCATGGCATGTCTTGTCTACTTGAGAAAATGCACATCAATGGTGGCGTTTCAAAAAGCTGTAATGCACGACTGTCACTCGCTTGATGACTTGTTTTATGAGATATAAGTTTTTAGTTGGAGGGAATTTTAATTTCTCTCCCAATTATAAATTCTGCTTTCAGATGAATGTTAGTACAATGAATTAATCTTCAAAAACAAACTTTGACTGATTGAAAACAAAGTGATTTGTATCCAAGAAGGGATCAAGTCACTTTTCATCATTCCCTTGTGAACAGCATCTCAGTGGCTAAAACCTTAGCTCTAGTCATCATTACCTTAGGTGTATTGCTTGAGGGAGGTTGGGTGCCCGGAAAACTTGGTGTCGGGAAATCATCACCGAGACCAGTCGTCTCATTACCTCCTCCTTCAATAACATCTGCAAAAAAAAACAAAAGAAAATTAACTGATGCCACATAATGGGTTTATATATTGGAATGTCAGTATACAGAGATCAGTAGAGCATTCCAAACATAGCAGATTTTAAGTGCTTTGGAGGTGCATTTCACTGAAAACTGTTATCAGCTACTGAAATCCTTATATTTGATTGGCTGAAATACCGAGCGATAATTTGTCAGTCGAAACCATTCATAAAATGCTTAATCAAATACTTGCCAACACCATTTCACATAACTTAACATCAATACAAATCTTTTACCTTGGCCGATCACACAGTACATAATCAGGAACCTTAAACTTTTCTTTTTAATTTTACATTGATATTTTTTTTGCAACATGATGTTCTTATAATCAAAGAAGGAAATGTTTCTAAGCCCACCTCAATTTTTTTTCATAAATACCTCTTCCATTGTTATTAATAAACCTAATGCAATAATTCAGTCTTAACAAGGTAGGTACAATGAACTGATTCATCAATCATCATATTATATCATATTATAAAAGTTCGACTTACAGACTTAACTGCAATGGCCACAGGACCATGTATTGATCTAAGTAAAATTTAATACTGAATGGTACCATCAGTTAATTGCTAAAGATGAACTAATCAGAATGAATTGTAATAATTTTCTGCCTTGAATAGATAAATGTCAATGTCTACTATGCTTTTCTCATTGGATGAATCAGAATGTACCATATATGAAAAATATAGTTTTGGAAAGGGGATGGTAGTGGATAGGGAGGGGGATTATAAAAAAATGATTACCTTCTCCACCTCTAGTGACAAAATCCTCATCCAACAGAGGCATATCAAGACGAATCTTCTTTATACATGTCTGTTACAATACAAAACAAAAAAAATAGTTGAAATAATACGGTAAAATATTTTGGCAGCAGAACAATATCCTTGGTGGCTTATCCTCTACCTACATTCCTGACATCAGTTATAATCGGAATACCCAGCATTGAAAGCTGCAGAATAAACAACTATTGAATTAGCAGCCTGGTAAAAGACTTTGTGTCACTTCGTCACCTGATTGCACTTGAACCAGCATATCTTTGATAATAATTCAGTTACTATTCTATTCCTTTGAAATATTTTAATTACAATTACAGGCAGATGTACAGAATGTTATTGTTCAATTTAACCCTATCTTAACTCAGCTTTTCAAACAAAGTTTATACTGGAGGGGAGGTGGATCTTGCCTGCGATAGACACATGTAAAAGGTGTCCTGTTGTAGATTCAGGATTGGTTTAGGTCTATGGGGTTCAATTATAAAAACCAACCCACTGGTATCTGTAATCATTATTTACAGAGCAAACATTGGCAAACACATAATGGGGAAACTATGAAATCCAAGGAGGGACATAAAAAGAGAGAGAGGAAGGTTATTTTTTTTTTCAGACAACAGTAAACATAAACAAAAGATACAAATTTGGTCACATGGTTAGGGCACTGTTCTCGCCAGTGTATAATACGCATGGTGCAAACACCATGCGTGCGGAAATGGAGACCAAGTGGAACCATGCGTAAAATTTCAGCGACATGCGTGGAAAAATTAAATGGAAATATTCAGAAAAAAATAATACACTCCATGAACTCATCTTAGTGATATCAACTTCATTTATCGGGTTGCGCCGAAGTCCCACCAACTTAAGACCACTTACAGGCCTACTACGGCTAGGAAAGTGGCAAGGCGCCCAGCTAGCTCGCGGCTGCTATTGCGGGCATATGACGGCACGGCCGTTCCGTTGCCTATTCCCCCGCACATCACACCGGCTATGCTCCATGACCGGTAGCTGCGCTTACTGATATGATGGGAGTGGAACTTGGAATAAATGCATTGTATATACAAGGAACATGTACTTGTACTGTGTTTGTCATTTATCCCGCCCTCTATACACACAATGAACGAATAGCAAAGGAGTTGTACTGTGTCATTTTATCCCGCCCTCTCTGCACACAATGAACGAATAGCAAAGGAGTTTGAGAACTGTGCGTGACCGCTATGGTGCATGGATGTTAGGCCTGGGACGATTGTCATTTTTATCATTCAATTATTTCCTGAAAAAATAATCGAATGATTCGATTGTACGTCGGGAATCAGGTCTTTTAAGTCACAATAGTTGACCTACTTTATGGTGAAATCTCCATCAAAGTCACATGTTTAGAATAAATGAAAGTAGGACCTTTTTCCCCTTCTCCATGATATTTATATCAAAAGAAACTACATGAAATGAGATTAAAACTTTCAGTTTATTGTTCCAATGAAAATCCTTCCTAAATCCATGCTGGTACTCTGGTATTATGCATGCATCCCTCCAAGTGCCACACCCCTGCATATGAATGAATCAGCCCAGATCAGCCGTCCAAAGCCCAAAGATGTAAACAACTCATTCATGAACTATTCTTTGAGACTGACCCCAGGTGGAGCATTTCTTGAACAATTTCATCCCTTGCCCACACCATGTCCCCGCCCCCACTTGTGGCACTGCCCACGATTCTACACATTTAAAAAAAATATTTTGCAAAATATTCAATTTGAAATACCTTTTAAAATTACGATTTTTTATCATTTGAACCTACATGTATAACTGGGTCTATTTTTGGAGACTAGTCGAGAAAGTACCGGTGAAGACGGGCGCATGTTGGAATGTAGTTTTCATTGTGTGAGGGGGATAGAAAAAAGGTTGCATTATTGTTTTGAAACATGAAAGGAATTCTCCGGCTCCCACCCTTATCTTTCTCTCTCCCTCACACACACACACACACAGATGGGGGAGGGGTCAATTTATTTCTGAAGTCATGACCTCTCCTGATAAGGGAACCACTGCCTTCTTCTTTGTTTCCCCAAAAGTTTCATTGGCTATCCGAAGGTCCAATCAGCTCAAGTGAGCTTGGTTGTGTGTTTTCTTACTGTTTTGTGCACGCAGACAATGAACTCATTTTGTGTATCGAGGGCAAGGTTGGGTGGGATTCGGAGCGCTTTCATGTTCGTGTGTAACTGTGAATGTAATACAATCATTGATTATTTTTGAAAAATTATCTCGGTAACATAATTTTTAAACCTGTATGAAGTGTCATCATTGTTTTCTTGTAATTTTGTTATTATTACTTGGGTATTCGAGTTCTCCCAATGTCATAATCGGGATCTGCCGAACATTCGATTTGTGTAAATTTTGCTAATCGATTGGTGATTGGCGGCATGCCAATTGAACCATTCGATCAATCGATGTTTACTCCCAGGCCTAGCATTTATGTGCATTTGTGTGGGCGTAAAAATACGCCACAATGGGGCTTCCTTGGCGTCTCTATTTGATGAAAAGGCCGTCGCTTCCGCGCTCCGCGCACCCACCCCCCGGGAGTGGCAGCACAAGTCCCTGACATGGGTGAATTTTTTTCTGGCGAGAACGCTGGGTTAGGGTATTGTATTTATTCCCTGTATTTTTAGACAGGTTATTTCTGCAATTAATAACAGACATATCAATTCATCACACTGCCATCATCATGATTACATAATATACAATATTATTATTAAGATGTAGGGTTTTAGAGGCATGGATATTTTTGACGCTTTGCTAGGAGACATAATGTTGAAATTGATTTTTAACATGCATGCCTATGAAAACCGTCCAATATTGAAAATATTTTTTGGACGAAATGAATATTTTGCCCCACCCACAAGATTATCATTGGTTAATAAATGTGCGCATGAAGCTATTGTTTCGTCACAATGAAATTGCATTGCGCATTAGTTGCCAAAAGGAGCATCAATCTATTGAATTCAAATGCACTTGAAATATACGCTAGCGCATCTTTACTCTAGTATTACAGAGATTTCTTTCTTTTAATGGCATGCCATGCTCATGATTTACAAGATTTCCATAAATGATGGTTACTGAAAACAATTTTTTTTTCATTACTTCATGTTTAGCTTTGTGCGGATATCTAAATAATAATAATATTGGATGACCAATTCTCGTAGGATGCGTAGAAATAGTTACTCGCTGAAGAACAAGATTCATCTATGACTCATCCAATATTACTCTTCAGCTCGTACAATATTTCTTCGCATAAATATCTCTACCTGTACTGGCTTCTTGCTCCCCAGCTTCTCAATGCGCTCAATGACATCATCAAAGGGCATCTTGGGAAACAAACGATGCGCCCAGTGCTCCATTACCCGCATCAGTCGATCGAGGTCAGATACCTCATGACCTTTGCCCTTGAACTTGACCTTCTCAAAGTGTTTCATCAGGACTGGGAGTCCCCTCTCGCCAGTCAGTCTGCAAAATGAACAAATATTGTGGTGATAAAAAGTGAATGGTGAATTTTAATGAGTGGGGAAACAATACTTCAAAGAAGTCAACTTTATATACAAGAGGTCCTAATATTCATCATTACCTAATCAGATTATGTGTGGAGAAGAAATTCATTTTATATCATAGAAGGGCTAATATCTAGCATTATTAAAATAATAATAAAAACAATAAAAAAATTATATTGTAATGGAGAATTCATGACACACAATGTATTCTCTCTAAAAGAAGAAATAATCCTCAATAGAATAAGCAATATCCTACAAAATAGATGCACAATTATTGGTTTTTAGGTCACAATCTGTACTTGAACATCCAACTTTTTTTGTTTACTGGATTTTATTAGATGTAACATTTATTGATAGTGACCAAAATAAAGATATTTAATCATCAGGGGATTTGGACCAGGCACCTGGATCCCTACTGCCCCATTAGTTAAGTCAGCCTAATAACCCTTTTCTCCTCTTCCAACAGCCACACAAGGCTAAATACAAAAATCTGTTTTCCTTCCTTAGTTAGCAGTTACATCCTTAACTTAAAGAAACTGAAGTCATAAAAATATTTCCCTAAGAGCCCCTATATCCAAGAGAATTTTGCACCCACCTTGTAGATGGACTGTATTAAATAGGCCTAGATCTTTAAAAGGGAGTGATAGGCCTTTACTTTTCCCGATCACTCAATTTCTATTACCTTCTTAGGGGGTATCAAATTTCAGAGCGAAATCGCTCGTTGGTCGGCCGATCCCATGAATTTTCCCCCTGTACTATGGTGTGACATCTTTGAGACAGTCCTCGCTATGTCCCGGCATTGCCAGGAAAAAAGTTTGTACATGTCCCTGCACGTCCCGCTAACTTCAATGATTGTCCCCGCGGACCGGGGGCAGTCTTTTGTACATTCCCCGCCATGTCCCGGGAATATAATTAATAAGTGCATAACTTAAAGAAATGAAGTCATACAAATATCTCCCTATATCCTATTCCTAGTTAAGAATTTTTCACCCACCTTGTAGCATCCAGTTTAGGTATTGGTTTCCTGTTAACCACTCTCTTAGCAGCCGGAGCAGCTCCTTCTTCAGCTCCAGCAGGATCCAGTAGAGTGTCCAGGAGCCCTGAGGTCAATTAAAAAGAATGTTGTAACCTCTGGAAAACTAGATGCAAATTTGACTTATCTAGCAAGAGGATCAATTGCCAATTTTCATTGATTTGTAAGTTTATTTGACAAAAATAAATCATACAGTAGTCAATTTAACCTTTTACCTGATATGAAAATAATAAAGAAATCGACATACAAATAACACAATGAATGGAATTGGTAAGGAGCACAATATTGTTGGATAGACCACTAACACTATGTCCCACTGCCCATTTAATACTTCACAACTACGATTGGATCATCAGTAACCATCGCCCACTGAGTGGGTTAAATTGATGAACAGTGAGTAGGGTAGGCGAGGAAACATAGACAAAGAAACAACAAACCTTCATTGCGCTGTCCACTCGTGTTAAGTAAGTTCTCTTGGTCTTCATCATCATCTAATCCAGGAAGTCTTGTTACAGCAGGAAGATCATCGTCATCATCAAATCCATCTTCAGGTCCCATTAGGTCATCAAGATCAAGATTGATTGATGTCTCCATGTTGAAGCTGCCTGAATTGATTAGAAATATCATAGTGCTTTCAAGAGAATAACATGTGATACAATTTTTCTAAGCACTGCATACTATTACACCACCATGGCTAACCATAAAAGGGGAATCCAACCCAAATAAAAACTTGTTTTTATAAGGAAAAGAAAATTCAGACAAGTTGATAGGTAAATTTCATAACTTTCTTGTTGTTTGACCAATATTGGACAAACAAGAAAGTTCTGAATTTTTAAAAGTTGTAAATATTGGTAATCACTACACCCAAGACTTCACATTGGCCACATATGGGATGTCATAGTGATGTAAGGCAAGGACTACTCTTCCATGTATATTATGGCTAAAATGTAATTTTCCCAAGTTTTATTTCATATTATATTTTTCTTTCATGAGGACATAAAACAATTTTATTCATTTCTAAAACATTTCAGTTTTCTAAAATTTTTAAATGTATTAAAAAACCAACAAATATTTAGATTTTGCTAGATGATTGGATTTTTTGTTTGCTTTAAGTTTGAACTTTTTCATCTTTTGATCTTTCTTTCATTTTTCTATCCTTTCTGCATCCTTCCTGCTTGCTTTTTTTTGTTCAATCTTTTTTCCGAATCTTTCCTAGCTTTCATTCCTATATTTGTTCTCTTCTACTTTCCTTCTTTTTAAAATTTCCTTTTTATTTCCTTCTTTCTTTCTTGCTTCCTTCTCCCTTCCTCTCCTCTTTCTTTTTGTACTTTCTCTCCATTATTTTCTTTCTTTTTTCATTCTCTCCTCTGTTCATTCTTTCCTTCCTATCTTTAATTCGTTATTTCCCTTTTCCCTTCCTCCTGTTTTTTTTTCTTTGTTCTAGGAATGAAGGTAACACTTTTCTTTCCTTCATTCTTCCTCCTTTTTTCGTACTTTTTTCCCTTTCTTTCACACATTCATTCATCTTCTCTTTATTTCTTTTCTATTCATTTCATTTGAAGTATAACATTGTGTAGAATCTAGTCTTCTTTGTTGATATTTTTATAAAGACCTCACTCGTGCATTGTACTTTGTCGATTGTCCTGTAGCCTGTATGCATATTTCATTTTGTGAAATCTGGTCACCCGGCCCTGGCTGCAATGCCAATGGCCAATGCCACTTCGCGCCAAGGGATATTGGCGTCCACAACACACGACTTTCTGTGCACAGCAGAAAATATGAGTGAACATGGACAGTCTCAATTTATCAAGACATGATTTGTATTGGTTTATATTATAACTTTATCATGTCGATATCTACGGAATATCCTTTATTCCTTGGCTTGTTTTCTGGACTGGGACAATCCCAATTTTTATTTTATTAGTCTAAGTTAAGAATCAAATCAGAATAGATCTAAGTAACAATTTTTATAGTGTTTACATCTAACGTTAGACATACTATAGCAGAGTTTCATATGAGACAAACTGTGGCGCCCAAACTACATCACTGACAAGTCAACTGATGTCTTCACTTCAAATCAATCTAGCTTATCTTTAAGGCAGTGTATACAGCCACACGCGTGTGTCTTTACCATCCAGCCACACGCGTGTGGTTATATCCAGAACACCTATCTGTGGATACCGCCACACGCCGCCAGTAATAACAGTAAAACACGTACCGCGGTATGTAGGTCTGACCGTCTATATCACGATCAAAATAACCTCATTTCTTCATTAAATTCTTACATTCTAAACCCCTTTGATTTCTTTAAATCGTTTCAATTTCATTCTCACCATCTTCTTTCCTTGCTTTTCTTGTCTTGTTACAAAACTCAAAGGCCGCCTGTGCCTGTTAAATAGCAAATTTCCACACTTTTTCTACTTGCGTCGATTCTCTACTGAATCTAGGCAATGTGCGCGTACGTACAAAACCCAAACTGTGTATGTCTACGCTACTACTGTGCTGCGCTAACGCTGTATGGGTCTGCCACCGCGAAGGAAGCCAGAATCGACACAAGTAGAAAAAGAGAATTTGCTGTTAAACAGACGACCGTTTGTAACAAGACAAGAAAAGCAAGGAGAGAAGACGGTGAGAATGAAATTGAAACGATCTAAGGATATCAAAGGGGTTTAGAATGTAAGAATTTAATGAAGAAATGAGGTTATTTTGATCGTGATATAGACGGTCAGACATACGTGTTTTACTGTTATTACTGGCGGCGTGTGGCGGTATCCACAGATATGTGTTCTGGATATAACCACACGCGTGTGGCTGGATGGTAAAGACACACGCGTGTGGTTGTATACACTGCCTATCTTTAACCAGGCGAACATGCAGATAGTACCGGAACGCTGCGGCCGAGAGCTCACGGCCCAGCCCGCTCCGTTTCGACAGCGAACGATCGGCTGCCGGCTGCCACAGCACAGCCACATCGGCGCCGCTTTTTTATTTGTCTTCAATTTTCCTGACACAATAAAGGTTCATTCACTACATCATATCTATAAGTTCAGAATATGAGTAAATTATTAAACAAAACAAGCAACAAGGGCTAAAAAAATGACAAAAACCAAACCTAACGTACCGGTACCTGTACAGTTGTTGATAAAGTATGCCGTCGAGTCTTGAAATTGCGCGCGCTTAACTTTCTGCTACTACCGTATAGCAGAGTAAAACAAGAAAAAGGAAAAAAATAATCGAAGACCTAATTGTCATTGTGAACCGCATAAGGATCTGATCTCCCGGGTATATCTTTATGTATAGTGAACACAGACAGATTCGAAGCCACACTGGTCAAAATAACAATTTTATTCGACTTAAGAAAATTATCAAATGCTATGATTTTCTGGGCGGGATGTTGAACAATATAAGTCAATCTTTGGTCCGGGTCTTTAGTGCTTTTGGCTTGAGGCGCAAATTATATATGTAATTTGTTTTTGTTCTGCTTTGAAGCGCCTTGAACATATCTAATCCGGGATCTAATCAATGTGGAAAGTGCGCTGTACAAGTCTCATGTATTATTATATTATCATATATTGTATTCATCATCATTCTAGGGATTCTAGTAAAGTGTATTTTACTATAGAAGAATTAACAATAACAATAGTAGCCAGCAATATAGTGTTCAGAACCAATTGCTGTACCTGTTTTTGGAATCATGTTGATTTTCAAGATCTTCATAATCATCGCTATCATATACGACCTCAATATCAAAATCAAAAGTGGAGGTGCATGGCCGCTTAATTAGAGATCCGAGGATCGGGGATTCTATTCCCATATGGCTCTCAGTGGCGTATCTACGGGGGGGGGCATGGGGGCACATGTCCCCATTATCGGCTGGCAAAAAAAAAAACGGGGGAAAAGGAGAAAAGAAGGAGAAAGAAAGAGAAACGAAGTGGGGAAGAAGAGATTATTGTATTTTATATCATATTATGTTATATTATATTACATAAGAACTATCATTATTTGATAAGAAAGACTCTCGATCAGACATTAGTTGTGTAAAGTTCCTAGTTGCACTTAAAGTTACTCGGTGCTTTTTGTTAGAGCAAAGTTATTCAAGAAAATATACAGACTCGATCCTGTTTAGAAGAATGTAATAATAATAATTATTATAATAATTATAATAATAAATAAGGATAATAATGATAATAAGAAGTAGAAGAAGGAGGGGGAGAAGAAGAAGAGGGAGAAGAAGAAATTCAGTATGTTTTAATATACCATCCATAACAAATTATTCTTTGGTACATTCTTTAATTAACAACAAAAGGCAAAACTAATAATACCTTGCAAATCTACCAATCCTCTACTCAAATTGCACATGCATTAAATCAATCCTCGTACATAATAGGGAAAAATTAGATGGTAACATAACATTAAGATATAATGAATAATAAAGAAATGGATCAACACCATTCACAGATTGTGTAACATTTATAAATGTTTTTTTTATTAATATTTACTTTGGTAAATTTTTAATGAATTTATGGAGTTCTAAAAACATTTATAATGCTATTATGCCTGTGCATTAAGTTCAAACATTTAAAGAGGAAAGTGGGATGAGGGTGGACTTAACAATTAAGAGTCATCAGGATCTAATATAATGGCAACAAACGCTTGAAAAAACAACACATGAATACATACACAACCAAAAAAAAACAATTAATACCATGAAGATATTAGTTTAAATTTTTTTATTATCTCTCAAAATACCCATCACCCATCTTGTCCACAGCACACTATTGCAAAACATCTGAATACACATTACACATTTTTATATATATAATAATCAAATGATAATTAATTCATGTGATATCATCTTTTACAAAAGGATGATGCAACATAATACATGTAATAAAAAAAGACTTCAATGTCATTATATCGGTCTTTATAATACTAGTACGCTAAATGCAATATAGTAACGAATTACTGAAACTTCAAAGCATCAAAATTGCTCATACTAAAGCAACTATAATTGCAGTAAGTTTCTCTCAATCAAGGCAACGCATTGTTTTTTTCAAAATTCATTTGATAATCTTTAATCTTACCAGTAGATCCTGAATGAAATATCAGTCTCTTAATTTTCAAAGTGACGATAATCATACATCAAATACTTTTATTCATAAATTGATATTGCTGTAGTTATGTTTCTTAATCAGAAGCATCAATTCACATCACATGTCATAAAGGAATTGGATAAATCAGCTATAAAATGCTTTAAATACTTTTTTGTTTAAATAAACACACAAGTTTTAATACTGCATTCTTGAACAAAAATTGACATATTCATGTTATTTTGCAATTATAAGCTCACTGTACCAGAGATGAATTCAAATTTTACTTTTCATATTCATCAATAGAATACTTGAATACTGTTAGTGTTTTTGTTTATAATAAAAAACTATTATAGTTAGGCACTTAATGCTGCAATCACTTTCAAAATCATATCACATGACCTTTTATATTCATCTATAGCTTAATTTGTTTGAAATACATGTAGTTTGTTCCATAATACTGTTCATATGAGATGAGGGAGTCATAAAACACCCAAGTTCTATTAAAATAAGATTATATATTGATTCACTTAAACTGATTTATATTTATACACTTTTTTAATTGAGAAAATTTACTCTAGAACTGGATATTATCACATGTTTCTAGGAATAGAATGTTGATTTCTGATCTTGTCACAATTTTGTTTTCAGTTTTGTGTGTTACAATTAATCATCCCTGCTTTGATTTATTAATTCATACCCATGTTATGCACATGGAAGTAAGAATAATCAAAACATTTTAAGTATTTCTTTTACTTTCTGAAATAATTAATATCAATATATTTTTTTTTAGGGGGGAGTGTAAAACAAATATGATTTTCAAAGAAAAGCATTCTTTTCACAGCATATCAAAATAATGTCAAAATCAACACACAATATTTATCATGATGATATCTGTAAAATGAAACTTATAGCCACCAGAGTATGATGATAGATAGTGAACAAAGATAAACAATGCTATTAAATGTCCATATTCAAATGAAGTTTGTTTTACATACTTGGAATGTAGATTCAGAAGTGTAGCAATACTCTCTGCATAGCACATAATGCACACACAAACATAGTCTTTACTCATAATAAAAGAAGAAAGAGAGTAAACAAGAATGTAAAAGACCCTGTAATCTTAGCTCTGGGAACCTAAAATTGACTGGCCCGTATTCTGAAGTCAGGTTTAAATTACACCACGGTCTAACTCTGTGCTAAAGTTATGGGGAGCCAAAAGCTAAAAATTTCTGTTTATATTGTATATTTCTTATGTTTACTATTTTGTTTCCTGCTTTCATAATGAATAAGAATACTTCAGTTATCATTTCCCAGACAATTATGAACAATTTGGGTGTCATAATTATGGGTTAATGTACTGAACGTGTACTGTTGTGGATTTGTGCTCTAATTTGCTCTCCATATAGTTAAACCACAACTTTAAACCAGAGTTCAGAATAAGGGTCTATGCATGTTTCCAACTGAGCACAGGGACTGAGCATAGAGCTCATTTAATCATGCATAATCTTTAGGACTTTAGAGAAATACACCTTCTACTTCTCAAGAAGTGATGGGATCATCTGTATTGCATTATTGCACATTATTGGAGGAAATTCTGGCAGCTTGATAGCATAAGGTCTGATCTCATTTTCTCATAAAAGGATGACTAATTCAAGTCAACATAGCAATCCATTTGCATAGAGATAAATTGGAATTATAATTAACATAATGCCCATCAACACCTTTCAATTAAAATCATAACATCATAACTCAATAATTATAGCCTTTCCATGCAAACGAATTCAAAATACCAATGTCTTTCAGAGCTCCTTTCGCAACTCTCTGTGAGTCAGATGCCTTTTCGCCACCATTTCTGCTAAGTCGTTCTACCATATCCTCAATCTCGTCCCTTGTCATGTTTTTATTTGGCCGATTAGAAGTGACAGGTCTCTCCTTAGGAACCTACACAGACAATGACATATGCAAGAAAAAAAATGTATGAAATTAAATATGACTAGAGAAAGCCATAGTAGCAGATGCCTTACAGAGCTTGGGATGGAACATGAAATTTGTTATATCTTCTGATTATATTTTTATTGGGAAGGAGACATTGATGTGCAATCCCATTTTGTTTTGTATGTTCCTATTCTTATAATTAGCATATTGGTGTCTCGATATAAGGAATATGTGTATAAAAATGATGCACAAATCCGCACACTGAAAATGTTAATAATCATGATGGTGATAATAAAAATGATATATATATATCACAATCATCATAATAGTCAGATTAATACTAAAAATACTGTAAATGCTAATAATTGTCGTCCTAATAATCATAATGAAAATTCTTTCAGAGTGCATACTAGATACCTCTATAATATAGAAAAATGTAAAATTACAAACATAGGAAAATTCTACTTCACTCAGCAATAATACATCACCTCATAGAGTCTCTCAACCACCTGGTCAATCTCGAATTCAGTGGCCTTTTGGTAACCCATATGCATGTCATCTGGCTTGGTTATTGTACCCCAGGGACGCTTGGAGGTGCGATGAGGAACTGACATGTTTACTCTGCCCTAAAATATAGCCTCTATAGCAAATACTGTTGATCAACGTATGTCTGAATTCCTAGTTTAAAACAGAAAATGGTAAAGTATGTGAAAACCAACTACTCCAGAGAAGCAGATTGCGAAGAGATAAATAAAAAAAGTATCTTAGGACCACCATGTCAAAACTAAGTTTGACAAATTTTATTTTTCTTTTGATCATGTACAGGTTGTAGGACAATTATTCCAGATGATAATAAAAAATGATGATGATGATGATAAATTAACATCATCAATTTGATCATATGATAACAATAATGAAAAAAACTAATACCAGGTATACTGCTGCTACTACTACTTAAAATGATACCAAGCATTAAATCCACTCTGCAAAGAGTGCTCAAGGCACAAAAACTTTATTTCATTCTTTATCATATGCCTTCTTACAAATCTTGAATGGTTTTTGTATTATATTTTGAAAAATTAAGAAGATGAAAAGGAAAGTTTGTGTAATCATTATTAAAAAAAACAGGAAATACAGGGATCCAATTGTTGCAAATTCTGACCTAAAACGAAAACTTCGGTCTACGATGATTATTCCGCTGAACTACGTTGGCTCCATGTGCTCACCAAATGAGAGGAGAAAAAAAAGGTTTTACAAATTTTTAAAAACTCCTCAAAATACTGCTGCCAGCTGTCTGTCCCAATCATGCTACTTGTACATGATATTGAATATATTCAAATTTATGTTGAACGACTGATCTTGAATTTGAAATGACAAAATGCTGATGAAATTTTCTTTAATCCTATAATCATTTCGTAGGCTCTTTCCATTTCATAGTTTATTGTACTCTGTAGTGAGTATCATCATACTACCAATACCATTATAACCTCGTTCGTAGGATGAGTGAATACCATATGTACATTCCATTTTACAACTCCCCAAAATATATCATAACCCCGGGATCATAACCTTGTTGAATGAGTGCCAATTAAAGTTAGGCCTATATGTCCACAAATAAAAATATTTTACTATGATCTTACCCTCATGTTCTATGTTTCAAATTCATTATAAGAAATTTTACACTCACCTCACCTGCTCGATAATGCAAAATAAAGGATCAAATCATTTCATACTCTCGCGTCTCGAGTCGCCCGAGCGTCCCGTTGTTAGGTACGGCAGGTGCACGTTGCTACGGCTCGAAAATGTTCCCGTATTTATTGGCAATTACGGGCGCGCGATCGAGAGAGGACGCGACGTGCCGGTTCCGGGACAGCCCGACCACCGGACAGCCCGACCCTGGACAGCCCGACCCGCTGCCCTGGACAACTCGTCCCGGTCGAGTTGTCCAGGGTTGGCTCTGAATCGGACAACTCGACCACTTGAACTCTTCTTCAAAATTTCATTAAATAAAATTTCAAAATTTACTTCAAAAGTATTTTCCCGCATAATCCATGTTTCTTCAATATATTCCCGACAGAAAAATTGACATTTCAGTGCATTTTGAGCTATTTTGAAAGAAAATAAAGCGAGTTCCCTTGCAACGAGAAAAATCCGATACCGCTGGCGAGCTGTGTTCATTCAACTTACAACTTGCAAATTTGAGTTGATTTTTCCGTCACTTTACATATTTTAATGGTGAGTGTGAGCTATTTTGTATTTTCATATTCCATTTTCACATTTCCTATACTTATTTAAAGTTATTGCATTTTACAAAACTGATACTTAATGCAAACTTTTTGAGATAGTTCACCTGGAAAGGACACCGATACGGTACGTACTTTGCTTCGCCTCGCCGGCCGGCCAGCTGGGCGACCGGCTGTGCTGTGATTGTGACTGAGTGAGGCAGTCAGCTCAACTAGCTAGCTATGGCCTATGCGAGGTCAACTTACTTATTTCAGTTAATTTTCCGTCTCTTGACATATTGCTCATTTTCCAGTGGCGAGAGTGTGCTATTTTTGTATTTTTACGCTTCTTCCACTTATTAAAAAGGTTTTTTTTATGTCTCTAACTAAAAAAAGGAAATAGATTTGAAAATGTCTCAGTAGCCGGCATATGTACATGTAACTAGTTATGAAGTTTACAATTTTTGTAGGAAAGTGTCATTGTTTATTTTTGTTCTTAAATATAATTTCTTTATTGTTTTCGAAGTTTTGAAGGGCAGGGGGGGGGGGGGTAAACAACTGACAATATATTGGGTATTTATAATTATCAAAATTGAATAATTTATTGAAAAATGAAATGTACTCTGCCGAAATTGAAAAATTTAACTTTTTATCAAAAATCTAAAAACTTGCTTTTTATTGATTACTGTCGCAGCTTTTTTTAATGCAACTTCCATTGGTAACAGTGGGTCTTCTGGAGGATACAAGCACTTGGGCTGTACCAGGGATGAGGAGAAGAGGTTTCATACTCGACAAGCGATGGCCTTTCCATTTCTTTCACGAGCAGAAATATTACCGAGTTCCAATGACTTGGGCATCAGAGCGGCAGTCCCCTGATCGATGAGATAAATAACAGCTTTATAGATACAATAAATCAATTTTTGCGCACTTCATGCAGGCATATCAAAGTGGATTTTTTTTTTTGTATTTTCAAATTCTTTAAAAGAAAGAAAGGACAATTGAATTGAATAATGAATTTACCTTTTTTTTCTTTATACATTGTTTGAATTGAACAAAAAATTTACTTATAGGTTTCGTAGAAGTTGTAACATTTCAAATCAATTTTTGGGTATGGTAATGCGAAATTTATGTGGATCCTTTATGTTATGTAAATCTTCCAGAAGATACCAGGTATGGTTCTAGTGTGTTTAGCAAATTAACTTAACTTTGATATATTAAAATTGTATTTCCTTCTAAATTGTTCAAGACAAGGTGAAGATTGAAAATGGTCTCATTTCTTTTATTATCAAGAGGTGCAGACTATTTGAAATTACAATAATTTTGTCATTAATTCATTTCATACTTCATTTCATCTTTCCAGCTGTTTGACTTAGTTGAGAAAACATGGATTGCAAACCGTACTTCACTTGTTTTTATTTATAAAACAAAATTGTAAGGAAGTGCTGAAAGAACAAGTCCACTCTAACAATAAGTTGATTTGAATAAAAAGAGAGAAATCCAACAAGCATAACACTGAAAATTTCTTCAAAGTCGGATGTAAAATTAGAAAGTCTTGACATTTTAAAGTTTCGCTTACTGGTAATTTCACAAATCAGTCATATGCACATCCTGGCTGGTATGCAAATGAGGAGACTATGACGTTATCCACTCACTATTTCTTTTGTATTTTATCTAATTTTCTCCTCATTGTCAAGTGATACAACGATTAATTCCTCCCTGAACATGTGGAATTATCATTGTTTAATGCTAATATGGTTCAGTCAAGTTAGTCCTTATTGTCAAATCAAATCTATTTAAAAAATGAAATATTCATTATTCAAACAATAAAAAAAAAGAAATAGTGAGTGATTGGCATCATCGACTTACCTATTTGTGCATGTCACTGTTTTGTGAAAAATAAGCGAAAATTTAAAATGTCATAACTTTCTTATTTCAAATCCGATTTTGATGACATTTTTAGCACTATAGTAGTTTGATTTTCTCTATGTATTCAAGTTAGCATTTTTCTGGGGTGGACTTAATTAACCTTGAAAGAGCCCTCTACGTAAGTTAGGGTTCAGTTAGTTGTCATGGTAATCAAATATATATGCAATAAATTTTGAAATGTATATTCTTAAACCAAAGGGGCAATTAATTATTACATGTTAATTTGTATGGTTACTATTGTAGTTTTTAGATTGTCTATATTGTTACATTTGCACCCAAAGCAGAGGATATTGTTCTCAATCAGAGTTACAAATCAACAAATATAGTATGGGCACACCTGAATATGTGATTATGTACAAATAGTATACAAATATAGCAGGCTTTAAGGAAGTATAGCAGGAATTATTTGTCTGAAGTTGGACTGGCAATTGCTTTTTATACTAAGAGGCAAAAGTATGACTGGGCACACATGAATATTTGTGAATATATAAATAGTAAACAAATATACCAGGAATGGTGCTCTATTTGATTTTCTTTATGTATGTTTTTTTTTCAACAGCATAACAAGACCATGTTTTGTTATGCTATACTGTATGTAAGATATAACAGAAAATTATGTGTTACTTAGTAATTTTAGTTGTGATCAAGTTTATCACATTGTTACATAGAAAATAAAGAGTCTACTAAAAAGTATTGTGAATATTGGGTTCTATTACTCCCATGTATTTTTTTCTGCTGAACATTTCACTGTTAAGTGCTGTGGTGATCAGGTGGACATTTTGGGAGAGATGAAGTTGAAATTGGAGGGATGGAGACGGTGATGTGAAAAGGGTGGTAATGAAAAGTGGGTTGGAGATGAGAAGGATGGAGATGATGAGAGGAGGGATGGAGATGAGAGGGATAGAGATGATGAGAGGAGGCATGGAGATGAAAGGAAGGATGGAGGTGAGAGGAATAGATGATGAGAGGAGGGATTGAAATTATGAAGAAAAGGATGGAGGGGATGACGATGAGAGATGAAGCTGAGAGGAGCAGAGATGAGGAGGCGATGGAGATGAGGGGATGTAGAGGAGGAATGGAACATCATCACCAGTTCACCACCAACATCATCTCTATCATCGCCACCATCACGATCGGCACAATCATTGCCATCACCACCACCATCATCATCATCACCACCAAATCACTATGCTATTATCATCGCCATCATTATCATCACCACAATCGTTATCGCTATATTCATCGCCATCATTATCATCACTTATCATCACCATCATCATATTATCATCACACCAACATCATCATCACCACCAACATCATTCTCATCCATCATAATCATCGCCATCACCACTATCATCACCACCAACATCATTCTCATCCATCATCATAATCATCGCCATCATTATTATCACCATAATCTTCATCACATCACCATCATAGCCACCATCATCACAACATCATCCATCATTATTGTCATCGTATCACCAGTATAATCGCCATCATAATCATCAGCATCATGATCACCAATATCATCATCACCACCTGTCGTCACCGTCATCACCAATGTTCATCATTATCACCATCGCCACCAACATCCTTTTCATCATCTCAGGAATATTATTGAGAACCTCTTGGAAATGATGCAATCCATTGACTCGATCTCATCAGTGCATGAAGTACATTGTAGCTGGGTTTATTCAGCTTTGGGTGCACTGGGGGCCTTGAACTTTTGTAGGGGGCACCAAGATAAATATGTTGTGGGGATAGTCCTGCAGACCAAAGTTTAAGAAAATCATAATTTCATTCTCAAAAACACGATTAGGATATTTCAAAAGGCCTTAAGTAGGATCGTCACTCTCTTCCCCTCTTCTCTCGCCTTTTCTGTTGTTTTTTCTTTCCCCTTCTTTTTCCTTTCTCCCCCATTCCACTGTTTCATTCGCTATGTCTTTCCACTTTTTCTCTTCTTTTTTCCCTCCCTTTTTCTCTTCTTCAGGTTTTTTTTTGGGGGGGGGATTAAAGCCCCCCCCCCAAAAAAAAAGAATCGCTCAAGCCCTACCAAGATTTTTCGACCACAAAGAAAAATGATCGCTATATAATGGGCCATATTATGTATTAATGTACTATTCCATTCATGTCATCAATTTGCTCTAGAATCAATTAAGTTTTTACTATTCAAATTATTCAAAGATTTTCTCCCCGGTCACCACATTCCCTCATAACATTTTTAAGGGTGTCATTGATATTAAAACCTTATCCGCTGCCATGTTCTATCCATGTAGGAGTGCAAAATTGATGTTTGATCTAGGGGGTGCCAAATGATTACCAAGAAATTGACTGACTGATTAGGCCGATGATGATTTATTAAATAATTTATTGAAAAAATGAATGTTTGATCACATTGCTGAGATCCACATAATAAAGTTAAAATGCTGCCCCCAAAAATGCAATGTGTGTTGAACTTCACTCATGCATTAAAGTTCAATTTAATAATTTATGAAATTTGCTTTAACAACCAAAACTTGCCACGATTGATCATTAATTTATCACAACGCCCTTAACTTTGCAGGTTCTAGCGGATTTGCCTTTCAAAAACTGACTGAAATTGGAAGGCTATTTCCTGCCCAGCCTAATTTTCATATACCCTTTGTTTAAGTGGGAAGTGCTCGCTCAACACATTTTGGTGTCATTTGAAAGTTGGCTTTATCATATATGTAGGCCCCCCCCCAAAGTGATATATTTTTTATTCGGCAGCCATGTCAAAAGTTGATAGATTTTGGGGAGCTACCATCAAGTAGATAAAACTAGTATTGTACCCAGGTCAGTCAGGGTCGTATCTAGGGGGCGCAAATAAAGAAATGAAAAAAAGGAAAAAATAATGCAAAGGAATAAAAGTGCAGAAAAGGGATACCACTGAACTGAAGGAAATTAATACCCTGTCTTGTTATTCCCATGGTAATGCCGTTTCCAACACATTTAGAAAATGAATCTTGCATGTCTCTATCCAAAGATGAATATTCGTGCCACTTTTTGATTAAAGGGGTGGTCCAGGCTGAAAGTATTTATAGCTTAATAAATAGAGTAGAATTCACTGAGCAAAATGCCGTCAATTTCATCAAAATCGGACAACAGATAGCAAAGTTATTGAATTTTAAAGTTTAGCAATATTTTGTAAAAATAGTCGTCATGAATATTCATTAGGTGGGCTGATGATGTCACATCTCCACTTGTTCTTTTGTATTTTATTATATGAAATTAGGTTTATTCAAATTTTTCCTCCAAGAACTAGAAAAACTGGATTGACCAGTTACTGATTTAGTACATTAGATATTTATTGCTGCAACTTATTTCATCATAAGGGAGACATATTATTCTCACAAGTATGAAAAAAATATGATTTTATGTAATATAAGAAAACAGAAAGTGGAGATGTGACATCATCAGCTCGCCTAATGAATATTCATGACGGCTCTTTTTACAAAATATTGCTAAACTTTAAACTTCAATAACTTTATTATTTGTTATCCGATTTTGATGAAATTTTCAGCGTTTTGCTCAGTGAATTCTACTCTGTGTATTAAGATATATTTTGCCAGAGCAAATGTCATGGAACCCGTCACCACAGCTCTCAATAAAAGGTAAATATTCAGCGAGAAAAGGGATACAAAATAGTGCAAGAACAAAATATTCAAAATACTTCTTTGGAGTTAAGTGGGTTTTATTAAGTAACATTAAGGTAAACTTGATCAGATCTATTACATAGTAACACATATTGAACTTCAGTGTACAGTGTATATAAAACATATTATATCCCACATAAAATAAATACTGGTTCAAAATTTCAAATAGGATTACATTACCACAATTATGATAATACTATTATGATAATAAATATGACACAATTCCAACTGGGAACAATATCCTCTGCTTGTGGTGTTTATGTAAAGCTAACAATAAGGACAACCTTAAAATTACATTAGTGCCAATATAAATAAACATTTATCCAACAATTGCACTTTCAGGAATATACAACCTGTTATACATTACTATATTTGGTTTCCATGGCAATTACATGATCCCTAACTTAGCTGGAGGGATTTTCAACCCTTCCTCATCTTTTATTTGTCACACAAAAACTGGCCATACAGATCTTGCAATTCAGGTGGTCTCAAAGAGCTGGAAAGATAGAAATAAAATAAAGTAATTTCAACTTTTTGAAGCTCTGCACCTCTTTTGTTACTGAAACAAATCAAACCATTTCAACCTTCAGTTTAGAAGCAAATACATTTTTTAAATATATTAAAGTTAAATTAATTGCAACTAATTCAATATCATAAAGGGAAAGTTCACTCTGAAAAAAATTTGGTCGTAAAAATAGCAGAAACGTAATACCAAAAAATATTGGTGAATGTATGAGGAACAGTTTCCAAACGTTATTCAAATTTTAAGTTTTAGATTTGTGGCGTCATAAACGAGCAGCTGCCCCATATGTTTTGTAATATAAAATTCATGAATTCAATTTTTTTCAATGGTTCCTGATGACTTATTTTTGTTTTCTTTTCAGGTTTGGGTGTGAAATGTTTTGTCTTTATAATATATACAAAAGGCATAGTAAAACCAGTTTCAATTTTCTTAGAAAATAACAATTTCTTGACTTTTTACATTTATTATGCAGAAATGCTGCTCGCACATGACATCACAAATTATCCAATAATTGAAATTGTAATAACTTTTCAATTCTTTGATAGATTTTCCTCAAACCTTTGGCAATATTTTTTATTATTTTTTCTGCTGTTTTTACAATTAACTATTTGTCAGGGTGAACTTCCCCTTCAAGCTCACTTGAACTTGATACTTGGTATCATCTAGATGTGTACGACATAAATGTTCCTCATGAATTAAGCATAACCCCTAAATTAATTTAGAATGTTACAACTTCTACTTAACCTAAACATGTAGTAGTTACTCACATTTTTAAGAAGAAGCAATTTTGAATTTTTATGAATACAATGTATATAAAAAAAAGTTAAATTTTTGTTCAATTCAAACAATGTATAAAAGAAATAATAAGTAAATGTTCAATTCAATTGTTCCTTCTTTCATTTAAAGAATTTGAAAATACCAAAAAATAAAAATTGAAATTTGATATGCCTGCATAAAGTGCACAAATTTGATATTATCTAAGAAGCTGTACTTACCTCATCGATCAAGGGACTGCTGCCCTGATGCCCAAGTCATTGGAACTCGGTATTATTTCTGCTCGTGAAAGAAATGGAAAGGCCATCGCTTGTCGAGTATGAAACCTCTTCTCCTCATCCCGGGTGTAGGTTGTTGGGACTAGTCCAAGTGCTTGTATCCTCAAGAAGACCCGTTGTTTCCAGTGGAATGTGCATTAAAAAAAGCTGTGACATATACTGACAGGTAAAAAAATAAGAGACATGTTTTTCGATAACGAAAAGCAAGTTTTAAAATTTAGATTTTGATAAAAACAAAGTTTTTCAATTTCGGTATAAATTGTATAATACATTTTTTCTCAATAAACTATTCCATATTGTAAACTTCATAACTTACAAACTGAGACATTTTAAAATCTATTTCCTTAATTGGTTTAGATGTTGGTTGGAAGCACCCCCCCCCCCCCCCGGCCTGAAGGCCTCCAAAAAGGGGCGTCAAGGATGGTTACTTTAAAATTTGGGAAGCGCATTCCAACCACGCAGGGGGGGGGGCACTCGACCAAAAAAGTGGTGGGGGTGTGCCGCGGGCGAGACAAAAAACGGGGGCCTTGGAGCGGGCTTATTGTAAAAAGGAGGGTCCTTGGAACGGGCTTCGGAACGACAAATGTTTGTGAAAACGGGGGTCCTTGGAACGGATCGCCAGCGTGTGAGCGCGTATGCATCCCTACGGAACGGTCATGCGTGCATGATGCAGCTAGCGCGGCCTCCGCCGGGGAGCTCTGCGGCCGCTTTTCACCAAAATTGCAGCTCATTCAACGCGATCGGAGCGGCGTAACGAAAAATATGCGAAGCTTTGGAGCGGATTTCTCTCTTCTTTTTTCTCGATAAGAAGAAAATGCTATGCCTTGGAGCGGCTTTCTTTGTTCTTTTTCTCAACAAGGCAAAAATGCTATGCCTTGGAACGGAAATTTGAGTGTAAAAATGGGGGTCCCCTCCGCGGCACATACCCACTATGCGTTATATACTGAGTGCCCCCCCCCCCCCCCCCCCCCGGCCACGCAGTCACTGTCCTAATGATTATTAGTGACATTAAAAAAACTTTTTAATAAGTAGAAGTGTAAAAATACAAAAATAGCACACTCTCGCCATTGGAAAATGGGAGAGTCAAATGTCAAATTCACTAAAATAAGTTGACCTCGCATAGGCAGCTAGTTGAGCTGACTGCCTCACTCAGTCACAATCACAGCACAGCCGGTCGCCCAGCTGGCCGGCCGGCGAGGCGAAGCAAAGTACGTACCGTACCGTATCGGTGTCCTTTCCAGGTGAACTATCTCAAAAAGTTTGCATTAAGTATCAGTTTTGTAAAATGCAATAACTTTAAATAAGTATAGGAAATGTGAAAATGGAATATGAAAATACAAAATAGCACACACTCACCATTAAAATATGTAAAGTGACGGAAAAATCAACTCAAATTTGCAAGTTGTAAGTTGAATGAACACGGCTAGCCGGCGGTATCGGATTATTCTCGTTGCAAGGGAACTCGCTTTATTTTCTTTCAAAATAGCTCAAAATGCTCTGAAATGTCAATTTTTCTGTCGAGAATGTATTGAAGAAACATGAATAATGCGGGAAAATACTTTTGAAGTAAAGTTTGAAATTTTATTTAATGAAATTTTGAAGAAGTATTCAAGTGGTCGAGTTGTCCGATTCAGAGCCAACCCTGGACAACTCGACCGGGACGAGTTGTCCAGGGCAGCGGGTCGGGCTGTCCAGGGTCGGGCTGTCCAGTGGTCGGGCTGTCCGGACCCCCACGTGCCCGCTCGCTAAAAAAGAGAGCTAGAGAAAGAAAGAAATCACAGGCGAGCAGCTGCGCAAAAGCTCGATAATTACAAGTTTGACCCCCTTAATTCGGGGTAAGTTTCAGAATGTATTGTAGTGAACTATTATGTTTCATCTGTGTGAGTGTGATATTGATCTTGCTTTATCCCAAATTCATGAAAACTGGTAACTTATTGGTAGATAAAAGTCAGTGATCGTATTGCCAAATAAATATTAAAAGTACAGTCCCACCTGTCTCCTTTTTTGTCATGTTTTCCTTTTTCCAGGGGACTTTGTAAAGTTTGTTCAATGAGTCTATTTTTGAAGCTTTAGCTTGCCAAGAGCATCAAAGATTGGAAAGCAAGCGGCGTAAAACAAGGGAAGAGTCTGATTGGAAACTTTTTACATCAAAGCAAATAATCATGTAACAGATGTTGTTCAGTCTGCCAAAGGCAAAGAAGGCTACCTTAAATTAAAGACAAGTTAAGCACTAGTTCAGTCTTTTTACAGTCATTCACTTTCTTTTTAATAAATTTTATAGGAAGGTGGCTCATCTTCCAGTTTATGATTCGGCACAATTATTGTGCTCCCAATTTTCCTCTTTCTTTGTGGAAAAAATCAAAATGATTAGAACAGAAATTGACTCCCTGGATTCTATTCCTGATCCAAGGTTTGAGGATATAGAAGTTGAGGGAATTAATTTGTTTACTTTACTCACACCATCAAAGTGATGCTCAAGTGCTACTTGCCGTTTTGACCCAATCCCAACTTGGCTCTGAAAGATAACATTGAAAATCTGCTTCCCTTACGTACAGCTAGTTCACTAGCTATTGGCGTTTTTTTTACAGGGGCTCACACAGCTATCATCAAACCATCCCTGGAAATGTCTACTTTAGATAAAGCTAAAAAGCTATAGACCAATTTCAAATTTAACTTTTGTTGGTAAGCTCATTGAAAAGGTTGTTTGTAATCAAATAATCCAGCATATGGAATCTAACAGTTTACTTGATCCATTCCAGTCAGCATACAGGCCCAAACACAGTGTAAAATCCTCACTTGTTAAAGTAAAGAATGATATTATGTTTGCACTTAATTAACTATCAAAGTTGTATTGATGGTCCTTTTGGACCTTTCTGCTGCTTTTGATACCATAGATCACGCTACTTTTTTATCACGCTTGTCCAGTAGAATAGGAGCTAGATCCGTTGCTTTGACCTGGTTGAAGTCATATCTAAGTGGTTGGTCCTCTCAAGTTAGAATATCGAGTGAATTTTCCGAACCCCACATGTCTAACTTTGGACTACCACAAGGCTCGGTTATTGGACCTGTAGGTTATTTGGTATATACAGTTCCGGTGGGAGACATAGCATTGATAGCAAGACATCATTAATTATCATCTCTACGCAGATGATACTTAGTTATACATATCGTTCGACCCTAATACTGCAGGAGACCTCAAAAATGCCCTTGATATACTGCAGAGATGCATACTTGACTCAAACAGTGGATGACTGTAAACAAATTAAAGCTGAACGACACAAAAACTGAATTTTTCATAGCTACCCCCCCCACACAATTTGAAGAAATTACCTGATATTCAACCTGAAATTGGCGATCTTCGCATTACTCCTTCAGAAAGAATAAAGAAATTAGGAGTATATTTTGATAAACATATGACTATGAATGATCATATTTTCACTGTTTGTTGTATTCCACATATCATTTGAGGAACATAACTAGAATTCGTAGGTTTATTGATCAGTCAACTGCTAACCATGCCATACGCTCCCTTATCCTTTCTTGTCTTGATTTCAGTAATGAGCATGATCGGTTCATCACGGACGGACATTTGATAGATTTTGAAAGTTTTGAAGGCTTGTAACAAATTAGGAATAAGATGAACATGGTTCCTTTGTGTTTTATAGTGAAGGGTAGGACATAGTATGCTGAATGATTAAAAAAGTTTGTTGCCATGGTTACCTACAAACACAGGTATCCACTAAATGTGCCATATCACGGACGGACAAGATAGAAATGTGGTTTTTAGAATTTTTGTACATTTTTATTGTTTCTATCTAAACAGCTTTACATGGACCAATTATTGTTAATGCACCTAACACTCGGGTATGTTAGCTTCTATGTTCAGCATATTGAATTCTTAACCAATATCAAACTTCCGAGAGAATTGCAAATATTTTCCATCACGGACGGACATCATGGACGGACATCACGGACGGACACAATTAAAATACAATGGAAGTACTCTGTAAAAAGTTCTTAGTACTTTTTTGGTAAACAAATGCAATTGTTTTGATGATTTGTACATATTTTAATAATATTAAACAGTATTAGTTGCACAATCAAGTTGCTGCAACTTGATTTAAGATGTAGCAACTTGATTTCTATGCTAGACGCACAGTATAATCTAGACATACGATTGCTCTTAACACATTTCTTGTCAAAATCGAACGTAAAGAATAGGTGATGTACAACTGTATAATAAAAAAAAATAAAAAACGTAAAAAGCCATTGATATGCAGGCAGAAAGGAGCAAATTCACATGACAGTCCTTTTACTTTCAGAAGATGTTAGTATTCATAGAGAATTAGCAAGTGAAAAGACTTTAAATGAAAAATTGACATCCTGGTTCTTCCCGCATACATTTTTTACATAGTTTTTGTGGCTCAACTTACCCCAGACGATGGCACAACTTACCCCACAGATGGGGCAAGTTGAGCAATTTGACATCCTTTTTTTCAAAGGTCACAATGACATTCAGCGTGGGGGTAGAAAGTTATATATAGGTGAAAAATATTTCCCAAGAATCAAATTTAAAGGTAAGGTACTTATTTCTACAATATTACTAGTCATATCAATTCTAACGTGCAAAATGCAAAAAGTGTCACAACTTACCCCGCCTTCCCCTATTGTCTTTTTAAAGTGTAGAATACAAGTAGGTTCAAAATCAACAGCTAGTTGATTATTGATCATGTTGATACAAGTATTTTTATGATCATGATGATTTTAGGCATTAATTTTCCAAGAGCAAAGATGTTTTTTTTAAGGTCCAAAAACTAAATCTAAAAGATTAACAGGTCACTGATCCTTATGCTTGTTTGTTGGATCAACACTTGTCAGGGGCTCTCTTTAAATCCATCTTTTGCATATATCAAAGCGGAGACACCCCATAACATCAACAGCCCTCATGTATTTAGGCCCTGACCGAATCCAAAATTGAAATTGATATTCCAATCCAAAGCTTAACTTCTAAACACTACATTGCAAGCTTTATGCATTTTCACAGTTTACCAGATAAGCGATTTGCTTAAAATTAGCTCCAAAATGGACTTCGAAAAAAGGTATTCATGTAATTTTCACAAACCTATGTTCTGTTAGAAGCATTGTGAATCCATAAGTTTGTACATGGAAAAATTGATTTTTCTGCTTATCAGATTATGCATTGCATTCTACTTCTTCTCCATCACTTTCTGCAAGCTTGAATTGATGAAATCTACAGCTTTGGACTTGTTCTTGCCATACTTTGTTTCCCGCTTTTTTGGCATATACATGTACATGCAGCTTTTCAACTCTATCTGCATTCCAGTAATGCTTAACAATTTTCCTGACAACAATATAGCCCCAATAACGGCCAAACAAAGATATCACAAAAAATTGTGAAGAGTTGTAGGCTTATTCCATTTGAGTTCTGAATAATTCTCAGAGCCATTTTTCACTGCAATTAGAAGCTAAAATTAAACTCATAATCTGCTCAGCAAAGTTTCTCATTTGCATATATATGAATCTTTCCACAAGTATTTCACTCGTCCGTCCGTGATGAAATTAATGTCCGTCCGTGATCATTTTTCATTGATTTATTAAATGCATAAAATGTATGGATTTTAGCTATGTTCAAATAAAATGATGAACAGTGTCCAGTGAAATACTTCTACACACTTTTATTTCTGTTTCTATTCTGATAAAGAATAAAAAGCTGAGTCCATAGACATTATCCTAATAAAAATGATCACGGACGGACATTAATTTCATCACGGACGGACGGAAATGTTAACATCTACAAGGAAAGTTTACTTCCCATATTTTTTTCCTACTAATTTATGTTTGATGATAGATTAATGTTCAGAGTGCAAGACCATTAAAAAAATTGGAGTAACTTTGAAAACAATAAAACTAGAGTGAAATGAATTTGAGTGAATTAACTTTGTCCGTCCGTGATCAAATTAATGTCCGTCCGTGATCATTTTTGACTGACTTTATGATATGGATAAAATGTATGGATTTTAGCCATGTTCAAATAAAATAATGTACAGTGTTTAGAGAGATACCTCTAAACCTTTTTATTTTTTATTTCTACTCTGATAAAGAATAAAAAAACTTTTCATCTTTTTTTCCATCACGGACGGAAATTTCATGATTGGAAATGTTAACACCTACCAAAAAAAATTAGTTCCCAATATTTTTTTCTACTATATTATGTCTGATAATAGAGAAATGTTCAGAGTGCAAGAACATCCAAACCAAATTAGAGTAACTTTAAAAACAATAAAACTAGAGTGAATTTAATTTGAGTAAAAATGTCCGTCCGTGATGAGAGGTAGCAGCACCCCCATGAATAAAATGGACTATTCCGGTACTTTCGGAATCATCAATCTTCATGAAACTTAGTTTTTTGAAACCTGAGATATCAAAGATTATTTTAAAAGCAAATTTGATAAAAGTACCTTAAAAAAAAATTTTCACCTCAATGCGAACCCTTAACCGATCATGCTCTAATAGTCTTCTTTCTTCAATACCCTTGGCTCACATCAATCGTCTCCAGCACCTGCAGAATTGGGCTGCCTGTATTATTTCCTAGTCCGCCGTGACACACCTCCTGAACCTCTGTTATATAATTTACACTGGCTCCCAGTTAGACAACATTATTTTTAAGTTACTACTCCTTGTATACAAATCACTCTTTAACCAAGCCCCAAAATTCTTGTCTGATTGTTTAGAAATTTATGTCCCAGGTAGAAGAACTAGATCCTCTGAAGACCCACTTAATAACATATCCAACTAAAAGAAAACAGACTGGAGATAGAACATTCACCGTTGCGTCCTCAATGGAATGGAACAAGCTCCCTCTCACAATAAGACAATCCCCAACAATCAAGTCCTTTAAGAAGTCCTTAAAACTCTCTTGTTCTAGGCAATTGCCTTCATTAGAATAATATATCATTCTAATTTTTGTTTGTATAAATATGTTAATTGAAATTGTGAGCGCTTTGGGCCATTTGGGAAAAGTGCATAATATTGAGTATTATTATTATTAGTGTAGCTTGCCTCAGTCAGACGCTCAGGCGAGGGTTCCATGGAGTCCTTGAGGACTCCATGATGATGATGAACCACTTCGTTATGACGTATCTTCGATTAGCGATGGTACAAAATGCCGTTTTGAAGAACAATTTATAGATAAAAATTATTTAAAAAATACTAGAATTCAAAATACGTAATTATAAATAATCATTATAAATTATTTTAATTTGCATTCTATACAAAATAGCAACCAAATGGCTTGTTGAAAATGATCCTTGCTAAGTAATATACAGAACAAAAACTGAATTAAACTTTAGATTGTTAAGATGAAAGAGGACCTTATGTACATTAAAATGGAAAATAAGTTGGAATGTATTTGTTCCCACTTCCCAGGTCTCACAACCTTTTGTTTAATAAATCATTGACTGAATTTAAAGTCTTCTGTACTGGTATTCAAGGAGTAGAAAGAAGAGCACCCTATTTAAAAGCAATTTTAATGAAACTTTTGCAACCTTTTATTTTTCTGGCTATCTAAAGAAGGTAGATCATCATCTGCTCAATTCATATTTTGTTCTTTTTTGTGCATATGTCAACTAGAGTCTGGCTGCTCTGGCAATGCCAACGGTTAAGACCATCACTTTACTAAATCCTTAAGATGGAATGCCAGTCTAAGAGATGGAATAAAAAAAATGGGAGTGAATTTCAGAGTTTTTGTTGTGATGATCTGATCGAAACTTGTTCTCATTTTACGCAGTGTATCATCTGTTAATTAGTCATGGCCGGACAGTCTGAAGGCAACCAAGCAGAGCTTTCAGCTGAAGCCAATGTCCCATGCATGGCATTTGTAGAGGTGTTAACCATGATGGGCATCGACAAGAAGCTGGCTGAAAAGGTAATTCATTTGTGTGAAAATGAATTAATCATACATGTAGTTACAAAAGGAAAATCTCAGAATTGGCTGTTTATCATTGTTTCCAATAAATTGTAAATTTACCATAATACAATGAGCCTTGAGGGGTTTACCCTACTTGTAGTTGAAATCATGTCCATATAAACCTGATCATAATTCAAAACATTTTCCTCTATGTCTCTGTGTGTATGTGTATTTGATTCTTCTTTTGTTTGTTATGTTGTTGTTGTTGTGTATGTGTGTGTGTGTGTGTGGGGGTGATTCTTTTTATGACTTCCATTCCAAATATCATGATAGAATACATGTAATCAAATTATTTGTATACATTGAATGTAAATCATCTCTCAGTTTAGATGAAATTATTTAGAAAGTTGTGAAATTAATTTTAAACTATTTTATCTTCTTAACATCTTTTGATAATCATATCTGTATACAGTGTATTAGTGAAAAACAAATGTTCGACTGGTATATGAACTAATTCAACCACACATTATAAAGATAAATATTCATTGCTATAATTTGATAGTGTACTTCGGTGATTTCCTGTTCCTTCTCTCTTTCTTGTCATCCCGAGACCATTAACATAAACACTATTGAATTTGTTATTAAAAAAAGACAGTTGTCCTACAGAGATTGTTATTTCTTGTCTTCTAAGTTTTTAACCTCCAAACCTCCCATTCATCAATCTGAACATTGATGAGTTGCTTATTATTAATCTCTATCTACGTAGGCTGTTCAAACAACTCATAATGTTTCAGCAGAAGCTGCAGTAGCTTGGGTTTTTCAGAATGCCGACATGTCTGCAGGTGGACTCCTGGCAGATGATCCAATGGTATGTGATTCAATATTTCACTATTACAATTAAATTCATTGGATTGATAAATGTATACATGGAGCTTCATCCTGCACAAAGGTGCCACGTTTCCAGAGCAGTATGCATCATTGGTTAAAAGGGACTGCATCGACATAAAATGTGCTTGACCAATATACTGTAATACCTGCATGAACAAAAAAAAAGATTCAAAGTTTCAACATAGATCATGTGAGCATCTATCTCATTGCTTATGAAATTTAGCTCGTTCTTGTCTAAATGTATGTCTTTGTTTCACATTGTAATAAGAAATATTTTACATTTTTCCTCTCTCATTTGCAAATCACCTGCTTTGTGCACAATATTGATTTATGGAAATAAATAAATCTTTAAAACATAACATTCGCCAATTTCGATGAAATTATAGTTATTTTGCTTGAGTTTTCTCTATGCAAATCAACTTCTTGCTAATCTAACATTTGCCAATTTCGATGAAATTCTAGCTACTTTGCTTGAGTTTTCCCTATATATGCAAATTAACTTCTTGCTCGGTTGGCCTTTAAGATAATCCACTGCATTTGGTTTTATCCCTTTTGTCATTATTGGTTCTTTATGTAGTGATTGATTTTATCAAATATGTAATTATTGTTTGTGGTTTTTTACCTGTTTAATGGATGTGAATAAAGTGAATTTTAATTTCAATTTTATAATATTTGGAAAAAATATGGCATGGACCTTTCCTGAAATCAAGTCTCCCTTTCTTATGTAACCCAGGACTTTGATAATGTCAAGATGGTGTTTGCTGTCAATACCTCCTTGAAGATGGGAGTCGGTAAAGTAGCTGCTCAAGTAGGCCATGCATGCTTGGGTCTCCATCGGATACTTATGCGGGAGCAGGAGCAGTATGCAGAGCAGCTACTACAATGGGAAGCAGTTGGGTAAGTTAAGGGGGTTGGGGACTCTAGGAAAAAAAAAGGTGCTTTATAACTGGCTTTATGAATCTTAATCATCAAGGACAATTGAGTAAGATACCAATAGTAAAGTGAATGATATTGGGAAAAATATACAAATTAAATTAAATTCAATTATTTAATGTCATGTCTAATGTCATGGTGGAGCATTGTGGCCCAGTGGATTAGTCTTCGGACTTTGAAACAGAGGGTCGTGGGTTTGAATCCCAGCCATGGCGTGATTTCCTTCAGCAAGAAACCGATCCACAATGTGCTGCACTCAACCCAGGTGAGGTAAATGGGTACCGGTAGGAAGTAATTCCTTAAAAAGCAGCGTGCGCTATGAACGCCTAGCTTAGCCGGGTAATATAGGAGCGCCTTGAGCACCTAATAAGGTGGATATACATGTGCGCAATATAAATACCCTATATTATTATGTTGGTAAAAAACACAAAGATTGTCATCAGACTCTTTAAATAATACAGAAAAGTGCATAGGAAAAGAAGAATATGTCACTTACAAGTCACAAATAATAAATACATCAAAATAATACATACATGTAAATATTAATTACACAAAATACTAATTACAACCCTGTTTGCATGCGTGAGCACCCACAGCATAGCACTGAACACACAGTTCCACTGAATGAAACTGAAATTGCCCCATGCAGTGGAACCATGTAGCTTTCAATGGGTACCTAAGCATGCATAAAGGCACTAGAACCTACATGTATTTCATGGACATTCGTGCAAAGACAACCTGTGTCCACCGAATGCACACATGATTAAAATTAAGTCAAAAACCACAATTCTGGTATATTCAGACCATTAAAAGACTGGAGGACACTGTTTGCAACTAATTAAAAAATATGATTCAATCTTTGAGATAACATTACAGGCAATATGCACAGCAAGTTTTATTCCAACTAACCAAGACCAAGATCGGGGGGGGGGGGGGGGATTTCAGCCACCATTACTAAGGCATCAACTATAGCTCTAGATTTTTTTCCTTCATTATTACCCCTAAATTCTCATCTTCTACCTGTACATGTTCTTTCAACAGAGAAGGGAAAATTGTTTTGAATGGGGAGTCAAAAGAGCGATTGGAACAACTTCAGTCTCAGGCTGTTTCTCTTGGTCTTCCCAGCTATCTGGTGCAAGATGCGGGCAGAACGCAGGTAAGGCTATTGATGTATATTCACTACAAGTGGTTGGTCTACTTTACTTAGTCTAATACCACATGGGCTATACAACCGTTTGGTCTTATATCAGTTTGGTTTAATTCCTGTTGGGTCATCGCAACACTTTGGCTCCGTAACACAGAGGTTAATAGCGATTTATTGCTAATTTGAAAGGACAATGGTGATTGGTTCCATGTCAGTCTAATGAGCAAAACATGCATGCAACAATGATCTTGATTGGTCATTGGTATTTAGCGATAAATGGCTAACTTTTGTGTTACGGACCCTAGGTCTCATACCAGGGCCCCGTCTTACAAAGAGTTGCAATTGATCCAATCAATCACAACTATGGACGGCCAGCAATGTCGACATCTATTATGCATGTTTGTTCAAAATATTTTCCAACTATGATGCATATTCATGCATTCATTGTTTTCTTAAAATTCACTTTGCTTCTCCTTGTTTACAAAGGACATTTTGCAAATTTCCTGTATAAAAATTTATGACACTGATGGATTTCCATGGAGTTACGATTGATTGGATCAATCGTAACTCTTTGTAAGACGGGGCCCAGGACTTTAATTAATCCAAGGCCATAGCTGTGGATGGCCTTTTGACTGGCCTCGATACCATTGGTCTTATCATGGACATACTTCAACTAGACATTCAATGAGAATATTATATAGCCACCACCTGTTTTCAGCTGTCAAAATTGCTGTCACACAGTTAACTTTCTCTTTACGCTGTTTTTACGACCTTGCCTGCGGCACGTGTTTAAACAACGCTCCTGTGAACCGGCTGATTGTCGCCGAGAAATTACCAGACGATCATGTTCTAGCTCCGATCGATAGATGCGCTCGGGAAAACCCATGCTTCATGTGTCCATCAATGCAATGCGCTCTCAACATCTGGTTTTCAGTGCATAATACGCTTTGTAATGTAGGTGAAACTTTTTGATCTGAAATATGCTACAAAATGATTATATCCACCTGACAGAAGTTGTTATTTTTACACTTTAAGTTATTTTTGTTTGAGCCCAAATCATTTTTAGATCATGATAAAGCTGAATATCTATGCTTTAAAATGGTATAGGTTTCGAAACAATAATCCAATCAAGATCACACTTTTCATTGACCAAGTGCATTAAAGGAAACCAAAACCCAAGAAGAGAAGCAATCTTATTGCAAAGAGTACAATAAGAGGAACAAATTAAAAAAAGTTTCATCAAAATCGGTTATGAAATAAGCAAGTTATAGACATTTAAAAAGTCTTGTTGTACTTTCTATGGGGATCCTCAAATTGGCAAATGTGCTTCAAAATGGCTGATTTTGTGGACAACTCTCCATTTGTTTTGTACACAAATTTTCAGATTTTCCCCTTTATATTACATATTTCACATTATCTCCTCCTGACCTTGACATATGTGGTGTGAATTATATTTTCCCATGACATATGTCGTGCTCAGAAGGAGGCAAGATGTAATTTGAAAGATAATGAAAAAAATCTGAAAAATTGTGTACAAAACAAATGGAGAGTTGTCCACAAAATCAGCCATTTTGAAGCACGTTTGCCAATTTGAGGATCCCCATAGAAAGTACAAGAATGTGATCAACATACATGTACTTCTTATGTTTTTTTCATAACAGATTCCAGCAGGTTCCTGTACAGTCTTATCAATATTTGGATTGGCCAGCAAGGTGGATCTCGTCACTGGCCAACTAAAGCTTCTATGACGACGATATGCTTTAGATGATAAACATATTTATTTGAAGCCAAAAATAAACGGCACACAGCTAAATGTACTGCTTGTTCGATATGCAGAAAGGTCTACAGCTTGCCAACGCTTGAATATGGTCTAGCAGTGATGATGTTGGCTGTCTGCTTCTGATTATTATGGACTTTGCAAATCAACATAAACTCAGTGATGGTGTTGTTTTGAAAGACACTGTATTTGGCATGTTGTCTCTTTCATGGACAATCACAGTGGAGGACACGTTTTACCTTGATATATTCCACTTGTCCTAATTCTAGAATGCTGATGCTGCTGAGCACTCTTGTTTCATATTATACTAGTATATTCTTTAAAGGACAAGTCCACCCTAACAAAAAGTCGATATGAATAAGAAGAGAGAAATCTAACGAGCATAGCACTGAAAATTTCATCAAAATCGTATGTAAAATAAGAAAGTTAGGATATTTCAAAATTTTGATTAATTTCCCAAAACAGTTATATGCACATCCTTGTCAGTATGCAAATGAGGAGACTGATGACATCATCCACTCACTATTTCTTTTGTATTTTATTTTATGAAATACTGCATATTCTAATTTTTTTACCTCATTGTCAAGTGAAACAAAGATTATTTTTTCCCTGAACATGTGGAATTAACATTGTTTTAATACTATATGGGTCAGTCAAGTTGGCCCTTGTCACATCTGTGAAAAATGAAAAATTGTATAATTCAGACAATAAAAACGAAAGAAATAGTGAGTGAGTGACATCAACTCTCATTTTCATGTCACTAAATTGTGCATGTAACTGTTTTGTGAAAAATAAGCGAAATTTTAAAATGCCATAACTTTCTTATTTTACATTCAATTTTGATGAAATTTTCAGCATTATGCTAGTTTGATTTTTCTCTATTTATTCAAATCAACATTTTTCTGGGATGGAATGACCTTTAAGTGTGTGATGTGATGTCAAACTTCAAGATGAGTGGCAACTGATGTCTGAAGTCAATTAATGGTGCTAGTCTGCAGGCACTGACTGAAATTTAAAAATATTTAGAATGAAGACTAGACTCCAAACTCACCAAACTTGTTCTACGTGTATGTGAAAGCAGCCACAATATATGATTTGAATCTACTCCCACAACCAGACAGTGCATTATGCACTATGGAAAAAAAATCTTGAAGGTCTGTACCTGCAGACTTAAATGGGGCTGTGAATTAGGTTATCTTTCAAGGCTCACCCCAATTTTTATCCACATTTTTAATACTGTCTGCACATGTTCTCTATTATGGTTTAAGTCTTTGATCATTTTTAGCTCATACGGCCCGATGAGCTTATGCCTTGGCTTGGCATCCATCGTCTGTCGTCCGTCCACAATTTCAAAATGCTTCTTCTTCGTCATTTAAATTCTGTTTGCTTTATGATAGCACTAGGTGGGGGATTCAAAACTTCTATACAGAATAGTTAAGCTCATTAAATATGCTAATTTATGCACATTTTTCAAAATTCACACAAAAAATTGCTTCTTTATTTGTTGACCGATTTTTATTTTTTTGCTTCCATCTGGTAGAGCTACATGAGGTCCACCAAACTTCTACACAGAATTTTGAAATTTGACTAGAGTTTTTTTTATGCTAATTTATGTGAAATTAATTTATGCGTGTTTTTAAAAATTCACATGAAATGCTTCTTCTTTGTTTGTTGACCGATTTTAATTTTTTTCTTCCATCTGGTAGAACTTCATGAGGTTCACCAAAGTTCCACACAGAATTTTGAAAGTTTTGGACTAGAAAATTATTTATTCTAATTTATGCAACATTTATTTAAATCACGAAAATGCTTATTCTCCTTAGTTTTTGATCAATTTCAATTTTGTTTGCTTTATATGATAGCTTTCGGGGATACAAAATTTCAAAACTCATTTAATATGCTAATTTATGCATATTTTTAAAAACTCACAAAAATATTTGTTTGTTGACTGATTTTTATTTATTTTTTTGTTCCATCAGAGAGCTACATGATGTTCACCAAGGTTCTACACAGAATTTAAAAATTTTGACTAGAAAATTATTGTGCTAATTTATATGAAATTTATTCATAAATCACAAAAAACTGCTTCTTTTATGTTATTTCTTCATCAGTTTCAATTCTGTTTCCTCAATTTATGTCACCAATATAATTCACTATAGTGTCAACAGGGCTGAAATAAAAAAAAATTGTGTTACATTGTAAATATTGTTGCAAGATGCCAGATGAGCTCCACATCATTGATGTGCTATTTATTGTCTGCCAATTGGAGAATAGATCAAATACTTATATTTAGTCATGCTTATTAATATTTCATGTGAAATGAATTTGTGCATTTCGTGTAAATGCATGCACCAACAATGTTCATTATTATGAGGGACCTACATGTAAGAAATCCCAGGAAAAATAAACAAGGTTTGTAATCATTTTCAAAAAGAAAAAGTGATAAAATAAATTATGTTGTTGAGTACATTGAGTACACAAATTCACAGGATTATAATGCAACGGCACAATGTCGCAGTAATGGCATAACTTACATGCATGTAAAATGAAACACTCATAAGCAATTATAGATTTTCAGTTGATGTACAGTTTTCTTTGTTGGGGTTAAAGGTGATGGACCTTGCTTCGAATAACATCGTAATTGGCTCTTATCTTGATTTTGATGCTATTTTGGTGTTTGCCCAATACTAGCATGTGAAGCACTCAATAGTGCTGTAAATTACCCAGTTAAATGTAAGCATAGTATATGTACATTTTCACTTATATTTATGTCTGACAGAAACGTGTGTAAGGGTTTTCTGAAAATCATTTTCATTTTAGAAAATCATTGCTTACCTGTAGCTTTCAGAAGTATATGGAAATTACATTTTCAATCTGCTTTTCGCATTTCCTATTAACTACATGTAGTTTCTCAAGAATTGTAATTTCATTTTATGTGTTGATATTGAAAAAAAAAATCTAGCCCTACTCCTCCAACTTTCCATGCAATCAAGGTTAAATGTTCATAAATTACATTTTCAGTTCACTTGTGTTTTATTCATTCAAAACTTCTACAATGTATTTGACAACTAAGAGCACTATAAAAAGTTTAATAGATAAAACTGTTTATTTGTTCAAAACTTCTTTGATAAAATCATATCTTGTTGTTGTAGTTTACCATGTGTAATAGAATCCTTGAAGGAATATTATTATGTTGAAATAAAAATGCAATTGTTTTATGTTTTATGTAAGTTGAAACATATAATGAGCAAACTTTTTATTGATCGTATCATATCCATATTTATTGATTCATACTTGTTTTATTTATTACTCAGGTTTTATAGAATTTGATGTCAACAATAATATCTTTTTTGTTAGTTCAAGCATGTATAGAAGAGAACTGTTGCTGGGTTAGTACCATGAGCATCTTTGGCTGGTGTGCATGCTATTATGAATTGTTTATTATTAAAAGTCAATTTACATTTGATGTAGAACTCATACACACTACTAGTCACAATTCTTTGTCTCACTATTACCTGGTTCAGCCAGAGAACAATACTGCCGTACTCTGGCGAGAGGAAGCAACTTACAAAAGTATTATTTGTTGTAAATGAGCAACGTCTGTTCGTCATTTACATAGTTGTCAATGCAATTTAACAGCATATTTTCCTCAATATCTTTCCATAGAACCTCATTTCTTCCCCAAATTTTGCCTGAATGTGCAACATACAAAGGGTGTTTAAGAAACAATAATAACTCAAATGTGACTGATGTGTCACCTGCTTCTGTTTGCCAAAGTTGGGCAGAATAGTGGACCAAATCTTTTGTTCTCTGGTTGAAACAGATTAATGATAATAATAATAAGGGTATATTTACCCAGGACAGCCACTTCAGTCCCGAAAACTGTTTTCCCAGCAGGCCCTGCTATTATTATTACCCGGCTAAGTTAGGCTACATGTACCTATTCAGGTGCACACAGCTTTTTGAGGAATTATACTTCCTGCCAGTACCCATTTACCTCACCTAGGTCGAGTGCAGCACACTGTAAAATTCATTTGCTGAAGGAAATGCCATGGCTGGGATTTGAACCCACGACCCTCTGTTTCAAAGTCCAGACACTAATCCACTGGGCCATTAGGGCAATGGCATCACAGAGCTGCCAAGTAGTACTGAAAAATGTGAAGGATACTGATGGTTTCATGCAAAATACCGATTTCTCAAGTTTCAGTTCTATGTGTTGTCCTATGGTATTTCTTTGAAAATACTGATTTCCTCGCCAAAATACTGATTTTCAGCTTTAAAAATACTGAAATGTTCTTGTTCAAGTTGGCAGCTCTGCATCTATTGTTCAGATACTGTCAAAAATGTCAAAATGAATATTGCTATATCTCATTTGATTCCCTTTGTTAGAAATGCTGAAAATTTAAACTGTGGAAATTTTAAGTTGTCATCTTTGGAGGTGTGACATTCTGTATCAATAATAAAAAAAAAATCTTGAAATCTACAATTTCAAGATGCATGGAATCTTATGTAATCTTGCCATATGTGTTTCTCTTTATACTTGTATGTACAGTATTAGCCACTGAAATTAAAATGAATTTAATGCATGTTTATTCTGTGCAATCCTATTTATTATAAGTGTAAAAATGGAAACCAAGAATTATGATTTACCTACATTGCTATTATTCTTCCTCTCTATCTTACTCATATGACTAAAATATGAAGCAATATCCAGCATGAAATACAAAGCCGTCTTTAACAGACACTTTTCTGACTGCCATACCCCGACAAAGGCAGGATGCGAAATTCACCCCCAAGACGCTCTTAGTAAGGCAAAGGGAGTGATTAGTCAGGAAGGATTTTTCTGAAGTTCAGACTGCTCCAAAGAGGGTGAAAGTGGGGTAGAAAAACAATTCTTTCCCATCAAAGCGTTAGCCCTGATGCACTTTCTGTTAAGACACTGTCAGGATGCAGTGGGTCCGAAAAGATTTCTCCCTTTCCCTTCTCCTTTTCTCACCCTTCTCAGAGCTGCCAATTACTAGGATTTTATTCTATTTAGTAGGATTTATAGGGGGAAAATGACACTAAATAGGATTTTCCACCTAGAAATGAGATTTGTTAAACTTGTTAGAATTATGATTTGTTACAATGTTTTTTTAGATATTTTAAAGAAAAATATTATTTTAGGCTTGAAAATAAGAAAAAGAAATAAATAGGATTTTTTCGTAATTAAGGTTGGTAGCTCTGCCCTCTCCTTTCTCTTTATATAATTTTCCCCCTATTTCCTGTCTCCTTCCACCCCATTTATTTCTTTAGCTCTGCCCTCTCCTTTCTCTTTTATTAATTTTCCCGTTTCCTGTCTCCTCCCCCCCCTTTCATTTCTTCTTCATTTTTGTATCTATCTCCTTTCCTCTTTTTTTCTTCCTTTCTTTTCTACTTTCTTCCTTTAACTTTCCATTCTTGTCCTCTCTTCCCCCCACTCTCTCTCTCCTCTCTCCTTTTATTTCTTCTACCCCTTTCTCTTCTCTCCCTATTTCTTTTTCTTTCTCTCATCTCTCTTTTTTTGTGGTGAGGGGGGCGGGGATCTGTTACCATTGAAACTTTATCAGGGTATGATTTCAGCAAATGCTTGTACAGAGGCTAACTTTTTTGGCGCAAGTATTCACTACTGAATGACACGTGCCGTACGTATAAGCTAAAACAACAACAATCATCTCATTTAGGAATTCCCTCCCCCTCCCTTTGTCTACCCAGGGCATGGTCTGTTAACCATAATGCTCCGGGGGAGGGGGCCATTATGGCCCCCTGTCGAATATTTGTCATAGTATCATTATTGTTTAAATTAGTGTTAATAATTACCACACACACATGCTCACACCCACCCAAATTCACACACACCCACACCTATGCATCTGAAAATGTTTGACAAAAAATCTAAGAAAATTGAAAAACAATTATTTACATAAGAAGAAACACAACCTATCTCTTTCTTTCATGAATTGATGAGGGAGTTATGAAAGACTTGTTCCAAAAAATGCTATTCATGAGGCTTTATTTAGTGAGAAATACCAAAATCCATGATTTCTTGCATGAATTAGAAAATAAAAGGACTTCCATAAATTTAGCTATCCAACTTTGTAGATTATGGTTCATAATTTTTTACTCAAAGCAAAATTTTGAGGCCATCAGGCATTCCATGGCCAAAATCTCAGAGGGGGGGGGGGCATTATGGCACCCCCTGAAAACAAACTTTGAAATACCCCGAGAGTTTTAGGGTTCAGACGGGCTTAAGTTTAAGGTCAAATTGTTATTAATCATCTGCAAACTTAATAGATATTCCATTAAATAAATCAATCAAGTTACATGTCCATCCCCCAGTTTTCTCTATTCTTACTTCATTTCATAAATTACTCTTCATCAAATGTGTACCCTTACCAGCTATGTGCACCAGAAAGAGCTATATTGAACTTAAAGGTAAATGCTAGTTTTGGTAACGATATCAAAATGAGTTCGTACAGAATCCAATGAAATGACCACTAAAGTGTCTGTTTGTATAAATAAAACGCATGTGCCAAAGGATTCTGGAAGAAATTGTGTAATTGCTGAGAAATCAGCAAATAATCTAGGGATTCGGGTAGGGCGTCGGGCCCGACGCCCTAAGCAATAATAATACATTGTCCCACGTGCGCTTATCTGTGTTAGTGATTTTCGGTGTGAACATTTTTCAGCGTAGATTTCAAGATTTCACAAAGTCCAATTAATGTAACTGTACCAGATCTAGATCCTCGATGATATACTGGCAATTGAGCCGTGTTTACAGACTTTCTCATGAAATCAGTGTTAACTGCAACTACTGGAATTTCTCTTTAATACTGGCCAGAATTCTGTGCATATAATGTTAGGTGAGTATGTAGTCCAGACCTTAACTTGGGGAATACATGTATTTCTTTGTTTGCCTCAATGCAGACGTACATGTACAAGTGAACACAAGTGGTCCAAAATATATTATAGAGCTTTAGGTTTTTCAGTGCTCTTTTTCTGTGAAATTTCTTTGAAAATTCAGATTAATAATTTAGGAAGCACAAACACCAAGTACTTCTACATACAAATGCATTTAATAGTATAAAGGTACTATATTCAGGCAATTGAGAGATGAAGTCCAAATTTGATGCACAACTAGAATTTTACAGAACCAGCCTACATGTATTTTAAGACATTCCACCTCAAAGAGACAGTTTCTTACAACTCTAAAATGGCATTGAGTTTTTAACTATAAACATGTACTTTATCAGATTCACTGGTGAATCACACTGGTGAATATGGCATTTTAGAGTTATACAGTATGTGATTCTAAGAAATTAATGTTCCTATTGATACCCCCCCAAAAAAAAAAACTGGTGAATCACACTGGTGAATATGGCATTTTAGAGATGTGATTCTAAGAAATTAATGTTCCTATTGATACCCCCCCAAAAAAAAAATCATTTCCATACAACAAACACACCAGTAATAATATTCACTGATTGCATTAATTTATTTCTTATGGTTGACTTGGTTGACACTAGTCACAGTGAACAATCATAAAATTCAATGAATTTACAAAATAATGATTATACATTTCTGCTTCATTTTAAGATGAATATATACATGCATTGATCAATATACAATTTGACTCTGTACGGGAGACATTCTTGACAGTTTAATGAAAAAAAAATCACCAGAACAATGTAGGTTTCCTTTTAAATCAATAGAAGAGTTTACAATTTCAAATTATTCCCTTTCTCATCCAACTTGGTTCTAGTGTACAAATTACTTTTTTCAAAGAATTGGAGATTTTCTTCTTTCCATTTAGCAAAATGTACAAAATATAAACATGCCTTGATCAGTACAATTCTTGCAATTTTAATGAAATAAATTTTCATATTCATAATTTTGAGTTGATTAAAAAGTAAAACACTGAATTGATCATTTTAATTTTTACATTTTCTATAATTTAGAAAGACATGAGTAAATGACTTGCACAAGTAAATTAAAATGCAAACATGTACACACAATGCATTGGTACAATACAACAAATGGAAATTAAATATGCATTTGTTCCACTAAACCAGACAACTTTCAACTCGATATTTCAGTAGTTTTCCTAAAAGATCAAATTACATCACATGATTTATTAGAACAAATAACATATAGATAATTACATCACATGATTTATTAGAACAAATAGCATATAGATAAAAATATGCAATTTTTATACAATGATCAACCGACGGGTATCCTATAGATGTTAAATTTATGTGATATTGTGGCATAGAAAATTGTAATAAAGACTAAGAAAGCATCTGTAATAACATTGTTGTTACAAGGTGATAAAAAATTTGGTATTTGGTTTTGAGATTGCATGAAGACCGACAAGTTCATTGTGACCCCTTACCCCACCCCCAAAAAAATAAATGCAAATTGCAACAATGCCACTGATGATCATTAACAATATGATACCATATCTTGAAATGTTTCTGACTCTCCTTTACTAATATAAGGAAAACTTTGGGTAGTGATTTCCCAAAGGAAGTACAAGAAAAAAATTGCATGTTCAACATTCCATACTTTTTGGACAAGGCCACTTTTCCAGAGGTTGCATTTCTACAGCACTTATGAGCAAAACTGTAAAGGGTACAAAAAAACTTCCAAGGCCGAAGAGAGGGGCAACAAGGCAAGTCAACAGGGAATCTATGGCTATAGCCTTTGAATGTCTTGGATTAATTTAAGTCCCAAGTTAAATGGAAAATAAGTCTTCAACAAATCTTGGAATTCGAACCTAACTTTGCGACTGTTTCTTCCACATTTCAAGTAATAATAATAACATGATATTCTGCTTATATATAGCGCTTACATTGGAGCAACATCTCTAAGCTCTTTACAGATATAGTCCTATCATTAACCAGATCATCAGATTCTGGCATGCCTGCGTATCATAAAATTAAGGAATTTTAATAAAGTACTGTGATACGAGCCCATTGCACAGGATCTAGATGTAGGCCAATAAAGTGCAGGAATTGTTGTGGACTGACCCCCTCCGGGGGGGGGGGGCCACTTCCATTCACGAGTGGATACCATGCGCGATCATGGGGTCTCGAAAAGCACCTTAAACACATAATTTCCATATTCTGAAAATGCACCCCTTAACAAGTATTGGCGTGTGTAACCCTACCCCCAACAAGTATTGGTAACAAAATGATACTCTTGGCAAATGTTCCCTGAAATGAACCCCTAAACAAGAACAGGAATGTTTTATTGTTACGGGTCCTTCGGCCGTCGGCTTTACCTTATTTGGTTTAGTACGACCCAACCTTCTACACCTCGCGCAAATCGGACTCTAAACATGAAGTGTTGGGGCAAAAAGGACATCCTTTATAAAACATTTTAATTTTGTTTTATCATCCCTGCAAATTCGACCCTAAACACGTAATTTTCCTAGCGAAATAGATACCCTTTTTTCATTATTTTTTAGCTTTTGACACCCTTATCACGGTACGTGCGTAACGTGCCCCATCGTGAAAACAACATCCTTTTTACGTGTTTTTTTGGTCGCGCATGGTATCCACTCGTCAATGTAAGTGGCCCCCCCCCCGGGACTGACCCCTGGGAATTGCTCTCTTTCTATTAATTTGACACACAGGAGGTCAAATGAATGCACACATACCCAAATGCGATATTATTCTGTGATACAGTCATTCTAAATTCACTGGATCTCAACCCCTCAGTCACATTGCAAGGTCAGGTTTCAAGTGATTAATTTAATCAAGCAATTATTGATACTTTCTAAAATTTCTTAACTTATAAAGGAAGCACAAATCGCATGAAATTCTGTGATACAGTCATTCTAATTTCACTGGATCTCAACCCCTCAGTCACATAGCAAGGTCAGGTTTCAAGTGATTAATTTAATCAAGCAATTATTGATACTTTCTAAAATTTCCTAACTTATAAAGGAAGCACAAATCGCATGACATTTTATACACAAATATCAACATATTTTTTTAGGACCATTGATCAGTCACATAAACGATTATTTTTTTGAAGATGAAACTTCCCATATACATTCCATACACAATGATGATTTACAGATCTCACAATCATCAACCCCTTGCTTTACCCTAACATACTCTATCACTTTGCCTTTCTCTTCAAAACGCAACGTCGATGAAGCGGACGGTATCCTCTTCTGCATGCTCTTCCTCAAAACCAAGCTTACATGATCGGCATCGTCAACGGACTCGATATCTGTCCTCGGCCTCTCCGTGGTTCTGGTTTTCCTTTTGATGATATCCGTGCAGTCCTTACCCTCCCTGATGGCTCGCTGTTTGGCGGCTTCTTCAGAGAACCTGTACGCACCAGGGTGGATGTCAGGAGCGTTTACAAAAGACCTCTCCTCAAGCCACTTTGTAATATTCTTCTTCACCTCGACCATGCGGGTATAGACACAGCGGGGGCACTCGTATATCTGTTTCTCATTGTCCCAGCTGTGCTTCGTAAGGCAGGTGCCACAGGTATTGTGCTTGTGCTCGCAGTCCTTGTAGATGCCGATCGGGATGGACTGATTCTTGCAGATGTCGCACTCAGCACCATAACGCCTGTTGAGAACAAACTCTGGGGGCCAACCTGGAATGGTAGTCATTGCAAGTTCAGCAACCTCTGTCGAATTGAGCGTAGTCGTAGAAACTAGAAGTACTATCACTATTGCCTTCCGACAATGACTGTTCTTGACTGACACCAGAAACTAATTTAGAGTGTTTGAAGATGCTGGATAAATTGATAAGCCAGAATGAGAAAAAAAAATCAGGGCCCAGGCTATTTGAAGAAGACCAAAGAACTGAGACCTAATCTCTACAATTTCCTTTTACTCAGTGGCATGGCACGACGGTGTCTGCACCTGCACCTGTGTGGGGTAAATCGTGAAGATCGCAGCTGGAGTTTGTTTGTCTGACTTTGCCTTTGCCGTGGCTACCTTGAAATTATTTTAGGTCCGAAGAAAAATCTAAAATTTTCGTAGGTTGCACATCACAATATTTCTGCTTCCTACTACTGGTCCTCTTCTTGGAAAGAGAAGAAAATTTAAAGGAACACAATGAAAGTATGCAGAGCTAGCCGAGCCGAGCGAGACCCTCTTGCCAGTTGCCACGCAAATTATACAGGAGTTATTAGTTCCGGTATCAAAATTTGGGGATTCCCCTGAACGCGTCATCCCCACTGATCAGTGGTCATCCCAAGGGTGCGCGGTCACAGTTTTGCAGTACAGTGTATACGTCATCGACATCGACCACTGCACTGCGGGGTCGAAAGCGAAATTTTCGGAATTCACAAAGAGAAAATATATCATTTCGTAAGTTTTTATTTTTTATAGCAAGAAATTATAAAAAAAAAACACAAACACACACAAAAACATAATATACCGTTCTTCCTTTCCTCGATCCTTTCGCCTTTCTTTTTTTTCCCTCACTTTTTTCATTTTTTATTGGGGGGGATGATTTGGGGAGGGGGCGACCAACTCTACCCGTCCGCCCCTGCCTACGTGCCTGATATGTACCTAACTAATCAAATGATGTAAGTTGGATGGAAGTGCGAGCTGAAATTTTGAAGGGCCTCACCTGCGCCGGGGCCTGCGCCCCCACTTATTTCTAAAACCATGTTCAAAAACACAAAAATTACCATCTGTTTGTGATTTTTTGCATGGTCAGCCCTCCTTCAAATCCGTTCCACGACCCCCTTACTGAAATGAAAAGGGGTTGTTAGAGGGTACGATTTTATTCATTTATTATTTGTTTCATATTTCGACCTCAAAGGTGGAAATTTCAAACACTTTTTTTTTATAAACAGGTGTTTATAATTTATCACAAAATGTACAATGCGAACATGAAGAACGAGCTGAATTTAAATACTGAACCAAAAACGAAATTAAGTAGCTATTTATCATACAAAAAATTGATTGTTTATCAATTATCACGCGAGCGTGATTATGGAAAGTTAAGACATTAAAGTGTGACATTTCAACATCAATCAGAGATTTCATTTTTATATTTCCCCTCCCCATATTTTTATTATTTTTTTTTCTTTTCATTTGTTGTTGTTCTTCTTCTTTCCTCCCGTTACCCCTGTTGCGTACTGTGGGTCGACGAAGCGTTGGCGGGGGGGGGGGGGGCACCAGCGTGCGAAACGCGTCAATTGCCAGGTATACTGACCTAATAAATATATTTTAAGGAAAGTGCCATTAAGAAAAAAATCACGTACTGATCAAAGAGCGCGAGCTGAAAAAAGAACTTTAAAAAAATGTTGTAAACTTGTAATCATGCAGATACGTACCTGTATGACTAATACCATGGTCACATTTGCTCTACGGCGGCCGAACGGCAAATCGAAAACAGCCGTTTTAACATTTTTAGTCCAACTATGTATAGGTGGTTTAAATAAAAATTAATTAAACGGCTGTTTTCGACTCGACGTACGGCCGCTGTAGAGCAAATGTGACCAAGGTATAAGCAAACAATGCGAGCGCGAAGCGTGATCTGAAAGTTTTGTATATGTTGACCCCAAACAAGGGACATTTTTAAGGGCTAGTGTTATTTTCTAAATTCGTAAAGAGCGTAGTCATCTAATATGTGTGTGTGTGTGTTTTTAGAATTACACCTAAACACAGCACTTTTTGTAGTCGTTGTAATCATGAACATTACGTATCTCATTCATCAAATATTGCGAGCGCGAAGCGCGAGCTGAAAGTTTTTTATATGATCAGACCTAGAAAGAGGGCCAGCATTCTTAGGCTTGTTTATAGCCGGAGTTCATTAAGACCTTACATATTTTACTAAATGATGCGAGCGCGAAGCGTGATCTTAAAATGTTTGCTATTCAGACAAGAAAAAAGGGACATTTTAAAGTAGATACAACCAATAGCGCCATCGGGAGTCCGCAACTTCTCAGACTTGGCCAGTTTCCTGACCCATAATGCTAAAATAATGCTAAAAAGTGTAGTCTAGGAATATAGACCCACTTGAATGATAGCATGCTAATTAACTACTCAATACATTTATACCACAATAATTATGTTACCAAGTAGCAAAACAATTAATTTCCCTCTCAAAACATTTTAGTTTCACTATACAAATACAAATATATCTCAATTTTATTCTCTGTGGTATTAGTACATATCTGAAAACGTATATTGTAAGACTATGTATTCATAACACAGTCAGTGAGAGACCACACACAGTTCACTCCCCATTAAGGAATATTTTAAGAATTCATGAAATACAGTCAGTCACCAATCCACTAATAAGGGTCAATCATTTTAAGTAGTCATGAAAAGAAGCATATGTCACTACATGGTGTATATTGACTTGAAAACGGGATGTTTAAAAAACATTTATTCCCCTTGAACAGGATTATTTATCTCGCTAAACAGACAATGTGAGCAACAGTAGTAAACACGCAGGCCCTAAGCAAAATATGTTTCAGAAAGTTATGAAAATATGTATAAGTAATATAATATAATATAATGTAATATAATATAATATAATATAATATAATATAATATAATATAATATGATATAATATAATATAATACATGTATATAATATGATATACTTCTTCTACTCCACTACGTATCTCTTTCTTTCTCCCTCTTTTCTCTTTTTTCTCCTCCCCCTTTTTGGCCAGCTGATTAGGGGCACGTTGCATGCCCCCCCCCCGTAGTTACGCCACTGCATTACTCTTTCGTGATTTCATATTTTTTCACTTCCCCTCCCTCTTTGTTTTTGCGCCGCCAAAGCGGGGTTGCGGTAGTCTACAAAATTAATGTGGACACATGCACATCTGCAGTGTGTGTGTATCACAGATGATCCAAGGAGTCTGTATAATCAGGGCCGTCACCAGCTTTTTTCTAGGGGGGGGGGTGCTTTTTATGAAAAAAAAACACAAAAACACAAAAAACAACGTTTTTTTTCAAAAGAGCCCTCAAGTATCCCTACCCCCCCTCCGGTTTATTTTTTTTTTATTTATTTTTTTTTATTTTTTTTTATTTATTTTTTTTATTATTATTATTATTTTTTTTTTTTGGGGGGGGGGGTTCTGAAGGGGGGGGGTGCGTTCGCACCCTCCGCACCCCCCCTGGTGACGGCCCTGGTATAATAGCAGACGAGGTCTAATGTGGCTGCAGATTGATACAAGAAATCAAGGAAATAAATCTACCTCAATACTGCTGCATTATATGTCTGATTTTTTACAATGGGAGATGGGGGCACGTGCCCCCCAATCGGCTGACCAAAAATAAAAAAAACGGGGAAAATGAGAAAAATAGGGAAAAGGGAAGAGAAACGTAGTGAGAAAGAATAAATTATTATTCATTATAATGTAAATTATAATTGTGTTATGTTACATTACATAAGAAACGTTTTTATCATAACTTTATGAAGCATAATTTGCTCAGGGCTATATGTTTTCATTATTCCTGGTGCTCGCATTATCTGTTTAACGAGATATATAATCCTGTTGTACTAAAACCTCCCGTTTCAAGTCAATATACAACAAATATATTTCCTCGCACTTCGAGTTATTATTGTTTTATGTAGTGAAACATGCTTCTTTTTCATGACCACTTTAAGTGATTGCCCCATGTCAATGTCTTAATATAAATTATTTCCTGTCCGTGATTACGTTCACATTAGTGGATTGGTAAGATATATCTGCTCTCTATGAATTCCTAAAATCAGTCCTTAAAATGTCCCTTTTTCTGATCTGAATGTCAAAAATTTTCAGCTCGCGCTTCGAGCTCGTATCATTTTGGTTAGTGAAATACGTATGGTTTCAGTGAATTCCTTCAAACAAGCCTTAGAATGCTCTACTTAAGGTCTGAATTATCTAAATTTTCAGCTTTTTGATTAGTGAGATGCGTATGATGATCATGATTACAATGACTACAAAAAGTGCTTCATGTGTTCAGACGTAATTCTAACAAAATTAACAAGCGCTTGACACTCGCATTAGATGACTATGATGAGATATGTATACTCTTAATGGATTCCCAAAATATAGTCCTTAAAATCCCTGTTTGGGGTCAATATATTCAAAAATTTCAGTTCGCGCTTCGCGCTCGCATTGTTTAGCGAGACATATAAAATTTGATTATAATGTCTCTTTATAGGTCTAAATATAAAAAAATTTCAGCTCGCGCTTCACGCTCGCATTATTCGACCAGTGAGATACATATTCGTTCAATATCATTGTCCTTAAACTGTTTCTTTTAGGTCAGTATACCTGGCAACTGAGCGCGCGAAAGTGCACTCACTAATTGACTCAAAATTTTTGCTGGTGTCCCCCCATGTCGTGGCTGGCCTGGTTGAATATGATAAAGTTAGGGAGCAAGTGATGCTTAAACCTCCATTCCACAGAGAGCAAGACCGCTGAAAGACCTTTGAAAGACCATGAATTTTGGTCGATCTTACAGAGGTCTCTCAATATATAATGGTCTTGGAGGTCTTATACGAGTCCTGACCAATCTTTCAGTGGTCTTCGTGGTCTTCATGGGCTCCAAAACTTTTTGAAACGGTTCAAAACAGTCTTACAACGGTCTTACAGGAAAATGGTCTTTCAGTGGTCTTTCAGCAGTCTTCAGCTGTCTTTCGATGAACTTTCAAAGGTCTTCATAGTCTTTCAATGATCTTTCGGCAGTCTCTCAAGATTTTTGCGGAGATCACTCCAAGACTCATGAGAGATCATTGAAAGATCATTGAAAAACCATTGGAAGACCAGGCAAAGTCCATGGAAAGAATTCTGAAAGATCACTTGTTGCATTAAAGATCTCTAAAGGACTACTCTAAGACCAGTAAGAAAAGAAATATCCATCAGTCTTTCAGAGCCATTCCATAGAGATGACAAATTTCAGTGATCTTGAAGACCACTGTAAGACCTCACCAAGTTTAAGTCTTTCAGTGGTCTTACAATAGTCTCCGTTCTGTGGAATGGGGGCCTATTACAGAAGAAAGGTTGTAATCAAATAATACTTTATACAAACTGGTACACACGGTCGGATGTACCCCCTTGCCTTGATCCGTCACTGAACATGATATAATAATTACAATATTCCCCCCCACTGTACATTTCTCCCTCTTTTTCTCCTTTCCCCCGTTTTTTTTTTTTTTTTTTGGGGGGGGACGTGCCCTCTGTGCCCCGATAGTCACGCCACTGATGAATTTATTTATTTTATTCCAGTGAGCAATGTGAGTATCCAATTAAACAATGAAGAAAGCTCGAAGCGCGAGGATATATTTTTTTCTTCTTTCAAGAAAACCCATGGAGGGAAAGTTTAAAGGATGTCCTCCACCCCAAAATTTGTGTGTTGTGTGTGTGGGGGGGGGGGGGGCTCCCACCGTGTAAAGATCATGATTCTATTAATTTTTGCAATAACATACAACTGGTCACTGTATATGAAAAAAAGAGAGAACTCTCGCTTTAAACTCGCATTATTTCGTCAGCGAGTTGGTTGTTCGTAGATTCAAATAGTTTATTGTATTGTTGATGTTACAAAAAAGTTTTCTCCCGCAATTATAGCTCGCGATTATTTTGTTTAATTAAATATGTGTGTTTTTATGATTTGAAAAATACCGTTTGCTTGAAGTTTCAGGTCAGTAAATGCTCACATTATCACTTTTGGTGAGATAGTATATTATTATCACATAACATCAGTCTATGTTTATTTAAAGCTTATACCAAAATAGCTTCGCGCTTGCGTATTTTGTTCGCATTATTTCTCCAGTGAGATGCGTTTTCTGTTCATTATACTCAAGCTTACGATATTTTAGGTCGGTGTAATAATATTTGTGTTCGTCAAAACAGGGACATGAGAGGGAGACTCACGTCCCTGGTCAAAATATTAGAAGTAGGCCTAACTCACTCTCCCAATCCAATGTGGTAATTTAAATTTTCGCCCGTCCCTAAATTTTGGAACTCATGCCCAATCAAATATCCCAATAAGAACAGGAATACAATTACAGAGTACAAATAATAAGAAGGTCAAGAATTATGTTACTTGATGTTTCATTCTTGATGATGAGCCTGATGAGTACCTGCTGGTGAAATAATCCTATGTTTATAGGCCTATACATACAAGCCAAGTTTATAAAACTTCCACAATCATGTCGCAATCTGTGCTTCTATTCATCTTTTCCAATACTTTTACTAATTCATTCATCCTATGATCCTCGTCCAACGCAGAATGACGTCACAATTTGGGGATTTCCCCATTTCTCCCCTTACAGCTTGAAAATGCCGATTTGCCTACTCACAAAATAAAAATGTAGCAAGGAACAGTAATGTTAGATCTTATAACTTTACTGTTTGTATAATAATAATAAATAATAATTCTATAAGAATCAACAAGACATACTTGAAAACATATTATATTATTTAGGGCATCAAGAGAAACAGTACAGATGGGTGATTGTGGCGCAGCCGGTTATTGCACTTCCTCGACCTCACTCCTGCAGAAGTTCTGGAAATGCGAATTAAGTACGAAAGATTCTCCCTTGAAAGAAACAGGTAAGACAAACCTTAATCAAAGGATTGATGTTTGGTTATGGATAATTGATGTTTAGTTAAACATTTTCTTGTCAGCTGATACCACAATCATTTTAAAATTCGACGAAACAAGCAACTAGCAAGCATAAATCCAGCTGAGCTGAGTTACTTCACGTCACTCACTCACTGGCCTCTATTGACAAGACATTGCAATTGTTTTGCGTTCCTTCGATCTGCACACAACAACAAGCATAAATATGGCATTATGGGCCATGGCATGCCTAGTGGCAGTGGCGCTTGGCCCATGGCTGTTTAACATATGGCCATATTACATATCAGTGGAAAGGTAATGATGTGGCGATTATTTTTTATAAAAAAAACGAAAATAATACATAAGTTAACTGGCCAAATCGTGGTTTTGGGAACCACTCGTAGATTTGTGTACGAGCACTTGTGTACAAAGTGAATGGAGGTGGAACCGTGCGTGTGACTGAATAAAAGCGCTGCTGTATGAAGTGAACGGTGGTTCCCAATATCACGATAATGCCAGTTAACTTAGGTGGAAACAGGTTTTGCACGCAAGTGGAGCTTGGCGTGGGAGAGCCAATCACATCTCTCTCGACTCTCGTACACTACAGACATGCACATAAAAAAATGTCCAATTTTGCGGACGTTATTCTGCATGTTCGAAGCATTCAGAGAAAGTACCCTAAAAATAACAATGAAGTGACTTTCATTGGTTTCAATGATAAATAATTTTCTTATTTTATCCTTTAATTTGATTTATAATTCTCCATTTTTTAGATTTGCAGTATGTTTCTAGTAAAATTTAAGTAAAAACTATGTTACATTTTAAAGCACTGTATCTCCTTGTTACTTAATCGTATTAATAATTTGTAACTAAAAAGAAAAGCCTTGATTTTTATTTTTGTAATAATGATTTTTTCTCAAGTCACATTGCTGCAACAACTTTGTTTCGCTTGCATTTGGGGTGTTGTCGCACGTCTGTTGACTTTGTTTATAATTGTGTGATCAATTGTCACTCAGCCTCTCATTGTCATTACTTGGTAGAATCTTCTTACTAGATTCATCCTGATTTAAAAAGAAAGAGTAACAGGATTAAAGTAGACAAAAATTAGGAGGAGTCTGTGGACGAGGGAGCAGTCAAATCAAATGCACAGTTCCAGTCGAGAATCATTGAACTCACCTGAAAACTATTCCATCAGAACAATGGAATTTATTATTCAAAATAATCCATTGCTCTGGTAGAACAGAGAAAAGGCAGGATCGGTTAAACAACGACTGGAGCTGTGCACTATTTCAGCCTTTGAACAATCACCTCCAAACACACATTCATACTATATTGTATGCCCTGCCTCGGCAGTAATAAGCCAGGACCTGGGCTACTTTTACTTCCATTGTTAATTGTGTTTGTAAACTACAATGTAATTGTTTTATCTCTTCATCTGATCCTTTATGAATATTGAAAAAAGTGATACAAAATAAAAAGTGGCGTCTTTTCCATTTTGATTAAATGCTCAAGGCGCTTTATAGAAGAGAGCAAAACAAAATAAAGAGAACTAATAAAGTGAAGTACAAGAAAGGATAAATTACAAATGAGGAAAAATGTCTCTTTAAACCTAGCACCTGCTGGTGAACAAATGCAGTTTTAGGTTGCCCTTATAGGTGTAAGTGTACAAACCTCACATATATTCCCTAATCATTTTACTAATGTAGGGGCCAACTCTGTGGAATCCTTTTCCACTGAGTTTGGAAACCCAGATATCAGCTACCTTCTCAGGGGCAATCTGAAGACATGATATCAGATCTTTTTGACAGACAACCATTCTATGTATTCATTGTTAAGGTTTGAACCTGTAATGTATATATTATCTTCTTGTCTTATATGATCTGAAGCACATTGAGCATCTGATTAAGATGGAAAGAGTGCTATAAATCATTTGAATTATTACTATTATATTATTGTTATTATTCTCATACGTTTACTTTAAGAAATGTAACATTTATTTTAAACTATGAATCTTAAATGTCTGAACTGAGAAATTCAGCAGCCTTATACATTTCTGATATTGGAAGACTTCCAAATTTTGGGTACACTGAAGTGACAAAACTGTTTTTGGTCCCCCAATGCCCTGTTGTGAGTCTGATTTAATTCTCGATATATTATCCTGTTGAATCTAGATCTCCCTCTCCAGTATTTCTTGGAATGGAAACCTGAAGGTGGGTTAAGAAGATCATTGACAGGTCTGCTGCACTCTTTGCTGGACTTCATCCTTCAAAATTCTCTGTTCACATCTGACCACTGATTTTTGACCTGCACAAGATGGACCCATCAATTGACCCTGAGATGGTCATTGATGCACTGCCTCTTCCAACTCTCTTCGAGCTGTCCGATCTACTCGATATCCCTGATGGCAGGGGGAGGCCATATTGGAAGGAACTCATAGCCGTGTTGCCGGGAAAAATGTACTCGTGAGTACCTACACAGTGAATTTCATTCTGTCTTATACATGTTCATGTAGATCTTATATCATGTTGCATAGGAAATCCACCATGTATTGAGGATTTGATATGATTTCCATTGTTGAATTTGTTATTGAGATGACAATGGCATATTATAGAGGGGAGCTTGGTGATTGAAATGAATCAGAGACAAAATTTGACATGATGTTTTTTATCTAAATGTAGGTTGACTTTACTGGTTTTTAAGTATTTTTTTTTGGCAAATCACACACACTGCAAAATTGTCTGCTTAAGAAACATCTTCATGCTTCTATTCGGCTAAAGTAATGCAGAAATGAGAGACCTATTGCCTTCAATATTCCAATTGCTCTTAAATTAATTTTTTAGTTTTACAAAGATCTTTTTGCAGATTTAATATTAATAAAAGAGCTCTTGATCATAATAAGTTACAGTAATGACAGTAACACATGTCCAACCAAGGTCAACCAAGGTCAAAGGTCAATGAACTTTGGCCGAATTGGGTGTATCTGTTGAATTACCATCATAACTTTGAAAGTTTATGGATCTGATTCATGAAACTTGGACATAAGAGTAATCAAGTATCACTGAACATCTTGTGCGAGTTTCAGGTCACATGATCAAGATCAAAGGTCATGTAAGGTCAATGAACTTTGGCCATGTTGGGGTTGTTTGTTGAATAACCATCATATCTCTGTAAGTTTATTGGTCTAGTTCATAAAAAGTGGACATAAGAGTAACCATGTATCACTGAACATCTTGTGCGAGTTAGAGTAGTTTTCAAAGTCAGCACTGCTGCTATATTGAACTGCGTGATACAGGTGAGACGGCCAGATGCATTCCACTTGTTAACATTGTAGCAGGAATAAATATGAAATGGTTTGTATTTTGTGTAATAAAATACCTAAGAAATTTTGTATGTGTGACATTGGAGACCCTGCTCTTGTTTTTATAATTTTTTTAAATTGGCTGTTCTCAAGCTACCAAATGCCTTTAATATTTGACATCTTTTTTTTCTTTGCAGAGATATACAAATCAACAAATTTAGTATGGCTGGTTTGAGATTGAATGGAGAGAGCTCTGCATACACTTTATTGCTAGACTTAGGCAAAAGACACAACAAGACTGTCAAACAATTAGCTTCTTACCTAGATAAACTTCATTATGAGGCAGCTCTTCTACTCATCAAACCACCAGGTATGTAAGTGTGTAATGTACATGTAATTTAGTTTGTAAACATGTGTTTGAAATGATTACTTAATCTGGGGACTAATCGTTCATGTCACCTTCTGAAAAACTGTCAAAGACCTAACCCAGGGCTTGAATCCCAGACTTATCAATCGGCTTGTATCTAGTACATGTACCATATGCCACTTGATAACACTTGGGGATATTGCATAATGTTGATAAGTTTCGTATGACTTCAAATCCATGTCACTTGCACAAGTACTTAAGCACCTAAATATTCTAAATGTGCAAAAATTGACATGGGTTCACATGCTTGATTTTTGCTATCGAGCTTTGATCTTCACCTATCTGAAAGGTCTCGACAAATACTTGCTAAAAATAATTTTGCATTTTTAGACCTCACAAGATCACAATGTTGAGTTTGAACCTCTATTACTCAGTCAAAATCCAGTTTATACAGGCCTTGTTTTTTTAAATAGCTCTAGTCTATATAGAGTGAGATGAGATATGGCTATTTGCAAACAGAGCCATTTAGAGATAAAATTTGCCTGGGAATAATTGATACAGAAAATTATTTACCTTGTGACGTTATTTACCTTACTACATATTGCTGTACACTTCCTTATTTGGCAAGTGCTTGGATTACCTGGAGATATATAGCTGTGGCACTTGTAAACTGATTGACAGTTTGAGAGAATGGAAATACAAATTGTTGAAATATGTACCGGTATTGTAAATATGTTTGTGCAGCAACATCATTTCAAGCGAGTCTCAGCAATCATTTTCTGAAGTTAATAAGCTGACAGCAATTTATGATAGGTGAACATATCACAAGGTAATCCCTTGTTTTCTTGATTGTGGGAATAAGAAATTATATGATGCCAAATCCATCACATTACTGTAACATCTTGATAATGTATATAATAAACTACAAGTTTTGTATTTAGTAATTCAACAAATCTTGCACAGCATTTCAGTTACAGCTGCTAGCCTTCATTGGACAATGTAGATCCTGGTACGAACATATCTCAAATTACGGTCACCCAGAATGATTGCACGTGGATGTGCCTCCTGATTGGTGGGCCCATCTGTCTGAAATGTTTATATCCTTGGTGTTTGGTCTTTTTGATAGAAATGTGTCTTTCTGCTGGTACAAAATGTACTATGAAGTTATTACAGATTAAAAAAAACATCAGAAATGTGCTTGAAATGTAGAATTTAGCCTTAAAGGGATGCTCCAGGCTGAATGTATTCATATCACAATAAACAGAGTGACATTCAACGAGCAGAATGCTGAAAATTTGATCAAAATAGAAAAACAAATAACAAAGTTATTGAATTTTAAAGAATGAATTATTCCGTTGTGCACAGTTATAGGCATGTATGTCTTCATGAATATTCAATGAGCAAACTGATGATGTCATATCCCCACTTGCTCTTTTTAATTTTATAATATGAAATTAGGTTTATTCAAAATTTTTCTACCAAGAACTAAAACAATTGATTTGACAACTGATTATTAAAGTGCATTATTATTTATTGCTGCAACTTATTTCATTAAAATGGAGAGACATCATTTACACATGTATGAAAAAATTAAACAATTATGATTTCATGTAATAGCATAAGAAAAGGGAAAATGGGGATGTGACATCATCAGCCAACCTAATGAATATTCATGACAACATGCATATAAATACAAAATATTGCTAAACTTCAAAATTCAATATCTTTGTTATTTGTTATCTGATTTTGATAAAATTTTCTCCATTTTGCTCTGTAAATTTTACTCTAATAATTCAGATGTAATTTTTTTTAGTCCGGAGTTACGGGTATCCCTTTAAGCCAGGTTGAATGCTTGTAGGGCTTAATTGACCTAAATGTCCCTCCATTCACTGGTTGTGGATATTTTGCAAGCCCTTTTGTAATTATTCAGATTTTTACCGCACTAAAAAACATGTGCCCTTTTGAAAAATGAACCTGCCTCTAAAACATCAACATTATAGGCCTATACATGACTTTATAGCTAAACTGAAATTTTCTTTCTCTTCCTGTACAGAGCAACTCTCAATTATTGATAGTCCATTATCATCTAGTATAATGACAGGAGATACGGTCAAGTTTGCGTGCAAAGCAAAAGGTTTTCCATATCCCAGGTGAGTTCATGGGACCATCAGATGATAAAAAAAAAATACTGCTTCAAAACCCATGTGACCTCTAAAAAAAAATATGAATGGAAGAGTAATATGGATGTCCATATGATAAGAGGTCCTGCTGAATGTTTGATACAGTATGTACATGTATAGAGGTAGATTATACAACATATTGTGCATTCTTTCAATGAGGGCTCACTTGCCCTAGCATGATCAGTATGATTGTACTCAAAATGAACTGCAATTGTGTATTCCTGTTGGGGGTGGGGGAGGGGGGGGTGGGGTTCCTCATTGTTGGGGATATACATGTATATCTAGAGGTAGATTTGATGACAGGAGGATGGATGGTTTGTTCTTTAATCCAAGGCTCAGTTGTCCTGATATGATTATTGGTGTCAGTATGAAGCAAAACTTCTTTCAGATGCATTCTAACTGCATTCATCTATCACTGGTGGAGACTGTACATTAATATGAGATACTAATCAGTTGGCCAGATCTGGAACCCATTTCATTAAGAACTTGCAACTGTTGTAACTTTGCCATTATGGCAATTACCATGGAAACCTTGATTCTGATTGGCTGCTGAGCCCTGTTTCCATGGTAGTTGCCATTATAACAAAGTTACAACAGTTGCAAGTCCTTTATGAAACGGGCCCATGGTCAGCTTTAGCCGTACAGTTGTACAATTGAATTTAATAGCAGGAATCATTGGGTACCCTTGATATACTAACACATCCAGTTTGCTTAAATGTTTCAAACATCAATGCTGCTATAAGGAATGCAGAGTTGAGAGTAATTATCCATACCACTTTTTGTTGTTTTGGTTTACAGACTTTGTATCAAATATTTTAGAAAAATATTTTTGGTTTTATAATAAAATTGTCTATAAAGTGATGCTTTTTCCATAGGGCATACTTCTGTCTTTGTGCATGAATCCTCTATACAGTGCGTCCCAGAATAAACGAAACCGAGATTTAGCGATCATTTATCATAACTTAATCATAAATAGAATAGACAAATGACCTACCAATTTAAAGCTTAGAATCTCCTCTTTCATATGATATTACTTAGGTTATTTCTTATTCACGCATGAGTGAGCAAAAACAATTTGAAGAAAGGATACCAAAAACTCATTTGGCGGGGGTTATCTGGGTTTCAAAAAGAAAACCACATTTCTGAAAAGTTCAATATCTGCTCTTTGATTTGGTACCAAAATTACAAAAAATGGTCTAGAAATAAAAAAGTTCTGTTCATTTGAAATAAGGCTTGTATTTCCATAATTTCATGAGATAAACATGTTTTCACGGTATCCCACAGAAGCTTTCGCATGGTGAACAAAAGATTTAATGCATGGCTGATCGTCAACAAAACAGAGTGTCGAGAGAGTTTGAAAGCCATCCTGGAGAACCTCTTCATTTTATGAAATTATTGAAATTCAAGCCTTATTTCAAATGACCAGAACTTTGTTATTTCGTTACCATTTTCTGTAATTTAGGTATCAAATTAAAGAGGAGATATTGAACTTTTCAAAAATGTGGTTTTCTATTTGAAACCCAGATACCCCCCGCCAAATGAGTTTTTGATATCCTTTCTTCAAATTGCATTTGCTCACTCATGCGTGAATAAGAAATAATCTAAGTAATATCAGATGAAAGAGGAGATTCTAAGCTTTAAATTGGTAGGTCAATTGTCTATTTTATTTATGATTAAGTAATGATAAATGATCGCTAAATCTCGGTTTCGTTTTTTCTGGGACGCACTGTATATTGCGTGTAAGCCAAAGGGGGAGACTGTCCTAATTTCCAATTATGGCACACATCATTTTTGTTTTTCTCTCCTGATTATTGATTTTTTTTTATATTAAAACATTTTTGTTACTTCAAGAGTGAATCATCCTAATTTTCCCCCAGGAGCCCCATTTCTCCTACAACACTTGTCCCCTTTAATACCAGAAACACAAATGTTAGAGATATATAGAAAATATCCAAACTTTTTCATCATCATGGCAATGTACATGTATACATGAATACCCAGTGTGGCTGGTGCTACGCAACTATGATCAATGAATCATACACCAGTCCATTTCATATTTTCAGAATCATTTATAATTAATTTTTGACCCAAAGATACCAGTGGTACAGGGCGCATACAAAGGATGGCGAAGGAGATGAAATCATCTACGATGAAGTCAGCGGTGCGGTCGACTCGGTCCTTGAAATCCAAGCTGCAGATTGTAGTCATTCTGGGGGTTATTGCTGTAAAGTCTACCATATACCCAATGGCAAGGAGTGTTCAAAGTTCACAGACTGGGCCTACCTCACTGTACTTAGGAGATCTTCAGGTTGGTTTTAGAAGATTTTATTTTTGCCAAAGCACACTGCATTCAAAGAGAAAGAAGTGTCAGTAGGGTTTGAAGCAGAAAGATCCACTTATTGAAGGAAGATGTTTCTTTGAAATTGAAAGATATATATTCACCATACTTCCCATCTTGCTGTACGATTGGTCAGAAACTAGTTATGAGATAAAATTTAACTTATACCTGTAGCTATCTTGAATGCACACAATTACAATTTTCCTGATTTGCTCTGATACCAAATATTTCTTTTTGTTTACATGTACAGTTAGATTTATTTGTTTACTTCCATTCTTACTCGTGAAAATCACAGGTCCACCTAGCACTAGCCCAGGTGGGCAAATCCTAGCCCCACCGGTGATCAGACACCACCCAGAGGCAAACCTGAACGTAAACCAGGGGCAGGAGTTGGTATTGACATGCAGGGCTACCGGTTGTCCCAAGCCAGACTTTCAGTGGTTCAAGTACGAGGACAACCCCAAGACAGGGGCAGTCGAGAGGAAGCCTGTCAAAGGATATACTTCGGAAGTTCTACAGGTTTGTGCTGTTTGTTTTATACTTTACCTTACCTTGTGAAATATTTTACTGTAGTTAATGTTGTGACTTGGAAGGAAAACCTGGCTTGAACCTGGACCTGGAAGGCTTTATAGCAAAGTTTATTTCCGGATCTTGGATCAGCCCTAACTCGGAGCCACCGCACAACGATGCCACTGCAGCTAGCCTCGCTTGGTGCATGCTACCGCTAGTGCACTTGCGCATGCTGTGATGTTCCAAAACTAATTTAACCTTAAATTTTGTCTGAATTTAATCCTATGCTTTACCATGGTAACAATATATTATAGCAATGATCCTGAAAATCATACTTCTTGTGAAAGGTTGCAGATTGTATTTATAATTTCTAAGTATTCTAATCGTGATCTTTTTTTCTTCAAAGGTTATGTAATGAAACTAAGCTTTGGGGCTTGCTTTTTATTCAAGCTTTGCTCTTTGTGGCAAGCCCCTCCATATAAATTTTATATACTCAACAGAGGTAATTGTTTGTATCAAGTTCCTTAGATCTATAATAATGCTATGTACATGTGTATTACATTGTCTGTTACCTGGAATTTATTTGACTTTGTGATGTTATATTCAATATATTTTGTAAAAATGTGAAACGGAAATGAATGAATTCGAAATAATTCAAAAATATATGATCCTCACATTCAAGGCCGTCGTGATAAATTGGGGGTTCTAATCACCTCCAGTGGTATGTCTATTATCATTCCTTTCTCTGTAGTTTGCTCAAGCAACTCTTGGTGACAGCGGTCAGTACATCTGCCACGTCATCAACTCTGTTAGTGAAGCATGGAGCAACCCTAGCAACGTGAAAGTGACTACCATGGCCCAGAACCTGATGAGACGGTGCCACATTGAGATCCTAAGGGATCCCATTGACGTTCAGTGTGTACCGGGAGCTCCTCAGACGCTGGAGTGCTTGGCGTCCTGCAGTACAGCAAAGCTTCACTATCAGTGGTACAAGAATGAGCATCCAATGGAAGGTAATTGACTTTCATATGGTCAAAGCTTTCATTCCTCGAATTGGCCACTGTCAAATTGGCCATTGTCTAATAGCCGGACTATTAACAATTTCTTTGATCTTATTCCACTTTGACCATTCTTATCAAACACAGAATCAACACCAACAAATCATATCAGGCCAGTTTTTTATGAACATGTACTACATGTAGCCTATACTATACACAACATTCAGGTGGTCTTTAAACTCTTTTAAATGATGGTATATATATATATACCTCTAGGAGAATGAAACCCTTGAAAACAGTTGACTCATGTATGAAACAGAGAATCAAAGAAATTCTGAGAAATATTTTAAGGAATTTCAAGAAAGTTATGAGCATTTCATTCTTGAGATCATTAATGCTTTGGAGATCCTCCAATATGCAATGCAACCAAGATGTGCGAATTTCTAAATGAACAACATGTCAAATTAGATCAGAATATGCTTAAAGGTAGTTGTAAAAAGGTTGTCTTAAACTTTATGCAATATATGTCTCACATTATTAAGCACTGTTGTTATCACCATTGTAATTTTATCCATGATGCACTTTGGCCTTATTTTAATTTGTAAACCAAAAAAGCTTGCTAATTGTTATATCCAACTATGATTTTATTTTTGATCTGTGTAATTACTTGTATTTTGGCGGGATAGAGAATCTAACACTATCAGAAACTTTCTGCCAAATGATACATCTAGATGCTCTTGAGTTAGATGTACCAACATGCATCCATAGATATATTGAATTTTCCAAATACTTAGTACATAACATGCCACTGAGGCAGTATGCCAAGATGAGAGAATTTAAGAGAGAATTGGTATCTTTTTAATCAGGTGAAACATCACACCAGCTGTGCTTCCCAGAAATGAAAATGACAGATGCTGGCAGGTATTTCTGCCGAGTGACAGCAGATAATGGACAGTCTGTAGACTCTAAGGTTGCAGAACTGAAGTTCCCCATCCCCAAAGAAAGATTTACAGGTTTGTGCAATGATGATGATAAGGGAATGTAGTTGATATAGTTACCTATCGGTATCTACAAGGTGGCGTTCTCTTGTGCCCTGTTTCACCATGGAGGCGCGAAAGCTCAGTTGGTAGAGCGGGGGATTCGTATTCCGGTGACCCGGGTTCGATTCCCACTTGGTGCGCTAGTGCCCTTTGGTAAGGCATTAATCCTCATTACCAGGTCCTTTGGAGAGGACCTCAAGCCGTTGGTCCTCTGGTTGCTTGCTTACAAGCATTCATGCTTTCTTAGCAATCAGGTAAAAAATCCTCACCAATCACCAAATTTTTTGTAAATGGGTGCTTTGCCTTGCAATGGTAATTACCCTCAAATCCTTGATTTTGATTGTAGTGGTTTAGCATTGTTACCATGGTAACTACAATTGGATTGCAAAGTTTCTATAAATAGTAACTTTTATGCAAAACGTACTTTAACTAGATGAGTAATGTTGAGAGAATTATCCCTGATATTCATGGACTTAAATAAATGTACTTCATAATTCCTTTTGTATTATACCCTAAGTTAAATATATTATTGTAGGTATCTCAATGAAATGTGAGACCTAATGTAAAACACCTGTAACAATGAAACATGTATGGTTTTCATAATGATTCTAAATTGAATACTTACAGAATCCAACAAAATTATCTTTGTAGCAAATTAGACTGTGGTTGACGATTATTAGCAACTGGTCAATGCTTGCTGAATTTGAAGGGAATTTCTTTAGCCCTTCTTAGTGAGTTGAGAAGCAATTGCTAGTGTTCAGCAATTTGTTCTAATCATTTAATTTTCTTGGTAGGAAGTATTTCTTTTGTTGTGACTTGAAGTTGTTTAAAGCCATTTTATCATACATGCTGACAAACAAATTCGAGCCAGGAACAAGATATGCCTTCATATCCTTCCTTTCAAAAAATTAAATGATTGGATTACAACTAGAAATTACATTTCAACTCAATCTGAAGGGTTTCAGAAGTAATATTGATTTTAAATAGAAGTGAGAGAAAATAAGATCATAACTGACAAGCAATCAACTGTTATAATTCATACATCTGGCAAAAATTTTCTACATCAACAGCAACAATCTTAGTAAAGACTTAATTGTAAAATTGGCCACAATCGCATTTGTTTTGTTCTTCCAAAGTCAAGAAGATTAATTTCTTTTGTTATTTGTTTCATTGTTTTGTTGATATAGCAACGGACAAGGTGGCCTTACTTATTGGAAACGAGGCTTACAGGTCAGGTGACTTACTGAGCGCGCCCGGTAACGACATGGAGAAACTAGCAAGGAACCTGTATGAAATGCAATTCAAGGTGGTTTCTCTTCTCAATCTTACTGTGGCTGAGATGAAAAAAGCCCTGAAGATCTTCTGTTCATTACTTGATGATGGAGTATATGGTGAGCGCTCCAAAGAGATGCTGTTTTTTGTTCCTTTACAATAGTAATGATAATGTGCGACATTTGTATAGTGCTTAAAACAATGTTCCTGAATGATGCATACTATTACCCCGCCTTTAACACAGCTACGCTGAACAGGCTCTAAAGGCGACCGCACACCTTATGATCGGTCTGCGACCCGATTTTGGAATAACGTATAGTATAATTTGATGCTAATACTGAGACATGAAATATCTTACTGTGTAATGTTCGCAATCATTTTACGAATAAATATTTTCAAATCTGTGACTATGCTATCATCCTTCTTAGAATAAAAGCAAATTTAATATCTAGTCGTAATGACGTCATAGCAGTCGCACGATGGGCTACGATTTGAAACTAAATGGGCCTCTACTCCAAAATAAACACTTGCAATCTTTCACAATGGTTATATTAGTATTCTTTCAATTAATTTCAACCTGTAATAAAATGATATGTTCAATTCATATTATCAGAAAATTAGCAAAATGTGATATGTTCTAAAATCGAATCGCGAGCAGTCGTAAGATGTGCGGTGGCCTTAAAGCATTCAAGGAATTCCTTTTGCTACCACTTGCGTGGAGAGTGGCTAATGTAGATAATGGCTTGCCTAAAGATGCAAGAAATGCAGTGGGATTTGAACCCCGGCCCTTTGGGTTCAAAGTCCAATACTTATGCACTGAGCCACAGCACCTCTACCAATGTTCAATTATTGTTTACTCTCTATGCTGGTATTGTAAAATGAAAATTTTGGACCAAGGGGCTTGAGTGGATTTGCCGGGTCTCAAGTTTGCATGTATGATTGCCTACAGGTTTAAATGTTTCTGGTATGCATGGATTGGTAGATGCTCTATAGTAATAGTTTACAATGGAAACTTTACACAATAATCTATACTTGCATTGTTATTATTGTTATTGTTTTCACTAATGAAATTGTTGATAATACCCAATCAGTAAATATCTTGATAGGAGAGACCTACGGGTCATAGTGATTCAGTTCGCTTTTCGCCTCCCAGGCACAGGTGACGCCAAACAAATAAAAATGATGATGATGATGATGATAATGATGATGATGTTGATGTTGTCGATGATGATGATGAAAATGATGATGATAATAATAAAAAGTTGTTACTTGTAATATTCTTAACATATAATTGTACTACTTCTACTGCTTCTATTATTATTTTAAAGCATTTAATCATGGTCTTTGCTTTTCATGTAAATTTGTGTGTTTTTAAGAGCATGCAGTACACTATTTTCTTTCTGTAGATTTCGTATGCTGTTCTCTTTCCTTTTTATAATATTCTATTCCATCTTACATGTACCTGTTACCCCTCTACCTATTTCTCCTCTCTTACATGTATCTCTTTTATCTTCTTTAGTTACCCGGTACATCTTTGCACATGCTTTGCCTCCACTGTATATGTATTTTTTTAAACTTCAACTGACATTGTTTTTTTGTCTGTTTTATACTGTGTATTGATAAGACAATGTTTTTGATGATGTTTTTACAAACAATTTGTCAAATCAACTTCTCACTGTTTTATGGAGACAAAGAATGCTTATCTTATCTTATATTATTATTTTTATTATTTGTAATATTATTAATATTATTATTATTATTATTTTTGTTATTTGTATATTTATATTATTATTATTATTTGCATTATTATTATTATTATTATTATTGTTATTTGTATTATTAATATTATTATTATTATTTGCATTATTATTATTATTATTTTTATGATTTGTATTATTAATATTATCATTTTTGTTATTTGTATATTTATATTATTATTATTTGCATTATTATTATTATTATTTTTGTTGTTTGTATTATTAATATTGTTATTATTATTTGCATATTATTGTCATTACAATAAGCAATTGTAAGAGAGTAGTCAGAGTGATGTTATGTATTCCTCTTTTCACAGGTTTGTTCTACTTCAGTGGTCATGGGTTTGAGAAAAATGGGCAGACTTACATGGTTCCTGCTGACGCCCCTACTGGCTACTACCCCAAAGAGTGCATGTGCGCCCAGGAGGTACTGGAAAATATGCAGGGAAGAAATACCGCCCTCAATGTTATACTACTGGACATCTGCCGCAAGATGTGAGTTTCAAGCATCTGTTTACAACCCCTCGGTGTTTGTGTATGTTGTAGGATTCTGTTAGAGCTCATTTTGTGATTATTACTACTTTTCACTGTTCAGCCCAGCACAGACTAAGATCAGGTGGGTGTTTCATAAAGCTGTTCGTAAGTTAAGAGCGACTTTAAGAACGACTGGTGATCCGTTCATGCGGTAAATGGTATATTGTATTGGCGATGGTTTAGCGCGTAAGAAAGGTTCACCAGCCGTTCTTAAAGTCGCTCTTACAAACAGCTTTATGAAACGGCCCCCTGATTGGAACAAAGTTGCCATTCGCATATCAGTGCAATGGCATTGCAGGTCAGCGCACAAATTGCAACAGCTCTACAGTGTGCTGTATCTCATGGCGCCTATTCTTCTGCGTGTATATTGTCTGCAGCAAATTGGCCATGACGTCATCGTGTAGGACAAATATGATTGCCTGAAATTAGCAAATTTGCTGAAAATTCGAAGAAAGATCTGAAATGTCAAATTCTGAGATTTTGGTTTGGGATCCTACATGTACTGCAACAAAGTGGGTTGCAGTTGCAACACGTTGTAGGCTGGCACATACTCAGTGATTTTTAGCTCATCCGTCGTCTGTCGTCTGTCGTCCGTCCACAATTTCAAAATGCTACTACTTCGCCATTTCAAGTCCGATTTCAATTCTGTTTGCTTTATATGATAGCACTAGGTGGGGCATGCAAAAATTCTACACAGAATTTTGAAATTCATTAAATATGCTAATTTATGCGCATTTTTCAAAATTCACAGAAAATGCTACTTCTTCTTTATTTGTTGACCGATTTTGATTTTTTTGCTTTCATCTGGTAGAGCTTCATGAGGTTCACCAAACTTCTACACAGAATTTTGAAATTTTGACCAGAACAATTTTTATGCCAATTTATGCGAAATTAATTTATGAATATTTTTAAAAATTCACATAAAATGCTTCTTCTTCTTTATTTGTTGACCGATTTTGAATTTTTTGCTTCCATCTGGTAGAGCTTCATGAGGTTCACCAATCTTGTACACAGAAGTTTGAAATTTTGACCAGAACAATTTTTATGCTAATTTATGCGAAGTTAATTTATGCATATTTTTAAAATTTCGCATAAAATTCTTTTTCTTCTTCAATTGTTGACCGATTTTTACTTATTTTCTTCTTCCATCTTGTAGAACTTTCTGAGGTTCACCAAACTTCTACACAGATTTTTGAAATTTTCAGTAGAAAATTACTTATGCTAATTTATGCAAAATTTATTCAGAAATCACAGAAAATGCCTCTTCTTCTTTATTTGTTGACAGATTTTGATTTTTTTCTTCCATCTGGTAGAGCTGCATGAGGTTCAACAAACTTGTACACAAAATTTTGAAATTTTGTCTGGAAAATTATTTATTCTAATTTATGAAAAATTTATTCATAAATCACAAAAAATGTTTTTTCTTCTTCATTTGTTGATCAATTTCAGTTTTGTTTGCTTTATATGATATCTCGAGGTGGTGATACAAAATTTAAACATAGAATTTTGAAACTCATTGAATCTGCTATTTATTCATATATTTTCAAAACTCACAAAAATTGCTTACTTATTTCTTGATTGACTTTGGTTATTTTTGTTCCATCTGAGAGCTACATTAGGTTCACCAAGGTTCTTCACAGAGTTAAGAAACTTTGACTAGATAATAATTAATACTTACTTCAAATGAAATCTATTCATAGATCACAAAAAATGCTTCTATGTCATTTCTTCATCAATTTCAATTCTATATTCTCAATTTATGTCACCAATATAATTCGCTACAGTGTCAACTGGGCTGAAAATAAAATTGTGTTAAATTGTGTTGCGAGATGCCGGATGAGCTCCACATCATTGATGTGCTAGTTTTTGCATTCAGATCTTGGTGAAATCGCATTGCATACTGTGCGCCGGATCTGTTGTCAGGATCTTTTAGTTTAGATGGGAGTGTTTAAAGACACTCTAGTGAAGGCCCTGTGACATGGTTCCAAATTGAGTTGACGTAACTATCAATGAAGCTTCAGACAAAATGGTGGCAAGGAATATTATAATTCTGAAGTATAATATTCTATTTCTGAAGTTGATAACTAATGGTTGTTCAAACTTTATAGTTGATGATGATGTCTGTACATGTATATATTTTTGAGAGGGAATGATTTGTCTCAAATATGAAATAGCTTCTGTTACAGTACATTTGTTTTTCCTTTTCTAGTAATGACATGGCTCAGGGTGAAGTTGAAGTATTCACACCTAAGGTGACAGGAAACACAGTGTATGGATATGCAGCGTGAGTATGGTGCCTTTCATATCTGTTTACATCTAACGTTTTAAAGTATATATACAAATATAAATATATACAGACAAAGTAAATGTATCAAGTTCAGGAAAAGTGCTTGATGTTTTAATAGAAGCAGAGCATTAGAGGTAGAACAGAGGTTAGGAAAATTATATATATATGTATCTATACAAGCATCTTGGTTTTCCACGTATTGGCAATATTAAGACATCAGGGGTGGTATTCTGAAAACGTTCTTATCTTTGTTCTTATCTCAATGAGATAAGAAGACGCTAAAATCATTGCAAATCGGTATTCTGAAAATCTTCTTAAAGGGGAAGTTCCCCCTGACAAAAATTTTATTGTAAAAATAGCAGAAAAAATAATAAAAAATATTGCCGAAGGTTTGAGAAAAATTCATCAAATAATTAAAAAGTTATTAGAATTTCAATTATTTGATTTGTGACGTCATATGCGAGCAGCATTCCTACATAGCGAATGGTAAAAAATCAATGAAATGTCATTTTCTCAGAAAATTGAAAATGGTTTTCACTGTACCTTTTGTATATCAATAGACAAATCACTTCACACCCGATCATGAATAGAAAACAAAATTAAGTCATCAGGAACCATACAAAATTTGAAATTCATGCATTTTATATTACATAACACATGGGGCAGCTGCTCGTTTATGACGTCACAAATCCATAACTTTGAACTGTAATAACTTTCTAACTCTTTAACGGATTTTCCTCAAACCTTCACCAATATTTTTTACTATTTTTTCTGCTATTTTTACAACAAAGTTTTCTTCAGGGTGAACTTCCCCTTTAACGCGTTCTTATCTCTGTAAGGACTGCCTCCTTCTTATCTTCAACATGCCCATTTTTAAGATATTACCAATCAAAATGCGCTTTATATTGGCAGTTTAACCAATAGAAGCGTTCCTTATTTGTGAAGAGAATATCATGGGCGCTGTGCGTACACTATTTCTGGCGCATTGCGTGAAATAGGCATTTTATACGCAATGACTGGTTATTATTTCGAGACACGTGCACAAATAAAGAAAGAAAATAAAGAAACAAGGTAAAGAAAGCAGTTACGAATAAGAATAAAACAGGAAGAAAGAAAGTAAGTAGGTAGCAGAAATTTAAAAAATAAAAGGATCAAAACAAAAAAAAAATGAAAGAAAGAAAAGGTAAACGAAAGGAAGCAAGCAAAATGAACTTAAAAGAAAATAAAAAAAATCAAAAGAAATAAAAAGAGGAAAGAATACAAGAAAGAAAAAGGAGGAATGAATAGAATGATAATCAATGATAAAAAGAGGGAAAAAAATTGAAGGAAAAGTAAAGAAGGAAAAGGAAAAAAACGAAAAAGGACAAATTAAAAAGATTAAATAGGATAAAATGAAGGAATAAAGAATAAAAAAAAATAAAAAAACGAATGAAAGAAAGTTAAAAAAAAAAGAAGGAACAAAAGTATGTAAAAAGTGAAGGAAGAGAGAAAAGGGGAAAATGAAACAAAGAAATAGAGAAAGAGATAGAGAGAGAAGATTAAAGATGAAAGGAAAATTAAAGCAAAATTGAAAACTAAATAAAGATAAAAAGAAAGGTAAATTCAAAGAAGGAAAGAAACAGAAGGGGAAAATAAAAAGGCATGAAGAATGTATGAAAAGAAACGAAGAAAGATTAATGGAAAGAATAAAGAAAAAGATTTTTAGAAATTAATAGAAGAAAGAGTAAATAAAGAACGAACGAAATGAGAATGAGCAAAAAAATAAATTAGAATAAAGAAGAAAGTAGTCAGAAAGAAGGCACTCATTTAGTGTCATAAAGCAGAAATAAAAGGAATGAAAGAAAGAACAAATGAACGAGCGCAAAAAAAAGAAAAAAAAGAACACCAAAGATAAAATGAAAGAAATTATAAGAGAAAGAAAACAGAAAAAAAATAATGAGGGGGAAAAAATGAAAATTAAGGGAAGGAGGAAAGAAAGAAAAAATGAACAAATAAAATGAATAAATATAAAAAACAAATATAAAGAGGAAAGAATTAATGAAAGATAGAAAAAGAATGAAGAAATAAAAAGATTTTAAAAAATACATAAAGTGAAGGATGAAAGGAAAAGAAAAACAGAAAGAAAGAGAAAAAAGGGGAAAGAAAATAAAAACTTAGTCAACAAAAAAGGAAAAAAATCGTAAAGGGAAAATAAAATAAAATATTGTTATTTGTTTTAACGGAAATATATTCAATAAAAAAGAAAAGAAAAAGAAAAATAGATAAAATAACGCAAAAGAAAAATAAGGAAGAAGTTAAAAGATTCAAAAGAATAAAACAAAATGAAGAATGAAAGGAAAGGAAAAAAGACAAACAGAAAGAAAGGAAGAAAAAGCGAAAATAAATAAATGAAATAAAGAAAGAAAGAAAGAAAAAAAAGGGATAGAAAAAAGAGACAGGCAAAATAAAGGGTGAATGAAAGTAAGGGTGGGAGGAATACTTGTTACTCCCAGTGGCCATCGATTTTTAGCAAGAAAGAACGCGGACATCGTGAGATGTGATTACCCTCTAGCTATCTTAAATATTATCTTAAATATCGTAAAGAGATAAGAAAGAAAAAAGATAATAACGTTTTCAGAATACCACTTATCTTCATTTTGTTCTTATCTTTTAGCGCGCTTTTGTATCATATGCGCGAATTATAAATTTACGCGCTCAGCATTGGATGGAAAGCAAGATAAGAACAAAGATAAGAACAAAAGATAAGAAAAAGATAAGAACGTTTTCAGAATACCAATTTGAGAACGTGACGTAGATAAGAACAAAATGAAGATAAGAACGTTTTCAGAATACTGCCTCAGGAATGCGAAACAAATTCATGAGTAATGCAGTTTTTGCAATGCCAACAATTAAGTTCTTTTATAAAAGAACTTAATTGTTGGCATTGCAAAAACTGCATTACTCATGAATTTGTTTCGCATTCCTGATGTATATAGAAGGTAACGTTCAGTTAACAGACCCAATTCTTTTTATGTTTCTGTTTAACAACTCTCATAGCAACTGGGCGGCAAAGCTTTCCACTGTGTTCATGCCAAGTTGTATAACTTATTACATAGGGACGTTTTACATCAAAGTTAATTCAGTCACACTGGCTGACCTTATTGAAGACAGAAATTATTCTTATGCGTTTTGGATAAAGTGGAGAATTCGGCAGCATGTTAATTCAAACTCAACAACCTCATGATCAAGAAGAGAGTCCAATGCTCTAACCACTATTTCTTTTTAATAATTTTTTATTGATAATATGAAGATAGAATGCATTAATATTGCCAGATAAACTTAAGGGCCCGTATTCTGTTGGCAGGTTTAACTTAAACTCAGTTTTAAAGTTGTGGTTGAAGTACAGTACTGGAAGCCAGAAGTATCAAAATTTGTATTAAGCTGTATGTTTCTTATGTTCACTGTGCTTTTTCCTGATTCATCGATGGTGAAGACAATCATCTATTCATAATTTTTAGACAATTATGAATGATTTGAGAGCCAAATGAGCTGAAGTATGATATCTCTTCTGTTAGTGATTTATTTAACAATTGGCTATCCATACTTAAACCACAACTTTAAACCTGAGTTTAAGTTAAACCTGCTATCAGAATACAAGCCAAGGAGTATTCAATTGGAATTGCATTGTGGGTATTAGACCAAGTGGGTGTTTCATAAAGCTGTTCGTTAGTTAAGAGCGATTTTAAGAACGACCGGTGATCCTTTCTTGTGGTAAATGGTAGATTCATTGGCGATGGTTTAGCGCGTAGGAAAGGATCATCAGTCGTTCTTAAAGTTGCTCTTAAATTACGAACAGCTCTATGAAATGGCCCCCAAGTGTAGTAAAAAAAACACATATATAATTTTTATAGATGGAATTGGTTTGAACATTGTTATAATACTATCTGATCTAGACTAACTGTTTGGAGACCAAGTCAATTTAGACCATTCTCTGAGCAGGCTAACCTAATTTCAAGGTAACATTATGTAGTTTTGCATTGATAAAGAAAAATTAATCAAGCTTAAAGCTTATTCATCAAAATCAAATGTGACATAAAAGATATAACTGCCACAGTTATAAATTGCCATAAACAAACATGAATGACATCACAGTGTTCACAGTCAGTAAATTTCTCTTGTATACTATTACATGTAAATGAAATGTTGATGTTTCACTTTTTTTTCTTCTATAAAATATTGCTTGACTCTACCTGGAACGTATGTGGTCTCTATTATGTTGTAGCATAAATTGATTCAATCAAGAGCTTTATCAATAAACTTTGATATTTCATTTCATAAAATACACACATTTTGATATTTCATTTCATAAAATTCAGAAGAAATAGTTAATTTGTAACTTGTGTTAATATACATATCTATATATCATAGAGGACGCTATGGAATAGAAACAACCTATTTCAATGTTGGTCTCAAATCGCCATTAATTTTTCTTGTTTTGGGACTTCATAACCATCAAGCTTAAGTTATTTCATCAGCATTGTGACATTTGTGACTTTTAGATCAGATATGGATCCACCGCAGGGTAAAAGGCCTCAAAGACAAGCTGCTTCAAAGCCAAAAACGTATGTACAATCTACTCGTAAGGGCCAATCAGTCCCAGTTTCTACACGTAACAGCCCGCCAATTTTAAATACACGGCCTACAAGCCCGGTGAGAAGTGCAGCCTCAACGCACGACAACAGCGACGGAGAATCACAGGACGATGACGTCATCACATTTCTGGGACAGCCTTCTACATCGCACTCTCCCAATGCTGACACCGGATTATCATCTACTTTGGATGAATATTTTACGAAAACAACGGCAAGATTTGAGCATATGATAAAAAATGCAGTGGACAGCTTCGTTGGAAAATTACAGCAATTGGAAGTAAGGATGGAAGCATCGTTTGTGTTTGAGCGTAAGCGTGTGGATGACCTGATGGAAAATCAAAATAAAATGAAGAGCAAAATAGAATCAATGGAAAAGGAAATCACCAATTTTTCCAAAGGGTAGATAGCTCTGGGGAACCTTGATTTAAGCTACACCTACCATTGTTCTCTTCATCCATTTCTTTACACAATATTTAAAATAAAAAGAGTTGCCAAAGCTGTTGTACATGTATAGCTTCACACACATTTGTATACTTTCTCCCATACGTGTACTGTATCAAAGCACTAGCTTTGTATCAAAGCAATAGCTTTGATCCAGCTGAGGCATGGCGGCTTGTCATTGTTCAAAACCCAACTTCACCTGACAAAGGAAATTATAATTGGTATGGTGTCGAAAATCTGTCTATCTGACGGTCAATTGGATCAGGGTCGCCTAGCCACTAACCCGTCTCTGCAGTTTAGTGGTTAAGACACCGGCGTTCAAAGCTGGAGGCCGGGTTCGATTCCCGGCAGAGACATTTTTTCGGCATCACCAATTTTTCCAAAGGGTAGATAGCTCTGGGGAACCTTGATTTAAGCTACGCCTACCATTGTTCTCTTCCTCCATTTCTTTACACAATATTTAAAATAAAAAGAGTTGCCAAAGCTGTTGTACATGTATAGCTTCACACACATTTGTATACTTTCTCCCATACGTGTACTGTATCAAAGCACTAGCTTTGTATCAAAGCAATAGCTTTGATCCAGCTGAGGCATGGCGGCTTGTCATTGTTCAAAACCCAACTTCACCTGACAAAGGAAATTATAATTGGTATGGTGTCGAAAATCTGTCTATCTGACGGTCAATTGGATCAGGGTCGCCTAGCCACTAACCCGTCTCTGCAGTTTAGTGGTTAAGGCACCGGCGTTCAAAGCTGGAGGCCCGGGTTCGATTCCCGGCAGAGACATTTTTTCGGCATCACCAATTTTTCCAAAGGGTAGATAGCTCTGGGGAACCTTGATTTAAGCTACGCCTACCATTGTTCTCTTCCTCCATTTCTTTACACAATATTTAAAATAAAAAGAGTTGCCAAAGCTGTTGTAAATGTATAGCTTCACACACATTTGTATACTTTCTCCCATACGTGTACTGTATCAAAGCACTAGCTTTGTATCAAAGCAATAGCTTTGTATCAAAGCAATAGCTTTGTATCAAAGCAATAGCTTTGATCCAGCTGAGGCATGGCGGCTTGTCATTGTTCAAAACCCAACTTCACCCGACAAATGAAATTATAATTGGTATGGTGTCGAAAATCTGTCTATCTGACGGTCAATTGGATCAGGGTCGCCTAGCCACTAACCCGTCTCTGCGGTCTAGTGGTTAAGGCACCGGCGTTCAAAGCTGGGGGCCCGGGTTCGATTCCCGGCAGAGACATTTTTTCGGCATCACCAATTTTTCCAAAGGGTAGATAGCTCTGGGGAACCTTGATTTAAGCTACGCCTACCATTGTTCTCTTCCTCCATTTCTTTACACAATATTTAAAATAAAAAGAGTTGCCAAAGCTGTTGTACATGTATAGCTTCACACACATTTGTATACTTTCTCCCATACGTGTACTGTATCAAATCACTAGCTTTGTATCAAAGCAATGCTTTGATCCAGCTGAGGCATGGCGGCTTGTCATTGTTCAAAACCCAACTTCACCTGACAAAGGAAATTATAATTGGTATGGTGTCGAAAATCTGTCTATCTGACGGTCAATTGGATCAGGGTCGCCTAGCCACTAACCCGTCTCTGCAGTTTAGTGGTTAAGGCACCGGCGTTCAAAGCTGGAGGCCCGGGTTCGATTCCCGGCAGAGACATTTGTTCGGCATCACCAATTTTTCCAAAGGGTAGATAGCTCTGGGGAACCTTGATTTAAGCTACGCCTACCATTGTTCTCTTCCTCCATTTCTTTACACAATATTTAAAATAAAAAGAGTTGCCAAAGCTGTTGTACATGTATAGCTTCACACACATTTGTATACTTTCTCACGTACGTGTACTGTATCAATGCACTAGCTTTGTATCAAAGCAATAGCTTTGATCCAGCTGAGGCATGGCGGCTTGTCATTGTTCAAAACCCAACTTCACCTGACAAAGGAAATTATAATTGGTATGGTGTCGAAAATCTGTCTATCTGACGGTCAATTGGATCAGGGTCGCCTAGCCACTAACCCGTCTCTGCAGTTTAGTGGTTAAGGCACCGGCGTTCAAAGCTGGGGGCCCGGGTTCGATTCCTGGCAGAGACATTTTTTCGGCATCACCAATTTTTCCAAAGGGTAGATAGCTCTGGGGAACCTTGATTTAAGCTACGCCTACCATTGTTCTCTTCCTCCATTTCTTTACACAATATTTAAAATAAAAAGAGTTGCCAAAGCTGTTGTACATGTATAGCTTCACACACATTTGTATACTTTCTCACGTACGTGTACTGTATCAAATCACTAGCTTTGTATCAAAGCACTAGCTTTGTATCCATACAATAGCTTTGATCCAGCTGAGGCATGGCGGCTTGTCATTGTTCAAAACCCAACTTCACCTGACAAAGGAAATTATAATTGGTATGGTGTCGAAAATCTGTCTATCTGATGGTCAATTGGATCAGGGTCGCCTAGCCACTAACCCGTCTCTGCGGTCTAGTGGTTAATGCACCGGCGTTCAAAGCTGGGGGCCCGGGTTCGATTCCTGGCAGAGACATTTTTTCGGCATCACCAATTTTTCCAAAGGGTAGATAGCTCTGGGGAACCTTGATTTAAGCTACGCCTACCATTGTTCTCTTCCTCCATTTCTTTACACAATATTTAAGATAAAAAGAGTTGCCAAAGCTGTTGTACATGTATTGCTTCACACACATTTGTATACTTTCTCCCATACGTGTACTGTATCAAATCACTAGCTTTGTATCAAAGCAATGCTTTGATCCAGCTGAGGCATGGCGGCTTGTCATTGTTCAAAACCCAACTTCACCCGACAAAGGAAATTATGATTGGTATGGTGTCGAAAATCTGTCTATCTGACGGTCAATTGGATCAGGGTCGCCTAGCCACTAACCCGTCTCTGTGGTCTAGTGGTTAAGGCACCGGTGTTCAAAGCTGGGGGCCCGGGTTCGATTCCCGGCAGAGACATTTGTTCGGCATCACCAATTTTTCCAAAGGGTAGATAGCTCTGGGGAACCTTGATTTAAGCTACGCCTACCATTGTTCTCTTCCTCCATTTCTTTACACAATGTATATATATATATATATATATATATATATATATATATATTTATTTATATATAAATGTGAAACTATGCACCTTAAAATATCATTCTCCACAAAAGCATGTATAAAACCAGGTAAACACTATCTTAAATAAATCGTTTTCTGAAGAGAATAAGACACCCTTTCTCAAGAGAGCTCTATTATGTGTGCATGATAATACGGCTGTTCTTACTATATACTGTAAACATAAATTTAAAGCATTCTGTTATTCAATACATTTTTATATAACGCTGAAACAATCTTTCATGTTTTGGTCATTGTGTAAGTTAAATCTAATCATTGACCGATGAACTGTGTCCTTAAATGTATGTTATGAGTCTCGATGGTGACTGTCACTATAGAGAGGATGTTAACACGGTCAAGTGATTTCCTCTGAATTGTACTATTTCGTGCCTGATCTCTTACCTGACTCTTTTCCTTATGGAATGTTGATTTTAACTAATCTCAATAGTCTATAATACAATCCACAAATCAATTAAATTACATATCAACTGAATTCAGGTGTATGGAACTTGCAGAGTACACTATAGAGCAGCTGCCAAGTAACAACATTGTCTCACAATTCAATGAAACATGTAGTTATACTTTGGTCACATTTGCTACGGCCGCCGTAGATTCTAAAATTTCTACGGCAAGTAGTAATTCTACGGTCGCCTCAGAATTTCCACGGCCACTTACTCTAGCGGTCACATATGTTACGGTCGCCGCACGGCGTATTTTTTAATTTATGGAGAAAAAAATCTGCGGCTGACGTAAGTCCTTGAAATCATGACGTACAGTCGCCCTAGGGCGACCCTGCGCTGGCCGTAGGTTTTTGACAAATTCTACGGCAGACGCGAGGTGGCCGCAAGGCGCCCTCACGGCGGCCGCAGGGGGACTATACAGTGAGTATACCATGAATTGCTTTTCACACTCATCATGATATTTTACATTAAACATTTCATTTCAGAAAGTTTTCACAGTTTCGCACCACGCCCATACACGTATTCTGGGCGGGAGGGAGGGGTGGGTTTTCGGGGTCCGGGCCCCTGAGTAGGCAAAAAGGGGGCGCCAAAAAGGGAGGGAAGAAAGGGAAAGAAAATGGAGATAAAAAAAAGGAGGGAGAAAGAAGAGAAACAGAAAAGGGAGAAAAGAAAGAGATAAGGAAACAAGAAGAAGGGAAAAGGAGAAAGGGGGAAGTAATAAAAGTGCGGGGGCACCAAATTAATGTTCGACCTAGGAGGGGGGTCGCCAAATTAATGTTTGACACTGATCTGAATATTATACGATCAGTAATGCTCGACCTAGGAAGGGGGGGACAATTCGACCTTTGGGGTGATTCGCACGTCGCGCTCGCATCGAATAATTAGTTTGATGGACATTCTGTTAATGAATACCTAAATTGCGTAGAATGTCCAGTTTTGGAACGGAATATAAAAAAAAGTTCAGCTCGCTCTTGGCGCTCGCGTCGAATAATTTTTAAGTGCCCATCCTGTTCATGATTACCAATAATGCTTAGAATTTCCAAACTTTGGGTCATTTTGGAATATAAACAATTTTCAGCTCGCCCTGACAGATAGATAAATACCCATCCTGCTCATGCTTACAAAATTTATCAGAATATTCTATTTTCAGGTCTATACACAAGCTAAAAATCGCGTTCGCATTATTTATTTGGACTTAAACATGTTAACTTGTTTGTAGGAATAAAGTTAAGATGTTAATAAACGCATTAGTCTTAAGTAAGAACTACACCCTATATAGGAAACAACAAAAATCAGCATTTAACTCCACATGATGATAATGATGATAATAATAACAATAATAATAATAATAATAAGGTCATATTTTACGCAAGTTAGCCCCTGGTGAAAAGGCAATATCTGTGCTTCCTGGTCACATTTGTTCTTAAGAAAAGTGGTATTACATCATATTCATGGATAGTTTGCTTTTAAAAAAGTGGTCTGCAGTTGCCCTTTTTCATGTGATTATGAAATAAGATAATTCAACATGCATTTAAGGCACCTGTTTGCCTGACGAGGAGGGGTCGCCATTTTTTGTTCGAAAAGTACACATGCATATGGGCCAAAATTATAGGTCGGGCCCCCGAGGTGCAAAATTCTAAATACGCGCCTGTTGGCTCCTGAGCAGATAACACAAAAGGAGAAGGGGAAAGGAGGGAAGAAAAACAAGAGGGCAGCCGCACGGCCACCGTACGCTCGACGTACGGCCGCCGTAGAGCGTCCTACGCCATGCCTACGGCTAGTCTAATTTCTACGGCGAGCGTAGAAAAGAAAAAGTGTTATAACTCCGCGTTAAAATTCTACGGTCACCCCTACGGCCTGTAAAAAGTAGGAATCCGCCGTACGTCGACCCAATAGAGCAAATGTGACCATGGTATTAATATTGAGCTTTAGTTTCATTGCATCTTTTCAAACTTTGTGTAACTTAATTGTTTGACTGTGTTCGCTGGCTCGATATACTGTTTTATGTGGGCCTGACATATGGAATGCATTGCCAGATTCGCTCAAACAGTTAAGATTCATTTCTCCCTTTAAAAAAGGTATTAAAACATTATTATTGAATAAGTATTCAGAGAGTTAATTTCAAAATTGCTCTTTCTCTTCATGTAATGAAACATATAATTTACAAAACAAGAAAAAACAACCAAGAATCAAAATAGAAAACACATTGTGAGGACCAAGCGCCCCCCCCCCATCATTTCGCACCTGCACCCTTACGTTAAGATATGTTGGACGAATAATAATTATTGTTTTCTGGGGCTACTACGCAGTCAAGCTTAGCTTATAGTGGTAACCCCTGCAACCTTCTAACAATCGATATATATTAATAGAAAATGCAATTATGTTCAATGTTTTGCTTGTCAGTTATACGTATATTATTATTGTATTTTCATTGCTCATTTGTTTATGAAAAAGTGTTGCAGAAACCAATAAATGAAATGAAATATGTTTTCAACTTAAACTGTCAGTGTGATGCTTGTTTGATATTTCTCTGTTTCTTCACATTAATATGATGTTAGCTTGGACTTAACCTCAAATAGTGATAAGTCCCTTAATATGGAGATTTCATGGTACTTCTATGTTTTCTTTTTTGGGGCATCAACGTTATAACAAGTTCAGGAGATAATGTCAAGAGCGTACTTGTCGAAACATTAAAGGACAAGTCCACCCCAACAAAAACTTGATTTGAATAAAAAGAGAAAAATTCAACAAGCACAACACTGAAAATTTCATCAAAATCGGATGTAAAATAAAAAAGTTATGGCATTTTAAAGTTTCGCTTATTTTCAACAAAATATTTATATGAACGAGCCAGTTACATCCAAATGAGAGAGTTGATGACATCACTCACTCACTATTTCTTTTGTATTTTATTATATGAAATATTTTTATTTTTTCGTCATTGTCATGTAAAATGAAGTTTCATTTCTCCCCAAACACGTGGAATTGCATTATTTTAACATTTTGTGCTTCAGGCAAGGAGGTCCTAATTGTCAAATTTGTAAAAATTGAAATATTGTATAATTCAAACAATAAAAAACAAAAGAAATAGTGAGTGAGTGACATCATGGACTCTCTCATTTGGATGTAACTAGCTCGTTCATATAACTATTTTGTTGAAAATAAGCGAAACTTTGAAATGTCATAACTTTCTTATTTTACATCCGATTTTGATGAAATTTTCAGCATTGTGCTTGTCTGATTTTTCTCTATTGATTCAAATCAACATTTTCTGAGGTGGACTTGACCTTTAAGTTTATGTGGTCCTTTTTAAGGACCAAACACATTCCTCCTAAGGCATACATGGGGTTGATTTATACTTCACCATGGAGACCATCAGAAGTTATGTGTTATTGTTAGTCCCTTCATTCACATTTTGGTCGTGGGGATTTTTTTTACCTGATTGCTAAGAAAGCATGAATGCTTGTAAGCAAGCTACCAGAGGACCGACAGCTTAAGGTCGTCTCCGAGGGACCTGGCAATGAGAATTAATACCTTACCAAAGGGCACTAGCGCACCAAGTGGGAATCGAACCTGGGCCACCGGAATACAAATCCCCGCTCTACTGACTGAGCTATAGCGCCTCCTTGAATCAGCTATTTCAAACATTCTAATGATTTTTTGTAATTTATTTATGTGTTGCAGTCAGATCAACTCAGAAGCATTTGAGGTCAGCAAGCATGGCTATGCCATCTTTACCAAATATCTTGAGAAGAGGATCAAAGAAGACAAATGTATTTACGATATCATCAGAGATGTCATGAAAGGTAGGAAGTAAATCCTTCCCAGGTTTTAAAATAATAATAATAGTAATAATGGTTTTATTAAGCATCAAATTATTTTTTGCACCCAATGGCTGAATTATAATGTTTTTGCACACGGTAAAAAGATTCAATATATTTAAATAAAATAAATTTGACAGAACAGTATACAAAATATACAAAATTCAGAATATATATATATGAAATATGATTAATCAATATACACAATTGTGTGGGATTGCTGGTAATTGGATTAAATGGGGGAAAATAAAGTATAAAGATACAGAAGGCGCTTTGCAAAGCTGAATGGAGCATTGAACAATGATGTAAGTATGAGACTTGGTTCGAAACTTTAAACTAAACTTGAAACGTAATCAAAAAGTCCCCACAGGCTGATTCGAATGGATGGAGAAAAGAGAAACAAACATAACGTAATACAGTGGGATTTATGAATTACCGGCCCATCAGTCATTACCTTAAGAACATCTTTGCATATTAACCATGTCAAATAATGCAATTACCATTGTTTTCGTCTGTGTAGTTGTGGTATAAGCAAGAATTTTAATTTAAAGAAAGATAAGTGTAATCAAGAAATAAAGACCTTTTGAAAAATGGTGTACTCTAGCTCTAACAACATGGATCTATATAATAGTATAACCTTTTGATGTGTGAACTAAGTATCTTTCACTACAGTCTATTTTAACACAGTCTTCAGCCTTTGTAAAACAAACTACATTCAGGATACTTAAATGTACAGTATACAAATAGCGAATAGGCATGAGTGCGATTGTGCAAGATTTCGCATGAGGTGAAAGAAAGATGCTCTATTCAACAAGGTGTTAGCCGAGTTGAAGAGAGCGTCTCTTTCACTGAATGCGAAATCTTGCACCATTGCACGAATAAGAATATTCGCTATTTGTGTTGTACAATGCCTTGAAATCTAGCAAAAATAAGAAAAAACAAAGAGTTTTCCCCTGCAGTAATCTATGAAAAGGGAGCAAAAATATTGAAAGCGAAAAGAAAAAACCCACAAGCGCGCATGATCTTGGGCAGCATTGCGCATTTAGCCAGCATACGCGTATTGCACCTTCATTTTTACTGAGTGCAATTAATTAAATCGTATTGTGACATCACTTCCTAAAGCTGTGTAACAGTACATTTTGGATGGTACGTCGTGTGTGCAACGGTATGAATGTTTGACATTCAGTCTCCCATTTGCTCGCGTACAACAAGCTAATCAAATATATCTCGTAGCTGTCTTTTGTCTCTCCCTCCCCCAACCTATTATTGGAAGACCACATGAACCACCAAAGCCAGATCAGGGGCCCGTTTACAACTAGTGTAACTCTGCCATTATTTGTTTCTACCATGGAATCTTTGATTGTGATTGGCTGCTGAACCTAGTTACCATGGTAGTTGGCATAATTGCAATGTAAGATGTCTTTGTGAAATGTGCCTTAGACCCTGGCCAGAAGACATTCATGTACCCTGCACATAACTAGTAAATTGATCAAATGAACTACATGTAGTAAACTGATATCAGTTTGTGTTTACATTGAGCAAGAGTTTTTTGGTGATTATTTCAGATGTGAGTGGCGACCATGATGCAGGTAACAAGCAGTTCCCAGCCATAATGGGTGACTTGACGAAGGAACTGTCCCTGCAGGATGCGATCCAGTATACGGGACACACTTCTGAATACAACATCCGTAACGAGGCATGGACGAGAAGTCACGGTAATCAGAAATATGTTGGTAGTCATAATGATAAGAATCCAGGAGCTAATCCAAGAATTTCTTGAGAACTAAGTTCAACTTGTGGGATGTTTGCTTTGTTGATCAAAAAGCGAATGGACTCCAACATTTTTAAAACTCATGATGTAGTATTTATCATAATGTTAATGGAGTTTTGAACTCCACACAAAGTGAATCTCCTGCCAAAAGCTTGTGTACCTTGGGATTGTATTGATATATGTACCCTTTCATGAAACAGAAATTTAGAAAAATATGATGATCATAATAAGATCTCTGTTATCCATGCATATATGCTACCGTTTGAGTAAAAAACAAATTTGACACCTCACAAATCCCAATTTAAGGAAAAGATGTGTCATGAAAGCATGATCATTATATATGACTAGAAAGAGTATCTTTTCCCAAATAATTTGATACCATATTTATATGGTATGTCTTAACGCTTGGATAATCAGTAGGTATTATTTGCAGTGATGTAGATTTTGACTTGCGCCAAAGTATTAAATGTATGACTGCAATAAATGAATCCAGGTGCCAATGATGTCATAGTCCCATATGGGATAGTAAACATATTTGCAAATCTCCGAGAGTTGATACTAAAAAATTTTTATTAAACAATTGTAATGTAAATTATTGAAAAGGTGTTTTAAAATGGATTTTAATGCAACCATTGTAGGATTATATACAATTTTTTGTGGCTGCTGTCAACTGTCTACTTAAATCTCATCTACATGTATGATTCTATCACAGAGCTTCCCCATGATATCCGGATCCCACTGGTTGAACCTCCTCGTGGGATAGAAGCCCATGTTGAGTTCGGGCTTCGTTTCTCCAATGTGATGGTGATTACTACAACGATCCTCACCAGGGGGTGTCACCACGTGGTGTGAGGCCTTCCCGACTGAATTTCCATCTCAAGTTGATATCAAACTCATGAAAGGACAAATGCCAGTGGTAGGTGATATACATACATATATATGGCTAGAATAAAAATAAAGGTCTTGCGCCTGTTGTGGTAGTTTGAAACAAAATGCAAGGTGAATAAAACAACCGTAGATAGAAGTATAAGATCAAATTTTTGCGACTAGGGGCTAATGGGGTATTTGTCCCCTATTTTGCCAAAAGTTATTGTTTTTTGGTATTTACTGACGCTCTCGTTAAAGAAGAATATATGTGCCACAATTTGGTTTTACTCTGTTTTCTTTTATAGGAAGGTCCTATGCTTTTTAAAGTAATAAACTTTTTCTTTCTTTTCTCTTTATATATTGCACGTCAAATACTTTCCTTGATCAATTGCATCTTGCTTTAAAATGATTTTTGTTGCTGTTATTGGTGGGAAAACCTTTTTATTTTCATTTTATGTTGTTTTGCTCATCAGGAAATTTTGAATGAATTTTCCAACTTTTTGTGCCCTTCATGCATGAAATCCTGTGTCAGCCCCCCCCCAAAAAAAAAATGAGTTATATTATTCTTGCTTGGAGCTTCAGTTTTCCAATATATGTTTGAATTCTCGATGTAGACTGATTTAATAGTTAGTCCTTATTTCTTGTAATTTTGACCATTGTTTTCGTTTACTTGAATGGTACAATTTGAGCTTGTTCAAGATAAATAATTAGTTGCAAAAAATGAAGTAATCTCGTGCAAAGTGCTTTTACAGATATTAGAGATTAATTTCTAGTCTCTTTCATAAAATGAGAGAAGGAACAAGCCATTTGATCATGCTTAATGAAAAAGGAATGTAAAAACAAATAAGATCATGACTGATTGTTACGAATTATATTATGAAAGGGGAAAGGGAAAGGGAGGGGGACTGAATAAACTTTGCCTATTAATTATGATATTCTGATTTGGTGACAGTAGGTTTCTATGCCATGTTTATTTGAAAATAAAACTATGGGATAGTTCCTAATTTATGGCCCATATTCTGAAGTCAGGTTTAAAATTATGGGGAGCCAAAAACTCAAAAATTCTGCTTATATTTTATATTACTTATATTTACTATTCTGTTTCACTTTGCTTTTATAATGAAAAAAAAAATTTGAGTTATCATTCTGAGACAATTATAAATGATTTGAGTGTCATAAGAGGTAATAAATTGAACATGTGTTAATAGACACTTGTGCCCCAATTGGCTCTCCATAGTTATATTACAACTTTAAACCAGGTGGCCGTTTCATAGAGCTGTTTGTAAGTTAAGAGCGACTTTAAGAATGACTGGGGATCCTTTCTTGTAGTTAATGATATGTTCATTGGTGACTACTTAGCTCGTAAGAAAGGTTCACCAGTCGTTCTTAAAGTTGCTCTTTACTTACGAACAGCTTTATGAAACACCCACCAGGGTTTACCTTATACCCGAGTTCTGAATACAGGCCATTGAACACAAATAACTTTTTGTACTATCTCTGCTTTTTTTTCCCTTCATATTAACCAGCCTGATGCTAATGGACGACAATGTCAGCTACCCTTCTACAAAGCTACCATAGAAAACATCCAAAGGATCGAGAGACGTGTAAGTGGATGAGACTTCTTATTTGTTTATCTGTATCAGAACATGATCTGTTAATTCAAATTGGCAACATCACCTTTTGCTACTTTTTCATAATGATTTTTTCCTCTGTAAATTCAAATTGGCAACATCACCTTTTGCTACTTTTTCATAATAATTTTTTCCTCTGTAAATTCAAATTGGCAACATCACCTTTTGCTACTTTTCATAATAATTTTTTCCAAGTGATGTCTAAGACTGTTATATATGTGTGTAAACCTTGATTCACAGTTGTTTTTAACTTGATACCTTGATTAGAGTAAATCATTCTGTACCTCTCAATATGTTGAAAATTTAAGGTTATCAATTTGAGGTCTTTTGAAAAAACAATAAAGATAAATTCCCGACAATGAATGTAATAATATGTAGTTTAAGCTTACCATTGCCATTTGAGGGATTATACCCACTTTCTTAGCATTTGATCTACAGATCTTAATACTCAATGTACGTGTCTTCACCGCTTGAAATCTACATTTGTTTTGAGCCTGTATTTTTAAAAACATGTATGAGGGTGGGGGTAGGTTCATTGTCATTTTTGATCATCCACAGATAAAGTGGATTAATTTCATGGATGCCACCTAAGCTTGATAAAGAAGTCTAAAAAACATTCAGATTAACCCCTTTTCTGCATGAAAAGGGTGTTTTCTGTGGCTGAAAGTATGTTCTGTTTGTTTGTGGTAACTCCCGTAGGAACTCGGCAGGACAGCATTTTGCTGGTAAACGCCAAGCTGGTATATAACCAATTACCTATGAAACATTTTACGTCTAGGTTAATCAGTCATAGTGGCTGACGTTATAGACGACAGATATCACTCTCGGGCCTTTTTTATCAAAGTGGAGACAATGGCAGAGTTGGGATTCGAACTCACAACCTTACGATTATGAGTCCAGTGCTCTAACCACTGGACCACACGACCCGTGATGTTGAAATAGTCTGAAAGTTTTATCCCTAATTAATGATCATTTCTTCAACAATAATGTAATAAATACCTCTGATGAGGACAAAAAACCCCAAAACATCAGCCCAAATTTTTCTACTGTAGTTGTGTCTAATAGATTGAATGTTATTATGTTCTTTGAAATACCTTCTTTGGTATGAATGCCATGATAGTTCATGCACTTTGGCCTATATTCTGAAATCAGGTTTAACTTGACCGTGGTCTAACTCTGTGCTGACATTATGGGAAGCCAAAGGTTTCAAAATTTTGTTTGCATGGAATGCTTCTCATGTTTACTGTTCTCTTTCTTTATTCTTTAATGATGAAGACAACTATCTTATTCACCATTCCTAGACAGTTAATAATGTTTTTGGAGTCAAATGAACTGATAAATTGAACCTCTACTGTTAGAGATATATGTCACAACTGGCTTTCCATAGTAAGACCACAACCTCAGACCAGGTGGGTGTATTATAAAGCTGTTCGTAAGATACAAATGACTTGTCACTTCACGCACAACTGGTGATACTTTCTTGTGCTATGTGATATCCCTAGGTAATTGAGATATGACCTGAGAACATGTTCCAGTCGTGCATAAAGTCGTTTGGAACTTTACGAACAGCTTTATGAAACACCCACCCGAGTTTCAATCAAACCTGACTTCAGAATACGGGCCATGATATTTAATACAAAAAACTCTCATTGATGCCAATAATAAATTCCTTGCAATCACTATCATTTCTTATACCCCTACAGGAAGACTTCACCTTTACCCTGATTGTGAACTATGAATTCCAAGGCAATCGTTTTCAGGACTCTGTAGGCATCAAGATAGAGCGCCCTCTAATATCCCAGGTGTGGCTCATGGATGATGATGGCGTAGAAAGCTCGTTTACAGAGGCTGAATATCCAGACTCTACAACATCCAACTCACTAATGTGAAGAGGAGTTTCACTGCTCCTCTCATGAACTGCATTAATAATAATAACGGCATATTACCCAGGGTAGCCACTTCAGTTCCGAAAACTGTTCTCCCAGCGGGCCCTACTACTATTATTACCCCAGCTTTAGCACGGCTACCTTGATCGGGCGCTCGAGCATTCAAGGAATTTTTTCCTACCGGGTACTTATTCACCTCACCTGGGTCGAGTGCAGCACAATGTTGATAAATTTCTTGCTGAAATTACGCCATGGCTGGGATTCGAACCCATGACCCTCTGTTTCAAAGTCCAGAGACCAATCCACTGACCCACAACGCTCCATGTTGGCTTCATTGGCTTCCATCGGATTGAATAACAAGGTTTAAGCTGCCTCTGTTACTGATAAAGCTCTTCATGGTATATCTTAGTGAACATTCCAAGCCAGGCGCATGCTGTACGATTTGTTGTGAACCGAATATCAAAGAAATTGTGTTTAAGAGTTAAACATTCTAGCCGATAAAATCTTTGCAATCAGAGTTCAGAATAGTGGTAAGGACTCCTGAAATCAAAATCCAGTCTATTCCGAGCCTCCCTGTAGGAATAAAATAAAATTCAATTTCAAATCGTAATGACATCATCATCAGCTGAAGCCAATTCGGATTTTACTCAGACCACGGGGCTTGCTGCAAAGCAAAATTATAATTATAATAACATGCAGTTTTTTATATAGCGCTTAATACAAATGTTTCTAAGCGCTGCATACTATTACCCCGGCTTTAGCACGGCGCATCAAGCATTCAAGGAATTCCTTCCTACCGGGTACCCATTTACTACACCTGGGTCGAGAGTGGCAAATGTAGATAACCGCCTTGCCAAAGGATGCTACTGCTGTGGTGGGATTTGAACCCTGAACCTTGTGGTTCACAGTCCGGAGAATTATCCACTGAGCCACAGCACCTCATGATTTTATTATTCTTTAACACAGTGTTAAACTTCAAATTTAATGATTTTACTTCTTGAAACCTTCATATTTAATGCAAAATGTGATTTATTAAAAAAATTGTGTCGTATCGGATCGCATAGTGTGCGTTGGGCTTAACATCAAAGACTTGCCAACAGGGTTGTGTAACACAAGGTTAGTGATTAATCATACGCTTGATTTTGACGAATAACTACATTGTAGTTGGTGTAATCAATTGCAAAAAAACACTCTACGACTACGATGATTGCTAAGTTTTGTGTTAGGGGCCCCAATTTGAGTGTTTACTTGGTGTTGTCGATCACCCATGGTAAAGTCACCCTGTTTTTTTTAAATGATTGAATCTTATGTAATGATCTGTATATTCCATCCAGTGCATGATATTGTAAAGTCATTTTCAAACTCTCTCTGGCTTTCACCGCAGCTGTGTTTGCAGAATTTATTACGATGAGACAGCAAGTAAAGCTGTGCCCCATTGATGGAAATTTTATTGCAGTATTTTCCAATACTTTTCAGATTCCAGGGTCGGAATTCGATGATGAAGATAATCGGCCATTTAACACCTCATGTTTTATTATGAGGCTGCCTGGGTTTAGGACCAGTTATTCTAGTTAAACACTCTTTTAATACAGAAATAATTTCAAACCAGTTTTTATTAATAATAGTAATAATTATACTTGCTTATATAGCGCTTCATACTTACTTTGTCAGAAGTCTCTAAGCGCTCTACAGTATATGCAGCATAATTACCCTGGCTTTAGCAGTGCAGCTGTTACGCACGCTGCATTTCAAAGAATAAACTCCTGCCAGGTACCCATTTACCTCACCTGGGTTGAGTGCAGCACATTATTACTATGAGATGCTTTAAAATCCATATTTTCAAGTGATTGAATGGTTATCATATTCCATTGGAGCATCTTTACAGTGCACGTAATTCCTGTTTTTCTTGGGTGTCCGTGTCAGTGGTTCTACGGTATGTCTCACATTCCAATCTAGCCATTGTCTTCGTACCCATGAACCAACTCAATCCAATATTTAATTGGATATATCACCCTGGAATCCAGTAGATCTATTTTGTAAAATAATGATATGTGAACATAAAACTGAGTGGACAGGGCTTTGTATCACAAATGATTGCAATCAATTGCTACGTGGCAATGGCCAATCTAGGGTTTTGTTTCATGTGCATTTCATCCAAAATACTGACCAGGAACCAATGAGAGTTGTTCTTACATATTTGAAACTTTGTGTTACAGGGCACTGATGATGTTTTATTTATTTTTATTTTTTTGCATTTTGTTAATGAAATCTGATCTATTTTATTTTTTAATAGTTTTACATAATGAACCATTCCCTTGTATCAGAATAATTTTTTTGTGTTGAATTTATGCATTCTGTTTTGTTAAACCACATTTTACATTCCTCGAGTAGAATATTTATATATTGTTCATTTCATGTTATGAAATACAAAAGAAAATATGGGAATTTGTGACATTATCACCCACTCATACTTGAACACAGCCTTGTTTGAGGTTTTTTAGAAAAGCTTCAAACTTTTAAAAAAAATCTATATTCCCATTATTTATTTTTTTTCTTTATGTTTCTGTTTATACTTTTATTTTTTTTAATCAAATGAACATCATTATATGATCTAGAGGTGAAGTACCTCTTCAAGTGTTATAAACAAGAACATGTAAAAATTCATTCTGTCATGAATTACATGTATATTCATTTATTATTTTTATAGACCAAATGAAGATCACAAATATCAAATTATTCATTTTGTAATGATTATTTTGAGAGATGGACATTCCTGCAATGGTTAATCTTTCTAGCATTGTTATATCATTATTTCCTTTATGTCTAAATTCTGCCTGAAAAATTATTCTACTTGCAAGATTATAATAATAGAATACTTTAATAGAATCCTCCATTTTTTGGGGTTTACATTTGACTTATGAATCATGTTTAATCATAAACAATTCTCTGGCAGTTTTACATAATACATATGCATGTTCATCATGAATTAAAATAAAATAGAATTATTAACTGTAATGCAGTAATGTTGTTCCACCATCTCTCCAAAGATGCATTGGGCAAGTCTATGCTAATGTCTGATCACCCTGCAGTCTTCATCTAATATCCAAGCAACAATTCTACATGTAGCAGGGGTGTGAGAATTCAGATTTTTATCTGATTTCTGATTTTTTTTTTTATTTTCAGCTTAATTTCAGCTTTTTTTTGGCTTTCCTCTGTGACCTCTCACATCCCTGATGTAGGAAAATCAGAGTGATCTACTTTTGCTATGTATTTTGTGATATCAACTATGTACTGATTTTTTTTTGTGATGGGAATGCATTCTATATTTTTTTTCAATGAATGGAACAAGTTTTCATACTTTTCAAATGATGCACTTCACTGTTCATAAGCATCTTGCACAAGGTAGAATATACATGTATATAGTCTAGTATTAAAATTCTCACATTGGTTTTAATAGTGTATAAAAATATAGAGAGCTATTATATATCTATAGGCCTGTATATAGAATCAATTAAAATTTTATAATTGATTTTCCCTTGATTTTCTGCTTGCCTAACAAAGTATTTAAAAAAATGTAAATCATAAATTTAATATGAATTATGCATTCTTTACTTGAAATAATATTTTTAAATTAATGAATATTTAAATTAATTATTGAAATAATATAAATGTGCTGTCACTACATGTATATTTAAACCTTGAATCTCAACAGGGCCTTATTGTTAAAGCTCAGTGATTGATCATATAACAAGTTTTTATGATCGATTGTATTGGCCACAATGTACAATCAATATTGATAATTGGTAGTACAATCAATCAAAGATCAAATAAAAGATTTTGTGTAATGGGACACAGAACTTATTGCTTTCTCCTTCGTAGAACTTCTGAAAGAGAAGAAATTATTTTGTTTAATTAAGGGGGAATTCAACCCTGTGAATAGCTATTTGATAAACACATACACTGTAGAAAAATGAGATAAGCAGCTAATCAAGCGAAAGTTGAAACAAAATCTGACAAATAAGAGGTTGGAAATTACCATACCTATATGGGTTTCAAATTGACCATACTGTTGCCATCGTGATGTACGGAGGGAACTTATCCTCCCTTCGATCTAATATCCATATTGTCTTGAAATGTCATTTTTGTCTCGCCTGCATAGCAGAGTGAGACTATAAGCGCCGCTTTTCCGACGGCGGCGGCATCATCAACATTGAAATCTTAACCAAGGTTTAGTTTTTTTATCACAACTTACAAAGTATATGGACCTAGTTCATGAAACTTGGACATACATGTAAGGGTAATCAAGTATTACTGAACATCTTGCCTGAGTTTCAGGTCACATGACCAAGGTCAAAGTTCATTTAGGGTCAATGAACTTAGACCATGTTGGGGGTATTTGTGCCATTGAAATCATAACTTTGAAATTTGATGGATCTAGTTCGTGAAACTTGGACATAAGCACAATCATGTATCCTTGAAAATCCTGTGCAAGTTTTAGGTCACATAAACAAGGTCAAAGGTCATTTAGAGTCAACAAACTTTAGTAATATTGGGGGTATTTGTGGATCTATCATCATAACTTAAAAATTTTATGGATCTAGTTCATGAAACTTGGACATAAGAGCAACCATGAATCCCCGAATATCCTTGGTGTGTTTCAGGTCACATGGCCAAGGTCAAAGGTCATTTAAGGTCAATGTGCTTTTGCCATGTTAGGGGTATTTGTTGAATTGGCATTAGAGAGATTATGGATCTAGTTCATGAAACATAGATGGGTAATCAAGTATGAATTATTGTTTTGCACAATGGACATAGTATTCTATTATCATATGAATGTCTTCTTTTGTGAATAATTAGTCAATAGCTGTTTTCAAAGTCGGCACTGCTGCTATATCAAATCGCATAATGCAGGCGAAATTGCCAGAGGCGTTCCACTTGTTAAATTATATATTTTTTCTCAATATCATATTTCTTTTCTGAAGATTTATAACAATATGTCATCTGTTTTACTTTGCTTTCTTCTTAGTGGGAATGTTCTCTGACCCGCTTGTCACAATTTACTCACCAAGTTGCCAAACTTGAGATGAACATAGCCCTAGTGACCTTATTTTTCAAACATTCATAGCTTCTTCTTTATCGATTGTCTGCTCCCTTTGAAGCATTCAAGATGTTTTAATATATCCTGCTTTCACACATTAATTTTTTTCCAATATTTGATTTCCCCTATGATTTCACGGCTGAGCCAAAATATGTCTTCAGGGGGGCATTTCATGAAAGGACTTGTCAGACATTTTATCCGACAAGTACCAGTTTATCCGACAGTTACCATAGGAACAGTGCCTCTCAGCCAATCAGAATCAAGGAAAGATGTCAGATCTGACAACTTGTCGTATGAAAATATTGATGAAACCCCCCCTGGGAGAATCAATACTTCTTATTTCAAAGTGTTCACTGACCTTGACCTGATGTGGTGAGCACTATATAAAAACAAATATTGCTATTGTCATAACCATAACAGTAAAAGCATTGCCCTTCACATTATAAATCTTTATAAATCAAACTCTTTTTAATCTACCTCAAAATACACCTATGATTTCTGAACACACTATCTTTGTAATAGTTTGTAGTTTAGGAGATATTTAGGTAGCCTTTATTGTGACCACCATTTTATCTGTCTTTTAAACATTTAGGTTTTTTGTCCACTTTCCAGATCCCTCTTGTTTAGTCTTTTCTTATAAGATTCAAGAGGGGGGGGGGCTGGGTAGGATTCCTGCAGAAAAACATGACCAAAAGTGACTTTAACTTATTAACCCTTTTCCTTCTGCAAACAAGGTGATCCCTGTACAAAGTATATAGGACTTAACATGATTCAGTAGTCAACTGGTTAAGGTACTATTTGGTGAAAATGTATCTACATTGTAGATAGTTGATTTGAATATCTAGAGATGCACATTGATACACATTGAATAATGAAAAACGTGTTCATTTGCTAAATTGCTAGGTTTAGATATTGACTAGTATTATCATTACATGTAGGTTTGCATGAAATAAATTGAATGCTTGATTTTAACATTTAAAGAAAATCAGAAAAACAAGTGAATGAGCAATAAATGAACGATTCATCCGTATTCTCTGCTTGGTAAGAAGTATATGCCGTGTCCAATCCTCCTGTGCCAAGGAGTTCGCTAACATGTTTTCAGATATAAAATTTTAGCATGCAATTAATCATTACTACATGTACTACTACTACTAATAATAATAGCTGTATTGATAAAGTGCTTTTTGCCCGAGGATACAAAGCGCTGCTATTATTACCTTGGCTTTAGCTCGAGCTACCATCACCGGTGCTCAGTGAAAGGAATTAATCCTGCTGGGTACCCATTCACCTTACCTGGGTCGAGTGCAGCAGTGTGGATAAATTTCTTGCTGAAGGAAAACACGCCATGGTTAGGATTCGAACCCACGACCCTCTTTCAAAATAGCATGAAACACTCTGCCTTCACGTTTTGCAGAAAGGAGTTTAGGTTAATGAAAAAGTCTAAACAAAGCTTGTATATACCAATAGGTTGAATTCATATTCTTGGAACTGTATTCTAGCCTTATAAACATAGGGCGAGAGGTAAGGGTGACGGTTCATTAGACCAACAGTATATCTCCATCATTATATGTGAATTGTGTGATTATAAACTTCTCTATGTAGTTAAACTATATGCTTGATGCTATTTTTGACCAATTTTTAAAAATATAAGAAATTGTAAAATTTGTTGATAAATATATAGATTAATTGAAATTCTAATCAATCGTGTGTATTGTTTCTATTGTGTTTGAGTTCTATTTCATACCAGCACAATTTTTGTTACACATTTACATTCAAAATAGAATGTCAATATTATAATAATAAAGATGGATTCACACAGTTGAAGCCTGCGAAGTACTACAGATAAATTATTGTTTCAGATCCCATTTCACAAAACAAAAGTCACACTTGGTGATCATGCATTTGCACTTGCTGCCCCCAAACTATGGAATAGCCTGCCAATTGATATAAGAAGCTCTTCATCCTTGGCTCTCTTCAAATCAAAATTAAAAACATATCTCTTCAGTTAAAAAAATATGCTATGTAGACCAAAATAAGTAAAAAGAGCTCTGAAAAAGCGCAGCTGAATATATCCATATATAAGCTGCGCTATATAAATTAATGTGTATTATTATTATGTGTTGCTCTAATATGATTCTGCATCATGTACATGTATGTAGAAATCGGTGCTTGATGTTTTAAAATACTTAAACACGGACACAAAACAACAGTATGTACATGTACATGCACCTTATTACAAGACTTGTTGAAGTTTACTATAAAATTTATTAATAATAATAGTTCTTTTGTAATGCATATCTTATATAATATCATAGCTCTATGATAATATACAACTTTCATGTACTCCCAAAGGGTTTGAACTATATTTGAAGATCTTTACTATCCACAAGTCAAAACATAGCAAAGAAACATTTTCTTTTCTTTAAAGACGGAGATTTTGCTACCCTGTTACAAAGAGTTGTAATTGGTGAAATCAGTCTTGACTATGGAATGCCAGTGAAACAATCATCCATTAACTGTTATGACCTATCACAAACTTGATTATTTTTTCTTTATGGAGGGACAATGTACATTACGCCTAGATGAAAATTATGATGTCATTGGCTTTCCATATTTGAGATTGATCAACTGTTTTTAAGATGGATCTCTGGTTAAAATTCATAATAAAAAATCCACTTTCAACAAGATCAAATTGGTCTTCCCTCTTCTGAAGTATTTCTAACTTTCAACGAAGATGAAATTGTAATACTAATATATCTCTGTAGATAACAATAATTCAACTTGACAGATACACTTAAAGGAAACCAAAACCCAAAAAGAGAAGCAATCATATTGGAAAGAGTAAAATTAGAGGAACAATTCTAAAAAAGTTTCATCAAAATCGGTTATGAAATAAGTTATGGACGATTAAAAAGTCTTGTTGTACTTACTATGTGGATCCTCAAATTGGCAAACGTGCTTCAAAATGGCTGATTTTGTGGACAACTCTCCATTTGTTTTGTACACAAATTTTCAGATTTTCCCCTTTATTTTACATATTTCACATTATCTCCTCCTGACCTTTACATATATGGTGTGGATTATATTTTCCCATGACATATGTTGTTCTCAGAAAGAGGCAAGATGCAATTTGAAAGATGAGGAAAATCTGAAAATTTGTGTACAAAACAAATGGAGAGTTGTTCACAAAATCAGCCATTTTGAAGCACGTTTGCCAATTTGAGGATGCCCATAGAAAGTACAAGAGTTTTCAAACTCCCATAACTTGCTTATTTCATAACCGATTTTGATGAAACGTTTTTTAAATTGTTCCTCTCATTTCACTCTTTCCAATAAGATTACTTCTCTTCTTAGGTTTTGGTTTCCTTTAACATTAATGAGTTAAATTTCACCCACCAGCATAAATCAATTTTCACCACAATTAATAACAGTCAATGTATGTAAACACATGATATATTTTTCATTAAAAAAAAACAGAATTAATGAAAATCTTGTAAATTCTATTTATCATCTTCTTGTATCTTTTTCCAATGCATATAAGCATAGATTACTTGTAGAGGGAAAGCAATACAAATGAAATACAAGAGAAAAAAAGCATAAGAAATTGATAAATAATGTAAATTCGGAAGCCCATCATTGGCATGTTATTTAAGCAAGGGTGTCTACAGGCTTGCCTATGCATGGAGAATAATCCAGTCCTCATATAAATTTCCTTTTTCACAAACTGAAATGAATATTTATAACCTTATTGAGAAAGCTATGCCAAAATGCTGCAATTCATGTAGTCAAGCGAAGAGTGAAATCATTTTTCATCTACGTCATAAAGGAAATGATTGTGAAATTAAAACAAGTTGCATCACAATTACATGCATTAAACATATCAGTGAAATACTAAAGCTGCATTATTACTTTTACACATGCCAAATATAATCCCTAGTAACCACATCATTAGAATAATAGGCTCTTTGTATCTGTAAATTTGCAAAAAATAGATTTTGAAAAGAGAAATATTGCAAAAATTTACTGTACCACTGTTCATTTACTGTATGTTATCAAAAGGAGCATTAATATACTAACACAAATATAGGGTATTTATATAGTGAATATATCAACTTTGTTAGGTCTCTAAGGTTCTAATGTTGCGAGTTAGCACAAATTTTGACATATTTATTAATAAAAATCATTTTTTTGATAGATTTTGACATAATACTCAGAAAAATAATCATATTTCACGCTTCTGTCTTTCCTATTTTACCGTTTTCCTTTATCTTGGTTGTGATTTTGGTTGTTTTTTTTTGGGGGAGGGGGGGTTTGGGGGTGGGGCAAGCACCCCCTCAAGCCCCCCACCCTCCCCCTATCTGTATGCCACCTGATATAGTTTCATGAAGTATCAGCATCCAAATTATTTAGATTGAATTACTTTTAAACCTTGGAATAAGAGGAATTCAGATAAAAACACAGTTCTGGGTTCTGACAGTTGACAATGTCTCATTATATTCCCTACTTCAAAAAAAATTAACATTGCAATATTCAGTAGGCCTACACTTGACACCAATGTTGATTATACACATTGCAAGTACATGAACAACACTGCATAGTTAAAGAAAATTGAGCAATATATTTATATATAAAGACCTTACAAAATGATATGTATAAAATACACAAGAACTCCTAACCCTGTATTTTAAACTGAAAATATTTTTACTTTGAAACACATATATACAAATAATACAAACATTCTCATTATTTACTCCATGTATCATAAAATATATAAAAATATAAAAACCACCATGTACAAGCCTACAACTCAATAAAAATGCACAATTCATCACGGAGATTTCAGTTATGAACATAATTAAGTTTCCTCGGAAATTATGAAAGTATATTCTCCAAGCTACTAACATGTATACTAGACTCTTAGAGACAAATCAAGGTACTTCATTTTTTAACAAACATAACAATATATAAACAATGTCAATACCATATAAAGAAAGGAATTTGAGCAGGAATGAGTATTTGAATTCTTCAATAGTGAATTTGATTCACTTGCATGTCATTTGGCCACTTGAGTGCATAAAATAATACTAGAAAGTGATCTCATTTACAGACAAGTAATTCATGAAGTATTTGATACTATGATTACTTGACCTGCATTACATACACATGCATACATAACAGCTTAATTTTATCTCAAGATATTGCTTTGGTTTTAGAATATGAGGATTCTTTGTGGTATCAAAAATGCCCCTGGATGAGCCCCCACCCCCAACTCTTTAAGCGTAAAAAATAACCAAATTATTGAGGGTAAGAAAAGAAATCAATGGAATATCACTGCAAAAGTTTTTGTGTCACACATTTCATTGCAAAAAACAAAACAAAAGAAATGTTGAGGTGGATCTGACCCCCCCCCCATCTAGATTTGGTTGAGAGAATTTCAATTTCTGTCGCTGAAACAATTCTTAAACCCATGTACATGTACATTGAAATCTTCCAATATTCTTGGAGCCAATTGATACTCGCTATTAATCCTGCATGTGATAACTGGGCCCCAGCGGCCTGTTGCAGAAAGAGTTGCAATCAATCGCAACTCTAACAATCATGCACAACTTGATTTTCAACCAATCAACAGCGCGCATTTGGGACTTGCGATTTATTTTTTGGCTTGCATTTAAACGCAACTCTTTTTGCAACAGGCCCCTGCTCAATAACAACATAGTTTGGTTATTTGATTGAAGTAAAACACGTTTCAGGGTTATTACCCACATTAGACAATCTGAAAATTTCAATGCCTCAACATATAAACAAGGAATTACAGGGAAAATACCTGGATAGAACAATGATGATATCTTCATTCCAGAGTACAAAAGAAAATAATTCTATAAATTATGTACGTTTGGACAACCAACCTTCCTGACATGATTTATCAAGATACATCTCATATTCCTAGTTCATATGAGAAGATATATATGAGTTCTTGAATTATAATAACTTGCGTAGATCCTGAGATAAGTGGAAAATGGAGAACAATGAGGATCAGGTGCACAGACGGGTAGATACTTTATGAAATTTTCTATTCGGGGCACTGCAACACAATAGTTTGCAGTGACTAACAATACAAATATCAAAGAAAATTTCTTTTTGGTTCTTGGTCAATGGTTTAAACAAAATATGTATTCAACATTAAGTGACTGTTTACCTCTGTGCTACGAAGGCAAGGTCTTGTTTCATCACAAATTTCAAATTGCAACTGACATTGTACATAAATGACATGAATGTCATAACTCCTCATGCTCATCTTCTCCGACAGTTGACTGCTCTATTTCATTCCCTCTTTCATCGTCATCTTCTTCTTTTACATCATCATCATATTGATCTTCATCCTCCTCCTCATCGTACCTTATATCCGCTGACCTACATGCTTCCAAGAAAGACTCTGAGTATGCTTCCTCTAATGACAACTTTTCATCTTTGTTCTCATCTAGGGAATGAAAGAGCTGTGAAAAAAAAGTATAGATTGGATTACTTTGTTAGGATATTCAATACATATACATACAGTGTATACCTTACTTAGGTTGCTACAGACGGTTTCGTGTCCTTGGTGTTGAAACTGCTATTATCTAATGCTTTGCCCTGGCATTGAGCATTTTTGGAAGCTTCAACTAAAACTATACAAGTGGATAGATACATGCATATATGTATATGATAATGTATGTATCCGGTTGACCGCCTTCACAGATTTTCATAAAGTTTGTCATTAATGTCAACTTTCGTACTACATGTATATGCAATGTTATAGGCACCTAATGAGATGGAATATCATTGGCTGGGAACACATTTGCCATAGAATTCTAGAATGTGAATATAATTGAAAGCGAAAAAAAGGGGCTCAACCCTATACAGCCCGGGCTATTTTGAAATTGCATAGCCTGGGGGGGGGGCTATTAGGCCCCCCTCAGATCTCGGCCGTTTATTGTGTGGGTGTCTCATTATGTATTTTACAAGAATGCGTTGTCAAATTTGTGATATTTATCATCATTTTTTATTTATCTAATTAATTATTCAAATATTCAAATTTTTTTCAAGGAATTTTCATTTTTTTGTAGTTTTCCCCCCATTTTTTGAGAAAATGCAATGGAATCAAGCATGTTAGTAGCCCGTCATGTAATCTAAAAGACAGCTCACTCAACTGTATTGAAATTGTATAATTATTAGATTATAATAGTAATTAATTATGCGCATATGCTAATTTTTCTCGATAATATTCGTGTTTCCTTCCGTGTTTCCAAATTCTTATGTATTTCTTTGTTTTTAATTTATAAGGTATTTTATTGTTTTGAAATCTCTATTTTTTGTTTTTTTTAATCTAGAATAGTTGGTGATAACCCAAAACAAAGTTATGTGAGGAAAAACAAAAAAAAACATTCATCTGACAACACTTCTTGTAAAACCCATACATTGTACACACAAAAGTCAATGGAAATTGCCATTTTCGGTGACATTGGTCATGAATATGTGCTATATCTCCGCAAGTGTACCCCCGATTTTCGCAAACAGGGTCTCAAAATGTGCGGGAGATGTGAAAGAAAAAAGTCATGAAATTTCAGCAAATTAATTTTTGCATTTAGAAATTATCGCCAAAAAATGTCGAGGGGCTATATAGGGTTAAAGACCAATGCATTGTTTCAAGGATGGATGTTAACAAAACTTGGAAGAAAGAAACCATGGTAAATTTGTGCATGGTTTGGATATTGGCATTGGTGTTGACACTTGAGTTGATACTTGAGCATTAATGCGACCTGTGGTTTACAACTCGCTCAAAAAAACGTGTTCAAACAGAATCCAATAAAATAACCACCATTAAGTTATAATTAATAGATTAGAAATAACCACCATTGAGTTATAATTAATAGATTAGAAGTAAGAGACACTCCAAGAAAGAAATGAAGAAGCAAACTACTTGGCCAGGAATTCTGAAGTCGGGTTTAACTTAAACTCAGGTTTAAAGTTGTGGTTTAAGTATGGAAAGCCAATTGTTACATAAATCACTAACAGTAGAGATATCATACTGCAGCTCATTTGGCTCTCAAATCATTCATAATTGTCTAGGAGGTATAAATAAATGATTGCCTTCACCATTGATGAATCAGGAAAGAGCACAGCAAACATAAGAAACATAAAAAATTTTGATACTTTTGGCTTCCCATACTTAAACCACAACTTTAAACCGGAGTTTAAGTTAAACCCGACTTCAGAATACAGGCCTTGGAGTCTAAACAAATGATATTGCTATCATTACCCTTGAAGGGGTAGTGATGCATTACTAACCTGTGACATTTGCTGTTCTGTTGATTGCTGGAATAGACCTATTGAATACATCTCCTTTATTGTAATCAATCCACCGTTTTCAGTAATCAAATTGGCTATTTCAGACCTGTCAGAACAAGCAAGACATTTTGATAAGTGTATATTCAAGATTTATTTTCCAAGTCACTATCACACTACATGTACCTTGATAGGAAATTACTACCTATCAGGGGTGGTGACTGGTCCCAGGGTATTATGACAAGGGGGGGGGGGGGGGTTAATCCCTACTTCCCCCTTTACATGTATACCAAATTGAGTATGTGTACACAATGTGCAAAAATCTAAATAACCATGGACTTGTGAAATTTCATTACAAGCATCGACCGAATAAGTGTCCATACTGTCTGGAGCCTAATAATACAGATTTTGTAACAATTGTAGAAAATTTTGTGGTTTTTCGTAACTACACCCCCCCGGTAATCAATATATTGCATAGAGTGACATCCAACTTGAAATAATCAGATACTCATAGGTACAGTGATTACAATTTCTATTTAACTTCACAACTCTCTAATAGTTATCCAATTCCGTTCAAATTTATCTACTTCAATCCACATATTTTTCACATTCTTTTAAAACAGATTTTTATTTGGTTGGACCCCTTAAAGTAACAGATACATACATGTATATATGAAATATTCAAGCTACACATACCTCAATAATTCAGAGGAGCTGGCTCTAGTTTTGAAGCTGCTCAAAGCCACATATTCTGGTAAAGTAGAGAGATCATCTGAACAATCTGTTCTATTGAACCACAACTGATGGACAAACCAAACATTTACCGCAAGATTTCTTCCCCATGACCGAACAGCGTGAAACCACCTAAAGAAACAGCAAATGATGGTTTAAATTTGATTAAATATTTGCACCATAAAATCCAGTTATACATTAGTGGTAACTAAAATATGACCTGTGGCAGAAACTTTGGCCTCACACAACTTAAAGGGATGATCTGGGCTGTGCATAATTAAACTAAATAGATTAAAATTCACTGAGCAAAATGCTGAAAATTTCATCAAAATCGGATAACAAATAAAAAAGTTATTGAATTTAAAGATTTGCATTATTCTGGTGAAATCAGTTCTATGCCCATCGCCATGAGTATTCATTAGGTGGGCTGATGATGTCATATCCCCACTTTCCTTTTTCTTATGTTATTACATGAAATCATAAGTTTCATTTTTTCATACATGTGAAAATGATGTGTCTCCATTATGACGAAATAAGTTGCGGCAATAAATAATGCACTTAATCAGTTGTCAATCCAATCGTTTTAGTTCTTGGTAGTAAATTTTTGAATAAACCTAATTTCATATAACAAAATACAAAAGAACAAGTGGGGATATGACATCATCAGCCAACCTAATGATTATTCATGAAGACATGCCTAGAACTGTTTCACCAGAAAAATGCAAATCTTTAAATTCAATAACTTTGTTATTTTTTTTTATCAAATTTTCAGCATTTTGCTCTGTGAATTTTACTTTATTTATTGATATATAAATCTTTCCAGCCTGGACCATCCCTTTAAATCTGAAATAATAACAATTGGACCTCAACCCACCCCCAAAACCCATTAAATTGATAGAAAGAATTTTTATATACATATATATTTTTTTCCAAAGCGATAAATATGACTCTTTGGGCACCACCCTGCTATTTACCACTTCATCACTTTGCTGATCATGCAGTAGTGAATTTTCCCTGTGCATGATCTGACCAATGAGAAGACAGGCTTCATAACAAATTCAACTCACTGGGAATTCAATCATCCAATTTTAAGTCACATTAATACCAATATATAAAGGAGGAGCCGTGGTGTAGTGGTTCTGACTCTTGCCTTGTAAACATAGGGTTGTGTGTTCGAATCCTACTGTGGTCTGGCGTCCTTTGGCAAGGCGTTAATCTACACTTTGCCACTCTTGACCCAGGTGCTAAATGGGTACCCGGTAGGATGTGAAAGTCATTGTAGCTTGTCCAGTACCGTGTGCGCCTCATCGGCGACTGACTGGAATACTCCCCAGGGAGTGGAGGATGTGCACTCATTGTGTGCGGGAATGACTGATTGAATCCGATGACCGGGGTAATAATATATCTGTAAAGCACTTAGACACGTCGTTTCGATGTATTAAGCACTATATAAAAAGCAGATTATTGTTATTATTATTATAAAACAGTTTCCAGATACCAATAGGCAACTGAATAAATCTAGTCCTGTCTGTGATTCTTTTCACTGACCTGTATGGTATGAAGAGACAGTCCCCTTTCTCCATAGTGACATTGTACCAAGGAACCTGGCCCAGTCCAGGGTACTTGGTAAGATCCACTTTGTCTACATCCACAGCACTAAATGACTGGTCTGGATGATCAATCTTGATACTTGATTCTTCTTTCTGAAGAAAAAAAAAAAAACAGAGAATCTAATATAATGTAGGTCACCTTAATATTTGATATTTGAGATTATACCTTACTTTGAAACTAAGTTGATCAAGGGAAGGTTTTATCTTATAAGTACACGAAACAGGCTTTTTATTTAAAATACAAATTTGAGATTATACCTTACTTTGAAACTAAGTTGATGAAGGGAGTAATTTATCTTAGAACAGGCTTTTTATTCAAAATACAGATTTGAGAATATACCTTACTTTGAAACTAAGTTGATTAAGGGAGTAATTTATCTTAGAACAGGCTTTTTATTCAAAATACAGATTTGAGATTATACCTTACTTTGAAACTAAGTTGATTAAGGGAGTAATTTATCTTAGAACAGGCTTTTTATTTTAAATACAGATTTGATATTATACCTCACTTTAAAACTAAGTTGATCAAGGGAGTAATTTATCTTAGAACAGGCTTTTTATTCAAAATACAGATTTGAGATTATACCTTACTTTGAAACTAAGTTGATCAAGGGAAGGTTTTATCCTAGAAGTAACAGGCTTTTTATTTAAATACAGATTTGAGATTATACCTTACGTTGAAACTAAGTTGATCAAGGGAAGGTTTTATCCTAGAAGTAACAGGCTTTTTATTCAAAATATAGATTTGAGATTATACCTTACGTTGAAACTAAGTTGATCAAGGGAAGGTTTTATCTTAGAATTTAAGGCTTTTAGAAATTTGACTTGAATTCTCATGGTGATTTTGAATCTTGGGTCTGAAAAAAACAACCTCAACATGTTTTTTGCACATTTTATGGATCAATTTACACTTACATGTCATTTAGCTACATGTAGTACATGAATATTTATAGACTGCAATAATCAATGAGAGTGTTTTGTCCCAAGGTGCCGAGTTCATGCTTGTTTATGACAAAGGTTACAAAACTAATGAGCTTAATGATTAGTTAATTAATTTACATAAACAGTGAGCTTGTCAATTAAAAACTATGAAGTCATGAATCAGATTCTTTTATTTCTTGAGGAAATCATAGATAAAATGGCACATTCTAAAGGGTTGTTTTTCTTATAGATACACATTCATAATACGACCCCTCCAAAAAAAAAGAGAAAAAAAAATAAAACCCTGCTGAATCTATATGCGGACCAAATACGTCAAGTCCCATACATAAATTTCTGTGTACCGTATAGCACACATGACTCTGCAGAATACATGGTTCTTTGAATCAGATGATTACAATACCTTAAACCAAACATCAATATCTTTGGTGCATACTTACATTCACACAATTATTTTGAGATAGTGTCTTTCACGATTCAATCTCATGATGACAATTAAACTTGATTCAAAGATCAAAAGCCTATTTCTCCCTATTCTGCAGCTCAGAGAGAAGATTAAATACGAGTCATCTACTGATCAAGGTTTAGTTCAGACACAAACCATATCAGGTCAGGCATTGACTTCAATCATCATCGCTGCTATGAAAAATGATTTCATTGTTATGTGCTGGGTCTTGAACCCACAACCTTCAGACAGTCAAGATAATATACCACTATGCTCCAATATCCCTACTACACAATGTAACAAGGCTTGTTTTAAACCAAGGCAATGAGGCTAGTGCTTTCTTGAGTGGCCACCACAACCATTTTGCTGTCCTAAAATTCCCCAATCATCAACATTAGTCATGGGACTAAGGCATTTTTTTTCATTCAAAAAACTGCCCTACCCTCCTGGGCCCCATTGCATAATAAACAAATATGTCAGGCTTTGAGAAAGTATAGGGGAATTATTTATCCGAGGTTGGTCTGGCAATTACTATTTTTCCCCCGATGGGCAAAGCAGTTTTGCCAGTCCAACCGAGGATTAATAATTCCCACTATGCTTTCGAAAGAAACGCCTGATATATTTGTTTTGTTTCCTAATTTTAATAATTTAGAATCAAAATCTATGTGCTGAGCTTACAAAGTCTGGTTACTTGCGTTGATCTACTTTTCTCCAAGCCACCGCGCTCAACGTAACGCAGATTAGTGCCTGTGCAGACGCATCACAGGACTTGCCACGGAGAGACAGCTCCCTGGCCTGCGCGCCCGAGAGTTTAGCTAAATATCCAGTATTCTGAAATAATGATGTCAGAATATTGGTATAGCGAAAAACATATGAGGTGTGACATCGGGCAATATCATAGTTGAAATATATTTGGTCACATGATGCTATTTGAACCAATCACTATAGAGGATTTAATCAATGAAGGATATATAAGTTACTACTATGGCAACTTTACCATTCACTAGTAACTACCATGATAACGCTGATCACCAACCAATCAAAATCAAGGATCCCATACAAGTCACCATTGGATGGCAAAGTTACCATAATTGTAACTTTTAAAGCAACGGGGCCCAGATGGCTTTATACTGTGAGGGCTGTAAATATTAGACCGCTTAAATTCTGTATGTAAAATTGAATGTGCAAATGCTTCTGCATATGTAAATTGTAGAAAGGGGTGTATACATGTGTCAGAAATGCTAACAGACCGTATGCATTGACCTCGTAACATCGCGCCGCCATCTTAGTGACTGAAGCCATTGCTTTGCATGCACTGGTGATAGGCAGCTGGCAAATCTCTGATGACTTTACATGCATACTCCTATATCCTCTGAGGGAGGGCGCTGTGAGATTATGGTACTGTATGTGTTAAGTCTATCTAGTGAATAAATAAAATGGAGATTCATAGCAAAATATTTGTATCGCTTATCCCATCGTAGTAATGTTTTACCTTGTCAACTAAAAAGAATTCCTTGCTCCCGTCCATGATGCAGTTGATGTTGTCAACACTATCAAAGTGAAGAACAGACTTGGTACCTCCACTGCTGTACCACATGATGGTATCCACTAACGATGTAGAGAATCCACCGCAGAGAAGACACCTTAGCAGGCAAAACTCATCTGTAGGAAGCAAAAGTTTCAAAGAATTTTCATTCTTGCACAAGGAGTAACTGTAAAATAGCATCAGGGGCTTTTAAATCTCTCTAGTTTTCAGGATTCTACATGTATGTTTATTCCAGAAAATAATCATATCCAAAGCGGCCATGACAAACTCAAGTTTAATGGTCCACAGGTTTCTCATTTTTCTTGGGCTCATATTCAGGCTTATTCTTGAAAACTTACATTCCCACACTGTCAACATAATCAGGAAGCAAGATTAACCTGACATCTCTGGAAGCACATTAGTGACCATTTTCCAAGGCTAATTCTTGAAAACTGATATTCCAACACTGTCTACAGGAGCAGGAAGCAACACTTACCCAACATCTCAGGAGGCACATCAGTGACCAGATAGACATCTTCCTCCTGGTATCTCTGAATGTACTGTGACAGGGACATATGCCAAAGTTCCTTGGACCTGTTCTCCTTCTTTCCTTCCTCCACCTCCACATTCAGATGGCCATAGTGTTCACTGGAAAAGAAAAATCAGCCAAAAAACAGCTGGAGGTTGAATAAATAAATGGATGACCTGTATTCAACTCATGACAATTTCTACCTTAAAAAATATACAATGTATATTAATTAAATAAACAAACAACTTACAACTCGGGTTTCAGTTACATTAACCATACTTGCAAATTAACATCTCAACATACATGTACTGTAGAAAATGGCCATAAAATTTTGGCATTTACCTCACTATTTGTCTGTCCATGGTTTGTAAGAGTCCATATTTTTGGATCTGTCATCAAACTTTTATAAAAGTCACCATCATGTACTAGAGCTGTTTGAATGTCTGTATTCATATTTGTACCGATGTGAAGTGAACAGTCAAGATGTAGATGTTCACACTGCAATGTCCTGACCCTCTCTCTCCCTAGATATAGGGTGCACACCAATTCATACAACCACATTCCATGCATATACTCCACACAAATTTCAATGGAAGGGTCTTTGGAAAAAAGGTCGTATTGCTTTGTTTGAATTAGGACAAAAGGGGGTTTAATTTCTGGGAAGGGGGAAGGCAGTTCTTTGTTCCCCAATTGGGGGTTCCTTAACCTTTAACAATAAGGGTTTTATTGGATGGGATTAGATCATTAATTAAGGGTCCTTAGAAGAAGGGTTCAGGATATTAAAGGGATGGTTCTTCAATTGGGCACTACTGCATATCAGTGAGGTATATACTTATATATACATGTACATTAAAAAAGGTGGTAGACCATGTAGTGATGTAATCAATCACTACTTTACCTGAGATATTTGTCTGTCCATAGCTTATACGAATCCATATTCCGGGCTGCTCCTTTGAAGATCACAGGCTTCCCATCCTTGACGTAATTATTGAAGAAGTCTAAAGGATCTGGAACTCTGTGAAGGACATCAATCCCAGGATCCTCTGGGGGCCTAATAAACAAAGACATAAACTAACAGAAACCAATATTTGAAACTTATGAACAGCATTAAGAAATGCAACCTGAAAATCATATTCATCAAACATTGACTTAGCCTACTTGTCACCGAAGCATTTACTGACAGTACGATCAGTTTACACTAGCTTATATATTTTCCATGAGTACATGCCTACTGGCTGTGTTTTAGGCACATTCCTTGTGACTTCAGTTCTAGAGATCTGTTATTCAATCTTTCAATGATGAACAAACAGTACTTGGAAATTTTGAGTCCTGTCTGCATTATTTCAAACTGCGAAAGGCAATCCCTGGTCAATAGTATGAATAGTATTCCAAAATGCTAGCATTATACATGTAATTACTGTCATTAATGCCAACCATGGCTCCGTTTCATAAAGGCTTGTCATAATAACAAACGCACAATTTCTATAACAAGATTACTATTAGACAATTAGATTGAACGATTTTAGTATATTTAAACTGTTACTAAAAATTTGTTATCAAAACAAGTTATAAGAAACGAGCCCCTGTGTCACTCACCTATGAGACCCTAATGGTTTCAAATGACCTGGAAGATGTGGAACATGTTCATTATTTCTTTCGGGAACAACACGAGGTGTACTTTGTATTGTCTCATGTTGACTGGGTATAGAGGCCCCAATACCAGGAGAGTTACACATCATCAACAGGAAAACCATCTGGTGAATTAGAGTGCATGGAGCAAATCCAACAGATGTCATCTTTGAAGCAAAGATTGATGATCAATACCATTGAATTATAAACCTGCATGGAGCAAATGATAAAAAACAAAGGTCTACATATCAATCCATCAATGCTCTGGACAACATTGGCATACCATAGTCCTAGCTGTAGATTCCCCACAGGCAGGGTGGTAGCACTCTAGGCGACACCGCAATACTTACCCGTGTTAAGAAACTGGGACTCCACTCACGCGCATTTGGGCCGCCCTAGCTTAGAACTAAGCTTTCTTTCCGTAAAAAAAAATTATTCTTATGATTAAATAAATATTAATTAATACATGAATACTGTTAAATCGGTACTCACCGGTTCTCTTCTTGAATTTTCTGCCAATTTCCCACGCTGCTGGCTGCAATTCCGCGGTAAATTTCGTCGCCATAGAGAGCTGTTCATGCAACGTTATTTATAAATGGAGCGCCCTTTACGAGAGTTGTTAATGCCGCGGAGAAATCGTTAGGCATTTTGGCCTGTGTTCAAGGCGTAGCTGTTCTATTTTTTTTATAAAATTATGTGTGAGATCGAAATCTCAGCGAGTAAACACTCTTCCAATATGGAAGAGTGTATACTCGCTGTGATATGATCCCGATAGGGAGGCGCAACACCCCCACCCACATGGGCGCAAACCCCAGGGCCGGGGGACATGTCCCCTCACCCAAAATAGTAGGGGGCACATTATGAAATGTCCCCCTACTATTTTTGGTCATGTCGTTCAAATTCGAAATGTATTTTGGAAGAGACGATCTTACTTTTGGCATGCCCCCTTTTTTTTGCTTGTTTGCTTGTCAAATTTCTTTTGGTCAAGATGACCTTCTTTAGAGGGTGATAAACCTTCTTTTTTTGTTTGTTTTTTGCTTGTCAAATTTTCCAGCCCCTGGTCCCCCTACCTTTGGGGAGAGATTTCCGCCCTTGCAAGTAGACATATACTCTTGTTATTGTTTGCGAATCTGCACGGGCGTCGATCGAGGGCTGGGGATGAGGAAAAGCGGTGAGACGAGAAAAAAAAATAGAACTTAGAAGGGAAAAGGCGACAGAAAAAAAGTGAACGAAAGAAAAATTAATGGAAAATAAAAGGGAAGAGTAAATAGGGAGAAATGTGATGGGTAAAATAAATTATGGGAAAAGAGGACAGAAAAAAAGTGAACGAAAGAAAAATTAATGGAAAATAAAAGGGAGGAGAAAATAGGAGAAATGTGATGGGTAAACAAAATTATGGGGAAAGATTCTGGACGCACTATTCATGTTTTATCATGAAAAGGATAAGTTATTTATCCGCGAGCAGACACTTTTTGATATTGTGATCTGAAACTGGATAATGATTTAAATAGAGAACAATCTGCGTATCTGAATTAACGTGTGTTTTAGATTTCGACCTAGAATTTGGGTATTCTAAGTAACTTTCTTATCATGAAAATCAATAAAGAGAGCGCAAAGCGCGAGCTAAAAATATATGATATAACAAAGGGTGAATTTAAGCTCTGTAATGCAAACACTTTGTGGGAAAATTGTGAATTGTGATGGATCACAGTTAAAAAAGAGCTGATGTATTTTATTTTTATTACTTTGAGTTTTTACATAGGACCGGAACATGCTATGAGGGCATTATGTCATCATATGAAATTGATGACCATCTTCCTATTTCTCTCGCATGGGAGCGCGAAATGTGTTAATTTTATGGCCTGAAAACTGGACATTTAAAGCACTTTGTAATTATGCATAAGAGGCATTATATATCTATCAATGCGAGCAGAAATCGCGAGTCGAAGTTTTTGAAATTACTGTCATCAAATTAGTTTGATTTAGAATTAATATTGGGATATACATAACCGACTAATCCAAATGCTATAGCGTGCGGCGCTAGCTGATACGTTTTAACAATCTGACCTGAATAGGGAACTTTTTGAGAACTTTATGGAATACAGGAAAATAATACGTACCTGAAAATTCAAATTTTGCGAGCGCGCAGCGCAAGCAGAAAATGATAATGTTCAGATGATATCACAGACATTTTTACAGAGCACTTTTTAAAAATCAATTTGTAAATGAAACAAAATAATGAAATTTCAATTTCCCAGCTGAAATATGTTTTGTATAATGACTTCAAAGTTTGATTTTTCAAGCTCCATATTGAGCAAGATATGCAAATACCCTAAAAGACAATAAGGCGCGAAGCGCGAGCGAAAATTTTTTATCCTAACAAATAGATTTAAAAAAAAATTATTTTCAGAGTCTTCCCCTAATGTTATTTCATTTAATCATGTTCCTCCTCTTATGTTTGCCTTTCTTCTTTTTTCCTCTCTTTTCCCTTCCTTTTCTTTTTTCCTTTCTTTTTTTTTCTTTTTTTGCTCCGCCAATAGGGGGGCCCGGGCCCCTCGGCCCCCTGGATCCGCCTATGTTAGCGGTTGTAGGTATAAATCGCGCTCTAACGCTCTAAAACTGTGTTCTTTATCAAAAAGCTGTCTTTCATATTCATTTTGTTCGCAAAAGAATATAAAGTTAATTTCAATCATTGTATATAGTTATCCTGTTTATGATAAAAATACTTAGAAATTGGGTTAGGTTAGGGTTATCAAATTATCAGGGCAGAAAATATATATTTTTTTTCTCATTTTGCGCGTCGAGCTGGCACTATTTGATCTGTGTTATTATGTTTTTGATGACATTCATTGTATTCACAACAATAATTATTAAACATTGCGCACGCGCCGTGCGCCGCATGAATTATGTAGATCAGGTGAATAACTTACCGCTACACACGAGCAGTTGCTCTATATATTCTATGTAATATAATATATAGAGCAACTGCCCATTTTTAATGGTCCATAATATACCCACTTTCTTCTTTTTTTGGAACGAGTATGAATTTATCTACTGATATACTGAATGTACAATAAAAGTCATTATCATGTATTTCTTGGCATTTCATTTACTTTTTTTACCATAATTATATCACACAGCTGTTCGCATAGGCCTACGCCGTCACAAATAACAAAACAAAATCTCACTTTTTTTCTTTTTTGGTGGGGGATAGATTTTCCATACGCATACGTACAATTTTTCAAATTATTTTTTTCTGCTATTTTCATAATAAACTTTAAATGATTGCGCCTTTGCACTATTATTTTTTTAAAGACAAAATTACATCATCATCATATCATCGTCACCAACTTCATTCTCATCTTTATCACCACTACCACCATCATTATTATCATCATCATCATCATCATCACCGCCACCATCACCACCACTATCATCTTCACCAAGATAAATCCTGCTTTTTTTCCTTCCTATTTTCCTCTTTTTAGAGGGCACACCACCACGCCCCCTTACTGGATATCCGCCTCTAACGTTTGTTGTTGTATATAAGTTGGCGGATGCCTCATGAAATGAAATAATATAAAATAAGGAAAGGGAAACTAATTAGAAAAAGGACTGAGGAGAAGAAAAAAGAAAGCCAAACAAACAAGAAAAAACAATATCAAAATTTTGTTGTAAAGTCTTCTACGTCAGTTTAATAATTATGTTTTCAATGAAATGAGAACATAAAAAAATGAAACAAGTAAGATGGGCTATACATCGTAGCAAAGAAATAGAGGGAAGCTCCGAGACAATAAAAAGGGTGAGAAAAAGAAAAGACTTTGAAATACTCACAACACGAGCATAATAAAAAAAATTGGAATAAGCAAGGACAAGTAGCTGAGGGACACCCCCCCCCCTCTCTCTCTAGTTATTTATGTATCAAACTCGCATACACAAGAATTTCTTACTAATCAAAATATTGCGAGCAAAAAGCACGAGCTGACATTTTTTTAAATATTCAAAACTGATAGAGAGACACATTTTAAACAATTCATGAATCATAATAATTATACAACTAGCTTACCAATCGAATCATTCGATTGCGACAAATGATCTGAGAATTAATGCTTTTAGGAATTCATTAAATTAAAGCAAAGTATCTCAACATTAAAATAATTAAGGCGGGCGCAAGGTATCAGCTACTACACCGATAATTTTTTTTTTGACATTTGAAGTATTTTCGGTAATCATGAAAAAGATCGGATATTTCATGAAAGCTCAAATCCCGAAGAGCGGAATATTTTTATTAATTGACTTTTTAAAAAAATGTTCTAAGCCCCATTTAATATTTGATTATAAGTCGATGCATTAAAAGCTGAAAAAATAAAGTATTTTGTGTTCCTCTATCATAATTGTCTTTCTCTTTAACCCTGGTTCTTTTTTTCTGGGGGGAAGCATTTTGGTTAAAAAAAGAGAGAAAAAAGATAATTGCTGGCTTGTGGACGCCCGGTGTGGACGGTGGTAGGGACACCCCCCCCCCCCGTAGTTACGCCAATATGGGACCAAATGATCCTAAATGTCCGAGGCGAAACTTGTGCAGTCAAACGTTATTTCTGAATAAATTAAAGCTTGCGCTGTTCAACTTCAATCTCTTTCAGCTAAATTTGCGATGAACGCTGCGTTATGAAATATATAATTATCAACATCTGGCGAAAAGAATAACCGACCGATCACCTGACGAGAACGCGTATACGTGATCTGCATATCAGGTCCGATCGAGAGTCAGAAGTGAAGGACAACTGCCAAGAAAATCAGGAAAAAGTCGTCAAAATGTAAGTTCCCCTTCATTTCTTTCAATTTTTTGTTACTTATTGAAGCATTAATGTATCATTAAAGCAAAATTTCAACAAAAGCCTCAAATTTAGCTAGTACTTTTGTTGAAATTACAATAAATTTAGATCCACATAAATCTCTAACCCAATTTTAGCACTGATGTCGCCTATGAGGTCCATACATGTAATGTTTGGACCTCATTGGTACTAGGAGTGGGTGGTAGCAGTGAACAAGTGGAAGACACTGGCCTTACCGGTACAATTTTTTAAACGTGTGGGACACACACTCGTTCATTCTCGTCGATCATAACGTTATTTTTTTTCTTTAGTCAATGTACCTACCCACCCCCGACTCACAATCGCAAAGGCTTCGTCCCGCAATTATAATAATTTCAGATCCATTCTCATTTATCTCTTACAACAAACCATTCTCCTGTGATTCTATAACATTTTCAAAATAGTCTTACCTCGAAAAGCGGACGTCTCGATGCGACGCCGAATCTGCATGCACACACATACACTTGACCGACCAGGCGGACGTCGAGCGACCAGCTGCAGCTGGCGTAAGGGGGGGGGGGGGGGGCAGGAGCCAAAATTTCCCGGTCATATCATAGTATGAACAGGCGTAATGGTGTAATAAGGCGACTATTTTGAGAGGGCCAGATATTGCGTATCAGGCAGAATTTATCTTTGAACAAAAAGTTGCGAGCGAGCAAAAATCAGGGGGGGGGGGGGCTGGGCTTCAGCCCTCCTACTTTTTCCCAAAACCGTGTACAAAAACGTAAAAATGACCATATGATTGTGAATTTTAGCATGGTCAGCCCTCCAAAGGGTTATTGTAAGCACGTACAATGTAACTTTGAATGCAATGTAACATTTCAACCAAAAAGGCAAGGGCAAAGCGTGAAATTTAGATTTAATATACTGACCTGCGATAAAGGGGCATTAAAAAGATGACGAAATTCAGGATCACCACACGTATTTCTTTCACAAATAATAATACCTGCATATCCATTTATCCATTCATTGTTAAAGTTTTGAACCTGAAATCGGCAGGAACACGGAAACGGCAAGGGCGTATAGGCCTAGGGGGGGGGGGGTAATACTCGGGAAGTAGTGCGAAATATTTTGCCTTGGTAACTACAATGTTCAACATCATATCCTCATCGAATTTCAATAATTATCCAAGTAAAGTATATCACTGTTTAATCTATGAAAAAACTAATCAATCTAATCCTTGTTATATAGACTCTTTGAAAAATGTCACATTATTTTGGCCCACTCATTTTTTTTAAATCAATGCAACGTATCCTAAACAGATTCCTTAATACTCGTTTGACTCGTATATCGACAGTCTGCAAAAAAGCAATAAAGTACGCCATGGATCTGCATTGGATAGACTCTAATCATCCAATAAAACGGAGTACAAAGTCCGCATTTTGATCAAACAATCTATTTTTGTCAAGTTACCTGGACGAATTTGGACCCCATGATACTGTCTGTCACTAAGCTCTAAGTTCATTTCTACGTACGGAGTACCATAAAATTAAACAAGATCAATACTATAAGTTTGATCATAGGAATATATGACGTATATATTCTACACATAATCAGCACAGTATTACAATCCCGGATTACAATAAATGCAGGTGATGTAGATAAACAGTAGGTTTTTTCCAGCGCAGTTCATTATCAGCCGGGCAGATTCTATACCAGTGATGGTAGAAAGGCGGCCTGAACAGTCAATGGGATATTCAACTTGTTTGTGTAGGCTTTCAAATAGTGACACATAGCTGAAATCAACGTGGCAAATATGGACAAGGTGTGACATTGTGAGTATAATTGACTATAATTATTAAGGACTGAAAAATCGTATTATATCCAAGCTTCTCATCGATCTGTATAATTATGTTCTTCTTATGATGCATATTTACCACACTCTAAAAACTGTGGTGTTAAAACTGACATCAATTGGTGTTAATAGAGGACCACACCCTGAGGTGTTAAAATTACACCCTAGAGATTGAACATAACACCAAAGAGTGTAAATGTAACAACCAAAGGTGTTGTAATACCACATATATGTGTAAAACTATCACCACCAATTTAACACCGGTGTAAAATAACTGATGTGGTGGTCCTCTATGTACACCGGTTAACACCACAGTTTTTGCTGTGCACGGCCATAATTCATAGAAAGACAGGTATATCAAATAAGATCCTCGATCGATGATCGCTTATGGGACTCGATCCTCTCGTTTTGTGTGAATATCCTATAACACATCCAGATGTATTCAACAACTACATGCATGGATACGTTATAATAGTTGATTGAAATATATGATATTCACAAAACTGCATGGTGAATATATTGTGATATTCTGCCCCAGGTATTCTGTCATAGGCCCACACGGTGAGCCGTAGACGAAAATCACAACATAATGTGCGTGAAATACCCATTTAGGCTGTTTTCTCGTGTCTGAAATTGAAAAAAAGAAATCTTTGAGTCAATTCGATGCAAATATATTTCATTGTCATGTCATTAAAAAAAAACAAAAGACTCGTAATAACAGAAAAGTGCATAAGAATAAAAAGTACATTTCACTTATCAGTCACAAATAATTAATAAATGCATCAAAATAATAAATACATGTAAATATAAATGTACAAATTTACCCTGTTTGCATGTATGTTAACACACAGATCCACTGCAGAAAACAAAAATTCCACATACAGTGGAACCATGCAACTTTCAAATGGGTACTCAATCATGCAAACAGTCTTTAGAAACAAACTATTTTCATGGACATTCGTGTGAAAGACAACCTATTGAAAATAAGTCGATTGTATGTCCAAATATATAACTACGTGCCTGTGATTCTTCTTGTGATTTTTACCTAACTGAAAAATGTTGCACAATTCCAATGCAACCCAAATAGAATTTAAGACAATTTTTATGTCCATACGACTATATGCCTAACGTAAACGTTTTCTGCGCCTAACTGAAACATTATAGAGTACCAAATCGGTGACGTCACAAATTTCCTCCCTGGATACTCAGCTCCTCCGACACCACACCCCGGTCTATAATTGTTATATTATAAATGTTTTTATCACTAGGCACTTCATCGGATAAACCAATGGAATATTGATGGTAATGTTCACGTGATACACATTCGGCAGTCACCAAAATCTGAGCAGCAGAACAAGTAAGACGGCGTCCGGAGAACTCCTTGATATAAGCTCGACACCTAATTATTGAGCTTCGCGCGGCACTGAGCGAGACTCCACGAACATGGATCCGGTATCTATCAGTGGTAGAGAAGGGAGAACTGTAGCTGGTGGCAGGAGAATAGATGAGCAATGGAATGGATACCAGTGGAATATACCACTAGACGAGGTAAGAGAATATAAACTAATGATCACGTCTTTCTGAAGTTCTCTGATTTAGCCCATGAGTATAGGTCTTTTTTTTATTACCAACCTCGAAACAAGGGTTTCGTTCCATTAGATGCCATGAGTAATCCATTTCGTAGTCACAAGTGTTCCATCCATGAATGCCGTGACTTCAAGTAAGGAATCATATTGAATTTTGTCCCATGTATTGTTCGCCATTTTCGATGTTTTCGCATCCTTTATATGTGTTTCATGTACGTTTAACTTAAGGAAAGCACATTTCCATGAACTTGGACTACAATAAATGAACTTATCCAGGTGCAGGTGTGTGGCGCTACAATGGTGGGGGGGGGGAGGCTTGGGTGCAAGAAGTGAACAATAAATTCTTAGTTGCTCGATCCCCCATTTTCGCGCACACGATATTGATAACCCTAACCCCCCTTTTCTATTTTCGTTTACATACAGATAGTTGACTGTGACTCTGCACCAGAATGTTGTCGTAATTGCTACTATAATAACAAAGGAATGAGCAAAAAGAAGAAATCCGTCATTGTTTTCTTCATCCTCGCATTGTCCGTTATCCTCACGGCTCTCGTCGTCCGATTCTCTCTCGGTAGCATTGATATCATTCTCGGAATCGGAGACCAGCGACCAATCATCAGTCAGGATATGAATTTCTCACCGCTACTCTGCTCCAGTTACAGCATGGTCAATGTTCCAATGCAGCAGAATCCAGTTCCATTGTCGTCGTCGTCGTCATCATCGTCGTCACTATCATCGTCGAGGTCTTCAGAACAAATGAAACCAGCAATGTTGCACTCTTATACTGAAAATAATATTCCCCTGTTTGACGCATATATGCTGCTAGACACACCCTACCGTAGCTACCAAACGAGTTCTTATACCGTTCAGGAAACGATGGCATTTCCTAGCCATGAGTATTTCAATTATTGGGCCTCACATTTTGACTCTGGCTCTGAGGTGACGATTAGTCTTTGTCCGGACTTAGACATAGAACTTTACCTTGTGGAAGGCAAGGGCGACTTGGATAAGATTCTTAAAAACCGCCAAGTCACTGGATCCTTAATACACACCTTTTCTCCTTGTTCGTTATTTCATAAGGCTTCTAGTTATCACTTTTCAGTCTTCTCGTCTCCGGATACCTATGCCTTTGTTTTTACAATCGCAAATACAGGAACACCTAGCAGCTCAAATACTTCTACCATTGCTACGTTTTCCTTTAGAAGGAAAGAGCTTGTATTCGATGAAGTTGCCTTATACGCGAGCTGCAAAAATACAGAGCACTGCTTGCTTCCCGTCCCGAATAAAGCCAATTCGATAATGATAGAGATGAAGCAAAACGCGACTGCATGGCCGATGACGATTCGAACAGAATGCATCCCGTCAATCGGAATGTACTTTGCCTTTTTTCTTGGCATTCCAGCAGGTGCAATGGTTTTCCTTGGGGCCTGCGGCGGAATCCTGTATCTGTGCCAGATGTCTGTCATGGACGACATCGAAAGAGCTGAACGTCGGCGTCGTCCTCATCCAACAGCCAGTCATTCAGCATCAACAACGTCATCATCATCATCATCCGCTAGCTCCTCTACATCGGGGACGATGTCGAGACTGGCTGCGAATCGACGAGCGTTCAGGACGACGACGTCACCAAGGTCGCCTTTGGTCGATCACGATGTGCTGTCGGCGATGGCCGAGGTGAATAGACATTATGATCTCCCACCAACGTATAACGAAGTGGAACACGTTTCGTCACCAGTTGAAGATCGACCTCCTCCCTCTTTTGAGGCAACGCAGAACCAACAGGCCGAAGATCCTCCTTCTTATGACAGTATTATGACATGATCAAAAATCATTTCTTATATACCCTCTTGGTCTATGACTGTTAATTTTTACTTTAAAATCGCTGTTTAAAATTTTAAGAATGCTGTTTGAGCTCGCCACTCTTGTTATAAACATTTTTTTTAAGTTTCAACAAATCAAAACAATAAGCTATAGTTTAAAAATTTAAACAAGTTTTTAAAGTGACAGGCTTAATCAACGTGCTTATTTTTTTTAAACAGCGTTTTTTTACAGTGTCCATTGTCTAATTTCCCCATATAGCTCACTCTTCTCTCTTATTTACTACCTTTATGTTATCTTCCTTTCTTAACATCTTTCTCCCTCCCCCCCTCTCTCTCGCTTTCTTATTGCTATTCCTGAATTTCCTCATTGATCTATATTTCCTTTCTCATTATCTTGCCTATGTTTAATTGTACTTACCAGCACTCTTCTTTATCTTCTTATGTTTTCCATGTATCTCTTAATACCCCGTTTTCCAGTCTTCCCCAATTTCGTAATTTGCATGATTTTGCAAAACAATTAGCAATAACTAGATATTTGCAAACGATGTGTTTCTCAAATTCATGTTCGTTTAGATATACAGTTGAAATTGGCATGAGATAAAAAAAGAAGTTTACTTAATATCCTGGCAAGCCTACCTAAGTCTATTTGTTTATGTACTTGTTATTTGTTTACTATAATTATGATGACTAAATTCATACGATAATTATACTCGTACAACAATTGGTCTGAAAAGATGACAAATTGTCTCCTGATATAAATCTAAACCATGTAAACAGTAATTAGTTTGGCTTGGCACGATTATGATGAAAAATATTATACAGTGCGTATCAAAAAAAAAAGTTTACACTTTGAAAAAGCCCTGGAGCTAAAAAATATACAACATGTGCGTAATTTTTTCACATATAATTATGGGTTTGGGTCTCATCTATCCAATGAAGGTTAAAGTTTTGACAGAATGTTACACTTGAGTGAGCACTGTCCATTTTTGTAAAGCTCGCAGAAATCTGTAATCTGAAATTTCAACACTAAGTAAGCACAACCTTTACCCTTTTTGTGCCAGCTGGATCTGAGGACATAACTGAATCTGAACAAAAGTCTTTATCAGACATCTCCAGCATTTTTCACTAAGTTTTTATCATTTAAAGTTGGTGTACATTTCATTTTCAGTTAATACTTGTTTCTCCACACTTTTACCAAGCTTGGCAATGATTAACAAAATGAAAATCAAGCCTAAGCCATTTCATGTAAATCACAGCTCAGTGTAAAGCAAATATCGTCACGATGGACTCGGTGTGTGGGGGAGTGGGATGGGGCGCAATGCACTCTTCGAAGTGTTTTGGGCAAGGAAAAAAGTTAAAAAGGTAAAAGATATCTTCATATCAATTTTACTTGCTAATTTCCACGTGTTCTTTATGATTAAGGTGTACTTTTATTCGCATAACCATTTCAAAGGTCTGCGAAAATCATTTTTCACCAACTTTTCAAAACTAAGTGGTGCTCACTCAAGCGGAAACAGTTATTTCGTCATTTGCTTAAATGGATCTGTACCAATGCTAAAATGTGGAAAAATCGTCAGGATATTACAAAATATATAATTTTACAGGATTTTTTCTAAGTGTAAACTTTTTTTTTAAAAGCACTGTATAGAACATAAAAACCAAGGAAACCGTGTGAAATTATAGTTATTGAATTTATGAGGTTTCGGTGAAACAATTATAATGTATGTGTAACTTCATTTTCATAGAGCAACTGAGCTGATGATGTCAAATCCTCACTTTATTTTGCTTAATATTTTCTAAAAATTCTTACTTATCTAATTTTCCATAGACCTTAAATATCTCGCCTGTATCGATGTTGGTTTGGCCTTCGGTAATGATAGAGTTACACATTAAATTAACAGTAGATCCTACTTCTTCCAAAGAAAAAGGGGGTAACGTCATCAGCTCATCTAATGAATATTCACGATAACATATATAACTGTTTTACTGGAATAATGTAGAATTTCAAAATGCCATCACCCGCTTTTTGATCAATTTTGTCAGTGTTTTGCTGTTAAAATTTTATTATTTTCAGCCATTAGTTTCATATTATACCTCAGTTGTCATAAGAGTTCATCCAAGCTAATTTTATACGGTATAAAGTACATCTACACTGTTAGAAAAAATAAAAGAAGTTCCTGCAGCAGAGTCTCGAGAACACCTGTAATCTTACCGAATTGCGTAATCTTACAGGAAATTGGTATTTGATGTATGGAATCTTACAAATTTCCTTGAATAAAACACCCTTTTCCCCTTTTTAAACAGACCTGTTCTGTTAAATTGCAGAAAAAGTTCTTGTTTTATAAATTTACAGAATGATTCTGTTATTGCTTTCTACAAAATCTTCTGTTTATTTTCTGTAAAATCACGGGTTTTTTACCAATTTCCTGTAAGATTACGCAATTCGGTAAGATTACAGGTGTTCTCGAGACTCTGCTGCAGGAACTTCTTTTATTTTTTCTAACAGTGTACATTCATAGGATGAAACTTATCATGTATTCAATATTTTGTGATTCGCGTTCACCATAGTGGATTAATATAGTTTTGCAATGAAGGATATTGACCGGTCAAAAAAAGATAATAAAAGATAAAGATTATGTGTGTCTACATGTGCATGTACATATTTTTTCATGTTCTTATCATATTTTAAATAGTCATCGGATAATTATGCACAATAACTTTGCCTTTTGTATTCAATTGATACGCCAATATGTGATTGAACAGTTTTATGGTCCTGGCGGGTTTCCCCAATGTCAAAGATCAAGTGTAACGTCATCTAGGTGTCATCGGAGGTCATTATGTCTTTTCCAAGTGAAAGGGAAATAAAAAAGCAGACATCACAGAGGGGATAGATTACTGTACACTGTTAGAAATTTTCTTCTAAAAAAAGGACCTGCAGCAGAGTCTCGAGAACACCTGTAATCTTACTGCACTATGTAATATTGCATGCATTTGTGTAAAATTACAGAAAATAGATATTTGGTGTATGTAGCCTTACAAATTTATTATAATAAAACTGTTTTCCCCCTTTAAAAAAAACCCTGCTCTGTAAAATCTTTCCCGTTTTAACAATTTACAGAATGATTTGGTTACTTCTTTATGTAAAATTTGTTTTTAATTTTTCTTCTGTAAAATCTGCTTTTCTAACAGTGTACTATATCCATCTTATTCACGCCGTATATACAGCTAGAATTTTCTTGTGATAAGAATTTTAATTCAGGCAACTGTGACTGAATATCTATTGTCTGATAATTACGTGATAAAATATATCGATAAATTGCACATTATCGTAAGAATCAATATTGTTTTTTTTAACGTTATGCTTCTGATCTCATGCAATAAGACAAATTAAATATGCACATAATTATACTATAATTATGGTAGATGTTCAACTGAACATAGCCAAAGATGTTCGAAAAAGAGAGACACAGAGGAAGAGAGGGAGGGGGGGGGGGGAAGAGGAGAGAGAGGGGGGAAGGGGTGGCGATTCGGATAGAAATGTTAAAAAGCATATGAACTACTCCCTAAACGGCCGCCTTGTATCACCATTTCCGAAGGTAATTCTTGCCCTCCCCAATCCCTGACAACCCAAATAAAACACATCTCCTGTGACTGTTTGGCCTTCCTAAAGTACGATTACCATTTGAGTTCAGTGGTATTGTTGTTTGGAATAATCGGAAGCATGGTAAGACCAACAACAAAACTTTGAAACAAAATAGAAAAGCAGAAGGAAAAGGGTATGTCAAAACAAATATGTCCATTGCCATACTATCAGGGGGTGTTTGCCTTGGGGAGAAGGGTGGGCAATATATACTTATGTATTATTTTTTTTGTAAAAATGTGCAGAAAAAAATGTGCAATAAATTTCTTATATATCAACCAAATCCCTGAATCACTTAATTTTACAAAACCATTACTTTTGAGGATGATGCCATACATTCAGTATTTGTACTTTATTACAGGAAATATAATGTAGAGCGTTGTGGCCCAGTGGATTAGTCGTCTGACTTTAAAAAGAGGGTCGTGGGTTCAAATCCCAGCCATGGCGTAATTTCCTTCAGCAAGAAATTCATCCACATTGTGCTGCACTCTACCCAGGTGATATGAGGTGAATGGGTACCTGGCATGACTTTATTCCTTGAAATGCCACCGCGCTGTAAAAGGCTGCGGGGCTAAAGCCAGGGTAATAATATCCAAGTCATTTGGAAGCGCATAGGGACGTTATGACATAATGTGATATGCGCTATACAAGAACTGCGTTATTATTATTACATAAAATATTACATTTTGTGTAAATTTGAAAACAAAACGTTACAATCATAGCCATAAACATGTTTAGGAAGAAATTCAATCACGATTTATGTTATAAGAGAAAAAAATTGAATACTTCAAATTTTATTTGCGAAACTACAAATGAAAAGGTGAGCTGCCAATTCCATAACGCTTATGATAAGAAATTGATTTTTTAAGAATTTAAACGAACTATAAATTTCTGTAAGTGATTTTTATTGTTTTGCTTTTGTGTGCTTTGTTTGCTCTTTTTTAAAATTCAGTTCAATTTGTTGGGGGTGGACTTTGCCCTTAATGAATGATGAGTTGTATCACTCAATATATCTAATTAAACAAAGGCATGTATTGGTCAGAATGAAGGGGCGTTATAATGCATGTCAAAACATTGAGATAATCATGCTGAATTTGTCAAACAGAAACAAAGAACATAAATGATGCCTGAATCTTGTCTCGATACCAATGAATTTATTTTGACAGATTCGATGAAATCAAAGCTCTTTGTTTGATCCTCTGATGTTATTACCGAGACTTCACATGTTCTCACTTTCACTTTTTGTTTCAAGAAACCATCCACAAATTTTGATTTTCATCAATGAACTGAAAAAAAATAAATAAAAATAAACATCAGGATTTCGTCTCTTTGGTGCTCCATTCAGCATGTTCAGTGTGGAGGATGGGGGGGGGGTGATAATAGAGTTTCTATCAAAACAAAATGGTTGAAAGCTAGGCAACGGAAAAGGTTACTCTGAGTGATAATAATCTAACCAGACAATCTTCAAATGCTGAACGAGGAAAAATGGTGGATCAGTGGTAGAGCGTCCGCCTCATGAAAGGGAGGTCGTGGGTTCGATCCTCGTCCGAGTCATACCACAGACTTACAAAAATGATACCTTCTGCCTTCTTGCTAGGCGCTCAGCATTTAGATTGGAGAAGGGTTATAATAACATATAATGTTATGCAGGGCCCGCTGGTAGAGCAGTTTCCTAACTGAAGTGGCTAACCTGGGTAAAAAAACGTCGTTATTATTATTATTTTTATTATTATTATCATTATTACAACTGATAATTCTTATTTTTAAAGTGAATTTCCCAAACTTCAACTCTTTGACAGGCTCTAAGCTCCTTGAACATGTTGAAGTAACATACATGTATGTACAACTGTTACGCAAGTTTGTGAAAATAACATCAACATTATTTTGTCAGAGCGACATCTGTTGACTATCTGACCGTAGAAGAAGCCCGGAGAAGAAGTTCTTGTCAATTGACGTGACGCGATCAATATAACTATTACAGAACAAACAAGAATGAACAAGAGGGAGAGGTGGACCTAATTTAGTGGGGTTGGGGACGTGGGGGGGGGGGGGGGTGGTATAGATGTGACACAATGAATGCTGGACAATCGAAGTTGAACGGGGAAAGCGTATAGCAAAAAACGAGAGTGAGTGGAAGAGAGGGAAATGTAAAGAATAAAATACTTCTCAATGAAGATTTTTTGAGAAGTTGATGGGTCGAAATAAAGAAAAAGTATACCTGTATGAATGTATTTAATGCAATGAAATTGAAATTTCTTAGAGACAAATCCTTCCAATAAATGTAAATATACCATTTTGAAGGGTATTTTGTTGTAATGATCAAAACAGGCCCGTTAACACGGATTTCCATTAAAAATAGCCCGTTTTGTAAAAAAAAAATTTCAACTACATTTTTCATGAGATATAGATGAGAATGTCATTCTAAAGGATACTCTAAGTTAAAATCATAAATGATAAAACAAGGTCATGTTTATAGTGAACAAACCCCAATATCCGCAGGTTTTTTTTTTTACTTAAAATAAAAGGAGCAAAATTGATGCTACTAACCCTTTTCCATTCTCCCACTAAGGAAGTGGAAAGGGAAACAATAAAAAGAAGGGAAGAATAAATTAATGAAAGGGCGATATTCACTGAGAAAGCAAGAGAGAGAGAAGAGGGGGGGGGGGGGGGGGCATGCGGACAGAGATGAAGAGAGAGAGAGAGAGGGGGGGGGGGTGGTCGAGGGGGGGAGCATGGAGAGGGAGAAGGTGGGGAATATCGAAGCTCATACATCACGGGCTAAAATCCCAAGTTTTCTCTTCGCTGATATAGACAATGAAGCAAAATTCAAGCAATTGCCATATTGTGATATGAACAGAAAGTCAACCACAGTCATGTACTACACGATATAATGAGTAATGTAATGGGAAGCCTGTGGGTTGGTCAGGCAAAAAAAAACTGACAAGGAGTTCCTAATTTGCATAATTGATTGATCTCTTACCAGTCGACTCGGGTACATCCAATCAAGTCTTGTAAAAAGTATATACTCATTGCGTGATGTGATCTGGGTCGAGACATTTAATAGAGACCTTTTCAGGTATACTGCAAGGACAAGATAATTTCACTCGTCGTTATGTCGGAAATAGACACACCTCTCCAGTTGATTTTTGAGAGGAGACCCGGTCTCCAAACTACATGCACTTTTGCACGAATTCAGAAGAGTTGTCAACAAAGTTCATTCAGATTTATTTATTTATTCATCTACTCATATATTTATGCATTATTGTATTCATTCTTTCATTTAACTATTTGTTTTCTATATTCAGACGTAAAAGCAGATAAACACAAGTTTGCAGTATACAAGAAGAAGAAAATTAAAGTGTAGGATGAGAAAAAGAACAATGAGGAGGAAAAAGAAGAAGTGAAGAAGAAAAAAAAAGAAAAAGAAGAAAAATGAGGAGGAGAATAAAAAAAAAAAAAAAATGAGGAGGACAAAATGAAGAGAAATTAAGATTGCCATGATGATGTTTATGGTCATGTTGATTATATTTTCTTTTTCATCCACATAACGCACAAATTTAATCAAACCAGAATTCAGAATTAAGCAAGTTTTTGAAAAGTATTTTAGATTTCCCGGTATGTCACTGTATATTAATGACAAAAATCATTTCACTCTATTGCGAATATTTTTAGACAAAAATGGTTAAGTAAAAGATATTAACAATTAACACTAATTAAGCCCACTCATTGTCAGAATATCGCGTGATTCAGCCAGCATACAACCTTGTACTTTGATAACCATCTAAAGTTTATACAAAACGAGAGCATTATCCTCTCGCTCCAAAATTATATATATATATGTATGAATATAAAAATAGTAGTTGTAAGTTTTACCAATGAAATACATGATTATATCATAATCGAGTTGGAATTGGAGATTGAAATAACATTTTCTTTTTATGGTAACATGACATTAAAGATGTAAAAAATGCCAACAAGAAAAAGAAAAACGATGAAGCAAAATGTATACGCTTAAGCATTCATTATCCTGATTTTAAAAAATAAATAATCTATACAGCTATATTTATCCTATTTATCTTACATCGCATTTGTCGATAGAACATGTCTACTCATTAATTGGTTTATTCTGTCTCTTCAGATAGAATTCTCGAAAATTGCCTTGAAATAGTGATTCTTCGAATCTCATTAGCCTACATTTCAAGATTGCCTCATCTGTATGATTGTAATGAATTAGATTACAGATTATATTTCCGATTAACCGACTTTACAAATTTAATTTGCAGACTTCATTATCATATTCTTATGTGGGAGGACGAAATACCAATTTACCGATGTAATTTGGACACTACTGTAAACAATTATTAACACAATATCAAAAATGAATGCAAACATAATTAATCTATATCAAAATTAACGAAACAAAGTAAATTTTTCTGACGTGAAATTTCATATAACGCATTTGACGAAGAGAAATTGGGCGAAATACCTGGATCAAAGCATGGACCTATATATATATAGGTCCAAAGCGTTTCTAAAATATTGACAAATTTTGGGGTAGAAATGTTATTGATATATTCAGTCATTTATTAAGCACACATTAAAGGTGAAGCTCAACCAGACTTGAAATTGGGTGTAAATAAAAGCAAAAAACAACAAACAAACAAGTGGAATGCATTAGCAACAGTCAAGAAGCTGTAATGTTGTGTAATTATCTCTATTCATTTACACCCCTACAATACCATGCGAATTTTTAGTAAGTAGATAAACACTTTTATGTAGTATAAGAATTAAATGACTGCGAAATAAACAAACAAACGAAACTGCAAATGAATAAATAAATGAAAGAAAAAAGATGCCAAAATGAGAATATTAATCAACAAAGGAATGAATTGATAGATAATTAAACAAAATGAATAGACACATAAATAAATAAATACATGAATAAATGAATATATAAAAGAAGGGTTTTATTAATATATATTTATCAGATGATGAAAAGTTAAAATGACTAACAGATACAAATGAATGATTGAATAAATAAAGTAGCTGAATTAGACTATAAATAAATTATATCTCCCCACCACCACTCTTGAATCGGTCACTTATCACACATTAGGTCAGGGGCCGTTACAGGATATTGGGGGGGGGGGGGGACAAGAAGGCCTAAAGGTTACCTCAAAAGTGCAGGGTATTGTAATGTTACACCACCCAGACATTTCTCTTTTATATTCCTCTTTTTCTTTTCTTCATCTTTTCCCCCTTTCTCTTCTCCCCTCCCATTTTCTACCACTTAAAAATTCGCAGGGGGGGGGGCGGGCTATCACCCCTGTTCCCATCCCGGCACCACTCCTGCACCAGAACATTCTTAAACAAGAACTCAAATGATGCTGCATTCACCTCTTAAGAAGACCCCATACCATCTTCGAATAGTCAGCCTTGTGTCAATAATGGCGCCACTTCTTGTGACATCACCTGCCTCTGTGAGTACGCCATTTTCCGGTATTGATATTTTGTCGCTGTCGGTAATTGTCTGACCAGAAAAAAAGCAGCAATATTAATTTGGTGATAATTTGCTTCTCTCCTCGTTGACAGGAAGGAGATAAATTAACGTAAGGTCACTTAAAGGTGCTCTATAGGGTTCATATTTTGGACAAGTATTCATCAAGATTCAAGAGCAGTTTTTTTATATTTTTTTTATTTAGGCTTAATTTCTAACTGAAGGTTGGATTAAAAGAAATATCTTGTTTATTATATTTATTACTTGATTGATTAAAAAAATATTTCATTTCAAATTTTTAACAAACGTATAAAGTAAACGCTAAAAGTAATATAACATAATGATATAAAATGTTACTTCTTGGCCTGACAAAATCTATTGGTCGAAAACTACTTTAAAACAGGTCCAAGCAAGGTCCGATCAATGAATAATATTTTTCTTTACGATTTCGCATACAAATACAGATTTTGAAGGGAAACTTCTACTTTTTCACGTTTGCGTGTAAATCAAGTCAAATCCTTACCAATGCAATTCAGTAGAAATCGAACAACCTCGATTCCATTCTTTGTTCGGTACATATTAATGTTCATATAACCACTATCATTACAATGGAAGGAAAATAATATTTGCATAGACTATGAGATAAAAATAACATTGCTAAATAGGAATAGCCCTATAAATAGCCAGCGCTTGATCGTAATATAGGTGTGCAGATCAGTGGCGTCACTACGGGGGGGCATGGGGGGGCACGTGCCCCCCCAATCGGCTGGCCAAAAAAAAAAAACGGGGAAAAGGAGAAAAAGAGGGAAAAAGGAAGAGAAACGTAGTGGGGGAAAGAAGAAATTGTTGTTTATCATAGTGTTATATTATGTTATATAACATAAGAAGCATTTTTCACAACTTAATGAAACATTATTTGCTTAATTGTGTCTTCATTGTTCCAGGTGCTCGCATAGACTTTTTAACGAGACATATAAAACTGCTGTATTAAAGCCTCCCGTTTTCAAATCAATATACAACAAAATAATATATTTTCTCGCAATTAGAGTTATTATTGTTTTAAGTAGTGATATATTCTTCTTTTTCATGACTACTGAAAGTTATTGCCGTATTTTAAGGTCTTAATATAAAACATTTCCTGTCCGTGCTAACATTCACATTAGTGGATTGGTGAGATTTCTGCTCTTCATGAACTCCTAAAATCAGTCCTTAAAATGTCAATTTTTCTGATCTGAATATCAAAAAATTATAGCTCGCGCTTCGCGCTCGCATCATTTGGTTAGTGAAATACGTGGGGTCTCAGTGAATTCCTACAAACAAGCCTTGTAATGCCCTCTTCATGTCTGAATTTCCTAGATTTTCAGCTCGCGCTTCGCGCTCGCAGTATTTCATTAGTGAGATGCGTATGATAATCATGATTACAATGACTTCAAAAAGTGCTCCTTTTTTTAGATGTAATTCTAACAAAATCAGCAAGCGCTTGGCACTCGCATTAGATGACTATGGTGAGATATGTATACTCTGACTTAATGGATTCGTAACTATAGTCCTTAAAATGTCAATTTTTCTGATCTGAATATCAAAAAATTTTAGCTCGCGCTTCGCGCTCGCATCATTTGGTTAGTGAAATACGTAGGGTCTTAGAGAATTCATACAAACAACCCTTAGAATGCCCCTCTTCAGGTCTATATTTCCTAAATGTTCAGCTCGCGCTTTTGCGCTTGCAGAATTTGATTAGTAAGATACGTATGATAATCATGATTACATGACTACAAAAGGTGCTTCATGACTGTGTTTAGATGTAATTCTAACAAAATCAGCAAAGGATGGCACTAGCATTAGATGACTATGGTGAGATATTTATACTCTTAATGAATTCTAAAATATAATAAATAAAATTTCCTTGTTTAGGGTCAATTTATACAAAAATTTTAGCTCGCGCTTCGCGCTCGCATTGTTGGTTTAACGAGACAGTTAAGTATCATGATTACAAAACAATTTGCATATAATGTCAATTTTTAGCCCTCAATATCAAAAATTTTCAGATCGCGCTTCGCGCTCGCATTATTTAATCAGTGAGATACATATTCGTTTGATGGCACTGCATGTCCTTAAAATATCTCTATTAGGTCAGTATACCTGACAACTGAGCGCGCTTCGCGCGCTTCCTCAGTGACCCAAAATTTTTGCTGGTGCCCCCCCAATGCCGTGACCCACGGTACGCCACTGGTGCAGATAGACCAAAGAACATATGATTTTCATTTAATCTCTTACGGTAAAAATATCTATAGACACAATTTCATTTTTTTTTTTGGTTAATATTCTTTGATTTTTCATAGCGTATTAGGAAAACGGGGGACGCAGGCTAGAAAATATTTTTTTCTGCCACAGTCCCTTTCATCTAAATTGTGTTCTTATGCTCCTGGGTTATACGATAACATATATTATATAATGAATTCATATCTTTGTAGGGGTCTCACGTTATGGACCGATTCACAATTACGTCATGCCTTCGGAGAAACAGCTTGTTGAAATATAAATCTTCGTCGAGTTTGACAAAAGCATCAGAGATATTTTATAAAAACAGTGAAAAGTCTAAATTCATCTAGATTTTTCGATATGTCTTCTGTGATGAATATACATGTAATCTATAAAATAAAACACCATTTTCTTCTCACAGTCTACACTAGGCCTTTATGATTATGCAACATCTGTATTTGAATTTACTTGAAGAGTTTAGTTGCAAAAGGTGTTAGGTCCACTTTGGACCATTCCGAGAAAAACACGATTTTTATTCGCTCTTATTGCAATATTCTTATTAGAAACTAAATTGTCACGATGTACTACCCTATCAAGTGAACATAAAATTGGGTATAAAAGAAATTTACCTGTCTTCAATTTTTTCTATATATTTAAAAAAATTATCATTGTGGACCTAATCCCTTTTGCAAATACACTGAAATGAATCCATTCTCTTTTGATTTAATGGTGATTTTTTTGCCACTTTCATTCACGTTTTCACTTGAATTTCAAGTTTTCTTTGGTATCATCAGAGCGACTAAAAATTTAGAGGTTTAGAGACAGAAAACAATTAAATTTATGAAAAATGGACCTAACCCCTTTTGACAAATGAGTTCTTCAGAAGAGTTTGGTTGCAAAAGGGGCTAGGTCACTCCAAGAAAATCATTTTTTTAATTCTCCCCATTTGCAATATTCTTATGCGAAACTGAATTTTCATGATACCCTACCATGAGAACATAAAATAATTAGGTACACAAGAAATCTACCTGTCTTCGTATATTTAAAAATATTCTTTCCCCCCAAAAAAAAATCTGTGTGGACCTAACCCCTTTTGGAACCAAACTGAAATGGACCTAACCACTTTTGAAAAAAGGGTTATTTTTCATTCTTTCCTATAGACGGCTTCGTTTAAAATGAGAGCCTCGTGGTCTATTTCTTCGCTTACAAATAATATTTTTAAAAAAATATTTCACTTTCCCAGTTTCACTGATTTTAAAATTAATTTTCAAAAGAAAAAAATATAATCTTCGTCCTACACAAGCATCCTAAGAATCAAAATATAAACGAGCTCTTTTTTATTATGTGAAAACAAGCTCAATTATTGATGGACCGGTTTAAAGGAAGCAAATGACAACGTATCATTAAAATAACAGAGGAAGAATGAATTGAAAAAAGAGATTCAGCAGTTACATTATCCGGATTGAAAAAATTGTAGGTCATCATTGCCTTTCGGTGGCTTCAGTGTCGCATATTTTCAACGCTTTCTGGATAAAGATAAACATCGTGTTTGTATTTAGCCGTTCTTTCTTTTGTGTTTCATCTCCTGGTGATGTCAATACATCCACCTGTGGCTATGCAAACCGAATCTTATCTACAATAAAGAATCGCAGAATGAACCAAAATTTAAAGGAGCCCATGTTTTTTTTTCTTCAGAGTCTGAAAAAGAAAGTTGTCATCATAAACCTTAAATAATTATTATGGCATATGATTATAACAAGACGCCTTCGCATTTCTTGACGGGACCACGTTATTTTGTATTACACCATATTTTTCTTCTTATATCATAAATGGTTATATATTATATACATTGTCAGTTAAGGCGTGTATTATCCATTTTATAGTAGATATGCCCTTATTCATTAAATGTAATTGCTCTTCCGTATTTCCGTTTGTTCCTTTTCTTCACTAGAATTTTCATAATTATTTTTCTCCATTTTATCTATTTAGATAGTTCCACTCTTTGTCTTCTTTTAAGATATGTTCTTTATTATTTTTTCTATCTTTCTTTTATTCTTTTCTTTTTTTTAATTTTTTTCTTTCTTTCTGTTTTTCTTTCTCTCTCTTTCTTTCTTTCTTTCTTTCTTTCTTTTATTCTTTTTTCTTTCTCTTTTTATCCCTTCACTTTCTTGAGTTCTCCCCTTTATATATCAGTTGTTGTCAAATTTGGACTAAGTGCCCCAACCCCCAATATGACATCTCATAAAGAGGCCACAGTGTGTCTACTTAAACCACCTCGATCCTCCTTATTTTATTGGTTTACTTTGTGCATCAACTAAAGAAATGGAAAGTCCGGTGTATGAAGAATAAGTGTGGTTGCCTGCAGCTAGCTGCGTGGAGATTCTGTTTTCGTGGCGTGTTTTGTGCGAAAGCTCCTCGAGAAAGGCCCGTTAAGAAGGATTATAATTAGCATACGAATAGACCGTTATAAGCCAGTTCGACTGATTTCTCTTTTGAAGAAAAATCCCCTTTGGTTTACAAGGTGTATAAAAAAAAGCACACGTCGATACAGTTATGATTACAGGATAATGAATATCTAACGTTTGTCATTATATGAATTGGGGCAAATCAGATGATCAATCGGGTTTATTTTTTTTTTAGTTAAAGTCATTCTGTTTTGTTTCTTTGCTTTAAACCAATGACGTAATGAGCAAAACATTCTGAACGGGCACAACATGGCGTAGATCTATGAGAGAAAATTTCTGAAAGTCATTCATTCTTTCTTTTTTTTAATTTTTCCAACAAAATGTATAAGCAACAATTACAATAAATAAAATATAACATCAGAAAATACAAATGACATAAATATCCAAATAAACCAAATAAAAAGAATATACACCTGATACAGAAGATAATATATAAAAAATGTTGGAAAAATGGAGTGGCCCACTGAAAAGCAAAGCTTGTAGAGTGTGGACCACTCAAGAAAAAAAAAGTATAACACTTAAATCTATTTGGGCCAAAAACGAGCGGCAATACAAAATAGATAATGAAATAAAGATATGAATAATGATTATAATAAAGGAAATTAAAATTAAAAGATGAGCAGAGACAAAAAAAAGACATAAAGACACACAAAAAAACAAGAACAACAAAAATAAAACACACAAAACAAGGGTAAAAATAAACAAACATTGCTGCACAAACTGCGAAAACCGAAGAAGGGATAAATGGAGAAAGAGAAAGTCAAGGATAGAAGTAGAGGGAGAGAGAGAGAGAGGGGGGGGGGGAGAAGTGTAGTCAATCTGACACCAACACCGAGGGCAACCTGTAAACAATAAATAAACAAATAAAGGAATAGAGGAAAACGAATCAATGTAAGGTTTTGTAAGATTGCAACAAAATAGATTTTAATTTTCTTTTAAATGAATTAAGAGAAGGGGGAAAACTGGATATCAGGGTGAAGAGAGTTCCAAAATTTTGGGCCCTATGTATAAAAATGTATTTTGGGCGAACAGTGTTCTGAGCATGGGCAAATGAAGGTCGTCGCGACTTGTGTGAGGAGCTGTTTTTTAAGAACATGTTATGAAAAATAAAAGGAAGCATATTATTATTGTATTGGTACATGAATTGGCCAAGCTGGAGTAGGTAAAGATCACTGATCTTCAAAATTTTGTTTTCGATCGAGCAAAATTTTTTCCCATTTTAAAATCAAAATCTAAGTTTGTAAAATATTTTGACCTAATATGAAACAGATGATATTACATTCAACAAGTTTTCATTTCCTTTATTTCTTCATTGTCATTGTTCTTGGTCGGGGGGGGGGGGCTCCCAAGTTCCCCATCTGTACGCAAGTGCTTGAAAACGAACGATATTTGAAGTGAGTACTACCCTTAAAGAGTGTACTATTTTGCTATTTTTATTTCCATATATTGGTATTTGTCATAAAGATGAAACACTACATATTCTGCAAATAAACTATAAAAATAAGTAATACTTTGATCTAAGGGGGAAAAAACTCAATTTTAAAACAAAAGAAATGCATGCATCCATTAAATACCTCACATGACTATCGAACATATCAACCAACAAATGATATCTGAGTAGGGGGGGGGGTGATAAACAATTCCCACAAATGTCGACGTAAGTATAGGTCAGGGCATATTTTATGACGCACACTGTACTAAATCTAAGAATCATCTCTGCGAGCGAAGTAGGTCCTGCGCAGAATGATACCGAGCGACGAAGCGCCCCTGTACGCCACGAGATTCTTATTTTCTTCCTTCCGAACGAAGAGCGCCGCTGTAGGCCTACGTTGTGTAATGGGGACCATTCTACACATACAATAGGGTACGCCATGGCAACCTGCAACAACGAGGGGGCTGCAAAATGACCCCCTCGGACGGACACTTCAATATCTTCCCGCGATAACAAAAGAGAACGGAGGATTACTCAAGATAGCCTTGTTGATTCAAGCGCATCTCTGTATACCCAATACGGAGAGGGGACACACTGCACTTTCCCCTTCTTTGCAACTGTTTTCTATATTAAAGCAAGGAAATATACAAGTCTTTTCGTAAGGATTACTATTGGACGTCGATGTCAACGAACAGTTCTTAATTAAGGTAAATAAAGTTATGATTATTCTTTCGTTTGATGTTTGTTATTTGCTTGTTTCTTATACACGATGTCGTAGGCATATCCTCCATTCTAATGGCCTCCATCTTGCAATCAATAACTTGCCCCCTCTCTATCTCTCTCGTCTTACAATGCAGGTAACACTGTATCACTTCTAGCCAATGGATGGGAATAGAATTTCTACCAGCTTTCCATCATTATTTTCATGATAGTGACCAGTTAGCCGGATTTATCCGATATTTCACCGTGAACCGGACATTTAAGGATTTGGATATCTTTCTTGGGAATATCATCAAACTTTTTTTTTTTCATTTCAGACTTACCACGGTGCGACTTTTTTTCGGGAATACATTCGAGCCGCATGCTTTACAACAAAAAAATTAGAATGTTTTCAACATGTTAGTTAAAAATGGCTACCCAGGAAATGTATTTGCTAGTGTGGAAGAAAGCTCATAGAAAACATCCAATATCATAGGTGACATTGAAATAAAAAAGGACGTGATTATAGAAGGGTTATTGTGGTTCGACATCATCGCCGACATCGCCGACATCCAAAATGGGGGACCTTGCGGCTGTGATCACGAAAGAAAACATCAACAACGTCAACTATCGGCGGTTGACTGCGGAGGCGATCGTCGAAGGAAAGGAGAGATATGAAGCCAAGCTGGAACGCCAAAAACTCATTAAATCGGGCAAGCACCCGGAGCTCGAAGATGAAGAGGAGGAGGAGATGGAGGAAAACAAGGCCAGCGGCGGCGAGTACGATTCCGACTTCGCCTCCGGAGCCGTAGTTCCCGCCAAGCTCGGCCCCTTCCCTAAGAAACTTTTGAGTACTCCTATTGAAGAATTAGATCCTGCCAGGCAAGAGGATATGGTAAGAAATCTTTGCATTATTATTTTTGTCATATATATATTATATACATACATATCGAAGTATCATTATTATTATTTGTTGACCATGATCAGGAAGACTATAAATGTTTGATAGAGCTTGTGTTATGTTTTTAGTTTTTTTACTTGCACGCTGTATGCAATTTTTTATCGGATAATGTACATACACTTGCACGCAGCACCTCACCAGTAAGACAATACACCAGACGGTGGCCTGTACTGTTTCCAGAAGAAGAAGAAGTTATGGTATCAAAATCAATAAAAATATGAAAGTGAATAATTAGAATAGTTACTGCCAAGGGTTGATTGGCAGTATCTCATTCACGACTGGATATATGCAATTTCGAATTTTGAAATAAACTAAATCCATGCCAATAAAATAAATATTTTGTGACATACATTAGTAGTGTAAATTTAAAACCTTCAGTGAAAAAAGGTTAAAAGGGTTCATGCGCATTTCAGGATTCTTATAGATTTGCGTTAATAAGTGCAAATTTACAGATTCCTAAAGGATACAAAACTGCGCCCTTTCAGCTGCAAACTTGGCTGACTGTACCTTTTAAGAGTGGATTTTGATAAAATATATAGAAATCATTATTAAGTATAACACTGAAAATGTCATAAAAATCACGTGTGTATTGGAATTGAAATGTGAAAGTTATATATTAAAATTTCATTTATTTTCTTAAAGCAGTTATATGCACAACACCGGTGATATGCAAATGAGATTCGATGATATCACACACATGTAGTCAATTTTTCTTTTATACTTCATAGATATTTTATTTTTTGCAGATTTGATAAAACAGAAATGTCTTCATTGAGTCACTAAAGATGGCAACAATGAAAATTCTGCATATTCACGGAGAAATTGAAATAAGTTTCACTTTGTAATGAGGAAACAACTTTGATTTTTACAAATGATTAAATATCAAACAAATAGTGAGTGGGTGACGCCATCGTTTTTTCCATTTGCATACTGATTGGGATAAAACATGATTATGATCGTTTCGTGAAATGTCGTTACTTTTTTTATTTCACATCCGAGTTTGATGACATTTTCAGAGTTATATTTGTTTGGTTTGTATCTTTTTCATTCAAAACAACTTTTTGGTCGGGATGGACTTGCCCTTGAAATATGCAAAATTCTCAATTGCAAGAACATCTGTTTAATAATAAACTGAATATCTGTGTGTGACATCCGCATAATATTTTCTACATGTATCTAACAGAAACTTGAACCCATGCATACAGTGTCCATTGCATGCATTGCGAAAGGAAATCCCACTATGTAGACTAAGACATTGTCATGATTAAACATTTTATCAATGAATTTCATGGTAAATCAATCCAACATCAGGAAAAGAGGTCATTGTAAAAAGCTGTTAATAAAGCAAGTTGTAAACCACCCTAACCACATTCAATATCAGAACACTGTCCTAAGTATGAACGAGAGAATAGCTCGATGAAAGAGATATGTGAACATTATTAATACACAGACAGACGGATGTAGACGATATAATTCATTTTCTACTAAAATTCAATCTTAAAATCTTAAAATTCAATTTCATATCATAGAAGATTAGTCTTAGCTGCTGGTGAATAACCCCCTTTCCAATATGAAAGCTAGTCTCCTGATATGAACCGATTATTAGAGTGTGAGAAAAAAGTGTCACTTATGTTACTACCTAAACAAAATTGTCAAAATTCTTATTTTATTGAAATCGTGGCCTTGTTTCAGGTTTTCCTACGTCATAATAAGATAATGATCACGATTATGTACAAAGTAAAATATGTGTTTGACTTTTTGATAAGGTCACTTTCCACTTAGGAACACTTGACATTATAATTAGAGATCAAAGTAATGACAAAATTAATTTGCGCACAAACCTGAGAAAAATAGGAATACAACGTAAAGATATCAACGAATGTATTTCATAACCATAGAGATGGATAAAATATTATTTTATCCACCTCAATGATCATAACTTGCGTAATTGTAAATCACACATTGATTTTTTTCAACAGTGGAATTTTACGTTTAGCTTATCAATTTTTAAAATTTTACTAAACGTTTGGGTGAATTGATGGCGAATTGGTAATCTAAATCAAGTCTGAAATTCATTATACGACAATGAACGAATCATCGTATCGATATCGCTTATTTCTTAATTGAAAGACATGACATTTTTAATAACTCAATACAAATAATGGCATGAGATAAAATGTAATTGAAGATGACGTTGTCTTCCTTGAGTTTATTACAAATATAGAGAGCCATTTTTACCAGATATGTTTTCCTTCATCTGGTTAATCTCATTAAAGAAGTATCCTTCAAGATGAAAAAAATAAAGTCTAGTGAAATGAAATATGTTACATGTTCTCCTTAAAAGTGCATTTTTTTCACAAATATAGTGTAATCTTCTTTCATTTTTATCTTTGCCTTTTTTATTTTATGATGCCATGGAGCGCCATGAAATTTTTATCGAAATGGGGAAAACCACTACAGATAAATAATTATAATTAGTAGGTTAAATTCATACTACTGATGTTGAAAAAAAATATTTCACAGATAAATTCATGACATAGCACACAGCTTTGGCAGCCATCACAAACGTGGCGGCCGCCATTTTGTTCCTACGACAAACAAGTACAACTTCATCTCCCTTTTCCCCATTTCCACCCAAAGTCCAATGTTTATTGTTCGGGAAACTGGCCCTGCATAAGGAATTGCCTGGATCCCAGGCAGCGAGACAAACAAATAAAAGGCAGAAGAAAGTTCTATTTGGGAATATTGATTTCATATCCCCGTGACGTCAGCAAAGAAGAAAAGGAAAGGGTGCGTACTGTAACCCCTGTTACCGCCCCGCGCCACCACAGCACAAATACTGTCACATAAATTCTATGATCCCCTTGTTTATTTTATAAAAAAAATCGAAAACAAGCTTTCAACAATTTTCATGTCCATTTTGGTACAAGAAGGTGACATTCTGTTTTTCTGCAATGGTCATCATGGTTATAATTGTTTAACAATATTAATATAGTTATCTCCCCTAGCCTCCCTGCACAACGGCATCAAATATTCATGATATTGATTAATCTTCATAGAAGCACACACTAAGGATTAGTTTGGGTAGAACGGGCGCTGCTTACAAGGGAGATGGGATCCCGCCATCATTCGCATTCAATACCTGTTGTCATTTCTGTATGTGCGTGTCTATTTGATAAACTTGTACAAGATTCAGCTTGTCTTCAGAGGAAAAAAAATAATGGATTGAAAAAACAAAATTAGTGCTGCTGTTTATCTATTCTTGTATTACCGAGTATATCTTTATTTTAGCTCTTGTAAATGCGCGTGCAAGTATAAGTAGATTACATATCACACTTTAATATCAATCAAATCCGCATGAAAGATTCCTCCATCTCCTCAATTAAGAAAACATGATCATTCTTTTCACTTGAAGTCTACCAAACACTATTTCATGTCTTTAGTTATTGTGATTCTCCTATCCATTCAAAGTAAAACTATAATAAGCACTACGATAAGCATATATACATTTGCATTGATTTTATGTTATATGTCACTTCTGAAGTATATTAAGTAATGTTCTCAAATAGAAATGCAGATTTTCATCATATTATTGTCAAATATCACGAACCACATTAATGATAAGGAAGAATCAATGCAGTTGATGTGCTCTAAAGTAATGTATGTATGTATGTATGTATGTATGTATCTATCTATCTGTCTGTCTGTCTATCTATCTATCTATCCATCCATCTTTTCATCCATCATCTATCTATTTATCCATCCACCCACCCATCCATCCATCCGTATATCTATCCATCTATCCATCCATCCATCCGTCTATCTATTTATTTATTTATCTATCTATCTATCTATCTGTATCTTTATACACTCTCATTATGGAATATAATGGATGTAAACCTCATATGCCTGTACTCACCTCATGTTTAAATACAATGAAAAGAGCTTTACCAGACAGACAACCAAATACAGACGTCCTGTCGTGATGAATTGCTTATGCAAAACTAATGCTCGAATCATACCAGTTCATTGTCACCTTGGAAGCAAAGGAATAAGTTGGTTCATTGAAAATTTCATTATCTCTCGTATGCCTATTCTCGAACTTGCAAAACTTTGGTGTATCAATGCTCTAACACAATTTATCTTATTTATCTTATTTATCTAAAGTGAGTTTAAATTGCAGCAATAACAAAATTTACAAAATAAAACATGACGTATAGCATCTTTGAGAATTTGATGAGTACGGTAGAGGCTCTGAGGAATGAAATAAACTTATATGACAATGAAGTGAAATTCAATATTTGATGAGTAAATAATAAGCAGGTTACTCAGTTGAGTAGGGTTTTCTTTGGAAACTCCCTGTGGTAGCAAATGTAATAGGTTTACCCTTCTTTTGTCATATTGCTTATATAAGTGATGTACCGTTTACTCAATTCACAATGAGTTGCACGAGTGACGTAGGACTTACATGACGAAAGCAAAACCTCTGAAAGGATTGCGGTATGAAATGTTGTCGTCCTTATATCTTCTCCATTTTGTGTTTATCTGATTTATTTCTTTCATGAATTTACAATTCATACCATTCTAATTAATTCATTTCTTTCTTCCACTAATGAACGATCCCCCCCCCCTTCGCTATACTCTACCCCTCTCACGTCCACTGCGTTCCCCTGCCCGATTCATACCCAGGCTGCCAGGCACGCAGACAGCAGACACGCTCTTCTCACCCACACTCACACAACCATCCACCCTCTCCCACATACTCGCACGCGCAACCGTTCATCCCCACAAACATGCACACACACGCACAAAATTATTAGTCATACACACGTAATATACATGTAATATACCAAATGTTCTAACCGTAAGATTTAAAAATTTAGTCTGATTGACGTACTTCATAATCTCATCATGATCCATTCTCCCTTTTTCCCCCTGTACAGTCATTTGTGGTCGTCGGCAGAAAATTCAAATCATCTCAGATCTTCAGGTTCACAACGAACGATGCATTGTTTTGTCTATCACCGCTCAATCCCATACGGCGACTGATGATGAAGATATATACCAACGAATATCCTTTTCATTTCAAGTTTAAAGAATGCAAAAGTGTATTTTCCCCGAAAGTTTTAATACTCTGAGGCAACACCGAAAAAAGTAATATAAAAATTCTGATGTTTCTGCATTCATTGACGAAGGATATAATTTAGTTACAAGTTCACAACAATGATAAAAAAGCAAAATACATAATTATTAATCGAAATAGAAGTGTGACATTTGCATTATAAAAGCAATAGATGAGAAATAATTCAATACGAAAGAACATGCATAAATTTGAATTCAGTGGTCAGGTATTGTTAGCTAAAAAATGAATTAATAAAACACAAATGGTTAAACATATAATTACATATTATTATATAACAATAAAATATAATTATATATTTCCTTGATATAACAGCAATGATTTTTTCCATGTTTGTAGAAAGAAATGAACACACGAATATTATCTTCTCCACAAATTTACCCTGGATCCACTATACCTTTGGCAATTTGAGTTAAGTGTTGAACATAAATTGTGTATCACAAAAAAATTGTGTGGATTGAGGTATACGTTTCTTTATCAAAATTCATTAATACTGAAAATAGTTTTAAACAGTTCAAGTATAAACTAGTTTAAAACTAGTAAAACAAATCAATATTATTTTTAAAAATGTATTTGCTCTAATTTGTTTAAGGAAATGATAGAATGCTAAACTGATATAATAACCATTATGTAGTTTTGAAAGGGAATATGGACCTTTTAAGATTGTAAAAGCTGGAATATACTTGGCCGAGTGTTGGCATTATGACACACTATATCTCCTTCATATAGTTTACCGCCATGGTTGATCGATTTAGTGAAAGTATATGCCATGGTAACATATTGCCAATATTTTTTTATCAATTTTCCTTCAATGATTGTAACTTCGTTACAAAATATCCCTCCCATTGGAAACAAGGATATGAAAATATTTCAAGAGTTGGGAAAAATTAACACGTTTTCCACTTACCCTTTTTTATGAGTCCTGCCCTTCTCATCATTGAGAATTAGGATCGGATTGGCTTGTTATTATCATAGAAATGAATTTCTTCTCATATTGATATCTCGTTGCCATGGTAACACTATCATGACTATGCATACGATTGAATAATCCTTAACCACCGTGTACGTTCTTCGATTTGTTTGTGATCCTAACCATCATTGCCAACTGTGTCTTTCTTATGCTGGATACTCCCAGACCACCTGAAGTTGCAGAGTAAGCTGTGATTCCATTTTATCTTCATTTTTGTTCTTACATGGAAATATGATTTAATAATAACACAATTGTATTGGAACAAAGCAGTAGTATGGTTTTATACTTATCCGTATCCGTAGTAGCAGTAGGAGCAACATGAAATATAGCAGCAGTAGGAGTAATAGGATCATTATGGTATTATTATTATGATTATAATCACTCTAAGTATTATTATTATTATAATTATCATTATTATTATTTTTTGTTATTTTATTATCATCATTAGTTTTATCATTATCATTATTATTATAATTATTATTAGTAGTAGAAGAAGTAGTAGAAGTAGTAATAGTAGTAGAAGTAATGATGTTGTAAGGCTGGTATGAAGAGGTTGATAATAAAAATTATAAAATATGAGCTGTTTGCAACGAATGTGATAGTAGTAGTAGTAGTAATAGTAATAATGATAATAATAGTGATTATGATTATGATAATAAAATAGTTCCGAAGCACTAATGAATAATAATAGTATGATAATCACTGAAATGAAAATAACATTAATAATAATAATCTGGTATCATTATTATGACTGTAAAGTTTATCAAAATCTTCATCATTATGATTGTTCTACTTCTAAAGATGATAACAGTTATGAATTTTCTTAAATATTCCTGTAAAAAAATATAAGAGTATTAATTGGCAATTCAAATCCCTATATTACCATCTCCCGAATTAATTAAATCAAAACGAGATGAATCAATTAAATCATAAAGAGATAAATGAAAATACAAACATTAGAATTGATAAAGTTCACATTGATTTTACTTTACGCAGGTTAAATAAGACTGTATTGAAAAAATATTTATGGAAAAAATCATTAAGCAAACTCCCGATATCGTCATTTTATCAACAACGTTTTTATTGTGTGCTAAGGACTAAGGATGCACCACGTTGGTCTATAAATCGGATTAAAAGGTACCGTTATAACCGGAATTAAAATGAATACAAATGCGGGTATTCAGTCATTATTGCTTAGCTTTTTCATCTGATCATGTGATAATCTGACTAGCTTAGAGAACAAGAGTGCATTTTATTGACAATCTGTGTTTTTTTTTTCTTTCCCCCTTCTTCATCTCTTCAATATCCACAGGCCAACATACCTCAGAATAGCTGAGTAAGTATTATCATGATTCATAAGAAAATACCATATGTTTAAAGATTGGATTTTCAGAGAGGCAGAGAGAAAAACAGGGGCAAATTTAGGACGATTGAGATATTTGTATGGAGAGAGATGAAAAATTATTATGAGCGATGTTTTTTTCTCACACTTACTTTTTATTATTTGCATGTATATAGACAAAGTTTCCAGAAATGAATATACTTAACTAGAATTTAATATACTCGCATGCATAATATATCCGATAAAGACAGGTCTTAGAATTCCAAATTTATGAGAATCTTTCTAAATATCAAATTACTTCCTTCATAAGTCCCTACTTAATTAAAAACAAGCTTCAAGAATGTTATCATTTTATGTTTAATCAGGTATATCTTCACTGCAATCTACTCTGCGGAAATGTTTGTTAAAATCTTGGCAAGAGGGTTCGCCCTCCATCCGCACACGTATATGAGAGATGCATGGAATTGGTTAGATTTCTTCGTCATTGTATTAGCGTAAGTATTTTTCTCCATCTCTAAAGGTTTTAATCAACGAAACCTGTTAACATTAATATAGATTTGCATCAACTTTATTCATCCCTGGTGTTTCTACTGAATGTGGTTTATACAACTAGCATGACTAAACGTTAAACAACTTGTTTGAAAAATATCCATGTTATAGATTTTATTTAGAAATCATTTCCTGGATTTTGACTATGAAAATGCAACATTATAGTAGATAATATTATCTCTATATGGATAAAATCTTTCATCGTCCAGAACATTTAATCGTAAAATAAAGAAGCGTTATAATATAAAATGAATCCCTTCTGAATTTGTACGCTCTGAAAACAATTAGTAAAATTTTACCCAACATTGGGTAAAAAGTGAACATGCCTGTGTGCTGGGTATTTTTACCCCATATTGGGCAAAATGCATGTTTTAAGGGTAAATTTCAACTCAATATTGCGTAAAATCTTTTTACCCAACCAACATTAATGTTCCCATTTTATCCAATATTGGGTAAACTTTTTTTTCATTGCAAGGAAAAATTGAATGAACATTACTCTTGTACAATTCCCAACAAACTTGTCTCTTGTCAGGGAGAAAGTGAATTGGAAGGCAATGTAGTCTTTCTTGAACAGTTGAAAATGCTGAATTCATTTCTTCGTATATTAGATATTGCCAAGCGTGTGACAAATCGCACAATACTAATCCAGTATCAATTTACTGCTCTTCTCTTTCTTCGGGGTTGATTAGATTTATAAATTGGTTCAGTTGAAACTGAAATTATAGACATGAATTAAAAAAAGGGATTTTCTTCCTTCATCTCCCTTTTCATAGGTATGTAACGTTCGGGTTAGTCGAATCGGGCGTTGACATCGGTAACTTCAATTTCCTACGGACATTCAGGGTTCTCCGAGCCTTGAAAACGATCTCCGTCGTACCTGGCCTGAAGAGCATCATCAACGCTCTCATTCGATCGACCAAGATGTTAGGGGAGGTGATGCTCCTCACCGTGTTCGCTCTCTGTATCATCTCCCTTCTTGCTCTTCAGTTGTTCATGGGTAAACTAACAAGGAAATGTGTAGCTGATATCCCGCCATTGGACTTCAACATCTCCCATGAATATTTCTTCAACTTCACACAAGATCCAGGTATGATACTTAAGAAACCTTAAAATATGCGTTTGTTTTAGCCCTACAATCGTAAAAATAACGACATGTGCGCGCGCAGCAGACGACGATTGAAATAATTTTTCTTTTAACTTAAAAAGAAAACACAATCACACCACTCACACATAAACCTACTGCTATGATTAATACAATTAAAACACATGGACATACTAAATGATATTTCCAAAAGAACGACACGATATCAACTTAGAGACGAAAATAAAGAAAAGAACATAACATTTAAATGACAAAACAATGTCGTTGTTTAAAGTTTGGATAAGGTGTTTTTTAATATATCGTATCTTCTTCTTTCATTGCCTTTTCATGTTTATTTTTAATTTTTTGCAGCAAATTGGTTAACTTGGGGCGGCGACCCTGTCATCTGTTCTAATATGACGCTAGGAGGGTAAGTGTAATATATCATCAGTATGTTGCGAAAGTTACCTTTTAAAAGTTAACTCTATCCTTAGAAAATAGAAGAAAACGATAAATGAAAATGTATAATTTATTTTAAAAAATGACTTACTTAATCATGATTACACCATCTGAACAATCTCATGCATGAGGCATAGCTTGATCTGGTTTCATCCCGACGTTTCTTTTCTGATGTTTTTCATCTCTATAAAAGTATCCATTTAAATGTTAATAGATATAATATACATACAATAAAGTCAACTCACTGTTCACTGTTATCGGATATAACTATGAATATCATTTAGTGGGTCATATCAATGACTTGTGTAATCGTTTACATTATGACATTAATATGCAGGTATGACATTTTCATCCCACATGTTTTCTGTAACATAAATTTCTCTTGATGATATCTGAAGATATTTATTCTTATTTCGTTTCTTCCACCCCATCTCTCTCGCTCTTGTTGCGGTTACCTGTGACGCAGACGAGATTGGAGGTAAGCATAAGTACATTTAAACGTCATTTAAGATAGACACATATTGTATGCAGTGAATTGAATATCTCTATTTCTTTTATTTGAATCAATGATTGCTACTCATTGACGATGTCGATGAGTCTCTGTAGATCGCAATATCCCGTCGGATTATCAATCACGTCTTATTTTGTAATCCCGCGATCTTTGTGAATATCTGTATTACAATGGTATGATGTATTATATATCCCCAGTCACCTGAAGGCGACTTTTGTCATGTTTGTATATACGCTACTCCATATAGGGAATAAGACTGGCATTGAGTTACTTAAATGCATGCATGTTTTTCTTAGAGCCCTTGTTACTGTAGAGAGAAAAATAAGTCTAAATAATTTATGAAGATATCAACCTAGCTAAATTTATATGAGATAAAGACATATTTACCATTCGACCAAAATGGATTGTAGTAACAATAGAAAGGGAGAATCATACAACTTTGGGGCTTCCAACATGAATAACGTAATGATTTATAATAGAAAGTAACAAATAAGTAGTATCTTGCCATCTGAATGGGGGGGGGGATAATTACCTTTTTTTCTTACACCTCTTTCTTTATACTCCTTTTATCATTCGCAGTTTATGTCCGGAAAACTATACATGTTTAGAAGGAATTGGAGACAATCCAAACGACGGGTATACCAATTTTGATAACATTGGTTACTCCATGTTAACATGCTTCCAGCTAATCACATTGGACTTCTGGGAAAACGTCTATAATCATGTAAGTTCTTCAATTTTATCTGTTTTTCTTAAAAAATAAGTTTTTTCGTATGCTGAAAATGAGCCCAGCATTGAGATTTATTCCAGAAAATGTACCATATTATTTTGTTTGTCAAACACTTTAACTGATTTTATTTTGAAAAAATATTAATAAACAGAACACGGAAATAATCAATTATTTGGCTTTTTGCCGAAAACATTGTGAACAATGACCAACATTCCCGTTTCAGCTGATTATAACTGCGAGCGCTGAAAATTAACGTTATTTCGATTACCATTCATGTGCATTAAGTGGATGACATTATTTTTTATATTGTGAATACAACCTCGACTTCTTGAAAACGGGTCAAAATATAATCGAACGGTATACTGTTTGACATATCTCTGATGTTTAATTGCTAATCAATAACAATTCAAGCCATGAAGGTATAATAATATGAAAAAATGAGGGAACTACGGATGGATAACGGAGAATTATATTAAATAGGGCACTGTCTAAAGATTAAAGTTACAGAGCGTACCGCTTCATTACTGCGCGTAGAGCGCTCTTGCTATTGTTACTCATTGTCCACTCGGGTCGTTCGCAAACAGACCCCTCTGTAGAATAAGAACAATTGACCTAAATTTCCTATTTCAAGTAGCGCTGACGTTTTTTCAATATATGTCCCGTTTTCTGGTTGTTGTTTTTCATTTCTTCGGTGACTAGATATCGATAAAAATCTGTTCAAGAGTCCTAAATAATTTGACCATCAGTTTGATACAAGACAACAGAGGGATTTAAACACGACTATTCCACTTTTATATATGTTTCAGCAGGCCATGGCCTTACCCACTGACCATGTTATTTGTTAATGTATTCACGAGTTTCGTTTAATAACATTTTCCCATTTTAGGAAATGGTAGAAATAAATCATCGAAAATAATTCATTCATATTCAAAATCACAAGACATCTCGGGTATTGTAGAAATCCAAACTTTATCATGTATGGTTCAAAGAGAAAATAATTAATCTAATTCATGTCCATTGTCATGACTGTCATCAGTTGGGGTATGTTTGGCTTCAATCATGGAGATGTGAGTTTCCCTGGTTTAGCTCAGCAGAAAAAATATCAATAGCTTAATATGAGGAGGATCCCATGCTGAGCTACCAGTCGGAGGTCACAATTTTTTGTCAAATAATTGTCAGAGGAACATCATAATGATAACTCAATCATCTTCACTCCTTGTATACATGTATTTCTTAATTCTTTGTGAGTCATGAATGGGTGATAGACAGGTTGAAATATAACTTTTAGTGCCTTTATCTGAACAGGGAAGCATGGAAGTTTAAAGTGTTAAGAAGAAACACATATTAGTGCACATAGAGGTACATGCAAACTTTTATGTTAAATGTGGTATGATATTAGTTGACATTACAGAAAAGTTTAATTGATTATAAAGTATAAGGATGTGTTTTTTTGCATTTATTAGTGGTGTTTTACAGTAACACAAAAGTAACATTAAAAGTTACTATACAAAATATATTTTGTTGTAGACTATGATGTTATTGATAAAATAATAATCATTGATGGTACTACTATTTTTTTTTGGCCATGCTAACAATTTTCTCAGAAACTGACACGAGATTTAAAAAGAAATCATGTAGATATCTCATAGAAATGTCATTTGAAAATATACAGAACTGTATATTTATGTTTTTACCTTATAATATGGTAAAAAAAATCTGTTCTTATTGGTTGTCTTAGGCAATACTTACGCTATTCCGTATCCAAGTAGGCCTACTTTCATTTTTCTGTCAATGTTTTGAGTTGTTCTTTTTCTTGAAGTAAATAGGCCTTCTTGGAAACTTGAAACTTGTTATGTGTTACAATATTTGTGAACGACACTATCATGGCCTAAAAGGTGATTTTAGTGTGCTCTAAAATGCGATTTTCGCATGTGAATTTCTTAAAAAGCCCCTACTTTGAGAGGGGGATACCCCCTCCCATTCTTCCCCGCTCGGTCGCTGCGCTCCCTCACCGAGACTCAGACACCAATCACCACAATCATAAGAAATTGACACCTATGATATAATCAATCATTCGTTTCTGTATTTCTCTTCAGATTTTAAAGGCGCAAGGTCCGTTCTCGGTTTTCTTCTTCCTTACAACTACCATGTTTGGCGCGTTTTATCTCATCAATCTCATGCTTGCCGTCGTCTCCATGGCTTATACAGAGGAAATGGAGAACCAAGGGAAGGTAAGCTAACATTCTCTTTCTAAAATCACAGTATAATATGATTTAACATTCATATTCTTTATTCTAAGGTCCAGCTGGCTAAGTCAGATGGATCGAGGTGGCACTGGCACTCACACATACGGCCTCGCACACATAAAAATTTTGACATAGAATTGTTCTCTTATTAAACATTTCATGGATCAGCATTTTAGATAGGACACTCGAAGAATCCTAAATAATTTGAAAATCACTTTGATCTTCGATTATTTTTAAACGCAATGACTAAAGAGAACAATCCTTTACTGTATAGTTGACTTTAATTTGTCAAAAGTCACATGTTGTGTACCATAGCTGTAATTGGCTCTTCTTTGAAATATTCCAGGAGAAGGCCAAAAAGGCGAAGGAGAAGAAAGACAAAGTGATGGAGTTGGACGCAGCAAAACTGAAAAAGCTAGCCGCAAAGAAGAAAAAGAAAAAGAAGAAACAAGCAGAACTGGACGGGCAGGAGAGTCAGCAAGGAAGTCAGGTACCAATGCTGACCAACGGTCAAGAGAACGCCGGGTATACAGGGGAAGGGTCTACGGCTGGAAAGTCAGATACCGCTAAACTACAAGATGATTCTATAAGTGACGTCGGGTCAAAGGCATCGGAAGTAAGTGATCGAAATGGCATGACTCGGGTGTGTGCGTGTGCGTGTGTAGCGTATTAGCTAATCAGGGTGCATGGATGTGTGTGTACGGTACTTTGTATCTGGGTGCCTATGACGGGTGTGTGTGTGTATGCATGAGGCAGGATGAGAGTAGTTGGACGCACGATGGTGTGTGTATGTGAGAGAGAGGGGGGACGAGGGTGCATGAGATGTGCATGAGATGCGTGAGTATCTATTTGTGTGTGTGTGTGTTTTTAAACAGACATGCATCAATTAGATAAGGATTATATACGTCTTGCGCCGACCTTTAACCTCATCATCCGAAAGATGTGACCTGGTGAGCGTTTCATCAATATTTTCATCCGACAAGTTGTCAGATCTGACATCTTTCCATGATTTTGATTGGCTGAGAGGCCATGTTCCTATGGTAATTGTCGGATAAAACGTGCGACAAGTCCTTTCATGAAACGCCCCCAGGAGGGTGTTTCATAAAGCTGTTCGTACGTTAAGAGCGACTTTAAGAACGACTGGTTAACCTTTCTTACGCGCTAAACTATCACCAATGAACATTGAATGGTGCAAATAATTTACCACAAGAAAGGATCACCAGTCGTTCTTAAAGTCGCTCTTAACTTACGAACATCTGTATGAAACACCCACCAGAGCTCGAAACTCGATTAATTTAGTCGATTTGCTTAAATTGATTAGTTTGAATTAAATTTATTACATACTGAGTAACGAAAGTAAACAGAAAATTAAATATATAAATGCTTCACATCGGTGAGAACTAAAATACATAAAAAACAGGCTTCGGTCCGTGGACTCTCCATGGTCTGCTGACTCGGACGTCATCAGTCTTGTAGTTTTAATTCCCTTTCAATTGATACAACAACATTACGTCATTGGTCTTTTGATTTTAACATTGATCGATATCATGGCCTTTTTATGACGACCTTGTGCTTGGGGACTGGACCAAGACAAGAACTTGTGGGCCTATTGACCTGTGAAGTGGTGTTAAGGTCTCGACCGACTATTGTGGTCAGTGGTATTGACACTAGCACTGGGAAATGCAGAGTCAAATCATTTGACTTCACAGGGGGAGGGGTGGATGGTGGGAGGATGGGGGTAGCTGAAGCACCAGTTCTGCCCCCAACTACCCGGATAAAAATCAAGTTAAATAATCATTTCAACAGGGAAATGTAGGATTGGTTGTTGTGAAGGACATTATAATGTTAATGGAAAAGCAACCAGCCGGAGGTAGGTTGAACATTTTGGGTAGTTGACATGACATGTTGTCAGAGTGGAATCTCAAGACACAATAAAGATAATCAAAGGCTGTATCTTCCCCAAGGGTTTGTGAGCCTTTGTCTGAATCCCCTATGTGCTGAACATACATCTTTTTCACATTCGTATTGATTTCCTTCCATGCACTTTAATCGTGAAAAGGTGCTGATGGATTCTGCCATTCCCATGCATTCTGTTGTTACAATACAGTAACGACAAATCGAAAATGACGTAAATAGAATACGTTTCCATGAAATTAAGAATTGCAGTTGAGGTAACAAAATTTAAATATATTTTGTGTGTGATTTCTTGATTTTCCCCATGAAGAAATTTGCCTTAAAAGCTCTCCTTTCAACATACACTGTAAGTGATTTTCTTTTGGGATGTTTTCATACTGTGTGTTATATGATTCATTCCACATGAGGGTAGTCTTGGTCGAACTAATCAAACTTTAACATCTAAAAAAATTATATTGGCTGAGATTATGGAGAAACTAATATCATTCTATGGGTATCTGAAAACGATTACTCTTTGTTTTATTTCCGTCATAAAAATACATAACAATATATATATATATATATATATATATATATATATATATATATATATATATATATATACATATATATAATGGATATAAGGAGTAACATATACATACATAATGAAGTAAATTCTAAACATTGATTATAAAAGAAAAGAAAAAAATGATAGATTGAAACATGTTAAGAGAGTTCAAAGATCAAACTTAAGACAAGAGACGGTTGGATAACCCATATTCAGCTGCACCAATTATATATGCGGCTGGTCTTCCATGGGGACCAAGTAAAAAGAGAGTCATAAGGAGCAGAAAATGAGAACAGAAAAGAAAAGACAAAAGAGGGAAATAAAGGAAGAAAGAAAATAAAAGGTAGAAAGAATAAAGAACGAAGGAGAGAAAAGAAAAAAATCACTGTCAGTTTTCTTACTCCTACCCTACTACCCCATCCCGGGCCCCTACCCCCCAAAGAAATCAATGTCTCAAATGTGACAACGCTGATCTAAAAGATTTTAAGGTCATGATGAAATCCCTTTACGTGTAAAAAACTTACAGAATACAGCATGATTTCATATACTTTCACGAAAAAACCCAGTGAAACAGAAAATTCCTATCCAAAATCCATCAAAGAGATTTATAACATTTTCCTAAAATTCATCAAAATCTATTGGAATTGATTGGTAGTAAAAACTTGAATATGAATCTGATTCCATTGTGTGAAATTATGTGCTAACTTTGATTTCGCTAACCAGCTTAAATCAAAGGTACAGCAATTATTCAAAGAGTTTTTTATCAACCTGGCTAATATATGTACATTCTGAATAAAGAAATACCGTTAAACGAAACATTGATTTCGAAAAACAAACACTAATCACTTTGAACAACGATGGATGACTTAAAATGAAAAAAATGTAATAATAATGTTAATAATCCAATAGTTTATATATTGTATCATATTATATAATTAAATACGATTTACCCTTTGGGAGTGGGCAATTCTAATAATTTGGAATATCAACTGTGATCATATTTAGGAACTTTGATTCCTCACACTTTATTGTCGTCGTTGGTTTATCATTGTGAATATAATATATTTCTATATATCAATAACATTAATGTAAAAAATGTGAATAAAGGTCATTCAGTCAGGCATTATTTAAATGTTTAAGTAAGTGGAAAGCAACATTACAAATGAAAGACTTTTCATATTATAGCAGCTTGGCTGCTCATGCGCCATTCCACTGGGAAGCAACCATCCAGATCGATATGCTGCATGGTCACCCTATTGTATTCAAACAATAGAAGAATAGGCAACAATACCGTCACTTCGACTCCATGGGGGAGATTCTTCCAAAGAGAGAAAGTGGAACGATGATATTATACAATGGGCCATACGTCGAGGATGGCACTTGTGTTGTCATCCATTGCGGGGCTTCATTCAATTATTCACCTCCTTCACAATAACTGCTCCCTATTTTGAGCATTGACTCATTTCTATGGTTGTTTTGTACAGAGACCAAACGGAGAGGGCGCTATCGATGCTGACCAAGGGACAGAAATGTACGATGGGATGACAGACATAAACGATTCCGTGACGGAAAATATAGACAGTGTGTCAGGGGCAGGAAGCAAGCTGGACTCTGAGAGTCATGCCAAGCAATCAACCGCTGAAGGTGATGGTGAAGACGATGAAGCGCCAAGTAAGTATCTGAAAAGAAACAACTGTCACTGCAGAATTCAGTCAATGTTTATTCCCGTCATTAATCCCTGATATCCAGCATCACAAACTAGTACCACCTACGTACGCTTCCTTTTTTATGAAGCTGTCAGTTTTTTAATAATTGTTCGGAAATTAAAAGAAAAATAGATCATTTGTACAATCAGAGTATCCAAATGAAATGAAGAGAGTTCTAAAATAAAAAATTCTTTCTTTTTTCGTATTTCTAGTCCCATTCAACGAAGATGACCCCGATAACCAAATGGACCATCCATGCTGTGATTACAAATGCTGCTGCGGGTGTTGCCGGCGAAATTTCATCTGCACCGTTCCTCACTATCGCCGTTGGCGGAAGGTGCAGTACGTGGCCAGTTGGGTGGTCCTCGATCCTCTGATGGACCTCTTCATCACCCTTTGCATCCTAGGTAATACCGCCTTCCTGATGATGGACCATGAAGAGATCGATAACAACCTCGCTTACATCTCAGAAGAGGGTAACAAGGTAAGATGGCAGTCATCTTGGTCTTCGTGGAGATTTGTAAAGGAATACCATGTGCGGGGATTGGGTTTTGTGTTGGGCTGGATAGTGTTGAGCTATAGAGGGAATAATCTGTATATGTGTGCCGGATGGTGGTTGATAAAGAGTCGTGACGAAAACAAAAGTAAAATTAACTGATTTGATTTTATTATCCTATTCTCTTGACATTTGATTAATATTTTATAATATATTTGAACATGGGCGGATGTCAGTAATTGAAAACAAAATCATATAATTCCTTCTATTCTCCTTAGGTCTTCACTTACATATTCACTATCGAGTGCGCACTGAAACTGATAGCTCTGGATAAGAAGTTCTTCAAGAATCCATGGAATGTTTTTGACCTATTTGTCGTCTGTGTGAGTCTTCTTGAATTTGGTCTGGCTAATGTCGAAGGTCTTTCCGTTCTAAGGAGTTTTCGATTGGTAAGTCTAACTGATTATCTTCTGAAAATAAAATAAGTCTATCGTTAATGGTGTTCGAATTTGTTGTTGTCTTTGCAGTCTAAATATTGTCACGTCCCGGAATTATCAAAAATCCAAAATTTTACCGTTTTTTTCATACAGCTGCGAGTTCTCAAGCTCGCTCAATCGTGGACAACAATGCGGACCCTCCTATCCATCATCGCGTCGGCAATCTCTGTCATCGGTAACGTGATGATCGTCCTTCTGATTGTCATGTTCATCTTCGCCGTCATTGGAATGCAGATCCTTGGTGGCAGCTACACGCCGGAGAACTTCGATGTGGCCACCTTAGAGGAAGTGCCTCCATGGCACTTCCGGGACTTCCATCATTCCATCATGCTGATCTTCAGAATCCTATGTGGAGAGTGGATCGAGCCCCTGTATGACTGCATGAACGTGGCCAACAAACCCTTTTGCATCATCCTGTTTATCGGGACCCTTATCGTAGGGAACATCATGGTAATCATCCCATACACACTTTTAAAATAACTCATGTCCGTTGTTATATCAACAGCGAAATAAAATTAATTTTGATTATTTACCAATAATGATTTCCTAAGCTTTTTGTAAAAACCCCTTCTTTTTTGTCTACTATTTTAAAGGTACATTATTCTTGAAACTGTAAAGAGACCGACGACGACGGTGATTCTTAAATCATACATTTAAATAGTCGTATTTGGCCAGTTAAATAAGCGAATCGTCAAGACTGTATTTAGAATTCCGATAACCTGATTTTCTGGTAATTCAAGATCAGTTTACATCGTAAACCAGTGAGATTAAATAAAATAGCAATCATGAAGACGTATCCAAATTTGAATTTCCTCTTACAGATGTTGAATCTCTTCTTGGCCTTGTTGCTCAACTCTTTTGCCTCGGACTCCCTTCAAAACAAGAAAGAGGCCGAAGAATCCAAATTGATTATAGCCTTCCGAAAGATAGGCCGCTTCTTGAAGTGCTTAGTGCGGCCATGCCTTTGCTGTAAGAAATACAGAAACAAAAACAAGATCGGGGACAGCACGGAGAACCTGAAGGTCCTTGCTAATGGAACGACGAAGAACGGAATTCTCCCGATCGAGAATGGCCATGGTGGAAAGGCCACAATCCACGAGTTCATCGTGGTCGAGGATGTGGGTAAAGACGAAGATAAGATTTCAACCATCGACATAGACAACAGCTCGCAAACAGGTAGGTTAAAGATATCATTGTTATTGATAGCACTGCAAAGGCTGTGATAAATGTCAGTTTCATCTGTTAGGGAAGTCGTGAATCACGGATCTGTTGAGAGTAATCCTCTTCTATTATCTACAGTATACATCTAATCCTTACAGAAAGAAAACAAAAAGAAGATAGAAGTTGAAATAGCTTATTTTCCAGGGATATTCAAATAAGTATTTACCAATCACTAATCACCATTTAAGAATGGCTTGTGCATGTGTACAGGGATCTTGATAAAATTTGATGATGGACTTGATCCACGCTAAGAAATAGATTAGATTGATATCATTCTCGAGCTTGGCTATGCATCAAATGTGTTGATCAACCGAATAGAAGAGTTCGGATAGTACGAACATCGTACTCACATATCTCACACACAATTCACACACAATTCTTTTTTCAGAAACTAATCCAGTTTGAAAAAAAAATGTATCTACTAATTATTTCTCTCTTTTTTTCCTTCAAAATGTAGTTATCAGACGCAGAAATCAACTAACAACGAACGGGTTCCACCTCCATCCTTCCTTAGCTGCATCGAATGGAAACCTACCCCACATGTATACCAATGGAGGCAGTCATCACGGCAGTGCAGTCAGTCTCAGATCGGTAGGTTCTCAAAAAATGTAGTGGCAAGTGGCGTAGGTAGTATTTTTATGTTTAAGGCAAGGAAGGTGGAGGTCTGACTAATTTTTGAAATGAAAAAAGGCGAAAAATTGTATTTGACAGAAAGGGTCACAGAAGTAATAGATATTGTATATATTCTACTTTCATATCTACTGTAGATAGCTTCATTTTGGTTTGATTAGGAAGTGTATCATTTTGATTTGCGTTGGGATAAATGGAACTTCTCTGTCCTCTAGGGGCACACTTACAGTTTCATGTGACGTCATATTTAGGTACCATGCTCGATGAGTTAAGAATTATTTCTTTCTCAAGCTTATTTTGTTCTCACTTTCTTTGTCATGATAATTTCCATCCTCATCATAACTTTGGCTCATATATTAATGTTTATTCTTGTAATTTGTTTCACCAGCTTCCGAATCGTCCACACGTGGCATTTGTCACACCCGCCCCTGTCCCTGCCATCCTGCCTCCACCAAGAGTACCTCCTTCTCTCCGCCTTGACCCCCCGGACGCTCACGAGAACGACTCCTTGTCGAACGACGCTGGCGACTGCCCACTCGTTGTCAGTACCAACGCTGAGACGGGAGAGATCGAACCTCCACGCTCAGTGGCTCCAACACCAATTCCCGGTCGATCTGTCAGTCATGCAAGTCTCGCGAGCATCGCGAGCAGGAGAGATACTGCGGTGGTTGTCAACACAACTGCCACTATCGAGGAACCTATCCTAGAGGACCCCGTCAAAGACTGCCTGCCAGGGGTGTGCACGAGATTCTACGCCAAGAAATGTTCGTGCATCCCATGTTGTCTTGATCCTAACGAGAACGACTGGGCATACCGGTTTAGACGGTATCGGGAAATTATGTTCACGGTTTGCGAGCACAAAGTCTTTGAAACTTTTATCATCATTGTCATCTTTGGAAGCAGTTTCACCTTGGTAAGGTTTCTCCCTTTGATCATTCCTATTTTCTCCTTATCCTCCAAATCAACTTCAAGTCTAGCGATATATCATCTGCTTCATAACATCATCCTGTGCTATGGTTTTCCCCATTTTTCTCTATCCCATATTCCTCATCGTCACATCTTCCCAATTATCTTTTCTGTTAAATTCATATTGAGTTTTATTTTAATTACCATCTGCTGATCCGTGAGAATACTTCTCGAATTGTTCAGTACATGTATTATGACCATGATGATGATGAATGTTTTTCCCGATTTTATCAAACTACTCGCAACACAGTGAACACGCTGATGCAGAATGTCACAAAAACTCACACATAAATTGGTTTGAAATTCTTCCTTTTTTTCACGTCAGATTTTTGAAGACATCTACCTAGATCAGCATCCAAGACGTCAGGAGATCCTTAAGGTCCTCAACTATGTCTTCTTTGGCATATTTGTTGTTGAAATGTTGATCAAATGGAGTGGCTACGGGTTCGTCAAATACTTCACAAGTTTCTGGTGCTGGCTAGACTTTGCTATTGTTCTTGTAAGTATGAATTAGGATATTTTAATTTTTTCTCCGCAGATGTTTCCAGGGGTTCGTTCTGCAGGATGGGTGGCGAATCGAGTCCTGTTGTCTGACAATGGTGACGTATAAAGTCACACGTAATAAGATTATCATTAGCACAGCTAATGTTGAAAATATATCACCAAAGGATATCTGCAAACTGTTTTCTGTAGAATATGACGATAAAACAACTACAATTATGATTTTTTTTTCATTTTTGACACAATTTATTTTCGATTTATCAATATTTTGTGAGGTCGATAAACGGAATACATCCATCATTTTTTTCTCCTTCATAAGGTCGGTCTACTTAGCATCTTGGGTGACGTTATTGGGCTAACAAACTTTGCTGCATTTAGGGCTCTTAGGACCCTTCGAGCGCTCAGGCCTCTAAGGGCCATCTCCCGATGGGAAGGCATGAAGGTACGTACAGATGGCTTTATTGTTTAAAATAATTATTGAGAGACACTACTTGATATTATCATGTTTCGGCTCTATTTACCAAAAAAAAAAAACCCAGCAAAAAAACTTTTTTTTAATAGTTCATATTCATTTACGTTTGATGACTAGTGTTTCTGTCCTGTAAAAAAACATTGTCCGTAAATCTTCTAATCTTCTAATCTTCCTAACCAGGCTCGTTGCTAAAATAATTCAAATCTTTAAATATTTAAAACCATTGGGATAACCATAAAGATGATAAAATGTCGATTAGTTCTGTGAAGACGTGACGACGACAACGACAAGTATTATAATGAGCGATGATGATTATGAAGATGAAAACAACATAGAGTTTGTCGACTGCGATGATTATTACTGGATAATAATCTTAAACCCTATTACCTTTTTTGTAGATTGTGGTCAATGCTGTAGTCCATGCCATCCCGTCGATAGCCAACGTCCTGCTCGTGTGTGCCATGATTTGGCTCATCTTCTCCATCATGGGTGTCCTATTCTTCAAGGGGCTCTTTGATCGTTGCGTTGATGAGGATGGCGAGCGATTGCTCCAATCCATCGTCAACAACAAATCAGAGTGCCTGGCCAAGAATTACTCGTGGGAGACACCGCCTATCAACTTCAATAACGTTGGGTTAGGCTACGTGGCTCTCTTTCAAGTGGTGAGTATTTGAAGGAAAAGAAGATGATAAATAAAAGATTGGGCGTTGCCCCCAACCTCCTCAATATTTTGCAATACATTTCTAAGGAAGAGTTTGTTTAGACATCGATACCAAGAAAAGGTTAGGAAATTAAAATATACACACTAAAAAGAAAATCATCACTACTACCGGAATATTTGTGAGCAAAGTAAAGTGATACTTAAAATGAATTAAATTGAAAAAAATATCCCATTTCATAGCGTTTTTAGATGAAATAAATTTAACTTGTATCGCGAAAAATGTTCAACGTTTGAATAACTTTTTTATTTCTCCTTCTCTTTGTGATTCATCTTTCCTCTCTTTTGTCCTCCTGTTTCTGTCTGTCTTTTTATCTCTATAATTTTTTTTTCTCAACCAGACAACGTTCGAAGGCTGGATGGAGGCTATGTCTGCTGCTGTAGATTCAAGGGGAAAACGTGAGGTAATATATCCCGTTCCATTATGGAATTTCCAAAATTGAATACAGATAAGTGTTCTCACCATTAATTTCTTAAACTCCTCAAGCTGCTATCATGCACCCCTTCGGCATTGTCACTTAAGATTGTTTACGTTTGATGGTTATTGTTTTCGTACTGAAATAACGCAGTTCATCTTCGTCAACATACCTTTCAGGGGCCCGTTGCAGAAAGAATTGCAATCAATTGCAATTCTAAAAATCACGCGTAACTAGACTTTCAACCAATGAACAGCGCCGTTTTGAGACTTGCAATTGATTTTTTGACTTGCGTTTACACGCAACTCTTTCTGCAACGGACCCCAGGACAACATCTAGGCAGTTGCGTATCATAGGCATGTACCGCAGGTGTCTCTGTCGGTGAAGATGGAGGGGGGGGGGGGCTCACTGGAAAATGGAACGAGAGAAAAGTACGAAAAAGACAAGCCGGTGATATACCAAATAATCATAAAATCATTATCGAATATTCAATATTTTTGTTCAATACCGATATCGAAATATCTCCCAGCACCACCTTCGACCATGTTCTTAATTTCAAACATTTCCATTATTTCCATCATTCAGGATGATCTTCAGCCAATGAAGGATAACCGGTTCTATTACTACATCTACTTTGTCATTCTCATTGTCTTCGGATCATTCTTTCTTCTCAATCTGTTCATCGGAGTCATCATCGATAATTTCAACACCCTCAAACGCAAGGTATGTCAATCGAAAAGAAATAAAAGGCATCAGTCGGGACATTTAATCGAATTGTATAAGCTGAAGCAACAAATACTTGGGTTATTATAGACGATAAATGTTCATTGAGCCAAATCTAAGATGATTTCATTCGCCGATTGTTTTGAAATTCATCGATAAAATCACATCGGTTTCTAAATCGGTTATTGTTATGAAAATTATATTTCGTCACAAGTGAAGGAGAGGTGGTAGCTGTCATGGGCCTGGCATTTCAGTTTCTGTCCTTTTTACTTGGCTAAGTTAAATCACCTTTTTAGTCAAAACAATATCTTTTGATTATACAAATTCCTTTCTGACAGTACGAAGGAGATAGTTCAATGGATATGTTCCTAACCACAAGTCAGAAGCAGTACTACCAGACCATGAGACGAATGGGAGTCAAGAAACCTACCAAACAGATTAAACAACCAACGGTAAGGTTGATACTTCTTGTCAAGTATAAAGGTCAAAAGGGGCATTGAGGACATCATGTTGTTTATAGTTCAATGGTGAAGTGAATGGTCGATGGTGAAGTGGCTTTACTTGGTTTTGATGTTTCCTACACAGTGTGATGGGATTTGATGTGACTTGGATTTGGTCTTAGAAGTTAATAGGAATCACTCTTTTTTGTTAATGTATGGTTATGTCCAAGAATCGAAGGGTCATTTTATGATTAGCTTTTGGATAGAATTTCGGGTCTACAACAAATATCTTTTGCATGACTGAATGATGTGTACAAGTGAAAGAGGATCTTATTATACAGCGACTTTTACTTTTATCCAATAGATTTATTCATTTAAGTATATCATTTTTATTATTACTTTTTATTGGTATTTATTTATTTATTTCCCTATTTATTTATTCATTTATTTTATCTGTTATTTTTTTAGGGGGGGGGGAATGCAAGTTTTTTTTCAATGGGAAGGTTGTAAAATGTTTTCTATCCCTTCATTTAATCACTTTGTTTTTCAAGCATAGCTGAGCATCTATCTCCTTGAGTCACTTTAAAGTATTCTGTATTTCGTTGGAGATGTTTGATACAGGATTGGTGAGCCATGTAGTGCTTTGTGGGGTGCATAGGACTTTCCTTTTAATTTACTGTGCTTTTACTGTGTTTTTTTATCATGATTCATGGTATATTTGCTTTTACTTTATGCTTCATTGTGATTGTGCATTTCCATTACACAGGCAGGAGTAAGTATAATTGCAATGCGTTCTTTACAATGTGTGTTTGCATATTTGTCACGGATGTTGTGTCTTGTGAAAAATCCTTTGCACTTTTTCATCGGTATCAAAAGATTAAGTCGGTTTCATATTTCTAACATATCTATATATTTGATTCGAGTGTTAAGGTTAGGGTTAGGGTTGTACCCTTTATGGTACAGCAGCATAATTGGTATTTCAAAATTCATAGGCGAACGAACAATTTAGTCGCGTTATTTATCGAATGCTATCAGTTAAATATTGGAAATGAGCATGGCGAATAAATTTCCTCACACTCCAAATAAAAATTTACTCTATCGTAAGAAACTATCATTCACTTTTTCTTATGCACTTAAAGTCGATTTAGATGACAAACTATTCTACTTTGACCAGTCGAATAGTATTTGTTTATTTGCACATAGCAAAGATAGAATAACAAAAAATAATACCATTTTCCAAACCTTATGGCAAGGTATCCCAAAAACATAGAAGTAGATAAATTCCTTTATAGTTTTCTTAGATGTTTTCCGTCGATTTTCCTTCAGTCCTGACATAAATGCATGAGCATAATAATATTTTTTACAGAAATATTTATGAACTATTTCTGTTTCGATTGATGAATGATTTGCCCCATTACTATTCTTAAATGTTTGCATATCCATCTATGATAATCTCGGTCACCAGTGGCAATTTAAGTCCTAAAATATAGCGAGGAAATTTCCTTCCTTGAAAGCACTAACGAAAATTGATTGAGCTAATACATTAAATCAATTTCACTCTATCAACTTTAGACGATGTATATAAGTCGTACACCTGTGCTATATACGAATTTTATTCGGTTTCAAAAATTGTGTGATTTCCGGCCAATTGGCCATGTTCATTCATTTTTAATCGCACTAAGGTCTTTGCAGTGTTAGATTATCATTAATAGTTTCATTTACTTTAGCACTTGTTTTCTAATAGCAAACATTTGAAATCTGTCGTCGACCAGATTGAGACCGCTTTCATTTTCGGCTGAAGGATGTTTAATACTGATCGGTGACAAATCATCTAACAGCTTACAACAATAGCATCTTTGATATGTTGAAACACTTTCTTGGAAAGCTTTATTCGGTATTCACTTTAGTACCATTTTTAGCCGTTCTTTGATTGTTCTTATTTTCTGTGAGCGGACCTTGATTGTTCAGTTCCTTTGTCCTTTATTATCTCCCTGCAGAACAAGATCCAGAATTTCTTCTACCGCTTGACAACGAGCAACAAATTCGAGCTCGTCATCGTTTTCGTCATCGTTCTGAACATGATCACGATGATGATCGACCATTACGGGATGTCTAAAGAACTCACCGATATTCTGGCACAGTTCAACATCGTGTTCACTGCGATCTTCGTCTGCGAGGCAATCCTCAAACTAATCGGCTACAGCTGGTACTACTTTAAGATTCCTTGGAATGTCTTTGACTTCATTGTGGTGGTCTTCTCGGTGCTTGGTAAGTTTCAGGAAACGCGGGGCTTCTGGTGGTATGTGGAAATTAGATTGTAAAGAAGGGGGTTGGAGCCTGGAGACACACATGAGAAAGCATTTACGTGTGACAGGGGGGGGGGGGGGGTGGTGGTAAGTAGGAAAGAAAAATTCATGGTCTTAGGGTTCAATACAAATTTCAAGTTCTTATAACAACATATAATAGGTCCCAATATTGAAAACAAGTATTCACATTAAATTTGATTTATAATCGAATTTCAACTGGATCAGTTCCCCAGAAGTTCTCCAACGGGTTTAAACTGTTGTAATTTTAATTGTATTGAAAGTGTTGATATGTACCATAAAAATCTTGCTGTGAGTTGATATCCATTTCCTTTTGAATCTATCATTAATAGGTATCGTGTTAGACGATGTGTTATCCAGTGTATTCATCAACCCTACACTGCTGAGAGTGTTGAGGTTATTTAGGATCGGTCGCGTACTCCGCCTTGTGAAGCAGGCCAAAGGCATTCGGAAGCTTCTCTTCGCGCTGGTCATTTCTTTGCCAGCCCTTCTCAACATCGGAATTCTTCTTATTCTCGTCATCTTTGTCTTCTCAATCATCGGCATGTCACAGTTCGGGCATGTCAAGCTCGACGGAGCTCTGGACAAAACCACGAACTTCCAGACTTGGGTAAACAGTGCGCTGTTGTTATTCCGCCTGTCCACCTCTGCCGGGTGGAACGACGTCTTAGACCCGCTGATGGTTCAGGAGCCAAATTGTAACAGTACATACGGAGGGCTCCCGAATGGAGACTGTGGTGGATTCTATGTACCAATATTCTTCTCCACAGTATACCTTGTTATTACATTCCTAGTGGTGATCAACACGTACATTGCAGTGATTCTGGAAAATTTCAGTCAAGCCCACGCACAAGAGGAAGTGGGAATTACTGAAGATGATTTTGGAATGTTCTATCAAATTTGGGAGAAATACGATCCTTCCGCTTCGCAGTTTATTAAATATGAACAACTGAGTGAATTTTGTGACGCTTTAGAGGCACCGTTACGCCTCGCCAGACCAAATCGAATAAAGATTGCAGCGTTAGATATGCCGATCTACGATGGATTTAGATTACATTGCCTGGATGTTCTGTTTTCGTTAACGAAACGAGTTTTAGCAGACGTGGAGGAGTCGGATGATTTCAATGAACTCCAGAAACAAATGGCGGAGAAGTTCGCTGAGAGCTTCCCCGACCGCGAGCAAAATCAACCGACAACAACGACAATGAAAATTAATAAGATGAGCCAAGCAGCAAAGATCGTTCAGCGGGCTTATAGGTTCTTCAGGTTGAGGCGAGAGATCAGCAAAGCAGCTTCTGCTAATCGAGCCTCTCAGGCCAGCAACAGCAACTCGCGGAAGAACTCCGTGTCGCAAGAAGCAGGAAAACTTAACCTGGATGTGAGCCACGGAAGCTCGCTAGGACCCGCTATGGAACTTCCCGGACAGCTGGGTCTGTCGAGAAGTGCCACTCCTATGATTCCAGAGGAAACCCTAGACAATCCTTCTTCTCATAATAAAGCAGAGAAATATCAGTTGGATGATCAAGGGAGTGAGATCCAGACAATAGATGCGTCCGTGGATATAGTGGGGAGTCAGGGAACAAAATATGAGACTACAACACAAGTATGACACCTGTCAAGGTTTGTAGCATTGACGGTGCTGTCGAGTAAAGAAGTTAGGACTTCTTAAAACTGAAATCCCCTTCTTAAATTATTTATATTGTATTATTGTCATGCCATATTACTGTGATCAAGGATACAGAAGCGGATTCCTCTTTTTTTAGATACAGGAAAGGGTATCTAAATGTCTCTTTTCTAAAAAAAAAAAGTTTATAGATGTTTGCTTCTGAACTAAGCACATGCATATTATAGAGGTAAAAATGCATGGTATTCTTTTCCTAAAGTTAATATTATATCAAAGTGCCTCCAATTGTATGTTAAGCTATATACATATTTTTGTAATAAATTTCTAAGTATTTTCGGAATATCTTTCTTTCAAATAGGTCTATTGGTGACCTAATCCTTGGTGGTTCCGGGGACTTAAGACATCGGAACAATAAATTCCAAAAAGTCCCAAGGGCATAAATTTAATCATTGACAGAATATAGTACAATAATTTGAGAGATTTTTTTATTTTCTTACTATATACGAGAATTTCTCGAAGAAATACTGAATGTAACCTTATTTGTATTATTTGAAATCGTGATGCCATTGAAAAATGACTTGACGAAGTCAGAAACAGTAAGTCATTGAATTAAAAGTCGTTTTCGGTATTATAAATTCACTTCTCCTCGAGAACCCCCCCACCGCAACAATAACGATGGACATTGAATAATGTACATATTTATTACATCAACGAATACCTGCTAGCCAAATTGACGAGCTATAACATTGACATATTCTATGTGAATTATTTTTCATAAAACCGACTGTGAATGCAAGAAATGAATTAGGATATTGTGCAATAAGTCATCACACGAAAACTGTTTCGAATCTTGTGAAAGAAACATGAACGCCGTTATATGAGGATAGATACAATTTCGTTAATAATTCATTGTTATATACCAGTGCCTTATTTTGCGTGTAATTACACTTTTTATAGTATTGTAATTTACTTTACTTTTACAACCTTGTCACTACTGAATAAAATAATGTGTGTATTGAAAAATTGATTTGTCAAAAATGGATGAAGCTTTTTTTCATTGTTACCCTGATTAAACATGAGTAACATTAATGGTTTAAAGTCAGTAGAAAGTGAATAGATGAGTTATTTTTGCGTTTTCTTTTTTATTTGATAATGTTATGTTGAATTATTTTTGTGCATAATTCTTTGCCAGAATGTGTATATTTAAAAAGATATATTATAAGTTTTATAGGACTTAGCTTTTCACAATTATCCGAAAAGTCGTCTTGTATTTGGCTCATAGTCTTTTCGTCTATGCAACATGTTCTTTAAGTTTCAATGTATGATTTAAGTACATATTTGCAGCGTGTGTGAAGTTACTTTCATATACCCCTCACGCAAAAAAAACCCGTACCCTGATATTGGTATTTTATTTTGTCTTTTTGTTAAAAAAATCGAATGCTGACGATGTCGACGACGACTACGTTGATGATTACCACCGCCGCCTTTTGTATTTTCAAAAAAAATCTTAAATAGAGTTGTTGTATAATAACACATGTAGGAAAAGAGATGTATGTTGTGTTTCGTCAAGAAGGAGGGGCTTTTATAATTATGATTCCGCATTGATGCTAATAAATGTACATGATTATTTGTACGAAAATTGTAAACATTTGCGTGAAAATGCATTCGCTCTCCCATAGGAAGGTTTAATTATGCTAACGGTGATGCTGCTGCTGCTGCTGATGATGATGTCTATGATGATGGTATGATGAAGATGATGGTGATGAATAAGATGATGATGATGGTGATGATGATGATGATGACGATAACGATGATGATGATGATAGTGATGATGTTAGTGATGATTAAGATTAGGATATTGATGATGATAATGATAAACAAAATTATGAAAACAAAAGGAAAATAACACGAAAGCAAAAATAGAGGGAGAGGGAATGAGAGACAGAGAAAAGAGAGGATGACAGGCGGATAAAAGGGGAGGAAAATGTAAGAGAAAGGGAGAGAGAAGTAAAGAGAAAAACATAAATAGGGAAAGAGAGGGAGAGGGAAAGAGAATGAAAGAGAGGAAATTTTGAAAAAAATATTTGATGATAAAAGAACAAAGGGAAAGAGAAATAGAGGGAGAAAGAATGTGTGTTAAATGTGAACTTGGACAAAACAATTTTAAAAGGCACCAATACTTCGACATCGAAATTTACAGGTCTGGCAATGAGAGATGAACATGATAACGATTCTTGAATAAAACCGAACTTGCCCCATTAGCCTATAATAACCCTTTTAAAGGGGAAGTTCACCCTGAAGAAAACTTTGTTGTAAAAATAGCAGAAAAATAGTAAAAAATATTGGTGAAGGTTTGAGGAAAATCTGTTAAAGAGTAAGAAAGTTATTAGAGTTCAAAATTTGGGATTTGTGACGTCATAAACGAGCAGCTGCCCCATGTGTTATGTAATATAAAATGTATGAATTTCAAATTTTGTATGGTTCCTGATGACTTAATTTTGTTTTTTTTTCATGATCGGGTGTGAAATGATTTGTCTATTGATATACAAAAGTTACAGTGAAAACCATTTTCAATTTTCTGAGAAAATGACATTTAATTGATTTTTTACCATTCGCTATGTAGTCAATGCTGCTCGCATATGACGTCACAAATCAAATAATTGAAATTCTAATAACTTTTTAATTATTTGATGAATTTTTCTCAAACCTTCGGCAATATTTTTTATTATTTTTTCTGCTATTTTTACAATAAACTTTTTGTCAGGGTGAACTTCCCCTTTAAGTCTTTCTATGAGTAAGTAAAGGCCGCTGGTAAAGATAGATCAGCTCCTTCCCACCCTCATAACAAATTAACAGCACCCCCAACCCACATGCCAGGCTTCGCCACATAATTTTCAGTTTTGGACTAACGAACCTTATTTCGTTTTCGAATTAACAAACCTTCGGACTAACGAACCTTCGTATTAACGAACTTTTTTTTCATTTCCGGACTAACGGACCTTCAAAATAACGAAACTGAAAAAGTCTAGGATTGTCCTTTTTGAAAACTCTGACGTATATTATGATTATATCGTATTGCACCGTAACATTAGTATGAGGATTTGTTACATTAACTCGATAGCTGTTCAAATGTAGTAAATTTAACTAGTGATGCACTAAAATAGATATTTAGACGTAGACGAAAGGAATCGTGATATCATCCCCTCAATTTAATCGCTAATTAAGCAATGCAGGAATATCAAATCGTATAAGGTCTACGTCAACGCTCATATTTACATCCATTAAGGGAATATTCACATTGACACAATATTCACATCTCGAAAGCATATCCGACATGGGACATTTTTTCCGCTGCTCCCGTGGAGATTAAATCATTCATAGTTGCCTGCCCGATCAGGAGAGCGTTTCATTAGGAGGGTCCAACTGGTTTTATCAACGATTTTCTCTTGACAAGTTGCCATTTCCTTGATTTGTTTCGGGTGAGAAGTGGTCAGATAAAACATCCGACGATCGAGCCCATTTTACAAACGCATCCCTTTTAAAACTTTTGGCTTAGTGGGATTTGAATCAATGATCTGCTGCATGCAGAGCAGTAATCCTCCAACCCACCACCACGCCATTCTTCTGCATAATCATACAGTCAATAATGTACCCTGATCATGCGGTTGATTGATTAGTTATTGAACTCATAAGCCCATAAGTTAAGTCATGGTTGCAGCATGAATAAACATGTCTATATGCAGCATGTTGTGTGGATGTTTTTCATTTTAATTCACTAATTTATTATCATCCTAATTTTGGAAAAAAAGGTAACTGTGTAGAGTGGTATATCTCCGTTTATATCTTAATAGACAAATATTTCTCCGAAAACTGTTGACACCCAACAGAAAGAGGCCGTGTACTGTACAACTTCAAGATCGTTTGTAGTGTGCTACATGGCAGTGTGAAGAGGAAAGCGACCGATCGTAATATTGATATAGTACACACTGATAGTAAAAGGAAAAGTGGACAAGCGTATAGTGGTTACATCTCACATGCTTCATTGCAATCGAAGTTTGACATAGACCGTGTGGTGATGTCGAATCCCCTCTAAATGTTTGAGCTGAACAACCTCAAGCTCCGACATTTGATCAGCCTTGTTATCATAATCAATATTCGAGTGGTCAGGATATTGCATGTATCTTTTACTCTAAGAAAGATATTGAAGCCTTTAAGGTCTACGTATTTTTGAAGGAATTGAACGACATTACGATGAAAATGTAAGTAGCTAGCTAGTGGGAATTCAAACGAAATGATTACTTTTCAGATTCAATTTCATGTGTTGTCCTTGAATGCATTTCTTTCCTCTTATGTTTTGTTAGCGACATGCCAGCATTTTAGTGTCAGGAACCGAACTGCATAAAATCACGTTTTTGCGGATCATACATATCATCTCAACTTATTTGATGAGGAATGAGATCTACTTCGTCGTTTCATATTCCATCTTAGTTTGTATATCAATTTTGCCACTTGCCATCATTACAAAGGCAGTATATTCCGTAAGTACCAAGAGTATAATTATATTCATTCAACTTTCATTGATATATTTTTGCATGTATTTGTATCATGTACATCATCATCATCATCATTGGTATTATTTTCATCACTATCATAATTCTCAAACAGGGTAAAAAGGAACTCTTCATTCCGGATGGGAGGCACGAAAGACCTTGCCGATCTCGAATCGGTTAATGCAGTCCTGTTAAATTACAGTGATGTGACCACTGCCCATGGCATCCCACGAATCATCACCTCGAAATCAATGACATCGAGGTTCTTTTGGTCGTTCGCAACTCTTGTGGCACTGGCAGCTTTCTTGTGGCAAGGAAGTCTATTGCTCCACGACTTTAGAGGACATCCTTACACGACGCAGATTGACGTGGTAACCCGGACAGAGCTACAGTTCCCTGCAGTCACTGTCTGCAATATGAACAAGATGAGACGCTCTGCCCTGGTCAACACCCGCTTCGAGAGCTTGATCCTAGCTGATGGAGGGGCAACAGGTGGGGATGCTGACTACTCCTGGTGGTTTGAATGGTCATCGGAATGGTATAGGAAATATGAGGAAGAGGAAAGTCAAGGACAAGAGGAAGGGGAGGTGAAAGCAGAAGGGGAATTGGAGAATGGGGAAGAAGAGAGGGAATTGGGTTCTGCCATTGTTACTGAAACAGTCACGCTAGAAGACAGTTTCAACATTGCTGAATTGACCAACACAACTTATATACCCAACGAGAGCCACGAAACTGTCAAACCTTCACAAGATCATCTAACGGATGAGGAGACTACTCTAGAACCATCCTTTGTGGAGACCGAAATTCCTTCGTTTTTCGAGCCAGAATCTTCAGGCACCGAACCTGAAGGACAACCGATGAAGCGTCGTCGGAGATCTTCTCTCCGTCTTATACCTGACCCTGTCACAGGTGAACTGTCTCAAAGACCAACCGTCCGCCAAAAACGAGAAACTGAGGACACCAGTATGGAAAACTTTAACGAGCGGTATGACTGGTGGGAGGATGATTGGGAGGATGAAGATTTTGATTACCAGGAATACGAATGGAAAGATGTTGCAAATGACAACGACTGGGAGGGTTTCTACAGACAATCAACTGCAGATGACTTCAGCGATCTTCTGGAAGTCATCAACCCATCGAAGGAAGAACTGAAACTGTTGGGCCACCAGGCGGAAGACTTCATACTTCAGTGTACCTTTGATAGACGTCAATGTAATTACACGTAAGTATCCATTCGGCAATTAATCTAAATCCCCAAACCCTCTTTTTTTATTCATCTCAAAGAACAATCTGTTTGCCCGAGTGCTATCCCATTTAAGTAGGTCTGTACATAGAACACACGTTTATATTATATCTAAAATCTATATTGTACATTTCTATATATTCCACCAGTATTAAAAATTTTCCAAGAACTTAAAGGAGAATGAAATCTTTGGAACAAGAAAACAGAAAAATCAAAGAAACAGATCAACGAAAGTTTGAGAAAAATCGGACAAATAATGAGAAAGTTATGAGCATTTGAACATTGCGATCACTAACATGACTAATGCAATGGAGATCCTCACATTAGCAATGCGACAAAGATGTATGATGTCACTTGTAAACAACTCTCCCAATTGCTTTTAATATGTATTTCACTTACTCTCTTTTCACATCTATAAGTAGAGCATATATTCTTTCTATATTAGGGCATGTAATACAGATACATCATGGATAAAGAGTTTGTATCCCCATGAAAAAGCAAAAAGACACATTTTTGGGGTATTTTATAGTAATAATAATAGGTCCATTTATATAGCGCAGTTACTATGTGCATATACTCTACTGCGCTTTGATAATTGGTATCATATTATTACCCCGGCTGTAGCTGAGCCGCCATATTAATAGGCGCTAAAGCGTTCAAGGAAAAATCCTACCGGGTACCCATTCACCTCACCTGGGTCGAGTGCAGCACAATGTGGATAAATTTCTTGCTGAAGGAAATTATGCAATGGCTGGGATTCGAACCCACGACCCTCTGTTTCAAAGTCCGAAGACTAATCCACTGGGCCACAACGCTCCACTTGATCCGTTTTGATAGTCCGTTTAATAGTCCATCAAACGGAAAGTTTTTCACATGTGACATCACACATCTTTGTCGCCGCATTGCCAATGGGAGGATCTCCATAGCATTAGTAATTGCAATATTCAAATGCTCATTATTTGTCCGATTTTTCTAAAACTTTCTTTGTTCTTATTCTTTGATTTTTCTGTTTCGACACAAGCCTACTTATTCCAAAGGTGTTTGTTTCTTCTCGAAGAAATGTCCTTCTTTCATTTCTAATGCTCTGCTTTCCATTTTTTCTTCACTATTAAGATTATTAGTTATAGCAGAGGAAAGAAATGCGAAATGATATTCTTCTGCAGATGATGATTAAACTGAAAATATTTGATGATTCCAGTAACCCTTAACCTATACTAAATATGATGTATGGGTTCAAACATGTTTTCGCAGGGATTTTCGCCAATTTCAAAACAAATACTACGGTAACTGCTTTACTTTTAACCAAGTTGTTGGAAACAGCTCGGGAGCACGATCAACTGGAAAGACTGGTGCACAGTACGGTAATACATTATATTATTCTTAACTGAAAACACAACATCACCAATCGTCATTATCATTTTCATTGTCATCATCATCATCATCATATTCGTCGTCATCATCATCATCATCATCATCGTCATCAGTGATTAGAGCCTACCCATTTTTCTCAATCTCTTAACTTCAATTTCTCCTCTCCACTCCTTAGAGTAATTTTAGTATCTTCCGGTCACGTACATTAACGTACTTCTTTGTTGCCGATATACTTATACTTATTCTAAAGTACATGGTATTGATGGAGCGAGGTTACTCTTAGGGAGTAAGGGAAAAAAGAGACTTTAATTTTCAAACAAAGTGTCTTTCTGTCATGAAATTATCTAGGCCTCGGGATCTGAGGGTATATAGCTCTTCCATCTCTCACTAGCTGATCTTCATGGTAAACTTATTTCCTTTAGTGCGGAGAGAAAAAGGAATACATTCAGAGTATATCGATGAATCGAAACTAGTATGACCCGCCCGGATGACCCGATAGGTGTTGTCAACGAATGTAGTTATTCCAATATCATCAGCTAATGATTCCAGATTTCATTCTGAATTATTATTGACTATTTGGGAATAGCTTACTCCCTACCAAGGCCTATCCTATTTTACATGGTATATTTGTGAAATAACGTAGATCACTGGATGGCATATAAAATTCGGAAATCTGAGAGAAAGACGAATACTCTTTTTGGCCTAAAAGCCGTGCAATATTCACGATTCGCGGTAAGTTTTTGATTAAGATTTAATTGCCAAAGTGAGTATAGGTGAATGATGTTTTCCTTTACCATTTCTCTTGGTCACTTATTGGGCAATGGCCTTCAGGACTAAAACCCCCAGTATCCATTAACCAATTAAGGCATTAATTGACCAATATTAGTGGTATATCATTCACCGGACAAATTTGATGATTGTCACGACAAGATAATTTTGGGTAGGGTACATGTACGTACTTACAACCGACTTACACAAATGACATACCAAGTTTTCATCGATTTACATCCGAAATTTGCCTATTACATCTTTTTCACTGAATGGGTCACTCTCTCTCCCCTCTCTCTCTCTCTTTCTCACTTTTCTTTAGTTCATTTTTGAGAGTAATACCATGATTTGATCATCTAAAAGAATTTAATAAAAACCAAAGCAAAATAACATGCACACAGTGTTCTATGATCTGTTAAACATGACGTATCAATATTTGTCAACAACATTGATATTTGCTTTAGAGGACGAAAGAAAAGAGATGATAAGGCTAGAATGATATTACAAAATGATAATAAATAAGGCCAATAATATTGTATATTCACGAAAATATCGATAAGTGAAAGTGAGGTTGAAGTGAGGATAATTGTGATTTCTATATATGGTGTCATTATTTTGTAAAAATAGTTATATGATACAAGATTTTGTTAAATTCAATATCAAAAGATAACATCAGAAATTGTACAATTTGTTGTCCATACAGGACTTCACCTAACCCTCTTTACTGAGCAGCCGGAATACGTTGGGCTCTTCGCCCAAGAGGCCGGAGTTCGAGTCGCTGTTCATCCGTCAAATGTATTCCCCTTCCCGGAGGATGATGGGGTTGTTGCGTCCACGGGACAAGTGACAGATATCGGCTTGAGACAGGTTTCAGTTTTATTTTCCTATTTCAAACAGAACAGTATGCAAAATGTATAGGAAAACAAGGACATATATAGGTTGATCTATGATGAAGGCTCACTTGCCGTATGTATTGTCCAGTTACCATGGTTACACAATGTAAAGACAAAGTGTAATGCGAACGCATTACACACATGTAAAGAAGTGAGGGTTTCTTGACTTTGCGGTACACCATTCCAGAATTTGATTATAAAACTAATCAATTAAGTTTTTTCTACAAAAACGCACAGATGCAAGGAAAAACAAACAAACAAACAACGTTTAACCATTTTCTAGTATCAGAATCATTTTGTTTTACTTCCTTTAAGCTACAATTATGAAGAAAAGGAAGAAAGGTCACTTCAACCATAGAGTACACCATTATCGTACCTACGGGGGGGGCAGACTGCACCCCCGATGAGTCACAGCCCATGCAAGGGACGTATCCCTGCCCCCCCCCCCCCCCTGACGTTACAAGACAGTGATCCCTGACGAGCCGCACATGGCCGGCTCCTTTGAACTTGAAGACCTTTTTTTCTTTCTTTTTTCCTTGTCAATTATTTTCTGGTACGAAATCCTTTCTTTGCGGTTGAAGACCTTATTTTTTCCTGTCAAATTTTTTTGGCGGCCGAATTTGCCTCCCCTTTGGAAAATCCCAGATACGCCACTGGAGTACACATTTTAATTATGTTGAAAGTCCTTGTCATTACTATGCCTATATCATCCCATTAATAATGAATTAGTTAATTACGCTAATGATGGGACTTTATTATCAATAATACTCGTCATGTACCAATTACGAAAAGAGCTTTTGCAGAGCTTACAAGCGAAAAATTCAATTAATCTTAAGTGATATAATTATTTACAGCATAAAAATTGACAAAATCCAAGTCTCTTATAAGCAAGGATCAATAATCTGCCGAAATCAGAAAGCAACGAAAATGATTAGAATAAACCCATTATCTCGACAGGATGCGTGAAGGTCGTTTCATAAAGCTGTTCGTAAGTTACAAGCGACTTTAGATGCGACTGGTGATCCTTTCTTACGCGCTTGACCATCGCCAATGAAATATGCCATTTTCAACAAGAAAGGGTCACCAGTCGTTCTTAAAGTCGCTCTTAACTTACGAACAGCTTTATGAAACACCCACCAGATCGTGATGTGAAATATATTTTAATGTATTTAAACAACTTCCTGAATTACCATCGTAAAGTCACATAACATGATCATTTTTTTTATTTATCTGAGTGTGATTGTAGATAATTTGGTATAAGTGACACATGCACATTTGGGCTGTACTGTATACGTTAATTCTAAAATTATGCATTTGATAAAGTCTTTACCAGCACATAAACATGTCACATTCAAAAGCAGTCAGGAATGGGCGGGCAGTGTATTAGGCTTTTGGCATATTGACATGAAAATGATCACTTTGTTAGCCTATATTTTTACAGAAATTATGAAGAAAAAGGGAAAGTATGAAAAGTGTAACTATTATGCTCCAAGCCTGATTTGCATACAAGGCTAATGGAGGAAATCCATATTTTGTTTATATTGTAGTCGCTATGTAAAACGATAAAGGTTATTATTTTTATCGACGAAATTAATGATCACTTTTTTTATAATCTGATATAGTCTTACTTCCAGCGGCTTCCAGATCCCCATGGAAACTGCACGGATGGAACCAAGACTAACTTTACATCCACGGAATATGCCTATACAACTAGAGCATGCATCAAGTCTTGCATTCAGCAGCATCTATTAGGCAGGTGTGACTGTGTTACAGATATATTGATGAATGATACACTTTGTAGCTCAAGAAACAGATCTCAACGTAAGTATCCAGTATATTCTGCAACTAGTGGCGGATCCACTATTTCATATGGGAGCTAGCCCCAAGGTGCTCATAACTTCTTAAAAATTTTCTGACAAGCAACCGCCAAACCCCTCAATGAAATACAACAAGTTTATATATATATATATATTTTTCTTGTTCTACGCAACTGCCTTCATTTTCTTTATGTCATTCAGTATTTTGTTTTGTTTGGTTTGTTTGTGTTTTATATAAAGTTAAAATTGTAAGCACTTTGGGCCGATTGGGAAAAGCGCGTTATGAATATTGGGTATAATTTTTAGGTGTGAAAATGTTTTCCGATCTTTTTTTAAAAATAGGCAAAGTTAAACAGGTAGGTTATATTTTATCGCATTTTGAACGTTATTGCATCGTTTAACAATGTGGACACTTTGGAAATGATACGAAATTTGATGTTTCGTTTCAGAGGTATGTCGACAGGCTATAGAACAATTCTTTCACGAGGGTGAGCTACCGTGTAACTGCCCTGTTGCTTGCAGGTAAGTTCAAATTTCGTTACTTTCCTTTTTTATTTATCAAACTTCTTGTAACCCATCAACCCTCCAAAAGAAAAACACACACACAAAAAAAAAACTCCGCGTGTTTCACTTTTTTTTTCGTCATCACTAATTGTGTATTATTGGAGAATTCTGGGCTGAAAAATAACATGAATGTTCGTTTATCATTTAACATAGATGTGGCGAGTGATACGTCGAAACTAAACAAACCCTAGAATCAGACCGAGTCTAGACATGAGACTGGTTAAATCTGCAATTTAATAACAGAATAATCAATACTTGTATAAGCTGAATTGAAAACATGTCATGACACACATAAATAATTTCTACAGATTTCCAAACAGGCAAATAACGTTGACTTGCAGTAAAACATTGCATTACTATATTCAACATCTAACTTGACATGTTTCAAGACCATATCAAGTACAAGCATACTGTAAATGTCATGTATTGATTAATGCACCCTAAAAATCCACCCTGTTGTAAATAGTTTTCATAATAAAGTTAACTACGACTTTAAATGCGTTTCTGTTTTTCTTCTTTATGTTTACATGGCTTATGACAATGCATACATCACGTGCCCGAAGGCGCCAAATTCAAATTGATTGCTTATACACAACTACCGCCTACCGCCACGTACGCTTTCTATTACGTAATGCATGCATGTACACGTATATATACGGCGTTTTCATTAGAACAAACTCACTCGGCCTACATAACTTGGACACATTAATTTCATCACTTAAGAAAAGAACAATATTTCAGCATGCCACTCGGGTTTATCTGGCCATATAACTAATAAACTTCAAAATAAACAAATAATACTTACCTCAATGGGCTCGTTTTACGAAATTAAAGAAAATTTTCAACTACGGACAAGCGACACGCAAGCGACACGCTTCCCGTGACTGGACAAAAAGGCAATACGCCCTCAATCGGTAAATTCAAATCTAAATAAAATCGATTTACAAAATGAAACAAGGAGAGTCATCATTAATTATAAATTAACAAAAACTTTATCCTGTACACGACATCAGATGTTTTATAGAAATATTGTTTCTTAAAGTATTTTGTATATAAACTTATATTCCTTCTGTCTCACTGCTCATTGGCTTGTTGTACTATATAAAAATAAAACTCCTATATTTCTCCAGGTCGAATTCTAATTACACACTGCATTTGATTAGTATCTGAGAGACCTACATACCAGGGCCGTCGCCAGGGGGGGTGCGGAGGGTGCGAACGCACCCCCTTCAGAACCAAAAAAAAAAAAAAAAAAAAAAAACCGGAGGGGGGGGGTAGGGATACTTGAGGGCTTTTTTGAAAAAGATCTGGCCGGCGGGCTATATAACTGCATGAAATTGAGTTAATACGTTGTTTTTTGTGTTTTTGTGTTTTTTTTTCATAAAAAGCACCCCCCCCCTAGAAAAAAGCTGGTGACGGACCTACATACATTACTGTCTTTCTCCCCACCAATATGTGCTCGATCAAAACTAATATCCTAAAAAGAATATATATACTTCATGACGGTCACACGTGAAATGTGTAATCGTTTGATGTGTCGCTGTTTACTTGTGTTTTCAAGCCATATTAAACACAGTATAAAAACACGTTGTTTGATATGTATATAATCATGAAAAACATGTAATAAAATTTGCTCCATCCTTCCTCGTTGTCAATAACTCGAGATACAATCAAACGTGCGTAGATATTGAGTCAATACAAGTCAATATGAGTTATTGGCTCGTCACTGAATATAGTGACCATCGAGTATATTCGTTGAGAGCAAAATGAATCAACATTGCCTTATAGATAATTAAGATAGATAAGCGTAGAGAAAACAGATGATGGTGATAAGTATAGAATCTAGAGTATGGATCGAAAAAAAATGAAAAGAAAAGCAGCTGAAATGTCACTTTCCTTTTGATTGTTAATCAGAACCTAAAAAACGTTACTAGTTAAAAAACGTCATATTTTTTTTGCTCCATGGTGTCTGTTAGAAAGTATGAACTAAGCATTTTTTGTCTGCCCACACAATTTTATTTTGGCTCACTGCGCCACTAATAATAATGAGAATAATACTTCTATTGATAATGATAATAATAATAAATATTTGTTTTTATTCAATTTATTGGAACAATATTTTGATAGGGTGCTCTTTAAGCAAAAAGCCGGTCGTTCCCGTGAAGTATTTTATAACCAACAGCTGATGGTTTGAATAACTAACCAACCTAATATTTTTTTTACAAGAAAGGAACAGTAGTGATATATTAACAAAATAAAAAAAAATATTTCACTTTATGTAAAGGGAGACGCTCTTTGTGACGGCCGTGACGTCATCACTCTGGCCTTCAGAACGTTATGAGGTAGGCATATTACTGATTATCATTTCCTATTTTTACATGAATTAAGATAATTATGTTTTTCTTATAACGATTACTGCAATGGACATAGCGTACTCGATATTAAAATCTCAATTACACCCTAAAAATGTTTACCCAATATTGGGTAAGATAAGAACATGCATGTTTGTAATGTTGCGTTGAAATAGCCTAATAATATGCGGTGAAAAAATAACCAGCAAACATGCAAGTTCTATTTCTACCCAATATTGGTTCTTAGAGTGTATACCAGTGTCATAGCTATTTTTTTTTTTGAACAAGTGCACACCTAGTTACCAGTAATGCATATCGCATTTCCATTTATTTGAAATCAGGATAAAAGAGCATTGTAGATTAAATGCCTTGCTCACGGGCATAGGTGCCGCAGCCGGGGATCGAGCCCCGGACTTTCCACGTATAGCCAGGCGCCTTAGACCACTCGGCCACGGCACCCGTTATGATGAAAAGAAATCGCGTAACCGATACATTATCGTTAAATTAAGTTAAAATATGTAGCATGTTCATTATGTTTAATCAATTATGAATGATGTATTTCTTTTCATTTGAAAAAAAAATGATTTTTTTTATTGTATTATTGTATTTTAATTTTGGAGAGAAATAAGAAATTACTTAAGAAATTATTCATTTTTGTCTGTAAAGGTATACTTTATTACAATAATCGTTCATTAAAATTGGAATAATTTACCTCAATCACTCATGCAATGTAATGAAAAGAGAGAAAAAAAAAATAATTGAATGATTTCGTTTTATCCTCTCTCTGTCTAATGCTGGATTTGATGGTCACATGATAACACGTCAGAGCCATTTGAAAACTCGATTGACCAATGAAAAAGCTAAACGTATTCTAGAGAACGTTGAACAAACAAGGTAAGCAACACTGGCGTAAATCCCGGGGGGGGGATGGGGGATATACCCCCACACTTTTCGAGGAGGGGGGGGGGATGGCCTGTACAAACATCCCCCACTTTTTACGAAAGAAATGAAAAAAAATCACAAGAGATAGTTGCTTTATTGGTAAAAATTCTTCCTAAAATACCGCTTAACAAATAAAACAATATTATTGAATCATAAAATGCAAATAAAGAGCCAGTTCACCATTTCCAAACGAAATACTTATGTCCTTATTATAACATTGAAGAGAAACCCTCGTTTCTTCCAATTCATCAATGTTGGGGTCTTTGGGAAGGGATTAAGATGGAAAGTCATTTTTTTTATGTAATCTCTAATAAAACCATTGAACCATCATGGGGTAAGAAAAATAATAATATTGGAGGGGTATTTGCCATATGGACATACAGTGGCGTAACTACGGGGGGCACATACCCCCCCCCCCCCCTCTCCATCGGCTGACCCCAAAAAAGGGGAAAAGGAGAAAAGAGGGAGAAAGGAAGAGAAACGTAGTGGGAAAGAAGAAAATATTATTCATTATTATGTTATATTATATTATAATTATGTTATGTTACATTACATAAGAAACATTTTTATCATAACTTTATGAAACATAATTTGCCCAGGGCCTACGTCTTCATTGTTCCTGGTGCTCGCATTGTCTATTTAACGAGATATATAATCCTGAAGTACTAAAACATCCCGTTTTCAAGTCAATATAAACCAAATATATTTCCTAGCACTTGAGTTATCATTGTTTTATGTAGTGACATATGCTTCTTTTATATGACTCAAGTGATTGCCCCATGTTTAGGTCTTCGTATATATGAAACATTTCCTGTCCGTGATTACGTTCGCATTAGTGGATTGGTGAGATATGTCTGCTCTTCATGAATTCCTAAAATCAGTCCTTAAAATGTCCCTTCTGATCTGAATATCAAAAATTTTCAGCTCGCGCTTCGCGCTCGCATCATTTGACTAATGAAATACGTATGGTCCCAGTTACTTCCTACAAAGAAACCTTAGAATGCCCCACTTCAAGTCTAAATTGTCTAAATTTTCAGCTCGCGCTTCGCGCTCGCAATATTTGATTAGTGAGATGCGTATGATAATCATGATTGCAATGACTACAAAAGTGTTTCATGTGTTCAGATGTAATTCTAATAAAATCAGCAAGCGCTTGGCACTCGCATTAGATGACTATGGTGAGATATGCATACTCTTAATGGATTCCTAAAATATATTCCTTAAAATCTCGCTGTTTGGGGTCGAAATATGCGAAAATTTCAGCTCGCGCTTCGCGCTCGCTTTATTTAGCAAGACAGGTACCTATCGTGATTACACAAATTTGATTATAATGTCCCTTTTTAGGTGTGAATATAAAAAAATTCAGCTCGCGCTTCGCGCTCGCATTATTTGATCAGTGAGATACATATCCGTTTAATGAAATTGTCCTTAAAATTTCTCAATTAGGTCAGTATAACTGTCAAATGAGCGCCCTTCGCGCGCTCACTCAGTGATTCAAAAATTTTGCTGGTGCCCCCATAATGCCGTGACCCACGGTACACCACTGTGGACATATCAATGACAATTCCTTGCATATCTAAATACATGATTGCAAAAAATGCCAAAATATTTCAGTCATCCCCCCACCCATCAACACGGATTTACGCCAGTGGTAAGCAATCAACAATTAACAGGACATTCAAATATTATTTTTCGGAATAGTAATTTGAAGGTAGGGAAACTGCTGAGGGGGCTTCACATGCTAGAGGTCCGGGAACGAATTGATTTTAAGATCCTCTTACTGACATTCCAAAGTTTTGAAGAAATCAGCTCCAGTCTATCTTCAAGAGTTGATATCAGAATATTCACCCTCCCGGAACTTGCGCTGAAGAAACAAATCACTCTTAATAGTTCCTGCCACCACTACCCAGTCTTATGGTTCACGATCTTTTTCTTTTTTTTATTCCCCATCCCCTCATCTCTGGAACAACACCACAAAGTATAAAACAAGCAGATTCAACAGAGAAATTAAAATCAATGTTAAAACCTACTTTTTTGTTATACAGCTTTTCCCTTCGCATGTGAAGCCCCTCAACTGCCTCCAGTCTACTGTAAACTATACTATTACTTAGGTTTTCTTTTCTAAAATTGATTCTCTCTTTCTGTTTTTAAGCGCCAGTTAGAGACATGTTTTGTGATGAACGGTATACAATTGATATTAATTATCATTATAATTGAAATATACATAACAGCCCATTAGAAAATGAACGAGATCTCATGGAAATTGTAAAACGTTCCAATATTTTAGAAATATTTGCGGTGAATTTTATGGGATGTGGAATATGTAACTAAGTTTAGGGACTTGCCTTTCATACAAGCTTTGCCTTTTTTCTGCAAACTCATCCGTTTTATTTTTAAGTACAAAAAAACTATTTGAACTAATTCTATTTTTTAATTATGCTCTTTAAATCTGTAATTGTGTTGTATATAATGTTATTTCTTATAATATTATTTACTTTGTTATGCTCTGTTTATTATATACAACTTTGAGATGGAAACAATGAATAAAATCAGATCAAATGGAATCCAATATTTATGGACATAAAATTGTGGAAGCATATTTCTCAGGAAAGAGAGATTCGGTAAACACTTCACCAACTTCGATGATAGATATTTCAAATGACGGATTGAGAAAAATCATAAAGATCTGGATGATTAAAAAAACCCTGACTATATATGCTATCTGTTGATTTGATAAAAAAATAAGATCGGTTTGTTTATGACTCTTCGAATTTCTCGAATGAAATACTTTAGTCTTATAGTGGCATATGTTCGGGAAAACACGGGCTGTATACAATACACATTTTTTTTTTCAAACAGGAAAAATCTAGCTCGAGTGAGGATCTATTTTGAAGAACTGAACTATGAACAGATGATTCAGAATCCGAAGTACACGGTATGTTCATTTCAAAGCGCTTTAGCGTAGACTTTTACGGGGGGGGGGGCAAAGGGGTAGAGTGACCCTTGCGAGAATTTGTAAAAAGTTTTAATTATTTGCCTTTGCTTTTTATAAGCCCACTCTACTCTTTATGGGCCTCTCCGTTTCCATAAAGATAAATCGTACTTAGGGACATGTCTTGGTATCTTATGCCCTCATTCAAATTCACATACAAACAATCTTGCTTAAGGATCGGTTAAAAATTGAAAGTGTATTATCTCCTTCTACCCCCCCCCCCCCGTGGTGACACTTTTCTCTATCGCTGATCATCCTACACACTAAGAAATAGGGTTTGTAATTTAGTTGCCATTATGGCAAGGTTACCATAGTTTTAACTCTTTATGAAACGGGTCCCAGGACTTCCTTTTACTTTTTTCTTTCTTTATGTTTTGGCTTAAGTTTGAATTGTGATTTGAATTTCTTTTCCCACCATAGATCGAGAGCTTGCTCGGAGGTATTGGGGGTCTTCTTGGACTCTACATTGGGTTCTCTGTCATCACTATCTGCGAGGTCGGAGTCCTTGTCGTCGATCTCGTAAAGTATCTCTGTCGGAAGGCATACAGTCACGATAGAGTCATTCCAGTGGATTTTAAATCCTGATTCTAGAATTCATCCCATTACCAAGATTACTGATTAATTTACAACAAGACGAAAATAATCGTTAGGGAAATCGTCAGGGATATATTGGTCATTGTATCTGGAATCAATTGGATCATCTACGCACTCTCTACGAAAACTATGTCAGCTTATCATCAAAAGATAAAGGACTTGTCCAAAAGTCAAAAGATATCATATTTTGTGTCGCCGTTGACCCCGTTAAAGTTAATGTTTTTCTTATACAACCAAGAAACCTTTAAGTCTGACTCGGGGGCGGCGGAGCGAAGTTGAAAGGGGGGCCACAGGGAAAAGGGCTGGACATGGCATTTTTCTTTCGTAAAAAGGGCTCTTTTTCAGTGCTTCAAAAAGTGGGAGCACTGTGCCCCCGCCTCCAGGATCGCCGCCCCTGGTCTGACTGATTGCCAAAATGATATAATATTGAAAAAATATAAGATTACATTCCCACCTGATATATGAAATGATATTTTATTTCGTTTCAGGAGGATCATGGTTGGACAGCTGTTTTAATGATGATAAGCTTTTATTGGATTGTAATAACAATGACATATACACTCATTGAAACACAAATGGGTCAAGATATTTGAAGATTTGGGGAGGGGGCAAGATGAAATTGTTATTCGCAGTTGAACAAGTCGCGTAATGAGTCAAAGTTTTGGAGTCGCCCAACGAGATGTATGGGCTAAATATTTTTACAGGCCGTGAGTGAGCGAAAATGTTGTCCTTTTTCAAAGTGAAAATCTAATTTTGTGGTTCATTGTGATATATTTTTCAAGAACAAATATAATAATTCACCGTTTTTCCTTTTCTCTTCTTTCTCATTATCTTTAAAAAAAAATATTCTTCGTGGAACTTTCCAGTGCCCCCAAGCCCCCATCTATATACCAGTTGCTTAACGCTCATGAAAGTCATTAAACTATATCTCTTTAAAAAAATGAACTATTGAGAGGTTATTTCAGTGGTATTGTATTTATTGGTTGGAGGTAATATGGAATACAATGAAAATAAAGAAATAAATGTACGAATGTTAGAAGTTAGTACATCATAAATCTGTAAGATATTCAAAATACCAATAAGATTGCACGTTTGTTTCATAATGTTGTTTGTACCAATCAGTGATATTAAACGTTGCTACTTTTCTCTCTTCCATGAGAAAGTTGTTCATTAGGCAAAACTCTTTAATACGTGTTTTTAATAAGCAAACGCTGTTCCTAAATCAATTTTGCGATGCAGTATTGATTTCTTATTCATGTTATTCGCTCTACCACTGTTTAAAGGACAATTAATATATAGTACTGGTTGTTTTTCTCTTACTTTATTGGTTAGAACATTAAGTATTTTTGATATATAAAGGCATTCACTTGGAGATACACCGAGAGATAGAGTACTTTTATTTACTATACTGTCGATAAAACTAATCATTATGAAATAAAAATGACTAATTCCATAATTCTAAATTCACTTTCTTTTAAATGGAGTGTGTGGTAATGGTCGAGATGGTTACTTTATTTTAATGCGTGACTTTATTCAGAAATGTACCTTTTAATGATAATTCTGTAACAGCACATGTATACTAGAGACAATCAATAGACCAGCTTATTAAGAATGGGGTAATTTTCATATTCATTTCGCGATTCTTTTATACCTCGATTTAGACTGCATGCAATCTTAGATTTAAAAAAAAATCAAATCACATCCTTAGAAACTCATGCAGCGATTCCATAAGATATTTCACTACCCGATATCTTTCAAATAGGCAATGACTAAGTTATAAATGTAAATAAAGATAATATGAGTGTATAAAACTGTTACGATGACATCTAATTATATTTATTTTGAACGGATTTTGGCTAATGAATGTAACGTTTCTGTATTGCATTAAATTTTGCTGTTACACGATCACTGTTTCTTGACGATGCCCTAGGGCGCCGGAAGCGGGGGGGGGGGGGGGGCAGGGGGGGCACTTGCCCCCCAAAATAAAATTTTTGGGGGGCAAAACGAGATTTTGCCCCCCAATGTGCCCCCCTGAAAGATGAAAAATGATAAATTATTTAAGGACAAAAGTAAATGAAGGCACTTTTCTGCCTGAAAATTGTCATTTCCATTGTCAAAAATGAAAAAATTTTGCCCCTGACGGGGCAAATACATTATCATAGTAAGCCTCGCGTCTTTTGACGAACAGTTCCTCTGTGAAACATAGCTTTGATAAGCCTCCTTTCCATCTTATTACAGTGTGATAACGTTTAACCTTTTAATGAATACATTTCAGACTAAAAGCGAATGGCAAATTGATAGTGGTCCATCAATGATTAGGTTTATAATTCTATGATGCTGGCTGTGTCGTCTAACAAACGCGCGGTCGCCCAGAAACACTCAGACCGGACCCGATATCACTAACGCGCGTGAACACTAGTTACTCGAGCAAGATATGGAATCTATGTCATAGCTGTCAAGCCCAGAAACCATAACATCTCGAGAAACTTGTTTCAATTATTTCATTTTCAACTAAATATAAATTGAGTTAATACAGTGATAACAAGAGAGCGGTGTTGGCTCAGTCGGTAACGCGTCTGCCCGTCGAAGTCGAACCAAAGATCGTAGGTTCGAGTCCACCCTGGGCGGATGACTGAAGTCAGTGCGTTGTGTGTAAACGTCTCTCCCATGTTTCATAGATGCAGGCTATGTTACAATGGAAAACACTCCGTCCCTCGGATAGGACGTTAAATGGAGGCCCCGTGTAGAGGAGGGTCACCACCCTTGCACGTTAAGAACCCACTGCACTATTCGTATAGGGGGAAACCCCGGTGTCGAGGTCCACCTGCACCCCCCCCCCAATCAGTTATATCGGGAAAAGAGACCTGTGGATCATAGTGATTCAGTTCGCTTTTCGCCTCCCAGGCACAGGTGACGCCAAACAAATAATAATAACAATTCAGCGCCCTAAAGAAAATACCAAGGTCATTCCAACTCAATATAGACATGTTATCAGAAAATTACACTCAGAATAATCATGTGTAGAGGATTATAATTTATTATTTGTAAAAATAATGAATCCCACTCGAAAGCAACTTAGAGATAATGTTTAGACATGAAAAAATAAAATCATCTGTGAAAGTGTCTTCTTGACCGGACTCATATTATCCGAGATATGAATAAAAATGTAAAGAATATAAAACAAAAAAAAGCGTTACAGTACTGCTCTACTATATAAAAAAAAAATCTTAAGATATTTTCACAGCCCCGTATTTTCCTCTATTCCTTTTTCATTGGCATGATTGGAAGGCGTTTTGTCTGATACTATTTCAGCTCATATATAGCACTTATATATGTATTTTAGATTCCAAAACTTCTTCCCATTACCTGTTACTAATCAGATCGAGATGGCAGCTATGTTCTCTGGTTCATCCCAGCTTTTGTTATTCATGGACGTTTGCAAAAATAAAAAAAAAACAAACCGGGAGTGGGTGGGGCTGCAAGACCTAAATTTTCGAAGAAACGTAAGAGCGAGGGGATTTGTGATGGGGGAGCTTTTGCATTTTCTAGAATAAAATTGAAGGATTTCGTGCACACTTTTGGTGAATTTTGTGAATTTTGCCCTCTCGATCGGCGGCCCCGGCTCGTACGGTCATGTTTGTCATCTTAAAGTCTTTAAAAGGCCTATATAACATTGGTTTGAAACAATTTCGTTTGCAATAAGGCTCGTAATTTGCTGGAACTGCGACCCTGGTCATGAAGAAACACCAGGCTGGGTCAGAAGGGAGGAAACAGAAGGAGCAAAAAGAACTCCAAGACTGTTTAATTCTCAAGAAATTCATTTTTGAATGCACTTAGAAACGCAACTTTTATACTAAATTTTTACACAAAATCCTTACCGTGGGGGGGGGGGGGTCCCATAGCCTCTCCCGCTCGATCGCTTCGGTATCTCACGCTGTCAAAAATATTTTGCCCCCTTCGGGATTTTGCCCCCCCCAAAACTGAAAGTGTTCCGGCGCGCCTGATGATGCCTGTCATTTAATTATATTTAATGATGATAGGTAACATTGAAAATGGTATAAGGTAAAAGTGTGGGTGGGTGCGAAGCGGTGTGTGTGATGGTGTGCGTGTGTGTGTGTGTGTGTGCGAGTGTGTGTCTATGTGAAAGAGCTATGAAATAGAATGAATGTGGGAGTGGAAGGTGGGTGGGTGAGATGGTGGATGTATGGATTGAATGCAGCACAGCAATGTTCGGCAAGCCCAGAGAAACAGACTTTATTAATGTAAAAAAAAATATTGTAATATTCCATCACTGTCTTGGCGTCACAAGTAGATCTAAAACATGGCATTTTTTGTGGGGGTTCACCAGAGGCGTCGATCCATTTTTCAGATTGGGGGGGGGCAAAAATCATGAATCAACTTTCCAAAAGCAAAACAAACAAACTCACACACACACACACACCCTCCCTCACACACACACATATATATATATGACTCATGAGCTAGAGACACATATCTGACCAACAAATTAATGCAAGCGCGAAGCGCGAGCTGAAATTTTGTAATTTACTGACCTGATAACAGAAAAAGGTGCTTGTTTAGGACTGTTTGTAGTAACTCATGGGGAGAATACATATCTCACTACACAGATTATGCAAGTGCCGAGAGCGAGCTGAGACCTGAAAGTTTGATATTTTCAGCATTTTTGGTACCAATTATTAAGATGGGTATCTAAAAACAAACAATAGATTTGAGCGCGAAGCGCGAGCTGAAAATTTTTATATTTCGATCTGATAAAAATTGAGTTTAATGGACGATTTTAATAAAGAACAAGATAAATAAAATAAGATCCAACAAAAGATTATTGCAAATCGAAGCGGGAGTTCTTTTGAGGTTTAAAACTGAAAACGGGACATTCTATTCACCTATTTAATCATGAAAAGTAAGGGTTTTCGCTACAGAAATGATGCAAGCGCGGAGCGCGAGCTTAAAATTTTTATATTCCAATCTGAAAAGCGGACATTTTGAGCACGATTTTAATTAAAGAACGAGTTGTGTATCTCAATCTCGCTTGCTGATTTCTATGTAACATTACAATCATCTTTTATTTTTTGCACATGCGGAATTATTGGGAGGGGGGCAAAACGATATGTTTGCCCCCCAATATTTTCATTGGTGGGGCGATCGCCCCCCTGCCCCCCCCCCCCCCTCCCCCAGGATCGACGCCTCTAGGGTTCACTAATTTTTGAGCACCACTGTACAAGGGGTACGTAGAGGGAGAGAGATAAAGATATGGCCTGTGAGGGGTGGGGGCAGACCGAAAGAGAGAGAGAGAGAGAGGAGTAGGAAACACACACACACATGCACCTCCACACACAGAGAAAGAGGGGGGGGGGGGGGGATCGGACCTAACCCTTAATTCGTCTTCTGGCGCCACCATTCGTCACCTTGTTCACTCTCTCTCTCCTCCCATCCACTCTCCCCTCTCTCTATCTCACTCTAAATATGAATTGCGATGGAAGGGGGTATGGTGAGATCTGACTGTTACTTTAAAGCGCTCATCAATAATACAAGAGATAATGAGATAAAAGATAAAATAGGTTCAAAGTATCGGTATGTTATCTTCGTTCCTGCTATCAACAAAAAATTCGGCATAAAGGTTGAACAAAATATTAATTCATAAATATTGTGATGAAAAGTGATGGCAAATCCTTTTCAAGAGGCTGCTTCTTAATTAATCGCACATCTTACCAGAAGTGATTTTCTTTTCACAACTTTTTTAATATTCATATGCAGAGATATTCACGTAGTTGGGTGAATAACTTTTGACGTCTTCGATTCCGTGATCTCTGGACGTGATCTGTTCCAATTTTCGAAACGTTCATTCTTTTGCTCGTTTACCTCATAAGCTCAATCTAAATTCACTGTGAGTCACTAAAGGATAGGTATGGTGAGATCCAAAGCCTTTCTCGTCTTGACATTTACTTTAATGACGATAATTTCGACAACGACTAGTGCTACTGTCCCAGTAATCGGATGGCCCAAAGTAACCCTCCCCGATAGGGAAGGCACAGTCCTAACCGGTATCACGGTGCAATACAACGAACCAGACTTCCTTCGAGTCAACAAATCTGTAGACGCTTATCTGGGGGTTCGCTACGCCGAACCACCGGTCGGACCACTTAGGTTCCAAGATCCGAAGCCGTACGCCTACAGAGGAAACTACAACGCGACGGAGGACCAAGATATGTGCCTACAGATGATGGTTCTTGACTATCTTCCAGACCTACCAGGGCAACCGATTGAAGGGCGGAAGATGGGGGAGGATTGTCTCTTTCTTAGTATCTACACCCCATCACCAAAGGTGAGTCAATACAATTTGGAAGTGCTGTGGACTTTGACTGATGTTGGAGGAATAGACAATGGCTCTATGTATCTTATTAGATTATAAATAAAATCCCGAGGATATCAATCTGTGAAGAAAAGACTAATGGAAAAATTCTATCTGAAAAAAGACTAACAAGTTGTAGACTGGTGATAAGTCATGAGTCTGCAATCTGTTGATCGAAGTCTATTATTAATCATATTAACTGGGGGATGATTTTAAGTTAGGATGAGGTAACGTACAAGCGATAGCCATGTTACATAAGGTTTAGAACCTACAGCTATACCCCGGAATTCCTGGTCAAAAGAATCTGTATGTACATCACATTAACCTTTTATGAATGACAATATTTAATCATAGATCTATAGAAACTTTCGAATTTCTGTCTCCAGATCTATCCGTCATACGAGACATGCTAGAGTAAGTCTCTCATCATTTCTTAACGCGTATCATATAGAGCTACCATGGACCCTATACTATATGGGATCACCAAAAGGGGCAAAAATACTCAAGACAATAAACAGTGATTATTAAGACAACGATCGAAGGCAATCACAACAGCGTCAACAACATTAACTATAAAGAATAAAATATACATTTTTGTTGGAACATTGCTGTTCATGGCTTGATACTCAAGAAAGAACGCCATTTTATCTCTTCCTTCAGCCCGCCGTCCCATCCCCAGTTCTTGTTTGGATTCATGGTGGAGGATATTTGATAGGTTCGGGCTCAGCTCGTTCATATGATGGTGTTCCAATGGTAGCCATGTCTGACATCATCGTAGTCGCAGTCAACTACCGCCTCGGTGTCCTTGGTTTCTTGACTACGGGTAACAGTTTTTGTCGATGTAGCCATTAATGTATTTATGAATTCATTCAAGTATCATATGTCTGCTTAGCATATCGTGCTTTTCAATAATTCATTTATTTATTTAATTATTCATCTATTTATTCATTTATGTATATATTTATTTATTCACTGATTTATTACTTGATTAATTAATGTATTTATTTATACATTTATGTATTTATTTATTCATTATTCCTTTCCTTTCAATCATTCATTAACATGATTTTCATCTATTTCCTTCATTTATTCGTTTTCATCATTTTATAAAAAATAATCTTCATGTATTTAAAAAAATATTTATGTACTTTTAAAAATTTTTTATTGTGCATCTTTTAAAGAGGCGCGAGAGATCAGTCGGTAGAGTGGGGGTTACGTATTCCGATGACCCGGGCTCGATTACCTATTGGTGCCCTTTGGTAAGGCATTTAAATCCTCATCACCAGGTCCCTCGAAGAGAAAGTTAAGCCGTCATACCTCTGGTTGCTTGCTTACCAGCATTCATGCTTTCTTAGCAATCAGGTATAAAAAGAATCACTACAACTTACCATAATTGATTCTTTTTTTGGGGGGGTGACCCCTCCCCTCCCCACCACTGGTATTTTTTTGTAATGAGGTTATTTAATCAAGAGCCCGGAGTCTCGAGGGATAAGTAATTATCTTTATTTATTTCAATTTATTTCTTAAAATGCGAAACGCACGAAACAATAATTAGAATTGGAAAGTGAAAAATTCTGGGTGTTAAAAGTATTGTGCATTATGGACTAGCCATCAAATTCTTGAATAGATTCATGGCAACGTAATGGTTTTGTGTTTTTAACTTTCATTTTTATTTCCATTTTTAGGAGACGATGTGGTACCGGGTAACATGGGTATGAAAGATCAGATATTAGCTCTCAAATGGATACAAGAAAATATAAGAGGTATATACCATGTAGAAAAAATAACACTAATGTTATTAAAATATCAGTCACATATACGGAAATAAAATTATCATAAATACTCTAATCATGTAATTGCCGTAACCTAGGCAAATTTGCGCATAGGGGCAGCATATGTGGCCCTTGTCAAACAAAATTGTGGTAACTTTCCTTTTATTGTGGAATGAAAACATTAATTGTGATTGACTAATAGCGCTTGTTACCATGGTATTTGGCATAATAGGAAGATTATCATATTGTTGTAAATCTTGATGAAACCGGCCCTAGAAGTTTGATTGTCCTGAATTAATTCAGCCAGGCTTTAAGCAGAGGGGATGTTGCGCACTTTTGAGTCAGTTGTCAGATAACCACACGTGTTTTGGTGTCTAATGAATAATAATTGACAATCTCACTATGTGAATAATGTACCAATTTGCGCATAGGGGCAGCATATGTGGCCCTTGTCTGGCCCTTGTCGAACAAAATTGTGGATAACGTTCCAATGTGTGCAAATACTTTTGAATTTGAGTATAGTCTAAAGTAAGTTTAAAAGAGTTGCTATGAAAAAACATTCAATCTTTCAATATATTCAACATTTCTGGTAAAAACTGCGGTGATAATCTTCGCCGTACTATCTGGCACCACGACGCGTTACCACGTAGCAAGCGTGTGAGCACTTGCCCCCAAATTCCATAACCAAGAAGAAAAAGGAGATAAGGAAAGCAATTGAATTGAGAAGGGTGAAATGTGATATCGTTTTCCTGAATATTATTTCACAATCTAAATCAATATGAAATTTTCATTTTAAATTGGTCACCACTTTTTTTCTCTCGCTCACTACTTTTTAGGAAGTTTGTCACATACGCAATGTTGTTCCCCTTGAACAGTTGGAAGTTATGGCTCATTGCGATACCGGATGGGAAGTGTACGATAAAGTAGAAAATTTTCTTTCTTTACTATTACGATTTGTAATGATCTTTCATGCAGCTTTTGGTGGTGACCCAGAAAGTGTGACGATTGCTGGGCAGAGTGCAGGAGGTGCTAGCGTGAGTCTTCACATGCTATCTCCACTTTCAGAAGGTCTATTCCATCGTACCATCATGCAGGTATAGGTGATACTCTCTAAAAATGTTTTCCAATGAAAAAGGAAAGAGATTAATTATTCAATGAGGTATACTGAATCACGATTCACATCAGTTGAATTAGGGTAGCATCAAGGAGGTGGGAGTTGTATGCCGAGGTCGGATGCCACTCTCCCACTCAGGAGTTGACGTGGGCTTCTAAGATGATCATGGTCTGATAGGAAAAGCACATAATATATTTTGTATTCATGCTAGAGAACGAAAGAGCATCCCTCCTGAAAAATCATATGAAAAATTAGTGTAAGTTGCTGATGTTTCATGCATTAAAATAAGTTAAAGTTGTAGGAACACCTTTCAAATGTTAGTCCTTTAAACACAGTCCAAACGTTTTTGTAGATTGAATTAAGAGCTTAATGATTATTCTAACTGCACTATTCCCTTTATTTGGAACAGCTACCACAATAACATTGGCGCTATCGACAATCGTTTGACATAAGATAGGGCCAAGCAAATAGACTTTCATTTATCTAAAGTCTAAACCTTTTGATCATAGGTCACATTTTATATCACTGCTTTTCTCATTTGATTAGATTTCATTTAATTTGTTTTGTTTTGTTCCAGAGTGGGAACGCAATATGTCCATTCGCCTGGGCTAATCTGGACACCTGTATTGCTGATACCCACGAGTTTGCAGCATCTCTAAACTGCACTACATCAAACAGCCAGCTAATGTTAGATTGCCTACAAGATATTGACGCCCATGTGCTTTTACATGAACAAAGGGTGTGTTTTTTGCCCGGGGGCCACTTACATTGACGAGTGGATACCATGCGCGACCAAAAAGCACGTAAAAAGGATGTCTGTTTCAAGATAGGGCACGTTACGTACGTAGCGTAATAAGGGTGTCAAAAACAATAAAATAATGAAAAAGGGTATATATTTTCGCTAGGAAAGCTACGTGTTTAGGGTCAAACTTGCTAGGGTATAAAAAATAAGACTAAAATGTTTTATAAAGGATGTACTTTTTGCCCCAACTTGAGTCAACACTACCATGACTACGTGTTTAGAGTGAGTTTTGCGCGAGATGTGGGAGGTGGGGCTATATACTAAACCCAATGATGTAGGAAAAAGGTAAAACCGACGACCGACGTCCGTGACAAATATCGCTGTACTTGTTTAGGGGTTAAATTAAAGAAATACTTAATAGTATCGTTTTATTTTTAAAGTACTCGTTAAGGGTAGGGTTTCACACGCCATACTTGTTAAGGGGTGCATTTTCGAGACGCCATGGTCGCGCATGGTATCCACTCGTCAATGGAAGTGGCCCCCAGAGTTTTTTGTGGTTTAAGAGCAAGGTGTATTTTCCGATTTCGAATAAAATGACGATCTGCAACATCGGAACATTTCAGAAACGTCTTTGTGTCGGGCTTGGTTATACATAAAATATACATTAAACCAATCACATGTTTTGAGCACATAGGACTAATCCATATAGACCTATCTCACAAGTTTATAATCCAGTTTCACAACGAGTTTTGATTATTTTTGAGCATGCAGTACAAAACATGCCCCAAATCAATCAGTTTTATAGATTGCCCGAAAGGAATAAACATGAGCTCCTTATAGTTGCGAGTGAGCTGGTATAGAAGCATACTCCTCCATCATCTTTTGTTTTGCCTATTTTCTTTAAAAACTACACTCCGTTCTATCAAAAAAAATGTTTTGAGACCCTAAACGTTCCAAGTGCATTTGGTTGATTAACAAAAGGCCACCCCTTTTACTAGGGATTTTTTAGTGTGTGTGTGTGTGTGTGTGGGTGTGTACAATATAGTCGAGTGTCCCCCTTCCCCTAATATTTCTGCCAAGCTCTTTCTACTCATCTATTTGTTTTGTCGTTCACTAGTATGGAAGCGGATATTTTGCGAAACCGGTCATCGACGGCCATTTCCTGCCGGATAATCCAATCGAAATGGTGAAGAGGCATCAGTTTCAGAAGCTACCGACTTTAATAGGAACAACTGAAGATGAAGGTTCTAATAATGCGATGTACCAGTTCTTCCCTGCTTCTCTATTCTCGCGACCGACACTGAATATATCCGAATTACGAAGCATCTTGCCACGGAACCTCTGGTTTGCGAAAGATCCGATAGAGATAGCCGCAGTCGAGCAATTGTATGTTGATTGGTCTTTAGCTGACGACGCATCCGCGGATCAGTTCGACGTCTTGATCCGTGTCGGGACCGACCAGACATTCACCTGCCCGACAGAGTACCTTGTTCGTGAACTGGAGAGGGCGGATGTTGAGTTGTACCGATATGAAATGACACACGACCCATCCTGGTCATTATTTGGGGGCATCCCGAAGTGGATGGGGGCAGCTCATGGGGAAGATATCCAGTATCTATTTGCGTGGGATTTGAACCCATCATACGAACGTGTCGTAGGACAGACAAACGAGGAGAAGTTCATGTCTGTCGAGTTCATGAGATATTGGTCAAACTTCGTTAAATCTGGGTAAGAATCTGATTCAGTTCCACATTTTCATCAATCATCTGTTCGTTTGGAACATCGATTCTCTTGACTCTTAAGGTTTTTTAATCTATATTTAAGATAATCAATCAATTTCCATCATTCTTTGCATTTTCTATTTGGTAATAATTTCTTTGCAAGTTTTCTTCGCGAAAAAGTTTAGAATACACTAAAACTTTCTAACCTTCAATGGACATAGCAATGATGCTCCGTCATGGTAATTTAAAAATCGTAAAGGTGTATATTCATCAACAGAGTAAGGATAATTTCTTACAGACGCGATTTGGCACCTTCGCTTGATTGAATCCCCCTCCCTCTAAAAAAAGTAAGGAAAAAAAAACAAGAAATAAACAATGATAATAATTATAAAAAAAAATAATAAGAGTAAAAATGAAATCAGAATGAAGTAATAATAAAAGAAAAGCAGCGATCACTTCATGAGGTTTTCTCATTTTTTTCATAGTAATCCGAATGAACCGAATGGGAGTGTACGTTATCCCGAGTGGCCTAGATACACTTTGCCCGGCCAAGAATACAAACAGTTGTCACTGAACATGACCAATGGACGGGCGATGAGGGCGTCGTTCTGTTCTTTCTGGTTGAACCATTGGACGAATCTCCATTACCTCGCAGGTGAGAGGGCAATGTCAATTCACATTTTTAAAGTGATTTGGCCTAAATATGCACATTATGAGAGTCTTGAGAGAATGTTTATTTCCGCTTTAGAAGCATTCTTTTGATGTCAATCCAGATCATTTTTTCTATCAAAAAGTACAATATTTGAAATCGCCAATCACGAAAAAAAAAATTAATTCAATGCTATCTGTACTTCATTTTATGCCAAGTTCCACTTTTATTTTATAATTTCAACATTGACCGAATTCTTTATAGATCAATAAGCACCATACATTAGACCAAGTAGTTGGAAAAATTATTCGGCATTTTAGAAACAACAATTGGCTAAAGGGCTTCTCTTCATTTTACCTCTATTATTTAGCCTCTCCTGATGATCTTTATGGAGACTGGCAAGATCATTACGAAAGATGGCGCGACATTGATATGAAGGATTGGACTGCTGAATTTGAAGATTACAAGACAAATCGATGCCCAGACGACACCACCTGAATTCGTTGACTGAAATCCTGCCAACCTCGTGATATTTCTATTTCTGTCATGTTTCACTTTTATTGTTTTTTATTGTCACACTTAAAGGAATGTAGACAATTTTTTTGTACTAGAGGTTTTCCCGGCCAATTTCGACAAGATACTATTCAGTTAGATTATTTAGCATTAAAATTCCAGCATATTATGCTCCACCGTGCTTCTCGTGTTTCAATTTAACAATTTTTGCATTCGTTCTATTTTTCTATCATTGGAAAGGGCGAAATTATCACTCAAATTAACCTTCCTTTGAATCGGTTTGGCAATAATGACAACCGTCATTCAGTCTCGAGTCGAAGAAAGAATTCTGTGTCGGATCTCGGTTTTATTTCTACCTATAGGCAATTTTTTTTGCACTTCCGCCGGTCATATAAAAGCAAAATAAAGAATTATCTCAGTTTCCCCTTTATTTACTTTATTTCTTTTCTGTCATTTTTACATTCACGTATTATTCTATATTCATATGATCTCTTTTGATGTCTTATTTTTTTTCATCTTCTTACATGATACATTTTGTGGACTGTATTTGTACAATTTGTATAATCTCTTCTCACATGCGCCAACCTTAATCCACTCTCTTCATCATGTTCATATGCGCCAATCTAATCCCTCTCATCTCCTCTCTTCATATGCGCCAACCTCATTCCCTTCTCTTCATATGCGCTAATCTGACTCCCCTCTCATCTCTTCTCATGCGCCAACCTTATTCCCCTCTCTTCATATGCGCCAACCTCATTCCCCTCTCTTCATATGCGCCAACCTTATTCCCCTCTCTTCATATGCGCCAATCTAACTCCCCTCTCATCTCCTCTTCTCACATGCGCCAATGTTAATCCCCTCTCTTCATATGCGCCAATAAAACTCCCCTCTTCACTTGCGCCAATTTCATCTGCACTCTTCACACACACACATACCGACCCTCCAATATCACCCACCTCTCATCTCCTTTCTTCATATGCGCCTAACTCCCTTCTCATCTCTTCCCTTCACATGCGCCAATCTTAATCCCCTCTCTTCATATGCGTCAATATAACTCCCCTCTTATCTCCTCTTCACATGCGCCAGTTTCATCTTTCATCTGCTCTCTTCACACACACCCTTGCGCACCCCCACACACCGACCCACCGATATCACCCACCTCCCATCTCCTTCCTTCACATGTGCCAATCTTACAACACCCCCAACGGCATGTTTCTTACAACTGAATTCGACCATCAATAAATAACCAATAATTTAATTTTTGTCGTGTTTTTATTGAAAAACAAATATTTCATACTACATGAAAAAAAATTATTTGTTAGTAACACTATCATTACCAAACATGATAGTAATTTTCTGAGACATATAACAAAAAAAAAATCTGAAGAGACATAGCAGTAGGAGAGGCAAATTCATGGACACCTTTGGTATTCACGGTTATCAACAATGAAATCACATTTTCCTTTAAACCAGAAGACAAAAGTCGCTTCACATCATACCGCATACTATATATCTAATAGCAATGAAAGAATTTTTGAAATAATAAATTATTAAAGCACAATAGTGAAAGACATAAACCAGGGTGGGCTACATATCTTTCTCACCCTCTCCAAACGATAGTGAACATGCATACATGTCCACATTATGCACCTGGGGCCCGTTGCAGAAAGAGTTGCATTTAAACGCAAGCCAAAAAATCAATCGCAAGTCCCAAATGCGCGCTGTTGATTGGTTGAAAATCAAGTTGCGTATGATTTTTAGAGTTGCGATTGATTGCAACTCTTTCTGCAACGGGCCCCAGAGCGCCCATTCTATCAAATAAAATGGCATTGAGGAAATGACTTCTCTACTACAAAGCCTGTCCCACTAACAATGAATATTGACAAATCTGTTTATGCAAGTTTGGAACATTCCATCACAATTATAGAACATGATTGTGTAACGTAAGAAAATGAGAGGGGGGTTGAACAATTCTTATGGAAAAATACAAAGATAGAGGGTGGGGGAGACAGAAAGGGATAGAAGTTGTGATTCGTGAAATATGGAGGGGGAAAATAGTGAAATGTGGAAAGGTTTTGCACATGGTATGCTGTTCCAATGACTTTGTACACCACAGTATCATCTACCGAATCATCAGCCAAATTCTGCATGGTTATTGTACGTCACTGACATGGTATGTTCAGTGTGTACAATAGGTAGGCTTGGTGATCACTCAATGGTTTTCGTTTGTCAGTCTCCACTCATGCATTGACATACAGTACACGTGAATCAGACCATATCCTCTACGAGACAATGCAGTATCCTTTATGACTGTTGGACCAGAAACCTAACAGAAAGTAGGACTCCGATGCAATGGTCAACACAAAACATAGGCCCTACTAACAAAATGTACAGTAATATAATACAAACTTGCAAAATATAACTTTTTGCCCATTTTGTCTGGTTTATAATTGTTTTATACATAGACCCGTTCCTTCGAAAAATCTAATTCAAAAACCCAATTACCAGTGTAAGGAATCCATTAGGGAAAACTAGTCATCAGCTGTTCATGTTAGTTTTAGAAATCACCCATGATGAAAAAGTAGATGTGGATAAGATGCAAAATATTTCTCTCAGATTCCACTTCACTCAGAATATTGACTGAAAATGGTCCCTGGAACCAAACTGTTGAGGTTGTTTTCATTTTTCTTTTCTTTTTGCGTAGTCTCAACTTATATCTAATTGTAAACAAAAATAACATAAAAATTAATACACATTACTAAGAGCCAGTGCAAAATAACAATGATCACAACATATGTTTAAAAATAAAATACATTATAGATTTATCCACAAAACTGGGAAGCGTTTCATCAATATTTTCATCTGACAAGTTGTCAGATCTGACATCTTTCCATGATTTTGATTGGCTGAGAGGCACTGTTCCTATGGTTAACTTTCGGATAAAATGGGACTTGTCGGATAAAACGTCCAACAAGTCCTTTCATGAAATGCCCTCCAGAGTGGTTCTATTGAGTTCCATATATCTTGTGTTCTCAATCAGAATGTTACAAGACAGAATAATACATATGTTAGTCAGTGACAGATTTATGTAGGTCATTTCAAATATCCAAGCCCTTTTTTCCACAAAATTTGTAACATATTCATTAGGACTAGCCAGAAGACAAATGAGATTTTTGCGTACAAAATTATGTCTTATATTAGCAAGTCTGATATAATTTACATAGTTAAAACACGGCAGAGCACCACTACGGAAAGCAAACATGCAAAATAAATAAATGATAATGAAATAAATTGTGTACTGCAAATCATGAATCTTCTTATAGCCATCAATTGATAAACCATGGTGAGGTTTCGTATTCCCTCCACCCTTATGACTTATCAAGATTGCACTACAAATGTCTAACTCATGTGCTACTTTTCAGCCTATAAAAATTACTTCTCTATATTTTGCTTCATGAGCTAACATTCATAAATCTTACATATGGATGACTGCAACTTTTCAAGGTGTACAGCTAAAAGCTTGGAGATATTTCAAAGCATTTTGAAGGCCAGACACAAAATACGAATACATATGATGAAATACAATCAAATCATAAACAATAAATAGTTGATTAGTAGTTTTAGTACATATGCATATACCATGATACATGCAAATATTACAAAATAAGGGAAAAAAATGATTTCATGAAATCACAATCACTCAAAATTGTACATGTTAATTCATCCTGATTATCTTTCATGTTAGCTAAAAGTATCCTTTTCAAGTACTCATTAGAATATACAAATTGAATACACTACAGAATCTATTCAAAAGAACCTTCCAAAATGGCTGATTAAAAAGGTGACAATATCATATTTTTTTTTTTTTACTAAATTGGCATACATCAAAGTCATTTTGTATGCCTTTTCAAATTTATTTTGAAGAAAATTGGCATTTTCAGTGATTTTTTTTATACCTGTAATGCTTACAGCAGAATATATCTATCTGGTTACGATTTCAGAGTTACAATGTAATTGAAAAGCTCATTTCCATCCTACCATCCCCGGCTTAATACGAGGTAGATATGTACATAAACAGGAAGACACATGATTGGTCAGGTACTACTATAAAAAGATATCTGGATATGAAAAATCTCAAGGAAAGTGCCACTGATACAGACATGTACAAGCACGTATAAACTAAAGTCAATCATTAATCAAGAAATTGATTATCTAGTACATGGAAATAAGTAGAATACTAATAGTTGAAGCATATACTTTTTATCTTTTTAATTACAACATTTGCATTTGCCAAAAGGAAAAAAAAATGGTAAAGATAGGCTTATGAATGATATAAATGATCTAATAGTGAGATAAAAAGCAATTGGTGATTACTGCAAAGTTTAATATTTAACTATGAATTCACAAACTCGAGTTTATGCCCCCACCCTCCTGACTGGAAACTGAATATAAAAGCAAGTAAAAATAAATTTAGTTTTTCCTCCACACCATACGTAGGGATGAATATGGACAAATGTCACCAATCTATTATTCTTACCATTGAGTCTGACTGCACTTAAATAGACTTGAAGAGAAATCACAATGACTGTGATTTAGGAAAAAATTTGCAAATGTTGCAGATTTGCACCAATAGTACCAAATACAGGCATGCAAACCTCATGAAGAAGCAAATCAAACTATAAAAGACTTGCCAAACAATAAAATTCCGAACATTAACAAAAAAATCTACCCCTGACCAAAGTTCACTCCTTTTATAAGAAATATAAATTTACCCACAGGCTAAGCTACTGTAGTATTGCCCAACAGAAAAGTTGGGTACTAACAAAACTTATATTTTTGTGAATGTGCATCTCTTGTACTTTTGAATAGTACAAGAGATTGAAAAATGTCAAAAGTGAATAACTACTAAAAATTACAAATAATATGACTTTCACAAAAGAAATTGAATACATCCAAAAAAAAAACACCCTTCCATTCTTATGACAAGAACACTGCGAGATGGGACTAATAAGTTGGTTGCTCTACTTGCTTGTGTGATGTCACAAAGTTTGAAAGTCTTAAGAACTGATCACATGTTTTCTCATATCTAGCTGGCAAGGCAATTTTTAGTACAAAGTTTACAAACAATAATCATCATTGGTTTATAGAGTACTGCTAAAAACATTACGGATAAAAGACCAGCTTTGAGTGATATATAAAAAACTTGATAATTTTCATTTTTATTCCATACATTTGCAAAGATGAGTATTCACATGAACCTACATGTAAGGAAGAGATTAAACTGGAAAATGTTTATTAAACACACGACAATACCAAAGCCAAATAATTGGTGACAAAGAAATTGCTTTGATTTATGGTTTTTGATATGACACGATAGAATATCAGATACAGCAGAATTAACTCATACTTTATGGATTTACCCATTGACAACTTATTCTACACTTTATCTACGAATTCCATGCATGTACCATAGGGTTCTCGCTGTCAAAGGAAGGCAAGAACTCACTACTCATAGACAAATGAAATCCCCTTATTGCCATTTAGAATGTAAGCAAACTTGTGTGCTTTGAATCCTGAGAGGATACACATCTTCAAATTCTCTTTAAAAAATGATGAGAGATGCTTACATACCAAACATTTTCTAAATTTCAAACAATGCAATAGTTCTACTTTAGTTTACCTTCAGAGCCATGCTAAACAACCGAGTGCAGTAATGACTAATAAGGGCAAACTTATCCTCACGTTGACGGCTGGCGAGTTCACGTAATCATTGCAGAGATTGCTCGAACAACAGTACTTGCAAGCGCCGTAATGCTGACTGAGGCAGTTACTAGAGCCATCGCATGCTTCAACACAGCCTCGTTTCACGTTCCAGTAGTTGTCAAGATGGTTTCCACCGGATTGAAACATGGATGTCTGATGAAAAAGAGAGAAAAAAATGAAGAACCAAGAAAGAATGTTTAAATCTCTTTTACACATACCATTGATCACTATACTGAAATGCTATGACTGTGAAATTGCTATGATTCTGAGGATATTAAAGGACAAGTCCACCCCCAACAAAAAGCTGATTTGAATAAAAAGAGAAAATTCCAACTAGCATAAAACTGAAAATTTCATCAAAATCGGACGTAAAATTAGAAAGTTATGACATTTTAAAGTTTCGATTAATTTCACAATTATGAGCACATCCTGGCTGGTATGCAAATGAGGAGACTATGACATCATCCACTCACTATTTCTTTTGTATTTTATTACATGAAATATCCTTATTTTCTCCTAATTGTCAAGAGATACAAAGATTAATTCCTCCCTGAACATGTGGCATTAGCATTGTTAATACTATGTTTCAGTCAAATTGGTTTATTGTCAAATCTATAAAAAAAAAAGAAATATTGTATAAGTCGAGCAATTAAAATCAAAAGAAATAGTGAGTGATGGACATCATTGACTGACTCACCTAGTTGTGCATATCAGTTTTGTAAAAAATAGCGAAAGTTTAAAATGTCATAACTTTCTTATTTTACATCTGATTTTTATGAAATTTTCATTACTATGCTAGTTTGATTTTTTATTCTATGACCTTAATAAAAAGAGAAGAATTGTGAATCTCTTCAATCAGTTGAATGCATTGTAAAACAAAACATCAAATGTCCCCTAGGAAAATGGGATGTTAGGGCCCTACCTATATTTTCTTTAAAAATCAAATTATTTTGAAGAAAGTGCATGCAGAGAATTTTCTGTCACTTTTATTCATTGCATGACCAATGAACTACATGTAAATATGTAAAAGGTATAACAAAATTTGCAAAAGTTTGAAAGTACACTTTTTGTACATGTCTATTTGACACTAAAGAGCAGGATATAATCAAAGCATTATATGTGTATACACCCTATACAATGTAGCACTTACAAAACATGCATGTTCACATTCCACTGTAGGGAGTGTTTCTGATGCGTTCCAACAGTCTGTTCCCACTGGTGAATCAACCTGTTCACATTGATAACATGTGACCATTTCAGCTCCAATCATCTCCACAGCTATAGGTATATAAATAAAAAGAAAAAAAAGGAACAATAAAATCTCTGTATACATTGGCTAAATCTGATTTTGACTGAAAAAGAACATCCTTCATAAGAGCCTAATGGGGTGTTGCAATAATATTAATAATAATCCGCTTTTATATCGCGCTTAATACATCGGAACGACGTGACTAAGCGCTTAACAGATATATTATTACCCCGGTCATTGGATTCAATCAGCCATTCCCGCACACGTGTGCACATCCTCCACTCCCTGGGGAGTATTCCAGTCAGTCGCCGGTGAGGCGCACACAGTACTGGACAAGCTACAATGACTTTCACATCCTACTGGGTACCCACTTAGCACCTGGGTCGAGAGTGGCAAAGTGTGGATTAACGCCCAAAGGACGCCAGTCCGTGGTGGGATTTGAACACACGACCCTCTGTTTACAAGGCGAGAGTCAGAACCACTACACCACGGCTCCTCCACGCAAGATCGCAAGAAACTTGCGATCAATTGCAAGTCTATTTTTGGTCCCTAAATTAATCATATGTCTTGCAGTTAATTGCAAATTAGTGATTAATTGTTATCTGCTCCTTGACACAAGTTTTATCTGATTTGCTATAGCTAACGTTGATCTGTCAGTTGTAAAATTGCAACAGAATATTTGTAATTGAGCGCAAATATTTTCTTGCAACACCCCCTAAGGCATAATGCATCCACAGGACAGCATTAATCTGGTACTATTAGGTAATTTACACTTTAGACTAGAAAGTCATACTGATACAACTTTCACTGATGTACAATTATCATTATTTGTTTGTTTGGCATCACCTGTGCCTGGGAGGTGAAAATCAATCTGAATATCTATGACCCGCAGGACTCTCTTCTCATGTCATAATGGGGGGGGGGGGGTCCTTTGCTCAAGAAGTATGTATTGACTCTCATTCAAATACTCTTATCTTCACATTTTTGTTTGACATTAACATTTTGGCTTAAGCTAAAGATTGAATTAAAAAATGAAAATATAAGCCAATCCATTAATCTTTAAAGCAAATACAGGGACTGTCCCCAAAACATATTTCCACATTTCATAAAACTTACCAAATAACAATACAATTAAAACAAGACTGATGGCTCTCCTCATACTGGCAGCTTTTACTTTCTTTCACCAGAAAAACTGAAATGAATTGGAAAAGAAAAAATACCCATTTAACAGACATGCCACGTCGCTTGCAGTGGGACACCCGCAATAGGGACTCCTGCACACACCCTAAACTCTTCCGTATCATAGCCTATCATAATATAGATTATACACAACTCCTGGTGACGTCATGTCGAGTCATTGTACCCTGCTTTATAATCTCACACATACTTTGAACTTTGAGCTTCATTTTGCTTTTCGCAGAATGATTTTATATCATAAATCATGTCGATATCACATCAAAACACTTAACAAATATATTAGGAATCTTCAACAATTTTAAGACTATCATTAGTTTATACCCCAGTTTAAACCTCCCTATCAAGCCGGGATGTTTCAGTCCAAGTGATGCAATATTTTTGTGACTTCCGTTTTTTTATTTTCATTTCCGCTGTTGAATAAATACGTGATTTTTATTTCTTAGAGTTCATAGCGAGAGGTACCAGTATATAAAATATATCTTAACTCGTTAAGATCCCAAAACAATTTTAAAACATTCCCAATCAATCGTTCTTGATATCAAGAATTTCTGATTAAAAATCAGAATGATTTCTTGCAATGGATTGATGCTCGAAATCAGAAATGAAAATGAATTCTTGATATATCGAGAATTCATTTCTTGATAAAAAATTAATTTCTGATTAAAAATCAGAATGATTTCTTGCAATACATTGATGCTCGAAATCAGAAATGAATTCTTGATATCAAGAAATCTAATTCTTGATATCAGAAAATGTGAATAAATGTTAAAACGGTTTGCTATACGTGCGTGCATGATTTTGTGAAAGGAGAAAAGCGAGAAATTCTTGATATCAAGAAATTAGTTTTTGATATAAAAAATTGATGTTTTTTCGTAGCGAGAATTCATTTCTTGATATCAAGAAATTGTTTTATGATCTCAAGAAATTAATTCTTGATATCAAGAAATCAATTCTTGATATCAAGAATTGAATTCTTGATATCAAGAATTGAATTCTTGATTGATATAAAAAATGATTTTTATGTGGTTAATAAATGGAAATTCTTGATATCAAGAAATTAGTTTTTGATATACATTGTAAAAATTAATGTTTTGTGGTAGCAAGAATTCATTTCTTGATATCAAGAAATTGTTTTATGATATCAAGAAATGAATTCTTGATATCAAGAAATCAATTCTTGATATCAAGAATTGAATTCTTGATTGATATCAAAAAATGATTTTATGTGGTTAATAAATGGAAATTCTTGATATCAGAAAATATTAAAACGGCTTGCCATACGCACGTCGCCCAAGCCTTGTACCAAAGATACTACAAGGGGAAGGTCGGACACTTCAGCGATTTTTTGAAACGCTCCATAAATGCTGGTAGGGAAGGGCGCTCAACAGCGTTGAGTAAGTAAACCTTCGCATATCGGTATGCGACTGTGTATAAAACATATGGGGAAAATGAGAGAGTGGAGTTTGGAGAGGGCTCAAGGGTGGCTAATGAAAATATATCCACATTTTTATTACCAAGAAACATCTGAAATATATTCAACTCAAATGTAAGGGGGGAAAAATTGAAGAAAAAACATTTGAAATGTAAAAATAGTCTATCCCTTCGACCCTTCACCATTTCTCTCATGTTTTGTACACAACCATTTCGCGATACGCAAAGGTAAAAAAAGGTTGTTACTTACTAAACGCTGTGGGGCGCTCTTCCCAAGCGTTTCATTACGCGGTCTATGTACTGTCCGATCTTCCCCTTGTAGTATCTTTGCTAGTACTTACACTAGTCACAACCAACATTTATTTCCTTGTGACATGACAGCAGACCAGAATGACATGAGAAATTGAGAACGAACGTTAAGAATATTAATCACTTAGCAAGGAAAATTATGTGGAACAATTCATTCTAAAATCAAAATTTCTTGAAAATTATCAGAATGCAGTATCATGTAAAAATGAAAGGCTACATCGCACCATGGAAAATAGCATGCATGTCCAGCTCAGCTAGTGCTAGCTAGCCGCGCCCGCGCACTGGCAAAGCTAGCCGGCTGGAAGTGGAAATGGACCAGTGTCTATGCATGGATTATTATCCGGTCATCAAATGATAAGATCTTAGTTTGTCTGATGCCGAAATGATTCTGAAACATCCTATACTATTAAGGATTGATGATGAATGATGCAACAATTATTTCTGATTTTCCCAAATTTTATGATTTTTTTTTGCCTGTGTCGCTCGCTTTTTGCACATGACACATCAAGAGCTTGTGGAATTTACGTGTGTTGCAAGCAACGCATGTGTTCTACACTGGCGAGAACATTAACGTGTTACCCTTTTTCAAAAAAAGACAGCTTGTCACTTTTTTTTGAGAGCAAGTATTTATCGCCCGATGGTTCGGGTACACTGTATATGTAGCGGTATTGAATTGTAGCGTAGCCTACATGACCCATCGCCTGAGGTATTTGGTCACAAAAAGTGATATTTTATTGTGTGTGCTGTGTACTGCATTGGCATACCATAGTTAGTAGATCTAGATTCTACACATTTAGTACATGTAACGTTAGATTCTGCTCTGGCAGGATCGTTGCAGTGAGCAAGTGACCTTGTGAGTGACGTATAAGGTTAACAAGTGGAATGCCTCTGGCCGTCTCACCTGCATCACGCGGTTCAATATAGCAGCAGTGCTGACTTTGAATACTATGTCCACTTTTTATGAACTAGACCAATAAACTTACAGAGATATGATGGTTATTCAACAAAAAACCCCAACATGGCCAAAGTTCATTGACCTTACATGACCTTTGACCTTGATCATGTGACCTGAAACTCATGCAGGATATTCAGTGATACCTGATTACTCTTATGTACAAGTTTCATGAATCAGATCCATAAACTTTCAAAGTTATGATGGTAATTCAACAGATACACCCAATTCGGCCAAAGTTCATTGACCTTTGACCTTGGTCATGTGACCTGAAACGCGCACAGGATGTTCAGTGATACTTGATTACTCTAATGTCTAAGTTTAATGAACTAGACCAATAAACTTTCAAAGTTATGATGGTAATTCAACAGATACCCCCGATTCGGCAAAAGTTCATTGACCCTAAATGACCTTTGACCTTAATCATGAGACCTGAAACTTGCACAAAATTTTCAGTGATGCTTGATTACTATTGTGTCCAAGTTTCATGAATCAGATCCATAAACTTTCAAAGTTTAATATGATGGGAATTCAACAGATATCCCCAATTCGGCCAAAGTTCATTGACCCTAAATGACCTTTGACCTTGGTCATGTGACGTGAAACTCATGTAGGATGTTCAGTGATACTTGATTAACCTAATGTCCAAGTTTCATGAATTAGGTCCATATATTTTCTAAGTTATGATGACATTTCAAAAACTTAACCTCAGGTTAAGATTTCGATGTTGATTCCTCCAACATGGTCTAAGTTCATTGACCCTAAATGACCTTTGACCTTGGTCATGTGACATGAAACTCTAATAGGATGTTCAGTAATACTTGATTAACCTTATGGCCAAGTTTTATTAACTAGGTCCATATACTTTCTAAGTTATGACGTCATTTCAAAAACTTAACCTCAGGTTAAGATTTGATGTTGACGCCGCCGCCGCCGTCGGTAAAGCGGCGCCTATAGTCTCACTTTGCTTCGCAGGTGAGACAAAAACAGTCCTAACATTAACTTACGGGAGAGAAAAAAAAGTAGATCGACTATGTGAATCTGAACAGTTGAGTCAGCAAAATGTTATTGAGCGACACATCCACGCTAACTTAGTGAAGAGAGTAGCGCAATATGTGTGGTCTGAAATCACCTTTTAGACAGGCTTATTGAACTTGGAAGTAAAAAGTTTCAAAAGTTCTCCAAATAAAAAAACTTTGAATAAAAAGTTTCAAAAGTTCTCCAGTTAAGAAAGTAAATAACAAATTAAATAACTAACTACTAAATAACAAAGTCAAAAGACCAAACAGCATGAACAGATGGATTTTTGATGTCTATTAATAATCTTGAATCCTCTTAATAAAGAGCAGCTTTCATGGCTATCATGGTTTATCATTTATGTCACCAGTCATTCACTGCCGTTTATTTCGTCAGCCGCGGTGACTTCTTTCCACTCCCATTGAATTTGTACACAACGAGCGCACAACACAGTTCTGAGTTCAAGAGAAAGAGAGGTGACAAATTTCACGATCACGATATTAGGCCTAAACAGCTCATCATCATAGTTCAACTTCACTTAGGCCTATTAGTTATAGTAGATCTAGGCCTAACGTTACGTACGTATATATTTTGCCCCAACGTTGGCCTAACTTTGTCACTAGTTACACAGGCTAAATGCGAGGATTGTGCTACTGGCACTAGCTTACACCGATGTCTGTGTATGGGACAATACCAAACCTAGCTACCGGTATGACCAACACTAACAGAAACACACATGGCCACGATTGAAGCCCTGGGTAAAATTCACATTTCAAAGAAGCCTCTCTCAATCATTGCACTGTCATGACTGGCTTTAATTGAAGCTGCCACCAAATCATTGTACTACTCAGAATACAGTACCATACTTACCACTTAATGTACTTTGATCAAAGAAATAATCGAGTAGAAGATCTTGCTCGGATCAGCAGCACGGTGTGTCATATCGTGTATGGAAAATTTTCTTTCATCATCATTGATCACGCACGTCACACAGTACAGGTATGCATACCGTACCGGTACCGCATATTATTGAACATGATATCCGTAGTAGTAATCTCGGTACGTAATCAGCGGTATACGTCCGTGGCGCCGAAACACCACTTTTTAGTGGCGCCGAAACAAATTATGTGTGGCCTGCACTGTTGGTGAGGCCCAATCGGTTCATTTTTGGCCCGGATTTGTTATGCCTTTTCCTTTTCTGAAGTTAGTGCAGTACGTGTCACTCCTTCTTCATTAAACTCCAATATTTTTAAGATCTTGTACCTTTTATCAGATGAAAAAAAAGTAAACAAGATAAAACAACACCAAGATAATTTTCCATTGTGTGAAAGATGGCTTTCTCCAAAATGAAAGAAACACGCACATTAGAAACAGCTGTCCGATTTGAATATTTGACTCCTGTGAGTCCTGTCAATCAAACAAATTGCTTTCTGCCTAAATGTATCATCAATTCCGAACTTAAGACATTAAAAAAATCTATTTCTTTGCATGATAGAGGATTGAATAGGCGTAAAAGTTTTATTTTCTATGGGGTAACTTGAACTTGACCAGAAATCGTACTCAAAGTGGGTCTATACCAGTATAGTTGCATCAAATGAACATGCCAGTCATTAAAGGACAAGCCCACCTCAACAAAACGCTGATTCAAATAGAAAGAGAAAAATCCAACAAGCATAACAATGAAAATTTCATCAAAATCGGATGTAATAAGAAAGTTATAATATTTTGAAGTTTCGCTTAATTTTTCAAAACAGTTATATGCACATCTGTATGCAAATGAGGGAACCGATAACGTCACCCACTCACTATTTCTTTTGTATTTTATTATATGAAATATTTTGATTTTCTTGTCATTGTCATGTGAAATGAAGTTTCATTTCTCCCCGAACACATGTAATTTCATTATTCTAACATTTTGTGCTTCAGGCAAGGGGGTCCTAATGATTGTCAAATTTGTAAAAATTGAAATATTGTATAATTCAAACAATAAAAAACAAAACAAATAGTGAGTGAGTGACATCATCGACTTTCTCATCTGCATATTACTGAGTTGAGCATAAAACTGTTTTGTGAAAAATAAGCGAAAATTTATGTCATAACTTTTTTATTCAGTACATCGATCCCATTTTTATAAAGTTTTCAGCGTTATTCATGTTTGATTTTTCTCTGTTTATCCAACTCAACTTTTTTCTGTGATGGACTTGACCTTTAATTAAGTCGTTGAAGAAACACATTTCCCAATAAAGCAATGTCATTATGCACATTCCTTCCTTCTATACTCCGCTTGTTCAAACTGCTGATAATTCAATAGTTTCCAATTAATTGTAAAGGCCTATGCATCATTGTAGACCTACATTATTTCCAGGAATACCGGGTAACACACAATCCTCAACAGGAAATGGAATAATTAACACAATCATGATATGAATCAACACATCCAAAACATTCCAAAGGGATTAAAAGTTCACGTTGTTTCGTCGGGAGTCAAGTACTGTTCCTAGTAGTTTGATTTCTTTCGTTAATCTCTGAACAAAGACTGAAAATAAGTAAAAATTTGTCTCTTTGTGTCAAAGAGACGTGGCAGTACAAATGGAGGTTGATTGGGTCGCTTGCACCCCCCCCCCCATTTTTTTCCGCGACCAAGAAAAAAAATTAAAGAAGGGTTAAATGTAAGTATATTTTTAATACTATATCAAAATCTATCGCAATGTTTGGATTTTTTTTAAAATAAAAAATGTCGAAATTTTGCTCGCTTCGCTTGCTCGTTTATCAATTCAGTTCGATACGCCGTATCTGGCCACCTCACATTTTTTTGGGGGGACTCATTATGCCACTGCTGTGAAATGAAAGTGTACCAGATCGACTTCTTCTCGTCGAAGTTTTAGAAATAGCGCCATCTTTTTTTTATTGGCCATCATCCTTCAAGGATGAGTAATAAGCAACTGGAAATATATATTTTGGAAGAAAAAAGGACAGGAAATAATGAAATCAGACAATGTCAAACTTTGACGAAAAAAACGGACAAACAGTGCAAAAAATTAAGTGCACAGGCGCGGATCCAGGAGGGGGCCGAGCCGGCCCCCCCCCCATTTTTTGACAACCTGCAAAAAAAGTGTACTCTTTCACTTGACAGAAACTCCGAAAAACAGAAAGAAAAGTACGAAAGAGGTATTATACCCATGATGTGTAATTTACATCCTCGTACCGGCCGGCCCGAACCCAAAAGGAAACAATTAAGGTGAGGGGAAGAATTGGAAAATAGACTTTATATAAAAATTTTCGCTCGCATTGCCTGTTCAAGAAGATTGAATCCAGTTCTGAAATCAAATTGCACACAATATTTTAGCTCGCACATCAAGCTTCAATTATTTTTTTATTTACACAAATTGTTATATCAAATGCACGCATTGTTTGATTCGTGATATCCCTATTCTCTTTGGAAATTCTTTCCAAAATTTGTCAAAATGCTTCTTTATCATGTTAGTATATCAAACTATTAAGCTCGTGCTTCGCGCTCGCATTTAATTGTTTGAGACAAACAGCTTGTTCTGTATTTAAATAAAAACGCGCTTAGACTGTCCAGTTTTCAGGTCGGAATATCACAAATTTTGAGTTCGCGCTTCGCGCTCTCATTATTTAATTGGTGATACTTGTATCCTCTTTATTACTCACTAAAACACAGTCCTAATTGAGTCCCTTTTCACGTTACTATAATAAAATTTCGGCTCACGATTCGCGCTCGCATTGTTTAGTTGGATACTTATCTTTGTTCACGATTATAAAAATGCTCGGAATCTTCAGTTCTAAGAACATAAAATATCAAAGAATTTTAGCTCGCGCTTCGCGCTCGCATTATATATTAAGACCACATGAGATACCTTATCTTGTTTATAACAATAAAGACTAACATATACTTAAAACTTCTGTCTTTTGTTAAGACTGCCCCCTGATAAACCAACAAAAAATCAGATTATAGCGGCCAATCGCGAAAAATGTTGATGAAAATATTTTTCGCCCCCCCCCATTGGCGAAAGCTGGATCCGCCCCTGGTGTAAGTAAGGGTAAGTATTTTATCACATAACACTTAAGCTATATGGTACTGCTATAGTGAAAGGGCTTTCACAAACAGACCCCCCCCCACCCCCCCAAAAAAAAAATCATGACATTTTTGCATCACGATACTATTTGTTTTCTTCTTTCCACTATGACTGATTAACCTAGACGTAAAATGATTCCAAGGTAATTGGTTATATACCAGCTTGGCTTTACCAGCAAAAAATGCTGTCCTGCCGAGTTCCTACGGGAGTTACCACAAACAGAAACAGAAACTATAATTTGTATATTTTGTTGTTTCCCACAGGAAGACAACGCGTTTTAATATGTAAAGAGTATTAAGGGGTTGTCATTTGTTACTTGCACCAGCCTTGAACTTAGATTATTCCACACCCCCGACTCCCAATAAAAAAATCAACCACAACCAAAAAACGTAAGAAAAATGCATCGTCAACCCTCAGTCATTTTTTAAATAAATGATTTGTCAACATGTTGTTAAAGACATCGAATGACCAAACCAACGGCAGTAACAACAATTCGTTTCAAAACCGAATTCGAATCACCACCTCCGACTAATAGCCCTTCAGGGTGATAGAAATACAGCCCTACCCCATTTTACAAACCCGGTCCGATAGTCATTCTCACGATTCTTGTGGCTTGAAAAAAACTTCTTTGTATTCTGTATCCCATCCAAAAGTCAACATCAGTTCGTCCAACTAATTATCATTCCATGTGTCAACAAACAAGGGTATAAGAAAGTATCTCATTGTACCACTTTCATTAGTCATGGAGCTGCGAGATGCTCGCATTAAACAGTAAACCTAGTACTCAAAAAAACCTTTTCTTCTTTTCTTTCTCTTTGTGAGGTTTGCGCCGCCCCCCTAAAAAGCAATCACTAATCCTAGCTTTGTCGTGTCTTCCTTTCTGCTAAATAAAAAAGAGTAAATTGTTGTTTGAACTTTGAAAACTGTAACGCCGTTTCGTAAATACAGTTCAGATTGGCTTTACATGTTTAAGCTTATTTCATGCCATTAAGGAAAGCCCGACTCTCTAATCCTCAAATGTAAAAGTCAATTGGGAGGGGGGGGGGTGAGTTTGAAGATGAAATGATATTGGATTTGTATAGCGCACGTATCCCACCTTGCTGGGTGATCAAGGCGCTCCTATATTTCCCCGGCTAAGTAGTCTGCCAATTCCGGTGCTCACAGCTTTTTGAGGAATTGCTTCCTGCCTCTACCCATTTACCTCACCTGGGTTGAGTGCAGCACAATGTGGGTAAATTTCTTGCTGAAGGAAAATACGTCATGATGAGGAATCGTTACTAGTATTTTATGGTCAAATAACTCAAATTTGTAAAGATTGAGCATTGTGTTACATAATAGAAATTGGTTAAAGGCGTAATCATGGGATACATGATAAGCAAATATTAATTATTCCGTTCTTCTACAAAACAAAATGTAGAATTAAAGGTCAAGTCCACCCCAGGAAAATGCTGACATGAATAAATAGAGAAAAATCAAACTTTCATAGTGCTGAAAATTTCATCAAAATCGGATGTAAAATAAGAAAGTTATGACATTTTAATGTTTCGCTTATTTTTCATAAAACAGCGATATGCACAGTTAGGTGAGTCAGTCGATGGTGTCCATTACTTACTATTTCTTTTGCTTTTTATTGTTTGAATTGTACAATATTTCATTTTTTCATAGATTTGACAATAATGACAAACTTGACTGAACCATATGGTATTAAACAATTCAAAATGTTCAGGGAGGAATTAATCACTTGACAATGAGGAGACAATTAGAATATTTCATATTTCATGTAATAAAATACAAAAGAAATAGTGCAGTGGATAATGTCACCAGTCTCCTCATTTGCATACCGACCAGGATGTGCATATAACTGTTTTGTGAAATAAAGCGAAACTTAAAAATGTCATAACTTTCTTATTTTACATCCGATTTTGATGAAATTTTCAGTGTTTTGCTTGTGGGATTTTTTTTAATGTTTATTCAAATCATCTTTTTGTTGGGGTGGACTTGTCCTTTAAGGATGCTGCACGGTACATCGATGTCAATTGAAGTACATAAGTCTGCATGACCAATTTTCCTAAAGAATCTCTGTAAGACATTAAAAATTAGCAGACCAATAATTTGATGATCACGATTCCTGATTCTCAAAAGTACGTCAGTGTGAATAATGAAATCAAGTTGTATATGAATTCGGAGTTTCAGATCCTTGATGGGTACTAGGTTATTTTTTTCGTTGAAAAAAAGAGAAGGCATTGATTTTCATCATTGTAATTTCACTTGTTTATTGTGTCCAGTCGAATCCTTATTTATTCAATATATCAGAAGTAATAGTAGTGTCTTCAAGGTAATATCTTATTGCATTGGAACGATTAAATTTATTTGTCATTAATGATCTTCTATCGAATTACGCAATCTATTTTGACTTTTAAAATATGAGGGGGGGGGGGTATGTTCAGATGGACCATTTTCGGAATCTTTTATTTACTTTTAAGTACGAAATCATGAAGGAATATAAATCATCTTATGAATGTAGAGATACAAACGATACGGCAATAACATGACATTTTTTTCGGAGTCTGGAAACAGTTATTTCGAAGATATACGAAAGTTGGAAGGACACAATGTTGTGGAAATCCGACATAACCAACCCAAAGTAACCTAAAAAAGGGAAGTAATTACACAGATGAGATCATCGACCTCTCTATGTCTGAAAAGGAAAGTTACTGAATCGAGAATCTACGAATTTCAACCAATTTTTAGAAACGATATCTCAAATTGTTGGTAAGCACATAAAACTAAGAATGATTTTAACACCGAATCTTTATATGTATGAAGACTGCCATTACTCCAGTATATAGATTGGAAGTATATGCTATTTTCTTTTTAATAATAATACAACCTTCTGAATCTTCTTGTATACATTATACTTATTCTTTATCATAATAATACATATATAAAGATTAATATATCACATATAGCATATTTTTTTTCTTTTTACTGATTTGGGTAGGGGCGAACAGATCAATGGCGTATAGATAAGGGCTTAAATGCCATGGACCCCAAGAAGTTTCACGACTAAGAATAAAAGAAGAAAAAGGGAGGAAAAAGGGAAAAGGGTGAAATATGATATCATTTTCTGAATAGTATATAAAAAAATCACACAAAAGTTTGGATCATTACGCCACTGAAACGGATATTCATCAAAACACATTGTTTAATTTGACAAAGTCCCTTTTAATACACTTTAAGAGTGCACCTTAATAAACACAATTTCTTGCTGGTTTTCTTTCAATCTTGATCTTCGTATCATGGACAAGCGACTCGGTTGTCATTACATTGTGAAGCTTTCCCATGGTCTAGATACTATACCTTCATTTAATTTTAAGCACGTCTCTTAGGTGATTTGTTACATTCCTTTATACTTTTTTTTCTGAAGTTAACCAAACAATTGCCCTTCTCTTTTCTTCAAAAGACCACCTGCAATTCAAATGAACCCTATAAAACGTTTATTCGTTCTCCAGCAGCTTAGAGTCACAACGCTAACCACACCAAAGAGAGGTATATAATGACGGTCACTCGAAAAAAAAACTCCCAAAAGCCACTGTTTAGGGCTAAATTGTTACAATAATGGGTGTTTAGCTATTGTATATGTATTGTGGCTTTCTGAGGTAATGCTGAGGTATGCCTTTTTAAAGAATGGTCCTTACAAGGCTACTCTACCGGGTTGTAAAAAAATTAGTTTAAAAAGTTCCCCATTGACCTGAAAATTGAGGTTAGTGTGACGCAAAGTTAATTTTCTTTTTACACTTTCTTAAATACATGTAAATGTATGTCGGAATAAACAATCGCAAAAAATCTCACATCTGATCCAAAGTGGGAGAAGGTACCTTTTCCAAAAAATAACGGAAATAAGGAAACATTAAGCTCCGAATTGATCGATAAACATTAAAAACAAAATGAGTTTTCGAAAGATTCATATTAAAACGCGCTTCAAATCAGATTGAACGAATTACCAATTCGAGTTTCAGTAACGTACAATGTTATTCTAGGTTTTACTGAACATCTGAATGTGTCAGCTTCAGAAGAAAGAATTTGATTATATGCATATCATCGTATATGCTTTAACAAATCACGTTGATTTCTTGGAATTGTGAGATAACTGAAAGGAATGGTAGTTTTATAAGACCTATTAGTCCATTTATTCCGTATTTGCGCAATAGCGATGTAGTGTTTTCAATGAAAAGTCCATTTAGACCAGTTTGTTGAGCTAAGAAAATTTACGATTGATGAATTTGATTGAAATAAAATACATATATTTTAATTTTGTTAAATTATGATGAAATAAAAATGATTCTTATTTGTTGTCGCATGCCTATGACTGTTATATCCAAATGTATTATTTTGTTTGGATTCGTCATTTTACAGAAAATAAAGTTTGATCATGTGGTCACAAAAAATATTAAATTTTGTTATTACTCTAAACATAAACCTACAACTCATAGTACTTTGCAAGCTGTACTGCATTTTTAATGTCTATCATCCCAATTCCAAGACCATGAAGACAAAGGCATGTTAGGATTACTTTGAAATGACTTTGCCCTAACCCCTTTCAACATTAAAGGAGAATGAAACCTTTAGGACAAGATAGCTTGTGTGAAATCATAAAAATATAAGAAACAGATCAACGAAAGTTTGAGAAATATCTGACAAATAATGAGAAAGTTATGAGCATTTGAATATTGTAATCACTAATGTTATGGAGATCCTCACATAGGCAATGCGACAAAGATGTGTGATGTCACATAATTATGAACAAGTCTCCCCATTACATTATATTTCACTTAAACTGCCTCTTTCATCACATCTATCAATAGATTGTGTTCTTTCTATAGGAGGGCCTGTAATAAAGATTTTCAAAGAATACATCATGGATGTATCACCATAAGAAAAAGCAAAAAGAGACATTTTGGAGGTATTTTATAGTCCATCAAACATGACTTGTCAAAGGGAAAATTGTTCACATGTGACATCACACATCCTTGTTGCATTGCCAATAGGAGGATCTCCATGGTATATTAGTGATTGCAATATTCAAATGCTCATAACTTTCTTATTATTAGTCAGATTTTTCTCAAACTTTCTTTGTTCTTATTCTTTGATTTCTCTGTTTTGACGCAAGCCTACTTGTTTCAAAGGTTTCATTCCCCTTTAACATAATTTTGTTGAGCTTCTATTAGTTTTTCCCCGTGAGATACAGTGAATAATGGGGCACATGTATATGCAAAAGGGAAAAAGAGAAAAACGAGGAGAGAGATAGTGAAAAAATAGATTAAGACAGAGAGAGGGAGAGAGAGGGGGGAGAGGGGCGATCTAGAGAGGGAGAAAGAGAGAGAAAAAGCGTTGTCCCTTCCCAAACACCACATAAGAGTGTAAAATGAATGTCCAATGATACTGGGATGAATTGAGTAGGATTTACAATCAGTGAAATTTCCCTGACTCGAGTTAGGGTCTGCAAACTGTAAAAACTGTGGCGTTAAAACTGACACCAATTGGTGTTAATAGAGGACCACACCCTGAGGTGTTAAAATTACACCCTAGAGATTGAACATAGCACCAAAGAGTGTAAATGTAACAACCAAAGGTGTTGTAATAACACCTATAGGTGTAAAACTAGCACCACCAATTTAACACCGGTGTAAAGTAACTGGTGTGGTCCACTATGTACGCCGGTTAACACCACAGTTTTTGCTGTGCACGATTTGACACTGAATCCCCCCACCATACACGTCATAGCTTGTTATCAGTCACACAGATATGATAAAACGTTGATGATAGTGCAAACAAAATAATGTCTAATAATATCCTTCTTTCATTATAAGAGATGGTTTGACAAACATCTGAACAATTTGATCTGAAATTTGCTAAGAAGACTGGTGCTTATAGAGATCCTGGAATATTAAGATCTATCACCATGGCAACACTCAGTCTAATATTCGTCATCATGAGTATTGTTGGAACAGGTAATATACCTTATAATTACAGGTATATTTTATCAAAGAAGATAATTTGAAGCAGAAAGCTGGGATTGACGGGCGCTTGTATCAGAGCTCAGTAAAACCATGGGCATAAGTCAACTCCGGGGCGGATCCAGGATTTTCCAAAAGGTTGGCATATTTTCCCGAGGAAAGATTTGACAGGGTGGTATTCTGCTTTATTTGGGATGGCCACAATAAATATTGATTCGGGTCAATTCTTGACGATTCTTAACTGAATCTGAACCTATCAGGACCCATTCGTCTCCCCGAATCATAGACGAATAGGTTCCGAATCCATCTGAATCCGGCCGTATCGGGCAGTAACGGTGCGAATTTAGCAGGGAGAATTCGATTTTGGTGTAACCTTAGCTTTTGACACGGAAATGCACTTAATTTTCAAGGATCATGGATACGAAATAAATCCTGATCGTCTAAGGATAATGACCAATCGAATTATTTCTTAAAGATTTGCAATTAAGATTTTAAAATGCATCTTTAACCATGCAGTACTGATCACTGCTGATTGTCTGGTTTTCTTTTCTAATATACAGAGTATTACTATAAGTAATTACACACTTCTTGTGGTCCATGATTATATTATATTTTTTATTTGTTAGGTTGGTGCACCGATTGCAACGAGTACGATGACTTGGGTTGTTTCGACTCCCCACACGACTGTCACTCTACGACCCCAAACACCCCCGATGAAATTGGAACCAAATTCACTGTATTCACCCAAGATAATCGAGCAATAGGCGACGTCTTGGACCGGAAGAACTTGGATAGCATCCGAAAATCACACTTTAACCCGAATAGGGATACGAAGATCTTTGTACATGGATGGAAAGATAGCATGGATTGGGGCAGCTGGAAGAATTTCAGAGATCGCTTTCTTGATACAGTGAATTATTTATCTTCTTCTATTAAATTAGATGAAACCTCATTCTATATATATATTTAATCATTTATCACCTGTCCTGATTTTTTTTCTTGATATGAAAGCTTAAATTCTATCTACATTAATTACACAAAGTGAAGCACTTAATACTTATGAGCCCAAGAAATTGTGTATCTTCCCTTTTCTTAAATTCGATAAATATCGAGAGGTTTTCGCACTTCGCGTGAGAAGGGGAAATTTCTTTCCTTTCATCATGTCTTTCTTTTTTTACGCTCCATTTTCTTCGTAATCAACTATTACAATCACTTGAATAAGTAAAGTTAACCATGTTAATAGAGATATCTACATTTGGTTAAAAATGAGATGAAACATATAATTTTCTTAATATTTCATGAAACTGCGGGGCTTCAACGCTACGGCGCGAGAATGTTAAATATCTTTCCCCCGCATATCCATCTTCTCGTTTGTTTTGCAATGTTATCAGATCCTTACAGAGTGGGCCATTGACTTTGAATTAAAGACTGCTGTTTTACCTTAGAATTTCATACAACGCTTGCTACTTTTGAAATCAAGTTTCATAATCACAGCAGTCAATTAAATTGGAGCTGATAAATGGAGAACCCCAGAACCCATCCTATATAGAGATTGCGCTTCGCGCGCTCTTTACTGTCCGAAACCTGCCTTAGGCTGTTAGGTATGATTTATGAGCAAGGTGAACGCGACACTGCTTTCTCTCATTGAAAGTGGGAATGTGATTTTATTCATAAAAGACATCAAAGTACCAAATTAGTATTTGATCATGCATCTTAATCATCGGACATGTGTGATTTCCTGAAATCATCTTCTGTGACTCATCTTAAAATTTTATTCTTTTCCTTTCTATATTTTAATTCATTTTTTTCTCGTTCGTTTCTTAAGGAGGTGTCATACTCCACGGTCGTTCTATCGACATCCCTGAAATATATTTCTCTTTCGTATTGTATTTAATCCTTGATCTGCTCGATTTCAGTACGACGTTAACGTGGTGTTTGTAGACTGGTACCCAGGTGGTTCAAAGAACTATTTGAAGAGTAGCGCCAATACCCGCGTGGTTGGTAGGGAGATCGCAAAACTCATCGAGGCTTTCCGCGATGTCGGCGCCACCTCCAACTCCATGCACATCATCGGGCACAGCCTTGGAGCTCACACCGCTGGGTACGCGGGAGAGGCTTGCAGAGACCCTGCTATTAGCATAGGGGAGACAGTCGGCAGAATTACAGGTGGGCAACATGTTTCATATCCCGACTTCCCTAAAATCACACACAAATATGATAAAATCCTTTGAAGTATAAAATTATTCTTAATCAGAAAGCTAGATAAAACAGTTGTCATATCCTTTTCATACAAAGTAGGAATACAGAACTCATTATTTATGTGCTTTTGTAAAAGTGGAACACTTTCATTGGATGAATAACGATGTGACTTCCACTGTTTTTGTTTTTTACAATAAAAGAAACTGTTTTAAGTGTCGTTTTTCTTTACATTTAGGATTGGATCCCGCTGGACCCGGGTTTAGCGGCAATCTTGATAACTCTTGTCGCTTAGATAAGTCAGATGCTGCTTTTGTTGACGTCATTCATACGGATGGAGAACCCGCTGGCGCTGGACTCTTAGATGAGGTATATTAATAATGGGTATTAAAATTTCAGTTTGATATAGGAACGAAACGGACTCAAACAAAGAAAATTCCCCATAAAACTGAATTGATAATTTTACGTTCTAATTGAATGAACATGAATATTGCAGTGATAAAAACTATTGAGGTGTAAAACAACAATCATAATTTAAGAAAACGAATTCTTATACAACTATATGGAAACATTATTTTTGTCTATAGTGATCATGTTGGATAGGGATAAGTATAATTGTAGAGAAGATTGGTTCCTTCATTTTATACCAATAATTACAAATTTGGGATTATCATCGAAACATTTAGAAAATAATTCAGGAACTTCTACCTGTGTCGAGATCATAACGATCAGCCCAATTCATTATCCTTATCTATCACGTATTTTATTGCTGAAAAGCGACTCGCAATAGGTTTCGCCATTAGATCACGCCAAAAGCCAGTTCATGGCGAGCTTTTATGATACTTATTTGATTTTTTTTAATCCCTATATAGTTAGGCCACCAAGATTTTTATCCGAACGGAGGTTGTGAAATGCCCGGCTGTCCAGTGATAGGCAATAAGATGTGTGATCATAACCGTGTCACCGCATACTTCCTTGAGAGCATCGCGTCTACGTGCTCGTTCTCCCCATCGAAAAAGGGAGCGACGTATGAGGACATCGAAGCTGGACGTACGACGAAGTGCACGACTTTTACATGCCCCGCGATGGGCTACAAAGCAGACTCGAGCAAGGGCGAAGGGGCGTTTTATCTTGAGACCAACAATTACAGTCCTTATTGCCAGGGCTAAGGGGTAATATGTAATGTAGATGAGTGGTATAAAGGGGTAAGGGTTGGATGGGAATAGATGAGAGCTAAGATTGTGGTACAAGAGGGTTAAAATGAGGGAAATTATGAGTGATTGCCATCTGTATACATGTCAGTCCTATTTCTAAGGAAAAAGAGAAATGATTTTATGAAGTGGGATCATATTGATTCTTATGGTAAATTACATGAACAGCTTAATTACATTATGGTTACGATTATTATGATTATTATGATTATGATGATTATAATTGTAATCATATTAATTGATATTATTATCACCTCTATTATTATTGTTATTATTATGATTATGATGATGATGATTATAATTGTAATCATATTGATTATTATTATTATGTTTGTTTATTTATATCATTATTTTCTCTTTTTTTAGAGGAGGGGGTAATAAGAATTACATTAGAAAGTTTTATTTCATGGAATACCAGACATATAGCATTACTCGATTCGTACAATACTGGCCCTAACTCGAGAAATATCTCTGGTATTCTATTCAGAGCCATCCAATACAAATATCGAATGGTTAAGGAGACAAATAGGAAGGAGGGGGGGGGTAAATGATAGGTGAATACAAATTAAGCGAAGGGGGTGAGTAACCGGGTAGTAACAATAGCGTACCTACGGGGGGACAAGGGGCAGTCTGCCCCCCCCCGACGAGTCACGATCCATGCAATGGACGTTTCCCTGCCCCCCTCCCCCTGACGAGCTTGATGACCTTTTTTCTGGTACGAAATCCTTTATTTGTAGTTGTAGACCTTTTTTTTTGCTTGTCAATTTTTGTGGGCGGACGAATTTGCCCCCTGTGAAAATCCTCGGTTCGCCATTGTAGTAACAATTGGACTAGTAGTTTATAGTGTAATAGAATATTTTCTTGGATATCAGTACGATTCAATTTAACTTTCAATTTGATCTTGAATATTTTAGTATTTTCATGACTTCATGGTAATGAGCAGAAACTAATCAACCACGATATTTTGCTTAATAATAAACGATACAGATCAAATTTTCATCTTTTTATGATCCTATATATCTTTATTGTTCGAATACAGTGAGTACATTACATAGTAGTTTTTACTTCAATATTGGAAATACAATGAATACAATGTGATTTAATTTTTAGATACGACTGTTTGAACATGATGAAGCAAAGAGTTAGTCTAAAAATGACGTCCTCAGTACGAAGCATCGATCGGTCATGGCGGTTGTGGCATGCTGAAAAGCAAACATTGAATAGATTGTTCAAGAAATAGATAAATAATGGAACAATAACTGAATTATCAATATACCCTTATTGAAGCTGAGATAAGGTATCTGAACACTCTAAAAAATATGGGTTTAAAGTGCTCCATGAGGGTAATTATGTGTCCAAAAAACATTGGGCACTTTTATTTATCCAGTGTGATGAAATTTTGCCCATTCTAAGCAATATTGCTACTTATTATTTAATCTCACTGCTTCCCGCGTTGGGTAAATTGGTTGGACACATAATTACCCTCGTGCTGGTAAAAAAAATTACCCAATACTTTTTTATAGTGAAGTGGACGAATGAAGAGAGAACCTATAAGACATGAAAGAGGTAACAGTTTCAAGAGAGAGTGATTGTAGTTAACGGTATAATAAATCATATCTATAGGATAGTGGCTCAAAAAAAGGGAAAAGTCTCCGAGATAATACTTTAAATCCATCCAATACAAATTGATTGCGATGAAATGCCTCATGGCGTACGTTCGAACAATATTGTTTCTGCAGTTAAAGGAGCGTCGAAGACCAAGACAGAAGCCCACTTAAAAGACACATTCACTGGAACACACTAACTTATGTAACATGTTATCTTGCATTCAGAATTATACCGCGAATGGATGGATACTTATTAATAACATTGCATCCAACAGATTATTAGTATGACAAAAATCATACATACGTGGATCACAATCTCAAGCGACCAAAACAATTATTATCACATGTAATAATAGTAGAACTATTGATTATTTTCACTGCTATTTTTCCTTTCTATCTTCCTCCTCGTATTTGAGCTTCACTGTCAAATTTAAGTCTGAAGATTCTATCTTCTGTCTGCAGAATTTAGAAAAGTAATAAATAAATTTGCTAAATGGTTGAGAAAATAGGCCTATCAACTTTTGACCTCATCATGCTCACGGTACTCTCCTATTTTTGCAATGTAAGCTCTTAGGTTTGATTCAAGCTTGTTCATTTTAACCAAGTTTATCAACTTAATGAGAGACTGGCAGGTGTCTTGCGATAAAATTAATATGAAGTCGATAATTAATATTTAATTACTGATTGTGCGATATGATAGGATTTACCCGCAATTTATCATGACCAGGGGGCCGTTTCATAAAGCTGTTCGTAAGTTAAGAACAACTTTAAGAACGACTGGTGATCCTTTCTTATACGCGCTTTACCATCGCCAATGAATATACCATTTACCTGAAGAAAGGATCACCAGTCGTTCTTAACTTACGAACAGCTTTATGAAACACCCACCAGGACCCCGTAACACAAAGCTTTGAGACCAATCGTTGGGTCTGATTTTTAGGATTGATCATAAACAGTAATCAATGCAATCAATCATAGATATCAACCTTATGATGAATCGCTATCAAAGTTATGTTTCGGGGGTCCGGGTCCCTATTTGCGTCATGATTATGATAGGAGGGAGCTGATGATGGGGGCGGGGGGGGGGCAAGTGAGAGAGAGTGCGCAGGAAAGGCAGATAGGGGAGGGTGGGAGAAGTGATATGATATGTGGGAGAATAAGAGGGGATGGGGTGTGAATATGTGTTTGTGTGGGTGAGTGTGTGTGAGGGTGTGTGTGAGAGAGAGATGAGAGAGGGAGAGATGATGGGGAGATAATAGGCCAGAGGAGGGGAGTGGAAAAGAGGATATATCACGTGTAAGAGAATAAGTAAGAATGAGAGAAGGGGATGGATGTGTGTGTACGAGAGAGAGATGCAAACAACCGCTCACGGTCATGGCATGTCCATGGTGCGAGTAACGTGCGTTGACGTACTTACTCCCTACTCTTGGCACTCTCTCCACACCTATTTTCAGAAAAACGTGGTGCCCCGTGCCACCCCAAAAAAAAAAAAACCCAACGACGTACGGACTAAAAACACGCACGATGGGTTATATAGCTTCATGTTTCATGTCACATTATAACCTCTTGTCGAGGCCCTCGCAACTGACCATTGGTTGTCGATCCCGAGCGAAGCGAGCGATATCCTGAGTTCTGATACTTGATGCACTCGCCAGGCCGTGTTTTGTTTCTTTTGTTGTGTTTTTTTTTGGACATTTTAACTAACAACTATCAGCCATCACGGCAGTGTGCAAGGAGGCTACATTCTCGCCGAAAAAAGACGGCCTAAACGTCCGAAATGAAAAAAAAAGAAGTTATAAATTTGGTCCGTGTGGAGTCGACTTCATTGAAGTGGTGGTTTGGTATCTCCAGCAATTTTTTAAAGGTCAAGTCCACCCCAAGAAAATGCTGACTTTAATAAAAAGTGAAAAGTAGCATAGTGCTTAAAAATTACATCAAAATTGGATGTAAAATAAGAAGGTTATGACATTTTAAAGTTTCGCTTATTTTTCACAAAACAATGATATGCATAAATAGGTGAGTCAGTCGATGATGTCCACCTCTCACTATTTCTTTTGCTTTTTATTGTTTGAATTATACAATATTTCATTTTTTATAGATTTGACAATAAGGATCAACTTGACTGAACCATATAGTATTAAACAATGCTAATTCCACATGTTCAGGGAGGAATTAATCGTTGTATCACCTGACAATGAGGAGAAAATTAGAATATTTCATATTATGAAATGCAAAATAAATAGTGAGTTGATGACGTCATAGTCTCATTTGCATACCAGCCAGGATGTGCATATAAATGTTTTGTGAAATTAAGCGAAACTTTTAAATGTCATTACTTTCTTAATTAATATCCAATTTTGATGAAATGTTCAGTGTTATGCTTGTTGGATTTTTCTCTTATTATTCAAATCAACTTTTCGGGGGGATGGACTTGTCCTTTAAAGACCAGAGGTGACATGGACAATCACTTGACAGTAACTCGAATCATGGACCTACTAACTTGCAAAGTGCACTCTTCCAACTGAGTCATTTTGAAAATAAAATGCCTTGATGTAATGAACTAAAGCTGGATCCGTGAAACAGTATATTATCACAGTTACACGCATGTGCATCAATCACCTGGATGGTCGTGCCATGATACATTTTTCGCTGTTATTCTTATATTCTCGTAAACCACATTTTCCCAGTATGTCATCATTCCAATATTTCACTATCTCTCCTCTCCCATCTCTATGGAAGCTTAAAAGTGCCACCGAGATGTTGAGATAATTATCTCGGGAAGTCGACATCTTGATAGCATAAGATAAGATGACGAGATCCCAGATCTCATCATGTCAACATCTTTTAGAAGAGATGATGAGATGACAAGATCCCGGATCTCATCATGTTGACATCTTTTAGAAGAGATGTTGAAATGACAAGATCCCGGATCTCATCATGTCAACATCTTTTAGAAGAGATGATGAGATGACAAGATCCCGGATCTCATCATGTTGACATCTTTTAGAAGAGATGATGAGATGACAAGATCCCGGATCTCGTCATGTCGTCATCTTTTAGAAGAGATGATGAGATGACAAGATCCCGGATCTCATCTTGTCAACATCTTGTAGAATAGATGATGAGATGACAAGATCCAGGATCTCATCATGTCGACATCTTTTAGAAGAGATGATCAGATGACAAGATCCCGGATCTCGTCATGTCGACATCTTTTAGAAGAAATGGTCAGATGACAAGATCTTCGATCCATGATCATGACATCTGATCATCTCTTCTACAAGATGTCAACATGATGAGATCCGAGATCTTGTCATCTCATCATCTCTTCTAAAAGATGGTGACATGATAAGTTCCGGGATCTTGTCATCTCATCATCTCTTCTAAAAGATGTTGACATGATGAGATCCGGGATCTTGTCATCTCATCATCTCTTCGAAAAGATGTCAACATGATGAGATCCGGGATCTTGTCATCTCATCATCTCTTCTACAAGATGTCAACATGATGAGATCCGGGATCTTGTCATCTCATCATCTCTTCTACAAGATGTCAACATGGTGAGATCCGGGATCTTGTCATCTCATCATCTCTTCTTAAAGATGTTGACATGATGAGATCCAGGATCTTGTCATCTCATCATCTCTTCTTAAAGATGTTGACATGATGAGATTCGGGATCTTGTCATCTCATCATCTCTTCTAAAAGATGTCGACATGATGAGATCTGGGATCTCGTCATCTTATCTTTTGCTATCAAGATGTCGACTTCCCGAGATAATTATCTCAACATCTCGGTGGCACTTTTAAGCTTCCATTCACCTCCCTATTTAGCTATTCAGTGGACCTACAAGCTTCCCCCTAATCTCAGACCAACCTAATCCACTTTAGTTGGTTATGCTAAATGCTTTTAAAATATTGATTTCCTTAAATTACGTAGAACAAAGCATGTCCTCGCCTATTATAACTTCATTTAACCAAATGTGTTCTAGCCCAAAATAGGTCGAGATGAATGTGAACACAAACACACACAAACATTGCTCGCTAATAATTCATAACCTCTCACTTTTGTTTCCCCCTTGAGCAATTGCTCCCTCTGCGCCTTCAACAATGCCGACTCTAACTGTGTTCACTACAAATAAACACTCTCTTAATGAAACAGTTATTTATTCATAATCCCCACTCACCACTTCTGAAGACTTAAAAGACAGAAGAAAAGGGGTCTAAAATGTGAACAATGCAAAGGATGGATGGGAGGACTATGTGTACAAATAAAGTGAAAGATTTGAACGGAAATGACTACACAAACAAAACGGGCCTCGTCGAATGGCGAAGAAGTAACGCCATTAATACACAGTTGGTATTACCGATGACGTATTCGCGCAACAGAGAGGTGCGAAGAGAAATAGAAAGTATTGATAGAAAACAGTCCGCTTTCAGGAGCGCTAATAGCGGCGACGAACAAGAGAGGTTCGAGACTTTTAACACCTCCATCGCACCTGTATTGATTTACCTGACTCTCTATTTGGGCAGTGACTCAATCAATGCGATTAAATAGTATCCAAGAAGTCGGTGACGAGGGGAACATTATGACAGTCCACTGAAAATGGGAGTTAAAAAGATCGCGAGTTACGCACCCAGGATCGATGAGAAAATAAATGTTGACTCGATTTTAAAAGGACGTTAAAGGACGTTACCATTTCAAAATATCTACTTTTGTTTTTGTTAAAAGTATTTCGGTGTCGTTTGATTCTGAATAACAGGTTATGAAAGATGGCATTTTACTATCTTGTATGGTCTATCTTACATTATCGTTATTTTGCGATTTCAAAGTATTCGTTTCATTTTTCTTAATTAAAGAGGATCGATGCTAAACAGGACGTCAATTTGGTTAATTAAAAAGAAATAATTTTATTACGTCACATGCGAGCAGTTCTCAAATCTACAAGATATAAGATACCATGTTCTCAGAATTTTTGAAATGTTGTTTAGCTCTTAAAATCATCAGAAAAATTGTTTAAGCCAGGCTCCCGTGGTAACATGATATGTATATCATCCATTTATATTACATATATCATAATGTTTTTAGTGAGGGACTGTATACCATCCATTTATGTCCCATGATCTTTTTAGTGAGGGGCTATATAGCATTTTTCTTTTCAGAAATGGAAGAGTTTGACAAAAGAATAATAATAAAAACCTTCCATGGATTAAAGTATTTAAGTAAAATATTCCAATATCATTTAGCCATGCAGGGATAATGCAGACTTCTATGTATCAAAAATGCTTACTGATTAGAGATATTAACACTTTAAAATATAGGCATATAATATTCCACATACCAAATTCAAATCATATGTGATTTTAATATTCATGTATTTTTCCAGCCCGAACAACGATTAGACTAAACTTAAATTTTGTTCCCCCAATAATAGGCCGTATCAGTAAAGAGTCTAGAATTCCTCTTCGGGAGAGGCTAACATTTCTGACAATAATTGAAAATTTAGAAATGTCAACGTCATTTTCGGAAGTACTTTTCTTTATTTTTTTAATCTGGGATTAAATGATTTTTAAAAAGCAAAATGAAAACAAAGAGAAAGTGTGAGAGAAAAATACTGTAAGGGGCACTCTGCCCCACCGCTTCTCGGACACGATACACAGCAAAATCTGTGGTGTTAACCGGTGTACATAGAGGACCACACCAGTTATTTTACACCGGTGTTAAATTGGTGGTGCTAGTTTTACACCTTTAGGTGTTATTACAACACCTATGGTTGTTACATTTACACTCTTTGGTGTTATGTTCAATCTCTAGGGTGTTATTTTAACACCTCGGGGTGTGGTCCTCTATTAAAACCAATTGGTGTCAGTTTTAACACCAATGTTTTTACAGTGTCTTTTTACTATGGCTTTTGGTCTATTCCATTCTTTTCCAATCCATAATGTTGAAACGGGGAAAGTTCTTCTTAGATTATAGTACAATGAGTAAAACTTTATAAATTTGCGAAAAAGGACAACACATATTATCAGAAAAGCCGATTGCATCTGACCCCTCAAGGATAGACGACTCAAAGGTACAGATAAAAGTTAAAGAAGACATGACGTATATTGATAAAACAACAATCATTTTGTTACTCAAAGGCAGAGCCGACGAGGGCATTCATGGGATTTGAAAAAAAAGGCACGAGACACCACTTGAAAATGGATTATTACCACCTACATGAATCTCTCTTTCCAAAATATTGATCGACTCTATATATATACCAAAGTTACAGCCACTTGATATTCATGTAGGTAGCTCAGTACATTATCAACTGTCCTTCTCCCGCCTATCTTAAGAAATCTATTACAACGCATCGTATTAATTCAGCTTTTCAATCGCGAGTTCTTTATCCCTCTTAACTCGCACGAAAGACAAGGCTTTCTAACTTATTATAACGTATGTCTTTTTTAAACGAATGCATCAAGGATTATGTATCCGTCGACTAGAAGTGCCTTTATAGAAAGCTCCCTCATTTTTTTTATCTAAATCATTTCAAACAGTCACACTTGATTTTATTTATCACTGAGACAATACCCGCTTGATTTTATTTATATGATTGAGATAATGCTTCGCGTGCATTCTTTTTTTTTATTATTATTTCTATACGGACTTTCAAGCTTTGTTATTTATTGCATTTCTTCGACGATTACGAACGATCGACTTCATACATGTTTTATGGTTTCTCCTAATGTATCCTATATCCATTTATTCAGTATCAGATAGACTTTCGCTAATGTGTTGCTCTGTAAATATGTTTATAAAAAATAGAGAATGAGCACCCTTTCACAAGGGAAAAAGAAGAAAGAAGAAAAGATGAAAGTATAGCAATCTCTAGGGAGGATATAAAGCTTCTACTTATTTCGGCTCATCACACATCGAGGTCAGTTGTTCTTTTATAGGGGTGTCAAGAAAAACGATTTTAGTGATGTCAAATGGGAATACCTTCATCTTTAATCGTGACAACGTGTCCTTTCTTCTTTAGTTCTTACCAAACTCATTTTACCTCGATCTCAACTGAATGAAGTAAGCCTCAATATTAGTACAACATGGAAGACGAACATTGTTATACTTGTTGTTATACCTACATTCACTGTATACCCCATTTAACCTTAACCCCCAAGGGTTTGGTGTTTTTACAGGAGAGCAAATACCTTTTGCACTAACCTCCCTTGCAGATACCAATTTATCCTCATTTTGAGATTAATCTTTGTCATGAAAACATATTAAGTATCTATAAAAAAAACGACCAGAATACAAAAAAAAACCGCCGTGGTTTTGTAAGACTAACAGTAACGCAATGAGAAATAAACCATGCGAAGAATTTGTATGTATAATTCCCATCTGTTAAACAGAAAATATGTGTGTAGGATCATAAAAAATAAAAGAATGAATGTTAATCACCGTTCTGCAACATTAAAGGTTTTCTCAAGATATTAACTTTATAAATTTAACTGAAATATACAAGATGAAAATGTCATGCACGCTAGTATATCGATTATTTTTATACCATAATAACTGCATTAGAATGTCATAACTACATTTCTAATATTCACATTTCATTAAAACATGCTCAAGCCGCTTAACAATTCAGCATGATAAATAGTAAAGTATAACAAATACAAAATGATATTTTATGTATAGGATTAAATGTTACTTATACACTACATTTTTTTCGATAGGAACTTACTTTACAGTATAATAATAGCGAGGTGATGATGACCATATCATCATCATTCCTATCATCATAACTTACATCATTATTATCATCATTATCATCATCATCATCATCATCATCCCCATCATCATCACCATCATCATCATCACCATCATCACCATCATCATAATCATTATCATCACCATCATCACCATCATCATCATCATCATCATCACCGCCATCATCCCCATCATCATAATCACCATCATCAACATCACCATCATCATCATCATCATCATAATCATTATCATCACCATCATCACCATCATCATCATCATCACCGCCATCATCCCCATCATCATCAGCACCATCATCAATATCATGATAATCATCATCATCATCACCATCATCACCATCATCATCACCATCATCATCATCATCATCATCACAATCATCATCATCATCATTATCATCATCACCATCATCACCATCATCATCACCATCATCAACATCATCATCATCATCATCACCATCATCACCATCATCACCATCATCATCATCATCATCACCATCGCCACCACCATTGTCATCATTACGGGGCCGCCATTATTATCAAGTTTAATCGCTTACGATGGCGGTCTCCTGCATCCCTCTTATTTATCATTTTGTTAAACGAATGATATGTTTTTCATTGCTTATGTTAAGACACAGTATTGTCGATTTGTTATATTTATTACCTCTGTGTATGTTATATTGTATATCTCCGATGTGAATGCAGAAATAAAATAAATCAATCCTCATATTGGTAATCACTGTCAAAATTACCACCACCACTACCACTACCACCACCACCACCACCACCACCAGCACACCACCACAACAACAACAACCACAATCATTGCATGCTTATCATCATTTTCTATTACATCAATTTTTTTCTATGATCTATGTAAACGCACATGTGTTTTTCTTTGGGCTATGATATTAGGCATTTTGCTTATGACGTTTGTTGAATTGTTAAATGATCAATTTACTTAAATTTTCCTTCTCACATGTTTCTGAAATTTAATCAAATATTTATTTCAAAGTATCACTTTTTGTCAAAAGAAACTCAAACTGTTTTCTTGCTATAGCAGAACAATCTTCTTTTTCAAGTTTCGTACACAGTACATTAAAATATAGAAAAGTCAATAAAAAACGAAATAAAGCAACGTACAATGAACAAATGATTTATAGTGATATTGTATTCTATCATTTTACGAAGGGGCAGAACAAAACTTAGTTTGTATTGGCAATATGCAAAACACTTAATGACATTTTGTGATTCAACTTAATAACAATAACAAAATGTTGGGTTTCCTCTGTTGATTTGTATTTTCTTTCTCAGGACAAAGAACATATGACGTCAATATTTTGTTTTACACCTTTGAGCATATATTTTTCACTGTATTCATTTTATCTTTTCACAGAGAGAAGCCAAATCCCCTCATCATCGATGTGTAATACCTAAAAAACACCTCATTATTATTTTGATGATAACTTTAAGAAGAATACTTTCTATATGAAGGAAAACCAAGCGGAAAATTGCAATGGGCAAATTCGAAGCACTGGGGCTTCGGTTTGAAACCGCGCGTTTTAGGAATCCAGTTTACTTAATTGGTTGTTTTGTCAAAGGTGTTCTCTCAAAAACAGAAGCTGCAGAAATGCAAAAGGCAGAGAACAATCATTTATCATGATGAGAGGATTTGAGTATGTCTTTCACAAGAAACATGTTAGGTGATTTACAAGGTCTGTCGTATTTCACAGTAAACGAGCGCCTATGAGATAGAAAAACATTTCTTTTGAAGCATCCATTAATTGACAGTTAAGCTCGCACAACAAGCGCAAAAACTAGAATGGATTTATTTCAATTTAGAATCCGGTAAAGTGCAATAACAACCACACGTATGTGTGTTAAACTGTTATCTCTTCATGATAGCAGTTTCGAATTATCAAACGTAGTATTTTGATTGCCCGGGTGATGCGTGTTACACTTTTACACGATAAGCAACATAGACAAATACATCGTTGGTGGCAAATAAAGGTTATATTGCACTCAAATATATTTTATATCACGATCACGGAAGTATATGTAATTATTAATTGATATATATAGAAGCAGTATGTAATAATTGGTTAATAGTTTTAGTTATACAATACTGTGTCATATAACGACTTTCAGAAAATTTATAAGTCATCATTTTTTTTCAATTTCAAGATTAGTTTTCATCAATATTATTCTTTCATAAAAAGCATGACAAATTTTCATCAAATTTTGAAAATTACAAAGATATAAAAAAAAACAGATAATGTAAAAAAAAAGAATATCAAACTTTTACAATAATAATCCTTTTATTAGCTTTGTGCATAAAATCATGGCATGAGCAGCACATTTTTTAGGGACCCCCCCCCTCCCCCTAGGATGACGAACCGTTTAGAAAAGGGTTTGGAACAATTTTCTTCGTCGTTTGGGCCATTATTTCGAAAATTATATTAATCTCAGTTGTAATTTATTTTAGGTAGTTTTATCCATTTTAATATACACTCTAAAAAATATTGGGTAAAAATGCTCCATTGGGGTAATTATGCATCCAACCAACATTTGACATTTCTTTGGGGCATTTTTATTTATCCAGTGTGATGAAAACTTTGCTCATTCTAAAGCAACTGCTGTTTATTCTTTAACCTTACTGGATAATATGCTTTCCGCATTGGGTAAAATACTGCCCCAAATTGGTTGGGCACATAATTGCCCTCGTTCTGGTTAAAATTTTACCCAATATTTTTTACAGTGTAGAGAGGGCATATCCGATCGGGGCATATATAACCATAATCACTTACCAGACTATTTCTTTGACTGAGAAAGAGATAGGGGACTGAATGACAAATGCAATGAATTATTATTGTTTTTTACCTTTCATTGCTGGTTTATGGCTGGTATAAAAGTGTTAAATGATTGTTTTAGTGGCCTAAACATGGGTTAGTGTGCGCGCAGCGCTTTGTAACCAAAAGGAAAAGGCGCTAATGACCTTTGGATTAAATACGATTGGATTTCAAAAAAGAATACTTAAAACCCTTCGTCATGTTCATTGGATCAAAGCCTTTCCTCTGAATAAGTGTTACAAACGCTTTTGATAAAAATTATTATGATTTCAGTACTTTCAGTATATATATAATTTTTTTTTCATTTTCATCTATACACTTTTTTGTTTCATTTCATTCGTCATCGCGATAGTAGGGTAACCGAGAGCAGCCCATGCATCTTTAGGTTCGTCGGATATATTTTCGTTTCCTTTTTTTAAATTAAAACACGAAATACTTATTCTTAATCATTACACTTATTATTCTTAATCATTATACTTATTTTTAATCATTATGATTATTTCCTTATTTAATATTTACTCTAATAATTAGTCATCAATGCTCAGTTTAACGATAGAAACCAGAAGTGCCTGTCTGTGTGAAAAACAAACACCAATCAATTAAAAAACAGATCTTCGCTTCCTTATATATCATGTTATGTTGATTCAAGACCCTAGTATTTCTACCAAAACATTTGCTTGGAAGACCCCCTAAACAAAGCCGGATCTTTAAGTTTTCTCACCCGCGGCTACTAGACAGACTATTTATTTTACACTCAAGAAAACTCCTAATTGTTTGCTAATTGGACCTCCTTCAACACTTGCATGACTTGAGAAACAATCGTTGTTATGGTTCATTTTTTAAAACTTCCTTCAACAAAGGCTCAACATCCAATCCCCTGTCACCCCGGGGTCACCCCTCCCGATGATTATCTTAATTGTATTAAAAAATTATGAAATAATAATGAAATAATAAATGGATTTTGCTTATTTCCTTCAGCTTGATGTAAAAAGAGAAGAATATTTCCTCTTGTGTGTATATTCTGCTGCGTCGTTTTTCAAGCCATCCTGTATTATTTTCTCCATTATTTTTCACTACACCTCCTCTTCCCCCTCTCCCTTTCTCTTTCTCACTCTCCATCATTCTCTCCCCTCTCTTCTTTATACTCTCCTTTCTTTATTTATTTCTTAGCAATTCGTTGGCAAAGTGCTAAACAAATTTGTCGACCAAAACTTTGGCAATATAATATATATGTTATTCAACTCTCCATCCGATTCTTGGTTACACAATCAGTAATGAGTGCTGTATTTATGCATTTTTGGGTGAATAAAAATGTTTTGTTTTTCAAATACTTTGGAAATTAGGAGAATATTGAACTTTGGTGCACTTGTTGCTCATTTCAATGATTGACTCAGTTGAGGACCATCAAGCTTTGTTGTTGTCACTTTGTTCCATGATATTTCCCGCAACAGAAAATTTACCCAGGATTAGCGATATTCCCAGTTCATTTTCAGTCATATTCATCTCTGTTTTGCCCCCAAATTATACAAATTGGCCTTTTAAGAACACATATCTTTCCAATTCCAAGCCCATTTACAACCCCGTTTTCTCAATTCCAAATACACCTCTACTAAGTAGAACAAAACAAAACAGAAAATTGCAAAATAAGACCAGGAACCTCCCCTACAAGTTATAATCCCATCCTCTTCTTTATATTAGGGGGGTAAAGCGAAATTTCGCCCCCCCCCAAAAACACTTCTTCTTAGCAAATAATATGGAAAAGGGGGCTTCAATTCCAAATGAAGTTTGAACCGACCATGGCCACACGTTTTAAAATAAGATTTTTAATTGTTTTATGTAAAAAAAGAAAGACTTGTAATTTCCTTGTAAAAAGTAAATAAAATGTAAAAATAAAGAGTAACAAAGCCTTTGCAAATGTAAATAATCACCTTCTGTCATTTGTATGCTTTTAGGAACCTCGCCGAAAACGAGGTAAAATCTTGAGATAATAAAAAAAAGGAGACGTCGTGTTTTTCATCTTCCCTTCGCTAATAATCAGTCGACTTAGTAAATAACCCTTAGATATTTGCTGACTTACTGCCTTTCCACCAAAACATACTGACGGTGTGAGAAAAACATTTTTCTTGATCAATTCCACAAACATAGCATCTTCCCTATAATGCTGAGGGGGAGGGTTAAAAGCAGAAGACAGAAGATCAGCCAAAGGTCGCATCTCTTTTGATACGCTTATGCCGCCAAAGGCGATATTCACACTTAAAACAAATTTGTTTAGGATGAAACTTAGTGCTTGTCATTACCGCTCTTTAAAAACTTGTTTAGTAAAGCATTACTCTCTCTCTAAAGACTCCGCCTCTTTGAATAGTACACGTTGCGGAGTGAACTTTGTTTTGAAGTCGGGATCTCTTATCCTCGAATAACTGTTGAACCAATACTTGTACTATCTATTTTCGTTTCTATCTACCCTCTTGTTAGCTTTTCCTTTCGGCGATGTTTGTTGAGTTATTACTGTATACTATTTCTTTCCTAAACATCGTTTTTAACTATGCGCCCAGACAATGAAACAAGTAACCACTTAGATAAACACTATTGTCCAATGGCAATTAGACCCATTAAGACCTTTTGTATCAGAGTTTCAGGTACCTTTTTTAAATATAAAGGGAACGCATGGTAAAAACGTTTGGATGCATTTGAGGATCTAAAGTGTAGATTGCTGATTACGTTATATAACTGTAGTAACGAAGATGTTGATGATGATGATGATGCTAGTGATGATAATGATAAAGCTAATATTAATATTATTATTAAAACAGCCATAATATCAATCACACAGATATTGACAGAAATAGAATAAACATTAATTATTATATTCATCAATTATCCAAGTTACGAAATATTTCAACTGCGTTTTTAAGCAAAAATAATATTTGAATCAATGTCTCATCATTTCAATTTCAGTTTGACGCATCTGTATAGGCCTACTTCATGAGCTTACAAAACATCTAATGATGATGATATGCATGCGCTCATCAATAACAAGGGTATCGTCAGGCAGTGGATAATGATAATGGGGTGGGGGTATCCCTTCACTTTTAAGAGTGGGGACATCAAATTATTTGCCCCCTCCCCCGACAAACACACACTCTTTGAGGGTATCGAAGCCTTGCTCTTCGTTATCATAATAAATCAACTACATAAGTTTTCAAAACATATTACACTTGACTTGATTTTTTTTCACAGTGCATTTAAGCACCAGGCTTATTTTCGATGGCAAAATAAAACAAGACCTATCATGATAGACGGCAACCCCTTCCGACCCCCTTCTGAACCCATTCTGCTACCCCCTTTCACACTTTTCAGAAGCCGATGACGCCCATAATGAAAGATACTTATTTTCGACATGTTCGTCAACAACATTGATCTGAATCGCTTAACAGCAATCAATTAATTCAATTCTCGAAATATCAAATCATCTCTAGCGAAACACGCCGATCTAAATTATCAAAACTTATGTAGCACCTGGTTATCTCCATAAAGGGTGGTCCATAATGCCTTCAACCCAGAATAAAGGCTTTCATATTGATTTACGGGAACAGTGTAACAAAATTAATTACACAGCTCCTATTATGCCTGTTATGAGCTACATACACCCAGACGCGCACAAATCGATCAAATCCTAAGTGAAAATTCGCATTAATGTGACGGTCTGACAATAATGCAATTTCATCCCCATCAAACTCTTCCCCCAATGGAAAAGAAAATAATAAAAAAAAGAACACCGGCTGTCACTTCGACAGATAATGATTGGTTTACTAATGATAACAGAGAAGGACATTCTCACCTTCGTTTTAAAGTGGGGATTCTTTCGTTTATTACTTAGGGTATAATACTCAAAACAAATAAATTACTTTCCTTGAAACTTAGGCTATGATAAACTGGAGTGCAAGCTAAAACACCAACAACAACACATCAACAGAGAAAAAACAATGGCACATTAATACCTTAAAATAGTGGGTGTCATCCTTGAGATGTCAGAAGAATAACAGATTATTATACATTTTTTTAGATCTTTTGAAATAAAAAGGACGATAGCAATAAAATATAGTAATAATGAAAGTAGAAGGATATGAAAAGAATCTATCAAATGATTGACACCATTTATGCCAGAATTAGCAAATGTATTTTGCAACAGTTTGTTACCAACTCATTAGCGTAAGTTGTATGTCAAGAATTAGCAAATGTTTATTGAATCCATTTGTTACCTACTTATTTAGCGTAACTAGAATGTCGTCTTAATCATGTTAATTTGATCTCCATAGACCCTTTTTTTAGAAAGGAATTATGTTTCTTTGTAACGGGCTTTGTAATACATAATTGCCAGCTAAAAACGTACACAAATTAAACTGCGATCCATGCAGCTATATATACATGGAGCTATATATATAGACAAGTACGAGTTTTACCTCCCATGGTTTCATTTTTCAAGCGTTATTTACCTTGCCCCCCCCCCCCCTCTCTCCCATTTGGTATTAAAATAATGTACCTGATTATTGTAATTAAATGATTCAAGTAAGTCAACTTGATATCAATATGTGATTCTTTCACAATACACTTTACTCGCACATATTGTTTTTAGTTTTTTTGTTTAGGATTGAGTAAACCTTTCATCTGCATACCCATATACAGAGGAGGGGGGCGTCGAGTGTGGGGGTATGTTAACAAAAAAAAAAACCAGACAACAGAAAGACTGGGATTAATCAAAGCTGAAACCATGAGAAAAAATATTGTTTGAAGAGAAATAAATAAAGGAAAATACACGAATAAAAGTGGGTTAATGAATTGCGGGGAAGAGGGGATTGAGAGAAAGGAAGGGGAGGGGAAGAGAGAGAGAGAGAGAGACAGACAAAGATTGAACGGAAAAAATAGCACACAAAGTAGATGAATAACCTATTGTAAATCATGTCGAAAACCAATCCCACACTCAACCTTTCTCTCGTCCCTCCCCCCCCCCCCCACAAAAACCCGAGCTAATCTTTCACCTGTACATTCACCAATCATTCATCTATAAACTCACGATGCAATTAAAAAAATCCTTCAAAGGACTAGGTTCAATTCGTTTTGTATACGTTTTATATTCAAACTACTTTTATGACAAAGAAACAATGCCACAGAAAAGAAGACACACATTTTATTAAAACATGACACGATGGCACTTCTGAGAATGGGTGATGCAAATTACAAAAGTACATGCATTTATTGTTTTTTTTTATTACGACTTTCATTACAGATTCGTTAAAGACTGAGATGCAATTGATCAAATTCTAAGGAAATGTTGGGATTTATTTTAGTTACTATCTTTTGGGGACCATGACCGTAGGCAGAATTTTATTTCCTGGGCAGGCAAGACGCGTAAAAAAAATCACAGAAACACGAGAACGATGGAGCAAAGCTAAGATTTCCATTGAGGTGCTTTAGCATTGTCTAAAGTCAGATTTAAAGATTTCGTGTACGCTCTTGTGATTTTTTTTTGTTATTTTCAGTAATTAATGCAAATTTTTAAAATTTCGGGAGGGGGACTGCTTCTCTGCCCCCCCGTAAGGACATCAATCAACTATTCTAATTTTGAAATATAATGATCAATAGAACCTATACAAATGTTTCCCTTCAAAATCTGTTTATGTCTTTGGTGAATTGTTAAATTTCAAATAAGTTAAAATGATTAGCAATTGCCGTCAACAATTGAAATAAAAAAATAGGAAATAAAAAATAGTTTAAAAAATGAATTGGATAAAATCAAATAACATTCAAATGATCACTCATCTTAAGATTTATATGATTATCATGAGGACCCATCTAAATTAAGAAACATTATTGTAGCTGAAAATAATATTGTGGAAATTGATAAATGAATGAATAGATGAATGAATGAACATTCAGCATAATGTATCCGAATCTTGTAATTGGACATAGATGGCCACAATATAATGCAAATCTAATTTGTGTATAAAGATTATTTCTGATATCTTACCCTCTCGTGTTTTTTTAAGAGATAAACAACGTAATTTTTCGTATTTTTTGTGATTGTCAAGCTTCCCCGATCAAGATAATCTCCATAAATAGCATAAATTGAAAACAAATCCAAATATAGTTATTGTCGTTTCATCCAATGCACTTAACGTCGAACATTCTTGGACAATTACACTATGCCGAGGAATCATTTCCCTATCATGATCAAGCTGATACTTATAAGGAAATTTTTGTCAGAGTCAGTGGGACAATAATACGCATCGTATATCCTACAACGAAAGAGATGTTGCCTAAGGTGTAGAAAATCTCCCGAGATGATAATTTGTAAATTAGTATGATATAATTTCCAAAATACTTAGAAATGTCATCTGTATTAGTGTCCAGTGCATGATTCGATTTGTTCTACAGTTTTCAGATATAACGGAAAAAGCACAAAAAAAATTGGATCACAATATTTGAAACACGACATTAATAAATAATAAGATTTAACACAGGAACAAAATGGTGTATTGTATACTACAAAATGTTTGGCACTTTGAGTGATATCACACAGTCAAAAAATCCTTCTAACAAGGATGGAATATAAGATTTGAAGACGATATTTACAGAAATGAGATGCGACAAACGGAGTAAGTATAAAGTTTTTAAATTTGGATCTGGGGAAACATTAATGGCTCCCTCGAAGCAAAGAACTGGTCTACTTTAAATAATAAATTTACTTTTGCTGTAAAAAACAAGCCTTTTTTAATTCAGATAGTCGAAAACAAATAATATGAAACACTCCTGGTCTGAAACATACAAGTACTATTATTGTTAAATATCATGATTCGTTATCAAATAATCTAAAATTCTAAATCGTCTGCTTTTGTATTTTTGTCGTCTGTTTAAGACAACAATGCCGGATTTTTCTGACATCTTTCATTAATAGCCGATTTTTTTTGTATGTATATCTTCGTTACACTCAATTACCCGATTCGGCTGCATACCATATACCCCCCCCAAAAAAATAATAATAATAAGTTGACTTTTTAATCCGTTCTTTCTGTTCGCAGGGTTCGGGCCCCAAATCTCCTGTTACAACTTGTTCATGTTATTCAGTTTTTGGTCAATGGTCATTTACTCGACTTCGATAAAAATGGTATTGGTAAAATAAAAGAAGGATGGAATTTCTTTTAGTGGGAGAATAAAAACGGATTTTTTTGGTGGGGGCGGATCTTATCGATAAATAAATAAAAAACAGACGGGATTCCAAATCAACATCTTAGATTTCACAGTAAACATGGTAAATATTCAGCATTAGGCCTATTTTGGGGTTCTCAGTCTTGTAAATTTGAATGATATTTCACAAAGTTCGTCATTTCTGTACGTCCTTCTTTATCATAAGGACAATTTTCGATTGAAGTGTAAGTAATGTGCTGCCGTTTGAGAGTTGTATGAGCTTCGACTGGGTATCGAAACATAGCCTGGGGGTCCCGCCGCAGCACCGGCCGGGTGATGATGTGCCGGTAGATCAAGATGTGACGAGAGCGCGCTGACGGGGAAATATTGGTTTAATGACGAGTTGTAGAACGCCGATAGCGATGGAGTGAAAACATCGAAAGGTACCCCTGATGACCATGGAGTATCGGCGACATCGTTGGCAGTGTGACGGAGAGAATGCGGTGATGATATTGGAGCGTATGGATGACGCTGTCTAGCATAAGGAGACGGGTACGGGGACCCCAGATAGGTGCTACAGAGATTAAAATGGCTGTAAGAGTTAATATGCCGAATCTCCGCTGGGTCGTTTTTACTCTTGTGTAATTTAAACCTCTTCGCACGCCGTAGAAAGCTCCCGTTGCTAAACATATCCCCGCACGATGGATGCAGGGCCCAATAGTTACCCTTCCCTGGGCGGCCAGGTGCCCGGGGAACTTTGATGAAGCAGTCGTTAAGTGACAAATTATGCCGAATCGAGTTTTGCCACCTTTGTTGGTTTTCTCTGAAGTACGGGAACTTGTCCATGATAAACTGGTATACCTCATTTAACGTCATCATTCCGTCTTTTGAGCTTTCCAACGCCATCGTGATCAATGCGATGTACGAATAGGGAGGTTTGACGTCAGCGAAACGTCTTTTGACCAAGGTGCCACCAACCGTCGTACTTGATTCGTCGTCACGATCGTATTCCCTCCGCATGTCATCGTAACAGTCTCCGTTTTCTGAACTTGTTTCTGAATTTGAACTTGACTTGCTGGATTTAGAAAAGTCATCTGCCTTCGGATCATCGTAATGTACATGGCAATTGCGACCGTGTTCTCTGTGGTACAGTTTAGCTATATCTTGATTTTGATAACGCTTTAGAGTGTCAGAACTTAGGTGCCCATACGGCATTGGTATTTCATCAATGATGCTTTTCCCTTCCATGATGCTTTCCATAGTCCACAACCGATATCAAAATCAGTTCTGAGGTAAACCTGGTTCAAACTGAAAATACGTAAATACACGTAAATCGAGCTTGCTGATACTAGAAGCAAGAGCTAATTGTTCAAGTTCTCTCCGATCATCAATAAAACTGTTCAAAATGCTTTATCACAAGAAAATATCATTTATTAAGTCATTGCAGCGCTGTTAAGTTCTTCTTTGCTAAAGCAACGTAATTGGCGCCGGATAACTATTTAATGAAGATGCCCACTGCTTGACCTCAATAGCGGACTAGCTCCAGAATGCCTGAGATAAACAGAGAAAATCAGTCCAGGATAAAATCATTTTCTGTTTGAGGGCTATGTAAGTGGTGGACTGCTTCTCAACAACCAAGCTACCCTGCTCATCAGGCGCCAAGCAGACTGGATATACTCGCCTCACCTGCAATCAATAGCAACTCGGTACCGGTGTTCGGGTGGTCAAAGGAAGTGGTCAGTCTCTTTAGATAGGGTCGATCGACTGTCTGGTTGCACTCAAGCGAGAAAGAGCCCACCGTTGTATCTTGTCATGTTAACATGATGAGTAATTGCATGGGAGGGATACTGGGCATCTCACGTCCCATGTCGGCTTGGACGGACACTCGCTTCTTTGATTACGTAAGACGTGTAACACAAAATGTCATAGGAGGAGAGGGACACCAATGGAAAACAGAAGTCAAGGGAAGAAACGTTTGCTTACCTGATTGGATAATTACTGACATCGCATGAACAAGGGCCCGAGGTTAAGATTCTTGGATGTTATAAAAATGAAACGCCCGCCCACAACCTCTCACATCCTGCATAAAACTGTCTAAATTAATTTGTTTGTTGGAATTAGTTCTCAATGATTTCTTTGAGGTTAGCAATGTGTTGTATAATGAGGCCTTTTTTCATGTTCTTAATCTCCATCTCTCCCCTTGATGACTTCCTTTCTCCCACTCTCTGTCATTTTCTCTCTGACGCCCTTTATCTCCGTGCCTCTCGTCCCACTCTCTTCGTTTCCTTTATTTCATTTCATTTCATTTCATTTATTCAATACTTTCATTAAAAAACATATAAACAATGTAGATATATACACACATATAAAGGAGTATAAAGAAAACATATAAAAAACAAACAATACAAATGTACAAATGAAAGTATTAGGAGAGGCAGAAAGGCAGAGCCTTATATAAAAAGCCAATCTCCATACAGATAAGAAGATTAAAAATTGAATTGTTGATTAAGAATAGCAAATTAAGATGAATTGAAAACAGTACATTTAAATCTAACACCCATACATTCACATCAGCACACATACACCAGTCATAATCAAACACCAGCAAACACACACACACATTATTCTTATTTAAAATATCAAACTGTTACAATTTAAAGGTACCTATGTAATAGTAAAAATTTCATTTTTCTTTTAAAAGTATTCAGCGTTGGACTCTGTCTTATTGTAAATGGTAATTCATTCCAAATTAATGGACCCTTATAAAAAATTGTATTTTGGTAAGTTGAAGTTTTTGTTAAGGGAAAATGAAAATTGTTTGAATGCCTAGTTTGATATTCATGAATATTTCTGTTCAGTTGGAAATATGATATGATAGATGTTGGTAATAATTTGTGGATACATAAATACATGAATATTGCACATTGGTAAACATATATATCAGGCATTTTCAGAGTCTTTAGATTAAAGAATATAGGGCTGGTATGGGCAAGGTATTGGCTGTGATAAACAAGTCTTATAATTTTCTTTTGCAGCACAAAAAGTCTATTAGTATTTTGCATACTAGAGCATGCCCATGTAAGAATACAGTAATACATATGTGGCAATATCAATGTGTTGTATAAGATCATTAGAGTTTCTTTGGGAAAAGATTTCAGTTTATAAAATAAACCGATACGTTTGGATATTTTATTTCTGTCACTATCTTATGCGTCCTCACATGTTTCTCCCCTGTCTCATATCTCTCAGTTATAAGTGCAATTTTAATAATATTCCCAATACATGCAGAGGTTTTGAAACCACCACACATACGCTTTTTGGAACGTTGATAATCTATTGTCTAAAGCCTTCCTCACAAAGCAGCCTTCGTCGAAAGTCGCTGATTCAAAACAGCAGTAATCGTCCGGAGGAGCGTTTCATCAACATTTTTGTCCGACAAATTGTCAGATCTGACATCGTTCCTTCATTTTGATTGGCTGAGAGGTGCTGTTCCTATGGTAACTGTCGAATAAACAGGACTTGTCGGATAAAACGACCGACAAGTCCTTTCATGAAACGCCCCCTGGACTCTAGACAAATGATGTATTTGCATTTTTGTCAATCGCAATTATCAAGCAATATAAAAACAAAGCAAACCAAAAAGAAAACACAAAAAAGTCACGCATGTTGTAAAAAATACTGTTTCACTTTCGATGTTTATAGAAAAAAGTCAGTACATGCTGCAAAGACATTCGCTCTGCAACGAACCCCGAAAGTAGATATTGTAAGATGTAAATGTTATGTTTATTTATTTGCTTGTGATATATTGTCAATATTTATTGACAATACCCCTGGGGAAAAAGAAATAATAAAACCAAAAAAAGGAATGAAGAAATATACAGCAGGATTAACTTGATAATTAATTTGAAAACGTATTTTTAATATATCTTTTAATTAATTTTTTTTACAAGTTTACCCAAAGTTCAGTGCACTTTACAAATTAAAACGCCCCAATTTGATTAACTTGATAATGACTTTTTTTCAAGTTTGATATTTTTCGATTACTAAACTATCATTATCTGAATAAACAATAAGTTTTTATTTCATTATTTATATCTCAGAGCTAATCGTTCCATATTATGACACAAACCTGCGAAAGAGTAAAATATTCTTTTACTCGCTTATCTTATATTCTAGTTTTCGTTCCTTCGACTGAGTAGAGTGATTGCATTCCAGTATGATGTATAAACGCATATTTCAGTTTGTTAACATTCCTGTATTATAAAAGTTATACCCAATTTCCTTTCTTATCTGTAAATTTGAGTATTAATGTTGTAAAATGATGCATTTCTAAGGTAATAAACAGTTGCAATAACCAACGAAGAATGAGAAGAAAAAAAATTAGCTTCCCTCCAGTGAATTCGCGATTTGGTGGGGAATGAATAATGCATTATCTATCAATCAGAGCTATGTATACTAGTCACCTATGAAATAATTAAAGAATCATACTTCCTACTTAAACTTTCTAATTATTTCTAGTGAACCCAAACAAAGTGGTAAAATCTATTTTAGGTCAATTAGCGTTGGTAAACTTACTCGATTCCGTTAATGGGTGTGTGTTTTTTAATCTGAAGTTTTTTAACCTTGTGTGAAGCCTATGAACTGTTTTTTTTTCAACCCTTATTTGATTTATTTCCCAAAGTTTTTAAGGGAAGGGGTACTAGGTTGGGCTTGTTTTCTCGAGACCGCCCCTAGGCTGTTAAGGTTGCTTCTACATCGGCCTTTGTATATATATTCTTAGCAGATACACTCGAAGAGAGCCAACTCCTTAACAATTGCAACCAGGAGGAAAGAGTTTTATCGTGTCAACAAAAGAATAATAACTTCCTTCTTTCTCTGTTAGAAAACAGGGAATACCTAATTCCTCCCAAATTTCGAATTTTTATTCCCACATAGGTTTTTTTCACGATATGAAGTGTTAACCGTGAAAATTCCGGACAGTTTGATTCAGTACTTGAGAAGGATTGGAAAATACATTCCTACTTTTAAAACTCTTAGAAACACCATGTATTAAGCGCTATATGATTATTATCACCATTAATTTGTCTACAGGGTCTTGTGAGTTTGTAATGAGCTATTCCTATGAATACTTTCTTAGAATTTCTTCCATTGAACCACTGGCAGATCCAGGGAGGGGGGGGGGGTGGGGGCGCTCGTGTCCCCCCTTTTGAGAGGCACGATTAAAATTTGTAACATAAGTGCGCCCCCACCCCCGTTTAAAGTGAAGACCCTTTTTTTTGCCTGTAAAATTGTTTCGTGGACAAAACATCTTTAATCTTTGGTTAAAAACCTTCTTTGTGTTGTTTTTTTTTTTTGCTTGTCAAATTTTTCCTCGGGAAAATGTCCCCCCCCCCCTTGGAAGAATCCTGGATCCGTCCCTGCATTGTACCCAGCAACCGAGGACGTCCCCGGTCCTGATAACCATGTCACAAGGGCCGCGGAACGGTTTTCAAGGGGGGGGGGCTGACCATGCAAAAAATCACAATCATAATGGTCATTTTTAAGTTTTCGTATACGGTTGTTGATCCTGTGGATGAAATTTGAACAAACCTAATTTCATGTAAGAAAATACAAAACAAGAATATAGGTATGATATCATCGCTTTGTTCGTTGAATATTAATGAATACATGCATAGAATAATTGTTTCACCGAAATAATAAAAATCTTTAAAATGTCAAAATTTTCATATTCCTTTAACGATTTTTATCAAATTTTCAGTGTTTTGTTTGTCTAATTTGTCTTTACCTGTCTAAATCATATGATATTCATCCTGGATAACCCTTTAAATTGCGTTTTGAAGATTTTATCATCAACGTGTCAGCCAGTTATGAACTTTAAGCACCCCATAAGTAGACATTCAAGTTAGGTAAAAGCGCAGTGTTGATTAAAAAATCATCAAGGAACATTCGAATAATTTGTTTTTTCTGTTTCAAAAACGGAAAAAGTGAAAACAGAAAAGTTGGGAAAATCCGTGTCTATTTTCATCATTTTAAACAGAAAAACAGTAGTATTTTAATAATTTATATCAGGGAAAATAATCGTAAAAATGAAAAATCGGAAAACGAACTATTTTTCTGTTTTATCAGTTTCTTGCTTTCCCTTCTTCTATTCATGAATTGAAAATTAAACACGGGGAGATCAGTGCTCTCCTTTCGTATCGGCCAAAACTTAAACCAGTCATTCGGATCTGCAGGCCCGATCGACTAGCCGTTTGGTACTATGGCGGTACTAATCAGCTAGCCGTTTTTGGACCGCCGGCCCCCGGTTCTATTCGACGACCACACCGGCGGTCAAAGAGATAGAGGCAGAACTTTAATCTTAATGAGATATCGAATATCAGAAGGGAATGAATAGAGGTGCCATTTAAATTTTCAAAGCTTCCTCGAATGCAACTAAAGAGCCCAAATCAAATTGTCTCTTGTACCGGGAGAGGGCGCAACATAACTTTTGCATAGAAATTGCATTGAATTCTAGCACGCAGCTGCAGCTTCAACATTATTCGATAGAAGGATGGAGAAAGGAATAGAGAAAGAGATCAATTTCCCCCAAGAATGAAATTTGAACATATTTTTTTTTCGGAAAGGGGTGGGAATGGGGGGAAAATAAACAGAAATTGTCTAAAGGTGAGGGATCGGAGCGACTGGGCTAATTGGAGGGATTTTTTTTTGTATTTTAGATTGAAATATAAGGCTGGTGCGTAGTGTAATTTTGTGACATATTGTGATTTTATCTGTCAATTTCTATTGATTCTCTATCACCACCATCATTTTATACCGCTAAACATGCGGGAAGCTGATTATGAAAAGATAGTACTTCTATAGTAAAAGAGCTTAGGCGCGTGTGACCATGGTGACCATACATCTAAATCTGCAAAGCAGCGGCAAAATAAATAAAAAAAGAGTAAAATTTTTCTAAAAACATGAATCTTCGAACCAAGATCAATCCCTAGGTAGAGGATTTATAATCACAGTATTCACTTACGCTTTCGGCAATTATGGCCAACGATATTAGTTGGCAACTAATTTAACAATATTTTATCAAGGGCCCTATGCGACCTGTGTCTACGAATTTGATTATTTTTAATATTAATGTAAATTTTTTCTCGAAAATTTAAACAGGGTGTCCTGATCAGCACAAAAAATACAATATATCCATATGAATCTGAATCTTTAGATTACAAGGTCATATTGTGTTAAGATTTTTAAAGGCGTAACGGCGTGAATAAAATTATGTCATGATTATTACATAAAAAAACAGTGGCGGATCCAGGAAGGGCACACACGACCCCCTCCCCCTCATTGAGAGCCATAGTAAATAAAGATGAATTTGCCGTGCATATATACGCAAGTGAAGACCTTTTTTTTTGCTTGTCAATTTTTCACGACATAAATCGCCATTAATTGGAAACGAGGACATTTTTTTTAAGGGGGGGGGGCTTGTTATTGTTTTTCTGTACAAAAATGCCCCCCCCCTGTAGAAATCTTGGATCCACCCCTAAACAAACCATCTTGATGAGGCAAATAGGCGATTATCGTAAGCAATTAACTTTTCAAAATAATTTTATTTCATGATTAGAGAATTGTTAAAAGAAACAGAGGAAGGGATAATATAATTCTGTGTTCATAATGCGTGTAAGATTCGAGGTGCGATTTCAATTTAACATATTATAAGATACCGCCAACTACGGCAGTATAACTTGAAGCTCTGATCAGCAAACTGTGATCTACATGTTAGGGTTCCATGGTATGAGCCTAATTACTACAGGAGGGCTAAAGATGTTCATTCGACCCAAGATTTTTTTTTTCAATTTGATATTGCTAATTGACAAAAGTGTAGGAATATAATTGAAAATCTAACACTAATTCTAGAAATGGTGACTACTTAACTTCCTTTGCCCAAATTGGGAAGATATAAATTGACTTTGGACCTATTTTTTTTGACTGGCGGAAGAATTAGGGCTATTTTACTGTTTGAGTTGATAAATTTGAACCCATCATAGCTATCTTCATAAATGACGATTTATTTTTTAAATGAGCTGGCTACAATACCCTTCTCTGGTCAGATATGGAATGTCAGATATATATCCTAACCAATGGTAGTAAACATTTGACCCTCTAATGTCACGTTTATTTTTTATGAATTTTTCATGAGTGCCTTTTTAACACATAAGTCTATTGGGAATGTTTTACGCGCGTGACACCTAGATCAATGGGTAGGAAGACAGCCAGGCCGGTTATCCAGGACCCGATGAATTCGAAATATAGTCAACCCATTAGGCCTATATTACACCATGGACAATGGCTTAGTGAATGAAGAGTGTGTGTGATGACGTAATGATAAACATTAAAGGCCCGAATTCACAAAAAACCTAGCTCCTAGTTTTTGGTGGTTTAAACGCCCTCCTGGTTTAAACCTCCTTTGTGAATTCGGGCCTTTGAGGTGTGCAGAACATGGCTATGGGACAATATTTTCTTAAAAGTTGCAAGCGATAAAAGCGAGCAGGAATTGTTTTTTACCCCTTCAAAATAGAAACAATTTTAGTTTGTAATAGATTTTGACCTAATATTGAAAAATATCATATTCCACCTTTTTGGCTTTGCTATCCCGTTTTTCCTCTTCGCTGAACTTAAACATGCTGAAAAAAAATACAATTAAATCATTTTGGGGGAGATGGGGGCAAGTGCCATCTAAGCCCCTATTTATACATTAAAGTGATTGTGTGCTTGTGAATAAGTGAGGGTGTGCATGGGTGTGTGTGGCAGAAAGAGGATTGAAAGGGGGCTCAGATAGGGGTAGTTTTATTCGAGAGAGAAATGTACGAGAAAAATGAATAGGATGAAGATAAGAATTTGGAGGTACTGGAAAGATTTAAAACTAGATTAAATTTGAATTTTTACGTGTGTATGCATTCTCCTGTAGGATGGGGGGGGGCAGTTCCGGACACTTAAAAATTTTGAAGCCTTCTTTGTTTTTGTATTACACACTAAAATTATTTCAATAGTTGTAATTTTCTTTAAGTTTGTTCGCTATAATATTGCAAAACATTTTGTACTAAAAATTGATGAGAATTTGCTTGATAATTGTTTCCAAATGGCCGTTTAAAATTGATTGTCTGGACACACAGCACCTGGGTATACCTTGTCTGACTTCATAATATATAGGACATCTTGACGACATGGATGAGGTAATAAGTCCAACACAGTTTATGAAAATGAAATCCTAATTCCAAATTGTAACATGTTTTCTCCAGGGATACAGGATAAACGTGGAATGATTGTTGCATGATTGATTGATGCATTCAATACCAAAAATCATGTTATTTAGGATTTTTTTAAGGAATTCTATTAGCAATCTTCCCGGCTACTTAATCATTTTTGATACCATTCTTGAGAAAGTAACCTTCATTACATTATTAGGAATGACTAAAGATGAAAAATTATATTGGAAATTTAACATTGACAGCATATGTAAAACTATTTCCAGAAATATCGTAACAAACAACAAATTAAGATATTGCTTCCAAACTTCAACTCCATTAATTTCACTTTAGTTCTACCCTATCTTGCTTGGGGAACCGCTTCCAAATTTGATCTTGACAGACTACTTTCTTCAAAAGAAAATTGTTTGTACTATTTCAAAAGGTTTTTACTCTCATACTAATCAAATTTTCTATTCTAATAAAATATTGAAAGTCGATGGTCTTTTTTCTTTCAATTAGGACAATTTATCTCAACCCAGACAAAATACACGAGAGGCGAGTAAATGCAGTTTCCGTGGAGTTTAATAAATTGTTTCTGAAAAGCATCTTCCAAATGATGTATACCGAAATGTCAAATGATGTGGCATCAAATAAAGCCAAAATAATATAATGCAAGAATTAAAACATAATAATACATGTATAAACGTAAAGCCTCCTGAGATGTGTCATATGCGAAAACAATATAAGTTATTAAACCATATGTTGAAATACATTGCAAAAGAATTGGCAAACATTTTTTTTTTTCAAATTTATTCACTAAAACCAGCTCAATACATAAGTACCCAACAAGACATTCAGACTCTTTTCGCATTCCATTAACAAGAACAGTATAGCAAATAAAATATTTACATTTATTGGCACATGACTAAATTCAGGAATTTAACAGATGGAAGCTTTAAGTACCTCACAGCTTGCATGCCTTTAAACAAAAATTGAAAAACACATTGCTTTCCAAATACATTTCACCTCAACATCGATTGACTTGCACATTAGATATCTGATAACAAAACACAAATATGGGGCACTGCAAGAAACTTATGTTCCATTGCAAATCAAGCGTAAGTCTTAAATTCAAATTCAAGCGTAATAAGGTCGAGTTGCAATAGCAGTTCAACTACATGTACATGTTTGTCTTTAATCAAAGGACTTACCCTTGATTTGGGACGTGTGATTGATTAGAAAATTTCTTGCAAAATGCCCTAATAACATTAAAATTGTTTTTTTCGTTTTAAGTTGTGTGTTCTTATTTTCGACAAGCTGTATTCCTGTCCAAGTCAATTTTTTTAGTTCTCTCCAAAACTGTGCTCAAAATCGTTTCCAAGATCGATAAAGATAAATTTTCTGTTGCATCATTATCAGTCCAAAACTTGCACCGTAGCTCCTGGAAAGAGTGAAGAAAAAAATGGCTATATCCAAATCAGTAAGAGGACATGATGGAATCTCCCAGATTGAAGTAGCGAGCAGAGACCAGAAGTCACCAGAGTCAGCAAGTGTGCAGATATGTGTGTAGAAGAGAGAAAAAATAAAGAAATAATTTAAATAATCAAATCAAAGTATGAATTTCATTATCTTGATGATTGACGACGTGCGGTGGCATGTAATTCCCGGTCAACAACAAATAATAGTAGGTTTAGACACCTGAAAAATTCCACTCAGAACACTGCGTTTTTAAACAAAAACAATATTTGAATCAATGTCTCACCATTTCAATTTCAGTTTGACGCATCTGTATAGGCCTACTTCATGAGCTTACAAAACATCTGATGATGATGATGATGTGCATGCGCTCATCAATAACAAGGGTATCGTCAGGCAGTGGATAATGATAATGGGGTGGGGGGGTATCCCTTCACTTTTAAGAGTGGGGACATCAAATTATTTGCCCCCTCCCCCGACAAACACACACTCTTTGACGAATCCTAGCCCAAAAATTTATCATACTTTTTTCAATAGTATAATGCAAACTGACTCTTCCCAATTCACCATATGCCATGCAATTTGCAGATCCTCGACTAAGCCCAAGGAGGCTTTTTAAAAACTTCTAATGAAACATTTCAATACCATTTACATCACCAAACCCCCAAATTTCACTTCCATATAACAATATTGGTACGACCAACTGATCAAACAATTCACATTGAATGTCCAAAGGCAAACTCAACACCTTGGCCTTACTTTTAAGATTAAACATTGCTCTCCTAGCCTGATTAACTTGCTTTTTCATAGCCTTGAAGGAGCCTCTACGACTTCAAGAGCAGTATCCCCAAACAAAAACTTTGGATATTTACGCACCTTTCCACGTGAGAAAATGACAACTTTTGTCTTACTTGTATTAACAGATAGTTTCCACTGCTCACAATATTGATGAACAGCCGATAGAGCAGACTGGAGTTCTTGAGCCGACTCAGCCAATATTATTGTATCATCAGCATATAATAAAACTAAATAATCGTAAGAAAACTTCCACATCATCATTACTCAGGTAGTCCCTTATTAGAGAAGAGCACATATTTAAGCCTGTATAATAACGACTGACAAAATATTCAAAATCATTTAGAAAAACTGCAAAAAGCAAAGGAGATAAATTTTCACCCTGACGCACTCCGATGTTACAGGTAAAGAAATCAGAAATGTTACTTTATGCATACTTTATGCATGATTTAGCATTTTCATACATATTATAAACAACACTAATAATCTTCCCATTGATTCCACGTGAAATCAACTTCGACCAGAGGCTAGATCTGTCAACAAGGTCAAAGGCTTTTCTGTAGTCAACAAAGGCACAGTAAATTCTTTTTGAATTATGTAGATACAAATCGATCAATCCATGTAAAGGTGGTGTCACACCTTGGCGTTTTAGACAGCGTATGCCCGACGTATCAAAATTTCTCTAAAACGTCGGCATACGCTGAACTTTGATATTTTTTTTCAACTCTGGGCGTATACTTAGCGTATTCATAACGAGTTGGACGTATACATAACGTATTAGGTAACTTATATCGAACGCTTCGTTAACTTATAAGTAACGTATTCCAACGAATGCTTAGCGTTTTGCTGGCGTACACAACTTATGCCCTACGATAGCCTAACTTACGCATAGCGCGCGGCAGCGTATCGCTGACGAACACGTGTCGTAGCCTATAAAAAGGCTGCCGCTCGGCGCTGTCACACCTAGGCGTTTTAGACAGCGTATGCCCGACGTAGGAGGAATTTGGCGAATACGCTGGCGTACGTCGAATACGTTACGAGTAAGTTTTGCTCTAATCAGATATTTCAAAAGGACTCATAGATTTCAAATTGGCTGCCCGGATGGCAACCATCTTAACAGGGGTGTAGTCAAGAGTAAAGAGTTCTAAACTTTAGCAAATTATTACTTTCGTGACCAGAATACCTTGCTGAGCAAAGTTTTTATAATGATTCATATTTTTCGGGGGTAATTCTTTATGATGTTTTCACCGAATTAATCTATGTGTGCACCTTTATTGTCACTTTCACTTTATCACATGGCCCTTAAATGTCAGTATTTACTCTACTATAAATGTTTTCGTTTAAAAAAAAATAATAATGTTGATATGGTTCCGATCGATTTGACATAAATTTGCACCTGCGGAATTTAAATCAAGTTCCACGAGGTATTGGATAGAGCGCCCCCTGCTCACGTTTGAGAGACATAGGGAATACAATTTTTTTGTACTCCTGAGACGCCCTCGAAATGCACCTCGAGCGGGCTTGTCAGGATAACGTATTAATACAGGGCAGGAGAGGTGGTCTTGCACAATTTCCTGGGAACTTTTCTTTCCTTTCTTTCTTTTACTTTTCAAACTGACATAATTTGAACAAAGAAATTATCATATTTTGGAAAAAAAAAGAAAAGCATATTTATAAGGCAACAATAGTCAAAACTGACTAGTTTGCCTATTCAAAATAACAACAACAACAACAAACAACAGCATACGTTAAGAGTACGCTAAAACACGCTGGTATACGTCGTCATACGGCGAGATCGTCGAAAAATTTTGTGCAAGCACAAAATTTTTCGACGTATGCCAGCGTATGGCTCATACGTCCCGCACACGCGGGCCATAAGTTGTAGGCAAGTTACGCGATCATTGATACACGTTGACACACCTTACTCGTAAGTTACTCATAAGTCGATGTACGTCGAGATAATGTCCAGCGTACCCTAAAACTAACTTCTAACCTATGAGTAACGTGCTTTGAACGTATGTGTAACTTAACTCCAACGTATATTGACGTATGAAGACGTGCTCCGGACGACCACAAAACTTACTGAACGTGTTTATAACTTACAGCTACCGTATAATGGCGTATTGACAACGTTTATAGGAATTGGTATATAAAGGTGGGGTTCACAGGAGTTTTCTTCGGCATGGCGGTGGTGTATTGTGCGGTTATGATTTGAATAGTCGAGCGGCAGCCTTTTTATAGGCTACGACACGTGTTCGTCAGCGATACGCTGCAGCGCGCTATGCGTAAGTTAGGCTATCGTAGGGCATAAGTTGTGTACGCCAGCAATACGCTAAGCATTCGTTGGAATACGTTACTTATAAGTTAACGAAGCGTTCGATATAAGTTACTAATACGTTATGTATACGTCCAACTCGTTATGAATACGCTAAGTATACGCCCAGAGTTGAAAAAAAATCAAAGTTCAGCGTATGCCGACGTTTTAAAGAAATTTTGATACGTCGGGCATACGCTGTCTAAAACGCCAAGGTGTGACAGCGCCATAACCGCACGATACATCACCTATCAATACCACCGCCATGCCGAAGAAAACTCCTGTGAACCCCACCTTTATATACCAATTCCTATAAACGTTGTCAATACGCCATTATACGGTAGCTGTAAGTTATAAACACGTTCAGTAAGTTTTGTGGTCGTCCGGAGCACGTCTTCATACGTCAATATACGTTGGAGTTAAGTTACACATACGTTCAAAGCACGTTACTCATAGGTTAGAAGTAAGTTTTAGGGTACGCTGGACATTATCTCGACGTACATCGACTTATGAGTAACTTACGAGTAAGGTGTGTCAACGTGTATCAATGATCGCGTAACTTGCCTACAACTTATGGCCCGCGTGTGCGGGACGTATGAGCCATACGCTGGCATACGTCGAAAAATTTTGTGCTTGCACAAAATTTTTCGACGATCTCGCCGTATGACGACGTATACCAGCGTGTTTTAGCGTACTCTTAACGTATGCAAAACTTACCCGTAACGTATTCGACGTACGCCAGCGTATTCGCCAAATTCCTCATACGTCGGGCATACGCTGTCTAAAACGCCAAGGTGTGACAGCGCCTTTATGTAAATATGTGATCAAGGGTACTATGATTTTCTCTAAACCCTGCCTGCTCATCGCCTAGAATTCCGGCACATTCCAAATAATTGGATAGCCTAGAGTTAATACAAGCAGTGAACAATATTTACCTACACAACTCAACAAAGTGATACCTCTATAATTATTATCAGGACCATCCACTGAACCTTTGTTCTTGTACAAGGGTTTAATCATACAGACACCAGGCAGTCGGTACGACACCAGAACATGAAATAATATTAAAAATCTTAACTAACATAGCTACCATATGGAGGAGCCGTGGTGTAGTGGTTCTGACTCTCGCCTTGTAAACAGAGGGTCGTGTGTTCGAATCCCACCGCGGTCTGGCGTCCTTTGGCAAGGCGTTAATCCACACTTTGCCACTCTCGACCCAGGTGCTAAATGGGTACCCGGTAGGATGTGAAAGTCATTGTAGCTTGTCCAGTATTGTGTGCGCCTCACAGGCGACTGACTGGAATACTCCCCAGGGAGTGGAGGATGTGCACACAATGTGTGCGGGAATGACTGATTGAATCCGATGACCGGGGTAATAATATATCTGTAAAGCGCTTAGAAACGTCGTTCCGATGGATTAAGCGCTATATAAAAGCGGATTATTATTATTATTATTATTACCATAGAATTAGGACAATTTTTCAAAAACCTCATTTATAACATTATCAATTCTACTCGCTTTGTTATTTTGTAAGCTTTTGATGATTTTTGAGACTTCATCATATTCAAAATCTCGATTTATATCTTCATTTAGAGAATGACTTATCTTAGTAGGATCAAAAGAGTGCCCTTCATCAATTTCTGATGCGTTTGTCTTCATACTCAACTTGCGAAAGTGTTCCATGAATTCATCTAAGGAAATTTTGCTGCCCTTTCCGACCGATTTACACTCTTTATTCAAAATATTCCAATATTCTTTCGAATTAGACTTCTTGAGATCCCGCAAAGATGAATGTAACTTCTTATTATCTTCTACATTTGTTCCTGATAGCGCGTTTATTGGAGCTTCCTCCGTTTTTAATTTATCTAATCTGCGCTTATCCCTTAAATATTCTTTTCTCCGACTATCGCATATATGATCAAACCATGAAAACGTACGTTGTGGACTCTTTGCATACGTGTTTCATACGCTATATATCAATCGAGCATCTGTCCTCTGTGATTTCATTGTTCGCCCATTTTGTCCATTGTCTAGATCGGATGAAAACGGATGGAGCCACCCCGAAATTCCCCGTGTCCGCTGTGTTACGAATACATTTTATGTCTGTCGGCCAGTGGGACCAAGCGTTTAGATATATATGCATTTCGACATTCTTAAGAGTTTGGGCTGAATAAAATCACAAGCAGATATCTTGTCCTTGCAGTATTCTACTACTAGTTAAAACTTAGGTATAGATTCGAGTGCAATGAACGCACGGTTGAGACTGAAGAACCGTACTACTGGATATTGTATATATACGTAACAAGCCGACTTCTTGATTCAATGAAAGCATCCATTTGTAAGAAGAACGAATTTCAGAATGTATTTAGCATACGAATGCTATAAGCTGACGTGTGATTAGCATACGAATGCTCAACCCATTCGATTGGAGGAATGCTCAACCCATTCGTATGCCACAAGCTGAAGTTTGGTAATACCATACACGTGCTTAACACACAAATCGAGCTTGGTGATTGGTCCATTAGCTCACGCAAAGGGTTGATGGAGCATACGTAAGGTAGTTGGCGTTAATGAGCGTCTTGGCCTTCCATTCCATTCCTTGAGGTTGTCATCGCTGGTAGAGTACGCCCTCTTGCAATGTTCTTGAAATAGATTGGAGGATAAGGTGGTTGTCTTGTTCACGTGTAACGAGAATATCAAAGAAATGTATTAGTCCAGGATAGGCCCCATAGAAACTTGACCAAACCTTGTTTTTTTATATATACAATATTTTTTGATGGTTTCTTGTCAATTCGAGGGTGCTGATTACGAATCTGGATGATGCCACTCGTGTAACCTTGAGCATTTTCCGCAAATTGGCAAAATCCAATATGGCCGCCAAAATATGCAAATTACCCATGAAAATCCTAAAATTGTCCGAACATTGGCTATGGAATGCATGAAAGCGTGTGGCAGGAGTAAAATACACTCTGAAAAAATAATTGTTGACAAAATATTTATTTTCCTGATATTCAAAATGGCAGCCATAGTCCATTGTATACTCTATTATGTACAATATAAATAGGGAAACCAATTTTCACAAAAATGAGCACTAAACCGCAAAAAATTGCAATGTATGAACGAAGTAATATATATGCAAATCATCATTACTAAAGAGATATATCATTTATTATATCATAAATGGGAAGATTTCTGTATTTTGATATCTAAAATGGCCGCCACTGGCCCAAACAGTATTGCGTACAATGGCAATGGGGGCCAAAAAATTCACAAGAGTGATCACTAAAATGCATATTATTAAGATTACACGAGTGGAATACTGACTATTATAAAACATAACTGTTAACGAAATATATCATTAATATGCCATGTATGTGATGAATGTTGTATTTTGATATTCAAAATGGCTGCCAAAGGCCCTAAAAGTATTATCCACAATGAGAAAGTGGGCAAAGAAATCACAAGAGTAATCACTAAAATGCATATATGTGTAATAAATTAATGAGATACTGTTTAAAAACATATTTTCTAACGAAATATATCATTCGGGTTTAAAGTGTGTGTTAAATACTGTATTTTTACTTTCAAAATGGCCGCCAGAGATATTAACAGTATTATGAACAATGCAAAGTGGCAAACCAATATTCACAGGAGTGAGCACCATAAATGCAGGTATTAGTGATCTATGAGTAAAATATTGTCTGAAAGCATAATTTCTATTCAGCAGTTAAGAGATATCATTTATTCTGCCAGTTTTGTGATAAATACTGTTATTGGAAAGTCAAAATGGCCGCTACAGGCCCTTACGATATTATGCACAATATGAATGGGAACAAATTATTTCAGCAGAATTTGGCTTTGCTTGGCCAGATGGTGCCAGGTAAAAATGGCAGAGGTAATAATGGCAGATGTAAAAATGGCAGATACTGAGGTAAAAATGGCAGAAGTAAAAATGGCAGAGGTAATAATGGCATAGGTAAAAAATGGCAGAGGTAAAAATGGCAGAGGTAAAAATGGCAGAGGTAATAATGGCAGAGGTTAAAAATTGAATTGAATTGAATTTATTACCAAATATTACTGTCAGGGTACAATTAAAAGGAATAGTACATCACATATAAACAAAACATTTGGTAAATGGAGCTAACATAATAGCAAGATGCTAATCGAGGTTAGCCCCAAATAATGTCATTATCATAGTTTTAAACAATAAATTTAACTAAATCTCAATATTGTACAACAAATTCAATACTAATTCTACTTATTACTGTTGCAGAAAGTTTCGATTATTTTCAGTGAACATATTTACACTATTTACAAGAAGAAAAAATCTTAATTATTCACAAAATCTTTACATAGAATTATTTGTTTTCAGGCAGTATTTTACCATATCAAATTAATTATAATCTTCCAGTAGCATTAATTTTAACGATTTGCTAAATGTCTTACGACTGGGGGTGTTTCTAATATTACTTGGCAGGAGATTCCATAAAGTAGGACCAGAAAATGAAATTGATTGTTTTCCCAAATTGGTATTATTTTTCTCAAGATTAACATTTCGCTTTTCTCTATTTCTTGTATTGTAAGGATGATCTATAAATGAAAAATAATCATTAAAACTATGTGGCAACCGATTATTAATTAAATCGTGCATAAATACTCCTATCAAATATTGGTAGTGTTTGAAAATATCGAGAATATTTAGATTATAAAATAAAGGAGCAGAGTGGTAAGTATGATGGTTGAACGTCATTATTCTAGCTATTCGTTTTTGTAGTAATAATATAGGGTTCAAGGTTGTTTTGCACGTCCCACCCCATACTTCCAGACCATACGTTATATGTGGTAAAATAAATGAGTTGTATAACATAACTAAGATTCTCTTTGTTACATAATTCCTCAATCTATAAAGTATTCCAATTTTTTTGCTTAGCACATTGCAGACAATGTCAACCTGTTTCTTCCATGTAAGGTTTTTGTCGATACATATACCAAGAAATAATGTTGAATCAACACACTCTAATAAAGTTCCTTTCAGTGACAATTGTCCTGATATCAAAATATTTTTTCGTCTATTTTTAAACAACATATATTTAGTTTTCGTAACATTGATTGTCAATTTGTTGGCATTGCACCATGCTATTATATTGTTTAAATTGAGACTAATTTCTGATAAATCAATGTGTTGTTCATCACAATTGAAGGTGTGAAATAAATTTGAGTCATCCGCAAAAAGTCGGAAATTGAAATAATTTGATGAGTTTGCCAAATCGTTTATATACAACAAGAACAAAGTTGGACCCAAAACTGATCCTTGTGGGATACCGCATGAAATCGACCTGTATTCGGAATTTACACCATCATAATTAACAAATTGCTTTCGGTTTCGTAAATAATCATTAAACCATTCTACTGCCTTACCACGAATGCCATAGTGTTCTAGTTTCTTAATGAGAATAGAATGATTAATCGTATCAAAAGCTTTAGCAAAATCGATGAATATTCCTACTGTCACCTTTCCTTCATCAGTATATCTTGTAATTTGATTAATAAGATTTATCAGTGAAAGTTTCGTACTGTATCCATTTCTAAAACCATATTGGTGTTCATATAATATTTCATTATTTTCTATGAATTTCATCAATCGTGCATTCACTAGTTTTTCAAATATTTTGCTAATCGCTGGTAAAATTGATATTGGTCTATAATTTCCAGGTAATTCTTTATCTCCCTTTTTGAAAACTGGTATAACTCTTGCAACTTTTAATTTATCTGGAAAAATATACTGAGGTAAGATTAAATGGCAGAGGTAAGATTAACAGCAGAGGTAAGATTAACAGCAGATAAAAAGAGCAGAGGTATAAATGACAAGAGGTAAAAATGGAAGACGTGACAATAGCAGAGGTAAAAGTGGCCGAGGTACACTATTAGAAAAAACAGAAGATTCTACAGAAGAAAAAAAAAAAACAGGTTTTACAGAAAAAAACAAATAATTTTGAAGATTATAATAACAGGAGGGTTTTCCACAATTTTCTAAAATTTTACAGAACAGATATGTTTTAAAAAGCGGAAAACAATTTTATTACAATAAATTTGTATCGGTACATGCACAAAATACCAATTTTCTGTAAGTCTATACAAATGCATGCATGTAGGATTACACAGTGCAGTAGCTAATTACCAAGAGGGTGCTGCTTATGGTGTACAAAATACTTCCGCTTCCAAGGGTTATGACCATCAAGCCGTCTATATCATATTGGATGCAATAGTAAAGAAGGTTCAGGGTCTTCTTTTATGCAAAGAATCTGAACCAGACGGTACCCTTCGATCGACCCCAAATTGGTTTACCAGTCAAGATTATTATTGATTTTCATAATCAGTTACATATTCAGTGCCAAACCTGGGAATGCATGCTTATTGTCATTCAAATATTTAACAAGAATAGTACAGACGACATTACAAATTAGGACATAATATTCAACCACAATCATTCGTGACAATTTCAAGGTCTAAGCTTTTCCTGCTATGTTCTTTTCCCACCTCTAACCCTCTCTGTCTCTCCACCTCTCTTATGTCTACTCTTCCTCCTTTTTGTAACGGTATTAACCTGGCAAAACTTTAGATAAAAAAAAACAGCTAGACAAAAGGGAATGTTACAAAAATGATGAATGAGAATAGTGCAGTTTCATTTTGCTCCTGAAGAATTGAATGAAAAAAACATTTGTCGTTTGATTTCTTTTTAAAAAGCCTTCACGGTACAACTCCAACGAATTCGTAAATAGCATTGTTAGGCCGATAAAGACATAATGATATGATAAAATGCCTAACCGTGACATGCACTTCTAATTTAATCTATGTACATGCGGGGGCTTTTTGACAATTCATTTCCGGGTTTGAGGCTGGCCATATTTTACCTATAGCTGTCATTTTTACCTCTCCCATTATGACCTCTGCCATTTTACCTCTGCCATTATTACCTCTGCCATTTTTACATCTGCCAATTTTACCTCTGCCATTATTACCTCTGCCATTTTTATCTCTGCCATTTTTACCTCTGCCATTATTACCTATGCCATTTTTACCTCTGCCATTATTACCTCTGCCATTTTTACACCGGGCCGGCCAGATGGTGATGTATGAGTAAAATATCGTCTGAAAACATGATTTATAACAACATATATATTATCTTATGTAATTTAGGTGATAAATACTGTATTTCAACATTCAAAATGGCGACCAGTGGCATAAAGAGTATTATGTTCAAGGGCAATGGCCGGGGAAAAAATGTGACAAGAGTGAGCACTAAAATGCATATAATTGAGATAAACTAGTAGAATACTGACTAAAAACATCATTGTTAATATGCCATTTATGTGATAAATGCTGTATATTGACATTCAAAATGGCCGCCATAATCCCTATATTTATAATGTACAATGCGAATGGAGAAACTAATTTTCACAAGAGTGAGAATCATAAAATGCATATGACTGTGAAATACGAGTAGAAATATTGTCTTAAACATGATTTCTAACTAAATACATCACATATTGGTTGTGGAGGTAATAAATGCTGTACTTTGAAATCCAAAATGGCTGCCATAGGTCCTAAAAGTATTATGTACATTGTAACATTGGACATTTGACTCTAAATATTGCCTATAATTGTGAATTCTGATGCAAGGGTGAAATGTTGTCTAAAACCATGATTTCTAACAATATATATCATAATTTCGTGTATTTAAGGTGAGAAACACTGCATTTTTAAATTGAAAATGGCCACCATAAGCCCTTATCGTATAATATACAATTTGAGTGTAGACAAATAATGTTCACAAAAAGGGCATATGGCAGCCATTTTGAATGTTGAAATACAGTATTTATACCACCTAAATTAAGAGATGATATATTTTGTTATAAATCGTGTTTTCAGACGATATTTCACTCATACAGCACCATTTGGCCAAGCAAAGCCAAATTCTGTTGAAATAATTTGTTCACATTGTGCATAATATCATAAGGGCCTGTATCGGCCATTTTGACTTTCCAACTGGCAGAATGAATGATATCTCTTAATATAAATTATGCTTTCGGACAATATTCTACTCATAGATCACTAATACTTGCATTTATGGTGCTCATATTGGTTTCCCACTTTGCATTGTGCATGATACTCTTAATGTCTATGGCGGCCATTTTGAAAGTAAAACTACAGTTTTTAACACAAACTTTAAAACTGAATGATATATTTCGTTAGAAAATATGTTTTTAAACAGTATCCCATTAATTTATCACATATATATGCATTTTAGTGATCACTCTTGTGATTTCTTTGCCCCTCTTTCTCATTGTGCATAGTACTTTTAGGGCCTTTGGCAGCCATTTTGATAATCAAAATACAACATTCATCACATACATGGCATATTAATGATATATTTCGTTAACAGTTATGTTTTATAATAGTCAGTATTCCACTCGTGTAATCTTAATAATATGCATTTTAGTGATCACTCTTGTGAATTTTTTGGCCCCCATTGCCATTGTACGCAATACTGTTTGGGCCAGTGGCGGCCATTTTAGATATCAAAATCAGAAATCTTCCCATTTATGATATAATGAATGATATATCTCGTTAGTAATAATGATTTGCATATATATATCACTTCGTTCATACATCGCGATTTTTTTTTGCAGTTTAGTGCTCAATTTTGCTAAAGCTAGTTTTCCCTCTTTATATTGCACATAATAGAGTATACAATGGACTTTGGCGGCCATTTTGAATATGAGGAAAATAAATATCTTGTCAAAAATTAATTTTTCAGAGAGTATCTCACTCCTGCCACACAATTTCATGCATTTCGTAGCAAATGTGCGGACAATTTTAGGATTTTTACGGGTAATTTGCATATTTTGGCGGCCATATTGGATTTTGCCAATTTGCGGAAAATGCTCAAGGGTTACACCAGTGGCATCATTCAGATTCGTAATCAGCACCCTCGAATTGACAAGAAACCATTAAAAAAATATTGTATATGTAAAAAAACAAGGTTACGCCTCTTCTATCCTGGACTATATGGAGTCACTGTCATTGGCGTAACTATGGGGGGGGGGGGGCATGGCACGTGTGTTACGGTCTTAAACTGTAAACTGTTGCTATAGTGTAACTCGCTCCCTAGCTTATTGAAAATGTGTGTGCGCGAACTGCCTCTGTGTTGTTTGGTACCATTTGTTTGCACACCAACGCACCTGATGCATGCATAGGATCCACTGCATGCACACTTACATGGTCGCCCATGATTTGCTCTAAATGAAAAAATATACTGCAGGTTTTTTTACCAGGTAATTATATATAATTATAAATATATATATGAGGAAAAGGGGAACAAGGGAGGGAAGGGGTCAGGGGATAGCAGCTTGTAACCAAAAGTTTCACAATCCTTTACTTCTTGATAAAACGTTGGCATATAGATCTTACTTGAAATGAAATAAAAACGTCAATTACCAGCTTATCAGTATTCGATTTTAGATTTCAAGCATGACGGGTTACAGGGTACTAGACATCGAATTATATTAAGAAATAATCCAGGCTGAAAATGCGAAGTAGCTTTTGTTAATCGACGGAGTGGAACATGTTTACGAGTCGGTCAGTCTTCTCTTGACCAGTGGCATTATGAGCGAGAAATGAAAATGAGAGAATAATAGATTCAATTCAATTCATTTCTTTTATTTCATTTCCATTCAAAACATAATACAAAGTAATATAAAGCAATACAAATCAAGTACAATTTTATAGAAGGGCATTCTTACTTCGTAAAACAGAAAAAAACAGTATAATATAGAGCATTAATAGAAATGAGGGGGATCCACTAAAAGCAAAGCTTGTAAAGTGTGGATCCCCATTGGAAATGAAGAAATTATAGTTGATTTATACTTATATGCGTACATGCATGTATTACAGGAAAGAAAAAGAGAGTAATAGATGCGTAGCTTAACTGAAGGTCCTAATTCAGAGCTGCCATCCTTTCTGAATCAAAGGTTGAAAAAAAAAACCTCCGCCTGGAATTAAACCCGGGTCCCTGGCTCTGAACGCCAGTACCTTAACCAGTAGACCACTCCAACTTCGGCTTGCGGCTTCTCATTGTCCATTACACTCATCTGCACCAAAACAATTAAGACAAAGAATCAATAGAAAGGTCGGAATTTTGCCTGCCGGTTAATTGAACTTGGTCTCGTCTAACTGCTGGCCCGCCTCCGTGGTCTAGTGGTTTTAAGGCATTGGCTTTCAGAGCCAGGGACTCAGATTCGATTTACGGAGGCATTTTTTAACATTTGATTCAGAATGGATGACAGCTCTGAGGGACCTTGAGTGAAGCTACTCATCTATTATTCTCTCATTTTCAATTGTTTCACTATATCTATATTCATATATCACTATATAAGTTTTATAGGACTGATTCAGTGTATGTATTAATACGTGTATGGGAAGAGACCCTCTTCGATACCCAAATCACCAAGCATTGTCCTTTCAATGACTTCATTTATGGTTCGAGTATCAGCGCCTGCAGGTCTGGAAAAAAAACTAACAATAAAAAGCTTTTCTAAGCTTCTTCAGTAGACTGTCATTACAAAATCTCAGACTATCCATTATCTTTTGTGTTTTTTTTTTTTTGGAGTGGAGAATCTTTATACAAAAGAATAGGATAAATCTTCCATACCTGGAAAAACAAGGTTCTGGGGTTGATTTGTGTTCTACAGTGCGTATCCAAGAAAGGTTTACACTTTGAAAAAAGCCCTGGGAATTAAAAAATATACAACATGTGGGTATTTTTTTTTCACTTCTAATCTTGGGTTTGGGTCTCATCTATCCAATGAAAGTAAAAGTTTTGACAGAATGTTACACTTGAGAGAGCCCCAGTGGCGTACCTAGGATTTTCCACAGGGGACAATTCTGCCCCCCCCCCCGTAGTGGGGTACGCTAGTGGTGAGCACTGTCCATTTTTTGTAAAGCTCGCAGAAATCTGTTTCCGCAGAAATGCTCGTTTTCACGAGGTGTCAAGGGGAAAGGGCGGAATCAAACTTACCCTGCGAAACATAATTAGCATAATTTAACAGTTACATGTAAAATGTTATCACTCTATTATCTAGAAACATGAAAAGATGAATAATAGAGCTTTTCTAAGGTATAATAGCGAATAATTCATTTATGCAAAACGATTTTGATTTTTAAGCAATATTTTATTAATAATAATGTTAATTATGTCAACTATGACAAATAAACTCTTCAAATGGCAAACTAGTGTCATAAATTAATTCCTCATCAAAGAAAACTGCATGTAGAAGCGATATATTATTCATTTTGTCAGGCTTTCTAGATAATTCTTGACGACGAATTCTATACATTGCATTATGATCAATAAATTCGTTAAAAATTAAAGTTAGTTTCATAATTGAATTCCTCGTCGTGGAAAATAGTAGTAGAGCTGTAAAATTCTCGTTTTCAGACTTTTTAGACAATACAATGGCAAAGAATTCTAAATACTGCACGCATAGGCCTATATATTATTTAGCTCATAATTTTTTTTTTACTAGTTCTCACAGATACAATAAAATACACATTCGTAGAAAGAGAAAATAGTGTCATAATGAAATCCTTGTCATAGAAAATCTTAGAAGAGATGTATTACTCATATTTTCAGATTTTCGAGACAATAGAGTGACAAGGTAATATATATGTTGTACATACAATCATTAGCGTACCTACGGGCTCACCAAGGCTCATCAAATCACAATCTTGAGGGAGCATGTTCAGAAGGGCAAAAACAATATTTGACAGTTCATTTCAAGTTTAATAACGGGAGATGCACAATGGTTGAGACAACGGGTCACGTCTTTTTCATGCCTAATTCCAACAATACTGACTTTTTTGTTTTTATTACTTTTTAGTTAATAAACTACTAAGTTCAGGTTAATTCGATGTAACTTTTTAAAAGACAAAGTCAAATTTTCTCTGGTAAAGGTCTTTTTCGCAAAAGGTGATGAACTTGTGGATTGCCCTTTATTTTTCGGTTTATTTTACTCATCCATCATTCACATTTTCTTTCAAGTTGGTGCACTAATTCCTCTTATCAATCATCAAACTTTCTTATGTTTCTTTGTCCTCCGAACATGCTCAACTTTATGATTTGATGAGTCTGGATATGATTAAGGAAATGTCCCTGCTCAGATCCTGGATGTAAAAAATGGGGGTTATCATGCTATAGACAATCCGTGCTGCAAACCTGGAATGGGCTAAAATGTACCACTGTTACGTAACAGAGTGTGTATTCAATTACATTTTCATAGACGTTTGATCAAGAGCTTTGTACTAGTGAAAAATTATTTTAGAATACTACCACAATTTAGAATTAATTCAGCCCTCTATCAGACGGACATTTTTTTTGTGACACACTGCTTTCTCCTGGACTGTAAAGGTTTGAACAGGTCCCACTGCATTAAGGATGCGGAGAGGATGTACAACGGAAAAGAATCTTGCCATCCGTTGGAAAACGTTATGTATCCGTCGTGTACTCTTTGCATACGTGTTTCATACAATTTGTCTCTTTCGGGCAGTGGGACCGGACTATCCTGGACGAGCTGAAGAATTCTATGGCTATTCATTTTTGTCGAGACGTACCTCGGGAATACGAGATACTTTTTAATACCATCAATCAACTTTTAAGACGCGATCCAGGCAACTTTATTCCGAGGAGCTATTTTTCCTCTTTACACTGTGTTTCACTTGACCATAACGTCCATGAAGACATCTTATCGATTTATTCTGGGACGTCCTTGTAAAATTAAAGGTATAAGTAAGTGGGTAAATAATGCGATTGCAGAATTAAGTGAAGCAAAGAGGATCGGTGATTACGGGGGAGGAAGATTAATAGGAATGAAAACAGTCAAGAATACATGAAGAGAATTCCTGGTAAATTAAAGCCACCCCCTCCACCCCCCCCGTTTGAAATTACCCTATTCCTTTCTTCTGTCGAAAGCCCGATTTGGGGCAATCGGCAGCCTTGTGCAATGGACATTTTATCGAGACGGACCCCGGGAATATACGGGATATTAAAAAAAACACCAACTATCTTTTAAGACACGATCCAGGTAACCAACTTATCGATATATTCTGGGAATCCTTGTAAAATTAAAGTATAATTAAGTGAGTCAAGAATGCATGAAGAGAATTTCTGGTAAATTGAAGCCCCCCCCCCGTTCAAAATTACCCCATTCCTTCGATCTCTTGGAAAAGATAGAGGAGACACTAATCTATATGGCCATTCATTTTGTCGAGAAGTACCCCGGGAATACGGGATACTTTTTAATCATCTTTTCATCTTTTAAGACACATACGATCCTTGCAATTTTATTCTGAGGAGCTATTTTCCCTCTGTGTTTCACCCGACCATAACGTCCTTGAAGACATCTTAACGATTTACGGTATTGTTAAGTTCTTGTAAAATTAAAAGCATAAGTGAGTAAAGAAAGCGACGGTAGACGTTGAAGCAAAGAAAATCGGTATTTACGCGGGAGGACGGTGAATAGGTATGAAGCAGGGGGCTGGGGGTGGGTTTCAGCCCCCTTTCTCCCCAATTTTTTTCCAAAACCGTGTACAAAAACGTACAAAAAAGACCACATGATTGTGATTTTTTGCATGGCCAGCCCCCCCCCCCCCCACTTTGAAAACCGTTACGCGGCCCCTGTGAAGACAGGCAAGAATACATGAAGAGAATTTCTGGTAAATTAAAGCTATCCCCGTTCAAAATTACTCCATTCCTTTCCGTCTCTTGGAAGCCCGATTTGAGGCAAACGGCTGTCTTGTGCTACATGGAAAAGCAGCTTATTGATCTCTTGGAAGCAATAGAGGAGACACTAATCTACAATTTACACGTAGAACATCTATTAGTTCATCGAAGCGTCTCCTTGAAGGGGTACTCCAGGCTAAAAATATTCATACCTAAATGAATAGAGAAAATTCACGTAGCAAAATACTGAAAAAAAATCATCAAAATCTGATGTCAAAAAGCGAAGTAATTGAATTTTAAAGTAAAGCAATATACTGTGTGAAAAAAAGTTATATACACGTCGTCATTATTATTCAATGGGTGGGCTGATGATGTCACATTCCTACTTTCCCTTTTCTTATGTTAATACATGAATTCATAATTGATTCATGTTTCAATACATGTGTGAATGATATGTCTCCCTTGTAATGAAATAAGTTGAAGCAATAAATATCTAATGCACTAATGCTAGTTGTAAGAAAAAAAAATGAATAAACCTTAATTTCATAATAGAACAAATGGAGATATGACATCATCAGTACTTATGCTTATTGAATATTCACGAAGACTTGCCTAGAACTGTGACACCGGAGTAATGCAAATCTTCAAAATGCCATAACGTTGGGATGGGGGATTTCAACAGGCTCGGTGTGGAGGATAAGCTTCCATGATCCATATTTTCGCTAGATGTAACTTGAGGGTTGTGTAAAAAAATATATATATATATGATAAAAAAAAAAAACAAGGGAAGCGGGCCTTGGACATTTATGGTTTAGTCGAGCGCCTAAGTAACTCGCTGTTCCAGACCAGCTCTGGGTCAAGTCGTACAATTTTGAGTTTATAAATGCCACGTGCTAAAATAGCCCGCGCCAGACTGGCAGGAAGGGGGGGGGGGATCGTAGATAGCAAAAACATTCATGAAATACTTGAAAATCGAAAATCACTCAAAATCATAGGAAATCTTCTTCCAATGCTTATTGTTAAATGCATTCACTGAACAAGCATCAACTACCTCTTCTGGGAGAGTGTTCCACACATCTATTAGTCGGTTAGCAAAGAAATTGAATTTATTCAAACCAGTAAAAGAAGTACAAACAAATAGTTACATAGTAATATCTGAAATAATGACAGGTTTTTGACCCCAAAGAAGCACAGCTTGTAATCAGGGGCCCCCTGACATGATATTTTACTCAAACATTATGAGAAACAAGTGGAGCGCCTCTGGCAGTCTCACCTGCATCGCGCAATTCAATATAACAGCAGTGCTGACTTTGAAAACTACTATGAAATAATTATTCACAAAAAACACCATTCATATAATGATAAAATACTACGTTCATTGACAATAAATGCCATTTGACCTTGATCATGCGACCTAAGACTTGTCAGTGATACCTGATTACCCCTTTATCTACATTTTATAAACTATATCTATTAACTATGAAAGTTATGACAGCAATCTTCTAATAATTACCCCCAAAATGGCCAAAGTTCAATGAATTTAAATGAACTTTGACTTTGGTCATGTGACCTGAAACTCGCATGAGATGTTTTATGATACTTGATTATTATTAATTATGCTTTTGTCACATCTGGCTTAGATAATTATTATTGTTATTATTTTGCACCGAAATGATTTCATGACAATAAAAGTGGCTTTACTACAAAGTTTTTTTTACTTAAATAGACAAAATAAATAGACAAAATACTGAAAATAGCTGGGTGACTTTGGCAGCCCCCCCCCCGAGCGATAAGGTTGCCAGCACCTCTTTATTTATAACAGTTAGATAAAAGGTTACTCCTTTGTCTTAAAGTGATTTCAAATGAATGAACGATGGTTTACTCCATAGTAGAAATGCCATCTGCCTCAATAGGGACTTCAAAATGGCAAATTTTCCGAGAAATAGACAAACTTCGGAAAAAGGATGGGGTGCCTCTGGCAGATACCCCCCCCCCTGCGGGAGGCCTTACGGCCAATGAACTCTATAAAAGAATTACAATTTAAAGAAATTTGAAAAAAAAAGAGTTTGAAGAAAGAAAATAAATGGAATATGGTTGGGATCAGGTTATATCCCCAGTGAACAAGAAATGCTAGTTGATTAATGTAGCGTTTGATCTCAAACTAACGGCACTACAAGATTGTGAAAGTAGCCTATATATGGTAGTTAAAACATATCTGAAATGTTTAGAAATATTGCCAAAATCTTAGTTTTGTTATGAATAACGCATATTTAGTCCCACTGGAGTTATAAAGAGCGCCTCATGTTAAACAACACAAATCACTTTAGCGTATTAATTTTTTCATATCTACTTGAGATGCAAGTGGATATTGGCCATGAGTGTATTCCTATTTTGAAGGTTTGATATCTAAATTTCACTTTTAAATTGTTACTGTAACCTTAGAGCTGTCACCCAGCAAATTTTTTTATACATGAATGACGTATTTATGGCATATACAAGCGGAGATATGGCAACTTACATTTAACCTAACCCTTAAAGGTTGTTGTTTTTTTGTTTTCAATTTTTGATTTTTATATAGCTCGTTCGGTTCGACTGTAGAAAATAAGTGATACCACAATCTGAGACTACTACCCACCTAGCAGTGATCTAGAAGGTCCATACTTCCCTCCTATGGCTTCAAACTCCTTATGAGATTTTGCTCCCGGACTATAAAGGCCTACATTTCATTGTTGTTACCACATTATTGTTATGAATGTGTGTTTAATTATTCACAATCTTGGGATTGCCTCCTAATTGTAACACCTCATGAATGGAATCCTGACAAAGCATGACTTTGAAAGAAAAGGGATGTGACAAGATGGCACATGGAAATGAACTGAAATGAATTTAAAGGCGTAGCTCAAATCAAAGTTCCCCAGAGCTATCTGCCCTTTGGAAAAATTGGTGATGTCGAAATAAATGTCTCTGGCGGAAATCGAACCCGGGCCCCCATCTTGGATTGCCGGTGCCTTAACCACTAGACCACAGGGACGGGTTAGTGGCTATATAGGGCGACCCCCATTTCGATTGACCGTCAGATGAACAGATTTTCGACACTATACCAATTTTGATTTCCTTTGTCGTGTGTAGGTGGGTTTTTAACAAGGACAAGCCGCCATGCCCGAGCCGGATCAAATCTATTGCTTAGATAATTACATGTACAGGCGACATTATACAAATGAGAGAAATTATACACGTACAACAGCTTTGGCACCTCTTGTATTTAAATATTGAGAGAAATTAATGAAGAGAACAATTGTAGGCTTTCACTCTTGTTCGCATGATCGTTTGCGATCATTCGGTCACAATGTTGCACAGAATCGCAACGGTTGTAAGGTGCAGTCGCACCACCGATTGTGAAAGGGGCTTATAAATGAACGATATGGAAAGATGAAGACTCACAACCCCGAAATCGTTAACAAAGTGTGACGCGTTTGATCCAGTGAATAGCTTACTACTGAAAATGGATGCATAATCATCAATTCGTGTCAATCGATTTGCATCAGTGAATCTTGAGTGTATATAAGATCAGTTCTTTTCTTGCTGCCGGCACTGTCTTCGGAGCAATATCTCTAGGACAGGTTGATACAAGAGAGCAGAAACATGAAGTTTGCATCCCTCGCCCTTTTGCTGGGAGTCCTGTGCCTGACTGCCGCTCAGGAAATCGACCCAGATCTTCTTGAGCAGCTGAGGCAAGATCATCCTGAATTGTTGGACCTCCTCCTGCAGGGTGGCGCATACCGCGATCCCTTGGACCGACCCAATGTCATCCTCCTCGTCGCCGACGATATGGGCGTCGGTGATCTGACATCGTACGGTCACCCAGCCCAGGAACCAGGTTTCATCGACGAGATGGCTGCCGGAGGTATGCGATTCACCAATGGATATGTGGGCGATTCAGTCTGCACTCCCAGCAGATCGGCCATCATGACAGGTAAGAGGAAAAAGAGAGAGGAGTGGGGAGAGATAAAGGGAGATGAATTAAAGAAAGAAAGTAAGAAAGAAAGCGTAAGATGAAGATAGGAGAGGAGGGAGGGGGGGGGGTAGTAAACCAATAGGAGAGAAAGAGATAGAGAAAATGCAGAGAGATGAAGAGATGGAGGTGTGGGTATCCAGGAATAATTGCAAATATCATGCGTGAAAATTGTTAGTTTGCGTTTATTATCTTGATTATTAGCGGATACTAATAGAGTAAAGGTAAATGAAATCATAAGATCAAAAAAGTAATCCGAAATAATTGTAAAGACAAAAGAGAAGAAAAAGGGGAAGATAAAACTGTGATTGGGTAAACAGTACAAAAGTCGGTCTCTTTGATTCGCAGTCTACGATGCCAAATAAGTTAAAGTCTACTGTTGTCATTTCCAAGTTTACATTCTCCTTTTAAAAACACACAGAAAGTACAAGCCATTTTTTTTAATGAACGTCTTGAAAAGTAACCTTGCTTATTAACCAGGGTCTTAAAACATATAAAACGGGGGTTTCGTACAATCACCGAAGTTCAGTTATACCATACTTTCTCTTACTTTTTTTAAGCGAAACCTTCTCATTTTTTCAATTGATATCCTTTTCTTTGGAGCCGAACTATTATGATTTATATATCTAATTTGTGAACTTTACCTCATGACTATAAGATTATATATCATCCCTTTTACATGATTATTATACATGATATACACTTTCGCTTAGACTGACATTGAGCTGGATGTTTGAAAATAAAATTCATCTATAGATTTTCCCTTAATTCAGACTTTTACTCGACTTCTATTCTATCCACAAAGTATGTTTCCTAAAGGTTAAATGGATATGAGCAACATAGAAATTTTGGGATTGCGAAACTTCCTGCCTTGAAATAATAAACATGATAGAGGGATTGGTATAATAACGATGATAATCAAAATGGGGAGGATGGGCAAAGAAAGACGATGATGATGACGATGGTGGTGGTGGTGCTGCTGCTGAAGAAGATGATATTGGCGATGGTGTTGTTGCTGATGTTTTTGCTGCCACTGCTGCTGATGATGGTGGTGATGATGATGATGATGATGATTACAGATTATTAACATTATGTAGTATCTTTATTCTTTCCCGACATGCTTGATGTTTTCCGTTTGGCCGAGCTGTGTATTATCAAGATTTTTCATTGTTTTCGTGTATACAATATGTATATATATATATATATATATATATATATATATATATATATATATATATATATATATACATATATAATTATATATAAATGAGGGACATACTCATTTTGTTTGAGGGCGTCTTTCTCAAAACAGTGTGCTATGACTGACCACTCCCTTTCAATGGCTGTTATCATTTTCCAATGAAATATTATTATTAATTCATTTTATGCTGTATTTTTTTATTGTTTGCATGGAAATGAATAATATATCAATTAATCAATCAATACTTGTAGAGACGTTAACGTCGATTGCCAAACGCCAAAGACATTAGACTGTTCAAACAATACGTTTTGAATTTCATCTATAATATTGTAAGTATTACTATAAATGATACATGTATCGTATAATCAATAATTGTCGACGGTAAATTCCCATTTTCTTTTATATAATGCCTCTTTTAAGAAATATGCAAAATTGACATAGCATTATAGTGCAATGCAGTTTTTTCATACTCTTTGCGAATGGTAAGGTTGAGGAATATTTAACACTCGTAACACACACACTTCGGCGACTTTCCAAAGCTTTCAAATTCCCTTATTCTTTGGCTTAGTATACATGTATGGCTCTTCTTCACAATAAGAAAAGACAGTTAAAGTGTGTACCCTAGCTCAACACTGGCAACTCCTTTCGATACAAACATTTCAACTTATAAAATCTGAACGATCAATGTTCCGAATAGTGGGGTGAATATCAAAATCGAAAATTGCAGTCTATTTCTTGCCTCCATGTACAGGACTAAAAGTAAATTCAATTCCAAATCGTGATGACGTCATCATTGGCTGCGACCTGAAGTCAATTTGGACTTTACAACCACAAGGCTTGCAGCATAGCAGAATTCTCATTATTATTTCAGGCATTATGCCGAACTTTGAATAACATTTTATTTTGAACTTTCAAATTTAATAAAAACTGCGACTTTTTTTAAATCGCGCCGTACATATAGTCGGACCCTATAGCGCGCGCCGTATAGCTCCATGGGTACGCCGTAATCACGGTAATGCACCTGTTTTGTTCATGTTGGCACACTCTATTTTTGGCACACACATTTACTGCCTTGGAGGCGAAACTTTACTACATATTTTAGGCAGCATTCATTTGGGCTTTCAAAATGAAAATTACACCTCTATTGAAGGGCACAACTCTGCACCATACAATGGCACAAAATGTGGTCAACTGCTTCCTTAAAGGACAAGTCCACCCCAACAAAAACTTGATTTGAATTAAAAGAGAAAAATTCAACAAGCATAGCACTGAAAATATCATCAAAATCGGATGTAAAATAAGAAAGTTATGACATTTCAAAGTTTCGCTTCATTTCACAAAAACAGTTGTATGAACGAGCCAGCTACATCCAAATGAGAGAGTTGATGATGTCATCCACTCACTATTTCTTTTGTTTTTTTTTATTGTTTGAAATATGAAATATTTTGATTTTCTCGTCATTGTCATGTGAAAGGAACTTTTCATTCCTCCCTGAACACGTGGAATTCCAATATTTTAACACTTTCAGGCAAGGAGGTCCCAATCGTCAAATTCGTAAAAATTGAAATATTGTATAATTCAAACAATAAAACACAAAACAAATAGTGAGTGAGTGACATCATCAACTCTCTCATTTGGATGTAACTGGCTCGTTCATATAACTATTTTGTGAAAAATAATCAAAACTTTGAAATGTCATAACTTTCTTATTTTACATCCGATTTTAATGAAATCTTCAGCATTGTGCTTTTCTGATTTTTCTCTATTGATTCAAATCAAGTTTTTGTTGGGGTGGACTTGACCTTTAAGGTGCTAAAGGCGTCTTCGGGTGCAAAGTTGCGCCCAAAATGGGGATTCAAGTAATGCAATGATTTAGAAAGGTATCGAAAATTTCTTCATTACGTCTTTATCATGTTTATCAAAGTTATTGAAATATATGAAAGTAATCCTTCTAACCGTCTCTCTTTTACTCATTCTGTCCCCTTTTCCTTTCTCTCTCACCCTCACTCTCGCTCTACACCAACTCTCCCCAACTTCCATTCTCCCCTCTTCTTCAACCCAGGTCGTCTCCCCATCCGTATTGGTACCTATGGAGAGATCCGAGTCTTCCTACCCTGGACAAAGACTGGTCTCCCCAAGAGCGAAGTCACCATTGCTGAGGCCATGAAAGGAGCCGGTTACGCAACAGGCATGGTCGGAAAATGGCATCTTGGTAAGGGATGATCAAAGTCTCAGAAATAAATGTGTAGATTTTCAAATATTAATCTGGAAATAAAATGAAAGACGTTAAGAATATAGGCTTTAACCGACAGTGATCCGCGATTTATAAACTGCAATACTATATAGGTAAGCCTATAAGCTTCTAGAAATTCCAAGAACAATCACCTTTATAAACAACACATCACATTCTCTTCAGAGATTTTTTTTCTTCACTTGTTTTCGTTTCGCTCTCTTAGACTTTTTAAGTCCCTCTGCTGATTCAAAGAGGAAAGTCAATGAAAACTAATTCTTCAGAGAGCACCCATCCACACAAATCTTTCAAGCTATAGAACATGTTGTTTGTGATATATTTCAGTACCCCTTATTACATATATTATGTATACCCCTTTAGGGGTTACATATATTATGTATACCCCTTTTTGGGGTTTTTGTGAGGGGCATCGTAATCTGTGTTCTTATCTTTTATGATCGCTTTCTATTCATCATACTATCACGATAATCTTTTACAATCACCCCAAAAGACTATGAAGCGAATACTGATTCAGAATATAAACCGGTCGAATGATCTCCAATCCATATAGAAGACTCTTACCTGAACAATGCATCTAAAGGTGTAACAGCCTTGATTATGATTATCGATGTGCAATACCGTGCAGTTTAAACAAATCTCATCTGATTATAAACCTTTCCAGACTACCGAAGCATTGGTAGCAAGGGTGGATTCAGGGTTAGGTTGTGTATGGGACATAATAATCCCATTAAATATATTTACTGTAACTTTCAACATATTCAACTGGGGGGGGGGCACACTTGGTAATTTTTATTGACTTTGGCTCTCAAGGGGGGGGGGGTGGGGCAAGGGTCGGATGTGCCCCCACCCCTGATCCGCCACTGATTGGGAGGTATTATCAATTGTTTGAGAAGAGCTATTATGCCCATTGCTTCACTTCGTCTATTATTTGAAAACAAACTTTAAAAAAAATATCTTACATCTCTAACTCTCCTTGGAAAAAAAACATGTAAAAAACAAATATCACATTCGTCTGGTTAGTAATAAGATTGTTTGGAACTTTTATCCATACATAGTCAAAATTTCGTTTCGACGAAGAATCCCATGTACAACTATTGCACTTTATTACTAAAATCGGATTGCTACTGATCACGTTACTTACAAGGCGTCTGGATTGAGCATACATGCACATCCATCTAAAGCTGAAGCACAGGAATTATATATACTTACAATATATTGCATTGTACGAGCATGGAATACATCATATATAATATTAAATTTGATGACTGTTTCACATTTAGGAATAATATTTGAATGTTGGAAAATTATATAATTATTTTTGTCATCGATTTATTCATAGTTCAGTATGTTCCTCACCTCTCCTCTCTCTTAATTAAATCAATGCACAATATTCATCAATCACTCATCAATGCCTCTTTTCTCTTTGACACATCATATAGGGTTAAGAGGGTTAATATCACGAAACCACATGGTTGTAACATAAATGATACAGTCAATTAATTATCTTAAACGCAACTGCAAGTTGCCGCAATCCACCCCGACGATTTGACGGGTCCTAAAATTATATAGCGACATAACAACTGTCAAGAGTTTTGAAAAGACTACTTTATTGTTCTCTCGCGTTCTACTTTGCATTCTTGGCGCAAACAAATCTTTATCCATAGTAAATGGACGTGTTTATATGAATAAAAGTGCCGAGTGAATAGCCAGGGGGAATAATAAATCAGAAAGTCGTATTAACAACAGACAAGTGGCCTGGAAACTCCTCTTTTGAACTGGACATTTCTGTAAGATATAAAGCATTTTATATAAATCCATCAAGGATGACAAGCTTTCAAAGAAATGTATTTAGGCCGAAAGCATGGAAAGCGTGGGCGAAAATAGGCTTAAGAAAGAAAATTTCAGGTAACAGTCTAGAATAACACACTAAAAGTCTTTCTATATTCTCCTTGAGGAATTTCCGTAAACCAAGATGGCGTCCAGAATGGCCGCCATTCCCAGAAATGGACATAACTCACTAATTATTCACGCTTTACATCCAATTTTTATTCTTAGGCACCCTGGCGCTCGTTTCAGAAAGAGTTGCAATCAATCGCAACTCTAAAACTTATGCGCAACTTCATTTTCAACCAATCAACAGCGCGCATTTGGGACTTGCAATTGATTTTTTGACTCGCGTTTAAACAGAACTCTTTCTGCAACGGGCCCCAGGTCGACTTGTGATTACTCTAACCTGTATTAATAGATTTTCTTTTACCCCCCTAATTTAGACCATGAAAACAATATGCACTAAAATTTGATTTCAAGGGTGATGGATATGAGTGAGTTATGTCCATTTTCATTAATTAATGCTTTCACTTTCGGTGTTTGCTTCAATGGAGCACAATATGCCACAGAGAAAAATATTCTCCGAAAATTATGAGCCATTTGTTCATAATAACGGAAAAGAAAACCCTTGGTAAAGAAGAAGTGTCTCGGCGTTGACTCAACAGTGTTTATCAAAGAAAATCTCGTTTAACGTGCAAGGAACGTCATTTATCCGTAAGAGTTGCCCTTTGCGCTCTTTCTTCTTTTTTCCGCTGGGAAAGTGACTAACACCATTCGGAAGCCTATCTTTTTGGCCTTCTGAAATTGTAAAAATCGTTCTTTAAGAGCAACCATAATTAGGCTGTTTATCAAATCAAAAAACAAAAACCGTTTAAATTTTGAGAGCATCTAATTCTATAGTATTATTCATTAGCTTTGAATGAACGCAGAGAAACATCGTCTAAGCTCTATAAAGAGGATTGTTTTTTTCAACAGCTATTCATAGCAACATCCATGATTTTATACAGTTATGTCGGTTTCCGCGATCCATCAAGAATGCGTATCTTAACGCGTGATTAAATCTATTACCATAAATACCATCATCTTACTATTATTATTTGCTATCATCAGGTATCAATGAGAACTCACCGACAGATGGAGCACATCTCCCATTCAACCATGGATTCGATTTCGTTGGGCATAATCTTCCTTTCACCAACAGCTGGTCTTGTGACGATACAGGGGTAAGACATCTATATACATCTTGTTTAGTGGTAAAAAAGGATAGTTAAGCTTTTTTCTACCGTATATGCTTTTATTGCTTCTCAATTTTATCATTACATGTTACCTGGTTTCGGAACCAACCTACAAAGTAAAACAAGGGATTGCATTTGAAAATTTACTTCAAATGCCAAATAGGTTTATTGATAGTGTGTAAATTATGGATATAGTACTTCTATTGCCATTCGAAAGAACCCTCAAGTTTTGAACGTGATCGAGTTACCTCTTCTCTAACTTAGAATGCATGCAGGCGCACATCGGGGTCTAGTGTTATCTTTCAATATGGTCAGGAATATATATAGGTTCTTAATCAAAGTTTCCGCGTAATTTGCTCTGTAATTATCTCACCAACAAAAATCAAACAAGACGAAAATTGGAAAGTTGTGAGTTTTATGATCTGACAGGACAGCTCCCTGACGACGGCAAGTTGTACTCAAGGAGTTGTTGTTTCGGGGATTCTTGCCCGATGTCAATCTGGGGAGTGTTTCATGAAAAAGAAATAAGGGATTTCACTGACCAATTCAATCGGAGTCAGTCAGATGCAAGGATTTCGGTAGCTTAAAATCACTTTTTGTTAGTTGAACCGCTCCTGTGTTTTTTTTTTGAGGGGGGGGGGGGTTGGTCCATGTGAGAATATGGAAAACAATCCTCATTTGATTTGTCTTCTTACGATTAAAAAACATGGATTTCTGTGTGCTTCTTCACGTTTGCGCTTATAGCTTCACAAGGACTTCCCCGATAGCGATAAATGCTACCTCTACTACAACGCCACTCTGATGACCCAACCGTACCAGCACAAGGGTCTCACCCAGCTCTTCACTAACGATGCTATCGGTTTCATTGAAGACAACGCAGCTGATCCCTTCTTCCTCTACGTGGCCTTCGCTCACATGCACACCAGTCTTTTCTCCAGTGACGAATTCGCTTGCACTTCACGACGTGGTAAGTGCAATTATGTAATATTAAAAAAAATGGCCCTTTGTATAATAAAGAGCTCCTCATCTGCGACAACTTTAATGTAGTAGCTTCCATGGTAACGACTATTTAGCCAGTCGAAATCAATATTTCCATGGCAATTTTGATAATTGCAAAGTTGCATATATCTTACGAAACGATAACCTATAGCACCAGAAAGTCTCTGACAATGGATCCCTACAAACAACAATAATATTGCGCACATATCCACCTTGTTAGGTGCTCAGGGCGCTCCTATATTACCCGGCTAAGCTAGGCGTTCATAGCGCACACAGCAGCTTCTTGAGGAATAACTTCCTGCCGGTATCCATTCACCTCACCTGGGTTGAGTGCAGGACATTGTAGATCAGTTTCTACAAGACTGAGAGTAGAACATTTCATTAACACAGAAAGGGGGAGATATCATGTTTATTGTAGCTATAATAATGTTATATAATCATACATGTATTATGATTGTGAAATATTTCAATCGGGAGTGGTGGGGGGGGGGTGGTGCCGATTCATCATTTTGTTAAATTTGGCCTCCAATTGCAATCATCCACCGTTTGTTGGGGAATCCTTATCTTCCCGTCTAGACAACGAAGAACAACACCATTGAGACTGACCTCACACCCTTTGTATGGTGTCAACTTAGCTTGTCAAAAATCCTTTTTTTTCGCCAAATGACAAAAATAGGGCTTTAGAAATTAGTTTGTGCCGACGGCAGTTGCATATACACAACACATACCAGGTTGTGGCCTGTATTTATGGAGAAGAAGAAAGAGTGAAGCAAGATCTTTTGACAAACAACAAGGATTGGGTGACCAATTTACAAGGCTCTGTGAACGAGTTTTAATTAAGGAAGACTTGGTATTTATTTATTTATTTATTAAACAATATTTTAATAGGGTGCCCTTTCAGCCAAAGCTGGTATCAAAAGGGGCCCTAAAAGCATAAAAACAATACATGTATATACAAGTGGTATGAATTTGGCAAGCCCTCCCCCTCCCCCCAAAAAAAAACAAAACAAAAACATTCCAATATGGAGATGATTTCGGCTGCATTTCTGCTATTTCAGCATACCTACCTGATTTCCAGAGGGTGCTGCTCCCTCTTCCCAGCAGGGCCATGCTAATTTCTAGAACTTAACGGTCATGCCGCCATCCTTGTATATAAAGAAGCATGGAGACAGTTTTATACCATGCTGGAAAATCATGGACAAGAGGGATACATTGATATACTTAACTGATGAGAGTTAGCATCATCTTGACTAAGGTTTTAATTTAAATTTCCATTAGAGAGATACTTGTGTATCTCTTCTTTAGTTCTTAAAGCCTATCTTTAGCATTTGGTACGATGGTTTATTATATATTTTTTTTATTCATGTTCATGTTGAGACTTTAGTACTCCTGATTTGAGATCGGTAGAATTTAAACGAATTCCATCTCATTTTATATGTACAGCCTTTTGCTGGAAACAATTTTACAATTGATGTGTATTATGAATTCTTTAAGAAGTGTGAGGAATCCAATAGGAGCATCGATCACTATAATTATCTTGTAGAGAGCCATGAAACAATTAGGAACCTTTTATCCTCTTTTAACTCACAAGGACGTTACGGTGATAACCTTCTGGAAATGCACGATGCTGTTGAGAAAATGGTTGCATCCTTGACTGAAAATGGTATCCTCGACAACACCATTATCTTCTTCATCTCTGACCACGGACCTCATCGTGAATACTGCTTAGAAGGAGGAGATGCAAACATATTCCGAGGTGAGAGCAATAGTGTGTGGTTAAATGTTTTTACATCTACAAATAACGGCAGTGTCGTAACAGGCGGGGGGGGGCAGTCTGCCCCCATTAAATATTTGCGGGACAACCAAACCAACTCGCCGGTGCCCCGGAATGTTCAAAGACCACCAGCATATTAGCTTATGACCCAAATTTGAAATAAAACGTTAGTACAACTTTTATTAATAAGAAGATTAAATCATGGAACAAAGTGGAGTTCAAAGTTCTGAATCGTCATATGGAGATTTTGATCAAATTTTATGGCTATTCCATTCCTCTCAAAGGTATAAAAGCGAATTGAATTCGTAATCAAAATGACGTCATGGCAAAAAGCTACGATTTTATAAAGCCAATTTGGTTATTACTCCAAACTTTAAGGAGGATCAAGCGGATTTTGACAATGTTGATAATGAAGAATGCTATTTATGTTTTTTTTTCTTAGGTGGCAAGTCCCATTCTTGGGAAGGTGGTCACCGCATCCCGTACATTGTTTACTGGCATGGGACCATTACTCCTGGAGTCTCCAACGAACTCGTCACATCAATGGACGTTATTGCTACCGCAGCTGACCTCGGCGGCACCACTCTTCCAACAGACCGTATTTACGACGGAAAGAGCATCAAGGATGTCCTCCTCAACGGAGCTTCATCACCCCATGAGAATTTCTTCTATTACTGCAAGGACAACTTGATGGCCGTCCGCGTCGGCAAGTACAAGGCCCATTTCAAAACCCAGCGTGTCCGCGCCCAGCACGAGTACGGTGAAGAATGCGCAGGTGGTTTCCCGCTAGAGGACTACTTCGATTGCAATGAGTGCGAGGGAGATTGCGTGACCGAGCACGACCCACCTCTTCTCTTCGACCTCCACCAGGACCCAGGTGAAGCGTATCCTCTGGAAGCCTGCGGAAACGAAGATGTATACGTAACCATCAGGGAAGCGGTGGAGGCGCATAGGGCTGTTTTGGTCAAAGGGGAGTCTCTACTTGATACGCTCGACCACTCCATCGTACCATGTTGCAACCCAGAAACTGACTGTGTCTGCAACTATACGCAAGAGTCGGGTATGCCAGAATGCTACCAGGATCTCGTCGAAACATCTGCAAGGTACTTCAAACCATAGAGTTCCTGATGATCCGCACCCGGCCAAACGTGACAGACGACTGACCAATGCTACCCTCCCTTATTCGATTGTCTTCCATTGTTCTATAAAATATATTTTCTAACTGTCGGATACTATAGTATTTCTTTGTCGAGGTGAATGGTATATCTATCTAACTTTTGTAGGCCTAATTTCCACTATTAAAGAATCAAAATTGAGAACCCCTTGATTATTCTGATGTTCAGTGAACTTTTTGTTGAAAATATTCCTGACTCAGCTTATGATTTGGGGGAAGAATTGATTGGCTTTTGCGTATTATCATGCAGTTGCATTAGTTGATGATTAACAATGAGAAAAAAACACGAAACAACCCAGTTCGTGATTCTACAAGTCCCATACATTCATTTGAGAAGCGACACGAGTCATGCTTATCTATCCGATGTCTTTCAGCTTTATCATTTCCATATTGCCTTGAGTGCCTGAGCCATTTACCATGTTACAGATACAAATAAACTAAACTTATATTGACTGCAATCTCTGTCTCGAATTTTTCTTTTTTGTGTGTCCTTTTATTTAATGAATTAATTGTCACTTAATTACTGCATTAATTATGACTTGATCTTTATAGAAGAAATGAAGGAACAAATAAAATAAGATAAGATCAAAATCTATCGACCCCCGATCGGGAGTATAAAAGTCTCAACAAGAACATATTTACAATAATGGATTTTGCGTATAAAAATGTACAAATAATAGGAGAAAATTATTTTTTTTACTTCGTTCATATATTGTGTGCATAGAAGGGAGAAGGGGAAATAGAAAGGTATGGGAAGAGGGACAAAGATAAATAGATATAGAGGGGGAAGAGAGGTGCAAGAAAGGGCGAAAGATATAGAAAAGGAGTGAAAAAAGATGGAGGGGTTGAGAGAAAAGTATAAAGGGAATGAGAACCTAGAGCCGAGACGGAGAAATAGCGATAATATACTAGAGAAAGAAACGAAAACAAAATCCACCGAACTCGGAATGATCGTCATTTTTTGTACGGTTGTCGAAGTTCTCAACAATCACAAGTCCTAGAATCTTTGAGCGTCCTACGATTGTCAAACCCGAAAAGGCATCGATTATCATGTTTAGGTTAGGTAATCCATGCTAGTATAGGGACTTTTCGCAAATAACGCGACGCAGAACGAATTCTAGTACACATTTGAAAATGCCTGTCAAATGAACATCTGGGAGGCTTCAAAAAATGAACAGCAGTAACTTTCGGAGCAGACGAAAAAAACCCACAAATAATTCGTTTGTTCAGAGTGAATACAGGACAAAACTGCTGATTTGATTCACTGATTTTCGACAAAGACTTCTTGGTTGCTTTTGGCCGTGAATGGCATTTGACCATACATTTGCTATGTTCTTGAAAGTTTTATGCGTTGTGGTGTGAAAACTCCCTATTATTTCTCAACACAACATTTTGAACACAAAAATCAGGGTCAGTCTATTACCCCCCACCCCCTAATTAATTCTACATGTTTTCCAAGCTGCATCAATGACAAAAAACCCTTCTGATTAGTCTCGGAGTACCCTTTGTAATTTCTGTCCATAATGGTTGATCAACTATTGCTATGATTTCTGCTTGTTCAGAATTGGCATGGATATATCGAACTGAAGTCAAGCGAGTCCCCTCCGTTCCGAATCATCATATCCTTTTGACAATTAAGGTCACACAGACACGGGTCTTTCAACATGTTTAATAAGCATGGATCTATTAACTGTAACAGAAACGGCGCCGGGCTATACGAATAACCAATGTTCGAGGGTTCGAGGCCGACCTTAGCCTCGAGGCCGCTTTTGCCAGACCGCAGCCTCGGCCTCACATTCCGCTGACTCGACCTCACCCTTGTCCTCGGCAAAAAAAGGAAAGGGCGTGAAATATTTAAAGGGGAATGAAACCTTTGGAACAAGTAGGCTTGTGTCGAAACAGAAAAATCAAAGAATGAGAAAAAGGAAAGTTTAAGAAAAATCAGACAAATAGTTATGAGCATTTGAATATTGCAATTGCCAATGTCATGGAAATCCTCCCATTGCCAATGTAACGTCAATGCAATGTCTCTTATTGCTTTTTATTATGGTGATACAAGCTCTTTATCCATGATGTATTCTTTAAAAATCTGTATTACATGTCATTTTATAGAAAGAACACACGATGTACTAACAAATGTAATAAAAGGGGCAGTTTAAGTGGAGTAATAGGGAGAGTTGTTCACAAGTGACATCACACATCTTTGTCGCATTGCCAATGTGATAATCTCCATAAAAATAGTGATCGCAATATTCAAATGCTCATAACTTTCTCATTATTTGTCTGATATTTCTCAAACTTTCGTTAATCTGTTTCTTTGATTTTTTCTGTTTTCACACAGCTATCTTGATCCAAGGGTTTCATTCTCCTTTAAGTTTGTTCTGAACATTATGTCAAGATTTCGGTTACATAATCAGATTTTTGTATCAGGCCTACAAAGGTCAAACAATATTGCGCGCTCGCTCGCAGCTTTAATTTAGAAATGTTGCACTTTTAGAAATATATGCACTATGTCTAACACCCTCAAAATCTTTGGCTTATTACGCTAATTACTTGAATCATCCAAGAACTTGTTTCCATGTTTATAAATCTTTACGTACATCGACGGCTGTCATTAGTTTAGATTACATTTGAAGGCGATAATAATACGTTTAAAAAATGTTTCCAATAAAGAAGTCTGCAGCTTCATATGGTTGTTCATAGGGATATATTTGTTTTATGGGGAATTAAGGGGGTGACAGAAGTCTTGTATCCGTCTTGGGGGGACTGCCTAATGGACTACGTACGCTCCCCAGGTCAATGTTTCCTTATACCCAATGGGAGGCCGCATGTTATGTACACACATTTGCTGGCGTACAGAGGGGGCCTGGGGACCCAAATCAAAGATCATGACCAAAAAAAGTGAAAAGAAATAATAAAAATGATGGGGTAAAAGAAACAAATGTAATATTTTTTCAAGATTATGTCAAAATCTTACACAAACTTAGATTTTGTTTGAAAAAAGTAAGAATGTTTGCTCGTTCGCTTCACTCACTCGCAGCTTTTTCGAAAAATTCGCCCCACACGCCGTCATTAGTCCTGGCCCCTTCGAAATGTTTTCCTCATTACTCTTCTGTAAACGATTAACTATCGTGATCTTCTAAATCCATGCATAGCATTTTGATAAAGAACGAAAGAACGTACCCGTACAGTATATGCCGTGGTGAAAATAAAAAATGCAGACCAATATTTTTTTTTATCTTCTATTTGTTTTCTTTAAGAAGTGTATTTAGTATAAAGGAAAAAAATAGATCCTTAAAGGCTAATTGCTTTTGATTTTAAATTATGAGAATATGTGATCATGGCCAGTGGCGTACCGTGGGTCACGGCATTGGGGGGGCACCAGCAAAAATTTCGGGTCACTTAGGGAGCGCGCGAAGCGCGCTCAGTTGTCAGGTATACTGACCTAATTAAATAATGCGAGCGCGAAGCGCGAGCTGAAAATTTTTGATATTGAGGGCTAAAAATTGACATTATAAGCGAATTGTTTTGTAATCATGATACTTAACTGTCTCGCTAAACAAACAATGCGAGCGCGAAGCGCGAGCTAAATTTTTTGTATATACTGACCCTAAACAAGGAAATTTTAAGGATTATATTTTAGAATCCATTAAGAGTATAGATATCTCACCATAGTCATCTTATGCTATTGCCATCCTTTGCTAATTTTGTTAGAATTACATCTAAACACAGTCATGAAGCACATTTTGTAGTCATGTAATCATGATTATCATACGCATCTTACCAATCAAATACTGCAAGCGCAAAAGCCCGAGCTGAAAATTTAGGAAATATAGACCTGAAGAGGAGCATTCTAAGGGTTGTTTGTAGGAATTCTCTAAGACCCTACGTATTTGACTAACCAAATGATGCGAGCGCGAAGCGCGAGCTGAAATTTTTGTATATAATTAACCACAAACATGGATATTTTAAGGACTATAGTTACGAATCCATTAAGTCAGAGTATACATATCTCACCATAGTCATCTAATGCGAGTGCCAAGCGCTTGCTGTTTTTGTTAGAATTACATCTAAACACATGGAGCACTTTTTTAAGTCATTGTAATCATGATTATTAAACGCATCTCACTAATGAAATACTGCGAGCGCGAAGCGCGAGCTGAAAATCCAGGAAATTCAGACATGAAGAGGGGCATTCCAAGGCTTGTTTGTAGGAATTCACTAAGACCCCACGTATTTCACTAACCAAATGATGCGAGCTAAAATTTTTCGATATTCAGATCAGAAAAATTGACATTTTAAGGACTGATTTTAGGAGTTCATGAAGAGCAGAAATCTCACCAATAATGCGAACATTAGCACGGACGGGAAGTTTTTTATATCAAGACCTTAAAATAGGGCAATAACTTTCAGTAGTCATGAAAAAGAAGAACATATCACTACTTAAAACAATAATAACTCTAATTGCGAGGAAATATATTATTTTGTTGTATATTGATTTGAAAACGGGAGGCTTTAGTACAGCAGGTCTACATATCTCGTTATAAAGTCCAGGCGAGCACCAGGAACAATGAAGACACAATTAAGCAAATAATGTTTCATAAAGTTGTGAAAAAATGCTTCTTATGTTATACAACATAATATAATATAACACTATGATAAACAACAATTTCTTCTTTCCCCCACTACGTTTCTCTTCCTTTTCCCCTCTTTTTCTCCTTTTCCCCGTTTTTTTTTTCTTTGCCAGCCGATTTGGGGGGGGGGGGCACGTGCCCCCCATGCCCCCCGTAGTTACGCCACTGATCATGGCATTGAATGAGTATTGTGAAATTAGCAGTGGCCGAGTGGTCTCAACGCCAGACTAGACTCTCTGGGAAGTGTTTCATGAAATGACTTGTCGGAGGTTTTATCCGTTTTATCTGACAGTAACTATAGTAACACTGCCTCTCAGCCAATCAAAAAAGTTGTCAGATCGGACCATTTGTCGGACGAAAGTGGCCTTGTATCCCAGCCACGGCACCGGCAAGCTGAGTCGATTTAAATGCCTTGACAGTGGCGTACCTAGGATTTTCCAACGGGGGGCGAAACCGGCCGAAAAATTTGACAAGAAAAAAAAAAAAGGTCTTCAATAAAAAAAGGGGGCTTCAATGAAAAAGGTCTTCAATCGTACCAAAAAAAAAGGTCTTCAAGCTCGTCAGGGGGGGGGGGGGCAAAATAGGTATTCTAGCTCGTCAGGGGGGGGGGGCAAAATAGGTTTTCAAGTTCGTCAGGGGGGCAGGAATATGTCATTTGCATTGGTTGTGACTCGTCAGGGGGGGGACTGCCCCCACTGCCCCCCCCCCCGTAGGTACGCTAGTGTGCCTTGATCATGGGCATCGGTCCCAGTCCGTGACCACGGTATTTAATCAAGAACGCCCTTGTGTCCTACCTTTAAATGAATGGAAATAAAATGCTGGATTGGCAACTGTGTGCTTGTTTAAATGAATGAATGAATGAATAAATAAATTCATTGATATGAATAAAATACCGGTAATAACGCGAGTAGTCAAGAGAGGGCAGCAAATAATGATGGTGCAATGTTGACGAACGTGGACTTCCCCAAATCCACTTCTCGTGTAATTTGCTGATGCCTGGAATTGTTCTTTTTGAATAATATGCGGAAAACACTTGGCTTAACTTTAGAATACAACGCATTATCTACCGAAAAGAACGGTAAGTTTTTCATGAAACGGCTCTCTTCTTGTATACATGTTTAACTTGTTTTTGCAAGTCTAGATGATAGTTCTTGACATGTCTTCGGCCCAGCTGTTCGAAAATTCACTGTACGCTACACCGGTGGTTACCCGTACGTTCCCTTGCAAGTGCCGCTTGTTATCCGACGCCACCGCGCAGTAAAACAAAAATAGACCCTGGCCTGGCCGGGCCTGGCCCTGTGGCTGTGTCATAGCATAAACCTATATATTTCATGATATATTGTCATATCTGTGGAAAATTGTTACATTACTTTACAACTTGGAATTTTTGCTACATGCATTTTTTTTTTGAATTAGTGACTGGTTTAATTAGGCAGGAATAACGGTCGTTTCTTCTGGGGATTTATTAGACAATTTCTGACATTTATTTTTACTCCTATTTTGGGGCAGGCCTATACTATTGATCTAGCCTAAGTCAACTATTGGTGAGTAGAGCCAACGCAGTTCAGCGGAACAACCAAACATAGACTCATCATAGAGACTGAAACTTTTTTGGTTTACATGTTTAGTTTAGGAATAGAACTTGGATTTGGAGTAACGTTTGGCCCTACAAATTACAATCCAATGAACGGATAGATCACACTGTAGGCCTAAGTTAGACGTAGTGTAGTGTAACGTTAGTGTTAGAGTGAGGCATCACAGTCACACTTCAGTTCCTGACATTGGATTTTAAAGGTAAGCCTAGAGGCTAGAACTTTACAGAAGTGTGTCAAATAAAGGTTGCAATAATTGCATCGGCCTACTTCTGCCAATGCGCCAATTGTCATGAGCAATCAATTTGGTTATGTAAGATGGTAACCCAGGGAGCGGCGCTCAACGAGGGAATGTTGATTCTAGAGGTTAGCCTAGAACTTTTATTTTATAATTGAAGCAATCAATAAACACCTTAGCTTTAACTCATTGAGTGCTTCGTGCACGCTACGTATCCTACTATAACATGCCACACTCGTGCTCGCACGCCTACTATTGATTGCTTTGTGCTTGCATTGTTTCCTACCCTCGCCTGCTTCGTGCATGACTGCGCACATTCGGAATAACAATCATTGTTACGCCGTTTTGCATTGTATTGCGCATCGCATGCACGCCGTAATTAGCAGTATTGTGTGCAGTGTGAACTCTGCTTTCTGACAGATAAACTTACTCACGCGGTTTACATTCGACTTTTTCGAGTATTTCTACATTTTTTACAAGATATGGCTCCGCCTCTGAGAGAGAAGAGACCTAGGTTTTTGATCCATACAAAACACTCCGCAAAATGGAACTACTTGATACAACTCATATTTTAGCGGTAAAGATAATAAACAATCCACATAATGAGGACATCATTATAAGGGGTATGGAATTTCCTACAACTTTACTACACAATATTTTGTGGATAAACTAATCGTTAGAGAGTTACAAGCAATTGTAATCATGACTATTGGAAGGAGTGAATACGACTCGCGATCCCAAAATCAATGTGGCACAGGGGGGTTTTGTGGCTGGCACAGGGGATTAGCATCGGATTAGCACTGTGGCATTGGCTTAGTAGTGTGCGTGGCATGTTAAGAGTTAAATACAAACAGGTTCATGAAATTTGTTGGATCACCACCAGTGTGCTTTCAAATGGGAAGGCTCACCTTGCAAGCATTTTACTATGTATGCAAGTATGGGTGTGGGTGCATGTGCGTTTGCCCTGGATATATACGAATTAAAAGTTGTTGTAAAAAGCGTGATTGAATGATTAAATTATTGAAGCTAATTGCTTTTCTGTCTTTAAGTTTGATAAACAATAATTTGACAGATCCCAAAACAAGACATGTGCAAAAAAAAATGGATGAAAATACAAAGAAATACATGTAGCCTAGATAAATTCAAAGAACAAAGAAATACATAAACATTGACTCTGATATCTGAGCTGAGCACCATACAATCATTCATATACATGTATGATGCAAATGTTATTTGTACCAAAAATTATAAACGTTTGAATTGAAATTATCACATTTATTAGCATACATGTAATGTTGCAAAATATGCATAAATTTAGGCCTACATAATTTTCCATGTAACTGCAAACAGAATTAACCAATTTTCCCAAATGGTACATGTGTGTATGCAGGTCTTTGCAGTATCCATGTCTGAAATTGAATTTTATTAAAGGATATTGTAGAAATAAGATTCTGAATGGTCAATTTGGCAGCCATTGGGTTTATTCAAATTAGGTGGTGAGAAATCAGCTTGGGAACTGGTCTGAGTGGATTCAGCTCATTTGAATCGTGTGAAATAGTCCGTTTCACAACTTTTCTCTAGAAGTTGTAGGCCTCTTTTTTTCAGAATGGCTCTAGTCTATAATGGCAATTACATGTACAGGACTTCCATTTGAGGTAACTTATATGTGATCCTTCAAGACTTTTTCTTCGTCATTACTATGCAGGTATACTGTCAAGGCAGAATGGCTGTTTCCCCATCTCTGGTGACATGGTGTACTGAAGAGCTTAATCGCCTACTTGCATCAGATGTGACTCCTGAGTGGATGAGGTATGTATTTTCACAAAAGTTCAGCATTTTTCAAGTGTGGGGACTGTTTCACAAACAGTTGAATATTACAAATACATGTACTGTGCACAGTCACATTTCCACTATGGTTGCCGTTCGGTGAGTTGAAAACTGCCGTCTTAATATTTTTTGTACCAGCTGCATACATGTATACACTATAGGTGGTTTGAATAGAAATGAATAAAAAGACTATTCGACTTGCCGTATGCCCGTACGGCCGCCGTAGGGGAAATATGACTATGACTGCTAATATGCTCAATAACAGACATGCACATACCGTAAGTAACGGTGTATTAACCGCACCCGTGTATTAACCGCACCCCCAACTTTGGACTAAAAAAAAAAAAAATCTTCTCACATTTACATGCATATTTGAGGTACGAAGAAACAAAATCTAAGTTTTTAAGATTTCAAAGTATCCAAAGAGATTACCGTTATGCGGAAATCTGCTGTTCTTGATCAATTCATCTACAAATGTTAGAAAGAAAGAACGGTCCCGACAATATTGGCAACTTACACACTCGCTCACCTCACAGTCACAGTGTACACACACACACAGCCATTACATTACAAACTACGAAACAGTACCAGTCATGCCAGTACATCTTATCAAATTATGATCTGTGTCTTTCCCAGCGTAGGAGGAAGAAACATTCACATTTCTTGCATCACAACCTCACAATCACTTTCAGAAATTTGATGTCTTAGCATGAATTTTGGATACGGTATTACAGGAAGGTTCAAGAAACAAAGAAATTGACATTTTTTCCAGTTGTTTTTTACGGCTTCGTGCCGTCTCTCTCGTGCATGGTTTACATGGTATCTTATAAAAAGCAAACAGGAAGGAAAAAAAACAAGCTGGCGCGAAAAGGGACTTTGAATAGCTATAGCGCCAGCTTAAGTCGCACTATAACCATATTACAACGCAATCTCTAAGCTCACTCAACTCTCGCTCAGCGGTGACAAAATATTACCGAGTATGCTTGGCGTCTCTTTTAAATTAGCCAGGGAACTTCACTACTTTGAATCGAGAATAAAGTCAAAATTAGTGTCATGAAGGTGGGTGCGTTTGTTATGGACAACATTTAATTAAGATCGTAATAATCGCTTCCCATTACCCGCGGCTCATACCCTTCTAAACGACATTGCCTGGGCGGCTACGCCCGGCCACTCGATGTGTTGTGAACTGGCAGACATCGTTCATGTATGGGAGGGGTTACGGCGGGCTGGCTCAGACCCGTCACCGTGTATAAACCGCACCCCCGACTTTTGCTTCTACGCCGAGAAAAAGGTGCGGTTAATACACCGTTACTTACGGTAATTTTGTACAATCACTGATGAATACACAGTAGGGCAAGTTTCCCACCATGCTTCAACCAATGCAGTGATTTGTCTTATTCCACATGCAATTGAACTGGAAATTAAAGTGCAACTTTAAGTCAATCTTATATCCATGTGAAGCAATCCTCTTGTTTTCAATTTCAAACTCACAAAATAGACCACACCTCAGATCACCAAGTACTGTTATTTTCGCGGGATTAATTTTTCACGCTTGACAGCTTCAAGACATATTCAAGGGTTCTAGAATTCACGTTGCACACTCCATAATTACAAAGTCACTTCCTTCTTGCCCATCTGTGAATGGTTTTAATTAACATTTCAGCAACGAAATTGAATTTTCTGATCATAATTCTAGCTCTAAAGCGGCATAACTCAGCATTGTTTTGATCCAATCATGAGCTTTTGTGACATTTAGCGCAACATTCGTTGCGGCGCGGACATTGGGGAAGGCAAATAGAGGCGCTGCTAGCTGCTGGCCTGGTATGGATGGCCGAGCACCGGATAAGGACCGGGGGATTGTGCAAAGTGCATGGGATCAATCAACAAACATAGGCAATCGACCCTACGTCTTCTTAAAAACTAAACAGATCTACATGTAAACACTCACCAATCAAACAGCAAAAGCATTAATATTTTAACCAAAATCATATTTTAAATACCGATCTGCAACTGTTAAAAAAATAATTGCATTGCTTTGGAACAAATTCTCGTGATGCATATGCTATGATTTTGGAGCTCAAGCTTGCTTGCTTGCTTACATGTAAATGCCTCCCTCTATAGGTCAAATTATGCAAACTCTTTGCCATAACGATACAAGCAATTGAACGCGGTTCAAAACTTGCATTAAAATAGATGCTCATAAATTTGCCTGTTTTAAATTCGCGCTCGTCGATCTTGCAGCGAAAATTTCAACACCGCTAAAAATTTCCACTTTTACAGTAGGGCATGGTTGAAACCTCCTCTTTCTATCAAAACCTCTATTAAAGACTTAGCCAATTGAGATCTATGAGGATATACCAAATCAGAATTGGCAGTCACATTTTGAAGTGCAGATGTGTGCATTTCAGGTATGGAAACCGCAATCATCATTTTCCTCTTTCTATTCCAACTCCACCTCATTGTCTTTTCAATTCAGTTCAATTTCAATTCAATTTATTTCCACTTTAAAAAGCAACAATATATACAAATGAATACACTGTTCAATACATATTAGTATAGTGGGGATCATAAAAAGCACAAAAGATGGCTTTTAAAAAATGACCCCCTTTTACATGTACCTTCTGATACAAACATGGTATTTACTATTAATTCACAAATTATGACCAGCCACGGTGAGCCACCCCAAACCAACAATACATGTAAGTCACCCAAAATGAATATTCAGATTTTTATTGAGTTTTCAAAAGCACATCTTTAAGCTTTCAGATGGTATGAAACTTACCAAAATTGATCAACAATGACCTACACAAGTACTTGATTGAATGCAGAAGAAATTAGGCAAGGGCTTCACAAAATAAGGAGAAAATAATGTTTGAAGTTTTGGGTTCACTCAATCATGAGATGTGTACATTGTGCAATTTATTGACATTTCCAAGCAGTGTGCAAAAAGTTGTGTCAAAGAATGTCTGGTATCTTGTTCTCTATTCAACTTTACAACTTGAAGCTTTGATGATAGAGTACATGTAGTATGAAGAATTGGAAGCTTACTTTAATTATTATTTTTTGTGGGCCAAATTACTATTTTGCTATTTACAGAGAACCTTCCCTGGCAAGTTATTGTTGGTTAATGGGTGGTTGGTCCCAAGTTTTAGTTATGTTTTATCAACTTTCCATATTTTTTTTTTCTCATCTGTCTTCACAGTTATCTCCTTGATATTCAGGATGATCAGGAGCTTGAAGAATATCTAAGCCAACTTCTAGATAACTCTGATGAAAGAAGCACAACATTCATAGAAGAATTAATGAAAAGAAGAAGCAGTGGGCCAGCTCTTCCAAAGAACTTCACTGTGAGTATTTAAACATAAGGCAAAGCTTAAAAGGCTGATGCATAATTTTGCCTGACGATAATGAAGGGGTTCAGACTGGTAGTGGGAGAGACACTACTTTAAATTTTCTAATTAATGAATTACCAGGGTTTCAGGCCACACCATGCACTGAGGACAGCTGTATTTTGGCTTTGATGTCAATTTCTTTCAGAGTCTGTGTTAGACCATCTCTGCTGTATTTTCAACGATGTTGTAGCCGTAGGGCTCCACACTAACCCTTTTTTCTACTGGTCCGACCTGATCATGTCTGACCAGTACATACCGAGTTTTTCCATTTTTTACCGGACCGTACCTAAAATTTACTGGTAGGTGTTTCATAAAGCTGTTCGTAAGTTAAAAGCGACTTTAAGAACGACTGATGATCCTTTCTTGTGGTAAATGGTATATACATTGGCGATGGTTAAGCGCGTAAGAAAGGTTCACCAGTTGTTCGTAAAGTCGCTCTTATCTTACGAACAGCTTTATGAAACGGCCCCCAGGTCCCCAAATAAAGAGAAATATGAAAGAGACTTTGAGTTTATTTTGCTGTCTTTTATTGCTTATTTTTACCCCCTCCCCCCCCAAAAAAAAAGGACACACACAACATAATTCATGAGAGGCATTTTTTGAGATGACAGAGCCATAATTAAAAAATAGGTGAACATAGATTTTTTATCAGTTAGATATAATCTTACTGGTCATGTCGGACCAGTAAATCTGTCTTTTTCTGAATAGTTTCTGACCCAACAGCAATTTTTACCGGTCTGGGAACGTCGGACCAGTGCCAGTGTCGGACGCTGTTGTAGGACTAAGCCTGTTCATTGATCAAAGTAGAATGTCTATTGCTGCTCTCCTTCAGACAAAGTTAGATGCACTACTTGTGGTGGCATGGGTGCTTCTACAGTGTACTGGTCCATGGCGCTACAAATATCATGTTCACTATTATTTGAACTTTATGCAGGCATGTGGGCTTTTGTAGAGCTAAATTAGTTTTCTGAAATGGGCATTTGGGCTGACTATTAATGTCTAGTATCACAAGTAATTTCATTTGTGTGAATACATTATGGAAGCGCTATATTTCACAAACCAAGCTTGTAGGTGTGTAGCCCGTGGGGCATCCAAGTCTGTCAGCTGTGATTGACTCTTACATTATTTTTCTCTTGTACAAAAACATTAACATTTGCCTGAAGAATTCATAAAAGGAATGTCACACAATTATACACCTATCTTTTTAAGCATGCAGAGTAAAATAAAAGTATTGTCAGCAAGATTTATTTGGCATTTCTACTTCTGATCTATCCCTTTAAGGGAGAAAGTGAAGCAAGAAAACAAGATTGACCTGCTGTAGAGATCTTTCTCAATTGTTTGATGCTTGTCAGGGTGTATTTTTTTCACTTTCATAAAGGTGTTTCTGATTCGAGCAAAATGAAAAAAAGATGAAGGAACAATTCCTACATCAGACTTTATAAATGCCCCCCAAGACTGGTGTAGGTTTTGTCAGAATCTTATGACCATCTTGAATCTTTCAAATCCATATGATGCATACTGTGAACAGATGGTAACATTTAAGTAGAATTTCAGCCAGTTTTGTTAATTTTCATTTCACTAATGATGTAGTATTTCAGCACTTTCAGCCCATTTATCCGTCGCTTGCCAGTGACAGTAAACTCTGATTGGCAGTGAGGAGTTTCCTGTTCCCAAGGTAGTGTGTTATACCATTATGAAATCAGAGTCATTCTTGCAGGCGATAAATAATTATCCATGATTCTTTGCCGCATATGATCAACTTTGGCAAACTCCCAGCACAAGAGGTGTGGTATAAAAAATACTGGTGATGTCATTTGACCAACAAAAGTGTGTATTATTAGTTTGTAATGAAGTATTATTGTGTAAATATCGATTGAAGAATTCACAAGTTCTTTCATGTATTTCAGAATAATTACCTGCATTTGTTCATTTTGATCATTGCTATAGGTTTATAGAAAATCTTCAACTCAAGAAGAATTGAAAAAGGACACCTCAAAGCACAAAGGCAAATCGAAAAGCAAGGAGAAAAGAACAAGTCTGGAGACAGTCTCACCGTCAAATCTGAAATCTAATACATCACCACAATTGCCATCACAAATCCAGCCAAATCAGGTAGCACCAATTCCTATGCTCTTCACTTCCTTACACTTGTATTACACCATCACATAGGTGCACTGTGAGGAGCATGTTTATGTCCAATGACATTCCTTGGATGATCTAATTTAATTCTCGTACTTGACCATAGTGCATCACGTTTTCAATAATAAGCAGGAAAGTCTTTGACTTTAGCAGTTTTGCTTGTCAGAAAACCTACATGTACATGTGCTAATGTTTTCAATGGGGATGAATTATACTCTGGAGTTCAGGCTCATCATTGATGAAGATGTTTATTTTTGAGTATTTCATTATAATGATATCTACTTGTAGAAAGAATAATCTTGTAAAACTTCAAAATGTCTGTGGTGCTGTTCATTGCTCCTGTCCAGTCAATCCATTTCCCAATATGTGTACACCCATTTGCTGATTGCAGAAATACTTACAATCAACTGCAAACCCAAAAATTAAATGCAAACTGTATTTTCATCAAATCAGAAGTTTGGCAATGGGGCCCAGAAGATGTTTCACTTTTTTTAAAGAGACTTTTCCTAATGAGATGTCATGTCACAATATAAAATTTGTTGTGTAAAGCTATTTGTTTTTTTTTTTAACACCCACATTTACAATTATCCTTGGTTAAAGCCAAAACTCAAAGCCTTGGAAGTCACAGCCACATCTTCCATCTTCTGCTTCTCGGTGAATAGTTACAAACTCTACATACAGTAAAGATGCAAAGATTCCGGACTTCATGATTACTTGCTCTGAAAATTATGGATCATCCAATCATTCGACACGTTCTTTTCTTCTTCCAGCTCCAACAACAACCGACCGGCAATGGCCTCACCCATGAGGTGGATGATCATGCTCTAGCCCTTCAACAAGGAGCCCGACGGAAGACCAAATTTGTTGCACTCTACAGCCAGGAAGGTGAAGCCCGAACTGCCATTCACCTTCCCGGACGACATCCTTGCGAGTGCCAGGCTCACAAGCATGCCTTGGTCTCAAACTGTCTAGAGTGTGGGAGAGTGGTATGCAGTCAGGAGGGGTCAGGCCCATGTTTGTTCTGTGGTGCTTTGGTAAGCTAGGTTGATGTACTTACTCCATCGCATACTAGACAACCTGTATGCAACCTATGCAGATAAATGTTATAGTATTTCATGTTAAAGTAAAAAAAAAGGTTCCATAATTTCATATATAAATGAGAAATATGCCAAGGACTGTTCTTAGTTTTAAGCTGAATAATGAGGTTGAAAATCATTGCTTTTCCAAATCTTCTTAATACTAGGAATAATAGACTTTATGAACTTATTTTGAGGTACTAAAAACCACGTTTTCCCCCTGCAAAAAAAACTAATTCTAGATAATTTTCAGATTTTCATTGATTACAAGTGGTGTTCCTGCTATTTGCTGCTATTAGGAGCAATAAATAAATCAGTCAGTAACATTGTACCGTGAAGCAAAATAATGACTAATGAAAGTATTGCCCTAAGTATTTCCATCTTCAAATAAAATAGAAAAAATTATTATATTTGTTAATAATTACTGCAAAGTGGGATATGTTCCAATATTATTCCAGGAGACTAGTCTTATAGTAAATGGTAGCATTTAGGTTGATGAATGCACTATATCTGTAATGTATTGTAGGGAATCGGATATATTCATGTATTAGTGGAGAGCTTTATAGGCAATGGATCACTATAAAACAAAAATCATTCCTGGCTTTCTATTTGTTGATTTTTCTCATTTCTCTTTTTTATCTTATTTTATTTTTGATTCCATATTTATCTTTGCACCTCATATAATATCATGTTTTGTAAAATTTCTATGTCTTTTGACCTTGTTTATTCTCCTCTTCTCGTCCTTTTTTGTTCTTCTCTCTTGTATATATTTTTTTTGTTATTTTGTTATCCTTGCATCTTTGCATCTTGATGTCGTCCATTTGCAGGTGTGCAATAAAGAGGAGCAAGAGATCCTAGCCAGAAATTCCAAGAAGAGTGAAAAGTTACGGAAGAAGCTGATGGGAGACACCCTTGTCAATGGTGACGCACCATCTCAGAAACCATCGGGCAAAAATCCAAGCAGTATCGACCGAGCCATAGCACACAAAGACAAGCTTATTGAGTTTGATAAAACAAGGTTTGTACAGGATAGAGTGTTGTCCTTTACCGTCACCTCAGCGGCATTATTAGAACAGGCACACTCGCCTCCCCTTCCCTATTATTACTATTATTCAATTTATTTATTAGGTAAAGAATCACATGAGTAGATATGTACATTGTAAAATGTGAGGATCAAACACCATAGGAAAGCCAGAGGCTTGAAAAGCAGGGGGATCCATGACAGATAAATAATAACAGTGATACAAGAAATGTTGTACATAAAACTTTTTAAGCAATATGGGCGTCAGCTTTCTTTATGAGGAGTGGATATTTTTTGCTGGCCACACGCTTAGTGAAAAGCACTAGAAAGACCTGTAGTAGATATATCTTTGGGAAAGCAGACTTGATTTGCTGGGAAGCTTTGGATAAGCTCGGCTTAGCCTCAGGCAACAAGGGAAAGTGAGATAGTGGCTTTACCATGAGGCAGCTTTCAGTGACATTACATACATGTAATGTCTGTTGGTCATTAATCTCTTCCACACTCTGTGTGATTGGCATCTGTATTGTTTTAAATTCCCAATGTAAATCATCGCACATAGCACTTTAATACTGTATTGTCATAATATAACCTGCACAGCAGTGTCTATGTTCAGGAGAAGAATTCAAAGATCCCAACTTCAAAGACCATGGGGGCATGTATTTGTGATACTGTGTGAGATCTACAGATGTTATGTATGAGATCGGACTAACAAATATTGGCTTTGGTATTAGAAAGAATTTTTGGATGAGCAGGAGACATTAGGAGCTTTTAACCTCATGCCTATAACCATATAGGGACAATGATCTGTTTCATAGAATGATATTTTTAATTTATGAACATCTGTAATTCTCGCTAGAGGGTATTCATTTGTCTCGCAATCTACGATGGTCAACAAGGAAATTTGTGATCACTCTCGCAAAGAGTGTTCACTAGCTTACAAGTTCACGAGCTTTCGAGTGCCGCTGCAACTCTTTATCAAGTGACGAAAATTATCTGATAATGCACTCTATTCGTACTAATCTCCAGGACCGTTGGAGATTAGTATAAATAGAGTACGTTATCAGATAATTTTCGTCACTTGATACAGAGTTGCAGCGGCACTCGAAAGCTCGTGAACTTGTAAGCTAGTGAACACTTTTTGCGAGAGTGATCACGAATTTCCTAAAAAGCCAGTGAACACTTTTTGCGAGAGTGATCACAAATTTCCTTGTTGACCATAGCAGATTGCGAGACAAATGAATACCCTCTAGCGATTATTTCAATCCGCAATAATGAATCTATTTAGTATCTGTAATTCTTTTTCAAAATTAAAGGAAAATTTTGTCTATAATAGTATACATACACACATACATAACAGGTACTGCTTTACCAAAAATATGTTCAAGCAGTTTAAAATTAACAACTAATATTAATGATAATGAAATTACATTGAACAGCAAATGAACAAATGTTTCTAAGGGAACAGGTGCATGATCTTAATGCCCTTTTCGCTCGCAGTTTAAGGAATTTGCCTAGAAGGCAATCTGGCCTACATGTAGGCATAACCCTAATGCAAAACATGCAAGGACGATTCCATTTGTGTCGTATGGGACATTTCGACAATAATTTCTAGTCTCTTAGCTAAATGCTTGAGTACATTTTTTTTCTTGTTCCAATTATAATGTTATAGTCAGCAGTTAAGTGAGAAACTTATTACCAACAAAAATGTTTGATTATGGGTGAAAATAATGTGTGCCATACGGGACTCGGACATCTCCCAAATTTACCAGTCAACAAAAATCACTGTCCCTACTACATGGGGCTGAGAATGTCATCGGTGGGTGTAAAACAAAACTGCTGGAACCTGTGTGTTAAGATGGTTTACTCTTACACATGTATGTGTATCTATTCAGTATGATTATTTACTCCTGGGTCTGATCTTTAACATCACCATCTGAAAAAAACAGGATTGGCCATGGAGACCACACATCCGCCCCAATTCAAATGGTTTTCACCATGAGGCCTGTCCAAGGTCACACTCGCCTTGTGGTGATTTTTTCAATTTACACCCAGGAATGTTGTTTTGAAAAGTTGTCCAGCCAATCAGAACTCTGGATATCATGCTACTCAGAAATTTTATTTTGTACATGTATCTTGATGGGAGTAGCTGGATTGTGACCCATTTTCAAGGTGCCACATATCATGCACGACATTAAGAGAAAAGTACAGAGAATGAGCTTTACAATGATATAGATATTATTTGGGCTCAAAATATAAAATTTTACACAATTTGCAAGAGAAAACAGAGGGAGAAAATTGTGTTTTGAGACATCTTTTCAGGCTTTATCAAAATATTTCATTCAAAATAAATGACTTTTAAATAAAAAGAGTATATCAATTGCTTGTATGTTACTATATTTTACAGTGTAAGGAGAACCAAGGTTCATGATGACCAATCAGACTACTTCTCTAGCGACACTAACCAATGGCTGAGCACCAAAGAGCGAACTGAACTGAAGAAAAGGGAAGAGGACCTTCGGGAGAAGAGACATGGTTCCAGACTTAACAAGAAGTTCACCCTGGACTTTGCGGGGAGGAAGGTTGTTGAGGAGGAGGTGGAGGAGATGTACAACAGCCAGGATGAGGTTGTTCAGAGGGTCATCTTTGGAAATAAACCGAGAGGCGAGGAAGTGTCCAGGGGAGGGCATGATGCCACAATATTGAACCCCAGCATTACAAGAGAGGCTCCCAAGGTAGGAGTGCTGTACTCACAACATTTTTTGGGGGGACGGGGCAATTTTTTTATTTACAAGCCAAAGATTGTACTTTGTTTAACAAATTTTCGGCATTACTCCTATTTTGCTGATGTGGTTTACGGTACACCATGTGGAGTGTTATAGAAGCAGTGGATAGAAGAAGAGGAGGAAGTGGATAGGCGAGAAAGTGGAGATTTGAGAATAGAGTATTCTTTCTTGAGAATAGTCCTGAAAAGGACTGTAAACCAGAAGGAATGTTGAGTGAGAACAGCTTGAGTAGTAGAGCTGATGAGGAGATGCTGGCTTGCGTCGGCGAGTAGAGATGATGAGTAGTAGAGAGACTCGACGTTTCGGACAGGTTGACTGTCCGTCTTCAGGTTTACAGTCCTTTTCAGGACTATTCTCAAGAAAGAATACTCTATTCTCAAATCTCCACTTTCTCGCCTATCCACTTCCTCCTCTTCTTCTATCCACTGCTTCTATAACACTCCACATGGTGTACCGTAAACCACATCAGCAATTGTACATGCCACCATGCAAACCTTCAAACAACATCTTACTCCTATTTGTTTAAGATCAGCATGCTCGATCTGTAAATGAAAATCATAAGATCATAAGTCAGAAAAAATTGGAACCAGTGGGACCCGAACCCGCCATCCACCGCCCCCCGGGCAGCGACTCAACCACCAGGCCATTCTGGCTCACGGCTAAGCCACGATGAACTGGAATTCAAATACCCTCGATCCTCTTCATTCTGACTCATTACTATTACTGTCCCGCTGGTTCCAATTTTTTCTGACTTATGATCTTATGATTTTCATTTACAGATCGTGCATACTGATCTTATGATTTTCATTACAGATCGAGCATGCTGATCTTAAACAAATAGGAGTAATGCCGAAAATTTGTTAAACAAATTATAATTCCCTCCTATGAAGGCCTCTTGATTTACTAAAGATTGTACTGTTGGGGATTTCACCTGCATTTGCATTAGTCACAAAAATACAAATGGCAGGTGGGATAGCTCAGTTGGTTAAGGCCACCGCACACCTTACGACTGTTTGCGATCCGATTTTGGAACAAATCGTACTTTGCTCATTTTCTGAAAATGTGAATGGAACATATAATTTTATTTGAGGTTAGAATTGATTGAAAAAATACTAATACAACAATTTTTAAAGATTGCAAACTTTCATTTTGGAGTAAAGGCCAAATTAGTTTCAAATCGTATCCAATCTTACGACTGCTATGACGTCATTACAACTAGATATTAAATTCTCTTTTATTCTAAGAAGGATGATAGCATAGTCATAGATTTGAACATAGGTATTCGTACAATGATTTTGAACATTACACAGTAAGATATTCCAAGTCTCAATATTAGCATCAAATTCTACAACATTTTATTCTGAATTCGGGTCACACCAATCGTAAGGTGTGCAGTCGCCTTTAGAGCACCTGTTTTGGATATTAAAGATGACACTCCGTCCATTGGAAAGGATGCAAGTGTTGGTCCCTTGTATAGATGGGCCACAAGTATGCATGTGAAATCAATTTACCATCCATCATAGATTAGGGGGTTCACCCGGTGTATTGTATCTACTTGTCCCTTTAGTTTTTACTTTATGATTTTTATTGCTATAGATTGAAATTGTCAGCAGCACTATATCAGTTGCAAATGACATGAAATCGATTGCTTTTAATCAGTAAAGTATAATGATACATTTATGAATTTTGGCTGCATACATAATTTGTTTTGGATTTGTTCATGAAATCACATGTTTTAGCATTTTTTTGTCTGACATGCCCTTACAAAATGATGCATAACATTGTAACCGCGTACCAGGCGTTGAAGGAACAAAGTCATGAAACACTGTGGCGAAAAATTTTAGCATGAAAAATGTTAAAGGGGGGCTAAAGCAGCCCCCTCACCCCCCCCCCACCTATCCCCCTAGGCTAGATAGAGTTAATCCAAAGTCCTTTCCATGTCATGGAACTCTGTACTTGAGTGGCAAGATTCTGCACTTGACATAACCTTTCAAGACCTTTAATAGATATTTAGATTTCATTGCAGTTGAATTGATGCTCAATGTAGACTTTTGTTGTACAGGTATTTCAATAGATTATGCTAGATTCATTTCAGTATTGATAAGCAGTTATCAGCACGCCATTTCCGTCTATAAGAAATAAATATCAACATCGCACGCTCATCTCTTCCTGATTTTGGTGTGGATTCTCCCTATGGATCATTAAACTAGCTCACAGAATTCCCTTCAGAAGTGCACAAAACGTGATAAAATGACCAATCTGTGTGTTGCATACAGATCAGTAACTAAAGGACAACACTTATACCTTTATAAGCCCCATGATGATGATGGTGATTTACATTCATATGTGAACAGAACAATTTCGCAAACCATGGACACTTCTTTTTTTGAGGGAATAAAGTTTTGCAAATATTTTAACCTGCACAGCTTTGATACAGTGCACTCACAAAGCAGATAATTTTACAATATACAAACTCTGTTAACTCTAATTATATAATCTGTTATTCTTAAAATTTGAAATTCAAAGATCTAATATCTCATATTTATACCATTCTTATTTTTCAAAGGTGTCTTCTTGCTGAATTAAATCCTTGAAAGGATTGTCATTGAAGTATAGACTGCTCTATCCCTCACAATGTGTGAAGAGTCACAATTGATGTTTCAAGATATTTGTGTATTATTTTGTCATAAACAGTTTACAGCTTTCGTGTCTCTGCCAAAATAGCCAATTTGAAGTAGTGACAGGAATCATTAGTCTTTTTTTTCTATCAAATGATCTATTTTGTACTGATTTTATTCAAGACTTTCATCTGTATACTATGATTCTCTCTTGTAGAATACCACTTTGTTCTGGTACGATTCACCTTTTGAAATACTATTATTATTTGTTTGGTGTCACCTGTGCCTCTGAGGCGAAAAGCGAACTGAATCACTACATGTACAGTTGTCCTCAAAATTATTCATACCCCTTGTGGAAAAACATTATTTGGTAGATTCTTTACTAGTAACAGCTATTGTGATGTAACTTTCTTTGTATCTTTTGTCTGCTTGTTGCTATGCATGATTTGACATATGAGCTGGCAAGTCTTCATTAGCATAATAATAGATAGGGTCAAAAGTTATTTTTTGCACTTGTTCAGAATTATTCATACCCTTGCCAATACCTCAACAAAAATGTCCTTTTATGACAATGCGCATTATTTTCACTGTCTGGGAATGTGCTATTCTTTGTTCTATAGTTATTTCAAGATGTTCAAATGAATTAAATACCCTCTTTGTTAAACAAGCCATTAAACAATGATGGAAAATAGCATCTTTCTAAAAGGTTATAAATGAGGAAAGCATTCTGGTTATTCTCAGTCTCTGATAATCATGGCCAAGAAGGAGCTCAGTGAGGACCTACGGCAACGTCTTGTGAATGCCCACATTGAGGGAAAAGGTTACTAGGCCATTTCAAAGCAGTATGACGTCCCTGTGGCAACAGTCCAGAGCGTAATCAAGAAGCACAAGAGGTACAACACTGTGAAGAACCTTAGTGGGCGTGGCAGGAAGTGCAAGGTGTCCCCTAAACTTGCCAGGAAAATCTGCAGAGAGGTCAACAACAACCAACGGACCACAACCAAGGCCCTACTTGAAACGCTCGACCGGTCAGGGACGAAGGTGTCCCGGTCCACCTTCGAGCGAGTCTTGCACAAAGGAGGTCTCCATGGACGCAGGCCTCGGAAGACACCATTGCTCAGGAAGAAACACCTGAAGGCTCGACTGGCCTTTGCTAGAGGTCATCTCAAGCAAAATCCAAGCTTTTGGTCAACCATCCTGTGGTCTGATGAGACGAAGTTGGAGTTATTTGGCCATATGGATGTTGAATACGTCCTGGAGGAAGAAAGGGGAAGCATACAATCCAAAGAACACTGTGCCAACCATCAAGCATGTTGGTGGGCACATAATGCTATGGGGATGTTTCTCTTCCAGTGGCACAGGGAACCTCGTTAGAGTCAAAGGAATCATGAAAAAGGAGGATTCCATCCAGATCCTTGATGAGAACTTGAAGGAATCTGCCAAAAAACTCCTGCTTGGCCCCAACTGGAAGTACCAACAAGACAATGACCCAAAGCATACCGCCAAGCTGGTGAAGAAATGGTTCAAGGACCATGATGTCAACATCCTAGAATGGCCAAGTCAGAGTCCTGACCTGAATCCGATCGAGAACTTGTGGCGAGACCTGAAAGTCAGAGTGATGGCTAGGAACCCGACCAACCTGACCCAGCTTGAGGCCTACGCCAAGGAAGAATGGGCCAACATCCCGCAGGAGACGTGCAGGAAGCTTGTGGACACTTACAGGAATCGTCTAGAAGCAGTCGTAAAGAACAAAGGCTATGCTATTGACTATTAATGAAAGGCATTGGACTCAGAAAACCTAGGGTATGAATAATTTTGAACATGACATTGTTTGAATATGTATGAATAAAATACCCCTGAAAAGAGAAATTTCTTGAATTGTGCACTGTTGTTATTCTTTCACTAGTAGGTCACACATAAATCATAGAGAAACTTGATAAAATGCATTCATTTCATCACAAACATGAAAAATCACAAATATCAACAAGGGTATGAATAATTTTGAGGACGACTGTATGTCCCGCAGGTCTCTCCTCCCGATATAACTGATTGGGGGAATGCAGGTGGACAACTACACCGGGGTTTCCCCCTACTCTTATACGAATAGTGCAGTGGGTTCTTAACGTGCAAAGGTGGTGACTCTCCTCTACATGGGGCCTCCATTTAACGTCCTATCCGAGGGACGGAGTGTTTTCCATTGTACCATAGCGTGCATCTATGAAACATGGGAGAGACGTTTACACACAACGCACTGGCTTCAGTCATCCGCCCGGGGTGGACTCAAACCCACAATCTTTAGTTCAACGGGCAGACGCGTTACCGACTGAGCCAACACCACTCTCATAAACATTGAAATAAGAAACACACTCCTACGGTCAGGTGTATATGTCAACTTGGTTACATGTACAAAAGAAACTGATCATCGCCTTCCTGCACAAAGGCTATTAGCATCGCCTTCCCGCAGAAAGACAGTTAGCATCGCCTTTCCGCAGAAAGACTGTTAGCATGCGCTAATGACCTTTGTGCGTGAAGGCGACGCTACTGGCCTTCCTGCAGGAAGGCGATGCGAAGTGCGCGCTTACGCCCTTTGTGCGGGAAGGTGACGCGATCATATATATATTCCTCTCAGTCAAAATGAACAATGTTTTTTCACAGGCCAGTTTCAATTAATAAAGCAGAATCCAAATTAGTAAAGATTATTGAAGCTAGCTTGTGTAGAAATTAGGCCCGGTTTGAAAGTCCATTTTTGATGCACGTGTACACGGCGTGTTTTTCGGTCGTGTACACATTGTAAACACTGAGTGAGAGTGAGTTACAGTATGTTTTCAGTGTTTCCTACATGTAGCCTAAGTCACGGTTTTAAAGCTTACCTGAAAAGTTAGAAGTATCAATCCACAAAAATTGGTGCAATTAAAAAGTTTACTCAGCTTAGCAGCGCATTAAATTAATAAAGAATGCAAAAGTAAATCAGTGCAGGGCCCTAGTTAGCACCGACGTTCGTTGGATGCGCATTTTGCATACTGTACCATACATGCATGCACAGATCGTGGCAGAATTAAGTGTAACTGAAGTTATCGATTGAGTTTCATTATTTTATTGCCAATTTGAGGAGCGTGTGTTTGTAGGCTTGTAGCATATGTTTATGAGCGTATAACACGTAACTGGAGCAATGATCGCTGTCGCAATTGGTGATTCTCAAATTGGCTCTAAAAGTGATTGAAGAACGCTTTCGAGTCTCGTTAGGTGTTATACGCTCATACACATGTGCTACATGTACAAGCCTACAAACACACGCTCCTCAAATTGGCAATAAAATAATGAAAATCAATCGATAACTTCAGTTACACTCAATTCTGCAGCGATCTGTGCATGTATGTATGGTACAGTATGCAAAATGCGCATCCAACGAACGTCGGCGCTAACTAGGGCCCTGCACTGACCGGAGCATACCCATTTCGTGTGGTACAAAAACTTGAGTCTCCAGAATAAATGTGGATTAAATCAGCGATTTTGGAAGGTTAATTGAAATATATCGACATATTAGTGATTAAAACGTGCAGTGTCTTAGAACTACATGTAAGAATTAATGTGAGGCTGTGAGCTTGTTCACTGATTTTACAGTTCCACGCAAGCTTTATGCAGATGCTACCGTGTACACGGTGATGGAATTTAGTACACGTGCACTGACTTGACCGTGCGTGTACACGTGTACCCGAAACGGGCCTAGTAGAAATATTGTTCATTTTGATCGAGTGGAATTCTGCAGTGCCCATGTATAGTTTGATAAGTTTCTCTTGGAACCCATTTTTTATTTACCATTCTCCACCCAGTTGTAGTAAATGGGAATTCTGTAAACATGTGGGAGCCTGATCAGGTTAGCTGTACTTGAACTAGTGTAATAGTATGCAGCAGTTACAAAATTTGTTTAAAGGACAAGTACACCCCAACAAAAACTTGATTTGAATAAAAATAGAAAAATTCAACAAGCATAACACTGAAAATTTCATCAAAATCGGATGTAAAATAAGAAAGTTATGGCATTTTAAAGTTTCGCTTATTTTCAACAAAATAGTTATATGAACGAGATAGTTATATGAACGAGCCAGTTACATCCAAATGAGAGAGTTGATGACATCACTCACTCACTATTTCTTTTGTATTTTATTATATGAAATATTTTTATTTTCTTGTCATTGTCATGTGAAATAAAGTTTCATTGAATTCATTCCTCCCTGAACACGCAGAATTCCATTATTTTAACATTTTGTGCTTCATGTAATGAGGTCCTAATCATCAAATTCGTAAAAAATGAAATATTGTATAATTCAAACAATAAAAAAACAAAAGAAATAGTGAGTGAGTGACGTCATCGACTCTCTCATTTGGATGTAACTGGCTCGTTCATATTTATAACTATTTTGTTAAAAATAAGCGAAACTTTAAAATGTCATAATTTTCTTATTTTACATCCGATTTTGATGAAATTTTCAGCATTGTGCTTGTCTGATTTTTCTCTATTGATTTAAATCAACATTTTTCTGAGGTGGACTTGGCTTTTAAAGGGATGCTCCGGGCTGAAGATGTTTATATCTCAATAAATATGGTAAAGTTCACAGAGCAAAATGCTGAAAATCAATCAAAATCGGATAACAAATTACGAAGTTATTGAATTTTATAGATTTGCATTATTCTGGTGAAACAGTGCTAGGCATGTCTTCATGAATATTTATTAAATTGGCTAATGATGTCATATCCCCACTTATTCTTTTGTATTTTTTTACATGAAATTGGGTTTATTCAATTTTTTTTCTACCAAGAACTGAAACAATTGGATTGACAAGTGATTAGTTAGTTATTTCTTGCTGTTATTTATTTCAACATAATGGAGACACATCATTCACACATTACGAAAATTGAAACATTTATGATTTCATGTAATAACATAAGATAAAGGAAAGTGGGGATGTGACATCATCAGCTCACCTAATGAATATTCATTAGGAAATGCCTAGAACTGTTTCACCAGAATAATGCAAATCTTTAGAATTCAATAACTCTGTTATTTGTTATCCGATTTTGATCAAATTTAAGCATTTTGCTCTGTGAATTTTACCATATTTATTGAGATATTTCCATCCTCAGCCTGGAGCATCCCTTTAAACAAATCTACCATATATATATAAATGTTGACTACTATTATATGTATCATTGCAGTTTGTTTCCAATGTACCCACCAACTCACACCAAGGATCAAGCAATCAGATATCATCAAGAAGTGAAGGATCATCGAGAGCCAACCATCGAGTTCAGGATAAAGAATTGATGGAAATGTCTGATGAAGGACAGTGTCTTAGCATGCACCAACCATGGGCATCGTTGCTCGTTGCTGGTATAAAGAAGTAAGTCCAATTTTATATCAGTTTATATCAGGTGGCAGCATCTGCCACCCATGACAGTACCTTAGCATGCACTCAACAATGGGCATTGTTACTTGTGGCTGGCATAAATGAGTGAGTCCAATTTTACATCAGGTAGCTAAACAAGAGTTGCATCTATTCAATAGAGGGGGGAGTGGTGCCCCTCCACCTCACCTTTGCTATATAAAGGGACTGAGACTTTTATGAATTTTACCATATTGCTATGCCTTTGCTCTGTTACATTAATTATCATTGGGTGTGTCAAACCTGGAGGTCGGGAGTTCAAGCCCCATCTACTTCAGACCAAAAGACGTTAAAAGATCGGAGATGCTGCTACACTGTTAGAGTTCAACCATGTAAGAGATAGAGCAACATCGATCTCACACTGCACAGTAGCTGCTGGGCCCATGATCACTTGGGCAAAATGAATTTTTGTAGTATTTCTCTTTCAGATTCTATTTCAAACAATAAATACAGTTTTCATTCAAAAAAGATTTCAAAATATATAATTAAAAAAACCCCTAGATTTTAATTCGTCATGCGGACGAATTAGGTGGTCTGTCTTTATTCTCGCCATCATGATCACTATTACCATGTTCATGCAGATCAAATGATCTTCATGATGACAACAGAATGTTCATCATGGATGGGATACTTGTGAAAGACGGGAGATGATAAAGCACTGTGAAAAGGGTCTCTTTGATGTATGACAATATATACATGTGATATGAAAAAAGTAATTATAATCTGTTTTATCTTGCTAAATTTTAACTTTTATACCTTTTAATTATCATAAAGGATCATGTAAGAGGTGGTAAAAAAAAATGGAAAATTTTTTTGTTTACCCCAGGACTCGAACCTGCGCCCCCGAGAAAGCAAGTCAAATGCGTTATCCATTGAGCCACGATACTCCCCATAGAGATTACACATAAGCAATTTTGAGAATTACAATTCCAATTTTGCAAGCGAAATACGGGCATGATCCCGGCATCTGATCAATAAATGGAGGTGCACTTCCCAAAGCATAGAATCTCAGCTACAACATACTACAAGCTCAGGGAAAACTGACAAGAAAAAATGGAGATATGGCTCACGAAATAGAGGAATGTCGAATCTAGTTTTGAGAAAAAGTCATGTCCCATAGAGATAACACGCAAAATACATGTGATATGAAAAAAGCAATTATCATCTGTTTTATCTTGCTAAATTTAAACTTTTATACCTTTTAATTATCATAAAGGATCATGTAAGAGGTGGCAAAAAGAAAAAAAATGGAAAAAAAAAATCATCTTGTTCACCCCAGGACTCGAACCTGCGCCCCCGAGAACACAAGTCAAGTGCGTTATCCATTGAGCCACGATATTCCCCATAGAGATTACACGTAAGCAATTTTGAGAATTACAATTCCAATTTTGCAAGTGAAAAACGGGCATGATCCCGGCATCTGATCAAAAAATGGAGGGCACACTTGCAAAAGCTTAGAATCTCAGCTACAACATATTAAAAGCTCAGGGAAAACTGAAAAGAAAAAATGGAGATATGGCTCACGAAATAGAGGAATGTCAAATCTAGTTTTGGGAAAAAGTCATGTCCCATAGAGATTACACGCAAAATGAGGAAAAATGACATGCCTCTTTTCATCGCTGTTTTACGCAATGATGCGTTTCTCAAAACGAAAATTCATGTTAACTGAGGAGAAAGAGTACATTCTAAACTACAACATATCGAAATCTGGGCGAAAAACGATCTATATTCGAGAAGTTACAACCAAATTTGCATAAATTTGATGACGTCATTTTTGAAAAAATGAAATTTTTAGTTTAGGCGCCATTTTGATGACGTCATGATCAAATTGAGGGACAATGGTGACATGAAATCAAATCTACAACTCATACTCTATCGATATATGAATAAAAAATTGGGGGTCAATGGACTATTAAAAGAGCTACAGTGAATTTTCAATAGGCCATATGCCATGTTTTTGCCCATATATGGCCTATAGTGAGAGCTCGCGCGCACACGTGCTGCAAACTTTAACGGGTGTTAATTTACTTATTATTGGTCTTAGAGAGCTAAATTGGGTATCAAATTGCTCAGAATTATATTATCAATGCAATGATGTAAAAAAAAACGGTGTTTCTGCACTGCGTTAAGGCATTACGCGCGGAAAATGCTTAAAATGACCTGAAACATACTCTATTTTGGTCAAAAAGTGATTTTGAGCATTTTGAAATTTTGACGCGTGCGTCATGACCTCCAGGTGACCTTTGATGACATGACCTGATGACCCTTGACCTGAAGTTGGTGTGATGTTAATTTGATCGATTTTTGATAATCGATAATGGAGATATGATTGATAATGTGATTTTACAAAATGGCGCCTAGATGACGTCATCATGACCTGATGACCTTGGAAAGCTTATTCTGACGTGTCCATGTCAGATCCTATAAATGACATGAAATTCAATGAAATTGATCAAGTCTATTTTTAGATAACTTGGCGACAAGAAAAATCCGTAAAAGTAAATAAATAATAATAATAATAAGATTAGATTTTAATTCGTCATGCGGACTAATTAGGTGGTCTGTCTTTATTCTTGCCATCGTAATCACTATTACCATGTTCATGCAGATCAATTTGATCATCATGATGACAACTGAATGTTCATTATGGATAGAATACTTGTGAAAGACGGGAGATGATAAAGCACTGTAAAAGGGTCTCTTTGATGTATGACAATACATGTGATATGAAAAAAGTAATTATAATCTGTTTTATCTTGCTAAATTTTAACTTTTGTATCTTTAAATTATCATAAAGGATCATGTACGAGGTGGTAAAAAGAAAAAAAATTGAAAAAAAAATCATCTTGTTTACCCCAGGACTCCGCCCTCGAGAAAGCCTCCGCCCTCGAGAAAGCAAGTCAAATGCGTTATCCATTGAGCCACGATATTCCCCATAGAGATTACACGTAAGCAATTTTGAGAATTAAAATTCCAATTTTGCAAGTGAAAAAGGGCATGATCCTGGCATCTGATAAAAAAAATGGAGGGCACGATGGCGAAAGGTTAGGATCTCAGCTACATCATACCAAAAGCTCAGGGAAAAGTGACACTAAAAAAGCGAGATATGGCTCACGAAATAGAGGAATGTCGAATCCAGTTTTGAGAAAGAGTCATGTCCCATAAAGATTACACGCAAAATGAGGAAAAATGACATGCCTCTTTTCATTGCTGTTTTACGTAATGATGCGTTTCCCAAAACGAAAATTCATGTTAACCAGGAGAAAGAGTACATTCTAAACTACAACATATCCAAATCTGGGCGAAAAACAATCAATATTCGAGAAGTTACAATCAAATTTGCATAAATTTGATGACGTCATTTTTGAAAAAATGAAATTTTTAGTTTAGGCGCCATTTTGATGACGTCATGATCAAATTGAGGGACAATGGTGACATGAAATCAAATCTACAACTCAACCTCTATCGATACATGAAAAAAAAAATTGGGGGTCAATGGACTATTTAAAGAGCTACAGTGAATTTTCAATAGGCATTTTTTTGCCCATATATGGCCTATAGTGAGAGCTCGCGCGCACACGTGCTGCAAACTTTAACGGGTGTTGATTTCGTCATTAATGGTCGTAGAAGGTTGATCAGGGTATCAAATTGTTCAGAATTTTATTATCAATGCAATGATGTAAAAAAAATGGTGTTTCTGCGTTGCGTTAAGGCGTTACGCGCGCGCAGAATTTTAAAATGCTTAGAATGACCTGAAACGTACTCTACTTTGGTCAAAAAGTGATTTTGAGCATTTTGAAATTTTGACGCGCACATGCGCGCGCGCATGACCTCCAGGTGACCTTTGATGGCATGACCTGATGACCCTTGACCTGAAGTTGATGTGATGTAAATATTGTTAATTTTTTATAATTGATAATGGAGATATGATTAATAATGTGATTTTACAAAATGGCGCCTAGATGACGTCATCATGACCTGATGACCTTGAAAAGCTTATTTTGACGTGTCCATGACAGATGCTATAAATGACATGAAATTCAATGAAATTGATCAAGTCCATTTTGAGATATCTTGGCGACAAGAAAATCCGTAAAAATAAATAAAGAAAGAAAGAAATAAAAAGAAAATTCTGACAAAATTAAGAGGTGATCTGTCAAAGACAGACCACCTAATTAGTTCATTCATGAATTTAACAACAGCTTTAAAAGGCAAAGCAACCTTATTGGTGCTGCTACAAAGAAAGAGCAAATACAAAAAAAAATACATGTACACCTACATGTAAACATAATAACATAAAGGAGGGTTAAGCCTGGAATATGTGAAAAGGTCAAGTGATATTTTGGTTATTGTGTAAAAATTATTTCATCCTCCTTTTGAAAAATTACATAGAATGACTATTTCTTTACGCAATGGTTGATTATTCCAGATCATGGTACCTTTTAAAAGAAATAGATTTGTGTATGTTGTTATTCTTGTCATTGGCAAGTGAAAATTAGAGGGACTATACATGTACATGTATGTGTTGGAATGAAACATGCCATTAAAAAGGAAATAATTTTGGGAAAGTTACTGAACAATCCTATGTCTTGACCAGCTCCCCTTGATAAACACAGCAGGGACTTTATTACCATATGAGTGTCACAGACTTAAGTTCCACAAGATAAGGGTATCTGATTGAACCAGGGTGGTGACTCAAGTCATGATGATGAATACATTGGGTGATTTGAAGTTTATTGTTGGTGTTGGAAGCATGATTGTTGAATTTCAGGGGCTATATTTCTTTTTAGTAAGGGTAGCTCTCATTATTCTGCTTTATATGCAAATTGATTTTCTATAAACTTTCTTTGATATTGTTGTAGCAGATAATGGGACAACTTTAGAAAAGTTGGTCACCTGAAACTTGCATTTAATTTGGGAATTTTAGGGGGGAATTTGGGCTGTCTTAAGGCAGGTTTACCAACTGCCCCTTTTTTCCAGGAGTTTCCCCTTTTTTAAAGATTTTTTATCAACCAGAAAGAGGAGCACTCCATTTTCCATTTATTTAAGATAAGAAATAAGTAGCCCATATGTGTATTTGTGCGTTGGCGGCAGAAGCTGAAAATATTAGAGGGGGACCACCAACATTTTTTGACAAGCAAAAAAAAGGTATCAACCCAAAAAATTTTATAGGGGATGCAGGAAACAAAATTGACAAGCAAAAAAAAATATTAACAAAAAATTGAGGATGGGATCGTCCCCCCCACCTCAAATTTAGGGGGGGGGGGACACGTCCCCACCGCTTCTGCCGCCTAGATGTATTTGTGTGGTGGGGTATGGGTGTGTTTATAGGTGTAAGAGTAATGTAGTTCAACACTTGTCATTTCTCAATGTTAAATGCATGTATACGAATGCTAAATATGTCTTGATTTTTTTTGTTAAGTGAGAGAGACACACCTTACATCGAGCAAAAAAAAAATTGTGCCGCAGGTTTAGAACTCCTTTTTGTAATTTTCAAGTGTTGACAGGCTTGATAAGGGCAAAAATGGCCTTTATGAATTGCCTATGCTGGTAGCATTGAATGTTTTTATGATCATTATGGCTGTCAATCTTTCAGTAGCACTTTAATCAAAACCTGTGATACCTCCAAGTTTAAAAGCCTTGGGACATTCACTATGGAGGCGCTGTGATGTAGTGGTTACAACCCTCATCTTTCAATCTGAGGAACTTGTGTTCAAATCCCAACTATGGCCTGCTTTCCTTCAAGCAAGAAATTTATCCACATTGTGCTGCACTCAACCCAGGTGAGGTGAATTGGTAACCCGGCAGGATTAATTCCTTGAATGCACCAGGCGTAATATTCAGTGTGCTGGCCATTTAATAGGCAACTAGGTAATCAGCACTTCATATATGCTATTATTATATCTATTATCATTATTATTTATCATAATTATTATTATTTTTATTGTTGATATTATTATTATTCTAAGTATTTCCTTTGTTCATTTATCCCTTTTGAAATTGTTGAAATTCTGTAAAGAATTTAGACACAATGCTACATTTATTTGAAAATATCTTGAAAATATTAAAAAAAACTGCAGTAGTACTGTGTGAACTTCTTTTTCTCTGATGGCCATCATACACGTAGCTTCCTAAGGCTTGATATAAGACATTCCTAAAATATTGTTTGCTTTATGTAACCTAATCCATTCAAATGTCAATGTTTTGGTAGGTTATAATAGGAGCCTACAAGAAACCAATCATAGATGAAGAAAAATATATTTCATCCAGCATCAAAAAAACATTTTGGTTTCCTTGTGAAGCAGAAATACACAGAAAAAGCAACAGTTTACAAACAAGCTGGAAAAGATCAAGTATGAAAATTTGATTTATCAACATTTTAATTATAAATTCTCAAATTTATGTGTGTTAAGAATGAAAATGTGATTAATTACATGTATTATTGATAGCAATACAGTATATTTTTTCTGTGGCAATCATGTTCCATAGTTTGCATTTTCTGCTTTCACAGCAGTTATACCATATTTCTCTCTTCCGGGTTTTCCCGCTGACTTTGTGCGTATATTTGGCTGCAGGCGATATTCGTGAAAACCTGTTGAAACTAGTTTGTGAAGCAACATAGTGTAGATAATGCATGGCACGGCTCTTGTAGTGCATGATCCAGTATTCCCAACTTTACCATCAATCCTGGTCCTCTGCATCACATGTAAAGCAAAAGAGGGACCTCTTTTTTCCCTGTTGGGACGGATCTGAGTATTTTGGAGAATTTGGTGGAGAAAATGCTGTTTCTTTCTAAAAGCAAAGACAAATCAAACACACCAATCAATCAGACTAGGAAAAACAAGGGAAAAAACTAAACAAGCAACAACAAGCACGGCGACTCAAACATCCCAACTTTTTAGTATACGTGATCATTCAAGAAAAATAAGCACTTGACAAAATAATTACGGTTCGATGACTTCAATTTATAATTAACATGATTCGAATGCTTTCTTTGACAATTTTACAGTGTTTACAACTCAAAGAAATGCCTGTATGATTTATCCAATAAATTGAAGACAGTACACGTTATGTCGAATATTCAAAGAAATATATAGGAGCTCTATCAGTTTATAACAGAGTAATTGATTAAGTGACAAAATAGGATATAAACTCCATACTAGGCCAAAGCGTTGAGAAGTTGACTTGTCTACAAAAGTTGGTGTCTACTTGGCGAATTGAGTTGTTTGACCTGAACTTGGAATGATGAAATACGTAGCTAGGCCTGTCGTTTACATCGGAGAGTGGAAACGAGATGAATCATCGATATCAGGACAAAACTCGTCAATGGTGAGGGTCTCAGTGGAACCTGACAATTATCAAAATAAAACAACAGTGTCCTAATACACTTATCGTCGTCGAATACAGATAAACGACCTCAAAACGTGTAACATCTCATAAAAATGACAATGAGAATTGTCTATTTAGCAACAATTCTAAATAAAAATACAAGTACATCATGTAAAACCAGGCTATATGCCTTTAAGAAATTCGACGAGAATGACTTTCATTATGTCAAGGTCGAATAGCAATGTTCACTCGTACATTGGAAAACTCTCCATAATATCGACAAGTGAAGATCGCTTACATACTAAGCTGTCTAACAATGACATATAAATCAACGTAAATAATTTCAAAGATCTATTTTTTTTGCTTATAATATTCGACATTTCATGTGGATGACACTTTACTGATACAAAAATAAAGTCGTCTACAAACGTACTCAGCATTATTTCTTTAGTACAAATACTTTGTCAAGAAATTAGTTATATCAAATCTCTTTTTACTAGAAACGTTATTATAAATATCAGAGTACATACCCGATAAATATCAGGAAAAAAAGACATAGGTAAAAAGTCAGCTAAAACAGGAGTCCATTTCTCCTCTACAAAAAGACCAGCCCAGACAGCATCGGTGAGGTACGCTGTTGGGAGCTAAGCCGACGATCTCGGGGTGATATTGGTTCAAATCCCCATAGAGAAAGATGTAACCAAAATTGAACACTGACGACTCTACTGAAGTATCAGCAACCGGGCTTTTTTTAAGAGTCCCATATCGTCAATTAAGAACGCACGAAACGCCCTTACAGGGCGAGATCTAATTGGTCATTTTGCGTAACCAAGAAAAACATTATTTACATATTATTACTAAGTTCGTGTCTCTTAGGGTTCAACACGTATTGGGAATGCTTTCTTTTGAAAATTCACCTGCTGTTCGGGAAATACTGTCTTTAAAATTAACAGGTGGATATTTCTTTGAGTCCAACTAAAAAAAACCTAAATTACTTTTGATTCTTTTTTTTTTTTACACAGTATCACATAAACGAGATAAACGTGTTTTTTTTTTTACACAGTATCCCAAGAACGTCTTTCAGGCTTCTTTGATATCCTAAAATAAACTCAGAAATTGTCACTACATCCCCAATACCAAATTTTATATCATTTTAATCTAATATAACTATGCCAGCCAGTTAGGTGTCTATTTCCCTTGGTACATGAATTGACAAATTAGAAAATTGTTTACAGTTAAGACTGAAAATTTGTGGAAAATGTGAAATGAACAGAGATCTCATAGGCTTTATTTATCTATTTTTCTATTTATTTATTTATTTATTATTTTCATTTCTTTCTTTCTTCCTTCCTTCCTTTTTTTCTTTATTTCTTTGTATATATATTTATACGCCCTCCTATGGGACGTATTATGGAATCACTCTCGATGTCCGTCCGTTCATCCACCTGTTAACATTTCCTTGTAAACGCGATAACTTCAGTTTAACTTTTCCTAGGCAGGCTCATATAAGTCGGTGTGTATGATACTAGAAGCCTATTGATTTTGAGGTCAACGTCACAGTGACATGTTTTCATATTACCCAATGTTCTGCAGTCCTTATAAACGCGATAACTTCAGTTTTTGACTTAACCTTGGCTCATTTTAATTTGGTGTGTATGATACTAGCATGGATTTCAGGAAGCCTGTTGATTTGGGGGTCAAAAGGTCAGAGGTCAGGGTCACAGTGACATGCTTTCATCTTACCCTTGTAAAGTTCTGGTAAATGCGACAACTTTAGTTTAACTTACCTTGGCTCATATTATTTGGTGTGTATGATACAAGCATGGTTTCCAGGTAGCCTATTGATTTTGAGGTCAAAGGCCAAGGTCACAGTTCATCTTACCCTTCTAAAGTCCTTGTAAATGCGATAACTTCATAGGCTCATCATAATTTGGTGTGTATGATACTAGCATAGATCCTAGTAATTCAATTGATTTTGAGATGAGAAAGTCAAAGGTGAAGTTGCCGCCTACCACTTTTCTTGCATGATTAATAGCTCCATTTTCCATGTTACTGGCGGGCGTATTGTGTGCTCGCCTTAGCGACACTCTTGTTTGATTTGACGTGGTAGTCTCCAATCAGACCTGCTTTCCCAGAAAGCCCTGTATACACATTAGAAATTCATGGCAGATAATGTTACTTATAATAAGCTTTAATACTAAAACATTATTTGTTTTGCTTTGACATTCAGTTCCCAATCATCTGATTATACACTTCTGTAAAATAAAACCCCCGTTTTTTAAAATAGTATTTTGTAATGTTTTCTTCTCCACTCAAATGTTAAAACAAAACCTGAACCAAAAGATGAGCATTTGTGCAATGCTTTTGAAATTTGAATTAGTGGAATGCTTCCAAGGGAGTAGGGAATTCAGAATGATCTCAAGTAACGGTAGAAAAGATCCCACCGTTAATGATTGCATTTTGATGTTGCAACCGGTACACAGTGTCCTCGTTTCCGCAAACCTTCAAACCTTTTTGCATCCCAAAATGCCAAAATGAATGTAGGACAACTTTGTGAACTTTGTAGTTGGTAAGCTTGTCCAAACTCTCTTGAAATTCAGATACATCATCTTTTGTAGTTCCAGGGGAACAAATTTCCTCTGCTTAAGCCATTATTGGATATATTTATCAGATGACATTTCTCAGATTTACGTTTGATTTTGTTTTTTTTAACCAGCTGAGAAGTCAACAGGGTAGAGAGTTAAGAAGTAAAGAAAAACTGATCTCTCAGGGAATTTCATGTGACAACATGATTCTGATGGGAAGAATTGAGGGAGTGTAATTAATTCTTTAAAAGGTTTGTGGGGGAGTATTGAATCAGACTCTTGAATTTATATGAAATTATTTTGAAAAGAAAAATCCTGTAGGTTTTCTGTTGCTGAAAGTCTGGCACATTGACCATTGTCGTACCAGTTACAAATATAAACATGTTGTCTTATGACGAGTTTCTTTGCAAGAGTAATTTGTTAATTTGGACGGGAAAATTGAGGATGTGTGACCTGCTTTTCCTGGCCTGCTTCCATTTTTTTTTCATAATGATGTGTAAATAAAAATTACAATTTTATGATGTAGGTAATATAAAAATCCTTGATTTCTGTTTTTGTTTACTTGGTTAAGTTCTAACTTGTGATATCCATTCATAAGAATGTCTTTTTTGGACCAGAAAGATGCCATCTGAGTCTGGAAAGAAATTTTCAATCAAAAACTGGCTGAATACCAATAATTAGCAGGGATAGCAAAACCTACATGTGATAAAACTTGAATGTATGAAGTGGGTCAAACAACTGTTGCCAAAAACATACAGTTCTCTGTGTCTTGGGTGAATGGAACTGCAGGGGAAATTGTTACTGGTGCACTTGTTAGCTTTTTCATTGTGTCCTTTTGCGACTAAGCATGTCAACACAGTTGATAACATACGGGCAGTATAAAATTAAGCTCGAAACACATTTTTTTAAAACTTCATCTATTTGTTGTTCCCCAATACTCTCTTTGTAGCCATACATGTAGGAGAATGAACCCTTTGTATGCAGCCCAAACTCATTATCAGGGGCAGATGCAAGGTTACACAATAGAGCATGGGTGCTAGGCACATATTTTTTTTGTCACTTTTCCCCCAAAAAAAGATGCATTACCAAATTAAGTTCTTCGTTTAGAAAAAAAAAAGGGATCAAAGTTTATCCTCACTTCTAAAGTGATATTATGTGATGCTGGGCCCACTAGAGCTGAAGTGGCTATCCATAATTTGATAAGGAGAGCATAATAACATGAAGTATTTTTGTACACATTTTGATCTATAAGGGCGGGGATATTTGCACCCTGTGCGCCCCCCTCCCATTGGATCCATGTTTATCAGAATTGCTTCAATGTTCAATCGCATATCTTTACAGTACTATGCAATAAGCACTTTACATTCACATACTGTATGGCCTCTATTGCCTGTAGAGGGTTTATTCCAAAATCTTACATTATTTTGAATTTCAAATTTCAAAACAAGACAATATGGATACCAGTACTCTATCTAGTATGTACATGTAGTTCAGATACCAAGGAAACAAAAATATTTAACAATAATAATGAACCAATCACAGTAGTAGAACTGTAGACCATTTCTTCATTATTATTATTTTTTTTTGGGGGGGGGGGTCCTATTGAAATTAACAAAAAGAGACTTTTGACAATCTTAAGCCAAAAGCTTGAAAATGATTGAGAAAACAAGAGGATCAAAAACAAAATTTGATGAAATATGATAAACTTATCTTTTGTTGCAAAAAGGTAGAAATAAGAGGAGGATACCAAATAAAAAACTCATAAATTCTATTTTTACTGCTGCTGAAAATGATTGTAAAGTTGGATTTGCTTATAATCATGCTAAAATAGAATTGAGTTAATTTTGTTGATTATTAGTATTTGCAAATATTGTTCAGTATAAAGTTAACATGAAGTGCAAAATAAATGGTATACTCTGATTCCATGTAATTGGGTATCTTTTTAAAATCTATTCCTAAATGGGTCCTTTGGTAATTATAATTTTGTTTTATCAAAGTTTTTTTTTCATCGATCATAATGAATTTTACTGATTCAAGGTCAACTGTGTCCATAGCGGTTCAATTTTCTTTTAAAAACCATGTTGGAACAAATTATAAATGAAACCTCAATAGATATTTTAAATGTTAATAATGTCTTGAAAAAAAAGATATATCAATGTAAATATATTTTAAAGGAATAGTAAATTCAAATATGAAGTTTAACTTCCTCCCCCCTCCCAGACCTTGACAATATTTCTTCCTATCATATTTAAAGAAATGAGATTCAATTGTCAAGTTCAATTTAAAACATCAACAGATTTTCCAACAATTATTTTTCTAAGAGGAAAAACAAACCCATACAAGCTCTACTGTCTAATATTAAATTGTAAATTCCTACATAAGTTGAAAATGCTCTCCTACTTCTTCTCTATACAGTATGTTGCAAATTGTTCTCTATCGTTGGCGCTTTATGTCTTAATTAGCATAAAGCATACTTTTCAAGTGTTCATACTGTACATGATAATTATGTTCATTTATTATATTACAAGAAAAAAATAATTTATTCAATGCATATATTGCTAAGCACTCCTGGCGAAAATCATGCTTCTGTTGGAACAATAATTAAAATATGTACATGTAATTTAATGATTAAATTCCAATAATCTTCAATGTATTAAATTATTGGCCTACTTATTTGGGCACCAAAATAAGAAGCACAGTGGCGTTTCTACATGTACGGGTCGGGGGATGGGGGTTAGTGGCTTAAACCCCACCTCGGCTCCCTGGAAATAATAAAAAAGGGGTTTGGGATCAAACTCCAAACCCCCCCCCCCCACAGGGAGGGGTTCAAGCCAACTTGTCAAACCCCCTCTCAATAGCAAAAAACTAGATCCGCCACTGGAGCATATTCTGTCTTCTTTTGAAAGAAAAGGTAGAGTTGAACTTGACTTTTAAACTTCAAATACATTGAACCTATTTTTGCTGGCAGGATAATTTAAAAAAAAGGGAAATAAATGCATTATAAAACAATCTCAGTAGTGAGTACAATACTGTGTGAAACTGTTCAGTGTTAACTAATGGTAGGAATACCTGTCATATCATATGTGAACTGAATCATCACGATTGTTCATCTGATGTCAAGTGTTAATTGAATTTCATGGTTATTTTCTGCTCATACCTGTCCCTCCTTCCCTGCAGGCACGAGGGTAGGACCTGGTATTCCCCTCACAGGGGAAGACTATGGATAGCAGCGGCAGCTAAAGTAGCCAGCCAGGAGGAAATTGAAGCGGTGGAAGCAACTCACAGGCAGATTCATGACGGTAAGATACCCAGAATGCCATGCTTTCGTCAATTTCCCATGGTGTTTGAGTACGATGTGCCCTTTTACGTCCCTTTCTCTTTCTAAATCATTACTTGTGGTGTACTTCATCTCCATTATTTTGTTTTTGCCTGTCCATTCTTGCAAATGTGGAGTCCTCAAATGATATCCAAATACATTTTTTGAATTATGTTATATCGTAATAGTTGCCATTTATTACTTATTTTGTATCTTTCATTTACTCTTATCCTCACCCCCAAGCCATCTGTGTTTATAAGAGTCACCCTTTGATTAAATTGCTTTCATAGTATATCTAGGCTAAGATGTGCATATAACTGTTTTGTGAATTTAAGCGAAACTTTAAATGTCATAACTTTGTTATTTTTCATCCAATTTTGATGAAATTTTCAGTGTTTTGCTTGTTGGATTTTTCCCTTTTTTTTCAAATCAACTTTTTGTTGGGGTGGACTAGTCCTTTAACTTCACTTCGGCCAGTGATTGTGTTCTTCTCCATCCATATGCTTCATTTCATTTTTTTTTCTAAAATTATGTTCTTTTACTGTGTTAATGATGCCTCTCTCTTCATTCTGTTCTGAAATTCTCTGTTTGTCTCTACATTTTGATTTCCCATGATGATACATGTAGATTAATTGCTTCATTCTCCCATTTATTTCTTTTTAAAATTTAATTCCCTGTTCTTTCCTCCCTCCATTTCTCAATTTGCAGTCATTTTCAGCCAACATCATTGGGTTTAATTATGTTATATTGGTCTAGGCTTATTTCTTACCTAGTCAGAAATTCAGTGACATATACATGTATCTAGGTAGGGGCAATGGGACACATGCCCCAGGTACCATTAGCAGGGGGCACATAAGAAGGGAAAAAAATGCCCCACCTCTGTCAAAAGTTAAAAATGGGGGATTTCAGTGCCCTTGAGTTGCATTTTTGGATGGGGTTCAATTTCAGCATTGCCCTGGGTACTAATTTTGCTAGATACTATCCAAATAAATATTCATTGTTCTTCTTGGTTAACCCAGAAGCCTCTCATGTTAATGAACATTGATGTACATGAATTATGAAACACCCAAATATGAACAACCACCAAGATATAAAAAATACCAATCGGTCTCATACTTAAACTAGATTTAGTACTCGTTGAAAAGTCATCATTAATTTGTAACAAGGCTAAAGAACTACTTATAAAAAACAGCAATATTGAAAATGAAATGAATACAACGAATAAAAATATCAAGAAGAATCATAATGAGGGGGAAGGTACCAATCTTGCTCTCTTTCTTTCTTGCTTTCTTGCTTTCTTGCTTTCTTTCTTTCTTTCTTTCCCTCTCTCAGATTTCTCTTCATTGAGTTTGATACAGTAGGCCTAAATGCATGTCTTTGTGCTACATTTACATGTACATATATATCAAGTGCTTTATTGTCACCTTTATTTCTTTTATTTGGGGGGAGCATATTTCTTTCCTTCATCTTCTAATCTTGTCCTTTGTACATGTATTCTTTTGCCCTTGCCTTCACTTTTCTTCCCAGTCTTCACAGTTATATGCATACTCGTCTCTCGGTAATATATCCAGTGCTTCATCCTATTGATTTTTTTCTCACTTTGTATGAAGCCTTGAGTGTTTCATTTATTCCGTTTTCTATCACCTTATCTTTCTCTCTGATTTTCTTTCCATTCCCACGCTTACTTCACTCCTATTATTATGGTTCAGTGTTTAATCTCATGGCAATTCTAAGTGATTCATTGTTATTTATTTATAGATCCTGCTTGTTCCTCAGAGATATAATGGGATTATTATCGGAATTAATTTCACATTGGGCTTATTATTTTCAATGTCTGTGCCATGTTCTCAAGCGTCACTTCGACTACCTTCATATTTCATAAAAGCTGAGCGTAGGAAACCACCTAGAAGCTTCGGAACGATCTCTTATTTTTATTAGTGAGGCACACCAGTCTGTTTCTGTACCTTGTTCATTCCAACATGTCTCCCATCACAAAACTGGTTATTACCTCATTCCGCCCATCATGGTTTATAAGCCTAAAAAGCGGAATGAGCGGTTAGAGGCAGCGCTTAAGTTGAAAATCAAACACCTTGATGATTGGGCTTCCACATGAGCGGATGATGTGAAGAATGGTGCCCCCGAGGGAGTCGACTCGTGTTCCCTCCCAATGTATCGGAATTGATTTGAAATCCTGCTCGGTCCGAAATGCGCTGCCTTGTTTCATTAATCAAATCAACTTGGCTTTGATGGGTTTGTTATTGTGAGATAAAACTTGGGACTTAAATACCCAATTGAATGATCTGCAAAGAGGTCTTATGGGAGCTTACATTCAATTCATAGCAATCAAATTAACTGTGTCAATGGCCTATCGGAGGATGGCTAGGATAATTTGGTTTGGTATCAAAGATGTGTTTTCAAGTATTGAAACTTTTTTACTGGTAATCATTCCATCCAAAATTAATTGGTTTGTACATAATTTTGCAGGAAATATTAACACCAGGCATTGCTCTGATGGGATTTAATATTACTAAATGTTTTCATTGATTTGAGGTCCCCATAGTAAAGGTAAATAACACGTGGGAGTGTATATTTCTGAGATATTTGCTACAGCTCCTGTAGATACATGTATCCATACATATAAAAATAATTACCGTAATGGAAAATATCCCCTTCAGTTCAACTGAAAAAACTACTGCAAGATATCAACGCTTTGTATTATTGTTGAGTGGTTGAAAAACAAGGGGGTGGGTATTAGCAAGTTTACAATATATATATATGTGCAGGATAAGCAATTATGTCATGATTTGAAACAAAACACTGCTTGAAATGATTAGTTTTCATATGATTATTGGTGTACATGTATGATGGGTATAATCATACATTGCATTAATTGTGCACAAAATTGCATTAAAGGGATGGTCCGGGCTGAAAATATTTATATCTAAATATATACAGTAGAATTCACTGAGCAAAATGCTGAAAATTTCATCGAAATCGGATTACAAATGATAAAGTTATTGAAGTTTAGAATTTAGAAATATTTTGTGAAAACAGTCTTCATGAATATTCATTAGGTGGGCTGATGATGTCATATCTCCACTTTCCGTTTTCTTATGTTATTACATAAAATCATGTTTTTCAATATTTCATACTTGTATGAATAATATGTCTCCCTTATAATGAAATAAGTTGCAGCAATAAATATCTAATGCTTTAAATCAGTTGTTAATCCAATTTGTCTAGTTCTTGGTGGAAAAAAATTGAATAAACCTAATTTCATATAATAAAATACAAAAGAATAAGTGGAGATGTGACATCATCAGTCCATCTAATGAATATTCATGACGACTGTTTTCACAAAATATTGCTAAACTTAAAAATTCAATAACTTCATTATTTGTTATCCGATTTTGATGAAATTTTTGGCATTTTGCTCAGTGAAAATACTTTCAGCCCGGACCATCCCTTTAACACTGATTGTATTTGGCAAAAAATAAGAAAAGAATAGTATGTATTATTCTAAGAAAACAATTATTGATTTTATAGTTCTCTTCGAAAATACCCAGTGAAATGTGCATCATTCAATTCTGTTATCACAACCTGTTCACAAATGAGAACCCAACAACATCAGCCATACTACTTTTGTGCAACTGACATGAATTTGTAAATCTATGGGACCAATCGGTACAACCTTCTTTTTTTTCTTTGACCCATTCATGTTTGTAGTTGTCTTGTCTGTGATTGTTTATGTATACTTTCATAGTTGAAATTAAAGTTTGATTGGATATATAACTTTGCTTATCTACTTTGAAAGCAGTTTATCATGTTTCATCTGAATATGGCTTGGGCCCTGTATCAGAAAGGATAGCGATTAATCATACGCTTGATCTTCACAATTAATTTTACATTGTAGCTAATGCAATCAATCGTAGAAAAATGTCTTATGATCATTGCTATTAAAGCATTGTATTACAGGCCCCTGAAGGGGGGTGAAATGGTTGTATTTAGTTTACTTGAACATAAATCATACACCAATCAGTCATTGAAATGCAGACTAATGTAGTATCAGATACGTATTATGTAACACTGCTCAGGGAATTTCCCTCTCTATGAGTTTGTCCTTGCCTTTAGGGTCTAAGATGTAATTGAACTCCCAATTTCCAAATATCAAACGATGAAAGGCCTGTCTGGTTACACAATAGGTGGTTTCAGACCGCCTCCAATGTTCGTCAGTTCCAGGTATTCTCTGATCGGGAAATTTACCCCGATCAGCAAATACCAGGTATTTTGGTAATGTGAAAGCAAACTATGCGTAATTTCCCCGAAAGAATATACCCGCTAAATAGTAGGTACTTAACGAAATTACAAGAACTTTCGCAGGGATTTTCCCAAGGTCGCAGGTATTTTGGCAATGTTAAAGCAATTTACGGGAACTTTTAGCCTAGCGTGTCATTGGGCGCGGGCGCAGTAGGTGGCTGCTGGGCTAGTGATTTTGAATCTCCCGCCTTGCCTGCTTATCAGACCATACTGCGCATGCTCGTAACTTCAGGAACTTTTTCGCACCCTTATCCCGAAGGGTACATGTTTCGGGGCGGTGTAAATGCAGGAATAATTAATGGGTATTTTTTAGCCTAAAAAAGTTCTCGTAATTTAACGGGGATTCTTATGATCGAGGCGGTTTGAAACCACCTATTCTAAACGCAGTATCGAATGATGACTATGATTGACTATTCATTGGCGATTGAAATTACTGCTTGATGGGAAAATCTCCCCCCTGTGGTCAAAGAAAAGGAACAGCTATTTTAGAGGATGACGGTTGGTGGAATTTAGGATGGTTATTTAGATGTGGTTTAGAAATGAAGGTGAAGGTAGAAAAAAAAGAGAGAGAGAAAAAAGAAGGGGGAAAGGACCAAATGCACATTTTCCTATAAATGTTTCTGGCCTTACATAGATGAGTACATATTGGGTGATTTCATATCGGGTGTTGGCGTGGGTGTTGGAAGCACAATTAGGATTGCTTCTGCTAGCTCAAAACCTATTCTGAGTTTTTAAAACTGAACCAGATCACATTGTTGACATCTCTACAACTAGTGGGTGACTTTTCAGGACCATCTTCATTTTATGTGGGGTGTGTAAAAGTTGACCGAACACCAACACCAAAAGGTCAACACTGAACTTTAAATCCCCCATTGTTGTTACCTGTTATGTTGTTCATCTATTGCCCTTTCCTATGATTTGATTGAAAAGGGTGATTTATGAAAAATAAATATTCTCTTGTTTCAAAATGAGAAATTTAAAAACAACACTTTTAATAGGAGACAACGACAGATAGTTGCTTTTCTCTTTTCTCTGTTTTTTGGTTTGAATTGTGTTCTTTGATGCATTACAGTATTGTTTTGTTTTGTTTTATAGTTTCATTATTAAGTGTGCGTGTGGGGGGGGGGAATTGGAGAGGTTGGTATGTGTTCCATATTTCAATGCCTTTATATACCAAAGTCTACATTTCTAAAACTTGATGCGCCAAGGTCTTATATAAATTTTGGGTAGTCATCGGACTAGCTACTCAATTCATTTTCTGCAAACCCTAGCAGCACAGCGAGGGTTATCCACTGTTACAGAATTTTCACGTTATTTGAACAAAGAGTGTAATTCTCTATCTACATTCGGCATGTTTTGTGACAATTAGGATACATGTAATACTGCTAGTAATAATTGATATAACTGGTAAACCAATTACCACCAAATATATTTTCTCAATTTTGAAACTTCCAGATGCTGATTTTCCAAAGCACTACCCCACTGGTTGTCTCCTTGGTTGCGTTGACATGGTGGACTGTCTATCTCAAGATGACTACAGATCTAAGGTATGGTGATGATCAACAATTGATCCTCAATTTTTCTAAATATTGTAAATTTGGTGTAATAATAATAATGAAACGTTTTTGTATAGCGCAAAAGCAAAGTTGCATGTGGAGATGGAGGGGTTCTGACATCATTTGTTTACAAAATGGTGAATAAGTTGTGTTTTAAAGCTATTTCTAAACTTTTTGTATGGTTGTATATTTATAAGATATTCTGGCAGATTATTCCATAAAATAGCAGCTGCATGTGAAAATGATCTTTCCCCATATGACTTTGTCACAGTATGTGGGACCTTTAATGACTTTTTACTTGAACGTAGCATTCTGTCAGGTGTTACCAATTCTTGTCATAGTTCAAAACCCGCCTTCACCCGACAAAGGAAACTATACACAACAAGTGTATAGGAGAGGGATTTCCATCCATGATTGCTTCATTTAGATTCCTTGTCCAGCATTTCTACCCGTTTTCAATCCATTATCAGCTACAGAGATCAACTACGTTAGACGAGTGTACAGGACCGTTGTGCCTTTGATACATCAGAGTAACACCATCTTGCAAAAATACTGTATAAAACTTTCAAACAGCTTCATTTTTATTAGTGTGTTAGAGTTCTATAAAAGCCCTATATATATATATATATTTATACAGTGGGTATTAAAAAAACGGGACAGATGTGAAAAGTCTATACAATTTTTGTTTCATATTATGATGTCTATATTTTGGTGTTAATAGGTACTCTGAGGTCTTATCTCTCAAATGCCATTAAAAATTTGAGTTTCGTTCTTGAGCGAACACAGAATGTTTTTATTTGGGGTTAAAAAGGAGGCTTGCGCCAAAATGGCATAAAATGTTAAATATGATGATCAGACTTTTGCTAATCAGCAGACTTCCTCTTAACCTTTTCATTATCTTTGCCATAGTTTTTGTCTCACCTGCATAGCAGAGTGAGACTATAGGCACCGCTTTTCCGACGGCGGTGGCGGCGGGGTCAACACTAAATCTTAACCGAAGTTTAACTTTTTGAAATGACATCATAACATAGAAAATATATGGACCTAGTTAATGAAACTTGGACATAAGGTATATCGAGTATCACTGAACATACTGCTTGAGTTTCATGTCACATGACCAAGGTTCATTTAGGGTCAATGAACTTTGGCCGAATTGGGGGTATCTGTTGAATTACCATCATAACTTTGAAAGTTTATGGATCTGATTCATGAAACTTGGACATAAGAGTAATCAGGTATCACTGAATATCCTGTGCGAGTTTCAGGTCATACGATCAAGGTCAAAGAATTTTGGCCATATTTAGGGAATTTTTTGAATTACCATGTATCTCTGTAAGTGTATTGGTCTAGTTCATAAAACGTGGAAATAAGAGTAACCAAGTATCACTGAACATCTTATGCGAGTTATAATATTTGTCAAAGTCTGCTATATATTGAATCGCGTGATGCAGGTGAGATCGCCAGAGGCATTCCACTTGTTGAATTATGCGGTTAAAATTAATTTTCAAATCTGTTTAATTGCTTGAATTGTTCTGTTGTTTCTTTTTAATATTTGTTCTCTTTTAGCTTTGAATATTGCCTTTGCCCCCCCCCCCCTCCCTCCATGAAAAAATAATGACCAAGAAAAAAAGTGGAAATGAAATAATAGAAAAGATAGAAAGTGAAATAGATGAAATATGTTTATTCTTATTACAGTATATGATATTCCAATAAACATGATGACACGACATGTACATGATAAAAATATTGCATGGTAGATGAATGAGTTCAACAAACTGTTAGAGACATTCATTACTGGAGCTGATGTTTTTCAAAGTGACCGATGTATGTCGCCTTTTAAAGTGGGTTAATGTATTTTTTATGTAGCATGATAGGTATTCAGGCTTAGCATTTTACGATTTACGCACAAGAAAATACATTACCAGTATGACAAAATTTCATCTGCTTCCTGTCCATTGTTTGCTAGATTAGTTTTTCCAAATTGAGTGGGTGTGCTTCGCTTCGTCCAGGGCATTAATGAGTCATCTTTAATACTTAATATTTGGAAAAAAAATACATCAACAATCTCCTGTAATGGGCTTTATTCATCCACCTTTCAAAAAAAAAATCATAAGATTGTCAAACTTTAAAGGTCATAGTGGTATTTAGGATAGCGTCAGCAGTGTGAAAGCTTTGTTTGGCCTCTTCTGCTGTTTTTGTGTGAGCCATTGAAAAGATTTGATAAGATAGAATCCTGAAACAATGATTATTTATAACTGATTCACCCCCACCTCATCATTTTTCATAACTCTGTCATGTAAAAAAGTTGGCACCAGGCTATTCCATGAATTTTTTCTTTCAAGTCTTTCTGAACATTTGAGACCTAATTTGCGACCCTTGTGTATGCAGTTTTGAAATACATGTCAGAACCCAAATTGCTAAAAAAAAATTGAATTTGTGTACAAATCCCATGTGAATTGTATTTTTAGCCAAAATTCATTTATTATTGCTACTTTTACTGATTAAACTCAATTAATTTCATCTTAATATGGTCAGAATGAAGTTGCTGATGATTTCCTTAGATTTAAAAGGCAAAAAAAAGAAGGTCACAAGACATAAAAAAAAAATAAAAAAGACAGAAGTGTGATATTGAATTCATTGATACCGTTTTCATACTGAAGGCGAAGTGGAGTTACTCCGGAATAACTCCGGATTGAGTTCATGCGCTTGTACTGCGGACTGACTTTAAACCCCCTTTCATATTGGCAAGCACCACATTGGTGTATCCGCAGTCGTTGCCATGGTTTCCAAGCGAGTTCGTGCCATACGTGTGGCGAGATCACAGCGATAAGCGCATACCGCATTTCTGGTGCGGAGTAACTCCGTTTGTAACCCTCTTCTCGAAGTGGGTTGAGTACTCCGCTTTGAATCCGGATCGATCTAATCTCAGAATTTTCATATTGCCCTCCAAAGTGGAGTAACTCCTCCTGGACTCCGGACTAACTCCACTTCGGCTCTCACTATGAAAGGGGTATTAGAGCGCCTCCTGTCAGAATGCTACAGAGAGTCTGTGAATGAAATTAGAAATTGCAGTGCTTTATTTAGAGCAAACTTTTGATTTTATGCATATATTAGGAATTAGCAAGTAATTAGCAATAAGGTTTTGGAAGAATTTGATCTTGCAGTTTTTAAAAATTATACCTTGGGTAATTACGTGCATGCTGATATTTGTCACAAAAGCACAGAAGACACCGTAGAACACATTTCAGCATCCAGAAAATGGCCGTCTTTTTAAATAGGGTTAAACTCCATTAGGAGATTATATACTAACAAAAGAATGATTGGTTACTAGTAGATTTCCTACAAAATGATTTGTAGGGAAATAGTGGAAAGATGTTGATGAATAAGTAATGCATTAATTAATCAATCAATCAATGCCAGATTGAATGCACAAAAAAATATCCAAATGAATGAATAGATGTCTGAATATATAGATGAATGAATGGATAGTCCGGATGTAAATTAGAGGACTTAGGAGAACGGATTACTGGACGGGTCATGGGTGACAAATAAACAAGTATAAATAATGAATGAATGGATGGATGGATGGATGAATGAGTGTATGAATGAATGAATGAATGAATGGATAGATGAATGAATGGATGATGAATGAATGAATGAATGAATGCATGGATGATGAATGAATGAATGGATGGATGATGAACAAATGAATGAATGAATGAGTGTATGAATGAATGAATACTGAATGAATCAATAAGATGGATTGATGGAAGGCAGATTTTAGATGGATTCCTTGCTTCTATTTTACATCTTTTAAAAAATGATATTGTAATTAATGTACATGTAAATATTTCCTTGTATTATTATATATTACAGTTCCCAGAAGGCGAGTCATCATCGCCTTATGTTTTCATCTGTGAGAACCCACAAGAATTAGTCATCAAATTTCCAATCAAGGGAAAACATAAAATATGTAAGTATGTCTATTTGTGTTTGTAATGTTCTTAACAAACCATTCTTACTGATCCAGTTATATAAGACTGGACACAGCATTTGCACAACTATTTCTTTGGTCATCTGTTTAAAACTTCATTTTTTAGATGTAATGAAAAACAGTAGCACATTGAATGTATGAAAAATTGATTTTCATACATTCAGTGTATAATTGTTTTATTGCGTTTAGAAGGAAATATGTAGATTGTCGTTATTATATATGCAAAAGAGCAAGTATCCTTTTGATTTGCCAATTTGCGAAGCAAAGTCATTTAATATTTTCAAGCGTGAACAAAGACTTCATACTGTATATTGTTAAATGTAGTTTGTGTAATAGGCATTTGATGAATCTCTTGTCATCTTCAATATGGAAAAAATGGCATATTTCAAAATATTTGTTAGGCATTTTTTTTGTAACGTCTACAAAATATTTTCATGTATTTGCACTATGCATGATTTCAATTTTGTTTCTGCTTTTAAGTATCATTAATCAATCTTAGTTAATTATTGTTGGGATATTTACCTAGGGTGCTACATAAGAACTTGCCCGATTGCGCGTGGCAAGTAAAAGTTAGAGTCGGGCAAGTGTTTTGAAATAAAAACCAAAACTTCATTTTTTAGATGTAATGAAAAACAGTAGCACATTGAATGTATGAAAAATTGATTTTCATACATTCAGTGTATAATTGTTTTATTGCGTTTAGAAGGAAATATGTAGATTGTCGTTATTATATATGCAAAAGAGCAAGTATCCTTTTGATTTGCCAATTTGCGAAGCAAAGTCATTTAATATTTTCAAGCGTGAACAAAGACTTCATACAGAAGAAAGCAAAATTCTCACAGAATGACCAAAATTAGGGACAATATGATACATGTATATTGACTCTAATTTTGGTCATGGCAGGCAAGAAAAAATCACTTCGGAAAAAGAAATGTCACAACAAAGTCTATTAGTTCATGTCAAAAGAGAGAAAAGGGTCAATGGTTTATAAAACCGCAAAACTCTCTTTGGAGAGGTAAAAAAAATTTTCAATGTTTTTTTTCAGGCAAGGGAAATAGATTTTGGGGCAAGTACATTCCAGCTATTTCAAAATTTGCCCGACTGGGTAAGTGCTTCTAAAAGGTTATGTAGCACCCTGTATTTACCAATGCATTTCTTTCCTCTTTTCTTTTTCCAGGGAGGTTGGATGGCGCCATGCATAAATCAGCTAAAAAGGGCCTTAGGCAGATTCTTCAACACTCGTGATAAGACCAAGATCGACAGAACTATGTAGCAAGATCCGCCACCTGGAATCCACTCGGCATTCATGTTGTGGTTTCAGGTGTTTGGGATGGAATACCAATTGAATGCATAAGAAACAAAACTCTAGATGAGACAGAATCAATCCTTAAAAGAATCTCATTACCAATGTCGTCCCATCTTGTTATCAGTCAACAGTTGCTGACTGTATGGAGTTCTGGAGATCTGTTTTGGAGATCAGGAAAGATGTGCACCTTGTAGGGTAGTGATGAGTATTGTTGAGATTTATAAACCAGATGCATTCTATGCACACGGATTATGAGGCGTAGATTCAACAATTATCTGATGTACATTTCATTGATTTTTTTTAATTTTCAATGCAACAAGGCAGAGACGGAAAACCAAAGACTTCACACCATGTTTCAGAGAGATAGAACTTACATGTAGCTATAAACAATGCGTACAATATTCTCCCATATTCATATCTGATGGCCATTGGTCATTGATCCATACCTTTTATCTATACATGCATGCTTAGCTGTCTCCTCTACCCTCTGGAAATTATTTTCCTGTCCGTTGATTTTCACCATCATTCCCAGTGCTTCTCTGGCTTTCTCTTGACCTAATTCTACTGATTCAGCACTCCATAGAAAAAATAAGCTCTTGATCCCCGACTCCATATTTGACAAACAACTTGGAGCATCATCACCTTTGAAGGCAATCCCTCTCTTTGCATGGATATGATTTTGACAACAACCAGCTTCACATCATCGCCCGACTGGCAGAAGGGTAGGAGCTTCAGGCCTGGCATGAAGTCTCTAAATCAAGCATGTGCTATGTGGTATCTACAGTGTGCACAAATGTTCACCGTGCTTCTCTTTGTTACAAAGGACATTGTGCAAATTTCCTGTAGAAGAAATTATAACACTGATGGATGTCAATAGAGTTACGATCGAAACTCCTTGTAAGATCCAAACTCCTTGTAAGACAGGACTCAAAATAGTGTTTTTTTTGTAACACTAATGTTGAAATCCTCTGGAGCCAATATATATAACTACTTTTACAAAAAATAGATGTATTTCTTTTAGAAAATACACTGATATATCATAGAAAAAGAACCAATCCTTTATGATTCTTCAGATAACCTTCATGTCGACAGTGCGTTTCAGAAAAAAGGAAACCAAGATTCAGTGTAATGTTTTGCTATCATGATCATAAATTTGCTTCATGAAATGTACATGAATGGAAAGATATACTTCTCTTCCTTCATTTAAAGCCCACCTCAATGGTCATAATGCATGCATGACTGAGTTAAAACAATGGAAAGTGCTGTTACCAACTTTCCATTTGCACAAGCAAATTGCGATTTTGATTTAATGTTTCTGGTTTTTAATGCTGTCTATTCAGAAAACAAAGTTCATAACTTAAATATCCATCTTCTTTCATATGAGATATCACACGTAATATGATTGACGCATGGTCAAGAAAAAGTTGCTAGAAAACATGCTCGATTACTACCTACATGTATTCGACTGATCGTTGAAAAATCATCATTTTGTTTTCCCAACAAAGCAGCAGACAATAGGCTAAATGTGAATGGTTAACTGTTTTGGCGGGGAAGTAAACCCCCTTTATTGTTGCAATAGTAATGATTTTGATAATATAACATGCATATATGCTCAATTTCTACCTATTCGACGAATCATTGAAAAACATGCATTCATTTTTCCAATAAAGCGGAATACAATGGACTAGAATACGCAGTGAGTGTGATCATACAGTTGGCATGAATATGATGTTGTTTGGATTCTTTCAAATTTGTGAAAGGTTGCTTGAAATTACTGGATGAGGCAGGGTCAGCGGAATGTTGGATTTGGAGGGGCGACTTTGTTTAACAAAACAAATATTCCAAGCAAAAAACAGCTTTCTCCATTGCACTTGCAAAAATAATGCAACCTGTTTCTGCTTCGCCCTACCCCCAGTGAAATGTAGCGACAAATAAAAGGGCTATTAAGTTTGAGATACAAAATCATCAAAATTATTTCTATTGCAAAATTGAATTCCCTTTGCCATAGAATCCAGCCCGAGAAAATCCATGGCGTTAGCCTGTGATCAGCGTCTAATCTTATTCTAAATAACAATAAAGGGCTCCCCTTCCCCTGCCAGAACATCAATCACCATCAGCCCACTGTCTGCTGCTTTGATGGGAAAACAAAATGCTTGTTTTTCAACGATGCATTGAATAAGTAGTAATCAAGCATGTTTTCAGGCAACTTTTTCTTGACTATGCATCAATCATATTTAACGTATGATGTCTCATATGAAAGAAGAAAAGATGGATATTTAAGTTATGAACTTTGTTTTCAGAATAGACAGCAATAAAAGTCAGAACAACTAATGCAAAATCGCTATTTGCTCATGCAAATGAAAATTTTGGTAACACCACTTTCATTGTTCTAAATCAGTCATGCATGCATTATGACCATTGAAATGGGTTTTGGATGAAAGAAGAGAAGTGTATCTTTCCATTCATGTACATTTCAATTCAGTAAATGATAAGTTGTCAGCCCTGATTCTCAATTTGTAGAATCTGGGTTGGATGTTAAATAGTGAGGCACACCCAGGGACTTAACGGACAAGTCCACCCCAATAAAAAGTTGATTTGAATAAAAAGAGAAAATTCCAACAAGCATAACACTGAAAGTTTCATCAAAATCGGATGTAAAATAAGTAAGTTATGACATTTTAAAATTTAAAGTTTCGCTTATTTTTCTTAAAATAGTTATATGCACAAGAAGTTAAAATTAAAGTTATGGAAGTATAAATATATTTGGCAAAGCCAATGGAGTTAGTAGAATAAAAAATGAACTTTCTAATGCATTTATGATTACAGCTTTTTGGGTCACAAAAATGAAGAAAAAACACCTCATTTTCATTTTACAACATGAGCTACACTCCATGGCAGTTTTCTTTAAGAACACACAAAGTTGATTTGTAGATTAGTATTTTTGGTGGAATAAAACTCCAATGTTGCTATCTTAGAAGAGATTTACTGAAACACAATAATTCCTGCTCATGGGGGGGGGGGGCGAATATTTACGAAGTCTGGAGGCCATTGCAAATAGAGTTGTAATCAAACACAGTTTCCAAAATTAAAGTTCCACTTACATTTCAACCAATCAAAAGTGCTATATAAGACTTGCATAGGATTTTCGTAGTTGTATTTAACCCCAAATTTTGGTGCAACAGGCCCCTCGTATTCTATTTGACTTTTAATGTATCAGAAATATTATATTTTTGGATTTAATTGATTAATTTTCCAAACTTGGTATTTACTCGATGCATTTCAAGGATTGTTTCTTCTTTGTACTGCATTGTCAATAGTAACGTGTTACACCTACGAGTGCTGCAAGGAGTGTCTTTAGGGAAAAATTATTCAAGACTTTGTTGAAATATTTATTCCATGGACTGAAACTGCTTATCAAATTTTGCAACCCCCCCCCAACGGTGTTGTCCCTAAAGGATGATTTAACCCTTGTTCTCATTAGATTTATTCTAATTGATTGTAGAGCCTTCAATTTTGCAGGTTTATCCATCTACATTAAATTATAAATTGCTGCAGGGAATTCTTAGCAGCAATAATTGCTTTTGACCCAATGTCTACTAGAACCAGGCGATTCCTGCCAAATCTTATTGATATTATTACATTCAGTAGATAACTAGTTGATCATGATAATAGTGATAGATACATACATGCATACACATAAATTTACGCACTTGTATAGTGTTTTTCAGTCAAAATATGTTCAAAGCGTTTCACAATGTAACATAACAATGAATAATTCTTCTCTACAAGTGCTTACAATATAATGAAGAAAATAGATAGGTTTCTACTTTGTCTTCTAAATACTACCAAAAGACAGTGACTGGATGTTGCTAAGGAGACTATTCCAAATACTGGGACCAATGAAACTGTTGACCTATCTGGTAGTTCATTCTTGGAAAATGTAGATGAAAAGGGTCTGTTCTATATAGCACATACTGAACCGTGAGATTGTTGGACTGGAGAAAACTTACATGAAATGCATCATGGTGTCGGATTTCAGATGGGTCTATGTGCTTAATCCACTCTGCAGGGTTACACTTTGAATCGGACCAGCCTGTATCCAATGACCGGGCGAATGAAATATTGTATTGCTTTGATACGTTATTTCATCTTATCTCTTAGTGGACCATTTTTATAAATGAGTTCTGTAATCTGATTGGTCAGTTTGTTTGTGAGGCAAACCCATATTTACCTAATTCACTCTTTAAAAAATATCAAATGGGTAATATGACCCCATATCACCTGTTTGATCTTCATCTGCTGTTGTCATAACATTGCTTTCATTGTTACTCGCATGCCCAGTGCTGATATCAACCACGTAACGAGACCGTATTACATGACCGTATCGTATTTCAAGCATTGCGCTGGGCACTTGTATTTGCGCATCAATTTTGATGGCAAAATGCGCATTCTTTTTATTGTGATCATTGTGATGTTAAGACTTCCTTTCAAAAATCACTCTCAAAATGCAGGGTTTTGCTTTTTTTTTTAGTTCTATTCTATTCCCCTATTTTGCAATAATATAAGGATACACAAGATAAAATCGTTACACTCTGCTTGTTATGAAATACAGGAAATATCTCCATTCAGGTTCCATAGTCCATTCTGCCTCAGGCAGTCAAGTTGATTCAGATATTGCTGAAGTTGAGTCTGATAGGTCATGTTTAAACAGGACCAAGAAGATTACCCTTGATACGAAGATCAAGCTCCTCAATTTGATTTGAGTGAATTTCTTGAATTCTAAACACTCTAAAATATTGTCAGGTAGTGCACTCTCCATCTCTGGTGCTACTTTGGATCTATAACACATGCTTGAAATTTTCTTCCCCTCTGGCCTCATGGAATATGGAACCAAAACGTAGACATTTCCGTGTTACTTGAACAAGCAGGGTGTCGCTAATGATATTCATTGCTCTTTGACAGCAAAGTATTGTTTTATTATTATTTTCATGTCATGATGAATATTGGTGGACAAGATTGGTATATGTGTGTGAATTCATCACACAATCTAAGTGACTGCACTTGCCAAACATGGCTGGTCATTACCAGTAAATGCCAGACAGGAGTTTCGTGAAGATGTTCATAAGTATCTGAAGGTAATATTTCATTCACGACTATTGATCTATTCTTATGCTCAGAGAGGTTTTTTCTGTGTTTAATAACATACAGCGAGAATAATTTTCTCAACATTATCAAATTTGGACATCCGAATGCTTGATAACAGAAAAAGTAATAATCTATGTAGGTTAGCCTTGATGCCTAGATGGAAATCAATATATTTGAGATTCACATTTAGTACACCAGAACATGTCACCTTTTAAAGTCATCTACAATAAGCTAACAGCTATATTTAATACTGTCTTGGTCATATTCCTTAAATGAATAGTATATTTATTTTGTGAAATACTGATTGAGATACAATACCTTTCCAATTAAACCACAGTATTGCTACTCCTGACCTCAGCCATATACTTAAATGACATTTTTATTTGTCTTAGCGACAAACATATTGTTTGAGGTTGATTCAACATTTTCTTTGTTAAAGACATATTTTAATGATATATTCCACAGTGTATCAAAATTTTTGCCTTATATCAAGAGCATGATGCATTCAGTTTACTTTATTGACTTGATAGTGCAATTTATTTGACAAGTCAACAATCATTTAAAGTTATAGTAATATTCAAAGATGAATAGGAGCACTGTTAAACAAGAATGCTTTATTTTTTTGTCAGATATTATTATTGTATTTATGATATATGCTTTCATGGGGAGATTGAATCCATTCCGGTGCTTATTCTGTATAAAAGGATATATTCAGTTGCACCTGGTGGAGTTTCATGACAAACAATTTTTAACCGCTTTGGGGCAATCCATAGATATGAACATCCCCTATATGTTTGATCTTCCATGAAATATTAGTCTCTGTTTTGTAGCATTAATGGGACTTTGTCACGCTCACAAATGATCATGGCATGGGCAGTTGAAAAAGTGAAAGTGAGAATAGAGAAGTGGGGGTTAGACTACAAAAAAAGTTGATTATTTTATGCATTGGTCCATTTTATGTTCCATATCTTTCCTCGTTTGCTAGAGTCATCTCAATCTCCATTGCCGAAAATTCTTGCAGCTGGGACGAAGAATGTCTAATTGCTTGGAAAGCAATTTAGCTACTCCACTGATTAAATGTCAATACAGTTATTTTAAATTTATTTCCACCATTTTGTAGTCGGCGAATTATATTCCTCTACCTGTGAAAGCTATGCCTTTTTTTAATGAGAAGCCGCATGGATTTATGCAAGGTGCATTTATCTTGCTGCTTATTGTCAAATGTAGCCATGAGGGGAATATGAGATAAGATTCTCATTTAAATTATGAAGTAATAAAATATATACTTACTGCATTATATCAGTGCAATGTGCCATTATGTGTTAGTTTGATTTTTAAGAATCTACTGTACGATGTTAACTATGGTGATGGTGATGATGATGATGATGTTTATGATAATGTTCACAATATTGATGTATGTTGATGATAATGAGAATGATTATGGTGATGATGATGTTGGTGATGCCAATAATGATGATGACTTTAGTAAAGGAGTGGCAGCGGATGAATGGTGTTGATGATGCCGATAATAATGATGATGATGACGGTAATTGAGTGGTTGTGGTTGAATGGTGTTGATGATGATGATATTGGTAATGATGGTTGTAGTTTTAAAGGGTGGTGATGATGGTGTGGTACCACTTAAGAGGGAGATGATACTAGGGGAAAGAGCATGCACGCCATGACTTTTTTCAGTCTTTATAAACAAAATGATGAAAGTGGGGGATAAAAAGCTTAAAACAAGAGTGGGTGGTGTTCCTCTGTATTACACCTGCTGCATAATTGAGAAAAAAAACCTCACCTATCGGTCCTTATGCACCTCCCCCCATGTAGGCATAACCATTAGCGTACCTAAGGGGGGGGGGGCAGACTGCCCCCCTGACGAGTCACAACACATGCAAGGGACCTATCCCTGCCCCCCCCCCCTAACGAGTCAAAACTGATCCCTGGCGAGCCGGCCACTTGAACTTGAACACCTTTTTTTATGGGAAATGTCCTTAATTTGCATTTGAAGACTTTTTTTCCAATTTTTTTGGCGGACGAATTTGCCCCCCCCCCCCTTTTGGAATGGAAAATCCTAGGTACGCCACTGGGCATAACCTTAATTTCCTGGTTCCTGAACATGGCTATGTCTCGTTTCTGATTCTAATGATGATGATGGTTTGGGCGTTGATCAATTAGAGTAATCATGATGATGTTGATTAAAACTTGTTAGTGTTGACGATGGGGATAATGCTCGATCGGTGAAGATGGTAATAATGAATATGATAAAAACGGTGATATGGTAATGACAATTGTTTTGTTGGTGAATCAGGCATGCCGATTATCATAATTGTGACCACTATGATAATGATGTTGATTATGCTCGATGGCAAGGTCATTTTAAGTGGTTAACTGGGCATTTGTAATAACGCGGTAATGAGACGTTGATTTTACCCTAAAATGCAAGAAATGTACAATTTTGGTTTCTCTCTCTCTCTCTCTCTTGCAGGATACTCTAACATAGTAGATATGATATTTAAGTACATTTTTTTTTAATCCACAGACGGCCTCTTGATATATCCTTAATAGAAGAAACCAAGGATAAAATGTTGAAACAGAGAAACATTAAATGCGAAATGATATAGGTATTTTTGAGCGGGAGATAGGGGACTTTCAAAGGTACAGGAACTTAAAAAACAGATAGCGGAACTATTTTTCAAGTTCTATTGAAACACGTGACCGTGTCTCCCAACTCAACTTTTTTTGTCAATTTTGATATGATTACAATCAGATTGTAATTCAAAATTTGCGGTTCTGACTGATATGAGCTATAACATTTACTTAACTTGCTAACCAACCAATAAAAAATAATATCATTGTTTTGGTGTTTGTTTTGTTTTTTTTTCCGTTAAAATCTAAACGTCTTCCATTATGTACCTCCATGCTTCGCTAAAAAACAACATCAAAATTAAAAGACAACACTTAATTTGATGATATATATATATATTTTTTTACTTTTTTATTTTTGGTTATGATCAACACTTTTTTATGTTTTAAAGTATGTAGTTCGGCCTACCATACCTGCTGTGAAGTGGGTCACGAGTGTAGGAGTATGAACCGTTTCCTTCAAAGCGGTACAGGGTGGCTTTTGAAGTTGACAGCACGGGTGCATCAATTCCCCCGATGTTCCTCTGAAAACCCATCTATGAAAACTGATATACTGTTAGGACAGGTACTGGATTACCAGATGCAGACAAGTGTTTAGTCTGAAAGGGTAGGGGAAATCTCATTCTCTTTTTTTCCTTCTCCCTTAGATTCCATACAAGATTACAGCCACCACCCACCTACTCTCATGTTTTGTTTCTCTCGAGCTCTCTCGCCCCTCTCTCACCCTCTCTTTCTATCTCCCACCCCCCCCCCCCTCTCTCTCTCTTACGTACACCTCATAGGTGGATTGTTATTATACTACAATAAATAACAATGAAAATTTAGTTCCGAATTTGATTCCCTTTTTCATTACAGGAAATAGATCAATCATTAAACAAACAAAACAAAATGAAACATCTTATATCAGTTCTGGTTAGTCCACAAATATAATATTTCAAATGATATATCAAGGTTGGCAGGCGAAGATTCCTTAAATTAAAGTTCAGAATGCTGGCGATGATGATGACAGGTTGGTGATCTCGATAAGAACTGAAAATTCCTCTGTCAACTGAATAACTTCAAACAGTTCGTTCATGGCGTGCAAATAATTCCACAGAAGATAAATGTTGTATTCCAGTTGGAAATAAACTATGCTCTGACATAAAGCCTGGTGCGAAACTCTGAGTTCTGATCTGATATGATCATGCAAAAACAGCTAGCTTATAAATTTTCACTATTCTGGTAGCTTCTAGTATATTGTCTATAAAAATAACATTCTGCCAATTTCTAGAACAGTCAACTTCTAGAAGACCCTTGATGACCTCAGTGAAATTAACCATGTAAACAACAAAGCTAATCCTATTGTATTTTTCCATTACTACTAGGGGTCGCTATTGTGTAGCAGTCTTTATTATTTATCTTTGTACATTTCAGAAATACCAAAAATTACTCATTGGATATGGTGCCTAACAAAGCTTAACTGAGACATTCCGGAATATTCTTATTATGCAATGAACTTCCTTCGAGAAAAAAAATTATATGTAATTCTCTTGCAAATCATCGTATATATAACAGGATCCAGGGGAGGGCAAGGGGCGGGGCCCTCTCCCTCTATTGGCGGCACAAAAAAGGGAAATAAAAAGAAGAGCAGGGATAGGAGAGGAAAAAGAGAAAAGTGGAAAAAGGGGGGAAAATTCGTAACATCTTTCATGTCATTATAAAAAAATTATGAAAAATCATTCGTGTCATTAAATACAATTTTGGCTCGAGCTTGGCGCTCTCATTGCCAGTTAATATGAGAAATAGATTTTGCTCAATAGGCTGGAGCTTAAAATATCCGGTTTTTAAGTAAATATACAAATATTTCAGCTCGGAGATCGAGCTTTCACTATTGGTTTGAATTTTAAATTGATTTTTAAAGTGCTCTAAAAAAATGTCCTGTTTTATGGTCAGAATATCTCAAATTTTGATTTATGAAGTACCTATTCTCTTCATGTATTCCACGAAGTCTCAAAATATCCCTTTCAGCTGTGAATGACAAAACTTATTCATAGTGGTAATTCGAAAGATGGCTGAATTAAGCTTCATCAATTGCAAAGAGGGATCAGGTGCTTGTTGCAATCTATTCCTCTAATTGTGTACAAGAAAATTAATAGCAGCATTGAGTGCAATTGCAATAAAGGTCTGTGACACTAAGGTTTCTACAATGACCAAATAAACTGGTTCAGGGTCTTGGTAGATGAGATTGTTCATGGATCAAAATAATGCCTGGCTGTTGGAAAGATTTTGGGCTCATGTGTAAAACCCCTCATGCCGGTCATTAAAGGCTTTAATTGAGGTTGTTTGCCAATTGTTCAGTAGATCGAGGCCAAGGAACGCTCATTATCGATTGTAAAATCAGTGTGTGAGGGTGTGTATGTGAGTGCGTACTGGTGGGGTCCGAATATTATATTAGGCCCTGATAATTTGAGGAAGGTGATTTTCAAAAATGGCAAATTGAAAATGTGATATTTTGCTTCAGATCAATTGTCCTAATATTATTGCAAATTGTAAACATAAAGAAAAACAAATGAAAATGTGATTTGCATTTAGGCTTAATTATTACAACCATAATGGCGTACAGCACATTTTATTATTAATATGCTTCAACAAGGAACATCAGCTGTGGCTACTTAATCACATGATAATTATTCTCGAAGAAAACAAGTTTTTTAGGCTTGAAATAAGCTTATTTAAAATTTTTATGCGACCATCATTATGTGCTTATACACTTGTGATATACTGTTAATACTGACGATGATGATGATGATGATGATTACGAAGATGATGACGATGATGATGATATTTTATTAAACTTCAGGGCGCCTTTGGAATGTAATTTTGCATAACCTGACAGGCCTACCCTGCAGTATAAAAATAAAGAAAACCAATAATTTTATTATTATTATTATTGTTGTTGTTGTTATTATTATTATTGTTATTATTACTATTATTATTAAAGTTATTACTGATTATTATTATTATCATTACCGCATTAGTACCATTTACTGTATGATGCATCTGTCGTCAATATTGGTAGCTTTTACACAAAATGTTTGTTCCGTGGAGCCATGGTATTTTGATTGAAATTTGGGCCCCCTTTTTCATCGGTAGCTTCACAAAGGTTACCACGTTCCCTGTAATGGGACTGGCATCTAGTGAAGACTTTACTATACAGTGCGTATCAAAAAAAAGTTTACACTTTGAAAAAGCCCTGGGAATTCAAAAATATGCAACATGTGGGTAATTTTTTCACATATAATTATGGGTTTGGGTCTCATCTATCAAATGAAAGTAAAAGTTTTGACAGAATGTTACACTTGAGTGAGCACTGTCCATTTTTGTAAAGCTCGCAGAAATCTGTTTGCGCAGAAATGCTTGTTTTCACGCGGTGTCAAGGGGAAAGGGCGAAATCAAACTTACCCTGCGAAGCATTTCTCATAAATTTCCCTAGCACTTTTAGCCAATTGAAATAAAACAGATACATTCAAGCATTTTGTAACAATTTTGCCGCCCAAATTTGACATTTTAACACTAAGTAAGCACAACCTTTACCCTGTTTGTGCCAGCTGGATCTGAGGACATAACTGAATCTGAACAAAAGTTTATATCAGCCATCTCCAGCACTTTTCACTAAGTTTTTATCATTTAAAGTGGCTTTACATTTCATTTTTCATTTAATACTTGTTTCTCCACACTTTTCCCAAGCCTGGCAATGATTAACAATATGAAAATCAAGCCTAAGCCATTTCATGTAAATCACAGCTCAGTGTAAAGCAAATATCGTCACGATGGACTCGGTGTGTGGGGGAGTGGGGTGGGGCGCAATGCACTCTTCGAAGTGTTTTTGGCAAGGTAACAAGTTTAAAAAGGTAAAAGATATCTTCAAATCAATTTTACTAGCTAAATTCCACGTGTTCTTCATGATTAAGGTCTACTTTTATTCGCATAACTATTTCAAAGTTCTGCGCAAATCATTTTTCACCAACTTTTCAAAAGTACTAAGAGGTGCCCACTCAAGCGGGAAATATTTTTCGACAGTTATATCGTCATTTGCTTAAATGGATCTGTACCAATGCTAAAATGTGGAAAAATCATCAGGATATTACAAATATATAATTTTACAGGATTTTTTCTAAGTGTAAACTTTTTTTTGATACGCACTGTATATATGCATTATGTTTTTTGTTTCATTTCGTTTTATTCTGCGTTCCAAACCACAATCCGTAATCTTTTATTTTATCTATATATATATATTTATCATTTCATTTATTTATTTATTCATTCATTTATTCATTTTTTATCATTTTTTCTATTTACTTATTAATTCTTTTATTTATTTTTTATTTATTCATTTATTCGTTTTCCACATTATCGTCTCGGTAGCTTTCTTCATTCGAAAGACTGTTTACCGAGGGGTCCGCTACAGCTCTTATATTCTAGTGACCGTTAAAACAACATTTTTGGTAATATATTCATGACATGTCTATCTCTTTAATATTCCAAAAGACATTTTTTTTAAAGAATGATATCGATTTCAGATTTTGGTCGCCATCTGCGCGGTGATTTAAACATACGAAATTACCAAATGAACGACAATAATAACTTGGATACAAATACAAAAAAAAAATCGAACATACATAACATTTCAAGAAATTGAATATGTGTCAAGTGGATCAGACCTCACTCCCAGCCTTGGGATTTACACAGAATCATTGGTATTCACACACTTTGGATATCAAGTTCAGTTAATTGGCACAGAAAATTTTCAAGAATATAGTCACATTAGAATTTTAAAAAAGTTAGTACAATGTGAATCTAACCGTTTAGTGCTTAAGCTACAAATGTAATAGAACGAGTCCAATAGAGGCAAAAGCATGAACTGTTAATAATATTTCCGTTGGTTGATCAGTCGTGGTGATGGGAGGAGCTAATTGGATAGACAGCATTATTTGGTGATAAAACTTGCTACGATAATAAATTTGCAATATCGGTTCAAAGCTACTGAAATCTTTCAAATTGAGGATATTACATTTTTTGTTACAGAATCTGTGCATTTGTTATTGTAACAAAACTTGGAAAGCAGGACCATGATGTAGCTTTATCTGAGTTTTAGTCGAGTGTCGATTTAAGCCGTATCCTTATAATTATGAAACATGAGGCATTTTCAAAAACATAGACACTCAAGGATTCTTTGCATGATTATAATGTCAAGTTTAGTCACACATATTAGGTCTTGTCTAAAGTAAGTTTCATGTTTCCACTTAATATGTTGTTGAGGCTTACAACTGGAGGAGGAAACTGTAGATGAATAGATGATAGTATAGTTGCTGGGTTGATAGATATGGCAGCATATTGTATCAAGAAATATAAATAAATCTAATGCATTTGAAATGAGCTTTTGTGGGCATTGTTGAAGATTGATGAAAAGACCGACACTTTAAGCAATGGAAAACGAAACGAATATATATACTATTGTCATGTAAATGTTTAATTTCAATTTCGGAGATTGAGGTACATTGTCGATAAAAGACAACCTCTGTCGTATGGTCACCCTACTTCTGACAAGATAATTACTTCGGTGAATCACAAGTCCTGATGCATCAATGCCGAGTGAGATAGTAATGTAATTGGTAGAAATAGGGGAATGTTTTCTAAATAATTAATCATTTTTTATCTTCATCCATCTCCTGACAAGATCAACCTAAACCCTATTCGAATCGTCTACTGGGTTTTTATAGGGTGTATTCCGTTTAAGTGAAATCGAATCTGGGGGTGTTTCACAAAGATTTAAGTATGACTTAGGTCGCACTTAAATGTCGACGCGTACATGATATGCAACGCGCAATCTTATTGATCAATACCGTGTTTACACATTGACTCGGCTCGCGTGTTGAATCCGCGAGCCAGGTTGAACACTGCGAAGAAGGGATCCGAGATCGCGTTCATACGTACATATGAAAAGGCGAGTTCAACACGCAAATTAAACGCGGGAAATTCACCGCCGGAATCGAATCTTGTCCGTGCGAACAACAACAATGCCAAAAGTGAAAGCGCGCGCAGTGACCTAGGCAAAGACCTTATATAACTAGACCGAAAGCTGCGCGCGCGTTCAACACAAAACAAATCAGATTAGGCTCCGCCTACCGCGATCATTTGAAGACAAAAATAAGCCCCCATTGACATTCATGAGCGTAAATATATTCATAATCCACCCTTTAATTGGCTAAGAGCGTCATTAATACGCAATTTCCCCGATTCTTTGTCATCGATACTAGTGGTATCGTGTTACAGAATTAATTATTCATTTGACCTCATTACGTCATCTAATTTATTCATTCTGAAACTTTTCTTTCCACACAAAAAAGGACCTACGAACACTCCGGTGAGTACGTATAAACTGATATAACCACATGAATTCAGTGGACTATTTACAAATTTCACACTGTATTTTGTGATCATAGGTTATTTCTCTACAAAATTAGAGAGTTTTCTATCATTCTTCTGTTAAAGGAAAGCAGAATTTAGTCTTTGAAATTGAAGTTAGATTGTCATCGTCGCCCAGTGCAGCCTGTACGTTGCTTGCAGTGTTGCGGTTATGCCGCTGTGTTAACCACATGTATTTTGTACGGGCTCCTAGCCGATTGGGCATCGAGAGAAATTCGGGCCGGTTTGGTTCACCTCCAATTAACAAGGACCAACCACGATTGATTAATTAAAACAAGAAGAATGAAGCTTCTTTTTGTACACTGTAACGTTAGATCTAGAGAGAGATGGAGATCTGCATCTATCTTCAGTAGATCGAGACCCAGTCAGGAATAAACTGTGAAGTGGAGTGTGGATGAAAATATATTGCCTGTCATTGTGTCAATCCTCACTTTCAGTTTCAGATATCAAATTTATTTTGCATAACTTCAGGCTTCTGCATTAAGCCCCCACCCATTTTAACTTATTGTTATTTATAAATATAGTTAGACTCTTTTTTAGAAATAACTAGACCAAAAGCTTCAGTCTCTCTATTTGGTTGTTCCGCTGAACCTAGTAAAATGTCAAAAATTGTTGAATAAATCCCCAGAAACGACGGTTATTCCTGTCTAAGAAATAATATGCTGCAGCTCTGCATGTTTGTCTTATTATCAATAGATAGGCCTAACGTTAGATCTAATTTCTAACTTGGTTAAGAGAGGATCTTGTGTTGCTTATTATTTTAGACTTATGCCGTTACGGTACTTACTTTACTTTTATTCATCGATGCTTTCTAATTCTAGGCCAACCTAATTCAAATCTAGTCATCTAAGTTATACTTTCCCAACCCGCGACACTTACCCCCTGGCCAGGGCTTATGATCTAGGTCTGTAATTTAGGCCTAGATCTAGGTCTGGGCCTAAACGACTCCATTTACGTGTACGAGTAGGCCTATGCCTGTCAGTGTCAGTGGACCAAGGACTAGATCTAATCTTGGTCAATAATGGCAATGAAGTTTAAACTTTTAGCCTGGAATAAAAGTCAGAGTCAGACATCAAATCCATATAGGCCTAGATCTCGGTTTAGAACCAAAAGTCCAAAGCTTTACTTTGTAGGTCTAGATAGATCGAGAGTCCATCGTTACTATCTAGATCTAGACCTACGAGTAATTTAGATACGCGAATGCTGTTGCACAGCTCTGAGTCTTGGACTAGATCTATACTTTCTTACAAATAGATCTAGACCTAGTGCATGAGATGAAATTATGTTAAAGTCAAATGAAATAAGATTCGGAAATAAAAAGATGCAGATGTTTCTTTTTATTGGGGGGGGGGGCTGACATGTGAAAAAAATTTAGAGAAACCTAAAATTCAGAAAAGGCCAGAAGTAACCAATATTACCTATGGCCGTTTTGTGCATTTTCTAAAATAAAATTGAAGGATGTCATGCAATTCTTTTTTGATGAAGGTTTTCACATTTCAGCTCTTACCCAAATCCCTCCCCTATACATACGGCCATGAAAAATATCACTCATTATTGTACTCTTTCTTTCACAAACAGGTTGAGTTTGAAGAACAAGAAAAACAGGTTGAGTTTGAAGGACAAGAAAAACAGTATAGAGGTCCTACCTATATGGTTCGAGATGATGATTATAAGTGCATGCATCATTTCGCAGATTCTCATCCAGGTATAAAAGTTAAACTAACCCATTCAAAATTACAGATACATTACATGCATTGAATGTTAACCATGTTTACATTAGATAAAAATAACATGAGTCACAAAGAGGTAGGATCTGTACTGAATATACACTTCTTAAATATACAGGCTCTCCAGTCTAAAGTAGAACCAATGTCAAAAGTTATGTACCTTGGGCAAATTTATAAAACAAGGTCATGTCCTTGATCTACTACCAGTATTTAAATTGCCTTTTTATTTCCTATTTGTTTATGAACAGAGCAATATTTATTTTTCATGAGTTACATTTTATAAAATTCATTTTATTGATTCTTTAGTGTGATATTCATATTTGTAGATTTATGATTTTTTTGTTTACATTTTGTCTAATAGGATGATGCAGTTTGACAATTTCCATGGAGGTGATTGATGATGATAAATAATTGGTGAAGTAGGCCTAATAGAACAGTGACTGGACCACAAAGAGAAATACAAACTACAGCAGTTATAGGAGTGAGTGAGTTAGTTAGTGATTATTTTTGATAATGGAGGTTGTTCACATTTTTTTAGCAACAAATAGACCTGCCTTTGAAAAACCCATTTCAATTTTGTTTTTAGATTATAGTTAGTGTCGTTTTTAATTACAGATCAAAATATTCTGTGCAACAAAACATATCAACTTTAATTCTTACAATTCATATAATTTACATATGTTAATTTATATATTGATATTTACAAGAAATCTCTGACATTTTTTCAAAGTATACATGTAGTTAGAATGGAGAGTGGTATGTAAACTGTGGAGAACATGTTTAAGTGATATGCTTTATAGAAGTACAAGTTTATAATTAGTAGAAGTAAGATTTCCTATGTTATGTGTTGAAGAAACATATATATGCATAGTCTCACTTTTCTTAAAACATTATATGTGTTATAAATCATGACAATTTAATTGATTTTCTTTCTCTATTTTTTCAATCTGCAGGACTGGTGTAACAGATGTTTTCATTCAAGAAATCCAACAAGTCAACATTGAAGACTTGGGAACCACGTGATGAAGATGGAAAAGGTTTTTTTCCAAGTCCAAATTCATGACGTATGAAATTTTTTATTGATTTTTATTAAAACTGGTTGCAAAAAGAGAAGCTATAAACATACAAATAGGAGCGGTGGATTGAAGTTGAAAGTGGGGGGGCACAGGGAAAATGCTGTTTTGTGTGAAATTTTTTAAAAAGTTGCGAGCGAGCAAAATTTTGACATTTTAAAAACAAATATCCAATTTTGTTATAGATTTTGACAAAATATTCAAAATGATATATTTCACCCTTTGCTTTCCTTTTTCTTTTTTTTTCTTAGTCGTGATTTTTTTTTCTTGGGGGGGGGGGCAGAGCATTGGCGGCGGAAGGCAAAAAATTTTAGGGGGTCCACCTGAATTTATCCACCTAAATCTTAAGAGACCACAAAAATTTCCAGCAAAAAAAAAAGGTTGTCAACCACAATTTTAGGGGGGGGCCACAACAATATTAAGGGGGGGTCTACCTGAATTTAGGGGGGACGCAGGAAAAAAATTGATGAGCAAAAAAAAAAGATTCTCAACAAAAAATTTAGGGGGGACTGTCCCCCACCTCAAATTTAGGGGGACAGGTCCCCCTATCCCCTCGCTTCCGCCGCCTATGGGCAAGAGTCCTTCAAGCCCCTCTCCCCTCCATCTGTACGAAACTGCTTATATACTCCACTCACATGAATTATTAAACTTAATGCACAAAGGATTTCCTTCAGAAGTATATTATAGAAATGAAAATATTGTTTTCTTGTTTCAAAGGGCACTTGTCATGGTGACCATAAAACAGATCCTTCTCAGGTGAAAGGGGCACAGAACAAGTTCTTTAGGAGCACTTTTCTTTGGTAAAAGGGGGCAGTGATTCAAGAAAGGGCACTTTCATGAAGGCGAGGGGGCACTTTGTAACACGTGAAACGGGACCTCAGATGGAAGGGCACAGAACACGTTTGGGGGGGGGGCATTTTGGGGTAAAAAATACCATATAAGGAAGAGCACTAATTGGTATTACCTAAAACAGGTTCTCATCAGGTGAAAGGGACACAGTACACGTTCGTGAGGGGGCATTTTCTTGCATAAAAAACGCACTTTTCAGTGCTTCAAAAAGTAGGGGGAATTGTGCCCCCCCCCCCCCCCAGCATACAAAAACAAATTTCTTTTGGTTCAAAGTATTAACATACGCTTAAGAAAAAGGTAAAGCTTAATCCTCTGATAATGTGATTTTTTTTCTGGATAATTAATAAATTCACCACTAACCAGAGAATTCCTTCATGTCTTTCATTTGTGTTCATATAGCATTTGTACAGAGCTAAAATGAAAGGGATTTGGAACTGGCAAAATTCAAAATGAGATCCAGAGAGGGAAAGAGTGATGAGAAGTGGGTCGAAAAGAGATGAGAAAAAAATGGAGGGGCACATAATTATGAAGAGATAATTTAGAGGGGTGGTGAGAGAGCTGATGTTGAAAGTAGGCACAAAAGGGGGGAAGAGAAATAAGACAAGATTTTTGGAAACCAGGAGACAGATAACAAGTGGGAAAATAAGGAAATATATGAAAAGTTAAGTTGCAAAAGGGGCGAGGGCCACTCCAAGAAAATTTTTTTTTATTCTCCTATATTGCAATATTCTTATGCGAAAATGAATTTTCATGATATCCTACCATTAGAAATTTAAAATTGGTTATAAAAGAAATCTACTTATCTTCATATTTTTTAAAGATATAATTTTCCAGAAAAATTATGTATGAACCTAACCCCTTTTGAAAAAAAAAGTGAATTTTCTTTTTTTTAGTTCACTTTTTTTAATGGAATTTCAAATTTTCTACACGGTATCATCTTATAGAGCTACTAAAAATCATTAAGACATAAAAATCAAATTTGATTAAAATGGACCTAACCCTTTTAAAAGTGAGCTCTTCATATGTAGGAGAAAGGCGGCACAAAACAACATGTTAAAATGATTAAATGAAAAAAAAAACAGAGTAAGAAATGCTGGAGAATAAAGGAGACAGGAAACATATTGAACATGATAAACTGGGGCCCGTTTCATCATGAGTTACAAGTATGGTAACTACGAATACCAATCATAATCAAGGTTCCCACGGTTATCACAATAGCTCAGTGTAATTCATTATGAAACGGACGCCAGAAGAAAGCAGGCACGGGGATCCATGAAGATTTTTTTTTTCACTTCTCGAAAATTGTAACAAGAAATGGCTCTTTTAGTGGTAAAAGTTATTTTTTTTTCAGTATTCATACTCAACCAGTGATAATGAATACAATCATTGTAATAACCATGATTTGCCCCCACCCCCCACCTTTTTACCTAATCGCGACTTGATCTACTCTTTTCATCTTCCCTTTTAGAATTAGCATAGGCCTATAAGACGCAATAAAAACATTGTTTTGTTTTTAAGTGATATCGCTTGTGATATCGATACTTTATAAAGCGCAACGTATCGTCTCAGATTTGCGCTTGCTTGATTCGCTGAATCCTTCGCGTCACGAGCGCGTAACAAAATGAATACATTAATGAATTTTCCAAGTTGACCTTTGTCATTGCGCTGATGTGCGTATTGTCTAATACACGTACAAAACCACAGTTGACGAGGGAGCATCGTACGAAATTAATATTAATGGGGGCTTATTTTAGCTTCTAATGGATTAAACAAAATGGCGGTAGCTTCGGGGGACCTAGGTCAAGAGAGTTCGACACGGCTTTCTGTTTACACACGAAAAAATTGGGCAGGTGAGTATCGGGGCGCGGGTTGAAACCTTCGATTTTGTTGGGAGATTTTTATTGATCAATACGCAGTAGTGCGCGTCCTCTTGGCATGATCTGACCAATGCTGTCATGCCTTTTATACTGCGCGCAACTAGACATTTAAGTGCGACTCTAAGTCATACTTAAATCTTTGTGAACACACCCGCTAATGGAAAAAATGGCACCAGCTTCATATGACGATTATTTTTTTGTATAAAAAATTCTCATCATCGTCTCTCGGAACTCATGACTTTACACGAAATTGATTAATCTCCCCATTTTTTAAATACATTCTCAAAGTAAGGAAAGAACTAAACAGATTATATATTGTCACACCACCGAAATCAACTTCAAAGCGATCAGAACTAGTATGTTATTTCGAATGGCTTGTAATCCGTTGGTTTGGAGTCGGTTTCGTTGGTGTAACTGTTCAGTAGGGTCGATCCACCATCAAAAGGTTGGCAACGCTAGTACACTAAAGTTCTGTGTAAATCCAATGGCCGGACGCCACCCTGCAAGTATAGTGAATTCATACATTCATTGATTACATGAAAAAGATAAAGCATATAGATTTAATGTGTTCGAATAATAGATGAAGAGAAATTTTGTTCATAGTTGTTCTCACGTTCTTGTTGATATTTTAGAGCCGTTAGCCATGTTAGCGAAGGAGGCAATAAAAAATAACTCTGATAAATAACTAAATATTTATTTAAAGATAGAATCAGTTCGGTTTGGAAATTGGAATTCGGAATAACATTCGAATATTGAATATATTTATGTTGAAATCGCTATACTTAAGTATATTATTTTCTTATTCTAATTATTTTTGCTTTTATTCTCCTTTCTGAGAAATGTCACATCTATTTCACGATATCGGTAATCATCAGATATCAAAATACAAACAGCCGGAAGCAATGCACACTTATCATTTATTCATGTTTTCATTACGAAGATGGAACGTTTATTTTGTTTTGATTTCTAAGGTAGTGCCCTGTAAAATTATACAAATAAAAGCATAACTAAGCCATTAGAGAAGCATGAAGATTTAATACGTTCGAATAACAGATGAAGAGAAATTTTGTTCATAATTGCTTTCACGTTCTTGTTGATATTTCAGAGCCGTTCAGCCATGTTAGCGAAGGAGGCAACAATTTAACTCGGATAAATAACTGAATCCGTTCGGTTTGGAAATTGGAATTCGGAATAACATATTCGAATATTGAATACATTTATGTTGAAATCGCTATACTAATGTGTATTATTTTCTCATTCTAGATATTTTTGCTTTACATTCTCTTTTCAGAGAAATGTCACATCCATTTCTCAATATCATTAATCATTAGATATCAAAATACAAACAGCCGGAAGCAATGCACACTTTAATATGTATTCGTGTTCCATTTCGAAGGAGGAGCATTTATTTTGTTTGATTTCGATCACGATTGTATACAGAGCGTATCAAAAAAAACGGGACAGATTTGAAAAGTCTATAAAATTTTTGTTTGAAATTATGATCTCCATATTTTGATGTCAATAGGTGCTCTGAGGTCTTATCCTCCAAATGCCATCAAAATAATTTAGTTTTGTTCAAGCTTGAGCGAACACGGAATATTTTTATCTGGAGTTAAAAAGGAGGCTTGCGCCAAAATGGCATAAAATGATAAATATGATGGTCGGACTTCTTGCTAATCAGCAGACTTCCTCTCAACATTTTCATTATCTTTGCCATAATTTTCGAATTATGCGGTCAAAATTCGTTTCCAAATCTACTAATTTGCTTGAATAGTTCTGTTGTTGTTCGTTTTTAATATGTTCTCTTTCAGCTTTGAATATTCCTTCTCTAAGCAAAAACATTATTTTTTTCAACCGAAGTATGGGAGAGCGTCAATCTTTTTTCAAATCCTTTCATTGTGCGCTACAAAGGTTATGGTGCCTTTGAACAGTTGCATACTAATGGGTGGGGGATTGGGGTACCCACCCCCCACCCCCCCAAAAAAAAAATCATGACCAAGAAAAAAAGTGAAAAGGAAATCACAAAAAACACATAGAAAGTGAAATACGATATAATTTTCTGAATATTATGTCAAAATCACAAAATTTGATATTTAATTAAAAAAGTGGAAATGTTTTGCTTGCTCGCTTCACAACTTTTTGAGACATTTTACCCGATCTGCCTTTTCCTGCTCCTTCAAAATCAATAGGCTACACCACTGCCATTGAAAGACATGAATCCTTTCCTGTTTGTCATGCCAAGCACATAATTAAACTTGAAGGATTCAATAACCCTTGAAAATAGGATTCATGTCTTTTAAAAGTACCATAACATAATTTGTTTCACATAATAAAAGGATGTGAATAATTACAAATATTCACTAGCGTACCTACGGGGGGGGGGCAGAGAGAGCAGTCCCCCCCCCCTGACGAGTCATAACCCATACAAAATACATATCCCTGCCCCCCCCCCCCCCCAGACGAGCTTGAAGTTTTTTTTGTTTTTTTTTTTTTTGCTTGTCAAATTTTTCGACCGGTTTTGCCCCCCCCCTGTGGAAAATTCCAGGTACGCCACTGCAAATATTCCCAATCAATAATGCAAATCTTCTTACTTGGGTTGACAAAAAGTTTTCTTATTTATGAAGGAAACTTCAAAGGTAAAAGAAGTTTAAATGAAAAACAAAATCAGGTAAATAAATAAATTTGTAAATGAAATTTGACAGCACAATTAGAAAATTATGGCAAAGATAATGAAAAGATTAAGAGGAAATCTGCTGATTGGCCAAAAGTCTAATCATCAAATTTCTCATTACTGCCATTTTGGCGCAAGCCTCTTTTTGAACCCCAGACAAAAACGTCCCATGTTCGCTCAAGCATGAACAAAATATTTTTTAATTGCATCTATTAACATCAAATTATAGATATAATAATTGGAATCAAGTTTTTTATAGACTTTTCAAAACTTTTCAATCTTTTTTATACGCACTGTATAACTCTTTCGGGGTACTCATCAATAATCATGTCTCTCTTGACAACATGACATTGTTCTTGAAGGAAGTGGGTTACTAATCTCAGTCATCTGAAAGACGTTTGATATCGCGGCACCAGAGGAGATATCTGTATACCGTAAGTCGATCAGTGAGTCAAATTCTTTCTTCTCAAGGTTGAACAAAACATTGTAGTACGAAAGGAAACTTCTTGGCTAGACAGAGAAAAAAGTTATGCCACACTGTGTACTACAGTATGTTTACCGTGTGGATTCAATCATATTCATTTGAGCATTTTTAACAGTGTGTATCATAATGCCAGGAATTGTGCATAAATACAGTCCATTATAATAATAATAATGATGATAATAATAATAATAATAACGATGATAATAATAATAATAATTTACATTTCTTGTATAGCGCATATCACATTCTGAATAATGTCTCTATGCACATCCAAAGGACTTGGATATTATTACCCCAGCTGTAGCTTGGCAGCCGTAATTACAGCGCACACGCATTTCAAGGAATAAATTCCTGCGAGGTACCCATTCACCTCACCTGGGTTGAGTAAAGCACAATGTGGATGAATTACTTGCTGAAGGAAACTACGCCATGGCTGGGATTTGACCCCACGACCCTCTGTTTCAATGTCCGGAGACTAATCCACTGGGCCACAACGCTCCACCATTTGAATCATGGTGAACACATTGTGAACAAGGGACCGTTTCATCAACATTTTTGTCCGACAGGGTGTCCGATCTGAAAACTGGCTGAGAAGCAATGTTACTATGGTAACTGTCGGATAAAATGGGATTTGTCGGATAAAACGTCCGAAAGGTCCTTCATGGAACGCTTTCCAGATTGTGAACACCGTATTCTTTCCAACAGGTTGAATTCCTGTTAATTTCCGTATAAAATGAATCGTGTAGAGGAATTGGAATTTTATATAAATTCTTCCATCAGTTGCAAGGGATTTTAAAATCAGATGTGTCGTCAGAAGCGACGATAAGATGGGATTTTTAATTCGCTCGCTTGGGGGCGTAAATAATAATATGTTCTAATAATGCAGTAGATCTCTACGCACGCTATGAGAACGTTTTTGCCAAAAGGGGTGTCTTTGATTTTGTGTAATTTTGTGATACAGCCGAATGATGTGAGTAGAATTCTTTCTTATCTTGATATCAATTAGCTATACTGGCTTTTTAAGCATGGTTGCACGATGAAATATGAAGTTTGAGTTGCTGAGCATGATGAAAGAATGATGCCTTATTATAACGTGAATCAATTGCTCACGTGGAAGATTGCATTGGCGTGCATGTGAATGTTACGTAAGTGTGTACTTGGACATGGATGGCGCCTTCGGGCACACGATAAATGCATTGTTATTTGCATAAGAAAGAATTGAATGAGAGACTGTTTCTCTTTTTTTCGAAAATGGACCATTCTCAAAGGCAGTTTCATTCATTTTTGCCATTTTGATAGTTTTTTTTTTTAGAGATGAATTTAGTGTACATAATTATGTGACCTCGAAGGATGTCAAAGATCTCGTTTTTGCTGAATAAGCTCTACCACTTGTTCACTGCTACCATCTGGCCTGTGGAGAATCTACCTGTAGGACTATGGTATGCCAATGCTGTATAGAGCACACACTCTAAAAAATCATTCAAATATCACTTTTGTGACCAAAATTACTAATTTCCATACAGTTTCAATTTATTTATCATTAGTAATGTGGGAATAATTTTTGTATTCACCAGGGCGCTCAAAAACATGAATTTTGGGCATATTTTTGTGTACGCCCTCTATTGGTGGAAAGTAATATGGCAAGAAAATTTTCATTTTTTGATCTCTATTTTTAATTAAGAAAAAATGATATAAAGAATCAAATTTGAATAAGAGCCAAGCAATATGAATTAACAGGTCTAATGCCGTTAGTAATGGAAACTGTCAGTGTAAAAAAATCAAGCATTTGCCCCCCCAAAAAGAGAAAATAAGCCAAACATTGCCACCCTTATTTTGTCACACATGGAGATATAACTGAGAACAAGGTTATATTATAACCTTGTTCATTGAATGAGTGAGCTCTACCTTGATCATGGCAGGGCATTTGAAATGCAGTGGGTAGCCGGCTACTACTACTACTAGTCCCACACGACAAGTTTGTTTTTTTGTATGTTACTTTCTAAGGTAACATTCTTTCATTATTTCTCTTATCCTTTCAACTTTGATGTGAAAAAATATATTTAGTAAATTTACGACACAAAATGATGTAAATTTTGATAAAGATTACTGGATCCATTGATTAGCATAAAGTTCACGCAGGAGAAGCTCCACAGAGGAATAGGGCGGCCGCCCCATATGTATTGACCTCATTGGTTCTAGGAGTGGCCGCCCCTATTAAAGATATTTTAAGTAGTAGAAGAGAAAAAGTAGACGGGAAAGAACAGTGAGGTGATCGAATATATTATGATACCCCTTCAATCCTTTGAGACCCCTCCCCTAAGCCACCCTCACGACTTTTAACTATATTGACTTTTGAGAAGCTTCTTACATTATAAAAGCTGATGTATTAAGGCAAAACATGTTTCTAAGGGTAACTGGCGAACAATGACAATAATAAAATTAGCATAATTAAGAAAGCTATAGGCTGACTTACTGGTCTGTAAAGTCTTGCTTTTCAAAACAATGATGGATTTGATTTTTTTTTACTAACATTGACAAATTATTACCAGTTGACTTTGTAGATAGGAGGAGAGGGTGATAAGAAGATGACGATTCGCTCATATTTGTGATAAATTACTTAATGATAACTAGTTTGCACACTTTCAGGTATAACAAATATCACAAACAAATCTATAAAATTTTGATGTTTCGTATGAAACCAAAAACATACATGAACAGAAGAAAGGTAAAGTCATTAACAACGCTTAATTCCTTCGAGGAACATCGGACGATTGCCTATAAATTGTGATTGTTAATTTCTGGTTAACAAAAACCGGACACCCCCCCCACCATCCATCATGTAGGCTATGTTTCTGTTTTGTAAAAAAAATAAAATAAAAAAAATAACACATCTTGAGGATGATTTCATCTTTTAAGGAAACTTGCTCAGAGTAGATTTTTATTGCTTTACTTAATAACTTTACTTTATAACTTTATAAGAAAAGGCATTCGCCTTTGCTTAAAAAGGTATCAACCGTAGTTCATATAGTGTTTGCAAGTGAATTGTGGTAAACTTACGGGAAACAATCTTCTTTTAGGACGATTCTACACCAATATTGACCTCTCCCACTTGTATTGGATGATAAAATTCCCTTACATTTACCTAAATTCAATACATAATTACAATATTATAGGCCCCGGAGCAGAGGTGGATCCAGGATTTCCAAAAGGTGGAGGCACAAATTTGACAAGCAAGCAAAAATAGGTCTTCACTTTCAAAGGGTGGGGGCACACTTCTGTTTCAACGACAATTTTACATTACAAATTTTAATTTTGCTTCTCAAGAGGGGGAGGGGAGGGGCACGGGCTGGCTATGCCCCCCCCCCCCTGGATCCGCCAGTGACCCGGAGTCTTTTCCTCACAGATGAAACGACTTTTATCAGATCAGGCTATTTAATCCTAATTCAGTAAAATTTACAAAGAGAATAAAGGGACGAGTCTGTATAGTGAAATCCTTTTCAGTCCCATCATTGCCATTATAAAAGGGTAAATGCAATCTCGGAGGGTTTGACATTCAGATAATAGTTCTCTTCTTCCTCCGCTTCTTTCTGTTAGTTGATCTTTTTAATGCGTCTCCTTTCAAATCATAAGGAAAAAATCAGCCAGCATGGGTGTGATTATTTTGCATGATGATACTTAGAATCTAAATTAAAGTTCAGTGTTGGCTTACTCAAATTGTTGCTAAACGTATCGGTTCATACTCTAACTCTGCTTTACATGTTTTAGACTACAAAATGCATTATTGCCCATAACAGGCGCGTAGCCAAGGGGGGCGGTGGGGGCGGTCGCCCCCCCAAAACGTCCCCAAAAAGAAAAAAAAAGAAGGAAAAAAAAGAGAGGAGAAAAGGAAAAGGGAAGGGAGGAAAGGGAAGAAAGGTAGCTTTGTGTTTTTTTTTTTATTCTTATTTTTTTCTCATTAGAGAAACTCCTTCACTCTTCGTCTCTTCTTGCTCTAAATTTATATATGAATTTTGCTTCGGCGCTGCGCGCGGTTAAATGACAATGTTGAAGATCTCCATTGTTCCCCCACCCTTTCTCTGGCCCTGTTTTTCCACCTCAGCTATATGTATTTCTTACCAGTTAAAGTACAAATGTATACATTAGTATAGGAATTTATCTTTTTTTTTTACTTGATCGCGCAACTTTTGGTCGGGTCGGCTGCGGGTGGGTAAGATCCTTATATCAATTTCTGCCGTCACCTCCATAAAGTCAACTTTCCCGCTTTTCAGCTCATTACTAAACACCCATAATTTTTATGGGGGAAACAGGTTCCTAAATCAAAAAGAGGAAGGTATAAAATTCGTGTCGTATTAAATAAGAAATACAATATTTTTATCAAATTCTATTAAACTTCATTTTATTTCCCTGCACATTCATCTCCTGTCCTGTTTTGCGCCCTCAGTTTGAAATTTTGAATGACACTATTATATATATTTCAAAACGAAGCGGTTCAGGATAAGTCAAAGAAATTAGGCATCCTTTTTATATGATTACAATAAATCACAGAAGTTTCAACTTTTTGTGCACTATTTTGATTTAATGAAGTTCAATAATCTTTAAAAATCAATTGAATTAGAGCCGATGGGGCATTAGAGATATCTGTATTTGATGAAACGTCCGCCCTTTGAAATTTCTGAGTTTCATTGCTCTGCGCGGGGAGGAATAAGTTCCTCCCGGCATCTACACTTCTTCTCCTCTGTTTTTGCGAGTTAAAGATATGCACTGTTGCTTAATTGTTTGTAATCAGATATGATCTTTCCAAGGGAAGTATTCAATATATCTTTAAGAATACCCTTTTCTCGGACCCTTTTCATGGCAAAAAAATTGATAGAACGCTTTAGCTTCCGCGCTTCGCGCGGGGTTATTATCATTTTAATTTCCTCCATTGTATTCCTTTTTGTGCGTTCACCATCACTTTTGAAAACAAGTTTCATAAAAACAAGGTTCAAAATCATAATATAGTGAATTGGAGCTGATATAGGTACTAGAGACAAGAGAGACGGCTCCTTTTCATTTCAATTTATGAAACACCAAAAGCTTCGCGCTTCGCGCGGGAGGGGGAAACTCCCCCTCCCTGCACCCACCCCCTAGGGAGCGCGCTTCGCGCGCTCTCTAAGTGTTGGCACGCTTCGCGTGCATTTACCGCCCCCTCCAAAATGAAATCCTGGCTACGCGGTTGGCCCATAATGCATAATATTGATATTGTCTATAAAAGGGTAATGTTCACCTGCCCATTTGTAATACCAAAAGAGCACTAACTCTCTTTTTTATGAAGTAACTCATTGTAATTCAAACGAATATCATAGAAGCATAAATAGCTCAATCACAGAATGAGCAGGCGTTCTTGTTACTTCGTATTTCCCTTTCTTATACTTCTATGATCAGGGCTCCGTAACACAAAGGATTACAAATATGGAAGAACCGCACTGATTGGTCGCTGGCCAGTATTTCAAACCTAATGCGCGTGTAACATTTATATTGATTGGTCAGTTCATTTAGCGATTGATCGCTAATCTTTGTGTTACGGAGCCCTGGGTCCTGTATCACATACGTTAGCAATTAATCGTACGCTTGATTTTCACGATTGACTGTATATTGTACTAAATGCAATCAATCTTTTAAAAGTGTTCTACGATCATTCCTAAACTTTGTGTCACCTGCACCTGGTGCGAGTGTGTGTCTGGGGTTGTTTGTGATGTTTTATTAATACATACATATATATGTATATATATATATATATATATATATATATATGGGTGTGTGTGTGTGTGTGTGTAACTTGTTACTTTGCGTTCTAGCAATTCCTGTAATTTTTTACTTTATTTGGTAAACTAATTATCTCATGCTAATATTATGTTTTTGCACCTATCATATACCACCTGGCCTAAGCATTTTATTTGATGCTGATGAAGTACACTATGTTTTTTTATATATAAATATAATCATATGGTTGACATAGATTGAACTTGAAATGTGGCTGACGGAAAGGTACTCATGTCATTATAGAAGCTAAATTCGAGAGGTTCTCTCGAATCAACCGGAATGAACTCGATTTCGTATTCTCTGTATGAACTGGAAGGTTCAGAGTAAATAGATGAAAACCACAATCTAACTATTTTACATGGATAGCTCTATATCTGCTAGAATTAGGAATCCAATACACATTTCAATTAAGCTCTGAGAATTGGTTAGGAACAAAGATTTGTATAAAAAAAGTATTAAATTTAGAGATAGATTAACACTGTTTTTTGTCTCACCTGCATAGCAAAGTGAGACTATAGGCGCCGCTTTTCCGACGGCGAAGGCGGCGGCGGCGGCGTCAACATCAAATCTTAACCTGAGGTTAAGTTTTTGAAATGACATCATATAAGTATATAGACCTAGTTCATGAAACTTGGCCATAAAGTTAATCAAGTATTACTAAAAATCCTATCAGAGTTTCATGTCACATGACCAAGGTCAAAGGTCATTTAGGGTCAATGAACTTAGACCATGTTGGAGGAATCAACATCAAAATCTTAACTTGAGGTTAAGTTTTTGAAATGACGTCATACCTTAGAAAGTATATGAACCTAGTTCATGAAACTTGGACATAAGGTTAATCAAGTATCAGTAAACATCCTGCATGAGTTTTATGTCACATGACCAAGGTCAAAGGTCATTTAGGGTCAATGAACTTTGGCCGAATTGGGGGTATCTGTTGAATTCCCATCATAACTTTGAAAGTTTATGGATCTGATTCATGAAACTTGGACATTAGAATAATAAAGTATAACTGAACATCCTGTGCGCATTTCAGGTCACATGATCAAGGTCAAAGGTCATGTAAGGTCAATGAACTTTGGTCATGTTGGGGTTTTTTGTTGAATAACCATCATATCTCTGTAAGTTTATTGGTCTAGTTCATAAAAAGTGGACATAATAGTAACCATGTATCACTCAACATCTTGTGCGAGTTAGAGTAGTTTTCAAAGTCAGCACTGCTGCTATATTGAACTGAGTGATGCAGGTGAGACGGCCAGAGGCATTCCACTTGTTTAAAGAACGGATCTTCTTTTCATATCTTTGCATTATTTTCAAGTAATAAAACTATTTTAGGGTGAGTTCAATAGAATTCCAACTTTTGGTACCACATAAGTTGAGAGATCGCCCCAACTTTTTTTTAATTAATTTTTAACAGACACAGTAAGGTTACTTTCATTAAATGATAATAATTTAGAGAGAACATTTTGTTCGAAAACTGAGTGAATTGAATGAGAAAAAATTTATACACTACACTCTAAACACAAATCAGTCAAAAATGACTAGTTAATAGGGTCAGCTGGGTGCAACTGTTCTTCTAGTCATATTTGATTATTTTCTAGTCATATCTTACTAGAAAAAAGTTATTTCTGACTAGAATATATGTCAAAAATGTGACTATCAGTGATTGCCATATCAGTTGCTCCCAGCTGACTACTGGTCTAGTCAATTTGACTGATTTGTTTTAAGAGTGTAATTGATTGCGTTTCCTGGATACATGTCACATAATTCTACTTTTACTAAATGTTTTATGTTGTGGGTTTGTACGAACAGCTCTTTTGTGAAGTACGTAATTCCCCCCCCCCCCCCCCCCCGATGATAAATGTGTTGGGCGATTCCATGCTAGAAAATCAGCCATTTTCACAACATATTTCAACCTGCTGTCCAAACAAACGAGGTACTTCAATTTGTATTGTGGTAATAATGAAGTTCTACCGTGTAGTCGTGTAAACAAAAATCACAACCAACCAAAATATGTTGTTCATTTTCGAATTAGAGGTGAAAATGTTGCCTGTCGTATGGGACATTAATTTTATGGGTCCCTTTCGACACGCAACATTTTCATCTTTAATTCACCCAAAATCAAACTTTTTTTTGTTGATTATCAATTTTTCATATGACTACCCATCATCGCCCTGTTATGAAAAAATATCAAAATATTATAATTCTCATATAAATTGTTGTATTAAAAATTTACTTGTTTAAGCATGTTAAGTGGCCACAAACCTTTCATTAATATAAGTTAAATTATTAAAAGCACTGGTAAACGGGGCTTGTATCTTCGGCAAAGATTATTAGTGAATAATACTTTATTCAAATGCAAGATATCCTTAATATCAAGTGAAAATAAAAAAGGGGGGTAAATATACCCCTGAGTCACCCCAATAGAATCATAAAACATGCACTTGACTTTATGTTATAATTTGAACAAACCATTGAGCAACTATTACCGGTTCTTATATCACTTAATTAATTCTTGAAAACAGTAAGGAGAATGGAAAACTCTTCTTAAAAATATAATTTCCTTTACAGTATTTCCGATCTCAGCTCTGGAATGACTTTCCGCCCTTTTACACGGTGAAAAAATCGTAATTTAAACGATGATTCCTGTGCAAAATAAGGCTAATGACGAATTTTTAGCACGTGTGAAGCGAAAACTACGAATTCTAATCATAATCACGAATTCAAATTCTACTCTGGAGGTGAATTCCAGTTAGGTTTTGCTCAAATTATGGTACGAATTTTACGTGTGAAAGGCTTGACCTCCAAAATCTGTTTTGGGGCGGAGCTTACGTGTCCTTTCAAGCACTTCCGTAGATAATAATTATTGTCATGCGCTCGTCGAATCGATGCAGTGCTTTGATTGACAATTATTCACCAAGGACACAAACCACTTTCGCTCAGGAATTTGAATTCAAATCAGTTTCCGAACTTGACGTGTGAAAGGTCCGATGATTCTAAAGACGAATTACAATCATCAATACATTTATGATTCAAGATTCATGTGTGAAAAGGTAATTTGAAAGTTCTAAAATGTGGTTTCCAAGGGCAATTATTGTCTTTTTTTCCACTCAAACTTCTCAATTCGAATAATACTGTTTATACCAATATTGATAGACGAATTGTTGTATGGTTTTGGATATTAAAATTTAATTGAAATTCAATTGAAATACTATAAGTACACAAGGTAACATTGCATGTTTTAAAATGAATATTGAACTGTTTATACAGGCATGTAGGTGGCCAGGGAGATCCACACTTATTAGACGAGAGAGAGAGATATGAAGAAAGTGGTACGGTATGGGGAAGCGAGAAGTAGGCTACAAGAAACCGGAATGGGTTGATCTTTGCGGACACTGAAAGAATATCATGCCTTGCAATAATTCCTCCACGTTTATTCAAACTATATACTCTTATAAATAAACATCATTTCCTCTTTTTTTACATTCCCGGAGGCGTTTTGGGGTTTCTTTTCTTTTTCATTTACAGTAAGCATATCAAAATACGGGGAAGAAGCGGACACGATGCTTTTGTAATCAATCTGTCTCTGTGGGCAAATCATTATCACACTCTGTATAGGGTATCCATTTTAGGTATTTTCCCAATACTTTTTTTTATAATTCAACAGAGTAGATAAGGGATTATGCAAATCGTATGTAATTGCATTTGCGGGTCACAGACTGCCTTTTGAAGTATAAAAAGACCTCAAGTCCTCCTCAAACTCGCTTCCTTAATTTTAAATACAATTAATCTGCATAGACTAAAATACAAAGAAACATAGGCGTGTATTTTCCATTCATCCACCAATCATTATTTATTATTTGATTTAAAATCGTTATTCTTTTCCGGTTAAGAATTTTCCAAGTTTTTATCGTGTTATGATGCAAGGAGAATAGCAACAAATAACAAATGTATTTAATAAAGTTATTTTTATTTTTTCTTGCAATGATTAGAGCAAAACAAATATGACAAATCATATCTTACATATATTGAGAGTCACTTATTCCTCAGTATTATCCTTTATTAAGTAATAATATTAATGATCCAAATAAACTTGCAAAGATTTCTTTGTCCATGTATAGTATCCCAGTTTGGTATTGCGTTTGTATAAATTCAAGAAAAGAAATTATCGCAATTTTTCATTATGTATTAACCTTTAACTAATATGTATTAACCTTTTATACCGATTTTCTTTTCGTATATTTGTAAACCCCGACTAGTGAGGAGAGCTTCATAACAGAAACTATTTTCTCTTTTAGTCATCCTCAGGCACTAGTCGGTGGTAATTTCTTCCTCTTGTACACATTCTTTTTGTCTTTTGCCTGTCTTTTTAGAAATAAATAAATGAATAAACGATATAAACGATACATGGCTTTTTTTTCTTAATTATCGCGGGTTTTTTAAGAAGTTAATAAATTGATACAACCTTAGATTTCCTTCCAGTGCGATTCCGAAAAAGAGCTGGCCTGCTAAAAAAGAGAAGACATTTCCATTCTTCCTGCTTTATATTGTCAACCCTGGAGATTGCAAGTAACAGTTATGGGGTATTCATTTCCTTCAATTAAGAGTAGATTTGCAATGTTTTTATTTTCTTCAATAAACGCTGGATTGCTATTCGAAACGGGGGATTTGCCGAGTCTGGAGCGGTTCAAAATGCGCGTCGCCACATTTTGAAACGCAATATAGGCAACTTTCGTTTAATTGCATGCGTTTCTGTTGTTTGATAGCACTGTGTGATGAAAAGGCTAGATATTATATGAAGGAAAGGCTCAGACGCAAATCTTTTCACGATTCCCATCAATCTTCATGGCATGCTAAATGAAGAAAATTATACAATAGATACATAATGAAACAGTGTTTGCTGTGATGATATTTATAAACGAGGCATGCATCGTACGAGGATAAAAGCTGAAGGTGGCCGAAGAAAGTCCCAGAAAGCGAGAGGGGGTCAAGGGGTCGAGAGGCCGAGAGGGAGGGCGGGGATGGGGGAGATGATAAGGAGGGGCATGATTATGCTGTAATGCGTAGTAGTAGTAGTAGTAGTAGTAGTAGTAGTAGTAGTAGTAGTAGTAGTAGTAGTAGTAGTAGTAGTAGTAGTAGAAGTAGTAGTAGTAGCAGCAGCAGCAGAAAAGTAGTAGTAGTATAGTTGTAGCAGTAGTAGTAGTAGTAGTAGTAGCAGCAGCAGCAGCAGCAGTTAATAGTAGTATTCCTCCTGTATTTGAAAATGATAAGGAATGGGGTTTTTGTCACATTCACCCTATAAACAAACAAAACAGTGATTATTTTGGCACCGAGACGCAGAACGCTTCCAAGAACATAGAAAAACGATTGGCAATGAACAGCTGCGAGGTATTTGTTGAAAATTTGTGAACCTGTTTCGTTCTCAGTTCGGAGCAGACGAAAACTTGCAAATCAAATCATGCCGGAAGTCCAGGACGATCATAAACGAAACTGCTGTTTGGATGCACCGATTTTCGATAAAGACTGCTTAGTTCTTCTTTGTCATGAAGGGCAATTGCCAATAAATTTTCTATGTTCTTGAAAGCATTCTGCATCTCGGTGCGCAATCTCCCTACTAGCCACGAGCAAATTAAGTCAAAGTCAAACAGAAAGGATCAAATCACACTTATTCAGCGAAACTTCGTGGCCCGAACGCTCTACACGACACCAACAGACCCGGTTCTCGAATCAATCTGACAAAAGATACATGCATGAAATACTACACAGAGTGAGTCAGAAAAAATATGTTCTCTAAATTTGAAGTCTGTAGTATGAACATTTAATCATAGATTTATTGATATATCCTGATAGAATTACAGGGGCTGATCCAGCTTCCGCCAATAGGGGGGGGGGGGGGGCGATTTTTCCCTATATTTTCCCCGATCAGCTGCTCAAAATTGATTGTTTGTTTCTTCAAAAGGGTAGCCCTAACTGTCACTATGCCTTTATTCTTTTAAAACAAAAATATGTATTATCTCAAAAGCCTTATTTAAATAGTGCGAGCGCGAAGCGCGAGCTAAATTGTTTTTTGAAATTTCATGTATTTTATCCTGAAATTTGAACTTTCTGGGCAATGTTTGTGATCCTAACCATATCTGTGTAACAAAATAATTATTGCGAGCGCGAAGCGCGAGCAGAAAGTTTGAATATACACTCTAGACTGATGAAACGAGGACCTGGTAAAGACTGTTTGCAGTTAGCCATGAATACGATACATATTTCAATATTCGAATAATGCGAGTGCGAAGCGCGAGCTGAAAATTTTTGGCCGTTCTGTCCTAAACAGTGAATTCAAGGCACTTTTTTTAATCATGAACAGGATAGGTATATAAACTAAATGATTCATGCGTGCGCGAAGCGTGAGCAGAAAAACTTAGATTTAGACCTAAAACGGGACACTCTCTTCATGTAAATCACGAAAACTGGTGGGCAGTTGGGTATCTTCCTACATACATAATGCGAGCGAGAGGTGCGAGCAGAAAATTTTTGATGTTTTGATCGGAAACTGGATAATATACGCACGTTTTAAATAAAGAACAGCTGCATATCTGAATAAACGTGCGTGGGCGTGTTCTAGATTTAGACGTAGTATCGAGGCATTTTGAATACAACTTTTATAATGAAAATCAATCGAGCGCGAAGCGCGAGCTGAAAAAAATTATTTTCCGAACTGAAAAAGGGTTAATTTAAGCACTATTTGCATTGAAGTGGACATGGATCGCACTTAACGTTATTTTTCATTAATATTTTGATCTAGGACCGGGACATTCTAAGAACACTCGTCTTCATATAAAAATGATGACTATATATCGTCCTATTCCGCTTCCTTAGCGCGAGATACACTTGTCGATATTCCATTCGGAAAAGGGGACACTTTAATTATTTAGGAATTAATAAAAATGTTATATCTTATATGTTAATCTAATAAGCGTAATGAAACAAAATTTATTGATATGAAGGCCTGAAAACCAGACATTATTTTTAAGCACCTTTGTAATAATGAGAAGGATGCATTTGTAAAAATATATTTCTAACAGTTGTTGCGAGCGCAAATCACGAGCCGAAATCTCACGAAAAGGGTATTTTAAGCAGTTTGTTATCGAATTATTATAGAGGACTACATAACTCAATCATAATGCGGGCGCACGGCGCTAACTGATACGTTTTGACAATCAGACCTGAAAAGGTATATTTTTAGAACTTTATGGAATACACGAAGAGGATATGCACATGACAAATCAAATAATGCGAGCTCGCAGCGTGCGCTAAAAAAAATGATATTTATACCATAAAACGCACATTTTACAAAGCACCTTTTTCAAATTAATTTGTAAATCAAACAAAATAATGAAAGCCCGATGTCCGAGTGGAAATTATGTTTTGTATATCGGCTTCAAACTTCATATTTTAAGCTAAGAGTGTTAATAGAGGGTGCGTGTGTGTGTGGGTGTGTGCACATAGGTGTCTTTTGCGTGCGCACAATCACTTTTCTTTTTTTCACGCTTTGTTTCATTCATCAGCCAGTAACTTAGCGCAACTGAGATTTCACGACCTTCTGAAGATTGTCTCGTAGTCAGTCATGCGTGCCAAGATTCATATAAAACTGGTTCCAGACAGGAACGGAACAGGTTTTCAACCAAAATTTAAGGATATTGTGTCCCCTAAAACAGGAGAATAGCTTTTCCAGGACTATCAAAATATAAATGAACATATTATTATTTCATAATTATTAAATAATTAAAATGTTCGTACTACAGACAAAACAACGTCAAACTGATGGTACATTTTTTTCTGACTCACTCTGTAGGCCTATATTGAAAAGAGAAGAGAAGTGACATAATTGTATAAAACAAATTACGTTACTTATTTCTTGTTTTTACCAGGTCTGCGCTTTTGAGTCATTTTTTTTCATGAACCCTCGTCTGTGAGAAAGTTTAGGTGGGAAAGACGCCATGACAATGCCTTGTCCTCTGGGTTTACGAGAGCTCCCTCCGTTACAGAAAAAACCCTCTGTGGGCGGGTACTTTTCTGTTAGTTCGTAGGGAGTAGAGGTAGGTGTAGCAAAAACGGAGTCAATTTCTCTCGTAGAACGAAACTGCCGCAGATTCTTTGACTTTCAACGTAGACGTTGGTCATTAATTAGACCTCGTGTATGCCTATCCCCGTGTTTCCACTTTCCTCTACGTCCACTCATCTTTGAAGAATATCGAGTTCTTGATTGATTTACTGATTGGTTCGAAAAGTTATCCATGCCCTTAAACCCCACTGATATATCACAAGAATACACATTACCCGGTCAGTTGTAAAGGTAATCGAATTTTTGGAAACTGAGATCCATTTCGATGAATTCAGGGTGCCGATACTTCGGTTGTTGTGACCGGGAGAGAAGGCATAAGACGAGGATTCGAGGAAGAGAGATGGCGATAGAAGCATTTTCTAGATAAAAGAAGAGAGAAAGAGATAGAGAGATCCAAATGGGGAGAAGAAAAGGTTCCAGGAATGAGAGAGAGAGTTAGAGAGGGGGAGGAGGCAGACACAATGAGGATGTCAGAGGGAAAGACAGAGAATTAGTTCACAATAGTGGGATCACGAAGTAACGATGGTAACATGATCATCAATTCAACAACGGCCTTCGAGAAAATTACACTTTTATCTCAAACAGAAAAGGGATTGGTCAAAATAACCAATTTGTTGGTGAGAATGTTTCCGACTTTTTTTTTAAAAAGGGTCCAATCAAAATTATGATAAATTCTAACAAATAATTCTGTTGATTTCTACCAAGTTCAGTCGGACAGACTGGTTATTTTTACAGATCATTTGGAGCTTTGAGCAATCGATTTGTAATTATATAACAACTACTATGAAAAAAATCGACAATATGGCTTAGAAAAACACCCAGTTTACTTCTCAATATTCGGCTCTCGAAGGAACATACGGAACTGTTACTGTGACTTTCTTTCATATTCAGATATTTCTTATTTGAAATCTTTAACCGTGAAACTTCTCTAATAACCGAGTTCCCTCTCTCGATTCGCATCACGATGTATATGTATCTGTATGTGTGTGCGTGTGTATGTGTGTGTCCCCTGCATGATTATACCTCTCTTCTATTGTTTAAGCCATGATACATTTACTATTTACAAGTAGACATAAGTTGTTTTTCTTTTTTCACGAAATACTATTTTTTTCTGCTTATATTCCTCGAATTGTATATTTGTTTTGTATTATTTTGTACTTTTGGTTTGAACAAAATATTGGCAAATGCCAGTGACGTTCTAAAAATTTAATTTAATTCACGATTAAAACTGTCCTAATAATCGTGGCGTAATCGTAGTGTTTGTATGGCCCGTATTCTGAAGTCAGGTTTAATTCAAACTCTGGTTTTAACTTGTGGTTTAACTATGGAGAGCCAGTTGTTACATAAATCTATAATAGTAGATGTTCATTTTATCAGCTAATTTAACTCCCAAACATTATTAACTGCCCGGGAAGGACAGGTATGTGACAGTTGTCTTCACCATTAAAGAATCAGTAAGTTGTGACACTTTTTGAATTTTGCATGTTAGAATTGATATGACTAGTACTATTGTAGAAATAAGTACCTTGCCTTTAAATTTGATTCTTGGGAAATGTTTTTCACCTACATATAGCTTTCTACCCCCACACTGAAAGTCATCGTGACCTTTGAAAAAACTGATGTCAAATGGCCCAACTTGCCCCATAATATGGGGTAAGTTGTGCCACCGTCTGGGGTAAGTTGAGTCACAAAAACTACATACAAAATGTATTGGGGAGAACCAGCATGTCAATTTCTTGCTTGAAGTCTTTTCACTTGCTAATCCTCTATAAATACTAACACCCTTTAAAAGGAAAAGAGCATGCAGTTATGAAAATTTGCTCCTTTCAGCCTGCATTTCAATTGATTTTTACGATTTTTTTTAAAGATACATTACCAAAAGAATTACCATGGCTCAATTTGCCCCATTCTGTTTGGCTCAACTTACCCCAATCCAAACTTAGTGCGATAATTTTGTATCCACACATTTATTATGCATCCATCATATAAAAGACTATGACAAGAATCAAGATCCATACCTGGACTAACAATGTTGTTATCATGTCTTTACTATATTTAAAGACGTGTGTGTGTATAAAGCACTCTTTTTTACATTTTTGGCTGAAATTCATACTTTTCCCTCTAAAAAACTACTTATTGTTTCAAAGTTGAAAACAATAAGGTTAGGGGTTATGCTATGGGTCATCAATACATGACACCACCACAATGTCTGACTCAATCATTATTGGCCTGGGGCTGGTGGCTCAACTTGCCCCTATGCTCAACTTACCCCGCCTTCCCCTACAGTTCACAGTAATAGTCCGGCAGCCCAGGAGGTTTATTCAACCGAAAGCCGGACAAGCAAATGACCCCATAGCTGGATGGCATGGACCTTGAAGTTTACAAAAATGCATTGCTGCCGGGTTCTATGCGTGGTCTTCCCTCCGAAATGACGTAATATATGACGTCACTACAAAATGGCCCTATTTCACCATTTTTCAGACATTGTACACATAGCATGAAGTCAAGGGAGAATATCTCAGCCAAATCATGCTTGTTTTGTATGAAACTTTCACAATGTATTGTTCGAGTAGTGCACAAGAGATATGCAAAATTTCACGAACAGAAATTATTGTTTACATATGCAAATTACGTAATGAAATTTGCATATCATTAGTTTTGGAGATTTCTCGCATAAAAAATTGTCAAAAATCGATTTAGAAATTTATTTTCTTTTGTAGTGTACTTTATTTGATATTTTTTCTCTCAAGCATAATATCATTGTCTTCATCTATATCTCTACTTTAAGAAAATATATAACAGTAATTGAAAAAGACATTATAGACTGGGATTTCAGCCCCCTTTCCAATATGGTGCGCACGTAGAAATCGTGCGTTTTTGGCCTATTTTCACCATATGGCTGACGTGTGCGAACGATATGCCTACTTTATTGATGTTTCCTGCATTTTGCATGATATTAAATCTTCCAAACAACATATTTTCTTCTTCATTATGTCTCTGGTGATCAATCAATGATTTCAGCAAAATTTGATTGCCCACTGGGCAGTCTATAGGCTACGTTTTCAGCCTAGTTTTCAACAACGAACCTATACCATGTATGACTGCATCGTTGTAGTCGAGTCGGATAAGGGGGTTTCTATGTACCATCAAAACATTTTTCACTCAATGTTTTGGTATTTGCCTAAAGTGTCTAGTTAATAAAACTTGATGTTCCCTTCCCAAAATCGTGTCCAACGGAGTTCAAAATTGATATCTTTGGCGGCCCTCTTGGACATTTTTAATGAAAATCAATTATTTTCATATTTTATTGCACAAAGTCTGACAATGGGAAATTTTAAATCAATACGCATTTCACTAGGCATGCTAGGATTTGGATAGTAGAAATCGGTTGAAATTGTTTTCTGAATAGTCCGGTTAATATATTAAAAAAAAGAATTCATCAAAAATTTTGAACCAAAATGTTCAAGTGCATTGACATCTATCTGTTTCATCTTGCATCCGATCGCCTTTGTTGATGTGCCTAACATGCAGAAAATAACGTACTTAGCGATCGATAGAAAGGTATGTATTACTTGTATCATGTGTATGAGGGTAAAAGGCATTTTCTACACAAAGCAATTTTTATGATGATTAAATCTCTTGAAAAAGATAGAAGTTCGAGGCATTGCTCTGCATTTTCATTTTGCATGCAATTACTCTCGGGCACCTTAAAGCATAGTCCCACAAGAACCAGTAAAATGTTACATACAGTACCATACCATTATCCATAGCTTGACTATTATGATATCGTGCTTTTCGGAGCCCCCAATGTGGTAACATTTTGTTTTGAGTATGTAATTTTTTCCTTTAAATCACTTTTCTCTATCAGCTACATATAAAGAAATTGGGGCATAGCAAAGCCTAACCCTCAGGGGGCTGCCAAAGTCACCCAATCTTTTTTCGTATCTTGCCAGTTTCTCGGAAAATTAGTCATTTTGAGGCAAACAGTGTTTCTGCCTTGCGGTAAAGCCCTTGTTTTTGTTTTGTAACCACATAAAGATGACAAAGTAGGATCTTCTTTATCAGTTACATATGTCTATTTTCATTCTTTATTGTAAAAAAATGCAATGTTTGAGCCCCCAATCAGACAAAAGGGCATTTCTGCTATATAGTAAAGCCAGCTTTGATTTTGGAAACCACTTTGAAATAAAAGAAGAGGCATTTTTTTCTATCAGCTACATGTAAAAAAAGTGCGGTACATCGACTGCTACCTTCTTCAGAGGCTCCAAGATTGGCAGATTTTCCCCATATTGGAAAAAATATGGAAAAGGGGTGGGTGACTTTCGGAACCCCGGAGGGGATAGACTTTGCTGTGCAACCATTTATTAGCAGCAGATTGAAGAAAGTCTACTCCTTTAATTCCATGTAGTTTCAAAAGAATGAAACTGGCTTCAAACATATAGCAGAAACGCTTTTTGCCTGAATGGGGGCTCGAAAATAGCACATTTTCCCATAAACAGGTAAAGTATGGAAAAAGGGTAGGTGATTTCGGCGACCCCATAAGGGGGGTATGTTCCAATATGCCAACACCTCTTTATATGCAGCAGATAGAGGAAACTCTACTCTTTCGTCTCCATATAGTTTAAAAGCAATAAGAGTAGTTTTACTATATAGCAGAAACACCTTTTGCCTCAATGGGGGCTCGAAAATAGCATATTCTCCCCCAAAATAGTCAAATTATGAAATAGGGTAGGTGATTTTGGTGACCCACTAAGGGGGTATGTTCCAATATGCCAACACCTCTTATATGTAGCAGATAGAGGAAACTCTACTGTTTTGCCTCCATGTAGTTTAAAAGCAATAAGAGTAGTTTTACTACATAGCAGGAACACATTTTGCCTCAATGGGGGCTCGAAAATAGCACATTTTCCCATGATTTTGCAAATTACGTAAAAGGGGCGGGTAACTTTAGCAGTTCCAAAAGGGAGTAGGCTTTATGGTACCAGCACCTCTTTATATGTAGCAGATAGAGGAAACTCTACTCTTTTGTCTCCATATAGTTTAAAAGCAATAAGAGTAGTTTTACTACATAGCAGAAACCCCTTTTGCCTCAACGGGGGCTCGAAAATAGCATATTTTCCCATAAATAATTAAAATATGAAATAGGGTAGTTGAATTTGGCGACCCCCCAAGGGAGGTATGTTCCAATATGCCAACACCTCTTTATATGTAGCAGATAGAGGAAACTCTACTCTTTTGTCTCCATATAGTTTAAAAGCAATAAGAGTAGTTTTACCACATAGCAGAAACAACTTTTGCCTCAATGGGGGCTCGAAAATAGCATATTTTCCCATAAATAGGTAAATATGGAAAAAGGTTAGGTGAATTTGGCGACCCCCCAAGGGGAGTATGTTCCAATATGTCAACACTTCTTTATATGTAGCAGATAGAGGAAACTCTACTCTTTCGTCTCCATATAGCTAAAAAGCAATAAGAGTAGTTTTACCACATAGCAAAAACACCTTTTGCCTCAACGGGGGCTCGAAAATAGCATATTTTCCCCTAAATAGTTAAAATAGGAAATAGGGTAGTTGAATTTGGCGACCACCCAAGGGGGGTATGTTCCAATATGCCAACACCTCTTTATATGTAGCAGATAGAGGAAAGTCTACTCTTTTGTCTCCATATAGTTTAAAAGCAATAAGAGTAGTTTTACCACATAGCAGAAACACCTTTTGCCTTAATGGGGGCTCGAAAATAGCATATTTTCCCATGATTTTGCAAATTACGTAAAAGGGGCGGGTAACTTTGGCAGTTCCCAAAGGGGGTAGGCTTTATGGTACCAGCACTTCTTTATATGTAGCAGATAGAGGAAACTCTATTCTTTTGTCTCCATATAGTTTAAAAGCAATAAAAGTAGTTTTACTACATAGCAGAAACACATTTTGCCTCAATGGGGGCTCGAAAATAGCATATTTTCCCATAAATAGGTAAAATATGGAAAAAGGGTAGGTGATTTCGGAGACCCCCTAAGGGGGTATGTTCCAATATGCCAACACCTCTTTATATGTAGCAGATAGAGGAAACTCTACTCTTTCGTCTCCATATAGTTTGAAAATAATAAACGTGGTTTTACTAAATAGCAGAAGCACGTTTTGCCCAAATGGGGGCTCGAAAATAGCATATTTTCCCATTAATGGGGAAAATACGTATAATTATCGGGTAACTTTAGCAGTCCTCAGAGGGGGTAGGCTTTGCTGTAACAGCACACCTTTTTTGTAGCAGATAGAGAAAACTCTACTCTTGTCTTCACATAGTTTAAAAACAATGAAAGTGGCCGTATTACATAGCAGCAACACTTTTTGCCTCAATGGGGGCTTGAAAAAGCATATTTTCCCACAAATAGGTAAAATATGAAAAAGGGTGGGTGATTTCGACGCTCCCTGAAGGGGTATGCTTCAGTATGCTAGTAGCAGATAGAGGAAACTCTACCCTTCTTATCTCCATGTAGTTTAAAAAGAAAGAAAGTGGCTTTATTCCATATCAGAAACGTTTTTTGCCTCAATGGGGGCTCGAAAATAGCATATTTTCCCATGATTTTGCAAATTACGTAAAAGGGGCGGGTAACTTTGGCAGTTCCTAAAGGGGGTAGGCTTTATGGTACCAGCACTTCTTTATATGTAGCAGATATAGGAAACTCTACTCTCTCGTCTCCATATAGTTTAAAAGCACTAAGAGTAGTTTTACTACATAGCAGAAACACCTTTTGCCTCAATGGGGGCTCGAAAATAGCATATTTTCCCATAAATAGGTAAATATGGAAAAGGGTAGGTGATTTCGGCGACCCCATAAGGGGGGTATGTTCCAATATGCCAACACCTCTTTATATGCAGCAGATAGAGGAAACTCTACTCTTTCGTCTCCATATAGTTTAAAAGCAATAAAAGTAGTTTTACTACATAGCAGCAACACTTTTTGCCTCAATGGGGGCTTGAAAAAGCATATTTTCCCACAAATAGGTAAAATATGAAAAAGGGTGGGTGATTTCGACGCTTCCTGAAGGGGTATGCTTCAGTATGCTAGTAGCAGATAGAGGAAGCTCTACCCTTCTTATCTCCATGTAGTTTAAAAAGAATGAAAGTGGCTTTATTCCATATCAGAAACGTTTTTTGCCTTAATATGGGCTCCAAAGTGGCATATTTTCCAATAAATGGGTAATAATGGTATTTGCCCTTTAACTAAGCAAATAAAGACATACATATTGTCATGAAGCGTTACAGTATTATCGGTATATTATATCCTCTTTCGTGTCGAAAGCTGATATTTTGAAATAGTTGTTGATGTTAATGATTGAACAGATAGATATCAATGCACATGCAAATTTTTGACCAAAATCATGCCCATTTCGGGATAAATTTTATTTCAAAATATATCATCAGAAATCGAATTAAATCGATTTCTACTATCCCAATCATAGAGAAATGCGTATTGATTAAAAGATTGTCCCATTGTCAGACTCTGTGCAATAAAATATGAAAATAATTGATTTTCATTTTAAAAAAGTCCAAGAGGGCCGCCAAAGATATCAATTTTGAACCCCGTTGGACACGATTTTGGGAAGGGAACATCAAGATTCATTAACGAGACAGTTTAGACAAATACCAAAACGTTGATTGAAAAATTGAGTGAAAAGTATTTTGATGGTACACAGGAACCTCTTATCCGACTCGACTACAACGATGCAGTCTTACATTGTATAGGTTCGTTGTTGAAAACTAGGCTGAAAACGTAGCCTATAGACTGCCCAGTGGGCAATCAATTTTTGCTGAAATCATTGATTGATCACCAGAGACATAATGAAGAAGAAAATATGTTGTTTGGAAGATTTAATATCATGCAAAATGCAGGAAACATCAATAAAGTAGGCATATCGTTCGCACACGTCAGCCATATGGTGAAAATAGGCCAAAAACGCACGATTTCTACGTGCGCACCATATTGGAAAGGGGGCTGAAATCCCAGTCTATAATGTCTTTTTCAATTACTGTTATATATTTTCTTAAAGTAGAGATATAGATGAAGACAATGATATTATGCTTGAGAGAAAAAATATCAAATAAAGTACACTACAAAAGAAAATAAATTTCTAAATCGATTTTTGACAATTTTTTATGCGAGAAATCTCCAAAACTAATGATATGCAAATTTCATTACGTAATTTGCATATGTAAACAATAATTTCTGTTCGTGAAATTTTGCATATCTCTTGTGCACTACTCGAACAATATATTGTGAAAGTTTCATACAAAACAAGCATGATTTGGCTGAGATATTCTCCCTTGACTTCATGCTATGTGTACAATGTCTGAAAAATGGTGAAATAGGGCCATTTTGTAGTGACGTCATATATTACGTCATTTCGGAGGGAAGATCACGCATAGAACCCGGCAGCAATGCATTTTTGTAAACTTCAAGGTCCATGCCATCCAGCTATGGGGTCATTTGCTTGTCCGGCTTTCGGTTGAATAAACCTCCTGGGCTGCCGGACTATAAACATGAAAAACACTCACTGTAAACAAAATTTTGAACCGTTTGGCTTCCCATAATTTTAGCACAGAGTTAGACCATGATCTAAGCATGGACCTACTAAGTTAAACCCGACTTCAGAAAACGGCCTATGAGGCCAGTCGACGCAATCGTATTGATCGTAGAATATTTTTGAATGGTTCCTAAATTTTCGCGATCAGTTACGAAAAGCCAATCGTGGCGTTCGTAAAAGATCGCAAGGCCGTGGAAACGAGGCATACAGATTCACGATCGTCGTACAGTCAACGATTTGTTCAGTGGAAATTTATAATACATGTGTTTTTTTAGATCGTAAGATGGCGGCCCATCGAAGGAAATCACACTTTTAGCATAGGAACTTAGTGTGATCGCCGTTCAAAGATCTCCTCATTAGCCATCATAACATATACATAGCCTCTGTATGGCTTTTTCTCATGCATGAATAAAACAAAAAAAATCTTTTCCGTAGTCGCCTTATACGATACCCATCGAAAATTGTAGACTAATCAATCGTATATATACAGTGCGTCCCAGAAAAAACGAAACCGAGATTTAGCGATGATTTATCATGACTTAATCATAAATAAAATAGACAAATGACCTATCAATGTAAAGCTTAGAATCTCCTCTTTCATCTGGTATTACTTAAATTATTTCTCATTCACGCATGAGTGAGCAAAAACAATTTGAAAAGGGGGTACAAAAAAGTCACTTGGCGGGCCGTATCTGTGTTTTAAAAAGAAAATCTCATTTTGAAAAAAGTTCAATATCTGCTCTTTAATTTGATACCTCAATTACAGAAAATGGTCAAGAAATGACAAAGTTCTGGTTATTTGAAATAAGGCTTGAATTTCAATAATTTCAGAAAATTAAGAGGTTTTACAGGCTAGCGTTCAAACTAACTCGACACTCCGTTTTGTTGACGATCAGCCATGCATGAAGTCTTTTGTTACCGTGCGATAGCTTCTGTGGGAAACCGGTGAAAACAAGTTTATTTAATGAAATTAGGGAAATACAACCATTATTTTGAGGGATCATAACTTTTTAAATTCTTGTCCATTTTCTGTGATTGAGGTATCAAAGAAAAGAGCAGATATTTAACTTTTTAGTCATGTGTTTTTTTTTTTTGAAATTCAGATACCCCCCGCCAAGTGAGTTTTTGGCATCCTCTCTTCCAATTGTCTTTACTCACTCATGCGTGAATGAGGAATAATCTAAGTAATACCAGATGAAAGAGGAGACTCTAAGCTTTACATTGATAGGTCATTTGTCTATTTTATTTATGATTAAGTTATGATAAATCATCGCTAAATCTCGGTTTCGTTTTTTCTGGGACGCACTGTATAAATATATATATATTGGCTAATGTAATTGTGAAGTTGTCAGTATCCTCTGTGAGGTCACCGATAACGAAATTGGTTCCTCTTTTCCAAAGAAAATTTACACGAATACAGAAAATTATGACAATCAGTATATCATTTGCTTTTCGAGATTTGAATCATACCAAAATGGTTGCCAATAAATATATCGGTCATTTAGCCGATGTTTAAAACAATTTGTTCACACATTGTGCAATGTGCAAGAATCACTTTAAAGAAACGCTAAGAATGTAAAAGGATACTATAAACTTTACAAGATATTGGGCATTATTACCAAGTCAGTGAAATAAAAGAAAATTAGATATTAGCTTCCCTTCAAAATAAACATCAAATTCTGTCCATTATCCAAGTACATCATCAAAATAAATTTATCATTTATTATTTACATTTTAAAGATAAGTTTTTTATTTCAATTTTCGACACAAGTCTAGACTAACGGCATATTTCATGTATTGCAATTTTTCATCAGCTCCGAATCTTAGAACGATCTGCTGTCCTGGTTCGGCAAATTTCGGCAAAGTCCTCTTAGCTGTTCATTACGATAAGCCAGTTCGTAGTTCCTTTCTGCGCATGATCAAAAGATTCTACGCATGATCAGAAGAAGGTCATTTGTACTAAAGTGATATGGTGCTTTAAAATCTAATGAGATAAGCACCAACTTTGATGTCTTGATTATTCATATATTCTTTTGAATTGTCGTTTTCATGTACATCCACAAAAAAAAACAATGCTTCCACGAACGACTGGTATTTCACAGTTTGTCAAGTACATTGTGCAACATGCTAAGATATGCATTAAAAGTAGGAATGCAACAAATACCTTCATTAAGTGTTCATTGGTGTGCTATTCTAGTCACCTGGTCTATTCAATTTCTTCATCCTGCTATGTAAGGCAAGCTTACGTAATATCTTGCTTTGAAATCTGCCTATCATGATGAAAGAAATGAAAGGTCATTTGACCAAAATTGCCCATGAAGTATCTACGAACTGGGGCCCGTTGCAGAAAGAGTTGCGTTTAAACGCAAGTCAAAAAATCAATCGCAAGTCAAAAATGCGCGCTGTTAATTGGTTGAAAATCAAGTTGCGCATGATCTTTAGAGTTGCGTTTGATTGCAACATTTTCTGCAACGGGCCCCTGGTCTATTTGATGGGCATTTTCACTGAAATTACTATGTTATAGAATTCGTCCACGTTGCAATTGCGAAAACTTGCTATTGTAATGGACATCATTGTCATCTTTAATATCGTCATCGTCGTCGCCATCACCATCAGGGCTGTGATATAGTTTTAAAATGCCCTGGTCCTTTTACTTGTACACTCATGATAAATATTATATGGCTGTTTTGAATTATCGCTTTGGGTACATTCTCGACATTCGATAGCAGGCAAGGGATGTATCTAGCCTTCATTATATGGCGACTTACGCATCCCCTACGAGAGGCTGGTAAGTTTGTTGGACGGTGTGGGCTTAGATTAAAAGGGAAGTTCACCATGAAGAAAGATTATTGTAAAAGTAGCATTAAAAATGATATAAAAGAAATATTGGTGAAGGTTTGAGATAAAGAAAGCTATTAGAATTTTAAGTTTTGGATTTATGACGTTACTAACGAGCAGCTGCCCCATAGGTTATATAATATATAATGCATAAATTTCAATATTTTGATGGCTTATGATGACTTTTTGTTTTTTATTTTAGAAACGGGTGTGAAATAATGTGTTCTCAAACGTGTTTATTGATAAATGGAAGGTACAGTAAAAAAAATCATCTTAAATTTTTTGAGAAAAAGATATTTTATTGAGTTTTTACCATACAATATGTTATCATATAATCAAAATTCTAATAACTTTTTCATTCTTTGATGAATTTTCGTCAAATTTTTGGCAATTTTTTAAAATCAATTTTACTGTTATTTCTGCAATAAACCTTTTTTGTCAGGGCGAACTTCCCCCTTTAACACTGTGAACTCGTGTGAATATTCTGATGGAGAGAGGTTGTGTAATCATAGAAAAATATCATACTCAGAGCTTGCCCGAGTAAAAAAAAATCTATCCTGTACACTAAATAAGTGTACAGGTTTACATATTATTGAAAGTCGAAAAAGAGTCTCAGAAAGGGAGTTTTAGAAAGAACATGATAAGATGTGTGTTATAATAAACCGTTGACTGCCGCCGATGGCCCTCTTAAACATGTTAAAAAGTAGGAATATGAAATTTCTGTTGGACATATTTGACATTGGTAAATATTTTAAGGTATTTTAGATAATTTTAATTTTGGTTGTTTTGCTCCCTTTCCTGAGGTTTTTTTTTCAAATTCGTTTCATCATTCTTTATTGGTGCGTCCGATGATTTTGTTTTATTTGAAAATATTTATACCACTTATTTGAGTAGTTCTTTCACACGAGACGCCCCTTACGTTTGTACTATTTTTACCAAATTGAAATGAATTCAAATGGGATTGAAATCAAAATATATATATATATATATATATATATGTATATATATATATATATATATATATATATATATATATATATATATATATATATATATGAATAAATACATGATCTAACAAATAAAAAACTAGGATGAATGCATTGAAAATAAATACTATATCAAATTATAGAAAGAGAAAGGGGGACGGGGAGAGGGAGAGAGAGCAAGAGTATATCATTAGATTTAGATCTTGGTGAGCCTGTCTTCACTTTCTACTTTGTTTTTCGTAGTCGAGCGCTGTATCTACTGATGTTCTCAATCAAATTCTTTTTAATAAAGATTACAAAATACATACTGAAGATGAAGCGGACGCCAGTAAGATCAGATGAAATCCTACAAACAGTGATATCTAAGCCTTAACTGTCACGTCCATTTCTTAACGCAATTTCAAGCTTAAAGTGCTAAAGCCCGTTTCTTAAAGACGTGTTTAAAACAACAAAAGAACTATTTCTGTAACAAGCGTATTGACAATCAGATTTGATGATTTCAGTAGCTTTTAACTGTTGTTGCATTTTTTTGTATATTAATAAGTTTTATGAAACAGGCGGCTGTTAGATCCCACCATGATTAGTTTGTCTCATCCTGGATTTTGGTCTTTACCATTCTCAATTCTCATCACTTTATGAAACAATTCCTAATATGACTGGTGGGTGTTTCATAAAGCTGTTCGACTGTTAAGTGATCCTTTCTTGTTGCAAATGGTATTGAATTGGCGATTGTTTAGCGCGTATAAGGGTGCACCAGTCGTTCTTAAAGTCGCTCATAGCTTAAGAACAGCTTTATGAAACGCCCCCCCCCCGTTTATCGAGTTTATGAATATTATGAGATAAACATCGACAATTAACAAGAAATAGCTACTACAAACATGACAAAATGCCTTAATTTATTAGGGACGTCTACCCGTGTAGCTGGGTTTTGTAAATTAAAAAAAACAGCAGAGAAATAATATACACATATTGGTGATGGTTTAGTGAAAACATGATATAATAGTCATGATAGGATATGAATAAATATTCCTAATCTTTAATTTGTGAAGTGCAAGCGAACTCCACATGTAGGTTAGTTGGTAAATTGCCAATTCGTCCACTGCCAACACGTCCTCATACCACATTGTCACCTTCATTTAGTCTAATGCCATTCCGTCCATCAACATTTCGTCTAACAACCATTTGGTCCAATACTCACTTCGCCTAATCACCAGTTCGTCTATGATCATTTGCTCTAATAACCAGTTGGTCTAATACCCATCTTCTTTTCATTTATTTCGCCCAATTAACACTTATCCAAGTTACACCATATGGTGTATGGACTAAAAATGGCTATTGGACCAACTGGTTATTAGACAAAATGGTGAATGGACGAAATGGCAATTAGACCATGTGGATTTTGGACGAACTGATGGTAGACCAAACGATAGTAGACGAGTTGGCAATTGGACGAATTGGCATTGAACTAAATGAATTTAAACCAATTTGTTCACTTCACATATTTTTTTTAGTCAGGAATTTATACATGTATTCCAAGTTAATTTTTATAAAACTGATTAAATTGGTACTTTCTTCACATATATGGAAATATCGAATTAGAGCTGAACTAGGTGGGGATTATTATTCAAATGGTGTTAAATAAGCAAGATGTTCTTCAAACAACTGTTGCACCATATGCAACCGAACGTCCTAATTGTAATTCATTATTCACCAAGCAATTACAATTAATCATTTCATGCCCTCACTCCTACACCATGTTCAAACACCTGAATCATGAAAGTTAATGACAAAATGACATAGTACGCGAAATATTGGTAACATAAATTAATATATATATGTATATCGTTTAATGTTAAAGACGAAACGCAACAGAAGCAGTTACTGTAATATATATATTTTTTAAATATCCGATTTCAATATATGATTCAATTCAATAACAATACATACGGGGTCGAAAAGTAATTTCAACACTCTCTCGTAACAATAAAATGTTAAAAAGGGTACTTGACATATTTTTCACTTGTAAGAGTGGCAATCAAATGTTCCTTTCATTTTCCACTTCAACAATCTTTATTTTCAATATCAATGCTCGCACTTTCATTTTCATTCTACCTTCTGTGAAATATTGTGTGTTTCCATAGCATTGCCCCACTTTTCTTGGCACTCCTGACGCCACTTTCTAACACCTCATTTTCCCATTCATCTTTTATACAGCCAGTATTTTCATTCTGTGATTGGCGCCTTATAAATGAAATAATCATTGGTGTATAAATGCATTTTTTAAAATAGAAGACCCGTGATCAAATTCCTTATTGGCAATAATAATATTCATTAGCATCTAATGCTTCTTTGCGAGTGGCAGTCTTTTATCGCGCGAAAAATACGGTAGAGTTCTTCTAAAAATCGTTGAAATCTTCCTTTAGATATAGAGAATAAAAAAATATAATTTGTGACCTCTGGTGGTATATAGTTTGATACAGGGGCAATTAATTGTCATGAAGGTGAAATTTTGTTCTTAGGATCATACTTTAAGTGATTTTTTCCGTTCTGAAATAAAGATCTGTGTAAAGTGATAGTTTTGGAAGTATATCGTACCCAGCGCATCGGGGCGTAAGAGCTGCGTTTTGGGGCAAGGCCACACAGTCTAGCACGATATCAAAAGCAACCAGGTTAACATGAGAGTACGTCTATCATGTCTATTGGTTAATGAATATTCAATGTTATAAACGCCAATCCTGTGTTAAAACGTAATTTTGATACAGCTCTCCAACTGGAAAAAAAAACACTCAGTGAAAAATATCCATTTAAAAAAGGCTAATAACACAACGAATATGCTGCCGGTGGAAAAGTGAAGCCGAGTGTCAGAAAAGTGGTCGAATAAAGACACAAAATCAGATTTCTCCTTCAAAGCAATACTATTGCGTACGAGGTGTCATTTGTATGAAATGTAAATTATATAAATGTAAGTTGAACTACATTCATCTCATACAAAATATTTGTTTGTAAATTCTTCCTAGTCTAATCTAAAAAAAAACATGTTTGTCGTTGTTTTAGATCTGGGTTAAATGGGAGAAGGAGTTCCATATTTACTAAATTATAACTTTAAAGTTGATTGTCTCTGGTTGTAAAAGAAAAGGGTATATATTCTCATTGTCATTATCTTTGAAAATACTACTGAAGTCGAGTGTGCCAAAATTTTACGCCTGCAATAGTAATGTACAATTTCAATGAATCAAAATATTTTTTTCAAGACGTCAACTGCTATTCATCATTCATTTCCTTCCTGATGAAGTTTTAGATAGAAAAATACATCATTCAAATGGGTAAAGAATACTGGCGTTTGTAAACAACCTGATGTGCAGCGTTCAGTGAAATCCCTCACAATAAGTCTCATACTTATATCTACTTCAAAATAAATGTATAATAGAGAAGACAAAATATATATATGATTATTGCAGCATGCCGTAAACCCCTTTACCAAGGCAAGTAGTTAAATGCACAATTTCATGAAGCGCTAGTTGATTGATAAATGTTTTCAGCTACCAAACTTCATTGCATGTAATTTGGCTAGGAGAAAACAGTAACATCACTAACAAGATGCTTCATAAAACGGTGTCATGTATAGACAAATCCATTCTAAACCTTCAACATGTTCAACCAAACGTACGACTTACCATTATCTCAACAAGATTTCAAAGGTATATTTACAATGGGCAAGTTGGAACACACATAAACACATGTTTCTTTCACAGCATATTTAAATACAAGAGTTGCCAAAACTGTTGTACATGTATAATTGCTCACATTTATACACACACACACATATATGTATATATATGTATATATATACGTATATATATATATATATATATATATATATATGAAAGTATTAGCATTATCGACGTGATAAATACATTCTCTGCATATACGAATATACTAAGACCACACTGTTAAGTAGGACAATTAGGTACATATCGTAAAAATAAGTGCACTACACAGCTATACACTGGGAAAGATACGTCCAGGTTGGGGACATTGGATATTTATTTGGACATATCTTTTCTATTTATTAGGGATGTAACTTAGATCGACAAGAAAGGTTTAAAAAACTAAGTTTATATCTAAAATAATTGAAATTTCAATCGTCCATGGTATAGGTTAACGCCCACAATGCATTCATATAAACAAATGTGCAGTTAAAAATATTATTTATTACGTAATGTAAATTTGTTAAACGACGTTCTTAGTATTAAATAAATTCTTTCAATTTTCCTTTCCCTGCGTGTTTATAATTTAAAGTTCCCCTCTTGAGTATTAACAAGATATCTTATAGCTATTCTAAGTAATTTATTACTTGCTACGAAAGGATATAAAGAATCATCAATAAACGTCTAACGTTTCACCAAATAATAAGGGTGGCATAACTTAAAAAAAAATGATTGCACTGTATGAGCGGACTCCCAATTGGCTATGAGGCATAACAATTGAATAATAAATTTCATTGCCTGCTACACATGTATAGCCTATATTCATGTATATACATTTTGATATTTACACTGTAAATAATTATTTCACTAGATAATAATTGATTCATTGATGTAAATATGATATTTCGAAATACACATCACAGATAAGTATATATACATAAACATGATATACGTGAATTATTTATATATGTATATATATATGAATACATTATACAGTCATATCAGTCTTTCCAAAGACAGTGTGTCCAATTTGAGAAATACCATTTTCAGAATGTTTTCTAGATAATACAAATCGGATACGCTTGTATGTATGATACAGTCAATATGATCATGCATGTTTTAGCTGGTGCAATACTTAGAAAAATAAGACTACCCCCTTTTGGGGTACAATTTTACACCTTACGAAACATTAATGGTGCACTTATGAATTTTCCTTGTAGAGTGCAGAGTTGTATATACATTTACGGAAAGGAAAAAAATACGCGCATTATGTTTTTTGGTACAAACGGCCATTCTGGATGAATACAATCAAAATTGTGCATTTTGCACCATGAGCTCCAAGCTTGCACCCAAAGAGGGGCTGCCGGTGATGCATTTAGGGTGAAAAAACTACACCTTGTTCTTCGGTTGGTACTGAAATACACTGTATCCTTACATTCATTACTACGTATACTAGATGTACATGTACATACAGTATTTCGCAAATTAATGTATGTTTCAATTCAATTTACGTCTACATCTTCGGTGTCTTAGTGTCACAGAGTAATATACAAAGTATTAATCATTGTTCTTAAAATCAATTAAATTAACATTGGCTTAAAAAACGTCAGGCATTCATATTGTTACAAAGGTTTTTATTACATCGTTCAAAGATATCAAATTATGCAGCCGTTGTCATTTTGCATTATTGCAAAATCGAAATACTTGTTAAAAATCCATGCAGAAATTAGAAAGATTAAAAACATATGTATATTTTTTTCTTAATTGTAATTAATGATGGAGGTTTCAGAATGGAAAACATCCATGACACGTAAAACAAATATTTGAATGAATTTATATCTACGGTAATAAGACATGCAACGTCTTTGATAAAACAGACGTCACGGATGTTATGTAACATAGTCAGTCACACTAAATACGGATTTTCGTAATTCAACAATAATCTTGTTTTGTTCATACAGTGGTAACACTTGATTTTCTTCGGAATTAGTTACTTTGGGTCTATTAAGTCAAAATCAGACTTCACGCAAAAATAGTAATGCATGGAAACAATAATTATTAAGCCAACTTGTGGTGACAATGATTATCTTCAAAATACTAAGCCATTGTTGGTTACCTTGTTGATTATTTCCAGGATTGTAAGATCACATGAGCAACCGAGTCTCTTGAAAACAATGTTGTCAAACAAGTCTAACAATCTTGAAAATTCTATCTTTTTTTTGGGGGGGGGTAAGTGATTTGAACTATACATCTTGATACTCGGGAATTACCAGAATTGAGATAAACGTTTGCTTTAATCATGTTAATAATTTGAGGCTATTTTGGATTATGTTTCTGCAATCACGTTTTACAGCTGAGCATATCGCCTTTTGAGAAAAAAATACAATCTAAATACTTCATGCGAATATTAAACGTTTCATCCATTCGTCGAAAACACTTAAATAAAAAAATATTGTTCTGTTGTGAATTCGAGCTGACAAATAATTTTCAGGCACACATTCGATTATCTTGCAGCACATCTTGTTTGCTGGTGCTCGACGCACATGTCTTTAATAACTATAACTTTTATCTACAGATAATAGCTGCTTGTTAGTGGAGAATACCCCAAAATATGTCTCACACGCTTGTATAGATGCTATCAGCTGCCACATAAATCAAACTGTTCCATCATATGAACTTGACGATGTCCAAAAACAATGAACACATGACGAAGAATGGAGCGCAGTACTTGTATGCCATAGCACACATGCCAAAGCACAAATTGCGGAGTTGACTCTTGCTGTACTTTCGCTTCTCCAAAATGGTTATCGCACATCATGGCTTTAGTTCATACATCCGCAGGAACGCCAGTCCTATGGAGTGAAGCGGAAACGGTAAAAAGTCCATTAGATCACCGCTGATATGTACTCTGACATTAATGAGATTATATTTGTGTTAGTATTAGTTTACCATTCCCATCAAAGGATCATTTCAATAAGTCCTTAGAAAGTTCACAGAAGACAAGACTGAAGGCCCTATCGGAAATACACTAAGAAAGTTAGTAGCTACCGACGATATTATTAATGATTTTAGTAGGTCTAAGGAGTGTTAATGTACACCGCAGACGCCTATACCTCTATATAATGATCACAGTCATGACAGTTGTATGGGTTCATGTAATTCATGAAACAATACATGTAACTACACTATTGAATTATTACAAAACTGAATTACTTGTCGATTGCTCCGGTATTCTGATGGTGCTTTTCAACGTGACAGAGCGTTGGGTCTCGCGAGTGCAGTGGCCGTTTCGCGTCCTGGCACTCTTCTTTTCGGCACAAGTCATTGTTGCAATCAGATGATGTCTGAAAGATGTGCTCATGGCGTAAAGGATCATGGGATTTATGCATGATGCAAGATAGTAAAACACCGACCTTACTTTTTTGAGATGTACAAAAATGGGAGATCGGAATGATTCCAAATCTCTCACGAACAAAAACCAGAGGTAATAAACATAGTTCGGCAACCAGCACAGAGCAAACAGAAATGTGATCAACATTAGATTAAATGCCACGCGAGACCTTGATCTGTCGCTGTTCCCCCGTCCTGTTGATCTCTGCCCCAAGATCCGGCGCTTTCGCAGAAGCTCGCGGGTGCAGAACGCGTAGAATGTTGTCATGCAGAATAATGGCACCAGGTACAGTAATACAAGTTGCAAGACGAAGTATGTCCTGAAGGGCTTTCCATGATAGGGCATTGTGCAGGATTTGTAATAGAAATTTGGCACCGCAAGATACATTGGGTAAATGCCAAATAACAAGATGGACACTATCCAAATGATGACGCAAATAATGACCGTGCTTCGACTCTCTCGGACACTCTTCAGCGTAAAGGGTTTGACTATTGCACCGTATCTTTCCAAGCTAATCACCGTCAGACTTAGTGCGGACACGGCAAATGAAATGTAGTAGACACCGTGCTGGAACCTACAGAAGGTGATGGATGAATCGTAGGTCTTGAATTGTTGCGAAAGGCTCACTGGGATACTGGCGAAGAGGAAGATAAGATCGCCTACCGCTAAGTTCGCAAGAAGTAAGTTTGGTGCCGTCCGAAGCTCTCGAACTCGGGCCACTAAGAATATTAGGCTGGCATTGGCCGGAACGCCAATAAACAGTTCGACGAAGAGTACAACCACATATGCCACATTAATTGGCTCTTCAGGAAAAACCGGGAAGAAGGGAGTGGTAGTTTCGCCATCCTCGGTTATGTTGAATTGCACTTGTTCGACTGTAGTGGTCATGGTTGCTGAAAACCAGGGTGACCTGCACAAGAAGATACAAAAAAGGAGAAAGATTTGAAAGAAAAGTAATATTGTAGTCGATTGCAACTGGAAAATAAATGATAGAAGTTTTATAATTTTTATCCAGATGTATAGATTGAATTAATCAATGAATAATGGTGTTGAGTACTCCTCGCCAGCTTCCCGCAATAAGGGACATATCGACATTTTCTTTACAAAATCGTGTTTTTTATTGCTGAAATGTAAAGAACATGGTATTATACAACTCATACAAAGATTCTTGTAATTTGATTGGTTGAAAGCCATTCAATATTTTGAACTCTTTTGTGCTGCATGCAAATTTTATTTTCCATTGCACGGCGAAAGTGTATTTTCTATTTATTTTTCCCATAGCACGGTTCAGCTCTCTCCTTCCCCCTTACCTTTCGGGGGAGATTTCCGCCCTTGGTAGAAGTAAAGAAATTAGCGTGGCGTACTATTAATCGCTTTTTAATTTGTCCTTTCGTGACGTCACAGATCTGTTTAAGTGCCTAAGTGGAAGCTTATCTTGCCCAATTTTTAAATTTGATGTAGATTGCTAGTTTATTTATTTCTAAAGCTTGAACGTTCTAGACTATTCAGAGTTTGGTGTATTCGCCTTTTCATTTAACCAACCAAAAAGATGGAGTTCATAGTGTGGTAGAGGTAATGATGGTAGAGCATTCAGTCCTCCTAACCTTCTACAACCAATGTTCCGCATCGAAGACATACATCAATCCCTAGAATGGTGACAGCCCGCGAGACCGAGCCCCCCCCCCCTCCATCGGGTGCCGCAGTCGAGTGTTTTAAGGCGCCTCGTAATAGGTGCCTGTTATCGGAGGGGGGGGGGGAATCCCGGTAACTAAGTCATGAATCAGTGGCTTTACAAAGATTTCATTTAAGGGGGCGGTAGTGGGCACGCGAAGTGTGCGAAACACGTAATAATGAGCGGGCGAAAGGCGCTCCATATTATAAGGGGAGTTTACCCTCTCCCGCGCAAAGCACGGAAGCTCCGACGTATTCTTTGAATTGTTCCCTGCCCGCTCCTGCTATTCTTACGTTCTCTGCCTGTTAACGGAGAGGGGGGGAGAAAAATTTCGAATTGCGGAAGCTCCGACGTTTCTTTGAACCATTCCTTGTCTGCATCCGCTCTTCCTACGTTTTATGCCTGAAATGGGGAGGGGCACAGCCATAACTTCCTCGTTAACCAAGTCTAAAATTATTGGCGAAGCTAGGATTTAATTCAAAGGGCGGTCGTCAGCACGCGAACCGTGCGAAACACGGGACACGGGAGCAGACAAGGAACAATTCGAAGAAAACGTCGGAGCTTCTGTGCTTTGCGCGGACGGGGAAAAAATCCCCCTTATAGGGAGCGCCTTTCGCGCGCTCAGTATTAAGTGTTCGAGTGCTCAGAACCGCCCCTAAAATGAAATCCTTATAGACATAAGTTACCGGGATATATTTTGGCTCTACCCCCCCCCCCCCTCCCCCGAAAACAGGCAGAGGACGTATTAAGATGAGCGGGAGAAGACAAGGAACGATTCACAGGAACGTCGGAGCTTCCACGCTTCTCGCGAGGGACACTCCCTCTCCCTGCACCGCCCACCCCCCGGGAGCGCGCTTCCCGTGCTCACTACCGCCCCTAAACTGAAATCCTAGTTATGTCACTAATTCTAGACGGAGTTACCGGTAAATATTTGGCTCTGCCCCCTCACCCCTCTGATAACAGGCATACGCCGCTGCAATGAGGCGCCTTAAACCAATCGGCACCTTAAACCACTCGACACCTGATGAAGAAAAAAAAGTCGGTCTCTCGGGCCTTCGGTCAAGTGGTTGGACCCCCGTAATCATCTTTATTTGCTATCATTTTCATTTTACCATCCTGAATTTGCAATGTAGTGAGTGTGCCCATCCTTCTTTTTAAAAGAATGTACTTCAGAATTGATCCCTAGAATGCAGAGGCGTCGATCCTGGGGGGCAGGGGGGCGATCGCCCCACCAATGAAAATATTGGGGGGGGGGCAAACATATCGTTTTGCCCCCCCCCAATAATTCCGTGTAAGTGGAAAATAAAATGAGATTGTAATGTTACAAAGAAATCAGCAAGCGAGATTGAGATACACAACTCGTTCTTAAGTTTTGAACATGTTCAAAATTTTGTGGCGACCAGGAAGATGGTGGCGATCCTTGCCGCTTCAGAAAAGATCAAGGTACGACGGAGAAGATTGAAAAGATCAAGCCACGTTCAAGCTACGATATACCACGCTTTGTCGATATTTGACGATCGCAGCGGAATCGCCATCTAGTGAGATGGGGGTATTATTTAAAATCGTGCTCAAAATGTCAGCTTTTCCAATTGGAATGTAAACATTTTCAGCTCGCGCTTCGCGCTCGCATGATTTCTTGAGCAAAACCCCATACTTTTTATGATTAAATAGGTAAATAAAATGTCCCGTTTGCAGGTTTAAACCTCAAAAGAACTCCCACTTCGATTAGCAATAATCTTTTGTTGGATTTTAAACTCCTTTTTTTCATATCGAAATATCAAAAACTTCAGCTCGCGCTTCGCCCTCGCATCTATTGTTCTTTTAGATACCTGTCTTATTTATTGTTACAAAAATGCTTAGAATATCAAGCTTTCAGGTCAGAATATAAAGAAATTTATGCTCGCTCTCGGCACTCGCATTATCTGTGTAGTGAGATATGTATCCTCCTCATGAGTTACTACAAAAAGTCCTACAAAGAGGTGCCTTTTTCCTGTTTTCAGGACAGTATACTAAAAAATTTCAGCTCGCGCTTCGCGCTCGCATTAATTTGTGAGATATGTGTCTCTTTCTCATGACATATTCATATATTTATATATAATATGTGTGTGTTTGTGTGTATGTACAGTATAGGCCTATGTGCGCGTGTGTGTGTTTGGTTGTTTGTTTTATGTGGAACGTTGATTCATGATTTTGCCCCCCCCCAATCTGAAAAATGGATCGACGCCCCTGCTAGAATGTTTAACAGAATGACTCACTGGAGGTAGCATGGTTAAAAAAAAATATTATTTCAAATGTAATCTTCAAGCTATTCCGATGGTACGTTCGCTGATTTTGTTTCTTTTTTTCCGAGTTGAAGGCGGTCAGCTATCAGATTTGATATGAATTATGTTGAAATCGTGAGCTATATCCACAATCTTGCTAATGAGCGTGCAGAACGCAGTTTGCTCAAAGATACAACATCTAATCACGTTGATTAAAACCAGACTCGCCTTTGGGGCAAGAAATGCATTTCGTGAGGCCTAATTATTGTGGAGTATCGAAGTATCGAATAGCTTTTTTTCCAAAATGAAACCAGAAAGCTAAGTCGAATCATTTCCTTTCTTTGATTTCCTGTCAATATGTTTTCCATCCTTTTCTTCACTCTTGCTAAAATAGGTCATACTTATTCACACTGTTTTTGTACTCCATAAAATTTTGGTGTGGAGGCTGTTTTGAATTAAGTATTTATTAAATTCAGAAATTGCGTTTATCAGAAGGACCGTTGATACACGGGGTAATGTGATATCGCAGAGAAAAAATACCAAGGGAGTAGTTTTGCGACAAGATAATTACGATTTCTTACCACCTATTCAAGAAGCTCAATATCAATGTCAAAACTGATAGTATCGGTGGAGAGGACAGTTTGCTCTAATTTGGACAAATTGAAATCGACGAGATGGTCTTTATGGTTCTCATTCATCAACATTGTCACATCTAGTAATGAAAACGTTTAAAACAAAATGTCATAGCCCTCGGGTTATTGTGGGGCCTCCGTCAGACAGATAAGACATCATTTAGGTCTCCAATGATTCAATTTAAGAACGAAGCGTGTTTATTGGGGAAAATCCATTTTCCCTTATAGCTTGACATCAAAATAAAAAGGAAACAATTCAATGTGTCGTGTAGCAATCTGGATAAATCTTTTAAAATGCTTATTAAAAACCCTCACAATATAGAGAATCGTTAAACTGCCATGTCAGCATTGTGCCACTGCCAGGATGTGAACGGTAGAAGTGAGGAAGTTTACAATATAGACACCTCTAATAAATCGATTCATTCGTCAACGAATGATATATTTTAACATTACTGATATTTTGTTTGAAAGGTCAAAGTCAGTTTTCGCACTTCGCCAAGGTATGTGTCTGCCTGCAAGCAAATCTCGCCTCTTTTTGTCCCAGTATTTGGTATTACACTTAGGTGTGGCATATACGTCAGAAGTGAACTTAACTGACTAGTGGAACAATCCCCTACCCTTTATTAATGAATTAGAAAAAAATACGTAAATGGGAAAGTGAGTGTAGGGAAAAGTACAAAATAATTACTTTTGAAATTTATGATGGCAGCCACTCACACTCTAAAAATGAAGTGCTAATTTAGCTCTTAAAGAGCGTGTATAGTGACTGCACTTCGGAGTGCTGATTAGTCTAGTTCATCAGCACTCCGAAGTGCAGTCACTATACACGCTCTTTAAGAGCTAAATTAGCACTTCATTTTTTAGAGTGCACCCTCCCAGTACACTGTAAAAACTGTGGTGTTAAAACTGACACCAACTGGTGTTAATAAGGACCACACCCTGAAGATTGAACATAACACCAAAGAGTGTAAATGTAACAACCAAAGGTGTTGGAATAACACCTATAGGTGTAAAACTAACACCACCAATTTAACACCGGCGTAAAATAACTGGTGTGGTCCTCTATGTACACCGGTTAACACCACAGTTTTTGCTGTGTAAGAAGCACAGTACGAATTTAATTGTGAAGAACGGTACAAGATAAATTGACAAATAATATTATGCACGAAAAACGCTGAAAACCCACTAGATTGTCCGACGTCGCCGCTTTTTCTCTTGCAAAGGGTAGGCCTAATCCCTCATAGACCACTTGGAACAAGATTCTCCTTCCAATTATTCCAAACGTGCTCTTTGATTAACGCAACTTAGATTAGGCATGATCTTCGCTCTTCTTTCACATCCAGAGTTGCATAGATCTCCGCTTTCCGGTACTTATTTTTTTACTTTGCTGTCTTTGATTTCATAGAAAATTGATAGGGTCATGGGTGATCGTATATTCATGACAAGTAACCTGGGGAAATGTCATAGATGTTCCATTCGTCTCAAAAAATCTGTCGCGATAATATCATAGTCTCAATGCGCAGGAGAGTTCCAAATCTGTAAAAAAATATCAGTGGCGATTTCTCTCACTGGGCCTGAAGATAATTTATTTAGCCTGTTCTGTGCAATCAGAACTGTGGAAGTGCCGTGGTGTAGCGGTTCTGACTCTCGCCTTGTAATCAGAGGGTCGTGTGTTTGAATCCTTAGCGTCCTTTGGCAAGGCGTTAATCCACACTTTGCCAATCTCGACCCAGGTGTTAAATGGGTACCCGGTAGGATGTGAAAGCCTATATGTAGTATGCCTAGCAATTGAGTCTTGGAACTGTTGTTGGAATGCTCCCCAGGAGCGGAGAAGGTGCATACATTGTATGCGGGCATGCAAGGATCCGATGACCGGGGTAATAATATGTCTGTAAAGCGCTTAGAGACGTCGTTCCGATGTATTAAGCGCTATATAAATGCGGAATATTATATTATTATTATCATAACGTATATATTAAATGTCCATTCTAATCGTCCCTGTTGGTTTGACAATAATTATTCTATCAACAGTTGATTTTTTTTCCAAATAGTGAAGACAGGAAACTCTTGATACCACTGTTTGTTTATTTTTTTTCGTAACCAAAGTTCGAGATCTTAAATGTGGACATTAAACTTGGCTCGACCCTACAATGACGTACGGTTTTTTTCTTTTGACTTTCCATTTGTGTGCATCGGATCATGCAATACTTTGATGGATAATATGCTTCAAGAGACCAATCATTAATCATCCGGTAAAAACTGGTTTGATTACGTCACGAAAGAATGTATTCCTGGGGCTAGTTCTTAGATTCCTACATTGAATAGAAAATGAAACATGCCCACAAACCCACTTTGTTTTTCTTTTGAAACTTCCTCGATCATATTTTTACGTTCATCTTCAAATGCAATATCTCTTAATCAAATTTCTACGAAAGAATAATCATTTAGTTTCGAGTTTCGAAGAGGGTAACGATTCATCTTAAGTAGACGCCAAACTATAAAAAAACATGTCTAATCGAACAGTGAGGAGGTCCTCTTGACGAGGATTTTGATAGATAATCTCTCCCTCTGATGCCGTAAAAGGCTTCGGAAACAGCCCTAGAGAAATGAGTTCACCGTCATTAATAATACGATACACTATTTATGACTGTTTATTATGAAATAAGAGAGTAACTTGCGGCAACACTTTCTTATTCTAATTCTTAAGAGAAAGGATGGGCATTACAAGTAATTGGTCTACTTCCTGTATTGATACCCGTTACTCTTTTTTATTTCGAAGGTCCTATTTATTTTTTGTTCAGTATTACATTGGAGAAATGTAGGGCGCCTACAACATCTTTCAATGATCACATATCAGCATCAAATTATAATTATGATTACTAGTATTACTTTTATTATGATTGCTATTATTAGCAGTATTATAATTATTATTATTTAAAAGCATTTAGGGTACATAATGGAACAAAGTGTACAGAATCCTGGGAGGTGTATTGTCCATATTTCATAATCACAATAGGAGTATTTGAATGTAACAATCGTACTAGTGAATCGTCACCTGCCTGGCAGAAGGACGCGGCGATTTCCAATTCCGCTGCGCCGCGCCTGGCATAGTTCGAAAGCGTGCTACGCGAGATGTAAAGTGTGCGTGAGTGTTACTGCCTTTCTGCTCAGACCAAAAGGAGTGGAAACTTACATACACATAGAAATCAAAATCGTCGTTGTTCCTTTTAGTCGGTCGTAAGGGGAAACATTGCGATATCACCATTATCATTAGATGTTTAGAATCATTGAATATGTGGAATAATGATGTAAATACTGGCGATGTGAAAATGTGTGAACATGATGTTCATAAAGTAAATGAATTAGTGTCTCCAATTTGTTGGTGTTCATGAGAGTGGGTGTGTAGGCGCGTGAGTGATTATGTTTCCGCGAGCATGGCGAGAGCATATGCGTTATGAACGTCGGAAACATAGTTCTCTCTTCTGCCCGGAAAGTATTGAGGAAGACATATAATGTATTTTTAGAAAGAAAAATAGATGCCTTGATGATTTATTTGGCATATTAAAATAAGAGTAGCCCGAGTCAGCATTAATTGGTTTTCATCGGAGCCATTAAAACAGTATATTAAAACATTGCATAAATACACCCACATTTCTAACGAAACATAATACTGTTTGAATAATAAAAAGCGAAGATAAAGAAATGACACCGAATATGGGTGTAAAAAATCAAATACTTAACTATTCAAAATAAACGATAACTTACATAGAAAGTACCTTAAATTCTACACAGAATTAATATAATATCAATAATACGATGGCCAAAGTTCATTGACCATAAATGACATTTGACCTTAGTCTCATGACCTTATCTCATCCATAATGTTCACTGATATGTGCAAGTCTCATGAAGTAATCCATATACTTTTAAAGTAATGATGATATTTAAAAGAAATAAACCTTGATTAAGATTTCGTTGTTGATCCTAAATGACCTTACAGGATGATACTTGACTACTCTTATATTTTGGTTTCATTTACTGGATCCATAAACTTTCAAACTTAATGGAGAATGAAACCTTTAGAACAAGATAGCTTGTGTTAAAACGGGAAAATCAAAGAAACATATCAATTAAAATTTGAGAAAAATCGGACAAATAATGAGAAGGTTATGAGCATTTGAATATTGGGATCACTAATGCTATGGAGATCCTCATGTTGGCAATGCGACAAAGATGTGTGATGTCACTTGAGAACAACTCTCTCCATGATATTAGTATTTATTTCGCTTGAATTGCCTCTGTTATCGCATATATATAGTAGATCATGTATTTTTTCTATAGGAGGGCATGTAATACAGATTTTAATGAGAACATCATGGATAAAGAGTTTGTATTTCAAAGGTTTCATTCCCCTTTAATGGTAAATCAACAGGTACCCCCAAACCTGACTTAAGTTTATTTGCCTCGAATGACCTTTGGCTTTGATCATGTGATCTGAAACTCAGGCAGGATGTTCAGTGATACACCATTACTCTGTATGTCTAATGAACTAGATTCGCATACTTTCTAAGTTATGACGACATTTCAAAAACTTAACCTTGGTTATGATTTTGATGTTGATTCCCCCAACATGGTCCAAGTTCATTGACCCGAAATGAGCATTGATCTTGGTCATGTGATCTGAAACTCAGACTGGATGTTCATTCACTATTATCCTTATGACCAAGTTTCATGAACAAGTTATGATGACATCAGGTTAAGATTTCAATGTTGACGCCGCCACCGTCAACGCCGTCAGAAAAGCAGCACCTGTAGCCTCGCTCTGCTATGCAGGCGAGACAAAAATAACTAACCTGGGGAGCGTTTCATCAACATATTTTGTCCGACAAGTTGTCAGATCTGACAACTTCCCCTGATTCTGATTGGCTGACAGGTACTGTTGCTATGGTAATTGTCGGATAAAACAAGACTTGTCGGATAAAATCCTTTCATGAAACGCTCCCCTGATATGTAAATTATTCGGATAAAATTTCAACACACAATATACGCGTTTTAACCTAAATCAATCATTTGCACTGCTTTTATTGAATGCTGTGGCAATAGGTTTAAGAAACATCAATTAACAACTTCGAAATAACAACTCCTGTAGAAGAATATTTTTTCTACCATGAGATGATTCGAGTTGATGAATGTCGTGTCCAAACCTTGGGTAGAATACAATTAAGACTGACCGATCACGTGTATTAATTCTTCACAAAATCCAACGCTCGAGTTACAAAGAAACTGATCGCCCAATACAGCTACAGCAATATAATCGATGTTGGAAGGGATATTGTAATCTCGTACGCCTGTTAAATAATCTTAAATAGGTTACCAAATTCAAGAAGCATCACTCTGATGGATTTAAACGGGGTTTTTTTTATCTCTTACATACGATTCTTCCTTGCATGAAAAAAAAAACTTTCTGATTCCCTAACGATGGTTATCATAACTTTAAATAAATTCAGCGCTTCATTACTTTTATAGTCTATGATTAAACTATTGTGAATTTTGCGTACAGAAATTGGCTGAATTCAAAACCTGACCACTCTTGAATATGAAAAATATTCCTTTTAATCTTGAAAAGATATTTTTTCTTTCCAGTCAGGAAGGCGAAACTTCAGTGTACAAACTTGACCATGGTTGCCAATATCGGGTTCAGTGTGGTAAATCCACATCGAGGAGTTGCGTTATATTGGTTTCAGGAAAATATAGATGTAGAAACTTTAAAAAATAAATACTGTCGATTAAGCTATAACAGATGATGTCACCTTTTAATGTGGCAAAATATCCATATCGTGGAAATGTAATGTGCAAAGAAACCTAAGAATCACTGGCGGATCCAGGGGGGGGGGGAACTGGCCCTTGCCCCCCTCCCTTGAGAGACAATCAAAATTTGTAATGTAAAATGCCGATAGAAAAGAAGTGTGCCCCCTTTTGTTTTTAAGTAAAGACCTTTTTTTTTTGCTTGTCAAAGTTTTCCTCGTGTTTTCACTGTGATAATCATTTATAAAAGTGAATTTATCATGTGAAAGGAAAAGTGATAAGCGCTTTACACGAAAACCTCTCTTCACGTCAGTTCCTGGAAAACCATGACAACAAAATACACAATAAACAATCCAATCCGGGGGCCGTCCCATAAAGTTGTTCGTAAGTTAAGAGCGACTTTAAGAACGACTGGTGAACATTTCTTATGCGCTAAACCATCGCCAATAGATATTACTTACCACCAGAAAGGATCACCAGTCGTTCTTAAAGTCACTCTTAATTTACGAACAGCTTTATGAAACACTCACCTGTACTGTTTCAGTCTTTGTTTCATTCAAAGACCATCTTTGTCGAACGTTTATTCCATATATCTATAATGCGCATTGATGAAGTAAATTGCATATTATTGAAAGGTCCGTCTATATCTATTTTCTATCAAAAAAATAAATTCTGATGTCCGATCCTCCTTGGTTTAATTATTTTAATCAATCGTCCTTATTTTTCATTACTCCGTCTTGTATCAGAACAAGGAACATTTGTTAAATCAGGCTCATTGTTCTTCCTGTAATTTGTATTCGTCGTTCCCCGTCCATGGTTCTCCAAGAACACGTTGCCTGGCGGACAGAAATGTGGTAGAATACGTTTGTCCCAAATTCATCGACAATTTTCATGTTTGCACGGCTGGCGTGTTAAAAGAGTGTTAACTACGCGAACTGGAGCATCGCACCAACGAACGTAGAGGGCAGCAACACACAAGCGTGTTGCTCTAAGGAATATCCACTCCGCTCGAAATTTGTGACCACTCTAAAAAATAAGGGGGGGGGGGAACGAACTTTGTAGAATTGATTTTTTTTTCATTTGTTATTTTAAAACATATTTTTTAATGAAACGTGTGTAGATCGGTTGTTCTGGGTAATAATAGCAAAAATGGCATTAACATTTTCGAGAAAAAAAATAGCTTAAAGTAATCATGATTTTATCATTTTTTCTCATTTTATATTAATAAGTCTGTGACGAGAATACCTCTGGTATGTTATTTTCTTCTGCTGCTAATAATAAATGCACATTAACATAATGAAAAGAAAACAATTCGGCAGCTTAAATTGGATAATGGAGAAATTAAGGTGGCTTCTGATAAAATTCTTAAGGAATTACATTTATTTTTTGAGTCTCTCTATTCATCTAATTACTCTAAAGATGATTCTGAAACAGCTTCCCGATTTCTTTCTGGCCTTGATATTCCACAACTGTCCCAGAATGATGTGTCCCGCTTAAATTCTCCAGTAACCAAGGCCGAAATATGGTTAACATTGAAGTCTATGGCAGTTAACAAGACCCCTGGCCTGGATGGCCTACCTGTAGAATTTTATACTGTGTTCTTTAATGATATTGTAGATATGTTGATGAAATCATATGAATTCTCTTTTGCCAATGGTTTGCTTTCTCAATCCCAAAGAGATGGAGTAATAACCCTTTTGCCCAAAGAGGGTAAAGATCCTTTATATGTTAAGAACTATCGCCCTATATCTCTGTTAAATGTTGACTATAAATTGATAGCTAAAATTATGAGTAATCGCTTGAAAAAAGTGCTGAATTCTCTAATCCATCCGGATCAACAGGGTTTTTTAGCAGGACGTAATATAAGTGCTAATATTCGCACTATTATTGATATTATTGAGTATGCAGATTTTGTAGATATTCCAGGTTCGATAGTGCTGTTGGATTTTGAAAAAGCTTTTGATCGTGTAGAACATGAATTTTTATTTAAGGTGCTGGAGTATTTTAATCTTGGAGGGAATTTCACTAATTGGGTGAAAACATTTTATAATAACAGAGTTAGCTATGTGACTAACAATGGATTTTTGTCTCGTCCCATTTCAATGTCAAGAGGCATTTTTCAAGGTTGCCCTATTTCTCCTTATCTGTTTGTCTTAGCCATAGAAACTCTAGCAATAGCATTAAGAGATAATCATGATATACATGGTATTAAGATAGGGAACCTGGAGAAAAAGGTCAGTTTGTTTGCAGATGATACTATATGCTTTTTGAATGGAGATATTGATTCTTTTCTCAATTTATTTGAAGCTTTACATTATTTTTCTACCTTCTCAGGATGCAGAATAAATGTAGCAAAATCTGAAGCCATTCATGTTGGCAGTTTAAAGAATAGTGGTTTAACCCCCTTCCAGGAGGAAGGATTAAAATGGAATTCTAGAACATTCAAAGCTCTTGGGGTTACATTTTCTTTACAAATTAAGTCCCTTTACGAACTCAATTTTCCTCCAAGATTGAAAAAGATGGAACAAACCATTAATTGTTGGCGACAAAGAGGTATTTCTTTATTGGGCAAAATAACAGTTATTAAGTCACTTATACTACCACAACTTTTGTATTTATTTTCAGTCTTATGTATTGATATTCCTAAAACCTTCTTCAAGAAATTAAACAGCTTATTGTTTCGATTTATTTGGAGTAATGGAAATGACCGTGTAAAGAGGAGTATATTATGTAACCAGTATGAAGAAGGTGGTCTCAAAATGATTGATCCATTTTTGTATGCTAAAGCGCAGAAAATGGTGTGGGTAAAACTTTTTTTTGATGAAAGTTATAGTAATTCTTGGAAATGTATTGAAATAGAAATGTTGAAAATTTTTAATGAGGATCATCTTGTATTGTGGAAAACTGAGGCACCTCATTGCGTTTTGAGAAGAATAGGAAACTGTCAAATAGCAGCATCTTTAAGTATTTGGTATGAGTATAGGTCTGCAATGATGAAAGACATGAATTTACATCATTATCATTTACAAGACTATTTATGGTGGAACAAAAATGTCAGTGTAAAACATAGACCTTTTTTTTACTATCCAGTATGGCAGCAAAGAGGTATTCATACTATCTGTCAATTGTATTATGGATTCAATAGGGTAAAAACATTTGAGGAGTTAGTGTTGGATTTTGATATTCCCATTGAGGATAGAAGGAAATATGATTCACTATTGAATGCTATTTATTTAGACTGGTTTCTTGATCCTAAACAGGTAACAGAAGACTTGTTTGATTCAATTTTATCACGGTTGGTAAAAACTTGTAAGGTTCCAAAACATGCTTATGATGTCTTGAGAAGTAAAGAATTTGTGTCTTGTGAAAGGATAGAAAGCAAATGGGAAGAATGGTTAGGTCTGGATTCCAATGACATTGATTGGCCAGCAGTCCACAAGAGAAATTTCAGATGTACTATAGAGACCCAGTTAAAGTCATTTTATTTCAAATTATTTCATAATGCTATTGCAGTGAAGTCTTTCTTATTTAAAATCGATAGAAGTGAATCACCACTGTGCTATTTTTGTGGTAAATACCCTGAAACTTTAAAACATATTTTTTGTGAATGTGAAAAGGTCTTACCATTTAGAAAGAAGCTCACAGACTACATTGATAGTATTATTCATGAAACAACAGTCTATCCTGATATCAGTTTCATTTTTGGTTTTGATATTGGTGGCAAACATGATATGTGTATTAATTTCCTATTTTTATGTCTTAAATTCTATATTATGAGATGCAAGTTTCAAGAAATTGATTTAAACTTTCAGGCTTTCATAACCTTTGTCAAAGTAAAACAGAAAACAGAATACTATATAGCTGAAAAGAATGATAAATTGGCACTGCATTTCAAGAAGTGGTCCTTTAATGTAGATTAATGCTTATCCCTCACCAAATTATTGTTTTCTCCATATTCTGGAATCTGGATGCCTTTATGTATTTTTTATTTATTGATTAATTTATTTACTTATTTATTTATTCTTTATCTTTTTGTTACTGAGAGAATCGTGTTTGTCCTGTGTATGTGTCGTCTTGTCATCAGTTGTGTAGATATTTTGTGTAGATATCTTAAGTACAGTAGCTATGAAGTTCTGTTGTTATTGTATATATTATTTTGTTTTACAATAAATAATAAATGCATAATAACATTTTCGAGGAAAAAAAAGCTTAAAGTAATCATGATTTTATCATTTTTTCTCATTTTATATTAATAAGTCTGTGACGAGAATACCTCTGGTATGTTATTTTCTTCTGCTACTACTAATAAATGCACAGACAACCACCGTCCAAATCGAGGTAATTTTTCTGGCCTAGGTGCGCCGAGTCTGGCCCGGTCGCGTAGCTAGTTAGTGACGTTGATGCGCTGGGGCTCCAGGCGACTCGTCTTCTAGTAACCTGGACAATGACGTCTAATTTGCCTGGCCTGATTTTAAGTGCAATGGCTTCAAGGCTGATGTTTATCAACGATGATTGTTCAAGGTTAGATTTCAAATTTTAAATTTCATATGACTTTTAAGTCTAAAAATCTAAAATATCCCCGAAATCCGGGTCGAAATTTCAACTCCGAGTCCGAGACCATGGCAAGGACGGCGAAAAAAACATGCATCGGATGCATTGCATTGGCTGCACAGCCAGACTGCGTCGAAGGTCGATCGAGCAACCAAACTTCGAAAGCAAAGATGCCAAGTTAAAAAAAATGTAATGCGTGAGATTTTTATGACTCGACGTCTCTGTGCGCGCGCGGCCAGTACTTACACCACACTCATACGTTGCGAAAAGGTGCGCGCGCATGAGATGGGCTTCAAAACCATGCGATGCACGCACGCTATTCATCGTATCACATACTAGCCGTGCGCTGACTGCACTTTTGATTCGTCTCTCGTGCCGGGCTAGACGCGAAGGCGGTCAGCCAGTCGTATAATCTGGCGAATAATGCTACTTTTTCTCTTTTTTTTCTGTCGGGTCCCGATGCGTGAGAAAAATGGATGCCATGCGTGAGATCGTGAGACGGACCCTGAATGCGTGAGTCTCACGCACAATGCGTGAGACTTGGTAGCTCTGAGCCAAATTAAACTAAAAGCTTAAATAAACGGCCATCTATCCACATTTACCATGGTTTTCCTAATAATTTTCTGAGAAAAATCAGCCAAGTTGCATGAGGCAAACTGGGTTATTGCAATGTTACATCGCTTGAGCAGAGAGTATCATCACCGTTTTGCGGAGACCTAACTCAGAAAGTTAGGGTATTTACTAGGGCTAGATTGGACTTGTCTTTAGTTTCTGATTGGGGCAGAAGTTGAACTTGAATTGATGTGATAGACGGCATCCATATCTTAATTTGACCATTGATTCTCTGCAATCAATGTTAAAGACTTTTACATGATTTGCTTATGATCATATATATTGCAAATTGTAAATTGTCCTGGGCCTGGCTTGGGCTTGAACGCGTCAGTACAATTTTTTTGGAGAAATTCGAAAGCGAAAGAGCAAAGTGACTGAGCTTGTTGTGGTTTTATGCATTTTCTAAAGTGAATTTTTTTAGGATCCCACGTCTAACGTTAGGCCTAATGCTAATTTGTCAATCATAGAATCTTCCAGATCTAGACTCTACCCTGTGGGCCTACGGAATAACAAATCCCAAACCTAGCCCATGCAGGCTGGCCTTAATTGGACCAAACCGAGCATCGGGGCTTGCATCTAGGTCAAGGCGTCCTATAGGCAGGTGGAATCCGTTTGTTTTTAGTTTATTATTATTAGTTATTTTTTCTTTTTGCATATCTCCTACCAAAGTAACCAAGTAAAACATGTCGTAGTAGATTCTACTAGTGCTAGACCTACTTAGATATCCAGTGTGGAACATAGATCTACAAACAGATCGGGACTGCTCAAAGCTTATCGTCTAGTCAGACTAATAAAGTTAGATCTTAGACTTAGGTCTTTCGACCAAGATCTAAGTTAGATGTAGACTTAACTTTTTAATGATTGGATGTAGATCTGGATTTAGAAGTTTTGGGAAAATGCTAAAAAAAAATAACATCATAGATGATGATAAATGAGTCACAGCCTATGGGCTGCAGATAAATGCTGGTCGACGGGTTGGTCTCCGAGTCGTGTTCCGCCTAGCAGAACTAGTACCAGTGATAGACTAGAGGTTGAGAGCTAAGCAGACGATGTAACATATGTAGCTTAAGAATAGAGTGATGATGGGTTCAGCGAAGAGCTCAGAGAAAAATAAAGTGTTCATATTCAATCACGAAATGCTTTGCGAGTGGTCACAAAAATCACCTAATACGGCCGCCTGATGAAATCGCTGATAACAACAATCACCGATTTGGTAATGATTTTAGTTTAAAGAAAAACTTATATTTGCAAAGTTTTCAATATCAATTTATGTTTTTGTCTAAAATCGGTGAATCAAACAGCACCTTCGTCGTGGACAAACGACATATTTGCAATTTTTCGTCACCTCAGAATCTAACGACAATCAGCTTTCAAGGTTCATCAATATCGACAGAGTCCTCTCAGCGGCTCATTGTGATCTAATCGGCATTTTAAATATATATTTTTTGTTGTAGAATCCATCGCCGTCGCAATTGCGAAAAATCGCTATTGTATGTTGTACCTTCGTACATGAGTCACATTTACTCTCCGGCGGCCATACGACGAGTCGAAAACAGTCGTTTAATTCATTTTTTCATTCACCTATATGTAGCTATTACAAAAGAACAAAAATCAAACGGCTGTTTTCTCTCGCTGTACGGCCGCCGTAAAGCATAATGACTGAGGTATAAACAGCAGCCGAGAGATAATGTTTAGGTAACCAAATTGAACGCTGATCAGGCCCTGGAGGATAAAACGCAAGGTTTGATTCTGTGATTAGAGTTAGATTAAGTAATCTGATATATCAACCATACCAATTATTCTATCCATCCATTTCAGCCCTTTGCAGAATGGAATCAATCAGTTCACTGTTTGAGAACCAACACAGTCGTCCTGAATCGCCACTCATCCTGTTCTTCAGTAGGAAAGGGCGGAAAGTAGGCCTAATCCTTTCAGAGATCAGTGATGTAGCATGTTCTCATTTAGGATAGAGGCATTCTCTATTGCCACTGAGAGGAAGTTGCACAAAACGGTAAGACTTTTGCTAAAGACACATAATTAACTTTCGAAGAAGCTACTGGCGTCAAACTTTGCAATGGTGCAATGACTTCTTAGTTTCCGGTGACAGATTTTCGGAAGGGCGCAAATTTCGAGCTTGCACTTTTCTTTGTATTATCGAGGTACGCCACTGCCTAGCATAGATAAAATAGAGTTCTATTGATCCCATGATATTGTCCCTGGAAAAAGCCGGCAGTATGAAGGGTAAAAATTTAACTTTTATCTTAAAGTGGGTTACAGAATTGCCTCGAGGTGTAAATACTACAACATTGAGGGTTTACACTTCATATTGGTCAATGTGGTTTCGGCGTTTGTAATGCTCATCAAATGCGGGCACTCGCCCTTACGACGTCCCGCAAACCTGTATCTGAAATGTATCTCATGAGTGTATAATTTATCTTTGAGCTCATGCTTTATCCACTTAGAGTATACGAAACGTTAAAGCATGGTTTAAGGCAATTGAGGATGATCTAGTTTCTTAAGAACCCTTGGTAATAATCCAACAAAATTAACTTAGTTTATCAAACAATTTGCAAATCAATTATTCATCGATTCGTAACTTAACATTTCGTATGTTGGTAAATATTTATGGCATTCTAAATATATGGCATAGTCATATGGTAAAAGCTGTAAATGAATTATGGTTAATGTACACTGTTTCCGAATATACTGTTTTTTGTATTTTTTACCCGTCCTCTATACAAAGCATTACGACAAGGAAATTTAGTGTAACTAATTTGTGTTAGTCAGAAACGCTTGGAGAATTTTTAGATATATGTTAGAAATTTAAATAGAATGAAATAATATTTTGCATCTTTTTACAATTGTTTAGAACCATGATTTCATTTGTAACCGGCCATATTGATTCATTCAAACAAACACCCCCAGTCGTTCATTGTAATTTGACGGTAATTTTTCAATATTTTTTTATACAGGTTTTATTTCCACAAATCCATAACGTCGCAAAACTTGTATATAATGGCATAATTATACTGAACAGCATTTACATACATATGGTAAAATTGAAAAGTAATTAACAAGCATTCACAATTAATACTCTACATGAATGAAGTGCATAAACGGGAAAGTGGAGGAAACCTAAGAAACAACCCTTGTAGACATGGTAGATAGGACCCTAAGGTTCCTCTTTTTGGACATACATGTAACTTACGGAAAAAATGCACGTGACCACATCCGTATCATTAAAACACACATAAAAGAGAACAACACAGGAAGGTTATGAAACACAAATAAATAAAAAATAAATTTAAAAAAATAAAGTGGGCAGAAACTAATCAGCATTATTTTTTTAATACTGTAATAAGCTCGTGTACACATATCCCAATAACATGCCCGTAAGTAGACTTTTTGGTTTGATTAAGTATTCCCAAGAAGAAACTTTGCTTTCAACTTATTTTTAAAAGTTTTCAGATTTCAAATTTCTTACTCAAATTTGTTATATTTTCTTAAAACCCTTCTGCGTGCCTGTGTAAAAATTCCGTATTAGAGGTTCATTTAACATTCTTTCGGACATTCGGAATTTAATGGAAAAAACAAAAGAAAATATCACGATCAAACCAATATTGAGGCTTAAAATTCAGACTTTGATTTCGGATAGAGCAACTGACAAAAATAAGTAAAACCACGGCGGAGGTGAGCAGAACTTTAAAATATAATGCTATACAAAGCATCTGATCGCCTGGTCAATGCACCATAAATCGGATTTCTAACATGACGTAATCATGATCCTTGGAGAAAATCATTATTATGAATATCATTCCTTGGCAAACTCAATATTTCACCGTGAAAATCAATAGCGCCAAAAAAGGGGGACGGGGATTTGACTGTCGAAGCGGTTTTAAGAAAAACACACTCCTAATAGATGAATTACATGTAAGAAGATCATGATTGGTTTTTAGGAATTTGAAATCAATAATGTAATACGCGTTTTAAAAATGAATAGGGTCATGGTAACGTGCAAAATTTACGTAACTGCGATACGCACAAGAGTTTATGAATCGTGAAAAGCAGTCATTATACACTTAAACTTTTTAATACTTTTATATTTTTTCAAAGTTTTTTAGAAGAACATCTTTCAAATAACATAGCCTAAATCGACTCTCAATATCATTCCATTGATCAATTACCCTTTTTTAATAGATCTCATATTAATGTGTGGCGAACTAAATACAATCTGTTTGACATTGATACCTTTGTTGAATAACTGCCATGAATATGAAACCTAGTTATTTGACTGCTAATAAAAAATGAAATAACCGTCAAAATTTCCTTGCATCGCTAATTAGTTTAATCATATCGAAATAAACATTAGTAATCATGATGCTATGCACCAATCTCAATTTTCATAGTTCAGTTACACGTTCATAGACTATGATCCATAAAACTTCCGATGCAAATCTTTATTCTCACGGATTTTTTTCTGTCATTCACTTAAAGACGCCAAGAGCACATTTATAGAAACGTCGAATTTGGGTGGTCATTGTCAGGACCAACACACGGCCATAAAAGAATACATGGGCCCGTATTCTGAAGTCGGGTTTAACTTAAACTCAGGTTTAAAGTTGTGGTTTAAGTATGGATAGCCAATTGTTACATAAATCACTAACAGTAGAGACATCATACTTCAACTCAATCAGCTCTCAAATCATGTATAATTGTGTAGAAAGTATATATAAATGATTGTCTTCAATATCGATGAATCAGGAAAGAGCAAAGTAAACATTTGGGCTTTCCATACTTAAACCACAAGTTTAAACCTGAGTTTAAGTTAAACCCGACTTCAGAATACGGGCCATGGTGTACAGTGAAAACCTCTCTACACTCTTTTTCGCCATGGAAGTTATGTTATAGTACTACGTTTCTGCACTTAAAAAATATATTGAGTAGCTCTATTACGTCTATTCGATTCCGAACAGAATGAAATAGAAAACGACTTATTGCATCTATTCCAGATTCCAGAAAAAAGCGATATAATTCCTCATTTCGGTTAGGTACTCCACCTATGTCATGATTGTGCTCAATTATTATGTGTGGGTGTGTGTATGTGTGTAAGTATGCCCATCATGACGCGACGTCTGAAACAAATACCGGGTGACCGTGTCCTCTCACATGTGTATTTTGTCTGTTATTCAAGAAATGTTTAGTAATGTGAAGAGAAAGGGTGAGAACCGATCTCGGCTTATAGATAATCGTGCGAAAGAGCTAGTTTCGTGGAAAACTACACTGCAGAAATCTGGTGTTGATTTAACACCAGCCCGGAGTCTATGGAATAGCCCGGAATACCAGAGAAGTGTTAAACAACCCCGGGTAAACAACACCAGTTTCGTTTTGGTCTAACACCAGATAGGTGTTTAAACAACACCAATTAGTATTAAAACAACATCACTTTGATTCCAAACTGGTGTTGTTTCAATACTTCTTTGGTGTGGACATATATAGATTCCGGGCTGGTGTTAAATCAACACCGAAGTTTTTGCAGTCTTTCTGTTTGTTTCGGTTTCTGTTTGTGGTAACTCCCGCAGGAACTCGGCAGGACAGCATTTTGCTGGTAAACGCCAAGCTGGTATATAACCAATTACCTATGAAACATTTTACGTCTAGGTTAATCCAGGTTGACCAGATTTCACAAAATGAATACGGGACAATCGACATACAAAGATCAGCAAAGAAGGCTACACAGTGTTAGACTTGTGAAAAAAATACTAAGAATTGGAAGGGGGGGTGAACGAAAGAATAAAGGAGAGAGAGAAAATAGACGAATTGAGAAGGAATGAAAATGAAGGAAAAAAGAAAAAATGACAGAAAGTTACAATAAAAGAATGAAAGAAAGAATAACAGAGAGAAAAAAAGTTTTCCGTCATTCTTTGAAATGAATATCGAAACAAAGAAAAAGAAAGGTAGGGAAGATGAATAAATGTGTGTACGGACAAAATAAAAGATAGAAAGGAAATAAGTAAGAAAAAAGGAGAAAGAAAGAATAAAGAAAAGTTTCCATGATTTGAAAGAAAGAAAAAAACAGGAAGGGAGGGAGGGAGGGAGGGAGGAAGGAAGGAAGGAAGGAAGAAGGAAGGAAGGAAGGAAAAGAAAGAATAAGGGAAAATAATTAGAAGGAAAAAACAAAGAAAGGAAGAAAGACAGGGATAGAAGATTGAAGGGAGGAGAGAATGAAAAAGAGAACATAATGGAACTCAGAGAGAAAGAATGAAAAGAAACAGGAGAGGAACGGAAAAGGAAGCAACTAAAATTTTAAGGAAAGAAAGAATTAAGGAAATGAAATAGGAAATTTTAAAGAAGGAAAGAAAGGAAAATTAACACACAGACAGGGAGAAAGGTTCAAGAATATGGAATAAAGATAGAAGAAACAAAAATGGCAAACAGGAAGGATATGGTAGAAAAGAAAGAAAGAGGAAAAAGGTTCAAACTTCAAGCAAACCAAAAAAATCCAATCATCTTACAACTATCATAATGTTATATAGGGTTTTTTTTTCAAATACATTTTAAAAAAATTAAAAGGTAAAATGTTTTAGAAATGAATAAAATTTCAAAGTGAAACATTGTCAAACTTAAAAAAGTAGATGAAACATCGCGGCATCGTACACACCAAGACTCAAAACGAAAGCTGAAACTAGATCTAAAAATTTATGAAAACTCAATAATTGCTCCTCCGATTACATCTCTAAATCATTAATCTGAGAATCCACAATATAGTTATAAAAGATTCCCGCCGATTTTGTGATTATTTTGGTGGAGAAACTGTTTCTCATGTGAGATTGTTTGCATCATTGAGAATTGATCCGATCCCACATGCCTATGGCTAGTAGCCTGCCACACACAGGCAGGAGGCCAGTTTGTTTGCAATGCATTGGGTTAACAAGAAAATCGCCGCAGAACTTTACAGAAAAAAATACGCAAAAGTTTACAGTTAACGATTTTAGTTTTGTCTCTGCTTCGTCATCTGTTGGTTATTTAATAAAAATTCGTCACTTGTAAATGTATTAACTACATTTTGTTCAATAAACTGAAATACGGGACAAATAGGCGTCCCGGGAAGGGTTTGTCGGGACGCCGGGACAAAGGAGCCATATACGGGACAATCCCGGGAAATACGGGACGTCTGGTCACTCTGGGTTAATCAGTCACAATGGCTGACGTTATAGACGACAGATATCACTCTCGGGCCTTTTTATCAAAGTGGAGACAATGGCAGAGTTGGGATTCGAACTCACAACCTTGCGATTATGAGTCCAATGCTCTAACCACTGGACCACACGACCCGTGTAAAGGATAATGAAACCCTTGTAATGACTCGTTTGGTTGGAAAACAGAACGGGCTGATATTAAGCCAAATGATACCAGCTTCCATGAAAAATGGCCACATTAACTGATAAAGTGACTAAAAATCATGATGTTTTGCGCCAGTTTCTTTATTAAAATGATAGTTCGGTAGTTTCTCGCAGTGATATTACCGCGATTTATATATTTTAATCATCTCAGACATTTAACAATATTGGGATGACTGTATAAAATGTTCTGGAATAAAATAAACAGATGTTCAGCGTGAAAATCATGACGCAGAAAAACATCCCCATCATTATGACGAATTCTGGATTGGTAACAAAATAGAGATGAAGAATTGGATATCTCCGACCCAATTATGCAATTTGATTTCCTTATAAAAGGCGATGAGATACCAAAATTTATCAAAAATCTCCTTAGGGGTTAAATTCTGTTTGTGTATTCGATTTGAATTCATCCCCCACTCTGTTAGTAAGTGCAGTTTGAGAAATCAGAATACACGATTTTATGATGGTGATTTGTAAAGGTCTGAATACAAGCATACAGTGCGTCTCAGAAAAAACGAAACCGAGATTTAGCGATGATTTATCATAATTTAATCATAAATGAAATAGACAAATGACCTATCAATGTAAAGCTTATAATCTTCTCTTTCATCTGGTATTACTTAGATTATTTCTCATTCACGCATGAGTGAGCAAAAACAATTTGAAAGGGGATACCAAAAAGTCACTTGGCGGGCCGTATCTGTGTTTTAAAAAGAAAACCACATTTTAAAAAGTTCAATATCTGCTCTTTAATTTGATACCTCAATTACAGAAAATGGTCAAGAAATAACAAAGTTCTGGTTATTTGAAATAAGGCTTGAATTTCAATAATTTTAGAAAATGAAGAGGTTTTACAGGATAGCGTTCAAACTCACTCGACACTCCGTTTTGTTGACGATCAGCCATGCATGAAGTCTTTTGTTACCGTGCGATAGCTTCTGTGGGAAACCGGTGAAAACAAGTTTATTTAATGAAATTAGGGAAATACAAGCATTGTTTCGAGGGATCATAACTTTTTTAATTCTCGACCATTTTCTGTGATTAAGGTATCAAAGAAAAGAGCAGATATTGAACTTTTTAGTAATGTGATTTTCTTTTTGAAATTCAGATACCCCCCGCCAAGTGAGTTTTTGGCATCCTCTCTTCGAATTGTTTTTACTCACTCATGCGTGAATGAGGAATAATCTAAGTAGTACCATATGAAAGAGGAGATTCTAAGCTTTACATTGATAGGTCATTTGTCTATTTTATATATGATTAAGTTATGATAAATCATCGCTAAATATCGGTTTCGTTTTTTCTGGGACGCACTGTATATTCCAATGTCACTCTTTTGTCAGTTAAAATGGACCCTTTAGTGGGATTCAAAAGAAGCCATGAAACACATAATAAATCAATAGGTTTCATCCTTGTTTGTACATGCTGTAGATACTTACGTCTTCCTAGTCATGTTTCAAATAAATTGGTAGACGGATTACGAGAGGAATGGTACTATTATGTTCAAGGAAGCTTATGCTAAGTAGAACAACTCACTCTTTCATAAAAGCTGACATTTTATAACCATCACGATTTGTTGTTTGGGGAAATAAATGAGCCTTTCCAAACTGCCTATACCAAATTCTCAGCCCCAAAACCAAAATACATATTGGATAGCTGTTTTATTACACCGTTTGTTCTTCAGAAGTAAAGGAGCAACTCTTCACTATACTTGGTATTCTTCTGAACAGAACGGGTGGATTATGGGTATTTTTTTAAAGCAGAAGGTAATAATTGAGTTTTCCCGACACACGCAGTCTTGGTCGGGTAGTCTCAAAGGGGTATACGCATCACTTTCTTTCTGAATTAATTTCCTATCCCGATCCCCAATCAGAAATTCGAAACCACCCGTGCTAAACCGGGATTATAAGATATATTTGTTGAATGTTACTGATGATTACAAATCAATTTTCTTAAAAAGTTGAGAAAAGCTTCTAGAAATTATATTTTCAAAGATATTGCTTGGCATTGATTTTATATCTTAGGCCTGAACTGATTTTAAAGAGGACGTCAACCAAGGTCATATTTTTTTTGTGAAAGGGGAAAAATATGTTATTTTACAAAAATTGTCAAATTTCAAAGAAATTGAGAAAAAGAGTTACCTTCATTTAACACAATTATATCGGCATTAAAAAGTTGTTATGAATGGAAATATGTAGCAAATCTAAGAGAAAATGAATTTAGAAAAAAAATGTCTAATTTCAGAAAGTTTTTCGACCAAGTTGGCAATGTTTCACCTTAGAAAACGTAATCATTACCGATGTTTCTTAATAGATAATTCTTCTCAGAATGTCTGTTTAATTGCCAAAATGGCTTTGGCTTTGACAATTTATCGATTGTATTATTAATTATGTAGGTTATGTATGTTACCTGTTCGTTTACTATTTTGTCTGCACAATGTGTATAGGTTAAATACGAATTTTGAAAATACCGAGCCCTGTTGAAGGGGTTAAAATATCTTTGAATAGATAACGAAATCTGAGACAGAATAAGAGAATTGTGACTGATTGGGAGCAAATATAGATCGATAAGACCGTACAAATGTTAATGTGACTGTTCATTAAATTTTCGTTATTTTATTCAATAATCGGAAACTTGTGGTTTCTCCTAAGCTTCTGTTCATTCGGGGATGAGATCAAAAACTAACGCAGTTCGCACAGTCTTCGGGTTCTCGATCATCTAACGAAAGCCCACAACAACAAAAATTGTTCACATAATACCTGGGCCATATAACAAATTATGTGTTCAATGTCCTGGATATCTATCACTCAAAGGAGTTTTGTAGAGCAATGAGTCGACAATTGATACCGTATTTGTATTTCCGTAGCGCAAATGGCACAAATAGGGTATCGATGGAAAGCTGATGAGTTTCTCTTTTAAAGTCATGCACCATAATGTCACAAAATTAAATATGCTTCGAATATCAGCGCTTTAGATTTGGATTAACTTTTTTTTCCAAAACTTGGAAAAAGTGGTCTCTGCACTTGTTGTCTTCAACAGTAATTGACTTGGTCATGAATGGCACAGATGTTACAAATAGGATATCAATGGAACGCTGATGAGTTCCTCATTTATATCCATGCAGATTAATTTCGCAAAATTAAATATGATCCGAATATCAGCCCTCTAGATATGGATTACCTTTTTTTCTGAAACGCACTATATAGAGCTATACGTCACAAAAACTTGTGCGCACTAATCCATGAACGTATGTAAAAATTTTGTGTGGAGTGGCTTAATGATGGATATTAATACAGCATTAGCAGCAGAACAACCTTCGTCCAATTTTCTATTTTCACAATCTAAAAAGCGCCTCTTGTGACTTTCAATTTTTTTACTCATGCATAACTCAGTCAACCGGTCATTCTCATTTTATCTCAGGAGTTGCCTACGAAATGATATATCTCAAGATTATTACGGTGTTTTAATTAAGGGGGACTTGTTTGTTGTTGTGTAAATATACACTCTAAACAAAGATTTACCCAATATGGGAACATGCATGTTGGTTGGGTAAAAAGATTTTGTAAATTTTACGCAATGTTGCGTTGAAATAGGCCGATACGGGGTAAAATTGTACCCAGGAAACATGCATGTTCCCTTCCCACCCAATATTGGGTAAGAATTTACTCAGTGTTTTTAGAATGTATTTCAGTCATTTTGTTTATTGAAGCGAATGAAGTAGTTGTCACTTCTCCTTTGTGACCAGTCTGAAATCCCCATACAACAACCCACAATTATATTCATGTCTCTCTTCTGGTTTGTCAGATTTCGTTGAAACTCTCATCAATCTGCTTCTCTGATTTTTTATTTTTATTTATTTCAATTTTTGTTATTACTATTTTTTTTTGGGGGGGTCAATCAACTTCATACTTGCACGTGGCAACGCGTAATTTGAAGTATTCAGTTTTTGGCTATATTCTGAATTTTGAAGACATGAGTTCAAATGGGTGATTTAGATTAACGTATAGAGAACATTGGATTCAGGAAAGTCTCGGTAACAACCCTTCCTGTGTTGTTGTTTTTTATATGCACGCGTGTCGCAGGCTGCAAGCGACTCAGAGCGATAAATCATAGATGCTCTCGGTCTTGGAGTAACCACATCAAGCCGTACACCTGTCTGCTCTTTTGCTACCTTTGTATCCCTTTGTATACTTGTTAGCACGGACCATTTTGCATTGAAAATATCGAAGCGATGGTTAAACACTTGACTTGCATGACACAATCAATGTGAAACTGACTTGGTACATGCCACGGCTCCATTCTTTATCCATTTTCTATCTGCAAAACTGAGGTGACATCGTGCATTGGACGTAAGAAGCACGTACAGGAGGTAAGATGACTGCGTTTCACATGCGTTTATAAGATCACGCGTAGCAAAACGCCACGTTTATTTGGCAAGTCATGTCCAAAAGCCGCCTTGCTCGATTTGCGTTATTCCTACGTGCTTGATGAAATCTTACAGATCCGTACGTGTGACACAAGGATTTCTACAAATTCAATGTAGAACAAAATTACAATGGTGTGTGTCGGGTTGTGACAGAGGCAATGCATGAGTTCACGTGCTCAGAGTATCGTAAACATACAGACCCCCCCCCCTCTCTCTCTCTCTCCCTCTCTCTCCACTTCTCTAATTACCTGCTTGTAATATGTATCATTATTTTCATGCATCATTTTATACAAATGTTTTTAAATCTATCTAGTCACTAAATGAGTATAATAGAAGATCCGGTAATTCACTCGTGTAAGAAGCTAGAATGTTCTTTAAAACTTGCCTCAAAATATCTGCAGTGGCATAGTAAGGGGATTCTATCAACACATCCACAAAATATTTTTTTTTGTTCCAAAACATTAGAAGACATTTGTAAGCCTATACATAATAATACAAAATAATCATCCGGTAAAGGCAAAATATGCTTACATCTAGATTGACTCTGTTTGAATGAAGATGAGTGCTTAAAATATTTTCCTTTTTACTGTAACGTGTGATCATGAAGTTGCTAGTACGTTCCTGTTTCTCAAACTGCTTATTTTCACAAGACTGTCGGTATTCGTTGCTAGTTTTGTATTAGCTTTCTTTTCGAGGCAACACCCATCAATTAAATGTATCTAATAAGTGAGAAATAAATCATTTTGCTAATACTTAACTTGATTGATACGTAATGGCGCCATGCAATCTATCCCGACTTTTAAGACTATGACCAGAAATCGGGAACAGAATTAACAGGTGTGCTTGAAGGTGACGACATCATGATTGTTTGTGACAAGATATTTATATTGAAATGTTCCTGGTCATTTTTTACCTCATGACGATGTTGTGATAGCATTTGAGAGAATCCTGTGAAGGGTTGTGAAGGGTTAACCACCCGCGCCGAACAATCATGATTTTGCGGCATACCCAGGCGAAACACGATGACTGCTCAAACTCCCCGATGACTCAACATTCACCTTAATATTATTTTCCCATCATCTAAATCAACCCATGGGGGAAAAATGTGGGAGAGGAAACGCTGAAGGGTGTGGTAAAAAAAACTTTGTTTGGTTTCCCTCTGATTGAAATAATAGAGAAACCCGACAACATTTCAATCTAAGCATTATCAAAATGAAAACTGCCAAGCCTTAAAGTTACGTCCATGACCTCATGGTTGCTAAATTTTGTACAACCTTCACATGCCCGAAGCGATTTATCGAAATTCAGTTTTATCGAAAACACCGTCCACTAGCTCCGCTTGCTTTGTTGGGGATAAAGACCTCATTTCTTTGATAATGGCTATGCAAACACAGTCATGTATCTCCGTGGTTATCATGGTTATATACCAAGTTCAAATTTATCAGAAATATTTGAATCAATAAACATCTGACATTCAGGAAGTTTGAAAGTTCGATCCTTAAATGACTACAGAGGGGGTCCATGTTTTTATTAGAACCAACAGACCCCTCCTAAACTTCCTTTGACGAGTATATACCATGCGTGACCATGGGGATTCGAAAAGCACCCTAAACAAGTATTGTCCATGTTCTGAAAATGCACCCCTTAACAAGTATTGGCGTGTGGAACCGTACCCTTAAAGGACAAGTCCACCCAATAACAGTTGATTTGAATAAAAAGAGAAAAATCCAACAAGCATAACACTGAAAATTTCATCAGAATTGGATGTAAAATAAGAAAGTTATGACATTTTAAACTTTTGCCTAATTTCACAAAATAGTTATATGCATATCCTGTCAGTATGCAAATGAGGAGACTGACGACGTCATCCACTCACTATTTCTTTTGTATTTTATTATATAAAATAGGGAATATCCTATTTTTCTCCTCATTGCCAAGTGAAACAACGAATAATTCCTCCTTGAACATGTGGAATGAGCATTGTTTAATACTATATGATTTAGTCAAGTTGGTCCATATTGTCAAATCTACAATGAATGAAATATTGTATAATTCGAACAATAAAAAACAAAAGAAAAAGTGAGCGAGGGACATCATCGACTGTCCCATTTGAGTTGTGCATATCACTGTTTTATGAAAAATAAGCAAGGAATTAAAATGTCATAACTTTCTTATTTTACATCCGATTTTGATGAAATTTTCAGCATGTTGCTAGTTTGATTTTTCTCTATTTATTCAAATCAACATTTTTGTGGGTTGGACTTGACCTTTAAGTACACGTATTGGAAACAATACGGTACCTGTGACAATTATTCCCTGAGTTTTCCCCCTAAACAAGTACAACGATATCTTAATTGTTATGTCACGGACGTGATCCCGGACGTCGGCTTTACCTTATACTTTCATTGTCTTTAGTACCACCAGTCATACCTCTCTCAAATCTGACCCTGTTGGGACAAAAAGTATACCTTTTATAGATTTTTTATATTATCTTTATACCCTAGCGAAAAACATACCTTTTTTCCATTATTTTGGTGCTTTTGACACCCTTATTACGTTACGTACGTAACGTGCCCTATCTTGAAAAAGAGATCCTTTTTACATGTTTATGGTCACGCATGGTATCCACTCGTCAATGGAAGTGCCCCCGGGATGAAATTGCCTTATCACTAGCTATAATTAGCGAGCACAGCGAACTATTATCCTACCCCAACAGTATGTAGCTGGGTCTGAAGGTAGAAACTTCAGTTATAATCTATGATATGCTCGAATCCGATAAAAGATCAATGTGTTGTAACCACTTTCCTTTAGTATGAGCGGTGTGAAAATACAAGTACAATGATATTTTATATTTTAACAATGAAACTTCAATAAAGAGTCTGTTCTGGCATAAAGTACAGTCTCCCGTCCCCCTCATTTCAGCAGGTAAAATTTCAGGTATAGGAAGTATTATGCCTGTCAATTTAAAGTAAGGATGTAATATATTGGGATAAGAGACAACATTTTCATTTTCAGCTTTGCAGAGACCGGCTTCTAATAATGTTTAGATATATTTGATTTCGTAATTACTTTGCCGTGGAGTGAGAGAAGTATTGCAAATTTAAACTTACTCGTCTGATTCCTGTAGATGCATCTACGAAACGAGGTGCGAACAACATGCAATAGGATAATGACTTCACAACATCCGATTATTGATGAGGTATCTGTGTGTGGCAATGATGCTGATGACGATGGCTGGTTTACTAAACTCATTTGGCTACTCTACCATCCGTTTTCAACGCAATCACGCTTTCCCGAGCACCTCACTTACACGTGCGACAGCGGCCACATCCAGGCCCCTAATGAAGAGTGGAACGAAGATGAGAATGTTTGCACTGGAAAAGTTCGTCCGTACCCCGGTTGACTGCCCATCGATACCAGGTCAGTGTGCGCTTGCGGACAGGTGCGTACAACAGGTGGATGATTGATTTCACGAGACGGCGTCGAACTCGAAATTGGAAATGATTACTCGTATCCATTTCCCTTTTACGTCATCTTGATGTTGTTGATCGCTATGAACTGATGAATCTTTATCTTGGATTGTCTCGGTGGTATTGTTGTTCTCTTGGTTGTGGTCTCATGTAAAAAGTCATCAGAGATTTGGAAGAGGTCAGCGGTTCAAATCTCTCTGTGGCTCTAACGCGTTGTGCAGCACAACTCCCATTGGCAATATACTTTAATCTGTATTATCAGCATGATAATGTCAATACTCAACCAACAACCCGATGGCGAGGTAGTCAGTGGCGTAACTAGAATTTTTTCCGAGGGGAAGGGTACTGGGGGTCTTTGCTTTTTAATGGGGGCAACAATTTTTTTATGTGTGTATGTGTCACAGGGGTGGATCCAGCTTTCGCCAATAGGGGTGGAGTCCGAAATCATTTTACCCCTTCGGCCGCTCAAAGTTGATTTTTGCTTGAAGGGGTAGTCCTAAAGTCACTTCTTAGATTTATTAAATTTTTATTAAATGTTCTGGCCTGGTCGGAAAGGTCCTGTTAAAGCGTGTTTGCTGTTTCCCATGAAGATGATACATATTTCAACGCGTGACCCCCCCCCCCGTAGCTACGCTTCCGCAGGTAGTTAATGGTTATCAATGTTTACCATCGGATTAGAAGAATGTTTATTGTCATGAATGATGTCACTGGTCTGTAGAGTGGAACGAGTTACTTCCATTATTTCATGATCTTTAATTTTAAAAAAGAGTTATTTTGAGAGTAAAGTAATGAAATTGAAAGTAAGTGGTTATTTTTAGATGGCACAGAATAACGTCACTTTTGTAACTCTCTTGGGCAATATGAAAAAAATGGATTGATATTCTACTTTAAGATTGTATCGGTTAGGCCTATATTACTCTGGCAACAGTGACGACAATTCGGACCTGAAGACCACTGTAATCATGGAGTTTGCTCTGATTGTTACTAATCTAGAAGTCTGCAAGTGGATACTTTACAGATCTGGCAAACTTTATCAAAACAATACGCATTTACCTTTCTGTATGACGTCATTACTGTCTTCTTTTACAACAAAAATACATGAATTGGTGAGGATAAGGAAATTGACCATAGATTGGACATTTGGTTTTGAAACGTGGTAGAGGGGAGCAGGAGCATCCCCTCATTTTAGCAAGTAATACCCTTTGCCAATAAATGCGATGTCAGCAATGAAAGGGGAATTTCAACAGGTTTAAAAAAAAACTGGGAGGATAAAGGATTGACGTTCCAGCATTTCCAACAGAGTACCTCTTTACCCCCCCCCCACCCTCATCTATATATCTTCATCCACCAACCCATTAAATACTTTTCACCTGTTCATAGCGTCCCATCGTGACCGTGATGATCACTTAGACCCCCAATCAGTGGGCAGATGTCATCGGACAATTCCAGTAAAATTACCGCCAATTACCAGGAATGTCAAGATGAGAGGGACAGAAAAACCTTCCTTCTCTTTGATTCCCTTCCCCGCGATCGCCCTCCTCGCAAGAGAAAAATCAATAATGCATCGTGTATCATGCCTTTGAATCGGTGGTTGATATGGCTGTGGTCGATAGGATTCGAGGTTGTGATGACGAGTCTGGCTCCAGTGGGTGAATTAAAAAAAAGGAATGGAACAAAATAGGATTCATGATAAACGGGTCAGCCTTGCACTCACGAGAATGATCGAGTTGAACTCGTTTTAAACCTCCTGAGGTATAATAGTGTTAGGAAAATTAACTACAAATTGGAGCATCATCGAATTACTTAATTGGGCTGAAATTTCATCGTCACTGTATATAAAGAAATTGCATGTAATTAATTTACGAATTTACAAAGCCTGGATCGGTTAACGTTATTGCGTTAACGTTAAGTATGTCGAATATTCCTTGAGTAGAAGATAATATACCGAAATACATCTCCATTAACTTCACTGTAATAAGTATTTATATCTCATTATGAATACTTACGACGAATGCTATTCACAGAAGTCGTTTCGTAAAAATGATTTCCACATGAGCAAATAATGATCAAAGGCAGTACACCATGATTGGAATTGAATATTCCGATTATTAGGCTGATTTTAATAATGTGACACCAGCAACAGTATCGAAAGCTGGGCAAGAATCCATTAGGATAAGTTATATCAGTATAATGCGATCCATGCCCTAGAAGATACCATTGGTAGCATACAGGAATTCCGTTTCAACTGATTTGTTTTTCCCAGAAAGTGATTGAAATGGATCAGTTGACAGTTGATACAACCAAGCAATACAGGAAAGCGAAAGATAAAAGAAAAAAAGTAAAAAGGTAAATTAGTTAAACGAACGAAAGTTGGAAATAATTTTAAATGGAAAGACGATGACAATCTCGACTGACCATTCTCTAAAAAAAAACCACCCGATGCCAATTCCAAAAACCTGACTACACCAAGCACATACAAAAACATGATTGAAGTAACTCCATCGCTTCACGAGACCTGGGAAGCGTTTCATGAAAGGACTTGTCGGACGTTTTATCCGACAAGTCCCATTTTATCTGACAGTTACTATAGTAACAGTGCCTCTCAGTCAATCAGAATCAAGGAAAGATGTCAGATCTGACAACTTGTCGGACAAAAATGTTGATGAAACGGTCCCCTGGCTCCAAGCTCTGGCTGATGCTATCTCAGGGCACATGCTGACCGAAATGCAAAAGTCATAATTCAGGAATCAAAACTGAAATCAAAGCAAACACATTAACGTCATTGCACAATGCATGATGATTCCTATTTTGGATTTTAACAAACCACATTATTTTGTCGATGTTGATTCGTTCTCAAAACACCTCTTAATTCCTCCCTTCCTAACGCTTTGTAGAAGTATGTTCATATGAGTAGCATAACTTATTCTTATCACGGCCCTTGTGACTTCAAGAGGTATGAAGCACTTGATTGTGTGGTTCACAAGAGGACTACCCTTCAGTGATCCAGATCATTCTCAAGCATCCATTTATGCTGCCCAAAAGGGAAGTACTTCAGAAAATTTAGAGCGTGCGCATTATAACCGCAGGAACATATAGGAAGACATTGTGGAGCATGGTAACACGAACGGCCAATCATAGCATGGCTTGCGTTATCTATCAAGGGATGGCATAAATTGAGTAGTAAAACAAACACTTTAAACAAAACTGAGCAAATTGAAATCAATATTTTACATAAAGAGTAAGAATTGATTTAAATGTGTTACGGCGTAACGTATGAATGAACGCCTCAACTAAAAACAACAACCAAAATGTTGGCTGCAATATCATTTGTATACACCCGGCCTTCCTATGTGTGTTCAAATGTTTTTTTTAATTCCGTCCATCAACATTTCGTCTATCAACCATTTGGTCCCAAAAAACACTTCGTCTAATCACCAGTTCGTCTATGACCACATCGTTTACTAACCAGTTGAAGGGTCCGGAAAATTTGACAAGCCAAAAATAAAGGGTTATTATCCCAAAAAGTTAGGTCATCTCGTCCTAAAATACATGTTTTATTTCGATTTTGAATGATGTATTTCTTACCATCATAAAAGACCACAAATAGTATTGTTAATAGGGGGACACGTCCCCCTGTCCCCCCTGGGATTTCCGCCCATGGTTATTAGACGAAATGGTGAATGGTGAACGAAATGGCGATTGGACCATATGGACAGTGGACGGATTGATGATAGAACAAAATCCGAGTTGGTAATTTGACCAATTGGCACTAGAACAATTGGAAATTAACCATGTGGACACTCCTTAAACTTTGTCCAATTTTAGTTCCATAAAAGATTGTTCTTCTTTCTTACTGTACGAAGCACATGGAAAAAAAATTACTATCGATGAACTGGGTTGACCTCAGAATTGTTATCTCTATACATATTTCATGATTTTATATTTTTTCTAAAATTTGTGTTCACGGAAATAACAACAGACGGCTAAATCGTTTCATGCACTGCCAGTTTTGTTCCTGCGAGAATCTCTCGACACACAGGCCTTTGTTTTCATTCTACATAATGTTTCATTTGATCGATCAGAATACCAAGTATATCAATCGTATGCTATTTAAAATGATAGTGTTTAGGTCTACACTGGATAGTTATTTGCAGGGTAAAAGAGATTTGAAGAGAATCGGCATTCCAATCTATCCTCAAGGTGGGATACCATGAGGTATAATCAGCATCTTCAGCATCCTTATCCCACGGTGAGTTTCTACCCCGAAAATGTGGTATCCACCATCTTCACGACTCCCCGAAGGGAGCTTTCGTGTGGCTGTCAAATTGATGGAAGGGTTTGAGCCTTTTATTGTCTCGCAAGTGAAACTCGGTTCTTTCTGTGTATTTCATTATGAACCTTCAGAAATGAAAAGAACAGTAAGTTGAATATCCTGGTGATGTTTTCGTAGTATAACTAATATCGCGATGTTCGGACTGCTACTGCTCGCACCAATTAACCACCCCTCCCCCTCCGATTCGATGTTAAAGCCCCCTTTTTCTTTAGCTATCTAAATTAGATCTTAACATTCTCGAAGTCATGATCACTGTCCTTGCTAGATTTTATTTATCTACTTTTGAATCGCCACGGCGCGCCGTGGTCTAGTGGTTCATATTCTCATTTCAGAGAGAGAGGTATATATATATATATATTTATTGGGGGCGTTGGAATCAAAGTCACGACATCAATGTCCTTCAGCCAAAACAATCATCCATGCAATGGCCTTTGGAGTACCTTATGGGCTTGATTTCCTCGAATACAATGTGCGCTGGAAACGACCTCCGGGGCTAAACCTGGGGTAATGATGATTTTCAAGTCCATTGAAAGCGCATAGAGACGTTTACACACACCCACATCCTGATATATATATATATATGTGGGTGTGTGTGTATGTATGTATATGTATGAGATAATCTTACTAAGAATACCCAAGAAATGTGAATGAGCCAGTCGTCGAGTAAGCATGGTCGTGGAATCACGAACCAATCTTGTCCTATTTTTTTCTGTTCAATCTAATTTTGACATAAAAATTTCAAACTCGTCTTGCTCATTAGTGCGTGAAGCGTTCGTCTCATATTAGGTATCTAGTTAAAGAGGGGTGATTGAATTTTATGATTATGTAAATTAAATACCATAAATCAATTTCCTTCGAAGAAAAATGACATGGGAATCCCGGTTTCCTTTTTTTCTGGGACGTACTGTATATATCAACATCCAATCATGAAAACGTCATCACGGACATAGTACTCATTACACCAAAGCGCCATACGTCATAATTATTTTCTTTAATCATCTTACATTTTCGAAATTAAAAAAGATCTACAGAAAATGACCCCGACGGTGCCCGTAATGTATTTATATACATCCAGGGAATTTTTCTCTGACAAACAGGTTATTAAAAAATGCATTGAATTAAAATTAAAGAGATGGTTCATCATCATTGCAAGTAACCACTGTCTTTAAATCGTCTGTGAATTTCCAACGATTAGATAAAAAATCTTTTTATTTAAGCCTGTTATTTTTTTTTAATATAAATTAGTGCTATCTATACTAACCCTCAAGGCAAATGGGTTAACCATACGATGTTTGATCAATGCTTGAATATCAATTGCCTGTTTGCGTCTTATTTTGCATTTCTTTCTGTCCTCAGGTCCACTGTAAATGATGGACTCAGTTTAGACCTCAAGGACAACTGTCTTTGGAAGACTAATTCAATGTTGAACCTTTATCTTTCTCGGGCTCTGGATCTTTCCCAGCGGTGAAACTTGACCACCAAAAGAAGGACTATTTTATTATCTCGATCATATAACACCTTACTCGATGCACTTTATCCTTCATTAATTCGGTTATCCAATACAATTCGTTGCATACATCACTCGAAAAGGGAAATCACCTGGGAATTCATCAAGATGGCATTTGTTTTTCCCTTTGAAGTTTACTCACGTTCGAACATGGTTTGATTACGGTAAGAGATTTTGCTGGTGGGCTGAGTCTTCCCCGCATCAATCGCAAGTGATTGTGTCCCCTTGAGTGCGTCTGAATGGGTAGAGTCTTGAGAACCGTCTTGGAGGGACTGCGGCAATGCGAATGGGCGACAGGTTCATGTTCATTGTCCGATCAACCAAGGATATCGATTGACAAATCTCGCCGAAAGCCGAAAGGTATCAAACATCTTTAATTAATCGATACGAATTAGAACTATCATTTAATATTTCTCCCTTTGAGGAGCGAATCTCTTAAAGTTAGGTCGCTTCGTTAAAAACTAATTAGATCTTTTTATATGACGTAGATGATTTACAACTATATTTTGTCGAACATCGATGCGACAAAAATAGAATATAGGAGGAGAGAAACAAAGGGGATCATCGACGGTAATGGATACTCGAATTAGTACATGATATAAGAACATAAACCACGCAAATCTCTGTTTTACTCGGTACATCAAATCACTCTCCGTAATTAACGATAGTTCTCATGATACCATAAAATGCTTGAAAACAATTACCTTAATATCCATCGATTAGGGGCTATTGGATGTAGAAGGACACAAACCAAACGCGAAGTAGCAGCTGCTTTAAAGGAATTGAGATGCCATGAATACACATCAAGTAGGAGTTTAAAGTTATATATCATCAGTAGATCTAATAAAAAGTTATTTAAACAAATTAGACAAATTAGATGTAGAATGAATCCGCTTCACTTCTCAGAAAAAAAGGCGAAAGTTTCATTATTGATTTAATGGTTCCTCCGGTGTTGTTTTTAATGCTGCTATTTTCCGTTTGTCTTGTTTGCAAAGATCCAAGAAATAGTGATTTAAAAATAAATGGTACGCTTCTATATCATTTCAGACAAAGCTCATTGTTTCATTGTGATTTGATATTCTAGAACAATTACGACTTAATACCATTCAATAGTGTCCTTCATGAATCCAATTCCAGTTTATTCTGTTTTCTTACCATTCGTATCCATATACAAGATGTATTAAAATCATATGTTTCAGTTTAAAAACCATTATAAATGTTGTTTTTACTTGTAGGCAATGGCGTGTTTTAAAGCCCGTTAGGTTCTGACCCACCACCCCTGTCCCCAACCCATTTTTTTTTTAATAATAAGTATTCAGTTGACCCATTTTCAAGAGAAAACAATGTTACGAGAGAGAGGGCACTGGATATATAAAGAGCAGAATTGAAACAATCATCACATATCCAAAATTAAAGGATCAACAAAGAACATGACTCGATCTATTTAACGGTTGGAATATTAGATAATTCCCCCATTGTAATTCACATTATTGAATCTTTCTAGAAGTTCTAGAACAGGCATTGATCTTAACTGAGTGGTTAATCGTTGCAGAGAAATTTTACAATCATGAATTCAGATAATATAAAAGGAACATTCCCATCTTAGACATGTTATGAGTGCTTATGCTACTCTACACTCGTGTCAGTGCTTAAACCTTTTAACAACATGGAACAAGGTCTGTTGTTGATATTTATTTTGAGGATTTTGTAGTTGACTTGTTTTGAGACGATGACTAACGACGATGTTATTATTTGAGAGATGGTCTTGAAACGTAAAATATGAGACGCTATGCGACCAAGGATAGAGATGTGATGCCTTTCAAAACAACCTAATCATGTATGCAAGATCTTTGGAATCGATTGAAGATGTGCAATAAAAAAATGGCTAATAAACTTGTAAACAAATATTTTGTAATTCTTCATGCTCATGTTTAAATTAAGGTTGAAAACCATTATGATTATGATCATTCTGATAACATAGATCATAGATGTTAATGCATGCGTCACAGCCTGGTATAATTACGCAGATGAGCGTAAACTATGACGAATGTCTATTTTTGCTTAATTTCCGATCGGTCCAATTAATCTAATTACCAACTCGTCTACTATCATTTGGTCTACTATCCACGTGGTCTAATTAGCATTTCGTCCACTCACCATTTCGTCTAATAACCAGTTTGTCCAATAGCCAGTTAGTCCGTAAGCCATTTCTAATGGGATAGGTGTTAATTGGGCGAAATGAATGAAAAGGATGAGTAATAGAGGATCTTCACACATTAATAAAGCGAGCATAAAGCGTGAGCAGAAAATTTTTGATCTTGTGATCTGAAACTAGATTATGATTTAAACAAGTTGAGTATCTGAATAAACATGCGCGCGTGTTTCAGATTTAGACCTAGAACTTTGGCATTCTAAATAATCTTTTATCGTGAAAATTAAAGCGAGCGCGAAGCGCGAGCTTAAACTATTTGATATTTCGATCTGGAAAAGCTGGATTTCAGCTCTATATGTCCAGCACTTTGTATGAAAATTGTGAGGTGGATATGGGTCGCACATAATAAAGAGCTCATATTTTTTTATTATTATGAGAATAAAGCTATAAAAATCCCCCGCCCTATTGGCGAAGGCTGCATCCGCCCCTGCTTGGTATCCTTATTTTCTTCCTATCCCATTTGTGATAATGGCATTTGATAATAACTTATTTTGGTATCCAATCCTGAACCATACAATAATCTACTTTAAACAGACATATTCGTAATCAAAGTGATCATCCTAATATGAGCAAGGTGATGGGGAAACCATTTGATTGTATTTGTCAATTATTATATTACGATATCATGGAGTTTCTAGCATGGAGCTTGTAACGGAGCTCCATGGTATGGGAATGTTGGTGTGTTAGGTCTATGATATTACTAATCTTTCTGTGGCTCGTAGTGCTTATTCAACAAGAGCATGCAGCAGGGTTCGTTTACATATGACGCATCCTGTCCAGCCAGACATTGTCTTTTATTGTTTTGTTTTTCTTCTGTTTGGAAGGCGAGAATTGCTACTCTACAGAGGTGATCAATCAGTGAAAGAAGGGTGAATCCCTGACTGCTGTGATCAGGCGTCACATTGCATTACTTCGATTTTTTTTTTGTCTTTCTTTCAGGCGAACATCGCAAACACAGTGACGTCAACAGCCACTGCTCCTCTCTGTACACTATGTGAAGGTACAGTAACTCAAAGAACTTTCTGTTGAAAGCTCCTCGGTTGATGAACCTGACCAACCATATATTTTTCTGCTAACGTCATTCTCACAACACAATGAAAACGAGTGGAAGAGCCTGCAAGTAAGGTAAACTGTTTTCCCCCTACTATCGGTGTTAAGTTTGGTGTATACTAGTAATCAATAAGTATCTGTATAAATTTAATTGGTTTCCATTGCTGTTGTTGGTAATGTCATTATCATCATCAGTATTACTGGCGAATAGATGGGACACTTACCCCCCCCCCCAAAAAAAAAAAAAAAGTTTCCACGACCAGGAAAAAGGATCAAATAAGATTTTATTTTCTAGATATTATGTTAAGGCTTATGACAACACTATTATAAAGTCATAAATTCCTTTTCTTTCGCTTTGACTCTCTCAGATTTTTTTTTATTTATTTGATTATTTTCCCCATACGCCATTTTCTGCAACCTCAAATTGTTTTGGCTCAATACGCCACTGATCAAAAGGATAATAGAAGAACTAGTAGTAGAGTAATGGTAGTAGTGGTGATACTAGTAGTAGCAGTAGTAATATACTGTAGTCGTTCTGTACCTCTCATTTGATTGAAAAATGAAATAACTCTACACTGTACAGTATCTATGGCTTGATAATTGAATTGGAAATAGCATAGAGTACTCGGTTACCAAACACACACCGGGGAACAATAACGAAGGAAGAATATCACACCCAATGAATATATTACTCCGTATGGCTGCAATGGTTGAATAAATTGCGGACCTGTTGCAAAACATGTTTGGTGACAAGGAATGAAGCTTTTCTACGTATGCATCAGAAAAAGCATGCCATGGACGTCAGTGAGTGCACCCGAGTTTAAATGGCTTACTTATATGCTTGTATTTGGTCTATGACCAGCATTTTTTGGTCAAAGACAAGAACATAGAAATCAACCTTCTAGAGAAAGTTTCTACAGGTTTGATAGCACGGTTATTATACGATCTCATTTCCTCTCGTTATTGCCCTTGTGTGTTCAATAATTGCGCGCCTTCCAAGGAAGACTTGCACGTTGCATTAAGGCCGGGTCACACCGCTCGAGCGTTGTTGGAGCGGTCGTGGAGCGGAAGGGAAAGAGAGTCGAATTTCCCTCACAAAATTGGGGGGAAAAATCGAAAAAAAAAAACAATCGAAATCGAAAAAGGTGAACGGTAACGAGCGGTGATGATTTTTTTTCTCTCCGCTCCACGACCGCTCCAACAACGCTCGGGCGGTGTGACCATGCCTTTAGACGGTGGGATTTGTATTCAGTGAATGTCTGCAGTTGAAAAAGAAGTCCACGTCATTTCCCCAGAACTTTGCATTAACGGTATAAGCGTTTAATGTGTAAAAAAAGAAAAACGGGAAAAAGAATGCGGTGAGGTGCTCCCTTATTCTGTAAGACATTAGAAGTCGCGAATTTAAAAGTCAAATGGAATGAATGACGCAAATGAGAGATTCGGGCCATTGTTAAACTTCTTGGTATCCCTACATTGAATTTAAAGCCAATTTAAAGTACTCCGTCAAAACCCATATATATATATTCCATAAAGTGCCCACTTTGTATCTGGAATGCAGTAGCGGACCGTGACCCGGAGGATACAAAGCATGGGGGGGCACTGCATTGTTTGTGAACAATGCCGTGCCCCCCCATGCTTTGTCTCCTCGGGGTCACGGTCCGCCACTGCAGGAATGTATAAGGTTGTTTTAAGGGAATTTGTATTAATTTAAAGCTAGCAGCGCTCTTAATATGTATACTGCTTAAGATAACAGATAGGCCCCCTTACCTTAACGGTTTGATATTTCATGTCATTTTCGTAAGTTTGTACGTTTTGTAGTGTAGGGTGTACGAAAGTGGTACATGTTTCATTTTCCCAAAAAGAGAGGTACCATGTACTCATTTTCAATGTTCAGTATCAACACATTTTTGTATCAATATGGTCAACCCCCTAAAACGCACTCAAGGCTTGGGATAGATGCTCTCAAATGAAAAATCCATATTACATTCATCATACTTTCTATAATTAAAAAAAAACAAGTGTACCAATGTTAAAGTAAAATTTAAAGGGGATATACAAGAAAATGCTATGGTCACAAAGGCCTTCACAAACACAGTATGTAGGCCAACGGTTTTTTTTATACAACATGCAATAAATGGTATGCAATCGTTCGTACGGTGCTCGTTAAAGGACAAGTCTACCCCAACAAAAGTTTATTTAAATAAAAAGAGAAAATCCTACAAAAATAAGACTTTTTTTTTTTTCAAAATCGGATGTGAAATAAGAAAGTTATGACATTTTTAAGTTTCACCTAATTAAACAAAACAGTTACATGTACATCCCGGTCGGTTTGTAAATGAGGGAACTGATGACATCACTCACTCACTATTTCTTTTGTATTTTATTGTATGAAATATTCTAGTTTTTTCCTCATTGTCCTATGAAACAAAGTTTTATTTTTCCGTGAACATGTAGAATTACCATTGTTTAACATTTTATGGTAAAGTCAAGTTGGCGTTTATTGATAAATCTGTAAAAATTAAAGGGAAATCATCGATTCTCTCATTAATTGTGCATTGTGCACTAAATTGTGCATATAACTATTTTGTGAAAAATAAGCGAAACTTTAAAATGTCATAACTTTCTTATTCTAAGTCGGATTTTGAAAAAAAAATCATCGTTACCCTTGTTTGATTTTTCTCTATCGATTAAAATCAACAGTTTTCTGGGGTGGACTTGACCTTTAAGGTATTTGTGGCACTGTGTAGCATTAACACCCACGATCAGTTTTTGAGATTGGCAACTGGATGCCGATAATTTCGCGCACAATAAAATTATTGGAAAAGCAACCATTTGGTCCAATCATCAATTCGTCTAATCACCAGTTCGTCTAATAACCAGTTGGCCTAATACCCATTTTCTTTTCATTCATTTTGCACAATAAACACTTTAGTTTAATTAGACCAAATGGTATGTGGACTAAATGGCTTTTGGACCAACTGGTTATTAGGCGGAATGGCATTAGACTAAACGAAAATAGACCATACGAAAATAGACCATGTGGTGAGTGGACGAACTGATGGTAGACCAAATGATAGTAGACGAGTTGGTAGTTGGACGAATTGGCATTAGACGAATTGGAAATAAACCGTTATGCGAACGGAATATATTGATTTGCCAGACCACTTAAGAGGTTCAGTTCGAAGTTACCTCATGGCAAGTTTAATCTTTCCTTTCTTTCATTAGGATAGGCCTAGGCAAAGTTCAACTATGCCTGATACTTACGAACTGGTCTACTACTATACAATCTTGTGAACGATGGAAACAACAGTTCTGCTTTGCACAATTTTTTTTAGCCATGTCACAACCCAACAGCGGCGAATTTCTATGAAATTCTTGCATTGCACACTTGTCCGTATTTTGCTTACACAGTAGTACAAAGAACACGCAATGGGTGCTTTTTACATGCCCCCTAAAAAAAATCAAGATAATAATAATGATAAATAATGATTAATAGATAAAATAAATAATCAAATGAATATTTAAATAAATAAGTAAATAAACAAATTAATGACAAATGAAATAAAATGTGTGTGACTGTACGTGTTCTTATAAATGCCAAAATACACGAGATAACGCACGGTCATGACACCTTCTGAACGTGTTTCTGAAGTCAAATGCATAAACAAATCAAGTTGGTGGCTTGAGCTTATGAACGCAGAAATTTGCCGAGTCTTTTTTTGCGGATACAAACTTTGTCTTATCGATATGATATTTTTTAATATACAGTCTTTTATGCCCTGTATATATATATATATATATATATATATATATATATATACATATTCAAACTTTGACTTTTACTTGTATATCTCGCGAGGCAAATGCATCATAGTTCATATTTATGTTAGTATTTCATTTCTACTTCATGTGTATCGAAGCAACGCTCAGGACTCAGGAATATGCGTGGAAAAACAGTGTGGTCGTTACGCTCATTTTGGGACATTCCAATAATGTCTCATGTGAACATTCAGGGTATGAATAATGGAAGATTTTTCTTTTTAAAGACATTAGGGAAACGAGTATTGGGTGTCTTCCGACAGGGTTAATAGGTTTTAAGAAGCTCCTTCGGGCTGATTTCGTCGCATTTCGGCCATCGAAAAGATTAGAGTGTTCATTCGGTTACCAATAAGGAAAATAATTGGGGAAAGGCCCATCGAATGATATTGCGATGTGATAAGTTGATAAAATAATAGCATCCGTTTCAAAAGCCTCGGGCTCATATCTCTAATCGTATTAAAATCGCTAAAGCCTAGCTATTTTTCAATTGTTTACTTGCTATCTTGTTGCATTTTATCCATTTTAGAGTGTATGCCATCAATATCAATCTGATTTTATGTTTTATAAGGTATACTCGTAATCGATATGATGCCATTGGATAAGATGGGGTGGCTGGCGTGTGAGTGTGTGGGTATGTGTGTGTGAGAGAGAGAGTGTATAACTGATTTCATTGTTTCTCCTTTAAGTTATATATGATTTATGCTGGTATTAAGTTAGTGAAAAATGTCCAAATATGAAATGTAAAATATTATGTGTTTTGAAATGTTAATTTGAAATGTTATATATTTTTGTTCATGGAATCAGAATAAAACAATATGAAAAAAAAAAGTGTGTGTGTGGGTGTGTATGTGTGTGTCAGTGAGAGAGAGAGAGAGTGTGTGTGTGTGTGTGTGAGTGTGGGTATGTGTGTGTGGGGTGTGAATTTTTGTGTGCGAGGGTGTGTGTGTGCGTATAGTAAATCGCCTGGAGCCAAGGACAAAACACATTCAAAAGTGGACGTTTGGCATAGTTCCAAGTTCAAGGTTTTTGTAATGGTGCTAAAATGATTCGAAAACGGGACAATATATGTATCCAACGTCCCAATCATAATGATTAATTTCGTGATTTTGATGATGATTAAAAGACAGTTACGAGGATCCAAGTTGAACTGAGAAAAACATTTGAATTATTTAAATAAAATATATAGGCCTACATTTATGCATGGGCAATACTTAAAAAAAGAAATGATTTGATGGACTACCATCTCACTCTCATGATCAGAATCAGAATTTCTCACAGTTACTAGGATCATTACTCGTTCAAGATGAAACCAATCTCCCTTTATCACATTCACATGGAACCCTAGAGAGAGAATGTATGTCAGTCCCTAGAGAATAAAGAGATTCTTTGGAATAAAAACAAAAGTATTAAGAGTAAATTAGAGCCCCAATGATAAAAAATCATCCAATCCGGATGTCTCCATAGACTTCTATCAAATTTATGAAGAAATAAGACAATTTGTAGGCCATAGGCAAAATATTCATTGAATGCTTCTTGATTTCATAATTTGGTATTTAGACAAAGAACTCGTTTTCGATCCATTTAGTTGAAAACAAAGAATTCATTCCATCCCCTGCTTTTAACTCGCTGGCTTTTGTGCTACATTCACCAAATCTATAAAAAAAATATGACTTATATGGATAAAAGTGGTCATAACTTAAAGGTCAAGTCCATCCTAGACAAATGTTGATTTTAGATAAATAGATAAAAATTAAAGTTAAGTAAATGCTGAAAATTTCATAAAAATCGGTTGTAAAATAAGAAAGTTATGACATTTAAAAGTTTCGCTTATTTCCACAAACAGTTATTTGCACAACTCAGTCACATGCAAATAAGAAAGTCAATGGTGTCACTCACTCAATATTTCTTTAGTTTTTTATTGTTTGAATTATACAACATTTCAAATTTTACAGATTTTTAACAAGAAAGACAAACTTGACTAAATCATATAGTTTTAAACAATGCTAATTCCTCATGTTCAGGAATGAATTAAACGTTGTTTCACTTGACAATTAGGAGAAAATTAGAATATTTCATAATTCATACAACAAAATACAAACAAAATAGAGAGTGGATGACACCTCCAGTCTCCGCATTTGCATACAGACCATGATGGATAACTGTTTTGAGAAATTAAGCAAAACTTTAAAATGTCATATCTTTCTTATTTCGCATCTGATTTTGATGAAATTTTCAGAGTTGTGGTGGGTACCTAATTGTCCTTTAAAAAGAGGCCTATATATTTTTGAAGGAAACTTCACAAGGATATAAAAACTAATGCTAACATTAAATGAGTATAAATTAATGTTGAACTTTAAAGATCTCAACATCTTGGTTTGCTATCTCCCTCTCTCTGGTTCAGAGGCACCCGAATTCCCTTTTGCGATTTATGTTGCATTGTTTCATCTCCATTCATTATTTTACTTCAATCTTTTCATTTCTTTTATATTTGACTTGACTTCAAAGAATTTCCAAACTTTAAAGAATTTTTCACATCAGAACACTCGTAAATTATTTTTGCTTCAAATGATCGACGTCATCCAATGTCTTTGTATGCATAAACATTTACTTAAAGAAAGTGTGTGATCATCTCTTTCTTTATCATTATTATAATTATAAAGTGAAATGAGGTAAGCTGTTTACAATATTATCTGAATGCGTCATGCGTATGATGTGCACAATGCAGTATTCCACCTTACGAAACACCTTTCCGAATTAAGTCCTTGAGGAAGATCACTTTTTTACACATTAAATAAATATAGAGCTTCTTAGCCATTAAACATTCGTAATACTCTTCAAAACGGGATAAAGTCTAATGCAGTGGTCAGACAATCCTTTAAAGCCTATACCGCAAACGTCCAATAACCGACCCAGTTCTCTATATTACGCTATCAATATCGGGCTGCACCTACCTCCCAGGAAAGGCGCTTTTCAAATTAAACCAGGCTTCACTAGGGCCCGTGGGCGCTAGCGGACTTCCACCAGAAAAAAGGGCTATTTGTCGATTTGTGAAATGTTATTCATTTAACTGATATTCTGCTAAAATTCTCATTCCATCTTTTTCAGATTCGATTTATGACGAAAACCGTCTAAACTGTTCCGCTTTCTTGCTCGAAGTTCTCAACCCCTTCCCTGATGTTCAAACATTTCCTCGAGAATTGTAAAAAAATAAAAATAAAAAATAAAAAAAATGCCAACACAGGGGAATATATACCGTACATATCCACTGACCCCAGTGGATAGTTTCCGTTCTCTCTGATGATAGTAATAGAAATTCAGATGTTCTTCCTGACTTTTAGAAAAAAAAAAATCAAACTCATGGAAAATCTAATATCCCTTTTTTACTCTTTAATCTCATTAGGGATTGGGTACGTACACGAAGAAATTTTTCGTTTTCAAACTCGGTGCTTCCCACTTTACAATGCAAATCTGTTTAATTACTTATTTACAATTGATATCATGTCCCTCCAGGGCGGATTTAGATTCAATAGTAATTTCATCAATTGGCAACATAATTCTACATTTAAACCTATTTCTAATAAGGCAAACAACGACTCTGGACTTATTGTTCTTGCCTGGAAGCACAATGAGCGTTTTCCGTTATGATAGGAAACATTAGGATTAAATTGATATTCTCGAATTCTGCATCAAACTAGGCAGCCATTTAACGGAACGTCCGCTTAGTTACTTCCCTATCTTATCTTTCAAATTACAGATACAATAGTGGGATTGGGAACGCCCCAGAGAATGCACGCATGCGCGAAACCATTGGCCAATATTTCCGTAAAAGCTCAAGTCTATTTTCTTACGCTTATTATTATACTCAAGGTATATATTTCCTAAATAGTATGATATGAATATTTTTGTTCATTTTGAAAACCGACATGGGAAAGGCAAATATAATGACTTTTGCAGAAGTCATAATCAGTAATAAATATCTTTGAAAATATTGCACCACCAATCATGCCAATAGAAAGAACGACGTAAAGAAACAGACCTGAGCAGCTGAGCTAAAGTAAAATTTACAAATTTAAATTCTGTAAAATAATTAAAAAAAAACTAAGTTTTATGCATAGTAACCGCTTTTCAGCCGAGTATTTTGCTCAATAAAACTCAAATGAGCGGGGTTTATGGATTGTGGTTCTTCATGTCCGCCTGAATTACGTGATGCCATATACTCTGTAAGTAGACTAGAGATTACATAGGTTTGTACTTCTGAAAGATCGGTAATTTTCTTGATTTCCAGATTATGAATTGGATTTTTTTTCTCAATTTGCAGAGGATAATAAGACTGACATTTATTCAGTGCTCAAATGAATGGAGAATTTAAGCTTTTGACTTCTTTTGGGGGGGGGGCACATATTTGCCCAAAAATGCTAGGTCGGGAAGAACTGTTACAAGTAATCTAAATGGGGGTTGAAATGAAATGATGCGCTAAACATAATGTGAGATGAAATATTGCAAAAATCTGTAGGTTTCATCAATAAGCAAACGGGATAGATTTTTATGACAATAGAAAACCAATTGCGTAATCTGGAAAGCAAAGATATATCCAGTTTTGTTGTGTAAAAACCTATGGAATCATGCGTCTGACACAGAATGCTGTCACTGACTAGAGACACAATATACAGTGCGTATCAAAAAGAAGTTTACACTTTGAAAAAGCTATGGGAATTAAAAAATATACAACATGTGGGTAATTTTTCCACATATAATCTTGGGTTTGGGTCTCATCTATCCAATGAAAGTAAAAGTTTTGACAGAATGTTACACTTAAGTGAGCACTGTCCATTTTTGTAAAGCTCGCAGAAATGCTCGTTTTCACGCAGTGTCAAGGGGAAAGGGCGAAATCAAACTTACCCTGCGATACATTTTTCCTGCATTTCCCTTGCACTTTTAGTCAGTTAAGATAAAAAGATACATTCAAGCATTTTTAAACAAATTTTCCACCCAAATTGAAATTTCAACACTTAGTAACCACAACTTTTACCCTTTTTGTGCCAGCTGGATCTAAGGACATAACTGAATCTGAACAAAAGTTAACATCAGACATCTCCAGCACTTTTTCACTAAGTTTTTATTATTTAAAGTGGGTTGACATTTATTTTTTCATTTAATACTTGTTTCTCCACACTTTTCCCAAGCTCAACATGATTAACAAAAAGAAAATCAAGCCTAATTCATTTTATGTAAATCACAGCTCAGTGTATATCAAATATTATCTTGATGGCCTTGGTGTGTGGGGGAGTGGGGCGGGGCGCAATGCACTCTTCGAAGTGTATTGGGCAAGGAAACAAGTTAAAAGAGGTCAAAGATATCTTCAAATCAATTTTACTTGCTAAATTCTACGTGTTCTTCATGATAAAGGTTTACTTTTATTCGCATAGCTATTTCAACGTTCTGCAACATACATTTTTCACTAACTTTTCAAAAGTAAGTGGTGCTAACTCAAGCGGAAATATTTTTCGATAGTTATATCGTCATTTGCTTGAATGGATCTGTACCAAGCGTTACAATGTGGAAAAAGATATTACAAATGTATAATTTTACAGGATTTTTTCAAAGTGTAAACTGTTTTTGATACGCACTGTATAGCTTGATTTCGAAGAGCTTTTCTCAAGCAAAATACTCAGTTGACAAGCGGTGAAAATGCAAAAATATATCATTGCTGTATTTTGTAATTTATAAGCTTTCAATAGATTAATAATTTGTTAATTTCGCTTTTTAATCCGGTTATGGTCTTTGAATTATTTTTTTCGTAACATGTTCTTTTAGATTAGGTACATGTAGGCAAATGTGAAGATACGGGCAAAACATCGTCAAATCTTGTTCCCTTGTGTTTCTCTTATGAAATTGGAATAGGATATGTATCGTATAGCAACTTTTAAAGTGTAGGCGACATCATTATCGTAATCAGAAAACAAGCAACGGCTGTGCTTTGTGTACTGTAATCATATTATTGATTTACCACTATGTATTAGAGGATTAAATGAAATAGTGATGCTTGTTTTAATTATTTTGTACGAATGTCACTTTCAGCTGGAAAATTCCCATGGCGGTCCTCATTCATCTTTCAAGTGATTTGTCATGAAAAACATAGTCGCTCTCGGGCGAAAATGATTCGTGTGTTTCTGACAGGAGTCCACATCAAATATTTGTAATACAAATGAATTGACTTTATGGCAGAATCTTTCTTGCGATCAATTTTTAGTATTTAATGACACGTTGAACCATGGACCTATGTGGCCGTCATTGTGCTCTAAATAACACTCTCTTCATATTTTCATACTTTCGTTTGATCGTGTTCTGCCGTCAATTAGGCCATGAGTTGAAAGAAGCAGATATTGCACACAACGAAAATGCGCAGAAGATGATAAATGACTTAAATCCTGGGGAAACCGATGTGCAGTTCTGGTTACCTTTGACAATCTTAGTTCTCTGTGTTTTATTTGGGAAAAAATCTATGTATGTTTCAAGATAGAGGCAATACTGTGCTTGATTACCTATTATTTAAATTCCCAATTTCCCAATTTTCCTCCTAATATTCTAGAGGTACATAGCTCATATCGTGTAGAGAGTGTTTAATTATCTCGTAATGTTTTTGAAGTCATCAACACATTACACATGTTATATGTCACAAAATCGTCTCCTTCTTAATTTGCTGCTTCAAGTATAAAGCATGTTGATTGAAAACCATTTTCTAACGCAGGGTATCAGCCAACAAAAACAAAACTTGGAAAGCTTTGCCTTTGTAAATAATCAGATACGCCTTGGTAGTCGCTATTGTCAAAACACCTGCATCATTAAGATGCACATAATCACTATAGGCGGCGGATCTCGTTCGATCAAAGATGTGATAGCGTTGAATGTCCATCTTAGACCAGTTCGTAGTTATTTCATGGACAACTTTGGTCAAATGACCTTTCATTTTTGTTTAATTGAGATAGGCAGATTTCAAAGCAAGATATTGTGTAAGGATGCCTTACATAGCAGGATGAAGAAATTAAATAGACCAGGTGACTAGAATAGCACACTATTGAACACTCTATGAAGGTATTTGATGCATTTCTACTTTGAATGCATATCATAGCATGTCGTACAATGTACTTGGCAAACTAACACAATTCAAAAGAATATATGAATAATCAAGACAGTAAAGATGGTGCTTATCTCCTTAGATTTTAAACCACCATGTCACTTTAGTACAAATTAACTTCCTCTGATCATGCGCAGAATCTTCTGATCATGCGCAGAGTGGAACTACGAACTGGCTTATAGGGCCATGGTTAAACCAATGATCAAGGCAAATCATTTTTATATTTCAATCTATGTAGCTCATTGAATGCATTATATTTTTTCTCCCTTTATATTATGAAATGATATAGTTATACTTTGTACATTAGGCTGAACCATATCGAATCGCATTAGTAACTGTCTCAAATGACAAGTGGCAAGTGTTAGCAGCCATTAAATATCTAGGTAATTCTACAATGAGAGTTACCATAATGGGGAAGTTTGCAAGGTTCTTCAGGCTGACAACAATATCTATTAATATAGTAAAATGAAAAGTTCATTAAGACGTGATTAAAAATGCAACTGTTAAAGTTCGGCAATAATTTGTGAAAACAGTTATGCATGCCTTATTGAATGTGCATTAAGTGGGCTGATGAAGCCTTATCCCCGGTACTTTTTTTTCTTATTTTTTCCATTATGATAATCACTTGTTTTTGTCATCCATGTGTTTAAAAAAAACCTGCATTCCTTACAATGAAATAAGTTTCAGCAATAGATATCTTACAGGTGCGCCCAGTAAATCAATACAATAAACCCTAATATTACATTCTTGGACGTAAAAAAACTCCTAAAATATATTGCAAATTGTCTCGTAATGGGCTCTGCATTATTACCTAAAACATATAATTCATAACATAAAGAAAACATAAGTAGAGAAGACATATATACACATCAAAATAAGATTCAGAATGAGAAAGTAAAATGAAGAGAGTGAGAAAAGAGAGGGGGAAATGTGAGAGAGGGAGAGAGAGGTCAGGAGCAAAGAAAATTATGTAATATTTGACCAATCAAGCATAATCTATTCTTATGTACATATACGTGTAGCATAGGATAAAAACCAAATTGATTTACACAGGATGGGAATAATGGAGTGAAAATGGGGGGGGGGAGCTAAAAATTTCCCGTCCAAAGTACTCATTATTTCGTTATTACAAACCGGGCATATTGGCTCAGAGGTAGAGCGTCCGCCTCATGAACGGGAGGTCGTGGGTTCGATCCCCGGCCGAGTCATACCAAAATCTGTTTAAAATGGGACTTTCAGCCTTCTTTCTTGGCGCTCAGCATTTAGACTGGAGAAGGGTAATATAACTAATAATTACCATGTTATGCAGGGCCCACTGGAAGAGCAGTCTTATGACTGAAGCGGCTACCCTGGGTAAATAAAACACTATTATTATTTTATTATTATAAATTAAATCAATATAACAGCAGAATCTGATTTGTAAATTCCAATGCTTTAAGTTAGCAGAAAGGATCGATCCAATCATTTAACCATATCCTCAAGAGAGTAAGCAGTCTCCGACGATAAACCACATGCATCCAAAATCAAAGGTATACCAAGAAAATTACAGAGGCGAATCCATATGTGCTATTCTAGTCACCTAGTCTATTCAATTTCTTCATCCTGCTACGTAAGGCATGCTTACGTAATATCTTGCTTTGAAATTTGCCTATCATAATGAAAGAAAGAAAAGATCATTTCACCAAAATTGTCCATAAAGTAACTAAGAACTGGTCTATTGTGTTGTTTGGGATCACTTCGAAAATTATAAAGGGCGATCGTTTATATTTCAGACGTTTTGCTTCCAGCTAAGAAATAAAACCATAAATCTAGAACGCTATGTACGTCATGCGTGTTGTATATAGATACATTTGTGAAGGTCAGACTGTGTGATGAAATATTTTGATTAACTCGAATCCAAGATTTTTGTGATGTTTAAAGAGTCTTCTGCAAAAAACATGTATTCAAATATACCTATCAATTTTATGAATATATGTGCACTGAGGGTTATTACAAGGTTATTTTGATAGAAGACATGGCCATCCCCTGGAATTTTAAGTTGTTCTTCTTTGGGGAACCAATCATTTTAAATTACAAGGGTTCCCTCAATGTATTTAAAGAGCTTTTGCAGTAAATATCGAATTGATAAAGTTATCAATAAGTTCCAATGGTAACATTATTACTTGAACAATATCAATGGCATAAAATTGGGTTTCAAAAATGCTTTCGTCTTGCGTACCTGTCTTTCAGCAAAAAAAATACATCAAGCTTAACAACATGTATAAAGAAAAGAAATTCATATTGATAAATGTGTTTCCTTCGTTTTAGTTTTACAAAATCCGATGATCTGCACGTACCTCTTAACAAAGATAGAATTACACATATTTTAATGAAACTTGCTTTTATTCATATCATACTCTCATACTTTCTCACCCATAGATGAGTTGTAAGGGAAAAACGGGAGGATAAATGATCGATCAGTCGCATAGTCCTTTCATCATTCAATATCAAATACCCTCCACATTTAATCATCAACGCTGATATTGTTTATTGTATTGGTTTTTTTTGTCTACAGGCGTATCCCGCCACAAACCTCAGCTTTTAGGGTATACGCCTTCTTCCTTAAACCCAATATGTACATATTTATATATTTTCATTATAAATTGATTTATGTATGAATTTATGTTTACGAAAAATGTAGTGAAATGGAAGAAAATAAATGTTAAATTTGAATTGATTTGAATATTAGAGCTTGTTATGATGCATTCTACGTACGCGTAAAAAACATTATGATGATGTATGTTTAGGGGCTACATGAGAGCAGGGACAGTTACCCGCATTGTTTTTGATAGTAGTAAAAAAAAACAGGAGGAAAGAGGAACAAATGGGAAGGAAGGTAAAAGAAAAAAAATATTAACATAATTCTAGGTTGAGTAACTCTGTCATTTTCCTTTTATTCAAGGATTCAAGAAAAATAATGACCGTCATATTCATGCCGTCTTGACCATGTTGACGCCCGCCTCGCCGCATCAAATGCTCTGACGTTGCCTCTTTGTTTAGAAATGTGGTTACCATACCATACGAGTTTGATGAAGAAAAAAATCCTGGCAGGATTTTTGTCTCTGCAATGATTTAAAAAGCAGGGTATTTATCTAACTACCGTAGTCCATCCATGTGATTATTCGATACAGTGAGAATTAAATCAGTTTCACTGAAATTGATAACAATCTGCTAAAATTACCATATCAAAACCAGTATAAAACTAGTCATTTTCTAACACATGGTGAATCCATTACTTATAGATGGAAAGGAGATTAATATTCAGTTTGTAAATTAATTTTTTTTTTTAAATATCTTTATTCAGGATAACATGTTCAGGTAATACTGTTTGTCCGACACGGTCCTGTTGACATAAAATATGCGACATAGAAAACTGCATAAAATAACTTAATACCTGATACAATAATTAAAGAAAGAAAATAAAAAGAAAGGAAAAAAGACAAAGTGACATAGGTTTTTTGAACAAGAAGCATATGAGACGTTAAGGTACATGTGCATCGGGTGATAAGATATCAAATTCCTAATTAAAACCTGCAGAAAAAAAATATGCACCATGGTGAGCGGATTATTAAGAAAAGGGAATGTTCTTGTACTTTCTTTTAAAACAGTCAACAGGAATTGCATTTTGTAGATCAGGGTGTGAATTATTCCATACTCTTCCTCCTGCATATCGTAAACTATTCTTTGAAAACTCAATATTTGGCTTTGGTAGTACAACGTTCAGTGAATTAGGATATCTAGTATTTATTGGATGTCTATCAAAAACCATGTCGATTGAATTTGCATAAACGTACTGGAGCATGTCCATTGATATAGTTGTACATGATACAAGCGAGGAAATAATAACGTCTTTTTTTCTAAAACCCGCCATTTCAACCGTTTAATTATGTCCATACCACTTTCGGTGTAACCAAAGTTCTTTTCGACTATTCTAGCTGCTCTTTTATGAAGTCTAAATAAAAAATATTCCTATCTTAAACAGAACAGTTTCCCAAAACAGAACAAGTGTAATCTAGTATGGGTTGAATTGTACAATTATAGATTTTATTCAAAACTTTTGTATCTGCGAATTTACTAACCTTTTTGAAGAAAATAAATTGAATGCTAAAGATTTACTTAGATTTTTCACTTGTGAATTCCACGTTAGGTTTTCATCAATTTCTATTCCTAAATATCGAATATGTTTTACTTGTTTTATAATGTTACCTTCCAAATGTATGTTTAATTCTTGAGATGTGGATTTCGTTTCAGTAGCATACTATACGTTTTATCAATATTGACTTTTAATTTATTTCTTTTGTACCATTAACTAATGCTTTCAAGATCAGCCTGTAATTTAGACATAATAACTTCATCACTTTTATCAGAAACATTAACAACAACACCATCTGGATATATATTGAATGAATATGACAATAAATATTCACTTAAATCATTAATAAGAACTAGAAAAAGTAAGGGACCCAGGGCACTACCCTGGGGAACTCCTACGGAAATACTGTTAAATTTAGACAATTTCTAATGACAGTAAACAGTTTGTTTTCTACCTGATAAATAGTTAGTAAACCATGCATATTAACTCATTACGTTTTACACCATATCTTTCCATTTTTTAATTATTTTTTATTGTTATCAGTCAAGGCATTTAGATATACCTCTAGGAAACAAACATCAACCATTTCACGCAATCATCTAAAATTTTGTGTAATCATGTAGCGGTTGAATGATTTGGTAAGAATGCATATTGATCAATATTTATGAAATCGTGTTTAAGATAGAGGAGAAATTTACTCTCGGCTTCTTTTTTTCAGTAACTTCGCCAAATGGCCTACTACAGAGATAGGCCTGTAATTAGTCATATCGTCCAAATCCCCTTTACCTTGAGAAAATAGGAGTGGTTCGAGTGATCTTCCAGTCATCTGGTATAGATCCACGAAAAATTGCACTCAGTGATAAACTTATGTAAGGCGCCGCTATCCTCAACAGTTTGGTGTCTAACTTTAGAATATCAAGATTGGAGTTACTAGACAGCTGTGAAAGGATCTCTGTTACCTTTTCACTAGTGACACACTGGAATGCAAAAGAATGATTCGATACAAAGTCATCATGAGTCTGAAATTTTCTCACCAACGTTGATAAAAAAAACTTGAAAGTCATCCCCATTCAAAGTGTTGGGTATATCAGTGTTTGTATGTTCTCTTCCTGTAAATTTATTGATTTCCTTCCATACGTTCTTACTATTACCCTTATACTTTTCAGTTATGTTATTAAAATACTTTTATTATTATGAATTAGTTTTGTGACTTTGTTACGAGTTTGACGGTACTCATACAAAAGATCATTAAGTTTAAAGTTATCATATTTCTTCTTCAAAAAAAATCTCTTTTATACATAGGTTTTACTATATCAGGCGAAATCCATGGATTATGATGATCTTTTACTCTTTAGGAGCATGTGTGTTACAAAAGCCAAAGAAGGAGATTTTCCATTTTGACCACATTTTATTGGTATGTGAATCATTAAAGGTTTTACTTTTTCAAATCCTGAATAAACATTTTGTCATCACAGCTTTTGAAGTCTCGATAAGGAATTAGTTTGTTTTATTTTCTTAACTTTAAGTACACTAATGCATGTGAAAAACAGATAGTGATCACTTCATGCAATTTTAGCCACATTACTGATTAGATGCTTGTCTGGCAGAGAACTTAAAATATGATCTAAATATTTCGATGACGTACTTGTTACTCTTGTGTGTTTTAAAATCATTTGTCTTAAAGAGAATAAGTTTTCGAATAGGTTAACAGGGTTATCACACAGATTGCAATTGAGCTTGTAATCACAGTATAGATCTCCTAATACAATTAAATTATCATTGCCCATACTGGCTTTTTCAAAGGTGTCAAGCATGTTATCAAAATAATTTACATCTGCATTGGGTGGACGATAAACACAACCATCAGTAATTTTCCAGACTTTAGTAATACATCAATCCATTTCGCTTCCACTAATTTGTTGTCTAAATCACATCTTTCAGAAAACATTAAGATGTCACGAATAAACTGTAATAATCCTCCACCTCTTTGACCGTTTTCTCGATCTTTTCTTACTAAAATATAACCATCAATTTTCGTTTCGCTATTACTAATCTTTTCGTGCAACCAGGTTTCAGTTAAACATAATACGTCAAAAAATAAATTTCTTAAGCATGTTTTTAATCGGACGTGAGATCAAAAATTATATATTATTTCGTTTCCGATACTCGGACGTCAGGAATCTGGTTTCAAAAGATGCGCGCCTTTTTTAAAGTAAATTATCTGCTCGTATCATACTTGCCATGTGAAACGTCAATAGGGATGGATTTCACCCCAGCCTCTTCAGAGTTGAAATAAGTAGAAGGGGAAGATATTTCTTTGTTTTTTTTTAATTGCATGGAAGAAATTAGTACTTACCAGCTATGATGAAGGTTAAGATCGAAACAATGTACCCTTTTCCAAAGATGCCTGGCGGGTTAATCCACCTAACGGTAAAAAAATGAAAGAGATAATAACGATTAACAGTGGTTATGGTATTTTTTTTTTCTCTAGGTGATAACCATTTTCTTGGGTAATTATGTTTTAATCTATATTGGCTCATTAAGATATTAGTTGTATGTCTCTTGCAAGGATATCAATAATTGAAACAATTTGGCTCTATACAGACTATTTTTGTACTTGACTTGATATTTGCACGGGGATTTCCTTAATCATGTACAACATTACGTCTTGTCCTGCTCGATCCTGTGAATTTTATCAATTTCCACAACACTTTAAAAAACAATCAATACTTTAGTCTGTTTTCCACATTAATCTCATCGGAGTGTTAGAGCCTGCAAAAAGCCAAAACGGTTCCAGTAAACCAATGTTCTACCTCTTTTCGTCGCATGCTCAATATCAAAATTGGATTGACTTTATTGTTATGTTTCAACTAATCGTTGATTATAATTATTCATGTAATATCAACTCGGTTTCGATATTGATGTAGGCCTATCTTAATTCATTTTAATGCAGAAGTCCGTGTTCCGAATGAACGTTGCAAAATCTTTGAATTTGATAAATGCAAAAGTTAAAACCTAACTAGCTTATTTTATGACCGACCTGATGCTATCACTTTTATTCATTTCCTCTGGAATCCCTTAAGAATGGCCGAAATGTGCCATGTTCTTAAAGGCGACGTTTACCCTAAACTTCGAATTCGTTTTGATAAAACATAAAAACTAGAAACACACGTAAAGCCCATAAGTGAAGGTTTAGTGAATTTCAATCAATCAAGCTTTTTTTCAAGTTTCGATTTTTGGCGTCAAATGCATTTCTATTAAATTCAACAGATAACTAGCGTTCAATGTGTCATTACGACGGAAATAGGTGTCTTATGCAATGTTATTAGCATGTTGTCAGATGATATATTTGATTTGAGCGGATGCGATCAATCTCAATTCTCCAAAATAGGGGCATTTTATTGAATTTATGTCACATTTATTTATGGCATTTTGGAAACTGCTTGCACAATTTTTTTTATGACATCAGAATATTCAAGCTTTGATAGTTCGTAACATGTGTGTTTTTCTGTCTCCCTTTATTATTTTTATTGAACCAAAGTTGGTGTAAGAATGAAAGATTCATTTAACTATGAATGGGACAACAAGGTTAAGAGCAGGATTGGGCATCATTGGACACTCCAAGGTTATTTTAAAATTTGGATCAGTGCAGGAGATAATAAAACAATAATTATTCTAAAGCAGGTTTTTGTCGTCAAGCATTATACCCCTTAGGAATTCGTAACTTTTCGCATTTACTAATACGGAGACACTCTACAACGCATCAATTCCTTTGAAAATGCAAGTCAAATCACAATGGAGAGCTGAGAGGCTTTTGTCGAAAGCTGCTGTACCAGCACAGCATCGGAATGTCTTCACTCTGGACCACGACATATTTGCAATTGTTCGTCTGGTGCAAATCTTCGGATGATCTGCTGTCCCAGTCCACCAACTTTCGACAAAAGCCTCTCAGCTCTCCATTGTGATTTTAATTGCATTTTCAAAGGAAACGGTGCGTTGTAGACAGTTTCACCATGGTAAAAGCGAAATCTCCGTAACGTCATCCTGCATCGGGTACGGGTAACAATCACTTCTTACCAAAACAAAAGGAGCAAATAGTGTAAAAAATTGGTAATGATGCCATGTCTGTATGGCAGTGTTTCATCAACACAATGTAGTTAACATGGTCCACCTGATACCGAAATCATGGCCAAAATCAAAGATTGAGAAGAATCTTGACTTTTGAATTCAAAAGTGGTATCCGGATAGCACGATAAAGAAATCTATCCTTGTTATACGCTATTGGCGATTTCATGGAGGTTCTATCGTTTCTCTACATTTACATGTATCGGCACGGCTTCCCTGTAATTGTCTCCGGATAGTCTTTCCTAGTTAAGCATTCTCCGGAAACCAATTGAACAGCTCGAAATATATCTTGTAATTGGTTTTTCGCTATCCAAGGTCCTTGGAAAACCAGGAGCTCTCAAACATAACTTAATAAATTGTAATTTTACTTTTCGTCTGGAATCCTACTTAATGAAAATTTCACTATGAATATTTCAGAACCCCATCCCTCCTCTCCTCCCTCGTTTTTTTTTAAATATGCAAAACGCTTTGAAGAATTAGAAAATGTATTATCAAATGCCCGTCAAAGAGCAGCCAATAAGTCTTTAGCGTGAAGCATGACTTGCACAGTCATGTTGGTTCATTTACTTGATGGATATGATAAAAGAGCAATGAAGATGAAATAATTATGTATACCCGAGGACGTACTAAGTTATATGCCGGGAATCGAACCCGGACCTTGACAAGTGCAGCAAGGGGCCTTTATCCACTCTGCCACAGCATGTACTCGAAAATGTTCATAATTGAAACAAAATACAATGCTAATTCGAACACAATGACATCGGTCGTTTTTTAAGAAGGAAATCGATACATGGAGTAGAGTTTCCAAGAAGATTGAAGTGAGTTTTGTGAAAACAAAAACAAATTACGATACCTGTTTTATACGAGAAAATATTAATAATCAATCTTTATTCCAATGTAATTGGTATCAAGGAGAGCAAGTTCATTCCTTTTACTCTGAAACGATGTATTGGGTCCTATTTTCCCTGCAAGTATAGTTAAGCTCTAACTTTGGTAAAATCACTAAGTAACAACTTGTGGCATTCAACGCATTTTCCATTATTACTAGTGGAAATATGTGTGCTGAAATGTATTTTTAATCTATATACTGTATATCATTATTTGTACAAAGAATGTCTTTCTACCAGAGTGAAACTAATACTCTCCGCCCGAACTAAAAATCTATAGGGTAGAAAAAAATGGTATATATTATCTGCTGTCGACATTGTTATCACGATGTATGATCTCTTCACATATCCATCATATTATGATGCATATAAAGCTGGAAATATTCTAAACCAATGTCTGTCAACCACGAGGAACACAGAATAGACTACGAAAAATGAAAATGTAAATCCCAGTGCATATTGTGCTTGGTTGATTTATAAAACCCATGTATATTATTTCTTCCAGTACAGTCTCTGACAGGGCATTTCACATCTTATAGCAAAAAGTACAATGTATATTACTGAACTCTTTTTGATTCATATGAAAATGATAGAACATAACATTTTATATTATTGGTAACGGGATTTCTATGACGGTATTCGTGGTGTAGGATTTTTGATCTGGTGGTTTACCACATCTTCCCACATAGTTTACTCACTAAAAACAGATTTTTATCCGATTGTTCAGCAAATCTCTATAATCATAAAAACGTGAACACATGTATAGAAGAGAGTATGTTTGTTTATAGATTTATCAATTCTTTCTGCTGTAAGTTCAGCATTTCTCGTGATCGATCTTTTTAACCGAGTACTGAAGTACCTATTTACCCTGAACTAATCCCTGTCCATAAAATACCACCTTTCCCATCGTTGATTATAAGTAAATTATCTTTTCGCTTTGCTCTGCCTTTTTTCCTTCCTAATTATTCAGTATATCCCCGAAAAAATAATGTAATTGCCACGGTGACTTTTATGCATTAACTTTAAGATGCATGCCTTGTTATGGTAATATTTATAGAGGTTTTGTATAATATAAATAATTCACATGAAATTATAACTATACACCCCAAACTACTTTTACACACTGAGTACCCATCAATCTGTTACTTTTTCTTGATGACGTATTTGCCAATAATTACAACTCTATTCAAGCTTGCGTCAGGAGTGTCAAGAGAAGAATGCAGTAAACTGGTTCGGCTGTTATGTGAGAGGGGTAATTACCGAGGGACTGAAAGCTTGCGCAGGCGGATTAACTAATGAAAGAGCGTCCTTCCCATTCTTATCAAAGTTTTTTAAAGTCAAATCGCGCACAGCAAAAACTGTGGTGTTAACTGGTGTACATAGAGGACCACACAAGTTATTTTACACCGGTGTTAAATTGGTGGTGTTAGTTTTACACCTATAGGTGTTATTACAACACCTATGGTTGTTACATTTACACTCTTTGATGTTATGTTCAATCTCTAGGGTGTTATTTTAACACCTCAGGGTGTGGTCCTCTATTAACACCAATTGGTGTCAGTTTTAACACCACAGTTTTTTTCAGTGCGAATAAAGTAGTATACCAATCCAGATTCTAAGCCATTAAATGATTTAAAATCCAGGTGTATTTGCGAGAGATGACACCAGATAACTTTAATACATGGCATGTGCAGGTTGTACCGTATACATGTACTAGTATATACCAGTTATAGAGGACCCTCATCTCTACAATACCTTGATGACTACCCTTTCAAGATGTATAAAGGCGACCGCACACCTTACGATTGGTCTGCGACCCGATTTTAGAATAAAATGTTGTAGAATTTGATGCTAATATTGAGACTTGGAATATCTAATGTTGGAAATCATCATACGAATACCTATGTTCAAATCTGTGACTATGCTATCAGCCTTCTTAGAATAAAAGCGAATTTAATATCTAGTCGTAGTGACGTCGCAGCAGTCGTACGATAGGCTACGATTTTGAACTAATTTGGCTTTTCACTCCAAAATAAAGGGTTGCAATCTTTCAAAATGGTTGTTATTATTCTTTCAATTAATTTTAACCTCATATAAAATGATATCTTCCATTCAGATATTCAGAAAATGAGCAAAGTGCGATTTGTTCCAAAATCGGATCGCACACAGTCGTAAGGTGTGCGGTGGCCTTATATTAAGACAATTAATTAAATAGTTTTTGAAATAAAGCAAATCTAGGTTACATATAGAACAGAACTGCAATCAATTCAAGGGGCTTATTGTACACGTGTTACTACGGTTAACCAGATATTGGATTAAAAGGGAACAAGCATGTTTGTTGGGTATTACTATACATATTAATGTAAAAAGATTTTACGCAATGTTGTAAGAAAATTGTGCAACTTTCTTTTATAACTTTTTAGAGTGTTACTTTGATTTTTTTTCAACAGGATGTTTCTCAGCTATTAAACAAAATCGCAACTTGTACCCCTACAAACGAAAAAGGAAACTCGTGCTTAAATAAGATATTTCTTGCAAAAAAAAATCATAATAGGCTGTCATGTTTACATTCAAAATATTTAGCTTTGGGGATGAGATCTAATCAACTGCGGGGCAAAATATTGTTCATGCTTCAATTTTCATCCATTCATGACCAACAGGTCTGTGTGGGTTGTTGATACAGTACTTGTGTTTGTTGATCATGATGTTTTTGGAAGTGGTTAGAATAGTCTTATGGCAAGACATTGAACTATCACAAAATCACCAGAGAAATATTCTACATGAACGTTTGTGTCAATGCAATTATATCTATGATTAGCTGATTACCCACGGGAGGATGAATTCGATCAAAAATCATCAAAAAGGACAAGTCGCAACGGGGAACGACATATCCAACTGAGCTGTTATATTAACTCTGTAACGAAACAAACAGCTTATATCAAAGAGGCCTCTGTTTTGAAGAGGTAGGAAATGTAATTTTGCTTTTGTGGAACATTTTCTTTTTCTCTCTCTGAGGAGATAGATTGAGTTAATCGCATATTAATCTATCGTTACGTAATCTGAAATACATGAACGACAACATTACAAATTATTCGGAATTCGGCCCATAAACATGATTGCCATCTTTACTTAATTTTGTTTCATAACTAGGTAAATTACGCCATTGTAGGAACCTGGCTAATTCTTCTTTCTTTCTTTGCTTCCTTGGCTTTTTCATCATATATCCTATGTTTAGTTTTATTTCAGTATTTCCACAACCATTGCTATTTGAATGTTTGTTGGCTAATGAAGGAAAATAAAGTTTCAGACGGTAAGGGCAATAACTCATCCATACATTACTGCCACCCCCCCCCCTCTCCCTTGAGCACTTATCAACTAATCACACACCCACAATCTTGCATAAATGTTCAGAAAAGATTAAGGACACATTCAGAAGGTATTACTATCTCACTTTTGTCATGAGAAATTGTTACCCTAAATGTGCATCTCATGGCAGCTTAGTTGGAAATGTGAGAACTCCCACGTCTCGAATGTGATATATCGCTTTTTAGTCATTATCAATACGTTTATTTGCATTGAAACAAAAGCGCAGGCGTGTTCCGTATATCTAGTCAGAATTTACACTAATAAAGGGGGAAAGACGCCTCTGTACAGATTTATCACGCTCGCCGCTCTTTAAATCATTTTACGTGAAACATAACACTTCCTATATGTTCTAGTTAAACATCGTTTACACAACCAGTGATTTATGATGGTCTTATTGATATACCGCCACAAAGGATGGAGATCTACTGTAACAAATCACGATAGGCGTCTGTGTGATTAATCCACAGGATAGGTAGAGGTGGTGTGATGCATGGCGGTGCTAAAGATTAAAAACAATGCAAGAGCAATCCAGTTCATTTTTATGCTTGAAAATTAAAAAAGGACCTACATGTATTTGTTCAACAATGTTTTGGCATTCTGAATGACAAATCAGCCTTTAAAAGGAAGTGATACATTAAGGGATTGTCATAATTGGACGTTAAAGCCAGCTAATAACATCCGTATCATACATACCGCAGGCCGCACTGCAAATATACCGGCATGACCGATGTATACATGTAAATTTAACCCAGCTCGGTATCTGCAACGCGTCCCACAAAAGAAACGAGATTTAGCGATGATTTATCATGACTTAATCATAAATATACAAGAGACAAATTACCTACCATTGTAAAGCTTAGTTTCCACCTAAAATTACTTAGATTATTCCTCATTCACGCATAAATGAACGAAAACAATTTAAAGGAAGGAGATCAAAAACTCATTTGACGGGGGGGGGGGGGATCTGAATTTCAAAAGAACATCACATGCCAAAAAGGTTAAGTATCTGCTTTGCTATTTGATACCTTAATTACAGAAAATGGTAAAGAAGTAAAAAAAGGTTCTGTTCCCTCGAAAAAAAGCTTGCATTTCCATAATTTCGTTACACAAATTCGCCGGTTCCGGTTTCCCACAAGCTATCTCTCGGTTAGCAAAAGACTTAATGCATGGCTGATCGTCAACAAAACGAATTGTCGAGTGAGTCTGAACGCTAGCCTGTAAAACCTTTTCATTTTATAAAATCATTGAAATTCAAGCCTTCAAATAACCTGAACTTTGATATTTCTTGACCATTTTGTGCAATTGCGTGAATGAGGAATAATCTCAGTAATTTTAGATGAAAGAGGAGATTCTAAGCCTTACAAAGGTAGGTAATTTGTTGTTGTTGTTGTTATTTTGAATAAGCAAACTAGTCAGTTTTGACTATTGTTGCCTTGTAAATTTGCTTTCTTTTTTTTTCAAAATATAATAATTTCTTTGTTCAATCTACGTCAGTTCGAAAAGTAAAAGAAAGAAAGGAAAGAAAAGTTCTCAGGAAAATCGTGCAAGACCACCTCTCCTGCCCTGTCCATTGTCCATTGTATTTGTGATTAAGTTAGGATAAATCATCAGTAAATCTTGGTTTCGTTTTTTGGGGGGGACACACTGTATAAAGCCAAACACCAGAGATGTTGGAACAGCACCACCTAAGGATAGCACCAGAGTGGCATTTAAACAACACTAACCAGTGTTACACTAATATTGGTTTGATTCTTAACCATGTTAACTGGTGTTGTTTCAACACTTCCCTGCATGGTGTTAGATACCGGGCTTTCGTTAAATTAACACCGGTGTTTTGCAGTGCGTTTTCTCATTTAATCCTCTATTTCCACATCATGAATTGCACTTTGTCAACAACACAAAATTATTTTTGATACACAGAATTTGGGATCTTGATATTTTTTGTGCAAAGTTGCAAACTGTAGACAATTGTTTATATTAAGAATAGAAATAAAATTGAACGAGGAAAGGGCTTTTTGGTTAAGCCTACATAACTACGATTGGCAAAACGTCAAAATGAATTAAATCTTAAAAAAGGTCCCTGAAAATTTCATTTCTTTGAAATAGAGGAATATATATTACAATCGTGATCAAAGTATAACTGACAATAATTAAAGTTATCGTTTGCGGATGATACATCACGGATTCCATAGCCAAGCATGTCATTGACCACTTATTTCAAATTTAACGCGATAAGTTTCGATCGATTCCTAGTTTACAGATTGACCGGACCGAAATAACGATTCACTGACGTCTTTATGTAAAAGAAGAATAATTTCTCAGAATTTATGATACAATGTATGGTGATGAGCTTAGAGTTCCATCTTGATGAAGGCATATCAATAGCTATCATTTATCACTTTTACTGAAATGGCTTCATAAACCTGTCTGTTCTAAGAATTGAACAATTCCTTTCAATTTCACTGGGATTCGGAATGATTAACGTGACTTGAATGTGATTTTACAACGCAAAACCGCATCCCCCTCCGTGAGTGACACTGGGAATCAAAACATACTTTGCGGAGTATACGGGTCAGGTATTTTGGGTTTGATAATTGCCAACGTTAGAATTGTCAGTGTGTGTAATAGGTTACCACGAGAAATTGTTTGAATACGAAGAATTCGACATTTTTTGCCCGAGCTAGTTTTATTAATAGTGCATAATAAATAATCTTATATTACGGACACTGGCCGATAAGGGGGAGGGGGGTCACAGCCGGCCCGTGCGCCCCCCCCCCCTTTGGAGAGGCACAATAATAATTTGTAATGTAAAAATGCCGTTTAAACAGAAGTGTGCCCCCTTTTGATAGTGAAGACTTTTTTTTGCTTGTCAATTATTTCGTGGACGAAATACCCTTAATTTTTGGTTAAAACAATTTTTTCCTTGGGGGGAAAATGTGCCCCCCCCCCTTGAAAAATTCTAACCGCCTACTTTATTGACAAAACCAAGAACTGGGTTTCGGTTTTATGAATTCGATTTTATATCATGCAGGAAATGAGAAAAAAAAATCACACACATTTATGATTACATTCAATGATATCAATGATAATAAAGAAATTAACATTACATTTTCGTAGACAATATGAGGGGGATTCACTCGAAAACATAACTTGTATATAACATGATCCCCACTCCCATGAAATAAAGAGAGACAAAAATATATTTGTCTACAACTATCTACGGATAACAATGAAAATAAGAAAGTCGACCTAAATAAATGCTGCGTATTCCCGCTGTTTTCATCAAAAGCGAGAAATGAATTGTTGTTTATACCGGTTGTTGCTTTGAACATTAACACACCATTATTTTTAACAAAACCGAGAACTGAGTTCCGTTTCCTTTATAATTATGCTGCTTACTGACCACTATTTTTAACAAAACTGAGGGAAAAAAAGTCCCTAGAAAATTATGAAGGTTCGTTCACTCGGTTGGAAAAAAACTTGCCACCTGTCCAATCTAAGTGCATTAGTTCTAGAACATTAAAGAATATATTTCGAAGTGCATATGCAAACTGTTCTAATAACATTAATAAGGAGATCGAGGGACTTTAATTGATTCTCAAATAACGTTTTAGAATAAGTTAAATCTCCTTGTATCAGGTTAAAACAATGTTTGTTGCAAATTAAGCAGGAACACCAACCGCACTAAAGTGCTCAGATCAATGCTAATGAAGAAAAGAAGCTTTAGAAACTTGCTGTATTACCTAGAATTCCTTTTTACAAACAGTTTTCAGGAAGGAAGTGAGTGGCGTTGAAGTTTCTATGAAGATCATATGTTTTTACTTTTTCCATGTATAACGCGTCCCAGAAAAAATGTCCCTATGACATAGGGCTGAATTAATTCTAAAATGTGGTAGTATTTTCTATCAAATGTTCTAGAATAGTAAGTTCATTTCATCTTCTAGCATCTGTGAAAATTTAGTTGGTCTCGCTTCAGCGATTTTTAATATACATTCTGTTACCTAACAGTGGTGCATTTCAGCCCATTCCAAGTTTGCCGCTCTGGTGTATTCTTGCATTGTCCCTATAGCGTATTAACTCCCATTTAACATCTATCCAGACTCATCTAGGTCATGTTCAGATGGGCAAGAAACATTCAAAATGATTAATAGGGGAATCAGTGTACCAACCTAAAATATAATATGAATGATTGAGGAGAATGACATACGCAGAACACAGAAGGGTAAACCATAAGCGAATCCTACTTTGCAAAAGTGAACATTACCAGTAAACATTGGGGGGTATCGAACTAAATAGGTACAGTCAATTAACTTGACCCCACTTATTGAATGAAAACAACAATGCAATAACAAAACAATGATTAGGCATGAAACCAACATGTTCTGTTGGCTCAATCCATGTGCATTGCCCACTATCAAACTTAAAATTAACTGTCAAACACTGCTGTTGCTCTTCTGAATATATGAACTACAACCCCAAAACCACCAATAGCTCGCCAGGTAAGGTTCTCTGTAAATAGTCCAAATAGTAATTTAGTCTCCAAAAACCAAACTAAAAAAATAGCTTATCTAAAAGAACAACTCTTCTTCTTCATACTGTAAAAAAAAAATGAAGTCGGGAAGTTAAATAACAGAAAAGATACAAGAGTTTCATTGACACTACTTTTTCTGACTGCTTGGAAGTTTCACTGAGATTACACAGGATGCACAAACTTCAAACCTTGTTTTCTCCTTTTTTTGTAAGCTCGTGCTGAATTTCCTCTGCAATTAATTAAGCAACTGTAATGGTTATTGTTGGTAAATTTTAACATATTACTAAAAAATCTCAACATTTATTTGGGTCGACTTATTGTTGGTTTGGGGGAGGCAGGACACATATGCTCAAGGATGCAATTTGATGAGCCAGGTAAGATCATGGCCATTTCCCTGGTCAGATCAGGGAATTCCCTGGTCACTGAGATTCTGGATGATCAAAGGGGGTTGATATGCTACCAGACAGTGCAGAACACGCAGCGGTACTGCATGCAAACTTGGAATGGGCTGAAAAGTACCAATGTTACATAATAGATTGTGTATTCAAAACAGCTTAAGTAAGACCAATGAAATTTTTGTAGAAGATAGAACATGATTCAAGCTTTCTGAATCCGGACATTTAATTAAATATGATATTTAATTTAAGAATTAATTCACCCGTAAATCAGAGGGACATATTGGGGGTACGTGCCGTATGTAAATTGATATTATTGTTTGCATGTCATTTCATTATTTTCAAACATTACTAATAATTCAAATAACATTATTAATAAAATCAACAAAATGGATATCTAATCATGTCAATGACAAGTTTCCTTGTGGCCATTAAACACTATTCACAAACGGAAAACACACTAACTCAAAGAGGAATCCTATTATTCGTAACTTAGCAATGAATATTCGACAACGTCATTTACACCTGTTTACAAAATGGAGAGGTGAACTAACGATGATGAATCGCACATGGACGTCATGGTTAACCACGGGTATCCCCTTTGGTATGTCAAGTGATTGTGGTTTCTACACGGTTCACTTCTATCAAGTCATTTTAATGCCTTCATGGGGACGTGTCAGTGTAATCTGGGCCCGTCACACAAAGCTTTGCAGTCAATCTCTAGATGCCAATGACCAATCAAGATCATCGTTACATTTGATTTGATTTTATTTTATTTACCAATATAAAAAACAATACATATAAAAATTACAACAAAATATAATACATGATAAAATAACATTGGATGGATCGCCCTACTCAGCAGAGCCATTACAGCACAACTGTTCTGCCGAGGGGTCCAGCTATATTGAATAAACAACATGAAATTCATATTACAAAAAAATAAATCATCAACAAATTTGTGTAACATAAAGACAATAACAGGTAAAGGGAGAAAGAACAAAGTACATACGCACTTTGTTCAAAATCCTGTCCAGGATCCAATCAGAGGGGTTCTTTCATAATCTGCAATTCATCACAAACTTTTATGTTACGGGGACCAAGTTACTTTCAATGAGAATAATGTGTAGATGGGCTTTGAAGGGAATCATTGCCCATCCGAGGGCTTGATAAGGTTGCTGATTAATGTCGATTGCTTTGTCATTGCATAAGAATGTATCACTGAAAGATGGACGCCATTTTCCTTATCTCATTCCGTCCGGTATCAAAATAATGTAGACACAAATTATGACGACAAATACAGATGACTGATTTGCTGAAGTCAGGGTAATTAAGCTGCAGTGTTAAAGGAACTTCTGAAAGTAAGTGATAAGCGCTAAATAAGCAGGTATGATTACTATTCAAAATTACTTTTGATTAGCAACTTTTTAATACATTTTATTGCGTTGGCATGCTATGTGATGTGATCTATCTAGATATTTGTCGAGTTACTATACCTAAAACATTAGCGCTGATGGAACTAAAAACCAAGGAAGAAGTATTGACAATTTGTGATATTAATTTCAAAACTTAAAATTGATTATTATGAGATTGCTTTGTTGCGCCTTATGCTGACGGGTTTCTCTATTGCCGTTAATACCTTAAAATAATAATATATGTTAGCTTAAATAATATACCACTTAAGTTCAAAATCTATTAAGATAAAATCCGTCGACCACAAATCTCTGGCCATTGGTCCAAATTCTCAACAACGGAACTTCTAGCTGGCTGCATGAAAAAAAAATTAAAAAAATTATCCACGTTTTCATATCACAAAAATTCACAAACAACGGAACTTCTAGCTGGTTGCATGAAAAATTAATGTTTTTTATCCACGTTTTCATATCACAAAAATTCACACCACATTACATTTTTTGTATGTAGAACAAATTCTTGAATCGCCCAAAGATCGTTTAAGTATGCCTTATAAGCCTATACATTTCAAGAAAGTCCTTCCTGAAGATCCTACATGTAGGTAGTAATCCCATTGAAATCTACGGAAGATGTTAACATACTGTATATATATATATAAACGGACTTGGTGATTATCATACCTTGTGGTTTTCATTTAATCTGGATTTTGGGGTGGAAACTGATAACATAGGAGCCGCAATCAACCCCTTTTTAATCACTTCATGTAAAACAAGATTAACAGACTGTTTAGAAGGCTTGACGTAACTAAAATTGAATGAAACGACAAATAATATTACAGAATATAGGCGAGGTATTTATTTATCAAGTTAGCAAATCAATGAATGTCACCTAAAACGTAGATTTGAAAAAAAATCAAACGTGAATAAAAGAAAATATCAAATTTCATTTCAAATTTCAGCAATAATGTGTTCACATCTACTAAAGATGAACTCAGTGAGTTTTTCATGGGCGATTTGGGTGGTAACTTTTATCTGGCAAATTCGCTATCAACAAATCAGATGAAAGGATTTTAGAACCTGTTAATCGTTGTATGGAAAAAAAAAACCCTTGGGCATGAGGTTTGGTGTAACTCTACCCTTTACGAATAGTAAAAGTACATGTACACTAAGCAATTCCCGAAAATTAAATATCCCTTTGCATTTCCGGATGTTGATTTTTTTATGATGAAGTGAAATTTTCCGCCTACAGGAATATTAAATACACTTTTTGAAAATCCATCTCCTTCTTTTCATTCGTCCTTGTCTATGTGTCTGTCTATTTCTCTGTGTCTCTCCTCATACCTATCTTCGTTTATACCTACGCCACTATTGGTTACATAAGGGAAATTATGTTTTCGTGTTGTATGTCCGTTCATCCGTCCTTTCATTCTGGCGATGGCAAAGAATCGTCTGACGGATCATTTCAAAACTTTACCTAAGCATGCTAAGTTCGAATGGAAATATCGATAGAGCAGTTTGAGGTCACGTAGTTAAATTAAACAGTCACCGAGTTCACTGTCTACCAACAAAATATCTTGTTTTCGCAAGATCCAAACAACCGTTTAGGGATCAACTTCAAAGTCGGTTCATGTGTGCATGTACATGGGAAGTGCTTGATATGAATGCATGTGGTGATCAAAATGTCAAAAATCACATCTTAATAATTTAAAAATTGTAGAATAGGTGTAAAATTAATCTAGTAACGATGGGGGCATGAATTACAACTGCGGCAATAGAGAACCTATATAATGTTATCTCTCTTTCAGCCTCAAGTCTGTACATTATTTCCTTCTCCCTTTCTACCCACTTTCCATTAAATCTCGCTTTTAAACATTAATGCTTAAAATACGACGCAGGTTTGTTTTAGCGCGACGAAGGAGAACATAGAACAGTTTTAACTTCATCTTGCTCATCGTCACTGGTTAATCAAAATGGCTTTTAAGGCTTAGTATCACCTTACCATTAAAACTCTTCCAACTGGTCTTATCTTGATATAACGTCGACTCTCTCCGGATGATGATAAATCACTCGCATAGTCTTCAACTAGGTTCTGTATGCATGTAATGAAAACAATGGATAATGCCAAATGTATACATTTCCCATGTTACTCTAAATAACCTCCGTCTGTCTACATAGGCTGATAATCATACTCAATACAGATAAAGTTCCCCTAATTAAGGCTTCCGAGAAAATGAAACTTTAAACTTTTGTAAGAAAAAACTTGTATTTTTCGTTAACATGCGTTAAAGTTTGCTTTTAGTTCATAATCCATGTATCTATTTTCTTAGTGGCGTTAACAATTATCTTGAAATCATCCATTATTCATGTTCCTTTTGAATAGAGCATACTGTCATGATGACAATGACGACCCTCTATTCTCTAACATCTAAATCCAATCTAAGATATCAGAACAACCATTACTGTGTAACAAAATCATCAGAATTGATTCAACTGGAAAGATAATCCACAAAAAAAACATCAGATTAATATTTCAATCAATATCAACATACCTCCGTGTTATGAATCTTGTTCATGAAGGAATAGATACTGCAAATACTTTCTCGTTTAACATCCAGTTATGATTGGTTTTCAGTATCTATCATAAATTTACCTCTTGATTAAACAAAAAATAAATAACGTTACGGTATTGTAGCTCTTTATGATTCCAGAGGGTGCAACAAATATGAGCAATGTGACTGGGAAATATCATGTTATTGTACGAACATGTCTCCTCTATATTTGGGTACTGTGGCTTTCTTTTATCTTTTTCACTAAAAATGAATTTCCAGGCACCATTTCGCCACACCACTGTTTCTCATCAAAGTCTATTTGGTTTTCTCCCTTGCTACACCTTTCCCTAGTTCCGCTTAAACCCGACGTCTATCTAGTGGCGTACCTAGGGCAGAAATCACCCAGGACAAACGATAAAGATCATTCTCTTTTCGACTTTCGATTTTTTCTGGTTTCTCTGGTTATCTATCACGCTAACCTTCCACATTGTTTTTATAGACTTTTGTTCTTTTATCACACCCTTGTAAAGTCGGACCCTGGATGCGTGCCCCATGCCCCTCCCAAAACAGCACAACACCAACGCTGCCTCCATCTATCGACGGCCACTCAAGAATTTGATGATTGTTCCATTTAGCATCTATCTTTCCCATTCATCTTCCATCAGTAAAATGTCAAGCACGACATGTCTCATCAGATTCATATGACGTGGCGGTTAGTGTCCTTTAACTAAAGTAGTGACGGGCTTGACTCAGTTGTAGGCAGGATGTACTTACAGACATTTTCATAATTGTTGAATTGAATGATAAAACTTTGAATTAATTTTAAAAATTCAACCAGGTATTTACAACGAAATTTCAGGATGTATTTCATCTTCGTTTCTCTCTCCCACATTGAATAATGACTACATACGTGTGATTTACGGATGTGTGGTATAAGTTAAAAGAAGTAGAGAAACAATACATCGAAGAGTTAAGAGGACCTATGTTCTGCATTTCTTTTCTTCAAATTTTTATGTTAAGCGAATTGATATTCATATTGAATTGAATAAAATACCTAATCACCCTGTAAATATTTTCAAATCCACCATCGTAAAAGGATTACAATTTGGCAATTGGATTTTTTTTAATCATGAAATAGACACTAATTTTCTAAGTAGGTGACTGTCTGCTATCTATAATTTTGCCCTCTCTTTTGTGTTTCGAAATATCTGCATTGTTTCTACGATATTGTTTCGGGTTTCCATGACCCCGAATACCTGCCAGTATAGATTCCAGTGGTTTGGTAATTGGGTGTCGATAACCAAATGCTGATAAATTACACTGCTCGTTAACACGCGATAATTTCTGTGACGTTTGTAAACCCATGTGACTTTGACGGATTGTAACGAGCTGCCAAGGCACAGGTGAAATGCCAATTACCCCTGGCCCCGTCTTACAAAGAGTTACGATTGATCCGATCAATCGCAACTATGGACGGCCAGCAACGTCAACATGTATCATGCACGTTTGTTCAAAATATTTTCTAATAACTATGATGTATATTCATGCATTCATTGTTTTCTTGAAAATTCACTGTGCTTCTCTTTGTTTACAAAGGACATTGTGCCCATCTCCTATAGAACAAATTATGACACTGATGGATTTCCATAGAGTTACGATTGATTGGATTAGTCGTAACTCTTTGTATGACGGGGTCCTGATGTGATGCGATAGAACATACTTGTCGGGTGATGTTGGGTGGATGTTGTTGTGGTCCTAGTGGCCGCTGCGGACCACGAGGTATCAATCCAACTCCGAATATAGCAAGTAATTATCTTACAAGGCTGACAAATGGCATGAATAATTTGTGCAACAGGAGCTATGGTCATTCCAAACCCCTTGACCTTAACTTGTAGGTGTGAAATGTCACATGCCCATGCAATTATGACAATACCTAAGTATAATGATATCGGTGTTTTTTTATCCATCAACAGAATATATCACAACCACACGGTAACACAAAATGAACATCCGGAAGTGATAACCCTTGTATATTTAAGAGAATAGACCTACGTATAAGAGATTGACATTTTGATCACGTTGCTGCTAAATAACTTTCACTTGGCTATAATTTATTGTGAATGCTACAAATTATGATAAGCATGCATGAAATACGAAATAATCTTCAATTGCCATTATTCTTCGTATTTGGGAGGCTTATCAACGTGATATACTAGCGAAACTAAAGTAAAATAAAACGCCCCCAAATATGCATTGTAATCAGGCGAAACTTAGCATATTTCTTGTCTTTCGTCATTATGCAACACAAATTATCATACATTCGAGTTTCACAAGCTGAGTGGAAGATGCATTAACCATGTCAACAACAGAGTAGTTTTGACCACAAAAGTCCTATCCACTTAACCAATTCACTCATAATAATGTGCTCGCATTTAAAAATTACCATCTTTCGGGGGAGGGGTTGTGTGTGTGTTTTGCTGTTGTTGTCAATGTTCTTTTTTCACTCGCGACAAGCGAGGAAAAGACATTTACATTACATTGTATTAGACCAATTTCTGTCATGTAAGTGTGCAACGTGGCATTTGAGGGAACTTGTACTCCGAAAGCCTTAAAGGCTTCTAGTTTAAGTTTTCTCATTTCATTTCTTGAATCGGCGTGTGATGTGATTATTTGTAAAAAAATAAAATAAAAAAATGAATATGAAAATTTCATTTAGCTTTATTTCATTTTTATGTACTTTTCATCCCCCTTCCCACTACCGGGATGTCTAGATGATTCTCGATATTCCAACATTAATTGTGAAGCTGCATGTATCATCACGTAAGAATTGACTCATTATATAATTCAGCACTACCTTCATGATATATGGGGCACATGTCACACACGGTTAAAATGCCTGTTCATGAACTTTAAAGCATTCCGTATGTTCGCCATAATTAGCGTTGAGAAAAGTCCAGCAGATGATGCTATCAAGTGATGAACAAAGTAACACACGACCTTTCGCCATTCACAACATTTCAATTGATGGGGAAAACAGCCATGGAGGTAAATGACAAACATAATGCTAGTACAGTGCGATACAACGTTTACGTTTAGAAATGAAATATCAGGTCATTTGAGAGGTTAGCAAATTGATATCATGAGATTTTCTGCGAGACCTAAAAGTTTGTATGTTTGTTTTTTTACTTTTCCTGCGTTATTTAAAATAACCCAAATTATTAACATTGAATTTATCAAGCGAATAATTAACAGTTTATTCTAAGTACACTTTATAAATTGAATAACTAATAAGATCAAAAGTGCGATCACGAAAGCTTATCTTGATAAAGGGTGCAAAGCTAGGATAGTCAAATTATATCCAAGTAAATTTTCCAGGGTGTTGCGAAAAGAAGATGATTATTCTCTTATTTTAATCGAGTATTAGATAAGGTGGTCTTAATAAAAGCAAAAAAGAATATTTAGAATAGATAATTATGAATGTTTAAGAATTACGGAGCTATATGACTAAACAAGTATATACTTTACGAACTGGATCGAAAAGTATATGTTTTTTTTTATAAATCAAAGCCATTTTTATAAGATAAGAAGAGGGAAATAAAGTATATCTCCTTGAAATGAAAATGTGACTTTGATTTTACTTTCTACCGTAGACACCTTGCCCCAGATTCGCATAGAGGTTTAAATTTAACCGCTCCCGAGTTTGTGTGTATATGTATACACATCGCTTTAACCTTGTTGATATTATCTGGTAGTCCTAACTTATTGTCAACAGCAAACGGGGAACATGGATCTGGATTTAGAACAACCCCCAGCAAGGCCTATATGATTCTTACTTAAACAACCTCCAACAAGACAACCGAAGAGAAACCGGTCAATTCTTTCCAGTATCCCTAGAGCTATTATAGAGATGCACTACCCATCTGATGATGTTAACAAGAACAAAACTTTATATGGAATAACAGGATCATGTGAAAAAGCTAGTGCGTTTAACTTCAGCGGCAAAATTCAGCACTCACCCTGGAGAATGAAGAAGAAAAAGAAGGGAAGAAGAGGAGGGTGAATAAGAAGTAGATGATGATGAAGAAGAAAAGGAAGAACAACAATAAGAAGAAAAAGAAGGAAGAGAAGGAGAAGAAGAAGAAGAAGAAGCAGCAGCAACAGCAGCAGAAGAAGAAATGCTATTCTCTTTAAGAAGTGTTTACTCATTACACTTATCCCCGGGCACTTACCTGCCTTTTATCCAAGATGTAGCAAACTAGGATTTGGCGGCCTCGCTCTTAATGCCAAAACTGTTACCGTGGCAGATCAGCTCTGCGAAACACAGACTATCAGTAATATCACGTTTACGATATCACCTGCATTGATTTTATCTAATCGAAAAGAATGATCTATACTGAGATGCCGTGGCCGAGTGGTGTAAGGCGCCTGGCTATACATGGAAAGTCCGGGGTTCGATCCCCGGCCGCGGCACCTAAGCCCGTACGTGAGCAAGTCCTTTTAATCTACATTGAGTGGGATATGATAGTCTACAATCACTATTCATCCATGAAGTAAATATTGGAGCAGGATAATATAGGCCTAGTTGTGACTTGCAAATAATATGGTCACAATTGACGCCGAAAAACATGACGTTCCAAAGGCTTGCTAAAATTGAGGATAGACTGGACAATGTCAATGGCCGTGTCAACATGAAAGGACAAACTCGGCTGATAAGAAGCGAAACAGAATTTTTCAGTTTGTTTTAATTAACATTATGGAACGTGTGCAATATGGTTCTCATGTTATGCTTTTGTCGGGTGAGATATTGAATTAATTAATTCCGGAACAAAATGAAGATTTTCAGAATACCGATTTGCAATCATTTGAGCGTCTTCGTAAAAGATGAGAACGGAGATAAGAACGTTTTCAGAATACCACCGCAGAATTATCTTTAGTTTAAAGGCTTTATCATGAAATCAAATTTTCTCATCTAGAGTTTTGTTTTTGCAAGGACAAAGTGGAAGATATTTGAATATTGCTTTAAAATTATCATTGTTCTCTTATTACTAACATGATGTAGGTATACGTGATAGAGTCTGTCTTGCATGCACGTTTATCCTTAAAGCACCCACGAGTTAACCCCTTGAGTGTGTTGATAACCTTAGTATTTTGTTACTTAATAGCATAATGCAAACCCGATGGTTATAAAGTTATCCATGTTTTTTGAAGCACGCTCTTTATTTCTCGTTTTCAAGTACTCCTTGAGGACGGAATCTTCTTGTAACAAGCCCGAATACAGTTACTATTCCCCGCAATGCTCGTGGTAATAATGCAACGGCTTGAGTTTCAATCTTTAGTTTTTTGGCTAATCCGTCACGGGGTACATTACTGTCCCCTCGTTAATCAGGAAAGCACACAATAAATCCCTTCGGTCTGACATGTTTCTTTCCCAATTCCACTTCACTCTGTCTTCCAGCTAATTTCCGTATATTTGTCACGAGTCATTTTCGATGTTTTCACGCATTCTAGAAAGGTGAACTGTCAGGGGTTGCTTTCAGTCAAGGATTTGGGAATGAGAGATTCTAAGAAATAAAACAAGTTTAGGAGGAGGGGGTTAGAGAGACTCAAATTTGAATAAATCCTCAAAGATGAACGATAAGCCCTAGAGATTGAAGCTATGGAGTAACATTAGTTTCGACTGAAAGATAATGAGTGTGAAAGAAGGAAATGTAAAAAAAAAACGATTACCAGTTATGAGCTATAGAGGTTAATAATATAACGGAAAGACAGTTCTTACCTGAATCATGAATTTAATCAAGAAGGCTCTTGCGTGAGGGCCTTTTTATCAATTGTATATATATATATATATATATATGTATATATATATATATATATATATATATATATATATATATATATATATATATATATATATAATAAATAAAGTTACACAGATAACGTGTGGTTCATCAGTAATTTATTGATTTGCTACTCGGAGTTTCACGCAGATGCGATCTTCAGGCAACAATAAATAAATATATATGATTAATTTTTATACCGATTTTAGTTATGAAACATACGTCCACTTGAATAACTAGGTTTGGTCATTATTATTACACAGTTTATTCCCCCTTTTTAATGTTAAACGTGGTTCAATTGTTCCTGTTAGAGCTGTTTAAGAGTTAAGATTAAGAATTAATTTTGGTGTCGAATGTGTAGTTCTTGACCAATGTGGGGAATTAGTCAAAAACTGTTTGCTTATGAAATTTCCTTCGAGCCGATTAAAATCAAGGATTGTTGTCATATCTGACATCTTGCTGGACAACAACTGTTCATTACACGCTTTCATGCTTTTCAGGTCCAATCACTGCATGAGTGTTAAAGAAGGGAAGGGATCTACTACAGAACATGTTATGACAAACTTTCTTCCTCACATATTGCGCATTCGTGAGCGATACATAAGTGTACGGAAAGTGTTGTGTAAACAAAATTATTGGCAAGGTATCTAAGAACGAATTGGGAAGAAGACATGAATTTGAACCGTGCTATCACCAGCGAGTGGAACGCACGGCAAGCACCGTCAATCAAAATCATCAGCAAGTGTAGGATAGGAATATGATGAGCATCGGCCAGGATTTCAAAATGTTTAAATTTTTGCAACGACTTCCAGACATTGTCCTGCATGAACCCTCGACCTCCATCATGTTACAGCGAGTCCTTGAGACGTGACCCCAATGGACGAATTATTTAGAAATATTCAGAATTATTTCGAACGTTAACAAAAAGAACCACACCTATACTTGAATGTAATGAGTGTGTGTGTGTTATTGTGCGATATTGTGTGTAAATGTGGATATAAGAACGTCATGATGCTGTTCTTGGTATTATAGAATCAAAGTCGATGTGTGAGCAGTTGAGTTTTTTAGAGTTATATCAATGAGATAGGATTGTTTAAGTCTGCACCTAATGAATATATTAATGACAACTATTTTCACAAAATATTGCTAAACTTTAACATTCAATAACTTTGTTATTTGTTATCCGATTTTGATGAAATTTTCGGCATTTTGCTCAGTGCATTCTACTCTATTTATTAAGCATCACATACTTACAACCCGGACCATCCCTTTAACTCCCACCACGGCGCGCGGCGCAATGCCTAGTTGTAATGTGCTACACACAAAATACGTAAATCATATACATAAAAGATAGGATAGGTCAATCGTGGGCGTAACAATTCATTATTTTCGTTCTCAAGAAGATCAGGATCATAAACTAAGGAAGCGGCTTTCAGGAAGGACATTAGTAACCGAATACATTTAAAAAAAAACATCAAACATATCAGAAAGGTTTTCAAACCATGCTCGCATACGAATAAGCACCTATGAAGTGAGACAAGTAAACCAACGAACAGCAGCACATACAAATCTACAAACATCTACTCCCCAAAAATTGTAGAATGGCACTCTGCTTGTCACTTATACCTGCATATTGAGTCACATGTATTCATACTGATAATAACTTTATTCGCAAATGTCTTCCTCTATAAATATTACGATGAAACTGAAGTTGTGTTTAAGTGGATTAGTCGAGGGTGTGGCGACATGCCCAAGATGCAGCTGTAAATGGTTAACCTCAACACTTTAGCAAACTTCGTTCTCATCATGCGTTATGCATCAAAGTCGAATATTAGGATTTTGCTTCTCTTTGTGTTCGATCTTAGCTTCCTCAATAATAAGTCTGAACCATCTTGTATTTTGACCCATGAGCGGGCCGGCGCCATGTTATTTTTTTTTATAGAGGGACAGACCACATGCAATGTGATGGCGCCTCTTTTCAGATTAATAATAGGGGTGATACAGAGTTACACGACCATTTTTTCCTTACTTTTTTTTACTCTAATTCATTTTTTCACTCTTGTTCATAGTGTTTTTTTGTATCCTTTGTCATTTCATTTTTCACTACTCGAAAAAAAATAAAAAAATCATGGGGGTGTTCACATCACCTGTAGCGTCACCGTGATTTTACGTGACCAATGGGATAAATAATGCGCGAATGAAAGTTATTAGCGTGGAAGTGAAATAGCGCCGAGTGGAAGATCAAAGTTTATATCCCAACTCTTGAAATGCAACTATAACATTTCGTTTGTTATTCTAAAATTTGATTCAAAATTGTTATTGTTAAATTGTACTGACAAATGTTTTATCTACATTATTTCAGGGTAGCGTTACAAGTTATCAGATATAACAAATCTTGGTTGGCTTTGATTGGCTAGGAAGGACATATATCTGACTGCTATCATGGTACATTAATTTTGTGAGCAATGAAAACTTCCATGAATACACTACTCTCATAATGCGTTGATCCAGTATCGAATTATGAGGCGATGTCTGCCCCAATCATGTTCCTCGGATACTATTTAACACTGTTGGTCGTTTTGGTATCGTAATGATTTCCAAACGAGTAAAACTTAGACTATTTCTTACGGTTTCATAATAATTATTCAGGCATTTACGAACCACAAATAAGTTTTAAAAATTACAAGGAATGTTCATGGATTGTAGCGTGATCTTTGCTCTTGGGCAGGATTCTTTTCCTACCATTTCTTTTGAAATATACTGAAATGAATCTGTGCTTATATTTTGTTATTGTTCACTCCGATTTGCAAAAATTTGATCTTGGTGCGTGAATTTTATATACTTACCAACTTGTGACAAAATAAATTTTGGCCAGCTTTTGGCTGACTGCAAAATCCCGATTGATTAATTGTAATTTTCCGATTTCATTCCTCCCCCATTTAGTCACAATCTTCCCCATTTGCCCTCCCTCCTCTTTTCCTCTTCTTACAGTATCCGTATCCCATCCTGCATGTCACTGGCCATGGGTCCCATCATTCATTGCTTCTTAACCAACCGTGTTCATTTCCTAGATCTCTTCTTCATGGAGTGCATATTAATTACAGCAACCTAGGATAAATCGGTCCTCATTAATCCTCTTCGATTATTCATGAATTAATCAAAAACCTAGAAAGAACGGTGCCCACGACGAGCAGATCCTTTACTCGAGTTAAGAATGGAAGCGTGTCAATTCTACTTGTCGATCTTAAAGGGAAAACGTTTATTTTTGCTTGAAGCATTCTTTTTTTTATAAAGATATTGAATTGAGTTGCATAATTTGGGAGCATAATTTGCAATGCCTCGTACATGTAGTACATTAATTCAAAAATTTGTACAATATCAAGGAAACAGAACGATAAAGTTGATTATTTATGCAGAGACATGTCACATGACTTTGATGAAATCCATACTAAAAATTCTTTACACAACACAAAAAAAACCAAGATCGATGATCTTCAAAAGCGGGTTAATACAACAAAGTTTAACAAAATGTGAAATTCTACACAACTGCCTATTTAAATAATGGCCTGGATTAATTTCAACGTTCCTCTTTACCACTTAATGTAACTTATACCAATTACAACTCCATTCCATTGAAGGAGATTTGCAAAAAGAACTATCACAACACCTTCTGGTAGTACTGGTGTCACTTTCAAACTGATGCGGCCGTACTTCACATTTTTATGGGATTCACTGCTTTTGCTTTTATGATAGAAAAAAAAGAAACAGAAAGATCATATACTATACTTTCATCATTCATTGCAGGACTAAAGATGATAGAACAGGCACGCAATACAAGTCTCGGTGTTGTAAACTAAGATTTTGATACCTTTTTTTGTATTCTGAGAAGAATAATAATTCGGTCACAATCAAGTCACTGCAACCGCTGTTTAAACTCCCAAATTCCCAGAGGCGCAAACGAAAATTGAAAGAAGTAAATATCATCGTAATTAGGAAATAAAAATAAGCGAGTATAATTAAGGAGTTCCTGTAATGAGTGGAAGAATGAATGGAATGCAATGCACGTCGTTACAATGAAACTTTTCTACCAGGGAAGCGCAGGTATAGTGATAGTCATAACAAGTAAAAACTACTGGTAATGACAACTTAAAATATCTGATCAAATCTTATACCTTAAAAATAGTATCTTAGATACGGAACACTAAACAGTTGTTAATATATTTACGGTGTAACACTATAACACCCATTGATGTCACATCTAAAGTGTCAACTTGAGATATTTCAGGAAGGGCATAGATTTTATTTTGTACTTGTTGAATTTATATTACTTCAGTAACACACAAAACAAGGTGAGTATATACAATGTAGTAGTATACTTGTGAGTACATCTACACCACAATGATATGAAGGTTAAAAAAGGAAAACCATACGGTGTGGTCTCCTATGTACACTGATTCGTTGTTATGCGAATTATAATAATAATGGAGATAGATGTTATAATTATGATTTAGTGTCAGTGTTGAAATTAACCTTTTCAACACCTTGTCAAAGTGAACACTACGTTGTTAAACACCAATGGTGTTAACCCCATCACAGTTTCAACACCTTGTCAAAGTAAACACTGCGTTGTTTAACATCAATGGTGTTAAACCTAGCACCATTCTTTTTTCAGCGTAGTCGGTGAATGCATCTAAAGATTTTTGGTCAAGATTTAATGGTTTTCACCACAAGTCTCTGTATAAAATACACGGTAGCGCTTTATCCCCTTTGCGGATACCACCATCAAAGGTCTGGGGCCCATTGCAAAAATAATTACAATCAAATGCAACTGAAAAAAATCAAACGCAATTTCATTTCTGTCCAATCAAAAGCGCGTATTTGGGACTTACGCATGATTTTTTTTTCAAATTGGATAAACGCATCTGTTTGTGAAACAGGCACCTGAAGTACCTCACAGGTGAGTAAACACACTACAAGTGAAAACGACTGGGTTCCTACAGCTTTGATGTATCCCACGCGTTGTTTGCATCACCGAGTTGAGGCTATGGTCACACCAACAAAAACGACACAGGCCGATCAAAGATTTGAGTTATGAACAATGGCATATAATTGGTCGATTTGGAGACGCTTTCGTCGGTGTAAGTGAAGCAGGAGGAATCCATTCAGTTTTGAGCCAATCACGTTATAAACGACTTGTCGATGAACACAATCTGAAGAGGAAAATCCATGTTTCAGGATAGGAACATCTTTAAATATATTTTCAAAAATAATCTTAAATGAGGAATGTCTATTTCACTTCACATAAATCAATAACAATCTCGAAATAGTTTATGTACAGGTATACATCTTTGCCTAAGAACGTTCCATAAAGCTATAATTTCGTTATAAAAAATGCATGTGCATAATATAAGTCTTATAAATAGAGGTTGAAACTGAGGAATACAAATTTAGGATATAAATAACGATATATAGGCTATGGCAATAACGGGGTAATTCATTCACGTTTGAAAATATGAATTTTTATGGACCATTTCAGATTTCATATCAAAAGTTACGAGTCTGACTCTTTACCTTTGATTCTAGCATATCCTAGATTTTGTTTATGTTTTACGCCATCTTCCATTATGTGAGCAAAATTTTGTATTTGATGACAGGCGTATATCTGGTGCTTTGCGGCAATATAAAGACATTTTCCAACTTACCTAACATTGTTTTTCATTCCGAGACGCACTCGGCTGACACAAATACACTACCAGTTCAGAGAATACACTTTAATCTTGTATTAGAGAAGTTTTTCATTCTGGAATAAGCAATATTTTGTCCAATATGATTAATTCGAAAAAATATAAGTTCTTTTCTATTCTATCCAGCAGGATATTTTATTCACTTTTATCAGTGAAACTTGTAATTCCTGTTCAGATATTTTGATAGCACATGATATCTGTACTTGATTATATTCCTGCTCTAAATTACGGTTGTGCATGGACATTTTTTTTATTGTGATTTATCAAAACAATGTTTGCTTTTCATAATTTGAGTATATCGTTTTTTGGCTATTATTTTTATTTACTTACTTTCTTTATAATATTTTTTGTTTCTTGAACATTAAAAGAACTTGGGATTTAAAAAATATATATATATTATCTTAATCTTTGGAATTGTGTTTTAAGCCTCTTTCATACATAAAATCATTTGTATCGTTACACCTTAAGCAAAGTTGTATATTCCCAATTTGTTTCTGTATTAGTTTACGACTAATATTTGTTACGTTTCTTGCTTAGACCTATCGAAAACGAATTGCTGGAAAAAGTCCCGTCGTGTTTAAATTGATAAAAGAAAATAAAAAAAGACAAATAAAGTATAAAGGTGATTTTCATATCGTATTGTATTACATCAACACTCTTGCTATTCGATTGGCATGATTGGTACAGAATGTGATGTAGAGTTGGTGAAATTGTCTTCTGTTTACAAGCTCGGAGACCATTTTAGTAAGCATAAACCTGATTCCATTTCCGTCTACTGTGACTATGCTTTTATTTCATGGTCATCGGCCTGGCAATAAAACCAGGAAATATTACCACGTTTACTGATCTTCAGAACGTGATAAATGGCGTCCCACATTGGAATTTTGATCTAATCAAAGTTGTTTATAATATCTCAAATTTCTTTCATTCCATCAGAAATGAACTGTCTCCGAGAATTTCACACTGACTCCACATACATAAAGACAGGTCATTGCTTTTATCAAAGTACAAGCCAAAATTATGCATCGTTTAATAGGGTTTCGAGTGTGAAAGGCTACAAAGAAAACATGCTATTAACCAGCTTGTGAAAAATCAGACTGATGATAATAACATCAACAAAGATTTGGGGGAAATGGCCTTACAATAAGAAAGATATGAGCATTTAAAAATAAAAACGCTATGAGATCCTATAGGCCCTATATAATTAGCATCATGGTCAAAATGTGTGTTCTCATTTATTATGATTAACTCTCACATGTGACATGGTTTGGTAGATAATGAAAATTAAAAAATATATATTTATTTGTTCATTTTAATGAGTACGTTTTTGTTATGATTTCATGAAACCTGTATTACATGCCCCGCTCCCCCCCCCCCCCAAAAAAAAAAACACATCTTCCTATAAACCTGTTACCTAGTTTAAAAAAAAAACAAGTTAAGTGACAATGTAATAATGTATTCCTGACATCACATATCTTGGTTTCATTGCAAAAGTGAAGATTTTCAAAGCATTATTGATATTGATCTAAACACTCCAATACTCATGAGCTTTTATTATTATTATTTACTTAATTTTCATGAAGCTCCATTGATCTGTTTCTTTGATTTTTTTTTAAATATTCAACCAAGCACAACAGAACAATCTGGAGTACTTCTCTCCTACATACCATATCCAAAGTTAAAGGAAAAGAAATCGCGGAAATATCAAACTGTTTTTTTTTGTGCTGGTTCAAGGTTAAGCTTGGAGTGTCAACTGTGGTTATTTAAAGTCATGAAAAGTCAGTATGAAACATGTTTCTAAATGTGTGGAATGTCGTAGAAAAAATATCAATACATCATGTTTACACGTTAACGTTAACTAGCACATCGAGTATGTGTAGAATGTGAAAGGAGGGTAGTGAAATTGGGGCATGTGGATTCTCTTTCTAATACCTTATGCTGGGGAGGTACTTCAGCAAAGAAGTGTTTGCATTTTAGGAGTGAACTCATTTTCAAGTATGCACAAGTAGCCCAACATCAGACCTTAGTTTTCCCTCCCCTCCGTGAATGCCACCTGAATGTTGAAATTCTCGCAGAGCGACCTTCATTTCCATAATGACACTATAGGGAGATTTTGGTTTCACAACCATACCCATGACACAGAATCTCCTCTCTTTCTGCGATCATCAAAGGTATTGTAAGAAACGTGGTGAGTCTAATCCTGTAGAGATTAAACAAAATATGATTGCTCCGATATCGATAACTTCCTTCCTCCAAATTTGGACAAACCCCCTAGTAATAGTAGTAGTAGAAGTAGAAGTAGTAGTAGAAGTAGAAGCAGAAGTAGACATTGTAGTAGTAGTAGTAGTAGTAGTAGTAGTAGTAGTAGTAGTAGTAGTAGTAGTAGTAGTAGTAATAGTAGTAGTAGTAGTAGTAGTAGTAGTAGTAGTAGTAGTAGTAGTAGTAATAGTAGTAGTACTATTATAGTAGTAGGAGTAGTATATGTACAAAATTATTGAAACAAGAAAAAACAGAAAAAAAATAGTCCGGAGACTGAAAACTCCAGTGCTCATACATGAGATAGCAAAGTACAATAATATTGTGACACCAGATAAATTATTCTTTTTAAATCTAAATTATACCCCTAAAATTCATTAAAATGAAATGTTTTTTTTTTCAGTAGTTTATCGGTGAGACATGTTCAGCATTTATAGCGCTTGCATTTGGGTATACACTAAAACAGTCACATTCCGAATATGTACCCAAAGATACGTTTCGTTACTTCTCATACAATCCATCAAACCAATTAAGTTCTTAGATAACGCATTGCTTTTAAATATTGCATTCAATGTAACAAAAACACCCCTATAGGAAACAAATGAATATTTATTATCGTTACAAAATCAATTTACCTCTTTATCATACTTCTTGAATTCAGTTAAAGCATTCTGTACTGTAATTCTACTGAATTCTAAACATGTCGAGATCTGCCTCCTGAATTTCACATTTATCATATTGTACCAGCCCAAGTGCGACTCCTTACAAATTTTTAATGAAAATTCTTTTGAAACACCCAAAGACAAAAAAAAATGAAGTGTAAACAGCGTCATCTACTTGATATTAAGGGAAATATGTCATCGATGATATTATCATCACCAATCATGACAAGAATACACTAGGCCTATATTTCTCATCTAGTTTTGTAGTAAATACCCGCAAGAAAACTAGTAAATCTATGTCCTATACAGTGCGTATCAAAAAAAGTTTACACTTTGAAAAAATCCTGGGAATTAAAAGATATACAGCATGTGGGTAATTTTTTCACGTATGAGCTTGGGTTTGGGTCTCATCTATCCAATGAAATTAAAAGTTTTGACAGAATGGTACACTTGAGTGAGCACTGTCCATTTTTGTAAAGCTCGCAGAAATCTGTTTGCGCAGAAATGCTTGTTTTCAGGCTGTGTCAAGGGGAAAGGGCGAAATCAAACTTATCCTGCACAACATTTCTCATACTATTCCTTTGCTCTTTTAGTCAATTGAAATAAAACGGATACATTCAAGCATTTAGTAATAATTTTACCACCCAAATTGAAATTTCAACACTTAGTAAGAACAAACTTTACCCTTTTTGTCCCAGCTGGATCTGAGGACATAACTGAATCTGAACAAAAGTTTATATCAGACATCTCCAGCATTTTTCACTAAAATTTTATCATTTAAAGTAGGTTTACATTTCATTTTTCATTTGATAGTTGTATCTCCACACTTTTCCGAAGCTTGGCAATGATTAAGAAAATGGAAATCAAGCCTAAGCCATTTCATGTAAATCACAGCTCAGTGTAAAGCAAATATCGTCACGATGGCCTCAGTGTGTGGGGAAGTGGGGTGGGGCGCAATCCACTCTTCGAAGTGTTTTGGGCAAGGAAACAAGTTAAAAAAGGGAAAATATATCTTCAAATCAATGTTACGAGCTAAATTCCACTTTTTCTTCATGACTAAGGTCTACCTTTATTCGTATAACTATTTCAAAGTTCTGCGCAAATCATTTTTCATTAACTTTTCAAAAGTGAGTGGTGCTCACTCAAGCAGAAATATTTTTCGACAGTTATATCGTCATTTGCTTAAATGGATCTGTACCAATGTTAAAATGTGGAAAACTCTTCAGAATATTACAAATATATAATTTTACAGGATTTTTTCTAAGTGTAAACCTCTTTTTTGATACGCACTGTATTATAATCTCGCATGCATTTACCTCATACGTTCAATAATAACACTAATGATAATAATAACAATGAATGTGATTTGTAATGCGCCAATCCACTCTGCGGAATGCCCAACTACAAAGATAAATTAGGAACAATTAAGAATAGGAAGCATTGGAAAAAAAATGTGTCAATGGAAGTGCTGTCAAGGATAACCAGGGGATGGTCATTCCACTGAACAGGGCCAGTATGAGCAAAAGCCCCCCCCCCCATGTCTTAGCAGCTTTGGAAACAACTAAGAAACCAGAGTTGGGTGAAGGAACGGACCTGACAGGAGTGTATTTGTTAATTAAATTAGTAGTGTATTGTGGAGCAGAACCATTAATTGCATGGAATACAAGAATTATTACATTACTATGTCAATGGGCAAATAGAGTAAAGCGTTTTTCCAACATGCCCGTACACTCTTGGGACCGATTACACGAAATGGTCATTGCAATAACCGTTTTTCGCGTCGCCGATTTATTGTAACATGGGTCGTATGAGACGCGTTTTGAATAGATTACCTACAAAATTTCTTTTCCAGGTAAAGTAAACGACGAGAAATCATATTTATAATATATATCATATTACCAAATAATATATCCTATGACTGGGGTTACAATAATTACAATGCAAAGTGCTTAGAAACCAACGTATGAAGCGCTTCGCGCGATATTTCCGAAACGCAAAACCCTCAAAGAAAAAGTCTTAGAGATTTTCGGCGCTACTTTTTTTGTTTTATCTTTATTTATTTATTTTTTGCATTCCGGAAATATCGCGCAAAGCGTTGTTGGTGGCATGATGCTCCACAGTCAAGACTAAGATTGGGAAGGATTTGTTATGTATTTCATGATCATTGATTATTATTATTTATCAGGAGTTCCTTATTTCGATTAAAAAACAAGAAGTAAACCCCAAAGAAATGTCCGAGTAGAAATTACAAACACGTCTCGGATTGCCACCATATTAGGCACATATACAATTACCCATTTCTAGATGAATTTTGATTACATTAACATTCTAAACACGTCTTTTGGCGATGTGCACCATAAATTTTCATCGGAGTAGGAATTTGATCTCATTCATGTATTATATATTGTCATTATCCATTAATTATTTCCTATCTCGCCTTCCCGGAGGAGGAATGGTAACCACTTATAAGGTATCGACAGGCAGGATAACATTTATTTTCAAATATACATTTTTTGGTAAAATAATATATATTCTGGGCAATTGTTATCCAATTGAACAACTCTATTACCCAATTATTAGTTGTTATTAACAAAATTGGACATATTTTACCCAATAGTGGTGTAGACAGTATGTTGCCCAGGGTTGGTTAAAGAAGGTTGGTCATTTTTTCCCAACTATTTTAAAAGTGTACAATAAAGCAGCATCTATGGGGTCAGCTGATTAAACTGTGCCAGTGAATCGGATGGCAGATATTCTGTTGCTCGATTCGACAAATTTGAGTGCAGTTTTGAATACTACACTGTGTAAAATATTGGATAAAATTTTAAACAGCACGAAGGTAATTATTCTTTTCAACCAATTTTGGGCAGTATTTTACCCAATTCGGGAAGCATGTTGTCCAGTAAGGTTAAACAAATAAGCAGCAAATATTTTAGAATGGGAAAATTTTCATAACACTGGACAAAATTGCCCCCCAAAATGCCCAATTTTGGTTGGACACATAATTACCCTCATGCAGCATTTTTACCAAAATTTTTAAGAGTTTTGGTATTTTACGCTTAACCGGAACATTCCCGAGGTTTACTGCTACATTCCTGTATAGAGTATGATTCAATGCAACAAAGCTGATAAACGACAACGACTCTTCTCTCCGTCTCCTGCATTTAAGTTTTTCTGACAAAAATAAGATATGGCAAAAGAAGCTGCTGAAAACTGCTTATCTAAAAAAAAAGAGCCAATGGAGTAAATTAGAGAGTCAAGGGGTGCCTAAGCTTTCGATCCTAGCAGAATCTTCTTCGGAGGCATTTTGCCTCCGAAGAAGATTCTGCTAGGATCGAAAGCTCAGGCCCCTCTTGACTCTCTAAAAATAAAATATCTAAAAATTTCGGTAAAAAGAACGCGCAAGACAACGTGCGTCTACCTTCTGTATTGGAAAATGTACACTTTGTACATAATGTAAATGTGCATGCCATACCAAAATTATTTGTAGTATTTTAGTATTCTTGTGAATTTTCCTGTCCTAAAACGTAAAGTCCTTAATGACACCATACCTAGCTAAGAAATAAATAAAGCAATTACACTTCATCCTATTGTCAGAAATTCAATTATTTCCTAGCACAGTTAGTTTATTCATTGTTTTGCGACAAACTTGTCTACACATATTTAAGCAACTGCAACAACCTTTTAATTCAATTAAAACTGTGTCGTCCAGTAACGTTAATTTTGGGGTATCAACAGATGTATACAAATATGTAACAAAATATATGATAATATACAGAAATAATGAATCATTGTAATTAAAACATTGCAAAACAGGATTTCAGCAATAAAACAGATTTTCAAACTGATAGTCAATACATAATTGCCTATGCCGATAGCCACTCTTTGCCAACGTCTGTTCCTCATCAAGTATTGATGTATCTCTTTGTTTGATGGTCTTGTCTCTCCTACCCCTTTCTAAAAGCACCTCACTTGACAGTGTTATTGCAAAGGAAATCCCCATGAGATGGCTATGTCGTTTTAAGAGGGACCACCGTAAAAAACATGTCATAAATCGGGATGATTTTATGGAGCTTTTGAAAGGTACTTCTTGCTATCTTATGTGTACAGAAATACATATTCTAAAAAGAGTCGTGAATGCTTGATGCAAAACGACGGGAAAACATTTGTTACTTTTGTACTCCCCTTACTGCCATCGTTGCGTGTTCTCAAATATTTCTAAAGTAAGCAAATACATGAACCAGTTCTTATTTAACTTCAAGAAGTGTATTAATCCGCGCACATGTTATTGTTTAGGATTAATACTTATTATTGGTAAGAATATGCTCCTAAAGACAGTGGCAACAGTATCCAAATTCATCGATAAATAAAAGTAACAATGAAAAGCCAGCTATATTCAAAACCATGGAAATAATACCAACGTTAAAGAATTTTCATTTCAATTGTTCAAAATCTTACAACAAATCAAACATGTGTAGATTTTACAAGAATTGTTTAACTATTTTCTGGATGAACATGTTTATTTTCCCTATGACATTCCCATTAAACCCTATTTCAAGGGTTCATAGCTAGAATAACATTTATCTAAAAACGTTTAAATGTAATGTAAGATTATCTCCCATTCATGTAACAAACAGTGTACATGATCGCCTGAAATTTCATCTTATTTCATGTTGCTGTTTTGTTTGAACTTCGATCTGAAAGAACACAGTATCACACAGTGTTCGCAATGTGCTAGAAAACACAGTTTCACGCAGAGTGATTACAATGTGTCCACTTAGTGAACTATATGAACATGTAATTCACACTGATAAAATGCTAAGAGTGTATGAGAACATTGTGTATGAGGTGTCCAAAGTGTTTCCACATAGTGTTAATATGTTGAAATTTACCAATGTGGATTAAGGGATTTTACATCTGATTCACACTATGACCATACTGTGGGGCACAAAGAGGAATACTGTATGCTCATAGTTACAGTGTTGTAATATATAGGGGTTATTATCACTTTGGAACACACTCCATGCAACAAATTACAGGTGAGCGCATGCATATCGCGTCCGGCGAAAGTTCGATCATACGCCAAGATGTGTTTGGTGTCCCAGGATCGAATAGACCAGTTCGTATAGTTACTTCATGGACAATTTTAGTCAAATGACCTTTCATTTCTTTAATTATGATAGGCAGATTTCAAAGCAAGATATTACGTAAGCTTGCCTTACATAGCAGGATGAAGAAATTGAATTCCTACTTTGAATGCATATCATAGCATGTTGCACAATGTACTTGGCAAACTGTGAAATACTAGTCGTTCGTGGACGCATTGTTGTTTCTGTGGATGTAAATTAAACCACACTGCAAATGAATATATGAATAATCAAGACATCAAAGTTGGTGCTTATCTCATTAGATTTTAAACCACCATGTCACTTTAGTACAAATGACCTTCCTCTGATCATGCGTAGAATCTTTTGATCATGCGCAGACGCATTTAACAGTATGATCCATGGTATATAACACAATGTGAATCACATGGTGAACCACACTGTCGAATTGAATATGTTACACAGTGGGAACACGCTTAAATTGGTTTGTCCTTTTTGTATTTTCTGTTTTTAATTATTCATCTTGAAATAACCATATCTTAGTTTCACTCTTTCTTGCTTGTCACTACCTAAAGAAAAAAGATCTTGTCCACTGTTGTGTTTTTAGATCCTTCCGAAAATAGAAGTGGTGTTATGACTAAAACCTAGGTCGTTTTTTGTTATTTTTTTTTGTCAGGGGACAAAAATCTACTTAAGAGATATTGAGTGGATAATCCAACTTTTAATTTTAAAAATAAACAAATTAGGCCTACTTGTTGTTACGCCTGCCAATGCCCTCGCAACCCGTATATAACCCAGCATTGTAAAGTCAATTAAAACAGTAGTATCGAATACGGAGTCTGCTTCCCCTTTTTGTATCAGTAAAAAGAGGGAAAATAAATGAAGAATACATACAATCAACGATCAGTTAAACATTGAAAATCGCAGCATAAAACGTGATATCATATTGAAATATATTTTTAAAAAATGACAAAAGAAGAGCAAAGAGGATACGATAGGAGATGTTCCATAATCTTTCAATGCGCCCTATTAATGACAGTCTTATGGGACACAACTCGTAAATTGGACAGTAATGTCTCCGACAGAATTGATATGGGATTGTGATAGTTTCAACAGTAAAAATACTAAATCGTGAGATTGAAATGCTTCGTTTTTCGTTCTAGATGCTAGAAATTCAATATAAGTCGGCTGAGTGAATGGTTGTTCCATTTGTGGTTTTTTTTTCTGGAATAATCTATATACGTAATGTAATAGTGTACCAAAGCGATGACGTCAGTTGCCATGGTGTCATGGCGCCTGGTTCTAAACAAATGATCCGGGGCCGTTTCATAAAGCTGGTCGTAAGTTAAGAGCGACTTTAAGACGACTGGTGATCCTTTCTTACGCGCTAAACCATCGCTAATTTATTATACCATTTACCACAAGCAAGGTTCAGTCGTTCCTACAACACATGTAGACGATCGTGCAGCTCAGTTTAGAACCAGCGGGTTCGTTGTCGTTACATCGTGACGTCACAATTTGGTACTCAGCTATCCCAGATGTTCATTGGCTATTTCATGATCTCTTTTTTACCCTGTTCATCTCTGTCTTCGCGGAAAATGCTTCAAGTGCGCAGGTGTTTCGAGTGAGTGGGTGTGTGATGTGGGTTCATTATACCTCGGTCATATTTGCTCTACGGCGGCCGTACGGCGAGTCGAAAACAGCCGTTTTATTCATTTTATTCAAACCACCTATACAGCTGGTACAAAAAAAATGTTAAAACGGCTGTTTTCGACTCGCCGTGCAGCCACCGTAGGGCAAATGTGGCCGAGGTATTACTCCCATACCTTTCCTTCTTCTTCTTCTTCTTCTTTGTCTCTTCTTCTCCTTCTTCTTGTATCCTATCTCCTCCTTTACATGAATGAACTTCTTTTTATTGAGAATTAGTTTTAGAAAAGATAAGATTCCATTTAGATGTCAAAGTCTCTAGTAATTATAATAGATTTCTAAAAACAATGTGTTATACAAAAACATATTCATGCAGATGTAGTGTTATGCGGATCACGCCAGTGTTATTAATGGTTGGATGAACGCTTGTTTGTAATTTCTCGATTCATTTTATCTTTTACACAAAGAGCAAGCTAATTTGAAACACGACTGATTAAAAAACAATATTGGCTATAGGTTATTAAATCATCAGCTTCAACAATAACAGCTTTTTTACGTGACTAAAAGCGATTGTTAGCGCACACGATACTGAGTACCCCAATTACATTTTCTACACGTATGCTATATAGTCCATCACAATGAAGCCAATTAAAGTATGTAGCATTCATAAATCCCTGCTAATATGAAACACGAAATTTGTATCATGGTTTGAAATGGCATGTTACAGACAGACACCACCATGCCCACCCACCCCCTCCTCTCCCTCTCCGAATCAACATGAACAATATAATTCTTTTTGAGAGGATATCATGAAAGGATTAGCCCTAAAATCATATACAATGGGCGGATGTGTGTCTGTGCATTACCTGGAATTTGAAATGACCTACTTCTGGGGACATTTCCTTACATTTTATCCTTCATCTGGAGACGTCGGACAGCCGAGGATGTCCCCTGTCCAGATAAATATACCAATCAATTCCACTTTTCATCTCAATTCGTTTTACAAAGTAAATTTATGATGTGTAAAAATCGGCCAAAAATGATTTCATTCCTCGGTGTTTATTTAAAATTCTAACATTTGCAAGTAGAAATTTTGTCACTTTCATATTGCATTATGATCAGTTCTTGTTATTCAACAGCAATGACCCATATAGCTGGAATTTGTGTACCCATTTACTATCTATGAGCTTTTAACCCAAGTTTTGTATATAGGGCTGTAGGATGCGTCCACGGTTAGTGAACTATTATCAAGTAATGTCTGAATATACCGAAAAATAGCAGTCAACGAAACAAATTCATGTGTGTGTGAGGGTGTGTGTGTGTAAAGGGTGTGTGTATGACACTGCCAACACCTCCCCCACCTTGGCGATTAATGAGAAGTGAGTCCTCAATTGTCAAACTACAAGACTGGGCGTGCGTGTTAGAATGTGTGGGCGTGGGTGAGTGTGTGGATGTGTATTTGCGCGCATATATTATATCTTAAAAAAATGAAATAATTTCAAACAAAGAGTTTCATTTTTGTCCAAAAGGAGCTAAATCCACTTTTGATCAAAATAGATTTTTTGATACGAATGTATCTTAGACGTGGGAATCAAATGCAACATATTGCATTTGAAAAAAATGGAAAGGTTGGTGAAAATTGATTGCAAATTTTAGTTTTGTTCCAAAAGAAGCTAAATCAAAAACAGTTTATTTTTCAAAAGGAGCTAGATCCACTTTAATGTTATTCAAAATTTGTTATTTTTCCTATTTTACATAAGGTTATGCATTCAGTTTTTTAGATAAATGCTGTGGATACAAGTTTACAACATCATTGCATATTTTGCTGAAAATAAGATAACTTTACCATTTTTATGAATATTTTTGGATTGAGCTCCTTTTGGAATTAGATATCGAAAAGTTGCCGTCCTTAGAAAGAACGACAAAGTATTTTTTCTTTTTGTAATTTTTCAAGTAAATGCTGTGGATACAAATTTACAACATCAGTGCAAATTGTGCTGAAAATAAGATAACTACCATTTTTATGAATATTTTTGGATTGAGCTCCTTTTGGAATTAGATATCGAAAAGTTGCCGTCCTTAGAAAAGACGACAAAATATTTTTTTCTTTGTGTAATTTTCAATAGATAAGCATAAAAAAAATGTAAAATGAATTCTGCAAGCCATAATTATGTGCTTCGTGTTCAATATCCAATATCAAACATGTTTTAATTGGCAAAAACAAAATACATTTTACTAAAGGTTTTGTTCCAAATAGAGCTAAATCCATGAAAAATTAAATTTAAAAAATTCTTTAAAAATCAATAATGAATGCTAGATTTCTGAAATCCTGATTTAATTTAATATAAGATGATGGTACTACATGTATCATACATATCAAAATAAAACAGCAGTGGCTAAGGGAAAGTGGTGAATTATAGAACCTTGATTTACAGAAAAATACCAAAAGTGGATTTAGCACCTTTTGGAACAAAACTCTTCATTATACCAATACCTTATCAATAATCCTACAGGAAATATAACTGCAAACTATATGTTTACTAACTTCAACTTCCTTCAGAAAGTATATTACTGATTCTCCTTCCAGTTAAAGAACCTCTGACGCAGACTAATTTTATACGTCGCCTCTTCACTAAAAGGTCCACTACCCCCAATTCAGAGTAAAGTTATGACGTACAGATTGTTTTGGTCAAGTTCTCAAGATTTGCCAGCAGATGTATGTCTTGACCATGTTGACCGGACTGTTGTAAAAAGGGTTCACTTCTGAACTCCAGTCAGATTGGTTTCAGATTTAGAATTTATTGGTACATGCAATTTCGTTACGAGTATAATTGCCCTCGACTTACCCCTAATTACGGTTATCATCGCGTCTTATTTCATACTTAAATACTTTTTTATTTAAAATGCAATAGATCCGACAGCTGTCATTATACATGTATACATTCAACCCCCCCCCCCCCCCCTCTCTCTCTCTCTCTCTTTCTCTCTAACTCAAATACTCTTCCTTTCTCTATATTTTTTGCGCCCACGTGTAGTTTATACCTTGGTCACATTTGATCTACGGCGGCCGTACGGCAAGTCGACAACAGCCGTTTTATCAATTTCAATTCAAATCACCTATATGTAGTTGGTACAAAAAATGTTAAAACGGCTGTTTTCGACTCGCCGTACGGCCGCCGTAGAGCAAATGTGACCAAGGTATAAGTAAGTGGATACTTGAAAGAATCGATTCCGCACTTCGCTCTAATGGCTAAAGAAATCTACCTAAAACCAGATTTACGATTTCCAGCTCACTGCATATCGTACAACGATTTTATGCTGAAGTTCGTAGACCTGAAAATAGGCAGTGTATGGTCAGATCAAACCATGACGACGTAGAAAAATTTTCGTATATTTTCCTTTTTTTATAGCACAAATAATTATATTCTATGGAATATGGAACCCGTGTAACTGCGAGGCATCATTCTTTAAAAAAAAAGTTCAATTCCTGAAGCGTTTGTAATGCTATATTCTGATAGTGAAGCCCTTAGGTACTCAAAATTGCCCGAGGTAAGTCAGGAGGTCTAGGGCACCTGACTAGACAGATGTAATTCCAGGATTCCATGACTGTTAGCCTATTTGGGGCTCAGTAAGCTAATAATGACGACTACATGAAAACTTGGTTGCAGACACAGTGCTCACAGTTTCTTGGGCAACTATTTTTAATTAAGTTCCCATAAAATCCAGCATTGACAAATTACTGTTACCCCATGGGACTGAACAGATCCAGAAGTAATCCCTTTCTATGCCCACATGAAGAATTTAAGTCATTCAGATTGGCACCACTGATTTTATATGAATATTTTTAGAACCATTTACGGTACGGGTCTAAAGGGGAATCCCGAAATTGCCGATCCCATTAGTGTGTGCGTCCTTCAAGAATGTTTCTCCAACTGCTTACATGCACTCTAGTCTTGTTTACAGTCAATCATGGTGCTAGTCTTGGTCAAGGCGTAAATTTCAATATCGTATATCAATGACTGGCATGGCACTTGTGAATTTGAACGACATATTTTCATTTACAATCCTGTTACCATGTAATTCATTAGAAAATAGTGTGTTCTCCTTGTTGCTTACAGCTATAGTCTGTTCTAGTAAAATGGCATCGCGGAACTCCTATTTGAAGTTCTGTATTACGCATGGAATATGCTAATAAGTTTTTATATTATTCTATAATTCATTTTCTTGTATACGGCATTAATGTATCACATACTGGCACTCTCAAACTTAACATCTACATGTGATGTGCTTGATACAATGTTTGAAATAAAAGAACAAATGTGATGCTCAAGCATAACTATTAAAGTGAACAACTGCACGGGCTTTAACTGTGCATGCTTACAAGAACATACAATCTCATTTTCCTTACTTTTTTAGTGTCAGACTTCACAGTTCGTACAAGAGGCGCCATTGAAGCATCGGGAGTATATTAAATACTGCGTGAAGTGGACTGCAATAGGTTTTTTTTAACCGTATGATTGGTTCGATGATTTCCATAAGCGCTTCATCTTTTGAATTGAACTGAACTTCAATGATACAATCACACTAAAAAAAATCCCTACTCCAAACCGACCGATGGCTTGCCATTTGTAGTACCTTAAAGGAGAATGAAAGCATTGGAACAAGATAGCTTGTGTGAAAACAGAAAAATCAAAGAAACAGATCAACAAAAAATTGAGAAAAATCGGACAAATAACGAGAAAGTTATGAGCATTTGAATATTGCGATCACTAATGCTATGGAGATAGCAAATTGGCAATGCGACAAAGATGTGTGATGTCACTTGTGAACAACTCTCCCCATTACTTTAGTATATATTTCACTTGAATTGCCTCTTTTATCACATCTATCCATAGATCATGTGTTCTTTCTACATGAGAGCATGTAATACATATTTTTTAAGAATACATCATGGATAGAGAGTTTGTATCATCATAAGAAAAAGCAAAAAGAGACATTTTGAGGGTATTTTATAGTCCACACATCCTTGTCGCATTGCCAATGGGAAAATCTCCATAGCATTAGTGATTGCAATATTCAAATGCTCATAACTTTCTCATTATTTGTCCGATTTTTCTCAAACTTTCTTTATTCCTATTCTTTGATTTTTCTGTTTCTACACAAGCCTATTTGTTCCAAAGGTTTCATTCCCCTTTAATAGCTTTTGTTAGCCTGGAGTAAGTTTCAACAGTGTGATAGACTGGAGCTTTAAGAGATCGATCCAAAGATACACCGGCTGTTTCGTTCATTCCTTAAAAAAAAACCTAGTGCGTTGAGAATGTTGCCTTTGATTCGATAACTCCATCGCCTAAATTCGCCATGAAATACATTTTTCTGTTTTAAAATGGAAAAGCCAGTGGAAAAGAGTGTTGCTTTAACAGACCGTGGTAAGTTAAAGTTCTGAAATGCATCGCAATAGGCGTGTAAAACTAAACCCGTCGCTTCACCATCCCATTTCCCACCCACATTAATGCTCAATATCGGATGCGGAAATAAGAGAATTCCAAATAGAAATAGATGTGAGTATATCAACCTGTTTCAGCAATCTGACAATCTTTTAGTCAATACATAGTTAATGGTCCGATGCAATCACTTGCCGGAATTGTTTTTTATGTTTTGTTTCATGAATTATTCCTCATATGGACTCGATAATAAATAGCTTTCTGCTCAGTGACTCATTAGTAAGTAGTATAGAACCATCTACGCTACACGACTCAGCTGACAAGTACATGTATGATGGATGTTAAAGCTTAATGAGGATTCACTAAGTTTCATTATAGTTTAAAGGGACTTACGCGATGACGTAAAGATTGTAAGAGTGGTGCAATGTATATACTCAGGTGAATTATTAGATTCGACAATAACCCGTTTGTAAATTCTTAATTACATCTTCATTCGGTTGAAAGTATTTTGAGAAGGGCAGGTAATTATTTAGGACACAATAGATATAATGGGTACGCTGATATACGATTTACTAATAGCCTACTTACGAACTACTTTCTATCTTTTGATGGATTTTTTCCTACAATGTGATCTATTCAGGTGTAATATACTCCACACTAATGTCGAGATGGAGATTTCTTAGTGTATACGATGCCATTTCTATGCAAATTGAACGATAGTTTATCGGCCTTTTAATACACTTATTTTATAAACATGTGTATAAAATGATTTGAAAGAAGTTGATGTCATTAATGTGAATTCTGGCTGGTAAGCCATTGCCCTCCACGCCAGGATTCGAAAGCTCAGAACTATTGTTTGCGATTTGATCCATCTGTCAATGCCAAAATCATCGGTGTATTCTTTTAAAGTCATATTTATAATACAATACAGTAACAGTGTACGTAAATATTTATTTTATGATCAATAAATTGAGAAGCATAAGTAAAGATGAAATTGTTTTTTAGCGCAGGTATTTATGATAAATAAACGGATTTTTTCCATGGATTGACTCCGGGATCCGTAATCGAATTCTTCCAGCTACCACATTGTTAAAGGGACTATACTTGACACTAGTTCGTCAGAGGATTGTATGTAGGATAGTGTATTCAAATCGTTTTTTGGTAATGCCCTAAGTCATATCTCAGAATGATTGATATGCAATCCCATTCTCATGGCGATTACTCCACACTGTAAAAAAATGAAGTGCTAATTCAGCACTTAAAGTGCTTGTATAGTGACTACACTACACTGTTTAAAAAACCTGATTTTACAGAAAAAAAGGAAGAATTTGCAGAAAGCAATAACAGAATCATTCTGTAAATTCATAAAACAGGAATTTTTCTGCAATTTAATAGAACAGGTCTGTTTAAAAAGGGGGGAAGGGTGTTTTGTTCAAGGAAATTTGTAAGATTCCATACACCAAATTTGCTGTAAGATTACCTAATCTGGTAAGATTACAGGTGTTCTCGAGACTCTGCTGCAGGAACTTCTTTTATTTTAAGGATAAATTTTCTAACAGTGTACGAGTGCTGATTTTCTAGTTTAGATTTGAACTAGAAAATCAGCACTCGCAGTGCAGTCACTATACAAGCACTGTAAGTGCCAGCTTCGCACTTCATTTTTGACAGTGCATTAGTACATCATACACATTTAGGGGGTGTTGCAAGAAAATATTTGCAATCAATTGCAAATATTCTATTGAAATTTCGCAATTAATAGATCAATCTTAACTGCAGCAAGTCAAATTGCGCTGCTTTCTCAAGAAGCAGATTACAGATAAATCACAATTTCGTTTTTAATTTAAAAACTTATGATCGATTTAGGGACTGAAAGTACACTTGCAATTTATTGCAAGATTTTTGCAACGCACTATATATCACAACACAAAACAGAAGTAGTGGAGATCATTCCTATTGCAGCCCAATATTTTCGAATAAAATTCCGTTGAATATGAGACAATCCAGAACATAAGAGAGCTCTTATACAGCGCAGAAGAATAGATAACAATAGCAACTGCACATTACAAATTCATATTGCCACTCTTAATATCATCATCCTTATTTTCTTGTCAACGCAAATAACAATGTAAAATTGATGTGGTTAGTTAACTCAGTTTACAGCTTCCTTTGAAAACGTATTTTAGCTCTTTAATCAAAATTGTTCTTAAAATATGACTTTCTTAGACTGGATGCTATGTTTGATTGATAAATTCGTCACGTTGTTCACAATTAGTAATTAAACACTTTTGAATTGGCCCATTGAGTCACGACTGGGAGTGCATTACTAATTTCGCTTTGATGTTTGTTATTGTCGACTGCAGATTTGTTCTTGTTGAGACTTTTATTAGATGACAAGAATTATATTGATGAAAGGTGATCGTGTTAATCACAAATAATAATGATGAGAATAAAATGGTGCTATTACGGTAATAGCATGATAAACATTATACAAGTGATATAGAAGAGTGAGAATAAAGAGAGGGATAGAGAAAAGTGGTCTCACCCCGTACCTTGTGGTTCCAAGTCCGGACACCTAGTCACTGGGCCACACTGGCGGTTGGCTCATCGGTATCTTTCCAATTGATACACGAGCGATCGATGCATAACCCAAAATGAGTTAGCGAAAAAAAAAACACTGTGGGAGACAGGCCGGGAACTCAATAATGTGACTTTGACTCGCATACAGAAAGATATAAATGATGTTAAACAAACGTCACTCTCCATGCAGCTCCAAAACAAAAGTCAGTCTTGATTACACCAGTCTGTGTCGTTCCATGATGTCACCAGGTATTCTGTCATTATCATCTATGTGGGTGTCGAGTGGGGGCAAAGTGAAGTTCACAAACCTACACAACTCAGGTGTATGACACTTTCAACGCTGCTGTTATTGACACTATCCTTACTTCCTAAAATCAAAATGGTTTTACCACTCATTCGTTGAATATTGAATGAATACCGGAGAGTAATTGATTTGGCGTGGTGGGTTACCTGTAATTTGTTCTTATCTTCCCGCCTCGCGTTTTGCCTTTCTCAAGGATATTTAATGCAGGGCAATGGCCCCATCACTTTACCTTTATGAAGCTTTCCAAACATTTCAACTACTATAAAGCTATAATCTAATATGTCTAGGTTGATTTCAATCTTTATTATTTGTTGTAGATTTTTTAAACAGATTGTATTTATTTTTTATCCATTATTGGATGATATAACCATCAGACCATAGAGCGATCTCACCTCCTCTAAGAACACTCCGGAACGTTTGTGTCATTGTGCGCAATATAAATACCCTATATTATTATGTTTCTTTACCTTAGATCACCGTTCAGTAATGTGTGTGTCAATGATTCGTTGATTGATCAAGGAATTTCAAGAACCAACAAAACAACGAACCAAAAAAAAACCGAAACATTTTATTTTTATTTTCTATTTTGTTCGTTTGTTTGTTTTTGCGTTCTACATGTTCTATCATGGTAATGGTGGTTTTTAATTTGTTGCTACAATCTACTTTTTCGCCAGTTTATAGGATCGTTAGGGACCCAACTTAGAAACTGTTGCTCATATCTACATTTGTAATGAAAAAGAAACGCAATTAGACTTAAGGCGACCGCACACCTTACGAGTATTCTGCGACCCGATTTTGTAATAAAACGTAGTAGAAATTGATGCTAATATTGAGACTTGGAATATCTTACTGTGTAATGTTCTAAATCATGGTACGAATACCTATGTTCAAATCTGTGACTATGCTATCATCCTTCTTACAATAAAAGCGAGTTTAATATCTATTCGTAATGACGCCATAGCAGTCGTGTGATTGGCTACGATTTAAAACCAATTTGGCTCTTACTCCAAAATAAAGGCTTGCAATCTTTCAAAATGGTTATTTTTTATATTGATTTTAACTTGAAATGAAATGATATGTTCCATTCACATTTTCAGAAAATGATCAAACTGCTATTTGTTCCAAAATCGGATCGCAAACAGTCGTAAGGTGTGCGGTGGCCTTTACACACACTGGTACCGACTGGTTCACACACCCGCACGCACCCACTTTCTCAAGTAACACAGACAAGTATGCACACACAAAAAAAAAACTCAAATACACATGAACATTTTGTTTGAAAATTACCTCACACCCTGAACAGTGCTTTAAAAACACATGGTACGACATTACCATAAATGGCTATTTCAGAGGCGTGGGCAAATAATCATCTCTACAAACATAACCATTAAAAAAATTGATGTCAGAATATGGATTCACAAAAAAGATAGCTGCATATTCTTTTCCTCAAATGACCATTATGCTCGTAATATTGTTCCATTTATTCCAAACAAGCTTTTCATCAAATGTATAATGGCATAATAGTTCGTGTGCAGTTAGGCGTCAGCACGTTATTTGACTTCTTTGGCACATAACCCATTATGATATTACGAGTCTGTAATGTTGCAAAGGAATAAGACATTATTACCTTTGCTTTAGCCCGACAGTTTTATTTTTACAGTGCACCAGCATTACTGAATGGATGCTGGCAGCTCCCCCGATTACATCACCTGTTGATAGATATGTTTATGCAAAACGCTTTTGTATTATTATATGGTAAAAATCAATGAAAATAATTTCATGCAATATATTCTTACTATTCAGATAAAACTGATTTTCGATTATGTTTGCTCTATCGTTTAAAATGTATTGTAAAAGGAAAATGAACATCAGTCAAAGCATTTGCACAGTATCGTTCAAATTTACCTTCATTTATCGCTTTTAAGAAATAAGGGGGTTATGTGGCCGAGTGGTCTAGCGCGCCTAAAAGTCTGAGGTTCGATTCCCGTTGCAAACTTTATGTCCTAGGGGCTCTTCTCATCTTGAGTCAAATGAATAAAAACATTATATGCATTACTAGTAACAGAAACGTGCGCATTGTGTTTTAAAAATGAAAAGATAAATAAATGGAGAAAATATATATCGTAGGGTGATGAGTTTAGAAATGATGTTACGTCATAACAATCCTTCTCTTATACACGGCTAGTTCAGAATATTTTTTAGCAAAATTATCAATAATTTCCATCTCGACAAGCGTGAAGAAAATATATCTAACATAGGGTTAAATGCATGTAATAGAAGTTAAATCGTATCGATCGAACGCTTCGATATATATTAATCAGTTTTAAAAACACTACACCGTCTGAAAAGACAAAGACGACAGAACCTCTAAGAACGACAACAAAATATTTGTTATTTAAAGTTTATTAAGGAATGATAAGAATGTATGCTAATACCTCTTTCAGTCGGAAACAGCCGTTTTAACATTTTTTTACATCAGCTACATTATTATGAATCGTTTGAATAAAAATGAATAGAACGACTGTTTTCGACTTGCCTTAAGGCCGCCGTAGAGAAAATTTGACCGAGGTATTAGTGAACGAAATGCAAACTGAAATCATATTTTCAAGAAGTGGGCTGTCGATCGATAATGATACATTTATGATTTTCCTACCTTTATGATTTTCCTACGCGGTAGTAGAGGCTCTTATCCTAGACGTTAATCGCCTGTTTATGTACTCCATCTGTATTTATCATTCTAATAAATCATAATTAGACCTAATTAGACCGGGAGAGCATTAGGAACTTTTTATTGATGCATTTATCTGCTTAGAGTTTTCTTCTCCCGAACATTTTTTTCTCCAGCAACAAAGAGAGATATAAAACCGATTGCGTGTTCTGGCTAACTGCTCTCGGGAAATGTGAATTGAGGATACATATTCGTGTCTTGCTCAAAATGCCTGCCTTCAAAATCAAGTGTCAGATTAAGAAATCCTATTTTGATTTCTGGGAAAGTTCCATCAACTTTGCTCCTCAACTTGTGAATTTACTGTCCATTCTCTGACCGCCGAGTAAGTTTCCCTTAAAAAAACTGTATAGGTGCATTACATGTTATCCCTCTTTTCTACTTAACTGTTTGAGTTAACACAACGCAACAGCAGGCATGTGGGTATTTCGGCATCATTAATATCACCAAATATTTCTTTATTATCTGAATAGAAATGGGTAGAGGGAAAGCACAGAGAAGCGGGAAAGTGGAAATTTATGCAAACTTGTCAAAATTCCTCATTCTTTTAAAGATGATTGAGGTCAATATATATCTACAATTACTTTGCTGTACACGTAGAAACTAGATGATGTATCTTTACTTTTACGGTGCAGTCGTTATCGGGCGTCGACCATAATCAATACATGATTTACATGGCATACATTCGTAATTCCGAAGCTTCGTTATTCCGAAAGTTCGGATATTCCAAAGGTTCGTTAGTCCGAAAACGAAATGAGGTTCGTAATTTCGAAGGTTAGTTAGTCCGAAAACAAAATGATTAACGAACCTTATTTCGTTTTCGGATTTACGAACCTTCGGAACAACGATCCATATTTCGTTTTCGGATTAACGAACCTTCGGAACATCGAACCCTATTTCGTTTCCGGATTATTGAACCTTCGGAATAACACCACAAATGTTCGGATTAACGAACCCTTGTACGTTTTCGGATTAAAGAACATCGAGGTATAGGCAATTTACGTGTTTCGGAATTACGAACCTTCGGAATGAAGAACCCTCGGAATTCCGAACCTTCTGAATTACGAAGTGTAACCTATTTACATAATACTCCATATGATAAAATTTCTTTTTCGCAACATACTTTTCAGCAATCTTGAAATGCCGTCTGAACCACAGGTAGAAGGACTTAAAATCAGATAATAGAAGCCGCTGAAAATGAAAAGGGTAGAACGACATAACGAAGAAGTGAATGCACAAACGCAAACAAAACTTTACATTATTTGATAGCCAATATTCTAAGAAGTGGATATATTTACACCTAAATAAAGAGATTGGACAAATTGAGTTTCTCTAATTTTAATTTGTTTACAATGCTTATTTTATACCATTTTAAGGGGAGATATGCTGTGCAATATCATTCACATACACACTACAATAGGCCTATTGCCAGATTGTTCTTGATATTTAAATCACCTGTATACATACATTAGTTGTTGTTGTTTTTTTGTGACGCCATCGTATCGAAATATCAGTAGTTATCGAATTCTACTTTGAAATTACTTTTTTGGTTTAATCACCAGCTCGGAAAATTGTCTTTATAATGATTTCCATTCATTCGGTATTATAAATTGACTGTCATTTTTTTAATCATAATCCGACACGGCAGTACCCTCATTATATTGGCAAACGCATTATAATATTTACCGGATGGTACAAACCCATCTGGAATCTTCTGTTAAAGGTCAAGTCCACCCCAGATTATTTTTAACAAGTGCACACCTAGTTTCAAACAATGCATAAAAAATTTCCATTTATTTGAATGCAGGATAAAAGAGCAAAGGTGTCGTAGCCGGGGATCGAACCCCGGACTTTCCATGTATAGCCAGTCGCCTTATAGACCACTTGGCCACGGCACCTCCAATCGTTGATTTGAATCGATAGAGAAAAATCAAACAAACATGACGCTGCAAATTTCATCATTATCGGATATTATGACATTTTTAAGTTTTGCTAATTTTTCACAAAACGGTTAAATGCACAACTAAGCGATATGCAAATAAGAGAGTTGATGATGTCCTTCATTCTCTATCTATTTTGTATTTTATTATTAGAATTATACAATATTTCAATTATAAATTTTACAATAAGGACCAACTTGACTTAACCATAAACTGTTAAAATAATGGTAGTTCTACATGGTCGGGGAGGAATAAAACTTTGTTTCACATGATGATATAAAATACAAAAGAAATAGTGAGTGGGTGACATCATCAGTCTGCCAATTTGCATACCGACCAGGTGCATATAACTGTTTTGTAAAATTAAGCGAAACTTGAAAATGTCATAACTTTCATAAAGAAATAGTGAGTGGGTGACATCATCAGTTTGCCAGTTTGCATACCGAAGAGGTGCATGAAATTTTCAGTATTGCTTGTTGGATATTTCTCATTTTATTCAAATCAACCTTTTGATGGGGGTGGACTTGTCCTTTAAATTATGAACATAATGAATGTATCGCTTGCATGTTTTGGTATCATAAGCATACAGTCAGAAAGTATCTTGGAATATTAAATAAGTAAGCAAAACGAAAATACTTATAATAAAGTTATAGAAGAATAAATCATCAGTGTTATACATTTCATCAATCATTACAGTACGATAGATTATTCATATCAATCGGTGTGTCATTCTATTAATCTCTGAAAAATCGACTCCCAAACTATTATTACATTCATCACGGTACAGCACAAGAAAAACATGAGCTAATGAGTGCGGATTCGTGAGCAATATGCTACCTCTATGAGATGAACACAGGACAACAGGAGAGCTAGATATAAAAAACACTAAACATCAACGATGGAGCCGAACTGAAATGTGGTTATCCATTAGTTGAAGCCTGATTTCCCTCCTTTACAGAAATGCTATCACCGTCAAGCAACATTTTCCATCCTATAATTCGTGTATTGGGCTATAACAATTTTATTACCAATAACATGTCGAATATGGATGTACTCAACCTAAATATTGTTCGAATTGGGGACATTAAGTTAGCGCTTATTGACAGTGCCAGAATGGATATGATGATGTACCCGTTTTGGATCTTCATTTTTTTTTAGAAGAAAACACGTTAAAGTCGCAAGTAATGGATAGGTGATGTCGCCATATTATAAGGTCTTTGGATGTCGCGATTGAAGTCTCCGCTCTTTCATTTTCAAGTTATTTGCCTTTATGCAATTTCTCACAAAGCAACTGACAAAGAGGGTTGGAGAATCTGAGGGTTTGAAATAAGATGAATGAAAGGAAGAGAGAAAAAATGTACAAGTAAAAATAGGTTTTACTGATTTAATCAACTTTCAAGGGAAGTTAAGAACATGGCAAATGTGACAAGGAGGGCAAAGTAGAAATGACATTCGGTGTGTTAAGATTTGTAACACATCATTGTTTCGATGTTTTCACGCTGACGATGCACTTATTTGTGAATTTATGAACCCTACTTTTCACAAATATGAGGATATAATATGCCTGAGAGTGTGTGTCTTTCAGAGTACACTGCAAAAATTCCGGTGTTGATATAACACCAGCCCGGAATCTATATCTAGAAAAGTGTGAAACAACACCACTTTGGTTTTGGGTCTAACACGAGATAGGTGTTTATACAACACCAATTGGTATTAAAAAAGCTTTGGTTTGATTCCACACTGGTGTTGTTTCAAAACTTCTCTGGTGTGGACATATATAGATTCCAGGCTGGTGTTACATGTAAATCAACACCGGAGTGTTTGCAGTGTGTGGGGTTTAGTGTTCTCACAGACATACACTACGTATGAGTTTGGGGATGTGTGTGTGTATAATATGTGAGGGATGACGGTCTTAAAGGGACGTTGGTGGGTGTATCCTTTGGTGTGTGGGTGTGGGTGAATAAGAGAGAGGGGCGGAGGATGTTTGGTGGTCCTTGACCTCTATCATCATTTTAATATGTTATTTTATTTCTGATATGACTTGGCTCTGTCCAAGCTTATGATTTGAAAAAAGTGATATATCCTTCTATCCTCATGTCATGAGGAGTATACCATATCTCTTTTTTTTTAAAGATAAATGCCAGTTGTGACGATTTCAAAATGAGTTCGTACAGAATCAAATGAAATGACCACCAAAGTGCCTGTTTTTATAAATAAAAAAAAACATGTGGCAAAGGATTCTGGAAGAAATTGTGTAATTGCTGAGAAATTAGCAAATAAGCACAAGATTCGGATGAAGCGTCGGGCCGACATTCAAAGCAATAATTATACACTGTCCCACGTGCGCTTATCTGTGTTGGTGATCTTCAGTGTGAACATTTTTCAGCGTAGATTTCAAGATTTCACAAAGTTCAGATCTAGATCCTCGATGATATAGTAACAATTAAGCCTGGTTTTGCTGACTTTCTCTTGAAATCAGTGTTTACTGCAACTACTTTCATTTATCTTTAAGTGACAAATAATCGAATTTATTCATACACCAACGTGTGCAACCTATACCGCAGTGCCTGTGGCATGCTGGTGATTGACGGTATATTGGTAGTACACCATTGAAATACGAATACTCTAGCGTGAAATTATTGATATAAGCAAACAAGTAAAATATTAGTAACTGCTCGGGCGATTCTTTACTGACCTGAATATTTTCAATGATAATTTACAACAATATTTCGGACAGTGATTTTGACTTTTAAACCTGGACAAAGAAATGCCTTCAGATTTCAAGTAACCCTTGACACATCCTTTGATATATATATATTTGCGATAATCAATATGTCTTGTCAAATGTCAATCCAACGGAATGTACAACAATCGTTAGCCAACGAGTTGGTCAAGTTTCCATTTCTCACTCCGAATCAACAGATTTCTATACAACAGTTTTCATTTTGTTACCTGTTCATGTGCTTAGGACACTTTATACTATAATGTTTCTACTTTGCAAGCTTTTTCCTCTAACGTACTTTAGCCATGGATGTATCATTTTCTGTAAAATTCAGATTGATTAATTAAAATATCGATGTTGTTACTTAAAAACATGTTTAATACTTTCAAGCTGAGCCCATGCATAAAATGTTAACTCTACTGTGACTTAACAGGCTAAACAGAATGGACCATCAATCTACTTGGATGACCTTGGTGCTACCTGCAAAACGTGCAAACTTAAAAGAGCACTAAAAACAATTAATCAAAATAAGAGCAGCTTGATAACCACCAATTACCCAACACGTTCCATTAAAGTAACAGAAATTAAATAATTGTCCTTCAGCTTTATTAATCGTGTCTATTAACCTTTTGCCTTCCACCGACAACTCATACGCGGACGCTCACATTATCATCGTATATTAAAAAATAAAATAACGATTTTTATGGGAACACATATAGACACAACATATTTCCCCCATCTTTTCTAAACATCACCCATATGTGTTTGTTCCTCGCCTGATTAATTGTGTTTATTCTGCGTACCTGTATGTGCTTGTTCGTCATCTATCTAATGAGAAGAAAGTCATGTTTGCTGATCGTGCTGAAAAATGCAAACACCGTAACCCTTAAAATACCAACACACCTTTAAATTATATCATGACAGACGACACTAGAAGGAATCTTACACCATACAACAGCTTCATTTCACTTTGTTTTTGACTCGCCATCGTAGCAGAGCGAGACTATAGAAGCCGCTTTTCCGACGGCGGCGGTGGCGTCGTCAAAATCAAATCTTTGTTTTTGAAGTTTTTTAAATATCATAACTTAGAAAGTACATAGACCTAATTCATGAAACTTTGAGGAAATGAAGTATTACTAAACATCATGCCCGAGTTTCAGGTCACATGACCAAGGTCAAAGGTCATTTAGGGTCGATGAACTTTGACCATGTTGTAGGTAATTGTTGAATTGCCATCATGACTTTGAAATTTAGAGTTTTATTAGTTTTAATGAAATATATATTTTTAAATAGATCAGAATATTCGTTGATAAAGTTCCAAATATTTCTATATCAGTTGTGTCAAATCCTTACCAATCTGAATATAGGTCTATGATAGAACTGATTTTCATGTGAAAGATATTTGACACAATCGCGTCGTGTTCCAAATCATCACCGTTTTTTTTTTCCTTATATGTCCAAGGACGAGTAAAAACGGTATAAATTAAGAATACAGTGCCCAATGACTTAATATTTAGGTGAACAAGACACGATATTTTGCATATTTATAAAAACAGAACGAATGTTTTTTTTAATACCGACCTAATCGTCAGACGAAATGAGATGTTCGGTATTTTGTGTACTTCAAGGCTTCAACAATGTCAAAGTGTTCCAAATCATCACCGTTTTTTTTCCTTATATTTCCAAGGACGATTAAAAACGGTATAAATTAAGAATACAGTGCCCAATTACTTAATATTTAGGTGAACAAGACATATTTTGCATATTTATAAAAACAGAACGAATGTTTTTTTAATACCGACCTAATCGTCAGACGAAAATGAGATGTTCGGTATTTTGTGTACTTCAAGGCTTCAACAATGTCAAAGTTGCATCAATAATTGTGATTATTATAATCATATATGTATAGTGCTCAAAGCATCTCCCCGAAGCACGAGTTCACATCCCGGTCTCTCACTGCATCGTGTTGGATATTTGCATGCTTGGGTACACCTTCCGTGATATCCTTCCTTGGAAATCGTTTCCATAATTATGCATGAGTATTGAATGTTTCCAGGTGTTTTTATTAAGAATCTTTGTAGTGTCTTTGACATGTGGGTGAAGATACAGCATGAGAAAAATCATTCGGCTGAAACATCCAGACATGGTGCTTAATTTATGTTTTTTTTACTGCAGGGAAGATATAAGAAAAGATCGGCCATGTTAAATAATTAATTTCCCCACAGATTTTATTTAACTAAATATGCCCGCACGTATGCCTATAATTAGTCTGAACAAAATCTAAACCAAAATCATGAAATTATAATAACTGGCGGATGACACTGTTCAACGGTTACGCATGATGAGTGCATTGTCTTTGTCCTTTTTAGTTGTCGGTGTTTCTCTTTATATTTCATGGAATACGAAAACTATATCATCGCGGTACTCCGCCGACTGATGAGGGCTTGATAATCAGATATTCCCCTATCATGATCGCGAAGATGAGGCAAAATAGCTTCAAGTGTAGAAACGAGGTGATAATTTATCATCACCCTACGGCAATCAGTATGTCGGGTTCTAGGCATAACATTTCAGTATCATTTTGCAGATTCTCAAAGTTGCAAAACGCAGCTGATGTTTGGTTTACTATACATTACAAAGGACTCTCCAAACGCATTCAGCCCCCCCCCCCCTAGCCTTGAATACAAGGCACGTGACACATACTGATACAGGACAGTGCAATGTTTGTTAATCCGTTATGTTCTCAATTTCCATATCATCCTGGTGTGATGTTCTTCACCATCAGCGCCTTTTAGCCTCCTAGAGCAATCTGATATTCTCTCCGAAACTTGGAATATGGCTTTAGTGATATACGAACAGACAAAAGAGGTTATAGGTGCAATCTATAATTGTTAAAGAATTTAAGCTGTATGTCAAAGAGATTTAGAGAAAGGTGAAGGACATATGTTATTAAAGGTCAAGTCCACCTCAGAAAAATGTTGATTTGAATCAATAGAGAAAAATGAGACAAGCACAATGCTGAAAATTTCATCAAAATCGGATGTAAAATAAGAAAGTTATGACATTTCAAAGTTTCGCTTATTTTCAACAAAATAGTTACATGAACGAGCCAGTTACATCCAAATGAGAGAGTCGATGATGTCACTCACTCACTCACTATTTCTTTTGTTTTTTATTGTTTGAATTATACAATATTTCAATTTTTACGAATTTGACAATTAGGACCTCCTTGCCTGAAGCACAAAGTGTTAAAATAATGGAATTCCACGTGTTTAGGGAGGAATGAAACTTCATTTCACATAACAATGACGAGAAAATAAAAATATTTCATATTTCATATAATAAAATACAAAAGAAATAGTGAGTGAGCGATGTCATCAACTCTCTCATTTGAATGTAACTGGCTCGTTCATATAACTATTTTGTTGAAAATAAGCGAAACTTTAAAATGCCATAACTTTCTTATTTTACATCCGATTTAAATGAAATTTTCAGTGTTGTGCTTGTTGAATTTCTCTCTTTTTATTCAAATCAAGTTTTTGTTGGGGTGGACTTGTCCTTTAATCATGTTAATGATGTCTCATGTCCATCTCGTATATACTCCCAAAGGTCAACCCCAAGCAATTGATTGTTACAGTTAGGAAAGCAAGAATCGCCGAAACTAGTGTTTGGGATACAAGGCAATCAGAATACTGCACTTCAGTATGCTCATTCAAAGAAATAGTATTTTGCGTTTTATTTGTAAAGTAGACCGATACTCTTAACAAACTTAGAAAATTCTGAGCTATTCTATCTTGATAGAACAGCGAATTTCATGGAGGGTATATATGGTCTTGGTGATCAGCATATATGAAATGTATTCATCAAAAATTCACTGTTAAGTTGGTTGAAGATCCATATTATAGAAATTTCCTTAGAATTACCTTAATCAAAAAAAAGATTAATCGTCAACATATCCTACAATAACAAATAAATTCATTATTTTTAATGAAATAGATGTCAGAACGTGGCCAAAATTGTGAATATGGAATATGTTTACCGAACAGTGCAATTTAAAAACAAAACATGATTAAAATAACTAGGTTTTGCCTCTGTGTCAGGAAAATATATTGCAACTATTGATCCGACTTCCATTGTCAGGAAGGGTCGTCTACTGAATCATCTACTCCTACACATTAGCGTACCTACGGGGGGCAGACTGCCCCCCCCCCTGATGAGTAACAACCCATGCAAGGGACGTATCCCTGCCCCCCCCCCCCCCCCCCGACGAGTCACAACTGATCCCTGACGAGCCACGAGTTGCCCGCTCCTTTGAACTTGAAGATTTTTTTTTTTTGCTTGTAATTTTTTTTTCTGGTACGAAATCCTTTATTTGTGGTTGGAGACCTTTTTTTTTTGCTTGTCAATTTTTTTGGCGGACGACTTTGCCCCCCCCCCCCTTGGAAAATCCTAGGTATGCCGCCAGTCTTCCATAATGTCCGTTAGAGAGGAAGTCATTTGCTCTTTTATCAGGAAATAGAATGAGCAACGTTACTCTTGCAGATCGGTTTAATACCTTGTGACGAGTGATAGAGCTATACGAATGTTTATAAAAGAAGAAAAAACATAATTGAGCATACTGCGCTAGCGTTCAGACTGCTGGAAACCTCAGGCATGTCAGCCTTAGATGAGATTTCAAAGTATCGCGCTCACATTAAGATGTAGTACTTATAAATCCCAGCACATCAGAAATGGGACGTGAAGACGTCGTTCGTGATAATGTTCTACCATCGCAGTGTATCACAAGATAAATATTTGAAAGGGGATACAGACATAATAGATAGCGGTTGTTATGATATAAATACAAATTGATCTGATAATGGGGGTATGACCAAGGTAACATTTTGCATCATTATGTCACATTAGAAATGTCAAAGAAATGTCAATAAAATGAAAGTGAGTTGTAGTGTACAAGAATATATCATCAATCCTTTAGAGCTATATCCGGATTCTACAATTTCGAAAATCAGATTGAAAGATGAATATTCCAGACAAAATAAGATACTCGGTTTCCTTCATGTCATTACTAATTCATCATAAGAAATTTTCGGGGTGCCTCCTATCCATGTATACTGATGTGAATTCACTTAAACGAAGAAAACTTTATCCGATATGTCTCGTTAAAAAGGAATCATCTAAAAATTGTATTCATCATCACGCTTTCTTGAATTCGCAATGAATTGATTTTTAAAAAAGAAGAGATCTTGTACTCAACATCCCAAGAGCCATTTCTTAGCATGATTGCCCCCCCCCCCTTATAAAATATATTGGTTAATATTTTAACCAACACGAGGGTAATTATGTATCCAACCAATTTTGGGCAATATCTTTTCCCTAATGCAGAAAGCATATTGTCCAATAAGGTAAAAATAGGCAGCAATTACTTTAGAGGGGACAAAATCTTCATCACACTGGAAAATAAACATGCCCAAAAGAAATGCCCAATGTTGTTTTGGCACATAATTACCCTCATGGAGCATTTTACCCAATACACCCTTTTATCCTTCTCTCTTTAGTTCAACGTCAAAAGGGAAAGAGTAAAACGCCTGTAGAGCAGCTAATAAATAGCCAGAATAAAAAAAACTGACAAGGATAGTACACTTCATGAATAGTCTGCCCTTCGTCGTACATGCATTTTAAGGTAATTAAACTTCGATCTCCACTTCTGGTTACTTGGAGTATCGTTGAGTTGAAATCGATACCACTTCGGTTTCATCGGACTGGGTTCAAGTGAAGAGTCGGATGCACTCCGCCTTGACCGCTCCTTGCAAATTAGAGCAAATCCGGACATTCCAGTGACCAAGATACAGACAAGCTTTGATGTAATGACCTCCCGGTCATGTTCACCTTTAATCGGACAAATAGGGGTGTTCTCCGGGATAAAAGGTCGTAAAATGTTAAATGGGTTTCTCGGATTGATAGCATCATCCAAATCAATAAACGAACTTTCATAATTGACAGGCTAAGGGCTCCATATTCGGAGGACATGCACTTTCTCTCTGTCTTTTCTTCACTCCTTTATCATCATACCTCAACCATATGCTGCCTCCGTATCCCCCCTCTCCCCCTCCCTCTCACTTCCTCTCTCTCTCTCTCTCTTTCTTCCCGATTCTTCCTTTCTCCTCGATTCCCACTCTTTCTCCTCCTCTCTGCCCCTATTATTCTCTCTATTTCTTTCTTTCTTTTTCTTCTCTTTCTCCCACCCACCTTTCATACAGTAAACAAGTACAATCCCTCATCCACCAAATTGAACTGTTTTCAACTTTACTTAGATCTGATATCTTTCTTTTATCAATGATAGCAATACCTATTCATGGTCAATCGATGGACAATCCTCGGCTTATACGATAATATATCATCCTGACAAGCAATGTCAAGAAAATTACTTCGGTCACCGGGTCAAGTTCAGTTGCCTTATGTATCATACCTTGTCCATAATCAAATCTTTACTGTTGGACAATCTCTTATGTCCCCGTCTTAGTATTTCATCCAGGGTATAAAATCGTATAGCAAAATGTCGAAATTCTCAAACGTTTGCTTTCATCAACAAGTGCGGTAAAATTGAAAAAATATGCAATGCATATTTCCATCCACGTTTTACTAAGTTAGACATATAAGCATATTAAAAACAAACCTTAAAGAATCAAAACAACTTATAGACGGGGAATTTATCAAAACATTGCAAATCATTGAGAACGCACTCAGTTTATCACTCTCTTTCAGCGGAAATTGTCTAAAGAAAATGATAGTGATGACAGCGTTGATCGATCAATAGCCGCTAACGTTAAGTACGTCAAGGAATATTTATTCACAGCACGTGTCTTTTCAATTACTTCCAATGACTGTACATATTATGTGAGGATGGGGCTAGAAAGCCTAATCCCTTCTCATACTTTTTTAATCGTCATACACCCGCCAAACAAAGTTTGAAGGGGGTATAGAATCAGTGTACGGTCCACTGCAAATCTTGCGCATCGAACTACTTCCTCAGCTTTTAACCAATTCTCATGAAACTTGGCATACATAATGGTGTTCGGGTTAAGATGCGCAAGACATGTTTTTCGCATGTGTCGCAAATTGTGTTGCCATAACATAAAAAATAATATAAAAACTTGTGGTATGAATTAATTCATCAATTTTCATTAAATTCTCATGACATTTTGCTCTCTGATTGGTTATGAGGTAAAGATGTCCGAGACACATACATGTATTTTGTGTGTGTCGAAAATAGAGTTGCCATGGTAACAACATATCATAAGCCCCAAATTAGGTAAAAATTTTCCGGTCTGTACTACTCCATTAGTTCTCAACCAATTCTCATTAAAATTTGGCTCACACATTGGTCTAGGGGTAATACTAAGCAAGACATATTTTTTTCCATGTGTTGGAAGCTGTTGCCAAAATATTACGGCATAATACGGCGGGGGTATTAATCACCTTTTGTGATATTTCTCTTTTTTCTGTTATAAATATTAAAGACTTTATTCCAGACACAACTGCATAAGCAGAGGTGATAAAAACAAACATCATAGTATACACCAAGACAGACATACAGAGATAAAACTAGATTAAACAAAGAATAGATAATTATGTATAATGAGTAGAACAAGGTATAAAATAATCACACTATAATGATACTAGAAATTAACAATACACAAAACAAAATGACAGCAATGTATAAAAAGTAGAATGGAAATGTTGAAATATGGCAATATGAGTAACTTGTTTCAATAAAAGACAAATATACTTAACTATTTTAGTAGATCACGACTCATGACTCTGCCATTAAATTGTTATACCAATGCTTCCACAACTTTAACAAAATCATTTCTTTTAATGCACCTACATTATCCTTTAAGTGTTGTGTGCTAATTTGAGAGATATAAAGAGAAGAAAAAAATATATATGAATACTTCACCCATGCACGCATGACCTATTGTGAGTCTATAGCATGTAGCAAACCTGGCCGAATCGAAGAAATCGAGTTTGGGTATGTTTGCAATTGAAGATTCGATTACGTTTTTAAAATGCGATGCAAAAGACGTAGGATGGCCATTTTGATAATGTGAAAGTTGATTCCGATGTTTGCAAGCCGAGGTCGTGGGAGAGCAAGCCACGTCGGTATTTTTGTCTGTACAGGTGAAGGATCTCGCAGAATATTCACAGGATCAGTCTAGGGAACTTTAAAAAACAAGTTGAATATTCAGACACTGTGCCGCCACAGAGAACAAGGGAACTTACCATTTTGTGATTGTAAAATTAGATCATACACTAGTTATACAAGAAGTTTTTTTTATTCCAAAAGATACAAATTGCTTTTACCAAGATGTTAGTCAGACAAGTTCCGAAAATGATTCGTTAATCAGAAATTTCACGGCGTTTGTTCCAAACGTTCTTTCCCGCGTTCTTTAATCTGACAATAAAGAAACGAAAGATTCGTGTTTTTCCAAACATCTTGAAGCTCAAAAATGAAATACGATTCGTTAATGCGAAAAAAGGGAAATGCAAAAGTTACGCAATATTTGCATTAATTTCGGACGATCTGAGGTTTTATTTAGAATAACGAACTTAATCATGATTATGTCATATTCGGGCTAACGAACCTTCTAAAAATCAATAATGTCGATCTTTATTTCTTCGGAATAACAAACCATCGAATGTACCATTTTGTCAAATATTGAACCTTCGAAAATAAAACCTTCGCAGTATTCAAATAAACTTCTAACCCTCCCAAAATGTGTTAATTGTTCTAACGTTTGTTGACGATCGCTTTCTACTTTATTTGCAAGTTCTGCTTAACCTTATTTCTGCTTTAAACATGTTGGTTATTTTGATTGCAAGTAATCATTCACAGGCAACAAAAATATAGTATGAACTATTTAAAAACGTATTTAGATCATCGAATGAATGAAGTTATGGCATAATTATACTGAAGTTAGATTGTTCCCTCCACTTGCCCCTTTGACATGTCCTCAGTGACTTCGGGAGCTCCTGCAGATTTCCGCCACCAGTTTAAATGTGTAACATTCTATCCCGAATCTGTTTTTAGATTCAAGTTCATCAGATGCAAAAACAAGTTGATAGTCCACACTTAAATCTAAAAACAGATTCGGGATAGAATGTTACACATTTACATTGGTGGCGGAAATCTGCAGGAGCTCCCGAAGGCAAAGTTATTAACTAATCTTATCCCTATATAACAGTTCATAACGTTTCATTGTTCGGTGTTGTGATGTTTGTAGCATCCTCCCTTTCAGTGGATGTTTAGCTTAGCCCTCTTTCGATTATTTTCTTCAAATTTTCTCCATTTGTCATTCATGAATTCCAGTGCTTACTGATGTGACTCCAGGGAGAAGAATGGTAAAGTTCACCATCTTGTTTAGACTGAAGTGTATACACGAATAAAATGAAGAAATATAAGTGCAACTGATCTTGCGGTTGAGTTGATAAATGAAGAAGAAAGAAATATATACCCATCCGCTCCATTAATCAATTTGTTCAAATTACTTTTTTTTCCCAAGCAAATATACTTTATTGGTTTAATACCAGCATGTTTACAGTAAAATAACCTAGGAAAACCTCCTGTGTAAGGAGAAAGGTACAATGCATACAAAAATGTTAAAGGGGTTGGTTAACATTGGTTTGACTTTTAAAAAATCTGAGCTAGAAGGTCACACTTGTCACCTGTGTCTGTGATATGTTACAGAAATGAAGCCCTGAAAAAATTGCGTTCGAAAATAATTTAGTGCTTCAAAAATTGAAATATAAAGTGACCGGAAACACCATCTTAATTTCATCCCATACACTTATGTGTAATATCTAGGTGTATATAAGACGCCAATTTACACAATTGGGGTTTGCCTTGTAGTTTTAGCTTTTCATTCTCAATAATGGTTGTTTTCAGGGTTTATTAGTTCTAATGCATGCACTTGTACACATGTTTCATCATGGTTTGAGAATTTTTTAAGTCGGCTGCTCACAAAGTTCAACAATACCTTTAAGATGTGGGAATGTAAGAGAGATCATAATTCAACAAAAGAACAAAACAAAACATGGTAACATTGATAAGGAGAGTACTTACATTAGAAGAAAAAAACTTCCAATAAATGAATAGAGTATAAGGGTAAACAATCACAAGAGGATCTTAGTATGTAGGTTATACACGTGGGAACTGTTGTTATTAAAGGCCAAGGTATGCAGAGTTATCATTTTGAAATAATGAGATCATGTCTAAGAAGATGAAAAGAAAATTCAGTAATGGATGGCGTTTGGAAATAAAAGATACACGTGGTACCTCAAAATAAACAATTACAGAATTACACTTTATATGTGACCCAACGCCCCAAAACCACCAAGAGGCCCTAGGTAAGGACTGGTTCTCTGTTCTCCAAAAACCAAAAGTTAAAAAAAAACGTTTATCTTAAAGAACAAATCTTCTTCTTTATACTGTGAAAATTTGAAGACGTGAAATTGAATAAAAGAAAAGATAGAAGAGTTTCTTGGACACTGCTTTTTTCGGACTGCTTGGAAGTTTCACTGAGGTTACACAGTATGCATTCTCATGCGTGAGTGAATTTTCTTTTAATGGTTATTGTTGATCAATATCTCATTTTAAAGCTTAGGAAATTAATTTTCAAGCTCAATATTTCATTTTGGCCGACTTTTTGTTGGTTTTGGGGTGGCAGGCCACATATGTGACACAGCAAAAACTGTGGTGTTAACCGGTGTACATAGAGGACCACACCAGTTAAATTGGTAGTGTTAGTTTTACACCTATAGTTGTTATTACAACACCTTTTGCTGTTACATTTACACTCTTTAGTGTTACGTTTAATCTTTAGGATGTAATTTTAACACCTCAGGGTGTGGTCCTCTATTAACACCAATTGGTGTCAGTTTTAACAACGCAATTTTTACAGTGAACTAGCCCAAAACCACCATTACGTCGCCAGTGAAGGTTTTTTGTTGATAGCCAAAATAGTAAACTTGTCTTCAAAAAGTCAAAATTCAATGCTTGACTTGTCTGAAGAAGTGTTTCTTCAGTTTAATACCATGTATGCTGTAAAAAATGAGTTGTAAATTTAGATAGAAAACAACATACAAGAGTTTCTTTGACACAAGTTTTTGCGGACTGCTTGGAAGTTTCATCAAAACCACACAGTGTACACATCTCATGCCTGAGTGAAAAAAAACTTAAAAAATTGTTCTCTCCTTGTATTCTGAAGCTCTCACCTTTTTTTTATCTGCAGTCAATCAAGTATTTAGTTTACTAGTTAGTTAGTTAGTTAGTTTACTCCAACGATGTTGTAGGACTAAGCCTGTTCATCGATCAAAGTAGAATGTCTATTGCTGCTCTCCTTCGAAATTTAAAAATTAGATTGAATGAGTTAATGGTGATCAAATTTGACAAATCATAATTATAATTATTAGTTTAAAGTTTAGGATGTGTTTCTTTTTTCAAACTCAATAAAAATCTCAAAATTTATTTTCGGCGACTTATTGTTGGTTTTGGTGTGGCTGGTCACATATACACAATGGTTAAAGTAGAATAGTATTTCAATGCTAATGAATATAAATTTATGATGCCTGATTAGTATTAAGAAGGAAGCATGCTTGTCAAATGAAAAAAGAGTAGTATGGTTTAATTATAGCCTATACGTAAACTATACAATTTTCCAAAAGCAGCTATTTCTTAATCATCTAAATGACAATGATGAAATTAATGAAATTCGTGTAGTTAAGAAAGCTTTATATGAAATAACCTACCCCTTACACTCTAAAAAAAAAGAAATGTTAAATAAACATTTTAAAGGTTGGAGGAGTGACAACATTTTCTAAATGTTGCATTTACCACTTTAAATGGTTCTACCCAACACTTAAAATGCTGGATTCAGCTTTAAACAAGGTTGGATGTAACATTTGGAAAAGGTTGTCACTCCTCCAACCTTTCTAATCTTGATTTAACATTTGAATTCTTAGAGTGTATGAATGATCGGTTTTATGGGAAGAGCAGCGCCGGTTTGACCCTTGATGGTTCAGCTATTCCGCTCAATATTGCATAAGGTGTTAGAATGGCTATCTTTGATATGGATGTGAAGACAGTACTTGCGAGGATTCACAGAACGGCAGACCGACTTTAATAGTGCTGTTATCTGGTATGTGTTGTCCTTAGTTATATGTCCCCTTGATCCAACCTCAAAACATATGAGATGGCAAGAAAAGCCGTTTTCCCCGAATATCTGATATTAGGGGGACATATTTCTCACATTTTCGTCTCCTAGCGCTTTCGATATTGGGCTCCAAAGATACAGTTGATTTCCCAATTACTACTGATTTACGGTTGGTATCCACAATTACAATATCCGGCCGTTCTGCTGGTGGTTGTAATTACATCAGTATGTAGGCACGGTTGCCACATTTTGTGTTTGGCCTGGCATGTGAGGGTGTGTGTGTTTTGGGGTTTTGTCAGACGTGTATCTATCAGATATGATTATTTACGTCTGGACCGAACTTTAACGTCGCCATCCGAAAGACGTGACCAGGGGAGCGTTGCATGAAAGGACTTGTCGGATAAAACGTCCGACAAGTCCCATTTTATCTGACATTTACTATAGTAACAGTGCCTCTCAACCAATCAGAATCAAGGAAAGATGTCAGATCTGACAACTTTTCGGACAAAAATGTTGATAAAACGATCCCCAGGGCTCGAACTTCTGCATCATTTTGTAACTTCCGCACAGCTTGGATTACAGGCGCACGCCACAACGCCCAGTTGCATGTCTGCATAGATCTGTGTCATCTGATTAAGTGATTGCACAAAAACGTTCATGTTACTATCGTGTGTGTAGTTATTTCTTGGCTAAGGAAAGAAGTACAGATATTTAGTACGTGAGAATAAAGAATAAATAAATGATTGAATATGAATAAATGAATCAATTACGTTATGATTATTGAAGTAAACAAATAAATGCATAATTGAGTTTTTATTAAAATCGATAATCGATAGATAAAGAATTAAACAAATATATTAATGAGTGGATGAAAAACAGCCTAAATTTTTAGAAAAAAAATTAATGGAATAAATATTAGATAGAGAATTTCAATGCTCTCAGCAGCGTGTTCCTTTATACCACACATCCTACAGACACCATAATAAACCGACTCCTAACCAAATAATGCTATTTGATATGAAATATAACGTGATAAATTTAGTCGGTTCGGAGCTCCGTCGCCGATGTAGCTGTTGCATTAATCCCAATGCCTCCCAATGTCTAGGCTCAATAACTTCCTTGGCAATATCAAATCTTCGCTGCTGTTCTTGTTTTATTACTTTACCCCCACTTAACTTGACCTTATACAAATTAGAATCGCATTTTTCAATCAAGTCATGCATTGAGCCTACCAAAATTGTTGTTCATTCTTGTACGTTTTCATGGTTTTGACCACATGCAATTTCCTAATCGCATAATTCTACTTTTCGTATTATTGCCAATGACATTATTCAATATTCTTGCTACCCCTGCACCCTCGACTGAATAAAAATACTGTTCCAGTTTATAGGAGTTTGAAATTGACTATTGTCAGGGAAGAAATAAAGACAACTTGATTTTTTTTTTAGCTTGGTCATAGAACTAAATTGTAATAGAGATACAAGAGCGGGAAAAAAGAGAAAATAAAAAATGGGTGAAGAAGAAGACTACCACACAGAGAATTTCTGATAAATGATTATTAATAGTAGTGGTAGTAGTAGAAGTAGTAAACGTTTGACCCTCTAATTTCAACTTTATTTTTATGATTATTTTGATAGTGACATTTTAACACACGAGTCTATGGGAAATGTTTTACGCGCATGATCCCTTGTGAATTCATGTTGGTAAAATAAAATAGATAATTGCTATGTCCATAGTGAACGGCCAAAACCGCATCTAGTCAATTGTGGAATATTGCACAAAACCGTGATCACGTTATTTCAATTTCTGATCATGGAATGATTAAATAAAATTCGTTAGGGAATAACCAAAATATGCATGTGATATGTTTGATTTAATTTCCTTGCAAAAGTTGCCTGAAGAATTTTAAACAAATTAACAAGTTTTCAGTTCCGGCATCCAACTCTGCAGATGACATTTTGGAATATTTTTTTTTGTGGGGGTTGGGGTTATTTTTTTTATTTGGATAGTCATGCATTATTTATCGACAAATTTCCCTTTATTATGCAATGGAAATAAAGTATTACAGAAAAAATAAAGTTCTTCTCGATGAAGTAATACCTTGCTTATATTTGCTACGACCCTCAAATATAAAGGAAATTGAACTATACTGAATTTCTATTGAAGTGAAGAAAAATAAGGAAGACCAGGTGTCCAAAGTAGTTAAATACAAATTTAAGTATGTTATGTGTTAGGTGTTTGACACAAACGAAAGCGTCAAGTTTTCCATTTATTATTGTATTATTATACAAAGGCGTTGACAAATGCATCACATTTTAGTGCTGCCTCTTGCAGAAATAAACAGCACGCAATGGCAATCTGGAGTCCAAGGAACTTTCTTTCTAAAATAATGTCATTTCAACGTAGAATAACATAACCAAGCATAAAAAAAACATTTCAATGTTTATTTGTTTGTTGATATTCTCAAGTGGGTGTGACTCAAAATTACCTTAATGAAAAATAAAATAAATTAAGTATTCATGTGAACTCATCAGCTCAGAAACCATTGGAAATAACAGATAACTCACACCCACATCAAAAACAGTACACAAGCTATACAATTCTACCAAACAGATTCCATCAATCATTGATTGTATTCACCCTAAAAAGAAGTTATATCGACTACTTAAAAAGCGAACGGAATGATAATCATGATAGTTTGAGGCTGGGTAAAGTAGAATCCTCCTACGTGTGGTAAAGGAGGAAGAGCATGCTGTAATCCGCTCCTCATTTTATTTCCCTTATAAGTTCTGAAAGAGAAACCGCTTTCCAAAGAACATTTCTTGTTTTCCCCCCAAGAGGCAACCATGGCATGAACCGTCAAGGATACACCCAAACCTTAATGATTTAAAGAAAATTCGTTCATGAATACCCTTGTCACTAAGCGGTATAAACCCGGAGATTCTAGGTCATGTTAGAAATGCATTATGACTCATTCCTAAGTTTAATAAGCATCAACATAAACTCAGTGTGCACTTTCATGAAAAGGTCTTTCAAGACAAAAAAAATCTCTTCTCACAGCATAAATGCCTGTAGTTTACTCAAAAAATAGTTTTAAAAGATAACAATCACTTTGATGTTATAATCATTATTTTCAGTCCTATAATAACAACCAAGATAAATTTACTCATACAACCGTAGAAGAACGTTGGCTGGTAAGAGAAATAAAGTGATCATGTACTGTCAATTAAAAAGATAGCAAAGCCTGACTTACCACTTCATATATCGGACCCTATCACAGAATCGCTCTACACTATGTACAGTCTTGCCATCTGTATTCCGTGACGCACAAGGACCTAGTGAAATAACTCACTCCCAGTCCATAAGCATGATAATTGAGAGGCAGAGCTCACCTGGTCATGTCTGAATCACGTAAGGACTGGACTAGGCGGGTACGATCAAACGTCTTGATGCAGAAATAGGGCTACAATGGGACGAAGAAACGACGTGCGACTACGAGGAGGATCAGACCGTGACGACGCAACACCTTTTGGTGTGCCCTATTCTACGTGTACGTCAGGTATGCACTGCCAGAAATCTGAAGTCTTTCCACAAAGAACTCTTGTTTACTCCACTGGTCTCGACTTGTGTGGTGACTCTGGAAGATGGAGGCTTTTTGATAAAGCATATGCAATTTTAGAGTTTAGTTGAATTTTATTGTTGAAGCATGGATCATACTAGTGGGAGCCTTGGTTGAAGGTACTTGCGATAAGCCATCGTGTGAATATATCTAATGTACCTTCTGTCCTTTCCTTTCCACCTGTATAAAAGACAAAGACTTAACGTGGGAGAATATGTCGTTGATGTCTTTAGCAAAATTCTTGTTCATTTTCAAATTGAAAAGGTATTTATATATCTCGTACATTAAAGTATGTCATGGTTGAGGTATCTCAAGTTCTATCCCGGGTTAAATGCACTATTGAGCATGTTGAGGATGGAGCTGCGCAGCGCAACGATGTACACCGCTTAATACCGGACGAGTCATATCGTGTATAATGTACGAATACAACACAGTCAACATCGACACGACTTCCAAGACAGCCGAATGTGTACTTTGGACGGGGGACATATTATTGTTCTTTTATGTTTCAGAGAGGTATCAAGGTCATTATATTGATTGCTAAAGACTTAAGGGTGAAAGAACATTCCGATGGGGACTGGTACCCATTATTGTTTCATTCGGAAAGGGACAATTGAAGGAAAATCAATAAACAAGTACTGGTGTTTAAGGCAAGGCACATTTTAATCGATAATAAGGTTGATGACACAAAGGGTAAATATCAGTAGATAATTGAATAGTTTTGTTTGGTGACATTTACCTAAGGCCTAATATCCGCCTTCTTATATCTTTAGTGCCAGTTTGAGCTGTTACGTCAGTTATTAACTTCTAAGAGTGAGAAAATAATCAAGGGAAATCTGCATTAAACGAGGGAATTAAAGAATTAAAATTTACCAAACACATGAATAAAAATTCATTAACCGCCGTAAAGTATAAGAACATCCGCCGTAAAGAACATCAAGGTTTCACAGGCTGCCACAGTAGTATCTTATGTAGTAACCTTTACTTTGTTACCCATTTTGTGGAATACCAGTCACATTCACGAAGTACTAATCTTGATACAGAATCAAAGTTTTGTGTCTCTTAATTGCATTGTGATGAAAGTATACTTACATTTTGACTATTTTATGAAACTGCCGTTATCAATAACTTGCCAACACTGGCGGATCCAGAGGGGCCAAACCGGCCCGTGCCCCCCCCCCCTTGACAGACACAGTTAAAATTGGAAATGTAAAAATGCCGTTAGAAAAGAAGTGTGCCCCCACCCTTTGAAAGTTAAAAATTGTTGTTGTTTTTTTTTTTTTTATTTTTATTGCTCGTAAATTTTGTCCTGTTTTCGTGGACTAAATGTCCTTTTTTCCTCGGAAAAATGTGTCCCCCCCATGAAAATCCTGGATCTGCCCCTGCTTGCCAATATATGTGATGCGGTTTTTTTTGGGGGGAGTCTTTATTGTTATTATTGCTCATTAGGGTTCTCTCGATTGACTTTAAATTTCTATTTTTATTGCATTTTGTAACATTGCGTTTGCCAATTGCTGATCTTAATTTTTGAATCTTTTCCTTGTTATGAATAAGTTCACTTCCATCTACGATTATATCGTAAGTTAAGTAAACATGAAAGGATTTGGACTTTGGACGTGCAAATTAAGTTGATAAGTTTGCCCTTAATCCCGAATAAAAAATAAATAATAGAAGCACAAAAATCCTGTTTCCATTTTGTGACATATCGCAATAGGAGAAACATCCCCTCCATCCTGTCTGAGCCTAGAACTTTTGTAGCCCGTAGGCCCTCAGCACATATCCATTATTATTATCTAGAGTTCGAAAATAATCATCCATCTGGGGAGTGTTTCATTAACATTTCCATTTGACAAGTTGACAGATCTGACGACTTTCTTTGATTCTGATTGGCTTAAAAGTGATGTTACTGTGGTAACTGTCTGATAAATCAGGACGTGTTGGATCAGGTCCTCTCATAAAACGCTCCCCAGATCACAATCCGATGTATATAGGCCATGCAACTCGTATGTTTGTGTCAATCGTAAATATGAAATAACAATTCTGATTGGTTACTGATCAGAAGTCACAAAATGAACATAATTTTTTCAAATAGTTATTTCCAGATTATATTACTGCTAATTTAGTCACGTTTTTATGGCAACCTGTCTTGGTTACAAGTATTCACGTTGCGTCACGTGACGGCGTTGTTTTGAAGTAGGCCTACATATTTTTTCGAATGAAGTGTGGATGTTCTCCTCGAGCTGTTTCCCTCGATATTAAATCGTAACAGTGGTGAGGCCATGCATTAGCTTGTATTTTCTCAAGCCTTTCTTGGGCAAGTAAGTAAAACCGGTACAACGAATTTCAGACGCCCGCCAAATCAGAAAGTCGTAAAAGAAGAATCTCTACGGAATGTTAATCACGACGAAGGGTAGAAGTGGGTAGCGGCAAAAGATCCTGGAAACGCCTTTGGTGTTTGTCTTTGTTTTATTGAAAAACATTGGTTGGTAATCGGTGTAATGATCATGAGAATTCCGGATATGTTGTTTCATTTCTGTTCAGGAAGTCGAAGGGATGCCAGAGGCTGGGTTGTGACGCTGTCATGAGTTACTTACGAGGATCAACCCCAAACACCAAGTGTGATGTAATTGAAGCGATGGGGGAACAAGAAGGGTTTACATGATTTAGATGAGTGGTAAGAAGTTAAAAGAGCTAGGAGTGTGAGAGGAAATAACAAATTGCGAGTGAGAAAAGTATAAAGTTATGACATGGTAAGATGGAGGATAGAATTATAAGAAAAAAATATCTGCTTGCCATGCAGGTGTTTATACCATTTTCAACGAAAATATGTGAGTGACAAGGTTGATGAGGCCTTTTCAAAATAAAAGTGAAAGTTAACGCTTAGCGCTCCTGTCGAACATTGCAGCTGGCATTAACCCTTTTCACGCCTTTTTATCTGTTAATATCCTAATTATTCAATGTAATCGATAAACTTGCACTGTTTATCGATTTTGTGTTTGCACTGTTACCTTAAGTATAATATATTATCACAATTCGTCGAAAGAGTAGGTACGACCAAAATAATCATTTTAAAAGCTGAAATGTCAGAGGTATAAATATAAAATGAAACATAATTATGAAATAACTAATCATGGTATCTCACTGTTGCTAAAAAGTCGAGTGACAACTCTCAAATGAAGTCAATTGGAAAGGCAAGCAGTGAAGGAAAAGCACTCAAATCCGGATACTCGGACCAACACGCCCTAGGGACATTATTGCATCCATGAAATGTTTTATCAAGGGTTTTCGTTTCTTTATTAATCTGCAGTAGATATGAAATCCTTTAAAATAATAGTGTGTATGAATTGAAAATTAAATAAAAATAAAGCAGAAATCTCAATATAATCTCACTTTATGTTCTTGCCTTTCATTTTATCCTTAAGCCAGTCATCTTTCCACATCGCTTTCTCTCTCTCTCTCTCTCTCTCTCTATCTCTCTCTACCTATCTATATATATATATATATATCAATCTATTTATCAATCCGCATACATTCGTAATTCCGAAGCTTCGTATATTCCGAAGGTTCGTTATTCCGAAGGTTCGTAATTTCGAAGGTTCGTGAGACCGAAAACGAAATGAGGTTCGTAATTCCGAAGGTTCGTTAGTCCGAAAACAAAGTGAGGTTCGTAATTCCGAAGGTTCGTTAGTCCGAAAACGTAATGATTGAAGAAACTTATTTCGTTTTCCGACTAACGAACCTTATTTCGTTTTCGGAATAACAAACCTTAAAACATCGAGGTATAGGCAATTTACGTGTTTCGTAATTACGAAGCTTTGGAATTAAGAACCTTCGGAATTACGAAGCGTAACCTATCAATCAATGTATCACCCATTATAAATTGAATACAGTGCGTCCCAGAAAAAAAAGACGAATGCTGTTCGAGCCGGGGAAGAAAAACAGTACTGTAGCGGGCTTGGGTCCATCAATTGCTATGGGAATGTTATAGTGGTAATAATTCTGATTATTTATATCTGAAACTTCTCTAAGTCATTTCATTCTTCGCTACATGGGTGATCGAATATGTTTGAAGGAGGTTGGGCTTACTAGAGAAAGGGTACATCACTTTTTACAAGTGTAGGGGAGAAAGTCAATTTTGACTCGGAAGGTTTTTCTAATGGGGTCCCACGCCCCTTCAGCATTCTGCTGCCCCTACATCGTCTTCTAATTTCAAGCATCATTTCAAGTTATAAAGTACTCACACATAACTACCATCATATTAAAGCCAATCATACCCACCACGCATTTACTGGTTGCCCATTGTCTGCCGCTTTGTAGAAATTAAGCATGTTTTCATGCAACTTTTTCTCGACCATGTGTCGACCGAGGTCTCAATATGAAAGATGAAAAATTTGATATTTTAGTTATGAACTTTGTTTTTCGAATAGATAGCAGTAAAAGCCAGAAAAACTCCCTGAAAATCGTAATTTCCTCGTGCAATTGGAAATAATTTATGATAGCACCAGTTTCCATTATTCTAACTCTTGTTAGAGTTTGTTGTTCCGAGATGTCGGTCTGATTATTGCAAACATTTCTTATGTTACGCATGTCCGAAACTGTGGAACATCCTGCTGGTTATCATACAGGAATCGTCATCTTTAAATTCAAATTTTTTATCAATAATGTTTTATTTTTTATGTCTTCGCAATTCAGCATTTATTGCATTGTTTCCATATATTATGTCATTTTGAATGTTTTTATCTGTGAATATTATCTGTTATTGGATTTGTGTGTATAGGGGCCCCATGGCAGATCAACTGTTGCTGAATGGGCTGCCCCATAAACAATAAATAATGAACTCGGTCATGCCTGCATTATGCCTGAACGTTGAGATGGGCTTTAAATCAAAGAGGGAAAGTCGATCTTTTCATTGATGTATATCTTTATAATTATGATGGCAAAAAATACACTAAATTGCTTCGGTTTCCTTTTTTTTCTGGGAAGCACTATAACTACAAATATATCAATTTCTTTCAACTGTTTTTTTTTCGCTTCTGATATCACTCCAATTATTGGCTGTATATTTCCCATATTTCCTAAGTCCAACAAGGCCTCAAGCAACCATTTATCCTGTCGATTGGAAAAAAAAACAATTCGTGGAATTCAGCATGGATTTTATGTGAAGGTTAGAATGACGCAAGCATGTCTCATTAAAAACATCGTATACCCTCGTAACTATGTAGACCAATCAACTGGTTATACATGTCTTTGTAAAGGCACAAAAAACCCATTCAGCACTGCACGTTCTAGCCGAATATTCTGTTGACGACCGTAAGCACAACAGTTTCTCCATGACAATATAAAATACATATTTTTAGCATGTGGGAGGTATAATAGATTTGTTTGGGTTTTTTTTTTGTTTGTTGTAGTCTCATATATCAAAAATGACACAGATTGCCTTATACGCAAAACATTGTCGTCATATATAAAGTGGAAAGGGTAATAGTGTAAATAAAACGTGACTCTGAGTCCATAACCAGGGGCCCGTTGCAGAAAGAGTTGCGTTTAAACGCAAGTCAGAAAATCAATCGCAAATCCCAAATGCGCGCTGTTGATTGATTGAAAATCAAGTTGCGATTGATTACTCAGGGAATGAGATGAATGTAGAAAGTTGACCAACATTTAAAAAAGTAAACCACTTATACAAAGTATACAAAGTGTCCCCAACCACTTCCACAAACACCGACCACCAATTTACTAGTCAAATATTTTTTCTTCAAATACCATAAATACATTACAGAAGGCTACGGTGTGAATGAATTGAAAGTGACGAAATTGTGCACATTCAGAGGCAGCGCTACATAAGAGATCCAAGAGGGCTAGCTACGTCTTCTTAAGCCCATCAGAGTAAAACATTTACTAGGAAAAATTCCTCCTAGTGATTTAAATATCAGTCTCCATTCAGATGATTAACAGGTAATTCTGGAGGGCATTACACAAAACAAGGTTGAAAATAACTCTGTGTTTCTTGTTCGTATACCCATGTTCATACGACCAAGAGGTTCGTAAAGTGTTGTAAGAAAACACATGTAATGTAATTATGATCCATTATATTCGTACGAACTCCGTACGAACAACTCAATATCTCCTTGAGAGTAAGGTGAATTGTCCTGGGGGGGGGGGTGTTGCAAGAAAATATTTGCGATCAATCGCTAAAATTCTGCTGCAATTTTACGATTCATTGATCACATTTAACTATAGCATATCAGATTAAATTCCTTGTTTTATGGAGCAGAATAGCAATCAATCGCAAATTTGCAATTAAGTGCACAGCTTATGCTTGATTTCGGGAACAAAAATGAACTTGCAATTGATCGCAAGTTTCTCGCAACGCCCCACTAGTGTTTGAAAGTTTTTCGTGCAAATGTTTTAGCCGGGGTCTTAGGTTCTTCTAACGTCATCTTTTAAGTAGACAAAGGGGCTCTCTATTTCTTGTACTGCTTGAGTTTAGGAAAACTAGCACGATGAAAACCAATCACATCATCCTTTCTTTATAATTCAATCTACTTACGAGTATTCCTTTTCACACTTTCCATTACCGTTTGAACTATAACTAGGACGATTTGTTTCCGATGGGTGCATATGTAGGCCTATGTATCGTGGGACCTATAGCTTAAAATCAACCCACAACACAACTCAATCATTATTTACTTGGGGCTATGGATTCATAGATTGTGGTACAGACGCCATCATTGTAATGAGAAAGAAAGTCCGGTGGATAGTGTTTGTATGACATTCATCGGGTCACGAATCCAATAACCATCATATCACCACAACCAAAATTATATCTAGCCCACGGCCTTTAAAAACCAACCCATAGCCAACACGTCATATCTGTTATTCTTCCATTTCACCAAATGAATGGAGTAGTTTCCGATCATGAGGATTCATGAGAATGCGATTTCCTCCTTAAGTGGATGTCATATGCCAATGGCAGGATAATAGAAATAATGAAGGATGGCAAAAAGGTTTCTTACAAATTATTCGGGCAGATGTTTAAACACCATTCTTGAAAATATAATGCGGCAAGGTCAAGGCAATTTGATGAAATGTGAACGATCATTAAGATGAGAGATTTATTATGACTTCGCAGAAACTTTACTATTTTTATTTCACACTATATAAAAAAGAGAAGAATTTAAAAGTAAATCATTGGTTATTCGATTGCAAACGAAATTAATGGTTGATGTTTTTAATCAACAATGTATTGCTACTACGTACTGTGAATCATATGATAAACTTTAAGAAAAAAAACAGATTGTCGCCTGTACGCTTATTGGTCAAAGAGACGCATTTTCCCCTTAACTGTAAAGTCGAAGGATAATGTCTTTAACACCTTCTGATGAATTTGTTTGATGACGAGATGAGTTGATGCGGGGTGACACGATATTTAGCACAGAAAATTCCATCTCTAAATAATCCTTTATAATTTGGGTAATAATTTGCTCGTTATCAATTTCCCTGAACCTAATCGGATTACCATGTTGACTATCATACATCTTAACTCTGTTTGGAGCAGCTTCTTGGCGACAGTTTGACAACGTAGGGTGTGGTTTCCGTTTAGCGGTTGGTGCACAGTCCTTGCCCAATCCGTTCCACAGATAGAAGGGAGTATAGGAGATGGATATTACGTATCCATTCAAAATTAGTCGATCATTATTGAATACAAAATCCATGCCGGAAAGACCCTGACCCTTAAACTTTAACTGAGATATGAGCATTTTTTTAACTTACAACCAAGAAAATTCCATAATAAATTTACTTAAGGATGAACTCCCCATTTTCTACCTTCCCCCCCCCTCTCCCCCCCCCCCCTCTCTCTATCTATTCCTACTTCTCTGTCTCTTTGCTTTCTACATCTATAAGCACAACTCAATAGTGTAATTATCGTAATGAACTGTGTGGGCGTGGGTGTGTGTGTGTTTTTCCCCCTATTATAGATTCTTCCAGACTATGCATTTCCCATTCTTCCTTTTCCAATCTTCCCTGTTTAGAAAGTATTATCTGTACTTATAAAGTCCCAGTTATTCCATTTTGATAGACTCGTTTACTACAAATTGTGAAATTATTTTCTTCACTAATGAAGCTAAAGCCATTTCGAACCGACCACTCCATGGAAATTTGGAAACAATTATACGACTCTCAAGCATCTAAATTTTATTGCTTATCAAAAACGTGTTTAACCTTGCCATGTCCAAGGAAAAATAATGATCATACGGCTCTCGAACAAAGAGCAACGAATAATAGACGTAATGATTGATAAACGGTATACGCATTTACAAGCAATGTCCATGACCAGCTGTTTGACAATTAGCTTCAAAAGAACCGTCAAAAGAATGGGTCATGTATGGTTTGTATTTGATGAGATTATTGGTTTATATGATCAGGATGTGTAATTGAGAAATAATTCGATATTTGGATGATGACGGATGCTCTTAAAGAAAAATGTCGAAACTTGTAAGGGAGGAAACATGCTTGCATAAGAAGTGGAGAGGGCTCATTACATTGTGAATCAGGCCCTGACCAGAAGTCGAGGGGCTGGTGTCATATGTAAAGGCATTAACCCTCATTTCGAAATGTTTAAGACTGGATATTCAAGCAGTTTTTCAGTTTGCGTACGTGAGCTCACAAATGCAACACAACATCAAGGTCATGTTATCCAAACTTGGAGATATTGGTATTTAAGAATCAAAATAAAAACAAAATACCTTAGGTCGTCTTCTGCTGGTTTTGGCTCAAGTCCTTAATACAAGTTGTTCTTTTTGTTCGAATCCCAGCCATAGCTGTTTCCATTCAGAATAAAGTAATGTATCCATATTGAGCTGCACTCTACACAGGTGAGAGGAATAAGTGCCCTGCGGGGTATTTTTATTTAATTCCTAAGCGCAAACCTGGCCGCTCAGCTATAACCGTGTTAAAAAAAATGAAACGCAAGAATTGATTATTACTAGCTGTGATATTTTGTAAAGAAACATTATTACCAGTGATGGCAGCATGCAAATCTTTATAAAATACATTTCTTTCTCTTTGATATAACTTATTAACATAAAGAGTGTCAACAGACAGTGGCTATGCCACTGAGTTATAATAATTTTCAGTTATGCACATCTATACAGTAGTAAAATAATGAGCGTCTCATTCAGCTCATGATTTGCATTAACAATCAAGGAAGTGGAATGAATGAATGTTTATTATACCCCTAAAATCTTTAATAAGAGTTTCCCCAAGCCGACCACCGTTTCCCTCTCTCCTACCCCCTTTCATTCCTAATCTTCATCCATGTCTTCTTCCTAAACTTTACTTTCTCCGATTCACATAATTATACGAACTAATCACAATCAAGAGCAGAACCATTTTCCAAACAGCGTCAAAAATCATTTTTATTTTATTAATTTTCAGTTTCTTCAGACGGGCGCCGTTTGTCTAGAGATACTAATCTATAGGTCCTTCACATTTGATATAAATCTGAAAACACAGTTCGCCTAGATGACAGGATGTTTTTGGAAAGATGGTATTTTATGGGCAATTAATTTGAGGTCGTACGAGAAATGACCAATGTACTGAATAGCTCGTCCACTAATATGGGATCCGATAAAACTCTTCCCCGGGGGAATGTTAAGCTCTTCGTTACTCAGAATGAGAACAACGCTCTTAATCACTTGAAATTTTGATGCAGTGAGCATTTTCGATTTGCTTTTCAAATACATTGATTAACCCTTAAAGTTATTTGTATGGTGCGGTCTGTTTTTTTTTCATTTAAAATCATCATCCGCCCCGATATTGTAATGATATGTGACAGTTGATATTTTAGATTTTACCGTTTAATCAAAGCATGAAAGTGGGACTCTAAGTAATAGGATTATGCAAGGTTCTATTGTGGATTTTCTTATTTAAAACAATAAATTTATCCATACCGAAGTGTAAATTTTGCGAACAAATATCAACGTCAAAAAGAAATGCGACTCCTGCCAAATCTTTTCAGAAAGATTTTTGATGTTGTGCTTTCGTCTAGGTATACCTTTATAATTCGGTTAAATTTTCTTAAACGTAGGCCACTTTTCATGTTACTTTGGCTTATTAGCGTAGATTAAAAGCATACAATGAAAACAAAAGTGTTCTTTTTTTACTCGCCGTGCACTTTAACGCATTATTTGTGTAGGTATATTTTATGTCATTTCTTCATGGAACCTTATTTTTTTCACCTATATTTACACTAACAACTACTACAAATCGGACACATCCGAGTATGATTCAACCATGGTACGCCATGATTCGCTCTCATGTCAGATCGCGAAGCCTGGCATACTCTTATATTTCAAGTGTATTAATACACGTATATCCATCCATGTTCACATAATTAATGAACGAAGCGTTATACTTCCAAAGTTACGAGTTGATTAAGGCATTATCAACGCGTTGAGAATGATTATATTCGTAACATAACGTTCTATCAGCTCAAAAATTTGAGCTATTTTACATGGATACCTTTTTACATTGCTCCAATTTCCAAAGATAGCATCTTATTTTGTACAAATGTGCTTTTTCAAGTAAAATTAAATTCGAAAATCGGTGATATGGAAAATACAACTATTCTAATGTGATACTCGATAAGCTGATGGGTAAGTGTCTGTTATATAAGGTTTTGCCTGTCATTACCGTGTTCTTTAGATAGAGAGACGTCAATCCGCCCCATGTTTCTTATCCTATTCATGGTGGTCATTTGAAAAGGAGATTCAAATCCTGAGACTATCACGGCGAGTACTTTTGGTTTTCCCCTCAGCACTTTTATCATTTTTTTCATTTTGGGCTGTAATCAAAATATGTCATAAGTAGATATTGTTATATATGTCCTCATAAGAGATAGAAATAATGATGTGTATGACTTTTTTGATAAAAAATATGAAATTTTAGTGTGTATTGGAATTTGGAACACATATAACAGTTGTCCCTACCATACAACACGATGGCCTTACGACTGTGGCCTCAATAATTATCCAGCGACTTTCTACAACTTACTAAATTCATTTTATCGTTCGTCCTATTTAGTTCAAAATTTCACCTACCTGCTTTTTTAATATTTTTCTTTTCTTTCCTTTTTAAATGGATTCCCATTTAAAAAGGAAATACATGTCTGCTACACATTTTTTTTCTGTTGGGAACACGACTTGAAATCAGCTCTGTTGGAATGAACTTCGTAGATCATAATGACATAATTTTTTTTATTCATTTTGAATACATGAAAATGTTTTTCTTATTACATTTCCTTTATAAGAATAAGAATCGGAATTTGAGAATATAAAATCAATGAATAAAAAAATCCTGCAGACTGAAGAAAAAAAAAGAATCGATTGCACTATTTTCCGATACCGCCATCGAAACCAAAGTCGTCGTCTGCCTTCTAGCTCATTTCTTTTTCTTTCTTTTTTTCTTTGGGCGGCCTTGCCATTGCCTTAACATTCTGATCAGTTTGATTTTCATTTTGTAGTGTCCCAAGAATATTGTATCTACACGAATTGTAAAATTAATTTGTGTTTGTTGGTATAATGATAATGGAAACGATCTACAATGGTCTATAGGTCAGGGCAACCAGTAATCAAATCAGAACATACCTATTCTCCATCTTGAGCAAATATTGTATTCATACCTCATCGTGTAACTGAGTCAGTTCATTACATTATACCTAAATGATTTGGGTCATGTTTTAAACTATTATGTAAAACGATTTGATCATGTCATTTCCTGACTATTTGATCATGTTGTAAATTGTCATTTGTTTATATCGCTTTTCTGTTTACACACACAAGATTGTGCCTGTCTCTCTCTCTCACACACACACACACTCTCTCTCTCTCTCGCACACACAAAAACAAGCATACACTTACACATCTTACGCATCTATCTTCCATTATTTCCCTATTTACACTTTTTTTAATTCTCTTAAATCTTTTCTCCCCACTCACATGCACCTAAAACATCCCCCTGTCCAATCATTAACCCTCTCACTGGTGACCTATTTAAATCTCATCCGACACACACACGCACTAACGCCCTTCCACAGACTCACTCACAAACGCATATGCACACTTGCCGCCTCCTTCATGTATATCGCGGTAAGTAAAAACTAACTGTTTCTTCCGTCGTCAATCCTTATTTGATGTTTATGTAATTCATCCTTGCTTTCAACCGAATTAAAATGACATTCGATAAGCATGTCTTTCGGATAATGTACAGTTTTATGTTAGTAGTCGATTATAATGTGATAAGAATAAATTTACAAAAAAATCTCTACGCTTAGACTCTAAGATCTTCAGTATTTTTTTATTTATACTTATATACAATTATTTCCAAATCGATCTCCTTTCTTGGAATGTTAGCTATTATCGGGGGCGGCGATCCTGGGGCCGGGGGCGCAGTGCCCCCTTTTTTTGAAGCACTGAAAAAATGCCCTTTTTCGCAAGAAAATGCCCCCTCACGAACGTGTACTGTGCCCAATCATCGAAAGAAGATCCATTTTAGGTGTTACCAAGTGCTCTTTCTCGTATAAGTGCCATTTTTTCTCAAAAATGCCCCTTTCGAACGTGTTCTGTGCCCTTGTAATCTAAGAAGGTGCCTTTTTATGTGTTAGAAAGTGCAAAATCTTGAATCAGTGCCCCTTTTACCAAAGAAAAGTGCCCCTCACGAACATGTTCTGTGCCCCTTTCACCTGGGAAGTATCTGTTTTATGTGTTAACGAGTGCCCCTTTGCCTTCTCATAGGTGCCTGTTCTTTATATGAAATAAGTTGTCCCGAAAAAAAACTAACTCTTTTCGTGCCTGAATGAATAAACTAGTAAAAATAATCCCAAATGCCTTAATTTTCTTGAGTCATGTGAGTCATTTCCGTATGCAGCGGGGGGAGGGACATGGGCAGTTACCCCCCCCCCCCTCCGAAATTTTGAAAACTCACATTGTTTTACTGCAGATTTTCACAAAATTCACCAACAGTATGCACAAAATACATCAATTTCACTTAAAGCGCATCAATGATAAGCTTGGGTGCTTCGCTACCTCGCTTTTGAGTTTTTTTTTTCAATAAAAAATTACGAGTGCTACCACCCTCCAGCGAAAAATTTCTTCATACGGCCCTGTTTAAGATAGTGCCCCTTTTTAAAGAAAATGTGCCTTTTTCCCTGTGTCCCCCACATTCAAATTCACCCTGCCGCCTCTGTCTATAGCAACGAAACTGGGAATGAACCAAAAGGAATTCGTTAGGCGTCACCCTGGTTACAGGTTATAGAAACCTGTCTTAAAAACAGCTATCCGGAAAAACGGGTTATCTATATTGCCCGAATGTAAACGAGAAGAAAGTAAATGCAACAGAAAGCAGAGATAATTGCGGACCCATCGATTGCTGTAGCACAACAAAACCACATGAGCTTTCAGATTGCTTTTTCAGGACGATTTCATAACAACGCGACCCTACAATTATGTTCGTTCTTTTGATTTTGTTCGAGGAATAAACAAGATAACCCCTTCAAGCTTATCCCTCGGGAAACTTCTTTTCATTATTATATGATTGTTGTTATTTTTTGTTCCATTCCTGGCACTTGAAGTAAAATGTTTTCTAATTTCAACAAGAAAAACAAAACACAAAGGGCAAGATAAGATATTTGCATTGTAATTCATAATTTTTTATGGGGGTCACGCTTGATAAAAAAAAACATTTGGTCATTCATATTACATCTGTGATGTGTGAAGAACAAAATTGTGGAATAAGATGGTGATTTCTGGATGAACGTATGCTTCGTTGTACGCCAACGGCTCTTAACGTCATCGCCTTTGCCTCCTGCTTCATGCGCATCTATTTGCACCCCTCTTCCACCCAACGACACTTTGGTGAGCATTAGTGTTCGCTACAAATAAACACACGGGAAAAGAAGAATTGTGTAAAGAGCACTTCAAAGATTGTTGAAGGTCCATTCCCGACATTTAATTTGGACACAAAGGTGAGGGAATTCTTGCTTCGATTGCCGATGACGAGTGCTGAATGCATATTTGACCATGACGAAGAATCGATTTGATGTCTGACATTATCATTTAAAAAAAGAGAGATTGGCGCAGGACTACAGTTTGAAATGCAAAAAAAAATGAATCAGATATGGGTAGTAGTATAATCACACACGATAGCATCTTTCCACGAAGACATACATATCTCACACGCTCACACAACACTGACGATCAAAAGATAAGAACAGTAGTCGTCTGTTGGGAAAGGCTAGATTTACATCTTATCAAGACGAAACTTTCGTAGGGAGTATCTACATTCCAGTTCTACTTGCATACTTGAAATTAATGGAAGTAGATTACTGTCGCTCTTATTTTGAATGTGCGAACTAAATTAGGTGAATAAGTCTTTACAAAACACTTTTGTGAAGTATCGTTCTAGAAAACAATCCTTGATAACTCGTTTTGCTATATGGTGGAACCGTACTTGAATAATGTCTTGTGATCATTAATTTTAGATAAATGCAATACATTTTGTAAAGTTTGTTGATGTTTTGTCCACGTATTGACCTTTCTTGTTTTCATAAGAGGGCTGTGGATGTGTTAAGAGTCATGCGTGTAGGTATACTCGTGTGGGAATATGTGTTTGGGTGTGTGGGATGTGGGTGTGTGTGTATGTGTGTGTGCTTTTCGGTGATTGGAAGGGATGTGTTTTACCGTGTTTACTATTCTCTGGTATATATGGGGCCGGTGAACATGACATCATCATCAAACCCCAATAGAGAAAGAGCGTACTAATTATTTAGATGTTAGGACAAAGAACGGAAATTGATTGACAATTTTCCCCTCAATTCTTATTCCATCCATATAATTACCTGTTGCTCTAATAATCACTCGATTCCATTATCTTCATTAGCCAAAACATGATAGAAACCCAGGCCTTGCAGATATTTCTCGTCTTCAAAAACATTAATGAGAATGAAGATCTCTGGATAATGGCAATATCAGATATCAATTGACTAGATTGCTGTAAAAGATGATACATCGTTTTTCCTTAGAGGTTCCCCTGTTTGATATATTTTCCCCGAGGCAACTTCATCTCATGTAAAATGTATTCTGCAGACGTAATCTTCAGAATCTTCCTATAAAAAAGATGTGGGGTTTACTATAATAATATTACGCTTAAAGATTGTGCGTCGAGAAAATGTTCAAAACATTTCATTGCTTTGGGTAAAATACGACTTCATGAAAATGAATCGTCATTTTTCAAGATAAGCCTGCTTTTAAGAAAAATTGGATCGATCGTCATTTTTTTCACACATGCATTGGGACAAGATGATAACAATAGTGTGTTAAGATATATTCTAAATGTGCATTACAATGCTATGGAAATAAACAGTAAAATTAATTTGCCAATGAAAATGTCATTTCTTTTAAAGTCATTTCTTTTTATCTAGAATTTTATAAGAGATGATGTTTCGAACAAAAAACATCTATAAATGTAAACAACATAATTCCTTTAAATATCTTCGGACATATTTATATAGTTCATTGTGAGTTTGCATCACAATGAGAGACAATTAAAGGTATTGTTTAACTTTGTGAGCAGCAGATTTAAAAAATTCTCAAACCAAGATGAAACTTGTGTACAAGTGCATGCATTAGAACTAATAAACCCTGAAAACAAATATTATTGAGAATGAAAAGTCAAAACTACAAGGCAAACCCCGATTTTGTAAATAGGTGTCTTATACACGCCTAAATAGTACACATAAGTGTATGGGATGAAATTAAGAAGGTGTTTCCGGTCACTTTATACTTCAATTTTTGAAGCACTAAATAATTATTTTCGAACGCAATTTTTTTCTGGGCTTCATTTTTGTAACATATCAGAGACACAGGTGACAAGTTTGACCTTCTAGCTCAGATTTTTTAAAAGTCAAACCAATGTTAACCAATCACTTTAACGCTGAACTGCACCCCTTTTCCCCCGATTTCATTCGATGATTAAATATAGCGTTGCTGTGGTAACCATTAATTGAGACATGCCCAGGGTGTAGAGTCTTTGCACTTTTTGGGACATCATATTTCATCATAAAAAACTGCAATAAAGTAAGACGCCGAAAGTAAAGAGGGTGGTCTGGAACGATGAATGAAATTTCACTCTCAGATGTATACATGATTGGCAATGCAATAGATTATACATGTATAGAAATTTTGACTGACGTGCATTAGTCGAGTTGATTATAACATACAAGCTGAATATTATACCAGGAAAGATGTTTGTAAATACAAGCTGTCTCTTTCTCACACACTCGCTTGTGTATTCAAAATGCTTTGATTAGCGAGAAATAAAATCAGCACTTCACCAATCTAAGTAAGTGGTTCATTATAATCATTTGAAAGAAATCAATTGCGTTTTATCAGGTAAGAGGATCATCAGGAGATCGACTCGATCCGAGAAAATGAAATTATTCAAGGTCGCAAAACCATCAGAAAATATTGATCATGATAAAGGTATTTCGAATTGTATTGGAAATTTTTGTTGTCACGTGCCCATACTTTCTCTCAATTAATCTATGACATTCGTCCACACAAAGAAAATGGCGATTATGGGGGGGGTTTCGTGCTCTTTTTTTACACCAAATTCCGGATATTGTTACATCATAGAAATGAAATCAATTTCTTCGTGTTTTTTATAGTATTAATATTTTTTCTGAATATGAGGACAGTAAAGCCATCACAAGTCAACTACAATTCCCAGGTGTGATTTTATTTTTTTAAGACGAACAATTTTTTTTTACATCACAAATATTCAAATGTAATCTCAAGATCTAAATGTATTTTTCGGCTGTACATGGTATTTGTGATATAGACTAACTGGGTGTGGGTATCGGTAGACGGCGATGATTCAATTCATTTAATAACAAATCTAAGTTACAAGAACAAGCCACAATATAGAGTCCTACAGGGCATAACATAAATTGGGGTTAAAAGGGATTCATCGGTTTACGTAAAACAATCAGGTTTCACCGTTAATTATGCACGGCCATTTCCAGATAAAGCTACTGTTTATTATTCACAGCTCATGTTTTCATGGAAAAGATCATTTTCTCCAAGCCCACCCGATGAAACCTATCACCGAATGTTACTGCACATTGCGCCAAACACAAATATTCATCATCTTTTTCGCATATTATTCCACATCCCAAGGAGTTTTTGCATGCACGTGGTTCCGATTCGATTTCATTTCCCATTTATTATCTTTGTAGCGTGACGGAGGTAGTGTACAAAGTCGAGTCATTGATGTTTTGTTAAGTATACACCAGCCTTACAACACCAAAACAAATTATTAGAAAAAGAATGACGATTGGTGAAGTGCATTCTGGAGAAGAAATCATGATTAATTTTGAAGGTGGATTAAATTAAATATACTTTCACCCTCCCATTGTATATATTTTTCGGTATTATTATTACCATCGTTTGGGTAGTTGCGTGTTTCATTTTTCGTTTCTTAGAACATTTTGATGGAAAAAAAAGTTTAAGTAAATGTGCTTAAAAGCCGTCTTTCATGTACTCTTTTCTTGTATGGATTCTCCCAAAAGGAAACCAACTAACTTTTTTTAATCTAGGTTATCGAAACTTAACGTACTTCTATCGGCACGTGGCTCTCCTCAAAATGACGCAATACTTAAGTAGCCTAAGCACGTGTGAGCTCCTAGGTATAATCTCATCTTTACAACGTGGTAAATAATTTAAGGTCGACAAAGTATCAGTTGTAGTCTTGGTAGTGTAGTGCTACTGGTAATGTGCTGATGTGAAATATATATATTTATCAATTAAAGATTTATCAAAAAAATGTTTTTTTAATATGATTTTCTGCTACGATTTCACTGATATCATTTAGAAGACCCATGTCGCATTAGAGTTTCAAAGCAATTCGAGATATAATACCTTTTCACTCAAGTTACTCTATTCGACTCAGATATGACTAGGACTTTATTTTGGTCATTTTGAGAGATAACATTTTGGCGTTTGCATTCTGATGATTATTCCACACAAACATTATAAACCACATGAGTTTATTTTAGCTTATTAGTCTAACAGACAAGATTTTATACTGTTTTCATATATATTTTAAAAGCTTGATTTGGGGATTTAACACATAGACATTATTTGAATGTAACAAAGCTTTTATGTCCTGATTTAGCAGTAAAAGCAGCAGCAGTAGTAGTGGTAGTATAGTAGTAGTAGTAGTAGTAGTAGTAGTAGTAGTAGTAGTAGTAGTAGTTGTTGTTGTTGTTGTTGTTGTTGTTGATGATGTTGTAATAGTAGCAGTAGTTAGGTAGTGATATAGTAGTAGATTTGACGTATCTAGATGGGCAGGGGGCACGTGACCCTGGCGCCACTTTCAAGGGGACGCAAAAAGAAAAGTTTAAAAAAGTGGAGAAAAGGCAAAGGAAAAAGGGCGTATAGAAAGGGAAAAGGAGCAGATAAGAAAAAGTAAGATAAAAAAATGAAATCTGCTTAAATGTCTTGTAAACTGAGATTAAATGTTTATTTTTCCACTCAGTTCTGCAGGTCTGCTACTGTGCCTAATTGTTTGAATTTCTCAATAAGTCAAAATTTTTACTCCCGTTTCGCGCTTGCTTTATTTATGGCTATGCATTTTCTGTTCATGATTACAAAGAGTGCTAAAAATGTCCAGTTTTCGGATCGGAACTGCAGCTCGCGCTTCGCGCTCGCACCAATTCCTTTAGTGAGAAACCTATCCTGTTCATGATTACTAAGAATGCCTAGAATGTTAAGTTTTCAGGTCGGAATTTTCAAATTTTCATCCCGCGAATCGCGCTCGTATTATTTGATTTGTGAGTTATAAATATTTCCATAGTACACATGACTGCAAACAGTCCTTATTAGGTCGTTTTTCATGTCAATTTATTAAAATTTTCAGCTCACGTTTCACACTTGCATCAATTGTTTAGTTAAACTGCATGTAGATGCCTATCATATACATGTATATGATTTTTTTAATGCTCACATGTATTTAGTGCCTTTTGTATGTCTCCCTTCTGATCATGAATATTACGACAGATTAGCGTGTACATAAATCAAGTTGGCTGATCTATGTATAGTTAGTATGATAGTATACAAAGAATGAGTATGCATTTATAGCCAATCTTACAATAATCATGATAATAACATATTGTGGCGGTAAATGTATGGCAGTTGAAAGGGGTGCGATTTTAGCACTTGCATGACCCCGGCGCCGTTTTTTCCTACACAGTAGTAGTGGTATAGTAGTAACCCCCCCCCCCCCCCCCCATCCCACTGCGCCTCGGATTATTTTACTAGATAGATGGCGCATAATAGATATTACTGTATATCATTATTATAGTATTTGTTTTTGTTGTAATCCTTGACATAGTTCAAGATATAGGCTACCCTATAATGGATAATTTTGTTAGCCAATGGTTTAAATACCACATACAAACATGTAACTTATTTGTTCTTTGTAATGTAATTATTGTAATGTCAATGATCACTCTGAAAAATGATACATTTTATTATCAAAATGGACATCATTATTGATCTTTTCGTTGACCATGTCTATCAAAACTAGCATGGACAAGATTAATCTACGTACCTGTTGTCAAGAAAGAAAAAATCTCCCAATTTTAATAATTGATAGTTTAACGATAACAAGAGAACAGCAAAATGAACATTCTATATTTCTAATAGGAGATTACCTTTCACCTGGTTCCAAGAATTAACTTCCGACTCAGTCTTCTAATACAATTTGTTCATCGATCATAAGTATCTGAAGTGTCCGCACTTTGATAGGAGAAAGATTTCGCCTCATGCAATTACAAGTCTCCAGAATCGAAGCGTATCCGCCGGCTACCATTTAACGACAACATTCATGCGATCAGAGAACCAGCTGCAGCTACTGATCCAAAAACTAGTAGAAATCAGAATTGATTTTTCTTTTGCTCGCCAGCTCCCCTTGCCTCTTCGAATGTAATGGGTATACGGCAGTAAACTAAACTTGAATGTTACCAGGACGTCTTCTGTGGTTCATGTCTGGTGGAAAACCTCGCGTATCCATTCAACTTATCTCGCACTGTGATTGGCTAAAGATATAATTAGTCTCAGAGCCTCAGAGGGCGTGGTCTCTTGGAGTTCACCATAGTCGGTTTACCCTTGTTATCCAGGGACTTAAATCACTATATAAGTTGAAAGTTGAGCAGTTCAAAATAAATGTATAGGGTACACAGTTTAAGGATGTGCAATTTTGCTCCCTTTATAAGCAATTACACTGGGAACTCATTTTGGGTGCGACTTTGCACCATTATGATGCTAACTGGCAACTGCATCTTTAAAGGTGCAATTAGCGAAATATGGCACCATTTTAGGGTGTTGAGACATGATTACGAAAAAATATTAAAAGTTTCATCCCGCGATATGGTCGCTAGCAATTTTATTACAGATTAGTGAGACTCTTATCATTGAAATGTCCCATTTTAGGTCAGTATGTCATGTTTTTTCAATAATAATTTGTAATTGTTTAGTTTGGCATCCTGATCATGATTGCAAAACGTGCTTATAAGTTTCCTTTTTTAAATCTATAATTTAAAAAAAAATCAAGCCGCTCTGTGCACTCGCATCATTGAGATCCATATCCTCTTCACAATAACAATAAAACCATGCTTATTAAGATTCCATGTCGGATTTGTAAATCAAAAATTTCAGCTCGCATTACTTATTTAGATGCACAACTTTTTTTTCATTTGAAAACTTGCTCAAAAAGTTTTCAGATCCGACATTTTTTAGCTCGCGTATTTATTTTGGCATACCCATCATTTTAATGATTACGAAAGTGCATAGAATGACCACTTAGGTCTAAATCTATGAAGAAAAAAACTCGGATTAGTTTTTGGGGGATAGACAGCTCGTTCTTTATTTTTTGGATAATTCCATTTGTGCTTGAAATACCAAGATTCAAGTCAGACTATCAAGTTTATTATTTTTTAGCTTCGCTCGTGCATCATTTGTTGAATAAAATAATTTTATTTTATTAGATATACGCATCTATACTCTTGCTTAAAAAGACTCCTAAAATGTCCAAGTGTGTACTATTCTTAATATATGAAATATCCCGAAAATTTAGCTAACGTTTCGTGCTCGCATTATTTTAGTTTAGGCCTTTTGAGAAAAGCTACGATTAACTAAGAACTTCAGTCTTAAAGCAGGTATAATTAGAAATTTTCACTGACTGAAAATAAAAAGAATTATTATGATTCACATTCATTTTTTCAGGAAACATTATTTGCGACTTCATCAATTATTGCAACGCCCTTATGAAACTGAATTGAGAAGTAATTATTAAAAAAGACCAGTGGAATCGCAATGTACGGTATATGGCCTTAAAATCTTGGGCAGGCATACAAAAACAACCTTCATAGCCATTTGCAAGGAAGCATTTGCCTGCCATAATTATTTGTTTTAGCGGTATTGATTTTGTTCAAAGGAAATGGTTTGGATGAGAATTATGTAGTGTAATGTGAAGTATCATTCCATACTTGCAGTCTTGCAGAGCAAAGCGCTTTTCTTTGGATATGTGTTCATGAATTGAAAATTGCATTATCTGAACAGAATAATCAATTAAACACCTTAGAATAGAATGAAATTTTGCACTTTCATTCTTTTGTCAAGTCCATTATTGCAGGCATTTTTGTAAAGAATTTTCCATTGCGTGGGGAAAGGTAATAAAAAAAGAAGTGTAGGATTATGGAGATAGATAATGCAAATGAGATGCTGCAATGATGTATAAACGGGTTCAATAAAGCGTGATAAGCGACAAACACGAGCCAGTAGGCTATAAGGATAGATTTTAATTCAGCTTTAAACTGAATTACTAATCTGCCGCCATGCATATTAAGCAATTAAGTATTTTTTAAAGAAAATGCGGGATTCATAGAGAAATTCTAGCATGTATGGATGGAGTAAATATTCCTTTGTCACTTGGTAAAATTTGTTTCAGTGTTGTTGTTATGGTTGAGTGCACAGTTGAGTGTACAACAGCCATTGTTTGAAAAAGTGTCAAAACCCATTTGCGCCAAGTCGGGTGATTACACGTACCTGCTGAAACAGAGACAAAAGCATTCACACAAACAATGAGCGTAAAGTTTATGCATATGTTAATTAATCAAGAAAAATAAAAAAGAGAACCAGTAAGTCAATAAATCATCTTCACTGAAAAGGTTCATTGTCATTTTGGCCACAACTTGGACAAAGCATCCCGCCTTCAATCTTCGACATGTTGTCCATTTCTCTTGATGTACTTCTGAGCTCGATGGAGCATTGCTGCCATGGCCCTACGAAGTGTCTAAATTAAAATCAGTTGACAAATAAAGAAGAAGAAGCATTTTATGTGAATGAAGTCAAAGGTGTACAGCACCCTCACCTGCAGATCTGGATGACTTGCAGCAGCACATCATCAGAGCAACATGTGGAAGATTGAAGGCGGGAATTAAGCTTTATCCAAGTTGTCGCCAAAATGACGATGAAATGGAATTATTCAGTGAAGAGGATTTACTGATTTACTGGTTCTCTTGTTTATTTTTCTTGATTAATAAACATACGCATAAACTTCACCCTCATTATTTGTGTGAATGATTTTGTTTCTGTTTCAGCGGGTACAGGTAATCACCTGACTTGGCGCAAATGGGTTTTGACACTTTTCAAACAATTGCTATTGTGCACTCAACCATAACAACAACACTGCAACAAATTTTACCAAGTGACAAAGGAATATTTACTCTATCCATACATGCTAGAAATTCTCTCTGAATCTCGCATTTTCTTCAAAAATACTTAATTTAAAAAGTGTAGCATTTTTTCTGACTCGCACTGTAGTGTAGGGAAATTGCAAGTTCTAATATATTTTCAAATTCTAATTAAAAAATGCACGCTTTTTCCGAGCTCACTTTTCTTTGCAAAATTTGATGAAATAATTATGTCCAAAAATGTATATTATTTTGCCCCTGATAGGATTTTCATATTATGTATCCTGTCCAAACAAAATAATGATAACTTCCAATAATGATTATCACAATAGTTTTTCTTTTCGAGTCTGCGATAGAGCAGATCAAACCTGTGTATTTTAGGACCTGAACTGAGGAGTGTATATTTGACATCAAAATGCTAATTATATGGATGCTTAAAAGTGCCACTCATATGTTCAGATAATCATCTCGTCATGTATCAATCTCTTGCGGAAAGGATAAGATGACAAGATCTCGTCATGTCTACATCCGATGTGAGAGATGATCAGATGGCAAGATCTTGGATCTCGTCGATCATATATCTGCATCCTGTGGGAGAGATGATCAGGGGAGAGTTTCATCAACATTTTCGTCCGGTAAGTTGTCAGATATGACAACTTTCCTTGATTTTGATCGGCTGAAAAGCACTGTTACTATGGTAAATGTCGGATAAAATAGGACTTGTCGGATAAAACGTCTGACAAGTCCTTACATGAAACGCTCCTCAGGTGACAATATCTCGGATCTCGTCATGTCAACATCTTTTAGAAGAGATGATCAGATGGTAAGATCTTGGATCCTATAGATCTTGCCATCTGATCATCTCTTCTAAAAGATGTAGATATGACGAGATCTTGTCATCTGATCATCTCTCCCACGGCATTTAGACATGACGAGATCCGAGATCTTGTCATCATGTCCTTTTCCCTAAAGAGATGTAGACATGACGAGATGATAATATCTGGCATGTCTGGGTGGCACTTTTAAGCTTTCATATAATTCTGAAATGGACCCACCTCTTACCAAGCGTGCTGCTCTCCATTTCGAACGTTATTTGCTATACACTGAATTTATACATTGTATAAAAAGTGTAAAAGGGACATACGGCCTTTCACACGGTAAAAAATTCGTAATTTGAATGATTATTCCCCAGTGAAAAATAAGGCTAATGACGAATATCTAGCACTTGAGAAAACAAACTAGAACATGATTAGACTTATGAACGCTAATCGCAGTCAAGATTATACAATAGTGATGATTCAAGATTCACGTGAGAAGAGACACTTAAACAATTTGGGATTTTCATTTCATTTTATCGTACAATGACTTATTGGTGATATAAGGGACTTTTCACACGTGAATCTTGAATCAACATTGTATTGATAATTGCAATTCGTCTTTAGAATCATCGGACCTTTCACACGTTCACTTGGAACTAGGATTTGAATTCGAATTCCTGAGCGAAGGCGGTATGTGTCCCTGGTGACTTGTCAATCAAAGCACTACATCGATACGATGAGTGCATGACAATTGTATTTTCTACGGAAGTGTTTGAAAGGACACGTAAGCTCCGCCCCGAATGATGTTTTTTGGGGTTAAGCCTTTCACACGTAAAATTCGTACCGTAATTTGAGTGAATTCATCTCCGGAGTAGAATTTGAATTCGTGATTGTGATTAGCCTTCGTGATTCCAGTTTGGTTTCACACGTGCTAAAAATTCGTTATTTGCCCTATTTTTCACTGGAATCATATCACGATTTTGTTACCGTGTGAAAGGGCGGTAAATCTCTAGAGATTCGAATTTGCGGCTTCTGTCCAGCATTTTGCTTTCGACGACATCCGTTTATGTTTATGATCATGCTTGTAGATGATACCCCCCTCTCTCTCTCCCTCTCTCTCTCTCGCTCTCTCTCTCTCTCTAGCATGCTAACACCATCCACCTCCGCGAGCTCATCGCTTATACGAAGAGGTTTAAAATGTGTTAGGGTCACTGATGGCACCTTATTATAAGTTTTGTATTTTTTCCTACCGGCTAAACATTTATGATTAACTATAAACAAGCAATATGCCTTCCCATATTGCCCCTCGTCATTCGAAAGTCATATCACACAGGGGCTCATTTAAGAGTACATGAGCTAATTATATTTGAACATGTTTTAATTAAAAACAATAAACATCAGTCATGTCAAGGGAGCAAAAAAGGGGGGCAATAAAAAAATTGTATGGGCTACTGTCCAAAGGAAACTATAACTTACCAGCTTGCAACTATTGACGAAATACCAATATCCATATAGATACAGTCAAGGGGTGGAACTTCGATTTAATTTGATTTGATGAGCATTTATTCCATTCATCATTAAAAAAATACATCAGAACAAACAAGGTACATAAAAACTTAACACACATTGCATGGGAAAATCGTAAAATAATCCGATGATAAAATATTGAAAACTTTGAAAAAAAAGTATACATGATATGAATTTATTTATTTCGTTTAATGAAATCTAGAAAATTTCATTTTTTGGTGATTTCGCAGTAATAGAAAGCTTTGTGTAGGTTTCGTAATGTCAATATAAACATGTTATTTTGATTAAATTGTTAGTGTATGTTTGTTGGGTTTTTCTCTATGCATTAAAAACAACTTTTCGGTGTAGACTATATATTTTTCTGTTTCCATTTTTTTTTCAAAGTTGATAAAAAAAGTGCACCTCGACTGCAAACTCCGCTGGGACACACAATGAGATCTTCATTCATAGACAGGGGTCACTTGGCATAGACTGTATCTTGGTAGTGATCCAGGTAGAAGAATACGGATTTGGTGAAGTATTCTTGGCTTTTATTCCCGGTTTTATTCATGCAGGCGTCTGCTATACAGTGCGTCCCAGAAAAAAATGAAACCGAGATTAAGCGATGATTTATGAAATACAATAGACAAATGACCTACCATTGTAAAGCTTAGAATCTCCTCTTTCATCTGAAATTACTTATTTTGTTCTTCATTCACACAAGAGTGAGCAAAAGCAATTTGAAGAGGGGATACCAAAAACTCATTTGGCGGGGGGTATCTGAATTTCAAAAGAAAAATCACATGCCCAAAAATTCAATATCTGCTCTTTTATTTGATACCTTAATCACAAAAAATGGTCAAGATGTAAAAAAATTTGCGTTCGATCGAAACAATGCTTGTTCCATAATTCCATAATTTCCATAATTTCATGAAATAAATGTGTTTTCACCGGTTTCCCACAGAAGCTATCGCATGCATGGTTAACCAAAGACTTAATGCATGCATGGCTGATCGTCAGCAAAATGGAGTGTCAAGTGAGTCTGAACGCTAACCTATAAAACCTCTTCATTCTAAATTATTGAAATTCAAGCCTTATTTCAAATAACCAGAACTTTGTTATTTCTCCACCATTTTCTGTAATTCAGTTATCAAATTAAAGAGCAGATATTGAACTTTTTAACAATGTGGTTTTCTTTTGGAAACCCAAATACAGCCCGCCAAATGACTTTTTTGGTATCCCCTCATTAAATTGTTTTTGCTCACTCATGCGTGAATGAGAAATGATCTAAGTAATTTCAGATGAAAGAGGAGATTCTAAGCTTTACATTGGTAGGTCATTTGTCTATTGTATTTGAGATTAAAGGTATTGTTTAACTTTGTGAGCAGCCGATTTAAAAAATTCTCAAACCAAGATGAATCATGTATACCAGTGCATGTATTAGAACTAATAAACCCTGAAAACAACCATTTTTGAGAATGAAAAGCCAAAAACTACCAGGCAAACCCCGATTTTGTAAATAGGCGTCTTATAGACGCCTAAATAGTACACATAAGTGTTTGGGATGAAATTAAGATGGTGTTTCCGGTCACTTTATATTTCAATTTTTGAAGCACTAAATAATTATTTTCGAACGCAATTTTTTCTGGGCTTCATTTTTGTAACATATATCCTAGACACAGGTGACAAGTGTGACCTTCTAGCTCAGATTTTTTAAAAGTCAAACCAATGTTAAACAATGCTTTAAACTTATGATAAATCATCGCTTAATCTCTGTTTCGTTTTTTCTGGGACACACTGTATAGTTTAAAAATAAGGTTGGAGAATACATCTTTCTACGTGCATTTTCCTGGAAAATAAATGACGCACCTTCAAAATCCCCTTTCACTGGCATAGCTTTGGGAGGGCAACAGCGAGTGGCCATGCGTTGCCCCCCCCCCCCCTCCTCCTCCCGGTTGGAGCGGTAAATAAAAACGAGAAAGAAAAGAAATCATTTTAAAAAAATCAATTCAACTATATCTCCCTTCAATAATATATTATATTATTTTGCGACCCCCTTATCGGTGGGTTTTTTTTTTATTCAAATAAACTGCAACGGGTGAAATTTACAAATTCATGCTGCTTCCTGTTAAAGATTTTAACTAATCCATAAATTCAATTCATTCCTGGGTGAAATACCGATGGATTACCTTTTACTGTCATGCTTATTGAAGACAATTTTCCAAGTATTGCTGATTTTTTTTATAATTATGTTTCATCCCGTATTATTACTTTTGCATTAAAGGAGATGTAATGAATACTTTGAATTTACATAGCCAACAACAGCAAAAATCTTTCGAAAGGGTCTACTTTTTGGGTGCCAGGTAAAAATGGCAGAGGTAATAATGGCAGAGGTAAAATGGCAAAGGTAAAATTGGCAGAGGTAAAAATGGCAGAGGTAAAAATGGCAGAGGTAAAAATGGCAGAGGTAAAAATGGCAGAGGTAATAATGGCAGAGGTAATAATGGCAGAGGTAAAAATGGCAAAGGTAAAATTGGCAGAGGTAAAAATGGTAGAGGTAATAATGGCAGAGGTAAACATGGAAGAGGTAATAATGGCAGAGGTAAAGATGATAAAGATAGGCTACATCATAATAATTGTCATCCTTGACCGGACTCTTGTCGACGAAAAGGGCTATAAAAACTGATTAAATATTATGTTGTTTTTCGTCATTTTAGATCTATACTATGACTAAACTCAAGCATTTTCTTGCCAAATTATTTCAATTAGTGACTGCATGATGAAAAGATCTTAAGTTCGTAAGCAGAACAGCGCTTCACATGCAAACCCAACGATTTCTTTAAATGTAAACACCAATGTGTGCAGCCATTAACCCTCTGAAACGAACAAGTTTGGGTCTACTTCGAACTACTTTCATAATTTAACCTGAATAACAAAAAAATTACTGAACATTTTTTTCTGTAATAAAAGTAATTTTTATTTCCACATCATGATGGATCATGATGAATATATATTGATGTCACTGGCGGATCCATGGGGCACAGCCGGCCCGTGCCCCCCCCCCCCCTTGACAGGTACAATTAACATCTTAGCAAATATGCGGTTCTAACTCAAGTGTGCCCCATTTTAAAGCTGCTTGCTATTTTTTTTTTTGACGAGTTAGTAGGTGGAAAACTTTTTGCGTGTCATTTTTCAGGAAAATGTGCCCCCCCTTGGAAAATCCTGGATCTGCCCCTGATTAATGTGATATACGTTAAATGTAAATGATACAATTATTGTTCAGTCTTTAGAGCAATAACCGGTGTGTTGGCTCAGTTGGTAGAGCGTCCGTCTCACAACCGGGAGGTCGGGGGTTCAAACCCCGGCCGCGTCAGACCAAAAGACGTTAAAAGATGGAAGTTGCTGCTACCCTGTTTTGGCGTTCAACGGTTAAAGGGAAAGAGCCTCGTCAATCTGGCGCTGCACAGCGGCTGCCGGGCCCACGATTAAATGGGCAAAGCAAATTTTTGGAGTATTTCATTTCATGTCTATTTCGAACAATAAAATATGGATTTTCATCATCATTTTCATTTTTTCATTTTTTCAATGCTTCAATGCAGCTAGTCTAAGTGGATGTCAGGTTCCCAAAGGGTTTGACGTCATATATGGGAAGCTGCCCCGTGACATTTTATTCACTACACAGTGCTTAATTGTTTAAAAAAATAAAATATTTCAGGAGCGTAAGTGAAATGATTTGTCTCTTGATATATACTGAAGATATAAAAAGAACATTTTGATTTTTTTTCTAGAAAATTATATTTCATTAATATTTTCTATACACCAAATATGGGGAAAACTGCTCGCAAATGACGTCATCATTAAAATATAAAAGTATAGCTTTTTTAATCTTTGATTGATTTCCTCAAACCATCACCAATATCATTTTATTTTTTTCTGCTATTCTACAATGACTTTTAACTGAGGTTGACCATCCCCTTTAGTGAATTAAGTACAATTCCGATCAAGAGTGTGCTTCAAATTTGAATATTGATACAGTGATTTTACAAGAGAAGGCCGTCCATGAGAGTCCAAAAAAATAAGATATTCCAACCAAAAGATTATGAATTTAGTGCAGACGATCTATCTATGATTATAAAAAATGTCACCCTTTCCATTATTTTTTTTTCTTAGAACCTTTCTTAGTTAATATATGTAGGGCTTACATGCGGGGGCTTTTTGATTTTTTATGCATGGGGGTTTAAGACCATTTTTACTTATACCATTATGACCTCTGCCATTTTTACCTCTGCCATTTTTACCTCTGCCATTATTACCTCTGCCATTTTTACCTCTGCCATTTTTACCTCTGCCATTATTACCTCTGCCATTTTTACCTCTGCCATTATTACCTCTGCCATTTTTACCTCTGCCATTTTTATCTCTGCCATTTTTACCTCTGCCATTTTTACCTCTGCCATTATTACCTCTGCCATTTTTACCTCTGCCATTTTTACACCGAGCCACTTTTTGTTAGTCAAATATTCTACAACAATATTTTCAAAGAAATAGTTTCAGCGAAATCAATCAAGTTAAATCAAAGTTTTTGCAAATAGCAATCCAGATAACAGTTGCGTCTTGCAAAACTACACAAGTTATGCAGAGGCCTATGGTTAATTATTCTTGAGGCGTCAGGCTTACAGTGCATGCAGCCTTCCCAAATTAAAACGCTGTGGTCGGCGTTGGTGGCGCTCAAACCACAGTCTCTTCAGAATCATTTCGATTCAATCGATGCTTTCATTTTCAGTTCTTGTTTCTTTTTAATCTGAGTGGTTTGCGTTTCGACTAAGCATCATATTCGACGAGCACTGAATTTGAAATTATACAAGAAAAGATATGATTTTGGCCCAGCACACCTTTTTTCTTGGACCCGAGACAAAAAAAAATTGTCATTTCATGTTGAAATAAATTTGTGGGGCGTCGTGGTCTTGTGGTAATGACTCTCGTCTTTCAATCTGAGGGACACGGATTCGATTCATATATGGCGTGCTTTCCTTCAGCCCAACCCAACCCAACTCAACCCAGATGATGTGATTATTATTTTCATTATTATTAAAGGTCATAGTTATACACAAAATGTTGCCACTGTAAAACTTAAAATCACCCATTTATAGCCCACTCGATAATAACGGCATTTCATTTATATATTTTACTGAAAATATTAAATGTTACATCATTTTCATATTCCAATATAATCTTAAATATTATTCAACATATTTCCTTTCTGCAATATTTTCCTTCGAATTTGCATTACTGTACTTACACTCTTTTTTAAAGTTTATATTGCAGCCGGTGATCATCCATTTCATAAAGCACCCTTAATCTCCCTTAATCCCACCTATATTGTTGTAGTAGTAGTAGTATTAGTAGTAGTAGTAGTAGTAGTAGTAGGAGTATAATAGTAGTAGAAAAAAGGTAGTAGTAAAGAAGCAGTATTATAGGTTTAAGTTGATAACATAATTTAAACAAAATAAACTTTAAAAATAATAAAAAGGTATAATGTGCCCCAACTTCGAGTGCCCCTTGTCTGCGCAAACGCGTACATCTGCACGATATTCTATGATAAAAGACAATCAACGACCACAAACTTTATACATCTGCAATACATAGAAAATATATTCATTACAAAGTCCGACTAAAATGGTGGAATCAATGTCAGGCATTGACGGCATATCAGATCGAAATGCAGTCTTATCAAAATCTCCGTGTTTTTTTTTCAATCTGAATAGACTAAAAATAGCTTGCCGAGGTTTTTGCCAAAAAAAATATTTCAATTTTGTTTAAGAATTTTACTTATTCCTAAGAATGTATTGAATATACTATCAACTGACATTTTTCGTGGAATTACCACGTTTAATACTACTTGTACATTTACCCAACGATGCTTGTAGAAATAGGCCTAAATGCCTATTCGATCCAACGGAATAAACTGGAAAACTGTATTCTCCACACTATGTTTTCAATCAGTTGCATGTGGCAAGCAACGTTTCATGCGCAAGACAGAAAATCCATTTTGCAAAGTCATACACAGAAGCAATATCCTTCCACTGATTATATATATCAAGCCGATTCTCAAAAGAATTTACAGAAGGTGCTGAAACCACATTTTCTGGTATAGACAGTTCTAAGATACATTATAACTCGATTGTGAATGGCCTAGTCCTCCTTTCCTAGAGTCAGAGATGCCATGCATCAACTTATAAACATACAGCATACATCAATCAATCAATCAATCAATTAATCAATCAACCAACCAATCAATCAATCTCCAGTTATATTCTAAGGTGCAAAGACATGCCCCCCTTTCCTCCCCCTTTCCTTTATACGGTGTTACTCTGTCCCAGATAACAATGTTTCGTTGGGCCAATTAACCTTTGCAGTTATACTTCGGGCCAATGTCGGAGGTGTAACGTTGGGCCAACGTTATTTTTGCCGTCGGGTCAACGTTGGCCCAACCTCAAAGGTATGATGTTGGTCCAACGTTGGCCAACGTTAAACCAACGTTTAGCCAACTTATACCCAACCACCAACCAACCAGTAACTAACTTTAAGCCAATAAAAAAGGCTCCGTATCACTCATACTGAAAGCCTCTTGCACTTTAAGTATCAATTTGATACTATAGTATTAGTAAACCCTAATTTTCATAGTGTATAATACCTATTCCTACAACTACAATCCTATCATCCTACACTAACAACAACGACACTAAAAACAACAACGATAATCGGGGATATATACACATTTTCGTAGCGAGTATGTTTTTCATGGTTAGTGTTTGCAAAAAGATATATTTTAATTAGATTCTGAAATTCAATAGCCTTCAAATTATATTCATAACATTACATATAGTTTTTATTCATACTTAAATACATTTTATTCAATGACAAGAATATCATAGCAAATTTTTTTTTAAAAATATATTCTTACAAAAATTGCATTTCAAACATGATCGTTTACAATTGATCATGAATTCCACGATAGCAACTTCGTTGGGCAAACGTTGGCAATAGCGATTGCGGGAAAAAATCCGATAAATCATTATTTGATTGGTATTAGTGAATGAAGGGGGCGGCATAAAGAGGTTTTACATCCCATTGTCCCAAAAGTCTTAAAAGTTGATTTTGATTAATTATATATTGAAAAATTTCCCATCATTTACAAATAACCAGAATAGTCATGCAAGTAAAACTTACCTCTTAAATGTTTTTAAGTATGCGGATTAATGGGTCAATAACGTTATACACAATGTAGCGCGCACTCAAAATGCAAACGTTTACCCAATGTTGGCTCGCGACGGTGGCTTTACGACGACCCCGACAAACCCGACCAAATGTCGACGTTGGGTCAACGTTAGACAGATGGCCATTACCCAACGTCGCACGCACTCAAAATGCCAACGTTGGCCCAATGTTGGCTCGACGTTGGCTTTGCGACCGCGACCAACCCGACTACTGCCGACGTTGGGCCAACGTTACACAGCTGACCATTATCCAACGCCCGATCCAACGTCGCGCAAACTCAAAATGCTAACGTTGGCTCGACGTTGGCTCAATATCGATCACGACCGCGACCAACCCGACCACTGCCACGTTGGCCCAGTCCCCCGGTCGCCTTACTAGCTGGGGCATCTATTGGAAATTGAATTTTATCAGCGAAATCTCAATTTCAAGGAGATTCATAACATAATCGATCATCGCATGCCGGGGCGCTGGGTACGATATAATATCGATGTGAGAGGTCGTCTGCAAATTCAGCACGTACGCGCACCGCCTAAATATGCGCAACCTCTATCCAACTAACTTAATTCGCGCAACAGTAATATTCGCGTATACGCACGCGGTATATATGCGCAAAATTGCGCGCTTTACCAATATGCTGATATCGATCATGAACATAGATGTTCCTTGCCCTTTTTCACATCAGAGCTCGGCTGCATGTACGGTACGGTACTGATTGTTTGTTTTAACTTTTAGTCCACCTACATTAAGACTTTGAAAACGAAATTTATGTGTTTAAACTAATGCTAAAATTGCTAGTACGACTCAACTGAATACTGCTGGCCATTATCTCAACAGTCCTGATCTGAAAGATGTCGAATCACGATCATCATCATCTCGACCCTGGCGGACATGGCCCCGGCCCGAGCGAGAGGCGACAGTCCATCTTCCCGGGAGGTGCAGGCAGGCTTCGTATACAACGCAAGAGTGTGGTTGGGGCACTGCAGGCGGAAACTCTAAAGGAAAAACAGGTGGGCTTGTCAATGTCATTTCCCATGTCATCAGATTTGTCCAGACCATTTTGCTCAATTGTCTGCCCGGACGGGTCGTTTGTCAATTTTTTTTACGTTGTGCCTGTGGTTGTGTGTGTCCGGACGATCAATTTTTTTTTAGAAAGACGTCATTTGGAAAAATTATACAAGCAAATTTTCATCATTTTTAGTACAAAATGTTAGGAAATATTAATTATATCTAAAGAAAAAAGTAGGTTCTTAGAAGATTAAATCTAACTAGGCCTAGTAGGATCTATTTCTAGATCTAGGGCCTAGGCCTATTGCAGTCTTTGAATTAGGGTGACTACACACAGTCAATCACTCTAAGTGTCGTTACAGCTGATTAAATCACCAGTTCATCCATTGTGACGTCGGCGCACAGAGTGTAAAATATGCGCAGATCATGATGTGCACAAACACAACTGTGTATTGTGTAGGGCCTAACGTCCTTAAAATCTTATTAACTCAAAATCAAATTGTTAGGTGCGCAGACTTGGCGACCACCATCATATGTTTAGTGTAAAAAACAAGAAAGAAAGAAAAAACAAGAAAGCTATAGCCTAGCCTACCCTTCTTCCCTTATCTCCTTTCCTCCTTTCGCTTTTTCTCCTTTTCCCCTTCTTTTTTGTTTCTTTTTGGGGGGCGACTGCCCCCAACGCCCCCCCCCCCAGGCCATGTGCTTGATCTAGTCTAAACTATCTAGATCTAATGTAGAGGTCTAACTAAGAAGTCTACTATACAGTGCATCCCACAAAAAACTACACATTTTTTAAATGGCTGCCAAATAAAAATAATAGCATTTTTTTTCTGGGGGGTGGGGGGAAGACTTATACTATAGAATCTAGATATGAAAAGCCAATAAAGTCAGAAAGTTAGAAAACTATTCATGCCTATTCAAAAAAAACTGCCATGTGACCGGGGGCTGATGGTCATTTTTTTTTATTGAATGATTACTAAGAAATTTAATGATTTTGATGATTAATGAAATAATTTATTGAAAAAAAATGAATGTTTGATTGATTACATTGCACATTGAATGAGTTGATTGACTGATAAATTAGGAAAAAATTGATGCCCTAATTCAGAACTAATCATTAAATCAACATTCTGCTCTCGGACTTCACGCGTACATGACAATAGCCATCAGTCTCTCAACAGGAGGGGAGGGCGGGAAAGAGGGAGGGGCTGAATGTTCTGTTGACCCTTATTCCATCAACCTCCTTCTCCCATTGAAGTCCAATACCATCCCCTATTCTCCCGACTTCCATGAACACATTGCTGAAATCCACATGATAAAGTTGAAATGCTGCCCAAAAAGAGATCCAAATAATAAAGTTGAAATCTGCCCAAAAAGTGTAATTTGTGTTCATTCATGCATTAAAGTTCAATTTAATAATTCATCAAATTTGCTTATGCAACCAAAACTGGTCACGGTTGATCATTAATTTATCACAACGCCCTTGACTTTGCAAGTTCGAAAGGATTTGCCTCTCCAAAGGTGACATAAATTGGAAGGCTAATTCCAGCCCACCCTAATTTTCATACCCTTTGTTTCAGTGGGCAGTGCTCGCTCAAGCATGAATATTTTTCCAACTTTTTGGCGTCATTCGAAAGGTGACTTTATTGGCTTTTCATATATGTAAGTAGTTTTCCCTAGAGTGCTACATTTTTTATTTGGCGGCCATTTAAAAAGTGTAGTTTTTTGGGGGACGCACTGTATAGGCTTAGATCTAACGTTAGATATTAGACCTTATCTAACAACATTAGACCTGTTAATGTAGAGGAGTAGATTCTAGATCTAGGCCTATAATATATACAGTCCTGTTAGATCTAGGCCTAATGTTTCTAGTCTAGAAAGTGGAATCTGGACTCTGTAGTCATAGAGGTTAGAGGGTCTACATGTAGATCTAGAATCTAGAGCCTACTCTTGAAAAGAATATAGGTCTAGATCTAGAATGTTAATGACCATGTTACTGTTAAGCAGGGCTCGACATTAGCAGTGGCCCGGTGGCCAGGGGCAACCAAAAATGAGAGTCGGGCCACCAAAATTTTGTAAAAGCCAACACTTGGTGGCCCGGTTGGGCTACCAAAGTTTTGATAAATTGTAATGTTTTCTATAGTTTTAGGGCCACCAAAAATATGAAATTGATGATTTTGGTAGATTGTTTGGGCCACCAAGAAAAAAAGTTAGTGTGGAGCCTTGCTGTTAAGAATCTATATCTAACTTAGATTCTTATGCCAATGGACTTTGTTAGATTATTGGTATCAAGGAGAAGAACTGAATAATCAGACAGTATAAATTGGTGACATCATGACCTTGATTGAACTTTTGAAAAAAGAGACAATTCTAAAATCATTTTTTTCAAGTTGAGAATTCTCTGAAACAAGTAGAGTCTAACCCCTAACGTAAGACCCTAGGCTAGTAGAGATTAGGTGTCTAGAGTAAAGCCCGGGCCTTAGTATAAGCTCCACTGGTGGATACAGTATCTACCGGCAGATATCGTTATTAACAGCAGATACTGAGTCCTGGGTCCAGTGTGCGCATGGAGAGAAACATATCTTTCACAATCAAAATACTACACATAATTTTGGTGATAACCCTTTTTTTTTTGCGCTTGCTTTTCATCAATTTTTTTTTTGGTTAAATTGACCTTACATTTTAGGTGATAACCTTTTTTTTTGGGGGGGGGAGATTTTCCAGCCCCTGGTCCCCCCTACTTTTGGGGTGAGACTTCCGCCCATGATTGTGCTGCTGCTTGAAGGGACTTTGCTGATTATATTCTATCAATAATAGACTCACACAAAGTTCAGTATGGTACCATCAATGCAGAGTCAATATACTAACTAATTAAACACAAGGCAAACGTTTAATTATTCACCAACTAGACTGAATCTAGTCTATATCTGGATCTATGTGGTCGATAGAGTCCATTTTTCATAATGGTGTTGGGGATCCAGCGTGCGGCCGCCCCTACCTCAGTGGACGGCCGCCTATCTAGAGAGCAAAAAGCACATTTCTGACTAAGAATCAATGTCACTCCATACTATTAAAAGTAGACATAATAATATTCTGTAGAAAACCAATAAAATCTGTCAATGGTGATGACTTCATTAAATGCCATGTCAAAAAATTTAGGAGATTTCAATCTCCTTCAAAGACCTGCATTTTGTACATCTAGGGAGGCTGCTCACTGGACCCAGCTACAAAAAAAGGCTCCAGTGAGCTGCCACCTCAATGCAATTTTTTTTCTAGTGGTGTAAATAATATTTTCTGCAGCAAAATAAAGACCAGTCACCATTGGCATCATTTCTCTTAAAAACTCATATTAGTTCAAATTGAACGAATAAGGTTAATATGTATTGGCTTAAGTATATCAAAGTTTCTTTACTTCATGAAATGTGTTCCTAATTCAAAATGAAGTAATTAAAAAAAATGATTTTTTTCATTACAAATTTTTCCTTTGTGTTGTAAGAGCAGATGCTGTTTTAGCACTTTCAGATCTTAGTCAAACAGGTGATGGTACACCACAGAGTTCAAGTAGTTGGCTCTGTACCAATGCTTGATGAAGACTGCAAAAAATAAGTCTTGGGAAATTTGGGTCAGTGGGACTGGTTTCCAGTACAGCTGCAGTGATGTGCTTTTTCCATTGCTTGTACAGACTATTGTATTTTGGATTTGAGAAGTACAATGGAATACAGTGTGCCTTTAATTGGGGGGCCATTTTGCCAGCCTTGCTTGCTGCTGGGACCATTCTGAAATACCAGGGGCCTGTTGCATAAAACTTTGTACCTGAGAAAACTGGTAAACACTGAAAACTAAGGTTAGTCTGATTTCTGCCATTGACTTTAACACAGGGCAAAAACTCCGGTAAAAACAACCTGAGTTTTCTCAGGTAAAAAGTTTTATGCAACGGGCCCCAGAAGTACCATTATTATTTTTTGGGGGGAGGGGCATCTATTGCTCAGATACATCATAGTCATGCATCACACTACTGCAGAAGAATTAAGGATGAAAATTACCGGTATTTAAAAATGATCGATGCCCTTCTACATGTGAAGGTGCTCCATATTTTTTGGTCACGTGTGTGTGCATGGATACGCGATTAAACTCCTCTGCTCTTTGAAAAGTAACCCCACCCTCTCCCCCGAGTTTTCTTAAAGCACAAGATAATACTAAGGTTGGTAAGTGCTATCCTCACATGTTAAATAAGCTAAGGAAAGAGAGTGAGATTGGTGGTAGTTTAATTTTTTTTAACCACCATTAGCAGCAATGCCCACTCATATTCTCTGATCTTACTTAAAGGGGAATCCAGCCTTGGCCATAAAAGTTGTGTTGGGAAGGAGAAAAATAAATTAAACAGAATGGTGAAAGTTTGAAAGAAATCGGACAAGTAATAAGGAAGTTATAGCTGCTTTAAAATTGAGATCACTAATACTATGTAGATTTCAAATTGGCAATTGAGTAAGTAAATTATGACAAGGGGCAAGGACAACTTTCCCATAGGCCATGTACTTTATTATCAGGGATTTGTGGTTTTCTCCTAAGTACCCATTCCCCTGGGGCAGTAATCTAAATATAACCCAGGGAGTATATTGTTTTATGTCCTCATGAAAGAAAAATATAATTTGAAATAAAACTTTGGGGAAAAATGACATTTTAGCCATAATGTGTATTGGAGTACATGGAAGAGTAGTCCTTGCCTTACATCACTATCACATCCCATATGCGGCCAATTTGAAGTCTCCATGGGTATAGTGATTACCAATATTTACAACTTTTAAAAATTCATAACTTTCTTGTTGTTTGTCCAATATTGTTCAAACTTTCACCTATCAACTTGTCTGATTTTTCTTTTCCTTATAAAAACAAGTTTTTATTGTCTCACCTGCGAAGCAGAGTGAGACTATAGGCGCCGCTTTTCCGACGGCGGCGGCGACGGCGGCGGCGGCGTCAACATCAAATCTTAACCTGAGGTTAAGTTTTTGAAATGACATCATAACTTAGAAAGTATATGGACCTAGTTCATGAAACTTGGCCATAAGGTTAATCAAGTATTACTGAACATCCTATTAAAGTTTCATGTCACATGACCAAGGTCAAAGGTCATTTAGGGTCAATGAACTTAGACCATGTTGGAGGAATCAACATCGAAATCTTAACCTGAGGTTAAGTTTTTGAAATGTCATCATAACTTGGAAAATATATGGACCTAGTTCATGAAACTTGGACATAAGGTTAATCAAGTATCACTGAATATCCTGCATGAGTTTCACGTCACATGACCAAGGTCAAAGGTCATTTAGGGTCAATGAACTTTGGCCGAATTGGGGATACCTGTTGAATTCCCATCATAACTTTGAAAGTTTATGGATATGATTCATGAAACTTGGACATAATAGTAATCAAGCATCACTGAATATTTTGTGCAAGTTTCAGGTCTCATGATTAAGGTCAAAGGTCATTTAGGGTCAATGAACTTTGGCCGAATTGGGGGTATCTGTTGAATTACCATCATAACTTTGAAAGTTTATTAGTCTAGTTCATTAAACTTGGACATATGAGTAATCAAATATCACTGAACATCCTGTGCGCGTTTCAGGTCACATGACCAAGGTCAAAGGTCAATGAACCTTGGCCGAATTGGGTTTATCTGTTGAATTACCATCAAAACTTTGAAAGTTTATGGATTTGATTCATGAAACTTGTACATAAGAGTAATCAAGTATCACTGAACATCCTGTGTGAGTTTCAGGTCACATGATCACGGTCAAAGGTCATGTATGGTCAATGAACTTTGGCCATGTTGGGGTTTTTTGTTGAATAACCATCATATCTCTGTAAGTTTATTGGTCTCGTTCATAAAAAGTGGACATAAGAGTAACCATGTATCACTGAACATCTTGTGCGAGTTAGAGTAGTATTCAAAGTCAGCACTGCTGCTATATTGAACCGCGTGATGCAGGTGAGACGGCCAGAGGCATTCCACTTGTTTGGGTTGGATTCCCCTTTAATGAAATAAATGCCCACTCATATTCTCTGATCTTACTTAAAGGGGAATCCAGCCTTGGCCATAAAAGTTGTGTTGGGAAGGAGAAAAATAAATTAAACAGAATGGTGAAAGTTTGAAAGAAATCGGACAAGTAATAAGGAAGTTATAGCTGCTTTAAAATTGAGATCACTAATACTATGTAGATTTCAAATTGGCAATTGAGTAAGTAAATTATGACAAGGGGCAAGGACAACTTTCCCATAGGCCATGTACTTTATTATCAGGGATTTGTGGTTTTCTCCTAAGTACCCATTCCCCTGGGGCAGTAATCTAAATATAACCCAGGGAGTATATTGTTTTATGTCCTCATGAAAGAAAAATATAATTTGAAATAAAACTTTTGGGAAAAATGACATTTTAGCCATAATGTGTATTGGAGTACATGGAAGAGTAGTCCTTGCCTTACATCACTATCACATCCCATATGCGGCCAATTGAAGTCTCCATGGGTATAGTGATTACCAATATTTACAACTTTTAAAAATTCATAACTTTCTTGATGTTTGTCCAATATTGTTCAAACTTTTACCAATCAACTTGTCTGATTTTTCTTTTCCTTATAAAAACAAGTTTTTATTTGGGTTGGATTCCCCTTTAATGAAATAATAATAAGACTCTGATTTCCCTGTAGGCACGAGCAAGAGAGGCAAGAGAAATGCGCAGAATCCGGATATCTCCCACTCACAAGTACTTGCTTGGCATGGTAGGGAGTTATCTTGATATGGACCTAGCTTCTGTTGAGGAATTCATCTTGGATTCTGTCAAGGTAATTCAAGCAAACGTGTGTTTATGTAGTAGAGTTATAGTTATGTGACCACTCAGCTGAAATTGGCATAAAAATATTTTGGTATTTTATATACTTTTAAACTGCAGATCAAAAGCTTTTAAATAGTAATCAAACTTTAACTCCATAAATTGTTTGATTCAATGAAGACAAATTCTTGTAGACCTTGAAAGTATTGGAAGTTACAAAAAGAGACTTGAAATCAAGTATGAGATGTGCATGCTCATGTATCTTGTTCTTATTCAACTTTTGACTTCAAATTACAGTGTGTAGAAGAAGAATTACTCCTTCCATATTTTTTTTTTTAATTTCAAGACCTAAGTACTATTTCAGCTTATTTGCCTAGCTACTTGGTCTTTGGAGGTAGGTGGTCACTGTTTTGTATCATGTTCATTGAAAAAATGTTAATTGTTTTGTAAGTTATATACTGTAAATACATTAATGAAATTGATATACATATAGATGTAAGCACAATGAATATATGATGTACCGGTAAATTATATGAAGCGAGGGATGAGGTTTTTTTGTCAGATATAATGACCAAGACTTCTTTAGATTTAAGAGTTGGATTCCATTTCTAAGCATCTAGACTATAGTTCCTTTTTCAAATATTTTAGGCAGAGTTTATTTCAGAGTTGTGTTGTTCATTATAAGGTACTTGAGGAGTTCTGTTGGTAAGTTAATTCATATTCATGTTCAGCAATTTCAATCCAGATTCTCAAATATTCTGTCTTTTATCAGCAATTAGACTTGATGGACCATTTTCTTGAGGCAGGTGGTTCCAAGGCTCTAATGTTCTTTCTTCAAGATTCTGATCCTCCAGGACATGGTAAGTTTTATATGGCATTAAATGTCAGTTAAGAAAAAGTTATTCAGTAGTATCTCACATGCATATTTTTATGTGGATTGTAATGTCATGAATCACTTGAAATACTGCAATTCACATATTGCTATAGATGGATAGCACACAGCTCCTAAAATTCCAATGTGTCAATTTGTTTTCAAAGCCTGGCTTTGAAGCATAACTTGTTAAAACTACCAGGTTCTTGTATTCAGATAAATTTTTGCATACAAAATAGATTTTTGTTAGTGTTGGCTAATTCATATCTTAGATATTAGGAACTCTTGTGTTTGTATACTGGTCATGGGTTTGATTTATCTTGCTTGTATTCTTTGTAAAATTCATATACATGTACATTTCATTGAAAACGGGCATGGTGGCTCTGTGGTAGAGTGCCTGCCCCATGAACGGAAGGTCGTGGGTTCGATCACGGGCTGAGTCATACCAAAGACATAAAAAATGGGACCTGCTGCCTTGTCAGGGGCTTGACTTTTGAGAATGGAGAAGGGTAATAATAACATATTATTATGTTATTCAAGTCCACTTGAGAATCAGCTAATACTTCCAGTGGCTACCCTGGGGTAAATAAGGGTTTTCATTATTATTAGTAGTAGTAGTAGTATTACACATAGAGACATATACAATAGACCTTTGGCTTTACAGATACATCAATGCCATCAAAGAGGTCAATTCTTTGCTACATGAATATCTTGTGCTCTTTAGTTACCTGTCTGAATCTTTTTATTGAAATCCAGAATCGGGGCGCATTGTATCAGTACCCAAAGGATCCAAGATGCAGCGCCTGTTTATCACCAACGGCAAAGAGGAAGGTCTCACAGGGAAATGCATCTACTTCCTGCGCACAACATCACAAGCACTCACGATCAAGAATGTCCATGACGTAATGAATAATAAAACTTAATATGCCAAAGTTACAAACAGGAAGCACACTTTTAGGTTTCATCTTAAAAAAGTAATGTTTAAACTAATGGAGGAAAATTATGCATCAATGACCAACAAAACCCAAGTCATTACAAGTTACAAATGTCAATCTCAAGCCTACATTTCCAGAATAGCTTCAGGCCCGAAATGCACTCTCATACTATATACCGGTACTTTTTTTAACTGACTCAAATATTTCCTTGCCGACTTATATATGGTTTACGGGACTTTAGTCTTGGCTTTTCTGCTTTGGACTTTTTAGGGTATGATTTATAAAAGAACTCTACCTAAGTTATTAATGTGAACCATGTTACATATTCATGTAGTTTTTGTGCCATACATGTATTTAGGGGAAGATGATTCTAGTAGCTGTCAATAGTCCACACAACTACAACTGTAGGAGGTTTAAAATGCTATCAAACCTGGAGTAGAATTTAACATTCCCCCCTCACATTTTAGATTCAGGAGTTTGAAGCCTAGCATGTACATATCCTCTTTGTATTTTTTGTTTAAATTGTTTTTTGTACTCGAGTACTTACACTATGCGTCTTGAAAATAAAAAAAAAACTTTGCCCTAATTCAAGTAATCTCATTCACAACTTTTATCTTGAAATAAGTATCAAGCAAGTATCAACATTACCAGAAATACTATTGCATAGCAGCATACCTTTAGTGTTATTTTGTTTTAATGTATGACATGCAGGAAGTAAACTTCGGAGCTTTGGACACAAATCATTCAGGGAAGCTGACTATCCTCCCTGCTGCCAAACAAGCCCTGAACACTGTATTCAAACCAGCATTGAATGCATTAACAAGCTGGGGAGCTCTGAGTGAGACACCTCATGGAAAGAAAACAAAGAAGAACTTCTGTGACTCCTATGAAAACTTCATACACTTTCTGGATGGTATGCTCAATATATCTTCTTGATATTATCTAATGGCTTTACTCTGCTTTTCACCATAACTTGCTCAGACGAGCAATCCATAAACTTTATAGTTTTCTAAGCTTGTAACAAATTTGTTCACTGGGGTATCATGAATATTGTTTGATTTAAAATAATGTTGTGAAGTAGTAGTGTTACCAGTTTCATGAAAGGACTTTTATTCCGACTAGTACTGACTTATAGGACAATTGCTATGGTAATAGTGCCTCTCAGCCAATCATAATCATGGAAAGTTTTCAGACAACAACTTAATGTTGATTGGCTAAGTAAGAAACAGTGTTACTACGGTAACTGTGGATAAAATGGGACATGTCGGATAAAACGTCTGACAAGTCCTTTTCTTGAAACGCTCCCTTGAAACCACTCCTCCTTACAAAAGTGAGTATCATAAACATAGTCTTCACTTTGTGTGAGAAATTGAAGATTTTTTGGAGCATAATAAGTGGGGTTTTTTTGTCTCACCTGCATTGCATTGTGAGACTACAGGCGCCGCTTTTCCGACGGCGGTGGCGTCAACATCAAATCTTAACCTAAGGTTAAGTTTTTGAAATGACAGCATAACTTAAAAAGTATATGGACCTAGTTCATGCAACTTGCACATAAGGTCAATCAAGTATTACTAAACAACCTGCCCGAGTTTCACGTCACATGACCAAGGTCAAAGGTCAGTTAGGGTCAATGAATTTTGGCCGAATTGGAGGGTATCTGTTGAATTACCATCATAACTTTGAAAGTTTATGGATCTGATTGATGAAACTTGGACATAAGAGTAATCAAGTATCACTGAACATCTTTGCGCATTTTAGGTCACATGACCAATGTCAAAGGTCAATGAACTTTGGCCTAATGGGGGTATCTGTTGAATAACCATCATAACTTTGAACGTTTATGGATCTGACTCGTGAAACTTGGACATAAGAGTGATCAAGTATCACTGAACATCCTGTGCAATTTTCAGGTCACGTGATCATGGTCAAAGGTCATGTAAGGTCAATGACCTTTGGCATCGTTGGGGTGTTTATTGAATTACCGTCATATCTCTGTAAGTGTATTGGTTTAGTTCACAAAACGTGGAAATAAGAGTAACCAAGTATCACTGAACATCTTGTGCGAGTTATAGTTGTTTTCAAAGTTAGCACTGCTGCTATATTGAATCGCGTGATGCAGGTGAGACCCCCAGAGGCATTCCACTTGTTTCGCAAGATCGTGGATCTAGGGTGATTTCAAGTACAGTGTTGAAATCTGGTGTTGGTTTTGTGACAACACCAGCCACAACACCCTACCTGAAATCTGGCTGGTGTTGAATGTTGTCTCGCTATACCCAGCATTGTGGTTGGTGTTGACGATCTGTGTGTAATTTCCCCATTCACCAAGACCATACCCCAGTGATTGGAAAAATTGTGATTTGATGTTGATGTTGGCATCACAAACAGGCGGCAAACACGATGAAACATCCCAGTAAAATAAACTTTTACGGTTAAGATGAAGTATAATGTTCACTCTTTCGAATTCTTGGATTGATTAAAGCATTGGGTTGGTATTCTGTGCTATGAGAGCTTTTGATAATGCAATTGGTATCGTACTTCTGAACCCAGCTCGGTGTTGGAACTTGGTTTAACGGCCTTTTAACGCTCTCAACACTCACACTAAACTTGAAATCACCCATTGGTAGATGTCCATGTAATTATATCTATTGTAGGATACTCACAATCATTGACTACTCTGATGTTTGGATAAGGGTCTCTACATAAAATAATGGAGCTCATTGGAATTGTCTCTTTCAGGAGCCCAAATAAATGTATCTGGAGCAGTCAAACTGTGTCCTTGTGAAGAAGTTGAGATTGACAATATACAAACAGCTGCTGATTGCATGGGAGCTTCCACTAATCCAGAGATTGTTGAAGCCTTTGAAAATCTTGTTCATGCTTGGTGCAAGGAGATCGAACAGGTATTTCATTTAGCAGAATCTTATTTGTTTTATCCTTTTTTTGGGGGGGGGGAGGTGAGGGGAGTGATTTTTCTTTTCCAAGATGATTTCATGGAAACCTATATATTGCTATGCGATATCATGAATGTGCATTTGAACTAGTCTTTCAATATTATTTGATTGTTTTCTTGTGTTGCCTTAAGTCTGACTTTTTCACTGTCCTTTGCATTGTGAATGATAGGTGATAGCTGAGAGTGAACAGATGCGAAAAGAGGCTGATGATACTGGTCCGTTGGCTGAGTTAGAGCACTGGCGATTCCTGATGGCTCGTTTCCATTCTATCTTGGATCAAATCAAGAGCCATCATTGCAGGACTGTCATCAAGGTTCTTCATGCTGCCAAGAGCAAGACTCTTAAGGTCATTATCATTTCATTTATTTCGGTCATTCCATTTTGAAGTTGCGATCGGTATGAAAAGCATGATCGAATTGGTCAGATCATGATAAGAGGACGCGCACTACTTGTATTGATCAATATTGCGCGTTGCATATCATGTATATCGCGTCAGCATGTAAGTGCGACTTAAGTCATACTTAAATCTTTGTGAAACACCCCCAGCTATTTTCAACTTCATTTTGGGCTCTGTACCATATAGGTATACATTCAGAATGTATTGTTTGCCTTTGATATGGCATTTCCCAATATTGTACTTATTGTACATTCAAAACTCATAATTGATAATAAATTTTGTTCATATGATAAGTTTTCCATTGACATGCTATTTCAAAACTATTGCTCTGTTCTGTAAAATTATACCGTCAAATTTGCAATGATTTTAACTTTTTTTTATGTGACAATTTGCTATTGTTTTAGTTTGTACAATTGTACAATTCATGAATGTATTTTGTTTCACTTCACTCACTTCTTGTGTATAGGCCCACATTGAGGTTTAATCTTCATTAGATATGAACATATTATAACATTCATTGTTCACTGTAGCATAAATGCATAAATAGTCATATTTGTTCATTCATTTGCTTTTGATAACTGCAAGTCCATAATTTTAAGAATTTTCTTATGTTTTAGTCTAATATTTCTGTGTGGGGGATATTAACCCTAAATCTCCTGGGGTATTTTGATTCTTGCCATTCCCGGGGGACGGGGGGGCATTATGCCCCCCCCCCTTCAGATCTCAGCTGTGGATTGCGCGATCACAACGAAAACTTGCATGATGGTAGAGAATGACGTAATCTACGCAGTTGTGTTAGTAAATTTCACTGAATTTATATATTTTTATTTCATATGAATTAATTATGCTAATTTATTCATGAAATCATACTTTTTGCTCTGATTCACTAAATAAAGCTCCTAGAATGCTATTTTTTGGTGAAAATATTCTTTATAGCATTCCTAACAATTGTGAATTAAAAAGATTCTGCTACCAAGACCAATTTCTTATATATTTTATTGGGTTTTTTTTATTTCTTTTGTATTTCTTTGTTTTTTGCTTTTTGTTTTTTATTGTTTTTCCAATGGAAATCTTTCCAGACTTAATTCTGATCATAAACATGGCAAAATTAATTAAGTTTAATCAGTAAAAGTAGAAATAATGATACATTTATGAATTTTGGCTAAATACACAATTTGCATTGGATTTGTACATGATGAAATCACGTTTATGAGCAATTTTGGATCTGACATGCACTTACATAATGTTGCGTTATGTCGTAATCACGTACCCGGGCATCACAAATTTGGTCTCAAAATTTGCGCGAGACTTGAAAGTAAAAAGTCAGTGAGCGGTGAGGTCAAAAAATTTTGAGCAGATATATCCCCGCGGGAGAATTAGGGTTAACAGAGTGAATCTTTCTGTTAGGGGCAGGTTACCTGTATGCATGGTCTTTTTAGAAAAGAAAATATATCTAAGAACAATATGATGCCATATTATTTACTTTCTGATTGATAATTATAGCAATGGAGAGAACTTGACTGTCGCATTACTGATGCAGCAAATGAAGCCAAGGACAATGTGAAATATCTCTATACTCTGGAGAAGTTTTGTGAACCCCTGTATCACTCTGATCCAGTAAGCATTATTCTGTCTTGTTCCAGTGAAATGTCAGAATCCAGCAACAGTAGTGAACACAGTACAGAGTATTCAAGAGGAAAAACTTGATCAGTGCTGTTTGAAAGAATGTCATGTTATATAATCAGTTTTCCCAAAATACTTTTCAATGAAAATGCTAACTGATGTACTGTATTGATTCATATAATCTATATCTTCTCACAAAACAATCCAGAACTTGGTTCTTTTAATGTAACTATTAAGAATTATTATAAATCAGACATGAATGATGTCTACCACTGTAGTCTCATTATGTATTGGCCTCTAAGGCTTGTACCATGATAGTTACCCTAAAATGCAAAGTTACACTGAATGATAACTTATAATTGCTGTGGAATCATGGTCATTGCAACACTTTTATTTTGTAGAATGGGGGATGGTATTCCATCTATTTATGTTTTGTTGTTATTGTTGTTCATGGCTGCTGCTTGATTTATTTTCTTCAATATGCATAACTACAGATTGGAATGGTAGAATGCATACCTAGTCTCATCAATGCTATTAGAATGATTCACAGCATCTCAAGATATTACAACACATCTGCTCGCATGACCTCCCTCTTCATCAAGGTAAATAAGGGGCCCTTTTTTCAGTCTTCAAACCGTTTCTTTGGTTTGTTTAAATCAGTTGTTGTCCTCACTGCTATTGGCTTTGTAACATTTTGCTTGTCCATTTGGTTCATTTGAATAGCTCAACTCATTATGTATATTTTAGTACAATGTAATTGCATTTATTTATTGTTTTTTATCAAACTTTATGAATGTTTGCTGTCTATTTGAAGATTTTATCATATTTGTTTTTGGTTCAAATAGACTTTTCTGTTGATTTGCAATAAGATTTTGCCCATTCCTTATGTTTGCAGGTAAAGAAAGAAACAGGAGAGGTATTGTGTCTTATGTTCAATGTAATTATGTAATTTATGTTATGTTGATATTTTGTTTTTGCTGTTCTCTGTAAGAAAGCGCCTTGCTCGACAAGCATAAGCTTGTGAGGTTCTACCCATTTTTTTAAACCTTTGTAGATTTTAGATAGTAACATCTGAAAATAAATAAATGAATTGAGTGGGTTTTACTTCAGTTTTTCCAGGTACCTTGGCACACATGGGCTCAATGAAAGAAGCAGGAGAGGTATTGTGTCTTTGTTCAATGTAATTATGTAATTTATGTTATGTTGATATTTTGTTCTTGCTGTTCTCTGTAAGGGAGCGCCTTTTTGACAAGCATAAGCTTGTGAGGTTCTACCCATTTTTTTAAACCTTTGTAGATTTTAGATAGTAACATCTGAAAATAAATAAATGAATTGAGTGGGTTTTACTTCACTTTTTCCAGGTAACTAACCAAATGGTGACTGCGTGCAAGAACTACATCACTGATGATGGTATGTCACGCATATGGGATCAGTCCTACAAGACACTGATAGACAAACTACAAGTCTCTGTCAAGCTCTACAAGGAGTACCAGACCTGCTTCCATAAGGCTAAGAAGAAGATTGAAGAGATTCCAGAGGAGAGACCATTTGACTTCTCGGAGATGTACATCTTTGGGAAGTTTGATGCGTTCTGCAAGCGCATTGACAAGGTACAGCACTGTACATAGCCTGAAACCCATGCTTTTTTTTTCTTCTATTTTTATTTCTGTGTTTTACCATGGATACAAAGATGTTAACAATATAGGTAAAACTTTTATATCATTTTGAAGTTGGCCAATGCTATGTTTTCTTGGGAAAACTGAAGAAATCAAAATTTTTTTCTAATATGCTGTCCTAATTTGATAAGGCTTGTCAGATGCTTTATATTCAGACATCGATGCTATATGTTGGGCTGCCATTTTATGGGGCCTCCATTTTTTTTCCTCTTAATTCTTAAATAAGTTGTATGTAAAGCATTTGATATGTGGACTGTTCAATTTTCTTTGAAAAATTGTTTTCTCTTATAGATTATTCAGATGCTGACTACCATAGAGACATATTCTGTTCTGACCACTTCCCGTATCGAAGGCATTGAGCCCATGTGTGCCAAGTTTCAGACCATCTTCGCCAATGTGAAGAAGAAGCCATATGATATTCTTGATCATCGTAAGATAGACTTCGATACAGATTTCGAGGATTTCAAGAGTGCTATCTATGATCTTGAGGTAGGTTACCATGTTATGTTGATCATCTTTTAGGTTTACTTTTGATTTAGTACATTTATTTTTATTTGTTAGTGTATTTTTTGGTTGGCTATTTCTTTTTTTATTGATATACTTCTATGCTAGCTTGTTGATGAGAGAAGCACATTCCACATGGAAAGACCAGATTAATATTATTTCAAGCTAAGAGAGTTTGGGGCCATTCCATGAAAGTTTCCGCATTGAGAAGATTTAATACTCGGTTACCATAGTAACAGAGACTATACTGACATCATTTTCAGACAACGGATGTTGATGCAATGACCACGCCCCTTCCGCCCCTCCTTTCCTTGAATGCTTTTTGAAGCAGTATTCCCTGTGATCTAGAAAAAATTCTGGATTTCCCTCTCTTGGATTTTTGGTTTTGCATGAATATGATGACATTTGTATTTCATTTAAAAAGGATAATCAAGATTTGTACTTTAATATTACAGTATAAATACATTTGTGTTTTGCAGTACATGTTACAAGGCTTCCTAGACACATCCTTTGAGAAGATTCCAACTGCTGCCCAAGCTCTTACACTTCTTGGAAGGTAACATTTCTGTCTCGCCTGCAAAGCAGAGCAAGACTATAGGCGCCGCTTTTCCAAGGGCGACAGCGTCCTCAATGTCAAATCTTAACAAAAGGTTCAGTTTTTGAAATGTCATAACTTAGAAAGTATATAGACCTAGTTCATGAAACTTGGACATAAGCGTAATCAAGTATTACTAAAGATCCTGCTGGAGTTTTAGGTCACATAAACTAAGGTGAAAGGTCATTTAGGGTCAATGATCTTAGACCATGTTGAGGGGATCAACATCAAAATCTTAATCGAAGGTTAAGTTTTTGAAATGTCATCATAACTTAGAAAGTATATAGACCTAGTTGATAAAATTTGGACATAAGGGTAATCAAGCATCAGTGAACATCCTGCTTGAGTTTCAGGTTGATGACCTAGGTCAATGAACTTTGGCCATGTTGGGGTTATTTGTTGAATTGCCATCATAACTTTGAAAGTTCATGGATTTAGTTCATAAAATGTGGACTTAAGGGTAATCAAGTATCACTGATCGTCTTGCACAAGTCTTTGGTCACACGATCAAGGTCAAATGTCATTTAGGGTCATGAACATAGTATTTTATCATCATATGAATGGTGTTTTTTTTTAAATGATTATTCTATATTCATTTTCAAAGTCAGCACTACTGCTATATTGAATCACGCAATGCAGGCGAGACTGCCAGAGTCGCTCCACTTGTTTTGCGTTGTCTTTGCTGTAGATATTACATTATACTTGTTGTATTGGTGAAAATGCAGTACCAGTTAATAATTTGAAATATATGTAATAAATGTGATTGCTCATGACCATCCATAGCTCATATTCATTTGAGATAAGGAAATAATACCAATTATCACCCGTATCAGACATCTGAGCTGGTCATTTACAAAACCGCATTGCCCTACATTCTCTGAATATCAGGAAGGGATAGGTATATTGTTTGTATTTTCTTCGGTCTCAATGCGCATATTTACTTTGCATGCAAAAACGATGCAAAATATACCTTTGTATTTTCCCTGGTCTCACATCCAGGCATTTGAGGATGCGTATAAAGAGATACGCTTCATAATGATCCGCGCACCAACAATATACGTCATAATAAAGACAACCCTGGATCAGGGCGCTTGCAAGTACGTCATAATGGTAAAGTGCAGAGCCTAGACCCTGATGTTAACCTGACAAAATAGAACTCTATTTTTAAAAGAAATATCCCCATTATCATAATTTTTGCTCTCGATATCTGATTTGGATGATAATAAAAATATTGACTAGCTCTTCTTTCGGTGAACATCAAATATATTGCCCTTAAATGACCTATATTGCCCTTGTCTAAAGACTCGGGCCAATATGATTCTTTTGCTGGCAATATAATTGATGTTCCCCTCAAGGCCAGTCAATATTATATAAAGATCTGCTTATAAGGGGATATTTCATGAAATGTTTTATTGATTTTCACCAACAAATGTTATTAGCTACTTCAAATTCTTGCATCTGATTGAATAAGGGCTAATAAGCCAAGAGAAAATCACTGACAAAACTTTTAGGATGCACTTACCTGTGGTTGAAACACACTCATACTTTTTATATTGTTTTAAAATTTCCTACCTTCATATCTTATCAGATTTCAACGTTTAAACTTCCCTTGCCTGAACATTGATGAGAAGTATGCTGTTGTCCTGCATCACTTTGGATCAGAAATTGAAGGAATTAAGAAGGTACTTAATATTTTATAGTTATCTTGAACTTTTTTTTTGGTATTACCGCATTGCCACTCTCATTTCTTTTATTCATGTTTCATATACATGGATACAACAATGTAGGAAAAATAACCTGATATCAGTTCACTTTTACAAAAACTATTCATTCTCATGTGGGTTTTATAGCTTAAAATGTAATTTCAGCTTTTCATTATCTTTGTGATATGTCAATTTATTGATAAGATTTTATTCAATTCACATTTTAGTTATTCCAGCTTTGTTATTGTCCAAGTTATATGTTAACTTACAATAAGATTTTTTTTCACTCGATTCTCATTCTTGTGTCTCATTTTAGTTGTACAACAAACACAAAGATGACCCACCCATCCCAAGAGACATGCCTCCTGTAGCTGGTAAGATTTCTTGGGCCAGACAGCTCTTCAGAAAAATCCAGGAACCTATGGACATTATCAAGGTAAATTGTTCATTATAATGCTTCTTGTCTTAGTCCTTTATCAGTGGTGTATCCCATTTTGATGGAATTATACTCTAACAGACTTTGATATATATATATTTCTTCTTTTTCTGTCTTTGATTAGGATGTTGCATCGGTAATGAAAGGAGTAGAAGCAAAGAAGATTGTTCGCAACTACAATCGTACAGCCACTGTCCTGATGGAATTTGAGATTCGTTACCACAGGGCTTGGATTGATCAAATTGAAGCAATTAAATCAGGTACTCCTGAAATCAGTACAGCCTAGCCAATTACCAAATCTGATTTGAACCTGAGCTCATCAAGAATAAGGAGTACCTAGATACTAATTACCAAGCCAACCAAATGGTTTTATGTTTATACTTGGTTTTGTTTTGTTGTTGTTGTTTTTACAGTCCTATATCAGCCAGATGCAATTATTAGTGTTTTGGGACTGTTTGTTTTACCTAGTTGTGAGTCAGTATTATATCACATAGTATGTCCCTTTGACACAGTTTGGGAAGACCATATCCACTGACTAAAAAAACAATGACTGGGTGTTTACAATTCAAATTCACTTTCTTTCACCTTTGTTTATTTTTGTTGATGTATTTGGAAAACCATACATACTTTGTTCGAATCTTTCCAAATTTTTTATCACTTGAAGCTATAACTGAGCCAAAAAAATGCATCATTGAAATAGTAATACTAGTAAGCTCTAGGGAAATATTCTCACATCTGTTGTTTTCTAGTTTTGTTGGAATAATCAAAGAGAAAATATGACATTCGCATTGAGTTGTAGGACAGAATTCCAGGAACTGCAGCAGCTGTGGATAATTTATCATCCCAACTTCTCTTTTCAACTTTTGATTGCACCTCTTTCAGGATTGAGAGCAACATTGCTGATCAGGCACCCAGAGACAGGTCAGTTGATGGTGAACTTTGATCCCCTTCTCTACCAGATCATCCGAGAATCGGTCTGTATGATCAAGCTTGGACTGGATGTGCCTGAGGCAGCTCTCGTCATTGTCATGGGCCAGGATCAACTGAAGGATAATGTCAATTCTCTGAAGGTAAATATCATTCTCATTGAACAAGTAATACATTTGCATGCATTGAACAGTATCTGTCAGTTAAAGATTAATTTTTTTATTATTTTAATCAGACAAAATACATTTTCAAAAGTGAACTAGATTGGGTGTGACATGTAACCTTCAAGGAGGGGAAGATCTGATTTCTTACTGAAGAAGAAGGCAGCAGCATTAGTAAAGTCCAACAACCAAAAAAAAAATGGAAAGAGGCTTTTATTGCTTATAAGATTTTAGCTTCAGTTATAAAAGGTTATTTATTTATCTGAAGAGTTCATTCCAGTTTTTCATTGTCAGAAATGTGTGCAACATTGGTGTCACCTAAATGAAAACCGACTTTATCTGTTTGATTAATTGATTTCTGCAGGGGTGTGAGAGAGAGTTCAGCCTTTTTTGCTGATTTCAGCAATTTTTTTTGTTTTTTGATTTTCAGCTTAATTTCATCATATATGAGCTTTCATCTGAATAAAAGTATTGTAATTCTTTTTTCAGCTTTTTTTAAATTTGTGCTCACAATCCTTTTACTGTCACCTATTTTAATTTAAAGGCTATTCTTGAGGAGAATGCTGCAGTAAGGGCCAAAATAAGCCCCATCTTCCAGCAACTCATGATGTCCCACACTAGGAAAGTGGACGTTGCAATCCAGCCGGGACTGACCATGTTGACTTGGACTTCTCTCAACCTTGATGCTTACTTCATGAGCATCAAGGAAGCACTGAGGAACCTATCCCTGCTCATCAAACAGGCAAGTGCTTAACTGTAAACCAATAGGGGGGCATTTCGACAAGCAACCCCCTCCCCTTTTATTTGCTTGTCAACTAAAAAAAATTGGACCTGTGAACTATTGCTCCAAAACACTGCAAATTTATTCAGAATTAAATTGTGGACACATTCTGTGAGAAACGTATGAGAGTAAAAAAAGAATAATTAAAAAAAACTTCATCAGATATTGACTAAAGAATATTTATGATAACAAAGCAACATCAACTTATTTTTAAAATATATGGTTGGAAATGCTCTCTACAAAGTTTGCAAAATAATATTGGGATTAATGCTAATAGCTTGAGAAAAATGATAAAATCTAAAAATGCAGTTTTCTAATTTGATGAAAAAAAACACTAGTATACATATTGACATTTAAAACAAGTCCCAACATCAGTGTGGAATTTGATGTTGATTAGAATTTGTTCAACTGAGATCTAAAGAGGTGTTTAGTGGACCCCTCCCTCTCCTTTGTCCGAAAAATGTTAAAAAATTTGAAATAATGATTGAAAGTAATTGCCCAAGGACTGAATTTTATGAATGAATGCTTGAAGGAGGGCCAGATGTTGAGAAATAGAAGTGTTCTTCAGTTGTCATTGATATTTGCAGCCTAAAATCACAATATTCTGAAAACTTATGTAAGTAATATGAATATAATGATAATGTACGTATATATGGAATAAATACTTTGCCTGTGATAATGGACAGTGACATAGCACTGGGTGGAAATATCCTGTTGTTATTTAAGTATTTTTTTATTTATTTCTTATTAGGTGAATGACATTCGAGAAGCTCGCATTGATTCAGGTTTGAACACCATTGCCAATACCTCCCTTGTGGAGTTGCCTACAGAACAACCATGGACAGCAGAGGAGTTTGTCTCTAAAACACAGGTAAGAGCAAACATTACATTCATCCTTGAATGTAAGTAGGGAAAAAGCAAAAAAAACTAAGATGAATACGTCCCTCTTGAAATGCTTCGATTAAAATGTGAAGAAGTCAGCAGTTCTTTCATTTTTGTCTCATGTGCATAGCAGAGCGAGACCGTAGGCGTCGCTTTTCCGACAGCGGCATCAACATCAAATCCTAACCTAAGGTTAAGTTTTTAAATGACATCATAACTTAAAAAGTATATTGACCTAGTTCATGAAACTTGGACGTAGTGTTAATCAAGTATGACTGGAGATACTTTTGAGTTTCAGGTCACATGACTAAGGTCAAAGGTCATTTAAGGTCAATGAACTTAGACCACGTTGGGGGAATTACATGCAGGCGAGACTGCTAGAAGCGCTTCACTTGTTCTGTTTTTCTTTCGTCCCTGGTAGGCACTTGGGTCTTAACAGATTTTTAAAAAAATATATATATATATATGTAATATGACCAAATATGTGCAAGTTCAGTCACGAAGTATCAAAGAAAAATAGCATCATTAAAAAACATTTATTAATTAATCAAATTATTATTGTCATAATGACAAAGAATGTATATATTGTTAAAGTGTAGTATTTTGGTAATTAATCCACACTAAAATCTCAATATCAAATATACAAGTCTGTTTATTGATGTAAGAATGAAAATCACAAACCTTAACCCTCACTGACTTCCTCGTCTAGACTCCAATCGTGTGAAGTATATAGCCTATATATGCAGTTCCTTAGTTCATTGACAGTGATATAACCTTTTCTTAATCCAGACTGCCTGTGAGCAGAAGGCACTGTTGTTGGATAAAGTCAGCATGCGGGTTGAGGAGGCTGTCACTGAGTTGGTGGAGATCTTCATTGAACAAGCACATAGAGTGTCAAATTCTATCAAACAAGGCATCAGTGACAAAGATGATACTGCAGAGGGGAGTGAAGGTACATGTACAGGAGGAAATATCCTATTTTGTAGAATTTTATATTTTAATGTCTTCTGTAAAGTTCTAAAATGCGTAAAGACTATTGAAATCTTTCAATTTCTGATCATGAATTTAGGGTATTGAAACGATTTATTAAACATAAAGTATTAGATAGTCTTGACATGACTAGATGGAGATATTGGATGAGCTGTTAAAAATAGAAGAAATTTTACATTTCAGAGTGCCAAAAAATGCATGCATTTTACAAATACTAAAATCATCCAATGTGATAATTATGGCTTAGATACTCCACAAACAATTTCAACCTGTGATTAATTAGGGATTACTGATTATGTTGTAGGAATCAAATTCAATTCCAATTACATGCAAATACCTTGCAAGCCTGGCTAGTATAAATCACATGCAATTATTCAGTGCATCCTTGGGATACACCTAGTTTGCACATAGGATCATTTTATAACCAATTAATAGTGGAAGGTGCAGTTTTTTTTTTGTACAACAACGTGATATGTTTTATATGACCATGACCATGGGCATACATGTAAAACATTGGATTCAGTACTTGACCTTTTTGAGAATTTGTAAGTTACATACTAGATTACATCACCATTTGTAACCCAGACACATCTGAAGCAACAGAGTCTGAGATGAGTCTTGCTACCTCAGAAAGCATTGAAGAAGAGCAGCTCTTACAAGAGGAATGCCAGGAGTTGGTGCTTCACTTCAATCATCGCATCCTTGAAGCATTACTCAAAGCTACAAGAAATGCCCTAGATTCCATCAAGAAAAGGGTATTCTTCTCAACGTAAGGATTTGTATCCCCCTATGTACTTTCAGTATCTTTGAATAATTCTTTCTATCAGTTTATTTATAAATATACATTTTTCTGTTATGATATTGGCATATAAAATCACTATTATTGTTTTGCTGAAGAGATCTGTCTAATCTTTGTAATGATCTGAGAAAGGGTTTTTTTGTCACAATCAGGAAAATTTACATAGTTTTTGGCGAGCATTTGACTGATGGTGCAAGTTTTATCAGATTTTTCATCATAGATGAAACAGTTAAGAAAGAGTTAGATTGTGATCATAATGTGGAGATAAGGCATATTTTCTGAAATCTCCATTACTTCACCTTTTTTTCCTTGCATATTAAAGATATGAAATCATTTATTGATAATAGAATAATATCCACATTTTACATTTCTTTACATAATTAGATTTCAAATGAATTGTATGCTAAATATTGAAATATTCCCATTGCAGTCATTTGAATTGATGTTTAGTAAAGAAAGGTCATTTAGAAAATGAGAACTTGAACAAGATTATTTTTTTCCACTGCTAGGCCCATGGGAAGAGGAGGATATGGAAAGAAGGCCAATATGAGGAAAAGGGAAGCATTCTTCAAAGTCAATGTAGCTCTAGCAATTCCAAATGTGGTATGTTATGAATAAATATATTATACAGATATTGACTGCCTAGAGGGGAAATATAACATTTGAGATCCTCGAGGGGAGTTATATTTTTGTCGAGGGATATTATATTTTTCCGAAGCGCGTAGCGCTGAGGAAAAATATAGTTCCCAAGACAAAAATATAACTACCCAAGGGAAATGAAATGTTATATTGTTCCCGAAGGATAAAGTCAATATCTGTTATATTACAATGACCTGTATAGATGCATATTACAAGATAGGTAGAAAATTGTACTGACTCACCAATATTGTAGTTCCAGTGCACTAGATGTTAAGAAATCCGAAAAAACGTGATAAAATATTTCCAAACACCAACAAGTTGAACATGCTAAAATTCCAACGCTTTAAAAGTAAACACAATGTTGAGTCTAGTCTCTATCTAGAATCTAGATGCCGCTGTAGTATCTAGGCCTAGTCAATGTTAGTTGTAAAAATTGACCGTACAATTGTAGAAATTGTACTGCCGCTTCTTGTCCAAGGCTAATTTGTTCGAGACAACATTTATTTGAGGTGAAGACTGAGACTGTGAACTTTGTGACGATGCATCTTCGGTGTTTGCTACTGGCACGAGAGCTGTAGGATTTTGTTCTGGTCCTGGACTAGTAGGCCTAGTAGCAGTACTAGGTCTAGGAGTAGGATGAATGCGAGAAGTGGACGGTGTTGTAGGCCTCGTCTGTGTCGATGGACCAGCTGTTCCATCACCCATAGATGACAGGCATCTGCTCATGCATCTTTTTTTAGCTTCATCAACATAAGAGTAGTGTTTGATACTACTTTCCGACTTGTGTCCGGATACGGACATGATGTGTCTCGCTTCAAATCCACCAGCATCCAGGACGTGGATTGACGTTGCACGTAAGCAATGATTTGTGTACACCTTTGATGTGTTGGCTTCAAGTGATATTTTTTTCATTTTATCACCCAAAGTATTCTTGCCTGCGGGGGAATTATAATACCACACTTGTTGATTTCTTTCTACACCTATCTTCGGACGCTGAAAAAAATCATCACATGCAGGATTTAGATGAGAAACATACAGTTCAAAAGTTTCAACAGGACAGTCCGGCTTATGAGTTTGATACATCCTTCCTTGTTGACTTCGTGAGTCGTCCAGTGATTCTCCACGGTGATTTTTTGTTAATTTATCAGTGGCGAGGTAGACATATTTCTCATTTGTAGAATCCTTTACGACGACGAAATCTTTCTTGGAAAAATTCCGCAAGTTTTCTCTCCCACGGTTGCACAGATGCATCATAATGTCCATGAAAACTTTGTTTTGAAGTCCTCTCGGTGTGTTCACATCAGTTGCTGAAGATGATTTAATTTTCAAAAAATCATCTTTTGTGATCGGTTCCTTGTGATCAACAGATCCTTTTCCTTCCTTCTTCAGCTTTACAAGAACAGCATGAAACATGTCATTTGCTTCTCTGAATTCCGGGTCATTCACGACGTTGAATCCAAGTTTGCTGAAATGTCGCTGCAGTCCATATCGTAGCATTATCATCGAACGTTTACTGTACAGTTCACCGTTAGATCTACGCACCTCCGCATAAAAAGATCGAAGAAAATTGCTCAGCTCAGCTGATGTGATTGTATCCTGAATTGTAAATCCTTTGTGTTCACAGTAAGCTTTGAGAACATTCTCCGCCAAAGTAATAACCCTTTTAGTTGAACGGGCATCTTTTTGATCAATGATTTCCTCCAATTGTTCCTCACCAAGCGATGCGAATCGACTCGCTGAAGCAGCCATTTTGACAAACAAAATTTTGTTTCTTTCAATTTCACGCTGCGCTGCGCGAATGCAGCGCGATTATATGCTCATGTGACGTCATACCTCGGAATATAACTGCGTTATACACGAGGTATGACGTAATCACAGCGTTATATTCCGAGGTATGACGTATTTTACGTCATATTGGAAAGATACCGATAATCATCCTTGTTACGATGGTCACGTGACGGTATGTTGACCAATCGCGCATAAGTATCTATATAGGTCATGTAATATATTAAAATATTCTTTAAGATTTGTGTGAGGGGAAAGGGGTTATCAATCAAAATTGGGTTTGATCATTAGGTGACAAAGCTAAAATCTGCAAAAAAAAATAATGTAAACATGCTTTCTGGGTATATAAATGTAAATGGCATGCAGTAAAAATGTAATCTACTATTTCAATAATAATATTTTTTTTCTGAACTGATTTGTATGATTTTTTTTTCATGATTGGAGGGACAATTAATCAATATTAAATGTCACTGAGGGTATAGGATATAAAGGTTAGGTTGCATATTAGAGTCAATAATGATTGACACCCCCCCCCTCAATTTTTTTTTTTTTGTTAATTGAACTTAAAACAAAGATATTAAATATTGTGCAGAAGAACACGACAAGGGGAAGGTTTATAAAGTGATACATTGTGCACACTACAAATTCTGCTAAAGAATATTTATCTGCCCCTTCTATTTGAAGGTTCAGCAACCAAGTCTGGAGGATGTCCAGAGTGCACTGAATAAAGCCACATCTTGTGTTCTTGAGGTCAGCCGTGGTGTAGCTCAGTGGGGTCAGAAGAGAACTAGACCTGCTGTTCAGGCATCCGTAACATTTGAGGAACCTGGCAAACACAGACATGGTGTTCACTCAGGTAACAGGAACGTAGAGTATTGATGTGAGCATCGATTTGACTTATTTTCACTCATGTTTTTATTGAATATATTACAATTTGTTCAAGATAATTCAACATACATTTTTTAAAGAAATTAAAGTGAAGGTCCATTAGATTGTTTGATCAATGTTCTTTGAAATATGATGTGAATTAAGATTTGAAGTTGACATTGCAACATTTGATTATACTTAAAAGGTCAAGTCCACCTCAGAAAAATGTTGATTTGAATCAATAGAGAAAAATCAGACAAGCACAATGCTGAAAATTTCATCAAAATCGGATGTAAAATAAGAAAGTTATGACATTTCAAAGTTTCGCTTATTTTTGTCTCACCTGCGAAGCAGAGTGAGACTATAGGCGCCGCTTTTCCAACGGCGCCGGCGGCGGCGTCAACATCAAATCTTAACCTGACAGTTTATGGATCTGATTCATGAAACATGGACATAATAGTGATCAAGCATCAATGAACATTTTGTGCAAGTTTCAGCTCTCATGATTAAGGTCAAAGGTCATTAGGGTCAATGAACTTTGACCGAATCGGGGGTATCTGTTAAATTACCATCATAACTTTGAAAGTTTATTGGTCTAGTTCGTTAAACTTGGACATTAGAGTAATCAAGTATCACTGAACATCCTGTGCGAGTTTCAAGTCACATGATCAAGGTCAAAGGTCATGTAAGGTCAATGAACTTTGGCCATGTTGGGTTTTTTTGTTGAATAACCATCATATCTCTGTAAGTTTATTGGTCTAGTTCATAAAAAGTGGACATAAAAGTAACCATGTATCACTGAACATCTTGTGCGAGTTAGAGTAGTTTTCAAAGTCAGCACTGATGCTCTATTGAACCACATGATGCAGGTGAGACGGCCAGAGGCATTCCACTTGTTTATTGTTTGAATTATAAAATATTTCAATTTTTACAAATTTGACGATTAGGACCTCCTTTCCTGAAGCACAAAATGTTAAAATAATTGAATTCCATGTGTTAAGGGAGAAATGAAACTTAATTTCACATGACAATGACGAGAAAATTAAAATATTTCATATTTCATATAATAAAATACGAAAGAAATAGTGAGTGAGTGATGTCATCAGTTCCCTCATTTGCATACCAACCGAGATGTGCAAATAACTGTTTTGTGAAAATAACACATAACTTTAAAATGTCATAACTTTCTTAATTTACATCCGATTTTGATGAAATTTTCAGCATTATGCTTGTTGAATTTTTCTCTTTTTATTCAAATCAAGTTTTTGTTGGGGTGGACTTGTCCTTTAAAAAAAATGGAGTCGTGTTCATATGCTCATAGCAAATTTGAATTTTAATCATAGTTTTAGCAAAAAGATGTGAAAATGTTTTTTCAGACAATTGTTTTGTTTTCAATACTAGTATATCATAGCTGAGAAATCACTCCTGATTTTAAATCAAAATTATATGTCATGAGATAATCCAACCAAACAAAATCATGCACATTATACTTTCTTGCCATTTCAAAGCTAAAAAAAATACTATGTAAAATGCTTTTTACACTCAGAAATGTTCAGCCAACTAACCTGGTGTTTGTTTCGTACTGGTGATCCTTTCTTGAGGTAAATGATATATTCATTGGCGATGGTTAAGCACGTAAGAAAATATCACCATTCGTTCTTAAAGTAGCTCTTAACTTACGATCAGCCATATGAACGGCCCACTGTAATGAAATACCCTTGTTTTAGCAAATAATTGCTCTTTTTATTTTTATTTTTTTTTACCTTAAAATAGCTCCAAAAGTGGAGTTGATCCCACCCCAGAAGCTGAGAAACTACTACAAAAGTATTGCTGACCATAAAGACATCCAGAAGCTGCAGATGATGCTGAGTAATGCTATTGGTCAATCCAAACCCAAGATTCAAGAAGCACTTGTTATCTTCTCTGGTTACCAGTACTTGTGGGAGGGAGACAGGGAGGAGAGTGTCAAGGTATTTCTAGTGTACAATTTAGGTCTTTTCATAGGACTAACAACACTCTAGTTGAGGAAAACTGTTGTCAATTATTAGTAGTTTGTGTCTTATTTCTTTGACGTGATTATTCGATGCTGAAGTGAGAATAGATCCATTGCAAACACATTGTAGATAAGCATATTAAAATTAAAGATATTTCAGATATTGTATAATCCTTTGAATTTTATGTACATGCATCAATATTCATGCCAGCAGTAATGTAAGTCCTAATGGTCAAATTGTTTCACTTACATCCATTTATTATATATGCATGTATATCAGACAAGTTATAATAAATATATAATAAAATGTGCATAATACTGATTTAATTAAAAAATTGTCTTTCATTTTTTTACAAAATCGCACTTTGCAAATAAAGCTTGTAGGTATTACCCAAAATTATAACTTGCACCTTTTTTATTCTCTTCTAATTTCATCTCAGGAGAAAACTGACTACCTGAGAGGGAAACATTTTCAGTAATTTTACATAAATCCTTTTTTTTTTCAGAATTTCATCCAGACAGAACCAATCCTTTCTGAATGGAAACAAGAGATTTTGAGTTATCAGGAATTGGAATCTCAAATTGAGGAGATTGACCCAACAATACAAGTTGGTGCTATCCTACTTTACACAGGTGAGTCCAATTTTAAACACTTTTTCATGTTCAGGAGAATTATGTTTGCATAATGCATGTTAAGATGACAAGAAATGTCAGTATTCTTTTTAAAGCCTGTGATTTTTGTCTCGCCTGCATAGCAGAGCGAGACTATAGGCGCTGCTTTTCTTACAACAGCGGCAGCATCAACAGCAAATCTTATTGTTAGGTTAAGTTTTTGAAATGACTTCATAGCTTATAATTATATAAACCTAGTTCATGAAACTCTGACATAAGTATGAGCAAGTATTTTTAAACACCCTGCCTTGGTTTCAGGTCACATGATCAAGTTCAAAGGTCATTTAGGGTCAATTAACTTAGAGACTATGTTGGGGGAATCAAAATCACCTAAGGTTAAGTTTTTGAAATGTCATAGCTTAGAAAGTATATAGACCTAGTTCATAAAACTTAAATACACATAAAAGTAATGAAGTATTACTTAATATCCTGCTTGAGTTTTAGGTCACATGATCAAGGTCATGTGACCTGTAGCATCAATGAACTTTGGGCATGTTGAGGGTATTTGTTGAATTTCTATCATAACTTAATGTTTATGGAGCTAGTTCATAAAGTTTGGACGTAATAGTAATCAAGTATCACTGAACATCCTGTGCAAAGTTCAGGTCACAAGACCAAGGTTAAAGGTCATTTTAGGTTGAAGAACTTTGGCCATGTTGTAGGTAATTTTTGAATTGTCATCATAACTTTGAAAGTTTATGGATATAGTTAATGAAATGTGGACAAAGGGGTAATCCAGTATCATTGCTCATCTTGCACAAGTCGTAGGTCACTTGATCAAGGTCAAATATCATTCAGGGTGTATGAACATTATAGCATATTATATGAATGTTGTTTTGAGGGGAATTATTATTTCATAGTCATTTTCAAAGTCGGCACTGCTGCTCTATTGCATCGCATCATGCAGGCGTGACTGCCAGAGGCGCTCAACTTTTTTTATATTAGCTTTGAATATTGACATAATTTTACATGAAGAAAGGTATGTATAAAAAAAAACACATTTATTTTATTGTAATGATTATTGTTAGTAGTAGTATTATGATTATTATTGATATTGTAATCATCATCATCATTATTATTATATTTCTGTGGGGAAAGTTACACTGTTTGAAAATTAGAAATTCTAGACTTTTGAAAAGAACAGACTTGCCAAAATTGTATTGATTTTACACCTTTAGTTTATTTTTAAGTGTGCATTCTCAAAAGGGATTTGCATTGATAAACTCATTTCATTGAATTGTAAGATCAACATCCACTGTTCAGGTTGACTATATTTTCTAAATGAGGGTTGTTAGTACTTTGTTCATATCTACTGTAGATGTTTTCAAATTAAAAATCTAATATATCAGCTCAAAATTGGATAATGATATTGTGTATCAGTATGTGTATTTTCTTTTCCATCATTATTATTGTGTTTTTTTAATACTTTGATTTGTTTCTTTTCATAAACACCTTTTAAGCAATTTGTGCTTCATATTTACCTTAGATATTTGATAATCTTTGATTCCCAACAGTATAGCTGTATTGTTTTATCACAGATTGCAATTTTATGCTGTATAGTTCTGTCGGAGTGATGTTCACCTATTAACATAAATTCTTAGTATGTGTAATGTTCATCTTACAGCTATTCTAGATTAATTTCTCCTCTTTATAAACAATTACCAGTATGAAGACAATTTTCTCATTATTTTGCAATCCTATTGCATTCCTTTAGAATATGATTCCTTTCTTAAATTCAAATTACCCTCTGGTAATTTCCATCTACATTCAGAACCAATTCGCATTTCTCTCACCGTGGAAGCGCGTGCATGGAAGCTGCTGCTTGGTCGCAGTCTCAACAAGGAGTACTGTGCCAAGATGGACGAGATCAACAACTTTGTGAGTGATTATTCCAAGAGACTTAGTCGGCCTATCAAGGATCTAGATGATGTCCGCAATGCAATGGCTGCCCTTGAAATGATACGTCAACAGGATATCCGTATTGACATGACCTTGGGACCGATTGAGGTATAATTCTTCTCGGCATTTCAAGTTATTATGGATTGAGTGCCTTTTTAAATGAAGCTGCCCGAGAAGCTTCTCAATTTGCATATGTACTTCTAAGATTCAAATTTGAAGCAAAACTGAATTATACCATAAAATGCAGTTTTAAAGGCCTACATTAAATTGTTTAATATTTCCTTGACGTATTTATGTTTGATTCAAAAGAATTTGTTTAACCATGACCTCAGTTATTCTCTTTTTTTTGGGGGGGGTGGATGTACGTCAAGCAAGACATGATTTACCAAATTAACTAGTCATTTGTATTATATATTAAATAATTTTGGGGGGAAAGTATCGCTGATCTTTGGAAACTCATACAGAGGCCTCAAAAGTTTTATCTTGAAGGTTAATACTATAATATTTTTTTAAATACAGCTCAAATTACAAAATGATATTAATCTGTTCTATGGTGAAGCTGATTTATAGTTTATAAGATTTCATACCCTATATTGATAATATAAAAATAATTATAACAAAGAATATTATAGATAAAAAGCATCTTTTGAGTTGCAAATGTCACAGTGTATGACACAATATCTCTATGTACTTCATTGAACCATGTATCAATTTAACTGCATTTGGAATACATTAATACTCTTTCGACTTTTCATTTGTTTTAACAGGAAGCGTATTCCATGCTTCAGAAGTTCCAGGTTTCAGTGCCTAGAGAAGAAGCCAACCGAGTGGACAGTCTTAGATACTCCTTCCAGAAACTTAGCAGACAGGCTGTGAGTATTATTTTGCTTCAAAATTAAGACAATGATTAAATCAAACTCATTTTCATATTCGATATTAAGGGATTAGACTAGAATATAAAATAGTGTGCATTTATATTAGGTTTAGTTCTTAGAGCACTATTGTATGTCATTAGACAAGAAGCGGATGGGTTGGAAAGAGAAGAAGAGTGAGCAAATGAGAGGTGCAAAGATATTGATAAAAAATCTATCTACAAACAGTGTTTGTAACATATTGTTAAGTCTGCTACAAACTCATACAAATGTAGACTGCAGGCGTATGTACAGGTTCATTGGGTTCATTTTAATCGATCAAACTGTCAAGGAAAAACTCCCCCTTCCAATGAATGTTACCCCATTATATACACTGGTGATGGTCTGAAACTGGACCACCCCTGGAAACATGTGTTTATCATCACATACAATGTAAGGCATTCATGTACCTTGGGCCTGTCATTTCCCAGACAAATTTATGTATCGGACCATTTCCTCTGGTCAGTGGAAATAGAGACCCTATTTATTATGAAGTGGTCAAAATGTTACATCTGCCTAACTATATGACATATCAGGTCAAACACAGGTCAGGTATGTGACCGTAACACTATTCCCCCCTCTGAAAATGATGGTATTGTCCCCAATACAAACACAAACTGTAAACCAGGCGAAGATAAATTCACTTCAGTTAAATTCTGGTGTTATTGTAAAAAAAATTATACATGACAAAAGTCTTAAGACTCATATTACTATATCTATAAAGTAAAAATGTCCCTGTATGTCATTAATAGTTAGGTTTTGAATAGAGTACAATATGTCAAAATAACATAGTGCTAGACAGATAATCTACATAATTATAAGACCAGAAAATCAATTAGGAAAATCTCAAAGAAAAAAATACAAATTATTGAAATTATAACATTGTAAAATTCATTGAGTTCTAGCAATTGAAACTGAAGTCAAGGAGACAACAAAATGGAGTGTCTGAGCCCCATTAAGTAAAAAAAAAAAAAAAACCGTTAACAGTAAATCCGCAAAGTTTCAAGAATTATATAAATGTACATTTATATGTACTTCTAAAAATATGATCTATAAGGGAGTAAAACCTATGCATATTCGAACGAAAAAAAAAAAAAAAAACACTTGCGAATAGCATGCAAAACAAGACAAATACATAAATCCTCAGAATAATCAACCAGATCAATGTCGTTGATAATTGCAATGTGAAATCTGTTTCAGAGTACAAGTTACAATGGTGGATGAAAATTATAGTCATCTTTATATAGCCTATTTTAGAAAGCAGGTAAAACAGCAACCAAAAGTATAAGTGGGCAGTATATATGCACCAGGAAATTAAAAACAAATTATAACCAAGATGTTTCCCACACCCCGAAGAATAGAAAAAGAAAAGGAGCAAAGAAATATATACATATATACATATGACAAACCACTTGAATCATGACACGACATATCCCATAAATCAGAGAAGTGTGAAACTTCCAAAAAAAAAAGGAGTAGCCACATGTATACACTCATCAGAGGCAATTCTAAACATGTGCATATAGACCACCTACACTATATGGCTAAACAAATGTCAGAAACAGAAAGATATAAACAAAAAGGCAATTTTTCTACAAGAATAAATACTGTCGGCATATGTAAGACAGCAACAATACATGTTAATACAAAAAAAAAACATAGCAATCCAAACAAGTAAACATGTACTATCAAGAATCCAACACAATGAGAACATTTGCAAGATTAAAACCTAAACCAAAAAAAACTGATACTAGTCCAATAGAATAGAATAGGAGAGAGTGAAGAGAAAAAAAAATCAAGAGAGAAGAAAGAGCCTGAAGAAAAGCGACGGAGAAAGGGAGAGAAGGAGAAGGGAAAGATAACATAAAATATAGATATGGAACAATGTATAATGAGAGAATACATTTACGAAATTCTAGTTTCTCATGCTATCAATAAACCAATATGTAGGAAGACAAAACAAAATCATAAGTTCATCTAGAGACACAGAAACCTACACACCAACTCTCTGTATTTATCACAGCAATAAAAAAAAAATGCATTGGTATCAAGTGATACTTCAAAGAGGAGATGACCACAACATGCAGCTGGCCTGGATGAAAAAAGAGGGAGAAAGAGAGAGAGAGAGAGAGAGACAGCACACAGACAGAGAGAGGTCAGGGGGGATGCCAGAAAGGGGAAAACAGCTGAGAACACTGGTCAGAGGCAGACACATGTAACCATGCCAACAGGAAAGTCGACAGGCAGAAAAAAAAGAGGTTGGATTAAAAGTTTCGTCAAGAGTGAAAAAGGGACAGGGATAGGGTTGGAAGAATATTCAGAAGCCAGAAAAATAAGAATAGCAAATTGGTAACACTAAAATGGCACATACATTGTACTATTAAATCCTAAATAAAACATGACATAGAACAATAATAATCTCAACATACACATGTGTATAACATTACTGACTTAGATGCTACATGTCAAACAAAACATGACATACATTCTTTTTATCGGAAACTTAGCTGTTTGTTTGGACGGAACGGGACGTTGATTTGTTTTGAGTTCCAGATCGCACTTGTTTCTGCAGCGAAGTAACCCACCCAGGTATATCGTTACTGAGATATTGTTTCAACCTGTTATGGTGGATTACTTTTGGCTTTCCTTTGTTTTGCCGAATTTCAAACAACAAATCACTAAAAACTCTTGTTACAACGTATGGTCCCTTCCACTTCTCAGGGTTTAATTTGGGGCTCAAACCCTTTTGTTTAGTAGAATCCAAACAGTAAACTAAGTCTCCCAAATCAAATGTATTTTGAGCAATCCTCACATCATGGTCTCGTTTCTGTTTCTCTGCAGTTTTGCCAATCTGCTCTCTAGCAATTTGGTAAACCTCTTCCAAGTTTTGTTGTAACTTTACTACATACTCTTCAGTACATGAATATTGGTTGGCTCTAATTCCCAGATTAATTTCAAGAGGTGTCTTTACTTCCCTACCCAACATGAGGTAATTTGGTGTAAATCCAGTCCCTTCATGGACTGTGCTGCGGTATGCAGAAGTCAAGAGGTTAAGATTGACATCCCAATCTTTCTGATGTTTACTAACAAAGGATGAAATCATATTGACCAACGTCTGATTAAACCTTTCGATGAAACCATTAGATTGAGGATGATAGCTAGAGGTTCTGGTTTTGTGAATTTCAAAAAGGCGACACATTTCCTGAAACAATGAAGCTTCGAATGAGCGGCCCTGATCAGAATGTAATTCAAAGGGAGTGCCAAATCGGGATATGAATTCGTTAACAATTTTGTTCGCTATCGTCGGGGAGCACTGGTCAGGGATGGCATAAGCCTCTAACCATTTAGTGAATGTATCACCAACCACAAGAACATATTTGTTACCTTGATCAGATTGAGGGAATGGCCCTAATATGTCGATTGCTATACGATCCATGGGGGCGCCTTGTTGGTAATTTTTGAGGGGTGCATGGGGTGTCTTGGAGGGTCTTTTACGAGCACCGCATACATGACAAGCTCTTATGTAATTACGTACTGTATCTTTCATGAGGTACCAATAGTAATTTTGCTTAATCCGACTGAGAGACTTCTTGAAACCCAAATGCCCTGCCATAACCGCATCATGGTTAGCTTCAAGTATGGTGTTTATTAAGGACTTTGGTACAACCAATGTTAACCGTTCGCGAGATGACCCTTCATCCCATTTCTTAAATAGTACACCATCGATAACTTCAAGTTGTTTCCATAGCAACCATAGATGCCTAACTACAGGGCTCTTATCATGAACTTGTTCTCTACCCGGTCTTACTGCTGACTCTGTAAACCAGTGTAATATAACACTGATATCTTTGTCTTGCCTTTGAAGAGAAGAAACATTATTAGCAGTAACTCCAATGTCATTGAAAATATGCGGCCCAGAATTACTCCTGGCATTGGCGGAAGTTTCACGTCCGCAGGGCATATTTAAAAGTCTGTTAGAGTCACAATTAACAGAATCTCCTCTTTTCCTGGCTTGTTTTCTAGTGGATACTGGCCTTACATAGGTTGTAAACGATGGTGGACAGATTACATTACGCAGAAGGTTATGTCCTGAATACATTACACTTATAATCATCTGTATCATTATCATTACATACCTAAATACCCACCCAATAAATGAAACATACTGCAGGCTCTCTGGCTCTGATTTCTGCTTGATTTTGGCACCTCTAATTTGCACCGTTGCCGATCCTGCACTTCTTTTCGCGCCTTCTCCAAAATGACGCGCACTGCAGCGACGCACTCGCTCATTTACACTATTAGCGCTACCTTTCTTTATCGTTAACGGCATCACATCATCAAGCTCCATGAAATCAGACCAGGCTGCATGTTGTTTCCTACAGTGCTTACAACCATTACATGGAAGAGAAGTCAACATATCCCTTCCATCATAGCACTCACACATTTCTGGGTTGCATGGTACACGAGATAGAGCATCGGCATTTGCATGACTGCGACCTGCACGATGCTCTATCTTAAAGTTGAATTGTGATAAGATTTCCAACCATCTAGCCATTTGATTGGATGGCTCTCGAAAGGACATTATCCATCTAAGAGCACTATGATCGGTTCTCACCACAAATTCACGTCCAAGTAGATAATGTCGAAACTGATTTACAAATGTCACGACAGCGAGAAGTTCCCTGCGAGTTACACAATAGCGTCGCTGTGACTTCGTTAGCGATTTACTTGCGAAGACTATTGGCCGCTCTTGGAAACGTTTCTGCGAAGGATCCCACTGCATCTGCGAAAGCGATGCTCCAATACCAAAATCAGATGCATCGGTATCCAGTATGAAGGTTCCTTCATTTAGGGGTATGCCATAACATTGTCACTTGTGAGTGCCTTTTTAAGCTCTGAAAAAGCACTTTCACATAAATCGGACCATTCAAATGGCACTCCAGACTCAAGCAAGTAATTAAGCGGCCGTGCAATTCTAGCAAAATCCCTGATGAACCTACGGTAGTAAGAGCACAGCCCTAAAAAGGACCTAACCTCTTTAACATTTTTAGGTGACGACCACTCCGCCACTGCTGCTATCTTGTCTGGGTTGGCTTTCACACCAGTTGGTGTGACGATGTGTCCGAGGTACAATACTTCAGATTGAAATAAAGCACACTTGCTTGGCTTCAGCTTGAGCCCGGCCTTACTCAAGCGTTGGAAAACTTCATCGAGTCGAGAAATGTGATCTTCAAACGTAGGGCTGAAAATTATCACATCATCTAAGTAGATAAGCAGCGTTTTCCATTGAAGTCCTTTGAGTACTAGTTCCATACACCGCTCGAATGTACTTGGGGCGTTAGAAAGTCCGAAAGGCATAACATTATACTCGTAGAGTCCCGATCGCGTCCGAAAAGCAGTTTTGTGCTTGTCCCCTTCCTTAACCTCTACTTGCCAGTATCCTGACTGCAAATCCAAAGTAGAGAAATATTTACATCCACTTAAACAATCTAAACAGTCATCGATACGGGGTAAGGGGAAACTGTCGAATTCCGTTACAGCGTTCAGCTTTCTATAATCAACACAGGGGCGAGTTGTCCCATCCTTCTTTTTTACATATACAAGAGGCGATGCCCAGGGGGATGATGAGGGACGGATGATTCCTGCTTTTAGTTGTTCACCTATAATGCGTTCCTCCTCATCGTCAAATGCCCGAGGGGGCCTCCGAGCTGGCTGACGAACAGGTTTGGCTTGTCCAGTTTTAATTTCGTGCTGCAGCACAGAGGTGCGACCCAAATCATTTGATGATTTCGCAAATGTGTCCGAATGTTTATGTAATAACCCATGAAGTATGTTTCTCTCTCTATCACTCATTCCTTCACTGCTTTTCTCATATAGTTCATTGAGACTGGGATGTAATTTGTCAACATTATCACGCGTTATGTTCTCAACATCATTTCGGTCTTTCACATTTACTCGAGATATTCGGTTGATTATTGATTTAGAGTCATTCTCGAACTCGTCAATTTGCTGCGTAGTAATGATCTCGGTCGCTATTCCCACGGTTTGTCCTTTACGCAAAATAACATCCTCGGCAGAGGTGTTCATAATGCGTATCGGCAGCCCGGATTTGATCTGTTCAGAATTGCATAATGTAGCGCCAATCAGGACTGCCTCCTCCCGTAACCCGGTTGACACCGGTTCAATGAGAATATCCTGGTCTTGATGTAAAATTACAGAATTGTCGACACACCCTGCTGCCAATATTTCACAATTTGCAGGTACAGTTATTGAAGATTGGAGAGTAACATGTCCTATCGTTGTATCACCTGTTATTGCGCAATCGATCCAAATATTACTAATCTTGATCCCCCTCCTCGCTTCAAATACACAGTCAAAGTGATACAAGAAATCAAATCCGATTAGCACATCATCGTGGATTGGCGCCACAAAAACATCCCATGTCAAAATGGAGTTCGCGATTTCAATATGAACGTTTGATATTCCCCTAACATCTAGTAAGCTGTCATCTGCCGTTTTGAGAACAATGTCATTTGTCGGTTTGCGAAGAACAGGTTTATTATCACCACACATCTTATCAAATATTGATTCAGAAACTATAGTTACCGCAGCTCCAGTGTCAATCAATAAGCTTGCCTGAACGCCATTCACTGCTGCTTGTGTATGTGCTGATAACCCATTCGTCTTGCTATGTGTCACTTTGATGTCAATGATTTCTTTAGCTGGATGAGAGACCGGTATCTGGCCGGATGAGCCGGTCTCATTTAGTTTCCCTGATTTCCATAGGACACATTCGGAGAGGCTCCCTGGGGGTGGGGGCAGTAGCGCCTAAGATGTCCCCTTTCACCACAGTTAAAACATGTACGGGTGTCTTGGTAGGCACGTCCTCGTCCCCGACCACGGCCGCTAAAACCATTCAGGCTCAGTCTCTCCGCAATCTTCTCTGCGAGCCCATTGATCTTCTCTTCAATACTTGCATCCATTTTCGCTTCAAGTTCTGCCAATTTATTCTCAATAGCAGAATTAGGAGAAGGGGCCACCATGCGGACTTTGTGATCATGGTGATCAGGCCGATGTTCGTCAGTGACAGAGCGATACCTCTCTACCAGGTCCTGCGCCTCACTGAGGTTTGCCGGCTCCCTCATTCCAATAGTCAGAGCCAACTGCTGGTCCTGCAAACCACGGATGAATTGCCGCAAAGCAATTTGTTCCCTTGTAGCTTCGTTGGCAGTCGGGTAGCCGCGAAGAACAAACCGCCTCAAGTCAGCCACGTAGACAGACAGGGATTCACCAGGAAGGAGCTTCCTTGTCTCCAGCATTGACAAGAAAGAATTTGGCTTAGTCCTTTCTGCAACCGCGTTGCCAGGGCCTCTTTAAGGAGATGAAACGAACTAAAAACATCTTCTGGCTGCGTCCGGAAGAGATAGTCCGCTGCCTCCCCTGTCACTGATGATAGAAGACGAAGCCTCTTCTCCTCCTCTGACCAGGAGCAGGCGACTGCCAAGTTCATGAACAGGCGGATAAAAGTCTCCCATGAGCTGTCACCTGAGAAAGCCGTCTGTCGAGGGAGGGGGACGCTTCCCAACGATACCCGTCCACCTGCCTGCTTCGACTCCTCCTCACAAAGAGAGTCGAACTCGACCTCATCCTCCAACTTCTGTCGCCTCCTCGATTTAGAACCCGGCATCATGAAAGAGTTTTACCGCTGCCACCAGTGTTAAGTCTGCTACAAACTCATACAAATGTAGACTGCAGGCGTATGTACAGGTTCATTGGGTTCATTTTAATCGATCAAACTGTCGAAGGAAAAACTCCCCCTTCCAATGAATGTTACCCCATTATATACACTGGTGATGGTCTGAAACTGGACCACCCCTGGAAACATGTGTTTATCATCACATACAATGTAAGGCATTCATGTACCTTGGGCCTGTCATTTCCCAGACAAATTTATGTATCGGACCATTTCCTCTGGTCAGTGGAAATAGAGACCCTATTTATTATGAAGTGGTCAAAATGTTACATCTGCCTAACTATATGACATATCAGGTCAAACACAGGTCAGGTATGTGACCGTAACAATATTTATCAAGCAGCAAGCTTAGACTGTATGAGAACATCACAATGGGCAATTCATGATTTTTATTTTATAAGCTTCTGATTAGGCCCACCCCCTTGTTTCTACTGCACTTGTCTTATCCGAAGCCACATCGTTACTAGGGAACTAACCTGATAATCGTACATTTCCCTAGAACTACTCTTTATTGTGCATCTCTTCAGCTTTGATTTATAATGAACTGATGTGGTCTTTAATTCTTTTTTTTTAGTCTTCTGTGCAAGCAAATCTGGTGAAGATCCAGCCTGAATTCAAGGGAGAGCTTCTAACTGCTGTAGAAACCTTCCACGTTGACAGTATGTCATTTGATGTAGACTATGAAGAGGTGAGCCTTTCAATCGAATCATTGCAAATTGGTTGTGCTTGTTTCTAGTGATGTTGCAACTGTTTTTAATGGAATCCTCAGAGATGCATGTTCTTACTACTACAATACTTACTACACTACAATTCTTTGAAAAAATCTATAGATTTGTGTTATTAATTCTCCAAATCAAGAATATAACAATGAAACAGAATTTAAATATTGATTAGTGATTAAATATAAAAATGAATGAAATTATACTGCAAGTTCTGTAGCAGTCCTCATAGAGCAACAGTTGGCATCAAGGGGAAAGAATAGCAATCCAAATCACAGTATCCATACTGGTTTCTCCATCCAAATCAACTGATGCAATCAGAAGATTGATTACGAAATCATTTCTTTTTATTTCATTCCTTTTTTCTTTTGATACATAGAGTGGCCCGATGGAGCAAGGTATCTCACCAGAAGAAGCCAATGTTCGACTCCAAGTCTTCCAGGTAAGCACGATATTGTAATACCCTTAGTTACCCATTTATGTGACTTTTAGAATCCAACCAATCTGCAAAAATCAATTTCACTATACTACCATCTTGCCAGTATCAGAAATTCTATGTAGGTTTTTATTATGTTGCTCTGATATGAGATCAACCCAAAATGTTTCATCTTTAGAATATTGAAATTGAATTTTAAAATTGTGAATGGAACATGTTAGAACTAAACCACCAAAAAAAAACACATTCTAAAAAACTAAATAGTTCAAAGAAGATTTTTATTTTTGTTTGATTGCTTAATATCAAGTAAAGTGTTAGCTTTTTGTTGAATATTTACTGCTTTTAGGGGTGTAGTTAAGAGGTGATTTTCTTATCAGTGCTATTCTCCTTAACTTTGTCACAATGTATAACACTTGTGAGAAATCACATACTAAAACTTGAAATAGAAGCAGGCCATTGTCTATTGTTATCTGCCACAGCATGCTTTGTTTCATAATTCATGCTAGATTGTGTATTGAAATCCATACCGGCCGAAAAAAAGGTCAAAATGATGTTAATTTGACAATAAATGAAGCTATATACATGTGCATCCTTAGTATTAAGGTTTTTGTATTTGCAAATTTTACCAATCAGCCCTGGAATCTTATTGCAAGGTATCTTGAAGTGTTCATATCTCTTAATGGTTAACAATTACAGTAACTTGAACTATTTAATTTTCTACTTTTGTGCTTTATAGACAAGATTTGATGACCTATGGCGTAGATACAACACCTACTCGGCAGGAGAGCAGCTGTTTGGTCTCCCTGTGACTGACTATCCAACCCTGATGAAGACCAAGAAAGAACTCAATCTCCTACAGAAGCTCTATGGTCTCTACAATGATGTCATTGAAAGGGTCAATGGTTACTATGACATCCTCTGGAGTGAGGTGGATATTGATGCCATCAATCAAGAACTCATCGACTTTCAGAACAGGTATCTGTCTGTTTCTGTATCTGTAAATTTCTTCCTTCTTGTTGTATCAGTCTATTTGTTGTCCTTTGATGTAAATATTTTCAAGAAATTACAATTTACAATGAAAAACAATCAAATTCACACAGACTCCTCCTAAAAGAGCCTTTATGAGAGTAAAACCCCATGGCGTGACTCTGAAATGATAGAAATAAGTATTTAGCTAATTAATAGATTGTACTTATCTTTAATAATTTTGAGAGCATTATTTTACATGTTCATTTCATTTAATACTCAGTATGCTTATGTCATAAATCATAATGAAATAAATGTAATATCATTGTTTCCACTGCTACATGTTACTTTGTGTGTGGTAAAGCATGTTACTTCATCCCTGAATCAATCAGATGCCGCAAACTTCCCAAGGGTCTAAAAGAATGGCAGGCTTTCCTTGACCTGAAGAAAACCATCGATGACTTCAATGAAACCTGTCCTCTGCTTGAACTCATGGCCAACAAAGCCATGAAAGACCGTCACTGGGAACGTATCACCAATGTCACTGGACACAAGTTTGAAATTGACTCGGATTCATTCTGTCTGCGTAACATCATGGAAGCCCCACTGCTACGTAGCAAAGAGGATATTGAGGTATTAATGTCACTGTATTAGACAGGAGTGTGTGTACTCTTTTATATATTTATTCTTTTCATATCTTTGGAATTAGACATTACTTTCTGTGATTTTTTTTTAGTTTCAGTGACAGTTGAGTGAAAGTTTTTTTTTAGTTTCAGTGACAGTCAACATATATCCCCAGTAATCAATTTTATTGTAAATCTAAACATTTGTAAGTTTGAAAAGAATATACTGGTGAGTCCAGCTAAGGAAATCTCTTAGGCCTGTTTTTGCAACATTTGTCTTTACTCTTAGAAGATATAAAAATTACATTTTTGCTTAATCTGCAAATTCTTTCCATTTAAAAAAAATGTTTGGTATAGAGAAGGTCAATTTTAGCAGACTCAACTGTGTATGTCATTTATCTATGATTAAATTCACATGATTGATAGATGAATGAACTCGCAGCATTTTGACTTTGATTATTCGATTTCATTTGTGTTAAATTTCTGAACCTCAAAAACTTCATGTCCATATCAGAATCATGCCTTTTTTGCCGTTCAATCAATCTGTCCAAGTTTGATGCACTTGCTTTCTTTCCGTTGTGTAGGATATCTGCATCTCAGCAGTCAAAGAGAAGGACATTGAAGCTAAACTCGCTCAAGTTGTCAGTGACTGGAACACCCAAGCCCTTTCCTTTGCCAACTTCAAGGCGAGAGGAGAGCTGCTGCTTAAAGGAGCTGAGACGTCTGAGATAGTAGCATTGATGGAGGACAGTCTTATGGTCCTTGGCTCACTCCTCAGCAATAGGTACATTAAAGGTCAAGTCCACCCAAGTACAATGCTGATTTGAATAAATAGAGAAAAATCAAACTCGCTTAACGCTGAAAATTTCATCAAAATCGGATGTAAAATAAGAAAGTTATGGTATTTTAGAGTTTTGCTTATTTTTCACAAAACAGTGATGTGCACAACTCAGTGACATGCAAATAAGTCTTTCGATGATGTCCATCACTCACTATTTTTTCTTTTTTTTTTTTTAAAGTAACAATATTTGATTTTTTACAGATTTGACAATAAGGACCAATTTAACTGAACCATATACCGTAGTGTTATACAAGGCTAAATCCACAAGTTTAGGGAGGAATTTAGCGTTGTTTCACTTGACAATGAGGAGAAAATTAGAATATTTCATATACTAAAATATAAAAGAAATAGTGAGTGGATGACGTCATCAGTCTCCACATTTGCATACCAACCAGGATGTGCATATAACTGTTTCGTAAAATTAAGCGAAGCTTTAAAAATGTCATAACTTTCTTATTTTACATCCGATTTTGATGAAATTTTCAGTGTTACGCTTGTTGTATTTTTCTCTTTTTTTTCAAATCAACTTTTTGTTGGGGTGGACTTGTCCTTTAAGAATGCCATTTACAACCATTCTTACTTTATTCATCAACCAACTGTTTTGATAGTTTTCTGGAGGAATGTCAATTTCAACATTTAATGTAGGCTTTTCAGACTTTCAGATTCATTAAATCTATTTTGACATAACAGATACAATGCTCCTTTCAAGAAAAACATCCAGAACTGGGTCCAGAAGCTTTCTAACTCCTCTGACATCATTGAGAACTGGATGACAACTCAGAACCTATGGGTTTACCTTGAGGCTGTATTTGTAGGTGGTGACATTGCCAAACAACTTCCTCAGGTATGTTACTAATGCAGTAATGGTCATAACTGTGTACCCTGAAGTATAGTATTTGGATATAAGTGATGTTTTATGAATAACTAATATTGTTATCATTATTTTCAGAACAGTATTACAAATACCATCTATCATATGTTTATAATATAAATCTCATTGATAAAATATTTGGCATATTATCAAACATGTGTGTTAAACATAGCTTTTATAGAGTTTGATTTCTCTCATACGTATATCATCAAGTGACATCTATCCTGGATAATAATCACAAATAATTGTTAGAATTAATTTTCATGTATTTCTAGGTATATAAGTAACTAGAAATTACTTTTTTTACTAAAAAAGAAATCATTGTTATATTGTTTTGTAGGAAGCCAAACGTTTCTCCAACATTGACAAATCTTGGGTGAAGATCATGCAACGAGCTCATGAGAATGACAATGTGATCCAATGCTGTGTTGGAGATGAGACCCTCGGTCAGCTTCTTCCTCATCTTCTAGAACAGCTGGAGATATGTCAGAAGTCACTCACAGGGTGAGGGTTCCTACATCTGAATCAGACATTGTATCACAGAATATTATTGAACTTGTACTGGTGAATGTATTCATCAACACTGTTTGCTCAGTATTTTGAGGATCTATTACTGTGTTATTGGGTACTTTTAAAGTAGTTTTGTGTTCATAGATTTTGCGAGTTCCTCATCGCAAAAGTTTGCACTTTATTTTACTTGAGGCTACTTACAGAAATCATATTTAAACTGGCAAAGTTATCTCCTGAAAATTTTTGTACTAAATAATATTGGCTTATACAGTTTTGTCATCAGTTATGGATGAATGTGTTTAGAAATGTTGCATACCATATAAACACAAACATGACAATATCTATGACAAAAATCCAGTGCACACTATGGGACCCAATATGAAACAATCTTTTGATAAATCACATTTTGCAGTAAATATGAAAGTTCTAAGAAGAAAATATGTTTTTTGAAGTTCGGCTTAATGTTGGGAGTAATAAAATCTTAATTTTGCTCTGCAGCAAGCCCTGCTGCTGGAGTAAATTTCAAATTGGCTTCAAGTCGCAGCCAATGAAGATATCATTGCCATTTGGAATTTAATTTGCTTTTATACCCAGAGGGAATCTCAAACTAGACAGAATTTTCATTTTAGCAGTCCTACTATTATTCTTATTTCTGATAACTAAAATTTTATTAGTTGGAATGTTCTTATCAATTTTTATTACAATTTCTTTGAAAATCGGATCGCAACAAATTGCATAGTGTGCGCCAGACTTTAGTAGTCTGATTTTTAGAGGTTGTCATTTGACTGCAACCAGTTACAGAGGTTGGTCAAAAAAATGAAATTGAAATAATTGTGTGCTTCTAGAGCGTGGTGCTTATTCTAGTTTGCAATACGTACATCGCTTTTATCTAATTATTGCATAGTGGTTGCATCACTTTAACAATTTAATTGTATTTCTAAACTTTTGTTATATCTTACCTGTGTTCAGCTACCTAGAGAAGAAGAGATTGGTGTTTCCCAGGTTCTTCTTTGTGTCTGACCCAGCTCTGCTTGAAATCCTTGGACAGGCTAGTGACTCACACACTATCCAGGTAAATTAGCTTTCTCTTAGGAAATCTTTCACCAAACTGGCAGTTGTGGTGAAATCAAGTTATTGACTCTAATCACCATAATTTGTGAGGCAGTAGAGGGCACTCATCTTCCCGATATACTAAGCAGTTTTAGACACTTTGCAAGGATGACAGTGATATGATATTTTCTTCAGCCGTCGTAGAAAATGCGCACAAAAGTAAACCAGACTGATTTCACTAGAATGCTTAAAACATGTAATAAAATTTGCCATAATTCAATTATAAAGATCGGGTGACTATAAATCTATTGCTTGCATTTGATGAATTGATGTTTGATTATTATCAAATATTTATCAGTTCATGTCTTCAGATTTTTGATGTAGTATATTGTACATCTTGAAGTACTTTTACACATTTACCATGGCAAGAGTTATTCATTAATAAATACTAAACAAATGAATACCAAATACTAATGTATATCCTATTTTGTGATGATTTTTCAAATTTTGATGATTGATTACACATTGCAATAATGGCATTGATATAGCATGAAGTTGCATGAATAATTTCAAGAAATTTGTATACATGTTTATACCTTTAATTTTTCTTCCTTTCTTACTAGGCTCATCTTCTTGGAGTATTTGAGAATGTGAATGAGGTTGAATTCCATGAGAAAGACTATGATCGCATTATGTCTTGCATCTCAAAGGAAGGAGAAGTCATCCCTGTAAGTGCACTGATATTTGACAAGTGTAGAAGTATATCATTAATTGATGAATTTGAATTTATTACTAAACAATATATTTGAATATTGTCTCTTAGAGAGTTTTAATATATTTATGTTTCTCTTTGAAATGATTGATATGACTATTTTGGGGCGATATATTATAAGTCTGATTGTCTAAATTTTCTGTTGCAGGACTGTTGCTTTCATGTACATATTTAAGGTTTATTTTGAAGCATACAAATCATGATAAAGTCTTCCAATGACATTAATTCAATGTTTATTATTGCTTTTTTTTCTAACTAATTCAAACCATTCATATATATTTCTTCACTCAATTATTGAAACTTTCATCAGTCAGATTTCAAACTGCTCTTGCTCTTCTATAATTTGATTAGCAGTTGTATTGGTTTAATCAAATCATACTTTACCAACAATATGATTATTTATCTGCTTTATAATTCAGCTTGAGAAACCTGTAATTGCAAAAGGAAATGTAGAGACCTGGCTAGGAGAACTGTTGGATAATCAGATGAGATCGCTTCATGGCATTATCAGAGATGCTTCCAGGGTTATCAACGACTCCAGTTTTGAACTACTCTCATTCCTCAATACTTACATTGCACAGGTAAGAAATATTTCATTTATCTTTTCATCTCAGGGCCTTTTTCAACTTTCATTTTTGGACAGGCTTTATGATTTGCCTTTAGGAAACAAATGAACTTCATAATATTTACATTTAATCTCTCCATCTTTTGATAAATTGTCATATACTACATAACATCCACTTCAGTTCAATGATATTGATTAGCAATAGGTACAACTATCAATAATCCTTTGTGCTAATTATACTTTTTTTATGACGGTTGTATTCCTCACCTTTCATTGAATTCTTGGATACATTTTTATTGCTATTCAGACGTTTTCTTGTACAAAGTACCAAATTTATTATGAAAATGCATGAATATAATGTGTTTCTTGCATATGATATGCATGTTCCCATTTAACCTATCCCTACCCTCTCATAACCTTGTAGGTTGGTCTACTGGGCATTCAAATGTTGTGGACAAGGGATGCAGAAGATGCCTTGAGCATGGCAAGAGCAGACAAGAAGATCATGCCTGCAACCAATGTCCGCTTCTTGGAGCTTCTGAACTGCCTTATTGAACAAACCACCCATGATCTTACCAAGGTGGAAAGAATCAAGTACGAGACTCTTGTCACCATTCATGTTCATCAGAGAGATATCTTCAATGATTTGGTAAGTACACTGGGTCAGTAATTGTATGGTTTGATGAGTCAGTTCTTTGAGCCTGAACTGCTGTTACTTCAATATCAGCCAAATGTTTCTCAGTATTACTCTATTATATTGTATTGTGCTATAGGAGTCACACTGAAGAAATAAGTATTGCCTAGTAAAACAGATCATCAAAGATGAAAGAAATTAAGTCTTAGGCTTTGTTTTATATATTCAATGTTACTTCTTAGTCTGTTGCTCGAGAATTTTACAGACTTGCGATGTTAATGTACAATGACTTAAGTTTTCTGATCTTCTGACTGTATTTGAACTTGACTCTATCTAATCTTCTGACTGTATTTGGAGGTCATCTAACTTATTTATGTATTTCATCACGATTTAAGAGATAATAGAATCTTGTCATTAATCTGAGTATTACCATTGTCACTAAGTATAGGATGTCCTTTTTTTTGTATTTCAGTTTAAAATTTACATTCCCTGTAATGTGATTTCATGGAAGGGATCATTTAGTAGATTAATTGCATAAAGAGTATTTTATAATCTGCGTTTTGATTCTATGATTTCCAGGTGGCCATGCACATCCGCAATGTGAATGACTTTGAATGGTTGAAGCAGGCTCGATTCTACTTCAAAGAGGATACAGATCAGTGTATTGTGTCTATCACTGATGTTGATTTCATCTATCAGAATGAATTCTTAGGCTGTACAGACAGACTTGTCATCACTCCACTTACTGATAGGTATGGTCTCACTATACCAGATTTCTTATCACAGTCAACTAAGAGGTGCTAAATGGACAAAATTTAAAGGATCGTTTTCTCCATAAGGCTTGAAATGCAAAAAAAAAAAATTGCAAAGTGATGAAATTGTCCACTTTTTATTATTAAAGCTTCCGTACTCACTTGGAATGTGTTACTCTGTAAACTGAATTTCCAAGGGTCTCTTTCAGAAACAAAATGAGAGTTCACCATTTTGTAAAGTATTTTGTGTTGTGTGCTAAAAGCATGAACAAAAACAAAAAAGTCCAAATATGTAGAATTAATCTTACGTTCCTTTCTGTCTTTCATTGGCCAAATTGTGGTTATCCCCGATTACATTAAATATTGTGTTTATAGTAACAACTCTTGTTCTAGTTGTCTTTTAATATATCCAAGTATTCCTGAAGCACGACCCTATTTGAAACTCTTAATGTGTTATTCCTTTGTTTTGCTATCTATGTTACATTGAATTACTTTTTCAGTTATGCATCTCTTTGATACAGATGTTACATCACACTAGCCCAGGCATTGGGTATGAGCATGGGTGGAGCACCTGCTGGCCCTGCAGGGACAGGCAAAACAGAAACCACCAAGGATATGGGCAAAGCTCTAGGCAAATATGTAGTGGTCTTCAACTGCTCTGATCAGATGGACTACAGAGGTCTAGGAAGGATTTACAAAGGTTAAGCAATAATGATTGTCTTCTTTCTTATTTTCCATAAGAAAGCTGCCAGAGGCATTTTAAGTCATTTCTTACGTTAATATATATATTCATTTAATTGGATTCTGTCAATAGATGATAGTATGTTCTTGATGAAGGACATTGAAAGTGTTCTCAGACCAATAAAACATTCTTAATGAGTCTCAAATGCTAATTTACATAAGCTATACTTTCTTTTTTTATATCTACCATAGGGCTTGCTCAGTCGGGCAGCTGGGGATGTTTTGATGAGTTCAATCGTATTGAGCTTCCTGTGCTGTCTGTAGCTGCACAACAGATTGCCATTGTACTCACTGCCAAGAAAGAGAGAAAGAAGGAGTTTGTCTTCATGGATGGAGATGTGGTAGACTTGAATCCAGAGTTTGGTCTCTTCCTCACCATGGTCAGCACTTATTAGAATATTTCAATTATATTTCATGTTTATATTAATGTAGAATGGCATTTCCACTTTTGTGTTTTGTATTCCACTTTTTTGTATTTTGTGTTTTGTTTTCTTTCATCTTATAATATCAAACCACACATTTCTGTTACCCAGCGTGATTGTTTCATAACATCTATCTTACATTTGGTATGTACATTACACATGATTTAAATTTGCATTTTGCTGCTCAGCAAAGCCATTACATCTTCACAATGAGGTTTGTGCGACTTGAAGCATAAGGTTTGTATGAACCCATCTTGACAATTACAGTGCTTTCAAAGATGATATTCCAAACTACTAATTGATAGTACTTGAACTGCTGATGAAGCTTAAGTCAATGCTTAAATGTTTAACCTGTGGAGGGATCTCAAAAAGTTTTGTTTTTATTTATTAAAAGAAAAATGTATTATCATATCTCTAAATTTGCAGAACCCTGGCTACGCTGGTCGTCAGGAGCTGCCCGAGAACTTGAAGATCCAGTTCAGATCAGTGGCCATGATGGTACCTGACAGACAGATCATTATGAGGGTCAAACTTGCCAGCTGTGGTTTCCAAGAGAATGTCATACTAGCCCAGAAGTTTTACACCCTCTATAAGCTTTGTGAAGAACAACTTACAAAACAGGCATGTTTAGGTCTCTTTTTTTTTAAATCTCTCAGGAAAGTAGAAGATTTTAACCTTATATGTATCCTCAATTTACATACTTCATGAAGTATTTCATAGATTGGGATAACCTTTATAGTTAAATTCCTATTTGTAACTCATTATTTTTTTTCATTTGTGATAATGTTAATGTACTAATTCATTTGATGCTGGCTTACATTTACAGTCGTCCTCAAAATTATTCATACCCTTGTTGATATTTGTGATTTTTCATGTTTGTGATGAAATAAAAGCATTTTATCAAGTTTCTCTATGATTTATGTGTGACCTACTAGTGAAAGAATAACAACAATGCACAATTCAAGAAATTTCTCTTTTCAGGGGTATTTTATTCATAGATATTCAAACAATGTCATGTTCAAAATTATTCATACCCTAGGTTTTCTGAGTCCAATGTCTTTCATTAATAGTCAATAGCATAGCCTTTGTTCTTTACGACTGCTTCTAGACGATTCCTGTAAGTGTCCACAAGCTTCCTGCACGTCTCCTGCGGGATGTTGGCCCATTCTTCCTTGGCGTAGGCCTCAAGCTGGGTCAGGTTGGTCGGGTTCCTAGCCATCACTCTGACTTTCAGGTCTCGTCACAAGTTCTCGATCGGATTCAGGTCAGGACTCTGACTTGGCCATTCTAGGACGTTGACATCATGGTCCTTGAACCATTTCTTCACCAGCTTGGCGGTATGCTTTGGGTCATTGTCTTGTTGGTACTTCCAGTTGGGGCCAAGCTGGAGTTTTTCGGCAGATTCCTTCAAGTTCTCATCAAGGATCTGGATGTAATCCTCCTTTTTCATGATTCCTTTGACTCTAACGAGGTTCCCTGTGCCACTGGAAGAGAAACATCCCCATAGCATTATGTGCCCACCACCATGCTTGACGGTTGGCACAGTGTTCTTTGGATTGTATGCTTCCCCTTTCTTCCTCCAGACGTATTCAACATCCATATGGCCAAATAACTCCAACTTCGTCTCATCAGACCACAGGATGGTTGACCAAAAGCTTGGATTTTGCTTCAGATGACCTCTAGCAAAGGCCAGTCGAGCCTTCAGGTGTTTCTTCCTGAGCAACGGTGTCTTCCGAGGCCTGCGTCCATGGAGACCTCCTTTGTGCAAGACTCGCTCGATGGTGGACCGGGACACCTTCGTCCCTGACCGGTCAAGCGTTTCAAGTAGGGCCTTGGTTGTGGTCCGGGGGTTGTTGTTGACCTCTCTGCAGATTTTCCTGGCAAGTTTAGGGGACACCTTGCACTTCCTGCCACGCCCACTAAGGTTCTTCACAGTGCTGTACCTCTTGTGCTTCTTGATTACGCTCTGGACTGTTGCCACAGGGACGTCATACTGCTTTGAAATGGTCTTGTAACCTTTTCCCTCAATGTGGGCATTCACAAGACGTTGCCGTAGGTCCTCACTGAGCTCCTTCTACTTGGCCATGATTATCAGAGACTGAGAATAACCAGAATGCTTTCCTCTATTTATACCCTTTTAGAAAGATGCTATTTTCCATCATTGTTCAATGGCTTGTTTAACAAAGAGGGTATTTAATTCATTGGAACATCTTGAAATAACTATATAACAAAGAATAGCACATTCCCAGACAGTGAAAATAATGCGCATTGTCATAAAAGGACATTTTTGTTGAGGTATTGGCAAGGGTATGAATAATTCTGAACAAGTGCAAAAAATAACTTTCGACCCTATCTATTATTATGCTAATGAAGACTTGCCAGCTCATATGTCAAATCATGCATAGCAACAAGCAGACAAAAGATACAAAGAAAGTTACATCATAATAGCTTTTACAAGTAAAGAATCTACCGAAGAATGTTTTTCCACAAGGGGTATGAATAATTTTGAGGACAACTGTATTTTGTGACATACTTTCTCAACAAAACGCTGCCCCATAATTTTGTTGCTAACCTACATTAGTTCTGACCATCAATTGACTGTAAAGTACATCTTCAATAAATACCAACGATCTTGATACTGACAATATTTAACCAAATGACATGTTTCCCATTTTTGTGATGTGATTCCTTTTGCAGGTTCACTATGACTTTGGGCTGCGTAACATTCTATCAGTTCTGCGTACATTGGGAGCCAACAAGAGAGCAAGACCGGAAGACAGTGAATCTACCATTGTCATGAGGGTTCTCAGAGATATGAATCTATCAAAATTGGTTTGTAAAAACTTACGTTTCTCTTTTTAGGTACATTTTTCATTTAAGATGTGCAATGTTATTTGACAAATTACCACGTGACAAATCTAGATGATGAATACGATAATGTTACTTTCAATAAGTAAGAAAAAGAAGTAAATAAGAGATAATTAGCATGAAAACAAATATTTCATCTTTGGTACAGCCTTGAAACATGAACTGCCTGAGAGTATTGACAACTGAATGTTGCCACAGTATTTATTGTAGATATTTTGATATAATAAGTAACCATTTTTTTTTGTTGGAATCCTGCATTTATTTTCCCATTAATGATTAAAGAGTTTTTTCTCAAAAAGTGCAATTGAGAGTGGAGCTTACATGGGAATTAAGTTTAATACATTGCATGACAAACCTGTCTTTAAGACAGTGAGGTACAATGGTTTGACATGCTGATAAGATGTATCAGCCATCATAGAAGATAAAGGAAAAGTTTGGGTTTTTTTTTTGTTAGGTTGATGAAGATGAACCCCTGTTCTTGAGTTTGATCAGTGATCTGTTCCCTGGTATCCAGCTAGACAGTGCTACCTATGAGGAGCTACAAGCAGCTATATCTGTACAAGTTGATGCAATGACCCTAGTTAACCACCCTGCTTGGAACCTGAAAGTTGTGCAGGTAAGAATGAAGTTTTGGATAATCTAACCTTGTGACATAGTGACAAATGATGTGATGAAACCTGAATCGTATTGGAATGTTTTTGATGTTCTTTTTAAATCGACATGCTTACCAATGCTCAGATTTTCCTCCTTATTCACATGATTTTTTAAATTTTGACTTACTCTACCCCTTGAAATAGGAATAATAATAAAAAATAAGAATATATTTCTATTTCTGTGATAAGACCGGCAGGATCAGTGATGCCCTGTTCACACTTGCACGCATTGTGGTTCCCACATATTTTGCATGAACCAATTCATGCCAGAGTCCGGATAGGTATGTGGCAGTGTGTGAAATGCGTGCAAAAATTTCCAACGTATTAAAAATTAGGGCACGCATTACAAATTTGTGAACAATTCATAAACTGTGCACAACTTATATGCAATATAGCCGTGCCAGTGCATGCCATTGCCTGGTGTCTATACAGAGATTTCATGGTGCAAAAATAATAGGCATCCCCCCCTCCCCCCGGTAGTGGCATGCATTTCATAACAGGATCGCTCATACACAAATAGTTTGCAAATGATACGTAAAACAGGTTACTCACGCAAACCATGTGATTGGTGTGAGTGGTCCTTAGAAGGCATCAACACTTTCCAATGTTGCTGCCCTCTACGTTCATTGGTCTGATTTATTTACTGAAGGCATGTTTGGACAGTGCTTGATTGTTGCATGAAGTATACACAAGCAATGCGGGAGCATGTTGTAACTTTGTTGTGAATGTGTCAGGATAAGTGCGTGAATTGATAAGAGCAAGTCGTGCCATAAATGAATGCGGGCACCAAAATGTGTGAAACTGTCAACTGGGCATAAGTAAGATTTTAGCACTGTACTACACTGTATCATGTCATAAGATTTGTACCATTTTATATTGAGTGATCAAAAATGTGATACGAGGAATGACCCACATTTCTTGATCAATAATATTTTGGAAAGCTTAAAATTTTCTTGAAATTAATCAATTTGTATCTAGGTCCATATATTATCAAGAGATTGTATAGTGGAGTTTCTTGTGAAGTGCTCTGTGAGGATGTATGAAACCTTTATACTGGCTTACCAGCATGACGATATAAAAGCATTCTCCAAAGTACTTCCCATACGTTCATACTAAATCCAAAAAAGATACCTTTTATTGCTCAGTTGTGTACACAAAAAATGCTTCCCAACTATAGCTCTTTGAGACCCAAAGGGTACGCCATGGTATGATGACTCTCGGCCCCAGCGGTGCAGGCAAGACATGCTGTATCAACCTGCTGATGAAAGCCATGGGAGACTGTGGAGCACCTCACAGAGAGATGAGAATGAATCCTAAAGCCATCACAGCTCCTCAGATGTTTGGTAGGTTGGATGTAGCCACCAATGATTGGACAGATGGTATTTTCTCTACACTCTGGAGGAAGACTTTGAAAGCCAAGAAAGGTGAGTAAGGGGGTAGTTGAGTGAAATATGGTACAAAAAGGTGCTATATAAGATTAGAAGCATACAAAAAATAGCAAATGCTTACTACTTATGTTTTAAAAAAAATCCTTCAAAAAAAAGATGAGACTGAAGAATTTAAAAAAACCTATTTTTCAAAGGTCAAAGATTAATTTGTTGATCTGGCTGTAACTAAGCAACTAAAACATGATGCTATACCATATCTATCAAGGAAAGTTATACTGATATTGTTTAGGAATCAAATTGTTGTACCTCCCAACTTGATGTATATGAGATTATAATATTAGTGATGTTTTGTAAGCTAATTTGAAGATGAGCAATTTGCATTATTGTATCATTGTTGTTTCTGTTCATTTTGTGCTTCTATCTAGATAAATTTTTCTCATGTCTGTGTGACACATATTAGGTGAACACATCTGGATTGTGCTTGATGGGCCTGTTGATGCTATCTGGATTGAGAATCTTAACAGTGTACTTGATGACAACAAGACCCTGACCCTGGCCAATGGCGATCGTATCCCAATGTCACCCAACTGCAAGGTAGTCTTTGAAGTGCATAACATAGACAATGCTTCACCGGCCACTGTATCGAGGAATGGGATGGTATACATGAGCAGTTCCGCCCTGGACTGGAGACCAATCCTGCAGGTTAGTTCTGAATCCCATATTATACAACTCCCAAGAATGTTGTGTAATGTGATTGGTCCAAATCGGATCATATGATATTCAGCAAATTGCACTATTGCATCCAAAGCGCACTATCCTGCACTCTGACGTCATACCAAAAGTACTATCCTGCACTCTGACGTCAGAGTGCAGGATAGTGCAAGGTCTGGAATTATCTAGAATTATCCAGAATTTGGATAAAATATAGCATTGGGGGCAACTCAGTAACATGGGGGTTGTATAAAACAACAAGGCACGCATTCTTGTGCATAGAGGACCTAAATAATGAACTCTGTGCTCGACTCGCCAAATGGATATACCGCACTCAGTCCTGCGGACCTCGGTGCGGTATATCCATTGGCTCTTCTCTCCTTCTCGCCCCTCTATTCCTCCCTCTCCCATCTTCATCCTTGTTATCCTTTCTTTTTCTTTTTTTCCTTTCTGCCAACATTTCCTCCATTTATCTTAATTGTTTACTTATCAACTTCTACACTTGCAAAATATATGTTTGCTTGCACCAGATGGTTGAGAATTACAATATACATGTGGTTCTCAATATCTTCACAACTCTTTTTTAGATTGGTATCAATTAGATTTAGAAGATCTTGCTTATTGCAGTTTTGATAATTCTTCTTGCTCATATTGCATATGCATCAAATCTGACATTTAAATGGATAACATCTGTGGTGTATATTATCTTTAATAACTTTAATTGATATTCTACCCCAAAACCATCAAAAATACAATTGCCAAACATGAGTGGCAAGCTGTAGGATGGGCATATTGCAGTATTGTTAAATAGCTCTTGCTATCTGATGCAAGTAAAAACTTCCATCAATGACAAACTTTTCATTTCTTTCATAGCTTTACATGACAATTCCTATTGAAATGAAATGTTTGCCTCTTTGCTCTCTCTCTTTCTGTCCCCAAACCCCCCCCCCCCCCTCCCCTTCTTTCTCCATCTCCCTCCCTCTTTTTCTCACTTTTTACATTTCAGAGCTGGTTGAACAAGCGCCAAGCAGGAGAGGCATCCATATTACATGACTTGTTCCACAAATGCTTTGATGATATCTACAAGTATGCAACACTCAACCTCTTGCCCAAGATGGAGACCTTGGAATGTAACTATATCAAACAGGTCAGAAACTTTGTAAAAGTACCATCGCAAGTTGTGCCAATCCAGTATACTATATTGGTCATCTCCATGCTAAAAAAATATAAAGGCTTTGAGTTAGTGTTGCTATGATGATTTTTATTTGATGTTGTTTTTTTTTTGCCTATGTTTTTATTGCTATTATTAGTTGTGCCTTTCCCAAAGCTACAAAAATATTTGAAACTCAATCAATAATACAGGATTTCTGTTTTCTAATGGAAGACTCCTGTGTCATTTCAGTAAAGGTCCCATTATTTTATTTAATTAATTTCAGGTTTGTTATTAATTACTGGTCTGCCTTTGCAACAGAGAGTATGAATTTATTTTCTAGAGTTGATATAAACAATCATTTTCAAATGCAAATCAATTGCAAATATTTTTAAACAGCACTGTCCAAGTTAATATCTACTGGACATAGATGAAATCCAAAGCACTGAAATAAACAAATATTGACCCTGTAACCCATTCAGGTTGTTGACCTGATGGAAAAACAGATCCCAGATAGATATTTGCTCCTGTTAAACTGTCCCTTCCAAATTGGCACTCAATTGCATATGTTTTTTCAATAAGACTTTAAAGTTAACATCTACTGTAGATACTTAAAATGCAATGCTGCATTAAAAAAAGGTTTTTCCTGTATTCCGTTCAGACTGTTGACCTATTGAAAGGCCCAACTCAAAACAATATTTGCTCTTGTTAAAAATAAAATGTCATTTCCAAATTTGATAATAATTGCAAAAAATTTTCACAAAATCTCTAAAGGTAAATATCTACCGTAGATACACAAAATGCAATACTGCATTAAACAAAGGTTTGTCTAGTATCCCATTCAGGCTGTTGACCTACTGAAAGGCCCAACTGTAAAAAAATATTTGCTCTAGTTAAAAATAAAACGTAATTTCCAAATTTGATAATAATTGCATTTTTCACAAAATCTCTATAGGTTAATATCTACTGTAGATACACAAAATGCAATACTGCATTGAACAAAGGTTTGTCCAGTGTCCCATTCAGGCTGTTGACCTATTGAAAGGCCCAACTCCAAACAAAGACTTGCTCTAGTTGAAAATGAAATGTCATTTCCAAATTTGATATTAATTACAATCATTTTTCACCAAATATCTATAGGTTAATATCTACTGTAGATACACAAAATGGAATACTGCAATAAACAAAGATTTATCCTTTATCACCCAGTTGACCTGTTGGGAGGCCTGACCATATTTGCTATAGTCAAAAATTACTTTCAATTCCAAATTGGCAATGAAAATGAATACATATAACATTTCAGAATACACTCTAAGTTAATATCTACTGTAGATACATGATATTCATTGTACTGAGGTGATTCCTTTACCCCAATCAGGCTGTTGACTTGTTGGAAGGACTGATCCCAGTGAAAGATGAGCATGACCACTCCACCATGCCTGCAGCTCACCTGGAGAAACTCTTCATCTTTGCTGTGATGTGGAGTATTGGTGCACTGCTGGAGCTGGAAGACAGAGCAAAGATGCAGGACTTCATGATGAAACATGAAAGCAAGTTGGATCTTCCTCCCCTTCCTGAAGGAAGCGGGCACACCATCTTTGAGTATGTGGTGACGAGTAATGGTATGTTCAGTTCTTTCAGAATTTCCTCATTAGGAATAATCAGTATGTCTCTCTGGTCACCTTTTTTTTCTATTTTTTCATCACTCATATTTTTTCAACTGTGATTTCTCTTGTAGAAGGCTCACCAGAAAGGAGAGAAACTGTAATGTTCATATGTATGAAGTGATATATAAAAGCAGAATATTTACTTCAATAACTCCATACATCTACTTGATTTGCTAGTTCAGCCCTCTGGACTGCCATACCCGAATAGAACTCCCAAGGATTTAAAAAGCGCGAGCGCGCCCTCTCCCGTTCAGGCTTACTACCCATGATCACCGCGCAATTAGCGTCCATCTTCCTCTTTTGCTTTCGGCAAGCCACCTGTCAAGACGTGCTCAGATAAGTCTCCTAAGAGCTCAAATCTTTTTGAGCTTTGGTATATTATTTTCGCTTATCTGTGGTGCATTCTCCCTTTTAATTTCAATCTTTCCATTTGTGTGTAAGATTGTGTTCAGAATTTATACTTGGCGTGACTTTTTAGACGTGTTTTTGGTGACACTTAAATTGTTTTTCTAACGTTTGAGTTCTCGTCGCGCCGCATCGCTAGCGCGTTCGCGAGGCACCGGGCTTGGCCTGCCTACGTGGCAGCAAGCCTTCACCACCTGTCATGGTTATTGTTCTTCACGTTCAAAGCGTGGTGGCTTTTGGTGCCGTTTTTGAATTAAATTCTAGACAGCCTCTACACTTTGTTGTCGAGGGTGTTATTGTTATTTCTTTTTGCAGGTTGGGATCTTCAACTCTGTTCCTTCCTTGCTTTCTGGAATTGATTTATTAAGATTTTCGATTGATTATTGATTGATTAATTCTTCAATTCTCTTTCCTTTCTGTTCTGAATAAATTTCTTAATTGATATTTTATTCACATGCGGATCTTAAAGCTCAATTCGTTTTTCCTTCTGTTCTGAATAAATTTCTTGATTGATATTTTATTCACAGGCGGATCTTAAAGCTCAATTCCTTTTCCTTCTGTTCTGAATAAATTTCTTGATTGATATTTTATTCACAGGCGCATCCTAAAGCTCAATTCCTTTTCCTTTCTGTTCTGAATAAAATTCTTGATTAATATTTTATTCACAGACGCTTCGGGGATTGTTTAATTCGGCTTACGCAATTATACCTGATGATTGTTTGGTTATTCAATCCCCCCTAAAAAAAAAAAAAAAAAAATTTTTTGTTCTTTACAGGTGGGGTCTCCTTCCTGTTAGAAATTTTTTTGACCTGTCCCGGAATTGTTTTCTTCGTTCAATTCCCTCTTCCCTCCTAGTCTTATATATTTTTTATTTCGACAGGCGGGCTTTACGATTCCCTTTGAGGATTTACTGTGTCGTTCTTCCTCTTGGAATCGTTACTAGAGACGTTCCTCCTTCCTCCTGTTCTGAATTTCTTTACCTTTCCACAGGAGGTTACTTTTTTTTTTCCTCTTGGAAATTATCGTAAAATTTCTCTTATCTGGAATTATTTGTCTCTCAATCCCTTTTCTTCCTGCTCTGAAATGCTTGTTTTTGTGTTTCTTCGCAGGTGGAAAGTTCGTTCTCTTCTGAACTTGCATTCATTTTTGAATTTTTGTTTCGAATTTTTCCTTCGGGCACAAAAAAAGAGAATATAGTAGGGGAACCTTGTAGGAGTTTCTTTTTTCAAAGTCTCCGACCTCCTTTTTATTTTCTTACAGGCAGATACCTAAACTATTCTTAGTTTCTTCTTCCTCCCTACCCCTCCCCTCTTGTTTTGTTCTGTTTGCTCAAACAAACTCCTTTTAGGAGGAGGGAAAGACCACTCCGGTCTCCACCTTTAATCTAAGCGAGATCTTTGTAAAAAAAAAGAAAAAGAAAAATTCTTGTTTTTCCTTTTTCAGGGTAGAGAGAGGTATCTTTGAATGGGACTAACACAGCCCCAGAGGACCTGGTGCCCTCCACGGGGACCGTCCCGATTGCAAGTTACAGAAGTCGGCCGCCTCCAGGCGAGCAGGAAGGACGCCGCGGTGAGCGCCCAGCGGTGGTGAGTATGAGGGTGCGTCGATCAGCATTCCGAATTTGCGGTCGGATGCTAAGAGAAGGAAGGCCGAGACTGTGGTGCCACGGTCTCGGACAAAGGAAAAAGTGGTAGCCAAGGCTTCCAAGCCTAAACTAGGTCCTGCCGCCGCAGCACCCATAGGGCTATGCGACCCACCGGCTACCGGGTCACCAGAAGTCCGGAGGGAGAGTGCGGTTCTCTCCCCCCGGCACAGGTCAGGATCTCTGCCGTATAAGTCGTCCTCCGTTGACAGCATCGGGAGAGATCGCCCAGCCCCTGACCGCGAGAGGCGTCACACAGACTGTAACCACAATCTGATCGTGACCACAATCTGACCCCGTCAGATTCGGGTGAAGTTTCGTTGTTGGCGGCCGCCCTGCCAGGGGCGGCAAATCGTAAGAGATCACCCGTGCCTCTTGTGCCTTCTTCTGCTCCGGCCACGCCGGCGGAGCCCGCAAAATAAGAAGAAGAAGAAGAGGTCGAAGGAGAGGTCGGCCAGCCCTGTTGCCATGGGCATTCCTCCTTCAGACCCTCTTATCGGTGGCCAGATGTTACAGTCATACATGTTATGCTGCTATATTCTGCTACCGCGAGAGGCGTCACACATCGGGCTGTGACCACAATCTGACCCCGTCAGATTCGGGTGAATTTTCATTGTCGGCGGCCGCCCTGCCAGGGGCGGCAAATCGTAAGAAATCACCCGTGCCTCTCATGCCTTCTTCTGCCCCGGCCACGCCGGCGGAGCCCGCAGAAAGAGAAGAAGAAGAGGTCGAAGGAGAGGTTGGCCAGCCCTGCTGCCATGGGCGTTCCTCCTTCAGACCCTTGTGTCGGTGGTCAGATGTTACAGCTATTCATGCTGCTACATTCTGCTACCGCGAGAGGCGTCACACATCAGACTGTGACCACAATCTGACCCCGTCAGATTCGGGTGAAGTTTCGTTGTTGACGGCCGCCCTGCCAGGGGCGGCAAATCGTAAGAAATCACCCGTGCCTCTTGTGCCTTCTGCCCCGGCCACACCGGCGGAGGCCGCGAAGAAGAAGAGGTCGAAGGTGAGGTCGGCCAGCCCTGTTGCCATGGGCGTCCCTCCTTCAGACCCTTGTGTCGGTGGTCAGATGTTACAGCTATTCATGCTGCTACATTCTGCTTTCGAGTAGTGCGGGTTCACCCCACCCTCGACGTCTACTCACCCCGCTGATGCCCCTGAGCATCAAGCGAGACAAGTGGGCAATAACCACCAGACACCCGGGAAATCCTCGAGCGATTCTGTTAAATCGCCAGCCAGTGCACCGACTAACCGGGTGCCCCAAGATCGCGTGTGCTTTCAAGCATTTTCGTCGATCTCAGAGCACGTGTCCCAGACGACACGCGGGGCCACCCCGGCGCTTACTGGACAACCCCCCAGTTCAGTCCATAGAGCGAGACTCCCTTTACGAGGACAACCCCTATCCCGCGGTCGACTTTTCAGTAAGCGCTCAGGCGCTGCTTGACAAGTATCTACCTCACATCTACCCTCCGAGTGGGGGTATTGATGAAGCAAGGGAGTCCATATTTTCTCGCCCCGCCTCTTCAGGCGCTCCGAGCTCAATCGGCCGAATTGGGGGTCTCGGAGAGTGACGGGGTCGCTCTAGACGAGGCGGCTCCTACGACGAGGAAGCCGCCAGCTCCGTGGGTGTAAACCCACCCCCGCTCTGCTGCTGCCCGGAAGCGCCAGGCTCCGGCGCCGCCGTCTCGAAATTTTCAAGCCTCTCGAGGCTAGCGGGAAGGCAGAGGCAGGGGGGGGCGATTATTATGCAGGTTCTCCCGAATTCGCCCTCTACGTCAAGCTCACATACGGCGACGACTCCTTCAGCGGTAACTCTCTCCATTCTTCCCCCTAAGCGGGCCCGTAGATTGGAGGTATGAATCTCTTACATACCGCATGCCGCACTTCTCTCGTGAGAATGTTTGGCTGCTTTGAGAGGACAACCTATCACGTCCGCGGACCGTCCGCCCAGGCGACGGGACCGTCGCTTTTCTGGCCTGAACCTCACTTTCTATTCGAAAGTAAGGGTGCCCTGTCTTACTTAGCTCCTACCCTTGCAACGCCAGAGTCAGGGCTAGTACAGACACCCGTTCTCCAGCGATCGCCGCTGAAGAGAGGGCGACTCTGATATGAGCACCATCACCGCTCAGCGGTATGTCTCACTATCTCATAGCTCTCCGAGCTTATGAGTATGTATATCGGATCTGAATGTCACGGCGATTAAAAGTTCTCCTGTGCTTAATAATCGCTATGCCTTCACCACCCGGTGCATTATGGTTATGTTAACCTATTTGTCTCGTATTCGGGCGGCTCGTACGAACCCTGCCCGAGCTGCCATCACCGGTCGTCCCCCCGGACACCGCCGGCAGCACCCGCACCGAATACGTGGAAGGAATCAGCTTTTCATATGCTAGATATCCCTCCTGTTGACATTCACAGCTGTTCCCCGAGTCTTTCCCGGTTGGGTAAACATCATCTCGGAGGAAAGTAACCGCCGTACATCTCATGAGATTGTTGGCTATGTACGCGCGTTCAAACTTGTTTAAAGCCCCAGGATTCTCTGTCGGCATTCTATGCCTACTTTCTGGGGACACCCACCGTACCGGGTCGGCGAGTTCACACCAAACTGTACACCGCCAGACCATCGGTCGAGCTCTAACTGTCTATCTTATAGACTGCCCTCTATGTGGGTCAATCTTGCGGGCGTCTCCGCCGCTCCCTCCTTGTGCGGAGTGGTCTACGGTGGATGTCTTTACCGTGCCCGTTAGTCGAATCGGCTTCTTTCTTAGAAATTTTTTCACGGCACACTCGAGTCGCCCCGCATGCTGCTTTCATCCTCCTTCCATGCAAGGCATGTGGCCAGGGTCACCGCACGACCGAGGATGATGTAACAGTGGATGGATGTATGCTTATGCCTTCCTAACCACGATCACTACGACCCGCCTTCTCTCGGGCCGACTGTGGATGAGCCTCTCCATGTAAGTGATTTACTTCACTGGAGTTCTTCTTTTAGAAATTTAGATTCTCATCCCCCGCTGCTTAGGGCGTCATTTTTGCCGCCCCCCCCCGCAGCTTTTTGGAGCTCCTTATCTTACCGATATCGGACTGTTCCACGCTGCCGCAACCGGCGCCGGCGGTGCTCGCTCTTACGATCACCTGAGAAACAGGCCTTGTGACTGTTTTCATAAACAACTGGTTCTCACCGCAGACTGATGGAAATTTTGTGATTACTTCCTCAAGTCTCCTTCGCTTGTTTCTTCAAGCGAGGACTTCGACACTCTTAGCCAGTTTCCGTCCCTAACTTGATAGGACAGGGCCGTTGCTACCTCATTCGATTCCGTTGGGAATGTAACGGTTGAGGTATCATATCTGGCGATGTCTGTTCGTTTAGAGCATCTCTTGATGGTCGTTTACACGTAATATCGTGACAGATTTTTTTTCGCCAGCTCCCTCTGGCGTACACTTGCTGCTGCTAGGGATTCCCCCGCCCAGCGGACAGCCATCGCAGCCTAGCCTCACGGGCTCTCTCGGCGATGGTGGCTTGAGCCAAGCCACCTCTTCCACCGCGGGCACTGCACCCTCAGATGGGTGCTTCAATCAGTATGGGAGAAAGGGGATCCTGAGTTCTCTCTCGATCACTCGGTCTAACACACTTTTGTCGTGATGTGTACCGCGCTGTATCCCTGACACGCCCGGTTGAGCTGTTTTGACCAGACTGCTCTATTCTACATAGGCAACATGTCCGCGGCATTCCTTATTAACAGGATGGCACTCAGTCGCTTTCTCGACCCTTGTCTGCCTTACGAGTGGTTTTCTTCCTAAATCCCTACTCTCCGTCGTTCCTGGTCCCCTTCGGACCGCTAGTAACTTTTTACCACAGCTCTCTATCAGAATTCTGCAGATTTCTGCCCTCACGCATTTGAGACAGATATTTTGGGCGCTTTCTCCCACGCGGAGGCTTCCCCTACAGAAATTTCCAAGCTTGCGGGAAGCGTGCGACTAGCTTGCGCAAGCTTGCGGCATGCTAGTAACTAGCATGCGGTTAGCTTAATAAGCGTGTGATATGCGTGCAGAGTAATAGTTAAGCGATCTTTTAGCGAGCAGGGACTGTTCGCTAGCATGCACTCGCTTATTAAGCGAGTGCCCTGCTAGTCGCATGCTAGTTACTAGCAAGCGGCACGCTTAAATTTCGGTAGGGGTTCTGAGATATCTCGCCTTCTCAGATTGGTCGATTGATCACTTACTGAGCCTTAAAAGCTTCAGTTTCCGATCACGATTCTTGTTGAAATTTTCAACAAATTTCGATTCTTACGCTCTAGTCAGCAGGTGATGTTGTTCTCCTGACACTAGGCCGAGGGCCCATGATACTTAGTATTCCTGAGTATACAGGGCATTCCTCTCGAGGACATTTTTGAGGGCCGCCTTTTGGCGCTCAACTAACTCCTTCACTTCTTTCTACTTGAAGGACATTCCGTCCAGCGAGGCGAGATTTGCTGCTTCGGCGCTTAAAGCAGCTGCGGCTTTTTCCCCCTCCCTAAATTTCGTTGTTTTTGTTTTTTTCTTTTAAATTTTCTTAGGCTTACAATTGAAAACATGCCTCCCTACGGTTTGAGTCCGTGTTGGTCTAGCAAATCAAGTAGATGTATGGAGTTATTGAAGTAAATTATGAAAATACTTACCTGATTTTCTTATTTACGAGATAACTCATACATCTACTTGATACCCTCCCACCGACCCTCCGCCTTGCGTAGCAACATGTTTCAACGTATGGGCTTGCGAAAGGTGAGGAAGATGGACGCTAATTGCGCGGTGATCATGGGTAGTAAGCCTGAACGGGAGAGGGCGCGCTCGCGCTTTTTAAATCCTTGGGAGTTCTATTCGGGTATGGCAGTCCAGAGGGCTGAACTAGCAAATCAAGTAGATGTATGAGTTATCTCGTAAATAAGAAAATCAGGTAAGTATTTTCATAATTACTATTATTGCTGAGAATAATAATTTTGTAGACCAACTCTGTCATTACTTTAATGGTTGAAAATGAGAATTGGGGGAAAATGTGTTTCAAGTGTCAGAGATTTTTTGTTTCCAATTATTTGTCTTACTTTTGTTTTGTCTGTTCTCATTGTCTTTATGTCCTTTTGGCTAATCCATATCAGGAACTTGGGAGCACTGGTCCAACCGAGTCCAGGAATATCTCTACCCAGATGACTCTGTCCCTGAGTATTCTTCCATCCTCGTACCCAATGTTGACAATGTCTGCACAAACTTTCTCATGAATACAATTGCCAAGCAGAACAAGGTCTGCATTTTTTTTTTATTATCAAAGAAATCTATATTATTTCTCCCTCACCCCTTATTACTTATTCTCCTTTCCTATAATTGATAAATGTATTGGTAATCTTCATTTTCATCCTCCACTCACCAAAGTGGCTGAGTTTACCGAGTTTAGGTACCAATTGAAATAAAAGTAAGTTGGGTGAAAGGCAAAACATCATTTGAGCTTGTGATACTGATAAAAAGCAGAATATTTTCATTGCGTGAAGGGCACCACTAAATTACTCAAGAAAACACAGAGGATTTAGTCACTGATTTGGTATATTTATTGAATTTGTTAAAATTCTGTAATGCATAACAAGACTGCTGAAAACACATCAATTTTTGGTGAGTGAAATATCAGTATGTCTTGGTATGAAATTACTAATTTCCCAGTATGATTTATATCTATTGATCTTGTTTCCATCTCTTATTTTCGAAGGCTGTGCTCTTAATAGGAGAACAAGGAACAGCCAAGACTGTCATGATCAAGGGTTACATGTCCAAATACAATCCTGATCAACACATCAGTAAGAGCTTCAATTTCTCATCAGCAACTATACCTATGATGTTCCAGGTAACTTATTCCACCTCCATATTTCTTTCATTTCAGAGGTGTTCCACTTGTTTTTTAATGTGTATACTTTTATAATCAAATTAACCTCGTATAAAGGGTTGATTGCAGAGGAAATCCTGATTAATGGTCAAACTATTTTCTTTGATTTAAATGACAGCGTACCATTGAAAGCTATGTGGACAAGCGTATGGGAAGTACCTATGGACCCCCAGCAGGCAGAAAGATGACTGTCTTTGTTGATGACATCAATATGCCCATTATCAATGAATGGGGTGATCAGGTATTTCATTATTTTTTTTTACTGTAAGGCAATTGTGTAAAATGTTCATTAGTACTTCCAACGACATTTTTGCAGGACATTACTGATGAAATGATTCCTCAAGAATCATTACTAGTTTATATGCAACAGGCATGAGCTCTCAAGTTATTATACCTCAAGGACTTCATGGGGAAAGTGAGGTGAAATTGGGATATTTTGAGGTACACATTCAAAACATCAGTTTTTGTGGGTTTGTCATGTATAATATGGTATATATTGAGAGAGAGGTGGGGAACAAATGTACATTTTGGAAGAGCACTGTGGAAATGTTGTACAGATTAAGTAAGTGAGCATTAGGGAAATCATGCAATGTCTAATCTTGCATGTAAAAAAATTGGAATGCCAATGATATTTCAATGAGCACAATCGGTGACTAACCACAGTTTAGATCACTGGGAAATAAATTTGGATCACTTATTTCCAAATATATTCAAATTCAATTTATTCTTGATAATAATAAAAACATAATCAAAATGTACATTTGTATAAAGAAATATCATAACAAGAAAAGGAAGGCAACAAAAATTTTACACTTGAAAATAAGAAGCCTCCAAGTGCACTCTGTTTTCTTGAAGGTGACTAATGAGATTGTAAGGCAGATGATGGAGATGCATGGGATGTACAGCTTGGAGAAGCCGGGTGACTTCACCAACATTGTTGATGTCCAATTCATCGGAGCTATGATCCAACCCGGTGGTGGCCGGAATGACATCCCTCAAAGGCTCAAGAGACAGTTCTCTATCTTCAATTGCACTCTTCCTTCAAATGCTTCTATTGACAAGATCTTTGGTATGTGACAGAGAACCTTTCCTTAGCATAGCATTCAATATTAATTGTAACTTTGCCATCAATTCTTATTAATACCATTAGAACTTAAATTTTTTTCAGAAAATGAATTACAGTTAATTGTGTGGACATGATTTTTGTAGTCATTCACACTGAATATTTTCTTATTTAGTTAAAAACACTTTATACCTTTGAACTATTAATTGTGTTCATAGGTGTAGTGGTGTACTATGTTTCTTCTGTTTTGATCCTCATTTTTGGTATTCATTCCATTCACACAATGATTTTGATTTGCAGGGATCATTGGCTGTGGGTATTTCTGTCCTACAAGATTTGACGAGGAAGTCATTGAGCTGATCAAACAGCTCGTACCTGTCACTCGAATTCTCTGGCAGCAAACCAAGGTATACTGCCCTCTATGGATTAATGTTGGATTACTTAGTATTCAATTTCTACTTGTTAGAGAGGAAAGGAGGGCAATTCAAAGGAATATGCTTGTTGACTTTATCAATATTACAAAGTCTAAAATAAATGCTTCATGTCTTGGACAATTTAATGAATTGCTTTGTCCGACTTCCTTTACATGGGACCTTGTTGAAATTACTTGTTTTTTTATTCTTGTTCATATAAAAATTTGTAATACTTGAGGAAATTATCTTGGCTTGAGCTATTCTTGAAGTGAAGTAAAATGGATAAAAATTTGGGTCAGACTATAAGATGGTTTATAATTTTTATTGTCTCACCTGCATAGCAGAGTGAGACTCTTGGCGCCGCTTTTCTGATGGCGGTGGCATCAACACCAAATCTTAACCGAAGGTTAAGTATTTGAAATGACATCATAACTTAGGAAGTATATGAACCTAGTTCATGAAACTTGGCCGAAGGTTAATCAAGTATTATTTAACATCCTGCTTGAGTTTCAGGTCACATGACCAAGGTCAAAGGTCATGTAGGGTCAATGAACTTTGGCCAAATTGGGGGTATCTGTTGGATTACCATCATAACATTGAATGTTTATGGACCTGGTTCATGAAACTAGGACATAAGTTTAATCAAGTGTTACTAATCATCCTGCTTGAGTTTCAAGTCACATGACCAAGGTCAGAGGTCATTTTGGGTCAATGAACTGTGGCTAAATTAGGGGTATCTGTTGAATTACCATCATAACTTTGAAAGTTTATGGATATGTTTCATGCTGGACATAAGAGTAATCAAGTATCTTTGACCAGTTTTAGGTCACATGATTAAGGTTAAATGTCAATGAATGTAGTATTGTGTCATTATATGAATGGTGTATTTTGTTGCATTACCTCATTTTAAAAAATATTTAATATTTAATTTATCTAACATGAGCGCACACTATATTCATCTACCTACTTTCATGCTTGTTACATGTACAAGGTTTGGTAACCCAATGATGTTTCATGCCTAAAATTTGGCATGCCTATTCCTAATCTCTGTTAACATGGCTTCATTGATCAACATCTTTTTTCAATTTAGGTGAAGATGCTTCCTACTCCAGCAAAGTTTCACTATATCTTCAATCTTCGTGATCTGTCTCGTATCTGGCAAGGAATGCTACACATTGCAAGGGAAGAGTGCTCAGACCAGGCTACTGTGCTTGCTCTATGGAAGCATGAATGTACTAGAGTCATTGCTGACAGGTAGGTAGTGCTTATTTCAACGAATTATTACTTATTTTGGGAATGCAATTATATTCAAAAGAGATAGATTATGCTTTTTTTTGTTAGCAAGAAGGGTGGTAATTTCAGGTTTTCATATTATGGATCCTCTTTATCAGCTAATATTTACATTCTTTAAAAAATATTTGCTTTACATTGTCTGTTTTCCCAAGATATACCCTGATTCATTCATATGTTGAATTATTAACAGACTGTACCTAAAGATGCTTGTGAATACTTTAAAAGGGAGCATAATGTAAGGATCAGACAGTGAAAGTTAGGCAGCACCTTTTATTTGATGAAAAAGAGGTAACCCTATACTAACACTGAAAAAAAATTGTAAAAAGAGAAGAGCATATCACATAATAATCTTTATAGTGATTATCTGTTATTACATATTCCCTTATGAGTAATTTGAACCACATAAAACTGTTTTTGTTTCTAGTTTTCTACCACAAAGACCATCCCTTTTTGAAGTGTATTATATGTCTTTATTTGTTTTTTAATGTTCTCACCGCCCTCAGATTCACTACTCAAGTAGACAAAGATTGGTTTGAGAATGCTACATCCAAAGTCTTACTAGATCAGTTGGGCAAGAGCTATGTAGACCAACTAGCCAAGGAACCCTACTTTGTTGACTTCCTTAGAGACCCACCTGAACCTACGGGAGAAGAGCCTGATGATGCCAGCTTGGATGCTCCAAAGATCACAGAACTTGTAATTAATCAGATATATGATAACTAGCTCAGCTATCTTTTTTGATTTGCTGTTTATGAAAAAAAATGCTGAACATTGTTTTTGCCCTGTGAATATAAGTCCAAATTTATTTTTTTTTTTTGCCTTGATCATTATTAGCCTATAGTTATCATTAATGCCTTAGTAATCATTTGTAATTTCATTAACCCATTGCTTACGGCAAATGAGTTGTCCTTGTACAAAACATAATAATTACAGAGTGTATTAGTCAACAGGTTAAAGGAAGTGCATCATCATGATACCTGCCCATAAGACTGATTTCTGACTTGTCATGTTCTCCTAATATTTCCAGATTGTCTTATGTGCACAAAATTAGATGTATGAAAATCAAATAGAATTGTAAATGTTGATTTTCATTTTGAATCCATGATGACCACAGGTCCCTGACTTGGAGTTCCTCTCTGAGAAACTCCAGCAGTATATGTCGATGTACAATGATTCAGTACGTGGAGCTCACATGGATCTAGTCTTCTTCAAGGATGCTATGACTCATCTTGTTAAGGCAAGTCACCACTCTCTTCTCTCAACTCCTCTCACTATCACAGATATGCCAACCCTCCCACATTCATTATAAGGCTCTCCAAAAAATTGCCCCAACTCCCACCTTTAAAACCTTTACGATCATCACCTTGATACCTTAAAAAATGTTAGGAAAAACTTGGAAACTTTTATTTATTAAATATGTCAACTACTGCAAAAACATTGTTTTAGATTGAACCAGAGAATGTCTAGGAACCCAGTGCTTCCAAGGCGCCAAGGTTGGCATTTGCCCCCCCCCCCCCTCCTGGCCTAAAAGGTTGAGTGCTCCACCCGCATTATAATTTTCAAAATTCGACACCTCTTCTACATGTACCAACTCATTTCTACTATCAGACATCAATAGTTAGCTGCCATTTACATTCTATACTTTGCTTAAGTAAATTAAAGTTTCTTTGATGATCTAACTCTTTTGTGTTTGTGTGCATTTCCTATACTTCATGTGCAACCATAGTACCATCTTTTAGAATAGATTGAACTTCTGCCATCAAAATATATTGTAACATTTAAAATCTTCAACCTAGTGTTTGAATAAAAATAATTGTAAAAAAAATGAAAATGTCTTTGCTGTCAGCCCTTGATTGAGCCTATTTGGTATTTCATGTAAAAGAAAGAAACTTAATGATGGTACTTTTATCTAGCTATTTGGTTTGTTATTCAGATCTCTCGGATCATACGAACTGATAGAGGCAGTGCCTTACTAGTCGGAGTTGGAGGTTCTGGCAAGCAAAGTCTCACTAGGTTGGCTACCTTCATAGCAGGATACAAGATATTTCAAATCACCTTAACAAGGTTAGTCTAGTATTACTTGTTTTACAATTTTCTTATTGATTTATTTAAATAGTTGATGCTTGTTTCCTGGCTTCTATTTATACATGTATGTAAGTACATCTTGTAGAATTCTAACTTTTTAAAACATTTATCAGTCATTGATTTTCAGAATTGTATTTCTTAAATGTATTAAATATTACTTGTTCATTAATTCAAGTTTATTTATTCTTATCATTTTAACAGCTTTGATTATTGCATTGTAATTAAGATGTTACATGATCAATGAGAGAATGTTTATCTTCATAATTTCAATGCTTTATTATATTGTAAGGTGATATCTTACTCGCCATGAAGTAAATTTATTATATTTTCTAGTTTAAAAGTTGTTCATATGTTTAGACTAATCATCAAATGTATTGTTTGATAGTTTTAACTATTTTGTTTGCTTTTTATACATTTGTGCATGCATTTTCATCAAGTTTTAATCAAATTTTCCAGTGTTCTTTTCTTTGCGTGAATTGACCCACTTTTGGTTTGTTTCCTGGGCAGTCAGCAAAATAGAAAAGGTAATTCTTCTTGTTATGACTATGATTCTTTGAGTTAATGTGGATACTGTTAAATATTTTGGTTCTTTGAGCTGTTTCATAAATCTTCTCTTACAGTTGAGAATTAGTTTATGAAGTGCTGGAAATTAAGTGCCACTGTCAATATTATGATGAATTGTGTTATGGAAACACAGCCCAGGGAATTGTTTTAGAATTACCAACACTTCTATGAAGTAACTGAGAATATTCTGTAATGACTATGATTATTGTTAATATTTGGTATATGTATTGCCTAGTGTATAACTACATAATATGTGGTGCATGTCCTAAAACTGATATATTGTAGATAATGTGAAATTAAAACATGTGGAGTGGATGTGTTTGCAATTTTCCCTGAAATTGATTTGGTAAGGAATTACAGATGAAAAAAAAGAGTTCACAAATGATATAGTTAGAAGTATGAAAGATTTAAATTTATTGACTCTTTGCCAATGCTTAGACAGGCTCTAAGGAATGGAAAATTTCCATCCTGAATTATGAAGATTTTCTTTTCTCAATCATGTTTTAACACACTAGTATGTGATTTTTTTTTTTTAGTGCAGCAATCCCTAAGTTCAGGAAATAGATTAATGCTTATTTTGAATTGGTTGTTGAAGGAATGTATCTAAAAATTTCAAAAGTTCGAGGGCATCTCAGAAAAAACCTAAATCTTACCAGTATGGCAGTGTATCACATTTCCTGTAGAAACTCTTCCTAGCCAACAGTAGATTGATTGTTATTTCATAACTCTAAAATCAAGCTTTTTTCTGAGCTGTCCTAAAAAAAAAATCTAATTTTGAGACACACTCCAGTGGGAATATATTCTGCAATTTTTGGTCATACAACCCTTTTGATTTGATACTTAGGTCATACAATGCTGGTAACCTGATGGATGATCTTAAGTACCTGTACCGTGTAGCTGGAGCAGAGGGTCATGGTATCACGTTCATCTTTACTGACAATGAAATCAAGGATGAAGCTTTCTTAGAATACCTCAACAATGTCCTATCATCTGGAGAGGTAGGGATCTCTTGATGCAATAATCGCAGTTTACTTCATGTATTCATATATAATTCAATTGATCCATTCATTATTTAATTTTGAAAACTACCAGCATTACCAGGGGGTAACTACTGATATGGGCCCAGTTGGTGTTTCATGAGGCTGTTCGTAAGTTAAGAGTGACTTTAAGAACGACTGGTGATCCTTTCTTTGGGTAAATGGTATACACCATAGACGTAGGCAATGGTTAAGCGTGTAAGAAAGGATCACCAGTCGTTCTTATAGTCGCTCTTAACTAAGAACAGCTTTATGAAACGGCCCCAGGGACTGATTTACCAGGCATGATTTATTTCCCCTCATCTACAGTGCGTATCAAAAAAAAAAGTTTACACTTTGAAAATATCCTGTGAAATTATACATTTGTAATATCCTGAAGATTTTTCCACATTTTAACATTGGTACAGATTGGTACAGATCCATTAATGCAAATGATGATATAACTGTCGAAAAATATTTCCGCTTGAGTGAGCACCACTTACTTTTGAAAAGTTAGTGAAAAATGATTTGCGCAGAACTTTGAAATAGTTATGCGAATAAAAGTAGACCTTAATCATGAAGAGCACATGGAATTTAGCAAGTAAAACTGATTTGAAGATACCTTCTACCTTGTTTGACTTGTTTCCTTGCCCAAAACACTTCGGAGAGTGCATTTCGCCCCACCCCACTCCCCCCACACACTGAGGCCATCGTGACGATATTTGCTTTTCACTGAGCTCATGAGCTGTGATTTACATGGAATGGCTTAAGCTTGATTTTCAGTTTGTTAATCATTGCTAAGCTTGGGAAAAGTGTGGAGAAACAAGTAATAAATGAAAAATGAAATGTAAACCCACTTTCAATGATAAAAACTTAGTTAAAATATTCTGGAGATGTCTGATATAAACTTTTGTTCAGATTCAGTTATGTCCTCAGATCCAGCTGGCAAAAAATAGGGTAAAGGTTGTGCTTACTATGTGTTGAAATTTCAATTTGGGTGGCAAAACTGTTACAAAATGCTTGAATGTATCCGTTTTATTTCAATTGACTAAAAGTGCAAGGGAAAAGTATGATAAATCTTTCGTAGGTTGAGTTTGATTTTGCCCTTTCCCCTTGATACAGCATGAAAACAAGCATTTCTGCGCAAACAGATTTCTGCGAGCTTTACAGAAATGGACAGTGCTCACTCAAGTGTAACATTCTGACAAAACTTTTACCTTGATTGGATAGATGAGACCCAAACCCAAGATTATATGTGAAAAATTTACCCACATGTTGTATATTTTTTAATTCCCAGGGTTTTTTCAAAGTGTAAACTTTTTTTGATACGCACTGTATAATAGTTTCTCATCTGGCTACATCAAGGTTTTTAAATGCAGCTTATTCAACTTCGGTCTAATCTGGCTTTGACTGTCTATTACAAAGATGCTATTCAGTGGTGTACCCAGGATTTTCCAAAAGGGGGGCAAATTTGTTGGAGGATATTTCGTCCGCCAAAAAATTTGACAAGCAAAAAAAAACCCTATTGATGCTATTTCTTCTATGATTATGTACACGTGAAGAAAAGATGTGAAACAAATTAATCACTAATTTTAATTGGCACCAATAGCAACAGGAGTTTAGTGAGATGCGGTTGTGTGTGTAATTTATTTTTGTCTGGCGAAAGCGGGGCATACATTTTGACAGTGTGGTGTTAAGAATCCGTGTAGTGATGTCTTAATTTCATCTCTGTCCCTCGTTGTTATACCAAGGTGTCCAACTTGTTTGCTAAAGATGAGCTGGATGAGATCACACAGGAATTGATCTCTGTCATGAAGAAAGAATTTCCCAGACGACCTCCAACCAACGACAACTTGTATGACTACTTCATATCAAGAGCTTGCAAGAACCTCCATATTGTGCTTTGTTTCTCTCCAGTAAGTATTGATCAATCCTTAATAACAAATTAATCTTTTATGCTGTCTTAAGTTCATTTATATAATGTATTATTGTGAAATGGAGATAGAAACAAAAATATTTGACATTATTATGTACCCTAGAGAGAACAAAATTTCCATCTTAACTTTGATGGTAATAGTTGGAAAGAAGTCTGATTTAAGGTAAAAAAAAGAGAAAAGGCCTGTTAAATGCATTTATTCATAAAAATCATCTTTTCATCTTGCAATTTTGATTGTGGAAATAATTCACCTGTGCTAAGTTCTCCAAAGATACTGACCCATGAACTGAGCACCTGCGGCCAGTTTCCTAAAGATTTCCAATGATAGCAACTTTGCCATTATTGTAAATACCATGGAAACCTTGATTGTGATTATCATACGTAGTTATGTAACGGGGCCCCAGACCTATCTGCACTGACATGTTTGTGATTTCAGTTTTAACCACACAAAAGTGTTGATAGTAGTTTGGCTTGTATTTTTTCTTCTCTTCCCTATGCTCTCTGTTGCCCTCTACATGTGTTAGATGTTCTCTGTTGCATGTTCTGTTGCTCTCTGCATCTGTTGCATGTTCAATTTCAGCTTATTCCATTAATATTATCTATCATCCATTTATATCCTTCATCATTTATTTGTAACCTTGCCAGGTTGGAGAGAAATTCCGTAACCGCTCCCTGAAGTTCCCTGGGCTCATCTCGGGCTGTACAATGGACTGGTTCACCCGCTGGCCCAAAGATGCCTTGATTGCAGTATCTAACCACTTCTTATCTCAGTTTGAGATCATCTGCCCTGCAGAAACCAAACTCCAAGTGGTACAGACCATGGGGGAGGTGCACGATGGAGTGGCCACTACTTGCATAGAATACTTTGAAAGGCAAGTCACATAGTCCTCAGATACCGGTCTTAATGTCATATGAACATAGGGGTAATCACAAAAATAGGAAAGATTTAGATATTGTATATTACATGATTGAATTAAAAAAGCCCAAGAAAACCATTGAAAATTATCTTTATATTCTTCTGTAACTCTTAAATTACAGTAGACCCACATTGCTGCCACATGATACACATTCATTGTAGAACTTCTTATTTTTGATTTACTAAGAGGTAAATAGATGTTCATTCTTTAGGCCATGTCCTTTTTTTTTAACAAGTTGTATCATGTTTGTGGTCTTCCCTGCCAGGTATCGCCGTCAAACCCACGTCACTCCCAAGTCTTACTTGTCCTTCTTGGATGGCTATAAGTCCATATACCTTGAGAAATATGCTGAGATCTCAGAGTTAGCTCAGCGCATGAACACCGGTTTAGACAAGCTTATTGAGGCTAGTGAGTCTGTTGCAGAGCTATCCGTTCAGCTGGTGGTCAAAGAGAAAGAACTGGAAATTGCTTCCAAGAAGGCTGACAAGGTAATATCATTATATCTGTTTTAGACATGGATGAAAACAATTTATCAAATATAGAGATATATAGTTGACCATTTAGTTTTTAAAATTTTGAAATAGAAGTAAGTTCAAAATTGATTTAATGGCTTAGCAAGGCTATATCAGGGAAAGTTAGTAGGTATGTGTATGTAAGCCTAGGAATGCATATAGACTGGTCAATGAGAGACTAGGCCTCTTTATGTTCTGATTCATCATTGGTTAGTGCTAGTGTATGATCACCTACTTAATGTAAGAAAGACCTTAACAAATTGCTCATGTTTACACTTTTTACTTTAATAGTTGCATGGTAGGTCGACACATGTAGGTTGATACATTTCTCAGTATCGTAGTACTGTTAAAATGGATATTGTTTCTATTGATTTTGATTGCATGAATAAGGTGTTAGCAGAAGTGACAGTGTCGGCCCAAGCAGCAGAGAAAGTAAAAGCATCAGTGCAGATTGTGAAAGACAGGGCCCAAGCCATTGTGACTGAGATTGAAGCAGACAAATCAGTAGCCGAGGGCAAGCTGGAGGCAGCCAGACCTGCTCTAGAGGAAGCAGAGTCTGCTCTCAATACCATCAAACCTGCCCACATCTCCACTGTGAGAAAGCTTGCCAAACCTCCACATCTTATCATGCGTATCATGGATGCAGCACTCTTGCTCTTTCAAAAGAGGCTTGATCCAGCATTCCCTGACCCAGAAAGACCTTGCCCTAAGCCATCTTGGAGTGAATCACTGAAGGTTTGTCATTGCATAAGTGTGCTTTGATTTTGTTCTTTTATTAAAAAGTCCATTCTCATTAGTAAGATATATGATAATGTTAATGTTTATTTAGTTTTTATGAATAATTGAATCTCTAAAATTAGTATATATTTATCACATCTTGGCATTTTTTAATGTTCAAGGTACATTATTGTCTTGTAAAAATACGTATTTGTTGTAATAAGATGATATATGCACAATTGGCAAAAATACAGTATATTTACTAATGATATTAAAGCAATATTGACTGGCCTCGGAGCGATACGACATATATCGCCCAAACTAGATTTATATCGCCCGAGTCGTAGACGAAGGTGATATCAATTTAGTGAGGGCGATATATGTCCTTTCGCCCCCAGGCCAGTCAATATTGCTATTATTAACCAAATCAGACATCTAGAACAAAAATCGTTAAAATTAAGATATTTTAATTTCTTAGAATGAGAATCTAGTTTCTCATGTTGAACATACTGGGCCTCTGAACTTTACCATTGTGACGTAATTGAAATGACGCTTCCCTGGCCTAGGGACGCATTATCCAGCATTGTCTCAACTTGATTGCCATTATGACGTATAGCACTGCGCGATTCAAGGACGCGTACAAAAACGCGTAGAATACCCGGATGTTCGCGCTGCCTTTTATTGCCCGCTACATTTCCACACAATTTCTCATTGACTTTCCTGAGCGGGCAATAAATTGGGCCCGTGGATAAACAATTGGAATTTCATTGACCGGCCACTTGATCCCAGTCTTAAGCAGGCAACAATGTTTCAAAGTTGCCCTGCTCAGACTTTAATTGCAGCCAAGCCGCCATGTAAGTGTTCAAGCTTTCTAAGGAATTTTTTCTTACCGAAATATTGAAAAGATACACCATGATTATATCATCAATAAATGTCCCACTTTATGCGATCCAAGCACAATGCTTGAATATTCCTCCAATGAATATTTTTATAATAACATTAAACAAGAAGCATCATCATACAAGGGTGGCAGTCATTACAGAATAAAAAAAAACTTTCTATAAACAAAATGATAGACAGAGATTGATATAGAGAAAGAATGATCATGAATTGTTTGTACTTCTGTTGTTTTTTTTTAGTTGATGAGTGGTAGTGGATTTTTGAATGCCCTGCAATCCTTTCCTAAGGATTCCATCACAGCAGAAACAGTGGAGCTACTTCAACCTTATCTAGGCATGGAAGACTACTCATTTGAGAATGCCAAGAAAGTGTGTGGAGATGTTGCTGGTCTGTGCTCATGGACGTGTGCAATGGCAACATTTTTTGGAATCAACAGAGAAGTGTTGCCCTTGAAGGTAATTGGTTACTTCTCGATTGGGTTTGATCTTTGCAGCATTTTAAAGAGACTGTATTGTCCTTCAAATTTCTTTTTTGTATTCATCATTGTCAACATATGATTTTGCAGTGAAGCTGCTTCTGTTTATATTTTTACTTTACCAATTGCCCTTGTAACTAACAATTGTCAGCAAGCTGCCCTCTCTTCTTTCTTTACCTCTTACTCACTGGTTGGTTATCTAGAGAGAAAAGAAATCCAGATATATGTGTACTGAATTAAATGCAAAACAAAATCTGAATAATCATTATTTTAAAACATTGTGATGTCATATCCCATATTGCTCTTTTGCCTAGGCCAATCTTGCAGTCCAAGAGGCCAAATTGAACGTTGCTTCCAGAGAATTGGCCAAAGCTCAGGGTCAGCTGGATGAAAAGCAGAGAGAACTAGATGAAGTCCAGGCCAAGTTTGATGCAGCTATGAAAGAAAAGCAGGTAACTACTTCTAAGGTCATCTCTGGCTGGCCAGGGGAAACTTTCTGCCATATATTTGCATTTTATTTTATTTATTTATTTTTTTTGGGGGGGAGGTCTTCTCAATAAACCCCTGGGTTTCTACACATGAAAATCAGATTGATTTTAAAAGCCTTAGAGATTTGAAATTTTAACACTAACTGCAAAGCCTTTGTGTGCTTGCTAATTTCAAACATTGTATATCTTGGGAGTCGGCAGTGGGCCTTTTATGGGGCTATGAAGGGTTTTTTTTATGGCCAAAAAAATGTTTAAAGGACAAATCCACCCCAACAGAAAGTTGATTTGAAAAAAAGGAAAAAAAATCCAACAAGCAAAATGCTGAAAATTTTATCAAAATCGGGTGTAAAATAAGAAAGTTATGACATTTTAAAGTTTCTCTTCATTTCACAAAACAGTTGTATGCACCTCATTGTCGGTGTGCAAATTGGCAGACTGATGACGTCACCCACTCACCATTTCTTTTGTATTTTGTTATATGAAATATTCTAATTTTCTCCTCGTCAAGTGAAACACAGTTTCATTTCTCCCTGAACATGTGCAACTACCATTATTTTAACAGTTTATGATTAAGTTAAGTTGGTCCTTATTGTCAAATCTGTAAAATTTGAGATTTGTAAAAAATTTGTATTATTCAAACAGTAAATAACAACATAAAAAGTGAGTGATGGACATCATCGACTCTCTCATTTGCATATCGCTGAGTTGTGCGTTCAACTGTTTTGTGAAAAATAAGCGAAACTTTGAAATGTCATAACTTTCTTATTTTACATCTCATTTCGATGAAATTTTGCATTGTTATGTTTGTTTGATTTTTCTATATCGATTTCAAATCAACAATTTTCTGGGGTGGACTTGACCTTTAATGAGAGATAAATATTCTTTATGATTAAGAAGGATATTGCCAACCCTTTGTGTTCTAGCTAGAGATTTTGTTATATTTTAGTCTTGTTAAAATGAGATGTTTGTGATTGCAACCTTGTGCAAAATGAGTACCATAATCATGCCAGTGCTCGGACAAGTAAAAGGTTTTTTAAGACTTCATGGTCTCAATGTAGATGATCAATAGATTTACCTTGCCAAGTGCTAAAGAATATTCTTGCATTTATTTCAATGTTCATTTCATTGCTTCTTATTTTTTCGCTTCTTTTTCTCTAACCTTTCCATTTCGTTTTCTTTTGCTTGTTCATTATCTTTTCTTTCTACTTTCTTCCTTTTTCTCTGCTCTCTCTAACTTATTTGATTTCTTCTTGCCTTCTCTTTGTCTTTTTTCCTTATTTTTCCGCTTCTTTTCTCCGCTAACCTTTGCATTTCGTATTCTTTTGCTTGTTCATTATCTTTTTTTCTACTTTCTTCCTCTTCTCTGCTCTCTCTCTAACTTATTTGATTTCTTCTTGCCTTCTCTTTGTCTTTTTCCTTATTTTTCCGCTTCTTCTTTTCTCCGCTAACCTTCTCATTTATTTATCCTTTGCTTGTTTATTTCGTTACTATTTTTTTTTTCATCGCCTCACCCCTCTCTATCCTTTTCAATTCCTTCTCTTTTTCTTTGTCTCTGTTTCTCCGCAGTGATTCTTTTATTTTCCTCTCTCTTCCTTGCTTTCTTTTTCCTTTCCCTTTTGGCCTTCATTTTATGTTCCCTTTCTTCCTTCATTGCCTCTTTAATTACCTGGGGTTTTTATTGTTTTTTGCTCTATCTTTTCTTTTTTCTTCTATCACTTTTTTTTATTTTCTTTGTCTATCTTTTCCTTTTCTTGTTTATCTTTGAGGTGCATGATGAAAGTTTTGCCACAAATTGCTTATGGGTATTGAACCCTTTTTTAACCCTTTCTCACAACATCTACCTTCGGGACGGGGGTATACATGGATAGCACAAGTAATATAAATTCCTCATCCTGTGGACGTTCAGTAAGGTAGACGATCGGCAAAGATAAGGAACAGGAAGCATAATTATCTTCATGTCTTGACTCATCATTTGGTGAGACCACAATAGGCAAATCTTCTGCTCCATCATCTTTATGGTGATAAGACGAAGGGTGAGCTGTATGCTCATCGATGTGAGACTCGGACTCATCATTAGGCGAGACCACAATAGGCAAATCTTCTGATCCATCATCTCCATGGTGATGTTCATTGTTTGACTTGGTTTTGAATTCAACAGTAGATGGTTAGAACCCATCTTGTACACTTTTGATGGTAGTAGATGAGCGGTCTGATACTTCTTGGTATAGGGATAAAGTCCTGCAGATTTAAACCCATTTACTCCATGTGACAGCCTTGAGACTGTATGCTTCCACGCCTCTTCTAAAAACAGAGGCAACCGGGCTTTTGGTAACAAATCCCCTGGATGGTCTATTTGGTATTGCCTCTCGGCCCTGTACCATTCCGACTTCACTTGCGTGCTATGTTTTGGAACACGATAAAGAATAATTCCATGCTCGTCACAGAATTCTGCTACCTCTAAGCTTTGATGGGTGGAGTGCCCATCCACTAGTGAGAGCACCCTCTTCTGCACCAAAAAATGGATAGAATAGATTAGCTATAAAGCCAAAGAATGTCTTGGCATCAATCCATCTGCTTTTGGTGCGGCCAAAGTAAGCCCCCTTCGATGCTCCTACCATATGACCGAAATGGGATTCTGCCCTTTTCCCCAGGGAGATTTATTAGGGGTGGGGTAAATGTACCAACTGCATTGACAGTAGCTAGTACTGTGACCTGGGCTTTGTCAGCATTTTTTACTTCGTGCACAATTCTTGTGACAGTTTCAGCAAGCACCCTTGTGCCGGATTTCCCTCCGGGTGCGAAGCCGTTCTCGTCACAATTGAGAAATCTATTTAGTTCATTGAGAATGCTCCTCGCTCCTTTGTCTTCAAGATATATCTCGAAATCTTCCAACCACTTTTCGACCCTACCAGGAGTCACTATGGCTCGTTCTTTCCCAATTGACTTTGCACACACTGTTGTTTCGTGCCATGAATCCACGAAACCATGTTTCCCCTTTAAAAAAATAAAATTGATACTGTTTCGAAGGATTCATTCATCATTGGCAATTTTGTAATATATATCATCATCATTGTTGACCAAGCCGTTGTCTTAACTTACAATAATGGAGTTCCGGTTACTTCTGCTCTGGCTGTCTGGCTCTGACACGAGCTCCCGGTTCTACAAGCTCTGCCTCAAATCATGAATCGCTTCAGAAGAAATTCCTTCAGGCACTGTACCAACTAGCATTCTGTGTGACACAAAACAAGAAAAAATATCATGTTTGTGAATAAAAATGGTTTGACAGAATTTTTCCACAAATAAAGGTTAGGGGGAACCATCTCTATATGGAACTATGTATTGATATTTGATATTGACTGATAATTTAGTAAAGAGGTGCAAAATGAAAAGTCTCACGGAGTGGTGTATGAATATTGTGATCACTAGCCATACAGCTGAACCCTGGCTAGTGTGACATGTTGCGTCCGGTTGATCAATAGACTAACAATATATGTGTGTATACATTGCCTCTCTCCCTCTTTCTGTTTTCTTTTCTTCTTCCTGTTATTTCTTTCTCTCGTTTACTTTCCTTTTTCTTTTCCTTCCTGCTTCTGTAATAATCTTTCTTCTTATAATTATCTTTAAATTACTAGAAGGGGCCCACGACACGGAAACTCCTTCACTACCTCACCCCCCCCCCTGCCTGGTGATCGCTACAGAGGGTATAAAACAGGCCTGTCCTACGGCCACTTTACCTGCTTTGATCCTTTTCATATCGACCTATAATACCTTCCTTTATTTCTCTTCCCTTCCTTTCCCTTCTCCTTTTCACTGGTTTTCATTAAGGTATTTGATCTCTTATCTTTCTCTGTATTTCTCTTCCCCGTTCCCTTGATTCTTTCTCTGTCCTCGTAATATCGTAGTCGTAGAGTCTACCCTCCCCCATTTTTATCTCAGTCACCAAGTTTCAAAATCCCTAAGTAACATTAGACCCTTCATAAATAACTAACATAAGGTAGGTTCGAAATATATAAACGTTAGCCATATCCATTCATCTTTACATTTATGGACACACCGTTGAGGAAGTTGTTCAAGATCAACTGTCCAAACACTTAAAGGAAACTTCTAAACTGACCTGCTGATATATAGATTGATGTAAATCATGTGATATTTTATCATTCGTGATAAAAACACAAGGCAGAGAACATCAGAATTCCGGCTCTCCGAAAAATTACTTCATTCTACGATAATGAACAATACTTTGAGAAAAAAGAGGAATTTACTAGGAAAATAAAGTTTACTAATTTACGCTAATCTGGTTCAAAGGCGAAAAAAAGGTCAGAAATATGAGACTTACGTGTAAATTTCTCTTCAAATGCTGTCGTTTCTCTACAAGGGAACCCCTTCAATCTGTGTACAAAGTACCGTGTTCCATTTTCTGCTCGTATTTAGCGCGTATATACAGTCGCGTTGCTGCGCATTGAAAAACATTGTGACGTCATAATCAGCCCGCTGTCCGAGCACTGGCATGATTACGGTATCTTTAGCAAAGAAGACTTGAAGGATCGCATGTATGAATAATCAATTTGATTGTGTTTTGTGTACAGGATCTGTTGGATGATGCAGAGTCTTGTAGAAAAAAGATGCAGGCAGCATCAGCACTCATCAATGGTCTCGGGGGAGAAAAGATTAGATGGACTCAGCAGAGCAAGGAGTTCAAATCTCAGATCAATAGGTAAAGCCAGGATGAATATCAAAGAATGATTTTCATGTAAAAAAAGTGTAAATTCCCATTCTTTCTGTATCAACAGTACTCATTTATTCATCTATATATTTATTTATCTCTATATTTATCTATTTATTTATGTATATATCTATTTATTTTTATTTATTTATTAATTTATTTAAATTTATTGATAAGCAGCACCAGCTGAAGGGGTCAAGGTACAGATTAGATACTTACAAAATGATTACAAAAATAATAAAAAATACAAATACAGTATACAACCTATAATGGTTTAGATTTATCAAAGATTAATCAAAAGTTTGATCAAGATCTAAAATAAATTGTCAACAGTTGTTGATAGTATCAAGTGAAATAAATTGAGTAAAGTACCTTTTGTTGGATGTTCAAACCACTTGATTTTGGATTACCATGGACGATAGCACAGACTATTGTATGGTAAGGTCCCCCAGGTCTTCGCACAGGCATACCTACACAATTCTAGTAAAAGAAGGTATGCAACGACCACAATTTTACCCATGTGATACATGGAAAGATATTCTTTTAAAAAATCTGACTCAAAGTGGTGGAAAAATAATGAACTTTGGGCATTTAATGTGATGACCTCAAAATGCAGCCTTTCTTATCAAAATCCGAGAATCGTGTGTAAAGTGAATGGGTGCGCAGACAAGGGGCATCAGTTTCGTTTTCATTATGAAAATGACTGGCTAAGGTTTTTTCCAAGAAAATCATTAATTCATTTCTGACTTCTATGAGATTTTTTACTCACTTATCCTTCAGAATATAAGGAACATTTTCAACTAAATTTTTTTGTGAAATAAAAAGAAATTCATGTGTGCGTAGAAATGGGGCCCACCTCCATTTATGAGCCTCAATGTAATTTAATTTAAAATCAATAAATGATGTATGTTCCCCATATCATTGTTGAAATAAATTCAATAGTCAAATGGCAATAAAATATAAAAGCTGTTCTCAACTACGTATTATTTCTTCATCTTTCAATTTATCACTTGTTTATCTTCTCACATTCCCTCTTTGATCATCTGGATAGGCTGGTTGGTGATGTGCTGCTTGCTACTGGTTTCCTTTCTTACTCTGGTCCATTCAACCAAGTCTTCCGTCTTATGATGATGGATGAATGGTCTAAAGAGCTGTCAAGGAGACGCATTCCTTTCTCACCCAACCTCAATGTCACTAACATGCTGGTGGATGCTCCTACTGTAAGTCAATCAAATTAATCCCCAGACTTCATTCAACAAATAGCATGAAAGCATGATAAAAAAAATATTAAATGTTTTTGAGTCAATAATTTTATTTATTTATTAAAATAAGTTTTATGCCTGATTTTTCTTTAAATTCCAAAATGTCTCAGAACATCTCAACCAGAATGTGCATGTTTGGGTTTTGTACTAGTTTGAAATATTAAAACATTCTACATTGTTTATCGGAAATCAATGTATTCATTACTAATGATAATCCACAGTCTCTCCTTGTTCCTGGAATCTGATTTTATTTGTGTGTGTGTGTATGTTGTAGATTGGAGAATGGAATCTTCAAGGTCTTCCAAATGATGAGCTTTCCATACAGAACGGTATCATTGTGACCAAAGCTACTAGATACCCTCTGTTGATTGATCCACAAGGTCAAGGCAAAACATGGATCAAGAACAGGGAGAGTGATAATGGCCTCCAGGTAAATATAGGGATACACGCTCTCCCTTTTGCTGTATTGTATTGCATCATTTATTCTGCCAATCACCAGGGGGTTCTTTCACAAAGATTCTAACAATCACACTTGAATTGCCTGTTGCATGTGGTATGTAACACGTCACCACATTGGTCATGGGAGTGTCTCGTGAAAGTGCTTGTTAGACATTTATCTGAAAAGTCCTGTTTTAATAGCAGTGCTTCTCAGCCAATTAAACTCAAGGAATTTGTCAGATCTTTCAACTTTTTGGTCAAAAATACTGATGTAACTCCCCAGATCATGTTCAATGGATGCACTCTACCCTGTTATCATTAATGAGATTATGCTTTAGATACCACGCGTATGTTGACACAATACACCTTAAGTCTCACTAATAAAAATGTCTTAAAAATATGTCTCAAATGCCCGTAATGGCTGTGCATAATTTCTAAAAATCATTGAATTACTTTCTTGACCTTAGGTGACATCGCTGAACCACAAGTACTTTAGAACTCATCTTGAAGATTCCCTGTCCCTTGGGAGACCTCTTTACATTGAAGATGTTGGTGAAGAGTTGGATCCTGCCCTTGATAACGTCCTTGAGAAGAACTTTATCAAGTCTGGCAGCACGTACAAGGTAATATAGATGACTTATAAGACAGATATTAATCCCTGTTATATGAATAATACTAGTAAGGGAAAAGAAATATCTTCATTAGTTTAATCTATTTTTGCATAGTAACATGTTACTTTTATTTTCTTAGTAATTCCAGTAATGAATGAGTCAGTTTAAGGACGTTCCACAGTTAAAATGAAGTCCATGTCATTTCACCATATTTTGCAGAGTTACTTTGGTATCTATGCATAATAAAAATGCAAAAAATAATATAGGTTCATGTTCTTATTTTTGTCTCACCTGCATAGCAGTGTGAGACTATAGGCGCCGCTTTTCCGACGGCAGCGGCGTCAATACCAAATCTTAACCGAAGGTTAAGTTTTTGAAATGACAGCATAACTGGACCTAGTTCATGAAACTTGGCCATAAGGTTAATCAAGTATTACTGAACATCCTGCCTGAGTTTCATGTCACATGACCAAGGTATATTGTGGTCCCACATATAGGCTTTCATGGTGTTGCAACATTACATGTAATTGAAAACGATCGTTGATCGGTTGATCGTTTGTGATCGTTTTACTCTTGGTCAACACCATGGAAGTCTACATGTGGGACAACAATAAGAAAAAAACATTTACCGAGTGTAACATCAAAGTCAGAGTCAAGAAAGAGCTGAATATTCTTAATTTTTTTCGGTTGTTTCCAACTAGATCAAAATAATCTCAAGGTAATATGGAAAATAGATGGCCATTTCATGTATTTTTTGAGGGGGTTGCGTCGGCAAATTGCGCAAGATTGCGCAAGTAGCACATGCAAGTAGCACATGCGCACATACAACGTAAGTTGAGAAGGCACGGTTCTTCGAACGATTTACCTGGCAATAAATTATCTGTGTTTGGCGCTGATTTTACACCAGTTTCCACTGTTTTTTTACTGGTTTGACAATATATGAGAGATAGTTATGATTATCACTGACATTTTATTATTTTATTTTCAAAACAACCACTTGCCCGATTGGGCAATTGACTTTGAGAAATGCTTGCCCGCCCATCATTTTCACTTGCCCTGGGCAAGTTGGTTAATCGCACCCTGTATGAGCATGAAGAAGTGTCATCAGCATCTACCCTCTCAGACTGAGGGGTGTTTTCAGGGATAATGGAGCAATCCGCTATGTCCAAGTCAATTCCAGTCTCATAGCTTGGATCTTCTTTGATACATGCAGTAGTGAGAAGTTTCCCACGTTGTTCCTTCAAATCTTGCCGTCTCCTTTTATAAGAAGGAGTATTTTCACTCCTTTTCCTTTTCATAGCCTTTCTAGAGAGGTACTTGAGTCTATTTTGATGAGTGTTACCTGGAGAAATAAATACACGTTCATCCTTTATGTAAGACTGCCCACAGGTTTTTGTCTCACCTGCGAAGCAAAGTGAGACTATAGGCGCCGCTTTTCCGACGGCGACGGCGGCGGCGTCAACATCAAATCTTAACCTGAGGTTAAGTTTTTGAAATGACATCATAACTTAGAAAGTATATGGACCTAGTTAATAAAACTTGGCCATAAGGTTAATCAAGTATTACTGAACATCCTATTAGAGTTTCATGTCACATGACCAAGGTCAAAGGTCATTTAGGGTCAATGAACTTAGACCATGTTGGAGGAATCAACATCGAAATCTTAACCTGAGGTTAAGTTTTTGAAATGTCATCATAACTTAGAAAATATATGGACCTAGTTCATGAAACTTGAACATAAGGTTAATCAAGTATCAATGAACATCCTGCATGAGTTTCACGTCACATGACCAAGGTCAAAGGTCATTTAGGGTCAATGAACTTTGGACGAATTGGGGATATCTGTTAAATTCCCATCATAACTTTGAAAGTTTATGGATCTGATTCATGAAACTTGGACATAATAGTAATCAAGCATCACTGAACATTTTGTGCAAGTTTCAGGTCACATGATCAAGGTCAAAGGTCATTTAGGGTCAATGAACTTTGGCCGAATTGGGGATATCTGTTGAATTCCCATCATAACTTTGAAAGTTTATGGATCTGATTCATGAAACTTGTACATAATAGTAATCAAGCATCACTGAACATTTTGTGCAAGTTTCAGGTCTCATGATTAAGGTCAAAGGTCATTTAGGGTCAATGAACTTTGGCCGAATCGGGGGTTTCTGTTGAATTACCATCATAACTTTGAAAGTTTATTGGTCTAGTTCGTTAAACTTGGACATTAGAGTAACCAAGTATCACTGAACATCCTGTGCGTGTTTCAGGTCACATGTCCAAGGTCAAAGGTCAATGAACTTTAGCCGAATTGGGTGTATCTGTTGAATTACCATCATAACTTTGAAAGTTTATGGATCTGATTCATGAAACTTGTACATAAGAGTAATCAAGTATCACTGAACATCCTGTTCCAGTTTCAGGTCACATGATCAAGGTCAAAGGTCATGTATGGTCAATAAACTTTGGCCATGTTGGGGTTTTTTGTTGAATAACCATCATATCTCTGTAAGTTTATTGGTCTAGTTCATAAAAAGAGGACATAAGAGTAACCATGTATCACTGAACATCTTGTGCGAGTTAGAGTAGTATGCAAAGTCAGCACTGCTGCTATATTGAACCGCGTGATGCAGGTGAGACGGCCAGAGGCATTCCACTTGTTTTTAGATACTGCTGCTCCAATTCGGTAGGGAAGGCTCTCTTAACTGTAGTAGTGGCATCTTTTGGGTGCTTTTTGGGCGACCTGGGGAGCGTTTCATCAATATTTTCATCCCACAAGTTGTCAGATCTGACATCTTTCCATGATTTTGATTGGCTGAGGGGCACTGTTCCTATGGTAACTGTCAGATAAAATGGGACTTGTCGCATAAAACATGCGACGAGTCCTTTCATGAAACGCCCCCCTGATTGTTGAAAGACTCGTTAACTTTACTTGAGCCACATGGAGCCAGTCGTTCCGCATTGCAGGCATGTATTTCCAGGAGGTTTGTGAGATCTTCCCTCAGTCCAGCATCGGTGAGAGGCTTTCCTTGCAGCAGAGAGCTGTACCCCAAGGGGGCCACTAACATTGACGAGTGGATACCATGCGCGACCAAAAAAACACGTAAAAAGGATGTCTTTTTCACGATAGGGCACGTTACGTACGTAACGTGATAAGGGTGTCAAAAACACAAAAATAATGAAAAAAGGGTATCTATTTCGCTAGGAAAATTACGTGTTTTGGGTCGAATTTGCGGGGATGATAAAACAAAATTAAAATGTTCTATAAAGGATGTCCTTTTTGCCCCAACACTTAATTCGTGTTTAGAGTCCGATTTGCGCGGGGTGTAGAAGGTGGGGCCGTACTAAACCAAATAAGGTAATTAAAGCCGACGACCGAAGGACCCGTAACAATAAAACATTCCTGTACTTGTTTAGGGGTTCATTTCAGGAAATATTTGCCAATACTTGTTAAGGGTAGGGTTTTACACGCCAATACGTGTTAAGGGGTGCATTTTCGGAATATAGAAATTACGTGTTTAGGGTGCTTTTCGAGACCCCATGGTCGCGCATGGTATCCACTCGTGAATGGAAGTGGCCCCCCCGGGACCTGTACATTTCTCCTTAGAAGCTTTGCACCATGTTATGCTGGCATCATGTTCTCAAAAGATGTGAGGAACTATGTTCCGCAGGCCATCAGCAACACCTACTGCATTTCCCCGATGCTGGTGCAGGGTGAAAGAGAAGCACCTTGAAACATATTTTGATACCCTGTTTTTACTGTTGGACAGAACCTTATGCTTTGCTGCCAAATTATACAGGGCGGAGTTGAATGTTTTTTTTGCATGATTAGTGTCACTCCACTATAAAATATTTGGATCATACAGTTCACATAGGTGAGCCAAGGTGCAACTACCATCATCCATGACGGTCTTTAATGTCCCTCCTATTGCCTGAGCAAGTTCAAGACAGACGCCAGGCTCCTTGGCCTTTGAACTCCCACTCCAATTTTTCCTGCAGTCATGCGGAGTTGGCTCTTTCCCAAGCCTTCCTGCAACTTCACAATATCGGCAAGTAGTAATTCTATATCCATACCCTGTAATCTTTCCCGTCTCATGGTCATGGAGGGTTCCATGGCCAGACATTGAATTCCTTGTCTTCCGTCTACATTGCCAGCCCATATCAGGCCTTCACGTTTATAATTTCGTGGAGCTCAATAAATCGCTCTCCTTATTTTTTCGAGGAGCTCAATTGAGCTCTTCAGAATCGCTCTCCTGAGTCCTGAGACACTCGAGGAGCTCAATTAAATACAACACGCTAAATTGCAGATTTTTATTCAAATTGCAGTACTGTCTGTTGTCTGTGCACCTATTAATTAATTGGTAAAACACAAATAAATGAACACCATGAACAATTAAAAATGTTTTTCAACATTGTATTTGTTTTATTTCAGTGTGATTTTTCTTACAGGCTCTGAAATTTAATAGGGCTCTACATTGGTACCCGTAGTATGCTTCTATATTAGAATCTATGAATGAATCAATTTTTCAGACATTTCCGAGTTTGTGGAAACCTCATACGCAAGTCAAGCATTGTAGGCCTAAAACAGTCTTCTTACAAATTAGTTTGGAGCAAGTCAAGCTGTGCTTGATTTAAAGGTTAGATAACAGAGTTCACGTTACTCTCATTTCTTCACAATTCGATGGTAACAAAGAAATTTCAATTCAGGACAATTATTTTGGCAATATGGCATCCATGGCACATGAATCTCAATCATGAAATGTTTCAATATTCAGTAAAACCACGTTTTGGGCATTTTCAATAATCAATAAATAATCAATTTTTCTAGGATTATTAACAGTTCAGATGAATCAGATCACATTGTGAATGTGAGTCAATACAATATTTTAGTACTTAGTCAACAGATAATCTTATTCATTGATATTCTGAAGTTCAACAACAGTCTCAAGGACTCTTAAGAGGATCAAAGCCTAAGTAATTTCCCGCAATTGTTTATCAACATGCATCAGCTCTCATAGTTCAGTGACAGTATTTGGTTTTGAAAAATCAAGGCACAACAAACAATACTTGTATCCAGATTTTGGAAACATTAACAATGAAGAATACAATGCTCCAGTTTGGCAGAGGTGACGTAACACTTAGAAAATAATCTTGTTCATGAATTGTGAAATAATCAAAGTTCAACGCTCATAATAATTCACTTCTAACCCAAGTAATTAGCAATGGTAGCTAAAGCTAAATCACAAGGAGGAGGGTCCGGAAGCTCAGGAAATATTTATAATTTTCCACTTGCATTATCGGCTCCCAAACTTTGAGGTTCAGTGACACAACAAGCTGAAGCATTGTATTTGTATCAATAATTGCATTTTGGGATACAATAAACCTCAATGGTGATGCACACATTAGATTTGGATAGGGCATACAAACATATAATCCTCTTAAATGGGGTACTCTGGGATGAAAATAATTATATCTAAATGAATATAGTAAAATTCACAGACAAAAATGCAGAAAATTTCATAAAATGCTGATAACATAAAACACAATTATTGGTTTTACTTTGTCTGTTCAAATCATTTTATTTTCAGCCTATAATTTTGTAAATTATTTAAAGTTCAAAATTCATGTCAGCTCAATTCAAAACTTAAGAAAGTGATCAATCCCAAGAAATTTTCTGGTAGTTACATTACAATACATGCATCAGCTTCCACACTTCAAAGGGCTAAGGCTCAAGACTCAGCAAAGGTTCTATAGATAAAAAAGGTACTGGTAAGTCGTAACAGATAATCCTCTTCGTAATCATTGGTAATTCAACTTCTACCCTTATTAGATGCCCAATTAAAAAACATTGAAATTGTCACAAGGAGCATCTACCTCAGGAATAGAATCAAAATGAAAGAGTAGTAGTACCCCACTCTCTGTTGCTTAGGATAGCTTTCCATTATCACAACCATGCTATCTGATTGTTGACTCTTGCTACAACATGACACAATGGAAGATCTGCTTGTGATCAAGATTTTCAGATATGTAACTACATTTCTGGTTCAGAACCACCAGAATCAGAGCTCAAGGCAATTGCATCTTGTTCTCTGGGATCATCATGTGCTTTGAGTTTCCTTCTTTTCTCCATATACACTGCCAATGCTGCAGACTGTATATCCTTCTTCTGGGCCTTTGACCACAAGGAATCATTGGCCTTGATCACTAGTAGGTCTTTCATTGTGTCGTGATGGAGGGAAAGTCGGCGATCAGATAGCATAGCTATGAGAATGGAAAATCCACACTCAACAGTGCTATTGCTCCCACCAATTGCCATGATCAGTTTCACAAGGCAACATAGATTGGGATACTCTTTCTTCCTATACTCTAGGACTTTTTCCCACATCTTCATTGCTGACATCCCTTGGTAGAAGGCTTTGTGGACGATTTGGAAATTCTTCCACTCTTCCTTAACTTTACTGGCATCATATTGACCACAAGCAGTCAATGTCTGAGCAAAGTGATCTTGTATGTGTTGTATTGCCGCAAGCTCATTCCCCACATCATGCCAATTGGCTGGATCCATCCAAAACATCTTCTGGAAGAGGTCACCATCATCATCTGTGAAAGCTTGGAATTGATCTGTAAGGCAATCAATGAGCTTCGGAACGACAGTTTGTCTAAGTGCTGCACCTGCATCTTGACCATCAGCCATGTTTCCTGCATCCCTGAGTCTAGGTTGAGCTGGAGTACCAAAACTCATCGTGATCATCTTGTACTCCCTATTTGCCAAGTTACGTCTCAAGTGACCTGGTTTTCGAAGGTTGCAGCTGATCTCAGTTGTGTTGGGGACTGTAGGATTAACCTCAATGGTGTACCCAGCTTTCTGGAAGGGATCATCTTCTTCAGTGTTGTCCAGAAGATCATGCAAACTTTGTATTGTTTGGTTAACACAAACTTTCACCTCGTATGCCTGATTATTACCTGAATGAGGCATTTTGGAGACATGATATAAACGCGTATTTTGTCTGTCTAACTGATTAACTCAACATAAACTACGTCACAATGGCTCGGTCAGGGATCAGCTGAATGACGAGTGACCATAATATTCGTACACCCCTCCTAAGTCAAGTCCTTGCACATTTGCTCTTGGCTGATAGCCTTCATGATACATGTATCTGTCTTGCAGTAACCTTAAATGGTTAACTTATATTGCTGGTGATCATTTTCAGCGATTATGTTCTAAATGATGTTAAATAATCTGAACACTTGTTAAATCTTTCCTTTTTTTTTGTCAGGTGAAAGTAGGAGATAAAGAATGTGATGTGATGAGTGGATTCACACTCTACATGACCACCAAGCTTGCTAACCCTACCTACACACCAGAGGTAAAGTGCTCTTTTCAACATTTTTTTTCTATCATGGCTACAAAAATCTGTGATACACTATATTAAAGCTAAGAAATGTGTAGATATCAGTAGTCACCTGGTTAATTCTATAGTTTTTATACCAGGAGTATGTTATCTTCCGGGAGCATTTCATGAAGTGTCCTCTCAACGATTCTCATTCAAATTTTTGTTATTAGCCAATCAGATGCAAGGATTTCATAAGCTTATAACAAATGACAATCATAGTCTCTTTTTTGAAACTCTCAGGACCGTATTCTGAAGTCAGGTTTAAACTCAGGTTTAAAGTTGTGGTTTAAGTATGGATAGGCAATTGTTACTTAAATTACTAACAGCAGAAATATCATAATTCAGCTCATTTGGCTCTCAAATCATTCATATTTGTCTAGGAAGTATAAACAGATGATTATCTTCACCATCGATGAATCAGGAAAGAACACAGTAAACATAAGAAAAAAACATACAACTTAATAAGAATTTTGAAACTTTTGGCTTCCCATAATTTTAGCAGAGTTAGACCATGGTCTAAGTTAAACCTGACTTCAGAATACGGGCCTCATTTTCTATCTTAACAGGCTTCTCTATTGGACATCTATGATACCTATCTGTTTACATCTACCTTAGATAACATTATTAATATGTGTTATCTAGTTTTGAATGTAATTATACCCTAAAAATAATTTGCAAGGTTTGGTCATTCTTTAGAAGGTTTTTTCCTCTGGGAGGAGTCCTTCCCTCGATGGTCATACAAAGAAGCATGAAATCAGTTGCCATAATAGTTCTACATCTACTCAAGATTACTATATTGTTATCTCTTATGTTGTTCACTATTTATTTTTTCAGTGCCAAGCAATGTGTTCATTTGGTTTAGAAAGACTTAAGGAAGAAAATGTTTGTTTAGCCCCCTCCTCCCTCCCCCTATTTATTTTCAATAGGTTTATATCTACTGAAGATCAAATTATTTCTATTAAAGTTAAATGGCAATATCAATTGTATCAAAGTAACAATGCCAATTCTTACAATTTATTTCTCCTTTCAATGAATAAATTGCAGATGAAATTTGCTTTCTTATGAGAAATTTGCATGTACTGAAAGATTTATTTGATTAAGATATCACTAAAAAGACTCATTTGCAATGGTATGATCCCTCTTAATGCGATGGTGTTGCATTCATGTAGTTGTAAGAAATACAGAGATGCTAACTAGAGCTAATAGTCAATGTAAAGCATTATACATGAAGCTATTTTTTTTCTTCAAAATGATGGCATTTCTGTAACTTGTGAAAGTTTCCATGGCAAAGAAGAGTGTAGTGAGTTTCACAGTACACCATGTATTCTTGCGTGGGCATATGTTGGTCTTGAAAAGACCACCCAATGTCTATGCCACCAAAGATGGCATTTCTTCTGAAGTTAGCTTTCTGTCAAAAGTGATGAAAAATAATACACAAACAGTAATGAATTGGATATAATCATTTTGTTGTTGTTATTCAGGTTTCAGCAAAGGCCTCTATAATTGACTTCACTGTTACCATGAAAGGTCTTGAAGATCAGCTGCTAGGACGGGTAATCCTCACAGAGAAGCAGGTGTGTTTTAAGTAAAATTCATGTTTTTGTTACAGCCATGAGACAAATTATAGTTTGAGTGAATGAAATTACATTGCCTGCCATTTATTCCTATTCTAGAACATCCTCCTTGTGGCAGATTGGAAAGAAAACTATACCTTGCATCTTATATCAATTTCAATCCATAGATATGTGAAGTATTCTGCATTGTAATTTATTGTGAATCAGTAAAAAGCTCCACTATCCACAAAGCTAGTTGAATCTAATTGGTTAATATTAGATACAATAAATACAAAAGAAATAGTGAATGTTTGACATCATCAGCCAACTCATTTATATATACCAAGGAAGTGTAATACTTTGTTTTGAGAAAAAAAACCTAGAAATGCCATAATTCTCATATTTTACATCCGATTTGGATGAAAATTTCCGTTATACTTGTTGAATTTCTGTCTTTATATTGATAATCAATTTATTGTTGTGAACTTAAATTTTTTTAAAGATTCATGATTATACATATACATGTATGTATACTAATGCAGTGTTTTGGGGTTTTTTTATTATTATTATTATTATTATTATTATTATTGTTACTATTATTATTGTTACTATTATTGTTGTTACTATTATTATTAGTGTTATTTGAATGTATTGTAGGAATTAGAAGCAGAAAGAACTGCTCTGATGGAGGATGTGACGGCCAACAAGAGAAAGATGAAGGAACTTGAAGATAACCTGCTCTTTAGACTTACAAGTACACAGGTTAGTATATCAATAAGACTTTATACCTTAAGATGTATTGCTCAGGAACCTTGTCAATATACTTTAAAGAAGCAATATGATATAATGGATGGAAAGTAGAATGGATTGTAATGAAAATAGTGATCCTTTCCGTAAATAAATTTATGAATATATCTGCCAAAAAATTTTATATCAGATACAAGATACAAGATATTTATTTTGTCTTCGCAAACATGATTACAAAGAAATTTATTTTCCACTTGTGTAATATTACATGAGACATGCATGAACAGAAATTTTGGGACTACATTTTCTTTTGTAGTTTACATGAACTTGATTTGAATGTGATATGACAGTTTTTGGTTTTAATTCTGTTCTTGTTGGATTAAATTCATAGTTTGTAAAAATTTAATATCCTACTGATACAAATAATATGTTTAGATTTGAAAATAAAAAAAACAGGGCAGTGATTTCAATACCATCATCATATGTATACTCTTTACAGGGTTCCCTGGTTGAAGATGAGTCCCTCATCACTATGCTTGCTTCTACTAAAGTAACAGCTGAAGAAGTGACAGAGAAACTTTTGGTAGCAGCAGATACTGAAGTTAAGATCAACGAGGCAAGAGAAGAGTTCAGACCAGGTAATGAACAACAGCTATACTTAATGAATATGCATGAATATGAATGGATATTGTATAGGCTCAATCCAATGTACTAATCAACAGATTTTTTCACACCTGATCACAACCTTTATCAGTTATGATTTTATTCATGAAATTACAACTTTTCAAATAAAATGGAAAACTGACACAATCCATTTAAGAAACTCCCTTCGCAGTGATTGAATTTGGACTACAGTATACATACTTTATTGAATTACCATAATGCACTATGGATTCGCTATATGCTGGAGTGATAACTGTAATTTTACAGTTAACTGTAATTTTATTTGTAAGGATTATATCTTATAGATAATCTATTTGTTTTCTTGCTTTATTCAGTTGCTAATCGGGGTAGTATCCTGTATTTCTTGATCACTGAGATGAGCATGGTTAATGTTATGTATCAGACATCGCTCAAACAGTTCCTTGGATTATTTGATCTCTCCATGGCAAGGTAAACTAACTATTTCTTTCTCCTTGTCCAAGTCACTTTTAATTTCCCATACAGTGACAACTAAGTCTAGTGGAGTCCTTAAAACAGTTAACGTTGGTGCTCCAGATCCGTGTGTTATATTGTCTCTAAGTTATGGAAATTAATTTGCATTGATATTATTGAGGTAGGAACAAATTATTTTTTTTATAGCTTAAAGAATTTAGTGTAATTAATTTTTTCCCTAGGTGTTTGGTAAATACTATTATATCTTTTTGCTGTTTACTATTTGATGTGCTTTCGAATTTGAATACTTATGATTCATATTCTTACTATCATTGCTTGATTATGCCATGCCACTTCAAATATACATGCATGCTCTGATTTTGACTTTTCTGTTTGTTGGTAGATCTGAGAAGTCGCCCATTCCAGCTAAGCGCATTGCAAACATCATTAGCCAGCTGACCTATGAAGTGTTCAGGTATTCCTGCAGGGGTCTCTATGAAAATCACAAGTTCCTCTTCACCCTCCTCCTCGCTCTCAAGATTGATCTTCAACTTGGCAATGTCAAAGTCAAAGAATTCCAAACTCTCATCAAAGGTATGTATATCAAGATCATTCTGTCTGCTTCTCTAATTCATTGTGGAGATGTAGGGTGATTGGTGTTGCTTGATGAGTACATTTATTTTCAGGGTATTTTCAGGGGTTGATATTTTAAGAGAAAATATTAAAATGATGAGAGAACATTTGGATTCAATACCAACATGATTATTTTTGGGTTAAGATCAGAAATCATTATTACATGTAATTTTGAGCTTGAACAGATGATGGTAGGTATTAGCATCTTTTAAATTTTAATGTAGCATTGATAATAAGTATGTCATCACTATTAACTTCCATCAAATCTTGATTTTAATCTGCATCTGCTATTTAGCGATAGAATTACAATAGCTGGCATTTATGATGGAGAATACCATTTAGGACACTATTTGTATCAATGAATGAATTATAATGGTAACATTAAAAAAGTAGGAAACAAGAGGATTCAGTGCTCAATTTATTGTTTTATGGACAGCTAAATGTTTTCCAGCTTATTTCACATAATGTCCCAAGAGTTGTAGTATTCAATTCAAATTATTCATGCCAGTTTGGAGAAGTAGCTGAATATTTTCACAAGAAGGTCTTTGAATTTCAGGTTCATTGTCATTCTGATATTCTGAAATTTGAATGTACATCATGTATTATATTACTCATAGGTGGTGCTGCTCTGGACTTGAAAGCCTGTCCATCTAAACCATCAAAGTGGATCACAGATGTCACATGGCTCAATGTAGTAGAACTCAGCAAGCTACCTCAGTTCTCAGAAATCCTCTCACAAGTATGTGTATTTCTTTTAAAAAAAAACTTCATAAAATAGCTACAGCTGACACCTTAGAGTGATATAAAAAGAGCAATCACTTTGTCAGAGCTTCAAATCTCTTTACCTTAAATCCAGTCTAAACACAATTTGCTTTGTCATTATTTATATTTTAATTGTGGCATTCCACATTCATTGCTGTATTGCTAAATAAACAACATAAAAAGAATTGAAAAATATAATCGAGTTCCCAGCTTCTGAACAAACAACACATCTGTTTTTCTTCTATTTCTATCACAGACTGCTAGTTATTTTGTACATTGTATGTCTTAAAAAGAAAATTGTATAACTGACTAGCAAGATTAGATTGATCATAGCACTAACATTTTTCTTTCAATTCAATCATCGACATAGATCCAACGCAATGAGAAAACGTGGAAGGTATGGTTTGACAAAGATGCCCCTGAAGAGGAAATTATACCTGATGGTTATAACAGTTCACTGGATACATTCAGGAGACTTCTCCTTATCAGGTAAAAGTTGGCGTAATTTCCTTCAGCAAGAAACTAATCCACAATGTGCTGCACTCAACCCAGGTGAGGTAAATGGGTACCGGTAGGAAGTAATTCCTTTAAAAGCTGTGTGCGCTCTGAACGCCTAGCTTAGCCGGGTAATATAGGAGCGCCTTGAGTACCTAACAATGTTGATTTGTGCACAATATAAATACCCTATATTATTATTGTATAATCAAGCTTTGTAAATGCAAGCTAGATTAATAAGATTCACAATCTTCTTGCACCATCAAAGTTTAATATGTTGTGTGTTACGATACTGCAACAAATAACAAGTAGATTTTAAATTTAATTTTCCCTTTTTTTATTACAGGAAATTGATCATGTACTTAAACAAAATAAAACCAAATAATCTTACATTAATCTCTTGAAGTGTCTGATGTACAATCCAGGGTTATAGTTCACTGTTATAGTCCAATATATATTCCAGGTAGGCTGGGAAGATTCCTTATTGATGATGGCGATGATGAAACTGATGTTGAAGTCCGATGAATAATAAAAGTCACTGTAACGAGTTGAAATGTCCGTGAAGACGATGTTGATGATGATTAACAGTCAATTTCAGCAATCCATGGGTTGAAGCGTGTTCATTGAACAGGTTGATGATGTTGATGATCTCGATGAGAACTGATAATTTCTCTCTCAAAATAACTGTAAACAGTTCATTGATGGTGGGCATAAACTGCTCTGATCTGATCTGGTGAAGTGATCTCATATGATGTGATGTGATCTCCTGCTCTCATATGATGTGATGATCCTTGGAAAATCTGCCAGCCTTAAATACTAAATTTCAACTGTCTAGATCATTCTAAAAAATTTCACCACCATAGAAGGTTCTAGCACCTTCTTCCAAAAGAACATTCTCCTTTCAGGAGCAGTCAAAATCCAGAAGACTCTTGAATGACCTCATTGAAATCAGCAGTGTCAATAACATAGCTAAGCCTATTGTTCCTAATCTCTATTCAGAAATAACAATACAACTCCTTGGCCTTTTAAATAGGCAAGGCCTGCATAATAAAAAGACATTCTGGAACGTTCTTACAAACATGCTGTGGAATGTATTTGATCATTCTAGGCTATTTTAAAGAGGAAATAACTAATAAATTAATGTAACTGCTTTCACAATTCTTCTACAATTATTCTTATATATAACATGTGTAATGTGTCAACTTTTACATCAGTACACTTTCCCAAAGAAATATAATCTTGCCTTGTTAAATCTAATAAAACACTGCAATATATTTGTAAGGCCCATCAGAGGCTATTCATTTGCTGAATTGCACTGATTGAAAATATTATGTGATCTGACATTGTGCCTATCTCAGCTGACCATTAGTGGTGATGTTCATTGTAAGTCATAAATGATAGTTTACTTTCGAGAATAGATATTCAAATGAATAATGATCGCCAAACTCATTGGTAATTAATGTGTCAATTTTATCTAATGTTGGAGTCTTACATCTCCTAATTTGTGGAGCTTTTTCATAATTCCAGGACCTTGCCATGTATTACAGGTTGTGAAAGATTATGTGATTGAAGATTGATTGTGATAAGGGATGTTTAAGATTGGTCTCGGTTAACATTGATTTTAGTCATTTGTAATAAGCCCTATGCCATTGTAAAAGAAGCCTTCAGGGACAATACATATATTGCACTTGTTCAGCATTGCATTATCAACCCAAATCTTGATGCCTTTTCCACACTTCAAACATACCAGATCTTGGTGTACAGATCGTACCATCCCCCAAGCTAGGAAGTACATTGCTGATTCTATGGGAAGCAGGTATGCTGACCCTGTCATCCTTGATATGGAGAAGACATGGGAAGAAAGTGACGTTCACACTCCTCTCATCTGCTTCCTCTCCATGGGATCAGATCCTACCAATCAGATTGAAGGACTTGGAAAGAAGCTCAGAGTCGGTAAGTGACTCCGACATATACCCCTTTCATAAGCCTATCCTGCAATTAGCCGCCTAATAGAAATGCGGATAATTCAATAAAAATTGTGTTCACAAACTCCAAAAATAAGCCGCATTACTTTTACGAGCGCCCGTCCTGAAAAAGGCGGATAATCGTCATGACAACTGGACACACCCCCTCCGAAGCGGTTGTGTTGGAAAAGGGTGACCTTGTGACCGCACCATGGCAATTATCCGCATTATTTGGAAATGCGTTCATAAACTCAAAATCTTGTCCCGATGCTGCTATTATGCGGATAATAGCAGCATCAAAATAATGCGGATAACTCTGGTCCTCCTCCAATTTTACGACCAAATTATGCTGCTATTAGCCGCATAATTGGGTTTATGCAGGAAACTGATTTTCTTTCATCCTTGAAATGTAAGGAAATTCCAAACAGCCATGAATGCAATATATCAGAATATATGTTTTTACTTTAACCTTTGAAGGGTATTGAGTATAAGAATTAGAAGATAACATACATGGTTTGCTTATTTTGGAATGAGTGATGTAGTGTGATTCCATCATGCGAAGAATGATTATTATATTCCCTCCCTCTCAGTTTAACCATGGCAAAACTATTTACTTGTCTGTTTTCATTAATATCATTTTTGCCTTGTAAATCAGGGTTAAAGAAACAAAATCTTTGGTTGGATGGTTTGTCTTGTGAAAATTGATTGTGTTTTACTGGAACATAGTTGCTAGAACATGTGATGCCTCATGAAATAAGTTTAGTTGAGTATAACGTTGCAAAACGCTTTTCCCTTGCAGCTTGTAGAGCTATTTCCATGGGACAGGGTCAAGAGGTACATGCAAGGAGACTCATACACCAATCTCAAGCAGGGGTAAGTTATCCATCCTCAATGACATTCTCCTGATATCATGCCTTTTACTTTAATTGGTCACAATCTATTTCTTCAGTCTACATACTTTGCAGTCCCTCCCTTTTTCTACATTTCCTTCTCTGCTTTTCTTTACTATTCTATAATGTACTGTAACATTCTGCTTTTTAATTTGCATTGTATGTATACTATGTTTGTGTCCAATGATATACTAGTACTTCAAACTAACTTCTGTGTGCTATTTGATGTAAACATTATATGGTATATAAAATGATTATTGAAATTAAAATTTGTCTCACTTTTCACTATATTTCACATGAAATTAGCTTGTCAATCAATGCATGATATCTTGAATTAAGGATTTTTTTGTTTGATATTTAAAGTAATGATGAAATCTTTCAAATTGGAAGGATTGTTTTACACTTGTATCATTGTAGTCATTTTCGTTCATGAAGTCACACATTGAATAATTCATTCATAACAAGAGTATGAGGATTGATGATTTATACATGTTTTACAAGGGCTAGCGTCAACCTTTACAAGAAACAGTGGTGGTCTTGATTTATAAAGAATTTTATTTCCATTTAATGTGATATTGAAACTGCTCACCTAGCTGTATAATATACCTTTGATTCATGCCACACATACTTACAAGGATACTTTTCTATCTCATACATCAATTAACCTTGGTCCTATTACATGCTAAAATAAAATAAATGGTAACTCTTGCATTAGTGGTTTGAACTATGGTTGCATTCCTTAAAGGATAAGTCCACTCCAACAAAATGTTGATTTGGAAAAAAAGGAGAAATATCCAACAAGCAAAACACTGAATTTCATCAAAATCGGATGTAAAATAAGAAAGTTATGATATTTTAAAGTTTCACTTAATTTCACAAAACAGTTCTATGCACATCCTGGTCGGTATGGAAATTGGCAGAGTGATGACGTCACCCACTCACTATTTCTTTTGTATTTTATTATATGAAATATGAAATATTCTAATTTTCTCCTCGTCAAGTGCAACAAATTTTTATTTCTCCCTGAATATGCAGAATTACCATTATTTTAACAGTTTAAGTTAAGTTGATCCTTATTTTCAAATCTGTAAAAATTGAAATATTGTATTATTCAAACAATAAAAAACAAAAGAAATAGTGAGTGATGGACATCATCGACTCATTTGCATATCGCTGAATTGTGCATTTAACTGTTTTGTGAAAAATAAGCGAAACTTACAAATGTCATAACTTTCTTATTTTACATCCGATTTCGATGAAATTTGCAGCGTTATGTTTGTTTGATTTTTCTCTATTGATTCAAATCAACAATTTTCTGGGGTGGACTTTTGACCTTTAACAATTAATCAAAATCAAGGATTTCATGGAAGTAACCATTGATGGTAAGCTGTGTGCAACATGGCATCAATAATGGTCTGTACTTGGCAGTATTCATGTTATATTTTTCTTTCACTGTCTTTGGATGTAGGGTGGCTGGGTATTGCTTCAGAATTGTCATCTTGGTCTTGAGTTCATGGATGAGTTGCTGGATACTGTTACTGGATGTGAGAATCCCCATGAGAGCTTCAGGGTCTGGATCACTACTGAAGTTCATCCACAGTTTCCTATCAGTTTACTTCAGGTAGGTTTCAAACCCAGTCCCTAGCTGTAACACATAAAAAATACAGTGCCTTCTACAATTAATTTTAACTGTAAGTCTATGGCAGACCATGTTCAAAAAATCAAAATTAACTATAAATATTGATTTTTTTTTATATGTTGCAGAGCTGATGTGTATATTAAAAGCATTGAATATGGTAGTTCAATTCATTATGTTGATCTAAGGACGTTTTACAGTTAAATTAAAACCATTTCATTTGCACAAAATTTTGCACAGAGGTACTTCAGCACCTATATAGGAAAAATAACATGGGTTCATGTGCTTGATTTTTTGTGCTTTGAAATTCACCCAATTTGAAGTTCTACAGAAATGCGCATTCAAAAGGTTTGGACATTTTTAGACATCATGGGATTTGAGTTTAAAGATCTATTACTCAGTCAAAATCCATGTAAATTTCAGTTTATTTAAGAACTGTATACTCAAGATGGATAATCCATTCATATTGTTGTTTGATAGCCCTTTAAGGGTATCAGCACCTTCAATTTTTTAAAATGATGTGAATAAATCACAAAACCCTATCTCAAAAATTTGACATTTCTGCAAGAATTTGCGTAGTACAATGAATGCTCCACTTTTTTCAAAAGCCATGTCTTTCTCACCAAAATTTGCAAAGTTGTAGAGAAAGGTATACTAATGAGATGTAAACATTAAAAAAAATAGGGATGTATATGTGCTTGTTTTTAAACTATCAGCAGTTTTGTTGGATGAAATGGGCTTTTTCAGACACCAACCCCCCCCCCCCCCCCAATTCTGTGTATCTATGTGAGGAAATATCTCAAACCACTCAACCATTTATTCAAACTCGAGGTCGTATTCGTCATACTTTGCAGTAATGCAGATTAAATTATTCTGAAATTGTAGAGGAATTTTAAAAATGGTTCCATGGATTATTTTCAGCTAATCAGCATCATAAAATAACACATTTTATATGGCATTAGAATGCAGATCAAGGGAAAAATCAACTGATATCTTTAGTGAGTTAATCACCTATTCATCCTTTGTGACATCAAAGCACATAATATAAAATATGCGCAGAAACTAAACTGTGGAACGTCCTTAACTTGGGGTGTCTGGCCTGCAATGGACAATGTTGTACCCATACTCTATAAATATTTATCTTATGAATACCTCTTCATAAGTTTTATTTTTGCCGACAATGCCATATAAAAAAAAGTTTTGGTACAATACTAACTGTCCTTTTTTCCCCCCGTTTATTCATTCCATTTTAAAGATTAACATTTTGATCTATGTTTGGTCTTTCTGCACAAATTTATAAATATAGATTAAACAATCATGAGTTTATCTTTGTTATGTTTCTTGTACTTGTATTGAGGATATTACTAACATTTAATTGATTCCAATTGAATTAATGTGTTGATTTTTGTCTCACCTGCATAGCAGAGTGAGACTATAGGCGCCGCTTTTCCGACGGCGGCGGCGTCAACATCAAATCTTAACCTGAGGTTAAGTTTTTGAAATGACATCATAACTTAGAAAGTATATGGACCTAGTTCATGAAACTTGGCCATAAGGTTAATCAAGTATTACTAAATATCCTATTAGAGTTTCATGTCACATGACCAAGGTCAAAGGTCATTTAGGGTCAATGAACTTAGACCATGTTGGAGGAATCAACATCGAAATCTTAACCTGAGGTTAAGTTTTTGAAATATCATCATAACTTAGAAAATATATGGACCTAGTTCATGAAACTTGGACATAAGGTTAATCAAGTATCACTGAACATCCTGCATGAGTTTCACGTCACATGACCAAGGTCAAAGGTCATTTAGGGTCAATGAACTTTGGCCGAATTGGGGATATCTGTTGAATTCCCATCATAACTTTGAAAGTTTATGGATCTGATTCATGAAACTTGGACATAATAGTAACCAAGCATCACTGAACATTTTGTGCAAGTTTCAGGTCTCATGATTAAGGTCAAAGGTCATTTAGGGTCAATGAACTTTGGCCGAATTGTGGGTATCTGTTGAATTACTATCATAACTTTGAAAGTTTATTGATCTAGTTCATTAAACTTGGACATTAAAGTAATCAAGTATCACTGAACATCCTGTGCACGTTTCAGGTCACATGACCAAGGTCAAAGGTCAATGAACTTTGGCCGAATTGGGTTATCTGTTGAATTACCATCATAACTTTGAAAGTTTATGGATCTGATTCATGAAACTTGTACATAAGAGTAATCAAGTATCACTGAACATCCTGTGCGAGTTTCAGGTCACATGATCAAGGTCAAAGGTCATGTAAGGTCAATCAACTTTGGCCATGTTGGGTTTTTTTGTTGAATAACCATCATATTTCTGTAAGTTTATTGGTCTAGTTCATAAAAAAGGGAAATAAGAGTAACCATGTATCACTAAACATCTTGTGCGAGTTAGAGTAGTTTTCAAAGTCAGCACTGCTGCTATTTTGAACTGCGTGATGCAGGTGAGACGGCCAGAGGCATTCCACTTGTTATTGGAATTGAATTGAATTGAATTATTGTCATTTCTGCAGTCTTCCATCAAATTCACCAATGAGCCACCACAAGGAATGAAAGCTGGTCTGAAGAGAACCTTCACATCTATCTCACAAGATCAGCTGGATGTCATCAATCTACCTCATTGGAAACCAATGCTTTATGGTGTAGCCTTCCTTCATACTTGTGTGCAGGTACCTGATATTAACATATACCTTGCCTCAACCCTATCTAGGCCGGGGTATTTTGGGAGTTCATATGGCGGGGGGGTCCTCCCAGGCCCCCCCCCTTGAGATCACAGCCGTCGATCGCGCAATATAATCCACAAAATTGAATAAGTAATTTATATCATGTGAAATGTTATTAAGTAATTATGCTAATTTATTTGTAATTAGTATGCAAAATCATACTTTTTCCTCTAACTCCATATATCAAGCTCCAAGTGTTCAAATTTTTGGCTTAGAAACTCTTTGTGGTGTTCTTATCACAATTTTTTTCAGGTAAACTTGCTATCAGATCAATTTCTTATGTATTTCTTTGTTTTTCATTCGTTGGGGACTCCTCTAATATCATAAACAGCATAAAATACATTTAGACCAGCAAAACTAAAAATAATGATGGTTGAAAACACAATTTACATTGACTTTTGAGCAATTTTTGGTCTGACTTTGCACTTTCATAATGTTGAGTAATTTCGGCGAAAATATCGCGCAACTCGTTAGGGTTAGATAGATAGGGTTAAGGGTCTCTGGTGTGAATTGTGAATTTATTGGCAATAGATTACAAATACTTTACTCTAGAGGGCAGAGCTCTGTAGTGATTGATAATATTAGCAGCACAAGCCTATAATTTTCAACAGAAATTCACAATCTTAAGAAAAATTAAAAAAGAAAAGAAAATAGGCTATGTCTACATCTAAGGTAGATATATCAATAGCATCTTTCCCATTTTTCTGCTTTTGTTGGAGTCAGCATATAATCCAAATGGAATCAAATTCATCTTGAATTGAAAAGTCCTGAAATTTTAGAAATCAGTTTTAACCAATCCATTTAAATACATTCTTGTAATTATGTTTTTATCTGTGTGTACTGAAAATGTAAGTTACTACATAACAATGGAATTGGTAATGCAGGAAACAAAACAATTGTTATCTTGTAAAATGCTTAAATATGAATAACTTTGACAATAATCCATATAAAATTTGTTTCATTTTATTGCCACTTCTCTATTCATGAAAGATGAAATTCATCCATGCCGTAACGCCAAGACACGTCCTATGTCCAAACCTATTTTTATTGATTCATTTTTCAGGAACGTCGTAAATTTGGTCCTCTTGGTTGGAACATCCCGTATGAATTCAACTCGGCTGATCAGGCAGCTAGTGTACAGTTTGTACAGAATCATCTTGATGACATTGATCCTAAGAAGGTACAAATTTTCTGTTGTAGTATAGTAGGGAAGTTTCTTAATACAACCAATTAAAGAGAAATGTGGTATTGTCAGTGTAGGGGAAAGACTTAACAATTAAATATGTTACTTTAATTGTAATATTTTGGTGTGGAATCTATGTTGTATGGACCTATTGCTTTTATTTCTGCATTCAGAAGTTGCAGGTTTGCTACATGGTATTTGTCTTGGCTGTAAAACTAACAAAATATCATTGGAGACTGAACAGATTAGAGAGACTGCATTTGAATTATAATCATCTGCAAGGTCATGGATACACTATATGATATGTCTGTCTGTGTACCGGGTATGATTAAATAAATATAATTTGTACAAATCTTGTATGTCTTGATGAGTTTTTCTCTATATTAATGTCCTTTTCTGCTGATGTGCAGATTGCATAGATCCCCAAAATAAATTCAAATGTTAATCATTCAGTTACCTTGTGTAATATTATAGGGTGTATCATGGAACACGGTGAGATACATGCTTGGTGAAGTACAGTATGGTGGAAGGGTTACTGATGACTACGATAAGAGACTTCTCAACACATTTGCAAAGGTAAGCAACCATATCATTGGTATGTTATCAGCGATTATTTATCTCCTGAGGTTACTGCTAATAATAGATAATTGTGTTATTTACTTAAAGATGATAGTTGGTTTCTGCCTACTTATTGCACATAAGACTTCAACTCACTTTTTTTCTGATTCCATTGGACACATATTCCCATAAGGGAAATATTCAGTAATATTTTTCCTTTCCAAGACCTGCCAAATCTCCCTGACTATTAGAGAGGCTTATTTTAAGTTTGATTAATTTAACTTAAAAGTTTAGTGTATCATTGATTTTTTAGTCATTTCTCCTCAAGAAATAATGTTTTGGCGTCAATTCATTATGCATATTCTTTATTTTCTTCTGAGGCCTGTTTCATAGAGGACTTGCAACTGTTGTAACAATGTCATTATGGCAACTGCCTTGGTAACCTTGATTCTGATTGGCTGCTGAGCCCTGTTACCGTGGTATTTGCCATTGCAAAGTTACAACAGTTGCAAATCTTTTATGAAACGGGCCCCTGGTCTTTTTACCTTTCTGTTGGAATTGTTTTTATTCATGAACTTCTGCAAGTCTTTTACACTTTTATGCTATTCAAATATTTCCATAATCCTCTAGGTGTGGTTTGGAGATCATATGTTCCAGGACTCCTTCAAGTTCTACACAGGCTATATCATTCCCAAGTGTAAGACAGTACAGGAATACCTTGATATTATTGAGACCCTGCCACTCACTGACTCTCCAGAGGTGTTTGGTCTCCATCCCAATGCTGACATCACGTAAGTTTGTCATTTGAGATTGAGTTGAATGCAGATTATATCAAGTCCCTACTGATTAAATGACGCAAGTTGAGTTGGTATTTTCCAGGCTGGGAGATCGTAACGAAATGATTTCATGAATACATTACAGTAAGAGTATACCCTTATTGTCAACATTTGTTGTTCAAAATAATGTACAAACAGATGAATGGACTCTTGAATTGATTAATTAATCAATTAGTGAATCAATTAAAAAAAGGTGATTAATGTGATGTATTTGGTTTACAGCTATCAGAGTAACACATCTAAAGAAGTATTGGACACCATCCTGAACATCCAGCCCAAGGATACCGGAGGAGGTAGTGGAGAGACCAGAGAGAGCATCGTCTACAAACTAGCTCAAGATATGCTGGAGAAACTACCTGCTGGATATGTTCCACATGAGGTATCAATACAATTTATGTAATAAACTTTGTGTGGATGAATAGAAAAGTATTGTACATGTATACTTTACTTAAGAGGCTCTCTGCAGGGTATGGTTAGATTTTTATGTGCCTACGTGTATACTGCGATGGGATATCCCCTAACATTTCAAGTAACCTGACAATGTTATTCAAAGTTGGGTCTGTATATCTCTAATAATTGCATTGTTCAATGCAAAATTTGAGAACAGATAGTACAAAGTGTTTGTTATATAACTATTCTAAAGTAAAATCTTGTGTGGTCTCAAGAAATTTCACCTGCACACACTCATCTCTACAGTGTATATTCTATATTATGGTAGAGATTGCATAATAGTTTCAGCATAATCACCATGCTTTCAATTAAATTGGAATCCACTTCCCCCCTCAAGTATAGATTCTCAATGTGCACGATTATTTATTTAAGCAATTTTGTAATATTTTACCCTAAAAAAATTACCAGGTTAAAGCTCGGTTGCAGAAGATGGGAGCATTGTCTTCTATGAACATCTTCCTTCGTCAAGAGATAGATCGCATGCAGAGGGTTATTAGTCTTGTACGTACCACACTAACTGACCTCAGGCTGGCAATAGAGGGCACTATCATCATGAGTGAGGTGAGTACATCCAGTTCCAAAAAAAATATATCATGCGATATTTTTAAAGGCGGGGTTTTTTTTTGTCACCTTCTATTTCTTTTGTATTTTGTACTTTCAGGTGCCTGTATTTTGTCAGCATGTATTTCATGAATTATGATTTATCTCCTCGTCAATAGAATTTAATTCAGACTTCATCTGTATGGCAAGAAGATAAATCATTTTCAAGGTCTTATTAAAAAATTGCTTGGTGAGAAGATAAAAGAGCTGATGAAATCGTCACAACTAATATTTTGGTTACTGTCTAAAAATATTTTTCTGTCAATTTATTTATTATTGCCTTTTATTCAGAATTATGTTCAGTCATAAGGTATACTACAAGAAATAGTTGATTGATATTGTATTTTAATAAATCTTTTCAAATTTCAAATCTTTAATTTGAATATTTCTCCCGGGGGGGCCACTTACATTGACGAGTGAATACCATGCGCGACCAAAAAAACACGTAAAAAGGATGTCTTTTTCACGATAGGGCACGTTACCTACGTAACGTGATAAGGGTGTCAAAAATAATGAAAAAAGGGTATCTATTTCGCTAGGAAAATTACGTGTTTAGGGTCGAATTTGCGAGGATGATAATACAAAATTAAAATGTTTTATAAAGGATGTACTTTTTGCCCCAACACTTCGTGTTTAGAGTCCGATTTGAGCGACGTGTAGAAGGTGGGGTCGTACTAAACCAAATAAGGTAAAGCTGACGACCAAAGGACCCGTAACGATAAAACATTCCTGTACTTGTTTAGGGGTTCATTTCAGGGAATATTTTTCAAGAGTATCGTTTTGTTTCCAATACTTGTTAAGGGTAGGGTTTCACACGCCAATATACTTGTTAAGGGGTGCTTTTTCAGAACATGGAAATTACGTGTTTAGCGCATGGTATCCACTTGTGAATGGAAGTGGCCCCCCCCCCCCCCCCGGATATTTCTTTGTCCCATCCACCCTTTATTTACTAATTATGGCTTTATATATCGGTTATGATTTGTAATAGGTAATGCATAATTTCTGTTTCATGCTAATTTGATTTCTTTTTTATTGAACTGCCAAGAGGCAGTGTTGTGGCTTACGATTAATTATTGATATACATTCTCCATCATTTTATCACAATTTAGAACTTACGAGATGCCCTGGATAACATGTATGATGCGCGTGTACCAGGGCTGTGGAGAAAAGTGTCATGGGAGTCTTCTTCACTAGGATTTTGGTTCACTGAACTTATTGAGAGGAATAGTCAGTTCTATTCCTGGTGCTTTGAAGGGAGACCTAATGTCTTCTGGATGACTGGATTCTTCAACCCTCAAGGTATGTCAGCAGGGGGGCTTTGCTTGAAAGGACTTGTCGGATAAAACGTCCGACAACTTACCATAGGAACAGTTCCGACAGTTACCATAGGAACATTGCCTCTCAGCCAATCAAAATCATGGAAAGATGTCAGATCTGACAACTTGTCGAATGAAAATATTGATGAAACGCTCCCCAGATCTGTATAATCAGTTGTTGTGCTTCAGACCCTAGGGCCCGTATTCTGAAATATGATTTACATGTAATTCAAAGTCTGGTTGTACGTTGTTGTTTAATTACGGATAGCCAATCGTGGCACAGATCTCTAACAGTACATGGTCAATTTATCAACTCATTTGACTCTAAAATTATTATAAATTCTCCGAGAATGTTAACTGAAATAGTTGTTTTTCTTCATCATAAAAGAAAGGGGAAACAAAATTGTAAACCAAATAAATGCATGATATAAAACAAATAATGAAATTTTGACTTCTTATGATTTTGCCACAGAGTTAGGCAATGGTCTAATTTAAACTGGACTTCAGGAGAGCGTTTCCTAAAAAGACTTGTCGGACGTTTTATCTGACAAGTCTTGTTTTTTCCGACAATTGCCTTAGTAATTACAGTGTTTCTCATCCAATCAAAATCAAGAAAATTTGTCAGATTTGACAACTTGTCGGACAGCAATGTTGATGAAACGCTCACCAGAATACGGGCCTAGATAAGTGTTGGGTTGGTAAAAACTTCAAAAGAAATGTATAATATACACAGTACCTGTTTTCTTGTCTTTTATTGTAAAGGTTTCCTGACAGCCATGCGACAAGAAGTAACAAGGGCTCACAAGGGTTGGGCCTTAGACTCTGTTACATTGCATAATGATGTCACTAAATCATTCAAAGAAGAAATTGGTGCACCTCCTACTGTAAGTATAGTACCAGTCATAGGTCTATTTGTATTTTGGTGATATCATTTTATTAGTGATGACAGAATATTTTCAATAATTGATTATTTGGTAGTACAATAGTAGAAGATTGTTATGATTTGCTTCATAAAAAAAACTATTCTTGTATCTAAAACTTGAACAAGCTCACAATGTTACCATGCTTTTATAAAATGTGGACATGTTTAAAAATGATTTATCTCTTTTTTTTTCATCAACATCTTGTATGTAAATAGTCAGATAAAAAAAAAGTATCTTCTTTAAAAAAATTAACATCTTTTGTCTACATTTTGTTGTAATAGCTACTAACTGTGAATTGCCTTGCTTGAAGACTGAAGACAGTAAAATTTTTACTGAACTTTAACAATTCTAAGTTGAATATATATTATTCAAACAAAGTGTTATTATATACCTCTTGTAAATCAGACTTTTCATAAATTTGAATGGTCCCTAGAGATTTGGCATTGTTTACTTTATTGAATATGTATAAAAACATAACTAAGCACTCGTCTTTGATTTACAGGAGGGAGTCTACATTCATGGTCTGTACCTAGACGGAGCTGGTTGGGACCGACGTGGTGCTAAGCTGATGGAACCAACCCCTAAGGTCCTCTTTACACTCCTTCCTGTGGTTCACATGTTTGCTATCAACTCCACCGCTCCAAAAGATCCTCGCCTCTACCAGTGTCCAGTCTACAAGAAACCCTGTCGTACTGATCTGACGTACATCACCTTCATTATACTGCGGACCACTCCTTCACCAGATCACTGGACTCTCAGGGGTGTGGCACTGCTCTGTGATACCAAGTAGATCTCGGTCGATCTTGCCGACAGTCGCTGTATTGGCTGTGGAATGTTTGTCTACTGCTGCATAATAATCACATGTTACATTCAGGATTTTGTTTTTTTTTTCCTGAAAATTATTGATTTGTTAGAACAACTTCTGATGTGAAGAAAAATGAATTGATTGAATTTTCATTGTGTTTGCATTTAATGCCATAAAATGGTGGCCACAATATTTACTGCCATTATATATTTCTCTTGTAACATAACAAATGACATATTTGGCATATCATTTCAAAAAAGAAATGAGAAGTTATAGCAAGGTTGTTATGAAATTATATATTTTCTCAAAACATTATCCCACTAGTTTAGCTTCATCAACTTCGATCAGCAAAATGTATTATATGAACTGCGTAAGTAGAGTTCACAACAAATTTGATTAGCGATTTCAAACTGAAGATGAATTTCTGGAGCAAAAGTCATTACTAATTTGATATTTTGTATCTGTGGTCTTGAAATATTTCACGTGAAATAATTTGCTATTTGATATTAGCCTACATGTATTTAACATATTTTGCAAGAAGAAATAAAGTTTGATCTTCTTGATACTAATTGAAATCATCAATTAGCTGATAAGCGATTTAAAATGAAACAGATTTAATGGACAAAGGTGATCAATAATTTGATGATATTTTATCATATCTGTGTTCTTGAAGATTGTTGTTATAAATGTTTGAAATAAAACTACTTGCTAATTTCTACAGCCTACATGTTGAGTTTGACAATATGATCCTTGTAATATAATTGAAATTAATACATGTAAATATTGTTACCTTGTTTGGCATTTGAAAATTTGCTGTGAATTTAACATTTCAAAGCTTACACACTTCAAAAATGGCCTTTATCCATTTCTTTATTATTTTAGAATATAAAAGGACATTAAAAATGGAATTTGTAAGAGAGATGATGGTTTTTACAACTGAGTAAAATAATTCTTCCAAAATCTAAATTTAAATCATTTCTGATTTGATAGTGTACTGAAATATGTTTTCTCAATACTCAGTTACATTGTTCTTATAATTCTGAATGCATCTCTTGCCAACATTCAATTAAATTCCAAAATATAATGTTTCAATTTATTTTATCTGTATGAGTTAATATTACAATTTTATTTGTATATTTGCAAGTTTAGATGTTTATAATTCAAACATTTTGATTCTAATAAAATCTTATAAATTTTGAAATTGAAATGTTTCTGAAGGAAATAAAACAAAATGCAAAGAAAATGGTTTTCAACTGCTTTATTGTGTTTATGTGAATGGTTGCATTGTTATGATCTGTTATTTGCTATGATGACTTATGATTCATTATTTGGTTTAAAATGCAATGTTTGCCAGTTGTTTAATTACTTAACTAAACAATCTTAAACAAATACTTCTGTGTCAAAAGTATTGAGTCAAACTGTTGTTTCCAAGGGCACTCTGAATTTCATTGTAGTCATCTTTCCTCAGCTTTAATTGCTTCAAAGAGTTTCTACATTCGGTTTGTTGAGGATTAGGTTTAATTTGTATCGTCTAATAACCAAAATGGATTTTTTTTTTCTCTGAATTCCACATCGGAAAAAAAAATAATTAAAAAGGAAAATGTAGCAGATTTTTGTCTCACCTGCATAGCAGTGTGAGACTATATAGGCGTCACTTTTCCGATGGTGACGTCAACACCAAATCTTAACCGTAGGTTAAGTTTTTGAAATGACAACATGACTTAGAAAGTATATCGACCTAGTTCATGAAACTCGGCCATAAGATTAATCAAGTATTACTGAACATCCTGCCAGAGTTTCATGTCACATGACCAAGGTCAAAGGTCACTCAGGGTCAATGAACTTAGACCATGCTCAGGGAATCAACATCAAAATCTTAACCTAAGATTAAGTTTTTGAAATGTCATCATAACTTAGAAAATATATGGACCTAGTTCATGAAACTTGAACATAATAGTAATCAAGCATCACTAAATATCTTGTGCAAGTTTCAGGTCACATGATTCAGGTCAAAGGTCATTTAGGGTCAATGAACTATGGCAAAATTGGGGTATTTGTTGAATTACCATCCTAACTTTGAAAGTATATTGGTCTAGGCCTAGTTCATTAAACTTGGACATAAGAGTAATCAAGTATCACTGAACATCCTGTGCGCATTTCAGGTCACATGACCTAGGTCAAAGGTCAATGAACTTTGGCCGAATAGGGGTTATCTGTTGAATTACCAGCATAACTGAAAGTTTATGGATTTGATTCATGAAAGTTGGACATAAGAGTAATCAAGTATCACTTAACATCCTGTGCGAGTTTCAGGTCACATGATCAAGGTCAAAGGTCATGCAAGGTCAATGAACTTTGGCCATGTTGGGGGTATTTGTTGAATTACCATCATATCTCTGTAAGTGTATTGGTCTAGTTCATAAAACATGGACATAAGAGTAACCAAGTGTCACTGAATATCTTGTGCGAGTTATAGTAGTTGTCAAAGCCAGCACTGCTGCTATATTGAATGGCGTGATGCAGGTGAGACAGCCAGAGGCATTCCACTTCATTTAAATATATGTACCTAAACAGAAAACAAAGGCACCTATTATTATTACCATATGTGCATACTCAATCTTTGATCAAAGATGTTGACTTGAGAATTCAGTGAATGTGAACATGTTTAGTAAGCCAATCTATTGTTTACCATGGTATTCAATTCTGACGATTCTATAAAGTATGTTAACCTGTTGACAATAACATTCTGTAAAAGTAAATTGACTTTGTATAGTGATGACCCGTTCCCATAACCAACGAGCTAATGAGAACTATCCCTATTTTGGTAAAGGGAAAAAGCAATGTCACCATTGAAGCTATCACCTTTTTGAAAGAACATGTGTAAAAATATGTAAGGGAACTTACAAAATATACATGTACTACTAGTAATCAGGGGCCGTATTCTTAAAATTGTCTTAAGAAAAATGTTCTTGTATCTTTAGAGTTACAGTAAAATCCATATTGTAAAAACTTTTGTATCTTTTCTTGTAAATATTCTTGTAACTGTCACCAAGCGCTTATGACGTCAGAGTTACAATTATGCATAAAGTTAAAAACAGTGCATATTTCATCACATCTTAATACTCGTTCTGTGCAATGTGCATTGCCTGTGCTCATTCTATGTTCAGTTCTTTCCTTTCCTCCACCCTTTGGTTTGTACATGCACTGCCCCTTTTTTTCCTCGTTCCTGATTGTTTTAATCCAAACGCTGTCACATTTAGTTTCTTCATTATTCTAGTCCTTATAGTTTCCCTTCTCTTTATCCCTCGGTCTGTTGTGATTGATACACAATCATAAATTAGTTTTGTTATCATCATAATTATGTTAACAAAAAACATGCATCATCAATATTCACTATCATTATTTATATTGTTTACTTCGTGTATTATTATGAATCAATAATGGTACAAAGATATCTCCTTTCTTTATGTTCCCAGTTTTTACTCATATTACTGGAATGGCCTTTCTTGTATAGTCGTTATCTTCCTATCCCATTGTTGCCATAGCAACTGTTCTTGTCTCTCCCTTTCATCTCTCTCCATCTTCCCCTCTCTCTTTCCCTCTCTCTTTATCACTCCTCATCTACCTACATAATTCAATATTGATGTTTTTCCTGAACCTCTCCCTCTTCCTCTCTCTTCCCCTCCCTCTCCCAGCCAGACACACACACATACAATCCATTCTCTTGATATCTATTTCTCCCTTATTTGCTCTCTCACACACACATTTCTCTCCTCGACTCTCTTCTATCTCTGCCTCACCAGACAATAATCCCTCCGTCTATTGAATTTCCTCTGCAGTCCGTCTCCCATCCCTCTCTCCATTAGATGACATTTAGATGAAGGACGAGCAAGTCTAGCAGTGGAGTCACTTACATACAAGCCATGATTCTCAGATTGGCGAGATAGAAAGATTCTGCCCCTATCCATCTACATTCTTCTCTTTCATCATGATAATTATACAGTCTATCTCTTTGCTTGTTTATTTTGCTCATCATATTATTAAGTTATATACATCATCATGATTTTTCTGAAACATTCCATCATTGCATAGGAAACAGAAAACCCCAAATACTTTTTTTTTATCAGTTCCGATTTTAGTAGTGATTTTTTTCAACCATATTTTCCAGAATGAGAATGAAAATTGTGTTTCATTACATATCAACACACATCTTCACAAGTGTGATACCATTCTCAATTTCATCTACACTGCAAAATCCACCATTTTTCCATGGTTTGTGCCACTGTGATATCTTTTTTTCATTCATGGTTCATTTGATTATATGAACATTTTTGCTGGTACATGAATTAACGTCTAGAGGATTCATTATTCAACGAACCCCTAGAATATTGAAGTAATTTATGATGCATTTATTTTTCTGTATGTCAACCACACCATTCAGTCTGCCCTATCTCCCCCCCCCCCCCCCCCCCCCCCCTCTTCCAATCCCTTCTGTCTATTCCCCTCTTTTCATATCCCCTCCTTTTTCTCTCTTTAGTTTCAATACCATATATACTTTATCCGTATTATTTGTTTTGTAATTATCTGTGTTATTGTTTGAGTATTTTTTGTCTTTATTACCTTGTGAATACATCAGAATTTGGCGTTAGCTGCGATGACATTTTGATTTGTATGACAACCATTTATCTATCTGTTCCTCCATATTCCTATTGTTTCTTTCCCTCTTCCAATCCCTCCTGTCTATTCTCTTCTATTCTTCCCCTCCTTTTCTCTCTATCTGTCTCTCTTCTTCCATATTCTCTCATCCTTCCCATATCTCTTTAATGCATCACTTGGCCTCTTGTCTCATTCACTTTACACCACCAGCACTCTAATCCTACTTGTCTACTGAATTTCCTCCTTCCCCCCTCTCTCTCCCTCTCTCCCATCACTCTTTCCATTAGATGACATTTAAATGAAGGATGGGAGAGCTGAGTAAGGAAGACAGTTATCTATCACGGGAAGTTATCAGGAAGAAACATCGCTCTACATATGCAGAGAAAGAGAGGCATATTGCATGGCTATATTTCTATTGTGGCAGAGACACGTATTTATCCAAAAGGCTCGTCTTCATACTCAGAAAATTGATATGTATATAATTATCTCATCTTTCTATTCTGTTTTCCTTTCAGGAAGAAACATTGCTCTACATATGGAGAGAAAGAGAGGCATTTTGCAGGGCTTTATTTCTATTGTGACAGAGACATGTATTTATCCAAAAGGCTTGAATTCATACCCAGAAAATTGATAATAATATGCAATTGTTTATATAGCGCTTAATACAAATGTTTCTAAGCGCTGCATACTATTACCCCGGCGTTAGCACGGCTACCCTGATCGGGCGCATCAAGCATTCAAGGAATTCCTTCCTTTACCGGGTACCCATTAACTACACCTGGGTCGAGGGTGGCAAATATAGATAAACGCCTTGCCAAAGGACGCTACTGCTGTGATGGGATTTGAACCCCGGATCTTGTGGTTCACAGTCCGGAGACTTATCCACTGAGCCACAGCACCTCTACATGATATGCATATAATTATCTTCTTGTCTTCTGTTTTCCTTTACCTTTTGGGGTACATTTTATCTTTTATAGTGACTACACACTAGAATACTGCTACCTATGACCTCTTGCCAATATATTACATTGTTTCTATTACCATGGTGAAATGCGTTTGGGTTCATCTCATTAAAAGAATCTAGCACGGGATGATATAAGACTGTGATCCCAATCCACCATACAGTGACTCTCAATTTGTTTTCTCTCAGGTTCTCCCCTTCAAGTAAAATCTATACTCTGCACCCCACAAATATAAATCAGATTTATCAAATGTGGCCAATATGACACTTCAAATTTTAACTTTAATTTGCTATCTTCTGACATCATTCCCACTAGTACCAATATTTTCACCCTGGTTATCTTAAGAGAGGCAGGGAATAGTTCCAGTCTGTAAGAACAAAATTGCATTCTGCAATCAAGTCCCCTCATATTTTAAATGACAATTATCAAAATTTTCAATATTTTACTCACTGCGTCTTTAATTAAAAAAATAAAGATTGGATTTGTCACGAACACAAACCGGGGGACCATTTCAGCACTGACAAGTTGTCATTATCCAACTGTTACCATGGCAACAATCAGACATTGCTTCTCAGCCAATCAAAACCAAGGAAAGTTGTCGGAGCTGACTTAGATGATGAAAAATGCTGATGAAATTTCCCCGACTACAAGACTAAAATGTTAAGAAATACAGTACAATGTACAGCAAAAAAAGAATTCAGATTGGGGGTGATAAATAAAGACTATATTTGAGAGAATACATTGTCCAATTTCCCTTTCTGAAAATGTCAGTCTTGTGTGTTAGAATATGATTTGAATTGCATGCAAAGGAATTAAAGAAAAGCAAAGGACATGACTTCCTTATTTTGGGGGAGGGATTTTACTTGATGTAATTTAATTTGATTAACTTGCCTTTCAGAGATTTAGGGGCCACTGAACGATTTTGAAAGTGGGAGGGGCTGACCATGCAAAAAATCAATCAGATAGTAATTTTATTTTTTTGCTTTTGTACAAACTTTTGGAAAAAAAGGTTCAACAGCCCCTGAGACTGTCCCCATTAAATTTATATCTTTCTCAGCTTATACCTCCGGCAATACCATTCAGGTAATAGAACACATCACATTTTCATATACCTTTAAATGGACTTTACTGTGGGTTTCAACAGTATACTTGTGGATGTGTTTTCAGGACACCATGAGAGATCAATTTCTTGAATGGGTTACCATGCTAACAATAAATAAACTGAATTATGAAAAATAAATTAATATCTTTATTAAGGCCCAATCCATATAAACACTGGAAGGCAAGCAGCAGAAACACAGTTGAGCAAAAGGTCTGAAAGGTGCAGACTAACGTATTTAGGAGGAGATATGAAGGAGGAAGAAGGAAGCTAGTGAGGAGGAAATGAGAGTCGATGATGGATAGATGGGCTGATTATAATACAGACTACAGTGGTATATGGCAGGAAGCATAATGAGGAATACATATTACCTATGTAAGGGCGGCACTGCTTCCGCAATTCAGTAGCCTTCATTATTCTTGAATATGAATTCGTCCCACATAATTACAATTCCTTGGCCAAAAATAAGAATGAATTTCTTAATCGCAGCATGTAGATGTATATATGCGATAACCAGATTTGTTAACACTGCCTGTCATAAATTGGGAAAATGGAAACAGAACATGTAAACATTGCTCAATTTTATACAGAGTACTATGGATGTATTTTCACAAAAATATGGACAGAGAGCTGTGAATATTAACATTGCCCTTTTTCTGCAACCAAAAAAAAATGGATTAGAGAAAATTAAGTAAATTAAATAAATTGCTGAACAATGAGATGTAAGTTTACAAATGTTTTTTTTTTCACAAAACATTTCATTAGTGATATGCAAATGATCCAAACGTACTTTTGGTTGGAGTGATCTTCCCCTTTTGAAAGGGACAGCTGGCAAGTATGAAGATGTAAAATGCATGTACTCTTGTATTTGCCACATACAAACCAAACTCGGCTCTCACACAAGATGGTATAGCCCCAATCAAGGCAAACATTATTTTTCATTGGGGGGCTACTTTTTCACAACTTACTGCCTAAATTTGAAACATTGGATAAGCTTAAAGCGATGGTCTGGGCTGAAAATATTTATATCTTAATACATAGTGTAGAATTAACTGAGGAAAATGCCGAAAATTTCATCAAAATCAGATAACAAATAAAGTTATTGAAGTTTAAAGTTTAGCAATACTTTGTTAAACCAGTTGTCATGAATATTCATTAGGTGGGCTGATGATGTCATTTTTTTTCATTATTTCATACTTGTGTGAATAATATGTCTCCCTTATAATGAAATAAGTTCCAGCAATAAATATCTAATGCACTAAATCAGTTGTCAATCCAATTTTTCTAATACTTGGAGGAAAAATTGTGAATGATTTCATATAATAAAATTTAAAAGAAGTGGAGATGTGACATCAGCCCACCTAATAAATATTCATGACGACTGTTTTCACAAAATATTGCTAAACTTTAAAATTCAATAACTTTATTTGTTATCCGATTTTGATGACATTTTCAGCATTCTGCTCTGTGAATTCCATGCTATTTATTAAGCTATAAATACTTTAAGCCTGGACCATCCCTTTAACATTGCGATGAATGAGGATTTTCCAGGGATCTTTTGAGCATTTTTTTTTGGGGGGGGCCTACATGTAAGCCACCCCAAGCCCCCGTGTATTTTTTTCCCTGCCCTAATCACAAATGTTCCACCAGGAAATCATGAAGATCTACAGACATTTCTATTACATCCATTACCACTACATGCAATTGAAATATTGATCAACAACAAAATGGTATCTATTCAAATATTTTATTGTTAATGCAGTTAGTGGAACTGACAAATATACATTACACATTAAGAGCTAATAGCAAATTAATTTCAAAACTTGGCAATTTGTTCAAAACAGTACCTCTCAGTCTCTGACAAAGGCAATTAAAAATACTAATGAAAAACAAAATATAGGCTTCAGCTTTTACTTTACAGCCCCGATTTAAAGCCAATGATGAGCTTCTACAATATCAACCTGATATTACACAAAAAAATATTACTTCCCACCCCCTCCAACTATGCCCCTCCCCATACCCGATAACACATATAAAGCACTCTTCAGAGGGACGATTGACTGAGCCTTAATGAGCCTGGGTCCGGGTTTGGAGGAATTATTTGAGATTCATGTAAATTTCTTCTCTTTGTATTCTATACTCCATTTGAAAACAATTTGGGAAACCTACATGTGCTTCTTAATTTCATAAAAATGTGAATGTCAGTTTCCGATTATCTTGCATAGTCAACTGAACATTATTCATACTTCCTGTGAAAAAAATCTGCAATTCTACATTTGCTTTTTAACATTCAAATATCTGATATCTTCAATCGCTTTTAATTCCTGTTTACCTTAAGAGGCCAAGAAAAGCAAGTTGTATGCCTAAAGATCACTGGTAAATAATGTAACACAACAAATGAGAATGCAGATACTTATCACTCAGAGAGGTCTGACCCCCTATTCTGACTGATGAATCACTGGTTTACTAGAGAAACACAGCAATCCATCAATTGATGCTCCTTCACGAGTAGTAAGGGGTTTTACATATGTATTGTACTTATTCAATACTAATACAACAGAAAAAAGCATTGTTCAAACACCAGGGATTAATTTTACTTCTCAAATTTGATTTGGTATTTCTGATTAGGAATTTCAGGGGCGTTTCACAAAAGACTTGTCAGATATTTAATCTGACGAGTCCATTTTTAATCCTTGAACAGTTTCTATAGGAACAGTGCTAGTCAGCCAATCAAAATCAAGGTGAGTTGTCATATCTGAAATCTAGTCGGATAAGAAATGTTGATGAAATGCTCCCCTGGTTGATACAGTAAAGTTTTTAACTATGATAATGTTATGCATGGTATATTTCAAATCTTGCCATACAGAGGAAGTTTTGTGTAACAGGCATAAAAAAAATGTCAATCAAATTGCGATGGGATACCAGGTCCATGTACATAAAGAAAAAATGTGTAAGTAACCTTGCATACATCTTACATGTACTTCTTTTGTTTTTTAATCTAATTAAAAATATTGAGGTAAACCAGATATTATACCATAGCAAAATACCCAGCTATACCATTTATTTTGTGTGTGATAACTAGTCCACAGTATGCATTACTATTACCCTTGTTACAAGCTGTTAGTTCATAAATAGTAAATAAACATAATACATAACCCGAAAAATCAAAGTAAAATTTTGTTACAAAAGAAACAAGTAGATATAATCTGAGTTGTTCATCTTTTTATCAGAGAGGAAAGCAATTAATCAACCTGATTAGAATGAATGCAGGAAACCTGGCAATCAAATATTGAGGCTACTGGTCAGAAAAATAATCTATAAGGTAATACATGTGAATAGAGGTTTTTGGCACTTTTAAAATAAACTTGATAATTTTCTTTGCAAATGGGTATTACAAGGCATTCCAATTAGTTGCTCGCGAGTTGATTACCATGTTAAACTGAATAAAGGAATATTAAGAACACAATATTATGCCAGCAATATTTACGTAATGTACAGTATAATTGAAATGCCAGTTTGAGCCTTGTCTTCCATGTTCAATGCACAGTTCAATTTTAATTTTTTCAATCTTTAGAATATTTGACTTGAAATTTGAAAAGTAAAGTCTGGTCAAAGATTGTTAAGGCCTACTGGGTCAAACAATTTTTCCCAATCAGATAATGATCATAGGAGCTTAGTACATGAGCTAGTTTATGACTGAACAATATCTTTCTGAAATATCTTTACTCTCATGATAGATCTTAACAAATTTTGTTGATTACACAACATCACCCTATGCAGTTCCTGTTGTATAACCTCAGAACAAGGTATTTCATTTCGTTGTTTCAATCATTTTCAGTCATTCAATTAATTTTTCATAAATCCGATATCTGCTATGTCCGGTACACACATATTCTTAAAGTTTCCTGTCATTGCCTATGTATTACACCATGCTCCAACCAACATGATCAAATAAATTTATTCTGTAATTAAAGCTAACAAGTCAGTTGAAAAAGACCCGGGGAAGTGTTGGACATCTCCTCCAATGCAAACAATATGTGATTCTCATTTGTGGATGAAAACATCAAGTATAACAGCATGATTTAAAGGCCTGGTCACACCGCCCAAGCGTTGTTGGAGCGGTCATGGAGCGGTAGGAAGAGGGTAGAATTTCGCTCTCAAAATTGGGGAAAAAATCGAAAATGGTAAACGGTAGCGGGCGGTGATGATTTTTTTCTCTCCCCTCCACGACCGCTCCAACAACGCTCGGGCGGTGTGACCATGCCTTTAAGGGCATTAGAAATTTGTAACAGGCTAAACATGTGAAGAGCATCATAATCAGATGAACAGGAAGAAATTGGTTACAAGATTCTCTCAATGTACCTATAAAAAAAAAATAGTTCACATAGACCTATATAGGTACATGTATGTAATACAAATAATGCGCAGGTGTGCTTGTGTTGGAGGCAATACAGCGCACTAAAGGGAATTACATGTAGATGAAAACAAAACACTGTAAATATAAATACTGGAGATGCCTACTTAGCCATAAAATCAAATCTCTACGTAATCTATTTCTTAAAATGGGTTGACATAATAATTCATGGCAGAAAAAATGGCTACAATCTGATTTTCCAATATTACAATCAATATTAAAGTTTCTTTTAGACATGATCATAGCTATCGCGTAGCAAAAAGACGGATTGCCTGCATACTGTATCTGTGCCCACTATAATGCCATTGGCACTAATATTCTATTAAAGTGTACGGTATATTAAATTGTGCATTATGCACTCAGACTGGGTTTGTACTTGCTTAAAACATAGGCCAAATTCATCATGCAATTGTGCTTTTTGCCCCGCAGTTGTTAGTGCCAAGATGAAGAGCGCATCTGTAACCCATAAGTGCACATAATTGGCTACAAATGTTAACCCATTTAATGTAGGCTTATAATAACTGTCCTCTCGACTAGATAATAAGGTACTTCAGTGTTCATGTTGGTCAGGTAAACCCATTAATTGGAATAATCATTTTGTCTGCATACAGGTGTCAGGACTCTCTAAACAGAAAGTTTCACATTGTACACTAAAGTAAAACATGATCATAAATGTATGTAGTTACAGTATTATACAATGTACAATCATATTTCTGAAAGACTATACAGTATAATGCCATTTTATGGAGTCCGTGTACAAATTCTAATTCTCCATAAATTATTATTCTTCATAAGCACTACCACAAAGAAGGAAAAACAGCATACTGTAGTTATGAGTTTAACAGTACAGCATAGTTATAAATAATTTGCAAACATATACAACATTCTTTTTTACTACATGTAATTGTTAAAATTTACCTTTACAATTTCTTTACAAAGCATATTTTCAAACTGCTGTAGATACAAGCCTGTACATACGTGTATATAATGTACATGTTTAATATCACATCCTCTGCATACATGTACATGTATATATGAACACTGTACAAACTGCTGATATAAATTGAAATCTAGCATGAATGGTGTGAAATTGTACAATTATATTCAATAAACATAATTAGTAAATAGTAAGCAGTCATGTAACAAATTCTAAGATATACTTCAGCATCTTTCAAGTCCTTACAAATTTTACTTTTTATCAGCTTTAGCCATTACTGTAACCAACACAACATGTACAGTGTCGTTCTTGTACATGTTGTGACTTACAAATTAATTCATCTAAATTCCATTAGAAATGTATACCAAAGATGGAGGTCACAAAATTATATAATGGGACCAGTGTATTTATTTTCAAGGTACATGTGTACATGCTCGTTTGAGAGAGAAAAAAATCACAAAAGTTTGAAATTTACAATTTTTTTAAGTACATGGTTATGCTGTAGAGGGCACATTGAAAAATAAAACTTCAGTTGAAGAAAAAGAAATTTACTAAAGAGGGAAAATCAGTAAAAGGGAGGCCATGAACTTGTTTTCAACATATCAGCACCTCTGTAGTAGCAATGTGCATTACAAACATTTCAAATACGTCAATATATGGAGTTTGTGAAAGAGGTGTTTTATATTCGAGGAGTATAGAATTAAAGATTCAACATCTTTCAGGATTAACATTTTTTCAGGATGCTTTACTTGATGGGAAGAGTTTCTTGCAATTGATTCAAACTTCAATCCAATGATCAGTACTCTGAAGTTCAAGTCTACATTCATATTTTCATGAGGTCTACTTACAATTTCAGTGATTCACATCTGTAGTCCCATATTAGAATGCATTAACATGGGATTCTGTGGTGCCATGGCCTCCCCTTGTTCAATCTTGAACCTCTCTACATGATGATATGCATGCCTTGGATAGGCAGCTTGGGTATGGTATGGAGGGTAACTTTCCCGACCACCCACCTGATCGCGAGGCACATAGCTTTCCAGATTTGTGGGACGGTGGTGATCGGTATAGACCAGGGGCTGACGTGGAGGCTCACGACTGACATAGTTCCGAGGATGAATGGCCTGGTCATGATCAGGAAATGAAGGCTGTGGGTGAGCATGCTCCGGAGTTCTGTATGCCTCGGGGATCGCGAGACGCTCGTGAGTTGGATAACTTGGTTGCCGAATGTATTCACTGTTCCCATAGCTCTCTGGGGCACGAGTTTGCTCTTGCTCTCCGTAACTTTGTCTCCGTGGATGTTCCCGGTTCACATAGTCTTGTTGTGAAGGTGCAGGGGCCGGAGTTGGGGCTTCTTCGGCTTCAGAATAATGTCTTTGGCTCAAAGGACGTTCAGGCTCCTCATAACTTGACTGACTCACTGGACGTGGGTGGTCACTAAAATGCTGTTGGGTAGAGCTCGGTTGAGGAGTTTGTTCAAATGTTTGCTGGCGTTTTGAGGGTTGTGCGGATTCCTCTTCGAAGTCTTCCTGGTTTGTAGAATCATAAGATGGTTGTTGTCCAGGTGTGACAGCTAGAGGCTGTGGATTTTCATTGAAGTTAGGTTGTGTAGCAGGTACCTGTTCATCAGTACTGACATCGCCATCACTTGATACTTGAGTCATATCTGCTTCTCCTTCACCAGGTACCTCTTCACTTGTATCAAGACCCACCCTCCCTGCCTCATCAACTTCCTGGCTATCATCAGCAATCTCTCCACTTTCATTTTCCTCCTTTTCCCCATCAGACTGCAAGTCAGCATCTAAACCATGTTTATTCTTAACATGCCTCTTGAGATTTCCCTTGTTGTTGTACTTGCTGCCACAAATGGAACATTTAAAAGGTTTGTTCCCAAAATGGAGGTACACATGGCTATCAAGATTCACCTTGCGACTGAACTTCTTGCCACAGATGTTGCAGGAGAATGGTTTCTCATCTTTGTGGACAACCATATGATTACTGAGAGTCTGCTTTTGCGAGAAAGACTTGTCACAAATTTGGCATTTGTATTGTCGGTTGTTAATATGGAGTTTGGCATGGCGAAGCATGTTAGCCTTAAGAGCAAAGGCTCGGTCGCAAATGTGACACCTAAATGGCTTCAAACCTGAATGGATCAACTGATGTTGTTTAAGATGGTGCTCCTTGAAGAACTGGTGTCCACATTCAGAGCAAACATGAGGTCGTACATCTCTGTGCCTTGCTAAATGATCTCGCAATTCAAATGGAAAGGCAAACTGCCTTCCACATTCTGTGCAAGTCAGTTCAGGTTTAAGGGGTGCTCCTTTCTTCTTTGTGGATTTTCTTGGAGAATCATTTGGTGATCGATTACGAAAACGTTGGGTTGCAGGACAGTTCCGTGTAGGCTGAAAACGCAGTGTTTCCATAGCATCGGGCTGAAGGACAGCCTTACCAGCATCTGGGTGAACAAGCTCTGGTTGAAATAGCTCTGCAGGAAGGAGACCATCATCATGGGGTCCATGTTCCGATCCTCGAGGAGACTGTGACCCACCATGACTAAACTGCTGTTTCATGTGATCATGCCCTGGCGACATGGCACTACTCCTTGAAGATACACTGTCCTGCCTCTGGGGAACCTGATCACCTCTGGGTGGAGTTTGATCGTTTTTCTGATACATTTGATCACCTCCTTCAGCATTTGGATCACTTCTTGGAGACATTCTATCATTTCTAGGAGACAGCTGGGGATGTCTTGGTGGGGTACGGTCATTTCTCTGCAACATGTGATTTGATGAATGTGGCATGTGGTCTCCTCCAACTGGTAGATGCCCTGGAGATATAGGCATGTGATCATTTGATGGTCTCCTCACCGCTCCTACAGGCATTTTGCCATAAGCAGCTTGCATCTGAGCAGCCTGCATTTGAGCGAGCGCTTGTGCTTTCATGGCTTTTGTACGTCTCCTGCCAGATGGCATATACTGCGTTCCTTCAGGAATATTTGCATACTTGCCCTGACGTTTGACACCACCAATAGGAGGCATTTGATTTTGAGAGGCAATCATAGGGTGCATGGTTGCAGAAGCATTAAAGTGTTGTAGATTGTCACTATCACTTGAAGGACTTCGATTGACCTTCTTGGGAGGGCCGCTTCGCTTCCTATGTACCTTCTTGTGGTGAAACTGCAGCTCTGAAGGGAAGGCAAACTTGCGTCCACACAGCTCACATGTGCAAGCAACGTTAATATTGTGGGTTACCATGTGTCGCTTCAGGTGGACTCTCTGATTGAATCCCCTCCCACAGATTGGACATATGTGCTTCCTTCTGCCTGTATGGATTACCTGCAGATAAAGAAGTGAGAAATAGAAAACAATCAATTAAATTGCAATATGTGTGTCCCAGTGCATGTATGTATAAAGTACATGTATGCAACAAAATAAAAATTTCAAGTACCAATATTCCTCACTCATGCTTTGATTTCTTCCTCTTTCATGAACCTCTGCTTAAATTTTTATCAATACCAATTTATCAACATACAGTTCAGTTCTTGATCTCATTAAAAGACTGAAAAATACCTTACATTTTTTCTACTATATTTTGAAAAAATATTTTCAAAGTAGAACTCCAGGCCATTGATATTGGTCCATATGTACGCTATGATCAATTATGAAATTCACCAAAGCAACCGCTACTAACTACATACCAAAACACAGAACAATATTCCTTACTTTTTGTTCGGGGGGGGGGGACATTTAACCCACAAGCTTCACTTTTTAGTTCCCCCCTTTTTCCTCATCTACTACATGTATATTATTGTACATGAATTATGAAATGCATTTTTTTTCTGCTCTCTTTATGTATGTAAATATTTAATGACTAGAAATGCTTTTATAATGTTATGTGTTGTAAATATGAATTGATTTTTTACTGATATGGAAATAAAGACATTAAACTTGAACTTTGATAAGCCTGAAAACCAAACATTTGTTTTCAAATCAATCTAACTTACAGTCTGACCTTGACATCAAATTTGGAGAAAATTAAGAAAAAAAAAATGATTAAAGGTAAAGTCCACCCCAGAAAATTAAAAGAGAAAAATCAAACTAGCATAACGCTGAAAACATTTAAAAAACTTTTTATTTTACATCCAATTTTGATGAAATTTTCATGGTTATGCTTGTTGGATTTTTCTCTTTTTATTCAAATAAACTTTTTGTTGGGGTGGATTTGTCCTTCAAAGAAGAAAATTTATGTGTGTATTTTTTCGTAATAATCAAATGTTAACAAAAGGACTTACTCTGTGAGTGTTGAGGTGGGCAACCTGCTTAAAGCTCTTTCCACATGCCAAACACATGTGTGGCTTGATCCCACAATGATCCAAAAGATGGGCGATGAGATTACTTTTACTAGTGTAACTCTTTGGACACTGATTACACATCCACTGCCAACTACCCCTCACCAAGATGGGGTTAGAACTCTTGGTGTCAAAGAGATTTGAAGGGTTACCAATTTCATCATCGTCCCCTTCATCGTAGGATGGCATCATGGTGCCTTCTTCCATACTTGTCTCTGCAATGTGCTTCTGCTCTGTGGAAGTCTCCATGCTGCTATTCAAGTTGGAACCTGCCTCCATTGGAACATTAGTGTTAGAGTCCATGCTGGTGTTCATATTGGGATTAGGTTCCATCCCAGTTGCAGTGCCTGGGTCTATTGTGCCACGGTGGTTAGGGTCCATGGCTGCCTGATGACTAGACTCCATAGCAACCTGATGGTTGGGGTCCAAGGTGCCCTGATGATTGGGGTCCATGGTGCCTTGTTGGTTAGTGTCCATGCCTGCTTGATGATTGGAGTCCAAGGTGCCTTGATGGTTAGGATCCATGGCTGTCTGGTGATTAGGTTCCATGGTGCCTTGGTGGTTGGGGTTCGGTGTTGGTTCTCTTTGGTCTGTGTAGGCAGCCTGGGGCATGGAAGGCATCTTGTTGTGGATGTTGGGTACTGCCGGAGGAGCAGTTTGAGGACCTCCTTGCTGGTCTGATGGCAGTATGAATCCATTCTCACGGGCATTCATGGCCTGATTGTATTCAGCACCCTGAGCAATGGCTGCTTCTACTGCCTTGCTGTAATCCATTCTGGGAACAGGTATATTTTGAAATGAAGATGGTGGTTCTCTTGGAAGCCTCTTTCCTCAAGAAAGATATCAGAATAAAGTAGTTCTCAGCCTTCAGACTGTATGGTGTTAACGTGTTGAATAGTAGCCATCACATTACTAAAAAGCAAATGAAGAAATGATTAAGTGTTAATAAGTGCAAGATAACACATGTTGTACCTTACTGCATGTGAGGGTCAAATCTCTGGAAACAACCCATAAAGGATAGCTCGGTCAGGTATTTTGAAAATCTAACATTGCTGGGGCCCGTTTTATAAAGATTTAAAACTAGTGTAACCTTGCGATCATGACAAGTACCATGGTTTAGCAAGTAATCACAATCAAAGCTTCCATGTAGCTTACAATAGTGACAAATTTATAGTAGTTACAAGTCTTCATGAAGTGGGTCTGGGATTTGCTATTAATCATAGCTCCGAGAGCCTCTAAATAAAGATGAAAATTGTTGCAGATAAACATTGTTGCATTTTTTAAATTACGGTATACTCTGTGCACACCATCAGGTAAGATACATAACAGCAGAGGTGTGTACTGTTAGTACCTGGACAAAAAGTGTGATTTTCTAATAGACAGAGATGCTAACTGATAGCTCAAAAAAATCCTGAAAACCCAGGCCGGGGGTCCAGGGGCCCGTCCAGGGGCCCGTCCAGGGCCCCTGGCGGGGTCAAGGGCGAAGCCCCCTGAAGCTGGAACGTTTTCTTATTCTTTAGACTGAGGGCTGAAATCATTAATCTACAGTAGTACATAACAAATAATTAATGACATAATAAACTTCATATCATAGGCAAGAAAGGTGCTCAAAAAAAAAAAAAATCATGTAACCCGTACTCATTACGGTACGGGTTAACCTGCTGCGGGTTAATATGCTGCGGCCAATGGGTGCGACTCGGGACGGGTGTATGTAGCAGCTGGGGTGCCCTTTTTCACTCACTGTACTCATCAACAAGACAATCCTATACTATTGAAAATCCATAAATCACAATTTCTATCAAAATGATGGATAGTTCACACATATGAATTGATGAATACGCACCAGAGAACACATATTTCATGGTAGCAAATAGGTTTTCAGCTGAAATCCCGCGGCAGACAACCAATCACTCACGCAGCAGCAGGCGATTGCAGCCACATCGGGCCGTGCTTCGAGCGGTTCTACCGGGCGATCGCCCGACTGGGATAGCGCTGACACCCGTATCCCTGCAGGGTATAGGGCGGCGTTTGCAACTGCTGCAATGTATTGCTCGCGCGTACCGTGCAAGTACAGTATACCAGCTAAACTTCATGCTGCGCACAACGCTAATAATTTTCCGTCTGCGCAAATTGGCCATCCAAAATTGAAATTGCGCTCTCCGTAGCGAACTCCGTGACAAGATTTGGAGGGGAAATTTTTACGGATTTCACTTTGACAATCGATTTTTTTTTCCCGGAATATTTTTCAGCAAAGGAAAAAATCCGGAATTCCGGAAAAATCCGGAAAATTAGCAACTCTGAATAGAGTACCGAAGCGATGGAGTCAGTTGCCATGGTATCACAGCCTGGTTCTAAACAAATGAACCCACCGAAATGAAATATGCTTTTTTTTTCAGACGAGCCAGTCATTTGCAAATACAAATATGTAGAGATGATCGTCAGCTGTGACTCTGTTTAGAACAAGCCCACCATGACACCATGGCAATTGACATCACACTTCATAACTCTATTGCTATTGCCATGCACATCTACAAGGTCATGCATTGGCAGTTCTCATAACTGAGATAACATAAATTGCTGATTCCACAATCAAACACTTACATGTACTTGTAACTGCACAACTCAGCAACACAATACAACCCATAACTGAATCTTCATGTCTATGAAGCTATTCATTGTACAAGTTCTATGGACAAGTCATTTAATATTAAATTTGCGTTTTCATAAAAAACATATTGAAATCGCAGCAATTTAGGGTAACCTACAGTAGTTTTACAAATGATATTGTCACAGAGTTAGCTACATGTATTATGTAATCTGCATTTCAATGAATGAATTTCCCCAGATCTGTCCTCTTTCTTAATAAAAGATAATAAATTCTAATTTGTATATTTTTTATCATGATGAAAAAAAATCTAGAGGTGACAAGAACTCTTTTCGATGTGTGTCAAATTTTAAGGTTACTGACCAATCAAATATTATGTTCTCATTTTTGCTTATTATAGACAATGATTCATTTATGAAATCAATTATCAAGTGCATAATTTCCATAATATTGATCTTAAGAACAATGGATATTAAGTTGTGCAACAGGTTAAACAACTAAATTAGTGCTTAGTCACAATGTTAAAACCACTAAAGTAATACACATTTCCAAATTTTGAGTTTTAAAAAAGTTTGACCTTACAGGAAAAAAAAAATAACCCTCCCCCAAAGTTCATGAAATTTGTTTTTTACATCTTACATCCATGAAATAGCCATCTATTGGATAATATCACTTTGATATCATTTTTTTGGTTGGAAACTATCAGTATCAATAAAATTAGGAATAATCTGTTATTTCTTCACTCTAGAAGATCAATTTCATTTGACTCATTAATTGTACTTATTTTGGCTCATGTTCTCAACTTGAATTGAATTTACAACAAAGAAGTGGAGAGCATCTGGCAGTCTCCCCTGCATTATGTCGTTCAATATAGCAGCAGTGCTGACTTTGAAAAACAAATATTGAATATTTATTTTTTTTAAAGAAAACACAATTCATATAATAAAATACTATATTCATTTGACCCTAAATGACCCTTTCACCTTGGTCATGTGACCTGACACTCCAGCAGGATGTTCAGTAATACTTGATTACCCTTATGTCCAAGTTTCATCAACTGGGTCCATATACTTCGTAAGTTTAGATGACATTTCAAAAACTTGACCTTGGCAAGATTTCAATGTTGATGACACCGCCGCCGCCATCGGAAAAGCGGCACCTATAGTCCCACTCTGCTATACAGGCAAGACGAATATTGGTCAGCTTAAATCTAGATGAAGTTGGCTTAAGTCAATGAACTTTTAGTTTATTGATAATACCCTGCGAATCCATCTTGACGAGTAAGACTATATCAGAGCTGCCGACCTGAACAAGAGCATTTCAGTAGTTTTCAAGCTGAAAATCAGCATTTTGGTGAGGAAATCAGTATTTTTAAAGAAATACCTTAGAATAACACATAAAACCATAACTTCAGAAATCAGTAGTTTGCATGAAACCATCAAGGGTATTCTCATTTGTCAGTACTAAATACGGAAAATTTGTACCAGTTGGTAGCTCTGCTAATAATCTCTGTTTGTGTGGTGGGGGGGTCAAGTTGATGAAATTTAAGTGGCTCAAAGTCATAAATAATTTGAAAATCAATTATTTAAATACATATTCTTAGCTTAAATCCATTGGCATATTTCTTTTAATTTACATACTATAAGAGTGAAATTACAATTTGCCAGAATATTATGCATTTATACTGGTCCCACATGTAGACATTGTTGTTAGTAAATCCAGTGACAGGGTTAACATAAACTCACATAGTCAATAAAGAAGGGAATATACCACTTTTTTTCAACTAATTAAAAACAAATTTCAAGGAAATATGGAAGAAAGATGGGCATTTCATAGATGAAAATATATTTAAAACGTGAAATTTTAACAACTCTTTTTTGTGTTTGTGTGTGCCCCCCCCAAAAAAAAATGGTAACTGTCCATTTATTGTTAAAAAACATTTTTTTTTCAAAATAAACAATGCCTTAGTCCTGATCTCATTTTGTGCTCATTTGCCCATACAGTTTCAGTCCATGCAATTTGTTCACATGAATTACCTATTGTTCAGCTTAAAGGGGCAGTTCACCTTGATGAAAAGTAACAGAGAAAATAATAAAAAATATTGGTGAAGGTTTGAGGAAAATCCGTTAAAGATTAAGTTATTAGAATGTCAAGTTTTTGATTTGTGACATCATAAACGAGAAGCTGCCCCATGTTATATAATATAAAAACTTTTATAGTGGTATACAATGTATGTATTAACAAAAAACATTTTCAATTTTCTGAGAAAATTACTTTCAATTGATTTTTTATATATGATATGTAGAAAAGTTGCTGGCATACAGTATGACGTCACAAATCATAATTATAATTCTAATAACTTCATTATTCTTTGATGGATTTTCCTCAAATCTTTGCCAATATTTTTTTTTTTTCTGCTACTTTTACAATAAACTTTTTGGTCAGGGTGAACTCCCCCTTTAAAGGTCAAGTCCACCTCAGAAAAATGGTGATTTGAATCAATAAAGAAAAATCAGACAAGCACAATGCTGAAAATTTCATCAAAATCGGATGTAAATTAAGAAAGTTTGACATTTCAAAGTTTCGCTTATTTTCAACAAAATAGATATATATGAACGAGCCAGTTACATCCAAATGAGAGAGTCGATGATGTCACTCACTATTTCTTTTGTTTTTTATTCTTTGAATTATACAATATTTCAATTTTTTACGAATTTGATGATTAGGACCTCCTTGCCTGAAGCACAAAATGTTAAAATAATAGAATTCCACGTGTTCCGGGAGGAATGAAACTTCATTTCACATGACAATTACGAGAAAAGCAAAATATTTCATATTTCATAAAATAAAATACAAAAGAAATAGTGAGTGATGTCATCAGTCTCCTCATTTGCATACCGACCGAGATGTGCATATAACTGTTTTGTGAAATGAAGCGAAACTTGAAAATGTCATAACTTTCTTATTTTACATCCGATTTTGATGAAATTTTCAGTTTTATGCTTGTTGAATTTTTCTCTTTTTATTCAAATAAAGTTTTTGTTGGGGTGGACTTGTCCTTTAATTTCAATTTGGTCATCTTACCCAAATTCCTCTAGGACCCAAGCACAGGCAGAATTTTAAAATTTTCCTTTTTTTGGGGGGGGGCTATTTTTTCTTCTTTTTTGAATCGGTCCTATTTAAGTTGTCAATCATACACTTTAACTTTTTATCCCCCAAAAAATTGTATGATTTAATTTAGTTCACCTGGAAATGGAATATGCTCAATTTGCTACCACATTTATTGTTACATAGTCATAGATCTTCAATATTAAAATAGGATCATTGAAGGGGTTGACATTATTTTTTCTTTACATCTAGATCTAGGCCCTAATGTTAGTCCTTTATATTTAGATTAGCAAAGATCAAAACATGTATCAAAATTAGGACCGATTCTAGTCCCATCTCAAAGACAAAGTCGAATGTTTTGTTTTTTTAGTCAGAGAGAAATTTTTTGAATCGGTCCTATTTAAGTTGTCAATCATAGACTTTAACTTTTTATCCCCCCAAAAATTGTATGATTTAATTTAGTTCACCTGGAAATGGAATATGCTCAATTTGCTACCACATTTATTGTTACATAGTCATATATCTTCAATATTAAAATAGGATCATTGAAGGGGTTGACATTATTTTTTCTTTACATCTAGATCTAGGCCCTAATGTTAGTCCTTTATATTTAGATTAGCAAAGATCAAAACATATATCAAAATTAGGACCGATTCTAGTCCCATCTCAAAGACAAAGTCGAATGTTTTGTTTTTTTAGTCAGAGAGAAATTTTTTGAATCGGTCCTATTTAAGTTGCAATCATACACTTTAACTTTTTATCCCCCAAAAAATTGTATGATTTAATTTAGTTCACCTGGAAATGGAATATGCTCAATTTGCTACCACATTTATTGTTACATAGTCATAGATCTTCAATATTAAAATAGGATCATTGAAGGGGTTGACATTATTTTTTCTTTACATCTAGATCTAGGCCCTAATGTTAGTCCTTTATATTTAGATTAGCAAAGATCAAAACATGTATCAAAATTAGATCTGTTAGGCCCTAAGGCCTAATATAGCCTTGGTTGGTCTAGTCCCATCTAGTCCAGTCAATCTAGCCAGAATAGGGGGGTGACCCGCCACTAATTGCAACACTTGATTTTCCACTGCAATGCTTTCCAGGAAGGTCCCCTTAACAACATACTAAAAGTCCCAAAAAATCCAAGCAGTGGAAATTTATGAAATTTGCATATTATGCAAATTAGCCATAAAAAGTTAGAAAAATAAGGAAAATAGTCCAAAGATTACAAATTAAGCGTCCAAAACAATTTAATTTGAGCGAAAAGTAATGATAAATAACTGTATTCAATGTTTTTATTCAAAAGCGCAAACAAATCTACCTAATTTGCATATTATGCAAATAAGCATCCTTATATGGAAATATTTCAAGATATTGTAATTGTTCTCATATAGACTGCTTGAAAACATTTGATTTATGTAGACAGGGCAAGTCCAAGAATTCGCGCGCGTTACGTATGGGACATTTCAGAGGCTTCAATGACCTGAAAAATAGTGTTATTTGACTTTGATTAGATTGAATACCCTCATGATGGTAGACATCTAGGAGAAGAATAATCATGGAAAAAATGGTGGCACATGACCTCGACCTTGACCTTTTAGAGAGAAAAGATGGGCCGTTACGTATGGGACGCAGAAAAAAGACAATTTTTAAAACAATTTTTTCAAGTTGAGAATTCTCTGAAAGTATTTCATTTGACAACTTGTAACTTAGTGTGATAGAAGTCACAATACTCTAGTATATCTAAGGCAAGTTTCATGTCATAAGCCAAATCCCTCTAATTACAGACTCTAATTAAACAAATTAATGACATGTTACGTATGGGACAGTTACGTATGGGACATTTTGTCCCCATAGAGAACGTACACAATTTCCCCCATAATTCAACAAATTGAAATAATTTAAAATATGGAAATAACAAAAGAGTTTCTATCTTTTAAAATGTTCTATTGAGACATATTTGATATGACTGAAAAGGAAATTAGCCATTTCAACATTTTTTTCCTTGTTTTTCATGGTTTCATGAATTTCTTATGTATTTCTATTGTTTTTTATTTTATTCATATTTTTCCATTTTCACAATTTTTTCACTTCAATTGTTTTCATTAATCAGTATTCATAACAAATCAGTCTTTAAAAACTAAAGAAAAGGTAAATAATCACTTTTTTAGAGCACTCTTGAATTTTTTTTCTCCATTCACTTTGTACACAAATCTCCCCATTGACATTGTGTGTAAATGTCCCATACATAACATGTTGTCCCATACGTAACAATTTTTTAATTAACTTTTAATTAAAAAGTAAACTCTATTTCTGAAACTTTTTGGGGTATAACATTTTCATACTTTATAAATTAGAACTTCCCAGAGATGCAACAATGCAAGTATTGTATTATGAGAAATAACTTAAAAAAACATCCTCAAAATGTTACGTATGGGACATTCCATCCTTGGACAAGACCTAATTTGCATAATTAATTGGATGACATCACATTTTTTCCCCCAAAAGTAATAAGATGTTAGGGGGTCCATGTCCCACCTATGACTAAATCTCACAAGTTTTGTTTTTATTTTCTATGAGTTTTTATAATTGTCCCATACGTAACGCCCATTTTACCAATTATGCAAATTAGGTGCCCCAAATTAGCATAAATATGCATATTATCAGATTTTTCTTAATTGAATTTAAAAATTTAACATTTGGGCTTTCTTACCTCACCAAAGATAACTTCTTAAATTAAAGATGAAATTTTGCCTTCTAGGGTGACCTTTTCTTGGACTTGCCCAGACATTTATATGCTACTATCACTAAGCATGAGAATTCATCACAATGCCTGAAAATTAATTTGCATTTTATGCAAATTAGCCATTAAAAATAGGAAATAAGGAAAATAATCCAAAGATTATATTATTAAATGTCAAAAGCAATTAACTTGAACAAAATTTTAATGATGAATAAAAAAGTACAATGTTTTTATTTTAAAAAGCTAGCAAAATCTGCCTCATTTGCATATTATGCAAATAGGTATCCATATATGGAAAATGTCAAGATATTTGATTTTCTCACATTGACTGTTGTTCAAATCATTATGCTGCTATCACTAAGCATGCATATTTATCCTAATATAGTTTGTATTTAAGGGAAATACTGGAAATGTGCTCTTCACAACCTAAAGCCATGTTGTTAGTCTGACAAGATGATGCGATTGGCAAGAACAAAGCACATTATTTGAAATTGGTGAGTAGTTTGTTAGAGCTGACATCCCTTTCTTATATCGATGAGAACGACAGAAGGGAGGCCAAGAAAAGCAAACTTATGGCAGGTGAGATCTGATGAGTAGTCTCATTAAGAAGTGTAACAGAGATTCCATCTGGCCTAGTAGCTTCATGCAGATTGTTTTCTTTAACAATTTCTTCAGTAGTTTGGCTACACCCGCTTGACTCTGGTTATGTCTGGGTCACAACAGGGTTCCAGGACTTGCAGAGCAGCGTCATCATCATCATGATTAGTGGTAAATACTAAGACTAAAAAATCTGTTGTCTTCCAATGTAGTCATAGCGCATGATATTAAGGGCTTCCAACATGCTAGTTGTTACAGCCTGGATCATTGCCAATCCGGTCAACAAATTATGTACTATAGGCTTGTCTACAAACCATTCTATGGTCCTCCTTCATGCATTGTAGCTATTCTGAGCTTCACCTTGCTGATGCTCAACATGCGCAAGCCTTCCTATAAAACTTTTCTTCCGACACAATTTATGTCCAGTGTCTCATTGAGGCAACTTGTGTCGGAAGAAGACAAGGGTAATGGTTTGGTTCTGGTCAAAGTCCTCTTGATTGACATTCAATCTCCTATGCTCGACTTGTCGGATTTCAGTACAGAGAGTTGTATGATTGTCCAAAGTACATCTGCATGACACTATGAAATTCAGCATTCCTCCAGAAGACATCCTTAGTCGTACCATAATTTCTGAAAGGTTTAGTCCTCTGTATACCCTCACGGTATACCAATGAGTAACACAAAGTGGCAAACAAATCCTGGAATGGGTACACACTGTTTAATCAATGTTGGATGGTATTTGATAGTGATGTTAAAGGTGTTCCGTTATGTTGTGTCCTCTTGTTGGAAAGGCAATAATCTGGCTTAGTCCTTCATCTGTTAACGTCTACTTGGTTGTTCATTGTCTCACTGAGGAATTTCCATTTGCCATAAATATCAGGAAATTTATATTATTTGCATACGATTTGCTTAGAAACTATAGCTACAATATATGGAGTTGCCATCCTTAGGAGATTCATCAAAGAGGAAAGAACAGAAAACGGATGCTTCATCCTGAAGCAGCAACTGGATTCAGCAAGGACGTCTAATCATGATTCCTGTATCTGAAAAGATGTCTATATACACTTTAAGCCTTTATCATGAATTTATGAATGGCTTTCATGTCGCTCGTATGGGCAAATGCTCATTGGTATTTATAAACCATGCCCAGGGATCTCGTGATCCAAGAAAGTTACTCATATTCACCACCAAGACAAGTGGTGTGCTACAAGGACCAAATATTCAAAGCTAACGAGCTTTTATTTGTACTGGGTGTGACATCTTGTACTGATCACTTGACAATCAAGGAGCATGCTAGCGTGGACTATACTAGCAAGAAACGCAAAGACTCTACCAAGTAAAGGAGAGAGCAGGACTTGGGTAGATATATGAAGCATTCAAACAGTAAGACCCATGTAGAACTGACTCATCATTGCACAATATGAGTGGGGTATCTGCTCCGGTGGTAACTGCTCATGAAAAAAGTCAATATCAACCAAGCAAGGTCATCAAGGTTACATAATCTACGTGGAATTTTAGAGGAAAATATCACAAGTTTTCTTGATTATTTATAACATGCCGGATGCTTATTTGCAAAATATGTACATTCTACTTCAGATATTAAGCTGATAATTAATGTACTAGGCATTCTTAGTAGTCATACATTGATCTAGATTCACAGAGGGGAGACCTTTGAAGGGCCTTTCAAAGACCAAAAATTGGCAAGGTCTTATACAGCAGTCTCCAAGATCACTGAATTTTGTCATCTCTGTGGAATGGCTCAGAAAGACCCCTCGAAGAACTCTGAAAGACACCTGTCCTAGAGATCTTTCAATGGTCTTTCAGAGATGTCTATGCATCAAGTGATCCTTCAGATTTCTTTCCATAGACTTTGCCTGGTCTTTCAATTATCTTTTGATGATTTTCCAATGATCTCTCATGAGTCTTACAGTAATCTCTGAAAAAAATCTCGAGAGACTGCCGAAAGATCATAGAAAGACTAATAAGAACTTTGAAAGTTCATTGAAAGACCACTGAAAGGCCAGCAAAAACAATTTTCCTGTAAGACCGCTGAAAGACTGTTTTGAACCGTTTCAAAAGGTTTTGGACTCACGAGGATCACAAAGACCATTGAAAGATCTATCAGGAATCGTGAAAGACATCAGAGATCTTTAAAAGTTCGTTGAAAGATCAAGCAAGTTTTATGGTCTTACAGCAGTCTTTCAGAGCTCTTGGTCTCTTTGGAATGAGGGTTTAACTGTTTGTATGAGAAAAATACAAATTTCTGGGTTGTTTTTTTCATCAAGGATGCTCATAATTATATATGCAAATGATGTAGATTTATTTACATTTTTTTTATTTGAAGAATTATTAAATTTGTAAAGATTATCATAAACTTCCATTCAATTTATATTGTTTTCCGCACTTGATTTCCAAATTTGGGATTATTTTCCTCATTTGCAAATTTTTATGGCTAATTTGCATAAAATGAAGTTTGTGATTTTCCTATGCTTGTCTATTTAATGGCTTTAATATGGTGTTAACTTCCTGTAACTTAAGGCATTGCCATATTCAAATTTCAATAGATAATCTACTTGCATTTTTTAAGGAATGTATCACCAGTGTGTTTTCTTGAATATTTATTACATACTTATTTGCATAATATGCAAATGACACTACAGAAACTAAGCTTAATATGAATCTATTCAACGTCCTTAGTGATAGCAGCATGTAAATTTCAACATTATTGAAATTTTCAAGCAGTCAATGAGAGAAAACTCACAATATCTTGACAATTTTCCATATAAGGATGCTTATTTGCATATTATGCAAATGAGGTAGATTTTTTTGCACTTTTGATTAAAAACATTGATTAAAGTTATTTATCATGAATTTTTGCTCAAATAAAATTGTTTTGGACACTTAATTTGTAATTTTTGGACTATTTTCCTTATTTTTCTAACTTTTTATGGCTAATTTGCATAATATGCAAATTTCATAAATTTCCAGTGCTTGGATTTCTTGGGACTTTTAGTATGTTGTTCAGGGGACCTTCCTGGAAAGCATTGCAGTGGAATATCCAGTGTTGCAATTAGTGGTGGGTCAAACCCTATATTGACTGGACTAATCTCAAAGACAAAAGTCGAATGTTTTGTTTTTTTAGTCAGAGAGAAATTTATTCTCAATTTCTCACAAAACAGTTTTGCTGGACCTGGTTACAGTCAGTAATAAACTAGATAGGCCTTAGGAGTTAGGTCCATATTACAAGACCGACAGTTGATTCTTATTATTAATTAGGCCTTTCGTAATAATTTAGAATGCAAACTAACTTGGTCAGATCTAAATAGCCTACTTGACTTGACACTCAGTCTCACATTGCACTCACTGCGTCTTCTCGCTGAACCACTGAGTACACAATACACAGCGTGTGTGTATGCGTGTAGAAACAGCATGCATGCATGCACACTCGACTGCAGTCATTCATTTCCGCTTCCACTCCTTTCTCCTCCACCTCTTCTCTATCACATACAAAGAACCCTACGTTCACCACTAGCGTGTGTTAGAAATGGCAATCAGAGAAAGGCAACTAGAGAAGAAGTCGCAGCTTGCATGGATATTTCGACTATTTCTCATCTGCAAACACCAATGCAATACACACCATACGATAGCTTGTTATCATGCTAATTGTAAACTTACCTGCATAATTCTATAAATGAGCTGGATCAAGTGGAAAGACAAATAAATACGCTATGTTGTGATTCTCTCCACTCGGTTTTCTTCCGCCCGACCTGTTAAATTCTTTTTTCTATCTTTCCTCATCGCCAGAGGGCGCCAAAGTTTAACATCGAAATCAAGAGGAATACAAATTATAATTTTTTTTTTGTTTCTTGGGCGTTCCCGGGGGATTGTTTACAGACATAACAGTTAGAGTATGTGCTTTTATGCTATCTTTATCCATATTATGTAATACATACATCCTCCAATTAAAGGGGAAGTTCACCCTGAAGAAAAATTTGTTGTAAAAATAGCAGAAAAAATAGTAAAAAATATTGGTGAAGGTTTGAGGAAAATCCGTTAAAGAGTAAGAAAGTTATTAGAGTTCAAAGTTTTGGATTTGTGACGTCATAAACGAGCAGCTGCCCCATGTGTTATGTATTATAAAATGCATGAATTTCAAATTTTGTATGGTTCCTGATGACTTAATTTTGTTTTCTATTCATGATCGGGTGTGAAATGATTTGTCTATTGACATACAAAAGGTACAGTGAAAACCGGCCATTTTCAATTTTCTGAGAAAATGACATTTCATTGATTTTTTACCATTCGCTATGTAGGATTGCTGCTCGCATATGACGGCACATATCAATTTGTTGTGTACAAAAAACGCTCCTTTTATAAGGCATAGAAATGGGACGTTTAACGCACAGTCACTAATACGCGCCGCTGTCTTCGCATCGTGCAGGCAATCTACGTGTATAGTGGCGGGCTGCTACATTGCGGTGCAGGGGTGTTCAACTTACATATCGTGAGCGCACTGCTCAGCTGCGTGTTTTCACTTCTTCTCCTTTCTCTCCTTTTCTTGTCATTTTTCCTCGCATTACTTGTTTTCATAAATTTCCCTCTCACTTTCCTTGTTTTCTCACTCCCTTCAGTTTTGTAACTCTTCTTGATCACTTGCATTCATTGGCACACCCCCCGGTCAAAAATGGTACGGTCCTATCCAACATACACTCAAGTCGTCGCTGTACGAATAATGAAAACGTGCAAAATTCTTCACGCGCTGCGTTGCCTAGCTATGCGTGTGTACTGTGTACACACAATGCCATCGGCTGAACCCGCCAAACTATAGTGACCAATTATTGCAAAAGCTTTTGCAAATGTGAAAAGTGACAGAGGTTTTTTTTATCCAATCAAAATAATTCTTAGGTATTCGCAATCTACAGCATTTTCTGCAAAATGTCTTTTTTTGATAGGGTCTATTGTGACGTATATATTTTTTTACAACAATGTGAAGTCGCACCAAACGTTTCGTTTCCTGCACTTGCCCATTGGCTCATGTACAAATGGATTTCCAAAATCATCAAGAAAGGTTCCAAAAACCTCAAAAGTGACAGAACTTAATTTGACTAAAATTAAATGAAAATCATATCATGTTCAAGGTGAGAATTTGCTCTATTCTATTCTGTTTTGATAGATCACCTTGTTGACGCGTTTGGGAGATATCTTAGCAAATCCGTCAAAAAAGGCGTATTTTTCTATTATTCTCCATAGGGAAATAATTTAACACGCTACGCACTGCAAAAAAGGAGCGCAAACAAATTGATATGCAAATCAAATAATTGAAATTCTAATAACTTTTTAATTACTTGATGAATTTTTCTCAAACCTTCGGCAATATTTATTATTATTTTTTCTGCTATTTTTACAATAAACTGTTTGTCAGGGTGAACTTCCCCTTTGAGACAGAAATCAAACCACTGTACGGGAACACATCGCAGACAAGTTCAAGTCATTTTTTTTTCAAATTTGCCCACAACAATCCATTTTTTCTTATGGTCCACGGAAACTTACCCCTTGATCCCGTAACTTGGTGTTCTTCTTTGATGATTTAGGATACTCCACCTTTCCTTTAAACCCTTTACTTATATCCTAAGTGGACTTTTGGGTGCTCCAACCAAAAACAAAACAATAGTAGGGATTGTTTAACGGTTTCTGCAAAGAGAAGCGCCCCCCCCCCCCGCCCCGACTCCCTATGCGCAAGCACCAAAATATAAACAAAACTGCACAAATTTGTAGCACTATGTGATTTCAACTTGTTTTTGTTATTGGCCCTTTAGCAAGGACCTACTATGATTTTGTTAGGGCTTGACTCTTTTAGTAGAATCCCAACATAATCGTCAAGTTGAGTATACTGACTGCAATTTTTTTTGCTGGAAGTTGTAGTATAGGGTGTCTACTCCAAGAATCCAATGGGTGCTACCTGGGCACCCTTGGGAATTTTTGTTTTACTGACGTCATAGGCCACGCCCACTTATAACTCTTAAATATGATTTTCATATTTACGGAATAAACATATCGTATTTGGTATCAAATTAAAGCTAATGAAATAACAAATGCAAATATATGGATTAATGGGCATTCAAATCACATAGGTGAGTTAAATGTTATTTAAGGTCAAATTGCCTTACAAAATGTAAGTAACACATATAATGCGGAACATATGCTTTAAATATAAACAAGTTAGGTATTGTATGCATGTTTGCAAAGGTTAATTTTGAGAGTGTGCATATTAAGAATCCGATGGATGCTAACGGCTACGGCATCAGTGAGGATTTTTTTTCTGACGTCATAAATCACACCAATTAACTTTCAGTTACATTCCTCTTAAATGGACTTTTTTCTATTTAGCGGAATAAACATATCCTGTTTGAAATCACATTAAATAAAATGCAAAATAAAATCCACGTAATATAATATGAATCGCTACGCATTTAAGACGTGTCCAGTGCTATTAAAGGACTTAAAAATTTCTAATTGGGTCACAAATGATGTAAGTAATTGTGGAATATATCATGTTTGGAATGCAAACAAGTTGGGCATTGTTTATAGGGGGCGGGTTTGGCTGAAAGTTTTGCTGAGGCCATAATCTGACAAAGGCTACTTTGGCAACCTTCATGGGCAACGTCATTTTCTGACGTTATAAACCACTGTGACACTATCCTTTTCACATAGGTCAACATCTTAATTATGACTTATCTAGTGAACAACATAAACATAAGTAACAAATTAAAGCTCATGGAAAATGGGATGTCCATTTAAAGGTTAGTCAAAAAATGAAGCACATGTAAAGGCGACCTTTAGGTCTTTTACACGCATGAAAGGTTGATGATTGCGCGAGTTTAACAGGACTTTAAACAAAACTCTTACTTTATATATCATTTTGTATCAAATCATTTAATGTGATTCAAAATAATCTACACTGTTTCAACAATTTGCACCATGTATTCCTTTCATAACTACCCTCTGTATCATACTTAATTCTTCGACCAGATGCTCTTAACTATGATTTCCCTTCACATCACCAACAATCTCAACTACAAGCCTCTGCCAGAGCTGTGTTACTTCACAGTTGCAGTATGAACTATATGAAATATATGGTTGGACTACCCACCAGCAACTGCATTACTCCTTAAAAGTTATAGAACAGGGTGACGCTGACTTGTATCGACATGGAAATTCTTTTAATTCCTTGGGAACAACCGCTGTGTCATTGACAGTACGGATAGGCCCAATGCCCTCTTCCATGTACTATCAGCTATCTTCTGAAGATGTAGAAGCATATAATTTTTCTCTGACGACACTGACATTTCTGTTCTACCAGTGTTCCCATTTTGGGTTTACAAGTCTTTTGCATACTAATGGAAAAGTAATTGACGTTAAAGGTACAGCATTGAAGTTTGGAGAAAAATGCCAGCTTTGCACAAATAATTCCCTATCAGGTTGTGACACTATGTTGTGTTAATATGGCAAGGGGAATTTTCCCACTCTAAACTTGCTGCTCGAATAAGATCTTAATCTACAGAGGTTGATCAGAAGAAGTGGACTGGCTCAATAAAAGGTATAATATTTATACTTTTATCTTTCTTAACTAATATAACAAAATGGTCTCTCTAAATAGCACTACACATTATTTAGGAAGAAGACAGCTGCTTCAAAGATCATGAGCCTAGTACCCCCAACTGACAAGTCAGCAAAAGAGCATGATTATCAAAGGTGCTCTTCCTCAGGAGCTTTATCTGATCTGGAGAGCTCCTGATCAGAACGACTCCCCTGTAACTTGCCTCCCCTCACACACTCTTAAAAATTATGGGTAAAAGTGCTCCATGAGGGTAATAATCAGTGGCGTACCGTGGGTCACGGCATTGGGGGGGCACCAGCAAAAATTTTGAGTCACTTAGTGAGCGTGCGACTGAGCGCGCCCAGTTGCCAGGTATACTGACCTAATAGAGACATTTTAAGGACAGTGCCATTAAACGGATATGTATCTCACTTGTCAAATAATGCGAGCGCGAAGCGCGAGCTTAAAATTTTTGATATTCAGACCTAAAAAGGGAAATTATAATCAATCTTTTGTAACCATGATACGTACCTGTCTCGCTAAATAATGCGAGCGCGAAGCGCGAGCCGAAATTTTTGTAAATATTGACCCCCAAACAGGAAGATTTTAAGGACTATATTTTAATTATACTTGCTTATATAGCGCTTAACACTTACTTTGTCAGAAGTCTCTAAGCGCTCTACAGTATATGCAGCATAATTACTTTAGGAATCCAATAAGAGTATACACATCTCACCATAGTCATTCAATGCGATTGCCAATAAGCACTTGCTGATTTTGTTAGAATTATATCTAAATATGCACATAAAGCACTTGCAATCGTGATTAACAAACTAATCAAATCTTGCGAGCGCGAAGCGCGAGCTGAAAATTTAGGAAATTCAGACCTGAGGAGAGGCAATTTAAGGCTTGTTTGTAGGAATTCACGAAGACCATACGTAGTTCATTAACCAAATGATGCGAGCGCGAAGCGCGAGCTGAAAATTTTTGATATTCAGATCAGAAAAGGGAAATTTTAAGGACTGATTCTAGCAATTCTTGGAGAGCAGACATATTTCACCAATCCACTACTGCGAACGTAATCACGGACAGGAAATGTTTTATATTAAGACCTTAAAATAGGGCAATCACTTTAAGCAGTAATGAAAAAGAAGCATACTATTGTACATAAAAAATAACTCGAAGTGCGAGGAAATATATTTGGCAGTTTGGTGTATATGACTTGAAAACGGGAGGTTTTAGTATAACAGGATTATATATCTCGTTAAACAGACAATGCGAGCACCAGGAGCAATGGAGACATAGGCCCTCATAGGCGGATCCAGCTTTTGGCGAAAGGGGGGGCGCACTGCCGAGCGGCGCACATATTTTTGCACTTCACCGGCGCCATAAAAGAAAATGTTGAAAAAGAAAAAGGGGTAATGCCTGACCCTGTCAAAACACGCACACGCACACACACACACACACACACATGCATATCTATATATATATATATGACTCATATCATATAGATATACATGACTCATGAGATAGAGACACATATTTCACCGACAAATTAATGCGAGCGCGAAGCGCGAGCTGAAATTTTTAAAGTATACTGACCTGAAAACAGGAAAAAGGTGCCTGTTTAGGACTGTTTGTAGTAACTCATGAGGAGGATACATATCTCACTACACAGATAATGCGAGTGCCGAGGGCGAGCTGAAATTTACTTATATTCTGACCAGATAGCTTGATATTCTAAGCATTCTTGGTACCAATGATTAAGATGGGTATCTAAAAAAAATGCGAGCGCGAAGCGCGAGCTTAAAATTTTGATATTTCGATCTGAAAACATTACAGTTTAATGTACGTTTTAATAAAGAACAAGATTATATCCAACAAAAGATTATTGCAAATCGAAGCGGGAGTTCTTTTGAGGTTCAGAACTAAAAACGGGACATTCTATTCACCTATTTAATCATGAAAAGTATGGGGTTTTGCTACAGAAATGATGCGAGCGCGAAGCGCGAGCTGAAAATTTTTATGTTCCAATCTGATAATTTGAGCACGATTTTTAATAAAGAACGAGTTGTGTAGCTCAATCTCGTTTGCTGATTTCTGTGTAACATTACCATCTTGTTGTTTTTGCACATGCGGAATTATTGGGGGAGGGCAAAACGATCATTCTTGACCGCGGCGCCGATCTAGATTTGGTTAGCAATAGGCCCTTCTTCATTATTCTACCGGCACTTATTTATTGAAATCAGGGGACGCTGATCATTCTTGACCGGCGCCGATTTAAATTTAGGTGGCGCCGGTTAAGACAAAGGCAGCGCCGATTTGTCTTGACCGGCGCCGATTTAAACAAGTAGTACTGATTATTTTTACCGACGTTACGTAAGATTCAGGCAGCGGCAATCCATAATCGACTGGCGCCGATCTAGAACCAGGAGGCGCCGATTATTCTTGACTGGCGCCGATTTTTAACCAGGTGGTGCTGATTATTCTTGACCAGCCCCGATTTAGATATAGGTGGCGCTGATTATCCTTGATCGGCGCCGGTTAAGAACTCAGGCAGCGCCGATTTTTCTTTACCGGCGCCGATTTATAACTAAATAGCGCTGATTATTCTTGTCCGGCGCCGATTTAGATTAAGGTGGCGCTGATTATTCTTGATTGGCGCCAGTTATATGCAGGCAGCGCACTGCTATACCGGCGAAGTTGTTGGGAAAAGGGTAGTTAAAAGAAAAAATAAGGAAGATGATATGATTACGCTTTGCTGGGGATAGTCTTTCCTTTACTGTTGCTAATGTTATATCAGTGTATAATTTTTTTTAAGCAGCGCCTTTTCCCTTTCTTTCCTTTATTTTTAATTTTTCAAGCGGCGCCTTTTCTTTCTTTTACTTTTTTTTATTTTCTTTATTTTGAGCGGCGCCTTCGGCGCCGCTCAAATATTAGGGGGGGGCGCGCGCACCCTGCGCACCCCCCCTGGATCCGCCGATGGCCCTGAGCAAATTATGTTTCATTAAGTTATGAAAAAAATGTTTCTTATGTAATATAACATAACATAATTATGATATAATATAACATTATAATGAACAATAATGTCTTCTTTCCCACAATGTTTCTCTTCCTTTCTCCCTCTTTTTTTCTCTTTTCCCCGGTTTTTTTTTTTTTTTTGGTCAGCCGATTGGGGGGGCACGTGCCCCCCCGTAGTTACGCCACTGGTAATAATGTATCCAACTAACATTGGGCATTTCTTTTGGGCAATCGGTTGGACAAATTACCCTTGTGGTGGTGAAAATGTTCACTTTATCTCTCTACACAGATAATGCGAGTGCCGAGAGCGAGCTGAATTTTCTTTATATTCTGACATGAAAGCTTGATATTCTAAGTATTTTTAGTACCAATTATTAAGATGGGTATACCTAAAAGAACGCGAAGCGCGCGAACTGAAATTTTTTATATTTCGATCTGAACAAAATTGACAGTTTATTGGACGTTTTTAATAGAGAACAAGATATATGCAGGGGCCGCGGAACGGTTTTCAAATGGGGGGGGGGGGCTGAGCCAAAAGTGGGGGCTGACTATGCAAAAAAATAACAATCATATAGTCGTTTTTACGTGTTTGTACACGGTTTTGGAAATAAGTGGGGGGGGGGGGCTTCCCCTCCCCCAGCCATCCCGCTTCATCGGCCCCTGATAGGCCTATCTAATAAACGATTATTGCAAATCGAAGCGGGAGTTCTTTTGAGGTTTAAAACTGAAAACGGGACATTCTATTCACCTATTTAATCATGAAAAGTATGGGTTTTAGCTAAATGAATGATGCGAGCGCGAAACGCGAGCTGAAAATTTTTTATATTCCACACTAAAAGCAGACATTTTGGGCACGATTTTAAGGAAAGAAGGACTTCTGTATCTCAATTTTACTTGTCGATTTCTGTGTAACATTACAATTTTATTTTTACACATCCGGAATTATTGGGGGGAAAACGATATGTTTGCCCCCCCATATTTTTATTAGTGTCCCCCTTCCCCCCCCCCCAGGATCGACGCCTCTGGGATAGGGATATCAGGCCCCCATATTATATACCCCCTCCCTGTATTTCATGTGGGGAAGACCTGTGTTATCCCCCGACCACGCCCCAATAATTATGACATCATAACAATAATTATGACGATCATGATGATCTGTGCATGGTGATGAAGATGACTATCGATTAGTTTTTTCCGTAATTTCATTACATGTATTGCTATTTTGATATTGAAACCATTCCCTTTGGAAACTGTTAGAAAGAGGATGGAGAAATGAAAACAAATAGATCGACCATCCAAAAGTCTTACGACTAAGAAAAAGGTGAGAAAGGATATAGGAAAAGTTAAGAAAAGGAAAAGAATATTATGTAACATATTAATATGTCACAATCTAATTTTACAAAATCAGATTTTTGTTGTAAAAAAGTTAAAATTTGTACTCGCTTGCTTCGCTTGCTCACTTTTTTTAAGGGTAAATTTGGCCACCTCAAAGTTATGGCTAATTACATCACTGACACCGAACCCCTTGTTACACCCACAAATGTAATAATCGCCCACAAATGTAATAACGCCCACAAATGTAATAACACTTTACCCACAAATGTAATAATTTTTGATCGCCCACAAATGTAATAACGCCCACAAATGTAATAACACTTTACCCACAAATGTAATAATGCACTTTACCCACAAATGTAATAATGACTTTACCTACAAATGTAATAAAGTTGCATTGATTTTGGCGAATTTGTTCTAAACTAATATCCTATAGTAATGCGTTCATATAGCACAAAAGTTCAAAGTCTTTTTTCCAGACCCGGTTAATGAAATATTACAGTACAAGTCCAAGTCTTTTTCCAGACCCGGTTTTTCAAAATTATAATATACGTCCAAAGTCTCTTTACCAGACCCGGTTGTTTCAAAATTATAATATACGTCCAAAGTCTTTTTTCCAGACCCGGTTAATTCAAAAATTATTATGCAAGTCCAAAGTCTTTTTTTCAGACCCGGTCGTTTCAAAAGTTATAATATACGTCGGTGAGGGGTAAAGACAACACTCTAAGCCCAATCATTTTAAGTGGGTTTAATTTTGAAGATTGGTCTCAGCTGTCATTTTTTTCAATATTTCTTTATCTTTTAAATAACCGGGTCCAGACGAAAGACTAAGCATAATACTCGTGTTATTCCACAAGAATAAGAATATGAGTCTTTTGTTTTTAGGATGGTTTAAATCATTTTTAAATCACCGGGTCTGGAATAAAGACAACGCTCTAAACATGTGCTTTTCTACATGCATGGTCTTAATTTGGAGGATTGTTGGTTCTTAGATTCGTTGTTGGGGGTTGAGTTTTATTGATTTTTTATTCCTGAAATAATTGTGTCTGGAGGAAAGTCGATCTTCGACAATCGGTCTTCATGTTGTTCCACAGTAATTAGATTATTGGGTATTCGTTTTAGAATATTTGTAAAAACTGTTTTATTTTTCAAATAATAACCAAGTCTGGAGAAAGGATGTCTGCTTTACCCACGCGTTATTACAATGTTTTGTAGGGGTAGTAGTATTATTTAAAAAAAGACATATTTTTACTGGGTGAAACTTTGGAAATTTGGTCTTAGATTCGAAGTTTTTCAGTTACTTTTTTTTAATAGCCGGGTCTGGAGGAAAGAGTACGTTTTAAAACTCGTGTTATTCCACGAGAATAAGAATATATAAGGTCTTATGTTAGAAGATTTTTTCGTAACTGTTTTAGGTCTGGAATAAAGACAACACTCTAAACCTCTTTTAAAACAGGTTCTTAGGTTGAAGGTTTGTTTGGTCTTAGACTTTGATTTTTTTTAATTCTTACTATTAGCGTTTTTTTTAAGAAAAAAATGGTCGGGCTAAAAGACTACGCTATATCCAGCATTAATAAGATTATGGGGTCTTTACACTGTTTTTAAACTGTTATTCATAATGTTTAAATAACAGGTAACCGGGTCTGGAGAAAAGACTACGCTTGATTCTCAATTTACTCTTAGTGCATATATTCACAATATACACCGTATAAGTTGAAACAACAACAAAGACATTAATTCCACCAGTTTTAATTAACTGGGTCTGGAGAAAAGACTAAGCTCGATTCCCATTTTTTCCACAGGAATATCATTATCGTATCTTAGTTTGGACTTATATTATAAATTTTGAAATAACGGGGTCAGGAAAAAGACTTTGGACTTATTAAAATTCTTGAAACAACCGGGTCTGGAAAAAAGACTTTGGACTTATATCACATTTTTTTAAACAACCGGGTCTGGAAAAAAAGACTTTGGACTTTTAATATATTTTTTTAAACAACCGGGTCTGGAAAAAAGACTTTGGATTTATATTTGTACTTTGATGTTTTATTAACCCGGTCTGAAAAAAAGACTTTGCACTTTTGTGCTATATGAACGCATTACTATAGGATTTTAGTTTAGAACGGATTCGCCAAAAATCCCTTCAAATTTATTACATTTGTGGGTAAAGTCATTATTACATTTGTGGGCGATCAAAAATTATTACATTTGTGGGTAAAGTGTTATTACATTTGTGGGCGTTATTACATTTGTGGGCGTTATTACATTTGTGGGTGCAACACCCCTCCATCTCGAAACTTAAACAAAAATAAACTCCCTCATCAGGCTCACAGGCCTAATTCATTTCCCATAGACTCGTGTGTTAAAGTGGCACTTAAAAAAGAATTCATATAAAATAAGGAGGAAATTCGAGGGTTGAATGTTTACAACCAGTGGATAGGATAAATGTCTGACATTCCATATCTGACCAGAAAAGGGTACCTCGACCGGCTCATTTTAAAACTAAATCAGCATTTATGAAGACTACACCTGACGGGACCAAATTCATCACTTGAGAGAGTAAAATGACCCTAATTCTTCCGCCAGTAAAAATATAGTTCAATAGTGGTGATATATCTTTCCAATTTGGAAAAAGTAAGTTCAGTAGGTACCCTCCCTAGAATCAGTGTTAGATTGTCAGTCATATTCATTCACTTTTGTCAATCAGCAATATCAAATTTAAAAATTGAGCAATGGGTTGGGTCGAATGAATATCTATGGCCTGCCAGTTGTGATAAGGCCTGTGCAACCCTCACAAGGAAAAAAATGTTTTAGGGAGGGGAATCGATGGCGAAATAAAAAATATCATCCACTGTCCCTCTGATTAATGCTAAGGATTCTTGGAGGGGGAGGTTGTCATAAAGACTGAAGTTTATGTCCGTTTTGGTAAGTATGATTACGTAATCGTTTGAGAACTTGATCTAAATTTCATTCTTTTTTTTTCAACACCCTGAATAATATTATGATACTTTTCTTGGTAACTATATTCGTCATTCTTTCTCTCTCTTCATTTCTATTAACAAATTTAGCTATTTTGATTAGTCTAATTTTGATAGATTTCATGATACGAAGGGTCAGTAGATAACTGAGTTTTATACCAATTCTTAAGGCATGCGGGTTCATCATGTCTGGTCATTCCATTTAATCATACATAATAAAATCACTCCAGCAGTAGTTGGGGATGTGTCTTTACTTATTCATTACTTCTGAAAGCCATTTCGCTCGTTAAGATATTATATTTGTTTTCTTCCATAGTAATAGTAATAGGTGCCCTTTAAAAATGCCACTTTGATCATTTTGAAAAGCAGGTTTTTCCTCTTGTAATTACCTATTCCAACCAGAAAAAATGTTAATATTTCACCGAAATTAGTCTTTTGGCGTCTGTAAAGATGGCTCCCCTCCCATGATTCTCTTTTAAGGCTTATTTTTATTTGACTTGGTGAAATTACGAATTCTGATGAGAAATTTGATTGCATTAAAAAAAATCTTTGAGTCTAGCTTTCATCTGGGATTATTCTTCAGATGTGTCTAAAGTGATTGCTTTGTTTATCTGGTATAAATATGGTGAAGGAAACTAATTATTATTGTAGAATTACATTATAAAATGAGCAGATTTGCAGTATCCACATGTTAAGGGAAAATGGTTAGTAAGTCTCAGTAATCTTTTGTCCTTCATATCATTAAATATTTCACATTTATAATATTCACTCCAATATAGTAAGTTAGAATGATATATTTTCATATCTCTATATTAAAAAAAAAAATCAGCTAGCTCAAAACGCTGCATGTACAAATTTCTATTTCAATAATCATTGTAGGCATTCTTTCCATACAATGATTTTTACAGGCAAAACAATCATCCATCTTGATTCTGTATTCACTCAAACTGCATCCATGCACAGATAAGTACAAAACATTCACCTAAAACATACTGTATCAAGTGTATATTAATAATCACCATCTCAACTAAAAGAGAAAACAATATTATATAAATTTCAAAAATAAATAATACAGCGAAGACAAAATTTGTCAAGATATGTGACGATTGCACACCATTTATTTTTTATCAATTTCAGTGATTAGCTTTCATGGTACTACTAACATAATTTGTAAGAGGGTGAGACAATATTACTACATTCTGTACAACTCACTTTATTTCAGAGAACAGTTATGGGGAATTGCATCTATAAAGATGGATGTTCAAAATCTAATCAACGCAATGTTCATTACTGAGTTGATAGAAAAAATGGAAACATAACAGTCACAAGGTGAATGAACAATTCAGCCATAAAATAACATTATCTTCTATTGATGGGTATTCAACCTAACATTACAAACCACCTCTTACTTGCCATCTTTCAGGAGATCAGTACTTATGTCAGCAAAATATATAAGTGAAATGATTTTTGGTGCTCGGATCGGTTTCACCGATATATAATAATGTGCAATTAATCTTATCAACCCACCAATTTCAATATCAATAATTCTTCATTCTTTATATTACAGCAATGTATGATACAGTTTATTTACATATTAATACAATATATGTCCCTCGTGCCTTGCATTGCATTGAAATATCTATATACAATATTCACATAATTTACACTGACGGTAATCAATTGGCATCAATTGAGAGCAATATTCATAATGTAACAAAATATATTTAATTCCAAAATCATTTCAAGTAAGAAAATATGGTTCAAGGACAAGAATGATAAACCAAACATTTCAGTTTGATACTTTATATTTCATCTTCCGCATAGCATTCAAATTGAATTAAAAGAAAAAAAAAGAGAAAGTACAAATAGAATAGATAGATGAAGCAAAGGGAAGGAAAATATAATTTTTACATGAAATTGAGGCTATTGCACATGTACTGTACACTTTATGATCAGTTTTAGCCAACTTTAGTATCAACTGCAATATACAAGTGCTGATAAACCCAGCAAGAATAGTGCATATCGTCCTACTCTATTTTACTCATCCTTTTCTTCTATAATGCAACATAAGAAAAGTCTAAGGCATGTAAACCCGAGGCATTCAGCAGAGATCCTGCTAAGCATCTTTCACACTATGCCAAGTTATCGTAAGCTCATAAGTAGTACAATTCAAAATAAATAATGACCAAGCCAGCCTCCCCCCCCCTCCCATCTTCTCTCCCCCTGTTAAAGTTTTGTTTGATCTCCTCTATCTCCCCATAAGTCAGTGATATCCATGAGACAATTTACTAACTAGTCATTTACTACTACATGTTCCATAGTTCAAATTTAAAACTTATCTTCAAATCAATATTGGATCACAGCCAATTAGTAAATTTATTGCTCTTATGGGCAGGAAGAACGTCATCACAGACAAAGACACACATACAAATTATCATCATGAACGCCAACTTTCCTTTAAATAGAGAAATAAATAATGATTACAATTAAATAAATATATTCTCTCATCATGCCCTTGATAATGATGTTTGTGAATTCTTATGGAAGGCCATGATAAGTTTACATAAATTGTGAAGCACTGATATTCCTATGGAATGCCTAAACGGGTGTAACCTTAAAATGTAATTTTACAATACTGTTTGTGTATCTAACTATTATGGAAGGCCATGACAGAGATTTATATAAACAGTCACCATTGCAAATTACTGAAATCCGACACATGCACATGTTATTAAAAACATATCATCCGATCTTCAATAACTTTTGAAGTTTAAAGTCCATTGCAACGTACAGATAATTAGTACCCATATTTAGTGGAATTTGAAACGAAAAAATTCAGGAAGCTGCCGAAGAATACTTTCCAGATAATTGATTTCAGTATTTGGAAAAAGTCTTGATAATTGTATGTGTACATCTCTCTCAAAAAGAATATAAACAGTTTGTGGGTGAAGAGCACATTTCAAAGGTCAAACTGCATCATGACATCTATGTTTCACATTTTCCTTTCCAGTTTCATTTTATCAGATTTATATTCAAATATTTCCATGTCAAATTTGAAAACATTCTTTAATCTCAAGTACCCCTACTATTACAGCTCATTTAGACACACTAATCAATATGTCTGCATTAAGAATAATATATATACTTTTGAAAATTATGTCCAAAGTGTTTCTGATTCTTATTCAAACTTGGCACTCAGTTCAAACAATATAATTCAATCAACACACCATTTTATTCTTTTAAATAATTATACATGCCCCAAAGGCATGATATATAAGTATATTACATGACATGAAAATCACATTTGAACATTCACAATAGTGCCCAAGGCACATGAATACTACACAAGTCATTTACATGTATTTTGTGCTATATAAAGATTTTGGTATAAAAAGAACAAGCAATAAAGCCTATATTTTTTTACTCCAGTTTAATATAAACCGAGGTCTAAATTAAGATTTAACAAAGGACAGGTAAAATACTGGAATACTCCTAATGGAATATTGGAATATTCCTAATGTCTACCGGACTTGTTCATGCTTTATCAATTAAAAAACTATTGTATTAATCATTTCCAAAGTTATACAATATTTTGGGTAATTAAGTGGCTGATAAAGCAAGAATCCTTTACAGATATTTGTGACATTGGCAACCATAGTTAACTCACAATTGAAACCAGCCTGTTCAATGTTAAATTGGAGTTCAAAATATCGGCTCATATTTCTTGTCCATCTCCTTTGTAATAAGACTAACAAATATATTAAATCTTTTGTCCCATACACAAACATGAAGAAACTTTGTCCAAAACCAGAATTTAAATCTTAAGCAACATTACTAGCAGAAAATACAAAGTTTTACTTATATTTTCTCAAAGACTTTGATAGTAGCTCATAGTTGTTCTTCTAATTCATCTTCAAGTAGTATACCCTGTTTGCTTTTCTTTGGAGAAAATTTTAATTTACTTCTGCTCTTTTTGACTTCTTCACCACTGCTTTCAACATCGCCATCATCACTGAACTGACGATATGCTCCATTGCTTGAAAACACAATGCTGTGAGGATTGGTTGTCCCCTTAAATATAGAATTGGCAGTTATGTTCTTCTGGCCCTGTCGACGTCTATGTCGTACATAGAAGGCAACCGCAACGACAATGACGATTATGACAACGATCAGGATGGCGATAAGAGTTGTGTTAGAGCCTACATGTTTATGTTGGCCTAAACGAACAGGACCTATAAATAAACAATATGAAAATAATGACAACCATTAAAAGTCCAGAATTTATCATTGATGAATACTTTAAATTTGATTCAAGCAAAACAGGAGCTCTTTTGAAGCAGTAAGATATATACATCTAAGGCTGGAAGATTTACTAAGAAATTAATTTTAGTATGATAATGATAATCAAATGATTTCCAATATTATCATCATAAGCATTCTTCTTCCTCCTCCTCCTTTTTATTTGTCTCCTTTTACATCTCTGTCTGGTTCTTTGTTGTCTTATCATCGTCATCATCATTTCTATCATTTTTATTATCATTACTGTTAATACACAAATTCCTTCTTTCAAAAGCAGACCTGCACTAATTCAGCAATAAATACTTCAGAGGACTGGCTTAAAAGTGGTAGATTTGTAAAGGTTATACCGGTGGTATATTGTCCTATGCTACTTAACATTTAAGGTAGTCTTTTTGGTTGATGACAGGAAAGTTGCTTACCGGTAATAGACACATATGCGCTAGCAGAAACAGCTCCCTCTTTGTTGGTAGCTGTGCATTCATACTCCCCACCATCAGTGGGGTCAATATCAGTCACTGTTAGGGTGCCATCGGTCACTAGATGGCGCTCATCAATTATGACATCTTCTCCCTTGTGTTGCCATGTTACAGTGGGGTTGAAGGCTCCGATCACCGTACATGGTAATACCACCGTCTCACCAGTGACGAGTGTCTGGTTTGTAGGTCTTTCAATTATATGAGGGGGTCCTGGGAAATAAATTTGTTTTTAAATAAATACTTTGTATTAGAATTTGTGACAAAGATCTGAACTTCAAGAATTAAGTTCTAATCTTTCAAGGTTGTTTGAAGTAATTACCTCTATAGAAGTCAATTTGACTGGACTTAATCATAAACTTCTCGTTATTATGATACTGCTGTCGTATACTGGGGGCTATCACTATCGTTCTATGCCTAATACTGAATATAGAATTCCACATCACCCCTCACAAAAAAGTAATATAAAAACATTAACAAATATACAACAATTGTACCCTACTTAAAATTCATTACAAATAGAAAATACCAACCATTTTTTTTTCTTTTAGCTTTAAAGATTTTACATTTCTTTAAAATAAAAAATGACACAGAAGTTATTGCCCTTGAATGATGTTAATAGTACTCTTGTATCCCTCAGATTGCTCACTAGGAACCTTGGAACTGTTATGAATAACTGAACTCAAGAACTTGCCAAATTCAGTCACATGACAACTCACCTATGATAAGTAGTCTAGCCAATCTAGTACTGGTCTGAACCTTGTTAGATGCTATGCATGCATACTCAGCCATATCTTCTTTTTGACACTCATGAATCACAAGCGTCTTGTCTTCATGAATGGCAACCCTGAAAAAGACATCAAAAAAGTTTCAATTAGTGCCAATTAAGATCGTATATGATAAGAATATATACTAGTCATATCTTTCTCAAGCTACATAATTTTTGGATAGTGCATCTCTGTTACTTATACTGCAAGAGGCTCTAGTAATAATGATTGTGGTCCTTAAAAAAATACTACTGTTGTCTAACGTTTCCCCAAACTTGACCATACTGTACAAGTCCAAGAACAGACTTAAATCACAGAAGGATCTGTTTTCCAAACACAAGTCTCAAACTTTTACACATTCAATTTTACAAAAAAAGTTGACAGTCAGCACTATCTATCTAACACCTAACTAAATCCACATTGAGGTACCTACTTCTCATGATATCTCAAGGTAATACAAGCTTTATAATATTCAATATTGTAGTATATGGATAGTGTATTATTTGGATTTTATGCCTTTTGGGAAAAGTTTTAGACATTTTGATAAGAATTGCACAATTTCACTGGTATCTAGACAGGTTCCTAGTATGAAAATGAGAAGAAAAATTTCACTTTTGAAGTAAACATGTACATTTTCCTCTTTGAGACCTTAGGCTTGTAGAAAGGATAAAGACTACGACATACCACACAACAGTCTCTTCATAAACTTTATTTTGTTACATCTTGAAGCTTTCAGTGCTATTTATTTGATTCAAACTACATAACGTAACCCAAACCTACCTCCCGTTAAGAGATATCATCTGACCATCTTTCTTCCATGTAATACTAGGCTCGGGGACACCAGACGCCACACAGGGTATCCGGACATCAGAACCTATCTTGATTTCCATCTCTTCAGGACCTTCCAAGAATGTTGGCACTTCTGCAGGACAGGCACAAGAGAAATATAATCTTGTTATTAAGATGTTTTCATGTATGGAACCACTGCACATATCATCAGATTGAACCATACACAACTTCCAACAAAGTTACTCCTAACCTACCCCCAAAAAAACACTGGCCCACCAGGGCAAATTACCTGACACGGGGCATTTACACACTCACATAATTAGCTTTCTGGGACTTATAATAGTTCAAAGACGCATGAAAACAGCATCAAAATTGTGTGGGGAACATATTTTGTACAATTTAACCCCCCCCCCAAAAAAAAAAAAAAATCAACATAGTAGCCTTTTCTGTATTGTTTCATAGTGGCTTCCCAATCTCCCAATGCTTTGAACAAACACAAAATCCAGGATCAGAAAAGAGAACAGGGCTGGCCCTAATCCTCACTACAAGTAACTCAGACTGTACCAAATTATCTCATTCAAGATTAAGTATAACTGATTCAATGTCTTTATGGTTCGATAGATCCCCAACTCACCATAAACAGTCAGCTTCACAGATGCTGTATCATTACCGAGTTGATTTACAGCCACACACTCGTACATCCCATTATCCTCATGTCGTACATCCCTGATGAATAGCGTTCCGTTGTCACTGAAGCTCTGGAATCTATCACCCATTGCAGGTTGTCCATTGTGTCTCCAGGAAACGTTGGATTCTGGGAGACCTACCACGGTGCATCGTAGCTCAGCAGTCTCGCCGAGGACGCGCTCATCAGGCTTAGTAGACATGATGTGGGGTCGTTCTGATTAAGAGTATAAACAAGAAGGAAAGAGATAAGTGATTTATCAACAATCATGAAATATATATTTCTTAGAAATTTTTGTATTAATGTATATACAAGGTTAAACAAAACAATAATGAAAACCAATAAAGCAATAAAGTTAGGTTTTACATTTTAAAATGTACAGAGATATAAATAGAATTTTGAATAAAACAGGCAATTCTGTTGAGCAAAGTCATTGTGATAACGTTACTAAACATCTCTACTCTGAGTGGGCCTCATACATGAACATCGGTAGGAGAAATATATTATATTGATTACACATTTCTAAAGTAAATGTCTCAAAAATAAGATTGAGTATTTATGCAAAGTTCATACAAACAATATGATGCCACTTTAAAAATCATCATATTGGAGAGAAAGAATAGAATTTAAAAGAATTATCAATCTCAAGATCTATTATCAACTACGAACTATCATATCAATGGTATGATTTAAATGACTGAGTCACTCACATTCAAGTTGGTGTTTGAAACATTTATTAAGCAGGTGGAATCGATAAGAAGAATGAAATAACTTAATGATAAGTTTTGGTATAAAACCTAGAAGCAATATCACATTTTGGTAAGTCTCTTTATGCTCCTCAAATGAAATCTCAGTAATTTCCCCGCAACACACCTTTAACAACAAGGAAAGCACTTGAGGAGTTCACACCCTGTGTGTTCTTGATAACGCAGGTATAGTTCCCGGAATCCTGTCGGTGAGTCCTGACAAACTGGAGAGAGCCGGAGGAGGTGTAGACCTTGAGGCGTCCGCTATTCAAATCTAGCTGGGACAACGGTTGACCATCCTTGAGCCAGCTCCTGACCGTAACCCTTGGAGAAGGTCGACCATCGGCTCTGCAACGGAAGATGGCCCCTGAGCCAGCATTGACCGTCCGGTTCTTTGGTTCATCAGAGAATGATGGTGGGTAACTGGACACCACTGAGAATTTTAAACAAAAAAAGAAACATAAATGAGTTTTATAAAAATGCTGATCAACAAGACAAGGAATACAAATAAATCTCATTAACTGCTTCTTGGGAATAACTATAAATGCAATAGAATTTTTAATAGGCATCCCAATTCAAAGTTATGCTTCAAATATTACTTTCAAATATAATCATTTCCCTATGAGCCAGGAAAATGTTAATTCAAGGTAAAAATATATCAGATCAAGAGAATATAGAGAAATTCTCAAGACACACTGTACTATGTGACACAATTTTTTCCAATGCCTTACGTTTTGCACATTTCAAACTAACCTGTGCATTCATTCCCACTGCCAACCTGTCCCTCCGGGCATTCTAAGCAAACAGATTGGTCATCACTCACTGCTACACAGTCTACCCCTCTGCTACAAGGCATGCTGTCACATGAAGCTGAAGTAACCTGTCTGCAAATGTTGCCTCTTTGTTGGTCATTCACTCCACTGCATCGGATGGCTATGAGCGGAACAAACATAGGATACACTATTTAAATGAAAATTAAGAAAAGAGTGTAGATATTCATCTGCTAAGTTCTATATAGCAAAGAACATTCATTTTCCAGGCCTTAAAATAATGCAAGGCAATTGAAGGTCATGTCTGAGGATGTCCTGTTGACTGGTCTCAGTGGCGGACCATGACCCAGAGGAGACAAAGCATTGGAGGGGCACGGCATTGTTCACAAACAATACAGTGCTCCTCCAATGCTTTGTCTCCTCCAGGTTACGGTCCGCCACTGACTGGTCTTGATGACCCTCTCGTTGACCTTGAGATTTTTGTGCCCTTTTTCCCCCATTTGTGCTGTAATAAAGAAATATACTCTATGACAAAAGTGACTTTGCCATAAAAATAACAAAATCTAAGGCCTGATATTCTTTCCTCATATCCTATCTTCTAAATTTGTCATGAGTGAGCATACTCAATATCCAACACATTCTCTAACATGTGATGTTATACAGACATTTTGGCGATAACATATGCACCTTCACAAGGTTCCTACAGCAACTGCTAAAACGATGATTCTGAACTTTGGGACTTTTCTGTTAATGAATCATACAAGAAACGTTAAGACTGACAGTAGACATACCAACATCACTATAATGTGAGCAGCCAGTGTTGCCCCATCCACTGTTAATGCACTGGGATAGACCCAGCTCCCATCCTTTACAGTCCACTCCAGTCAACCAGATTGGCATGTCTGAGGAAGCCTGGCCAAAGACACTTCCGGTGATGATCTCTACCGCACTTCCCTGGCCAAGCTGATGACATACAACCTGAAATATGGAAGAAAAAAATAGAATCAATAATGATGGAAGGATATTTTTTATTTCATTTATGAGATGACCATATACCCATTTGATTACTTGGGACAACTAATCATTTATAGGTATCATCTTGGCTCTCTTTCATGACATCAGAAGCTAGTACTACTACATACACTTGGGCCTGATAGTAAGTTTTCAATCTAATGGTAAATACTGTGGTAACAACGTTGAATAGCCAATGAAAATAAAGGATTCCATGAAACACCATATGATCGAAAAAGTTACCAGTACTACAAGAGTAACTTTTTTTTATAATAGAGCACAGATCAGGAACAACATTGATTAATGGGTTGCCTTATTGGCTTATTTCCAGAATAACAGCCATAAAGCTCAAGCATGGGAAACAAATCAGTCTGCTCTTTGAAATCAATGGGAAAAGGACTAACACATTACTTACATTTGCATCTACCAAGTCCCAGTTGTTGTTACAGATGGTTCCCCACTGGCCATCGTGGGAGATTTCAACACGCCCTTCCCTGGGGTTGGATCCTCCCACCAGACGGACGGCTTCACTCTGTCCTAGCATGAGAAGGACATCACTCAACGGCTGGTAGCCATCAGAACATTCAGAAACGCAGGACCAACCTGGAACACAAAAATGTAACATTTCCAGATCGGTTATCAACAATGACTGAAAGAGTCTTCAACCAAGGATCATAGAAGAAGTTGAGATTCATCATTTAGTATTTGCAGAATGAATACTCTCTACCATCATCATTATCATTGAAGAGTATCTCTTTCTAACGATTCAAACGAAATACTAAATGAAACTGGGCATTGTGGTGTGCACCTGTAACAATACAAACTACATGTACAAGGGGGAGTTAAGAATTGATGCAGATTATAGTTTGAACCCTGGTAGGTGTTTCATAAAGCTGTTCATAAGTTAAGAGCGACTTAAGGAACGACTGGTGATCCTTTCTTCTGGTAAATGATATTCACCATTGAATGTTTATTGGTGATCACCAGTCATTCTTAAAGTCACTCTTAATTTACGAACAGCTTTATGAAACGGCCCCTGGTCATGTTTTTTGGATGGGCATTGAAGGTCAGTCCCAGATGTAATATTCATTTGTTCCATGTTGGTAATATTAAGCTCAACAACAGGCACACACACATTCACAAGAATGAAATGTTAGAAAAAGCTAGACATTACCTTGAAGGAAGAAGTCAGACTTGCACATCTTGCACATATCATTGGTTTGTCCATCGAAGCATTCCTCACAAGCATCATGACAAGGTTCACAGGTATGGGTGTTGATGTTCCCATACTCGCCCCTAGGACAGGAGTCAACACACTTGGTCCCATTGAGGAAGTAAGGAGCAACACAACTGGTACATGTATCGGCAGTACCTTCACAGGTTGGGCAGGCATCACTACACATCTCACACTCGGAGTCAGCATTAGCAAAGAAGCTGATTATGATTGAGAAGAAAAAAAGTGAAAGTAAAAAGTAAAAATCTGTATGCTTCATCAGCGTTATTATATACTTATTGTGCTCAAGTACTGGTTCAATTAAATCAACTGATCAAAGAATAACAGATCAAACTTGAACGAGATAACCCCCAAAACATTGAAAGCTTATTCCTGTGGGGTCCTCTGTAACATTCAACCAAATTAGGATTTTCGTCAGATTAAGAGCGAGTGCAGGGAAAATCTTCTATTAAATAATTTGTCAATCTTACAAAGATATTGTTTTCAAATCCTACAATAGAACAAATCCATAATTTTTCTGATAACCAAGAAATGAAAAGATGCAGATATACCCAATACTTACCCATCTTCACAGCTAGACACACACTTGAGGGACGTATCTGGTCCAGAGCATGCCACACCTATATCCTCATTATGACTACAGTCATGTCTCTTGATACCGCCATGCATACACTCAAATAGGTTGGCTTCTTCACCAGTGCACTGGAGTTCATCGAGAAGGATCGGACCAGATCCCGGATTCGAACCAAGGAAGAATCCCACCGCGTTGCCAAGGTCAAGCTGACTGCAAACCACTTGAGCGTCCAGATTGTCAAATTCGTCGTCACAGACGGTCCCCCACTCATTGTTGTGAAAAATCTGGGTTTGACAAAAGAAAAACCATTTAAAATAGGGTTGTTAATAGGATAAGAGCAATTGATTCAGAGGCAAGTTATGTCCTGGACCCCCCTAAACATATTAAGCTTGACTTAGTGATTAATTGTAAGACCCATTTCTATGATTGATTGCATTTATTCTTGTGTATAATCAATCATAAAAATTAGCCCCTTGAACAATGGCCAAGTTGCATCCTGTCACAAGACGGTTTAGATGGTCCATGTGAGTCCACTGTTTTTATTCATGAGTCCACTCCTCAATCAGCATTGGACATGTTTTATACACGTGCCCGATAGGCGCTAAATTAAGTGTAATTTATACAGGAAATCTGCATAAACCATGGACTCAACCGTGGGTTTTTCAAAACCACCTTTGTGAATTTGGGCCAATGTTTCTATTATTACCTCAACCCTGCCTTCCAATGATGTCGCACCATCACGAAGACGGATGTTACGGTTTCCTCGCATGACAAGCCCACTGGTACAAGATGAATCACAGCTTTGGGTCTCGGTGTTTAGGTAGAATAAAGGAGGGCATCTTGTGCACTGAGAGGCATGGCCGGTACATTCAAAACACTGCTCACTACAAAAAAAGAAAAGGGAGAAAAATAGGGAAAATTATATGACTTTGCGATATTCCAACTGGACACTCATCGTGAACAGCCTTCTTTGTTTTTTTTTGGAGATCCATTCAGTTTTCACAAATTATTACTAACTGTAATAAAAAGATAAAGTTAGATGACTACAACTCCAAAATTACAAAGGTAATCAATCTACTGTTCAAGAATTGCAAGGAACATTTTCCTATTTAATGCATTTTACTAATCACTGTATAATGGAAATGTATCTTACTTTTACCACTTTGCATTCAGGTAAAAATTGATTATTACGCCCTTTACTATAACAACTCAACTACAAACTAAATGCAATGCAATAAAGCTAGGGTTTATGCACACTGTATACAGCATAGATATAATCAAGATCACTATGTACATTACCTGCATTTCTGACATATATTGTCCTCATCTGCATAGCTCCCTTCCTCGCACTCATCGGCACAGATGAAGTCACCCCTAAGGACAAGCCCAGGAGGACAGGAAGTGCAGTGGTCGGCGGTATGAGAACAAGAGGCACAATTGATATCACATACTCCGCAGCTGATACCACCAGCAGTCACATACTTTCCATTGTTACACTGAGCCCTGCTGATACACATGTTGGAAGCATCAGGACCAGAGCATACAACTCCTAAAGAGAATAAGAAAATTTAGTTTTAGTTCAGAACTATCCTAAAAAACAGGGGAAAAGTTCCTTCCAATTGGGTCTAAGATATATATCATGAAGATGAACCTTCTATAAATTTATTCCAAAACACAAACTTCTTGTTGGATGCAACATCATTATTTTTGGAGTGTGTATTTAATCATTTAAGACCAAGAGTATGTTTGATTTGTTTTGAGATGTTTGTTAACATGAACAATTGATTTCTTGTTTCCCTTTCCAATTCCCTTTCGTTCCTTCATGCGAAATGTATCTAGATGTATTGTCAACCAATCCTAAGGCTCCTCCAGTTATTCTTTAATGTTTATTCAAAGGTAAATTTCACTCTTTCATTGGAAATACCTTCTATGCAAAAGAGAAATCTGGTACCTATCAATCACAACAGAATTGGTCGTTATCATTTAAATACTGTACCTGCATCTTCCCTGTGTGTACAGTCATTATCTGAAGTATGCTGACAGGCTAGGAGATTAGATTCTTCACCAGTACAGGAAAGATTGTCCAAAGCTATGGTGCCCTGCCCAGACCCAAACCTGCAAATCAATCAAAACAGTAGCTGATTAGCCAAACAGGAATAATGCTTGAACAGCACGATACTTGCCACAATATCGATGAAGTTACTTGTAATTGAACAGCTTTATGAAACACCATTCTGGGCCCTGTCTTACAAAGAGTTACGATTGATCCAATCGATCGTAACTCTATGGAAATCCATCAGTGTCATAATTATTTCTACAGGAAATTTGCACAATGTCTTCTGTAAACAAAGAGAACCACAGCAAATTTTCAAGAAAACATTGAATGCATGAATAAACATAGTTAGAAAATATTTTGAACAAACATGCATAGTAGATGGTGACTTTGCTGGCTGTCCATAGTTGCGATTGATCAGATTAATCGCAACTCTTTGTAAGATGGGGCCTTGATGTATTTTAAAAAGACTTACATAACAGCCCTGATTTACCCTTCCTAGTATAGGACTTCAGGGAGCAATGACAAGGTACAAGATAATTATATAGTATAGCCATTCTTACTTTGCTTCGATGCTGGCTTCTAACGCTACTCCTAGTCCAAGCTGCTTGCAGACAACATGAGCATCGACGATATCCCATTCATCATCACACACAGTCCCATAACTGCCATCGATTTTGACCTCTACACGTCCTTCGAGAGGAGTGGCGCCCCCTACCAGCCGGATGGAGTCAGTCTTCTCAAGCTTGTAGCCACTACAGGTATCAACACATGTGTTTCCTGAAAGTTGATGAGTATAAAGAGATGTGAAGTTAATATTATTACTTTATTCATTACTAATGCATACCATTTGTAGCATATACAACCTAATATGATCATTTGTCTTGTAGACGTGTAGTTCAACCCAATGAATGAAGTAAAAGGACTACCAAGATGGTTGCTTAATGGATTTAAATCAGTAACTGAGAAGAGGCTTTGGTGGGAATCAAGGGCCACAAATGGAAAGCTATATGGGACAGAATTTGACAAAGCCTGTAAAGCATATATAATGCTAGGTTTAACTTCTGAAGGTTTCCATGGCGAAGAAGAATAGTGTAATAGGTTTCACACTACACCATGTATCTTTCTTGGGCAAGTGTTGGTCCTGAAAAGGACCCCCAATCTGAGGACGACAAGTGAAGAACACACTTGTTGAAACATCGAGATTGGGTTGTCCTTTTCAAGACCAACACTTGCCCATGAAAGATACATGGTGTACCGTGAAACCTACTACACTGATGCTAGGTTTCCTCTTTGATCAAGTAGTCTACATATCTTTACAATATGATGCCTAAAAGAATACAGAGATGATCAGCCTAGAAGTGCTGTGATTAAATGAAAATACAAATTATGTCCGTACAATTACAGTTCTAAAATGGAAAAAAAAACTCACAATACCTATTTCAAACAAAAGAAGTGCTGTGATTTATATATATTATATCCATACAGTTCTAGTTTTAAAATGGAAAAAAAAATCACAATACCTATTTCAAACAAAAGAAACTTCATACAGACTCTTGTATCACTTTCACAATTTATAAATGCCAATTAAATGCAAAGGGAGTTATCAATTGAGTACCTTCCAAAAATTGAGAGCCAGTACAGCTTGTGCAGTGTGTGGAATCCATGTCACAGGTAGCGCAGTTATCGCTGCAGGGAGCACACACCCCGTTACTGGTGAAGTACCCTGATCCACAGTCCTCTACGCACTCTATCCCTAGGAGGTGGGTTCCTGGAATACAGGAGGTGCAGGAGTAGTCTGGACCAGCCTGACAGGTCTGGCAGTGGAGCCTGCAGGGTTGGCAGGACCGGTCTGAGTGGCTGGTATAGAAACCCTCGGGACATTCCGGTGTGCACTCACGAATTCCAGGACCTGTCAGAAAGAATGTGGCCAAAGAAACCTTGATCAACCTGAAGCTATCAAGTGATTAACATGCCACTTAGAATTAACTTGGAATGAATAGAATTAAATACAGGAGCTGAACATAATCACAAGATAATGCTAATTATTCAATTTGTTTTGAAGTCCAGTCTTTTCTTGATATCATCGATCTTGAGACTCTCATCTCTATTTTCATAGCCAGATTGCTTTATACAACACAAAAACCATATCCTTGACGAATCATGAATACCCACACACACATATATATATATATATATATGTATATATATATCTCCCACACTTTATTCAATACCATTGGTGTTGAGTACATACTTTTAAATACAACATAATTTATTCAATGATATGCATTATGCATTGCATGAGATTAGTAATGACTTAAATGCCAGCCTAATAAGTATTCCTCATGACAGTACTTATGTTTACCATAATGTACACGATTACAGACTACATGCTAAAAGAAATAAACGGATAAAATTATTCATATATATTTGCACCATGGTATTAAAGAGCACTCCACGGACAAATTCACTTACCTGAGCACTGTATGGCAGCATCTAAAGTGTGATCACAGTTATGTTTACCCCATTCAGTATGGAGACAATCTTCTAGTCTATCTTCTGTGCCATCGCATAGAAGGTCATCAAGCCAGATCAATCCATCGCCAGAGGGTATGCCAGATTCGGGACCAACCGCCAACAGGCCTTCAGCATTTCCTGAATGGTGAATAACATGAATATCATAAATGCCTTCATTTACATTTTCAAGCAGATGCTCGAGCATTTAACCCAATTACCAATAAGGTTTCCACTGTCCCTGTTGAAGCCTATTGAAATTCAGACATTCGGTGCTCAACAAGTTATGCAAACAAAATCATTCATACCAATTTTCTGTTTGATATTGTTTACACAAAGAATGTTATACATTCAAAGGAATTTGTGGATTATCAAACTTTTTTTCCTTTGCATCCATCAAGTTATTAGCTACACTGTTCCTCATTGAAGAGGCATTGAACAAAGTGTGAATACAACTTTAGACAAGCTGCAGTCAGTTTATTTATATTCCTTCTTTTTCATGTTTGCTTTATTATTCCCAAAACAGATATGAAAAACTGAATTAAACAACAGTGTGTGGTTATTGAAAGGGGTTCATTAAGGAATCCAAATGTTTGTGATTGGTAATAGCAAGTTTATCTTCCTGAGAATATACCTACCTAATCCTAGACTCTGGCAGGTAATATTGGCTGCGTTTTTGTTGAAGAATTCTCCACAGATAGTTCCCCATTGGTTATCATGAAAAATCTATTGAACAACAATAAAAAAAAAAAAACACCAATCATTCATCATCTCAAGTTGTTCATCTTCTAGAATCAGCAATAGCCATTCTGAGAATATACATTTCTTAGCAGCAGCAAAAATAGCCTGTGAATTTTTCTCTTACTTTTACTATTGCATTACTACATGTATATACTTATTCTTTTACTATTGCATTACTACATGTATATACTTATTATCATGTAATGATACTGTGTTGCAACAATATCAAGACAACCTTCCCAAAACCCTTGTTAACATATGCTCACCAACCTCTCACTGAAATGCATAGAAATAAATTTAGATTAGATGGCACTTGGCTTGATGTTTTGTGAAAAGAACTCCCAAAAAGTCACTGACAAACGAATCCGAATCCACATAATATATCAAAAGCTCAGAAATGTTCATTTTTACCATCAGTCTTTAAAAAGAAATATCAGTTTTACTTTAAGCATTTGGCATTATTATCATGTTTATATAAAACTAAAATCATACAACTTCATAGTTTTCTTTGCTTCTATGTATCCATGACAACAATGAGAAAACATCTTTGTCATCAATCCTTTGAATAGCATTTGCCAGTACTTTAAATCTCAAATGCTTGCAAATCATCCTCTTTACAAATCACCTCTTTCTTATTTCTCATTTTAGAAGTATTAATAACAATATCAAATCTCAAGTAGACAACATAGAATTCCAGTGGTGAGAACTAACCTCTACTCTGCCTCGTAGATGGGTATGTCCCTCAACCAGACGGACAGTTTGATGTGGCATGACAAATGATGGGTCTAAGATGAAAGAATACTGACCGGCTGGACACTGATCAACACAGTCTCCTGATGTCGGGTCCAAGATCTGATGAGAAACAAAAGTTTTACTGCAATTTTTCCCTTATTATTTATGGCAGAAGGCTGTACATATAATACATTCTTAAAGTTGAGTGCAAAATCTTTTGAAATTAAATAATCAATGAAAACAAAGTGTTTATATTGAGATGTTGCAATTTTTTTTTTACTTGAAATTCAGTTGTCATTCAAAAATGATTTCAAAAAAATATATAATACACAGTGTACCATGCATATGACAAATTTTATGATAAAATTTGGGAAATGATTATTATTACCCTGCTTGTTACATGCCACGGTGATACATGTAGTTTTTACTATTTCACTGCAAATAAGTATATATTTGAACTATTTTCCAGGAGAACCATTGTAAAGCAGCAATGGGACTTTAGACAGATATGAGCATTAAGCTTGCAGGGGTAACATATCTACAAAATTCCTTCAGATTTTGCACACATGGTTTGGAACTAGACCAGGACCAAGACCCGTCTTAAATCCATCTCTACTCTGTAACTGTTTCACGTTCAAGTTTATTTAAACCAATTAAAAAACAAGAGACATATTACATAGTTTAACAAGAAATGAGAATACATGATAGGTTTGGGACCACATAGAAGCAGAGCTTGTAAGAGGGGCCCCATATACAGAACATTACAGCAAGAATGAGATGAAAAATATATGCAATGATAATCTAGAGAGTAAATGAGAAAAAAACATACAAAAATCCACACTCGTATACACACAAACACATACACGCACACATATGGTTTGTCAAGATTCAATTAAAGACACTTTGTAATCTTTCAAATAAATATTTTTGACATGAATTTTTCAATATGGGCAGTGTTGGACTGGATCTAAAGCTTTGTGGTAACTTATTCCATTCTTTGATACAAACAATCACAAAAGACTTCAAAGCAGTATTTGTTCTAGCAAGTGGTTGGTGGATAAGATTTTTCTGCCGTGTATTGTACAAATGGACATTCTAATTATTATCATTATTATTATTTATTCGGCCATAAAAAACATACAAAAATTGTACAATGTACATACAAACATACAATTTGAAATGGAATAATTAAATATGAAAAGTAGAAATGAAAACAAAGAAGAAAAGAGTAACAAATGCATCTTTTAAAAATGAACAGTTTTGAGAGGATTGTGATTTGTACATAAATATAAAAAAATATCCTGGTAACCTACCTTTGGGGGCTTGCAGGTGATGCACTGGACGTTAGGTGTGTCCATATAACCGCAGGACAGGCACTGGGATTCACAAGGCTCACAGGTAAACATGTTAGGATTGGAGTAGTTTCCTACACCACAGACTTCAACACACATGTTTTCTTGTAGGTACATGTCTGGTCCACAGTTCAAAACACATTCTGTACCCTATGTGGATAAAAAAAAATATATATATATTTCTGTCATAGATGAAAGATGAAAGGTTGTACTTACATATGAATAACAAGAACCCATAATTGACATCACAGTTTGAGAACAATTACATATATACATACTAAAATACATTTTAGATCACTTTTACCATAAAGTGACAGTCATCTCAAAAACTTGAACATGATGCTCATAATAATGGACATAATCATAATGCCCATAATCTTTCCCTTGAATAAAACTTTGGACATTAAATATTTTCATGAAGGTTATGATGTCTCGACTGCAAATATGTTTTGATAAAATTAATGCTATTTTATTTCTATATTTTGTATATTCATCAGGGCCATGTACAAGTTTCAAACAAACATATCAGTTTATCATATGCTAGTTGGATCACTTGGATCAACTTGCTATTACTATCATACAATCATGATTGACTTTAAAGGACAAGTCCATCCTAACAAAAAGTTGATTTTAATAAAAAGAGAACAATCCAACAGCGTTATGCTAGATTAATTTTTCTCTATTTATTCAAATCCACATTTTTCTGGGGTGGACTTGACCTATAACTTTAAAATAGCAATTTTTTCCAATCTAAAAAAACAATCCTCAATATTTGAATGATCAACAGGAAGGAACATGTTCTGGGCCCTGTTGCATAAAAGTTTCCATTATGGTAACTTTGCCATCCAAGGGTATCTTGCATGGAATCCTTGATTTTGATTGGCCGTTGAGCCTTGTTACCATAGTAGTTAGCATTGTTACCATAAATAGTAACTTTTATGCAATGGGGCCCTGGAAAGGTTTGGAAGCATTATTAGATCATTACCTTCATATATCTGCCCTGTGGACAGGAGGTACAGATGTTGTTCCTATCACCATCGGCACAAGAATCACAAACATCTCTGTCACAAGCCTCGCATCGAGAGGTCAACGTGTTGCCAAACTGACCACTACCGCATTGACTGACACAAGATGAACCCTGTGGAAGAAGGGAATGTAGCGCTATTTTCTATCTGAATATCAGTTGGCTGATGGATTTGAAAGTGTTTGTTTACAAATCTTAGCTTGGCTATTAAAACAAAGGAAAATCAACATATTTCATACTCTCTAAAATCTGGGAAAGAAGACACAGAAATTAACAAATAAAGAAACAAGTAATAGGAAGGAATAAAGAAATTAAGAGAGAAAGAAAATAAAGGACAGGCAGACATACAGAGAGATGATAGATAGATAGATAGATCTAGATCATATAGGATTAAAATAAATAAGTAAACTAATAAAGAAAAAAACAGAATCGACAGTCAGAGACAAAAAGAAAAAAAATTAATGGAAGAGAAAAGCAAATCTATGAAATAGAGGAAAACAGACAAGGAGATCTAATGACAATTCTAATTCATACATGCATCTCACTGACATATATGGGACCCAACAATGCTGACCTCAAATTTTGTCATGTGACATAAGATCTTGTGTCACTCGTTTTTATTTCAACAAGGACATTTCCTCATGCCTGATTAGTAATGCTACATTTGCATTTCATCTATATATCTGCCTTGACAAAGAACAAAATTTTCTCAGAATACATACAACAAAACAAATATTAAAACGGTTCTGGTATCTATCTAATCACCAATCTTGCTTCCAAATCTTGCCAGTCAAAACATAATTGAATTTCTTTCATTCCATTGCTTCTTTTCGTCACAATAAATGATTTCAATGACGTCAAGCATTCCAAGTTTGTCTGCCAATTTGGGTGTTGGCAAACCATACTTCAGACAATATTTATCAACAAAACATCCCTCAGATAGGGCGTTGGTGACAAATATTCCTCGCGAACAGTCCGCTAACACTTTTACATCCTCCGTCTAAACTCTTTCTGGGAAACTGCAGACGCAAATTACCATCAGCGCAAAAACAAATACAACAGATGGTTTGAAGTGTTCCCTGCTTAACCCCCATAGTGTCACGAATCACACTTTCAACTGCAGCCTGCACCAGAATCATCCATTTGAAAGGGAAAGTCTTAATTTGATGGAAATTAGCATATGGTTGCATTGATCTGTCTGCAACCCAATATGACATCAGCTGGTTCATTGATTAATAACGGTGAAGGGCATTTTACTCTGTGCAATTTATTCAGCTTTAAAAGGTCAAGAAGAGCTCAATCTTACAATGTCCTTTGTTAATAGTGCTAAGAGTCTACAACTCTGCATTTGAGTAGTATGCATAAATGACGTGACATTTGATTTAGCAAAATTATTCTTAAAATTTAGTAATAAATCTAATGTGTAAAAATATATGTTTTCATATGAAAATGACATTTTCAATAGAAATACAAGAAAAAATAGGCCATTCTTTAAAAACAGAATGCACACTTTACCTAAATATTTTACTCTTAAATAGTGGAGCAGATTATCCTTTTTAAAAAAAAGTAGTATATTGTGCATTTTGAACACTGGATAGAGAATTTTACACTTTTCATAAATTTTCCGTTTACCTGAAGGAAAGAGGGTGCTTTACAAGCTGTACATTGGTTTGGTGCACCCACACACTCTAGACAGTCAGCGTCACATGCAAGGCATTGTGGGCCGATGGCGTAATATCCCACTTCGCAGCTCTCTTTACACGCACCTGTTGCTCCTGTTGACGTGAAATGAAAGAAAACAAAATCACTTGAATCTGCATTTTTGTTAATTAGTGACAAAATTCATTTTATAATTCCAATACCTTACCATATGACATTACTTACAAAGTATATGTTGAAGTATATGACTGAAATGTAACCAAACCTCCCATACTCTTACTGAAGTTTTCTATTTGTGACATGTGAGAAATTGAATTTTTGTTATTCTTAGTTTTGGATACAAATATAAAATGGAAATTTCTCTTCTCAAAAACTTGTATCTGTGCTTAGAAATCTTCTAAAATCCTTTCGTTTTACTTCTTCATTCTCTCTTCTTCGGCACTCTTCAAATTGGACTTTATAAATCACATTACTCTTATAATCATTATTATTATCATCATTATTATTATTATCATTATTATTATCATCATTATTATTATTATTAATATTATTAGTATTATGATTATTCATTATTATTATCGTTATCATTATTATTGTTATTATCAGTAGTAGTAGTAGTAGTAGTAGTAGCATCATTATTATTATTATTATCTACATTATCACTATTATTATCATTGAAAATTTTAAATATCTGATTCTAATGGTAGTTTTGAGCAAGCCTGACACTAGGTTGAGAAAATTGTTTCTCTCAAATTACCAGCTCAAATGATAGATAGTCTTATAACAATAATAATAATATGATTTATAAAGCACTTTTTCCAGAGCATACAAAGCCCTGATGTGATGAGCATTAAACAGATTTAATTAGGATACCACACCCCAAATTTGCACTGATATCAGCAAAACACAAGATCGAAATTAAGTACATTAATCTATCCTTTATTATCTATCATTTTTTTTCTCTCTGGAGAAACAAACAAAAATCAAATAACTGAATGAGAATTTGATGCATATTAAAACAAAGTCACTACATGACTTAACAAATTTACAATTGCCTTTGCCTGGAAATGATTATAGACAAGAAATAAGACATACTCGCATCACAGGAAATAATTTACACACTCATCTAAGATAGAAGAGAAGTAATAGTAAAGTTTTGCAGAAATTAAAGCAGCACAATATCAAACTTTCATTTCTCACTTTTTATTGAGTCAATGAAAAATTAATCCTCAGTCAGATATAAAAATAAAGCCTAAAGAAGTCTGATTAAAGTTCAAAGACACTTTACATGATGTGAAAAAATATTTGATTAAAAGGAGTTATTGAAAGAAAACTAATCAAACAATGAATGATTGAAGCATTTTCTGTGATTGTTCTTTTTTAGTAGCTATTTTGTATATTGTCTGCACAAAACGTGGTTTCCGTGCATAGAGTTTAAGGTGTGTCTGTGACGGGTGTTTCATCATCCAATAGCACGGGCCCCCTCATTATGAATGGAATAGCCCGGTGTGAAACTGAATGGGTGGTTTGTATACAAACAGTACTTCACTACTATACTGCAGACATACTGCTCTCTCCCTCCCGAATAGTCATCACATTATTACAAGGTGAATTTCACTGGTGCATGAGTGTGTGCTCAAAATTGAACTGCGAGTGAACCTTCCATTTTTTTTCTCTCTTTCACAGACAAGAAAACAGAAAAGAAAAACGCACCCTGATGGCGATACTACATCATGCTCCTGCAATAGTGATTACTCTTCTTTTTTTTCTTCTAAAGAGATCTTGAGGAGTAACAGAAGACAGTTTAGAATATGCTTGCATGCAAATGGGGAGGAAAAAGTCTGAATAGTGAAATGATAATTTGACTGGAAAAAAAAATACCAGGCTGACTCATATTAGTGCCCCTATTTTCTACAATTAGGCCTCAATGTAATTCTAATGTTAAAGGAGCGTATGATGACATATTTAAAGTGCATAAAATGGTACAGTGTATGTATGAATGTATTACTGTCAATTTCTCATAAAAATAAACAGTATAGTTTCCTTATTAGTTTCCAAGCATTTGCCTGGGCCTCTTAGAATGCATTTCAATTAAGTATTGAAAGTATAAACTCTTTTTGCCTAAAGACACAATATTCTACACTTACATTTTGGGTTAACCACATTTTATCGTTTAGAACCCTCAAATGAAAGGACATCCTGCTAAAGTGAAAGTGGTTGATGAAGATTCCTTGAGATTTGAAACTTTTTAAAGCTTTTCTTAAGTAAATAACATCTCAATCATTAGTACTAACCAATAAAAGAAGTGGTGTTAAGAAGTTTTTCATTTCCTGTTTGAATATATGACTAAGCAGCTTTTTTTTTGCAGAAAACGTGCATGAGTTTGCAATTTTTCAGAGTGAGTGTGGAACAAAACCAAACAAATATAAAACGTAAATAAGCTATATAAACAATGACAATTGTCATGATTTTATACTACATGTAAAATGAATTGTATCTATATGCTCCTTTAAAGGAACACTAATAATAAATCATTGATTCAACAATAATAATTGATCTATTATTTCCAAGAAATAGGTAATACAAAACCCTCACAATACCACACCATTTCAAAAATAGGTCTATTCACAATTTGGTGAATGGTAGTGCATAAATCACAAAAAATAACAATGCAATAATATATAGATCTCGGCATATTTAAACAGTTTGCTGAATATGGGTAGTGTGCAATCCTTTTGTGTTTCATTGTGTATACTATCTACGCTAATATATACTCCACCCGGTCCTAATTTCACATTTCTGCGAAACCAGTTCTAGATGATGAACCCACAAAGACCGTGCGGTAACTGAGGTATTTGAATTGGAGACTGGATGGAGCTTTCTATACAAAGAACGCTTTTCCCGCCAGCCACAAGCTAATGGCTGAACCATTAGGGCGAGTTCTCACACATCTTGGAATGCTTTGTAAACAATAAATGGTCTTGTGTTTCCACCCCTCCATTCTGTCTGGGTCTACATGGACCTCCTGTGAAGCAACACAAAAGCCCTTTTTATCCACTTCCTCATTTTAAACCATTGAAAAGTGTTCTCCAGCATACTGCATTTCCTTGGCAAGTTTTTGTTATGACCAATGATGTCAAGGTAGCAAGTAAATATTAAATAGTTTTACTACAAAAGTAGACAGAAGAAATGAAAATCTTTATAATTGTATGTTTTATTTGCAATTTACTAGAATTCAAAATATTATTGGGAATATTTTATAAATTCAAAGTAAGATTTTGAATCAAATTTCATACACTTTTGAAGAGCAATATGAAAGTCTTTTGGCTTTTAGATGCTTCCAATTAATATACTGGGTTTCATCATTTTGATTGCAGAAAATGCAATTAAACTTAAAATATGGAAGAGGTCAAGAGGAACATTTTACGGGAAGTCCCCTTTCCAAACCATGCCACACAGAAATCAATCTTTCGCATAAGAATTCAGGAAGTTTCAGGATATTGCTTTGTTGCAGTTTCAACACATTTTTTTTTATCATTACTCTCATTACTTGCTCTGGTGGCAGGGATGTTTATTTTGAGGTGAAGAAAAATGTAATATATACTGGTATGCCCACTATTTGGATCGCTATAGAACGCATACCAGAACCTTTTCAGGTTTTAATACAACCCTGAAGAGGGGCGGCATTACTTTGGAATACTGCCAAGCTGTGCATGCATATGGAAAGAAACAATGAATGTGAAGGCATTTTAAATATTCATCTTGTGATTGCATTCCTGACAAGCCCAGGTCACAGACAAAAAAAAACATTCAGATACTCCACAAATCTAACCACAAAAAATCAAAGTTCTGCAGTAAATATTTCACTGGGTTTCTAAAAAGTGATTTGTAAATGTCAAAACTTGCTTTTAGAAATCTATCACTGGGCCCAAGAAGAATATATACAAAGGATTAAAAAAAATCTATATTTAAGCTGTCTGATCTGTTTGATAAAAGATCTCACCCTTTCTAACTTTCTGCTCCACTAGACCATGAGCAGAGTCCTAAACAGTTGCTATCATGGCTGACCTACCATCATTATAAAAGTATCTTAGTTTATTTCTGGGTTAATTAAAATTTGGCGAGGGAGTTACCTTACATACCTTATCATTGTTGTTATTATTGATGTTATTCTTGTATTTGTTCATTTGTACTATCACTACTTCTATTCAAAAACCTACAGTTGTAGGTAAATACTAAAATAACTTTAAAAATAACTATTACCATAAGCACAATTATTCTTGCTGAACTAATACTACTAAGTTCTATTTCTACTACTACTGATAATAATAATGATAATTTAACGATAATAATCATAATAACAATAATAATAATAACAATGACAACAATGAAAATAATAATGTTTTTATCAAATAAAAATGATATTGTTATCATTACTAGACCTACTACTACAACTACTATTGCTGCTGCTGCTGCTGCTGATACTCCTTCTCTGAACGTTACCTTCATTAAACTGCTACCAATGATACCTTAATCCTTCCCCCCCAGAAAAAAAAATCATTCAATAAAATAAATAAATAAATGCAAAATTTATGGTGCAATGAAAATGAAATCAAATGATGCAGTTGATAAAAGTTATAAAGAAAAAAATCATTTCCCCCATATGTATGCAACAATATGCAAAAATGAGACAGGCATAGAATAGTGCAAATTACATTTAAAAAAAAAAAGATGCCCAAATGCATGCCCGAGGACCATATGTGTTAAATGAAGCAAAAGAGTAACAAGCAGAGGAGGATGTGCGAGAAATTGAAAATGGAAGGAAACTCATGCAGACTTACCAGGGTGAACAATAGTTCTTGTAGAAGAGCCATAATTTAAAACTGCACGAGAACAGGCAAGGGTTTCAAAAGCACACAGATAATTTTATGGAAATAATAGACACCTTTAAGCATTGGGAGTTCAAATGAATTTGGCACCTCACATGTTTAACAGTTTAATATCATAATCTAAGGACCATGGAATGTTGGTTTCGGGAAAGTGAACTTAGTAAAGTAATGACTGCAAAATGCTCTATCAAGTTATTCAACATTTATAGATGGGGTATTTTGAAACCAAAGAAATATGGGGAAAACATTAGAAAAATATAGAATTTAAAATGATTTTCTCTATTATTGTACAGCCTGAGCCAAATCTATGATCCTCAGATCAACTGGCTTCATTAAGTAAATAGAACACTAAATGGTTTTGAACATTTTATCAATGTCTCAGCTGTACTACACCACTGAATGCTGAGGCAGGATGCAGGGGATATGCAAAGCTTGTTCAATCATACTAATATCAAATGTATTCAATCAGTACTTTCATTTCCACATTATCAAGAAAAAAATAGGTACAGAGTGGTAATGAATTTGTATCAGCCCCGAAAATGTCATGAAGCAAAGGCAAATATTGGGATATTTTCAACTTTAGGCCGAGGGATCAAGCTTCAGCTTCTCGATGATGGACTTCAAATTTTACAAGGTTACATGTAAATTCCTTGCCAACCCCTTGTTAGTGAAGCACATCGATATTGTGTTCATTTTTTATCCATGCAAACATTGGAAATTGATTAGAAATCATGTGCATCGCATAAACCCAGGATTAATCGAACAGAAGAAAATCAGCAACAAGGCGACAAAAGGTATATTCAAATAAGCAAAACTCCCGATTGAAATCCATTCCATAACAACTGAAATCAATACTCGGAATAATTATACAAAGAATTTCAATCACCACAAAGATGTCAAATATGGATCAATTTACACACCAAATAAAATGACTTTTAAATTAGTGTCATGCAAATGGAAAGAGTCAAGATCATCATCATTGTCAGATCATCATTTTCGTCATCTCGTCATACCCAGAAACAATCACTATTATCATGAATGACACCAAGAGCATTAACCTTTTAATATACTAAATCATCATTGCCACAACCTTTATGATCACTATCCACTCATTAACCATTACCGTTATCTGTGCATGCAGATCTATTATGCACACATATTGTAAACATAGGGATATCATACTTTGAATACAGAAATTGGATTGCACATGAGCTACATACGTGTGCATCAATGGCTATAGTTCTGTGTGAAATCACCGTCACATTAGCATCACTAGCATCATCACCATATTATCACAACCACCACCACAATCACTATCAAAATAATCACCATTTACCAACTCCTTCTCCATCACGACGACACTCATCACCATCCTTATCACATTTTTTTACCATCAACAACATAAAATATCTTCACCACAAACACAATCATCGTCATAGTCATCATCAACATCCCCACCATCACGACCATCCTAATCACCACCATAATTGTAACCTCCTCAACCACCTCCATCCTCATCATGGATACGAGTACCACCACTATCATCATCACCACCACCACTATCCTAATCATCACCATCACAACCATAATCGTCATATCCACAAACGTCCTTAACCTGACCACCACTACATGTACCATCGGCCATCCCCATCTTCATCAACACCGTTTCCATCATTCCAACCTCCATTATCACCTCCATCTTTATCATCCATGCATTACCACATTACCTTCTCCATCATCTAACAAACGAATGAAATATTGAATAATCTCTTTCTGTACTCACCAATAGATAATGACCCGGAGCACTCGACGCCTGCATCTTCGTGGTGGTAGCAATTGTTTTGACTGAAGGGACTTTGAACACAGTTTACCAATTCATCCTCTGTACCATTGCATCTTAAGTCAGACATCAAGATTTTACCTAATTCCAATATAAGAAATAATCGAATGCTAATGCACTTGGCCCAGCAAGTAATATGAAAAAATCTACCATACACCTTGATATATTAATCAAAATGTAAAAACAACTAAACAATATCACAATTCATGTATTTTGGATTGCAATTTAATTGCTAGTGTTTTCAGCTTTTGGGATGCTCTATAAATCTACAACAATGCCATACTTTCATTTAAATATTTATCAGTAAAATTGTACATAAATTTGGTTTTATAATACCTACACTTCATCTCATGGTCAAATGGTTAAATAAAAAACCATACTTACATGGAAGAAATGAGATAAGTATAAAATTACAACAAAAATATATTCTTCGAAAATCATGTGCACAAATTGCCTGTTAGTCAAAACACTAAAAAGGAAATAGATCTCTTCTAATTTGCCATATCAAACTTAAATTATTTAAGTTCATTAATGATTAATCAATTGGAAAGAATCATTAACTGCTCAGCTAAAAAAAAATAGCCTCAGGTCTGATGATTGAGATTACAAAATAAAGAGAAATCAACATACCTTGGCCTGGTCCAAATCCTGGAGCTCTAACTGCAGCCACAGCCTCTCCAAAACCAAGTTGCCTGCAGACAACTTCTGCATCATGAATATCAAAATCGTCATCACATACCGTTCCCCAATCTCCATTGACGTAAACCTGGCATTGGAAAAGAAAAACAAACATGATTTGCAACGAATGGGACTGTTATTACAAATTGTCATGTCTGCTACGGCCATATCCATGAAATGAGTGGGTTTTTTAACTTGAATGACGTTTAAAATGAAAATGCATATTGCTGAAATAATCAGCATTGCAACTTACCTCAACTCTTCCTTCAAAAGGCGTCGTTCCATCCACAATTCTGATCGGCAAATGCTTGGAAAGCAGCGGCTCCGTACAAGTCGTCACGCACCTTCCGTTCTGTAGAAAAGTACCGTCCAAACAGCTGGAGCATACGTCATTCGTATCCCCATCCATGCAGTTCTTGCAGTATGGGCTGCACGGCTGACAGGTGCGCGTTCGAATATCGCCATAGAAGCCAAATCCACAGTCCTCCAGACATTGGTCGGAGCGGAGAAAGCGTGGCGCGTCGCAGGTCATACACCTGTCGGAGCGCTCCGAGCATGTTTTACAAGTGACGTCACAAAGTTGACATTCCGATGTACTAGGTACCTGGTAGAAACCATCACCGCATTCGCTCACACAAAGACGGGAAACATCTGGACCAGAGCAACGAACTCCTACAAAAATAATTTATAAAAAAAGAAATAGAAACGATTATCAGAATAGTAAGAGTAGTAATTTGTCAGTGAAAAATAAAGGAAGCATTTTTATAAAGATGGATGATCTTTTCAATAAGAATAAATGCAAAATATTATGAAAATGAACGAAATTAAATGCATCATGATTACCTGCATCTTCAAAATGACCGCATCCGCTGGTATACCAGTTGCCATGACTGCAAGATTGGATGCTGCTCTCATCACCGCGACAAGTGATGCCATCCAGCAAGATTGGAGTGCGAAGAGAAACAGGGGTGAAACCAGCATCAGCAGCATTAACAGCTTCTATAGCATCACCTGAATGAGCAATATAAAATTATAACAATCATAACTGGACTAGATAAGAATGATATTCAGTGTGAACATATGAGACAAAAATGATACATGCCACATTCCTCTTCCTCCTCCTATAAACCGCTGACATCTGTTTGAGATGTGTACACGAAAATATGGGCCGCCCAGTGCACCCCTCTCCCGCTCAAATCGAACAGTATAATAATTGGTGATTATTTATGGACATACCAAGTTGGAGCTCTCGACAAATCACCCTCGCTGCATTCATATTCCACTCATCATCACAGACAGTTCCAAAGACGCCGTCGTGCAGGATTTGGACCAAACCTTCGAAATCGTTACGACCACCGGTCAATCGAATTCGACCACGCGCTGGACCTCGGGAGAGCAGAGTACCACAGCTCTCTTCACATCTGAAATAGGGATGGATTAGTGGTGAAATATGTAAGGATTCCAGGTCATTATTATTGTGAAATATATCGAAATATATCATTTTCTGAATATTATGTCAAATCTATCTCACAAAAATTAAGTTTTGTAATAAAAGAGTGTCGAAAGTTTTGCTCGCTCGCAGGAAGCTTTTCATAGATTTCGCCCGATATACGCCACTTTCTGGACCCCTTAAACATTTTTACTCATTTCGCCACTGAATTGGCAAAGCTGTTGTAAAATGTGATATTTTTTTCTTGCTTCTAACATTATCGTTTCTTATTTGGGATTTGGCTATCAAATATTTTTTTCCCATGTAAACCACAGATAGACGGATCGATGAGCGACGATATAAAGCAACATCAATCTAAATTAACAGAGGAACGCAGTCAACGATTTTCAGAACGTTGACGTCTCTAAATCGCAAATAAACTTTTCCTCAAGACAAAAATAACATTTCTCAGATAATTGAATTCATATTTCCTTCGCTAGAAACAATGCCACTCATGCAGGGAACGCAAATAAAGACAAAGACGACATAAATATTTGCCGCAATTATAAACAATCTCGCCTGCATTACACAATTCGATATAGCAGCAGTGCTGCCTTTGAATACGGCTAATAAAAAGATCTTCAGAGAAGAAAACACTAATATGATAATAAAATATATCCATTGACCCAAAATGACCTTTGACCATGATCATGTGACCTAAAATGTGCAAAATAATAATTCATACTTAAGACATACTGTGCAAAACAATAATTACCCATAATTCGTGAGCTAGATCCATAAACTTTCTAAGTTATGATGCCAATTCAACACATATTCCCAACACGGCCAGAGTTCATTTTACCCTTTAAATGACCTATGATCTTGGCCAAGTTCCTGAAATACACACAGGATATTTAGGGATACATGGTTACTGTTTTGTCCAAGTTTCATGAACTAGATCCATAAAACTTTTAAAGTTATGACAATTCCCAAAAAAAAACATGGTCAAAGTTCGTTGACCCTAAGTGACCTTTGGCCTTAGTCATGTGACCTGAAATTCGCACAGGATCTTCAGTGATACACTATTACCCTTATGTCTAAGTTTTATAAACTAGGTCTACATACTTTTGAAGTTATGACAACATTTCAAAAACTTAACCTTGGTTAATATTTCGATTTTGATTCCTCCAACATGGTCTAAGTTCATTGACCCTAAATGACCTTTGACCTTGGTCATGTGGTCTGAAACTCTCGGCAGAATGTTCAGTAATACTTGATTATCCTTATGTTTAAGTTTCATGAACTAGGTTCATATACTTTCTAAGTTATGACATTTCAAAAACTTAACCTTGGTTAAATTTTCAATTCTGACGACGTCGCCGTCGTCGCGCCGCCGTCGTTGGAAAAGCGGCGCCTATAGTCTCGATCTGCTATGCAAGCGAGACAAAAATGCATGGATGATGGTAATGATACAAAATGGAAAATGGTTACCCTTTTTAAAATCAAGCAACCGATTGTTATTTTATTACAAGTCTATTATGTGAGACAAATTTCACATCCCGGGTTCACATCATAAACTGTTGACATTTCCCTATTATCTTTATTCCTTTTTTACTGTCGTATACGACCAAATATCCAATCAATCCATTAGGTGAAGGCTCTTAAAGGATTGGGGGAAATATTTTCACACCAAGATGGCTGAAAAGAATTTGACCGAATTTCTTTCATCCAGAATCCAGTCTGGATTAAGCAGCGTTCATAAAAGAAACTTCGCACCCTCTGGTAGATCAAGTGCACCCAGCGGTCAAAACCCTGGGAGGATATTTTTATTACAAAATAGAATAGTCCAAGCCTACTTCGTGTAATAAATAGGTCATTTGTTGCATGGTGTAGATATAATCTAAAACGAACACACGCTGCGGGACATCATATACAACGGAAGTTTGGGGGTAAATAACAGCTCTTCCACAATAGGGATTTACAAAGACTTGGGGGTTCAAGGACGGTTTCTATATTTCTAGGTCAAAAACGTGATTAAAAGTTATGTAAATCAACTTAATTTCCTCACTCTTTCATAGAATATATCAACTGGCTAGTTTTGCTTGACTTTCTGATTACTGCTCAACATTCGAGTTTATGAAAAAAGTACATCTCGATTTATAACCTACTAGTATATACACCCGTTGCAACTTCTCTATCTCTCTTCCTCTTCCCTCCCTCTGACTTTATTATTAATTTCTTTTTTCGTTTTCACCTTTACCATTAAGATCACTATCATACCATCACCATTAACATTATTATCATCATCACCATCATCATCGTCATCAATTTCATCATCATCATCATCATCGTCGTCGTCATCATCTTAATCGTCACCATTATCATCCTCGTCACCATCATCATCGTCGTCATCATCATCATCGTCATCATCATCAACACAATCATCGTCCTACTTATCTTCAGAATAACCACTCACACCACCATCTACGGTATCTTTCTCCTCTTCATCATTAATACGTCTATAAGGTTCAGGGTTTACATGCCTCTCAAAGCAGATACAAAATCACCTACATGCCCTACCTACAGTGGTATTAATGTGAACTTCGCTGTTGTATCTTATTTATAGAAATGCAAACTCAATGTTAACAGTTTAGACAGTACATCATTGTAATTTAATTACCATGACCATTAAACTAATCATTTTATAAAAATACAAGAAATGGAAGGCAAAATACTATATCAATCCATATTCCTCAAATTGATATGCACATTGTGTTCTCCCAGAAGTGATGTAGTGTTCTACTTCAATAATGTGATTTTTTAGCTTAATATTTCTTCATCACTTACTTGTTCCCCAGCAAATAAAATGGGTCAGGACAACTTGTGCACCTGTCTGCACTTCCAAGACACGTCTTGCAAGAAGGGACACAAGTTTCACACCTTCTTGTGACATCATCACCGTACAATCCTGGACTGCAGTCCGGGGTACACTGTCCAGATTCCATGTATGGTTTCTCGTCCGGGCAGTGTGATGAAGCACCTCTTCTTGTAACTGTATCATCAAAAACCATACAAAAGAATCAGTTATTATTATTACTACCTAGGTTTGGCAGTGCTATGTCGATCGATCTGTTAAAGTGTTTTACATCCATGTTATAATCCTAGTGTATGATTGGTCAAAAGTTGTCAATTTAAATGTATTATACGATTTTTGAATAAAAACATGAATATTAAAAAAATTGTCAAGTGAAATTTAAAAAAAATGTTTTCTCATTTTTTATCTGTGTTGGTAAGAAATTGATTATTATCAGCATAATTCGATGTTAATTGATGAAATACATGTATAAGATGGGTCGAACTCATAAGCCCAATTCCAGACAAGATGATCGTCAGGTTAACAGCAAGCATTTCATTTGCATATTCCCACAATCCAACTTTCTCTCTCTATACATATATATATATATATTCCTTTCTTCCCCCTCTCTTTTCCATTATCTCTTTCTCCCCCCCCCCTCTTCTTCCCTCTCTATCTACTCCTAAATTCTCTCATGAGCTGTAATTACAAGTTGGTGACGCACATCATGTGAATATAAAAAGGTTTTCTTTGCGATGTTTCCATAATGTAGGACTTCATTAATAATTAAATCAATATAATGCTGAAATGAAGCAACATTTTCATTTTACAAAAGGAATGGTGAATAAAAAAAAGAAAACGGAATCACGTATTTTGTTCGATGATTTTCTATGTTTATCATAATCATATCTAAGTAATTGGAAGCGATAGAGACGTATAATGATAATGTGATATGCGCTCATAGAGATATACATCTCTATGTATGCGATATACAAGAGCTGTTTATCACTTTTATTATCATTATTATGATTGTGATGATAAAACTTCCTTTTCTCGGGGAGCTGTAATGGCATGAAAAAATAATGGCAATGTACTCCGTGAGCTGACAACTTTATGCTAAGGCACCATCTTCACTCCAGCACTATACAGATGACACAATGATAGATAGATAGATAGATAGATAAAATGGTTTATTAAAAGATCATCGCAGCCAAAGGCCGAATTGTGATCAATTTTACAAACATGCAAGTTACATACAAAGTTCTCATACAAAGTATCGTAATATTCTCTTAAAATGATACACGAACCTGTTATGTATACTATGTGATCTTAGAGAAGAAAAAAAGTCAGTGGAGAAAAAAGAATGCAGTGGTAGGTGAGCGAAAAGAAAGAAGGAAACTAGAAAAATGTAAATGGAAGTTGTGAAGGTGTAAGGGAATAAATGGAGAGAATGGAAAAGAGAGGAGACAGAAAAAGGAGGAGAAACCAGAAGGAGGAAAAGAGGAGAAAAGATTAGATCACGTTCATCACATCTTGACATGTACACACCATATCCTATCGCAGATGGTATACAGTAAGAAAATTGCAGTGAGATTTGAATAAAAAATAAACTATAAAAACGTTCAATATATTAACATAGTAAAAAGGTAACATGATAACAAACGATGTAATTGAACTGTGGAATCGTCAAAATACAAAGTAAAACAAAATTAGATTGATTACATGTTATTTAAAAGATTAACAAAGTATGGAAGAGAACTACATTGGAAACGTTTAGTTTTGCATTTATATTGTTGATATTTCAATTGTGATCTTAAAACATAATTACATTGCTGCCTAAGAGGTAAACTATTTGTAAATTGTGGATGTTTGGCAAGAGAACTGGCAAAGTCAAAACATAACTGTTTACGTCTTGCCTCTAACGAAGAAATATTGCACGTTTCCAATGCGTTAGCATAGTCTTCATACTGGAATCCAAGCATTATCTTGCAAGCACGTTTCTGGATATTTTCCAAGGCAAGTACATGGCTTTTAGATAGGTTACCATTGTAAACCGGTACTCCGTAGTCTAAAATTGGGCGAATGTATCCTTTATATATTAAAATAAGGTCATCCAAAGGTAGTCTATACTTTTTAAGGCAACGAAGCATGTACAATTTTCTATTACATCTTTTTATAAGATCTGATACCTGGCTATCCCACTTAAGATTAGATTGTATGAGAATACCTAGTATTTTTGCTTCGTGAACAAAATTTAAATTATTATTTCCAATGAAAAATTGACTTTCTTCAACATAATTTTTCATAAATGTTATAACCATAGAAAAACATTTAGATGGGTTTAAGGTCATGTGATTTTTCAAAGACCATTGATGCAAGTCGTTGATTGCATTTTGTATATTAGACTGAGATGAAACTTTACGGCTTTCAACAATAGTCAAATCATCAACATATTTATAATAAGGTAATTCAAAATTATTGCATAGGTTACCATTGTAAACCGGTACTCCGTAGTCTAAAATTGGGCGAATGTATCCTTTATATATTGAATTGAATAAGGGATTAATAATGTTTTATGTAATCCTCTGTTCACTCTTCATGTTTTGAAGTTTCTTTGATATCGTCTGAAACTAGACACAAGTTGCAAGCGTTGCTAAGGGATTTTGATAATGGATTCCAAGGGGACATTTTCAGAGAATCGTGCCTACGTCAGCCACCACGTAAGCTTATTATAGTCAAAAATGATATTGATATGCTATATCAATACTTCATTTTTAAAAAAAGGAACAATGTAACGTATCAATTATGGTCAATATCTTCCACAGAAGCCAAATTCATAACACCATAGGAAGAGTAGACATTGCTTTTTTAAATTAGATTTGAAAGAAAATGATATGAATCTAAATTCTACAATATTCATTTGGTAAATCAGACGCCCGTTATACAACATAGTGTTTTACCCCAGTAACAACCAACGATGCGTGGGAGTGATGGATAATGGTCATATTTGTATGACTATTTCAGAAAAAATTTTACATAACTGTATAGCCATTTTTATCTCCCATTCTCTCTTTCTCTCTTTTTTCTCCCTCTCTATATTATTATCTATCTATCTATCCAGTTCTCTCAAACACACACACACATACATACACACCCCGGTCATTCTTCTTCCTTCTCTCTCCCACTCACCTCATCATTCACATCACATCCTCGAAACATCCTCGTCCATCAGACGTACATAGTATGGCCTCATCTACTATGTCTACATCTACCCATGATAGAACGTGGGCGACGAGAAATCGTCAGCATATGTTTTATTTACCGTTTGATGGGGGTAATGGCAAGACGCGCTTGTTTTATGTCAGACAAATTGGGCCTAGTAATGTTGTGTTTTATATCAAACGGTGCTGTCTAGGTTGGATGAGGGAAAATACTATCAAGATTCACTTTAAAGTGCTTTACCACTTGCCCGAGAGTATGCACTTGCATTTACTTTAATTCTGAACGACCACACCCTAAATTGCACCAGATATAAGGATGAAGTGACAATGTTTGAATATGTTTGATTATGTTTCCAATCAACAGAAAAAAGATACTATTCCAATGTCTTCACAAGGCTACATTTCCTTTGGCACATTCATAGCTCGCATAATGCAATTGTATTTCTCTATCCCTCTCTCTCTCCCTCTAGCTTTAGAATGATGCAGGACCGATGACGCACATGCAAATGTGATGACGTTGCGTAGACAACCCATACCCCGTCACTCTGTTCACCATTAAAGATTGTATGCCACCCCCCCCCCCCCATCTCTTCCGAGAGTCCCATATCTTGGCCGACTCCCTTCAAATTAGATGTACACCATTTACATCATAAAATCAAGTGTTACCAACCAGGGAAAGTGCACTGTATACTTTATTAATATATCCAATGATTACTTTTCTTTTCTTTTCTTTTTTTTCTCAATATTTTACGTACCATTATGAATTATTTCTAATTTCAAATAGCACAACATTGAAGCAATTCAGTTTGTATACATGCAATTGGGTATAAAACATTTGAAAATAATGAAAATCCTTTATTTGACCCTCGGTTTTAGAAAATGCACTCGATTCGAGAGAACATAATTTCTTAACCCTTTCTCATCTACTTGCCTTCGTCATTCTCTCCCTCCCCTCTCTATCTATGTCTCTTTATTTTTTTCCTATTTTTCTCTGTCCGTCTCTCCCCCTATAGCTCCATATATAACAAACATTTATTTTCTACCTAGACCCACCCCCTCCCCTCTCTCCCTCTCTATCATTACTGAAACAGTGAACCATACGTAAGTTCGAGAAATAACGTTTTCCGAGAACTTGTGATATTTTTGCTTTCCATACAAGCTCTTAAATCCGTAAATCCGTAGTACCCATGGCAACCGCCGTTCTGATTTAATGTCATGGTGGAATAAAAAGAAAAGATATACTACAAGTAATCAGCATTGGGTCATGAGTTTGAAACAAATACTCAGATTCAGTTTATCATATTTTCCAAAGCCGATTTTATTATGATGATAGAATGAATATTATCATCAGTTATAATTACCTTATTTCCCGATACAATCCCAATCTACTTATATTAAGGGGGACTTTTATTACCTTGGCTAAAATATTGTGAGTTTATCTGAAAATCGCTTCTCTTTTTTATTCGCATGCAGAAATGGCGCGAATATTCTACTGAGTTGACAATAAGATATCATAACCCATTGTATAGGCCTATCAACCCCGGCACTCATCAAAACTCATCTAAGTGAAATATAATATAATTGTCTGTTTCCACAAAAATTTATCGTTCCAAAATCTCAAATAATCAATGAAAAGGGGGGAACAAGCGGTCATCGGGGATTGTAAATGATCGATGTATTGACCGAACTATTTGATTCGAAGCATGCTCTAAGGTAAAATCGAACATGATGCAACTATCCCATTGTAGTCGTGCATTCTCAGGCGGTACAGACAGCTAGACATACTTGTGGTTTCGATTAACAAAGCATTTTCCGGATGGTATGTATTTGCTATTCAGTCGCTTGCACGACAGGGGACGACCACATAGACATATTTGGCGCTGCCGTGCATCTCGAGCTAAGTTTCGTTTTGATGCATTTATTTACGCGCCAAGCTCGCTTCGCGCGCGAAATACCTTCGTGGAAAATGCAGACGACACGCTTGTGTGTGGCAGTTCGATTGTTTGTATACAAAAACGACCTTCTCATCTTGAAAGTCAAGCCAAAGCAGAGGCATGGCAACGTCCGGAGGGGGGGGGGGGTAAGTTTCCGCGCCAACTTCACAAAACCAGGATGCAAACCACGTGGCTTTTAATAAACTTAAGGATGTGAATTCCAATATGAAAGGCATAATTCTGTGCTTCCCCTGCGTAGTAGAATATTATTTGGTCAATTTATTTGTCCGTATCCGCACAGGATACAATTATATTTTTTTTAGCATCGAATGTGTTTTTTTTTGTCTCGATGTTTTTGGTCGGTGACGACGAGTTATCTCAAGATAATGGTTTGACTGGGATTTTTTGGCGTTCACATAATTATATATTAATTCTTATAATGAAGAAAAACTTACCAGCACATAGTGTCATCTCGAATTCTCCTACAATCCCAATTATTATTAGTATTCTTGTTACAAAACTTGCCCTATGAAATAGCAACGCCATGTTAAAAGCACTCCTCCACGCTTCAAGCCACTGAAACAAAACAGAAAATAAATATCATTGTTATAATAATTTTTATCTTATATAATTTTTTTCATATTGTAATTTGGATTGTATCACAATTTTGAAATAGAACATTATAATTGATGGTCCCCAAGTGTTGGGAAATGGTTGGGAAATTATCTCGGTGATGAATGAGGCCATAAATTATGATAAATTGATTTGCGAAACTTAATGACAATGAAATAATATATTAGGTCTCTATATATTGAGAGGAACGTTTCCTTTATTTGCTTTTCTGTTCACACTTCTAATTTTCGATCTAAATTTTCCAATTCAAACATTTGGGCTAGACCTATATAATTCCAAATACATCAGTAAGTTGAAGGCCCTACTCGCCCCCACCCCTTCTCCCCTAAAAAGAGAAGAAGAAAAAAACACATAGAGAAATAGATAGAAAAAATAGAGAAAAACAATTAATAAAATAGAATGTGATTAAAATGAACGTCAAAACATATAATAAGCCTACGTCGGTCGACTCCAGATGTTCTACGAATCGCCTAACAACATGCTTTATGAGAACTTTGTCCATAATCTAACAGCATTCATGATTTTTATTAACTGATTATAAACTGTAGCAACATTTCCTAAACAAACTTTACAATAAATGCGAATAAATTTTATTCTTACCTGTAACGTATTCTGTCACTCGGCAAGGCACTGGAAATGTTATCCGTATCTTGTCCGCTCTTGTCTTCTCTATATAAACGGGATTAATAAAAGAACAATCTGTCGACAATCTAATATCCCCTAAAACAACTTTTTTATATTAAAAAAATATGGACAGAAGAGAAATTGATAGTAGTCTGTGAGAAAATCAGAGAGATTTAGAGCAACGTGGATACCAAATCAATACGTCTTCTCGGCGTGATCGAAATGTTTTGTTTTGAAGCACCACGAGAACCGGCGGAATTTCACCGGCGAAATTTGTAGTAGTATAGTGCGTACTATCATTTGTTATTATTTACACCCATTCCATTGACTGGGTTAGCGAACGTCGTAGAGAAACCGGCTCATTTGCATTCGCTCCGCCTACGCTGGACGCGTCTATTGTGAAAGGGGAAATATGATTTTCGTAATCGGCTGTGAATATACAACATGCATCACCTATTCACGATTATTTGTATTTGAAAAAGGGTATATAAATTAATGCCAATCCTCTTTATTATCTATCCAGCCTTATTTTGCTTTTGGGACCGGTTAAAATATTCCTTTATTACCCCTATTTCTATAATGAATGTTCCATCGCTCTTCCCCATTCAAGAACGTCTGATGCAACAATTAAATTCTCACGATGGGGCTAGATTGCTTCGTACGGTACTACTGCACGTACTACACACTAAGCATTTTGCAGTCCCTTGTTCAAGCTTGTCTGGCGAGAGGCCATGGTATTTCGTTGGGGTCAGCAAACTTTTCAGCAAGTGTTATTGTTTATTTCTGAATGTGTCCCTATGTTTATTCGCATGAAATAAATTATTGCGCTGTGCAATATTATTCGACATGGTCTGGAAAGTTCTACTCAGACGATGTTTGAGTAGGTCAACCAGGCTGGGCATAAAAATTCAGATTCTCTCTTTATTTTTTCTTTTGGACGTGACGGTAACAGGATGAGGAATCCATAGAAATAATTAGAATAAATTTCTTGGAGACTTCCGTATATAAGTATGTTGAAATACATGTAGAATATAAATCCCTTGACGAAATCAGAAAGTGCATCTGACCTTTTTCACTACTAGAGCTGCACATAAATCAAATGATGGTTTCGCTACAGACCATCAAAAGTAAATAAATTCAAGATCGAATACTTTGACAACTAAAGCACGATTAAAGCGATAAAGATATGAACAATTATTATTGCAGTGCGCTATATATAATGTTATCCAAGCCCCATTCACCAAAGTTTTTTTTATTATGAAATGTTATAGAATATTTGTTATGAAATGTTTGTTTTGAAATATTTTTAATGAAATTTTATAGAACTGTATGTATTATATTGAGTATATAATATTTTGAACATGTATTTACGCTGTTATTTGGATTATTGGATTTGTTTGAACGGAAATACATAAATCTAATCTATATCTCATTTATCTATAAATGTAATAACATAATCATGCTACCTTTCTTGTTGTTTTTTTTTGGGGGGTCGAACACAATGTATGTTTTTGCTTTCAGAATTAGTGCTTCTTTTTCTGTTTATCTTATGTTTTATGCTGTATATATTTCTACAGCTTTTATTTTCCTTTTTTTTTCATAGGCTATGAAAAAAATCTTTGTATCAAGAGAGAGTATCAGTTCCATTTTCTTTCATCACACATATTTGTGAAAAGTAAATCACTTGTTACGACAATGGGGACAAAATACTTGACCAGTTCTCTTTTTATAAACCACACGACGTCCAAGTCCAAAAAAAGCATGAATGCCTTGAGAGGGTTATCACCTTTTTTCACTGAAAATAGAATTATGCACTATTTCAATGATTATTTACTGGAGCGCTGTCATTGATATTTCTAACAAATCATATAGAGTTATTATGTAGATATATGAAAGATAAGCATGACAAAATGCGTTTTTCGTGGAAGAGCGGTAGTAAAGAGATTCTCCGGGTATATCATGCGGGTTTGTTTTGGGGGCTATATATAAGCACTATACTCTGTTCTATAGTGATTTCTGTTTCACCTGGATTGACTTTTACTGGTCTTTATATAATCATCCATCTCTAGTTTTCAACAATGGTTGACACAAAGATCAAGTTAATTAAAATAGTAATGCAGGGTGGCCGAATGCTCGTAGATAAACCTCACAAAAATCATCCATAAACAAGCAAACTCAAATCAAATTAAACAGCTATAGAAATCGCCAAATTAATAATAATTATGAAAAACGTAATTGCGGCTGAACTGAATAATTCAAAATAAAGATGTCGAAAGAAGAAGTCCAGTGATGCTCTGATCCATTGGCCTGAAATCCATAACTCACTTGGCATTGGTTTTAAACATTATGTTCAAGTACCTGTATATTCACAAACAGTGTCACATGATCAATCTAAACAATAGAGAAAGAGGGAATAGAAGAAGGCGAAAAGGCGGAAGAACCAAGAGTGCAAAAAAAGGTGAAAAATTATTATATAGGATAACATGAGTGAAGGGAAATGTTCTGGATATAAATAAAAATGAGACATTAGAAACATTGATCAAAGATATACTTTGATTAACTATTTATTGCAGCGCAGGGAACCCATACTATAACAAGCCGCTTCGCTTTCCAGTGGGTTCCCTTTTTTCATTTCTGTATAATTTTTGTGTGTTCTGCTATACATTGTAACTTTTGTTAAATTTTGGAATGAAAAGAGAATAAATGCAATCAATCAATCAAACATTTTGAGCTGCATGGAGTTGGAATGGTAATGGCAATGTCCGAGATATAGAAACAAGTGTGACAATGGCATAGAAATGGAAATTTAAGAGAAGTATGGGGAGCAAAGCAAAAATAGTCGATTAGATTAAACACAGCAAAATTGAATACTTTCAGTTGTATCATGCAGAGAACTGAAGAAAATGCGAAAAAAAAATATGAAAGCTACCCTAATGACAGGTGTTATCTGCACGTATAAACTGCATACTTTTTATTTCAAAAATAAATATATTAACCAAACAGGTGAAACATGATCCAATGTACAGATATTAAAAGAAAACTCGAAAAACATGAGAAATGTTTTGAATAATCAAATGAAAATGTTTTTTTCCTTTAAAGGTCGATAAAAAAATGAAGCAATAAACTTCCTTATACACCCATGCTTCTATAAGTACCTCAAGATAATTACATATAATAAACTAATTAATGTCTGTATAAGAAGACCTATCATCTACCAATTCTAAAGCGAAAGTTCATTTCCACTGAAAATAGTCGTTCATTTTTTTTATTTTCATTACTTGCCTAAAACTGAAGCTAACGCCAAATCGATAAATCATCTTATATGAACATGACTTAGATGTATTACGTTAATCTCATACCTACCTTCCTTCCAATACCGACAAAATATCACGATGACTTCCAGATTTAAACTTGGAGGTAGAAATCAAGATTGGGTGTCCCATATATGCCTGTCACTGCTCACAGCGATCTGCAGCACGCATCACATTTAGTGCAGGTGTTACACCATGTAAAAGGAACCCTCGAATGATCATCAAGGGCCTTTCATGTTACGTAATGCTACAGGCACGATCGCGACACAAACGCGGGCCAATCAAAGCTATGAGGTTATTTGCCATTGGCGGCGGAAGCAAACAAATTTAGGGGAGGTCCACCTGAAATTTTGGGATGGACGCAGGTAAAAATTTGACAAGTAAAAAAAAGAAAAGTTATCAACCTAAATTTTAGGAGTGGATCAACAAGAAAATTTTGACAAGCAAAAAAAAAAGGTCATCAACCTAAATTTTAGGGGGGAACCACAAACTTTTCAGGGGGGTCCACGTGAATTTTGGGGGACGCAGAAAACAAAATTGACAAGCAAAAAAAAAAGTTCTCAAAAAAAAATTTAGGGGGGACCAACCAACGTCCCCCCACCTCAAATTTAGGGGGGGCACGTCCCCCCCCCCCCCGCCTAATATGTTATTTGCAATGACTTACGATCATTCGGCTTGGATTCGGATTTGTTGGACTGTGCATGAACCTGGAACAAATTTTACCCACTCCTCGATCCTCTTGGGTCAAGGGATGGTCATGGGTGACTGCTGCAATCAGGTATACAGGCAAGGGATACCCCCCACCCCTTCATTACATCCCGCATTACATCAATAGGGAAGACGTGTTCAACAGATAAATAAATGCGTCTGTAACAATTGGTGTATTGTGATTAACTATTCGAACTATTCTATTCACCCCATTGTAAAAAGGAACCCAATTAATTTGTAAACATTGTTGTTATGGGACGGCGCGCCGATCCCAGGGTAAAATTAGGAGCAAGTCATTGGGCATGATCGAAGCAGGATCGAAGATGATATCGAAAGGGTCCTTTGTATATTGGGGATTTACTTTGGTGGGTTGACTTGTTAATCAACAATAGTTGAGATTAACCAGGTGAATGGCATCGCACCAGAGTCGAACCATCAACTAGCGACAAATCGAAGAAAGGGTACTAAGATGACCCCCTGTTGCCGTCAGAAGGAGTTGAGAGGGGGAGTGAAACGGATGTATTGATTTTGATTTTTGAAAACTCCGTGGGTAACGTTGTTTAACAAACTTTATGGTCTTGAATTGATATCATTCACAGAAGTCCAAGCAAGGGGCTCCATAAAGGCACTTGACCATCGTACGGTAGACCCATACCAATAGTGCATGGTAAGAGGAGGACTAGGTGGCGTACAGATGGGGACCTTGGGGTCGCTTCCCCCCCCCCCCCAAAAAAAAAAAAATCACGACCAAGAAAAAAGAAATTAAAGGAAAGGAAAGAGAAAAGGGCGAAATATATTTTTCAAAATATTCTGTCAAAATTTATCACAAAATTGGATTTGGGTAATTTTTGCTGGCTCGCTTCGTTCACTCATCTTTAAAAAAAAATCACGATACGCCATATGCCCCCTCAATAATCTTGGCTCATTACGCCACAGACTGGTTGCCATGGTGTTGTGACAAGATCCCCAGTGTTCTGTGTTTTTTTTAATCCATGTTCTCCAGTATGTAAAATCAAAATTCATTTTTCATGGATGACATTGCATAAAAACATGACAAAAAAAAAAGCAAAGTCTGTTTTGGAACAAACTCGCCCTAAATTCATTGTGCATTCGACATACTCTATCGAATTCAAACATTGCAAAGATGTTTGCTGATGCACGTTCTTGTGTTATTGGTTTTTCGTTGTTTATTGTAATTTTGCTGTATTTTGGTAATTAACCTTTTATGATCCTCCCTTAAAAGTGTTTCAGTGAAGTTCAGGGGATGTCGTCAAGGTAACCTCTTTGAATGATATCAATTCAATACCATAAAATTTGTTAAACAACGAAACCCAAGGAGTTTTCAAAAATCAAAATTTTTCCCTTAGTTTTTCATGACATGTTTATAAAGAATCAAACTATTCATAAATTTCACACTAGACAGTCTGAAGAATTACATTTACCTTTACTAAAACACTTTCGCCACAAAATACATTCATTTTTGAAGGTCCTAAACTTTGGAATACTTTGCTCGATGGATTTGAAAAACTCCCCTTCACTCGCAGTCTTCAAAAGAAAACTTGAGACATTTTTATTGGCTACGTATAAAACCTGGCTCTCCTTGCTGTACTTAGATTGTTCCCTGTTTTTGGTTATTAGTATCATGATTACTATTATTATTGTGATTATCAATATCATTATCATTATCTCTATTATTACTGACATTGTTATTATTGTTGGTATCCGAAGAAATCGTCACCACTTCTAAACCAGGCATAAACTTCGATCCGTTTCCTCTGCGCGTTTACTTCATACTCGTCATACATCACCTGTAAAACATTTTCTTATTTTAGCCCACATGCAGATATATTCTCCTCATCGTCTCTCCTCCTTATTCTTCGTAAATTACTCATTTCATGCATTATGTTATTGTTTATTTAACATTTTTCTTCCCCTCTTTTGGCCACTATCATTATTTTAATTATGTAATTTTAGTATTAATGAATAATTTTAATTTGAGGGGTCCACGATTTACAAGCACAGCTTCACAGTGGACCTCTCAATTTCCAGTATGTTATTTTCAGCCACAAATATTTCATGATCTATATTAAGTTTCAAAATATAATTTAGATAAAAAAATATATATATTATGTTACATGTTTCTTTATTACATTTCAATTGTTATAACTGTATTTGTGATGGATTTTTGTCTACTGTTTTGTTGGAAATGAGAAAAAATAAAACTGAAACTGAAAACGGTATTATTATTTTTCAATTGATTAGATGATGTATCGAGTTCCAAAACACAAAAGGTATATGATATGGTTTAATAGTTAATTTGATATTGGAGTTTCATTAATTATCATAATTATGAATCTATAAAATCAAGCCTAAGAGTGCACCAGACATCAAATGATAGTGATACAACGCTTTTCTAATTCCTGGAAAAAAATCAACCACTTTAACCGAAACTTTATTCTACTTAATTAGAAAGAAAATCAAAGTATACTTGGCACGCAAAAATGAACCATGAAAACGCACATACATTACACTGAAAGTAGATATAGAGAGGGTACTGTTAAGAGTTTAAACAAAAATTAACTTTTTTTTAATCTGATGAAGTCATTGTACAACGTTTGGTCTATATGCTGCTGTCAATGATTACATACCTACAAATACAATAAAAATTATGAAGACAAATAAAATGAACGAATAAAACGAAATGAACAAATGGAGAAAAAAATCCATATTTTCCTCTAGAGCGTGGGCGTGGTAGGCGTATGATGTCGAAATATAAATAGATACTGGTATCTATAATGCTTTATGATTAAATTAAAACATCAACAGCTTGCTTATGTTGTGAAACCCGTGTGAAACCCATATGGTTCAATCTTAACAAGCATAGTCGAGACATATTCAACAGCCAAATATTGTCTGAACCATTTTACAATGACACCACAATGACATTCTTCTGTTATATAGCATCACGCTGATAATTATGTAGCAATTTATATGATAAAAAATACCAACATGCTTATATATATATATATATATATATCACCGCCAAATGCGTCCCTATGCGCTCAATTGGATATCATTACCCTGTCTTTAGCCCCGCAGCCTTTTACAGCGCGATGGCACTTCAAAGACTAAATTCCTGCCAGGTACCCATTTCCTTACCTGTGTCGAGAGCAGCACAATGTGGATAAATTTGTTGCTGAAGGAAATTACGGCATGGCTGGGATTCGAACCCACGATCCTCTGTTTCAAAGTTCGAAGACTAATCCACTGGGCCATATAACGCTCCACATTTATGAAATATATATAAAAATATATGAAATATATTACATGATTTTAACTGAAAATTAATTCTAAAGGACAAATATGACTGATCACTGGATATCCTCCGTTTTTTTAGACCATAAAGGTAGTCAAAGTTTGTAGTCATAAAAAAGGGTCATGAAAGAAAACGAGGCAGTTAGATATTCGTTTGTTTGAATTCTTATAAATTACTCAAACAAAATTAGTGACAGTTAAGTAACTGTGATCAAAGATGGCAAAGACATCAGATAGTGATTCCGAAAAAGTGAGAAAAAAATATAGGTCAATATTTCTCTACCCTCGATTGTAATTAATGTGTCACTGTACTGTATTATACAAACGAGTATTGATCATGATTTGTATCTTGAGTTTGAAAACGATTTTCGAACATGTTGACATCCCTTTCTTTCTTTTTATCACTTCTTGCAATTTGTCCCCTTTATTTCCCTGTTCCTCTCTTTCTCTTACAATTATTGATAGATTGATAGAAATTATGAAAATGAATCCCATGCATCTATACCTGAAACTGTACATAGTATTCGAACTCGTAGTGCACAAAGCACAGGTTTGATTTTACCCAGAGTTCGAACAGAAATGGGCAAACAAAATATTTTCTTTTGCTTGTGCATTCATTTGGAACAATCTACCTAATTTTTTAAAGAAATGCCCATTCTGAATCCTTTAGTATTTTATTTTGGCGTTATAATAGTCTTAATTTATAAACTGGCCCCTTGTGTTGTTCTTTCCTTTACAGTTTTTTTTCTTTTCAACTTACATTATACAATTTTTTTACCCATATTTGTTATATGTTTGTATTTTTGTTCCAAGGACAACAGTATATCAATTACTGATGGAGCCACCCTACTAAAAAAAAGACTTCTAAATATACTTGCGGTCGCATCGTATCCAGTTGCTGATATTACAACCTAATGTTTTCCCTTTCAGTACTGCATGTAATCATGAAGAGAGAAGTGGGATATACAAGGTAAGGTGGGGAATTAATTAGCTTTCCCGCTCTCTCATTCAATTTCTTTTTAATAGCAACATGTCTTTCGTTTCCCTTTTCAGTCCTCACCTTTGAAAAAAAGTACGATGCACAACATAAATCACAGTGTGTAATCGCGTCGCGATGACGTCAACACGCCCTGAATGAATGATGCAATTCGGTTTTATGACTGATTCATAATTATTTCCAATTTACAACTAACATTTTTATTATAATCATGCTCATGTTAGGTTGCCGTATTTACAATTGAGGAAGTGTTTAATGTTATTTTTTTCTCCCGGATCATGTAGATATGATACACAAAAACTTATATTAATGTGTTTATAATTGATATGATGTAGGCCAGTGATATAAGATCATGCCCAGCGCATGAGCGTAGATCATCCGTATGTGACACCGTTATGGAAAAGAAATCGATATCTGTCGATTTGTATTAAATCATTTCCTTGTCGTTTCTCACCTCACTAATATTATGTTATGATATTGATGACATTCATTATCCATAATAATAGGCCTATCAGATTTAATATTGTCATGACTGTGGTCGAAATTATTCCCGATATTTGCCCACGCTCTAGAGATTGGCCCCAACCCAATATTCATCAAATTAGTGCATGTATGAATATTTATTTTTCTTTTCCTTTTTTTCTAATATTTACCACAACTTTGTCTGTTATTATTAGTTCACATACTCATTTTTTTAAAGATATGTTATATGTTTATTTTATGTACCTGTTACATCGAAATTATACATAACGTTTTATACTACTGCCCTGCATCGACATGCGTCATGACCTGGGCTTATCTTAATATTTATTATGTTTTGTATCCTTTATTGTGTTTTCAATAAATTGATATCAAATCAAAATAGAAGAGAAAGCTTCTCTGAAAACCAGTGGCGGATCCGAGGGGGGGGGGGGGGCTGGGTGAATCGCTAATGCACTTCATCCTGAATAGAAGGCAATGCATGAGCCCCGCCATCGGGATCCAAGATTACCTTATTTTTGTATTTTGCTCGAAAGATTTCTGGGAAGATATCATGTAAAGAGGGCAATAGTATTTCCGTATTATGGCATTCTACCCGGACTAACTATTGGCTTTCGGTTTCGTACTTAATTGTGGTCTACAAATACATCGAAACAACAATTAGCAAGAAAAGAACATCGCTAAAGTAATTTTTGTTGATGCTGGTTGAATGTTCGAAACTAGAAATTTTTTTTACACTGCGTATTAAATAGATTTATCATCGTGGTCGTAAGCAGCGAGGGGGGCAGAACTACCCCTGCGCCTAGACAGTGCACCAAAAGTGTCCACGAAATCCTGCTGTTTCACCTTAAAAAATGCAGAAAGCATCCCCATGACAAAGCTCGGTTGCTTCACTCACTCGCTTTCGAGTTTTTATTTTTCTTATACGCGTCCCCCCCCCCCCCGACCAAAATTTCTGGGTACGGCCACGGTTCTCAGTAGAACTATACGCGCACAAAATAAACACAATTTCCAAGGAAGAAAGAGAAAAGTGATATTAAAGAGGATATGAACCAGGATGTAAAAGTGGTTGATACTTCCTATTCATGTCCTCACTGTACTGTTTAGCAAATATTAGTTGATAAAGTGAGTGATCATCCGTAATGTCATTGTGAATAGAGGATTCTTCAGTGAAATAGAGTATGTGTGAAAAAGATAAATGAGAAGAAGAAAAAGTAACAGACGTCATGTAGAAAATAAAGAGAGAGAAAGTGAACAAAATAAAATGACACTTTGGTAACATTTTCTCTTTCTGCCTTTTTCACATCGAACGTTCGTATCCAGTTAACATGGTTAAGTCTTTCTGATCGTGGCGTCTATAATACCGTACACTGTTAAAAATAATTTAAACAACGCTACGATGTTTACTATGTGAATCGCACAGTAGTTATTTAAACATTTTGATCAAGTGTTTAAAATCTTCAACAGCAAAATTTAAATTCAAATATTTGATTATCAAATAATTTAAGCATGGCTGCTTAAGATTTTAAACACTTGTTTAAACTGTTATAACAACTACTGTGCGATTCACATAGTAAACAGCGTTGTCTGTATCATTTTAACAGTGTATTATAAGAAGAAATCACTTCTTAAATAGAGTCTATCTCCAACAAAAAGCTTATTTGAATAATAAGAGAAAAACAAACACAATACTAAAAAAAAACTTAGAGTAATGTTTTACTTAATTCAACAAAACATTATGAGTGAACATTAGGCGGTGTGCAAATAAGAGAGACGATGATGACACACACAATTAAAACAAAAACTCTTACTATGTAGAAATGTGGTTGTAAATTATGTATATTATTTTCTACTCACCGAAAAGAATTTGTCCAAATTTCCAAAACTCCAGAAAGAAAGAAAAAAGACATGTGCTATGATTGATTCAGCAGAAGAGAATTATGTTTTGAATGTACCAATCATGATAAGTAAACTGAAAAATTCCAAAGACTGTGGTAAAGATCACATAAAAATGCGAAATGAGTTTTTTAAGCAATGCACCAGGGGAATGTTCGATGTAACAGTAAGTATCTAATGCTTTTAATACTTGAGAGTGGTTTCGTTCCAACTGAATGTTGCGTTGGAATTATCATCCCAGTCTATGAGAACAAAGGTCAAGATACAAACCCTGAAAATTACCGGGGTATCACATTATTAAGTTGTTTTGGGAAACTTTTTACCTTTATCCTAAATTAAAGAATTACCCAATATTTCAGGATGGAGAACTGATTGGTGAAGTATGATAATGATGCAAATTGTTCAGACCCCCCCAAAAAAAAAATTAATTAATTAAAAAAAAATAATGATAAATGTGAAGAAAGAATGTCATTTTACAAAATGTAGGAGAGATAAAATTATTTATACTCGTAGTGGTAGAGTAATTAAACAGTCAGAAAGGCTAGGCATGTGAATTGAATTGAATTTATTACAGAACATCACTGGCAATTGCCAACATTTTGTTCAAAAAAAAAAATATATATATAAACATACATGTGAAGATGTTACTGTCATAATTATATTCCATTGTGTGTCATTTTGTTACACTCTCATTCCTCGAGAGGGGGTCAATAGGTCAATAATAAATATTATCTTATCATATCTTACGAATCCAAGAACGATATAATATTCTAGTTGATAAATAATGAAAACGAAATATATCACATAAACACGTGGAACTATCGCAACTGAGCTTTTAGAGCAAGTGTCAGATTAATCGATCATGTTAAAAAACCGAAATCAGAAAATCGGTTACCAAGTCGAGAAATAATGTTCATTGACTGATCTAATTAATGCAGTGGCAGCACCAAGGTTTTTAAACCAGGGGGAAAATACGGGGATAGTAGGGCATGAATATTTTTGACTGTTTCACAAAATCGAGAGCGAAGCACGAACTAAAATTTTTGATATCGGCCCAACTGACTTGAAAATGGACCTGGTAAGGACTGTTTGCAGTGACTCGTGATGATATTTAACCAAATAAATAATGGATGCGCGAAGCGCGATCTGAATTCTTTTCATAACTGAATGATAACTGGACGTTCTATGCACTTTTTGTAACGATGGACAGGATGTGTATCTAACAAAATAATAATTGATGTGAACGCCTAGCGCGAGCTGAAAATTGTTGATTGAAAATTGCTTTTCTTTTGTAGCCTTGATCGTTGCAAAATGGTTATCTCGCTTAAAAAGAAATAACGAAAACTCGAATCGCGAGAAAAAATGATTTGTGCATACTAACTGGAACACTGGGTTTTAAGCTCCATGTTATCCTATTGAACAGATCATTTATTTATCTAAATCAAAATCCACTCCCAGCACGAAGCGCGAGCGAAATTTTAAATTATATATAATGACCTGAAAGATTTACGTTAGTGTCTTATATGATTATTGGGAGCTACAGGTAATGGATAATAACATTTTTCAAAATTCGAAGAGTGAAAATGCTGTTTTGGAGCACTTTACAGCTTGAGTAGCATGCTTATGACAGTATTTTTTTTTTCAGTCTTCAAAATTTCGGGGGGGGGGGCAAGAGAGGGGCATCGATCCTGACAAATGACCCCGTGCCCCCCCCCCCCATCTAGGTGCCGCCACTGAATAATGACATGGAATAGTGCTACACGCTGATTGGCTCAGTTAATTGTGAAGATGAGCTCCGATTGGTTTAAGCATGCTCACCAAAGTACTGTAATCACATGTAATTGTCATGCGGTAAGATGAAGAAAAAAAAAGCACGAGGAATGTTTAAAACAGAGGTTAAGAATGTCTGCACATGCATAAAAATGATCTTAGACAAAATAAACAAAGTGGAAGGAGCTAGGTTGTCTGACCTATTGGTGCAATTCGATAAAAATTTCTTGTTTTGAAGAAAGTTTATGTGATAAAACACTTCAAAAAAAACGGCGGGTGACTATACACTTGTTTTAAAATATCAATATTTTCCCCGTAAGTTTTATTACATTGATTACTTTCCATACAGTTACACAATTATCATAAACAATGTTATTGTTAACAGAATATAGACCCCCTACAGAAATAAAAGAATATACATAGGTTTCATACATCAATAAGATTAATATCAAATTAATTCTTAAAATCTTCTGAGAAGTAAGACTTGTAGTTTGCTACCCTCTAAAAAAGAAAGAAAAATTATTCGTAAAGTGTCATATAATGTAAAGTACAGAGTATTCTATAGTGAACAAGTAAATTGTATTTTTACTGCTCCATGAACATGTGAAATCACTGTTATTGTAACTTATGGTTAAACCAAACGCGTATTGATTATCAAATGTAAAAAAGTTACATATTTCAAGAATATGAATAGAGAATGCATGGCATCATTTATCTCTTTCTTTTTTATACGAATCACCCATGTCCTTCAATTAAATGAAATTAAAGAAAATCTTGAAAATTTCATAACTTCATTTTTAAGTAGAATTAAGTTTAATTTCATGTAATAGCTACGAAAGACCCACGCCATTACCGAACTGATATCTCATGTAACTTTGAAATCAAATTTTACCTACGCAGGCTACACTCGACAAATTAATACTCTGATCACAGGTACACCATCATTTCAATTACTGACTCGAACCATCTGCACATAATATTATTGATTTGTTGAATGTTATGTCTGCTGTCTCAGACATTTTGAAATTGTGCCAAAATAATTCAAAAGCTTGGAATTTTACCAAACTAACCACAGGGACAAACGTAGCTGAGGTGTAGATCAATACACCTGCAGTCACGTGAAATGCAACGTTCAGAAAAAAAAGCCCAGCGGGGGGGGGGGGGGGCACTTTACTGATTATACAATATATTCATTTGAATTGACCCGTATGAACAAAAGGTCAATAGGTCTTCATTTCTTGCATTTCCCTTCAATATTATAGATAAGCTATTAATATTGAAAACTTCGAACAAAAGTAATATTGTAAAATTTCATTCACCTTCAAGAATAATGACAAGTGAAATCTGTTTATGTTTTATATACCACCCCCAGTAGAAAAAAAATCATGCCATCATCAGTAAGAGCAATAAAAACAAATGAACAGGATTTTTCAAGAATTCATCCATATAATTTCGAAGTTGAATTGCAACTGAACTGGCATAAATCTACCAAAGTTCATTAACAAAAATCAAAGTAGAAGTAGTAGTAGTAGTAGTAGTAGTAGTAGTAGTAGTAGTAGTAGTAGTAGTAGTAGTAGTAGTAGTAGTAGTCGTAATAGTCGAAGTAGAAGTAGTAGTAGTAGGAGTAGGAGTAGTAGTAGTAGTAGTAGTAGTAGTAGTAGTAGTAGTAGTAGTAGTAGTAGTAGTAGTAGTAGTAGTAGTAGTAGTAGTAGTAGTAGTAGTAGTAGTAGTAGTAGTAGTAGTAGTAGTAGTAGTAGTTGTAGTTGTAGTAGTAGTAGTAGTTGTTGTTGTTGTTGTTGTTGATGTGCAGCAGTAGAAGTAGTAGTATTTTATTACTTTCGATTCTCACTAAATATGTTTTAATTCCCTGGCCCCTTACCCCTGCCGTCCTCTCTCAGTATACCTGTTGAGATAGGATGACATCATAGTCTCGTTTTTAGATGGGGTACATTATACATACTGTCATCACGTGATGAGAACAAGAGCAGATACTCCCCTTACCTGCATTAGTCATTACTGAGTCAGAATAGTCCACTCTGGAGAAAGTGTACCATCATATTACACTAACAGAAGTGATGTTCTTGAATCAACATTGGGCCCCAAAAAAGGTTTCGTTGGAATGAGGGGATATTACAGGGTCTCCCAACTTCATTCGAGAGTAAAAATTATTTTGTTCAGGGAGCAATGTATTGCTGTTATTGTTGTTCTTATCCTATCATTATGATTATTATTAACAATTATATTGTCGTGATCATGATTTTGATAATAATCATTGTCATTGCTCTTATCATCATTGTCATCATTATTTTTTTTATAATAGTAATATTAATTGGTAATAGTAGTAGTAGTAGTAGTAGTTATTAGTAGTAGTAGTAGTAGTAGTCGTCGTCGTTGTCGTCGTCATTGTCGTCGTCGTCGTCGTAGTAGTAGTAGTAGTAGTGGAGGTGGTGGTGGTGGTAGCAGTAGTAGTAGTAGTAGTAGTAGTAGTAGTAGTAGTAGTAGTAGTAGTAGTGGAGGTGGTGGTGGTGGTAGTAGTAGTAGTAGTAGTAGTAGTAGTAGTAGTAGTAGTAGTAGTAGTGGTAGTAGTAGTAGTAGTAGTAGTAGTAGTAGTGGAGGTGGTGGTAGTAGTAGTAGTAGTAGTAGTAGTAGTAGTAGTAGTAGTAGTAGTAGTAGTAGTAGTAGTAGTAGTAGTAGTAGTAGTAGTAGTAGTAGTAGTAGTATTTTTGTTCACTTTAGTCTGCCTTAAAGGGATGGTCCGGGCTGAAAATATTTATATCTTAACACATAGAGTAGAATTCACTGAGCAAAATGCCGAAAATTTCATCAAAATTGGATAACAAATAATAAAGTTATTTAAGTTTAAAGTTTAGCAATATTTTGTGATAACAGTTGTCATGAATATTCATTCGGTAGGCTGATGATATCACATCTCCACTTTCCGTTTTCTTATGTTACTACATAAAATCCTATTTTTTTAATCATTTCATACTTGTGTGAATAATATGTCTCCCTTATAATGAAATAAGATGCAGAAATGAATATCTAATGTACTAGTTTTTGGAGGAAATAAATTGAATAAACCTAATTTCATATAATAAAATACAAAATAACAAGTGGAGGTGTGACATCATCAGCCCACCTAATGAATATTCATGACGACTTTTTTTTTTTTTTTACAAAATATTACTATAGTTTAAAAGTCAATAACGTTGTTATTTATTGTCCGATTTTGATGAAATTTTCGGCAATTAGCTCAGTGAATCCTACTCTATTTATTAAGCTAGAAATACTTTCAGCCCGGCCCATCCCTTTAACATTAATTGGGATTCTCTTTTTTCTGGATTTGTATACAATTTTGCAGATCATTATTTTCAGAGGGTCACCAAAAGTTCACGATCTTGGAGGTAGCCCTATGATAAATGATTAATATCATATCATTATGTCTGTGGTAAGCCAAAGAACAATGAGTAATTAATATGATGGATAGTAACACCCGTATACTTTGTACCCCCTTCCCTCTTGGTCCCAATTCTTAATACAATAGAATCGTGTTAAACACCCTTCATAAATTCAAAACAACTAAAATAATAAGAGATTATGAATAATCAAGTGTGAACGGAAAATACAAGTCTAGCTTTTTTTTAGCAATTTTCTTCATTTTTTTGGGGGGGGGTACATTTGATTTATAAATAAGTTTAAAAAAAATAAATAGTTTCTATTTCGTACCGATGTGATTTGATGCTTCATGTTGAAAATTGGAAGTTTGATAGGCTATAAGTTACACGAAAATGAGTAGTAATAGATATTTTCTATAATTATTATTTTTTGCTATTATCAATATTTTGTTTACGAGCAGTTTTGTCTCAGAGGATCTACTTTCTTTCTTGTACAAAGTTGTTATGAATATACACACACACTCTCTTCTCTCCCTCTCTTTCTTCTTTCTATTTTAATCATCTTAAATAGATGAAAGAATTGATGAAAAAATACAATTATATATGTATAAATCAATAAAACGGAATTACACAAAAAAAATGTACATGATTTTAATTAAACTGAAGATTCGACTTGGAAAATGCATTACTAATCAAATTACATAATGTGTTAAAACGACGTAAGTAAATCCGATATCTATTGTGTTTAATAATGTTCCCATCATTTCCATCACCTTACACCTTTCGATTTCGATCATTCTCCCTCTCTAATTATAATTTTTCTCTCCCTCCCGCTCTTTCAACATCCGTCTTCACTAATGATAACAACGAAGTGTACTTGCAGCAATAACTTCCTCTGTCGATAATATTACACAAGAAAATTTGGCATTTATCCAGTATACATAACAAAAGAAGGAATTTTCCCACCATAAATATCATTACTCGGCAGAAATGTGTATTGTGAATGCACACCAGACCAGTGCATGTGCGTTTTTTTATCCTTGGACTTCAATTTAATTTATTGAATTCTGGATGATGGACTATCAGCCACAGGGAGTCAAAGTCACGGGGTTGGTTACTGGCCTATACACACCCAAGAATACGGACCCTGAAAATTCATGTGCCCACAAAGAATTATTACGTATAGGAACTGTGAAATTATGGGGGGATCCGCGTGATTTTTCTTTCTTCACCAAATGAAGGACATGCACACTAGAATGCCTAAAAGCCACTAGCGTACCTAAGGGGGGCAGACTGCCCCCCCCCCCCCCCTGACGAGTCACAACTCATGCAAGGGATGTACCCGTGCCCCCTGACGAGTCACAACTGAACCCTGATGAGCCACAAATGGCCCCCCTCTTTTGAACTTGAAGACCTTTATTTGCGGTTGAAGACCTTTTTTTTGCTTGTAATTTTTTTTTCTGGTACGAAATCCTTTATTTGTGGTTTAAGACCTTTTTTTATTTTTTATTTTGCTTGTCAAATTTTTGGCGGACGAATTTGCACCCCCTTTGGAAAATCCTGGGTACGCCACTAAAAGCATTTTTATTTATTCGATGTCTGATAAAACAAAAGAATTGGTGTATTGAGCCAAACATTGTAAAGGTGCTAAACATGGTGTATGACGCAAAATTTCTTTAAAGTCGCGAGAGAGCGAAGTGACATTAAAGCGAGCAGAAATTCGGACCCTCTTAAAACGGTAAAGTTGATTTTGTGATAGATTTTCACAATAGATTTAGAAAACATTATCAAATTTCACCCTTTTCATTTCCTTTCTTTCTTTTTTATTTTTTTCTTGATTTAATGAGGACATTTGTATGGGCCATGCCCCCATTCCTTATCTATACACCGGTGTTAAAGTTAAAGAGTGACGCAGACAGAATTCTTTGCTTAATCGAACAATGCTCAATCAATCGACTTTCAATGTGTGAAGTCAGGGAAGCGAGTGTTTCATCAATATTTTCATCCGACAAGTTGTTAGATCTGACAACTTTCCTTGATTTTCATTGGCTGAGAAGCACCGTTACTACGATAAATGTTGGGTAAAACAGGACTTGTCAGATAAAATATCAGACAGGTCCTTTACCCAGAGCAAAAAAAACCTCCCTCCCCCCCTTTCTACAAAATCATTGACATGTCACCATAGGCGGCGGAAGCGGGGGGACGTGTCCCCCCTAAATTTTAGGTGGGGGGGGACGGTCCCCCCCTAAATTTTGTTTTGATAACTTTTTTTTTTTTTTTTTTTTGCTTGTCAATTTTTTTTCCTGCGTCCCCCCCTAAATTCACGTGGACCCCCTTGACACGTGTGTTGTCCCCCCTAAAATTTAGGTTGATGACCTTTTTTTTTTTTTTTTTTTTTTTTTTGCTTCTCAAAAATTTTTGGGGCGCTTGTCCTATTTTTTACATGTGTCCATCCCAAAATTTCAGGTGGACACCCCCTAAATTTATTGGCTTCCGCCGCCAATGCATGTCACAGGGCCATGGGAATGATTTTTTTTTCACTGGGGGTGCTGATGTAAATTTGACAAGCAAAAAAAAAGGGTTTTCACAACAAAGTGAACATTGTTTCGGTACCGAGAAATTTGACAAGGAAGCAAGCAAGCAAGAAAAAAAAACCTTGGGTTTTACTACAAGATATAGGTCATTTTGCTTTCATTTGTAATTTTTTAACACCTATACCCGAATTTCTGGGGGTGCTGCCTTTGGAGAATAATACACGCAGCACACCCGCTTTCCAGGGTAATGAGATGTCATACGTCATAGACTCGAGGTGCTTGGCATGGGGTTCTTGTTAGTAGGGGGAAGGCAACCCCACCAGAGAATTTAACAACCCAAGACATTTCTTTAATCAGTCAATTATCACATATGAATAACGTAATAAAAACAATTATGTTGTCAGGTGGCAACTATTGATTTTTCTTTACTGAAGCAGCAGTGGGAGTGGATTTTTCAATCATATTCCTTTGTATTTACCGTGTAACCATTGTGCAACTTGGGTACATGATTCAAAGGATTATCATCACAGGAGTCCAATATCAACTATATATCAGTGTCATTGTGCATTCAGTCATATAATATTCAATGGTTTGTGATCTAGATCACTGCTTTTTAATATGTCCCTCTCCCTTCGTTTATAATTTTCTTCCCTTTTACTTCATTTTGTCGCCCCTTTTGTACTGGATTCTATATCCTTTTCTTTTTAACCCATTTCCATTCCATCCGCTCACCCCCTCCCCCAATTTACTTTCTACTGTCTCATTCTCATTTTCCTTGCTCTTTTCATCGATTCTTGTTTGCATTTTTTTTTCAATCCTCTGTATACCACTGTTATTCTCAAATAAACTTTCTCTTTCTTGTACTATTCCATTGCAATTATGCCCACATTTAATACTTGCTTCAACATTCTTTGTGCTCATATCTTTCCTTCTCTCTCTGCAACTTTTCTTCTTCTCTTACTTTTCAATTTCCTCTCCTATTTTAATAAAACAAAAATGAAATTCATCTAAGTCCATACAAAACCAAATAGCACAACACTTTTCATGTGATTAAAGCAACATTTAGATAAAAAGAACAATGAAGTTTTGTAAATGGGGGTGAGTTCCATATGAAATAATCCGACTACTTTTCTGCCACAAGATTCCAATGTACACTTCGCAGACGCCACCAAAATATAAAATTAAGAATCTGCAGTTGGAAAATGCATTCAAAATTAACACATTTATTGCACTTTGATCTTTACAATTTCATATACCGGTACTTCATCTTCAAAAATTAATATCAAAACCAACATGATCAGTGACAATATCATTTCAATCAATTTTTCATTATATCAATTTCCCTACTTCTTTCAATGATATATCACATCAGGGCCCCTGTCTTATATATAGAGTTGCAATTGATCCGATCAACATCAACATCTTAAATGCAAATTTGTTCTACATATTTCTATATTATGATGTATATTCATGCATTCATTGTTCTCTGGAAGATTCAGTGTGATTCTCTTTGTTTACTAAGGAGAATATGCAGATTTCCTGTAGAAAAAAAATTATGGTATGGATGGATTTCCAAGCAGTTGAGATTGATTGAACCAATCGTAACTCTTTGTAAGACAGGACCTAGAGCATGTAGATTCAAGTGTCTATGTATCCAGAATATAATTGGTTTAGTAATATATGATAAAAGAAGCAGCATTTCTCTCACACACACGATTGGTAGTATTCTAGAAAATGATCATGATCTTCAAGCAAGGTTTGGAACCACAAGTACAAAGGAAACGCAAGTACTCCGTTATTACAAGACATCTTTTTTTTTATATACACTCAACCCATACATGTAGTTGCAAGGTGAAATGACTTCAACTCAAGGCCCCTGTGCTTCAAAGAATTGCGATTGGTCCAGTCAACCACAGCTATGGAAAGCCAGCAATGTCAACATGCTTTATGTGTTCAAAATGTCTTCTATATAAATATAAAGTATGTTCCATTACACGTACGCTGTATTGACAAAGCAGTGTGAACCTGTTTACTTAAAATTGTGCCAATTTCCTGGAAGAAAAATTATGACATTAATGGATTTTCATGTTGAGATAGATCTAATCAATCATAACCATTCGTTAGATGGGACCCAGGTGTCTTTACAGAACCATTAAGTACTTTTATAATCATATGTCAACAAAGACGACTGGCACGAGATGACGTCAATTTATGGCCTGCCATATGCGTCAGATCCTCACCCTTGCCGACTATCAGAATTGATAACCTCGCCACCTACATTTTGCCGCTTCTCATATCTGAAATTGCTCTCTGAACTCCAAAATATTTATCGCTATATCAAACGAATAAAAGCAAGTTAAAGAGCAAGTATGCACAAGTGGCACCTTCGCATCACTCGACCGGGTCGTGACGCGATGATACGCCAGATCTTCCAGGTTGGACAGCGTGTCATGACCCGCTAGTTATCACGCCATTTCCTGTGGACATACGTACAAGTACAAGTCGAGTGAAATCTAAAATATTTGCATTTGTAGTGAACATAGACAACGTTGATGCACCTGATCAGTCGACTGATACTCCGTTCTCAACTCTCGTTCACTCATTCTAAAACCTGCCATTTAACATGTGATACAAATCAAATGTCGTAGGAGTTAATTAATAACATATTTATCAATGGAAACAGGTTTATCCAAGATTATAATACAATGAATGGAAGAAGTCTGAAATAAAGAAGTGTTAAAGTCTGAATGATTTTAGTACTTTCAACGAAAATTGCAAAATTACAAAAAAAAATGCTGTTACAGGAAGGGGAGGCAGCCAATTCAGAACCCTCCTAGATCTACCACTTACAAAACTGAAGCTTATCTTCTCTGGCAATCAGGCCATAGCTCAGTCCAATACCCACAGAACTAAATTATGTTCAATATAAATAAAAGCTGTGGTAATGCAAACTGTCATGAAAACAAAAAACATTGTTAGATATTTTGATGTTTTGAGATGAAAAGCAAGTAATGTTTACCTCCATACTAAGACGATGTACCCAGCTACTACAATTATTTTTTTTTAAGTCTGAACGTTCTGGAAAATAAAATCAAGTGAATTGCATTGATGGTTTCTTTGAAAAAAAATCTTTGGACAATGAGAACATTCTAATGAACCAAGTGGCATTTCAAGTGAGAATAATTCCCTACAATCTATCTCCACCTACAATGCCTACCCCTCTTTCCCCAAAGAAACTTGGTTATGGTACTATCCATATCCCTGGTGACATAACAAATTACCTTGTGATATATTTCATAATTATATGATCCAATTTTGTTTCAAATAAATTTAGAGAGGTAATTTATACTGCAGACATTAGTAATTTGAAATTTATAAATAAGTTTTACTTGGTGAATAAAATGGAAACAGACACTGTAGAAGTGAGGTCTAGCATAACCCAAGGTAAATTAATCATTACCATGTGAATATCAACTTCCATGCATAGTTGCCATTTGTTCATCTGTTTTAATAATACTGCATATACGTAAACCAAATATGGTTTTGAATTCATGTTCCCAGAAACCACTGAACAGGATATATCCCATCGGTTGGCAGAAAGTTGGCTAAAAGCCAGATATACGCAAGCAGGGAATGGGTATTCCACACCCCATACTGTGTGGGCGATCAGTGAAGATCACCTACAGCAACTCCCACTGGCACACCCTTCTATATCCTTTCATTTATTATTCTCACTGCACTGCATCATGGGAAATCAGTGTTCCATCTGGTACAAGGAGAGCTATCTGCGATGCATTGTGGGTAAGATCTTCACGTTTGGCACCTTCAATCCTGTCATGATGGTACTGCGTATTTCTTCAGCCAGTGCTGCATAGCAAACAGGGTTCCTGTACTGAGCCTCTCTATATCATCACCACTAGGTGGCGCTCTTTGGTAAAAGACTCTGGTAGGTATTTGGTCACAGGTTGACTTCCCAGTGGTGGGATCCACGATATGTCCTCTGTGATTGAGTAAGCAGAGGGGGAAAAACAAAATATTTATTCTGAAATAGATTCATTTACTTAATTTTGACAGCATAAATGTAACAGTGTACGTTTTCACCAGAGCACCATAATTCCAAAGGGAATGTGTTACCAGTGGGTGTACATTCAGCAACATTGGCTTCAATGAGTGACTAATTACTGATGTATTAGGTTTATGCTGGAAGATTAAATCCTGAAACTTAAAAATTCCACGAAATCTTGTAATTACAGATTTTTTTTTCTATAATATTCCACGATTATTCCACAGTGGAATCATTATCATAAATGAAGCGATATAATTACTACTATCATCATCATCATCATTAGAGCGCTGTTGCCCAGTGGATTAGTGTTGGGCCTTTGAAACATTTGTATCATGTGTTCAAATTACAGTCACAGTGTAATTTCCTTCAGCAAGAAATTGCTACACATTGTGCAGCACTCAACCCAGGTAAGGTAAATGGTTACTTGGCAAGAAGTAATTCCTTGAAATGTTTGTGCTCTGTACTTAAGCTCATTGAGACGTAACATGTAATACATACTTTACAATCTGTTTATCATCATCACCATTATCATCATCATCATTATCATTATTATCATCACCATCATCATTATCATCATCATTATCATCATCATCATTATCATTATCATCATCATCATCTTCATCATCATCATCATTATCATCATCATCATAATCGTAGCCATCATCATCACCTACATATTCATCAATACAAAGATCTTCACAATGCACTTTTCTTTCATCTAATAGTCCGGCAGCCCAGGAGGTTTATTCAACCGAAAGCCGGACAAGCAAATGACCCCATAGCTGGATGGCATGGACCTTGAAGTTTACAAAAATGCATTGCTGCCGGGTTCTATGCGTGGTCTTCCCTCCGAAATGACGTAATATATGACGTCACTACAAAATGGCCCTATTTCACCATTTTTCAGACATTGTACACATATCATGAAGTCAAGGGAGAATATCTCAGCCAAATTATGCTTGTTTTGTATGAAACTTTCACAATGTATTGTTCGAGTAGTGCACAAGAGATATGCAAAATTTCACGAACAGAAATTATTGTTTACATATGCAAATTACGTAATGAAATTTGCATATCATTAGTTTTGGAGATTTCTCGCATAAAAAATTGTCAAAAATCGATTTAGAAATTTATTTTCTTTTGTAGTGTACTTTATTTGATATTTTTTCTCTCAAGCATAATATCATTGTCTTCATCTATATCTCTACTTTAAGAAAATATATAACAGTAATTGAAAAAGACATTATAGACTGTGATTTCAGCCCCCTTTCCAATATGGTGCGCACGTAGAAATCGTGCGTTTTTGGCCTATTTTCACCATATGGCTGACGTGTGCGAACGATATGCCTACTTTATTGATGTTTCCTGCATTTTGCATGATATTAAATCTTCCAAACAACATATTTTCTTCTTCATTATGTCTCTGGTGATCAATCAATGATTTCAGCAAAAATTGATTGCCCACTGGGCAGTCTATAGGCTACGTTTTCAGCCTAGTTTTCAACAACGAACCTATACCATGTATCACTGCATCGTTGTAGTCGAGTCGGATAAGGGGGTTTCTATATATGTACCATCAAAACATTTTTCACTCAATGTTTTGGTATTTGCCTAAAGTGTCTAGTTAATGAATCTTGATGTTCCCTTCCCAAAATCGTGTCCAACGGAGTTCAAAATTGATATCTTTGGCGGCCCTCTTGGACATTTTTAATGAAGATCAATTATTTTCATATTTTATTGCACAAAGTCTGACAATGGGAAATTTTAAATCAATACGCATTTCACTAGGATTTGGATAGTAGAAATCGGTTGAAATTGTTTTCTGAATAATCCGGTTAATATATTAAAAAAAAGAATTCATCAAAAATTTTGAACCAAAATGGTCATGTGCATTGACATCTATCTGTTTCATCTTGCATCCGGTCGCCTTTGTTGATGTGCCTAACATGCAGAAAATAACGTACTTAGCGATCGATAGAAAGGTATGTATTACTTGTATCATGTGTATGAGGGTAAAAGGCATTTTCTACACAAAGCAATTTTATGATAATTAAATCTCTTGAAAAAGATAGAAGTTCGAGGCATTGCTCTACATTTTCATTTTGCATGCAATTACTCTCGGGCACCTTAAAGCATAGTCCCACAAGAACCAGTAAAATGTTACATACAGTACCATACCATTATCCATAGCTTGACTATTATGATATCGTGCTTTTCGGAGCCCCCAATGTGGTAACATTTTGTTTTGAGTATGTAATTTTTTCCTTTAAATCACTTTTCTATATCAGCTACATATAAAGAAATTGGGGCATAGCAAAGCCTAACCCTCAGGGGACTGCCAAAGTCACCCAATCTTTTTTCGTATCTTGCCAGTTTCTCAGAAAATTAGGCATTTTGAGGCAAACAGTGTTTCTGCCTTGCGGTAAAGCCCTTGTTTTTGTTTTGTAACCACATAAAGATGACAAAGTAGGATCTTCTTTATCAGTTACATATGTCTACTTTCATTCTTTATTGTAAAAAAATGCAATGTTTGAGCCCCCATTCAGACAAAAGGGCATTTCTGCTATATAGTAAAGCTAGCTTTGATTTTGGAAACCACTTTGAAATACAAGAAGAGCATTTTTTCTATCAGCTACATGTAAAAAAAAGTGCGGTACATCGACTGCTACCTTCTCCAGAGGCTCCAAGATTGGCAGATTTTCCCCATATTGGAAAAAATATGGAAAAGTGGTGGGTGACTTTCGGAACCCCCGAGGGGATAGACTTTGCTGTGCAACCACTTAATATTAGCAGCAGATTGAAGAAAGTCTACTCCTTTAATTCCATGTAGTTTCAAAAGAATAAAAACTGGCTTCACCATATAGCAGAAACGCTTTTTGCCTGAATGGGGGCTCGAAAATAGCACATTTTCCCATAAACAGGTAAAGTATGGAAAAAGGGTAGGTGATTTCGGCGACCCCATAAGGGGGGTATGTTCCAATATGCCAACACCTCTTTATAGGCAGCAGATAGAGGAAACTTTACTCTTTCGTCTCCATATAGTTTAAAAGCAATAAGAGTAGTTTTACTACATAGCAAAAGCACCTTTTGCCTCAATGGGGGCTCGAAAATAGCACATTTTCCCATGATTTTGCAAATTACGTAAAAGGGTGGGTAACTTTAGCAGTTCCAAAAGGGAGTAGGCTTTATGGTACCAGCACCTCTTTATATGTAGCAGATAGAGGAAACTCTACTCTTTTGTCTCCATATAGTTTAAAAGCAATAAGAGTAGTTTTACTACATAGCAAAAGCACCTTTTGCCTCAATGGGGGCTCGAAAATAGCACATTTTCCCATGATTTTGCAAATTACGTAAAAGGGGCGGGTAACTTTAGCAGTTCCAAAAGGGAGTAGGCTTTATGGTACCAGCACCTCTTTATATGTAGCAGATAGAGGAAACTCTACTCTTTTGTCTCCATATAGTTTAAAAGCAATAAGAGTAGTTTTACTACATAGCAGAAACACCTTTTGCCTCAATGGGGCTCGAAAATAGCATATTTTCCCATAAATAGTTAGAATATGAAATAGGGTAGTTGAATTTGGCGACCCCCCAAGGGAGGTATGTTCCAATATGCCAACACCTCTTTATATGTAGCAGATAGAGGAAACTCTACTCTTTCGTCTCCATATAGTTTAAAAGCAATAAGAGTAGTTTTACTACATAGCAGAAACACCTTTTGCCTCAATGGGGGCTCGAAAATAGCATATTTTTCCATAAATAATTAAAATATGAAATAGGGTAGGTGATTTTGGTGACACCCTAAGGGGGGTATGTTCCAATATGCCAACACCTCTTTATATGTAGCAGATAGAGGAAACTCTACTCTTTCGTCTCCATATAGTTTAAAAGCAATAAGAGTAGTTTTTACTACATAGCAGAAACACCTTTTGCCTCAATGGGGGCTCGAAAATAGCATATTTTTCCATAAATAATTAAAATATGAAATAGGGTAGGTGATTTTGGTGACACCCTAAGGGGGGTATGTTCCAATATGCCAACACATCTTTATATGTAGCAGATAGAGGAAACTCTACTCTTTCGTCTCCAAATAGTTTAAAAGCAATAAGAGTAGTTTTACTACATAGCAGAAACACCTTTTGCCTCAATGGGGGCTCGAAAATAGCATATTTTTCCATAAATAATTAAAATATGAAATAGGGTAGGTGATTTTGGTGACCCCCTAAGGGGGTATGTTCCAATATGCCAACACCTCTTTATATGTAGCAGATAGAGGAAACTCTACTCTTTCGTCTCCATATAGTTTAAAAGCAATAAGAGTAGTTTTACTACATAGCAGAAACACCTTTTGCCTCAATGGGGGCTCGAAAATAGCATATTTTCCCATGATTTTGCAAATTACGTAAAAGGGGCGGGTAACTTTGGCAGTTCTAAAGGGGGTAGGCTTTATGGTACCAGCACTTCCTTATATGTAGCAGATAGAGGAAACTTTACTCTTTTGTCTCCATATAGTTTAAAAGCAATAAGAGTAGTTTTACTACATAGCAGAAACACCTTTTGCCTCAATGGGGGCCCGAAAATAGCATATTTTCCCATAAATAGGTAAATATGGAAAAAGGTTAGGTGAATTTGGCGACCCCCCAAGGGGAGTATGTTCCAATATGTCAACACCTCTTATATGTAGCAGATAGAGGAAACTCTACTCTTTCGTCTCCATATAGCTAAAAAGCAATAAGAGTTGTTTTACCACATAGCAAAAACACCTTTTGCCTCAATGGGGGCTCGAAAATAGCATATTTTCCCATAAATAGGTAAATATGGAAAAAGGTTAGGTGAATTTGGCGACCCCCCCAAGGGGAGTATGTTCCAATATGCCAACACCTCTTTATATGTAGCAGATAGAAGAAACTCTACTCTTTCGTCTCCATATAGTTTGAAAATAATAAACGTGGTTTTACTAAATAGCAGAAGCACTTTTTGCCCAAATGGGGGCTCGAAAATAGCATATTTTCCCATTAATGGGCAAAATACGTATAATTATCGGGTAACTTTAGCAGTCCTCAGAGGGAGTAGGCTTTGCTGTAACAGCACACCTTTTTTGTAGCAGATAGAGAAAACTCTACTCTTGTCTCCACATAGTTTAAAAACAATGAAAGTGGCCGTACTACATAGCAGCAACACTTTTTGCCTCAATGGGGGCTTGAAAAAGCATATTTTCCCACAAATAGGTAAAATATGAAAAAGGGTGGGTGATTTCTACGCTCCCTGAAGGGGTATGCTCAGTATGCTAGTAGCAGATAGAGGAAACTCTACCCTTCTTATCTCCATGTAGTTTAAAAAGAATGAAAGTGGCTTTATTCCATATCAGAAATGTTTTTTACCTTAATATGGGCTCCAAAGTGGCATATTTTCCAATAAATTGGTAATAATGGTATTTGCCTTTAACTAAGCAAATAAAGACATACATATTGTCATGAAGCGTTACAGTATTATCGGTATATTATATCCTCTTTCGTGTCGAATGCTGATATTTTGAAATAGTTGTTGATGTTTAATGATTGAACAGATAGATATCAATGCACATGCAAATTTTTGACCAAAATCATGCCCATTTCGGGATAAATTTTATTTCAAAATATATCATCAGAAAACGAATTAAATCGATTTCTACTATCCCAATCATAGAGAAATGCGTATTGATTAAAAGATTGTCCCATTGTCAGACTCTGTGCAATAAAATATGAAAATAATTGATTTTCATTTTAAAAAAGTCCAAGAGGGCCGCCAAAGATATCAATTTTGAACCCCGTTGGACACGATTTTGGGAAGGGAACATCAAGATTCATTAACGAGACAGTTATCAATATTTTGATGGTACACATGTACAGGAACCTCTTATCCGACTCGACTACAACGATGCAGTCTTACATTGTATAGGTTCGTTGTTGAAAACTAGGCTGAAAACGTAGCCTATAGACTGCCCAGTGGGCAATCAATTTTTGCTGAAATCATTGATTGATCACCAGAGACATAATGAAGAAGAAAATATGTTGTTTGGAAGATTTAATATCATGCAAAATGCAGGAAACATCAATAAAGTAGGCATATCGTTCGCACACGTCAGCCATATGATATGGTGAAAATAGGCCAAAAACGCACGATTTCTACGTGCGCACCATATTGGAAAGGGGGCTGAAATCACAGTCTATAATGTCTTTTTCAATTACTGTTATATATTTTCTTAAAGTAGAGATATAGATGAAGACAATGATATTATGCTTGAGAGAAAAAATATCAAATAAAGTACACTACAAAAGAAAATAAATTTCTAAATCGATTTTTGACAATTTTTTATGCGAGAAATCTCCAAAACTAATGATATGCAAATTTCATTACGTAATTTGCATATGTAAACAATAATTTCTGTTCGTGAAATTTTGCATATCTCTTGTGCACTACTCGAACAATACATTGTGAAAGTTTCATACAAAACAAGCATGATTTGGCTGAGATATTCTCCCTTGACTTCATGATATGTGTACAATGTCTGAAAAATTGTGAAATAGGGCCATTTTGTAGTGACGTCATATATTACGTCATTTCGGAGGGAAGACCACGCATAGAACCCGCAGCAATGCATTTTTGTAAACTTCAAGGTCCATGCCATCCAGCTATGGGGTCATTTGCTTGTCCGGCTTTCGGTTGAATAAACCTCCTGGCTGCCGGACTATAATCCATATGTCCAAATATATGAATTTCTTAGACTGACGAGACTTACACATTTATAAAATCATTACCTTAATTTTTCAGGAATCCCACTCAGGATGGCATTCCTTTTCTCTCCATTCTCTTCCTCAGAGAGCTGTGTCAAAGCTCTCACTATAGACTCCTCTAACCAGGCTGCAGCACCAACTTCATCAGCACTCAGCATAAGTTCTGTGTCTAGCTGCTGGTGGGTTTTGGATGAAGTGACTGATTGATAGACTACAATGTGGTGTTTCTTGGGTAAACCCCTAGATAGCAATGGTGGGTAGACAGACTGCATGGGGTTGGGAGGGAAAATGTAATAGCCATAATACAATAGTTATCATACACAGAAGTAGCATATTATGAATTGAGATTCTTTTATAACAAACAATACTTTTATCACCAATACTGTATAAAAGATCTTTCTATAGTAAAGCAGACCATGTTTATAAGGTTCAAAAAGAGCTATTGTTACTACATTCATGTTTACTTGTATTTCACTGGAATGTGAGTCAACATTATTTGCAACATATTTGTATTTTGATTTTATTTTACACCCAAGGGATTCTAATAAATCATTATCACTACCCAATTTGACTTTCTTTTCCAAATTGTTTTCATAAAAATCTTAACTCCATCAATGCAATATCATGTGTGAAGATTAAATGAATTATTCGCTTCATGTATATGGATGAAGCACTGGCCCCTCACAATCTGGGATACTTGTAGCCTAACTCCTTCCAAAAGACTATTAAAAAACTACATAATAATTAACCATTACTAGAACATTCACGTCTGCTTACCTCCCATAATGCGACCATCTTTGGATTGCATTCCTTTGGGTCTACTTCAAGTCCTGTTTCTTCACATAACTCTCTCAATCCAGCTTCAACTAGCTAAAGAAGATAATAATAATATATCTACTTATAATTCCTCGAAAACCGGAATCAGTAGACTACTAGATTTGCCGGGTTGCCATAAGAGGGCCTTGAGCACCTAACTTAGGGGATATGCACTATACTGATATCCTATAAGATAATTTTCATTATTATAGTTTGGTTTGGAAATTCTACGGATCATTTAACTCTTTATTTTTAAGCTTATGTGACATCAATTTGAGCACAATGCACACAGAGACAGCCTGAGCCTGAATTAGAATACAAAATGAATCAAATAGCATTTTCAAAATATCTCCTATAAACCTGGGTCCAAGACTCCCAAGCACAACAAATAAATAGTAAAATTATTGATAATAATCATTTAAAAAATAATTTGGATATTTGGCCAGTACATGAACTGGGGTTTTATTTAAATTATGGTCTGAAGTTGTATGGTTTGACTATGGGTAGCCAAATATGGGATAAATCTTTAGCAGTACAGGTTCAAGTTTTAAGCTCATTTCTTTCTCAGGTTATCCACAACTGACTTGAAATAACAACTGAATGAGATTTCTAGCCACTGTAGCAAAATGAAAGAGCACAGTGAACATAAGAAACATAAAATGTTAACAAAATTATTTTTGGCTTCCCATAATTTTATTATGGAGTTAGACCATGGCCTCAGTTCAACCTGACTTCAGAATAAGGGGCCATGCATTTGAATTATGAAGTGAATACATGGTTATTGAAAAAGTTGACGTCTGAAGTGACTCACCGTTTCTCCTTGCTCAACATGACCACCTGGAGGAACCCAAATCCCTGGAAAGATGCGAAGGTGAGAGGCTCTTCTGGTCAAGAGCAGGTACCGGTCAGATGACCAGAGAAGAGTGACCACTCCACAGTCTACACCACGGTCAAGCACCTCCTTTGGTATGTGAGTAGCATCACTGGACGTCAAGTTATGGCAAGGGCAGAATGATGGGTGCTGGGGGAACATAGTAATTTTGATTTCAACATAGTGACCCGTATTCTGAGTCTTTTCTGACCTCAGGTTTAAATTAAACATCAGTCTAACTCTGTGCTAAAATTATGAAAAACTAAAAATGTCACAATTTTATTTACATGGTATACTTCTTATGTTTACTGTGATCACTCTTTATCCTTTATTGGTGAAGACATCTATCCTATTTACCCTTTCAGGACAGTTAAGAATGACTTGAGAGTCAAATAAGCTGATAAAATGAACCTCTACTGAAAGTCTTGTGAGGACACAAATGTCCCCCTCTCACCACAATTTTCTATGATCTGAAAATCAGTTTGAATAGAATCCAATAAAATAACCAAAAAGAGTTTATATGTATAAATTAAAATTGGTGCCAAATGATTGTGGCTGGAAAAGTGTGAATGCTGACAAATTGACAAGCATGGCATTTCAAATAGATGTCAGATCTTTTTCCAAGCAATAATAATACTACACTGTCCCACATGTTTTTTGCTGTGTTGGTGATCTTCAGTTCAGTGTGGTCATTTTCAGCTCAGATTTCAGAGTTATATTTTGTAAATAAACCAGATCTAGATCTACCATGATATGGTGACATTTAACCTAGATTTCGAAAACTTTCTCATGAAATTATTGATCGCTACAACTTACTTCATACACCTTTAAGAAAGTGAAGAAATTTTTTAAAAAAAGCTTACTTTGAGTACAACAGTTTCCCCTCCTTCAATTGGATTTGAGATTATAAGACGGTTGTCTTCTAAAGTACAGCTGACTGAGGCCTCCAATCCACTATGACCCAAAGAATCTAGGATACACTGAAAAAAAATTGATAAATACTTAACTATCAATCACATTAAAACAAGACTTCTTTGCAATAGAAAAACCTGATATCTTATGACAAGCACATACCATTTCCATTTTATGTTTTGTCTCTTTATTATGTAATAAAACATAGCTGCTCTCATAGTAGCAAATAAAACAGGATATTTACTTCCTTTAAGGCTGAATATTCAATAATCTAATTAGAGAAAATTAGAGATATGGGAAAGAGTTCTTTTTCTGACAACCAACCTAACCCAACACTAACCCTAATGTATATCTTTCTTCACTTTGGGTGGCTGTCCCAAAAGGAACTTCCTGAGACGAGCTTTGATCCCATTTTCATCTTGGCTTTCTCAGCCCCCCCCCCCCCCACCTCCTTGAACCTGTGGAATTAGCATTTTTTAATACTATATGGTGCAGCCAAATTGGTCCTTATTGTCAAATATGTAATAAATGAAATATTGTAAGTAAGCGAAGGACATCATCAACTGTCTCGTACATGTCACTGAATTGTGCATTGGCCTAGCCTTGAGGACTACATGATATCTTTTAAAATGATTTTGATATGGTCATTTGATCATGAAGCCTTGAACCCCCTCCCATATACATATAAGAGACACTTGTAAACAAAGATGGGTTTCCCTAGGAAATCCATCTTTGAAGATAGAAATCACTTAAATTTGTGTGATTTTACTTATTCATTCACCTTCATACGTCTAATGCTTAAGAAGGTGCAAAATATGTGTTAATAAAAGGGTAAAAAATCAGAGGTTTTTTTCCAGACTGATCTTGTGAAGATCCCTCGATCCATTTTTACACAACGCAAATACAATAGGCTTGACCCCTGAACCGCTTATGTATGACAGGCTCGACATTAGCGGTGGCCCGGTGCCCGGGGCCACCAGAAATTCACCTCGGGCAACCATTATTGAAAAAATGTTAAGTTTTGGTGGCCCGAATCGGGCAACCAATAATTTTCAAAGTAGCGCAATTTTTCTCCCGATTTTGCACGCATTTATCAACTTTCTACAGTTGAAATTGCAAGCCAATTCGTCATGCGCCCTTTTTGTCAATCTACACACAAATACACACACACAAAGATTGCATAGTCATGACAGTATGGAGGCCTACCACTGCACTACTGCAGCATACAGTATATATTCAGCCGGCTGCGCCGGCCGTCTGGCGTACGTGAGCTTGCATGCATGAAACCACTGCAGCTACATGTAGCTACTAGACTAGCTGTGCGCTAGCAGACTATTCAGAGCTCTGCGATACAAAATGTTACTGCTAAGAAATCTTCCACAGAACTTTGAAAATCTACGTCAAAGTCACATTTTGCACCAATGAAATGCCCTTCTACAGTCCATATTACTAAATCCTGATTATTAGCAAGCATTAAAAAGAGGAATTATGACCTCTCTTTTGACTCAAAAAGTCCGATTTCCAAATGCATTAATACACATAAAACTCATAGGTGAGTACATCACAGTCCCACGTGTGCATTTTTATGTTATGTTGATATTTTGTTTCTTTCGAAGCTGTGTCATTTCTAGCCAAAAATAAACAGACAGCTTCTTTCTTTTTTGTTTATAAATGACTTCTTAAACCACTCTTAAAGGAAGTAAATATTTTGGGAAGGCATTTCATTGATATGAAGTGTGAATTTTCCATCATTTGTCAAATATAGGAAGGACTTTTCTCACTGTTTTTCCAGATATAACTTTTGCCGTTTTCTTATTTTTTTTTTCATTTTTTTATAGTGACTAAACCATTTATACCCCTTCCCATTGAATATGCCTGATTAAATAATATGTTTCTACTGAATAATAATAAAAACAATTTCCCCCATTTTTTATTAATTTTGTCTTATTCATTTTTCTTTCATTTTATTTTTTTTCCTGTTCTTTTTTTTTCTTTCCGTTGTATTTCACTTATTTATTTTATAATTTTTGTTTTCTTTTTTCAATATACAATTCTAAAAATTATATTTGTTTCCCCCTTTTATGCATTGTTCTAATTTTTCAGCATATTTTTCTGTGATTTTCTCCTGCTATAATAATACCTGGGAACAATACAATTCTTTTGTTCTCTTTCAATCATTTCATATTTACAATGATAGAACAATTTATATGTTACGGTTACCACAAATCAATAAGCAAAGTAAAATAACTGCAAGCACGATTTACATACAAGATGTGCAAAGTGGAAGTAACTTAGTGGTAGTGGCTGCAGAATTAATATTTCAGAAATTTGTTTTATTCATTTTTAATTATTGTTTTTCTTTATATTTTTCGGGCCACCAAACTTTACTAACGGGCCACCAAAAAAAATTATTTGAAGGTTTTGGTGGCCCGAACGGGCCACCACCAAAAAAAGTTAATGTGGAGCCTTGGCTTATGTATGACATACCTTCGATTAACGATGTTACAAAATGCTGTGTTGAAGAAAAATTTATTATTTAATAAAACAATGAAATTCAAAACTTGATTAAAAATAATTATTATAATAATAATGATAATTTGTAATCACGCATTAGATTTTATATTTGTTAAATAATAATTTTTATCTATAAATTGTTCTTAAAAACGGCAATTTGTAACATCGCTAATCGAAAGTACGTCATAATGAAGCGGTTTAATGGTCAGACCTATTGTATTTGCGTTGTGTAAAAATGGATCGAGGGATCTACACGAGATCGGTCTGGTAAGAAACCTCTCATTTTTGCCATTCATAGTGAAATAATTTTTATACCTCCATACGCATTAGGCATTTGAAGGTTAAAATATTAATAAAATTCACACTTACAAACTGATTTTACCCTGTAAATATGGATTTCCTAGGGAAATCCCTCCGGTTGTGGAGGTCTCGCTTATGCATAAATGGGAGGCTAGCTGCATTCTAGGCGCTCAGCATTATTTTCTTGCTCGTTCAATCCACTTTCATCATCATCTCGTCAAGAGATGGCATACTTTACCTATAAGTATATACATGAGATGCAACCTGTTGATTTTTTTGTACAATTTCCTTTTATGCGCCGACAACTTAAATCGAGACTGTTCGATAGGAAAAATTTGCATTTCAATTGTTGTTTGCGTGATTTCCACCGCAGTATTCGGACGGAGTATCTTGGCCGAAATTTGGAGGTAAGCATTAAAACATCATTTTTACAAATGATTTTGAATAAATTTATATTTTAAGTAAGGTGATTGATGTAAATTAAGTATTGGATATATGTTGAACTTTTGGGCGTGTTTATTTCCTGACATTCGTGCGATGAATAAAAACATCGAAATGCACTATGAAATCACATACGTTGTGCGAGGTTAGTATAGCTAACCTTGCATGCTTGTGTGAGTGCATATTATTGACTAGACCAAAAGCTTCAGTCTCTGTATTTTGGTTGTTCCGCTGAACTACGTTGGCTCCACTCACCATACATAGACTGAAGAGGTTGGGGGTCAAGGGCGCCGGAAGCGGGGGGCAGGGGGGGCACTTGCCCCCCCAAATAAAATTTTTGGGGGGCAAAACGAGATTTTGCCCCCCAACGTGCCCCCTGAAAGATGAAAAATGATAAATTATTTAAGGACAAAAGTAAATGAAGGCACTTTTCTGCCTGAAAATTGTCATTTCCATTGTCAAAAATGAAAAAATTTTGCCCCTGACGGGGCAAATACATTATCATAGTAAGCCTCGCGTCTTTTGACGAACAGTTCCTCTGTGAAACATAGCTTTGATAAGCCCCTTTTCCATCTTATTACAGTGTGATAACGTTTAACCTTTTAATGAATACATTTCAGACTAAAAGCGAATGGCAAATTGATAGTGGTCCACCAATGATTAGGTTTATAATTCTAAGATGCTGGCTGTGTCGTCTAACAAACGCGCGGTCGCCCAGAAACGCTCAGACCGGACCCGATATAACTAACGCGCGTGAACACTAGTTACTCGAGCAAGATATGGAATCTATGTCATAGCTATCAAGCCCAGAAACCATAACATCTCGAGAAACTTGTTTCAATTATTTCATTTTCAACTAAATTTAAATTTAGTTAATACAGTGATAACAAGAAAGCGGTGTTGGAACGCGTCAGTCTTCCCTTCGAAGTCGAACCAAAGAACGTAGGTTCGAGTCCACCCTGGCTGGGCGGATGACTGAAGTCAGTGCGTTGTGTGTAAACGTCTCTCCCATGTTTCATAGATGCAGGCTATGTTACAATGGAAAACACTCCGTCCCTCGGATAGGACGTTAAATGGAGGCCCCGTGTAGAGGAGAGTCACCACCTTTGCACGTTAAGAACCCACTGCACTATTCGTATAAGAGTAGGGGGAAACCCCGGTGTCGAGGTCCACCTGCACCCCCCCTCCAATCAGTTATATCGGGAGGAGAGACCTGTGGATCATATTGATTCAGTTCGCTTTTCGCCTCCCAGGCACAGGTGACGCCAAACAAATAATAATAACAATTCAGTGCCCTAAAGAAAATACCAAGGTCATTTCAACTCAATATAGACATGTTATCAGAAAATTACACTCAGAATAATCATGTGTAGAGGATTATAATTTATAATTTGTAAAAATGGTGAATCCCACTCGAAAGCAACTTAGCGATAATGTTTGGACATGAACAAAATAAAATCATCTGTGAAAGTGTCTTCTTGACCAGAAGATATTATCCGAGATATGAATAAAAATGTAAATAATATAAAAGAAAAAATAAGCGTTACAGTAGTGCTCTACTATAAAAAAAATCTTAAGATATTTTCACAGCCCCGTATTTCCTCTATTCCTTTTCATTGGCATGATAGGAAGGCGTTTTGTCTGATACTATTTCAGCTCATATATAGCACTTATGTATTTTAGATTCCAAAATTTCTTCCCATTACCTGTTACTAGTCAGATCGAGATGGCAGCTATGTTCTCTGGTTCATCCCAGCTTTTGTTATTCATGGACGTTTGCAAAAATAAAAAAAAACACCCGGGAGTGGGTGGGGCTGCAAGACCTAAATTTTCGAAGAAGCGTATGAGCGAGGGGATTTGTGATGGGGGAGCTTTTGCATTTTCTAGAATGAAATTGAAGGATTTCGTGCACACTTTTGGTGAATTTTGCCCTCTCGATCGGCGGCCCCCGGCTGCGTACGGTCATGTTTGTCATCTTAAAGTCTTTAAAAGGCCTATATTACACTGGTTTGAAACAATTTCGTTTCCAATAAGGCTCGTAATTTGCTGGAACTGCGACCCTGGTCACGAAGAAACACCAGGCTGGGTCAGAAGGGCCGGCCGGCCGGAGGAAACAGAAGGAGCAAAAAGAACTCCAAGACTGTTTAATTCTCAAGAAATTTATTTTTGAATGCACTTAGAAACGCAACTTTTATACTCCATTTTACACAAAATCCTTATCGTGGGGGGTCCCATAGCCTCTCCCCCTCGATCGCTTCGGTATCTCACGTTGTCAAAAATATTGTGCCCCCTTCGGGATTTTGCCCCCCCAAAACTGAAAGTGTTCCGGCGCGCCTGTTGGGGGTCCGTGGCTAGTCAACGTATAGTGAACTAGCGTTTTATAGATCGCGATTTAAAACTGTTTTTTGAGCGAAATTTACTGTTTAATGATATACATTATCAGGGAAATACAAATAATTTAAGTAATTGCATACCTTGGACCGGAGTTATTGAAAAAAAATCCACTGGATGATTGAGAAATCTGTCATCTAAGACATTTTCTCCTGACCTGACGGTTTTTCTTGCAAGTTGCCATCTTGAATGACGTCATTATCGTTAATGTCTCGATATATCGCGATTATAACTATTATCATTTGTCTTCGTGAGTGTATCGTATCGTATTATTGCCTTGTAGGTGTGCTGGTGGAATGCAATATCGATATCACATTCGTATATTGTTGACGCCCTCTCCGTTCGTTTGTAAATATTTCATAGTTTGGCTGCCTTAATTTGGATCGATTAGCTGTGCTTTTCCCAACTAAACATCGGTAAAGTATAATTTTCATGCATTTTCATCTATATCGTTTAAAGTATTTTAAAATTGAATAATTAAATATTTTTAATTTGTAGTTTACATATATCCTTAGATTGTAACCTCGATGTGTTATATAACCCCAAACTTTGGACTCTGGTAGGACAAAAGTGCTGGTGTTATAACAAATGGGAGCCCACACGGACACTTTACCGTCGGTGAATGGGGATTACAGTAAAATGTCAGAAATTGTTGAATAAATCCCCAGAAACGACGGTTATTCCTGTCTAATTATTGACCAATTGTGAATTGATATAGTCATGACAGTAAACCTTCATAAATGGCACTCATACATGTAATAAAAATATGAATAAATCATAAACTCTCCAGCACATGGTCAGAATCCTGCAATGTGTAACAAAATCAACATGACAAAAATCAAACAATTACAAGAGAATACGATTTTACTAAATTGTGTAAACATGGATGATCCAACATCATTCAAGTCGGTTAGTGGGACTACAGTAATCTATCTATCTGCAAGGATCAGGGCAGGGGAAGGAAATGTTCATTATGATAAAAATAAAATCCACTTACTTCCTCAAAAAGAGCTCTTTCCACAACCCCTCTTGTTAAATGACGAAGATATACAAGAATTCTCTCAGGTAATCGCAAATTGGCCATTTAACTTAGTCTGTAGGCGAAGGTCGCAATTCAACTTCAACTTCTGTTTCTTGCAGGCAGGATCATCGTGATCAGCTGATTGCATGGGTTTCTCGATCTCGGATTGTTTTGCAAGAGCGCCAACTACGTCGAAATTTATGAATCATACCTTCGCGGGGAGATTTTTTTTTTAATTAATATTTTTTAAAGAAAAAAAAATTAATGAAAAACAACAACAAATTAATCTTACAATATATCAAGTCAACCATCCAACTTTGGTCTGTGTGAATGGCCTGAAAAAATTCCAAATCGACAGTATGTAATTTCAAGAGCGGTGTTGTTATCCATAACTATTCTTAGTTTGTAAAACTGATCCAGGGCCCGTAACACTAAGCTTAGCAATGATCGTAGAACGTTTTTCTACGATTGATTCCATTGACAATCCATCATGAAAATCAAGTGTACGATTAATTGCTAACCTTTGTTTTACGGGACATTACATTATTGACATCTCAGCAACTTGTGAGTGACTTTTCAAGGACCATCTTCAATTTTATGTTCATGCGTTAAGAGTATAAATATATCATCAAAGTCATCTAATGCGAGTGCCAATCGCTTGCTGATTTTGTTAGAATTACATCTAAACACACGAGGCATTTTTTGTAGTCATTATCGTACTCATCTCTCTAATCAAATAGTGCGAGCGCGAAGCGCGAGCCAAAAATTTAGGAAATTAAGACCTGAAGAGGGGCATTCTGAGGCTTGTTTGTAGGAATTCACTAAGACCATACGTATTTTACTAACCAAATGATGCGAGCGCGAAGGCGAAGCGCGAGCTGATTTTTTTTATATTTTTATAATCATATTAGAAAAAGGGACATTTTAATGACTGATTTTAGGAATTCATGAAGAGCAGATATACAGTGCGTATCAAAAAAAAGTTTACACTTAGAAAAAATCCTGTAAATTCATACATTTGTAATATCCTGAAGATTTTTCCACATTTTAACATTGGTACAGATCCATTTAAGCAAATGACGATATAAATGTCGAAAAATATTTCTCCTTGATTGAGCACCACCCACTTTTGAAAAGTTAGTGAAAAATGATTTGCGCAGAACTTTGAAATAGTTATGCGAATAAAAATAGACCTTAATCATGAACAATACGTGGAATTTAGCTAGTAAAAATGATTTTAAGATATCTTTCACCTTTAAAAACTTGTTTCCTTGTCCAAAACACTTCGAAGAGAGCGTTGCGCCCCGATCCCCACTCCCCCACACACCGAGGCCAACGTGACAATATTTGCTTTACACTGAGCTGTGATACATGAAATGGCTTAGGCTTGATTTTTATTTTGATAATCATTGTCAAGCTTGGGAAAGGTGTGGAGAAATAAGTATTAAATGAAAAACGAAATGTAAACCCCCTTTAAATTATAAAAACTAAGTGAAAAAAATGCTGGACTGATGTCACTTTTGTTCAGATTCAGTTTTGTCCTCAAATCAAGCTGGCACAAAAAGGGTTAAGGTGGTGCTATACGTTGAAATTTCAATTTCGGTGGCAAAATATTATTGTTACAAAATGCTTGAATGTATTCGCTTTATTTAAACTGACTAAAGGTGCAAGGGAAACGTATGAGAAATGTTTAGCTGGGTAAGTTTGATTTCGCCCATTCCCCTTGACACAGCGTGAAAACGAGTATATCTGCGCAGCAGATTTCTGCGAGCTTTAAAAATGGACAATGCTTACTCAACCCAAACCCAAGAATGTATGTGAGAAAATTACCCACATGTTGTATATTTTTTAATTGTCTGGGCTTTTTCAAAGTGTAATTTTTTTTTTTTTGATACGCACTGTATATCATCAATCCATTAATGTGAACGTAAGCAAGAAAATATATTATATTAAGACCTTAAAATGGGCAATAACTTTAAATAGTCTTGATAAAGAAGCATTATGTCACTATTATAAAACAATGATAAGTCGAAGTGCGAGGAAATTTTAGGTGTATATTGACTTGAAAACGGGAAGTTTTACAGTACAACATGATTATATGTCTCATTAAACAGACAATGCGAGGAACAATGAACAGTTATTTCTTCTTTCCCGCTGTGTTTCTCTTCCTTTCTCTATTTTTTCCCCGTTTCCTTTTTTTTTTGGGGGGGGGGGGTCGTGCCGACTGCCCCCATGCCCCCCCGTAGTTACGCCACTGCCTGAACATGTGGAAGCATTGTTTAATCATAGAGCTATTAGCTCTATGGTTTAATACTATATGGTATAGTCAAGTTGGTCCTTATTGTCAAATCTATAAAAAATGAAAAATTGCACAATTCAAACAATAAAAAACAAAAGAAATGGTGAGTGATGAACATCATCGACTGACTCACCTAGTTGACCTTGACCTTTAAATAAAAAAATATCCCTGTTTTGTGAAAAATAAGCGAAACATTAAATTGTCAGTAACTTTCTTATTTTACATCCGATTTTCATGAAATTTTTCAGCACTATGCTAGTTTGATTTTTCTCTATTTATTCAAGTCGGCATTTTCCAGGGATGGACTTGACCTTTAAATGAAAATTATAGATAATGAACCCACTTTTCTTGCACATGTACGTCTTAATCGTTTCCTACTTCCTATGCCCTTACCCAAGCTCTGCCCCCTCGATTACACGTCTTTAAAAAAGAATATGAACCGAATCATTTTTGACAAACATTCAATATTTAAAGAAGCAAAGCAGTTGTGATCACTGATCTCTAACTAAGTGGTCGTGATATAACATAAGTAATTCTGTGGAATTTTGGCTCAGAGGGAGCTCCGTGAGATGCTACCGAAAGGTTATAACAACACACCGGTTACGAGCGATATGCGTGCTTCGCCGTGTGATGGATGCGATTGAGCTGAGATATGGAGAGGGGTGAGATTGGGAGCTCTCGATTTTAATAACATCGCGCGGGAGATAAATTGAGGCATCCATTCCGTTCGCTTTGGTGGTGGTTCGAGCATCTCGCGAGATAACTGCGTAATCAAATTCACAGATTTTCTTTTAAAAATCAACAACCTCCGATTGGACCCGGTGATTATTTTTGTGGCTTGCCATGGGCTGTGCGCCCAGTATTACTGTCTCACAAAGTGGAGTTGTTTATTGCCGAGATTCAGACGAGTCCAATTCTCCGAGACCGTCGTCTTTTGGGGTACAGCAGCATCTTCAAGTCCGGACCGCCGGCGGGTCCGGCGGAGCGGACGCGGGGCTGGAGGTAACAAGTTCATCGAGTACGACAGGTGGAGGAGGGACAATTAGTATGATACATGGCCGTATGGATCGGCGAGGAACTATTAGCATTGAGGCTGAGACACAGACAAGTAGATCAACAGTCACAATGAAGGTAGGAAATGAAGGGAGATGGAAAATACTTTTATTTTGGTTGAAAAACCATAGACCCTAGCTGAGACTAGTAATACTAGTATGATCAAGTGACAACAAATAGACTAGACTATCTAATTAAATTGTGATTACAAATGTGTTCTAATGTTTGATATCTACTTGTAAACATCACATTCATGACATTATTAAGACGGTAAATTATGAAAAAGTCCTAAATAAATTTCTATTAATGCACATAGAAAATTTGGTGAAAAGGTATTATCAGAGCTGCCAAGTCTCACGCATTGATATGCGTGAGACTCAAGCATTTTGGACTCTTGTTCATCCCCTCAAATCTCTGTCTCACGCAACTATCACAGCCTATCCCCAAATACTTTGTACACAATGTCTGTGATCTCACTCAGATTCACAGAAAATATCACGCTTAGCTGGTCTTTGAACTTGGCATCTCTGTATTATCGGGGGGGGGGGGGGGTTCATGAAATTTTCCCTGTTATTTATTTAGAGGAGGGAAACAAATCATGGTTGCATGTGCTTGGTCATTGATTTTTATTTGGGAGGGAATTGGGGCATGCACCACTAGGGCTACCAATCTACATGCCAGTGCAATGGCTGAAGCAATGTAATTGTTTTACTATGTGGATATGAATTTTCTTGATTGTTTTTTTTTGTCAACAGTAATTCTGATATTTTGTTTGCAAATTATGTAATCATGAAAATGAAAGCATGAATAAAAGATATAGACTACCTACTAAAAAAAAAGAGCAAGTCCCAAATGAACTATTCTCAATTTTAACCTTGGATAGATCTAGTGCATAAAATCTAAGTTACTGATTATGATATCATTTTGATGCATGGAGTATACCCCGGGCGGATGACTGAAAACTGCGTTGTGTGGAACATAGATGTGTTGCAGTGGAAAACATGCCATCCCTCTGATAGGACGTTAAATGGAGGCCCTGTTTAGATGGAAGTCCCCACCTTTGTATGTTAAGAACCCACTGCACTGTTTGTAAAAGTGTAAGGGGAAAGTCTGATGTAGTGGTCCACTTGCTCTCCCCCACCTATCTGTTTCATCGGGGGGAGAAACCTGGGGATTATAGTGATTCAGTTCACTTTTCACCTCTCCGGCACAGGTGACACCAAACAAATGATGGTGATAATAATAATAATATTTAATTATAATAATAATGGTGATGATGATGACGATGATGATGATGAAAATGATAATAATAATAATAACAATACAGTAGTAACATAAAACAGCATGGATTTCCTCTTTTTTTTCTTTTTTACCAAATTGGAATATGTGAACTAATTTTTTAATTTGATTTTGGATTGTGCAAGTACATATATACTCCATATCATTCTACCGTGGAATAGAGATCTAATTATTATTGTGCCTTAGACCTTGAATTGTGATGATTGTTTATAGATTCCTGCTCACACCAATGCAAGGTGTAGGCCTATTCTGTATTGATTGGCAGTCAACGTTATTGCATGCATGGAAATGATTGACTTTCTGTATATGAATCATTAAAGGTCAAGTCCACCTCTTTTAATGTTGATTTGAATCATCAGAGAAAAATAAGACAAGCATAATGCTGAAAATTTCATCAAAATCGGATGTGAAATATTAAGAAAGTTATGACATTTGAAAGTTTCAATTATTTTTCTCAAAATAGTTATATATGCACAATTTAGTCACATGCAAATGAGAGATTCGATGATGTCCCTCACTATTTCTTTTGTTTTTTATTGTTTGAATTATACAATATTTCAATTTTTACAGATTTGACAATAAGGACAAACTTGACTGAACCATATAATGTTAAATAATGGTAATTCCACATGTTCAGGGAGAAATATAACTTTTTTTCACAGGACAATGAGGAGATAATTAGAATATTTCATATGATTAATAGAATAGAAAAGGAAAAGTGAGTGAGTGATGTCATCAGTTCCCTCATTTACATACCGACCGGGATGTGCATATAACTATTATGTAAAATTAAGTGAAACATAAACATGTCATAACTTTCTTATTTTACATCTGATTTTGATGAAATTTTAAGTGTAATGCTTTACTGGAGTTTTCTCTTTTTATTCAAATTGACATTTTGTTGGGATGGACTTGTCCTTTAAGAGGCTGAGAAATGTATGTATATGTAACAGAATCAGAGAAGTTTACTCAGGCAAAGTTCTGTTCATTTTTTAAATCATGAATTAAGGCCTTTTTTATGTTTTCTTCAATGTAATTTTTATATGTTTTTGGACATTTGATTTTGGTTACATTAAAAAGAATGCCCCTTTTAATTTTAAGTACCAGTAAAATACTACTGTTTTTTGTTATATTCCTACATGTATCTGAAGAAAAAAAAAGAAAACACATCACACCCAATTGCTGGAAGAGTTTGTAGGCCCAAAGTTAGTGGTATCTTAATCTCAAGAAGAAAGTGCTCTCTACTTTCTTGCATTGATTTGATTAAGACTTATTTCACACCATTTCTCTCTCTTTAAAAAAGGGAGAGGGTTCAATACACTGCTCAACAATACAGAGTGTGATGTCATGAATGCACACAGGGAAGAGAGATAGAGGGACAAGTTACATGTACAAGTGGATATAGATTGTTAATCAATAACTTGTCTCGCTTCTTCAAGGTGATAATGACCAAAACCACCCTCTCCTATCTGTGACAGGGATCAATAGACCCACTAATCCAGGGGTCACTACAAGGATACAATCGCCTTTGAAGGGGCTGAATAAAGGGATTACTTTTAATCCCCTGGTCAAGTGTCTAGTCACACCTCTTTTCACTGTGAAACTTCAATTGATTTAGCCTCTTGCCTGAAACTTGGTTGTCTTGGTAATGTCATGGTAATGTGAATTAATGGTGACATATCAGAGAAGAAAATTGAGAATTAGATTTTTTATTCATGTTTTTCTATGAATATTCTTGGAATATATTGTACAGTTTATATAAAAATAGAAGGGTGCGCTGTTGCACATCGTTTAATAATGTGTTAAAGTCAGAGCAAAATGTATTACCCAGGTATAAGCACCTTGGGGCGCTCTGCAGAGCAGATACAAATCATGAATGATATAATAATCATTATTATACTAATCATAAAATTTGCATTATTCTGATTAATGTTATAATAATTATTATTTGCTTAAAAGTTACATGTACCATTTGAACATTAAATAGAACAGCAGATATATATCTAAAATGTAGCAGGAGATGTTTAGTTGAACTAGAATATTATAGGGAAAATTCAAGAAATTTTCACCATATACTAAAACTATACATGTACACATGCTAATTAACATGAAATTGCATGTGAAAGAGTTCGCACTGATGACCACACAACAACACGGACACGAGGGCTGAGGTTTCTTGTTTCTTCGAGTATCATAAAAAAAACAGCACTGACAGCACTGAACACTGACTCATCATTTCCTTCAGTATACAAAATGTAAATTCACATTGACATGATTCTAACTGAAGTGCTTGCAGAAGTCTTCTACACTTTGGAATCAAACTTTTTCTGCAGGCATCCTCATCTAACAACAACGGTCTAAAGAATGCCCCTTCTAGCCCGGGGGGGGGGGGGGCACTCGACCAAAAAAGTGGTGGGGGTGTGCCGCGGGCGAGACAAAAAACGGGGGCCTTGGAGCGGGCTTATTGTAAAAAGGAGGGTCCTCGGAACGGGCTTCGGAACGACAAATGTTTATGAAAACGGGGGTCTTTGGAACGGATCGCCAGCGTGTGAGCGCATATGCATCCCTACGGAACGGTCATGCGTGCATGATGCACGCATCGACGCGATCGGAGCGGCGTAATGAAAAATATGCGAAGCTTTGGAGCGGATTTCTCTCTTCTTTTTTCTCGATAAGAAGAAAATGCTATGCCTTGGAGCGGCTTTCTTTGTTCTTTTTCTCAACAAGGCAAAAATGCTATGCCTTGGAACGGAAATTTGAGTGTAAAAATGGGGGTCCCCTCCGCGGCACATACCCACTATGCATTATATACTGAGTGCCCCCCCCCCCCCCCCCCCGGGCCTGCTAGTGCCAGTGTCATGAGTCACTGGACACTCTCCCTAGCTGATAAGTGCAATGGTGCACATCCAAGTACAAAGGAATCCCTAAAGGGTGTACCTGAATTAGCATTAGGGATACCCCTAAAAACGCGAGAAATAATTGACCAATGAACAAAAAATGAGGAAGCAGAGCTTCTTAGCGATTGGCCAATGGCAGAAAGGGAAAAGAGTGCTACAGTAACTAAGACAAAGTTGGCGTAAGTAGAAAAAGAAAAAGAGTACTAAAGACAAAGTTGGTATAAGTACATGTAGAGTAAAACCTGATGAAGATGAATTACACACTATATATACAATTATACATTATATGCAAATACAACATGTAACATGCTCGTAACTTCAGGAACTTATCCTGAAGGGTATGTTTCAGGGTGGTGTGAATGTGAAAATAATTAATGGGTATTTTCTAGCCTGAAAAAGTCCTTTTAATTTAATGGGGTTCTTGTGATCAAGGGGGTTTAAAACCACCTGTTGTTTAGTGACCAACAAGTTTCCAATATTTGCATGATATACCATCCCTGATTATGTCGTATGCAGGTATTTTGAAATTTACCTTTTGATATTTGGTAATTTAGTAATTTAATGGCGATTCTTGTGATCGAGGCTGTTTGAAACCACCTAATGTATCAGTATAGAACTCTATCAGTTTGAGCAGGGTATGCCTTGTTATCTCAATAGCACGAGAGAGCAAATTAGCCAAGCATACATAAAAGTGAAGATAATTTATGTATGGTTTCTGACAAATAGCAGAGGCATTAGGCCTTTTGCATTTTTCATGTTAATTTATTTTTACTTCTGCTGCATTGTAGTATAACAGTTCAAGCACCTCCTTATTAAAAAAAAAATTCTGGATGTGCAGTGATCTAATCTGCATCATTGGCTAAGAATTGAAATGCTTGGTTCTTTTGAATAATAATAATTAGGGTTTTGTAATGCATGTTTGTGTGTAGGTCGTGGTACCGTTTCCTAGGAAGACATGTTTGGTAGCCTACAACATGACTTACCAATGAGCATAAACTGATCATCAAATAATAGAAACCATTGATCAATTTCTGATCCACAAAGGGCATCTTGTTTACTCCATCCTTGAACAGAAGAGGTGTAATGGGAGTCCTTTGCAAGTAAATCCAAAGAATAAACAAGACCTTAAAATAGACTTTAGAATAGACTTGTTTATCTTTTCAAATATACCCCCCCCCTCTTGATGTAATGGTCTGTGAGATGTAATGGTCTGTATGCATTGTCCTCTTGCGAGGGCCTATTTGGTTTCTATTCGTGTTTAATTGCTGGGCTTGAAAGAGACTGGGTCTATTTTCTGGTATTTGTTTTTACCATTTACTCCGCATTTAGGAATCAAAGAATGGGCATTGGAGAAGTGCGATTCGTTTGTCGAGATTATATCTGAGACTCTGAATGCCCTGAATAACTAATACCGTTTTCATACTGAAGGCGAAGTGGAGTTACTCCGGAATAACTCCGGATTGAGTTTATACGCTTGTACTGCGGACCGACTTTAAACCCCCTTTCATATTGGCAAGCACCGCAGCGGTGTATCCGCAGTCGTTGCCATGGTTTCCAAGCGAGTTCGCGCCATACGTGTGGCGAGATCACAGCGATAAGCGCATACCGCATTTCCGGTGCGGAGTAACTCCGTTTGTAACCCTCTTCTCGAAGTGGGTTGAGTACTCCGCTTTGAATCCGGATCGACCTAATCTCAGAATTTTCATATTGCCCTCCAAAGTGGAGTAACTCCTCCTGGACTCAGGACTAACTCCACTTCGGCTCTCACTATGAAAGGGGTATTAGAAGGCCTATTCATGGAGGTATATCTTTAGCCATGAGCTAACATACATGTAGCTCCATGCTTTAGCCTAATACATGATATTAAAATTGATGGTTTTGATAAAAAGGGAAAATTCTTGTTCTATCTTTCTGATGAAAAGGTCTTCTTGTATTTTAGAGTTTAGGGTCTACATATATTTTTCCAGCTCCACCAAAAAAGAGAAAACAATATATAGTCATAGAGGGAATTTAAACAAGCACAAATTTGATGGAAATAACGTCGGCCTTATGCCAAAAGGGCCTTAACCCGATTTTAGGGGTTCTGAATATTTTATAATAAATTTAACACATTTCATGTAAAACTTAATAACTTAACACGTTTATCGAAATTGGCTTCAAAAGCAAAAAAACGACCACAAACTTTTGATTATTAGAGAGGCCAAAACCTTTAAACGCCATTATCTCGGAATGGCCAAAAGCAGTTAAGGCCCTTTTGGCATAAGGCCGAGGATAAACACAAGAGAGTATTAGCTTAAACATGGGTGGTATAACATTTTCTTCTGTATTGCTGATGCATTACTTTAATTTCCCTTTATAGTTTTTATTATTTTTATTATTTATTTGGCAAGGAAAATCAGAAGAAACAATACATTTCAGTATAAACAGTACAAGATAAATATCAACCACTGGAACGCCAAGGACGGAACAATTTCACTATATTACTGTGGCAATCCTGTCCCAAATCCAATGGTTGATTTTACAATATATAAAAATGAATAAACTTGCGCTGTCATGATCTGTGACGTCAATGATGGAATAGTGCACTATTCCATCATTGAAGTTACAGAATAGCAATTTTTCTTCAGTGGGCATTTCATTTTCAACATCGTCACAAAATAATGAGAATATGTTTGCTTACATGATGCTATTTACACCAATCATCATACATGATTTAATCTATGAAGGATATAATGAATGATGTAACATCATCAGCTCCTTCATGCTGTCCATGATGTGCAGATACAATTAGTCATTACATTAATGAAACAAAAAACACTTGTTTCATAATCCTTTGTTTATTCAAATCAACTTCATATTGTGACTTGATCTTCCTGCCTTTACATACTTGATTATTTTGTGAATTTTCTTGCCTGATCATAATAACATGTGGGTTTGGTTGGAGGCTTTACTTCATACATTGTATGAGTCTGAGTGAAAAAAAATCATGCAAGCGATATGTCACAAGACTGTGCACCTGTTTCATGCACTGTTTTCCTGATCTTGACGAATACAAATTTCCTTATCGCACTTCGCTTAAGCAAACTTGGTATCTTTTAAGGTGAGACCTTTGCTTTTATGGTGACAAGTCATGCTGATTTATTTACTCTACTTTGTATTGCATTTCTTTTATTAAAGAGTTACATAGGGTATTTTGTTGCCCAAGCTTTGTAAGCTAATAGCGCAATCACATTGGTTCCCATGGTTACAACTGAAAGCCTTTGACCTTATGCATTGTTTTTCTTTCCAATTAGAGAGAAGGCAGCTGAGCTGTGTTATAATATGGTGTTTTCAGAAACGTTGATCCATTTGTATACTAGTCAGTTCCAGGTATTTGATGATCGGGAAATTTACCCCGATCAGAAAATGCCAGGTAATTTTGGCAATGTGAAAGCAAATTATGTGTAATCTCCCGAAAGAAAATACCCACTAAATAGTAGCTACTTGGCAAAATTACGAGAACTTTAGCAGGTTTTTTTTCCAAGGTGGCAGGTATTTTGGCAATGTGAAAGCAATTTGCGGGAACTTTTAGCCCAGCGTGTAGATGGGCGCGGGAGCTGTGGGTGGCTGCTGGGCTAGTTATTTTGAATCTCGCGCCTCACTTGCTTATAAATCAGACCATAATGCGCATGCTCGTAACTTCAGGAACTTATCTCGATGGGTATGTATCGGGGCGGTGTGAATGCAGAATTATAGATGTGTATTTTTTTGGCCTAAAAAGTTCTCGTAATTTAATGGGGATTCTTATGATCGAGGCGGTTTGAAACCACCTAATGGTTTAGGAACATGATCACTTAAATAGATTACAGGATGAACCCTATAAGATCCAAAACAAAACATTTGCCTTGTATGTATTAAATAACTGAAGGTCTGATTGAACAATTACTAGATCTGATTGAAAAAATAAGTGGCTTAATTTTTTTTTTACTGATTGACTGAATATTACTATAATCTGCCAACCTGTGCGCTTGGAGACACCAGTATAAAGCGCCCTACAAATGTTATTATTATTATTATTTTCACAACAATTTTGCAATGGAAAAACATTTTTCTTTAATGCACTTGAGAAATGTATTTAATTTCATCCTGAGAATTCAGTAAGTAAAACTAATTTGCTTCATTTCAGCTGGTATATGATTAGTAAGAGGGTTGGAGAGTCACAAAGTTATAGAAATATCAACGAGCAATTTGCACTTAAGTTTTTTTTTTTATGTCAGGAAATGCCTAAGGCTTACTGCATGTGACGCACTTGCCTTTCTAGAATTCAATAGAGCGACGTGCATCATAGATACCATAGGGAAATACAAGATGAATTGCCAAGAGATTATCTTCCTTCATATTCACGACTCGATATGTCGAGACATGGATGTGATGTGAGAACATTAGAAGAGATGAAGGATACAGGACATGTTTCGTCAGACTTCCTCATGTAATTCTGATTTGTATTCATGGTTCACACAAATTTCAAGCGTTTGGATGAATGTATTTTATGAGCAGAAATAAAAAGCCTGAATTAGCCATTTGCTATAAGTACTGCTGCTACCACCACCGTTCCTATCTAAAACATTCGCTATTACATGTGACATTACTGTAGTAACTGTTTTTTTTTTTTTTTTGTTGGTGCCTCTATTGTATTTCTACCACTTAACAACATTTACAACTTAGTTACTACTATTGTCTATATAACTAAAGTCTGGAGAAAGGAAAACAGTTTTAGGTTTATTGAACTTCATTATACTTTTTAACATAGCCCCATTTACAGTGTCCTTGATTTTTTTTCTCTTAGTTATATGATTTCTAATTTCATTTTTGTTTATATATTTTGTATGTTCTACATTGTTTGTTTGTTTGTTTGAAATTTATTTCTGCGTTCAACATGTTCAACATAATACAACATAATCAATTATTACATAGATTTTACATATATATACATTTTAGACACACGTATCATTTACAATCTCTTTCTGAATATAAAAAAAGCATATGAAAAATATTATTTAACTCAATTTCAGAATGCAGGAAACCGTCGTCATGAGCGACCTGCTTGATGTTGACGACGGCTTCAAGGTAAAAAAAGCGACATGTAAAAGTAAAGTGCTTTGATATGATTTCATGAAAAGCGCTATATAAGTTAAGTTATTATTATTATATATTAAATACTTTTAGATATCTAGGCCTACATCCATGTAGAAAGAAAAATGTTATTTTGCTGACACATACTACATGTATGTAGGTATATCTTTACTATCTACATGTACATATCCCTTTCCCCAGTTGCTCTTTTGCTGGCATCACTTGTTGCCATAGTGATGGATGATGGGGGGCCAACAAATAGGGGGTTAGCAACAGGGTCAGGTACCTATGGGGTTAGTGGTTAGATACATTTCATACATTAGGTGGTTTCAGACTGCCTCGAAGTTTAACAGTTCCAAGTATTTTCTGATCAGAAAATACCAGGTAATTTTGTCAGTGTGAAAGCAAATTACGCTTAATCTCTCCAAAAGCGAATACCCGCTGAATAGCTCGGGTGGGAGGGGGGGTGTTTAGGGAATGTTTTTTTTCTCCAAGCTTTTACTATGGGTCATATTCTGGCGACAGCTTGTTTAGGGGCCAAAATGTGTAAATAAGCCCACGAAAAACTTGTTTAGGGCCTATTAGGGGGTTATTTTGCACACAGAGAAAAAACTTGTTTAGGGGGTGTTTGGAAATAATTTGGCCAAGCGTGTGTACAGCAATACATTAGATTTCAAATGAACCGAACGGTCCTTGCTTCATATTGAACTTAAGCTTTATCATTGTTAGAATGCCATACACAACCTGAATATCTTGTACATGTCTTGCTTGGGATCAAACCAATAACATTTGGTTCAGCTGTCAAATGTTCATGCTGCACTCTTTAGTCCATACACTGGAAATGCAGGATTACAGTATTATGGTTAACTTAAAGTTGGATGATGTGAGATGTGTAGGCCAGGAGACTGGTTTCCTCTAGCATTTGAGCCTGGTTGATCGAAGGATTGAAAACTAAATTGACTGTAATGTTAAGGTAATAGTAAATCTGTGATATGCAAGCTTTAAAGGGGGTACTCCAGGCAGAATCAATATATTGAGCCTAGACTTGAGGTGTGGTAGCAATCATTGCGTAGAACCTACAGTACAGTGTACACTGTAGACCTACACTCCAAGAAAAATGATGAAAGGGTGGATCCCTTTAAAAGGGTCGAGGATTGACAGCCCACAACTGGGCGTTGTGGCGTGCGCCTGTAATCCAAGCTATGTGGGGAAGTTACAAATTGATGCAGAAGTTCGAGGTTCGAACCCTGGTGACGTCTTTTGGATGGTGAGGTTAAAGGTCGGTCCCAGATGTAAATAATCATATCTGATTGACACAAGTCTGACGAAACTCAAATACACGCTTGTTTTTTGATAAGGATGGAAAACATTGTCATTCCTTGGCCCTTTTCTACCCTTTTCGCCTTGTTGTGTTTTTAGAGTGGAAATTATTTGTCTTGTCAAAAATATAAATGCTATAGTTTCTTTGATGAATAATAAAAATAATACATCTTAAGATTTTACCAAAATTTGATTTACATGAATGCACAGAATGTCATTTCACCCCCATATCATGAATGTTTTTCTCTTTTGCATGACACTTGGAATATGATGGGATCAACTTGGTTCAATGTAATGTACTTGTACATTACATGTTGTAACAAACATACTATGGACCAGAGATCATGTTCATGTTGTTTTTGCCGAAAGTGAATGAATGCCTTTTGCTCTTACCCACAGGCATGGCCTCAATCAAAACCATCCATATCCTGAATGTTTGTAATGAAGAGGAAAGGGCAAAAACTGTGATTGGATTGGAAGTATAAAGTTTCAAAAATTGGCCTCTTATGACCCCCTGTGTCGCTGATTGATGCCATCGTGTTGTTCATGCAAACTTAGATGGAAATGCCAAGCATGGTTCATGTTTGAATGTTCAGAATATTGGCCTTGCATCTATTGTAGATTCAGGGCCTTTTCACACGTGAATCTTGAATCATCATTGTGAATGTAATGATGATTGCTATTTGTCTTTAGAATCATTGGACCTTTCACACGCTCACTCAAAAACTGTGATTTGAATTTGAATTCCCAAGTGAAGGCAGTACGGTACATGTGTTCTTGGTGACTTCAATCAAAGCAAGCTGCATCGCAAATACAAAGTGCGATGAGTGCATTATCTACGAAATGCATAAAAGGTCATGTACATGTAAGCTCCTCCCCCCAAAAGATGTTTTGGAGGTCAAACCTTTCACATGCAAAATTCATACCATAATTTGAGTGAAAGTTAACTTGAATTCACCTCCAGAGTAGAATTTGAATTTGTGATTGTGATAAGCGTTTATGATTCTATAATTCTACACAAGAGGATTATGCACTCCAAAGTAGGACGTAAGACAATATTAAAAAAAATATTAACATTTCCAGTTTTCAAGCTTTAATATCAACAAATTTCATGCACTCATTACAATTTGATTGATAAATAAGATAACAGTTTCATGAATGCCTAATAATGGAATATAGTCTCTTTTTTCAGAAGGGAATATCAACCATTTCATCTCGCACTTACATGTAGGAAAGGGAATAGGAAGAGAGTCATCATTTTCATTTTTATATGATGAGAAAATATACTTATAATGACCCAGTGCTACGTCTAAATAATAATTAAGATATTGACTCGCGCTTGCATCATTTTGTTAAGTGCGATCCATATCCACTTCACAATTTTCCTATACAGTGCTTGAAATAGTGCCTTAATCTACCCTTTCCTGATCATTACATCACTTTTGTTCAGCTCTCGCTCGTGCATTATTGATTTTCACAATTAAAGCTAAATGATAGTAGTTGCAGTAAAACATTGATTTCGTGAGAAAGTCTGTAAAACCAATGTTAAGTATTACTTTATCATCGTCGATCTAGATCTGGTACAGTTACATAAACTGAACTTTGTGAAATCATAAAATCTAAGCTGAAAAACAATCACACTGAAGTTTGCCAACACAGATAGGCACACGTGGGACAGTGTATATTATATTGCTGGAATAAAGACCCGACGGAAGTGCCCGAATTCGCGCTTAGTTTGCTTATTTCTCAGCAATTACACAATTTCTTCCAGAATCCTTCGGCACATATTTTTAATTCATATAAACAGACACTGGGGTGGTCATTATATTGGATTCTGTAAAAAGTCATTTTGATGATTTCATGATTTACAAAATCATGAATAGAGTGTCCTGATTTAGGACTGAATCTCTTCTTCTTTTCCGCTTGCGCTTTGCGTTCACATCAATTGTTTAGTTCATGATTTAAAAAGTGCTTAGAATGTCCAATTTCTAGGTCAGAAAGTCAAAAATTTTCAGCTCATGCTTCACCCTTGCATTATTTGACTGTTGAAATTTAAATATTTTTCATTTATTAACTGCAAACAGTCTTTAACAGGTCCCTTGTCAATCAGGCCAGAAGGTATATTAAGATTTTCTGCTCATGATTCATGCTCGCAGTAATTGTCTAGTTACATTCACATCTTGTTCACGATCACAAACATTGCTCGGAATGTTCAATTTTCAGGACAAAATACATGAAACTTCAAAAAAAATTCAGTTAGAGCTTATAATATGAGATTATCATTTATTTATGTTTTGTAAGAATAAAACTAAGAAGTGACTTTTACAACTTCCCCTTCAAAAAAAAAATCAACTTTGAGCGGCCGATCGGGGAACATATGGGTGGGTGAAAGTTTTTTACAGCCCCCCCCCCTATTGGCAAAGACTGGATCTGTAACTTTTTTTTTCTAACAATTAGAATAAATTGTAATGTTGTAGAATAAATTACATATGCAAGATAAATATTGTTTGGTTGATAGAAATTGACTTTGGTTTAGTACTTGTAGACAATGTACATGATAATATTATGTTCTGTAGTATATGATCAATTTAGATGAAAAAAGAGGAGGGATTTTATTCAGTACAACTGTTGCAATCTTACTGTGCAAGTGTGTCACTTGGGTAATTTAGGGATTCTTTTTTTTTTATAGTTTTCTGAGGCATATATTTTTGCATTTATTTCCCCTCTTACATACATGTATGTGTGGGAGGATTGTATTTTCTACTGTACAGGATGTGATGAAAGAATTGATCTCTAATATTTCATATTCGCAATGTATTTGCACTCGGTATTGTTGAAACAGGATAGAAGTAAGTTTATACTTGGATTTTTTTTACCAGCAGGCTATCCTTGTCTATTGCAGTGGATCTGTGCAAGCAGTTGAAGGGACATTCCCCGGGGACATTCCCTAATGTATGATTAAATGTCCGGGCATGCATGTTTTCTCAATGCTTATAGTTTTGTTAATTTATGACTTCATTAAATTTCATTTTACGAGCCCAACTTTATTCATACCAGTGTTTATACCTCATACTTCTTTTATAGCTTTGTTTTAATTGATTTCTTTACAAGGACATTGGTTTCCTTGGGATTTTCCATCCTGTTATAGTATCCATAATACACGTAGGCCCATGTATCTAGTCTCTCACATTTTGTTTTCAATTATGAAGCAAGTGATGTGGTTTTTATACGCCCGTCTGAGACGGGACGTATTATGGTATCACGCTCAGTGTCCGTCCATCTGTAAATGCGATAACTTCAGTTTGACTTAACCTAGGCTCATATGATTTGGTGTGTATGATACTAGCATGGTTCCCAGGAAGCTTATTGATATTGAGGTCGAGAGGACTAAGGTCAAGGTCACAGTGACATGATTTCATCTTACCCTTCTACAGTCCTTGTAAACACGATAAATTCAGTTTAACTTAATCTCGGCTCATATAATTTGGTGTGTAATGTAATAGCATAGATCCCAGGAAGTCTATCGATTTTGAGGTCAAAAGGTCAAAGGTCAAGTTCACACTGACATGTTTTCATCTTACCCTTCTGAAGTCCTTGTAAATGCAATAACTTTAGATTAACTTAATAACCTAGGCTCATATAAATTGGTGTATAATATGGTTACACTTCCTAATTCCGAAGGTTCGTAAGAAGCTTCAGAAATACGAACCTTCGGAAATACGAACCTTCGGAATAACGAACTTTCGGAATATCCGAACCTTCAGAATAACGAAGCTTCAGAATTACGAATGTATGCAGTATGATACACATGTATAAGATGCAGAGTGCAGACGAAAACAAATACATGTATCAACTAATGATGAAATCCTCACATTTTGCAGTTATTGATATTCTAGCTAAAAAATGCAGCTCATTATTTAAAATAAAAGTTTTATTGATATGAATAATGTAAAGTCTTCTTATCCACCTTTTCTTTTCCCTCAGGCTCATTTGGTATTTTTCTGGTATTTTCTGTTTACATATACATGTATGACTTGTTTTGTACTACAAAAGCATGCAGAACCTATAACTTTCATGTTCAATTAAAAAATGTACAAATTTAGATAGTGACAGATCTATGCAACCAAAATAAGTGAGTCAGTGTTTTATAAACTACCCATGGTTTAACAAAATTGTAACAACACAGATCAGCCTGTTTTTCATCATTGGCATGTAAATGTACTCATGTTAGGAATTGTTCACAACAATAAGAATATAACATTTCAATCATGGACTTTGTTCTCCATGAAGGCCAGCAAGGACATGGGAATGATATATATTTTCATAGTTTCAAAATGAACTATGGAACATTGCACTTTTCATACAGGTGTACAATAATATTTAGATTCATAGCTCTCAGATAATGTCTATTTCTTCATAATCAATGCCATACATGTATTTTCAAATAGTAGTATATATGCTGTTTTCAAAACAAATTGATGTTTTTTTCATGTCATTTTGACAACATGTAGGCCTACGTGTTAAACAAGATAATACCATTACTTATTTTCATGGATATGTGCTTATTTTTGTGGACTTGAAAACTAGGAAAGGATTTTACAGTATATATATGTATATCCCCCCTGATTTAAATCTCTCCAGGCTTGTGATGGTGTATTCCTTTGTTTTTAAGATCCCAATTTTAAAAGATGTGTGATATGAACAATAATACACAGTACATAAATAAAACAATCTAAGTTGTGCATGTAATTCTGGCAGCGTGTTTATTTGAGGTTAATTATTTGTGAGAATACAAAGTTTGTCATTTTTTCAGTTACTAGAAGTCAATGAAATTATTGAACACATTTATTTTTTTTTATAATACAGGGCTCAGCCAACCAAGTAACACTAGGGCCAATGAGGCTTTCTCACCCCACTATGCAAGTAAGTAACCAGAAAATTTTCATTTTTCACTTCCTAGTTTCAAGGAATATTTCATGCAGTCATTTATATTATCAAGACTCACAACTCAATTTTCTACATGTAATCTTTTTGCTGCTGTCTATGGTTTGATCCAAACTGTACCTTAGAAGCTTTTCCTCTAATTTCTTTATTTTTCAAAAATCAACTATAAATATAATCATTCTTTATTTGTACTAGGTTGATGATTGTATCAAAGAAATATGTCCTTATCCTATCTAAATCTACATCTCCTTTGAAAGGAGTTGCATTTCCTATCTTTTCTATTTTTATTTATTTAGTCATGTATTTTCATTTGTTCGTTCAATCGTTCATTCATTCATTCATTCGTTCGTTCATTTGTTTATTTATTTTTTGTTTCTTTATTATTTATACATTTATTTATCTATTTATTTGTTTGTTTATTATTTATACTTTTACTTATCCATTTATTTGATTTATTTATTCATTTATTTATTTATTGGTTTATTAATTGATTGATTTAGATATTTATGTCTTTATTTATTTTTATCATTTATTTATGTATTTATTTATTCATATTTGGATTCATTTTTATCTACATGTATATACTTATTCATTTATTCAATTATTCATTCATTCATTCATTTATTTTATAATTTTTTTTTGGGGGGGCAGGGCCACCTTCTTGTGTGGTACATCAAAGTTGACCATTCTTCTTCACTTGAAGTAACATTGGCTTAGATTTGAGCAGTGTTGAATATTTTTTTGGAAGGGGGATTGGTAATATGCCAACCTCACTTGAATAGTGTGACACCGTGGCCCGTATTCTGAAGTCGGGTTTAACTTAAACTCAGGTTTAAAGTTGTGGTCTAAGTATGGGAAGCCAAAAGTATCAAAATTTTTATTAAGTTGCATGTTTCTTAAGTTTACTATGCTCTTTCCTGATTCACCGATGGTGAAGACAATCATCTATTTATACTTCGTAGACAATTATGAATGATTTGATAGCCAAATGAGCTGAAGTATGATATCTCTACTGTAAGTGAATTATGTAACAATTGGCTCTCCATACTAAAACCACAACTTTAAACCTGAGTTTAAGTTATACCTGACTTCAGAATACTGGCCCGTGTATCTAAATGTAAGTGTACATGTAAGCCCCTGTGACTTTGCAATGGCTATCACGATTAGCAATACACAATTAGTGTCTTGTTACAAACTATATCTTTGTGCTTGGGGCCTTCTTTTAATTCTGATAAAATTTGAGGCATTTGAGGCAGTGATTTGCAAATAATATTAAGTTTTGTGTATATTCTATACATAATCAAACTTCTATTCGATGTGTTGTGTTATGTTTATCTTTGAGACAACTGTACAATGTCACGTCTTCATCTCATATTGCAATAAGAGATGTGATTTCCTTCTGCCAATAATCTCTCTCATTACATGGTCGCCATAGAAACAGCATAATCATTAAATGATTTAGATGCTTCTGTGGAGCCCGAATAGGCCTACACAAGGGAATGTGAAATCTAATAGTGAATACTGAACAAATTGGTGAGCTCGTGCCTTTTATATCATTAATCTTTTCACCAGTGTGTGTGACCAACACAATCCCCACCCCATTACTGCCCATTACGTACATGTATGTATTTACATTTTGCTTTTAAAGGCTGAATATTTCCAGGAGATTTTGATTGACACAAGGTATACTAGTATTGAAACATGGCAAAAATTAGGTCCGTTTTGATGTAATGGCTCCATACCTATTACTTTATTGAAGATTGAATTACATTATGTCTTCAATAATTTTGAATAACTCTGTGCATCCGTACAGAATGCAGTTTTCAGCAAAGTTATAAAAAGAGAAGCGTGCAATAAAGAAGTATGGCTTCTCTCTCCTCTCATAACATCCTTCACTCTCTAAATATAGAATGTCTATATGAAATAATATTTTTGCCATTGCAGTTTTGTTGGTAAAAATAACAGAATTACAACCACTATGTACGTGTATGTACAAGTTAAATGATGAATCATGAATGTTCTAATTTACCATATACAAGACCTTTTCAGGCTAAAAAATATTGTTAATTATTCTCATATTCACACCTCCCCAAAACATACCCTTAGGGTTAAAGGACAAGTCCATCCCAACAAAAAGTTGGATTTGAATAAAAAGAGAAAAATCCAACAAGCATAACACTGAAAATTTCATCAAAATTGGATGTAAAATAACAAAGTTATGACATTTTGAAATTTTGCTTAATTTCACAAAATTTTATGCACATCCTGGTGGTTATACAAATGAGGAACTGTTGACATCACTCACTCACTATTTCTTTTGTATTTTATTATATGAAATAGGGAATATTCTATTTTTCTCCTCATTGTCAGTGAAATGATTCCTCCCTGAACATGGATGAGCATTGTTTTATACTATATGATTCAGTCAGGTTGGTCCTTATTGTCAAATCTATAAAAAATGAAATATTGTATAAGTCAAACAATAAAAAACAAAAATAGTGAGTGAGGGACATCATCAACTTTCTCATTTGAGTTGTGCTTTTCACTGTTTTGTGAAAAATAAGCAAAACATGCCATAACTTTCTTATTTTACATCCAATTTTGATGAAATTTTCAGCGTTTTCTAGTTTAATTTTTCTCTATTCAAATAAGCATTTTTCTGAGGTGGCCTTGACCTGTAAGTTTCTGAAGTCATGGGCATGCGCAGTATGATCTGATAAGCAAGCAAAGCGTGAGATTCAAAATCACCAGCTTGGCAGCCACCCACAGCAGCTGCACTCAACTACACTATAGGCTAAATGTTCCTGTAATTTTGACAAGTATTGTTTAGCAGGTATTTTCTTTCGGGGAGATGACGTGTAGTTTGCTTTCCCACTGCCAAACTACCTGGAAGTTGGAATTGACGTACTTTGAGGCGGTCTGAAACCACCTGAAGTCTCTTTCCACGTCACTTTGCTCTTCCCAATTCTGCTGGAAGGTTGGATGCAATCTGGTCAGGAAGCTCATTAGCCAATATTTGCTCTTGTTTAATATGAATAATCGTTGTTCATTATATCCCTCGACACATATGGGTATTCTTTATTATTAAATGTCAGTAATGTTCTCCTGATGTAAAATGCTTGATCATTAGTTTCTTTCATATAATGATGCCATTCCATAAAAGCAAATAATGAGGCTGTAACTTGTTCTCAGGTGCTAATACATGTTTTTAATCATTTTGATTCCCAGCAGCTAGAGTTGAAATCTGACATGTAGATTGAATTCAAAACTTTTTTAATTTGCAAGTGTTTGAAATACAAAAGCTGACCAATATTAAAATTTTTATTCTACATGTAGGTATGCATGCAGCTTGGGCCTCAAAAGATTTTTATGTTGCCCTCATAAGCCCAAAATTTGAAAGTTTACTCAGTTGGTTATTTTTTAAAGAAGAACTTAGCTGCTGTGCTGCACAATGAAAAATCCTCCTTCATATAGGATGATTTATTTATGCATTCAAAACACATAAACTTGTGCTTTTTCATGCCATTGAATAAAAATATGAGTGAATTCTTTGCCCAATCTGGCATGTTGAAAAAAATAAAGCATTTCTATATTCAGGGTGTGCTACAAAAAAGTGACCATGTTTTTTCGCAGTTTACAGTCTGTGGAATGAGGTCATTTCTTTAAAGGCCTCATGAAACATTCATTTTGACCTTTAATTTCATTGGATACACTTTCTGTTTCAGTGAGTGAGCAGGATAAGATTATATGAAAAAATGACTGTATATGCACTTGAAGAATTTTTTCCCATATTTTCACTGGAAGTTTAATTAACAGGCTTACTTGTTTCAAATATTCCTGTATTTCATCGAGTTTATGCTGTTCATAGATCATGTAGATAAGCCATTTGAAGAATTTAATCTTTCCACACATGTAAAATAGACTTTAGACAAGGAGTAGTTTTTGAAACACTGTGAAATTTGAAGAGCAGTATAAATCTTCTATGTTTTCTTCTAAAAATAAAGCTATTTCTAAGTTTTCAAGAAACCAAATTAAAGTTTTGGGGAAAATCATATACCAAAGAATATTCTAACTTTATAGTTGAAAGAAATCAGAATGATTTAGGATCCAATTTGGCAGCTAAGAAAAGGTCATCCATCATGAGTAAAATCATGTAAAGTGTGTATAACTTATTAGAAGTTTTCTGAAATGCCTTTGTTTTAGCATAATACATTTCTGTTTCACATAGCGACTTCCAGGAATTCTGCCTGCTTCCGCCGAAGTCACAGCCTCTTCAATATAGGTCTGCTCTAAAAAACTATATTTTAATTTTTTTCCATTTATTTCAGATCATGTTGGTGTTTGCGAAAGAGGATGCTCAAAGCGATGGTTTCTGGTGGGCTGCGGACAAAGGAGGCTACAAGTGTAACATAGTGAGGAACCCAACGGATGCTTTAGAGTGCTTTCTTGAGAAGCAGCATGACGTCGTCATCATTGACAACAGGACCACCAAAGGATTCAATGCGGTGGCACTCTGCAGGTAAATTAGCTCTTTCAGAAGTCGGTAGTTATGTAGACAAGTACAGGAGTAATGATGAACAAATATTAAGTGTGCACAAAATTTTATGACATTTCTGTGCAAAGTGTTTGGTATTTTTTTTCGATAGTTGATGAGATTTTTGGGTGATTTTCTTTAGTAATCAGATGGACATATCTCGTTAAAAGAGGATGGCACAAAGTCAGGGGAAAAGTGAAATCATAAGCTGAACTAGAAGCTGAACTAGGGGAGCAAAAGTTCTGTTGATGTACAATGTATTAATATGCGAACATGTTAACACCATGATATTTTCAGAAGGTTTTTATGAATTTTCAGTTTGAATGAATAACGGCCTGATATAAGCGTCATAAAAGAGAACACATGGTTATAAAATGTTTGATTGCTTGTGATAGATATTAACTAATCTCCGGGACCAAACAAGCTTCCCTTGTTTGCCGATTTAACCTGCTCGAGTAAACATAGCTAATTCATTTTGCAAGACCACATTGCAAAAAAAATCAACTTGGAATTCCTTGAAGAAAATATATTCACACCATTTGCCTGCTTTCCCCTCCCACATCAGAATCAAACACTTTCATCTTACACCCCATTGCTTCCACCATCATACCCTCTCACCCCTTTTAAAGCTAAATTACAGTATTTGCAGTAAAACACTGATTTCGTGAGAAAGTCTGTGAAACCAAGGTTAAGTATTACTATGTCATCCTCGATCTAGATGTGGTACAGTTACATAAACTGCACTTTGTGAAATCATAAAATCTAAGCCGAAAAAACAATCACACTGAAGATCGCCAACACAGATAGGCACACGTGGGACAGTGTATATGATATTGCTGGAATAAAGACCCGACGGAAGTGCCTGAATCCGAGCTTATTTTGCTTATTTCTCAGCAATTACACAATTTCTTCCATAACCCTTCAGCTCATATTTTTTATTCATATAAACAGACACTTGGGTGGTCATTATATTGGATTCTGTAAAAAGTCATTTTGAGATCGTTACCAAAACTGGAATTTATCTTTAAAACCCTCACATACAGAATTGTTAGTTTGTGTGTAGATGCATGAAGATTCACTTTACAGAGTTAGCAGAACGGCATGGATGATAATTGATCACCACGATCATCTACCTTTCTATTGTTTCCTAACAGCCTCCCTAGGCCTATATAATCATCGAATAAATCACCATGTCTTCACTCCACGTATACCTCGGATGCATTATATTCTGTGTGCTGCAGTGCATATAGGAAATGCAGTGGTAGTGATAGTGTGATTATCATACATAAGATATACACTGCAGTGAACTCTGTCTGTGCGCATCAAGTTCCTACAGATTCCACGGTGGATCTAGATTTGATGCTGTTATAAATGGATGCAGGAGTTAAACAAAGGCTCAGTTCATTGTATTGAAGAAGAAACAAAAGACTTGCAGCTACTGTATATTCAAAACAGGGCATAATGATAATGATAGCACTGTAGTTTTCAATTCCTGGATAACATATTTGTCAAAGTGATACACAGAAATATTAATTCTTAGATGAAGTTGTCATATAGTAAATAGGGACATGTAAAGTGTTCACTTCATGTGTAAGATATGTTACAGGCCTTAATGGTGAAGTCTATAGTAAAATTGATTCATTTTTTTTGGGTTTCTTGTTCAGGTGAATTCAGTTTTAATTCAAAATATTCAATTTTCAATTCAATTCAAAAATATTCATTTACAACCAATAAAACACTAAAATATAATGCAAATGTTCTCAGGAATTAAAGGTCAAGTCCACCTCAGAAAAATGTTGATTTGAATCAATAGAGAAAAATCAGACAAGCACAATGCTGAAAATTTCATTAAAATCGGTGTAAAATAAGAAAGTTATGACATTTCAAAGTTTCGCTTATCTTGAACAAAATAGTTAGATGAACGAGCCAGTTACATCCAAATGTCAATGATGTCACTCACTCACTATTTCTTTTGTTTTTTATTGTTTGAAATGACAATGACAAGAAAATCAAAATACCTCATGTAATAAAATAAAAAAGAACTAGAATTTAATTCGTCATGCGGACGAATTAGGTGGTCTGTCATGATTTTTCATTCAGAGTCGGCTAGTGTATAAAATGAATAATTTAGATATGATTGATAATCTTGATTCTAGACATCCTAAGAATAAATTTTGACCATTGCTCAATGTGATTATTAATGTTTCCCATAGACTTTACACGTACGCAATTTTGAGAATTACAATTCCAATATTGCAAGTGAAAAACGGGCATGATCCCGGCATCTGATCAAAAAGTGAAGGGCACATTACCGAAAGCCCAGAATCTCAGCTATAACATATTAAAAGCTCCGGCAAAACTGACAAGAAGAAATGGAGATATGGCTCACGAAATAGAGGAATGTCGAATCTAGTTTTGAGAAAAAGTCATGTCCCATAGAGATTACACACAAAATACATGTGATATGAAAAAAAACAATTATAATCTGTTTTATCTTGCTAAATTTTAACTTTCATACCTTTTAATTATCATAAAGGATCATGTAAGAGGTGGCAAAAAGAAAAAAAATGAAAAAAAAAATCATCTTTTCTACCCCAGGAATCGAACCTCCGCCCTCGAGAAAGCAAGTCAAATGCGTTATCCATTGAGCCACGATATTCCCCATAGAGATTACACGTAAGCAATTTTGAAAATTACAATTCCAATTTTGCAAGTGAAATACGGGCATGATCCCGGCATCTGATCCAAAAATGAAGGGCACACTTCCGATAGCCCAGAATCTCAGCTACAACATGTTAAAAGCTCAAGGAAAGCTGACAAGAAAAAATGGAGATATGGCTCACGAAATAGAGAAATGTCGAATCTAGTTTTGGGAAAAAGTCATGTCCCATAGAGATTACACGCAAAATGAGGAAAAATGACATGCTTCTTTTCATCGCTGTTTTACGTAATGATGCATTCCTCAAAACGAATATTCATGTAACTGAGGAGAAAGAGTACCTTCTAAACTACAACATATCGAAATCTGGGCGAAAAATGATTTATATTCGAGAAGTTACAGCCAAATTTGCATAAATTTGATGACGTCATTTTTGAATAAATGAAATTTTTAGTTTGGGCGCCTATTTGATGACGTCACGAGATAATTTAGGGACAATGGTGACATGAAATCAAATTTACAACTCATAATCTATCGATATATGAAAAAAAAATTGGGGGTCAACGGACTATTTAAAGAGCTACAGTGAATTTGCAATAGGCATGTTTTTGCCCATATATGGCCTATAGTGAGAGCTCGCGCGCACACGTGCTGCAAAGTTTAACGGGTGTTAATTTCGTTATTAATGGTTGTAGAAGGTTGATCAAGGTATCAAATTGCTCAGAATTTTATTAGCAATGCAATGATATTAAAAGAAACGGTTTTTCTGCGTTGCGTTAAGGTGTAACGCGCGGAAACGCGCGCGCATATGTGCGCGCGCGCAAATTTTTGAAACGCTTAAAATGACCTGAAACGTACCCAAAAAATTTGATAGGTCATTTGGACGATTTTTTTACCTTTGACGCGCGCGTACGCGCGCGTCATGACCTCTACATGACCTTTGATGACATTGGCATTTGACCCCTGACATGAAGTTAATGTCATGTAAATATTGTTAATTTTTGATAATTGATAATGAAGATATGATCAAATGAAGAATTTTACAAAATGGCGCGTAGATGACGTCATCATGACCATATGACCTTGAAAAGCTTATTTTGCCATCTCTATGATAGATTCTATATATGACAAAAAAATCAGCAAAATTGATTCAGCCAATTTCGAGAAAAGTTGGCGACAAAAAATAGGTACAATGAATAAAGATAGGAAGAAAGAAATAAAGAAAATTCTGACGAAATCAATAGGTGATCTGTCATAGACAGACCACCTAAATAGTGAGTGAGTGATGTCATCAGTTCCCTCATTTGCATACCGACCAAGATGTGCATATAACTGTTTTGTCAATTGAAGCAAAATTTTAAAATGTCATAACTTTCTTATTTTACATCTGATTTTGATGAAATTTTCAGTGCTATGCTTGTTGAATTTTTCTCTTTTTATTCAAATCAAGTTTTTGTTGGGGTGGACTTGTCCTTTAAGTAAAATAGAGCAAAATAAGATTACAACCACGATTTTTTTTAAATTTGTGACTTTATATTTAGATTAGCTATCCATTTTCCATAGGAGTATCCTTATATCTATTTAAACATACAGCTGGTTTTGTCTTAGCATTTTACAGGCTGATGTGACTTCTGGCAGTAAATCTAGAAGTATTGATTTTTATACGTCCTGCAAATCTGATTTGAAAGCCTGCAGATGATATGAAAAGGTCATGCATGACCCTGTCTGCAGTCCAAACACAAACCTTGGTGTTATGTTTCTTTTCTGCCTGAGAATTTAATTTTGAAACAACAGTTTCATTAAAAATATTGGCATTTCATGATCATCAAGATTGTTAATTGTCTTTTATTATTTATAAATTTGTACCTTTACAATTGGCAAATATGATATACGGTTGGAGGAATATTTCTTTGCTCCTTTTTCTAATACTGAGAACGAGAGGAGCTGTAGAGGAAAAGGGTGATGTGATGTGATATAGGGATTGTGGTCGGCTCATGTGAACAAAATACATTAAAACAAAGTCATGATCAAAGATTGATAACATGAACAAGAAAGATATAGAAAGAATATTAGGGGAAAGAAGGGGGCATGTAACTAGTCTGCTGGGCAAACCCTTCACTCGAAATATTAAAGGGTCTGAATCTGCAGCCTACTCATGCCTTGTGTACTGAAGGCTCTACAGCAAGTTTTGTATGTGCTAGTCTTTGCATGGAGGCACACTTGTTGATCAAAGTTCCAATCAGGGTCTGTGCCTGCAGACTAGCATGTAACAGCACAATGAGGGGGGGGGGTAGACAGGTTAAGAAGTTTTCAGAGATGTAGGGGCATGGTTCCATGAAAACTTGCTTGCTGTACATTCCACACACTATTATGGAATTACCAATTTCATTCCTGGATTTAACACCATACCCTTTCCTGAACCTAACATAAAAACATATCGCAGCTCTAACTCTAACCCTAGATATCTAATAGATGAAATAAATCCCCGAGCAATTGTCGCTGTCCAGAGCAATTGTTGTGTCACAGTTGCGGATAGCATTAATCTGGGGAGCTCTGGAATAGCTTACCCCTGGAAGTTAGGAAAGCACCATCCGTAAACAACTTTAAATCAAAGCTCAAAACACAGCTATTTTACAATCATTTTAGGAGTCCTATAAAGCGCAGTAGAATATATACGTTATGGAATAGTTTCTGCGCTCTATAAATTATAATATTATTATTATTTCATCAATATTTTTGTCCGACAAATTGTCAGATGTGACACCTTCCCCTTAATTTGATTGGCTGAGAGCCACTGTTACTATGGTAACAGTCCGATAAGACCAGACTGGATGAAACGTCCGACAAGTCATGAATCGCTCCCCAGGTGAATATAAGAGGGATGTAATTGAAAGTGAAAAAAAGAAGAAAAAACAAAAGGCATACATTCATACGAATCCCAGATGAAGTGAATGATTACCCGGCAGGATTAATTCCTTGAATGCACTGAGCGCTGAAAGGCAGCTCGAGTTTAAGCCGGGGTAATAATAATAATAAACAGTGCGCATAGGAATAGATTATTTCTAGATAGATGGCGCGATATAAATGCCTATTATTATTATTATCATCAAATTGTTAACAAGCAGTATGTTGTTGAATATTCAGAAAATGAGAAAGAATTTCATGTTGATTGTAATAATTTCTTTATTTCATAGAAAAGCAGTATACAAATGAACAAAGTGAAACAATGAAAACATAACAAGCAAAACCAGGTCCATGAACCTATACTGGTTCAAGGCAGGTTGAAATGTACATAAAAAGTGGAATTACAAAGACATTAAATATTGATTGCAAACAAAAAGCAATCATACAATAAAACTTAATAGGTAAATTTGCATTAACATTAAAAAGAGAATTGGCTTTAAATATAGATGAGACACATGTAGAAATTGAAATTTATAGAGACATATGAATTTATAGACATGAAAATACTGGTACAGAGAGGTGGATCGAGAGAGAGAGAGATGGAAAGGGGGAAAGAAGAGCATGAGTGTACTTGGGGGTAGCTGGAGGTCAAAATTGATTAGCGAAATGAACGGAAAGGGCAGTCATCGATTCTTCTTCATTATCAATGATTGCACTATTTATCAAAATCCACTTGCTCCCGTGTGGTAGAAGAGAGGAGTACATTCTGCCTGCGTGCGGAGAGAACAGTGTGTCAAATTAGAACACCCAGCTCCCTTATCTGTCTTTCAGATGGGTGCTTGTTGATAAACCTGACCTACATACTGAATTTCAATGGATTTAAATCAAATTCAGATCAATTCTTTATAATGACCAGTTAAATTCTGGATCTAGAAGACTGGTTTAGATAATTAGAATTCAAATCCTCTGTGATTTTCAAGTAAATCTGTAGGATTCAAATCAAAATATAGAGTTTGATAAGCCACAATAGCCACTCCCCACAGCCGAACTTGAATTATTCAAAATCCCTGTAATTCAAGATGGATTATATATTTGCATGAGAATGATCGTTATCCTAAAAGTACTGTAGCATCTGTAATTCACCTTGAAAGAAGATGTGTATGATAATCATGTCATCAGTATATAAAAACACTTCAATTTTCTTATTCATTATAACAATTTCCTTTACCTAGTGTTATCAGTTGTGAGTATGTTTTTCTTGCTTTCAAAGTATGATTATGCTTTCGGCAGGATTTTTGTGAAATTTTTTAATTGTTCATGAATAACTTTCTTTCAATGACCCTTGTTTAGCAGTCTATCATTCACCATACAAGAACCTCTTACAAATCATCGGCATTCATCATAACCGTCATATCAGTCAATTTTGTTTTAAAAATAATTGATTTTGAGATTTTTGCAGAAAATGAATGTACAAGTCCTAGTCTATGCATAACTGAATTTTTTTTGGCAGCAATTTATTTTGGTTTCTGAGATATGAGTGATTTTCACGGCGATGCTATACAAATTTTTAATAAAATGCGCAAATCCCATCGGAAATGTGTACTGTAGCAGAGCAATACAACGTTTTGACTGACCACGATTTCATTGCGCACGGTCAACCAAACTGTCATATCGGCCATCTACATTGCATTGACATTGCACGTGAAAAGCGATACGACGTTCTGACTGACTGCGCGCATTGAAATCGCGGTCAGACTCGGGTTGTTGTAATCCCTATGGCATTTTTGTACAGGGGAAATCTAAACTGCTCAAACCGAAATTACAAGCAATGAAACATGGAGCTCTTTTGCGATATTTTCTATGATCCTTGGTTCTGTGTAAAGTTAAGGATACAATTGTCAAGCAATTGTCTTGGTCTTTCCAACCATGTATTTTTCTAGCAATTAATATTTTGTAAGGCTGGAGGACTAAGTGTGAAATTTAGAGTAAACTTTGAAGTCGATTTTCTCTGAAAATGGATTTGCACCATCGTATCCACATATGACGGTTCGGATGACCGCTGATGAAATATGGATGTACAGTCACCAAGAACCTGGCAGTTTTGTTAGTTCATGTGATACGGTAGCATCATTATAAATTGCTGTCCTGATCACATTTTAAATCTTTTGCTCATTTTTTATTGACAGATGTAATAAAAGTTGAATAGTCACAGTGAATCTTATTCAAAGTTTACCTACCTAGCAAATTTATATGGAAGAAGAATAAGGTGATCGCATGGTTATAGTGCCAGTGTATAACAGATACTTATCTACCTTTTGTTATGAACTATCTAAGTGAGATATGAAACTATTGGAGATACCCTGGTGTTCCCTGGGGAAATTAAGAAAACTTAGTAAATAAATAACTGAATAAATTACTGAATAAATAAATAAATAAATAATAAATAAATACATGAATGAAGGAATGAATAGATAAATAGATAAGTAATTAAATGAATGAATAAATAAATAAAAAAAAATAAATATTAATGAATAGATAGATAGATAAATAAATAATGAATAGATTGATGGATGGATGGATAGATAGGAAATAAATAGATGGATGGATGGGTAAGTGTGTGAGTAAGAAAGTAAACAAACAAATAAATAAATAAATAAAACTTGATCAGTATACTAGCATGATGTACACCGATAATACTTCTGACATTTTTGGGGCTATAAACACATACATGTACAGTGTACAGTATGTCTAGAGTCATATCAATAAAGCCAAGAGCATTGCACTCATTTCTATTTTAATGATTTGTTTTTCATCTCTCTTTGTCTCTTATTCCAGGTCAATACGGGCTACTAAACCCAGTGAACACACAATCATTGTTGCTGTTACCAAACAGAAGTAAGTGTTACAAAACTGAATTGAGTGATATTCTATCATTGCCACCAGTGTATGATGCATGTTAAAGACTATTTTATTGTGTCAGTGCAAGAACGCCCTTAGAAAAACATTTTTGTGCACCCCATCAGTGCAGAAAAGCCCTAACGCAATGCTTTTATGCATGCTGCTATTAAGGACGTTTTTGTGCACATGTGGTGTCAGGGCGTTGTTGCACCGACATGAGGATTCTTAATGTCTTTATTGTTTTTTCCCCATGTCAACTATGTTACATTTCAATGATAACCCAGGCAAAATTCCAGAAAATGTCCACATTTTGTTGATGATTTGTTGGTGAACGAGGTACTGTCATTGAATTTGTACGACATGCATTCTGAGATGCAGTCTAAATGATGATCATCATGACATTCACATGCCTACCACTAGCATGATTAATTCATATAGTTGGTCTTTAACAACCACTGTGCTACTCGGAGCGCCAAACAGCAGTAATTATCATCAGAGGCTTATGGCACTAATGATTGCAATCAATTCAAATATTGAGAGAACAGGAAGGATTGGTTGTAGGTTTGTATGTTGAACAAAATGTGCCAACAACAGTTATCTTGATTGGCTAAAGATGACCATTTGGAGATTGACTGCAAACCTACATTTATTTATTATTTGGCCCAGAATAGATAGATTTGTGAATTGAAAAACTGATTTGAATACATTTTATATTGCATAACATGTATATGACTTGCAAATCAGACAAAAAAGTTGGGTGTTAGGATCATTTTTTCATAAGGTTACATGTACCAGACGTTAATGTCTGGCATTAAAATTTGATGTAAACAGGTCCCCATGTGTGTGCATTGCGTTTTCACCAGTAATAGTCTACTACAGTATTCTGAATTCGTCATTGATTTTGGAAGTATGTTTTGGGGCATTCAGTGGGTATCTGACAGTCAAAGTATATGATGTAGTATAGTCAAAGTATTTTGCTCAGAATTATGAACTTTAATTTAAGGGCAAGTCCACTCCAACAAAAAATTGATTTGAATAAAAAGAGAAAAATTCAACAAGTATAACACTGAAAATTTAATCAAAATTGGATGTAAAATAAGAAAGTTATGGCATTTTAAAGTTTCGCTTCATTTCACAAAATAGTTATATGCAAATCTCGGTCGGTATGCAAATGAGGAACTGATGACATCACTCACTATTTCTTTTGTATTTTATTATATGAAATATGAAATATTTTTATTTTCTCGTCATTGTCATGTGAAATGATGTTTCATTCCTTTCTGAACATGTGGAATTCCATTATTTTAAACATTTTGTGCTTCAGGCAAGGAGGTCCTAATCATCAAATTCGTAAAAATTGAAATATTGTATAATTCAGACAATAAAAAACAAAAGAAATAGTGAGTGAGTGACATCATCGACTCTCTCATTTGGATGTAACTGGCTCGTTCATATAACTTCTTTGTTGATTATCAGCGAAACTTTGAAATGTCATAACTTTCTTATTTTACATCCGATTTTGATGAAGTTTTCAGCATTGTACTTGTCTGATTTTTCTCTATTGATTCAAATCAATATTTTTCTGAGGTGGACTTGACCTTGAAAGTGCTGGATGCCTGGAATTATCCCCTGGGGTGGAAAATACTATCCAAATATCGTGTGTTGGCAAACCTGTTTCTTACACGACTAGTCAAGATTTAAAGTTCTTATTATAACATGGGTGTGTTAATTGCTGACTATCGAAGTAGTACAGAGTGACATGATATTTACATGTGGGGGGAGTGAATGACTGAGTGTAATGTATTTCTTTGCAATTGTCAATTATCAGTCACATTCAGCGTATGTGCTCATGATTTAAAAAAAATGTAATTACTCCAACTGAGCATGATGGAAAAGTATGTCATCGCTTTCTCGCTAACACAAAAATCATAACGTGTTTTGTATATGTTCTTATGAGGGGTATGAGGAAAAATGACGGACCGTTTTGAAATGATGGGTCTTGATAGTGTAGTCTCTTTCAATTAAAATGTCAGCGAAAAAACATTGAGTGAGAATCTAATTAAACTGTCAATCTTTGCTGAGTGATTTGGAGTGAGGATCAATAAATAATGACAGGGCAGGTGCAGGAGACTATGGATCTTCACACGCAAGGCTCCCTTTCACATGTCAATTTTCACGGCTCGTTTCCAATATCGATGTCCTTTTGCATCATAGACGGGGGATGACACGACTTGCAATATCACGCCCGCTGTCTCAATCCTCCTCTATAACAAAATTATTGGATGAAAATTGAAGTTTTGATATTTACATGACTTATTTATGAGTACAAAAACATACTGTTGAAAGTCGTGATGGTGGCATATTGCTCAGGCTTTATATAATCATTGAGTGATGTGTCTTCAAATATATAATTTAGGACTGATATCAGATTGTGATCTGAGAAATAATTCAGGCAAAATTATCTGAACCATTTCATTGTTTCTTACTGATAGGATGTGTTTGCCATGAACAGTCAGCCATTTCTTCTTTCTTTTTTTTCTCTACATTTTCTTATGTATTAACGTTACATTTTTATGTAATTTAATATCTGAATTTAAATGTAATCTGCTTTTATGCTCTGATCAATAGTTTTGGCAAGCATTTTTATGAATTAAGGAATTCATCATATAGATTTATGCATTCCATTTGAGTGTTTGCAAATTCTTCACAATGTGGGTATTATTTCAGTTCTATATAATTATCACATACTCAACTGTACAAAAGGATTTTTGTTAGAGATAAGCATAAGTTTACTCCATATGCTGACATAAAATTTTGACTTGATATGAGATAATGAGTAAAACTGGTCATACTGAGTTTGAACAATGTCTAAAAAGATAGAATGTTATTTAAAAAATAATTTTATAAATCCAGCAAATAATTACAACTTTGACATATCTTGCCATCTATACATAAAAATGATTTTTGTCAGTTTCCTTTTTGACCTCTGTTGAAATGATTATTTTGCAAGGCATTCAAGATGAGAAAATATATTAATTGACATCCCATATAGTTTTATTAACCCTTGATTCCTCAAGTCCATATAGGCCTTAGCAAAGGAGACATCCTGTAGAGGTAATGGGGTAACCCATTATATCACTCTTGAAATGGGTCTTTAATAATGTATTCAACCTTCTCCAAACAAATATATTACCCAAGATCTGCTACTTGCATGGAGCCATGGTCATTATTACTCAATCTATACAGGCTGTTCTGTACCTGCCTTTAGAAATGAACAGTATTCACGTGTAAGCTCCTTTCATCCGCAGAGAGAGAGGCTGTATTATCAGCGAACGAAATTGATAGTTATCATTTTATTAATAAATATTGGCCTTGGAGCCAATGCAGCTCCTCCCGTTCTCTGACAAAGCACAGACTTGCTGATAGATTTAAATCTTTATGAAGACAGTTCATGTAGCCAGGTTCTGTCATGAAGTTATTTTCTTTATCCCTTATCTTTTCTCCATGTTTATGCTTTTTTTTAGTATTCTCCGACTTTATCTGTCTTTTTCTTTCCCCTTGTTACTGTGTCTGCATTCATTATCTCCCATTCCATCTTTGAATATACTCCACCTTGTCCATGTCAAACAACGAAGTTACCGTACTTTTAACTCTCCCCCTTTCAGATACTCTAAAAACAAAACAATTGATCATTGTTTATCTGCAATTTCAAAGTGCTTCTATGAAGTACTTTCTTCTGTAATATCTTGTCCAATTTCGATTTTGCTTGTGTCATTATAACACAAAGGAAATTGATATTGGACAAAAAATGTCAGAGTTATAGGATAGATCAGGTTTTTACAATTCTTTACAAAATCGTAAACAAAAATATTTTATTCTCAGGCTTGAACCTCCCCAAATGTATGTACATCTTTGTTTATTAACCAATTTTGATTTTTTTTTTTGTTCATATGGATATTGTAGAACTCTATGATGTGCACAAAGCTATTAATGCTTGTTTACAGCTTTTCTTTTTGAAAATTGAACAAATAAAATACAATATTATCTTTTTATATTTTTGTATGATTGAGTTCCATAAGTTCCACTTTTTTAATGCTGATTTACATGTATACAATATAATTTGGATATTACTCCAATATGCTGAACATTTCATTTTTATCAACCCATTTTGCTTTTTTTATTAAATATGCCAAAGCTGCAGGAGGTACACTTCAGTTTTAAATTATATCTACAGGCCAATGCCTCATTGTATTATTGAAACTGATTTGTAATTGGCAGTTGCTTCCTTATAGTACTGTATCAAACAAACAAAGATACACATTATTTATTCATCACAATGTTGTTTGGTTCACAGCAAAAACTGTGGTGTTTATCGGTGTACATAGAGGACCACACCAGTTATTTTACACCGGTGTTAAATTGGTGGTGTTAGTTTTACACCTATAGGTGTTATTACAACACCAATGGTTGCTAACTTTACACTATTTGGTGTTATGTTCAATCTCTAGGGTGTTATTTTAACACCGCAGGGTGTGGTCCTCTATTAACACCAATTGGTGTCAGTTTTAACACCACAGTTTTTAAAGTGTTGTAACTATTCCGAGTATGATTTTTTGTGCCGGATGAGCGCTACATCATTGGTGTGCCAGTTCACGCTTTTATACTTGGGTCTTTTTACCCATCACACCTGTATCTAAACCTATTTCTTTCCCTCCATTAAAATACACCCTGCATCACTCTACCCCCTCCCCTTCTGTCTTAATCATTGGAGTGTTTTACGAAGGACATGTTTTATCCAGCAGTTACCATAGTAACAGTGCTTCTCAGCCAATCAAATTCAGGGAAAGTTGTCAGCTCTGACAACTCGTCAGACACAGAAACGTTGATGAAATGCTCCCACTTCCATTTCCTGCTTGCCAGTCTTATTTTGTCTCTTTTTCCATTTTATCTGATCTGATTTTAATTGATTTTTATCCTTTCTTGTTTATTTTTAACAGTCCATTAGACAAGGATGAGCCTTCCATCATGCCACTCATTAGCGCTGGATTCAACAGAAGATATGACGAGAATGCAAACACCGGAGCGTGTCTCAATGAACTCTTACAGATCGAGTTTGGAGAATTCAGGTCACAATTCAAACTCAAGTAAGTCTTAGAGTCATGATATATTTTTCTTTTGAATCACTTGCAGTCATGTTTTTATATTATCATTTATTTAGTGTTTGTCTCATTGTAAAGCCTGTTTATTCTATGATGCATAGAGTTTCTTTTGATTTTATATCTCTTGCAGTCCTCTTTCTATATAATAATTTTCAATGTTTTCGTCATTGTGAAGCCTATTTATTCCATTTAATGATTATGATGCATAGGGTTTCTTTTGATTTTATATCTCTCGCATTCCTCTTTCTATATTGTCACTTTCAATGTTTGTCTCATTATGAGTCTGTCTATTCCATTTATTACTATGATACATGGGTTTCTTTTAATTTCTTTTATATCTCTTGCAGTTATTTTATATATCATTATTTTTTTATATTTGATTTATTGTGAGTCTGTCTATTCCATTTTATTACTATGATACATGGGGTTTCTTTTAATTTCTTTTATATCTCTTACAGTTATTTCATATATCATTATTTTTTTTATATTTGTTTCATTATGAGACTGTCTATTCCATTTATTACTATGATACATGGGTTTCTTTTAATTTCTTTTATATCTCTTACAGTTATTTCATATATCGTTATTTTTTTTATATTTGTTTCATTGTGAGGCTGTCCATTCCATTTTATTACTATAATACATGGGGTTTATTTTAATTTCTTTTATATCTCTTGCAGTTATTTTATATATCATTATTTATTTATATTTGTTTCATTATGAGGCTGTCTATTCCATTTTATACTATGATACATGGGGTTTCTTTTATATCTCTTACAGTTATTTTATATATCATTATTTTTTTATATTTGTCTCATTATGAGACTGTCTATTCCATTTTATTACTATGATACTGTCTGTTTTTTTTCAATTTCTTTTATATCTCTTGCAGTCCTCTTTTTATATTATCATTTTAATGTTTGTCTCATTGTGAAGCTTGTGTATTATATTGTGGAATAGAACACTTAATGATTATCCAAATCAAAATATTACAAAGTCCATTGTTATCATTATATGTAATCTTGAAACGTTTGTATTATTTGAATTAAAGTGAACAATAGGCATTTTAAAGTGTCAAGAATGTGGTGAAAATCTATTTGCAAAATTAAATGAAAAAATGAATATCTTTTGTTTTGCCTTGGTCTCTACACTATTGATCAATATAAAATATTTCTGTAAAGTAAATGACATGTATCTCTCTGAAAATGTGGAGCTTAAATGTACATGTACTTCTATATCTTGGTGATATTTAACCCTTTGCCTCCAAGATTTTTTGAATCACATATGTTTAACACAGGAACCACCCAGTTCCTGTAAGCAATGGGTTAAAAGTTGAAATAGATCAGCAGAAACTGCTGAACTTCTATTGTTTTGAAAAACAAATTGTTTGCAAAATGTGTCTATTTTTCCCCTTCTTTAGAAGTAATTTCCATACAAATGTTTTTTTTATCTATATGAAATAACCTTTGCTGCAAAATATGCCCTTTTTACATCTTCATGAGAAAATTATCATTTATATAAGTGGTATGGTTTTTGTAATATTGTGTAATCATGAATTTAATAGTACCTTTTTTTATATCAATTGGGATAATCCTTGTCATTGAAGATTCATTTAATAATAATAATAATAATATTTGAAATGTATATAGCGCATAAAAATCAAAAACTCTCTATGTGCTTTACAAAATATATTAAACTTCTAAATTATACATTATATCTGAATTATCCAATAAACCTAAACCTTGAACCTAAAATATTTCATACAAATTAGAACAAATTAAATCAGTACACAAAAGTTACATGATTACTGAAATGAAACTTACAATATTTATCAACGTATAATATTGAACATTATCATGTATCCAATGAATTCTACTGTATTAACAAGATCAGCTTTACATCATATTAACAGGTTTTATTTTGGTGGATGAAAAGATTTAAGATTGTCACACCATTTGCGGCAAATTCAATTTCGATTCATTAAGCCGGCATATACCATTGACTTAAGTCATTATTGGAAAGTACATGGTTGACATGCATATCATAGTCCCATACTAATTAATCATCATACAAAAACACGTGCTAGATTTTCAGAAGTATATGAAGCATTTATCTATGCCAGTGTTGATGTCATTGTTGCCATGGTTTCCTGTTGCTGGTACATAATGTAAAGGAAATGGTTGGATTCTGCATCTGAAATGGACACACTTTTAACGATATTAAAATTCTTTTTTCTGTTAGAGAATTGGTCACCTTGAGTAGTGTAATACAAGGGTAATTTTCCACATAGTCTGCTCCCCTTTTGTCTACATGTATTTTTCATTTGGTCTCATGAATATTCTAAACCTGTATAGGTAATCTACAATTAGTTTGTTTACTTTTTTTTTTCCTCGTTCAGAGGTACTTTATGCTTCATAATCCTTTCTCATTTTAACAATTTCTTTCGTAACACAGTTAATTTGTTTACTTTAACATTTGGTCTAATTGCCATTTTACCCATGTACCATTTGTCTAATTTCCTCGATGCTCTGCCCATAATAATAATAATAATGATAATAATAAAAATGATGATTATAATAATAATAATTATAATAATGATAATAGTAATTATAATAATAATAATAATAATAATGGACATTTAGAGGCGCTAAAAGCAAAAAGTACCATAGCGCGTACAATGTATGAATAATTATTTATCATTTGCAATAATTACCACAGTATTCAAGATAAAAAGGGAAACTTATTATTGAGGAAAAAGGTATGTCTTAAGGGAAGGCTTGAAGCCACGAAGACTGGAAGCATTTCTTATTGAAAGAGGGATAGCATTCCAAGTCTTGGCAGCTGCTACAGCAAAACGTTTTTCGGAAGAGGAGAGTTTTGACAAGGGATGCAAAGTCTGCATGTGTCAGTGATTGAATGAAGATTACGAGAGGGTGTGTATAATTTGATGGTATTATTAAGATATAGAATTTCCTCTCGGTCTGACATCAAGCAGCTATGTAAATTACTTATGAACCAAATTTTCATTTGAAAAAGAGCAAAATGATATACTGCATGCAGTGGAAATTGAATTATACCAGGGACAGAGACAGTAATTGGGAATTGAGTTGTACATGCATTCATGCTTCCGGCAAGAAACCCATTTGTAAACAAGCTGATATCTTTATGCTTGTCCCAAAAGATGAAGAATTAAGCACTAAAAATATCTTGGATGGTTTTTCCAGAAGTTTTAGTGCATTTAACCCACACTCCACCCAGAATTACAAAATCAAAATAAGTTTAAAAAGACAAACAGAACATTAAAATAAACAAGAAAAACAGATAACAAGCATCAATGAACCAATAAAAACATATACGATAAATACAACAAACTAATGATTAAAATGGTTTTGAATAGATGGGTCGTGAAATGAACCATTGTACCACAAAAATTCTTCAATCAGATAGAATTCCTGAAAGTACTTTCACACTCCCTTCTACCAGAAAAGGAAAAGAAGAGTAAGAAAAAATGAAATTTCCATTGAATTTGATTATTTGCCTGATATTGTGAACTGACTTATTGGGGTAGAAGAAAGCGGGTCACATATTATGTTTACATCTTTATTTTTCACCCTAGACTATATGACCCATGTATAATCAACTTACATTATTCCACTGATTGAATTCCTAGAATTGGCACACTCATCAAGTGTGCTCCAGTCATTCTTCAAACTTGTGTATACATGTATGTGAATACAGGTCACATAGACTATATGAGATGTTCATGTATGATAAGTGTAGATTTGTTTTGAGCTTGCTTATTATTTTTTTTCTCTTGAAACATATTAGTCAATAGTGACTAGATTGGGAGGGTCAACTTGTTGCAGTTGTTCATTGATTTGATTCACTTTTGATAAGTCATTTCTGACTAGGTTGTAAGATATATGACTGCATCAGCTGACTGTTAAATCTATAGGGCCTAGTACAATTTAGTCTAGTTTAATCTGTTCAATTTTATTGTACATATTGCTGTTCATTCTTCATTTGTCATCTCGTTCTGATTCAATATCAATGATTTTCTATCAGTATTGGAACTGAAAGATGCCTGTTGTCTCTATATAAAGTGTAAAGGCCACCGCACACCTTACGACCCGACTGGTCGCCGACTGGTCGCCGACTGACTTGCGACTGAGTGAGGGGAGATGAATCGCAAGGTAGTCATAAGCCTCGACACAGCACACCTTGCGATCCGATCTGCGACTCACGCATGCACTTTTTGGCATAACAACTGAGAGAGTGCGCTTACTACTGCGTATGCGCGTTGTTTATCATATACGAGACATGCAACTCTGCTGTCTGATTGGCTGGAAGTTGGATTGAGCTTGCGATCAAGTCATAAGGATTCGACATGTCAAATCCTTACGATTTTCCTTGCGACTTGTCTCTGACCGGTCTGTGATGCTCAATCTGACAAGAGCTGTGACATCACACCTCCCCTCACTCAGTCGCAAGCCAGTCGGTGACCAGTCGGGTTGTAAGGTGTGCGGTGGCCTTTAGAATATACAACAATACATGTATACAGGTACTACATAATCTCATCATGGGAGGAGAGAGGGAAGTATGGTCAGATTAATGCGGTATTTAATAGTAATGACAATAATAACTCTTATTTTCTCAGCGTAGCCACTTCACCTGTAAGTTGTTCTTCGGGCCCTGCATAACATAGCATTTTATTATTACCCTTCTCCATTCCCAAGCTATGAGTGCCTGAAAAGCAGGCAGTAGGTCCCATTTTGTAGTTCTTTGGTATGACTCGGCAGGGGATTGAACCGACAACCTCCCGTTCATGAAGCGGGTGCTCTACCACTGTGCCAGCATGCCCGGGGTCAAATACTATTCAAAGGAAACAGGACATACATGTATGTACATGTAGAATTTATAGTGGATAGGTAACTGCTGAAGCAGGTTTGCTTATACCAAATACATGGGAATCCAATCTACAACTCAGGTTGTACTGAACGCAAAAATCATGATCAAAGCTACCAAGTCTTACGCATTGTGCGTGAGACTCACGCATCCAGGGTCCGTCTCGCGATCTCACGCATGGCACCCATTTTTCTCACGCATCGGGACCCGACAGAAAAAAACAAGAGAAAAAGTAGCATTATTCGCTAGATTATACGCACTGGCCTACCGCCTTCGCACGTCGTCGCGTCCACCCCGGCACGTGAGACAAATCGAGAGTGCAGTCAGTGCACAGCTGGTACGTGATACGATGAATCGCGTGCGTGCATCGCATGGTTTTGTAGTATGGATCGATATGATGAAGCCCATATCTCGCGCGAGTGTTAGGTGCGGGCGCCTTTTTGAAACGTACAAGTGTAAGTACTGGCCATGAGTCATGAAAATCTCACGCATAATATTTTTTTGAACTAGGCATCTCTGCATGATGGAGATCCATTGATCAATAACTGTAAATCCTATTAAATCATATCAATCAGTACTGAGATGGGTCAATGTTCCACATTTAATTGATCCGTCAATTATCATCTTTCATGTTGTCTCTTTATGCTAGGGCCACAAACTCGTTGTTTGCTGCACTGGAGAACAGCTCAGATGCCATCCAGATCACGAGTGAGAACAGAACAGTGCAGTATGTCAACCCAGCCTATGAGAGGATCTCGGGCTATACCAACGATGAGGTCATAGGTCACGAAATGGAAGACATGCCGAGATGCGACAAGAACAAAGTAGAACTCATTGATGGCATCTATTCACAACTCAAGAAGGGGAAGGTGAGACAAATATCTATTGTTTGTTTATTGAAAGTTGCTACTACTACTATAATAATAATTATGTTAGTTGAAATAATATTGGGCTCTTCCAGAGGATACAAAGTGCAGCTATTATTCTCCTGGCTTTAGCTCGAGCTACTCCTTCATTGGCAATGCTCAGACTATTTAAGGAACTATTCCTTTCCGGTACCCATTCGCCTCACCTGGGCTGAGTGCAGCATAACGTTGATAATTTCAATGCTGGAAGAAAATATGCCATGACTGGAATTCAAACCCGCGACTTTCTGTTTGAAGGATGAGAGTCAGAACCACTAGGCCATGATGTGCCCATGTTTGTATAACTTGATAATGAAAGCCTATGTTTATTGCTAAAGGCCTGGTCACACCACCCGAGTGTTGTTGGAGCAGTCGTGGAGCGGAAGGGAAAAAGAGGTGAATTTCGCTCACAAAATTGGGGGAAAAAATCGAAAACAAAAAACAATCGAAATCGAAAATGGTGAACGGTAGCGAGCGGTGATGATTTTTTTCTCTCCGCTCCACGACCGCTCCAAAAACGCTCTGGCGGTGTGACCAGACCTTAAGATGTTTCATCAGAGACATCTGACAGCGCTTCTTCCCTATACTAGTCTCCATTGTATCAAACTTAGCATAATACACAAGACTATTTTATCAGACTCTTTTGCAACAGATCAGGGTTACTTTGAACATTTTTTTTATCTCCCTTAAGCCTGTTCACAAGGGCACAGCTATTTTTTTTTAATGTTGACTGGGATATTGTACCAGGTAGTCTATTTAGTTCACCTTGCTAGCTGAGGCTGTACCTCTTGAAAAGTCATTATGATAATCAGATTGTGGTGAAGATGGGTTGTCAAGTGGGCATGGTGCTTCACCATCAATGGAATTGTTCACTGAAAATCTTTCTAAGCAAGATTTAGAATGATCCTTTCTCTGATTTCAAGTCTGATACAGATTTTCAGAGAGAGGTTGCTTCAATGTGCGATAAAGGCTAAAAGCATAGTTTGATTACTTTAAGTTTCGAAATAATTTTTTAAATTCATTCATTCAATATTTAAACTTCTGATAAGGGTGTTTTATTTGATCAATTTCATAATCACGGCATAACAATTATTCAAATGTACACAACTTTGGGCTACCATAAGTAATGTGGAGTCTTATCCATCGTTTCAAAGTGCTCCGCAGATAATCACGCGATGAAAAGCACCCGACAGTTATAGTTCATTATTCATTATAAACCCATTAGGGATATTGATTGTAGTTCCAAAAAGTGGGTTCGTGACATGCATGATCAGTAATCATCTCATGGCCTGATCACTTGTCAAACAATCGGCTTTTGAGATGTGCATTTTCACCTGTAACTGTTAATAGTAGTAAACTTGTTGTATCTGGTTGCTGTGGATACAGAATGACCTCACTACTAGAATAGTCTGCAGGCACAGACCCTGATTGAAACTTTGATCAACAAGTGTGTATCCACACAAAGACTAGCATATACAAAATTTGCTGTTTCGAGAGGGCCTACAGTACACAAGGCATGAGTAGGCTGCAATTCAGACCCTTTACTTGAGTGAAGTGAAGGGTTTGCACATCAAGACTAGTAGACAGTATACATGTAGATCAAAGCATGCCATGAAACCAATTCATTCCCATCTATGAAAGCTGAATGCTTTTGATAATGGAAATGTCATTTTCTATGTTGTTGGCATGATTTTGTGTCCAATATTTACAATATTTGTTCTTGAAAATTAAATTCAGTTTAACAAACATAATAAGGGATGTGTTATAGTGACAGTGTGGCATGTGCAGTAGAAGGGTTCTTTTTATATTTTCATTTGATTATTTTGATACAAGGTGTGATAGTTTCTGTCAGTTTGACATCAGCAGTAGATATTAAAACTATTACCCACATCACAAAGAAGAGCTTATCAGTTTTAGTGATCATATCTTAATTTTTATTGATTTTTTTTTACTTCATGTCTTTTTTGCGACATGGATTAGATAGATCTGGGCCCCGTCTTACAAAGAGTTATGATTGATCCAATCAATTGTAACTCTATGGAAATCCACCAGGGTCATAATTTTTTCTACAGGATATTTGCAAAACGTCCTTTGTAAACAAAGGAGAACACCAAATTGTCAAGAAATCAATGAATTTATGAATATACATTTCATAACTAGAATTAGTTTTGAATAAAAATGCATTTTATATGTTGACTTTGCTGGCTTTCCATAGTTGCGATTGATTGGATCAATTGTAACTCTTTGTAAGATGAGGCCCTGATTACAGTATGATATTTGTAGTATTAAGGGAGTACATGTATGATTATCACCCGTATCAGACATCTGAGCTGGTCATTTACAAAACCGTATTGCCCTACATTTTCTGAATATCGGGAAGTAGTGTAGGTATATTGTTTGTATTTTCCTCGGTCTCAATGCGCGTATTTACTTTGCATGCAGAGACGAAGCAAAATATACCTTTGTATTTTCCCTGGTCTCACATCCGGGAATTTGTGGATGCGTATAAAGAGATACGCTTCATGACGATACGCCCACCAACAATATACGTCATAATAAAGACAACGCTGAATCCGAGCGCTTGCAAGTACGTCATAATGGTAAAGTGCAGAGCCTAGACCGATATTAACATGACACAATAGAACTCTATTTTTAAAAGAAATATCCCCATTATCATGATTTTTGCTCTAGATATCTGATTTGGATGATAATAAAAATACTGACTGGCTCTTCTTTCGGGGAACATCAAATATATTGCCCTTAAATGACCCATATTGCCCTCGTCTAAAGACTCGGGCCAATATGATTCATTTGCTGGCAATATATTTGATGTTCCCCTCAAGGCCAGTCAATATTATATAAATATCTCTATGAAATATGGATTTTCCTTTTCCTTTATGATATGGTTACTACATTGTAAGTAGTACCTTCTTCACAAGCAGTGATTTTTTTTAAGGGTCAAATTTAACTATTTACTTTGGTATTTTGATATTTCGTAGAAATTTGATTATATTTCAAGATGAAACTTTATGCAAAATTATAGACCGTTCTACGTAGACAAAATAGAAAAGCAGAAGAAGTGGAAAATAAAACTGCATTTGTTATAGAGATTTCATTTACAAACTATTTTATGGAAAACGAAGATTTTGAGAAATTTGAGAAATGTCATGTAAACATTCAGTGATTTTGGTGATTTTTCTCTTTTTTTAATACAGTCATGGGAAGGAATGTTGTATTCTAAGAAGAGGAATGGAGAAAGTATTCCTCAAATTGTTTACATTGCACCAGTAATTGGCTACGGAGGGTGAGTATTTTTTAATTATTATTTTAAGTTGAGCTTGATATGTACATGTAGCTCAATTTACAAGCACTTAATTTTATGTAATAATTCAGAAGAATCCGCAGCGTGATACCAATCCTCCCTTATGAAGAAAATGTAGCTACTTATCATAGAGGACATAGAAGAAATAATTTGGAAAATGCCATTTCGAAAAGAAGATATTAAATGCCAAAAATTTTATAATGAACAAAGTTCCTTCATCCAATTTGTATTTCTTTCTTTTAAATCATTACTAACAATGGAATAGTGAACAAAAACATCTTGGGACATGGTAACCCTTGATTATTTTCTGATTTAGACCAAAACATTTATAATCTTCCCATGATTAATATGTATATATGTATCCAATAACAAGCAAAAGTAGTTTTACAATTTCAAGATGTATTCAAATTACTGTATTCACATTATACCATGAACCATTTAAAAACCTGGATGGAGAATGACAAAATTGAATTATGTCTTGCGAGTATATGCTTTTGTTCATTGAATTTGTTATTGGGTGCTTAAAACTAATTACTTCATAATGCTTCCAAAGTACGACACAGACATGCAAGAGTACATGTGGTGATGTTATTCCTTGTAGTGGTTTCCAATGTGTGCATGTATTTGTGGAGAAAAAGTGAAGCCACATAATTACAATAAAATGAGAGAACAACTGGTTTCTTGTGGTTGCATGACAGAACGAATAAGAGAATAAAGAAATGCATGACGTGCAAGATATGAAATGGATGGTTTAATTAAAGGGCAAGTCCACCTCAGAAAAATGTTGTTTTGAATCAATAGAGAAAAATCAGACAAGCACAATGCTGAAAATTTCATCAAAATCGGATGTAAAATAAGAAAGTTATGACATTTCAAAGTTTCGCTTATTTTCAACAAAATAGTTATATGAATGAGCCAGTTACATCCAAATGAGAGACTCGATGATGTCACTCACTCACTATTTCTTTTGTTTTTTATTGTTTGAATTATACAATATTTCAATTTTTACGAATTGGACAATTAGGACCTCCTTGCCTGAAGCACAAAATGTTAAAATAATGGAATTCCACGTGTTCAGGGAGGAATGAAACTTCATTTTACATGACAATGACGAGAAAATCAAAATATTTCATATAATAAAATACAAAAGAAATAGTGAGTGAGTGATGTCATCAACTCTCTCATTTGGATTAAACTGGCTCGTTCATATAACTATTTTGTTGAAAATAAGCGAAACTTTAAAATGCCATAACTTTCTTATTTTACATCCGATTTTGATGAAATTTTCAGTGTTGTGCTTGTTGAATTTTTCTCTTTTTATTCAAATAAAGTTTTTGTTGGGGTGGACTTGTCAAGGGGAAATTCTACATCTTTGACATCTATGTGAGAGCATGGCATTCTGTTTAAGTGTTTAACATAAACTTCAGAGGATATTTTTTTCGATATTGAGGTTGTAGCTGTGCTATTATTATTGGAATATTTCACTTAATGTGTTATATACATGTTTGTGTATTCACATTTATTGTGCTAAGATTTGTTGTTAATTCAGGTGAAATTTGTTTTCATTTTGTTGAACTTCATGATACAGTATTACTCTTTATAAAAGGTCATCCATATTTTCCTTAAGGATGTATTCCAACTGTAGTATAATATGACCAAAAATGAATGTTTTTAACAATAAAGATCAACCCTTTTATTTTTATCAATCTGTTCTCAAGAAAGTGAGAGTGTTATACCCCTCTCCTTATGTAGAAAAGAATATTTTTCCTGCTTTCTCTATGATTTCAGTTAGACGCAGTTTAACCATGCAATCTCAATATCTCCAATATTACTAAAGCAACATCATCACCAAATCTCAACTTTATCTTTAAGCAGAAATGTTAGTTGAGTGTGTTTAATTCATACTCACATGAATAGGCAGTGAGTTACTTAAAGAACTAATGGGTGTTAATAATTGGCATGATAGGAAAAGACTTGAAAGAGCAATTTCCGTGCACAATATTACACGGTGGTTTAATGAAATAATATGATTCCTCATAACCACTGGTAAATTGAGAATATACATGTAGAAGTATCATGGAATATGAGATGTTCATTATTTTGAGAAGGTATTATGTGGTGTGAGTGTGTGAATTGATTGTGGTCTTGTAATTTTGTAATTACTGGACTACACTCTGGATGTAATTTTGTTGAAGTTTCGTTCGCTGACAAAAATTTGAACAAAGTACGCCAGTGATTTACACGCTTTTCCACTGATTTGGTTGCAGATCATTGAAATTGAATTAGTTCCATTTCTTTTTTCTCTCTCTTTATCTTTTCAAACTCGCAGGAAAGTACGGCACCATGTTTTTAATAAGCGCTTTCCAGCACAACCCACGAATGGTCCTACAGTATTCAGTCAAGAGTTACAACACAATGTTGATAAAATGGGTCAAGATTTCGCTAATGGTATGGCAGAAATAATCACAGATTTTACAGCTCTGAAACCTTGTTATTATATTGAAATGAAAGGTTAAATGAATTATCTGAATCAAATAATGAAATACTGTTAACAAAGAATACTGTAAGTGGTTGATATTTTGGCCATTTTCAAGTGGCATAGTTAAAAACCTTGTTCAAATGATTTAGTTGATTTTGCGTATGAATAAAGCTACTGTAACTTTCAACAAGAGGAGATTTTTTTTTTCATTATTTTATTTTTATATTTTCACTTAATCGCATAAAATTTTCCCCTGAACAGTATGGCAATAAATTCTAACGTGAATCCTGACTTTGAAAATATCTAGTTCCTTTATCTAATTTTCAGATATGAACATTTTTCTCTAAATCTTGGTAATATGTGTGATAACTTTTATCATGATATATCATTGACTTTTAGAAAGATGTTGTAGTGTGAATCTTCAAAATTCCAGTTTTTATTAATAAAAGTTATTCTGTAGAATGATTATTAATTCCTTTAAATATCGATTATTGGTTTCTTAGGCTTAGAATTGTATAGTTTTGCCCCACCCCCCCCCCCCCTCTCACTCTTCTTCATAACTCATTAAAACCATCTCTTCATCTTTCTTGCATATTTTGACTTGTAGGTCACCAAGGACTTAATAGAAGACAATCTGTTGCTAGGATACATTCCATGACAATAGAAGCTCCCATCACAAAGGTAGGGTGGATGTCCAGCCGATTGGGCATATAATTACTTGCTTCGGTGATGATAATGAGGAAA